>NC_069695.1:0-2786250 GCF_023699985.2 Odocoileus virginianus
CCAAAAAAGCCCCAAGATAAAATAAAAAATTAACTTATGAGGAAATAGATAGTTGAAGGAATAGCAAAGGACTAAAAATATTAAAATCCTGAAATCCTCAGAAGTATCTGAGAAGCTGTTTTACCTATAAAACAAAAAGTGGCGCAAACTTTACAAAAGGAGGATTACAGGGTGCATTGTTTAAAAACGGGAAATGCGTCTAAAACCTCACGGAACGACCAGCTGTGTAGGAGTGAGCCAGCGGGGAGGCCGGCCCTCCAGATTAGAAGAATGAGTGGACCGCAAGTGAGGTGAAGTGAGTTTTCAGTAGTATACGGATTGATGAGCAGCTCGGGAAACCCTGGAAGGCAGCATTTCTTCACCCCTCCTGCGGAGGAAACTTTAGGAAAAGGAAACGTTTCAAACTGTACAAGAAAGCACGCTTGCAGCGTGCAGCGATAGAAGACGTGACGCGATTTGGAACAATTGAGGCAGACGGCTTGATCAGAGCAGACACAGGGAGGGGTTCATTTTTGTAATGGCAAGCTGAGAGTTGAGAACGGTGGGGCAGGGATTTACTGGTTGTCATTATGCCCCTCTGTACTGTTTATTATTATTAAAAATTATATCTGTCTGTGTGTGTGTGTGTGTGTGTAAGGCACTTACAGTTCAGTTCAGTCCAGTCGCTCAGTCGTGTCCGACTCTTTGCGACCCCATGAATCGCAGCGTGCCAGGCCTCCCTGTCCATCTCCAACTCCTGGAGCTTACTCAGTCTGTGATGCCATCCAACCATCTCATCCTCTCTTGTCCCCTTCTCCTCCTGCCTTCAATCTTTCCCAGCATCAGGTGGCCAAAGTATTGGAATTTCAGCTTCAGCATCAGTCCTTCCAGTGAACACCCAGGAGTGATCTCCTTTAGGATGGACTGGTTGGATCTCCTTGCCATCCAAGGGACTCTCAAGACTCTTCTCCAACACCACAGTTCAAAAGCATCAATTTTTCAGCACTCAGCTTTCTTTATAGTCCAACTCACATCCACACATGACCACTGGAAAAAACCATAGCCTTGACTAGACGGACCTTTGTTGGCAAAGTAATGACTCTGCTTTTTAATATGTTGTCTAGATTGGTCATAACTTTTCTTCCAAGGAGCAAGCGTCTTTTAATTTCATGGCTGCAGTCACCATCTCCAGTGATTTTGGAGTCCCCCAAAATAAAGTCTGTCACTGTTTCCACTGTTTCCCCATCTATTTGTCATGAAGTGATGGGACCAGATTCCATGATCTTAGTTTTCTGTATGTTGAGTTTTAAGCCAACTTTTTCACTCTCCTCTTTTACTTTCATCAAGAGGCTCTTTAGTTCTCCTTTCTGCCTTAAGGGTTGCAGAGAAGGCAATGGCGCCCCACTCCAGTGCTCTTGCCTGGAAAATCCCATGGACGGGGGAGCCTGTAGGCTGCAGTCCATGGGGTCGCAGAGAGTCGGACATGACCGAGCGACTTCACTTTCACTTTTCACTTTCATGCATTGGAGAAGGAAATGGCAGCCCACTCCAATGTTCTTGCCTGGAGAATCCCAGGGACGGGGGAGCCTGGTGGGCTGACATCTATGGGGTCACACAGAGTTGGACACGACTGAGGCGACTTAGCAGCAGCAGCAGCCATAAGGGTGGTGTCATCTGCATATCTGAGGTTATTGATATTTCTCCCGGCAATCTTGATTCCAGCTTGTGCTTCTTCCAGCCCAGCGTTTCTCATGATGTACTCTGCATATGAGTTAAATAAGCAGCATGACCCGTGTATAGCCTTGACGTACTCCTTTCCGGATTTGTAGCCTGTCTGTTGTTCCATGTCCGGTTCTAACTGTTGCTTCTTGACCTGCACCCAGATTTCTCAGGATGCAGGTCAGGTGGTCTGATGTTTCTATCTCTTTCAGAATTTTCTTTAGTCCTGTTCAACTCTTTGTGACCCCATGGACTGTAGCCCGCCAGGCTCCTCTGTCCATAGGATTCTCCAGTCAAGAATTCTGGAGTAGGTGGCCATTTCCTTCTCCAGAGAATTTTCCCAACCCAGGGATTGAACCAGTATCTCTTACATCTTCTGCATTGAAGGTTGGCTTCTTTACCACTAGTGCCACCTGGGAAGCCCAAATATATATTAATATATACAACTTCTATAAAATATAATTTAAAAAGAAATAAAAAATAGAAAATTTCCTGGTGGTACAGTGGTTGGGACCTGGTGTTTTCACTGATGTGGGCCCTGGGTCCATCCCTGGTTGGGGAACTAAAAGTGTACAATCTATGCAATGCAGCAAAAAATAAATAAAAAATAAAATAAAAATTTTAAATATTAAAGTAATTTAAAAGATATGTATTTTAATCATTGGCATGAACCATAAAATCATGCAAGCTTATGGGCACAGATAAAGAAATTTATTCTTTCATATAAATTTTAGAATCATCATGTTGAGTTATATATAAAATTCTTTAGTTATTTTAATATATTTAGGAAGCAATTGGAGAGAGTTGACATTTTTTACAATATTGAACATTATTTATTTACCTCTTCTGTTATATCCCTAAGTAAAATTTTATCATCCTTCACCAATATACATTTCTCATTATTTTATTCCTAGATATTTTATTTCCAAATATTATGGGTAGTATCCTGTTTTTCCTATCACATATGCTCAGTATACCAGGAAAAACAGTTATCATCATTTATCATTTGAGTACAATGGGTTCTTTAATTTTCTCTATTCCAATAAGTTCTTGTCATTTCTACACATCTCTTTTCTTTCAGTCACCTTTATATATTCACCTAATGTCAGCATTGTCCACTTTGAAACTACAATGTAAGGTAATTATTGGCACATAAACATTATAAAAGATGAAAGTGAACTGTGGTCACACATTCTTTTTGTGCAGCAGGGCTTCCCTGGTGCCTTGGATGGTAAAGAATCTGCCTGCAGTGCGGGAGACCCGGGTTCAGTCCCTGGGTCGGGAAGCTGCCCTGGAGAAGGAAATGGCACCCCACTCCAGTATTCTTGCCTGGGGAATCCCATGGGCGGAGGAGCCTGGCAGGCTACAGTCCATGGGGTTGCAAAGAGTCAGACACGACTGAGTGACTATCACTCACTCAGGTTCTTGTTACAAGTAATTGTCCAATGAAGTCCTTCCTTCTTGAATAAGTACTGTATTTCTTTTTTCTTATTATAAATATATTGTTCACTCATTGGTGTGTAAGTGTGAGAAAATTTATCTCTGAGGTATTGAGAACTGAAAATTCAGTCTTGAGATTTTGCTCATGTGATCAATTTCACCAGCATCACTAGATTTTGGTTTATTAATATCTCTCTATCATTTATCTGTTGTCTTGTTTAGTCTTTTTTAGCATGAGTAATTGATGAATAATGTCGTAGTTCCTAGGTAATAGGAAATGAAATAGTAGGTAATGAAATAGTAAATGTATCATCAAGATATAGGAAAACAAGATTGCTAGGCTCTTACATCTTAAACTTGTTAAAGCGTCCAGTGGATCCATATGTTCCCTGGTGGCTCAGTGGTAAGACTCTGCCTGCAGCGCAGGAGACCTGGGTTCAATCCCTGGGCTGGGAAGATCCCCCGGAGGAGGGCATGGCGACTCACTCCAGTCTGCTTGCCTGGAGAATCCCATGGACAGCGGAGCCTGGAGGGCTGCAGTCCATAGGGTCTCACAGAGTCGGACATGACTGAAGCGACTAAGCAGCAGCATTTTATTCTATTATTTAAAAGTAAGTAACTTTTATTTTTTGATATTTTAAAGACCTCCACGAAGAAGAAAAATCATGACAAATAGAACTGCTCAAAAAAACCCTCAAAAGTATAATTGGGTCTAATGGACCCTGAGGCTATTCCTCGAAGTGGCCAGCAGGTGGGGCTGCATGACTAAAAAGGTAGCTTGGCTGCCTGCGAAGGTGACTTAAAAGGGATGAAAAACGTACCCTATTTGAAAATTGTCTACTATAGAGGCCAAAGTAAAATTTAAAAAAAATTTTTTTAATTCCATGAAATAAGAAAGCTCTCTTAAGAGATAGTTTAGAAAAAAGTGAAGATGGGAAGGAGACACTGTGTGCTTTTGTGGCTTAAGTCTCTGTGACCCGGGGGACTGCAGCCCCCCAGGCTCCTCTGTCCCTGGGACTCTCCAGGCGAGTGTGCTGGAGGGGGTTGCCATGCCCTCCTCCTGGGGATCTTCCCAACCCAGGAATTGAACCCAGGCCTGTTTAAGTCTCCGGCATTGGCAGGTGGGTTACCCACCTAGGATAATGTATTAATACCTTGCCATTTGAAGCCAAAACATTTTGTTATATTTTATTTAAAAGTCACCATATAAATTCAGGGAGCTGAAATAAATTTTAACAAAATATTTCAATGTGTTTTTCTACTAAAATGATGAAAGATACTTAAAAAAAAAAAAACAAAACATTTCTTTCAGTCTGATACAGGTTAAAGGGCCACCGTTAGACCAAAAAAAAAAAAATTTTTTTTTTTTTTAACCAGCAAAAGGAGTTTATCTCGGAATAGCCGAGTATTGCAGTTTGGGACAGGCAGACGGGGGTGAACCATAGGCGCACCTGTAGAGCGGGGGAGAGGGCGTGCGTTTACAGGAAGGGAGGGCTCCACGTTGGCTGCGGGGCGGCAGCCGCTCTTGCTGGGCCGGTGGGGACACCGTTCTTCCTGCCCGGCTCTGCGAGCTGCGGCCAGTGATGTGTGTGTGAGAACTGCCTCTTCTGGGCTTCCTTTAAATGCTATTTCCTTTATTCATTTTCATACTGCTCTCAGAAGTGCCTCAGGTTAGTTGGAAAAAAATTATAAGGATTATAAGGGATAGTTGTTCACTTCAGGGTATTTTAATATTAAGGCTTCAGTCATTTCTGTTTACATTGTTCCTCTAATACTTTTAGTAATACTTCATTTGCTTTAGCTTTAAAAACAGTTCTCATTTCTACCTTAGAGCAAATTTAAATATTGGTTTTAATGTCAATCTTTCTACCACTTCATCTGTCTGATTTACTAATTATTTACTGTAAGTGTAATTTTCTACCTTAAACCCAAAATAATCATTAAAAAAGTAACTTTTATACATCATATACCTACATCATATACCTACATAGGAAAATATTTACTTTATTGTAACATGAAAGATAATATAAGCTTCTACATCATTGGTCAGTCTAAAGGAGTGCTGATTAGTCTAGAAATAATTTTTTATCCCGCTTTTTCTGTCTTTGTCTTCTTGATATGTCCTTTAAATAGATATTCTAAGAAAAGAATGGTCTAAATATCATTACATAAATCTCTAAAGCAAGTGAAATATCTTTGTAATAAAAATGTGAGTAAATAAGATATAATACTTCAAAAGGTAGCCTTTTAAAGTTATTTCACTCTCCAAATACTAGTTTACCCTTAAAAATTGATGATGAAATTCTTGTTAATACTGAAACGCAGTTTAGTTTCTTCTACAGCGTTCAAATAACTACGAGAGAATGGAACAATAGCAAGCACAGCAAAGAAATGTGCACAACTAATGTTTATATTCCCTTTTGCTTTTTTTAGCGAAGCTTAACATGTTGATAGTAGATTCTTTTAAAACTTGATGTTGAAGTTCATCTCCCTTCTTACCAGGACTTGGCGTGTTTTTTTATCTGAGTTTTCCACATGTTAATTCTTGCTTATAAAACTCCTCTCATTCTTCTTAAGACTTTACTTCAGAATTTGTATTAAAGTAGGTAAAGTAATTCCAGATAGCTTTCTTTTCATGTCTTTTTTTAAAATCCAGAATGAACGTTGTATATTTTTATTCTTTATTTTTATTCTCTTGTCTTTTAATTTATTTTATTCTCTTTATTCTTTGTTTTATTCCCTTTTGAGTCCCCAGGTCCTGACTGCATGGGCTGCCACAAATTTACATTTTTGTCTCTACAGTCTGATAACATTGCCAAAGGCTTTGGTGGATTCGCTAGGTCTCAGCAGCAGCTGTCTGCCCAGGTTGGCAGTGTGTTTCCTAGCGTAGGGATGTCCAGAAGGTTACAGTTTGTAGAACGTTGGTGTACTTCTGTGTGGTTTTCTTCTCTCTAGGCCCTGAGCTCTTCAAGTCTTGATGGTCTGCTAGCTCTCCAGTACCTTTAAATCTATTTATTTTAAACAATTGTATTTGAAGAATGTAATTGGAGGATGGGACTTCCCTGGTGGCTCAGAGGGTAAAGCGTCTGCCTTCAATACAGGAGACCCAGGTTCGATCCCTGGGTGGGGAAGATCCCCTGGAGAAGGAAATGGCAACCCACTCCAGTATTCTTGCCTGGAAAACCCCATGGATGGAGAAGCCTGGTGGGCTACAGTCCATGGAGTCACAAAGAGTCGGACACGACTGAGTGACCTCACTTTAATTGGAGGATAGTTACAGCGTAAGTTGGCGGCAGCTGCATGCATGTCCCCTTGCTCCGGCACCTCCCTCCCGCGCCCCGCCGCACCCCACCCCTCTAGGTGGTCACAGAGCACCGGACTTGGGGCCGTCTAACTTCCACACGGTAGTAGATATGTTTCCATGCTGCTCTCTCCATTAGTCCCACCCTCTTGTTTTGTCAGGCTTTCTGATTGTTCCTCGTGGGAGCATTGGCATGCCCAAGCTTTTCCATCAAACCGTGGATAAATTTTAATGTTTTAATTATTTTATTTTAAAAATCTGGCTCATTAAATATGAATGAAAAAGCAACGCATCTTCACAATAAAAGTCACACAGATGATAAGAAAAGTTCCTGTGCCTGCGTTCCATCCTGTAGTCTTTGTTCCTGCAGGCAGAGTTGCGGCTTCTCATGTATCTGTAGTTACATCTTGAGTACACATATATGTCTGTGTATATATCCCTTTTGCTAACATATTTTCTATTTTAATTATGAAACTATTCACACTGAGAAGAATAAAGACTATAATAAAAATCTTTGTACCTACAATCCAGGTTTTAGAAATGTCAACATTTTACCATATTTCTTTAGATCTTCTCTTTCTCTTAAGAAAAAAAATGGTGTAATAGCATTGAACCCCCATTTTTAAAATCTGTTCTTTTTTTTACCGTTCTCCTTTTTCTGTTCAGTTTGATTTTCAGGATTTACCTGTGCTGACACACGCAGGCCCCCTTTCTTCACCTTAATTCGTATGTGATGGTCCTCTGACTACTTCCTTGCCAACCCCCCACTTAGTTTGTTGTTGTTATTTGTCTTTTTTTCCATGGTGTTAAAATATTGTACCTTAATTCTGGACTTTCCATTTTTCATAAACTTTCTTTATATTTAAAATATGTGATACTAAGACTTATTTTGTACCATTCTCTACTTACAGAAAACTAGAAATAGATTACATGGGGAATAAGAGTCTTTAATGTCATAATGCTCCAGTGCGTTTGTTTAGAACATTTTAATGAACATTTTCATGTACAGGAATTAATTTCTGGACAAGCGTTTTCTCCCTCTTTTTAGCACACTTGGCAGTGGCAGCAGCAGCAGTGGGTGCTTTCAGAATAGCAGTGTATGCTATTCTGCTTTTCTTCCTTTTCTAGGTCTGAAATACTTTGGTAGCACTTTAATCAATTAAGATTTATTGATCGATGTGCTTTGCACTTTCCTAAGCATTATTGATATTAATGAAAATAATTAATGGCCCGCCTGGAGGTTAAAATTTAGTTGGAGAGAAATGAATTGATGATTAGACCACACTAACATGCTAATGGTGTGAGATGAGATTTGGAGTGGGTCATAAAGGGTGATGCAGATTTGATTTTGGAAAGCAGAGACAAGAGGATCTTTATGAATAATAACTCAGATGTGAATGCGAGATGGGTGATGATTGAAAAGCTTAACCATTTTATAAAGCTGAGAGTTTATATTTGGGGTAATGGGAAATTAAATAGACTAGAAGGAGATGGTCATCAGTACTCCAGGAAGTTTAGAACTGATGAAGTGGACAGTAAGATGCCCATCTCAATTTCAAGTACATTAGAAGATTTTAGGATGTGGAGTGGATTAGACCATGGAGAAGGGAGATTGTCTTAGGAGGTTTTTATAAGACTTTGGAATTTCATCTTAGATGTAGCCTTCAATGAATGCCTGTGCCCTTTGGCCCAGTAATTCCATTCTAAGACTTCTAGGAAGATATTCCAAACTGGGTGGTGTCTGAAGGACAGAGAACTGGATCATGGCAACATTTTGAAGTAACTTATTTTTCTTCATGAATTCCTGCTTCCTGGTACCTTTTCCCTCCAAATCCCAGTGAGTCCAGGTTATCTTCCTCCAGTCTGACAAAGTGTTTAGCAGTAGTGTTAGTCGCTCAGTCGTGTCCAACTCTTTGCTACCCCATGGACTGTAGCCACCTAGGCTGCTCTGTCCTTGGGATTCTCCAGGCAAGATTACTGGAGTGGGTTGCAGTCCCCTTCTCCAGAGAATCTTCCCGACCCAGGGATCGAACCCAGGTCTCCTGAATAGCAGGCAGATTCGTTACCACATGAGCTATAGGGAAGTCCCGACAGTGTGTGTGGGTCCCCGTGAGCTGGAGGATCTGGGACCCTCGAAGTGGGCACAGGTTCTTCTTAGTCAGGGGTCTCTACAGAGCTCGAGGGAGCTCACAGATGAGTTTCTAGGGTTCTTGAATTTTCTTAAAATCTTATGTAAGGGTTTGAATTATGTTTATTTTGAGAACTCTGGAGTGAGTTTCAGATCCTGAAAGATGTCTGTGACCCACCCAAATTAATAACAATGCTTAAAGATGACTTTCCTGCAAGTCACCATCTTACCTCTTTAGACGCTACTGAAACCAAGTGGAAAAAAGACAAGTGATTATGTGTTGAGCTATATGAAATTGTCAAAAAAATTTTTTAGTCGTTCTTGACATACAGAAACATCGGTGTCATATGATCTGACCTAATATATTCTTCAATAACATCTTTACACTTTTATAATGTAAAGATATGCACTTTAGGAATGTAGATTCTAGTTAAGCAGTTTGTGCTAAACTTTGTGTTTAACTGTACTTATTTAAAAATTACTCATGCAGTATTAGGCATATTATTCCTGTCTTTAAGATTTTTACTGTGGTAAAATGAGGGTAGGGAAATGGTAGAAAGAGAAATGAAACATAGGGAAACCAAAAAAGTATATGGTGTAGTACCAAAATAGCAAATCAATTCAGATTTTTTACTAACTACTTGCTGGTTAAGTTCTGCCCAGCCCTCTTTGATAATGAAAACTGTCAGGCCCTCTCTGGCTCAGGGACAGCCGAACCCAGGCCTCCCGCATTGCAGACAGATTCTTTACCAGCTGAGCCACAAGGGAAGCCCAAGAATTCTGGAGTGGGGAGCCTATCCCTTCTCCAGCAGATCTTCCCAAGCCAGGAATCGAACTGGAATCTCTCGCATTGCAGGCGGATTCTCTACCAGCTGAGCCACCAGGGCCCCCCCTGGGGACACGAAGCACGGTAATGAGTCCGCCCTGTCTGCTGCGTCTACCAGGAGCGTGAGAGGGCTGAGTGTTGACGCAGATCACTCATTTGCTGTTTCACTAATTATATTGATCTAATCATACTTTTCTTTGTTAGCCACAGCATTCCATTTCTTCCAGTGACATATTGTGTGACTGTTTTAAGTGGAGTTTGGCAGTTGCAACTTTGAGTCAAGAAAACCAAATTTAATTGTAAACTATTTCTTGAGAGAGTTCAGATAACCAACAAAGATACAGTTTGGCTGAGTTTGTTTCTTTCCCTCTTTCTCAATTTTCACTGTTCTGTTCTTTTATTTTCAATTAAGCCAAAAAAAAAAAAAAAAGCAAAAATATAATTGAAATGAGAAAACATTTTAAACCTAAGCCTTTTTTTTTTCTTTTATAGGTCACTATCTGATACTAAACAAGCCAACATTTTAAGAAAAGCAAGATACTATATAAAACAGAAAAAGTACGATGAAGCAGTAAGTATGCAGGCCTGGTGTATGTAAACAGCTGATGGTCCAGGTGTCGAGAGGGGCGGGTCTGCTGAGATCAGAGTGAGCCAGCCGGGGAGTTGTCCTGACCCTGCACGGAAGGGCCGAATTTCCGAAGCAGTTGCTTTGGCCACATGGGTAGACTTCTCTAATTTCAGATAATGTTATAGGTAAACTTTTTTAGGTGAATATCGTTACTGAACAATTGCTCTTTTCTGTAATGGGAACGTATATTCCAAGCTTTTGTCATCCTGCTTATGCATAATATTTTAGGACGTGACATATTTGTACATTTAGAATTAGCTTCACACTATTAGAAATTTAATAGTTCATTCTGAAGCTTTGACTTTTCCCAATTCCTACCCCATTGTCTTTTGCATGAATTTTCATCTTTGTTAAATGGTCATATAAGTTTAAAGTAAGAAAGAATTCTATTTTCATTTCTAAAATTGCCTAAGTAGTACAATGGCATTTCTAATGCTTATTTTTATTATAGTTTTACAATGGCAAGCTACTCTCCTCTAAAATATTAAGCTATTTTAATAATGTTTTATAACTGATTGGATTGGGAAGATCCCCTGGTGACGGGAAAGGCTACCTACTCCAGTATGCTGTCCTGGAGAATTCCATGGACTGTATAGTCCATGGGGTTGCAAAGAGTCAGACACGGCTGAGCGACTTTCACTTTATAATTGATTTGGGTAATCTAATAATAAGAAAGTAAAAAAGTGTAATGTGGGCCTTTCTATTAGGGACATATGTTAGAGAGGTTTTTTTAATGTTTTTATTTTGTATTAGGGTATAGTCAGTGAGCACTGTTGTGATGGTTTCAGGTGAACAGAGAAGGGACTCAGCCGTGCACACACACATATCCATTCTTCCCAACTCCCCTCCATCCAGGCTGCCACAGGACATTGGGCAGAGTTCCATGTGCTGTATCGTAGGCCCTTGTTGGTGATCCATTTTAAGTATAGCAGTATGTATGTGTCCATCCCAAACTCCTTAATTATCCCTTCCCTCTCCCCCAGCAACCATGAGTTCACCCTCTAAGTCTGTGAGTTAAAGAACCATTTCTTTCATATGTCCTCTGAAGATAATTTTCACAAAATGAATCATTTAAAGTCACTACACATCTCATCGATGGTTTGCACTTAAAATATCCTTTCTTATCAAGATTTTAAATTTGGGAGGTGGGAGGGGGGATCGGGATGGGGAATACATGTATATCCATGGCTGATTCATGTCAATGTATGACAAAAACCACTACAATATTGTAAAGTGATTAGCCTCCAACTAATAATAAAAAAAAAATAAAAATAAAAAAGATTTTAAATTTTATTTTATTTGGGATTTTTTGTCTTATCCCTTGCAGGAAGATCCTTGAACAGCCAGAATCTCTTTTTGATCCCTGTCTGCAGTTATGTTAATTGTAATACTTTTCCTCCCTCTGATACTTGGGTTTTCTTCTTCTTTCTGCGTGACTGCTGTGTTCCGGTTCTCCCCAGGTCTCCCTGTGTCAGCAGCTGATTAACCTCGCCCTGAGAGGCCTGTCCTACTATCACACTTACGACAGGTTCTTCTTGGCTTTCAACGTCGTCCTTGGTTTCGTGGGATGGACCTCTTACGCATCTCTGTTGATCATCAAGTCTCACTGCAACCTTATGAGAGGTGTTAGTACAGAGGTCAAGGTATGTTCAGAAAAACTGAAGATTCAGATGATGCTGCCAGACCGAGGGGCTGAGGAAAGAAATGGAATCTGACCAACCGTAGTGCGCTCACATAGTGTACACGTTGTACTAAGCTAGCCCTCCTCCGCTTTTGTCTGGTGGGTCTTTTTTTCTCAGAAATCTCTATTTCTTTAGTGGGGAAAAGAGCATATTAATAATAATAGTCCTGTAGTGGAAAAGAGCTGTACAGATAGCTGTGCAGTTTACATTCACCTATGGCGTTAGCTGCGTGGACTTCCTGTTTATTTTTATATTTATTTAGCATATTATAAGTATTCCATATCTTTCTATAGTATAGGTAATCAGAAAACAGTTTCAGAGCAATATATTTAACTTTACCTGATACTAAGTTTAGGAGCTGGAAAGAAATAAAATCACTTATTCAAAATGTTCCTTTTAAAACAATATACATTTTTTTTGGAACTGTCCTTCCCTTTTTCATCTTTCTAAAATTTTTAAACATGAGTTTCCAGAACTTCCTATACATCCTCATTTTAAGAATTAGTCCCTCATTTATTGTACTTTCAACACCAAACAAAACAAAAAAATCCTGTTCTTTAGTAATACTTTATACAACTGAGAAAATATTGCAGTACATATATGGTTTACTATATTAAAACACTTTACTGTTTTAAAATTTATTACTGGCATTTACCAGGGATAATATGCCACTTCCATTTTCTTTACTTCATTCTCTAGTGATTATTACCTTGTCCAAATCTTCTAAAAAGTAGTATATCCGGATGGTGTATTATTGATAATAATAGTCTGCACACATTTCCAACAGTAACTTTTTTCAACTTTATGTTTTATTTTTCTATAACGGAAGGAAGAACAATAGTGTTATCCCATTTTTACAGTGCTTTAATGCATCTTAAATAATTTAACCCAAGTAATTTTCATTATTTGAATGTATGTGAAATTGGCTAGAATAAAAATAATTTCTTACATGACAGGAAAAGAGGGTGTTTTAGTGAAGGATATATCTAGGCATTCAGCAGGCTATTTGAAATTTATTTTGCCACTTTAAGCTTGTAACAGTGCTCAAAGTAGGCTGTACAAAAGAGGAGACGGGAGTTGTTTAAGTCACTTGCACAAGGCCATTCAGCTGAGACGGGGAGGAAGTGAGGTTTGAGTGCTGAGTAGTAATGCCAAGTGCCTCTGCTGTCCACTTGAGACTATCACAGCATTGTTAATTGTCTAGTCTCAATATAAAATAAAGTGTTAAAAAAAAATTGCCCCAAACTGACCACTACAGTTGAGTTCATTAAAAGTATTTTGAACTCTTTGGATTTGTTTGCGAAAACATTCTGATTCTTCTTCAGTGAGAGCTTATAATCTAGTGAAGTGACAGCTCTAAGCAGTTTGGGAGGAAGAATACATTGCCAGGAATCAGTAACATTGACAAAAGGGGGCATGGGGAGCAGTTGGGGGTGAGGGGCCTGCAGCTGCAGAAAGTGGGGCCTGCGGTTGGGGTGCATGGAGCTTCAGCAGTGCGTGGTACCCCTGTTCCCTGGAAGCAGGTCACCGAGAAGGCGGCCGGTTGACGGCTGGGAGGGAGGGAGAGGGGAGCTCGAAGCAAACACTGCCCTCCTCTCCAGATGTGGGAGCAGACGTGAGACAAGCTAAGTGGTTTAGCCAGTGAGAGAGAGAGAGTGAGTCAAATGGTTTAGCCAGACTGACAGCAAATAGAACAGAAGCGCTGAAATTAAATTTTGGTCTGACTCCAATGATGCTGGGAAAAAACTGAGAGCCAGAGGAGAAGGGGGTGACAGAGGATGAGATGGCCGGATGGCATCACCGACTCAGTTTGAGCAAACTCTGGGAGCTTGACACGAGTTTGAGCACACTCCGGGAGATGGTGAAGGACAGGGAAGCCTGACGTGCTGCAGTCCATGGGGTCGCACAGAGCTGAACACAGCTTAGCAACTGAACAACAGCCACCCGTGTTTATGTCACTTCTGCCTGACAGTCTTCCTCAGATTATACAGGTTGTTCCTAACTTATCACCGTTACAGACCAGTCTGCAGCGAACATTCTCTTTAAAGGCAATTTGCCACAGCTCCTCCCAGTTGAAGTCTGCATTTAACTTCCATCCGTTCTTCTCTGCTTGCTAGTTCAGACGTCTTTTGCTTTAGAAGTAAATATCCTTATTTATCTGCATGCTTTCCTGTTCTCTCGTTACTTGGGGAAGTCTCAAAAGGTTAACCCCTTAAACCAAGCCCCGTGATTCCATCTCTGTCTGTGTGGCTTAGATTCCTTCTTGGTCAGCACCTCGTACAGAGCATGGCATAGACGGTGTGACTTAGGAACTGTTGGATGGAGGGTAGCCTCAATGCACACAGCATGGTTCATTATCGTCAGGTGTTTTTTGGAGGATCTGGGAAGGCAGGGAGTTAATTGTGATGAGGGAGAAAATGTCTCCCATTCCTGTTATTTAAAGTTCTTTCCGTTTTTACTTTAGCTGAACTGGCTTCTTTTTGATTTGGTTTCCTACAAGTAGGTGTTTATTTGTAATGTCTGTTGCTTTATGTGTCAAAGGTTTGGATAATTATACGATATTGTGCTGACCCTAGAAGATCCCTCGAGGATCTTTTTCCGTACTTGTTTAAATTTATTTTCTTATTATTTTACTATTCCCAGAGTGATGTGAAACCAGTCTGTCCCTACAGTGCCTGCCTGCCTCAGGCACCTTCCGCATTAGAGACCCTCCCTGTCGGTCTCTCAGTCCTGCCCCTTCCCCACCTGCCCGCTTGCTCGGGGTCCTCGTCCTGTCCGGCCTGCGTCTCCATTTCCAGGGCCAGCCACTGGCCAGGCAGGTTTCTCCACTGACTGCTGGGACGCATGCAGAGGAGAGGTGGAGAGAAGAAAAGTGGAGGCGACGATAGGAGCCCTTATTTCTGAAGCAGTAGTAATATTCTGGGCATTTTGTTAAGCTCTTCATAATTTCATTTAAGCATGACTAGCCTTGATAAATAGATATGGATATTATCATCCCTACTTTATAGATGGGATGAAATTAAGTCCCAGAATCTTAGTGTTTTGTTTTTTTTTTCCAGCTCATGGTCATACAGTGAGCCATTGACAGAAGCAGGATTTGAATTCTGATCTATGTAGCTCCAAACTCTTAATCACAGCGCTGTGTTTCATTTTCCTTCTTCCTTTTTACAACCCTGCCCTGTCTTATCCTTGCTTCCTTGCTCCCTTTCTGGTGGCATTTTAGAGCAGAAGGGAGGAATTATAAAGGGGGGAAAAAACACTTGGTTTTCCTCCCTAACCTCACCTGCTCCAGAAGGTAATTCTTCATTCTCCCCTCATTCAGCTCGGGCAGCAAGGCAAGGGGAACAGGCAGGGAGGACAGGGCGCAGAGGCGGGAGAGCGCCGCCTGACCCTGCAGTGCTGCTCCTTCCTCCCGCCGGCTCAGCGTCACAGCTCTGCGTCGGCGCGCTCCTGTCCTCATCGCTGGCCTTTCTGTCCCCGAGCGGGCCCCACTACTCCGGCCCAGAGCACGCGCGGGCCCGCCCGTCCGCGCGGCCGCCACTGAGCGGCTCCCTTCCCGCTCGGCGTGGGCGGGAGCGGAGATGAGCCGAACGGTCCTGCTGTAGGTTAAGCCGTGGGGAGAGCCACGCGCCCGGCCTGGCGAGCTGAAGCGTGGTTCCCGATGGAGATGAAGGCCCACCGTTTACCGCAGATCCGGTGGGCTCCTGTGCGCTAGGCAGTGAGCTCAGTCAGCGTCCACAAAACTGTTACTAAGGAGAAATATGCTCCGAGTTCCAGACAAGCTATTTGCACGCTGTAGGGACTCAGTCCTCTTAAATGGAGAATTGCCTCACTGCTGCTGCCCCGGGCTACCTGCCTTTCTCCGGTGACAGGTTTCTTGTAAAACGCAGTTCTTAGATCAGTCACCTAGTTGTGGAATCACTGAAAGAAAGTAATATGTTTCTTTTACTTCATAAAATGTCTTTTAAGAATCTATCGGTGAACATGAGTTTGAAGTGTTTTCTGTGTTTTGTTTGACTTTCAGAACCCAAGCCGGCTCCTACCGTGTACTTTTGTAGCTGTTGGCGTTTTTGTAGCGTTTTTCCTGCTGGTTCAAGCCTGTCCCTGGACTTACTACCTCTACTGTCTGCTGCCATTGCCAATCTGGCATGCGGTCCTGAGAGAGTGAGTAATAGTCTCGTGGCCTTGTTTCCCGCTCCACTGACAGTTCAATCTGTGCTTAAAAGGCAGTGAGTAGCATCAGTAGATTTCTGTAGTGTAAGTCATGAAAGATACTTACAGTACTGTCAAATCTCCCAGCCCTCTGATTTCATGTATAACACCATAAATGGTGCATAGAAATATCCTCTTTTTTTTTCCAGCTGCCCCTCACAGCTTTCAGGGTCTTCGTTTCCCAACCAGGGATAGAACCCTGGCCCTCAGCAGTGAAAGCAGGGAGTCCTAACCACTGGGCCACCAGGGAATTCCCTAAACATGCTTTTTATTTTGCTTTTCCCTTTTGACTTAATCTTTATTGCCCCGAGACAGCTTTGGCCTCAGTTCCTTTCATGTATCTTTTATAAGAAAATTCTGGAGTAAAAATGAAATAATTAACATGGATTGTACTATGTCAGGAGTGGCTTACATTTTGAAATCTCATCATCCCAGTTTCCAGTGTATCTTTATCTTTCACAAGGCAGTTTGCATGCTTTTGTTCCTTATGTTTTTGCCCCTCCTTTCCCAGCTATCATGTAAACCGAGATGAATGAAAGTTTGTACTTAAATTCAGTCTAGTAATGCGTACTTGCAAGGATTAGGGGAAATTATTCACGTATGCTGTGGTTCCATCTCTAAGTACTTCCTTACAGGTTGAACTTGAAATGGATTTTTATCATCATAGAAAACATCGAGGCCAAGCTCTCATGCACGTTTCAGACGCTTTAAAACAAAACTACTGAAACGCTGGGTTGGTTCATGCTACAAAATCTCAGGCAGTGAGGATTCTGGTGTAGATTGTGTTGATTTCTACATCTGCATCAGTAGTCTAGAATATAAACTTAATCTTGCGCCTCCTTTGAGCAAATCAGACCCCAAAAACAGGCCAGGGAATGACAGTGCAGGATTGGGTATTGTCAGGGTTGGTCAGCATGTTTGAAATGATACAATGTATGTTTCTATTCTGATTTCTGTTAACTCCAGCTTTGATCACCTCTTCTTAATATCAAAAATTGAAATTAATAGTAAAATATTTTAAATATTAACTTTTTCAAATACAAGGTAAAAAGACACTGGCAAAAGAACAAACTGTTACTTTTCCATTTGAAAGGAATACAGTTGCTGGACACATGTATTTAAATCAGAACTTTTTCTAATGCAATTTTTTCTGGTTTAAAACTTTTTAGAATGAGAAGTTTTATCTAAAATTCCCTCCTAAATTATTAAATGTTCTATTTGTGAAGAGCACATGTATATTTAAATTTTAAGGGGAAGTGTGATTTTGAAAATATGTTGTGTTCTGTACTTATCTTTTTGATAGATTTAAGAAAATAAAACATAAAATTTCACATTTCTTCTAGAAAAAAACTAAGTGATTTTATTGAATCATCACTGCTGAGAACAAAAGAAACATTCTCCTTTTGACTGGTGTTAGCTTTTCTTCCCTACATGGTACTTTAATTGTTTTGATGATAATATGTAACCATTGTTTTTAATTAGAAAAAAGTTATAAACCAAATCATACTGACATTTTATAATTGCCTACAAACGCACTACAAATGCTAAAAAAATTTTTCTAGTGATAAAATATGAAACGTACTTAAGTATGTAATACATTTAAATGGTTGTGAACTCACATTTAATTATAATTAGTGTACGATTAGTGACATCTTAAATTGAGTTTGGAAAAGGTTTTTTTGCCCAATAAAAAAGTGCAATTAAGATTTTCTCTACCTCGATTAAGTTGAAGACAGTTGAGATTTCAGTATAAAATTAATTTTAGTGAATTTTAAAAATGTTCTCAGTTTTTATTCATTTGGGTTCATTTATTTTATTTCTGATGTTGTATCTGTAATTGCAAGTGCCCATGTTTAAACTCTAGAGAAGGAAATGGCAACCCACTCCAGTATTCTTGCCTGCGAAATCACATGGACAGGGGAGCCTGGCAGGCTACAGTCCATGGGATCACAGAAAGTTGGACACAACTTAGCGACTAAACAACAAATGTTTAAACTCAGATCAAGTAAGACTCATTTATTGTCATTAATGTTTATAAAAAAACAGGCAAATTATTGTGATCATTATCAACTTAATTCAGAAGTTACATTTTTCCTAATATACTTACAGGTTTCAAAAAAGATTTAGGTAAGTTAAGGCATTGAAACAAATCTGTTAGAAATTATCTTAGAATCTATGAATCGAAAATTTCCTGATTTCTGTGCACAAAATTTTAATGTTTTGCTGTATGAGAACTAATTTTTGTACTCAACATAGGTTATAAATAATCTTTATAAATTACCCTGTTACACAGAATGCCGGTTATCCAAGGCTTTGTCACCTTACTGTCGACCTTCCCTCCACGACGCTTCCTTGGCTACCTCTTGCTCTTTATCCTGGGAGTTGAAGTGTTAGTAAGTAACTGACCACTTGAACGTTTTCAGGTCTCTTTCATACACGTGTATCTCGTTCGCAATGACCTCCTTTTCCCTGTCTTCTTTGAATTACGTTCTCAGGTGCTCAGTTTTTTCCACCGCTGTATGCTCACAGCTGGGCTCGTTGCATTTGCCGCTTGGCCATTTATCACTCCACTGTGGACTCGAGCAAAGGTATAAGTGCTACTCACTTCAACGCTGAGCAGATTCGTAGTGACGCTTTGGGGTGTGTGTTTTAACTCTGGGAATTGTTCATTTTTTAAGAGAGGCGTAGAATGTGTCCTAGATAAAGATCCTGATCCTTTTGACAGGAGGACTGAGATTGACTTAAAGGTGTCAGTGATTCGTGTAGCTTTTCATATCAAAGTGAACTCATCTTCTGGCAACTGAAACACGCGAGAAGTACAGCTGATACATCCTCCCATGGAAGGCTTCCTGGGTTCCTTTAGCCTCAGATGTCTGAATGCCACCAAGGAGCCGCCCAGAGCAGAGCGCCGGCAGGAGGGGCCGAGTTCTGGGCTCATGTCCGAGGGGTCACCTCCCCTGGCCCAGGGCCCCATCATGCTTTCTCTGGAGAAGTGTTTGTTCGTAATAGATGATTTTAAAAGAGAATTACTCCTGGTTTTCTTTTTTGTTGTTGTTTGTTTTGTGTATCTTTGCAGAGCTTATTTTTTACGCATTACATGTATCTCTGAAAACAGATTAGAATGCAAATAAGCAAAGATTTAGGAAAAAGACTACCCACAGTCCCGTCACCCGGACATTCCATGTTGCTAACCCTTCCAGACTTTTTCCTGTACATACATTCTTAAAGAGGAAGAAAGGAATTATCCTATTCTTCATATTTTACAACTTCTTTTTTTTTTACTGAATCATTATTGTAATTACTCCTGATTTTCTGCCTTTAACTATATAGGTAATTACAATGTGCTACAAAAAATAGTCTCATGTTTCCACTTTGATGCTTTTTGGTGGAGGTAGCACGAAGACAGACATTTCTTCTTTGTATTCTATGAGAACCTACAAAACATTCCAGTTAGTGGAATTATTGACAATTTTTTTGTCTTAATCTAACTACAAAAATGTTTTTACCTTTATCCCTCCTGGCTGCAATCATTTGTTTATAATGGTAGGCCAGCTTTCTTGAAGATGTCATCAGTGTGTGATAGAATATAAATGGAATGAGGCTCCCCGGGTGGCTCAGTGGTAACGAATCTGCCTGCCAGTGCAGAGGCCACAGGGGATGTGAGTTTGGTCCCTGCGTCGGGAGGATCCCCTGGAGGAGGAAAGGGCAGCCCGCTCCAGTGTTCTTTGTTGGGATAATCCCGTGGACAGAGGGGTCTGGCGGGCTGTAGCATGGGGTCCCAAAGAGTCGGACATGACTGAGCATGCACAAAGGGTTGAGTGAAGGGCTTGCTTTGAAGGAGTTTAAATCCAGGTTTAAATCCTGGCTCTTTCATTTACTAGTCGTAGATCTGGTGCTACACACTTTGGCATCTCTGAGCTCAGTGTCCTAAGCTGAAATACTGTGAATAATATAGCCTACCTCTTGAAGTTATTGTGAGAATTAAAAAAGATAATACCTAAATCATGCTAAATAGAGTGCCTCAAACTTAACAGATCCTTCACAGTTAGTAGCAGTATTGCTTTCAGAGTAAACAGATATAAGGCTTTGAGTTTTCCTTTTAGTTTCATAGCCATGTAGTCTGTGAAACAATGAAGACAGTTGTTTGTACCATAGTGTCTAAAGATAACTTTTTTCTTTATTTTAGAGTATCTCGCTGAGTTGGATTTTCTTCTGTTTGCTACTGGCCGTGTTCCCACTTATGCCTGTTGTAGGACGACAGCCGGATATCTTTCTAGTGTATGAGCACTATTTTAACTTACTTTCTTTTGAATACAATTGTTTTTCTCAATCAACAGTATATGAACCACATCTTGGCCATGAGTTTAAAATCATGTGAACAGCCTAGGAATTAAAATATTAATATTAAACCATGAGTCATCGTTTTGGCCTAGCTCTGAGAAGCATTGAAACTCCCTGAAGATGCTTCTGAGCCTTCATAAAAATTGAAACTGTGCCAACAGTAACTTAAATTGCCAACAGTTTAAAAAATGTCTAGAAGCTCTTATATATTGGGGGAATCAGTAAATGATTTCACTTGAAAAACATGTTCAGTTGCTGAAATTAACAGGTCTGAAAAGCTATTGATGACTGATATAATCTCTGTCTTTGAGCAAGTCCACATTTTTAATGTCTTAGAAAGATGAAATTCTCTACTTTGAACATAAACATCTCCGCTGGGGAGGGGGGATCTCTGTGCACCGTGATAGTGCTCTCATGTCCAATCGCGTGCGTTGTTAGAGAGCTCTGTGCGCCTCACGTGGACGCTCTTTGCTGCTCTTAGGTTTATCTCCTCTCACTGTGTCCCAAACAAATCTGTAAAATAGCTGGTTACCTGTGTTTTTAATTTTAAATTATTATCATATAATCTATTGGCTGTGTGTGTGTGTGCTTGGGAAGCTGAATGATCATTATTTCATTTAACCTTTTACTCTCTTATTTTCTAATCATCTTCATTACTTTCTTTTGAACTCTGTGTAAGCAAATTTTTTAGCAGTCTACTCAGTCTTTAATAGATGAGGGTATTTTTTTTAACTGAAAGAAACCACAACAATATTTTAAAGTATGTGTTAATTTTAAAGTATGTGTTATGTATAAATTAATACATTTATTATCATTTCTGTGAGAATAATAATTATGGACTAGTTTAGAAATTATTCTGTGAAGTCAATTTATTTGCAGAGCTCAAAAAATAGTATTGAATTCTAGGACTATTCTCTCTTAGCCATACCTTACTGATTACTAAGTGAAAACATTTTGCAGTTGTTTTAAACTGTAAACAGCATGTGCAAAGATGAGTTCAAGCATTTTGATTTGTTTGCTGCTTCCTATTGCTCTGATTCTCTTGTCTCTGTAAAGACCCTTCCCCTCCTTTCATCACTCTGTCCCTGTCTGTCCTGTTCAAGCACTGTTGACACAGTTGAACAGGACTTAGGCTAAGAGGAAAAGAAATTATATAAATAGTCTCCATAGAAGTTTGCCACTTACCTATTCTATTGTGAATTGTGTTTTAAAACAGAGTGGGTGCAGGCTTTCTGGTTCTTCTACTATCCCTGTTTGTTGTAACATCTATCATAAAAAGAAAAGACAGTTTTATAAATGAAGAGCTGGTGTTACATCTATTACAGGTGGGTTACAGATTTTCAATAGTATGTTTTATATATATGATATGCTAAAATGTACCTTATTGTTGTATTTAATTGTATTTTTAAGATGCCATCATGTTTTTATTACTCAACTAAAAGAGCTGAGAAGAGAGTTTTCTGTTTAAGGTATTAAATGGAAATACATTCTCTAGAAGGAATAAAGGAAATACATTCTCGAAAATAGTGAAAAGGTCAACAGGAGCCGCCCCCTGCCCCCTCGCTGCTAAGTGCCTGGAGAGCAGAGATTAAGGAGGTGTAAGTCTACTTTGGCCACTTGATGCGAAGAGCTGAGTCACTGGAAAAGACCCTGATGCTGGGAAAGATAGAGGGCGGGAGGAGAAGGGGACAACAGAGGATGAGATGGCTGGATGGCATCACCGACTCAATGGACATGAGTTTGAATAAACTCCGGGAGTTGGTGATGGACAGGGAGGCCTGGCGTGCTGCAGTCCATGGGGTCGCAGAGTCAGACACGACTGAGCGACTGAACTGAACTGAACTGAAGAGGTATGGACCAAGAGGTTGAACTGAAAAGGGCTTCTTCTGGTCTGAGATTCTGTGTTGTCCTCTTTGGGGTCAGGAAAGAATAAGTTCTTTGAAGTGAAAGCAGCCGCTGAGTACATTTATATGAAGATTAGCCACTTTAAGACTTCACATGACATGCTAGGAGAAAATAAACTTCACCTTGGTTGGTGGCTTTGGAGTGGTGAAGAGAACTTTGAACTTGACGTTTCCAAATTGAGTTAATTCCTAGCTACACTTTGTACTATATGTGTGATTTTCAGTAATAGAGCTTCAGTCTGTTTGTTTTTAATCAGTAGAGACAATATTCAGTAGGGTGGTAAGAGGTTATAGATGCCATATTCTGTAAAATGATAGCTTTACTGTAGATAAGAGTGGAAGTCACTTTTTTTCCTTTTAAACAATAAAAAATAAGCCACATCTAGAACATTGATTAAAAAAGAAAACATATCTGAGTCTTCTCAAAAAATTTACTCAGAGTAAAGCTAGGATAATAGTAGTTCCAAGAACACTAAAAATTAAAATATACGATACATGAAAGATGTTAACTCATTCTTGGAGAACAACAGAGAACATATAAAAAAGAAATATTTTTGTTAAAGATCCTATCAAGCCATTGAAACATATCTTTTCATTTTATTTGGTACACTGATTGGCTTTACACTAGACCATGGCAGCTTTGACAAAATTCACCTGTAATGATGAGCATTTTGACAAAGGTGAGTGTTTCTGCATCTCAGTCTTAGGAACCAATAATACCATGTTAAAATTCTTATGGACTTTGTTAGAAATGCTCCTAAATATAAGGTAAATCTGATTTTAAAAAATTCCCTCTTACATTAACCTTATTAATTTGCATTCATTCCTCTACTGTGTACCATATATATATTTGATATGAAGATATGTTTGATATGTTTGTGTCTTTTCACATTTTAACATATCTAAAACGAGACTGTGTCTCACAGTTGAAAGGATCCTAGGGTTGTGTCGTAGGTTTATTGACAGCATTTCTCCTTAATTCACTGAAAACATGAGTAAATAAAATTTGGTGATAAGGTTGCTAATGTGACCTTTAAGAGAGTTTACTTGATTCACAACCATAGTTTAGGTCGTTTCTTAAGCTGGCTGTTAACCCACTAATGCAGGGGTCAGCACGCATTTTCCTGGAGAGCTGGATCGTACGTGTTTTAGGCTTGTGGGCCGCATGAGTCTGCCGTCAGCGTTCAGCTCTACCATTGTACGGCAGAGGGAGCTGTCGACAATGGGTAAACGAAGGGGAGTGATGTACAGCAGTAAAGAAAACAGTATTTCAATGAAACAGTACTTCTAGAAGCAGCAGCCTACAAGCTGTAGTTTACCAACCCCGCCAGTTTAGATGTGCTCCCTGAAGAACTCTGCACTCCTCGTGTTCTCAGCGCCAGTGACCCCTCAGGCCGCAGGAAAGCGCTGAACGTGTAGACAGCCCTGACTGCCAGTGAGCCAGAGGTGGAGACACTGAGGCACACACCGGGCTGTGTGCACTCCACCCTCTGCATGCCCACGATCTAAGGAAGCTCCAAGATGAAGAACATCTTCCTAAGTACAAACGGTGTGGTAATGTACGCCAAAGTACTCTTGAATGTGTAAAACACTTCATTCATGCTTATAAAGGAAGGACTTTGCTTCGTACAGGAGTTCCGACTCTTGGTCTTGGCCACAGGAAGGTGAGCTGGTCCAATTTCAATAGCATTTTGGCCAGATGCCAGTTGTTCGGGCAGTTTTCTGCGTGTCTTTCTTACATGTAACTTGGTCGCTCGCCGCCTTCTCCCTCCCTTACCTCTTCTGTGTGTGTTTTCAGATGCTGAGCACCGTATTTTCCATGTGTGTTGTGTATGGCACCCATAACAGTCTACTCAGGAAACAAGGATTGCCTCTTCTTAATCAGATTGTTAGCTGGATGATATTAGGTAAGAGGTCAGTCAGATCAAATGAGGTGACTTTCCATCAGGGTGCATCTTAAAATTATCCATTTACATCTGTATTATTGTTATGAAGCAAGTTTGTTGTGAGAAAATAATAACAGCTAGCTATTACTTCTGTCTCTTGCTAGAATTTGATAAAGCAAATTAGAACTCTTGTGAGCATTCATGTGTTAATAAGAATTCCTGAGAGAATATTTATGACTTGATAATAAGGCTGCATATTCATTCACACCTGATAAAAAGTGATTCCAGGAGGGAAGAAGGTTTTGTGAAGAGATTCCTATGCTGAAGTTTCATGTCAGTTCATAAACTCTCAGTTCTTACATAAGCACTAGGAAGCAGTTAAATTTAATCTGTATTTCCCTTGCCGAAAATAACATTGCTTAGTCACCTCCCAACAAATTACACATTTATAAAGCCAGTTGTGTGTTTCAAAGCGTTCTCCTCTGTCGTTCTCTGTAGAATGTACATGTGGAGCAAACATGTCATTTAAAGACAGCCTTTTCCTTCCAGTTGGAAGGCAGGAGCAAACTGGAAGTCCAGATTTTTCATTAAAAAGAATATAGTTTGTAATGCCTATGAATGATGTGATGTGCAGTTTAACCTTTATTTGTTTAAAAATGCTTTTTGTTCATCATTTTAATAAAAAAGATCATTGGGTAGAACTTTGCCTTACAAAGACCATTAAAGGATAGGAGTGTTTTACCTTGGATTACTCTTAAAATCCAAGCAGATGTGTAAAAATACAACAGGAAACAGACATGTATCTCTCAAAGTTTTGATTTGCACCTTTTCCAGACACCTTGGCCATTGTGTAAGTGGAACTGGACAAAAAGTGTCTCTTGTAAATATAACTCTGTTTTTGCTGTATAAACTTTATTTCATTGTAGGCTTTATGAGGCCTTTCCTTTTAAATTATCTTGATTACTAGAGTTACTATTTAAATTTATTCTGCATGACAATAGTGAGACTACTCTTTCATTTAAAAAAAAAAATGTGTTCAGATGGTACTATGTTCTGATGCTATTCTGTTCCCTGAGAATAATAAAAGATTGCTTAAATGGATTAACAAACTTGCCCCATGGTTAAACAGTTATAAGCCTTTCATCCAGGATGCCCTCCTGAGGTATCTGTCTTCATTCTCTGAAGCATTTAATTCCAAAGGTGGCACTGGTGATAAAGAATCTGCCTGCCATTGCAAGAGCTGTAAGAGAGGTGGGTTTGATCCCTGGGTCAGGAAGATCCCCTGGAGGAGGGCACGGCAACCCACTTCAGTATTGCCGCCCGGAGAATCCCACGGACAGAGAAGCCTGGTGTGTTACAGTCCGTAGGGCTGCAAAGAGTCAGACACGACTGAAGCGACTCAGCAGAGCGTGGCACATGTTGCATCTTAACTGGGAGTATTAGGGAATTACACACGTTTTCTTTCCAAAGTGAAGGTTGAGAAGTTTATGCTTAGCTGTGCATAGTTGCTTGACCGCGTCCCACTCTTCGCGACGCCATGGACTGTACCCCACCAGGCTCCGCTGCCCATGGGCTTCTCCAAGCAAGAATTCCGGAGTGAGTCACCATGCCGTCCTCCAGGAGATCTTCCCAACCCAAGGACTGAACCCAGGTCTCCCACATTGCAGGCGGATTCTTTACCGTCTGACCCTCAGGGAAGCCCAAGAATACTGGAGTGGGTAGCCTATCCCTTCTTCAGGGGATCTTCCTGACCCAGAAATCAAACCAGTGTCTCCTGCATTGCAGGCGGATTCTTTACCAGCTGAGCTGTAACTGCCCCCGCCCCAGCTCGTTTGCTGTCCCCAGTGACGGGACTGCTTTCTGACCCTGGGAGGGAAGATGACGGCCCGCGCTTGGATTACTCCTGTCACCACTCTCCTGCGTGGTGAACCCCTTTCCTCCTGTCTCCTTTTCTAACTAGCATGCTGTAACTCTCAATGCAATATTTTGCAGTGGGAAAACTTGGAGGAAAGGAGGGGGGGGTGTTTAGGAAAAATCAACCTCTGTCTTTGAATTAAATGTCTAATTAAGAGAAAAGTTGCTGAGTCTTGAGTAATTTTTTTTATTATTTGCATTAGAAAATGATAAATTATTCACTTAGGAGTTATAACAGTGAGGAAGAGCGAGAATGTACACTGAAAAAATCTGAACTAAAATATGGTTAAAATGAGGACGTGTCATTAAACATACGGAGTTTGAAGTGTCTTACAGAAATGAGTAGGGCAAATGTAGTTTCCTTCTGAACGTCACACAGGCAGTAAATGCTGCTTTACCCTGTCCTGGGTCCCTGGCGCTGACCCCACCCGAATCTGTTCTCTTGCAGCCTCCTCCTTCGTCATGCCGCTCCTGAGCCCGCCCTTCCTCTTTGACCGATTGTTCAGCATCCTTCTGTCCTCGATGTCGACCTACCTACTTCTAAGTACAGGGTATAAACTCTTCTAAGATTTTAATTTTTAGTAGCAAGTTTTAAATGGTATACTGACCTTTCTCTACCTATTTATCCTCTGGAAATGAAAAACATGTGAATCTTGAGGAATACATTGCAAGCATTTTTACTCTGTAAAAACTGTTAATGCCTTCATCTCTTCTCTTCAGTTTTCTTTGTCTTGCCGTTTTCACAGTGTTGCCTGTTGTCTTGTGTTTCTGTTTATTTCCTGAAGTTGCTAAAATGTTGCTTACATACAGTGTTAGAAAGTTCGGATAGATTGTAGAGGAATTTTAAATCTCAAACTATAACTTATAAAAATTTTAGTTTTTGTTGCATTCCTTTCATGCACTGTAAATTATGTTTTGATTTGTTCATTCTTTTTTTGAATACATTTTCTTTTATATTTACCCTTAAATATGTAATAGTCCAAATATTCCTTTTGATTCAGAAACCTTCTAGAATATTTTCTTAAAAGTTAAAGAATACATTTTCATTGAAGATTGACGTTTTCTTGTAAAACCAAAAAAGAACAGCTTGATTTGGGTTAGTCTGAACCATTTTCTAGAAATCAGTGAGAACAATGATACTCTATATGTGTGCTTTGAAGAAAAGAGTTCTTCATTTGCTTTTGAATTTTATTTCATCTTTACTTAAATCCTTATGGGGGCAAAAAATAAGCACATTACTCAGTTTCAAAATTCAGTCCAAATATAGGACCTTGATCTCAATTAGAATAAACCTAGGGATTCACCATTGTCCTATCAACAGATTATCATCTATCAATAGTTTATATATGATTTTGTAAAGCCATTTTGTGTCTAAGACTTGGGTTCATTCTTTGGGAAGCCTAATATCTCCTATTTCAGAATTAGAGGGATGTTCTCAAAATGTTTTCATAGTAGACTCTAACATCCTGAGTGATCTAGAACCCAGGAATTCTCGTAGTCTCCTCTTAACAAAGCTCCCCACACCTGTTTTTTCATTTCTCCCCCAGAACCTGACCTGGGGCGTAGCTGTGAAGATGTAATATGAACAGCATGGACATGTTCACCAGTCACCTTGGCTTGAGACTTAGAATTTTCAATTTTCAAATAAAACTTGAAGTCTATCAGCATATTCTTACTCAAAGAGTGATAAACAAAATGAGACTTAATGCTATTCACTCTTTTGTCCTTTATTGGTGAAATTTGAGGATAAATAGTTCAATTATTATCAGAATCCATTAAAGTATATATGAATTAGAATATGCACAATGTTTTAGTCTAGATTAAAAAAAAATAGAAGATAAAATCATTTCTAATCCTCCATTTGAGACAACACACAAGTTTCATTAAGATCATACCCGGAGGTTGTCTTCAGGAGGTGGATGTTTAAGTGCGTTCAGAATATGTGCCAGCTCCTACATAGTCACTTAAAGATCAACAAGCCCTTTTCTTTTTTGAACCTTTAAATTCTAAAGAAATCTAAATCTTTTAATCTAAATATTTAAAGAAATGTATTATAGATTCAAAAATGCAGACAAATCTAGAAAGAGATTTGGTTTCCTGGGTTAGAAATGAAAGAAGGAAAAGTAATTAACATTGAATTTTAAGTCAAAAATATTTCATAGCGTAGAGTGAGTTAATCATATGACTTATATTAGGGAAAGTATTAGTGTTTTATTTTTTATTAAGAAACTTTTTAGTATTATAGTATTTTAAATTATCAATTTCATTGTTAAAAGATACCAAAGCAGATTATCATAAGCATGTTTAATTTTAAAAAATCTAAAAACTGAAAAATCACATCTGAAATCAGAATACTAACGATGAGTGTGACCTTATTAATGAATGTAT
The DNA here is from genome assembly GCF_023699985.2 of Odocoileus virginianus. Taxonomy (NCBI): domain Eukaryota; kingdom Metazoa; phylum Chordata; class Mammalia; order Artiodactyla; family Cervidae; genus Odocoileus; species Odocoileus virginianus. The sequence goes on from NC_069695.1 coordinate 28,349, forward strand.
TAAGAAATATATTTTGCAACATCAGAAAATATATTTACCTTTACAAAAAAATTAAAACAGAGACAGCTGAAACAGGAGTCTAATAATTCCAGTTAGTACATTTTTCAGTGGCAAATCAGTTTTGCAAAACATAGTCCACCTGTTATTGTTCCACATCACTATTTTGGACAACCTAGAGGGTTTGCTATGTAAATAAGTATGAATAGTCAGAATTATAGGATATTTAAAAGAAATGCAGTTTTATTACTTTACAAAAGTTCAAGAATAGAAATTCTAAATTCTAACAATGCATCCTTGATTAAGTGGATAGAGAAGATACATTTTTAATCAGCATTTGATTATTTTTATGCAAATGGAAGCTATTGTAATACTTGAAAATAGTTCTCTTAAGTTGGTTAAGCATGTTCTTCCAAAATTTTGATTATCCCTTTGCTTAACAAAGTGTAATATAAACTGAATGTCTTTTCAGCCCTGTTCAGCTTTCACAGAGACCAAACTAAGCATATCCTAACTTAGTCTAACTTAGTAAGTACACTGTGAGCCCATAATGACATTTTATTGGTATTTTAGTTTATTAATTCAGATACACAGACTTTATATGAGATATTGGTTGTCTAAAGAAATTATCTCTAAAGAAACAAAGTCTTATAAGTAGATTGTCTTTGTCAGATTTATTCACCTACATTTTACAAAAATTGTATTTAATAGTTTTGAAAAGAAGTATATCTGTAGCGCTATTTGTTGAACTATGGAATTTCTGTTTTTATGTATTAGAAAAGAATAATTTCACATATAAGTACAAATATTTTTTAAGATCATGTTTCTTTTTATCCTCAAAGTATACCTTCATTCAATTAGTCAACAGTTGTTTTTCTTCACATTTCTAGTATCCTGAACACTCGACAGACATACAGATAGAATAATTAGTATACCCCAGGTCTGTAACAGTTGTAAACGTCTATAAAATGTGGACTCTGTTTTAAAATGTTAGGCAATTATAAAATGCAGCAATTCAGTTCAGTCGCTCAGGCATGTCCGACTCTTTGTGACCCCATGGACTGCAGCACGCCAGACCTCCCTGTCCATCAGCAACTCCCGGAGTTTAACCCATGTCCATCGAGTCGGTGATGCCATCCAGCCATCTCATCCTCTGTCTTCCCCTTCTCCAGCCTTCAATTTTTCCCAACATCAGGGTCTTTTCAAATGAGTCAGCTCTTCGCATCAGGTGGGCAAAGTATTGGAGTTCAGCTTCAACATCAGTCCTTCCAATGAATATTCAGGACTGATTTCCTTTAGGATGGACTGGTTGAATATCCTTGCAGTCCAAGGGACTCTCAAGAGTCTTCTCCAACACCATAGTTCAACAGCATCAATTCTTTGGCACTCAGCTTTCTTTATAGTCTAGCTCTCACATCCATACATGACCACTGGAAAAACCATAACTTTGACTCAACGGACCTTTATTGGCAAAGTAATGCCTCTGCTTTTTAATATGCTGTCTAGGTTGGTCATAACTTTCCTTCCAAGGAGCAAGCGTCTTTTAATTTCATGGCTGCAGTGAAATCACCATCTGCAGTGATTTTGGAGCTCCAAAAAATAGTCTTCCACTGTTTCCCCATCTATTTTCCATGAAGTGATGGGACTGGATGCCATGATCTTAGTTTTCTGAATGTTGAGCTTTAAGCCAGCTTTTTCACTCTCCTCTTTCACTTTCATGAACAGGCTCTTTAATTCTTCTTCACTTTCTGCCATAAGGGTGGTGTCATCTGCATATCTGGGATTACAGATATTTCTCCTGGCAATCTTGATTCCAGCTTGTGCTTCATTGATTCCAGCATTTTTCATGCTGTACTCTGCAATTAAATTATCATAAATTAATTGTGAATAATATGATATGAAGAGCGACTAGAGAAAGGGGTTGAACCGGTGCCATCAGGGACTAAGGTGGAAATTGAACTATGTATTCAAGAATGGCTAGGATGCAGGCATTCTAAACCCTGCCTTTTCAGTTTCTTTTTAGTCACTGTAAACATTGATTGAACTATGTATTCAAGAATGGCTAGGACGCAGGCATTCTAAATCCTGCCTTTTCAGTTTCTTTTTTAATCACTGTAAACATTGTACAATCACATTTTGCAAAGTAGAGATAAGGAAGAAAACCATATACTAACCCTACCCCTCCTCTCGATGTTCTGGCTTATTTCCTTCCAGTCTTAGCTCTGTACTTATCTTTTTAATACAGTATTAATGATAGTCCATGTACTATTTTGTATCTTTATTTTCTACTTAATTTTAGAAGCATTTTCCCAGGTGGTTCACAGGCTTCCTAAGAATCATTTTAATAGATTTTTAATATTATGTAATATGGCTACTCCTTGATGTTTTTATTATTCCCTTATTTTTGGTCACTTTATTTCTAAATCTTAGTATCATAAATAATATTTTGAGTTACATGTTTTGCCTAAACTTTTTATATAGTTATTAATAGATTATTTTCTTTGCTCACTTCTCAGCTGTATTATAAGTGGGCCATAGAATATGAACTTTTTTTTTACTTTTGTCTTAAGGACAGCACCAGTTTATAATATTACCAACAACCTATGAGGGGACGCACTTCATCATATCCATCACAGTATCTGTACTTTAATTTGTAAATAAAAATATCAAAAGCTATTTTAGTAGGCCAAAAACAGTACAACTTTGTGTATTTTCTGCACTTGTTTTACTAATAATGTTTTCTCACATATGTATTATCTGTTTGTATCCTTGGATGATTAAAAACCTTATATACCAAGTGATTTATATATGCTTTCTCAAAGCTGAATGTTTTCTTCTGCCCAATTTTCAGAATTTTGTTTTACGATTGGTGGTCAAATTTAAAGGATTTTGGTTTTCTTGCTTTCTCTTGTTTGGGAAATAGTACCATATGGATTAGAGTTTGGTAGTTGAAAAAGTTGAGTGAGAAATACAGGTTGTTTTGTTTTGATTTGGTTTGCATAATTTTGTTTTGTAATTTCCACCCAGTTAAGTAGCTCATCAACAAACACTTCTGAGCTGGACCTGTGTGGTGAGAAGACTAGCGTAGTCAGAGATTTTCCAGACCAGTGGGGAAGGCGTGTTAGTAATTAACGTGATCAGAGCAGTATGATAACTACCGTCATGTGTAGAGTATCTGGGGGATTACGGAAATGAAATATGTCTTAAACTAGGGCAGAAAATGATTAGAAAAAGCATCTGACACTGTGTTATCTCATGAACATTTCTCCTTTGTCTACATTATAATTTCCACATTATACACCAGCCTCAAGATGTACTGTACATCATTTAACCAAACTCCCCTGTGAATATTAGGTTGTTTTCTTGTTCTTCTTTTCTGTAAACATATTACCACAAACGTCTTCATGTGGGACTCATGGTGCATATGTCTGATTATTTTCTCAGGGTAAATTCCTAGAAGGAACATTATTAGATTATACTATGTGAATAGTTTTGAGGTTCTTGATGCATAGTACTAGATTGCCTTACAGGAAGTATTATATTTTTATAATTATTATTTTATTATACTTTTATCTGGATTATTTTTTTAACATGAGTAAATATTTTAAGTGGCTGTGGAATCTATTTTTTAATTTCTATGTCAGTTATCAGTGAAGTCAAACATATTTTAATGTATTTATAGGCTCTTTTCTTCTTTTTGAGAGGTTTGTATTCCTATATTATACCCATTTTTTGAAAAAAATGGAAATGTTTATCTAGCTGTTCTCTTTATATTAATAATTTTTACCTTTGTCTTATGTTTTCTGTTTTTGTGTACTTCTGTCATTTACCTTATGAATGACTTAAATATCTCTACTATTTTAAACGTGTCATGGTCTCAAGTTTTGATAAATTAAAAAAAAAAAGATGGTGTTGGTGTTGATATTTAAATGTTGCTTTCTTTTCCTACTTTCTTCCTCTGGAAAGCCTAAAAAAATTAAGTTTTGTGTTAACGTAACTTAGAAGTATTAGCAAAATTGTTTGAATTTGCATTTGTACTTGTTTAATTTTCTTCTTTTCATTTGCGCCCTCTCACTTCCACCCCCGCCTGCAACCCTGTAGGTACGAAGCTCTCTTTCCGCTAGTGTTGTCCTGCTTGATGTTCGTCTGGATACACATGGAGCAGGAGACCCTGCAGCAATCCGTTGTTTCCTGTCGACAGAAGGTAGCTTGTCAGAGTCCCTCTTGCATCTGAGGATACTAAAATACTCTCTATTCCAATCCCATGAGGAAGTTGCAATGCCATTTCATCAGAAAGTCTGCTTAAGACTTCCCTGGCTGTTAGGACTTTGCACTTCCAGTGCAGGGGGTGTGGATCTGATCCCTGGTTGGGGAACTAAGATCTCCACGTGCCACTCAGCACAGCCAGAGCAAAAAATTCTACTTAAAAATTTGTGCTACTTAACGTATTAATAATTAAGTTAATAATTAAGTCAAACAGCTTATAAGGAGATTTTCATATAGAAAAGCATGATTTTATTGTTTTATGAACATATGAGTTGGGCTTTTCTTAAAGATTGTTTGTGACTCTCTGATATAAAAAGCCATTAATATAAGTGAAAGAACAGAGGGCAAAGAATGTTATCTTGTTGCCCTGTTTTCACATTTAATTTTTCTTTCCTTCAATTTATTTTTGTTGGAAGAATATTCATGTTGCCACACATCAATTTATGAATTTGATCATGAAGTGAGATATGTGTTCCCAGGGTTATTTTTCTCTTTCTAGTTATTCTAATCCAAAATGCTTATTCTGTCACCTTAGTGATTGTGGCCTCAGTCCAAACCTTAGACCGTTTATTCAACATAATGTCCTTTGAATTGGCTAAAAGCCAACCAAATATTAAGGCTACCTTTATCATGCTGAGCTGGAGAGTTGATTTATATCTCTTGCCCTTATTTCAAAACTGAAGATATTTATAAGAAATTGATGGTAGAATATTTACAGTTTTACTGAGGTCAGATAAAATGAATGCTGCAGGAAAATGCTTTCATAGTTGATCCATTGATTCATCCTTAACTGGTTCTAGTTGAGTTCACAAAGAGTACTTGATGATTTAGAATAAATAATTTCAATAAAGAAGAAACTTTATTGAAGTATTATTGAATAGTTCCTGGTTTTTAATGTTCAGCCCTGGAGTATTAAAGCAATACATAAAAATTAATTTTGATTAGATTCAAGTAAATGGTAGACTGTCTTTAGTATTAAATATTCAATATTTTAATAACTAAATCTTATTAAATTAAAAATGAGGCTCGTTGTGTTATTTTTAAACTCTATATTTTAGCTGAAAGATATGTCTCTTTCTAGAGAAGAGGATTAACGCATCCTCCGAACTTAGTAGACAATTACATGGGAAGTAGGAGAAAGGGAAAGTCTCACTTTAAAGTTGTCCATGAGTTTTTGTTTTGTGGGGGAAGGGGGGTTAAACAAGAGTGCACCCATCTTATTGGAATTGAGAGACTTTCTATTTTACCAGGACAGAAATATTTTACTTATTTATACAGAGAAATTTATACAGAGTTTATCATGCTTTTTAATATCTTCCCATACTTGCGTTTGAGAAGATCAACTGAGAAATCAGGTGTTAGAAAAGGGAAGGATTATAATAGTGATTTTGAAGTGAAGCATTTATACAGGATAAGGAAAACCCAATTCTCACTTTTGTTACACATACGGCAATACTACAACTCTGTTCAGTATATTATTAACAGTGTATTTTACCTTGGCAGATTTTATTAGGTGATATTAAGCTGTAGGAAAAGATTTCTTATTTTTTGTGTGTCAGTGCAAGCCATCTTCCCAGCTGCTGTAACTGAGACGGTGAGCGTGCCCTGGCGGTAGAAGGAAGCAGCCTGCGCCCGCGTGTTCATCTCTCTCCTTATCCCGCAGGTCTCCACCATCCAGTTCACCTGTAATACCGACGTAGCCCAGTGTCGAGACCTCTGCCTGGATGACATCCGCAGGGCCTTTTTCCTTGTATCCTTTCTGGAGTTTTGTTTTAAGGCACTGCAGCTTCCCATTTAATGGAACAGGAGAAGTGCTGGGGAGCAGGGGTGCAGTTTCCGCCTGTCGCGTGGTAGTGGTGTTATTAACCTTGGAGGCTGTTTCACTACCCTCCCAAACATGGTTTTCTCATCCAGAATGAACTTCAAAAAACTTCTGAAACTGTAGAGAAGCATAAAGAATGATACAGCAGGCAAATGAGTTAGGTTTGCATCTTTTTATGTGTACTTTATAAGGTACTCATATAGCATGTCTCACGAGGTTGCTGGATCACCTCAGAGGCGCTACTGTGTCACAGCTGTTAGCATTAGAAGTTTGGAAGATGGTGTGACGGAATACCATCTCGCTCTGGGAAGGCGAGCTGACCGGCTTCCAGGTGTCCATCAGGAGGTGTCTCCTTTGAATGGACACAGTGAGTCTGGACCACTGAGGCCCGGAAGATCAATGCTCCTCTTCTCTCCTCCGCCTCTTGCCTTCACTCTCAATTTGGCTTTCTGTCTTTGCCGACTCCTTCCACTGAGCCTATGCTAATAAGACGCTTCTTCCCCTGACCCCTGCTTCCTCCTGAGTTACCCTTCATCTGTCCCTTGTGTTTACAGCCTAGCTCCCTGCCGCTGCCGTTTCCTCCCATTTATGTGCCGTGCCCTCCGCCTAGATGGGTGCTTTGGAATGCTTGTCTTTGCTGTGCTGACATCCTCTCGTGGTCTGCAGGCCCTTCCTGATTGCACAGTGTTTGGTTTCACTTGGCTAGTCTTACAGTATTCAGCGCAGTTGATTTCTTTCTTTTCCTTTGTCCTCCAGAACGCGATCCAGGTTCTCTTCTCAGATTCTACACCACCTCTCTTATTCTTCACGAAAACTCACTCTGCCTTTGCTCTTGAACCATGCATCTTTTCCTCCGAGCTCTGTCATTTATCTTCTCCTCTAAACGTGCCTCTCCTATAGCTTTGACTGACACCTCTGTACAGACACCTCTGAGCCCGACTTCTCCAGCCCTGACCTCAGAGTCACGTGGCTACTATCCTGCCGCCGGCGTGCGTGCCAAGTTGCTTAGTCGTGTCCGACTGTGTGACCACATGGTCTGGAGCCCACCAGGCTCCTCTGTCCATGGGATCCTCCAGGCAATAGTCCTGGACCGGGTTGCCGTGCTGTCTTGCCCAGGAATCGAACCCATGTCTCATGTCTCCTGCATTGGCAGGCGGGTTCTTTACCACCAGCTCCACCACACCCTGCTGGGCATCACCAAATACATGTCCACACTGACTGACGACTGCCCACCCCTCTCCAGAGTCAGTCTCTGCCTGACCTCATCTCATTTAATGTCGTTGCTGCACTCCCAGCCTCCCAGGCCGTCACACTTGTCGTGCTTAACCAGCCCCCGACCGAGGTCCCAGGGCTTCTCTCCTCCATGGCCACTCTGACCACACTGGTTCAGACTTTCCTGTCCCCAACATATGGACTATTAAAAGAGCTTCATAGTTGAATTTCCTGCCTCTAATTATTAGTCCCCCTGATCAAATATTTCACTATTGTTGGTATTTCTTGTTTGTATCACTCACTGAAAATGCTTGCTAACTCTTCAACATCTCCACAATAAAATTCAAGGCTTTTTATTAATATGCCACTAGTCTGTATTTCTTGCTTCGTGTTTCTGTACCCTTCAGCAATACCCTTATTTTCCCATTGTTTACCTTTAATGAATATTACCTACTTCTACCTATCATCAAAATTTTAGTTACCAATACCCTTATTTTCCTATTGTTTACTTTTAATGAATATTCCCTACTTCTACCTATCATCAAAATTTTAGTTACCATATGAGCACTTTATGCTGTTTTATTTATAATTATATTTTTATTGCCTAGCTCTGCCTCTGACATACTGAATGATAAATATTGGTTGGTTAGTTAATTGGTTGAATGCATAGAACCATGAATATGTTTAAGGCTCAAGTCACCGACTCAAATACTACTTCTTCAGTGAAATTTGTCGTGATTCATACTTCCTCTTCACTGTTTCTGTACCGCTTTTGTGTATGTGTCTATAATAATAAAGTAACTAACATTTATCGAGCACTTTCAGGGGACCAAACTCTGTTTTAAATGCTTTACTAGCAATAAGTTCTTAGACACCAATAAAACTAATATCTACTTTTTATTACTGCACTATTACAAATATAAGTTGAAGAAATGTCAAAAATGTTTAACACTTTCTCACCCTCTAATTGAATTCTTTTAAAACATGGCATCTTATTTCTTGCTGAGCCTCCTGCAGAACCTGGCACATCTCATGTGTAGTGGGCCCAGCGAGCGTATATAAACTGAAGCTGTGTTTCAGCTGAAAACGTCTATCACTTCTTTTAATCTTTGGCTCCCAGCTACGGATTCACAATACTCCAGTGCTTATGTGAGAGGGGAGGAAAATAGTGACCTTCCCAAGGTGGCCAGTGACAAGCGAGTGCGACTCCCAGACCTTGCTGTTCTCAGCATGTTGCTTGTTCAGCCTGGTCCTCTCCAAATACGTTCACAGGGAAATATGTTGGAACACTCGTTTTCAGAATTCACCACCAAATGTACAAGTAGAGAAAGCAAGTTACCCTCCTGGTGGAGTAGATGCGCCTTCTCTAAATGAAAAGGAACTTTTATGGGTTCTGACTTGTTTTAGCGTTTCCTTTAACTCTATTTAGGTTTTCTTCTTAGTGACAGCCTTTTTTGGAACTGGAAATATAGCTTCTGTTAACAGGTAATTTTAAATAAAAACTATATATATATATATATATAACCAGAAAATATACAAGTTAGGGATTTTGTTCTTGCTTTTTATACTGAAGGATGTATTTTGGAAATTGGTACATATTGGCGCATACAAGTCTATCTCATTCATTTTACTGACTTTGCAATAATTCGTCTAAGAAAATACTGATTTTCTTCCTTTCGGGCTGCCTGGGTCTTTGTTGCTGCACGCGGGCTTTCTCCGGTTGCGGAGCGTGGGGGCTCCTCTCTGGTGGGTGTGGCTCGTGGGCACAGTGCTGCCCCAAGTTCCACCTTGCATGCAGTTGCTCCACAACTGGTGGGGTCTTCCCGGATCAGGGATCAAACCTGCGTCTCCTGCGTTGGCAGGCGGATTCTTCACCACTGAGCCACCAGAAGAGCCCCCGTAATAATTCTTGATACACTGTATACTTGTGCTATAGTAAGAGTAGCTTTCAGAAAATTAGTTTAAACATCCTTTTCAGAAGAACAGTCAAGTTGCAATAATGTGAATTCTAAAATCCCTTTTCTTGTTGTTGATTCCTTAGCTTTGACCCTTCCTCCGTCTACTGCTTTCTGACCGTGTTTAGTCCTTTCAAGATGGGAGCCCTGATAATGTGGAAGGTTGGTTTTCTTCTTTTCTTAAGATACTGATTAATTAAGATTATGAACTCATTGTCCCATGAAGATCATGTGATATGTGACATTAAGATTATGAAGTGGCAGAGTTAAGTAGCTGGAAAGTAGATGCCTTCGCAGACACTGCTGCGTGGGAGTGGGGGACGCTTTAGCCTTTGCTCCAAAATAGCGTTAATCTCCTTGGTTTAGTCTTAAGCCCATTTAACTTCAAAAAAGTAGAGAATCTCTGTTAGTCCCAGGAAGTCCTATCAAAGGTGATTAAAGCCTGGGAAGTGAAGGGTGGATCAAAACTGCCTTGCTTCTCAAGATCAAAGGCTCCCCGAAGCTGTGTTCCCCACCCATGAGACTGCCAACACATTATCATCTTTTCTCATAATCCTTGTACCTAGAATTGATTTATTCATTCAATAAATATGTCATTGAAGGCTTATCAGCACCAACTGGGTCCTGAGGATTCTAAGATAATGACAAATTATCAGCTTTCTAGGGGTTCAGACTCTCCAGTGGAATGTAATTCACATTCTTTCCCTTTCTCTCTAGGATCGTTAAGCTTGTCTTATTCCCTGTACCATAGTGTACATTCTTTGCACTTAGTGTGCATTTGTTTAAATATAAGAACTAACATCTGCCTAAAATCTGATTGCTTCCTGTTCAGATCACATAAGTAATAATTGTTGAAAGTATGTGTATCTTAATAGGATTAATATCCTGTTTTGTTACTGCACAAATGCAAAGGTGATTTTAAGAAGTGTTAAAAATATGCTCATTTTCTCATGTCACATTCTCTGTTATTTTGAAATGTGTATTAATAGTTTCTTTAGTCTTTATGTATATTTTTCTTGATGGTGATAGTTTTTTTCCTCAGTCTGTTAAAGATCATGAGCCTTTAATTAAAAATAAGAAAAAAAGAAAGAAAAACTAAAGTTTACATTAAATGCTCAATCTGTAATCTCCAGCTTAATTCAGGCAGCTTTACTGATGAAATGTATCTGGTCACTTTCACTGACCGATGTGGCTGGAAGTGAAAGTCCTCTTAGAACTCTTTTCACTCATGTAGCCTTCACTTGAACAGGAATCTTATGCAGTTTTGAACATAATCTCTTTTCTATATTTTCTCCCTCCCCTCTTTGTTTAAGCATCTTGTGTGTGTATTTTTAACTGGTCATTGGAAAACAGTATCTCAAAATATTAATGGTGTTATTTCTGGCTTATAGATTTTTTTTCAACCAATGTAAATTTTATTATACCTTTCTCCATTTTTTTTAACAGAGTATGAATTTTATAATCAGGAATAAATTAGTTTTGAAATAAAACAACAGAAAGCAATGGTTAAGCAGCTAAATCATGTTAATAGAGTTGTAGTGACAAATAACCAGATGAGTTCAAGAATCTGTGAATCAGATCTTTAGGCTTCATGATTAATTTGATTTGGGCCTTGTGTGCCTTTCACACCCTCTTGGGATCATGTGAACATGGTCATTAATTATTATAATGAGTTCAGTAGAACAAAAATTTGGAGTAGGCTTTATTTGAAATATTTGTTATTATCTCTTTACTACCTATGCTGTTGATGTGGATTTCTAAATCCATTTCATCACTATTCTGTATGTCATTGGTATCATGATTTTATTTCAGTGTTTGCTTTCCACTAATACAGATAAATTTTGAGAAATTGAAATATTTCTTCAAATGCTACAGGCACCCACGGCATCATTTGTTTTTCTTTCAAACAGATTTTAATCCCCTTTGTTCTTGTGATGTGTGCTTTTGAAGCTGTTCAGTTAACTACTCAGTTATCTTCTAAAAGGTGAGATGAATGCTTTGAATTTGTTCATTTTTAGGAAATGAAAGTAAACATTTGATGGTATTTTCTGTGATTGCTATTAAGGTACTGTAACATAGCTTGTTTACTATAAAAATGAGGGAAAAAATGTTCCATCCTTTGAGCCAGAATTGTGTTGTCATTAGAGGAAATAGCTGATTAGAACCCTTAACATAAAAATATGCTTTTTCAACTATAAAATATCATTAGAATGCTGTCCCAGCTAGAGAGGAGCTGCCCTAGATAACTATAAAATATAAATCTCAAATTCTTGTAGTTAGTAATACATGTTCATTGTAGATATAGCTGTGCCTACAACTCTAGGTGATATCATTCTGTTTTCTTTTGGATTCTTTCATAAATGTGTATTAGATAAATGTGTTATAACGTTATGTCATTTTATATGGGTTGAAATTAGCTTCTAGATGTCCCTAATTTATGTGGTTTCTCAATCTTGATCACTACACTTTTGACAAATAGAATAGGAAGTATTGTTTCTGAGTTTCTAGGACTTTGTGGAGCAGTCAATGTGTAATCACAGACTCTGGAGGAGAAACTGTCAGCCCCACTGTTTGCTCTTTCATCTGCACAGCACTGATCGGCCTTTCTGAGAGAAACTTGAGATGAATAAGTAGTTTCCTAGCAGTTTTATTATTTTTTAATCAAACTGGAATATTCAGTGCTGAAAGTATAATGAATATTAGAATAAATGTGCATGTTCTTCTTGATGAAGTTAAGCTAGAATTGAGTGTAGCATATTATTATGCATATGCCATAATTTTTTTTAGAAAGGTTTTCTTCCACGTTTCAAAAATAGTAGAAATCTTATTTCTAATCTACTTTAGTATATTTTTACAGGATTTTTACTTGAATTTAACATTAAAAGCACTGTACTTTGTCAATACCACATAGAAAATACTGACTTATATGCAATTAAAAAAAAAAACTAGTAAAGTGACAGACATGTGCTTTCCTGCATCTCTGTTAGTGAACGCAATTTTTTAAGAAGGACTTTTAATTAAAGTCAAAATAAGAAGAGCTTGTGGAGAAGGCAGTGGCACCCCACTCCAGTGCTCTTGCCTGGAAAACCCCATGGACGGAGGAGCCTGGCAGCTACAGTCCATGGGGTTGAAAAGAGTCAGAAACCACTGAGCGACTTCACTTTCACTTTCTTTTAAGAAGTGCACGGCACATGTGGGACAAGAAATAGAAGACTCATCAAAATATGTGTGTGTGTGTGTGAGTGTAGTAATTTTAACTTGAGACTCAGTTCAGTTCAGTTCAGTCGCTGAGTCGTGTCCAACTCTTTGTGACCCCATGAATTGAAGCACGCCAGGCCTCCCTGTCCACAACCAACTCCCGGAGTCCACCCAAACCCATGTCCATTGAGTCGATGATGCCATCCAACCATCTCATCCTCTGTCGTCCCCTTTTCCTCCTGTCCTCAATCTTTCCCAGCATCAGGGTCTTTTCAAATGAGTCAGCTCTTCGCATTAGGTGGCCAAAGTATTAGAGTTTCAGCTTCAGCATCAGTCCTTCCAATGAATATTCAGGACTGATTTCCTTTAGGATGGACTGGTTGGATCTCCTTGCAGTCCAAGGAACTCTCAAGAGTCTTCTCCAGCACCACAATTCTTCAGCACTCAGCTTTCTTCATAGTCCAGCTCTCACATCCATACATGACTATTGGAAAAACCATAGCCTTGACTAGACGGACCTTTGTTGGCAAAGTAATGTCTCTGCTTTTTAATATACTGTCTAGGTTGGTCATAACTTTCCTTCCAAGGAATAAGTGTCTTTTAATTTCATGGCTGCAATCACCATCTGCAGTGATTTTGGAGCCCCCAAAAATAAAGTCAGTCACTGTTTCCCCATCTATTTGCCATGAAGTGATGGGACCAGATGCCATGATCTAGTTTTCTGAATGCTGAGCTTCAAGCCAACTTTTTCACTCTCCTCTTTCACTTTCATCAAGAGGCTCTTTAGTTCCTCTTCACTCTCTGCCATAAGGGTGGTGTCATCTGCATATCTGAGGTTATTGATATTTCTCCTGGCAATCTTGATTCCAGCTTGTGCTTCCTCCAGCCCAGCGTTTCTCATGATGTACTCTGCATATAAGTTAAATAAGCAGAGTGACAATATACAGCCTTGAAATATTCCTTTTCATATTTGGAACCAGTCTGTTGTTCCATGTCCAGTTCTAACTATTGCTTCCTGACCTGCATACAGGTTTCTCAAGAGGCAGGTCAGGTGGTCTGGTATTCCCATCTCTTTCAGAATTTTCCACAGTTTGTTGTGATCCACACAGTCATAGGGTTTGGAATAGTCAGTAAAGCAGAAATAGATGTTTTTCTGGAGCTCTCTTGCTTTTTCAGTGATCCCAGCAGATGTTGGCAATTTGATCTCTGGTTCCTGTGCCTTTTCTAAAACCAGCTTGAACATCTGGAAGTTCACGGTTCACTTATTGCTGAAGCCTGGCTTGGAGAATTTTGAGCATTACTTTACTAGCGTGTGAGATGAGTGCAATTGTATGGTAGTTTGAGCATTCTTTGGCACTGCCTTTCTTTAGTATTGGAATGAAAACTGACCTTTTCCAGTCCTGTGGCCACCACTGAGTTTTCCTAATATGCTGGCATATTGAGTGCAGCACTTTCACAGCATCATCTTTGAGGATTTGAAATAGCTCAATTGGAATTCCATCACCTCCAGTAGCTTTGTTCATAGTGATGCTTCCTAAGGGCACACTTGACTTTACATTCCAGGATGTCTGGCTCTAGGTGAGTGATCACATCGTTGTGATTATCTGGGTTGTGAAGATCTTTTTTGTACAGTTCTTCTGTGTATTCTTACCAACTCTTCCTAATATCTTTTGTTTCTGTTAGGTCCCTACCATTTCTGGCTTTATTGAGCCCATCTTTGCATGAATTGTTCCCTTGGTATCTCTGATTTTCTTGAAGAGATCTCTAGTCTTTCCCATTCTGTTGTTTACCTCTGTTTCTTTGCATTGATCGCTGAGGAAGCCTTTCTTACGTCTCCTTGCTATTCTTTGAAACTCTGCATTCAGATGGGTATAGCTTTACTTTTCTTCTCTACCTTTAGCTTCTCTTCTTTTCACAGCTATTTGTAAGACCTCCTCAGACAGCCACTTTGCTTTTTTTCATTTCTTTTTCTTGGGGATGGTCTTGCTCCCTGTCTCCTGTACAATGTCACGAATCTCTGTCCATGGTTCTTCAGGCACTCTATCAGATCTAGTCCCTTAAATCTATTTAGTACAGCGTAAAGCTAAATAAAAAGGGAGAGAACTGAGGCAAAGAAGGCAAAGTGTGACTTTATAAATGTCTTCTCTTTTGACCTTTAAACCTTTATAAGTCACTGGCATTCCCCCGTAATATTATACTGACCACTCAAACTTCATTTGTGTACATTGAACTCAGCGAGTCCCTTTCCTCCTGGTGACCTCTAGCTGCTCCTCCTGTTTTTTTATCTAACCTGTTGTGGAAGGTCAAGTCCGCCCATCCCTCATTGCTGTTTCCACTTGCTGAAAGTCACCAGTGTCATCTCGTCTTTCTGTCCACGTTTCAATCACTGCCACAGCCCACTGTTGCCATTCCTCTTCCATGCCCTTAGCTGACCTCCCTGCATGTACCCCTGTCCTCCGAGAACTGTTATCTACGCCACAGACAGTGCAGCCTTTAGACCTCCCACTGGCCCCTGGTTCCCGGGGAGGCCAGTCCTGCAGCCCTGGCTGCGGCCCGGCTGGCCCCTGTGGTCCGCCTGCACCTCTCATGCTTGTTTCCCGCAGCCCTTTGCTCACACTCTCGTCCGGCTGGCCGCTCGCTGTTCCTCGGGCACCACGCACGTTTCCGCCGCACACCCTTGTTCGGTGCACGCATGGTCTGCCTGCAGTGCTGCTGCTCATCCAGTTTCATGGTCCCCGCCGCACGTCCAGGGCTCTGCTTAAATGTCTCCTCCGCATAGATACTCGCCCAGTCATTCCACTTTTCTTCCTAACATTTAACACCACCTGACCTTTTCTTGTTATTGCAAACATTCTATTTATTATTTGTCTCCCTGAATTAGATGGTAAGCTCTGGTCACCTGATCTATTACCACCAATAAGCACAGTGACCAACATACCATAGAAACTGAAAACTTATGTGCTAAATTTGTGGTAGAAGTTACTAGCATAAGATAAAATTGGAAATGGCTACTCCTGCACATTGTGACATTTCTTTTAGACACAAGGCTGACTTAACGATCTTCTACCTTTCGGTTCCCTAGAGCACTAAAAAAAATGTGGCCCAGGAAAAATTAAACTTGGTAGAAAGAACACCAAATAACACTGTAAAAAGCTAAAACCACCCAGAGTAAAATGTGTAACACAAGGATCATAAGGGATCCTGGTAGCGATGGAAACACTTTGTGTGTTGCCAGCACTGGTGGCAGCATCCGGGTTGTGGTCTTATCCCACAACTTAGAAAGACTCACCAGTGGGGGAAACTGGGCAGAGGGCACGTGGGCTCCCTCTATGTCATTTCTGCAACTACACGTGAATCTGTAATTATCTTAAATAAAAGGTTTAATTAAAAAAATCATAATTCATATCCCTTTCATATACTTGAAATAAATATTCAAAATGTTAAGTAACATTTTGAAGTCCAGCCCATCACTGTGGGACAGGAGTCCATGATAATGTGAAAAGAGCTTTTGTCAAATGCATTTTCAGGAGCAGAAATACTAATACCAGAATGTTAGGTCATTTGATTATTCTAATTTTGATTTTAATATGCTTTTAAAATGTTCCCGCTGTGTTACATGTGTTTTTTATTTATTTTTTTCCAGTCTTTTCCTCATGGTTATCAGCATATCAGACATCATGGCTTTGGTAAGACATTACTGGATATTCAATATAAATAAGATTGAGAAGCTAAACATCAAGTTAATTTAATCAAGTGAAATATGAGTGCATTTCTGTATATGAACTCTTTAGACACTGAATTATAAGTGCTGACGTAAGTTACACATAAATTACTTTCTTTTTTTTTTTTTAGTTTCGATGCAGTAAGAATGCTCTTCTTAGGGTGTCAAAAATCATCTAACTTGATTTATTAGAATCTGTGTTTTATACATAGTCTTCTATGGTGCATTGTATTAACTTCCATAGGAAGTTAGGTGTTAACTTCCATAGGAAGAAAACATAAAGCGCTAACTTTAGATTCAGGTAATATATAATTTTCCACCTTGAGATGTTGATTTTTAACCTTTTAGTCAGATTGAAGAAGAAAGGAAAAAAGAGTGGGGAGAAGGAAGGGAAATAGGGAAGAGGAAATAGGATAATGTTAAGACCACAGCTCTAATGAGGAGTTCTGGAGAGGGACAGGTAGCTGGGCCTCTTATATGTAGTGTATGAACAGATAGACCCTGTTTTACACCTGCAGGTTCAGGAGGTTCCCCTCACTACCCTCAGGTTTGAGCATTCACTGAATGGACTCAGAGAATTCACTGAAGACTGTTAACACTCACAGGTGTGACTTGTTACAGGGAAACGTGATAGTCGCTCAGTCGTGTCTGACTCTTTGCAACCCCATGGACTGTAGCCTACCTAGCTCCTCTGTCTTTGGGATTCTTCAGGCCAGAATACTGGAGTGGGTAGCCATTCCCTTCTCCAGGGGCTCTTCCCGACCCGGGAATCAAACCTGGGTCTTCTGCACTGCAGGCAGGTTCTGAGCCAGCAGGGAAGCCCGTTAGAGCGGAAGGAGCGGACGCAGGTCGGCGGGGGGAGGTGTGCTGAGGGCAGAGTCCAGCAGGGCCCCGCGGTGGAGTGCTGGCTGCCTGCCCCGTGGAGCGGGGACAGCTGGGCTCCCCCGCATTGACAGCGACAGCGCTCGGCAGAGCCGTGACCGCCAGACTTTTACTGGGGCTCAGTCACATTCCCATGGCTGTCTTTAATCCCCAGCCCTCTTGGCGCTGGAACTGATAGCACATGACCCAGAGCCCTGAACATAAATGACAGGACTCGACCGTCCAGTGGCTGAGGTCCCCGAGGCAAAAGGCTCCTGTCAGGCAGGACCTTCTAACGCCCCGCAGTAGCTGGCGGCCAGGGCCAGCCCTCTCTTTAGAGAAGGGTCCCTCTTCACTAGTCACCTTCTTGTGCTGGAGGTGACAAGGCTGTTAGGACAGCTCCCAAGTCAGAGCCCTCGTCACCTGGTTCAGAGCAGAGCGTTTTTATGCTGCATTGGACTGGATGTGTCCCTGACGCGGACCACACATAATGTCAGGACAAGTGGGCTTTGGGTGTGCTCACAGGGTGGCAGAAAGGCAGAGCCGTGTTAACAGGAGGGAATTTAAATGCTCTGGTTAACTTTATATGAAGAATCAGACTGCTGAGTTTAGCTCAGAGAGCCGTGTGCGGGCGAACCGCTGCTCATGCCTCACCCCTGCCCTTGTTTCCTGGACTCGGCCTGGCCGTGGACTCCTGATGCTCATGCAGGTTACCCCTCGGTCAGAACACGCTCCTTCTCTGACCGCCCCAGCCTCCCCTTCGCCTCTTACTTATCGCTGAGACCTTTGGAGTTCTTGTCGAACAGCCCTCCCCTGCACCCTCGTTGGGGTGTGCCCCCTTCCTCTGAGCTCCCGTCCTGGCCTGTGCTTCCAGGGACGGCACTCATTTCACACACACACACACACCCAGCACACACGCCTGACCATCTCACACACACACACCCAGCACACACGCCTGACCATCTCATACACACACCCAGCACACACGCCTGACCATCTCACACACACACACACACACACCCAGCACACACGCCTGACCATCTCACACACACACACCCAGCACACACGCCTGACCATCTCACACACACACACACCCAGCACACACGCCTGACCATCTCACACACACACACACCCAGCACACACGCCTGACCATCTCACACACACACACCCAGCACACACGCCTGACCATCTCACACACACACACCCAGCACACACGCCTGACCATCACACACACACACACCCAGCACACACGCCTGACCATCTCGCACACACATACCCAGCACACACGCCCGACCATCTCACACACACACACCCAGCACACACGCCTGACCATCTCACACACACACACAGCCAGCACACAGGCCTGACCATCTCACACACACCCAGCACACACGCCTGACCATCTCACACACACCCAGCACACACACCTGGCCATCTCACACACACACACCCAGCACACATACCTGACCATCTCACACACACACACCCAGCACACACGCCTGACCATCTCACACACACACACACCCAGCACACACGCCTGACCATCTCACACACACCCAGCACACACGCCTGACCATCTCACACACACCCAGCACACACACCTGGCCATCTCACACACACACACCCAGCACACATACCTGACCATCTCACACACACACACCCAGCACACACGCCTGACCATCTCACACACACACACCCAGCACACACGCCTGACCATCCCACACACACACACCCAGCACACACACCTGACCATCTCACACACACATACCCAGCACACACACCTGACCATCTCACACACACACACCCAGCACACATGCCTGACGATCTCACACACACCCAGCACACACGCCTGACCATCTCACACACACACACCCAGCACACACGCCTGACCATCTCACACACACACACACCCAGCACACACGCCTGACCATCTCACACACACACACACCCAGCACACACGCCTGACCATCTCACATACACACACACACCCAGCACACAGGCCTGACCATCTCACACACACCCAGCACACACACCTGACCATCTCACACACACACACACCCAGCACACACGCCTGACCATCTCACACATGCACACCCAGCACACACGCCTGACCATCTCACACACACACACACCCAGCACACACGCCTGACCATCTCACACACACACACACCCAGCACACATGCCTGACCATCTAACACATGCATACCCAGCACACACGCCTGACCATCTCACACACACACACCCACACCCAGCACACAGGCCTGACCATCTCACACACACACACACACACACCCAGCACACAGGCCTGACCATCTCACACACACACACCCAGCACACAGGCCTGACCATCTCACACACACACACCCAGCACACACGCCTGACCATCTCACACACACACACCCAGCACACACGCCTGACCATCTCACACACACACACCCAGCACACACGCCTGACCATCTCACACACACACACACCCAGCACACACGCCTGACCATCTCACACACACACACACCCAGCACAGACGCCTGACCATCTCACACACACATACCCAGCACACACGCCCGACCATCTCACACACACACACCCAGCACACACGCCTGACCATCTCACACACACACACAGCCAGCACACATACTTGACCATCTCACACACACCCAGCACACACGCCTGACCATCTCACACACACCCAGCACACACACCTGGCCATCTCACACACACACACCCAGCACACATACCTGACCATCTCACACACACACACCCAGCACACACGCCTGACCATCTCACACACACACACACCCAGCACACAGGCCTGACCATCTCACACACACCCAGCACACACGCCTGACCATCTCACACACACCCAGCACACACACCTGGCCATCTCACACACACACACCCAGCACACATACCTGACCATCTCACACACACACACCCAGCACACACGCCTGACCAACTCACACACACACACCCAGCACACACGCCTGACCATCTCACACACACACCCAGCACACACACCTGACCATCTCACACACACATACCCAGCACACACACCTGACCATCTCACACACACACACCCAGCACACATGCCTGACGATCTCACACACACCCAGCACACACGCCTGACCATCTCACACACACACACCCAGCACACACGCCTGACCATCTCACACACACACACACCCAGCACACACGCCTGACCATCTCACACACACACACACCCAGCACACACGCCTGACCATCTCACATACACACACACACCCAGCACACAGGCCTGACCATCTCACACACACCCAGCACACACACCTGACCATCTCACACACACACACACCCAGCACACACGCCTGACCATCTCACACATGCACACCCAGCACACACGCCTGACCATCTCACACACACACACACCCAGCACACACGCCTGACTATCTCACACACACACACACCCAGCACACATGCCTGACCATCTAACACATGCATACCCAGCACACACGCCTGACCATCTCACACACACACACCCACACCCAGCACACAGGCCTGACCATCTCACACACACACACACACACCCAGCACACAGGCCTGACCATCTCACACACACACACCCAGCACACAGGCCTGACCATCTCACACACACACACACCCAGCACACAGGCCTGACCATCTCACACACACACACACCCAGCACACACACCTGACCATCTCACACACACCTGGCCATCTCACACACACACACCCACACCTAGCACACAGGCCTGACCATCTCACACACACACACCCACACCCAGCACACAGGCCTGACCATCTCACACACACACACCCAGCACACACGCCTGACCATCTCACACACACCTGGCCATCTCACACACACACACCCACACCTAGCACACAGGCCTGACCATCTCACACACACACACCCACACCCAGCACACAGGCCTGACCATCTCACACACACACACCCAGCACACAGGCCTGACCATCTCACACACACACATACCCAGCACACACGCCCGACCATCTCACACACACACACACCCAGCACACACGCCTGACCATCTCACACACACACACACACCCAGCACACGCCTGACCATCTCACACACACACACACCCAGCACACGCCTGACCATCTCACACACACACACACCCAGCACACAGGCCTGACCATCTCACACACATACCCAGCACACACGCCTGACCATCTCACACACACCCAGAACACACGCCTGGCCATCTCACACACACACACCCAGCACACACGCCTGACCATCTCACACACACACATACCCAGCACACACACCTGACCATCTGACACACACACACACCCAGCACACACGCCTGACCATCTGACACACACACACACCCAGCACACACGCCTGACCATCTCACACACACACACACCCAGCACACACGCCTGACCATCTCACACATACACACACCCAGCACACACACCTGACCATTTCACATACAGACACACCCAGCACACACGCCTGACCATCTCACACACACACACACCCAGCACACACGCCTGACCATCTCACACACACACACCCAGCACACACGCCTGACCATCTCACACACACACACACCCAGCACACACGCCTGACCATCCCACACACACACACCCAGCACACACACCTGACCATCTCACACACACATACCCAGCACACACACCTGACCATCTCACACACACACACCCAGCACACATGCCTGACGATCTCACACACACCCAGCACACACGCCTGACCATCTCACACACACACACACCCAGTAGACAGGCCTGACCATCTCACACACACACACACCCAGCACACACGCCTGACCATCTCACACACACACACACCCAGCACAGACGCCTGACCATCTCACACACACACACCTAGCACGCAGGCCTGACCATCTCACACACACACACCCAGCACACACACCTGACCGTCTCACACACACACACCCAGCACACATGCCTGACCATCTCACACACACGCACACCCAGCACACACGCCTGACCATTTCACACACACACACCCAGCACAGACGCCTGACCATTTGACCGAATCAGTCACTAGATTATCAGGCTCCTGAAAGAGTTTATCTTCAGGATAAATGTTTACTGGGAAATGTTTGTTTATGGTTAGACAATATGGCTTCTGTTCACTGCGATCCTTGGTATCATTGAGTTATTTTATTAACGTTGGCTGGGTTTTCTTTCTAGTTATTCACAGATGTCACTTTTGTGTTTGTGTGATTAAATGGAGATGCTATTTCTGGCTTTTAGGCTTTTGCTCATTTTAGTCCAAGCAAAAATGTCAATAAAAGGCATATTCTTATTGATTTCAATCAGATAGTGGTTCTGAGGGAAATCTGAAAGATACAACCCTAAAACAACGTTGTTTTTAGACTGACTCTGTATAGCCTTTGTTTTTAATGGGGCCGTATCTTGTTTTGTTTTACAGCATTTTTTCTTCTTGATCAAAGATTATGGCAGCTGGCTTGATATTGGAACGAGGTATAGTATACATTCACTATGGATAGTATTGAATATCGATATATGGTATAGAATTGTCAGGACTGTAGTTAAAGAAGTAACTTGTATCTCAGTATAGAAGATTTCAGTGTGATTCTTGAAGCAAGCAGGCATCGCCAGCAGCAGGGACATCTGGCCTTTAGAGGTGAGATCCGTCCCTCTGGTTCTTGCATCAGCACGTTACCAGGTGTTTCCCTGGGATGCCGTGAAGGCAGGTGGGATCTGAGAGGCATGCAGGGCAGCAGCAGGTACGAGGAAAGCTGCTTGAATCTGGGCTTTCAGGGTGGCTCACTCTGGTGTCTGCATTCTCCTCATCTCTCAGTCTGTCTTGACAACAGTGAAGCTCTTCAGGTTGCAGTGTGAATTTTCTGCTGCAGTTTACATTTCATGCAGTCATCATGCACCTCCTGGAATCTTCAGTGTGGGAACATTTTAACACACGACCCCTGTAACATTGTTACTTCAAGTATAATCTGAACAAAAAGTCAGTTTCCTCCTTGTGATTTGAACATCAAGGATGGTCAGTCTGTTAAATTTCTTTTCTTTGAGGGGAAGAAAGTGAGGTTGATTCTTTTGCCAGTCTATTTTCAAATGCAGTCAGAGATAGAATACATTTCTATAGGCGAATTTTATTTCTTAGTCAGAATTTGTTCAGCCAGGAGCTGTGCAGGCTTGGGCGCGGCGCTGGCCCACACGTCCTCCCCGCCGCCCCTCCCTCTGAGGCAGCTCAGGCTTGCGCACCCTGGTATCTGAGGCACCCTGCCTCCCTCTGCAGCCAGCTGCTGGGGGCTCTCCTTCCCGCTGTGCTCGGCACATAAAGGCTGCGCCGGCGGCCGTTCGTTCTGTCTGTCTTGTTAGCCTCTTAAGCCTGAAGCTTCGGGAAGTCTGAACGTGTCCTCCTCGCCACCCTCTGACCCCACACTGGCCAGGCACGTGGTGGGTCACAGCAGGGCTTTGGACCAGACCTCCTGGGGTTGATCCGTTTCTCCCACTCACTGCTGACAGTGAGACTGTCGGGAGCTGACTTGACATGTCCAATCTTCCTGTCTCCTGTAGTCGTTCTGAATGAATTAACCCATGTAAAGCATTTAGCAGAGAGCCTGGCATCAAGTACGCGCCCATGGATGGAAACTGCTATTGCTGATATCACTCTGCAGCTCTGTTTCCTTATCCTTCAGAGTGTTTCTTGTGTTTGACACGCCTCTCCTTACCCTCTTCATAATTTAAGTTTAGATACAGATCAGAATTTTGTTTGGAAAATATCCTGATGAAAGGTAGCGTTTTTACATGTGAGACTTTATATATGTTTTTAAATTGTAGCCAGATATGCATAATATTGGAGAAGGAAATGGCAGCCCATTCCAGTATTCTTGCCTGGGAAATCCCATGGCCGGAGGAGCCTGGTGGGCTACAGCCCATGGGGTCGCAAGGAGTTGGACCCGACTGAGCGACAACACGCACATATGTAATGATATAAAGTTTACCATCTTAACCCTTGTTAAGTGTAGACTCCAGTAGCACTAAGTACATTCACGCTGTTAGACGGCTATCGTTAACATCCACCTCCATAACTGTTTCCTCTTAAAAAAAACTCATTTCTCCACCAGCCCTGGCAGCCACCGCCTTGTTTTTTGATGGGAGAAATCTATATTGGTTTTGACCCTTAGGAAGTGCCAAAGAATGAAGAGGATGTACTTCTCACGTGAAGATGGGCATCGTTAATTTCTTCACAGCATCATGAATTTATGTTACACAAACTAAAGATCTGGTTTTCTCTGATTAGCTTGAGGTTTGTCTTTACTTGGCACGTTTTCTTCTTCAAAGTACAAATTTCACTGTTATTATCAGTAATAACAAGCATAAAACACAAAGCATTTTTAAATATCCATGGTCTCAATTCAATCCGGCGAATATTTGTTGATCACCAACCAGGCACCAGGTGAATTGCGGGGAATGAGAAGCACATTCTGGAGCTCTTGGGGAGCTTAAGATTGGAGGAAACCAGGTGAGAGTAGTGCTGTGGAAATCCAGAGAACATTCAGGAAACAAGGTCACCGAGATGTCACGGAGAGAGTAAGTAGGAGGAGACTTGAAGATGTGCGAAGGGCTAACCAGCAGTCATTGATGAGCTTGGCCAGGGACGGTTCAGTCATAAGATTTAATACTTGATATCTGCACTGAATCAAATTCATTGATTTCTGGGTGAGGACTGCAAACCAAAGATAATCATTTTTCTCCTGTCTACCAACTCTTCAATAAAATAACAAACCCAGCCAAAGTGAAAGAGAATAGAAAAACGATCATCAGCAAATGCAGGTTCAACAGATTCCTGGAAGATGGATAACCCGAGAGAGGAGGCAGCAGCCAGACTCTCTCAGCAGTCCTGCCAAAGGCAGGGCCCTGACGGCTCAGACACCGTCGGACGGTGACGGAATGTGCAGGAATGCGGAGGGGGCTGGGGGCGACCTGACCGTCTGTGTCCAGTGATGGAGCTGGCAGTCTCCCCACATCCTCTCCCTCCTCCCCCATCCCTGTGCAGAAAGGATTTCACTCCCGGGGAAAACCTGCGGACCCCTGCGAAGAGACAGAGGCGGTTGCTGTGATCAGGTGCTTCTGACTCTTAGAAAAGCTGTCTTCCACTCTGGCATTTGTAGCTCCCTTCCACCCCGGCCCAGAGGGCAGAGACAGGCCCCTCTCCTGCTCGTCCCAAAATATGACCTAGCGATTTTTATTACACACCCACAACTTACTGGCAACTGTCCTATTTGGGAGTTAGACTTAGAGGAAAACAAGGCTGTCTTAAAAACCTAAAAAAAAAAAAACCAAAAAACTAAATAAACACCACCCTCTGATTGATATTTTGAATTGTATAGCAGTTCTATTCCTAGCCATCTATCCAAGAGAAGGGAAAAATAGGTCCACAGAAAGACTTGTATGGGAATTTTCATAGTAGCTTTGTGGCTCAGATGGTAAAGAATCTGCCTGCAATGCAGGAGACCCTACTTTGATCCTTGGGTCAGGAAGATCCCCTCAAGAAGGGAATGGCAGCCAACTCCAGTATTCTTGCCTGGAGAATTCCAGGAACAGAGGAGCTTGGTGGGCCACATAGTTCATGGGATTGCAAAGAGTCAGACACGACTGAGTGACTAACAGTTTCTTTATTAATAATCAAAATCTGGAAACCACCCAGATGTTTTTCAGCACTTGAATGGTAAATTATGCTATATGCATAAAATAGAAAACTTCTTATTAATAAAAAGAAATGAATGACTGATGAACTCAACTACATGGATGAATTTCAGATATTTTATAATGAGTGAAAGAAACCTGGTGCATTAAGAGTACATATTGTATTATTCCATTTATGTAAAATTCTAGGACAGATAGAATTAGTCTACAGTCAGAGAAAGCTGACCAGTGGTTGTCTGGGCCTGGGAATTATGGTGAGCATGACTGTAAATGGGTATGTGGAAACTTCTGGAGTGATGGAAGTGTTCCGTGTCTTGACTGTGCTGACGGATACATGGGTGAATCATTTGTCAGTGTGCATTTAACTGGATACTTAAAATGGTTTCATTTTCTTGTATATAAATTATACCTCAAAGTTGATTCATAAGGAAAAACAGAACTAAAATAATTGCCTAAAATTGACATGAGTAGGGTCTGGTGTAAGTCAACCACATCCTCCCTGTCTCCTAGCAGGAACTCAATAAGTGATGTGTGTTTTTTTTTTTTTTTTCATTTATTTTTATTAGTTGGAGGCTAATTACTTTACAATATTGTAGTGGGTTTTGTCATACATTGACATGAATCAGCCATGGATTTACATGTATTCCCCATCCTGATCCCCCCTCCCACCTCCCTCTCTACCCGTTCCCTCTGGGTCTTCCCAGTGCACCAGGCCCAAGCACTTGTCTCATGCATCCAACCTGGGCTGGTGATCTGTTTCACCCTAGATAATATACATGTTTCGATGCTGTTCTCTCAAAACATCCCACCCTCGCCTTCTCCCACAGAGGCTTACATCTGTGTCTCTTTTTCTGTTTTGCATATAGGGTATCATTACCATCTTTGTAAATTCCATATATATGTGTTAGTATGCTGTAATGTTCTTTATCTTTCTGGCTTACTTCACTCTGTATAATGGGCTCCAGTTTCATCCATCTCATTAGAACTGATTCAAATGAATTCTTTTTAATGGCTGAGTAATATTCCATGGTGTGTATGTACCATAGCTTCCTTATCCATTCATCTGCTGTTGGGCATCTAGGTTGCTTCCATGTCCTGGCTATTATAAACAGTGCTGTGATGAACATTGGGGTGCACGTGTCTCTTTCAGATCTGGTTTCCTCGGTGTGTATGCCCAGGAGTGGGATTGCTGGGTCATACGGCAGTTCTATTTCCAGTTTTTTTAAGAAATCTCCACACTGTTCTCCATAGCGGCTGTACTAGTTTGCATTCCCACCAACAGTGTAAGAGGGTTCCCTTTTCTCCACACCCTCTCCAGCATTTATTGCTTGTAGACTTTTGGATAGCAGCCATTCTGACTGGTGTGTAATGGTACCTCATTGTGGTTTTGATTTGCATTTCTCTGATAATGAGTGATGTTGAGCATCTTTTCATGTGTTTGTTAGTCATCTGTATGTCTTCTTTGGAGAAATGTCTGTTTAGTTCTTTGGCCCATTTTTTGATTGGGTCC
Organism: Odocoileus virginianus; assembly: GCF_023699985.2. Taxonomy (NCBI): domain Eukaryota; kingdom Metazoa; phylum Chordata; class Mammalia; order Artiodactyla; family Cervidae; genus Odocoileus; species Odocoileus virginianus. The sequence continues at coordinate 55,595 of NC_069695.1, forward strand.
ATATTATTTTTCTGGAATTGAGCTGCAGGAGTTGCTTGTATATTTTTGAGATTAATCCTTTGTCTGTTTCTTCATTTGCTATTATTTTCTCCCAATCTGAGGGCTGTCTTTTCACCTTGCTTATAGTTTCCTTTGTTGTGCAAAAACTTTTAAGTTTAATTAGGTCCCATTTGTCCAAATTCAACATCCATTTATGATTAAAACTCTCCAGAAAGCAGGAATAGAAGGAACATACCTCAACATAATAAAAGCTATATATGACAAACCCATAGCAAGCACTACCCTTAATGGTGAAAAATTGAAAGCATTTCCCCTAAAATCAGGAACAAGACAAGGGTGCCCACTCTCACCACTACTATTCAACATGGTTTTGGGAGTTTTGGCCACAGCAATCAGAGCAGAAAAAGAAGTAAAAGGAATCCAGATAGGAAAAGAAGAAGTGAAACTCTCGCTATTTGCAGATGACATGATCCTCTACATAGAAAACCCTAAAGAGTCTACCAGAAAATTACTAGAGCTAATCAACGAATATAGTGAAGTTGCAGGATATAAAATTAACACACAGAAATCCCTTGCATTCCTATATACTAACAATGAGAAAACAGAGAAATTAAGGAAACAATACCATTCACCATTGCAACAAAAAGAATAAAATACTTAGGAGTATATCTACCTAAAGAAACAAAAGACCTATACATAGAAAACTATAAAACACTGATGAAAGAAATCAAAGAGGACACAAATAGATGGAGAAACAAACTGTGTTCATGGATTGGAAGAATCAATATTGTCAAAATGACTATACTACCCAAAGCAATCTATAGATTCAATGCAATCCCTATCAAGCTACCAATGGTATTTTTCACAGAACTAGAACAAATAATTTCACAATTTGTATGGAAATATGAAAAACCTCGAATAGCCAAAGTAATCTTGAGAAAGAAGAACGGAACTGGAGGAATCAAGCTGCCTGACTTCAGGCTCTACTACAAAGCCACACTCATCAAGACAGTATGGTACTGGCACAAAGTCAGAAATATAGATCAATGGAACAGAATAGAAAGCCCAGAGATAAATCCACAAACCTATGGACACCTTATCTTCGACAAAGGAGGCAAGGAGATACAATGGGAAAAAGACAACCTCTTTAACAAGTGGTGCTGGGAAAACTGGTCAACCACTTGTAAAAGAATGAAACTAGAACACTTTCTAACACCATACACAAAAATAAACTCAAAATGGATTAAAGATCTAAATGTAAGACCAGAAACTATAAAACTCCTAGAGGAGAACATAGGCAAAACACTCTCTGACATAAATCACAGCAGGATCCTCTATGACCCACCTCCCAGAATATTGGAAATAAAAGCAAACGTAAGTGATGTTTTAAACTGATGCATCAGTAGAGATGAGCAGCATCGAGACGCCGACCCACGTCACGGGGAAAAGCCAGCGGCAGGTGCAGACCAGGAGGGCTGGAGCAGTTGCCTGCGGGGTGCGTGAGAAGGCGCGAGGGTGCTGCCTTCAGTGTGAGTCTTGCTCCGCTGCTTCGCTTCTCCAGTGCTGCATGTGTGACTCATAAAGGAAGGGAGGAGGCGTAAGTGAAATGGGAGGTCAGGAGGTGGTTCTCAGTCTCGCCCTCTCTCTTAAGTGCACTTGGATAGGGGAGGAGAAGTGGGCAGTAACCCCGGGGAAAAGCCAAGCTCCTTTTGAGATTTTGTTACCATTTCATTTCAGTCATGAGCACTGTGAGGGATGATATCATGGTTGGAAGGCATGGATGTCCCTAGATCTGCTTGAAAGTACAAGTGGAAGTGCCACGTCTGATTCTTTGCGACCCCATGGACTCTTAAGCCACTAGGCTCCTCTCCATGGGATTTCCCAGGGAAGAACACTGGAGGGGGTAGCTGCTCCTCCTGCAGGGGATCGTCCAGACCCAGGGATCAAACCTGGGTCTCCTGCACTGCAGGCGGGTCCTTTACCATCTGAGCCCCCAGGGCAGACTGTCTAAGCTGGAGCCCAGCACGCGGGCCCACACGGAGCAAGGTCGTTCACAGAGCAGGGTAATGACCTGTCCGCCCAAGTCAGAACCAGGCTGCGTGTTGCAGCAGAATCACACCAGCTGTTGGGTATTTGAGCTGTGGGCTCAGAGACACACAGGCAGCTCAGAGGGCAGAGGCCTGTCTGTGCTCTGGAAAAGGCAGAGCGAGACAGAGGCTCACACTTGAGTGGGAGGCTCAGGATGCTGGGCACAGGCTGCCCCAGTCGCAGCTCCGCCAACACTGGTATCAGGCCAGCGTGTTTACAGGATCCTCCGCGTGTTAGTTCACATGATCTTTATCTCGGCACTGTGACGTGGACATTGTTTTCCACAGCAAGATATGCTCACTGCCTCATTTTACCACGAGGACCTTGTGGCCCTAAGAGACTTCGACTCGTTCACATCACGGAGCCTGAGAAAGGTTGAGTAGGTCAGGCGGCAGCTCCTGGGTCTCAGGGCTGTGAATCGCCACTGCCCTTCCCTGCGTCTCCCTAGAGAATTACCCCAGGTCCTGGTTTTGTAATTCTGATAGCCTATTCAGAAAAGTGGCTTTATGTCTAATCCTATCTTTGTGGTTGTTGCAAACTTTTGAATAATATTAATTTAGGATCTACAGAAGAAAGAGATATTGATTAGAAGGGAGTGAGCCAAGAGTTAGGGCATCTTTGGTCAGAAAAGAAGTGTTTGGGGCCAGGGGCCTTTGTTAAAGGTACAGAGCAGAGCCATTTCCTCGAAGAGAAAACGCTGAGACAGGGAGTGAGGCAGGAGCGGCTTTCCGCTAGGAGAGGCTGGTGCGGGGCCGATGGGCGCCGATGGGCACCGACACCCGGGCACACGTCGCCAACCGCATGGCTGGCACAGTGGCTTCTTGTTTATGTCAGGAGAGGCAGCAGATAGTCTCACGTCTGTGTTTGACAGAAGAACCTTCTACATAGAGAAGGCTCTCTTTCTAGGGGACACGCTTCAGTAGCGTGGTGACACTGAAATTCTGAGGCTTTGGGTCTGCTCTGGAAGGACTTCTGCTTGGGGCCACGGAGTCAAGAGCAAATTCAGGAACATCATGATGAAGCAAGGTATCCCCAAGCAAGGCCCCAAACAGGAAGTCTGGGGCTGCGTCAGCTTTGCCGACCGTGGTTACCTTGTACTCACATTCCACTTGAGATTTTTCAGCATTGGATCCCAGAATTCAGGACCTTTCCCCCACTTCCCGACTTGGTCTTCCCTGCTTTCATTCAGTGAGTGCTTGCTGAGCGAGGACTCTGCGCCTGTCTGTCTCCTTGCAGATGCGCCAGCCTCCTGCTCACGTCTGTTTCCTGGCAGCTCCTCGTGGACCCGTTCCTCTCAGCACTGTTGTTCCTGTCTCCTTCCCGTCACCCGCAGTCTTTCATCTAAGACTTAATTGGCAGAATGTTCCCCTCAACACCCACCCCTCAAATTACCTTTCTTCCCTTCCTCTCTAATAATATGCTGTTTTGTCAAAAAAAAAAAGAAGAAGAAGAAGGAAGAAAAGGTGAGGGCTGGGGAGGAGGCAGGAAAGAAGGGAGGGAGGGATAGAGAGAGGGGAAGGAAAAGAAGCCTCCTTTGAGCGTCTTGTTTTCCACCTTCTGGCAACAGCATCAGCCCTTGATCCACTCCGGAAGTCCTGTGTTCTTTGTCCCAAAACTACTTTCTCTCTTTCCCAGACTTTCATGTTGCTTATTTAAAAATAGTCACCATTTTTCTCTGGAAAATTCTGGAATGTCTTTGTTTAGAAATGTTCAGTACAACTGGTTTAAGGAATTTAATGCAGTCATGTTTATCTCCTCCCTTCTGGGGTCCCTGAAAGTTTCCAGAAACCATTTAGAGGATTGCACTGTTTGCCATAGAAAAGACTTATACCCAAAACTAGGGAAAAGCCAGATTAAATTATGTAGCAAGTGAGGAAAGTGAAGGATTACTGATTATTGACAAAGTATTAAATTGATATAATGTGTATATTAGTAGCTCAGTCATGTCCGACTCTTTGCAACCCCCATGGGCTGTAGCCCACCAGGCCCCTCTTTCCATGGGATTCTCCAGGCAAGAATATTGGAGTGGGTTGCCATTCCCTTCTCCAGGGGATCTTCCTGACCCAGGGATCAAACCCAGGCCTCCTGCATTGGCAGGCAGATTCTTTACCACTGAGTATTAAAAGGTCACTTACTGTACACAGTGTATTTGGAGTTGTACATATGTTATTACATTACTTTCATGGCAGTGATATGAGGAAAATGTAATTATTTCTGTCTTACAGAGGAGGAAACTAGCTCTGAAAGACTAGCAGTAACATGGCATACCTAGGTTTCATGTTTTTGTATGTGTATACATTTAATACACAGATCATTTCTTGAGAAGAAATTACGTAGTGAGCACTCTCACTATCCATAAAGCATTCCCAGATGTTATCAGGGACCCAAGACAAATGGCATTGCCTCTTCCAGACTTGGTGATGCCCCACCTCTAGAGATGGACGACTCTCTATCAGAGTGTTTTGGAGCAAATTCAGGCACTGAGTGTGCGATTCTAATGTATAACTTATAACAGATATTCCAGCCCTGGAAGGATCTGGCTCTGACAGATGGCCCCAGCTTTCAGGTTGTAAGACAAAATAACTGTAATACAAGGCAGCGTGTGGTTAAGGGCTTTGTGAATACAGAACAGAGGCCGCTTCACTTCTAGCTTCAGTGACCGAGAACACATTGTGCAAGGTCACCATATGGGCTGAACCCTGAATGAAGAGCATAATTTCAATTAGGAAACTTAGAGGGTGGGGAAGAGTATTTTTGGCAGATAAATGGATATGGGCAAAGCAGAGAGGTAAAAAAGCCCAATGCCCTCATATCTGGAGTGTGATAAATAGAATTTCAGAAACCATTGATTTTGGATAAAGAAATTTCTAGCAAATAGCTTTAGGGAACCTTAATATGGAGAACTTTAAATACAAAACTATAGTGTACATTCTGTTGGCAAATAAGTGAAGAGCCATGAACTTTGGTTCTACTGGAGATGTAATATTTTAGATGTTACTTCCAGAAGTGAATTACTGCCTAAGCGTTAGGAATCTTGACTGCCTTTTTTACGCAGGTGCATTCTGTAGAGTGAAAAGTGAGGTAGAATGTGTGTCTGGAGACGAGGCACTGACTAAACCCTCACCACCAGGGTGATGGCAGCATCGTCCTCAGGGCTTCCTGGTGCCATACCCTTAACGTTCAGGCTTCAGTTCACTTTGACCCTCTGAAGTTCTTCTGTGCTCCCAGGCACAGTTTTTTCCTGCTTCCTCTAAGGTCAGTCTTCCCAGGCTGCTGTGATGTTGCAGGGCCCCTCACCACGTCACAGCACTTTGCACTAAATCCACATTGTCAGCTTCTACTATCGTTTTCCTTTTTAATTTTAAAATTTTCCTTGAAAAAATTATAGCAATATATATATAACATAAAAATCCCACCTTAATCGTTTTAAAGTGTATAGTTCAGCTCAGTTCAGTTGCTCAGTCGTGTCCGACTCTTTGCGACCCCATGGACTACAGCATGCCAGGCTTCCCTGTTCATCACCAACTCCCAGAGTTTACTCAAACTCGTCCATCGAGTCATTGATGCCACCCAACCATCTCATCCTCTGTCATCCCCTTCTCCTCGTGCCTTCAATTTTTCCCAGCATCAGGGTCTTTTCCAGTGAGTCAGTTCTTTGCATCAGGTGGCCAAAGTATTGGAGTTTTAGCTTCAGCATCAGTCCTTCCAATGAATATTCAGGGCTGATTTCCTTTAGGATGGACTGGTTGGATCTTGTTGCAGTCCAAGGGACTCTCTAGAATCTTCTCCAACACCACAGTTCAAAAGCATCAATTCTTTGGCACTCAGCTTTCTTTACAGTCTAGCTCTCACATCCATACATGACTACTGGAAAAACCATAGTTTTGATTAGATGAACCTTCTTGGCAAAATAATGTCTCTGATTTTTAATATGCTATCTAGGTTAGTCATAACTTTTTTTCCAAGGAGCAAGCATCTTTTAATTTCATGGCTACAATCACCATCTGCAGTGATTTTGGAGCCCAAAAAGATAGTCTGTGACTGTTTCCCCATCTATTTGCCATGAAGTGATGGGACCAGATGCCATGATCTTAGTTTTCTGAATGTTGAATTTTAAGCCAACTTTTTCACCCTCCTCTTTCACTTTCATCAGGAGGCTCTTTAGTTCTCCGTTTTCTGCCATAAGGGTGGTGTCATCTGCATGTCTGCTGCTGCTGCTCAGTCACTGCAGTCGTGTCCGACTCTGTGCGACCCCATAGATGGCAGCCCACCAGGCTCCTCCATCCCTGGAGTTCTCAAGGCAAGAATTCTGGAGTAGGTTGCCATTTCCTTCTCCAAGGCATGCACGCATGCTAAGTCGCTTCAGTCGTGTCCGACTTTATGTGACCCTATGGACAGCAGCCCGCCAGGCTCCTCTGTCCACAGGATTCTCTAGGCAAGAATACTGAGTGGGTGGCCATTTCCTTCCACATATCTGAGGTTATTGATATTTCTGCTGGCAGTCTTGATTCCAGCTTGTGCTTCCTCCAGCCCAGCGTTTCTCATGAGATACTCTGCACATAAGTTAAATAGGTAGGGTGACAATATACAGCCTTGAGGTACTCCTTTTCCTATTTGGAACCAGTCTGTTGTTCCATGTCCATTGTAACTGTTGCTTCCTGACCTGCTTACAGATTTATCATGAGACAGGTCAGGTGGTCTGGTATTCCCATCTCTTGAAGACTTTTCCACAGTTTGTTGTCATCTACACAGTCAAAGGCTTTGGCATAGTCAATAAAGCAGAAGTAAATGTTTTTCTGGAACTCTCTTGCTTTTTTGATGATCCAGTGGATGTTGGCAATTTGACCTGATTCCTCTGCCTTTTCTAAATCCAGCTTGAACATCTGGAAGTTCACGGTTCACATACTGTTGAAGCCTAGCTTGGAGCATTTTGAGCATTACTTTGCTAGCATGTGAGATGAGTGCAATTATGCAGTATTTTGAGCATTCTTTGGCATTGCCTTTCTTTGGGATTGGAATGAAAACTGATCTTTTCCAGTCCTGTGGCCACTACTGAGTTTTCCAAATTTGCTGGCATATTGTGTGCAGCACTTTCACAGCGTCATCTTTTAGGATTTGAAATAGCTCAACTGGAACTCCATCACCTCCACTGGCTTTATTTATAGTAATACCTCCTAAGGCCCACATGACTTCACATTCCAGGATGTCTGGCTGTAGGTGAGTGATCACACCATCATGATTATCTGGGTTGTGAAGATCTTTTTTGTATAGTTTCTTCTGTGTATTCTTGCCACCTCTTCTTAATATCTTCTGCTTCTGTTAGGTCCATACCATTTCTGTCCTTTATTGTACCCATCTTTGCATGAAATGTTCCCTTGGTATCTCTAATTTTCTTGAAGAGATCTGTAGTGTTTCCCATTCTATTGTTATCATCTATTTCTTTATTGATCACTGAGGAAGGCTTTCTTATTTCTCTTTGCTATTCTTTGGAACTCTGCATTCAAATGGGTGTATCTTTCCTTTTCTCCTGTGCCTTTTGCTTCTCTTCTTTTCACAGCTATTTGTAAGGCCTCCTCAGATAACCATTTTGTCTTCTTGCATTTCCTTTTCTTGGGGATGGTCTTGATCCCTGTCTCCTGTACAATGTCATGAAACTCCATCCATAGTTCTTGCAGGCACTCTGTCTATCAGATCTAATCCCTTGAATCTATTTCTCACTTCCATTCTATAATTGTAAGGAGTTTGATTTATGTCATACCTGAATGGTCTAATGGTTTTCCCTACTCTCTTCAATTTAAGTCTGAATTTGGCAAATAAGTAGTTCATAATCTGAGCCACAGTCAGCTCCTGCTCTTATTTTTGCTGACTGTATAGAGCTTCTCCATCTTTGGCTGCAAAGTACATAATCAGTTTTATTTTGGTGTTGACCATCTGGTGATGCCCATGTGTAGAGCCTTCTCTTGTGTTGTTGGAAGAGGGTGTTTGCTATGACCAGTGTGTTCTCTTGGCAAAACTCTGTTAGCCTTTGCCCTGCTTCATTCTGTACTCCAAGGCCAAATCTGCCTGATACTCCAGGTATTTCTTGACTTCCTATTTTTGCATTCCACTTCCCTATAATGAAGAGGACATCTTTTTTGGGTGTTACTTTTAGAAGGTCTTATAGGTCTTCATAGAACTGTTCAACTTCAGCTTCTTCAGCATTACTGGTTGGGGCATAGACTTGGATTACTGTGATATTGAATGGTTTGCCTTGGAAATGAAGAGAGATCATTCTGTTGTTTTTGAGACTGCATCCAAGTACTTCATTTTGGACTCTTGTTGACTATGATGGCTATTACATTTCTTCTAAGGGATTCTTGCCCACAGCGGTAGATATAATGGTCATCTGAGTTAAATTCACCCATTCCAGTCCATTTTAGTTTCCTAATTTCTAAAATGTCTATGTTCACTCTTGCCATCTCCTATTTGAGCACTTCCAATTTGCCTTGATCCATGGACCTAACATTCCAGGTTCCTATGCAATATTGCTCTTTACAGCATCGGACTTTACTTCCATCACCAGTCACATCCACAACTGGGTGTGGTTTTGCTTTGGCTCCATCTCTTCAGTCTTTCTGGAGTTACTTCTCCACTCTTCTCCAGTAGCATATTGGGCACCTATCAACCTGGGGAGTTCATCTTTCAGTGTCCTATCTTTTTGCCTTTTCATACTGTTCATGGGGTTCTCAAGGCAAGAATACTGAAGTGGTTTGCCATTCCCTTCTCCAGTGGACCACGTTTTGTCAGACCTTTCCACCATGACTCATCCGTCTTGGGTGGCCCCACACGGCATGGCTCATAGTTTCATTGAGTTAGACAAGGCAGTGGTGCATGTGATCAGATTGGTTAGCTTTCTGTGATTGTGGTTTTCAGTCAGTCAGCCCTCTGATGGAGAAGGATAAGAGGCTTACGGAAGCTTCCTGATGGGAGAGACTGACTGAAGGGGAAACTGGGTCTTGCTCTGATTGGGGTGGCGGGGGAGGCGGGGAGGGCATGCTCAGTAAGTTGTTAATCTAATTTTCTGTTGAAGGGCGGGGCTGTGTTCCCTCTCTGTTATTTGACCTGGGGCCAAGCTGTGGTGGAGGTAATGAAGATAATGTCACCTCCTTCCAAAGGTCCCATGCAGGCACTGTTACACTCATGCCCCCAGCCCTGCAGCAGGCCATCACCGACCCACGCCTCCGCCAGAGACTCCTGAACACTCACGGCGAGTCTGGGTCAGTGTCCTGTGGGGTCACGGCTCCTTTCTCCTGGGTCCTGGTGCACAAGGTTCTGCTGTGCCTCCAAGGGTCTACTCCCCAGTCCTGTGTAAGTTCTGGCAGCTCTGTGGTGGGTGAATGGCGACCTCCTCCAAGAGGGCTTATGCCATGCCCAGGTCTGCTGCACCAGAGCCCCCGCCCCTGCGGCAGGCCACTGCTGACCCGGACCTCCTCAGGAGATGCTCACACACAGCTCTGTCTCAGTCGTGTGGGGTCCCTGGGTCCTGGTGCGCACAAGGTTTGTTTGAGTGCCCTGAGCGTCTCTGGTGGGAATGGGGTTTGAGTCTAAACACAGTTTCGCCCCTCCTACCCTCTTGCTGGGGCTCCTCCTTCGCCCTTGGACGTGGGATCTCCTCGCAGCCGCTCCGGCGCCCTCCATCTTGCTGGGGCTCCTCCTTCGCCCTTGGACATGGGGTCTCTCCTCACAGCTCCGGCGCCTCCCATCTTGCTGGGGCTCCTCCTTCGCCCTTGGACATGGGGTCTCTCCTCACAGCTCCGGCGCCTCCCATCTTGCTGGGGCTTCTCCTTTGCCCTTGGACATGGGGTCTCTCCTCACAGCTCCGGCGCCTCCCATCTTGCTGGGGCTTCTCCTTCGCCCTTGGACATGGGGTGTCTCCTCACAGCCGCTCCGGCGCCTCCCATCTTGCTGGGGCTCCTTCGCCCTTGGACGTGGGGTCTCTCCTCACAGCTCTGGCGCCTCCCATCTTGCTGGGGCTCCTTCGCCCTTGGACGTGGGGTCTCTCCTCACAGCTCTGGCGCCTCCCCTCTTGCTGGGGCTCCTCCTTCGCCCTTGGACATGGGGTGTCTCCTCACAGCCGCTCCGGCGCCTCCCATCTTGCTGGGGCTCCTCCTTCGCCCTTGGACGTAAGGTCTCCTCTCAGCCGCTCCGGCGCCTCCCATCTTGCTGGGGCTTCTCCTTCGCCCTTGGACATGGGGTCTCTCCTCACAGCTCCAGCGCCTACCCTCTTGCTGGGGCTTCTCCTTCGCCCTTGGACATGGGGTGTCTCCTCACAGCCACTCCGGCGCCTCCCATCTTGCTGGGGCTCCTCCTTCGCCCTTGGACATGGGGTGTCTCCTCACAGCCGCTCCGGCGCCTCCCATCTTGCTGGGGCTTCTCCTTCGCCCTTGGACGTAGGGTCTCCTCTCAGCCGCTCCGGCGCCTCCCATCTTGCTGGGGCTTCTCCTTCGCCCTTGGACATGGGGTGTCTCCTCACAGCCGCTCCGGCACCTCCCATCTTGCTGGGGCTCCTCCTTCGCCCTTGGACGTGGGGTCTCCTCGCAGCCGCTCCGGCGCCCGCCATCTTGCTGGGGCTTACAGTGCACAGTTTAGTTTTATTAAGTGATTTCACATTGTTGTACGGCTGGTCTCCAGAACTTTCTCATCGTGCATAACTGAAATTCTGTACCCATTAAACAATATTTCCCCCATTTTCCCTTCCCCTCAGCCCCTGGAATCCACTATCTACTATCTATCTCTCTGAATTTGGCCACTCTGGGTACCTCATGTAAGTGAAATCACATAATATTTGTCTTTCAGTAACTGGCTGATTTCGCTTAGTGTAATGTCCTCAAGGTTCATCCATATTGGAGCACAGATCAGAATTCCCTTCCTTTTGAAGGCTGAATGATATTCCATTGAATGCATGTATCACATGTTGTCTGTCCGTTCATCCCTCTGTGGGCACTTAGGTTGTCCCACGTTTGGCCACTGTGCAAATTGTTGCTACAACATGGGTGTTCATTTTATCCAGTCAAGGCTCTGTTTTCAGTCTTTGAGATACATGCCCAGAAATGAAATTTCTGGATCATATGCTGGTTATAGTTTTACTATTTTGAGGAACTGCTCTAGTGATTTTCATAGCAGTTGTACCAGTTTATTCGTATTGATAGTGCAGAAGATTCACCAACTCTTCTTTTCTTTTTTTTTTGATGGTAGCCACCCTGATGGATGGAAAGTGGATCTTATTGTTTTGATATGCTTATTACTGATGTTGATCATTTTTCATGTGCTTTTGCCTATTTGTATGTCTTTTTTAAGGAAATGTCTGGTCAAGTCCTTTGCCCATGTGTAAATTGGGTTGTTTTTGTTGTTGTTGAGTGGTGGTGTTCTTTATGTATGTTAGACTTTAACCTCTTATCAGATAAGATGATTTGCAGATATTTTCTGCCATACTGTACGTTGCTTTTGACTTTGTCGATTATGTCCTTTGCACAGAAGTTTTAAATTTTGTTGTAGTCTAGTTTAATCTGTCTTTATTTTTGTTACCTATGCTTGCTTGATTATTTTTACAACAGGCTTTGAGCCATTACCAAACTCAAATTTAATATCTAGCGTGATGTTCTTCCTGGCATGTGTGTGGTATCTCTGGGCTTATTCCTTGCATTTCTTTGCATAACCATCATGGGAATAAAAGTGTTCATCAGAGCACAAAATAATAGCAAAGAAGAGACCGCAGAGGCCTAGAACAAACCGTGCGCATCATTCAGGCCAAGAGAGAAAGAGCGATGTGTTAGCGCTCGGGCCTGTGACGCCCTGACAGCCCCTCACTGCAGCACCACCCACGAGCAAAGGATGTTCACTGCATGTGCCAGTCCTATACCTCACTTATGCTCAGTGTGAAAACTATACATAGTTAATTGATGCTGCTGCTGCTAAGTCACATCAGTCGTGTCCAGCTCTGTGTGACCCCATAGACAGCAGCCCACCAGCCTCCACCGTCTCTGGGATTCTCCAGGCAAGAACACTGGCGTGTGCTGCCATTTCCTTCTCCAGTGCATGAAAGTGAAAAGTAAAAGTGAAGTCGCTCAGTTGTGTCCGACTCTTCGTGACCCCGTGGACTGTAGCCCACCAGGTTCCTCCGTCCATGGGATTTTCCAGGCAAGAGTACTGGAGTGGGGTGCCATTGTCTTCTCCTAATTGATGCTATATAGGGTAAAAACTATGCTGTAGAAATAGTTTGTAGTAATAGTATTTTTTATAAAGGCAGCTGCCCTGCACATGCAGTAACCCCGGTTTACCTGGAGCAGTCCTGCTTTATGCCTTTTGTTCCAATATAATCATTACTTCCTCATCTATACAGCATTAAAAATCCAGAGTGCATGGGAAGAAGTTAAAGGCGTGACCAGGTAATAAGCCATACTGAAGCTCAGTTTATCTCAGTCCCAGTGCTTCAGCCTCCCTGGTCTGACTCCCTAGGTTAAAGGGGATGCCTGCTCTGAGAGACTGACGGCTTCAGAGCTCAGTTCTTTTCATCAACCTGAGGGCACCAAGCTAACCTCCGTAAATCCCCTGAGTCCTCTGCTGGGTTGTTCTGCCGAAGTACCTCCTTGCTCTGCTCTGCTCGTCTTCTTTGTCTATTATTGGATTGAACAAAAGATGCCCACTTCAGAAAGGAAGACGGTGAGGGGTGGGGAGATGGAAGCGGTTGGGATGGAGAAACAGAATGAGCTCCGAGTTAGTAGAATCGGGCTTTCTAAACAGAATTGCCCAAGTTGGTGCTGCCGTGAGGTTTTCATTGCCGCTGCTGCTTCTGTTGGTGAGTTAGGACTCTCAAATCTTCCTTTCACATCCTGTGTGGCAGTGATGGCGTATAGAGCTGCAGGGAGCCTAGTGATACAGGTCTAAGGGGCGGAAGTGGTTCATGCATCTTCATACACATCTAACTGCTTGCCAGAAAAGGACTTGGACAGTGGGGGGAAATATACTTCAAGACTTAAAACTTACACACCAGATAGCAAGGTTCATATATCAAGACTTCTTTATGCTACTTTTTCCTTCATTTTTCCCCTGCATTTTATTTGTGAGAATGTTGCTTTAAGTTTCAGCTTTCTAATTATTCCTCTGTGAATATACATTTGAAAAGCCGAGCTGTTTCTTGCAGGTATTAAACTTACTGGCAGAGTTTCCTTAATGGGATCCTGGGTTATTTGAATGGTGCCCCTGCAGTGGTTTGCCTTGGTGACAAATTTTATTTCTAAGCCCCTTTGTATCAGTAATACAGCTAATAACTCCAGCTGCTCCCTGCCTGTTATGCACAGGAATGGAATATTGTCCTTTTGTCCTTTCTATTTTATTGCTCTTTAAATATATAAATGGTGAGAATCTGTCCCAGAATTTGAGAGAGGACTCAAATGCAGTACACGAATGCAGCCTGTGTATCTGCAATGTCTATACTATCGTTTTGGGGACTGCGGCAGGTTTTCAAAATAGGCTGAAGAGATTCTTCAGCTGTTAGTTCCAGGTTAATAATGGTTTCTTTAAAAATGAAGATTGAATTGCTAGGGCATGAGACAGGATATCTGTTTATAAGTGTAGTTCAATATGTTTGAAGTGCATCTTTGGAGTAGATCTTAGCAGAATTAAACTGAGACTCTTAAAGGAATACACTCCAGTCAGTATGACCAACTACAACATTGGGTGTAAATTCAGTGGTTTTCTGGAGAACCTTCTGGCATTGGGTGTTTGCTTGTTTTTTTTTTAAACATCCATATGAAAAATACCCTACCCAGGTTGTGAAACTGTTGGGCCAGCCGAGCTGTAATTTTGTATTTTCTTCTTTTAATCTTTTACACTGTTTCTTCACTTATAGCAGGCCATAAACTTTACAGAGTATTGCCTTTATTTTGCATTCTGAGAGAAGTAGTATTTTTTTGAACTAGAGAAAAAAATGCCATTGAGGGAGCTTTCATAACTATAAAAACATATTTAAATTTATGTTCTAAATGTACTGGATATGAGGTGAATAGTCATCCTCATCGGTTGGAGCTTTAGTTTGATAGCAGGATTCACTTGGACTCTGTTTTCTACATGCACTGTTGTTATACACCACTGCAATATAAATGACAATGAAGTATCATTTCTCTTTGTAGTGAAAACTTATGATTAAGTTCAGTGATATTTTAATATCCTCCTAAATGTAATTAATAAGCACCATAAGATCTCTTTACTCTTGACGGTGAACATTAAGCTTTATTAAAACCAGTGACTCTCCACCTGTCTCCCCAGTACATCTGGCAGATAGGCCCTGCTGCGATTGCCCATTATCCTGATTGAGAAGCATCATCAGCCTTTATCACCCATTGTGTGGGTTGAACAGACCTGCCCGGTGATTCTGTATCCACATGCTTTGCCCCTCTACCGTCTAATATGATGTACACCTTGAGAACTGCTGATTTAAATGATAGAACAGTCAAGGGGAGAGAGTGGGAACAGCTGAACTCATTTCAGATAGAAATTTGATGCTCCTTTAACTGTGCTATGCTATGATGACTCCAAGACTTGATGGAAGCTATCACAAACTGAATACCTTAGACTCAGTCAACTGTTTCCTGCCGACTGTGTTAGCTTAAACGAGCCAAGAGTCCATGATTTCAGGCCATTTCAGGTCTAGGAGATAGGTGATGTATGGAATACCCTTTAGAGATAGATTGTCACTAAATTTGAGGTGGGGTCGCCTGCCGTCTGGTTTTACAAAACTTACTTTGTTCAGAGGTCAAGTCATTTAATATTTTAAAGTTTTTAAAAAATATTAGAAGTGATAAAAGGCCTAAAAGTGATAGCAAAACTTAATGGGGAAAAAAATCATCTGCTGTAATAGAATCTTTTTGTTGTTATGGCTTAATTGAGGTATAATTTATATATCATAAATTCCATCCATTTTAAAGTTTTAAATGATTTAAATTATTTCAGTGACTTTCAGCAGATTGATGGATTTGTGCAACCATCACTACTGTCAAGTTTTTTAATATTTCCATCACCCAGAAAACTCCCCATGCCTGATTCTGGTCTATCCAGTTCCCATGCCGAGCCCCAAGAAACCGCCAGCCTGCTCTCTGTCTGCAGATCCTCCTGCTCTGGACGTTTCGAGAAATGGAATCATGCGATGTGTAGCCTTTTACACCTGGCCTCTGTCCATAGGTGTGATGTTTCTGGCGCTCCTCTGTGTTGTAGCACGTGGCAATATTTGGTTCCCTTTCACCGCTGAGCAGTGTTCCACCGTGTGGACAGGCCACATCCCGTGCACACTTTCTGCAGTAGACTCTCTTAGCGTCCTCACGGCATTCCTTTCACCTGCCTGCCTCCTGAGCTCCTTGCCTGCTCTCCCCATGGAACACGGTCTGCCCCGGGAACCAGGATTAGTCTGGGCTGCCTGGATTTGGTCCTTGAGGCTCTAACCTGGGCACTTTGCACTCCCTCCCTCCCTCCTCTGACTCCAGACTCCGGCCCCTAGGTCGCGGAGTGAGCCTTGCTACATAACATGAAGAAGTTATGACTGTGATATCCCGCTCATTGGCTTGAGGATTTTGATCTTAGGAACCATTGCAGAATTTGAAATGTCCCGTGAGGAACAGAAATGGGATAGAGGAGATTTCTGTGGTAATTATGAGCTCAGCCTAAGAGTGCTATGTCTCAACCTACCGTAATTTGTAGTCATCTCATAAAAAGAAATAAAGAAATGTATCATAAACTCATTGTAGAAAATACTGAAAACACATAGAAAAAATAATAAGCCAATGGTGGTTCAGTCCCAGAGTCCAACAGATTGATATACGTCATTTTAGACTTAATTTATATGCAAATATATTCAGGGTTGGGTTGTTTTTTTTTTAAGTTGAGTTTCTATGAAAGCCATGTTTCCCGATGTCATTAAATAGTGTTGAAAATTTGAACGTGATTATGATGAGAAGGATTCAAGGAGAAACATGGAAGGGAGAGTGTTCAGAAAGCCAGGTGGTGTCACTCATGGTTTTCATTGATGTCACTGTAAGGAATTAGGGATTTACTCTAAGTGTAAGGCAAAGCATTAGACTCTTTGCAGGGACGTATTTGATATGCTTTACATTTTAAAACTACACTCTGGCCACAGGATGGAGAATCCACTGAGGGGTCAAGAAAGGGAAGAGTTCGATTGGTTAAGAGGCTCAGCTAGAGATGATGCCCTTGAACTAGGGCAGTGGTTCAGAATGGCAGGAAGAGGCTAGATTGATGGCGTACTCTGAAAGAGAGGCGAGTGGAACTTGTCAATGGACCGGATGTGCCGGGAGGAGAAGCTGAGAATCAGGAGTGACTCCGCTCCCGTCCCAGCCCTGTGAGTGTAGGCCTGTGTGCCTCCCACCTGGCCTTTGCCAGAGCAGGCGGGGGCAGAACCACCTTCTTCTGTGCTGTCTGGCTGAAGTGGAGCAGCTAATGTATGAAAGTTTTCCATCTTTGGGGGCTGCCCCTTTCCTTGTCTGTCCTGTGAGTGGAGAGAGTAGGCTTTTGTTACCATGTTGGGTTGTTTGAGGTTCTTAGTCTATGTCCATTGGCATTTCTGGTTGGCCAGTTTCTTCCAGCAAGAAGAAAATCCAGCAAATTCAACCACCATTGTCATTCCTTGGGTCCCAAGGTTCCTAACCTATCTATCGTCTTTCCACTGTTCAGTCTTTTATATACAGCATCCAGAGGTTTATTTTATGTACAGCGTCCAGAGGTTTTAGTTGTACTTGGCAGGAGGAATAGGGGAAAATTCACCTCCTCCATCTCCCAGAAAAGGAAAGTTTTCTGATTTTTTTTTTGTTTGAAAGTTTCTAGTGTTCTAATACAATGTTTTCCCAGCACCTCTGTGCTGTGATGAGCTTGAATTGCTCCCCTTTGGAAGACATTTAAAGTAAGATCAGTCAACCAGTTACCAACTTCTGTGTGATAAAATTTCAGCATAACTCACATAATTTTAGTAACATAATATTGTCTATTTTGGCATGAGGTTTTTAAGAGTATTCTGTTAAAATGAATATCTAGATCATTTTCTTCCCAGAAGGGCTTTATAGAATAAGAAATGTCATCATTTTCATTTTTAAATAGATAATTATCTGTGATTTATGTCCACTGTGGCTACTGAAGTTGGAAAATAGCTTTGTGAAATCTGCATAATTAAGTGGTAGATAAGATCTATCATATCCATTCCATGTTACAAAATATACCAAAACACATACACACATAAATTTAAGTAGGAAAGAAGTCCAGGTCCAATATTCTGTGGACAGAAAAAAATATTATTTTTACAGTGAAAACAAACTTTTCAAAAATCTTGCCTTAATGATAGTATTTGTCTAGCAATTAAAGATCTAATTGTATTGTTTTCTTTTTAGGTCAGAAACCTACCCTAGTCCAGTACCAGATTTCAGACTTAACTAGTTCTCATTCTTATTTTTTAATTAGCCAGTTCTTTTTTTCTATTTCACATTTACTTTATAAGATTAACCAGTTAATCTAGAGAAAGAGTCTAAATAAGAATGCCCTAACCAGTGCCATTCCAAAGAAAATATTATCAAACTATAAATCTTCATAATTGGAGATTCTTACTTAAAAGCTTATGAGACCAAAAATAAATAAACTAAATCTGCTTAGAGTAGAGGCTCTTCTTTTCTGGCCTGAGGGCCCTTACCCATTATCTGCGGTTACCTGTCAGCACCCTGAAGCTTTGCCTCGGATGGTGTAGGGCCAGCAACTTCACATTTGGGGGGCTGCCCACCTGTTGGACCAGAGTTACTGGGGGAGTGGGAGAGTGGACTGCAAGCCTCTTTTCCCCTTTTCCTTAGTCTCCACACCCCTCTAGGTGATTGCCATATTTTACATTCATCCAGCAGTCACTTTCCCAGATACTCTAAGACAAGTTCCCTCGGGCCTGCCCTGGGGGCCATGCTTGCGAAGCAGCTTGTTGAAGGGTGTAAGTCTCAGTTCAGTTCAGTCGCTCAGTCGTGTCTGACTCTGCGACCCCATGGACTGCAGCACACCAGGCCTCCCTGTCCATCACCAACTCCCGGAGCTTGCTCAAACTCATGTCCATCGATTCAGTGATGCCATCCAACCATCTCATCCTCTGCCGTCCCCTTCTCCTCCTGGCCTCAATCTTTCTCAGCATCAGGGTCTTTTCCAATGAGTCAGTTCTTCACATTAGGTGGCCAAAGTATTGGAGTTTCAGCTTCAGCATCAGTCCTTCCAATGGACAATCAGGATTGATTTCCTTTAGGATGGACTGGTTGGATCTCCTTGCAGTCCAAGGGACTCTCAAGAGTCTTCTCCAACACCACAGTTCAAAAACATCAATTCTTCAGTGCTCAGCTTTCTTTATGGTCCAACCCTGGTCCAACCCAGGGATTGAACCCAGGTTTCCCACATTGTAGGTGGATTCTTTACCAGCTGAGCCACCAGGGAAGCCAGGTATAAGTTTATTATGAAGTTAGATTCTTAAGTGTAACTCCGATAGGCCTAGTAAATGAGTAACTTGCCAGTGTCCTCCGAAGCTTAGCTTGGCATTCACTGTGGGAAACCTTTGCTTTATTGCACATTTGTCAGATCTATATCCTCAATTTCTTTACATATTTGCAAATTTATCATCAAGCCATGGACAATGTAGTATGGTGCTTAAAAAGAAAAACTGAATATTTACTATTGCTGACAGATGAGAGCTGGGATTGAGTAATTTTAATAGTGTTCTTTTTCCAAAAGTTTGGCACATAATGGTTTTGACTCAGATTGAGAGATGTGTCCTTTTTGTTTTGTTTAGACATTTTGACTAAAACTTTCACTTCACTGAATTTGAGTTTGACTAACATTTTCCTTTCTTTCCCTGTGGCCTGTAGTTTTGTCAAAGTATGGAATGTCATACTCTAAAATACCATATTACTGAATCTGCGGACATCTTGGGGAGTCTGTGGCTCTTATTCAGAGGATATAAGAATTACAAGGGGAAAGTTATATTTATTTTTATAGAAGCCAGATGTTTAAACTCAGTTTCTAGTGGTGACAAAGACACAGGCACTGCTAATACCAGTCAGCTTCATATCAAATTATAGTTGTTGGAGCTATCTCAAAATATTATGTACTTTCATTACTACTTCTGCAACAAATTCATTGGTTTTAACCTTTTTATATCTATTTAAAGAGCATTAGCATCCTTTGTAATTCTGTGTATTTTGTGTATGCAGTTGGCCCTTGAACAGCATGGATTTGAGCTGCATGGGTCCAGTTATATGTGGATTTTTTTAGAGAGTAAATGCTGCAGGACTACATGATCTGTGGTTGGCCGAGGGCAGAGAGACCTAACCACAGATACTTAGGAACCTAGGGTGCTCAGGGCCAACTATAAAGTTATACATCGATTTTCAGCTGCTCAGAAGCTTGGCACACCTAATCCCTGAGTTGTCAGGGATCACCTGTACATTTAGAAACGCTAGAGGAGTCTTATGCTTTTCCTCTTGTGTGTTCTGTCCGCCTGTAACATGTTCCTTTTCTCCTGTAGCATCAGCCACTACGTGATTGTCATGTCCATGACCATCTTCATGGTGTTTCTCAACTGCCTGGCTCAGGTACTCACGACAAAGAAACTCAGTCTGTGCGGCAGACCCAAAAGCCACATCATATAATGTTGCCAAAGCCGCCATTCAGCATCCAGGGGCTGTTTCTCATTCTCCTTTTCAACTAAAATCTTGCCAAGGATTCATTAAGAAGATGGAAGTCAACATATAACACCTGTGCATACAAGGAAATTACATGTGGAATTCTGAATTTACAGGTTATCTGGAATAAAAGAGCTTCCATTTTCTTGAGGTTTGGCGTGCGTGAAGTAGTGGTTACACCTGTGGAAAAGCCTCGTGAGGCATTCTCCATTTTCATTTTTCCCTCTGGTTGGAAACTCTTCTTCTCACTGATGTTTCAGAGCAACCATAACAGTCTCTGCCCCCACTGTACAGCTTCCCGTGTTCCGTGCTCCTGAGGGGGCAGTGCTGAGCACGTCCACCGTCACTGCACTGGCTGAACTGGAAGGAAATCACCAGCTGGCCCATAAATACTGATCAGCTCTCAGCACTGGTTTTGCAAGTAGTTCTAACGACTAAACAGCACTAGAAAAACAATCAGGATGTGGAGAAAAATGTTTGCAGGTGTTTTTTTAATTGTAAGACTTAATAACCGTTAATTTCCATAGCTTTTATCATGCATTGTTGCAACAGAAATCTTTAATTGATTGATTTATTTTGGGGGTGCACCGCACGGCATGCGGGATCTCCCTCAACCAGGGGTTGAACCTGTACCCCATGCACTGGAAGTGTGGAGTCTTAACCCCTGTACCTCCAGGGCAAAGTCCCCGACAGAATTTTTAAATCAGTGGTTAAACTTGCTGGCACTGTCATAAGAATCCATGTTAAAACTGCTTTTCTTTTGGGTTGTGTGACTCTGGCCCACACACCCAAAGTCTTCTTATTAAATTTTAATTTCTATTTATAAACGAATTGTAATGGACAAAACATCTTGAGAGTAATTTTGGATTTTTCATGAAGTGACCTTTACATATCACTGTGGAGTTGGATGTTTGCCCATGATGTGCCAGGAGAGTTTGGCTGATGCTAGGCTTTCTTGGTCTGAATCCCATTTAAAAAAAAACATAATTGATTTTAAATTAAGTTGTAGCGTCACTAATTCACATTAATGATGAGAAAAAGCCCTCTACAGATTAGTAGTTTTTTCAAATTGGCAGGTGAGTGAGGAAATATAATTTAGGAGATTCAAAAATCAGCTTGGCAAAATGTGCTTTTTTAATGCCTATTTATGATGAAGTATAAATAGTATTGTATTGTGATAGTATTTCATGGTATAACAGCAAAAGCATACAGTAGTACAAAAAAAAAAGATGTGCTGATGTCAGTATAAGATGTCATGCCAGTCTGTGTACAGAATCAAGGTGGACAGTGAGAAAGCTGCTGTAGCTGGAACTGTGTTGGCAGATGGAGAACCCATGAACCTCCGCAGCGCTTCAAAGGGTGTTTGATCAGTCTTTTCACAAGTCAGAGAAAGCTGACTTTATAAACACATCGTTATTTTTCCTTTTATATCTAGTTCTGCCTTGCATCTTTTTCCAGAGTTTCACACAAAGGAATTACTGAATATTTTATTACAACATGGTAAAAGGTGCTCTGTGCTTTATCTTTATTTTGATTTTTGAAGCATGTCTTTTTAATATTATTTCGAGTCAGTGTGAATTTCCACAACAGGGGTCACCCCTGCAGCCGTTGGCCAGCCTTGCGGTACCGAGATGGGACCGCTCAGACTCATCTGGGGACAGAGTTTGCAGGATGGGCCTTTTCTATTGCACAGCTTATCAAAATATCTTGAAGTATTTTGAAATGCATATTTTTATATTGACTAACAGAAAAATAAAGTGTAAGTGAAATGTATTTGTCCTACCGTGTCGTTCTGGCTTCCCCTCTCTCCCGGGACGTGGGGTATCCTGTTCAGGTGGGCTGTGCTTTCCTGTCAATGGTTGTTCAACAGCTAGTTGTGATTTTGGTGCTCTGGCAGGAGAAGGTGAGGCCTCGTCTTTCTACTCTGCCCTGGGCTTTTAATTTCGTAAATTGTATTTCTGTTTAAGATATTTAATTACTTTTTCATCCTAACTATGAATACCAGATTTTCAAGTCAAGACTTAAGGCATTTGCTGATTAATACATGTTTAAATTAGGAATGCTGTAAGAATTAAGGTGGGGATATCAGGTTGGGAAAATATTGAACAGCAACAATGACCAAAAAACATTGTCTCATGGAGCATGAATAAATCTTGGAGGAAACTCTAAGGATTTAGGAAACTGTTTGCAGCCTGTCTGTAATTTACTAATGCTTTCATTCTCTGTACCATTTTATTTAATTGCTATATTCAGAACACAAAATGCTTTTTTTTATTTTTTAGGGAAATAATAAGTAGTAGTTTGAAAGTGTTAGTCACTCAGTCGTGTCTGACTCTTTGCAACCCCATGGCCTGCCAGGCTCTTCTGTCCATAGGATTCTCCAGCAAGAACACTGGAGTGGGTTGCCATGCCCTCCTCCAGGGGACCTTCCCAACCAGGCATATTCTCACAATAATCCCCTCAGATGATTGAACCATGATAGAGCTGAACTGCACACCTAGAAAATCCACCCACCACTCACTGTTTCTCAGGACAAACTGGCCCCAGGTTTCTCCAGCCCAGATGTGAGGACATGCATGTGCCCCGCCCGCCACCTCCACTCCTGTGGTGGCCGGGGACGTGTGTGCCCCTCCACCTTCTGATCCACCACTGGGCCATCAAAGACGTCATTTCTGATGGAGCTGGCGGAGGTGAACGGAGCAGTACATTGCGTGGGGCTTGTCTCGAGACGGCGGCCGAGCAGCGGGCCCCTGGTGCTCTCCTGGGGAGAACCGAGTGAGCTCCTGGACACGCACTGGATGCCCTTTGGCAGGAGGGCTGACCACCCCCAGAGGAGGGTGAGCCAACCCTGCTCAGTTGTTTGGAGAGGGTCCCCTTCAAGCAGTTCTGAGAGCCCCTTTAAGGGACTGGAGATGGCTTGGTAACTTCTCGGCCTTTCAGAGTCCTTTTTATATCGACATTCTCTCCATCTGTAGAATGTTAAAGAATGGGATTGTTAGGGTGGGTGCTTTCAACACTATGGTAATGTTAATATCTTGCAGCGTTTTCCCATTTCTGCATCAGCGTGGTTTGTTTAAAAAGAAAAAAAAGTGGACGGGATTTCTGCTCTTAATACTCATTCTATACAAAGAATGTTTGGGAACTAACGTATCTTTTATTAATTTCCTTGGAGACACTAATACAGGTCATTAATTGTCATCACCCTGAGCACTGGAGCATTTGCCACACAGCAGTGTTTCTCAAAGTATGTCCCTGGGCACGTGAGTTTCTGAGGACACAGATGGGTACCACAGTGAGGGAACGTTCCCTGATCACATATACTTGGAAATAAGTCAGATGCTGGCTGCACCAAGGGCAGGAAGGCCCACAGATATGATCTACAGAGAAAAGGTCTGACAATTGAAAATGAAGATATTAGCTATCTACTGCTGCATAGCAAACTACCTCAAACTTACCAGCTTAAAACAACACACATTTCACAGTTGCTATGGGTCCAAAACTGGGGAATTTAACTTGATGAATGCATTGTGAAGGGAAAAGATAGCAGTGTGCCCCAAATTTCCACTTGCTTGACTGCACACCCAACCTCCAAGCCCCCCTTCAGCCTAGTACACATACTTCAGAAATGTCCCTACATACTTTTGTGTTTAAAAAACCTCAGTTTATCACACTGTTTAAAAATATAGTGTCATATACTTAATCAAATCTTTGTTTTTTCTGAGAGCTCGAAAAACATTTTCATTTTCACTTTGGGAAAACTTTAGAAAGCACTAGCAATTTTACCTGCCTCTGCATGAGCCATGTAACCTTGGACTGGTAACCTTCAGCAGTAAGGGATGGACATCCAGTCAGCTACAAATTGAACCAAGTCTTTATACACCATAGGTTAGGTCCTTTACCAGAAAAATAAATTCATGACAAGTACTGACATGTTTTCTTGTGACTTACCACTAGAGAAGGTGATTACTAGTTAAATTTTTGTGCATTCCCTGGCTTTTTATTTTACTTAATTCTCTCTTCTCACGTCACTCCTCTCCCCTCCCTTAGCTATGTTAGAACCCAGTGTTTTTCTTCATGAATGTGCTTTTCTTTATGAATTAGTTTCCATTTGTTATTTTTAAAAACTTTTTATTTTAGAGTTGACTATAATTCCCATCGGTTCTTAAATTCAATATGCAGTGTGATCGCGTGGCGCTCAGCTGGGCCATCTCCGTGGCATGCTCTTTCTTCTGCGGTAACTGCCTCCATTGCTAACCACGTGTCTCTAGCAGGTGACGTGGTTTTTAGTGACTTCCCTCACCACAGTTGACTAGGGGTACACATTTGACCCAAGCCAGGCCAATCTGAGTTCTGGGCAAGATATTCAAGCTAGAACAAAGAGACACTAAGATTCAAAATTCAGGAGTCATTGATGGCTAAGTGAGATCCTCCAGTAACCTTCCAACGAGTAACTTTCCACTACATCTTTATGCAATTAAAAGAGGGATTGATTTTACTGGTATTTCTGAGAACACTGTGGATAATGACGAGTCCAAAGTTTATTTGTGTGTGTGTGTGTGTGTGTGTGCTCAGTCGTATATACTTGTTTATTTATGCATTCCAAACTGGGGCCAATGGGTCAGAACGGTTCAGCAGTGTCCTTGCAGGCCCTTTGGCTCCCTCCTCTGCCACTCAGCTTCCCTTGGTTCCAGCCATTTTTTAACCCTTCCTAATTATTCTGCAAGCCATTCATTTCCTTAAAATTTTTATCTGCATCTTTTACTTTCACAACCCAAGAACTTTAATTGATATGCATTCTTTAAATGTATTTGTAAGTACCTCTTCAATGCTTAGTGTGGTTTCTAATTACAGCTTTTTAAAATATTGTGATAAAACTTATACAGCCTTTATAATATGCCAGGCATTGTTTTAAATCCTTTACAAATACTACCTTTTTGATACTCATAACAACCCCGTGAAAGAGGTATTATTATACTATTTTACAGATGGAAAAACCAAAGCACAAGATGGTTATAAATAACTTACCCAGGATCCCACAATTAGTATGAGACCTTTTTAAAAAAAACATTTTAAATGAGTAGTCTCCCCTCAAACATTCTATCCTGAAATCTGCATAAGAGCATTTGTAGATTTTTTTGCTTCTGAAAACACAGTTACTGTACCTAAGCAGGTGACATAAATGCTAGACTTTTTCAGCTGTGTTTGTCTGTCAACTATAATACTATAATCAGGAAAACATGCTTTTGAAGTTGCCTGCGTGTGTGCTGAGTCGCTTCAGTCATGTCTGACTCTTTGCAACCCCGTGGACTGTAGCCCGCCAGGCTCCTCTGTCCACGGGATTCTCCAGGCAAGAATACTGGAGTGGGTTGCCGTGCCCTCCTCCAGGGGATCTTCCCGACCCAGGGATCGAACCACAGTCTCCTGCGTCTCCTGCATCACAGGCGGATTCTTTACCACTGAGCCACCTGGGAAGCCCTTGAAGTCACCTACACGTGTGCACCAGGCATGGAGCCCACATGTACCCAGATTCTTACCGTTCATCTTTGAGGCATATGTCAGCTGTCTTCCAAGTGTTTATTTAGCAAAAGGAGGAAGAGTTTTCCTCCCTCTTCTTTTTAATCAGCACTAAAGGAAGGAAGGAAATATTGGAAGGAAGGGAATATTTTCAAGCACTTGGAGTTTTGTCAAGTCCTGGAAGACCAGAAGACGCTTAGTGTAATGGATTGAATTGTGGATCCCACTAAAGGTTCGTCCATATCCTAACCCCTGGGACCTGTGAATGTGACGTTAAAAAGGGTCATTGAGGGTGTAGTTAGGTCAAGACTCTTGAGATGATATTCTGAATTATCGAGGTAGGCCATAAATCCAATGGCAAGAGTCCATATAAAAGACAGAAAAGTAGGACTTCCATGGTGGGCCAGTGGTTAAGAGTCCACCTGCCAATACAGGAGACGTGGGTTCAATCCTTGGTCCGGGAAGACTCCACATGCAGTGGGGCAACTAGGTCTGTGTGCCACAGATGCTGAGCCCACGCATCATGATTACTGAAACCCGCCTCCTAGAGCCCACGCTCCAACAGAAGCCCCCATGGTGAGACGCAGAGCAGCCCCCACTTGCTGCAACTAGAGAAAGCCTGGGTGCAGCAATGAAGACCCAGCACAGCCACAAATAAATGAATAGATGCCCCCCTCCCCCAAAAAAAGAGAAAAGGAGAAGATAGAAGGAGGAGAAGGCCTTGTGAAAACGGAGGCAGAGACTGAGGTGATGTGCCATAGCCCAAGGAATGTTTGGAGCTACTGCAAACGAGGAGAGGCAGGAAGGAGGGAACATGGTGACTAGGGGCTTCTGGGGCTTCCAGAACTATGGGAGAATAAGTTTTCCACTGTTGTGAAGTACCCCCGTTTGTGATACTGTGTCATGGAAGCCCGAGGAAGTTAACACACTTGGGGAGGTGACTTTTACAGACTCATCGGCCACTTTTCTGATGGAGCCACAGCACTTGCTTGGCTAAGCCGTACTGCTCACCAGGTCATGAGTATGAGCCCCACAGTTCAGCCTGAAATGTGAACAGTAAAGTAACGTCAAGATTGCCGATGAGTTGGCTTTCCTGGGACATTCCTGCCATATTTTTCTGGAAGTAGTAAAGAGTTCCTGAGGCTTTTTCAGTTTTGGTATTTATCTGTATGGATTCAGTTAAAACCAGAAAGTCCTGCGTCTGGTTGTCCTTTAAAGCATGGCCTCACCCTCCCTAACCCTGTGGTGTCCATGACCTCATCCAGAAGGTGAGGGCATTTTCCCACGGGATCCTCACACACGCGTCCACTCAGCCTTGGTGCAGACTCGGCATCAGTCAGGGCCGGCACATCATGAGCACACTCTCCACACCTGAGAGGGAAGCCTTCCGGTCGCGTGCCCTTTGTGAAGCCGGGAGTCTTGTGTGATGACGTTCCAGTTCATGAGGTCTTACCCTGTGTGAGTCTGCAGGCTGGACGGAGCTGCTGCTTCTGGAGGAAGCTTCTGCTTCGCTGCAGGGGTCTGACAGGGAGGAACATGGGGAGGCGGGCCCGTGAGCCAGCCCCGGGTCCCTGCCCTTGTGTGGCACGAGGTGCTCTGATTCCTTCGCTTGTCTGATGGACCGGCTCCTCCGGGAGGCCGCTGGCATCGGGAAGCTGGTGGGACCTGGATCAGGCCTGGTGAGCTTCGCTCAGACTTGCTGCGACGTGCACTGCAGATGCCCGTGAGTGCAGTCTGTTCCTTGATGGCCTCTAATAACGGGCCTGTCTGTCTCTTCCCGCCTGGTCACCTCTCCCCTCCCCGTTTTCTGACTGGCGGTTTGAAGTTACAGCCCTGCTCCTGAATATACCTTGGGGTGTGGTGGTCACCCCTACTAAACTTCCCATTTCCTGCCTCATCAAATTCAACTTTGCCAATTCCACCAGTTCTCTTGACTGCCAACAGAGCAAATGTGGCTTCTTTCAAGGAAGACAGTAGCTGACGATTGGACCACCTCATGTGAAGAGCTGACTCTGGGAAAGTCCCTGATGCTGGAAAGAGTTAAGGCGAAGGGAGAAGGGGACGACAGAGCATGAGATGGTGGGATGGCGTCACCGACTCAACATGTGTCTGTTGAGCAAACTCTGGGAGACAGTAAAGGACAGGGGAGCCCGGTGTGCTGCTGTCCATGGGGTCACAGAGCTGGTCATGACTTAGTAACTGAACAACGGCCAAGATCAAGAAACAAAACAAACTTCTCTTTCTTTCGTTCATTCATCTACCCCATCGTCCTCCCTTCCCTTTCTCTCTCTCCCTTTAAAGAACTTTACTTGAGCCCCTATATGTCAGCTGGGGGCTTCCTTTGTAGCTCAGCTGGTAAAGGTCTGCCTGCAATGCAAGAGACCCAGGTTTGATCCCTGGGTCGGGAAGATCCCCTGGAGAAGGAAACGGCAACCCACTCCAGTATTCTTGTCTGGAGAATCCCATGGACAGAGAAGCCTGGTGGACTGCAGTCCATGGCGTTGCTAGGAGTTTGGATTAGGGAACTTGAAATGGTTAGAGATCCTGTGTGCTGTACTGTGCTTAGTCATTCAGTTGTGTCCGACCCTCTGTGACCCCATGGACCGTAGTCCACCAGGTGACTCTGTCTGTGGAGTTCTCCAGACAAGAATACTGGAGTGGGTTGACATGCCCTCTTCCAGGGGATCTTCCCAACCCAGGGATCGAACCAGGGTCTCCTGCATTGCAGGCAGCCCAGCCACACTGTAGGCAGGATTTGCAATCATGTTTTCCTCAGGCTTTGTAGGTGGACAGAAAAGCTAGTGAGAGTAGAAAAATAGAAGAGAGTAGCTGAGATCCAAAGGGTTCTCTCCATCAGTTTACCCAAAAGGGGCAGAAAAAAATGAAAAGTGGCATAAAGCCATCAGAAGAATGGAGCAGATTTTCTCTTCCCAGCAATGCTTCTTCCTGCTCCCTTCCTATCTCAGCCAGAGATTGTGTTCCTGCTCCAGAGAACTCCAGGAAGGAAGACAAGGCCAGTGAGGCTCCTGGAAGTGGCTCTCAGTGTGGTCATAGCCTCCATATGACTTGTGAGGGCCTTGTCCCTGTCTGCGGGATGCTGGGACGCACCGAGGTCGTGCCGCTTTTCACGTGGAGACATGGTGGCACTTGTCTACTGAACTAGAGACAAGCACACAGATCTGCTTTTTGGGAATCAGGATACTGTTGCTGCCCGTGAAGACGTTCCTTTCTTCCTCTGATGGTAACTCACTTACTAGGACAGCAAACCCCAAACCTTGACCTTGTTAGCTTCATATTCTATGGAGCTAAGAAAACAGATCCAGGAAGTTGCTTTAAAAGGGACATCTCTTACCCAGGAAATTCTAGCAACTTTTAATCTACATGTAGATCATTTTCAAAATGGCACTTTGTTCAGAATTGTTATCCTTTATTGCATAGGGCTTTTCAGTTTGAATCACTAGAATCACAATAAGGAAAAGAAAGAGGAGAAATTTGTTTCTAAAAAATTTTAAGCAGAAAATTCTGTAAGCATTCTCAAGAAGACTTTTTTTTTTTTTTTTTTTTGCCTGCTACTACCATCTAAATAATGGCATTTCCTTCAACTAAAATATTTGTAAAGCTTTTCGGTTTGTTCGGTTTCTTTTATTTATTTTATTTTATTTTATTTTTTTGTTCGGTTTCTTTTAGAGCAGATGGTCTGAATGGCCTGAGTCTGTCCCAGGATGGTTTGATTTATTCTTCCAGAGTTGCTGACCCCTTAGAAGGATAAACAGCTCAGGAGAATGCGTCAGTGGACTCCCTCTGCTATATTGTCTCTGCTGTCAAAGAGAGACCCCCAGGAGGCCCACTAGATAAAGGCTGCCACACCTTCCAGCTGTTGGGCATTCTTATCATCCCAGGGTTGTCATCACTAAGGGCAAGGGGAAGGAGTTGGAAGCGAATTTGTCAGCCATCCAGCGGGATCTCTCTGTGGATTGAAGAATGTGGGACCCTTACTGCACACAGCCTGCGTGCCTGATGCACAGTGAGGTCAAGTACAGAACTGTCAGAGTTTGGAGCAGAGAAAGGTTTGTTTTGGGGCCAGGCAAGGAGACAGGCGGCACATGCTTAAAAAAAGCCCCAAAGTCCTTGAAAGCTTTCAGCGAAGCCCTTGCACTGGGAAGGTGAGGGAGTGGTGTGGTTAGTCGTGGCAAACTTCTTGGTGCGGGATTCTTTGTTTTTGCAGGATCCACGTAGGTCAGGCCACGGTCATGTTCGTACAAACCTCCATCAAAACAAGTGTTATTCTCTGTTATGACAAGAAGGGGAAACGGAGGCATTAAATTGTGTCCCCAAGACTCTGTGCAGCTTTTAACACTTAAACCCCGCAGTAAGAAAGGCAGCGTCGTCACCCCTCCTTTTGCTTGTTCAAGGTCCAGAGCTCCACGTTCGCCCTCTGAGGTCCGGCCCCGGCCGAGGGGAGGGTCCCTGTGTGGGCAGTGCGCTCCCGGGAGCCCTCCTGCAGCCGCCTGGGCCCTCCCGCAGCGCCCGGGACCCGCCGCGGAAGCTTACCTCGGCCGGCACTGCCACCCCAGCCAGGCCCCCGCACCCTGCCGGCCGTCTTCACTGGGGCACCCAGGTGCCCGGGACCCAGGCGGCTCCTCTGGCCACCCCAACAGGGCAGGTCTTGGGGACTGTGCCCCAAGGTGACCGCCACGGCGGCACCCCTGTGATGCCAGCCATTGCCAAAGCACCGATCGGGAGCAGCCTCTAGCCAACGGTCACGGGCTCACGGTCACGCACTAACAGCTGCCCACTAATGGCCACCTGCTAACCGACGCCTGCTAAGTCACGTGCTAACAGCCACGTGCTAACGGACGCCTGCTAAGTCACGTGCTAACGGACGCCTGCTAAGTCACGTGCTAACAGCCACGTGCTAACGGACGCCTGCTAAGTCACGTGCTAACAGCCACGTGCTAACGGACGCCTGCTAAGTCACGTGCTAATGGATGCCTGCTAAGTCACGTGCTAACAGCCAGGTGCTAACGGACGCCTGCTAAGAGTCGTGCTAATGGCCACGTGCTAACGGACACCTTCTAAGTCACGTGCTAACAGCCACGTGCTAACGGACGCCTGCTAAGTCACGTGCTAATGGCCACGTGCTAAGGGATACATGCTAATGGTCAGGTGCTAACGGCCGCAAGCTAAGGGGCACATACTGCCGGGTGCTAACGGTCATACTCTGCCGGTTAAGGGCTGACTGCCAGGCACCAGCTGTGTGCCAGCCCCACCGAGTCACAGTGCCAGCAACAGCCTGGCTGCGGGAGGGCACAGAT
Organism: Odocoileus virginianus; assembly: GCF_023699985.2. Lineage (NCBI taxonomy): Eukaryota > Metazoa > Chordata > Mammalia > Artiodactyla > Cervidae > Odocoileus > Odocoileus virginianus. Next base: position 86,247 of record NC_069695.1, read on the forward strand.
TAAGTGATGAGACTGGAATGTAATACCTGCTGCAGGAAAAATTACCTGCTGCTTTCTCTATTTAAATAGAAAGCAGTATTTAGCATCTTACTGTTCTTTTGAAGCTGGGGCCTCAGGGGAGGATGTCTTAGACCACAGGGTTCTTCTCATCCGCTATGGTTATGGTTCCACATGGGTCTGTGAGGACGACAGTGTCTCCTCCGTCCTACGTCTCTGACCACTTCCAGCGGGTCTGTCCAGTCTCCCCAACAAGTTCATGGAGGATTGCCCATCTTTTGACAGGAATCGCAGTAGGAGACCCAGAGCCATGAAGGCCATTGGGATTCTCTGTAGGAAGAAAGCATTTTGAGTACATTTTGAAGTAATAAGGGACATCAAACTTGATATAACTGTTAACCCGAGACATTTTAAAAGTAGATTATTCTCCAGCGGGAGACCTGGGTTCTTTCTCTGGGTTGGGCAGATCCCTGGGAGAAGGCATAGCAATCCCCTCCAGTATTCCTGCCTGGAGAATCCCATGGCACGACTGAACAACTAGCACAGACATAGTCTCCAGCTTGTAAGGTCTGACTTTTTAAGAGGGCTGCTATTATCTTTGCTTTTGTGCCCCATTGGTATCATTTATTGTTGATTAATTCTTGGGGCCAGACACAGAATGAAACTTTCCACTTGCTTTTGAAATTCAAAAAGGGCTATGATTATTTTAATGTGTCTGTTTTTCAGACTTAATCATCCTGAAAGAAAGAAAAGTGAAGTCACTCAGTCGTGTCTGACTCAATGGGATTCTCCAGGCAAGAGTCCTGGAGTAGGCTGCTTCAACAGGGGATCTTCCTGACCCAGGGATCGAACCCAGGCCTCCCACATTGTAGGCAGAGGCTTTACCATCTGAGCCACCAGGAAAGGCCACAATCACCTGAGTCTTGTTCAAATTTGGACTTTTTTTTTGCCTACTTTTAAGTTATCTACTGAAAAAAGATATAATAGCGTTACTAATCCTGTGAGTTGTCGATATTTACATTTCTGAAACCTAGACGGTGTGGGTGTGTGCTAATTCGCTTCAGTCATGTCTGACTCTTCACGACCCGTGGCCTGTAGCCTGCCAGGCTTCTCTACTCACGGGACTCTCCAGGTAAGAACACTGGAGTGGTTGCCAAGCTCTTCTCCAGAAACCTAGACTAATAATCTTCCTTATTTCTAAGTATCCTTTGTAATTGTTTTAATCCTTTCACAAAGATTTACCGTGTTCCTCTTGTCACTAATATTCCAGTGAAAGCAAGAGATACATGTAAACGAATACTTGGGTTTTCATGATGTATGTGGCCTAATTTAATATATGTCCCAAGTGTTCTGGGCGCCCAGAAAGGAAGCTGATAGATCCTGACAGGAGGAGCGATTGGGGGAGATTTCACAGATGTCATATTTGAAGTAGACCTGCTGGGAGAGTTATTATTAACTTGGAGGGGTTTAAGATGCATAGATAGCAGTAATCTAGGTAATAATCTGGGTAAAACTACAATCTGACAGGGACAGGGACAAGAATTCTGTTTGGAATCTGTTGCAGGCTTGTTCCATTGACTTGACGCAGGGGGTGTGGGATGGAGCAGGCAAACACAGATGGCGGGTAATTCTGCTTGAATGTTCAGTGGATGTGAGTACCTTGGTTTAGGTTTTTAAAATATAGAGGAAGAGGGCAGAATATTGAATTTTCTTTTTTAAAAACCTGATTCATTTTGTTTTTGGCTGCACCGGGTCTCCTTGCTGCATGCAGGCTTTCTGTGGCTGCGGCGAGCCGGGCCTCCTCCAGCTGGGGTGCGTGAGTTTCTCTTGCAGCGCGTCCCTGGGTGCAGAGCGCGGCCTCCGGAGCACAGGCGCAGTAGCTGTGTGCATGGCCTTACTCACCCCTCAGCGTGTGGGGTCTTCCTGGACCAGGCCTTGAACCCGTGCCCCCTGCGTTGGCAGGCAGGTCCTTAACCCCTGGACTACCAGGGCAGTCCAAGGTGTTGGGCTTTCTTCTTGTTCAGTGTGAGACGCCCAAATGCAAGCCTGGGGCAGTCCCTCCTGGTTTGACTAATCAAGTCTTAGAGAAAAGTCCTGGGCCAAATGCAGGTACATATGGGAGTTCATGGCATGTAAGATCTTGTGTGAGCTAGTCCCCAACTGTTTCCTATGTTATCTCTTGTAACTCATCTCTCACTGTCTTTTTCCAGACCTGCTCAACTACACCCAGCTGTCTGCTCTTTCACTCTGGTTTTTACCCTTCAAGGTGCCTAAAATACTCTTTTTCTGAAAATGGGGAAAAAAAGCAAAACAAACAAATGAAAAAGAAAACAAAATAACTGTCTCTTAGTAGGAAAATGATCAGTACACTGGCTTACTCATATAGTAGAAGTCAATTCAGTAGTTAAAACTAATGGATAAGATCTACATTTATCAACATGAATAAGAACCTAATATTGACTAAAAAATAACCAAGTTAACTGAATATGGGGCTTCCCTTGTGGCTCACCTGATATAGACTCTGCCCACGATGCAGGAATCCTGGGTTTGATCCCTGGGTTGGGGAGATCCCCTGGAGAAGGGAACAGCTACCCACTCCAGAATTCATTCTTGCCTCGACTGTATAGTCCATGGGGTCGCAAAGAGTTGGACACAACTGAGCGACTTTCACTTCACTAACTGAATATGTACAGTTTGATAGCATTTTTATGTATCATGTATCACACATATGTAGTAAATACATATATAAGTAAAAAAAAACTGACAACTTTATAATGTTGAATCTTCTCATCCATAGACATGCCATATCTCTTCATTTATTCAGGCCATTTTTATGCCTGTCAATGGAGAGTCACTATTTTTGCATAGAAATCTTGTGCAATTTTATTAGCATCCAGTCTCAGTCTTTCTTGTAGTCCATCCTAGACCTGGATCAAAGTTTCTTCCCCCTGGGAGACTTCTCCCACTTGTACCCACGAGGAGGGCTGAGGTTTTCCGTACAGTCTTTAAGAATGGAGACGGTGTCTTATTTATAGTGGCGTTTCCAGTGCTCAGTCAGGGTCTGGCGCATGGTCAGATCCTAGTCCGTACTGGATGAGAAGCTTAGGGGTGATAGTTGAAGCCAGGGAGCATGTGAAGGTCATTATGAAGACAAACAATAGGTAACAGTCAAGGGGCTCAGCCCCAGGGGGACGTTTGCGATAGGCCACAAAAAATGAAACTCCTAGAGTGACGGGTGATAAGCAAGCACCATATACTGGTGTCCCGAGTGGGGTGTCTCTACAAGTCCAAGCTGACAGCCGTGAGCAAGCCTGGTGCGTATTAATCTTAAATAGGAAAAGAGTCATTCCAAGCACCTAAGAAGTGAAGGAGGCAATGATTCCTACCTGTGAGTGGGTTGAATGGAGCTGGTCCACTGTGTGCATAGACCTTCCCCTTCGGGCCAGCAGGCACAGCCAGCAGCTGTTTCTGTTGCGGTCTTCAGCTTGCTCCCTCCCCGCTCTGCCAGAGCAGCTGGAGGTCTTCCTGGTGCCTTCATGAAGCACCCTTCCCGGGGACAGAGGAGCCTTCATGCAGCATCCTTCCCGGGGACGGAGGAGCCTTCATGAAGCATCCTTCCCTGGGACGGAGGAGCCTTCATGAAGCACCCTTCCCGGGGACGGAGGAGCCTTCGGGAAGCACCCTTCCCTGGGACGGAGGAGCCTTCATGAAGCACCCTTCCCGGGGACGGAGGAGCCTTCATGAAGCACCCTTCCCAGGGACGGAGAAGCCTTCATGAAGCACCCTTCCCGGGGACGGAGGAGCCTTCATGCAGCGTCCTTCCCTGGGACGGAGGAACCTTCATGAAGCACCCTTCCCAGGGACGGAGAAGCCTTCATGAAGCACCCTTCCCGGGGACAGAGGAGCCTTCATGCAGCATCCTTCCCGGGGACGGAGGAGCCTTCATGAAGCACCCTTCCTGGGGACGGAGGAGCCTTCATGAAGCACCCTTCCCGGGGACGGAGGAGCCTTCATGAAGCACCCTTCCCGGGGACGGAGGAGCCTTCATGAAGCACCCTTCCCGGGGACGGAGGAGCCTTCATGCAGCATCCTTCCCGGGGACGGAGGAGCCTTCATGCAGCATCCTTCCCGGGGACGGAGGAGCCTTCATGAAGCACCCTTCCCGGGGACGGAGGAGCCTTCATGAAGCACCCTTCCCGGGGACGGAGGAGCCTTCATGAAGCACCCTTCCCGGGGACGGAGGAGCCTTCATGAAGCACCCTTCCCGGGGACGGAGGAGCCTTCATGCAGCATCCTTCCCGGGGACGGAGGAGCCTTCATGCAGCATCCTTCCCGGGGACGGAGGAGCCTTCATGAAGCACCCTTCCCGGGGACGGAGGAGCCTTCATGAAGCACCCTTCCCGGGGACGGAGGAGCCTTCATGAAGCACCCTTCCCGGGGACGGAGGAGCCTTCATGCAGCATCCTTCCCGGGGACGGAGGAGCCTTCATGAAGCACCCTTCCCGGGGACAGAGGAGCCTTCATGCAGCATCCTTCCCGGGGACGGAGGAGCCTTCATGAAGCACCCTTCCCGGGGACGGAGGAGCCTTCATGCAGCGTCCTTCCCGGGGACGGAGGAGCCTTCGGGAAGCACCCTTCCCGGGGACAGAGGAGCCTTCATGAAGCACCCTTCCCGGGGACGGAGGAGCCTTCATGAAGCATCCTTCCGAGGGATGGAGGAGCCTTCATGCAGCGTCCTTCCCGGGGACGGAGGACTCTTCAGGAAGCATCCTTCCCGGGGATGGAGGAGCCAGCTCTGCTTCCCTGTTTGTTCTCAGTGGTCCCACTGACCTTGGCCTCATCATCCCCCAGCCCATTACTTCCCAGATGGGTCTGAATCGGTCCCTTGAGCTTTGAGCTATTCCCAGATGCTCTGACTGCTCTTCTCTCAAAGTGGAAAGGAATAAAAGGTGGACTGGATAAACTCTTATGGCAGACACGGCTGTTGGTGGAGCCAACATGATATCTTAGACTTTTTCTCGAAGTGAATCTCAGTTTGTTCCGGGTGGTCCTCTGAATCTTTGACGCCCACCTCTGCAGTCAGACGTGTCCACAGTCTGGCTGAGGAGGTGTAAGAGCACATTGCCTGCTGAGGCGTTTGGAAGCCCTCTCGGTAAAGGGGCTGATTCAGTAGGTCATATTTTCGTGCTTTGCTACAAAGCAGAGGCACTGCCTGGGGCTGTGGGAGACTTCCTACAGACAGGGGGCTCCAGGCCAGGCCCATCTCCTCCAGGAGCTCTTCCTGACCCAGGGATCGAACCCAGGTCCTGCACTGTAGGCAGATTCTTTACCATCTGAGCACAAAGGAAGCCCATGAAGGGGCAGACAGGGAGAAAAGGAGTGGACTTGCAACCTGGCTTTTTTTTAAGCCACTGTTTAGTTGGTTTTCCTATTATTTTCATTATAGTGAAAATGTAAGTGATACTACGTTAAGTGTGAAACTGTGATAAATATTTGTTTCTGTCCATAGAAGAAGTGATAAACGCTCCAGCATAGGTGGTGTTTAAGCAAAGGCCAAAGGAGAGTCTAAGGGGATTCCTGAAGAAAAAGAGGAGTTGAATCTGGCAGAAAAACAGAAATGTTAATTTATAAAGAAAATCATTTGAGATAAAGGTGGCTTCTGGAACCTCAGAGTGAAATTGTAATTACTACAAAATAAGGTTTCCTTATTTTAGCACTTAAGGAAGCTGCAACTCTGTGTGTATGAGAGTAAAACATACAAGTGTGTGTGTTAGTTGCTTGGTCGTGCCTGACTCTTTGCGACCCCATGGACTGCAGGCCCCTGGGATCCTCTGTCTGTGGAACTCTCAGGCAAGAATACTGGAGTGGGTTGCCATTCCCTTCTCCAGGGGATCTTCCTGACCCAGGGATCGAACCCAGGTCTCCTGCATTGCAGGCAGATTCTTTACCTTCTGAGCCAGTAAAACAAAGATGGCAGAGATGCTAAAGATAACTAACCTTTATTTAAGAGTTACCAAATGCCAGACTCTGATCTAAGCACCTTCTCCTTTCATCATCACAATAACTCTCTAAAGTAGATACTATCAGTTATCGCCATTTTATTTTTATTTTTTTAAGTTTTGTGAATATTGAATTTCTTTCTTTTTTTAATTAATTAATTTACTTATTTTACTTTACAACATTGTGTTGGTTTTGCCATACACTGACTTGAATCTGCCCTGGGGGTACATGTGTCCCCCATCCTGAACCCCCCTCCCACCTCCCTCCCCACCCCATCCCTCTGGGTCATCCAGCCCCAAGCACCCTGTATCATGCATCTAACCTGGACTGGCGATTCATTTCACATATGATAATTTGCATGTTTCAATGCCATTCTCCTATATCATTCTGCCCTCGCCCTCTCTCCCAGAGTCCAAAAGACTGTTCAATACATCCGTGTCTCTTAATTATCACCATTTTAAATGAGAGGAAACTTAGGCACAGATTTAAGAAACTTGCTCAGGTCATAGAGCTCTTAAGTGGTACAAAATAGACCAGTACTTAACTCTGTTGATCTCAAAATCTGCCATAAACTTTCTATAGGAGTAGTCCAGTTAGTCAAATTAACTCACAAAAAATGAAATTAACTCACAAAATATTAAGAATCTACATGTGAAATGTAATACTGTTCTTTAGAATTCTTAAGGAGGCAGAGTATATTCACAAAAAATAATTGAAATTATTTATATTAATAAGCAATTCATACTATATTATATAAATTAGATACAATAATGTATTGCTTGAGTAGAAAACCACAGGCAGGTAATACCCTAAAAAATAATAGCATCATTTCCATTTAGTGAGATTAGAGATGGTTCAATCTTCTTTTATAACATTTTAATGTTTTCAATTTTTCCATAATGATTTAGTTACAATATTGTTTCTGTTACAAGAAAAACAATTAGAAAACAACTGTGCATGCTAGGTCACTTGTCCTGTCCGACTCTTTGCCACCCCATGGGTCACAGCCCTCCAGGCTCCTCTGTCCTTGGGTTTCTCCAAGCAAGATACTGGAGTGGGTTGCCATGTCCTCCTCCAGGGGATCTTTCTGATCCAAGGATCGAACCTGTCTCTATGTCTCCTGCATTGGTACGTGGGTTCTTTACCACTAGTGCCTCCTGGGAAGCCCAGAGAATAGTTGTATACTGCCACAGTTTCCAAATGCTGATTGAAAACTGTGCAGATGACAGCTATCTTCAGTTCTGCTGAGTTTTTGTGAACCATTCAGCGGCTCAGCTGTCCTGCAAAGCCAAATTTTGGGGTAAAAATTCTGTTTCTGGATGTCAGGGTCATCTCCACATTTAACCTACAGGGGAATGACGATTGATCTGATCCCCCATCTTTTGGGGTGTGAAATAACAGAACTACTCCCTGTTGCCCTGTGGGGGCACCAAAGGTCAGCTGGAGGCAGGTCACACTCGGGTGGCTGAAAGATCTCCTCGGCAGCACGCGGGAACGGCAGGTAGACAGGCGCTCGGGAGCCGGTGTCGTCCATTGTTGGGCTCATGAGCGAAGACTGCCTTTATGGATCTGGCATGATGGCTGATGGCAGGAAACACATGGGGAGTTTGGGGTGGCATCGAAACTTGGTTCTCGTCAAGAAGATAGGCTTTGGAGAAATGTCCCGAGGTCAGGGAGTGATGCTAGGGAAAACTAGGTTTCTGAGGGAAGTGGAAGGAGCCTGGATGAACTCAAGGGCAGCAGCGTGCCCCTTCGAGGACCTGGAGGTGGTAATGCCCGTGGTCCTGCACCAGAGGAACACCCACTGCAGCTTAGTCCAGCAGGGAGGCAGTAAAGAGACTCTTGGCTGCAGCATTTTGAATGGACTCAGTTGCAACTGGTTTGGAGTTGAGGCTGCCAGAAGGAAGAAGGCTGCAGTGGGTTGTGATGTGAACCGTGGTTTCCCATCAAGCAGGGGTCTGAGGTCCTTGAGACTTTCCCTTCCCCTGCCTGTGTGATGCTGGCAGATGCTGGCAATGAGTTGATCCTGGTCAAACAAAGGAACTGAGGTGACTGTTAACACATCCGTTCATCCACTGGCTCAGTTCTCCCCCTCTCAGTTCCTGCTGCCCCACAGTCCAAGGCAAGACTCGCACTGGCTTCCCTTCCTCTCCCTCCTCCCTCTCCAGGTTCTGTTGTTCTGAGACCTCGCTTATTCTTCTCCAAGTCTGTCTGGCTATTAGTTTTAACCACATTTTGCATTTCCTTGGAACAACGCTGACTCTGAAAAAAGACAGTGAAAGGGAAGGGACAGTGTTGAGAAACTGTGAAGGGAAAACTGTCAGAATTTGGCAAAAGCCACAACTTGGCGAGAGACAGGTGAGTTAAATGAACTAGAGGTTTTCTTGTTAGAAGATGAGTAGCCAGGGCCCTTGGTAACTCCACGTCATCATCCATGCTTTTGCTTCTTACTGTGTTTTGACCTTAGTTAGGAGCACACAGTGTCCATTCACGGGGGCAGAGAGTCCCTGAGATATGGTCCATGGGCACAAATGCTGGGAGATGACAAGGGGTTTGGCCTTCCCAAGAGAAGAATTCCCCACTGAACTCTTCGTACAGATGGATGAATTTCTTTCACACGCACACACAAAGCGAAATACCTCGGTTTTACAGATGGCGATGTCTTAGGAAATAAACGACAGTGCTGATACTTATAAGGCTAGATTTGAGGCACCGGCGTGCGCCCGCCTCTCCAGAGTCGGGCGCTGGTTTCTGCAGCGGGCAGTGTGAAGAGGAGATGCTGATGTGCTGGAGCGCGTGCTCTGCTGTGCTGTGCTGTCTGCGTCGCTGGAGTGAGCTTGTTCACAGGGCATCCTGGAAGGTCCGCTTAGAAACAACGGCCCGTGTGCTCGCGGGTGGGAGGAGATGCGTACCATCGCATCGACCTTCCTCAGGCACAGGCCACAGGGTGCTGAAGACTTAGGACTGTAAGAGCCATAGAGATGTCCTTCCAATGCATGGACAGCCTTTCGGTCTCCTCTCCCCTCTGGAGAGCCCCCTTCACCCCCTCAGTCCCGTGGTCAAGCAAGTCCTGACCGGTCACTGGAAAGAGGAGTCTGGGAAAACCCAGCCCCTGGCCTTGAGTCGGTGCAGCGTCGAGTGCTGCCTGCACCGCTCAGCTTCCCAATCACACCGTTGTTTGGTTTTCTCTCCTTCTGGTTCTGCTTCCCGCACAGCCTACTGTCTCCCAGGGCACCAGGCTGGTCTCCCAAGGTGCTTTGACATAATCCCTCTCTTCGGGCCTATTTTGGGAACTTTGTCCTAAGGCAGCATTGATCATCCACAGCTGCGAACCTCAAAAAGCAAGAAACAACCAGGTGGTTAAGAGCCTCTAACACCACCATTTGAAGTGTTCTTACCAGAAAATGTCACACCAGAATCTCATACAGCTTCTGGATCCACTCTCAATGAAGAGGAGTACAGAAGACAGGAAGACACGATAAACACATGATACCATAGGAATGTGGTTGGAAAAATACAGACTGAGGCAGATGCTGTAGGACAAATAATCTCATGCCCCAGATAAATAACAAGAAAAAATAAATATACAGCATCTCATGAGATGAAAATTTGAACCCAATATATGATACAAGGGAGTAATTATTAATTTTTTGTAGTAGGATTATGTCATTTTTAAAGAATCCTTATATTTTAGAAGTACATTTTGAAATTTTTGTAGATGAAATGTTGTGATATCTAGAATTCTTCAAACCAGTTCAAGGAGGAAAGCAGGTAAATATTGCTGAAACAAGATCAACCATGAGTCAGTAATTATTGAATTTATTTATTATACTAATCGGTTTGTTTTTGTATGCTTGAATGTTTCTGTGTTAGAAAGTCTAATATTTCCCCTTTTGTCAGATGATGTTGGAATGTTGGAATGGCTGTAGGCATTCTGATGACTACAGACATTTTAGAGATGGAGCTAAGATCGGGTTGAGTTGGCGACACCTTTAGTTCGGGTTTTGTGGGATGTATTTATGTGTTTTTGCTGTCGTTTATTGTGTGTACAGTTGAGTTTTTTCTTTTCCTCCGGAGTAGGAATGGCTTTGAGAAATACTTTTAATGCCTGGTGTGCTGAGGTAACTGGCATCAAGACAAAAGAAATTGAATCACAGTCCCCGTGAATCTTTGCTCTGGTTTATAGCTCCAGAAGTACGTGGGAGTGAAAGAGAAACAAAGCTTCAAAAGCAGTCTGTGGAAAATTCTTCTTATCATCAAATGTGTAAAGCAATATGCTCTTTCTGTGAAATTCAATTCTTTGATACCTTAACTAAATGGCAGTTCTCTCATCAGGAATATAGGAGAATGCAATAATAACGTACTGTATATTTTAAATTAAAAAGAAAGAATTGCTTGAAATCAAATTTAACAGATTAAATTGTGTTTGTGGAACTCAAATTTCTACCAAGACGGGAAACAGCATGGTAGTCTGTGTGTAAAGACACCAATTTTATGCATTTTATGCATAGAAATGAAAAATAATTTAAAAACTGTGATCAATCATGCTAGAAAGAAGACTATTTTTCCATTTTCTCTCTAGAAAATAATAACAGAAGATAATTGTAATATGAAAAGTTGATCAAAAAGTATACAGCCAAAAGTATGGAAGAAAGTATTATAGGGATGTAGGACCTTTCCAGGTGGTGCCAGGGGTAAAGAACCGCCTCCCGGTGCAGGAGACATCAGACGTGGGTTCCATCCCTGGATCGGGAAGATCCCCTGGAGGAGGATATGGCAACCCTCTCCAATGTTCTTGCCTGGAGAGTCCCAAGGACAGAGGAGCCACGTATTTGTGCTGTGCCCTTGAGGTGCTCAGAGTCAGCAAGTTTATAATGTGATAGGATCAGGCAGTTAAACAATTAAAAATACCATGTTATGGATGGTATCTGCTAGCTTTAAAAATTTTTAACTTGGAGGTGATCTCTCTTCACATTCTAAATGTATCCTCATTTTTATACTTTTGATTTGTAATTTTGTATTCTTTTGCTTTAGAATCCTCCCCACCCATTGTATAAGCTTCAGATGCTACAGTAGCCACCGCTGCTTAGTTTTCTTCACTGACTCCTCCTTTCCTCTCTGATTTCCAAACTAGACAGCAGAGCTCTCTTGAATTGGGCCCCTTTAGGCATCTGGCTTTATCCCCTGCACTCTGCATTCGTGACAGTAGCTTCCTCGGTGTTCCTCCAGAGCCCTGCGTGCATGCCCACCTCAGGGCCTTTGCACTTGCTCTCCCACCTGCTGGGATTGCTCTCTACCACCCCCACCTCTGTAGCCACAAGGCTTACTTCTTTGCCTGACAGATGAGGCTTTCTCTGACTACTCTTTTTTTTTAATTTATTCTGGATGTGTTGGGTCTTGGTTGCGGCGTGCGGGGTCTTTCCTTGTCATGCATGGACTCTCTCCAGGTGTGTCAGGCAGGCTCCAGGGCGCGGGGCTTCAGTGGCTGAGGTGCACGGGCTTAGTTGCTCTGGTAGCATGTAGGGTCTTAGTTCCTTTAGTTCCTGAGTGCGACCAGAGATCGGACCCACGGCCCCTGCCTTAACCACTGGGCCACCAGGGAAGTCCTTCTGACTCTTGTTTCCGCAACACCAGCCCTACGACTTCACTCATTTCATGTCACGACCTTTTCTCCTGCTTACTTTCGCCATAGTAAATTCTGACAGGTATATTCTTGCCTGGTTGTTTAATTGTCTACTCCCCCTTGTTAAAATGTAAGCTCTGTGAAGTCAGGGATATCTAGTTTTTTTTTCATTGTTGTATCCCCAACTCCTAGCAAAGGCTATGACACATAAAGAATACTGAATAGCATTTGTTGAAGGGATAAATTGTCCAGGAATGCCAAGTTAGTTTTATATTACAAACATTTTACGCCTTTAAAAGGTCAAGCACTGAGTTCTAAGAAGCAATCACCCCACTCCTTCCTTGGTTTCATTAATATTCTCTGGAGAGAGCATGCTTTTCCACTTTTCCAAATGCCACCCGGGTCAGCAACTGAAGCACGTCTCTGGTTCACTTGTAATGTAAACAATGGAACTGTCGTGCGTTGCGGAACAGGAGACTGCCTCAGCATTGCTGTTTTCCCCATCCCCTTACTTTCAGCTGGAAGGGAGGATCAAGCGGGAGCATGGCCTTCTTTCTGGGCTTTTCCAGCAGCCTCTGATGCAGCTGTGTGTCTGGAAAGCGTCGTCCCTCTCCCTCAGCCCCCCCAGTTCTGTGTCTCTGTCTCCTGATCCTTTCCCTCCGCAGTCACTTCCCGTCACAGCAACTGTTTCAAAATTAAACGTGAATTCTAAAGCAAATGAAGCAAAGGCAGGAAGGGGGAAATGAATCACAAGCATATGGGAGCAGTTTTGTTTGAAAGCATGATCGGCATTCTTTGCAAACAAGCTGTGGCCATATGTGGCGGGGTGGGCGTAGAAGAGGTTTTAAACACAGAAGTGATAAACCGTGGTAAAGTCTGAGTTATAAAGGGAAGGCTCACTAATGACTGGTTTGATAGTAAGAAGGGATACTTTGAATGAAGTCTCTCCATGGAGACAAGGTACTTTTATGTCTTTTTTACAAAACAAATAGATTGCCAAGAGGTAGTGTTGATGAGAAAATTTTTACCATGGATTAGCAGAGAAGCTAAGACAACTAACTGGTTGGAACTTGTTTCTTGGCTAAAACCAATAAATTCAAATCTAGTGAATCTTCAAGAGAAGTTATTTTTAGAATCAGATCTATTGCCTTATATACTCATCCTGAAGGAAGACAGGGAAGAGATGGAAGGGGCGTGTATGTGTGTGTGTATCTGTGTGTCTGTGTGTCTATGTGTCCCTTTTATTGACTGATTCACTTAATACATGTTTTCTGGGTTCTGATCATACACAGTGCTCAGGGCCTGGATATTTGATTGTGAGCAAAAATCCTGAGTATTAGCTGGTAAGCAGAAATCAATCATCACAGTTCCTGCCTTCATGGAACTTCCTGTCTGGCAGGAACACAGACAGTCATCAAACTGCACACAAATAAATGTAAAACAACTGTGGTTTGTGCTCTCAAGGAGAGCAGCAGCGTGGATTCTGTGGGAGTCGGGGATGGGATGCCTGGCCAGACGGGGGTCAGGAAAGGCTTCCCCACGGTGGTGCTGGGCTCGCAGCTGGGAGATGAGACTGAAAAGAGAGGACAAGATCGTGCCCAGGGCAGAGGGGGCAATGTATGCAGTGGACCCAGACCTGGCAGAGCTGCAGAGTATTGAAGCGCTGCGTCTGGAGCTTGATGGTGAGAAGTCAAGAGAGAGGAGGAAGAGGTGAGAAGGGGTCTGACTACCCAGTGCCCCACGGACCGAGTTAAGGACTTCGGTCTTACTCTTAAGGAGAAGCCACTGCAAAGGGGGAATGGGACACATCCCCCGTGTGGCCCCTGTGGTGCCGGCTTACAGAGAATGGTCTATAGGAGGTAGAAGTGATGAAAACTGGTTATGCTGGACCAAGTCTTCATTTGACAAGTGTTGTGAATGTTGCTGTGAATGTATGAATGACCTAGAACCAAGTGCTGTTCTGGGTCCTAGGATACAAAAGATGAATGAGAAATTTACGGCTCTTCCCTCATAAGGCTTACCGGCTAGGATGCAACATGAATTGCAAAGAACCTCACAGGAAGAAATACTAACTTGCAATTGACATAATGCAACCAAAGAGCAGAGTAGGACGCTCTGAGGTCAAATAGCAAGGGTCCTCCGGGGGACGTGGTAGGGAAGCCTCAGGGAATGGTTCCTCTAAGTACACTTGTCAAGCCTTTGGTATTCTCTGGGAGTTGGTTCCAGGACCCCCCACAGATACCAAAATCCATGCGGATGCTTAAGCCCCCAATATAAAATGGCATAGTATATGCAAACACTAGGCACACCCTCTCAAAACCTTAAATCATCCCGATTTGTAAGATTTACTTCCAATACCCAATACAGTGTAAATGCTATGTAAATACTTGCCATGTGCAGTTTGCTTTTGGGAACTTTCTGGATTTTTTTTTCTGAATACTTTTGATCTGTGGCTGATTGAATCTTGGAATGTGGAACCCATGGATATAGAGGGGGCAACTGTATTTAGTAGTAAGATTATTGGAAAGTTACTGGGAATTTCAATTAATCTTTTATTCTCCACCCACACCCAGTCCTGGGTGTTCATTGGATGGACTGATGCTGAAGCTGAAACTCCAATACTTTGGCCACCTCATGCGAAGGGTTGACTCACTGGAAAAGACCCTGATGCTGGGAGGGATTGAGGGCAGGAGGAGAAGGGAACAACAGAGGATGAGATGGCTGGATGGCATAACCGATTCGATGGGCATGAGTTTGGGTAAACTCCAGGAGTTGGTGATGGACAGGGAGGCCTGGCGTGCTGCAATTCATGGGGTCGCAAAGAGTCGGACACGACTGAGCGACTGAACTGAATTGAACTGACTGAATCCCTCTTTGATTAGGTGACCTTGACTTCAGAAGCTTTCTCCCTCTGAATATAAATTTCAGGGAGTGGGTATTTAGGCAGCAATCTTTCTGGCAGAAATGCAAAAACCTTCTCTTCTGAGTATATGCCTGTGAGACATACGTGGTGGTAAATGAAACCATAAACTATCAGATCGTTGAGCAGCTCTGATTTCATTCTGTCTCTACATAATTCACCAGGAGGGTAGGAGTATTGATATTTCTAAATTAACACCCTTTTTCTTACTAAACCAATTACTTCCAACATGTTACAGTTCATCACTTCAAACTATTTTTTCCCCAATCACTTCAAGACAGAAAATCCATATGCAGTTTATCAGTGTGTGATGCAGTTTGCATCTCTGTGCTGTCACCAGTTTGGATTTTCATCATTCCTTGGACTCTTAGCCTGATCTCTTCACAAATTAATGTGTTTGTGTGAAAACAAGCCCCACGCGTTATTTATGCATGTAGCCTAGCAACCAGCAGGAGCAGACTCCCCAGAAACTCTGGGTGTGGCTGGTTGTTCCTGAAGATAAAAAACTCAGTACTGTTCTTCTGAATTGACCTAGCCCTTTACCGAATCACTTAACTCCATGCTTTTAATAAGTTTTGTAAGTTTAACATACTTGATTATTCGGATTGAATTCCATCCCAATCACTTGGGATGTATCACAAGTTATTTGAGTTCTTCAAGCTTCCTTTTTGCTTCAGTGGGGCAGGGATAATTGTATCTGTTTTGCCAATTTAGGGTTTCCTGGTGGCTCCATGGTAAAGAATCCACCTGCCGATGCAGGAGACTCGGTTTCAATCCCTTCCTGTCCCCAGGGGTCAGGAAGAGCCCCTGGCAAAGGGAATGGCTACCCACCGCAGTGTTCTTTTCTGAGAAATCGCACGGACAGAGGAGTCAGGCGGGCTACAGTCCACTGGGTCATGAAAGAGTCGGACAGGACTCGGCGAGCGACCAACCTGCTTTGTAAATCTAAATCGGTATTTGCGTGTTAGATGCCATTTATTCCGTGGGGGGAGTTGCAGCATTGATACCAGTTCTTCACCCCCGGCTGTACTTGTATGCCCTTCGCCGTGTGACTTAGCAAGTCCTGTAGTAAAAAGAGAGGGTATTTGCTTGCCTCGTGGCTTTTGTGTGGGTATGTTACTCCTGTTGGCCAGTAGAATGAGGCGAGGGAAGTGGCGCGCAGTTCGAAGCTGAGGTCTAGGAAGCTGGTGTATTTCTGCTTGCTCTGTGTGCTCTGCCCGCTGCCCTGAGGACACGGCTGTGGCTCCGGGCGCAGGGTGGGCGGCTCCGGGCAGAGGGTGGGCGGGTGTGGAGCAGAGCCCCTCCAGCCCAGCTGCCCAGACCAGCTGACTCCCGGATGTGTGGGCAAGTCCAACCCCGGTCAGCAGAGCACCCAGCCACCCCATGTGCACTAAACAAATGTGTATTGTTGGCAGCACAGAGGTTTAGCTGTAGTCTGTTGTGCAGAATTGTAATAGTAGATGACTGATGTATCATTCATCAACCATACCCCGATCCAGCTAATTAAACATCCCTTGGTTCACTAACACCATGGTATCTTGCAAGTACAAAGACAAGAGGTTTCAGTTCTAAGGGAACTTTTTCTTCTTTCCCTATGCTTCTTTATGCTTTTCCTCCCTTGGCCCAATATTCAAAAGTAAATACGGATTTTTCTGTACCATACCCCAAGTTAAATAAAAGGCTCTCGAAATAGAAATCTAACAAACAGAATTTTGGTGAAAATGTTTAGTTCTAACTGATATGAAGATGAGAAGTCTGTTAGGATTCTTTATTGTTTAATTAGTCTGTTGAGATTCTTTATTATCTAATTAACTTTATTGTCTAATTTATAGACTAGATTGATCTCTAAGTACATGCAAAAAACAGAAACAGTCCATGAAATTTCACTACGAGCCTAACAGTCACCCGGCTTTGGGAGTCTTTTAGACAATTCTAAACTAAGAGTTCAATATAACACACACGTATTGAATAAATAGCACATATAAGGCAGAGAATAGGGAGACTCGGTTTCAATCCCTGAACTGCAAGGAGCCCCTAGAGAAGGAAATGGCTACGCTCCAGGATGCTTGTCTGGAGAACCCCATGGACAGAGAAGCCTGGTGGGCGACCCTGTCCATGGGGTTGCAAAGAGTCAGACACAACTGCATGAATTTCACACACACACACATAAGGTCCTAGGAAGTGGGAATAAAGAAGAGATAGTCGCTCCCTCTTAATGAGCTCGTAAGGGAAATAAAACACAAAGTACTCACGCTGCATCTCATGAGTCTGTAACATGAAGTTTTTTGTACTTTTTCACATGTTAAAGTCAGTGTAGTAGCCGTAGTTTAGTTGTTAGTATTTTTCTCTTTTTTTGGTATATAGAATAATGATGCAGATTACAACTGATACCAGCTTAGGCCCAAGAAAATAGAGAAGTAAGAGCATCATATCCACTAGGTCATAGGATCAAAAGGCAAGGGGATTATTTGTCTCTGACAATTTAGGGGAAGATTTCATGGGGGAAGAAGCATTTATATAAGATGCCAAAAATAGGTGGAATTTTAATAAAACAAAATGTGCTGCAATAAAGACCACTGTAGATCCACTGGTTCCTCGGAATTGTTTTTATCACCAAGCCACACTTTTATCACCTATCCCCTCCCCAACCCATGTTGCTTTCGAAAAGATTTTGTCATTATAAATAAATTTGCATTTATCAAGAGGCACTTCTGAATTTGATAGCAAAAGCCATGTAGTATTGGTAATCAGAGTTTCTAATCAGACAAGATAATAAATATTCCATTACTATTTTTTTTTTTTGGCCAAAAGCCAAAGCACTAAATATTTTAGTTAGTCTAGAAAGTTATTATGTCAGGTAACTCTTTAATTTCTATTAAGATTTTTGAAATATTGACAATAATTAATCCTGGATGGGAACATCATTCTATGTGAAAAATGCATCATAAGAAAATATGTAGACATAGGCCCCACAGGCTGTGGTTCTTAATATGGTTTGCCTGGTGCTGTGGACAAATGAGGAAGAATGAAGGGAGATGAGGCAGGAGTTGTGAAAGGACCAGCTCATGGAGAGTCCTGAATGTCATACTTAGGAATTTAGACTTTCACTGAACCATCACTGAAGAAATCATTAGATTTAATAAGAATGACTCATAGTATGAATTGGGCTAGCTTACCAAAAAAAAAAAAAGAAAAAAAAAGGAGAACTCATATATATATCATAGGCAAAAGAGGCAAAACCTGGATGACTGAATTTCCACCAAAAGAACACAGACAGGCCACGGCATGTACGCTCCTCCACAACAGCACAGCCGGCAGCAAGCCAAGTGCCAGAGGAATGTGTAAGCTTCATCACCCATCCTCTGTTTCTTACATGAAAGCCCCAAACAAGGTGTTATGTAATCACAGGAGCTTGCATTTCTGAGTCAGACCACCTAGATTCATGTTCCATCTTAGGTCTGTGACCTTATTCAAGTTACTAAAGCTTTGACCTTTGATTTTCTTATTTACCAATGGGGAAAATGGGCCTCCCTGGAGGCTCAAATGGTAAAGAATCTGCCTGTAATGTGGGAGGCCTGGGTTCCATCGCTGAATCGGGAAGATCCCCTGGAGAAGGAAATGGCAACCCACTCCAGTATTCTTGCCTGGAGAATCCCTATGGATAGAGGAGCCTGGAAGGCTACAGTGCATGGAGCTGCAAAGAGTTGGACATGACTGATAACTAAGCACAGCAAAATGGGAAAAAGATGTAGTATTATCAATATTAGAAGATATTTGTAAGGTTGACAGATTTTTTTGTAAGTTGTCTTGTGCATAGTTAGCAGAATTTAATACTTAATTTCTTTTAGATTGACTTGGAAATCTAAATGTCAAGAGACTTTGTGGTGGCAGAAAACAATAAGTTCAGTCTCTCTTTTCATTATCTCGTAAGATGCCAAACTGGCTGATAATCAAGACCCCAGGGAGAAAGCATATGCTCCAGACACCAGCTTTGTCTTGGCAGTGGTCTGCCTTTGACTTGACAGGGAATCGGAAGTGACAGCTGAATCTAGTGTGGGCATTCCAGGAGGGTGGTTTTCCTGGAGGACTTTAACTGGAAGCCCAAGTTTTGAAAATAGTTATCATTGCTGCAAATACATGAGAGTAGGGGATAGAGGAAGCATCTTGCAGAAGAAAGTCCTGAAATTCCTGGACAGGGTGGAAAATGGGAAGTCAGAAGTCAGGAGCTCAACATTCTGTCGACGAGACTGTGGCTGTCATCAACACCACTGTTCTCCAGGCTTTCTTTCTTCTTTTAAAAAATTTTATTTTATATTGAAGCATGGCTCAATGGGTAAAGAATGTGCCTGCAATGCAGGAGACACAGGAAATGTGAGTTCAATCCTGGGTGGGGAAGATCCTCTGGCAAAGGAAATGGCAACCCACTCCAGTATTTTTGCCTGGAAAATCCCATGGACAGAGAAGCCTGGTGGGCTGCAGTCCATGGGGTCACAAAGAGTCGGATATGACTGAGTGACTAAGCACAACAAATTTTCAGTATTTACAATATTTTTAAACATTGTAATTAAATATTTAAATATTGTAAATATTTTAAAATACTGTAAGCTGATTTACGATATTGTCTTCATTTCAGGTGTGCAGTAAAGTGACTCCATTATGCATACACATCTATCCATCCTTTTTCAGATTATTTTCTCATATAGGGTATTACAGAATATTTAGTAGCGTTCCCTGTGCTATACAGTAGGGCCTTGTTGATTATCTATTTTATATATAGTGGTGTATATAGGTTTCATTAATAATTCCTTTCAGTTGGTCATATCTGAAATAAGGACTGCAGAAAATATTTGTCCCATGAGCTTGCTTAAAAATATGCTGAATAATGATAATTAAACCTGATCTTGGTCATGCATTTTTGGAGTGTTCAAACTGGTCTCATATTTATAATTTCATGTTTTTCAGAGTGACCTTTTGAGGAAAGTAGGGCATTTTTATTCCCCTTTTCCAAATGAGGAATCTGAAACGCCACATGGCACAGGGAGCTTTCCTGATGCTCATGCTTAATAAGTGGAAAGGACCCCTACGCTTTGACTTCCATCTGAGTCTGCGATGTCCTTGTCTCTCCATGAAGATTCGTGATTATTTTCCCAGTAGGCTTGATCGTCACAACCCGTTCCCTTTTGGATAACTTCCCCCTCGCCCCATTGTATTTTATTACTCAACAGTTTTATAGCAGGCTTTGCGGCTCCTAGGGTCACGAGAGACTGACATTTGCCATTTCTCACCCTGCATGGCCTTGGGAAGTTGTTATGGAAAATCGGCAGCCCGTCATTTCCTTCATCCGGTTCGACCCAAGGCTCTCAGAAGATGGAGGCTTGAAAGTCTCTTCTGCCTGGGCGAGATGAGGTTGAATTACTGAACACCTGGCCAGGGTCAGACCTCATGGTTTTCACAGCTCAAGTCTGTTCACCTTCTCATCTTTACAGACTGGGACCTCAGCTGCAGCACAGTCAACTCCTTTCCTTTCTCTTGCCGGGGGCTATCAAATATAATACAGTCTCCTGTCCTTCCTAAGAGAGAAGCCTCTCTTCTAAAGGTCAGAGCATTTCACATTCCTTCCATGTTACTCAGCATTTTACAGTCATTCTGAGACATAGACCACCCCCCTTTCATTTTTTTTTTCTTCTTCTCCTTTTAAACAGGAAATCACGTCTCAGAAACCCCTGGGTGAAGAAAAACAATTAAATGAAATCAAATGTAGGACATCTCCTGAAGGTTGCTATAGCATTTTACAAAAATCTCACTGTTCTCCTTTCACTGGCAATTTTGTTTATATATTAGCAGCACGTACTTAGTAATTCAGGGTGGTGATCGGTCAAATCACCTCTCCAATGTTTGTTTCAAAAGGACTCTTCTGATTATCTCTACTGTGTAACAAACCACCCCCAAATATAGTGGCTTGTAAAACAGCCAACATTCATTTGCTTATGATTTTGCAATTTGGGCAGGCAAAACAAAAACTAACTTTAGTTCTGCTCTTCTCCTTGGAGTTTCTCACGTAGCTGTAGTATCTGAAGGTCTCACTGGGATCGGAATGCTCCAGATGATTTCTGTATTAGGTTGAATCGTTTCTCCCCCAAATCCACATTTACCCACAGCCTCGGAATGTGACTTTTTGATGAAAAATGATCTTCGCAGATATAATTAGTTAAGATGAGATCATACTGAGGGAGGGTGGGCTCATGTCCAAGATAGCTGGCGTCCTTGTGAGAAGGGGAAGGGGACACGTAGACAGATGCAGGGAGGGTCAAGGCTGGGTGATGACGCTGTCAGCCAGGGGCCTCCCAGCATCGTGGGCCACCAGCGGAAGCCAGGACAGGCAGGAAATGGATTCCACTTCAGCATCTCCAGAAGGAGCCAACCCCAATGACACACAGAGTTTGGACTTGTAACTTCTAGAAGTGTGTGTGTGCAGGTTCAGTCATGGCTGACTCTGTGTGACCCCATGGACGGTACCCCGCCCGGCTCTCTGTGCTTGGATTCTCCAGGCAAGAAGACTGGAGTGGGTTGCCATGTCCTTCTCCAGGGGATCTTCTCGATCCAGGAATCAAACCTGTGACTCCTGAGTCTCCTGCATTGGCAGGTGGATTATTTACCACTAACGCAACCGGGGAAGCCCTAGAACTGTGGGAGAATAAATTTTCTGTTGCTTTAAGCTGTCCAGTTTGTGGTAGTCTGTTATCTACGACGCCCGTGGGAAACCGGGACAGTCACTCTCCTGTCCACTGCTCCAGCCCGGATGACTGGACAGCCCGCCCATGCCCCTCCCTCTCTGTCTCTGCCCCCGCCGTGGGGTCTCTGCCAGAGGATCTGGGCCCCGAGGAAGCTCGAGCTTCTAGGAGATTGAAAGAAAGTGCCAGGCATTGTGTAGGTTAGACCCAGAGCTGTCACCAGTTTACTTCTGCCAAATTCTATTTTTTAATATAAATTTTTATTGAAGTATAATTGATTTATAATGTATTAGTTTTAAGCACACAGCAAAGTGATTTGGATATATACATATATACATATAAATATTCTTTTTCGGATTCTTTTCCATTATGGGTTATTACAATACATATTTTTTGAACTTTTATTTAAAATTTTTTACTGGAGTATAGTTAATTGCCATATTCAGTTGATTAAGGTCAATTCCAGGGCAGGCTCAGATTCAGGAGAAGGGAGTAGACTTCATCTGCTGATGGAGGCGCAACCAGCAGACAGAAATGGGGGGACTGTTGGTGTCCCTATTGGAGTCAGCCTACAACGAGGACTGTGCTAGCCAGTCCTTGTGAAGGATCTTGGTGTAAGCCAGCCCTTAGTGCAAATCTCTGCCTGGGTTCTGTAAGACTTCCTTCAGCAAGTCACCTTGCAAGTCACCACCTCCACCTGCAAGCCGTGTCCTTGAAGGTCAGCCCGGCTCAGGCCCCGAGAGCAGGGCTCTCCCAGCTGGGTGAGCAGCATTCTGGGGCCAGGCCGCGCTGAGCTTCCAGGGCCTCGGGTCAGCACGAGAGGGAGGGCACTCGCTCACAGGAAAGAGGTTGTGGTGTTTCTGGTGCAGAAATGGTGACCTCTGTGGGGTCAGTCTGACCACGGGACACACCGCTTTCCCAACCAGAGTTGACAGGGTGCGGGTACCTTTCTGTGAGTGCTGACCAAAGGCGGTGCCCAGAGACCAGTGAGAGGGGGAAGAAGGGCCACAATGATAAAAGTCAACAGCTGAAAGCTTGTGAGGGTTTCAGAGGGCGTAGGTACTGAGCGTGAGTTGCTTTGACACAAAATCCCTGCTCTTCCATTGTCACCTGCAGAGTATTTTTTTGGAAGCACAGAAATGTTGTGAAAGAACTTGAAAGACGGGTAAGAAAGGAAGATATAACTTAATGGTTTCAGAAATGGAGTGATACTGTCAGGTAATGCGTTAGATATCTCTTCCTCAGGCAACTTACATTTTTCTCCTTTAAAACTGTATCATGAATATCTGACACATGTGAAAGAACGTATGCGTTCTGTACGTAAATAATGAAACCTAATAATAATAACACAAACTCCCGTGACTCACCATCTAGCTTAAGGGCTGGAAGACTGACTGTCGTCGCCTCAATCTTCCACCCCTTCTCCATCTAGAAGATCTCTGTCTGATCCTCTTTGACCACAATTCTGAATGTTGTGTTTATCATCCCTTTAGGCTTCCTAGGTAACTAGTTCTTCATATTTGAATTAAAAGGGGGAAATCTGACTGGGTTCCTAGTTAGCTCCAAAGCAAGTTTCTGGTTAACGGCTAGCGTACGAACTCCCTGCTCTGTGTGTGTTCTTTAAAAGCCGATAACACCGGCTCAGAGAGCAGCCCCGGGAAGCAATACCCATTTCCCGAGTGCTCCTGGGTTGCGATCACGCTTCACGGGTAACAGATGTCGCCGTTTCCTTCTTCTGGTCTTACATAGGAACTGTGAACTTGGGGAACTTTCAAAACCCTTCCTTTTTATTCTTCTGCTCTGAAGTTGCACCTTTTCATCTGCTTCTCCTTGGGGTCTGGGTCAGCTGTCCTCCACCTAGAGTCTGAGGCTTCGGGAAGGGTGGAGAGTCTGAGGGATTCAGGCCAGAAAATGTGGCAATTACTGAGCTGTACCAGCAGAAACCTGTAAAGTGATTTGCATAATGTTTCCCAAGAAAAGAGCAGAGCGTGGAAAGGCCTTTTCAGGCAGACACAAAGTCTCGCAGGTAAAGCATCCGCCTGAGACGTCTTTGCTGCGGGATTGCTTCAGGGGTGCATAAACCATGCAGATTCTGTTATGATCACTTTCATTGCAGATAAATACGTTTTTTTCCACTTGGAGAGTTTTAAATTTCTTTTCTGTTTTATCAAAGTAAAATTATATGCACGTGGGTATTTTGGTTGTTGTTGTGTAGAAGATTTAATAATCATAATAAAACATACCTCATTACCTCCTTTTCTGGGCCTTCCCAGGTGGTCCAGTAGTAAAGAATCTACCTGGCAATGCAGGAGGTGCAAGAGACTCGGGTTCAATCCCAGGGTGGGGAAGATCCTTGGAGGAGGAATGGCAACCCGCTCCAGGATCCTTGCCTGGAGACTCCCGTGGACAGCGGAGCCTGGGGGGCTGCAGCCCGTGGGGACGCAGAGCCGGGCACGCCTGAGCGCTTGAGCATGCCTGCTTGCATGCACCTCCTCTCCCACCGCAGGGTGATGTCCTAACGTGCGCGCTCAGCCTCTTCAGGCATGTCTGACTCTTGGCCACCCTGCGGACCGTGGCCTGCCCGGCTCCTCTGTCCACGGGACTCTGTCAGCCACTCGGAACAGTCCTCATCACTGGTTCTTCTGGTGGCGACCTGGACATCTTTAAAACGTGTGCTAACTCTTGACTACTCAAAGATTGCTTATTGATTGATCCTTCTTAAATTTTCATATTATTTGATTTTTTCTAGTGGCTTCAAGTGCACAGTCTCTGGTTCACCTCGTATTACTTTCCCCCAAAGAAGGACATGCCTGCTCCCCCAAATACACCAGCTTTCCTCCTGCCTCGACTTCCTTGCTTTCCTGGATCCCCCTACATTTCCTCCAGACAGGCCCATGTTCCACCTCCTTTACTTTACTTAATTGCCATCTCGATAAGACAGAATTGGGTTTTAAATCCAGACAGTCTGCCTCCAAAACCCCCACTCTTAATTTACAAGTCAAAGTTGATAACATTTCAAGTCAAAGTTGATAACATTACATTTTGTTCTGTAATTATATTGAAATCTTCCACGAATGGATGCTCGAAGTTTGAGAACCAATAATCTGTTTCAAGTTATTTCAAATTCATGACTCAGATCACGAACTCCTTATTGCCAAATTCAGACTTCAATTGAAGAAAGTGGGGAAAACCACTAGACCATTCAGGTATGACCTAAATCAAATCCCTTATGATTATACAGTGGAAGTGGGAAATAGATTTAAGGGACTAGATCTGATAAGAGAGTGCCTGATGAACTATGGACAGAGGTTCGTGACTGTACAGGAGACAGGGATCAAGACCATCCACAAGAAAAAGAAATGCAAAAAAGCAAAATGGTTGTCTGAGGAGGCCTTACAAATAGCTGTGAAAAGAAGAGAAGCAAAAAGCAAAGGAGAAGAGGAAAGATATTCCCATTTGAATGCAGAGTTCCAAAGAATAGTCAGGAGAGATAAGAAAGCCTTCCTCAGTGATCAGTGCAAAGAAATAGAGGAAAACAATAGAATAGGAAAGACTACAGATCTCTTCAAGAAAATTAGAGATACCAAGGGAACATTTCATGCAAAGATGGGCTCAATAAAGGACAGAAGTGGTAGGGACCTAACAGAAGAATTGTACAAAAAAAGATCCTCACAACCCAGATAATCACGATGGTGTGATCACTCACCTAGAGCCAGACATCCTGGCATGTGAAGTCAAGTGGGCCTTAGGAAACATCACTATGAACAAAGCTAGTGGATGTGATGGAATTCCAGTTGAGCTATTTCAAATCCTAAAAGATGATGCTGTGAAAGTGCTGCACTCAATATGCCAGCAAATTTGGAAAACTCAGCAGTGGCCACAGGACTGGAAAAGGTCAGTTTTCATTCCAATCCTTAAGAAAAGCAATCCGAAAGAATGCTCAGACTAACGCACAATTGTACTCATCTCACATGCTAGTAAAGTAATGCTCAAAATTCTCCAAGCCAGGCTTCAGCAATACGTGAACTGAGAACTTCCAGATGTTCAAGCTGGATTTCAAAAAGGCAGAGGAACCAGAGATCAAATTGCCAACATACATTGGATCATTGAAAAAGCAAGAGTTCCAGAAAAATATCTACTTCTGCTTTATTGACTATGCCAAAGCCTTTGACTGTGTGGATCACAACAAACTGTGGAAAATTCTGAAAGAGATGGGAATACCAGACCACCTGACTTGCCTCGTGAGAAATCTATGTGGAGGTCAAGAAGCAACAGTTAGAACTGGACAGGGTGGAACAGACTGGTTCCAAATTGGGAAAGGAATACGTCAAGGCTGTATATTGTCACTTTGCTTATTTAACTTATATGCAGAGTACATGATGAGAAACCCTGGGCTGGAAGAAGCACAAGCTGGAATCAAGATTTCGGAGAGAAATATCAATAACCTCAGATATGCAGATGACACCACCCTTATGGCAGAAAATGAAGAAGAACTAAAGAGCCTCTTGATGAAAGTGAAAGAGGAGAGTGAAAAAGTTGGCTTGAAGCTCAACATTCAGAAAACTAAGATCATGGCATCTGGTCCCATCACTTCATGGCAAATAGATGGGGAAACAGTGGAATCAGTGTCAGACTTTATTTTTTGGGCTCCAAAATCACTGCAGATGGTGACTGCAGCCATGAAATTAAAAGGTGCTTACTCCTTGGAGGAAAAGTTATGACCAACCTAGACAGCATATTAAAAAAAGCAGAGACATTACTTTGCCAACAAAAGTCTGTCTAGTCAAAGCTATGGTTTTTCCAATAGTCATGTATGGATGTGAGAGCTGGACTATAAAGAAAGCTGAGTGCTGAAGAATTGTGGTGCTGGAGAAGACTCTTGAGAGTTCCTTGGACTGCAAGGAGATCCAACCAGTTCATCCTGAAGGAAATCAGTCCTGAGTATTCATTGGAAGGACTGATGCTGAAGCTGAAATTCCAATACTTTGGTCACCTGATGCAAAGAACTGACACATTTGAAAAGCCCCTGATTTTGGGAAAGATTGAGTGGGGGAGGAGAAGGGGACGACAGAGGATGAGATGGTTGGATGGCATCGCCGACTCGACGGAGATGAGTTTGAGTAAACTCCAGTAGTTGGTGATGGACTGGGAGGCCTGGTGTGCTGCAGTCCATGGGATCGCAAAGGGTCTGACATGACTGAGCTACTGAAGTGAACTGAACTGAGCAAACACATTAAAGTAAGTTCCAATCCACATGTTATGGGAAAATGAATCACGGCAGTGCTGTCTTTGAAAATTCAAATTAAGTTCTTTTTCAAAGGGAAAAGAAGTTGCATAAATGCTAAGGTTGACTACTTCCTGATAAGCTCTGTTCCCAAGCAGACAATTGTACTGGAATTACTTTAGGAAGGTTGTCAGCTTTTTCTTGTCTTGGTCTAAAAGGACTCCTAATATAAAAATGTTCCTGATTTAGACCTTGGCAGTCCCCAGTTTACAGATGGATTGAATTCCCCAAATTGGTTTCTAATCTAGTTTTTAGGATATAAGGATATATTTTTTCCAGTGAAACAATGTTATAAATGATGGTTAGAGTCCCAGGTCAGTACACAAAACTCTATTTAACTCCCAATATTCTAAAAAGAGTATTCTAGAACACTGTTTTTCAAATTAAAAGTCAAAACTAATTAGTGGGTCATAAAAGCAATTTAGTGAGTGGTGACAGCCTTTTTAAAAATAATGAAGTACAATAGAATGGAAGAGAAAACATCAAAGTGCATGGCCCGAGGTAAGGGGAGGTGCTACTTCATGGAATTTCTTTTTCAAACATGCTGTATTTGTAAATGTATTTCCTGGGTAACAATGCAAATGCATCCCTCTCTGCTTTTTTAATTCTTTTGGCTGCTGTGGACCTCTTTTGCTGTGAGAGGTCTTTTTCTATTTCTCTAATTGGGACGAAGGGGGCTACTGTTCCTCGTGGGAAGCAGGCTTCTCTAGGGTGCTCGGGCTCAGCAGTTGAGGCGCCTGGACTTCGTCTCCGCAAGGCGTGTGGCATCTTCCTGGACCAGGGATTGAACCCGTGTCCCCTGCTTTGGCAGGTGGAGTCTTAACCACTGGACCACCCTGCACTTCTGACCGAATGGGAGACACTGCACTGGCCAAGGCTCACCACCACGTAAATGTCTCCCTGTAGCGCGTGTTCAGAACCACAATCCTGGAAGTCAGGATTCTGTTCCTGCAGAAACCCCGGCTTTGAGCTCATTCAGACTAACTCCTGGTGGTCAGGACGCGGTTTCTAACAGTGTGGAGACACATGTGCACACATGTAGCCGTTGTGTGTGTGCTCCTGAGTAAGAAGCTGAGTGACCAGCCATTAAAAAGAATTCATTTGAATCAGTTCTAATGAGATGGATGAAACTGGAGCCCATTATACAGAGCGAAGTAAGCCAGAAAGATAAAGACCGTTACAGTATACTAACACATATATATGGAATATAGAAAGATGGTAACGATAACCCTATATGCAAAACAGAAAAAGAGACTCAGATGTATAGAACAGACTTGTGGACTCTGGGAGAAGGCGAGGGTGGGATGTTTCAAGAGAACAGCATTGAAACATGTATATTATCTAGGGTGAAACAGATCACCAGCCCAGGTTGGGTGCATGAGACAAGTGCTCGGGCCTGGTGCACTGGGAAGACCCAGAGGGATCGGGTGGAGAGGGAGGTGGGAGGGGGGACCGGGATGGGGAATACATGTAAATCCATGGCTAATTCATTTCAATGTATGACAAAAACCACTGCAATGATGTAAAGTAATTAGCCTCCAACTAATAAAAATAAATGGAAAATAAATAAATAAATAAAAAATAGAAGCTGAGTGACGGGGATGGAGGTGAAGAATAGGAACGGGCTGTGCTGGTGGTTGGGCTCTTCTGACTGGGGTTTTAGGATGGAAGCTGGCAAATTGTTGTGTAACTTCTGAGTTAAAAGTGATTTTTACATGTTTGAAAAGTCGTTGAAAAAAAAAAACCGAAGAAAATGTGACAGAGAATGTGACAGAAAGCCTAAAGTATTAACTATCCAGCTCTGTACAGAAAAAGTTTGCAGAACCCTTTTATCTAGGGGAACAGGGAGCAAGTTATTATTAGGACTCAATGAAAATAAGGACACCTCAGAGTGTACTGTAAGCAAGAAACCTGAAAGGCAGTGATAATCCTAGTGAAACTGCAAAGGATAAGAGTAAATGTCCAAAGCTCTCAGTGAGGGAAGACGGACCACCCAGGGGGAGATGACTGACAGAGGAATTCTCACCAACTAAGAAGGATCTGAGAAGCAAAGTGCTAGAGCAAATACTGCAACCTGGAGTTTTATGCCAGCTGAATTGTCTTCCAAGGCTGAAGGGCAAAGAAAGACATTTTCTGAAATAACTCCTTAATAAAATAACTGTTAAATTAAGTATTCAGTAAGACAAAAAAGAAACCACAGGGAATGCAGGGGATGAATGAAATAATGAGGAATCCAGATATTGCTAATATGTGTCTGAAATTTTCACTTTTAAAAGTTTAAAAAGTAACTTTAAAATTGTTTAAAAACAGGTAAAAGTGTAAGACTAGAAAGCAATTACATGATGAAAGAGGGAGTTCAATAATACTTGAAGTATATTCAGGTTCTTGGGGTTCTTGGGAGGAGGATGGAATATTGAATAACTTTTAGCTATGTTAGCAAATTGTATGGCTAAACATGTATGTTTTCAAAAATTAAAAAGTTGAAACATAATTTTTAACTTCCAAGTTGCTAGAGATGAAAAAAAGAAATAAAGATGCTACAAATGACAATAATAGAAAAAAGGAAATCAGACTGCCAGATAAATGTGGAAGGATGCTTTCCCCGATCTGCTACCAGGAAAGTGAAAATGAAAGTAACATTGTGACATCCTTTCACTCACATCAGAAAGGCAAAAGTTCAAAGTCTGATTGTGCCACATACAGTGAGAGTGTGAAGCAATAGAAAAGTTCATTTATTACTGGCAGGAGCATAAACTGTTACAACTACTTTGAGAGCAATTTGGGAATAACTGGTCAAGTGGAAGATGAGTACAGCTCATGATGCACTTCCAGGGAACTCTCAGACTTGGGCCCAGGGACGCAAGGACTATAATGTCCACAGTAACCTCACTTGTAAAGATATGAGCCTGGAGATCCATGAATACAGATGCAGAGGTACAATTTTATCAACATTATGGCCACAGAAGAGCAATCGCCTCCTAGAGAAGGGGGAGGTCTGTCAGCACAAAATCCAAGGAGACAGTGACCTGAGATGAACACATTCAGAACCACCACAAGGTTCAAGACAGCTGCTTACCCTGGTGGTCAGAGATTTCTGCCAGCTCAGTATGAAGAGAGATTCTGTAATCAAGTAAGAATCCATGGAGGTAAAACATGTTTAAATTATAAATGATATCTGCATATATAATGTTATCTGCAAATATAGAACACTACCTATAATGTTCTTTTGGTCATTTTCAGTTCAGCTCAGTTCAGTCACTCAGTCGTCTCCGACTCTTTGTGACCCCATGAACTGCAGCATGCCAGGTCTCCCTGTCCATCACCAACTCACGGAGTTTACTCAAACTCATGGCCATCCAGTCGGTGATGCCATCCAACCATCTCATCCTCTGTCATCCCCTTCTCCTGCCCTCAATCTTTCCCAGCATCAGGGTCTTTTCAAATGGGTCAGCTCTTTGCATCAGGTGGCCAAAGTATTGGAGTTTCAGCTTCAACATGAGTCCTTCCAATGAACACCCAGGACTGATCTCCTTTAGGATGGACTGGTTGGATCTCCTTGCAGTCCAAGGAACTCTCAAGAGTCTTCTCCAACACCACAGTTCAAAAGCATCAATTCTTCGGTGCTCAGCTTTCTTTATAGTCCAACTCTCACATTCATGCATGACCACTGGAAAAAACCATAGCCTTGACTAGACGGACCTTTGTTGGCCAAGTAATGTCTCTGCGTTTTATTATGCTGTCTAGGTTGGTCATAACTTTCCTTCCAAGGAGTAAGTGTATTTTAATTTCATGGCTGCAGTCACCATCTGCAGTGATTTTGGAGCCCAGAAAAATAAAGTCTGATACTGATTCCACTGTTTCCCCATCTATTTTCCATGAAGTGACGGGATCGGATGCCATGATCTTTTCTGAATGTTGAGCTTTAAGCCAACTTTTTCACTCTCATCTTTCACTTTCATCAAGAGGCTCTTTAGTTTTTCTTCACTTTCTGCCATAAGGGTGGTGTCATCTGTTTATCTGAGGTTATTGATCTTTCTCCTGGCAATCTTGATTCCAGCTTGTGCTTCCTCCAGCCCAGTGTTTCTCATGATGTAGTAAATGCCTTTAATTCCAGAGCTTTCGGTTAAGAACTAGAATCTCATTGAGGTGTGATTGGTATGGGAACTCCTACCCTGAACTGGACCATCTGATTATAACTTTGCTGCTTTGGCTGGGTCCGCTTTATAAGCTAAACATGATCTCGATTAAGGTGCTGGTCACAGATAAATGTTAAAGTTGACACATTTCTTCAAGACACAGGTCTCTAGTGCCTCATTCCCATCCATTCATTCAGTCACCCATTCAGCTCACAATTACCAAATACTTACAGTGTGATAAAGAAGACTCAGCCTCGTCTTTCCTGGTTGGCGCACTCATAGTCCTGTGGGTGGGCTAGAAGAGAGCCCACGGGTCAGTGCCGCACGAGACTGACCACGGAAGGGCCGTGGGAACCGGCCAGGACCGTGGGAACCGGCCAGGGCCGCGGGAACCGGCCAGGGCCGCGGGAACGAGGCGCTCTGGGAGCTGCCCGAGGTCACCCGGGGTTTGGAGTAGCTGAGTCACTTCTTGAAGAAGGAGCAAAAGGGGGCCCAGCTTTTATTCTTTACCGTATTTGCATATGCAGAGCTAGTCCCAATACTTCTTAGGGTTTCTCAACCTGGGCACAGTTGCCCTTGGGGGTCCGACACGCCTTTGATGAGGGGCTGTTCCGTGCTTTGTAGACTGGTGGGCAGCCTCCTCGGCCTGCACCCCCGAGACAATGAGAACGTCCCCAGGCGTTGCCACGTGTGTCTGGGGGGCACATTGCCTCCCCACCCCTGTTGAGAATCGCCGCATTAATTGATGCCACTGTTTCTGATCTTCTTTTTCATCTGTTTCTGCCCTAGCATCTCTGTGCATTGTCCAGTTGGAGAAATTAATGTTTTTTTTAATTCCCTTTGCACTGCACCTCAGTTTCCCTTTATTTCACCTTCCGCTGGGCTGGCCTAAGCTGAGATTATGTTTTGTACGGCTCTTAAGACTTCCCCTTTGTTCGTCCGTCTGTTCTCCAAGGGTAAGTCCGTTACGGTTCCCGAAGGGGCTCGACATTGGCCCTTGACCACAAGTTCTGAAGCTTTATCGCAGCTCCTATTTTTCTTTTTTTCCCTCTGCTCACCTTTAGGAATTTATTTCTCAATTCTTTTCTAACTCTGTTTTCTTTTGTTATGTCTACCCTTTCGTTTGGACTTCCGTGGTGGTTCAGACGGTAAAGAACCCGCCTGCGATGTGGGAGACCTGGGCTGCATCCCTGGGTCAGGAAGATCCCCTGGAGGAGGGCATGGCAGCCCACTCCAGTGTTCTTGCCTAGAGAATCCCATGGACAGAGGGGCCTGGCGGGCTACAGTCCTTGGGGTTGCAAAGAATGGGACACGCCAGGCACCTCTGTCCATGGGGATTCTCCAGGCAAGAGTACACACACCCCTCTGTTTACCATAGTTGGAAGGGGCCATTTATTCTGACTGTATTGTTTTAGAAAGTGGTTGCTTGTGGCCAAATTACTTGCCATATTATTTACAAGATTAGCCAAGATGTGGAAACAACCTAAGTGACTATCAGTGAATGAATAAATAAAGAGATAGGAAATTATTCAGCCACAAAAGAAGAATGAAATCCTGCCATTTGAGACAACACAGATGAAACTTGAGGACATTATGCTAATAAGTCAGACAGAAAGACAAGTATCGCATGATCTCACTTATAGGTGGAATGTAAAAAAACACTCAAAGAAACAGAGCGTAGATTTCTGGTTGCCAAGGGTGGGGGGTGGGAGAAGTGAATGAAGGGAGTCGAAGGGTACGAGCTTCCAGTTATAACGAGAGTAAGTTCTGGGCATCCAATGTATGGTGTGGTGACTACAGCCACCAATATTGCATTGTCTATTTGAAAGGTATTGAAAGAGTGGATCTTGACAGTCCTCAGCACACACACCCACACTGTTCACTATTCGAGATGTGATTATATAAACTAACTGTATTGTGATAATAACTTTGTAATAGATATTGTACCAAATGATCACATTGTACACCCTAAACCTTCACAGTGTTATATGTCAAAATATCTCAGTAAGGCTGGAAAAAGTGTTTTAAATTTTTTGAAAGTACAAAGAAAGAAGACTGTAAAGAAACTCATAAAAATTTGAGCAGTTGTTTTATCTAGGTAGTGAGATTGTGAAATATTATTTACTTTGCTTTACTGAGTCTCCTAAATTTCTCCAAAATGTTACTTGTAAAAATATATGTAAGAATCAATACATTAAAAGAAAAAACAAACAATGAAACAAAGTGCTGCTATAAAAAAACAACTTCCAGAAACAAGCCCCTCCGCCTGGTCCGGCGTATTTCTCTCTGAGCTTCACTCTTCCCACAGCTGCTGGGCCAGAGACAACATGGCCACGTTTAATGTGTAAATGCTGCAGGTTGCGGCTCCAGCGCCAGCGTCTCAGCAGAAAAGCCCTTTCTGGCCCCATTACATTGTTCGGCTCCTTCCCTTCTCACAGTGTGTAGATTACTTTTGCGCTTGCAAAAATCCTTATGAA
This sequence comes from Odocoileus virginianus, assembly GCF_023699985.2. NCBI lineage: Eukaryota > Metazoa > Chordata > Mammalia > Artiodactyla > Cervidae > Odocoileus > Odocoileus virginianus. The sequence continues at coordinate 119,415 of NC_069695.1, forward strand.
AACACTCTTAGCCTTGGGTAACAAATGGTCAACACAACTGGTCGTTTTGGCAGATTCTATAGGCCTGCTTCTAATACTCAAATGAATACCCCCAATGAAAAGAGCATCCTCCAGTTGAATAAATACACACATTATTACTTTAAGAACCTAGGCATCAAATCAAGAGCAAGCCATTCATTTTACATCAGCAGTTTTCTAAATTTAGCCAGCATCAACATCTCCTGGAGGGCTTGCTGAAGCGGTCTCCCCGGCGTCCCACTCCTAGAGTTTCTGACCCAGCTGTCCATGGTGGGGGCAGAAGGTTTGCGTTTGTGATAATTTCCAGGTGATGCTTCTGCTGCCCCGGCGCCCCACTCCTCGAGTTTCTGACCCAGCCCGTCCGTGGTGGGGGCAGAGGGTTTGCGTTTGTGATAATTTCCAGGTGATGCTTCTGCTGCCCCGGCGCCCCACTCCTCGAGTTTCTGACCCAGCCCGTCCGTGGTGGGGGCAGAGGGTTTCGTTTATGATAATTTCCAGGTGATGCTTCTGCTGGTACGGCTGGTTTGGGGACCACACTTTGAAAATTACTGTTTTGGATCTTCTGGCTGTCAGTCAGTTTGTGGTTTAGCTATCTTTAAAAAAAAACAAACAAAAAACAAAACTTTTATTTCATCTCCTTGGAATTTAAATGCTGGTTTTTGGGTCAAGAACTGGTAGATGCTACTGTTTGCAACAAACATTCTGTCCCAAGAAAGAACATAATTCTGTTTAGATGGAATCCATCTATCACTTACCTCCTTCTCATTGGGCCTTGAGAGAATATCTCACAGGATTTTGATGTCAGGTTGTTGAGGTAATTACCAATCATAGCATCAAAGATTGCCGCTGTATTGTCTTTAGCATTGGAGATTACCACTGTACCTTTTTAGCATCAAAGATTGCCACTGTATTTTTTAGCAATGATAGGTCCCTTTTAAAGCAAAAATTGCTACTGTACCTTTTTTAGTATCAAAGATTTCTACATCTGTTTTTTGATCTGCAGGGGAGAATTTGGGCTTCTCATTTGGACAAGTGCCAAAGGTAATTTTTCAGTTAAATATAGAAATTTTCATACACACACACACACACACACACACACACACATACACACACACACGTCGACAATGGAAAAGAAAAGTACTGCTCGATGTTGGAATAGGCATCCAGGATATCAAATTGAAATCAGCAAGTGATTTCCTGTCTGGCTTTATTTCTGATGCGTTTTGGACTTCGCTCCATCCAGTGGACGTTCTTGTTTAAACTCCGCTCTCTCTGTTGCCCGCTCTGGTTGGCGACCAGCTTCGCCCACTGCTTGCTTTTAAAGCACTCATGACCCTAAAGATGACAGAAGGAGTGAGTTTGCCAAGAAAGGACTTATAGGCTTTAGGAAGTGCTGTACTTAAACCTTCTTTTCCAGACAGGTGGGCAGGCTGAGTTACTTAATTGCGTCAGGCCTTTGGGTCTTATGCTACCCAAACAGTGACTTTACAAACTTTTAAAGCGATTTGGAGAAACAGGATTGGTTTTGGTAATACACATGTTAGTAAAAGTGAAGAAACACATGCACCCTCTCTCTTGCCTTTTTGTTTTTTAATATCTTCTCTCTTTTAATATTAACTAAGAAAACATGTGGGTCATATTCATAGATGTACCTCACTTTTCTCTATGGGCTGATGCTTCGGTTTGGCTTATTTTAGTCAGTTTGTGTTTTCCTTTTCCAGAAAGATGAATTACAGTCATCTTGCCAGTGGCAGGAATAGCTGGTCATTAGTTTAAAACTAACTGAACAGTTTCTTTAATGGGGAAACAGCAAAGAAAAGAGATGCCAATATTTTCTTCAGTTAGCTGTTATTGAAATCTTTTTCTGATGTTTTGTTCTCCTTCTAAAAGATTCTCTTAGGATTCAAATGGATTCAACCTGGTATTCTTTTATGAAAATATCTAGACTAACAACACTTAGAGAAATCTGGAAGGAAAAAAATCCTGACAGAGGCTGAAAACACCAGACTTTTGGATACTGTTCTCCTGAGGGCAGCAGAAGAAAAAGCATAAGTGACCTTTCAACCAGCCTTCCTTCTCAATCTCTTTGAGGAAACTTCTGCAGAGATGGACCGCTTATCCAAACTCCTCCTCAGTCTTTTTCCTGTGCTTCCAGCTTCGCCAGGGTGTCCCCAGGTATCCTCCTATCCACCCCTTTTTTCTTTGTCCTTCTTTCCCAAACTCTTCTCCTTTCTCATTTTCTTACTCACAGCCTCTCTTCTGCTCTCAGCCCTCCTGAAAAGCCCCTGCAGATAAGCTAACATTAATGTGTGTCTTCCCAAAGGGGTGTGTGTCTGTGTGCACAGTTGTGTCTGACTCCTGCGACCCCATAAACTATAGCCCGCCAGACTCCTCTGTCCATGAAATTTTCCAGGCAAGAATTCTGGAGTGGGTTGCCATTTCCTCCTCCAGGGGATCTTTCGGAACCAGGGATCGAACCTGCATCTCTAGTGTCTTCTGGGAGATACACAGTAAAGAAAAGAGAAAGTTCGGGGTATGTGAGGAAGTGGGTGGAGGGTGGAGGATAGGACTTATGAAGGGAGGAGCACAATAATCCAAAGGAAGAAGTAACCCAAATGTCCATCAACAGATGGCTGGAGGGACAGGTTGTGGGACACACCAGCATGCAGTGGAATATTACTCAGCTGTGAAGAAGGAAGTGTTGATACATACCAGCACGTGGTGAACTCAGACACCTGTGCTAAGTGAAAGACGCCAGATCCAAAATAGCACACATCTTATGATGCCATTTTCGTGAAGTATCTAGAATAGATGAATCCATAGGAACAGAATGGAGCTTGGAGGTTGCCAGGGAGTGGAGGGGGAGGAGACTGGAGACTGACAGTTCCCTGGGTGTGGGGGTTCACTCTGGAGCGCTGGGAATGAGCTGCTGGCTGTCCAGCATTGTAAATGTTCCACACATCACTGGATTGGTCACTTTGAAATGGTAAATTGTGTTACATGAATTTCACCTCCAAAGGTTAAATTTTTTTAAAAAGGAGGATTATTCATCAAAATTCCAAACTCTGCTTGTCTTAGACTTTATAACCTTCACATCTGCCTTTCTCCCTAATTGTATTTCAAAGAAAGTTCTACATTTAATTTAGATACTGAAGCAAGGAGAGATCGTAGATTGACCTCCAAATCTAAGTATTATATCAATCTTCAGTAAAATAGCCCTAGTAACAATGGGAATAATAAAGTCATCCGGTGAGTCAGTGATAGAACTGGGAATGGATCCCAAGGAACATTACCTTTTAGTCCCTTTTAAATTCTGTTGCTCTCTCTCCCTGTCCCTGAAACTCCTGACATAATTGAAGATGGCTTGTCAATGATGTCATTCTGCCAACCAGGAGAGACAGCGTGAAGGAGCCGTCAGCGTGGGCTCCCTGTCGCCACGTCTTCTGGAGGCCGCAGCTTTCTGACTCAGCTCTGCCCTTGGAAAAATAGTGAAGCCACATGAAATGTGCCTGGGCCGCTCTAACTCATGCCCTCTCTGGGGTCCTCCTGCGTATCCTTCAGACGCCTGGAGAGAGCGGTCCACTCTCCTCCCCCGGTCCTTACTCTTCCACCTGCGTCAGTGTTTATTTAGAAAAGGGGCTTACATCATTTGTTCCCTGTGAGTGAATTTTCCATAAGGATCTCCAACTAATATTGTCGGAGGTGGGTCCACTGGACATTTTGGCAGAGCTGTTGGGTGTCCCCAGGATCTTTTGTCTGCTGTTGGGTCCACCTGCACGACGTGCTTCAGGAAGGACATTGGAGGAATTCACTTCTGTCGATCTGTGTCAAGTCCGTTTGAAGTCTGCTTACCACAGGGAAGAAGTAGTGAAGAGGTAGGGGCACCCTAGCAAGGAAACTGACTTTCAGGAAATGGTAGTATATAAAAGGGATCGTGATTCTCACCTTGGCTTTGCTCAGAGGCGAATTTCTGGGTTTCTACACCTAAAAAGATAAAAAGTAACAGTTGATTCAATGGTCCAATTTGGACTAGATCCATTTGACTCAAAAATAGCTTACCCTCAGAGAGTTTATGAGTCATCTCTGTATCCCCTCCCGTACCGCGGTTATCCACCTACAGGAATGAGGACCCGCATTATTCCCACTTATCCAGGTTGCAGAGGTGGGAGCCAGGTTATGGGGAGCTAAACTAGAATCAGAAAAGCAGTGCATCTCTGCTTGCAAATAATTGTTAGCCCCGTGCTTTTTTGCACAACCTATTTTTGCAGCTTCACAGTCATTCATTCTTATCTAGTTTTGAGAAAGCATACCCCATTTCTGATTGTTTGTTATCAGCATGTTCCTAGGGGAGCCCCACCTTTTCAGGAACACAAGTTTCTATCAATGTCAGATGCCCCAGTTGGTGGGAATCGCGGACTGCTGGCCAATCAAGCTGTCCTGGAGATCTGTCGTCTGTCGGGCGCCTCTTAGGGGCTCCTGCCTGCTTTGTTCCTGCCCACTGCAGTCTGCCAAGTCACAGCCAGATGCCAAGGACTGGAAGCCTGAGCACAATATTTAGACCGACATCTCAGTCCTAATTTCCTTGTGTTCTGATGTAGACTAATACGATCTGCAAAATCCTTTGCAAAAGTAGTACGAAAAAGCCTTCCAAGAATCCCTATTGTTTCAGCAAGACATACAACACTCATCGATATCTTTTCCTAACATTTTGGCTTTCTGGGCTTTCATAAAATATCTGGCACTAATTTTTACAAATCCTTTTTGAGGGTGGGGACTACATTTCCTCCCCTGTTTATATTCTATATTTATCTTTCCACTTGGAGTTCAGTCTTTTGGGAGAAGTTCCTTGATCTGTGTTTGGGAAAATGACGTTTGGGGTTGTTGCCAAAGCTCTGGATGACTCTGAAATCCGGACAACACTGAACTAAGCGCAGCTGAGCGCTGCTGTTTGCACAAGTGTCAGTCCCATTCAGCGCCTCTGGTGGGCCCAGGGCATCTTTGGAACTGAAACTGATCCCAATGAGTAGATTAACTGTACAATACTGCACAAATGAAACTAACATGGCTCTGATCACACCAGCATGGACATTGTAAACACTCTTGTCAAATTCTCAAAACAGCATGGGCTACAGAGGTGAAATGTCATTATATAAAAATTTTATCAACGTTATTGCGGGAGATGTTAGGAGTCACGCCGAGTGACGACAGTTTTGGATGGATAACTTTTGTAGAATTTTTTGTAAGGCTTACCACCTGATGCAGCCAGAGGGTGCGGTGGGGGTGGGGATCAAAATGACTTACTGTGGAAAAGTCCAGCTGCTCTTCCAGTTCTTGATGTCTTATTCAGAGAACCGCTTAAGAAAATGTATCCATGACCTTGATAATTGGAAAAAAGGATGTGCACACCACTCTTTCCTTGTCTGCTCAACCTGGCCCCCTGTTTACTTTTATTTGTCTCTACTGCCTGCAGACTGTGACGCAGATTGGAGCTCTTGCTCTCCCCTCACACTCCCAGATCTTTGGCAAGTTAAATCCTGAGAAGGCAAGAGAACGCCTGGATTTGGTGGGAGGTAAATATCCCCTGAGGGGGGCATGGCGACCCACTCCAGAATTCTTGCCTGGAAAATCCTGTGGACAGGGGAGACTGGCGGGCTACAGTCCTTGGGGTCTCAGAGTCGGACCCGACGGGAACTAAGAACGCGTGTACACAACGACACAGTCAGGTTTCAGGGCAAGTCTGTGTGTGTAAAGGTGTCACTTCTGAGCTGTGGTCGCCAGTGATTTTGCCTTTCGTCACACGCCTGGTATAGTATCTATTGTTGCATATCGAATGGTCCCCCAGGTTTAGCAGCTTAAAGGTAATGCTTTTTTTCCGGATCAGAAGCAGCTCAGCTGGCGCTTTGGGCTCAGGCTCTCTCACGAGGTTGCAGTCATGATGTCGGCCAGGGCTGCGGTTACCCCAAGGCTTGCTGGGGCTGGAGAATCAGAAGGTGCAGTGTCAGAAAAGTCAACAGTGACCGGACCCAGTTCCCTCCTTTTATAATAGACTATTGTTCTTCACAAGCTCAACCTGAAACGGTTCTTAGGCAAGTTACCTGTGTTAACCCACGATCACAGTGAGGGTCTCTGGAATGTCTCCTGGTGACTTACTGAGACACAGAAGGCTGAGTTTCAGGGTCACCTTTGCGCAGCCGCCCTCCTTATTTTAAGGCTTTGCTCTCTGCCTACGTACCTAGGCCCCTGTGATTGTGTGAGTGAGTGAACAAGCAGAGAATCAGTTTTGAATAAGGAGACGGGAAGACTGCTTAGAACCTCTGATGCCGGCGTGCAGCCTAGAGGGACTGGGGGGAGGCTGTGTGTGCATGAGTGTGTGTGAGCGTGTTTGTGTGCTTACTGGCTCAGTCGTGTCCGACTCTTTGTGACCCCATGGGCTGAAGCCCGCCAGGCTCCTCTGTCCATGGGATTCTCCAGGCGAGAACACTGGAGTGGGTTGCCATTTCCTCCTCTAGGGTATCTTCCCGACCCAGGGATTGAACCTCCGTCTCCCGTGTCTCCTGCTCTAGTGCCGGCTGGGAAGCCCCCTGGAAGGAGGCTGGGGGCACCTAATCTCTCAGTTCACCGGGGTCAGTGCTCCTTCCTCTAGTTTGGTGGGGATGTGAGCCATGTCAGGCGCTGGAGGGAGGAGTGGACCAACCTATCCCGATCGGATCCACCTTCCTCTGGTCCTCGCTGTGAGATTTCCAGACCAGCTGTCTTCTCTCCAAAGGGACCACGGAATGTCCTGCTCCTTGCTCCCTCGGCTCTCCCTGCGGACAAGGTCAACCGAATGGTTCCAGAGGTCATTTCCTAAGCCTTGAATCAGTATTGAGTGAAAAACTAAAGGACAAATAGTTACATTTCTTGAGAGGATGGAACAAGAGCAAAGAATCAGAACTAAAAGTTCCTTTGAGGCTTCTGTTTTTGGGAAATATTTATTTTAGAATTGCCCTTTCCCCTCAGGCTCTGTCCTGTAATTATGCACATTAACACAGCACCAAACGCCAACATGGCTCATCTCAGAGGAAAACCACAGGTCTCATCACAGGCCTAATCTACTGCATGATGAAGCCCTGTAGGTTCTGTTTAAGTCCATCTTGGAGAAGTTTAAGGCAGTGTTGTTCCAGAGAAAGAGCAATAAAGTAGCTAGTGTGGATGATTTATACCTGAAATTCATTAACCTGGTCTCCCCTTCAATATCTAAGCACTACAGATATTTCTACTGTATTTTGCTAGTGTTTTCCCGTCCATTTGGACATGGGCCAGAGGTAACCCCTCTTATAAAGAACATAAAACATACGACTTGAAATAATGCAGGCTTGCATCATTTTTAGCCATTTGGCAAAGCAGTTTGAAAAATGTGAGCAGTTGAAGATTTCATACTGTTGGCAATAATAGGATCTTCGGTTTCCAGGAACACTGTCAGGCTTTCGATCTTGTTCTGCTTAAATTACACCAGGTACAATAATAGCTCTATTTCTAAGAGTGCTTCCCAAAGTGGGGTCTGAGATGGTCGTGTGGCGTGTGAGAGAGAGAGAAAATGAGAGATGGCGAGAGACAGAGAGAGGGGTGACTGCGGCTCTTCAGGGGGACCACAGAGGCGGCGGCTTCACTGTCAGAGCAGCGTCAGATGGGCTGGGCTGAAAAGCCAGAGAAGCTCTTAGGGACACAGCTATGGGGAGAGGTTGACGAGCATTGTCGAAGAAGAAAGGGAAGGGAACATTCTTACTAAAGACAGTAGGGGTCCCAGACAATCTGCTTGGTCAAGCATTCCTGAAGAAAGAAGTTGGAGTCACTTCCCAGAAGACAGGCCATTGGCTCAGTGGGGAAGGTGAGCCAGCAGGTGCTCTCAAAGACTATGGCCTGGGCCGTGATGCCTCCATCCCAGACCCCAACCCCAGCCAGTTTCAAGAGCATATCTAAGGAGTTCAGAGCAACAGGTATAAACACTGCATGGCTTTCCTCTAATCCAGCAGGACCAAAAGAACACCCTGGGAAACCTAGATAAGCTGATTAAGTGCATTCCTGATAGGAATGGACACACAAAAGCCAAACAAAGTGAAAAGATCCAGGGATGTATTTCAGAACCGAGAGGGAAGGATCAATGTGAAGTCGATGCTCACCGCCAACATACTAGGAAAAGACGAAGATGACAGTGCTTACCTCTCCCAAGGAAAATCCCTCTGTACAAGATGATGTCATCTGGTAATATTACAATTTGTAATAAGAGCTTCCCACGGGTGCAGTGGTAAAGAGTCTACCTGCCGATGCAGGAGATGCAAGAGATGCGGGTTTGATCCCTGGGTCGGGAAGATACCTTGGAGGAGAAAATGGAAACTTCACATGTCTTGCTTTTTGGGGTTGTCTGGAATTAACTATATGTGTGTGTGTGCATACATGCATACACACACACATACACACACATATATGTATATACGTGCATGTCTGTGCTGTGCTCGCGCTCTCGGTCCTGTCTGATGCTGTGACCTCCTGGACTGTAGCCCGCCAGGCTCCTCTGTGCAGGCGGATTCTCCAGGCAATAATACTGGAGTGGGTTGCCATGCCCTCCTCCAGGGGATCTTCCCCACCCAGGGATTGAACCCAGGTCTCCCACATTGCAGGCAGATTCTTTACCACTGAGCCACCAGGGAAGCCCAAGAATACTGGAGTGGGTAGTCTATCCCTTCTCCAGGGGATCTTTCCAACCGAGGAATCGAACTGGTGTCTCCTGCCTTGCAGGCGGATTCTTTACCAGCTGAGCGACCACGGAGACCCACATTCATGTACATATGTGTTTACTCTGCAGTTGGTTTAATCTGCATGTTAGGAACCTGAGGAGTCAGAGGCCAGCTGGAATTACAGCCAGGGAAACCATTCCGTGTGTGCGTAGGTTATTTCTAACCTAAACCCTCCCCTGGTATCAGCTGCCCCAAACTCTGCTTTCCATTCATCTAAGCACTCCAAGTCTATAAGAACTCAAACACTTATCCTTCTGTCCCCTAATGGTTCTCATGACGGTTGCAGTGGCCCAGAGCTGTCTACTTGAAAGAATAACAATTTTTTGGATCCAGGGCTGGTGTTGTTTTGGAAGGGGTCAGTGGGGATACATTCTACATTTCTCACAATTGCTTTAAAATGAAGTTTTCAAAAGTGGAGAATTGTTTGTGTTTAAGAGACAGCCTTGGGGCAGTAGGAGGAGCCTGGTTTTGCTGAGACCGGTGAGAAGGCGCCGTGGTGGGGGTTCACGCGGCCAGGGAGGAGCACCGTGACCGTCCTCCCTGTCTGGTGAGCTCAGGGCCTCAAGGCTTGGAACCCAGGAGTGGGACTTGCTCAAGCTCCTAGGGAAAGGTGAGGGGAAGTCCCACGAGGCTGGGTGTGAGGAGATGCAAACTGAGTTCTCTTACAGTGAGCTGACTTAGCCCCAGGTTGTAAGCAGCCCACACTGATTTTAATAAGCTTGAGGGTTGGTACTTCTTAGTAATGAGTAGACTTTACAGGAAATGAAACCAACCCATCAGTTTTAGTTCATTTGTTGTATAGCAGAAACCACCCCGATGAGTGATGGGAACAGTGGTAGGTAACGTCTTGGAACCAACTGACAAGTTTTAAAAAAACATTTGGGAATCAGACTAGTTCTCTAGCCTTCATTTCAGGTGACAGCATTTTGGTCCCGCTCTTCACAGAACCATGTGCAGGCGATTCTCTGATTGAGAAGGAGGGTGACCGGCTTCTCAAGCAACACCATCTCCAGGCAGGGCTGATATATTCTTCCTTTAGGAGATGGGCCTTTTCATCCTTACAGCTATTGAGAACATTATAATGAACACATCTGCAAAGATTTTTGGAGCTGCGTCATAAGAGAATGTTTTAGGGGACTCAGCAGCCACTTTTCAGTAAAAATAAATATTCACGTTTCCAAGAAATGCTCCCACGTCGACCTTATTTAACCACATGCAGTGGAGACAATAATTGAAGTGATCCTCACATTTCCTTGGGCAACAGGTAAATGCAAAAAGAACTGATGTGTGGCACTGAAGGAGAACCAGAAGCGCAGAAGCATCAAGAGCTGTGAAACGGCAGTGACAGGGCTGGTCACCACACACTGTCCGCAAGGGCGCAGAGTGGAGCCGCTTCAGAGGATTTATCTTCCATCACCACAAGGCCCATGCTGAGGAATCAGGCTTCAGTAGGATCAGTGCCCTTTAGGTGTCCGTGGAGCCTCAGTGAGTGATACTCCTAACTGCGGTGGGGTGGCTGGGGCTTCCCCAGTGGCTGAAAGATAAAGCAATGTAGGAGTGCAGGAGACGCAGTTTCGATCCCTGGGTTGGGAAGATCCCCTGGAGAAGGGAATGGCAAACCACCCCAATATTCTTGCCTGGAGAATCCCATGGACAGAGGAGCCTGGGGGGCTAGTCCATGGGGTTGCAAAGAGTCACACATGTCTGAGCATACACACAGAGCCAGGGCAGGAGGGTGGCTGATAGGGAAATCATGAATATGAAACCATGGTATTTGGTAAAACTGATGATGCTGTGAAAGTGCTACATCCAAAATGCCAGCAAATTTGGAAAATTTAGCAGTGGCCACAGGACTGGAAAAGGTCAGTTTTCATTCCAATCCCAAAGAAAGGCAATGAATGCCAATGAATGTTCAAACTACCACACAATTGCACTCATCTCACACACTAGCAAAGTAATGCTCAAAATTCTCCAAGCCAGGCTTCAACAGTATGTGAACTGTGAACTTCCAGATGTTTAAGCTGGATTTAGAAAAGGCAGAGGAACCAGAAGTCAAATTGCCAACATCCATTGGATCATTGAAAAAGCAAGAGAGTTTCAGAAAACCATCTATTTCTGCTTTATTGACTATGCCAAAGACTTTGACTGTGTGGATCACAACAAACTATGGAAAATTCTGAAAGAGATGGGAATACCAGACCACCTGACCTGCCTCTTGAGAAATCTGTATGAAGGTCAGGAAGCAACAGTTAGAACTGAACATGGAACAACAGACTGGTTCCAAATAGGAAAAGGAGTACATCAAGGCTGTATATTGTCACCCTGCTTATTTAATTTATATGCAGAGTACATCATGTGAAATGCTGGGCTGGATGAAGCACGAGCTGGAATCAAGATTGCCAGGAGAAATATCAATAACCTCAGATATGCAGATGACACCACCCTTATGGCAGAAAGTGAAGAAGAACTAAAGAAACTCTTGATGAAAATGGAAAAGAGGAGAATGAGAAAGTTGGTTTAATGCTCAACATTCAGAAAACTAAGATCATGGCATCCAGTCCAATCACTTCATGGCAAATAGATGGGGAAACAGTGGAAACAAGAGAGACTTTATTTTGGAGGGCTTCAAAATCACTGCAGATGATGAATGCAGCCATGAAATTAAAAGACACTCCTTGGCAGGAAAGTTATGACTAACCTAGATAGCATATTAAAAAGCAGAGACATTACTTTGCCAACAAAGGTCCATCTAGTCAAAGCTGTGGTTTTTCCAGTGGTCATGTACAGATGTGAGATTTGGACCATAAAGAAAGCTGAGTGCTGAAGAATTGATGCTTTTGAACTGTGGTGTTGGGGAAGACTCTTTAGAGTCCCTTGCACAGCAAGGAGATCTAACCAGTCCATCCTAAAGGAAGTCAGTCCTGAATATTCATTGGAAGGACTGATGCTGAAGCTGAAACTCCAGTCTTTGTCCACCTGATGCAAAGAGCTGACTCATTGGAAAAGACCCTGATGCTGGGAAAGATTGAAGACAGGAGGAGAAGGGGACGAAGAAGGATGAGATGGTTGGATGGCATCACTGGCTCACTGGACATGAATTTGAGTAAACTCAGGGAGCTGGTGATGGACAGGGAGGCCTGATGTGCTGCAGTCCATGGGGTCGCAGAGAGTCGGACACAACTGAGCAACTGAACTCAATTGTAGAAACAATGAAATGAATTGGAAATCCAGGCCCTGAAAATGCTTTCTCACACACAAATTTGTTAACTGATCCTTGACTTCTATTTTTTTCACCTGTGAAATGGGAATATAGCTCTCCTGTGACTTTCAAAGATACCATATGGGCTGACAAACTAAACTAGTGTAAATCATGTTTGTAAATATAGAACTTTGATGTAAATAAGAAATAATATGCTTGGGCCTGGGCATAGCCTGTGAGCAGAATTAACATGGATGCACAGAGCTGTTTTACTTAACCAGTTAATATGCATAACATTTCCTTTATGCTCGGGTTTTAATTTAAACTTGAGACTTTATAAGAGCACACCCCCGACAGCACAGACAAGGACGATGGTTTAGAGAGAAAAATATGATTTTGAAACTCAAGCTCAGCGCCAGCGCTTTGAAGGAATACGTCAGGTTTCAGAGAATGCTGTCTGGTTTCCGAAGAGTGAAAATCCTTTGTTCCTGGTCCAGGGTATGAGACAAAAATAAAACACAGGTGATTATTTCTCTCAGATCTGAAAGATACTGCCAGGGACCTTGCTGATAGAAGGAAACTGATGGGGAAGATGTTCCTCTGCTCCTGTTTAAAAATATCGCCGGACTCAAGTGAAAGTCTAGAATGGTGCTTATTCTTAGGGCAGCTTTGCTTCCACTCTTGGCAGAGCACACCTTCAGATTCACCTCTTCTGCCTGAGTCTCTCAACCCCAAGGCCTAATGGCATCCCTGCACTGCTGTGTTTACACAGACTGCTCTTCAGTAACTGAAAATGCAAATCAAACTGTAGAACCTGAGTCGCCTGGTCGGGCGGGCTGGAAGGGGAGGAGCAGTCGCCAGCGCCGGCCCTGGGGGCTGAGGTCTGCTCTGGTGCGGGGGATCTTGGCGTCCTGTTCAGCTTCAGGTCGCAGCACGCTCCCTGACTCACAGATGGGGCAGCAGTGAGCGCATAGGTATTAGGATTAACGAAGGAAAACAGACAATAAAACAGAAGACAGAGTGGGTGGGCGCGCTGCAGGGGACGGGTGGTCTGCAGTCGGACTGCACGGTCTAGGGCTTTTGTCTCCGGTGAGACTGTGGAGAGGGAAGGAGGCTGTGGGCAGGCCAGGCCAGGTGCGGCGTCTCGACGGCAACCACACAGGGCAGAAAAACTGCTGCCCGGCTGGGTGAGCACGCGGAGAGCTGTGGGGCTCCCCTGGGGGCTCAGAGGGTAGAGAATCCGCCTGCAGTGCGGGAGACCCGGGCTAGGTCCCTGGGTCTAGAAGATGCCCTGCAGAAGGAAACGGCAACCCACCCCAGTGTTCTTGCCTGGAGAATCCTGTGGGCAGAGGAGCCTGGCAGGCTACAGTCGGACAGGACTGACAGCTGAGCAGGCGCGGAGAGCTGCGCGCCCCAGCCGCATTGCAGCGTTTCTATACCCGGGAGGATACAGGCGGGTGTTCGCTGAAGTACAGTGGCCCCCACCCTATGGTGAAGGACAGCGAGGCACACGGGGCCACGCGGTCCGGTTCAGTGAGAGTGAGAGGAGAATAGGCTTGGACCCCTGCTCTCGTGGTGGAGAGTGGGCTGAGTCCCAGCTTTACAGCTCAAGTGTGTAAGTGGTGGGCTTTTTAAAACTTTAAAAAATTGAGGCATAATGTACATACGGTGTCTGATTCCAGTTGGGCTGCCATAACGAATAGCACAGACTGGGCACCTTATGAAGAGCAGACATTTCTGGCTCTGGTCATGTTCTGGCGAAGACCCTCTTCCTGGGTCGCAGCCGGCACTTTCTCCCCATGTCCTTAAAGGGCAGCCCGACTGCGGCAGCTCTGGGGGTGCTCTTATGGGGCTACCATCCCATTCACAAGGGCGCCTCCCTTAGGACCAGACCACCTCCCAAATGCCCCACCTCCTCAAACTGTCGCCTTTGCGGTTTAGGATTTCAAACAAGAACTTTAGGGGGCACAAACAGAGCAAACAGTGAAGTCACATGCCGTAAAACCTGGCCAACTTTTGCATATGCATGGCCCTGTGTAAGCAAATACCATTTCTTTCACCCTGGGATCCCTGGCCAATAAGGCCACTCAGAGGCGGCCACTTCCTGATTTCATAGCTTAATCTTAATTTCATAGATTAATTTTGCCTGTTCTTGAGCTTCAGGTAAACGGAATCTTATCAATATAGAGTCACTGTTTCACCCAATGATACTTACTTGAGATTCATCTTTGTTGGAGGCTTTGGCAGACAGCACTTTGAAAATCATGCTTTTCCCTTCCTTCTGTACTTATTTCACTTTTACTTTGTTGAGTGTTAAGTGAAAAGAGGGCAGATGTTGTAACATGTAAATTCTTTAAAGAAGAAGTTCTGTATAAAAATATCTCATACCCAGCGTGGTACAAGGGACACAGCGATCCCATGTCACGGCACAGCAACTCAGCAAACACTGCTGATGTCCCCTACTTTTTACTGTGTGTTTCTCTGCTTCCTGCTGCGGAATAAGCGTCTCCTCCAGCTCGCGAAGGTGGCCTTTTGTTCCCAAAGAGCCACAGAACCGCTATTGGCTAAATCACAGGGTGGTTAAGGCTGTGATTGAAATTTCGAAGGCAGTGTTCAATGTCACCTTTGATCTACAATCGCACCCAGGTGCACTGGAGCTCCTCCGTAATAGACGGCACGCAGCGGCTCATTTTGGGATTATGGGCTCACAGGGTCTCTCCGCAGCTGGCTGATGTTATTAAACTTTGCGGGACCCTCTGAGAAAGATGTTTGGCTCTGAATAGCGGTGTTCTTGGGGAGATTGTGACCTGGTGACCTCACCCAATTGAATTTCTTTCATTTTATAGAGAATCTGAAGCGCCTCACCATTAAAATGACCAAGAATAGCTGTGCAGTCTTTTCTTTTTTTTCTTTTCTGCTTTAGCACATTATTCCTGGGGCTCGAGGGCTGTGCCTTCTGAGCATAACTGCGACAGAGCCTATGGAAATGTAACGAGATGAGGGGTGCACAGGGCGACGTTCGCAGATGCTGCAGACGGAGACACGCTGGGTCCCTTAGGAAATCTCACTAAGGGCCCCCTGACACTTGGGACAGTGAAACAAACACACCTCCTTCAGCCTAGCCCGTCCCTGCAGACCAGCGGCCCCACAGAGCTGAGGGGCCCCCATTTGGGGCGAGCTGTGTGTAGTGACCACTCAGGCCTGTGGCTTGGGCGCCTCTGGGAGGGGAGAAGGAGCTAGGGCTCAGGGCAGCCCCTCTCCTGAGTCACGTTTCACAGCCTCATGAAAAAGTGCCCCAAACGAGAGAGAAACTCTCATCTGCGGCAGTGGTGGTTTAGTCGCTCAATCGTGTCCGAGTCTGTGTGACCCCGTGGACGGTCGCCTGCCAGGCTCCTCTGTCCATGGGATGCCCCCGGCAAGAATACTGGAGTGGGTTGCCATTTTCTTTTCGAGGGGCTCTTCCTGACCCAGGGATCGAACTCGGGTCTCCTGCATTGCAGGCAGATTCTTTACCCGCTGAACCACCAGGGAAGCCCTATCTGTGGTGGTGCCTGGCTATTAAAATGTGGGGATTTTCCTCAGGCTTTGATAAACCAACAGACAAAAACATTTAGAAAGAAGAAATGAGAGAAAGTTAACTGGCAAAGAATTGAAGGGAATCAGACAGCACAAGGACCAGCCCTCCAAATAAAGACCTCAATCAAGGGGGCTTCCCGGGAGGCTCCGCAGTAAACAGTCTGCCTGCAGTGAGGGGGCATGGGTTTGGTCCCTGGGTCAGCAAGATCCCCTGGAGAAGGGAATGCAACCCCCTCCAGTATACTTGCCCGGAAAATCCCATGGAGAGGAGGCTGGTGGGCTACAGTCCATGGGGTCACAGAGTCGGACATGATTTAGTGACTAAGCAAAAACAAAGGGGAGAAAACCACAGGTTATAAGCTGCTCAAATTTATATTCTTTTGCTCATGGTGGAAAGCAGTACCTTTCTCACATGATCATCACATCCATATACACTGGTGTTGAGAAAGCCAGACATTAACCTATATTTCACTTGTGAAGTTCATGTTTGTAGGAATTGTCCAAGTTTTTATTATCCTGTGGATCAGACATAGGTGGCGTGACCCTATCATTTTTGGTTTGTGTCAAGGTACAAATTCTCTCTTTTTTTCCTGTTTTCTGACTGTGGTGTGTCATATCCTTAATCATAATGGAAGCAGAGCAAAATAGCTGTTTTGCTTCCCAAGTCCATCCTTTATTCAGCTTCCTCCCTCTAAGGTGCAGATTAGAGCACATAAGATGATCAGGGATTTTCTGACTCTGTATCATGACTTTTATTTTACTGGAAAAGTTTTATTTTCATAGGAGTAACCAGTGTTTAATACACAATGATCCTCTCGTTGCATTCAAAAGACTGAGAACAACATGATATTAAGGCTTAAGAGTTGCTTATATCTGGGGACCTTGTAAAGCTCCTAGGGGTATAAACTTTATGTCTCAAAAGTATTTCAATTTTATTGTCTGTTTGTCCACTGAGATTAAGACCCTAGAAGCCTCAATTTCACTTCTTGCTGGGCTTTGCCTGAATCACCTCTAGGTTTTGGATGTAAGAGTTAGTCAGGATTCTCCAGAGAAACAGAACTAATAGGAGATTGATCGATAGATAGATATATAGATGATGTATTGATGATAGATAAGGTGATTTATAGCTGATAGGTCAGATGATTGATAGATGATAGATAAACACATAGGTGGGTAGATAGATAGATAAACAGACAGAGAGAAAGACAGATTTATTGTAAGGGATCAGCTTATGTCACTATGGAGGCAGGGAAGGCCCACAGTCTGCTGGCTGCAATCTGAAGACCCAGGAAAACTGACGGTATCTGAGTCTGAAGGTCTGTGCATCAGGAGACTGATGGTTTAAGTACAGGCTGAGGACAGGAGGAGACTGATGGTGAAAGTTCCAGGTTGAGGGCAGGAGGAGACTGGTATCCCAGTTCAAACAGGCAGAGAATCTTCCCTTTCTCTACCTTTCTGCTCCTTTCTGGCCTTCCATGGACTGGAAGGGGCCCACCCCTGCTGGAGAGAGAGCTGTTTCACTAAAGTCTAATCTCATCTGGAAACGCCCTCACAGACACACCCTGTAATGATGGTCACCAGCATCTGGGCAGCTGTGACCCGGACACACAGCAAAATGAGCTATCGCAGCGTGTCAGGGGCCCCCCCTCCCTGCCGTCCCCTTGCTGGTCGGTGTTTCTGGATGGAGGCTGGGGTTCCATAAGCCACAGGGCAGCTTGTGGACCAGGTTCACGGGAGGACACTGAAGGCCTTGTTCTGTATGGAGAATGCAATCCTTGGGTTTGTGCTCCCTAATTGGATGAGAATTCTATACTATGATTACAGTATAGAATTTTTTCCCCAGAAGATATTTATTTATACATTTTTATTTGCTTATTTATTTATTCTCAGATAAACATATTTAGAATATTGACAGCTCAAATTGGCATAATTGACACAAGTAGATAGCACCCAAAGCAAACCCCAGGCTAAGGAAAACCATCATCATGAGCAGTTTTGTGATCCAGTTTTTCCCTCTGTGAAACATGTAAGAGAATGCACCAAGATATCACACATGATCACTTACATACACGTCATTTTAGGTCATCATACAGATTTGATTTATCCATTATACCCTGGTTGGAAAAAGAACACATTCTTATTAAACCTATGCAAGTAATGCATGCTAGGAGCTTCAGTCGTGTCCGACTCTTTGTGACCCCGTGGACTGTAGCCCACCAGGCTCCTCCGTCCGTGGGATTCTCCAGGCAAGAATACTGGAGTGGGTTGCCATGCCCTCCTCCAGGGGATCTTCTTGACCCAGGGATCGAACCTGAATCTCCAGTACTGCAGGTGGATTCTTTACCCGCTGGGACAGCTGAGAAGGTGAAGAGTCAGGCACAGCTGAAGCAATTTGGCAGGCCCACATGCAAGTGATGAGCGCGGATACAGCAAGTGAAGGATCTCAGCAAAGGTTCTTGGTAAAATATGTAACCACTGTTGCCAGTTTTATCCTTTTTTAAGGTAGAATCATTGTTCTTGCTTTTCCTCATGATTTATTAACTCACTATATAAATAAATCTTCCACAGGATTTCCCTCATCCCCATTCATCAGGATCCAGTCGGAACAAACCATTTAAAGAGGGTTTCAAACTAGTTTGAACAAGTGGAGCCCATTAAACTGAGGGTCAGTGCTGGGTTAAGAAGGAAGAAAAGAATTTCCCCCACATGAGCACTGAAAACAGAACACTGGCCACAGTTCAGTTCAGTTCATCCCATTCATTTTGTTCTGGGGGTTTAATTTATGTTTTGTGGATCTGAGAGTGAACAGTTTACCTCCATGAAGTCATTTGCTTTGGGGGGAGGAAGGTTTTGGGTGTCCCGATTTGGTCTCAAGACTGTCTCACTGTCACGTGTGGTGAAGATGGTAAAGATTATAAGGTCATCTTTTAATGGGCTGTGAACCTAGCCTTGTACTTTTATAACTGTCCTGAGCATCTGATTCAGTCTTCTATTGAAGCTCTTTTGATGTTTTTCTACCCCAGAAAACTCAATCTCGGATCTGTTTTTGTAGCAGGGACCTTTAGGTGAGTGTAAGAGAAAAGCAGAAAATGCTTCTGGATAACAAGACCCAAAGGTCATGTAATTTAGTATAGTAACCAGCAGTATCAGATCTGCTTTGGCCCATCCACTTCATCCTTTCTGGGTCTACCAGTAACTGCCCTCCACTCTTCCCCTGTAGCATACTGGGCACCATCTGACCTGGAGGCTCATTTTCCGGTGCCGTATCTTTCTGCCTTTTCATACTGCTCCTGGGGTTCTCGAAGTGTGAATCCCGGAGTGGGACAGGGAGGCCTGGCGTGCTGCAGTCCATGGGGTTGCAAAGAGCTGGACACGACTGAGCGACTGAACTGGGACTTGCCATTCCCTCCTCCAGTGGGCCGTGTTTTGTCAGAACACTTCCTATGACCTGAACAGCTTAGATGGCCCTGCACCGCATGGCTCATAGCGTCACCGACTTATACAAGCCCCTTAGCCAGAGCTAGGCTGTGACCGTGAAGGGAGAATCCTCTATTGAAATGCAATAAGCAACTGATTTCTAAGGAGTTAGTTAATGCTTATTGTGAGGGTACAATATAAATACATTATAAACAGTGAGGCCACTGTCAAATCTCCAAGAGTGTTTAATCTACCTGATAAAGTGTATTCTGATTATCATCAATTGACAAGAGAATTTATATTGAAAATAAAGGGTCTTTTAAAGATTAATCTAGTTTTTGAAAGTCATAGTGCCCATCTTTGTACATGAATGTAGGTATGTTTCCAACATAACATTTTATTCACATGGAATAAACAGAGTTTTACCTTTTTGCTGATTTTTCATATGGTGGACATAACAGTGCTGAGTATATTAAAATTAGAGAATGCCAAATTATTTCTACAATCTCTTATTTTAAAAGGTGAGAGATCAAATCTTTGTGATGCCCAGTGGACCTCTGGGAAACTCCAGAGGTGATGTGGGTACAGTAGGTAGCTTTCAGCTTTAGAGTTCTGATTCTGGGTCCTGAATTTGGGAAAGGCAGTACTGAAGAGAGCTATCAGAGGAACCTTTACATGAGCCTCAGTCATAGACGATTAAGACAAGAACTGGCTTCAGGCAATATGTAAAGGAAATACAGCAATACATAAAAATGATCATCTGGAATCCTATTTTCAAAGTCATTTTGTTAAAGTTAATAACAAAAGTGCAACAAACACAAGTTACACAGCATTTTAGTGAGAAGGGAACTACTGATGTCGGCACAGACCACATTTTCACTCTTCTCTTTGTCTCTGTTTTTGTTAGAAGCTTTCTCTGTACTCAAGGATCAATTTACCATTTTAACAGGAGACCCAAAGTCTTATTTTACTTTTTTGATTACCATTTATGTAGCAATTTGTAGTAAATGATGCACAAGCCTCTTTTCACCTTATGAATAAATCGATTATCACCGAGTCAAATTTGCAAACATTTTTAACGTATTTCTTCGCTTATTTCAAATTCACTGTATGCAGGCATTATAAGCCCAGGCTCTTGAGCTTAGTTTTTTCTTCTTTCTGTATTGTGGTGTATCCTCAAATTGCCTTCTATTACGTTCTTTCATATTCTGGCAAAACCAATTTTATTTAAAGCAGAACAAAATAAATCATTATCTTACATATATACCTCTCTACAATCAAAGACATCTTTAAAAAATTCTTAAAGTAGTAGGTTTTTACATTCATTCTAACCAGCTAGCTTATAACAAGAGTATAGTAAAACTAGAGTTTTCAGGGGTACAACATATTAATATACATTAATAGTTCAAAGTCTTAAAGTTAATTGGTAGGAACGTAAAATGGAATGGCCACTTGGAAAACAATTTGTTTCTGACAAAGTTAAATGTAGAATAACCATAAGACCCAGCAATTCTGTTTCTGGATATGTACTTTAAAAAAATGAAAACAGGTATCAGATAAATATTTGTACATGAAAGTTTATAGTAGTGCTATTCACGATAGTTAAACGGTGGAAGCAACCTAAATGTCCACCATGAATGAATGAATGATAGAGGAAATGTGCTGTATATAACTACAATGAAATATTATTCAGCTATTAAAATGAAGTACTGACATATGCTCCAGCGTGGATGAACCATGAAAGCATTATGCTAAGTGAAAGAGGCCAGACACAATAGGTCACATACTGCTTGCTTCCATTCATATGAAATATCCAGAACAGGTAAGTCCATAGATACAGAAAGCAGCTTGGTAGTTGCCAAAGGCATGGGGAGGAATAGGGAGTGACTGCTTAGTGGTCTGAGGTCTCCTTTTGGGGTGATGACAACCTCATCTGGTTTTGGAACTAGAGGCAATGATTGTACAACTTTGTGAATGTACTATATGCCACAGACCTGGACACTTCAAAATGGCTAATTTCATGTCAAGTGAATTTCACCTCAATTTAAAAATTAGGAATTTGGGGGACTTCCCTGGTGGTCCAATGGCTAAAACTCCCTGCTCCCAATGCAGGGGCCCGGGTTCAATCCCTGGTTGGGGAACTAGACCCCACATGCCATAACTAAGACCCAACACACCCAAATAAATAAATATTTTTGATTTCATATATTTACATGATTTTGTATGTATAAGATATATAGAATTATAAACACTTAATAAGACTCTTTATATGACATTAGTTATACTTTAGTTGGACAAATAGTTTTACATTTTTGTAATAAAGCAAATTTCCTCAAGTCATGAAACTTTAAAGCATTCAGATTGATTAAGCTTTCTATGATAAAATAAATCCAAGGTTTTGTATAATCTATCATATTGTTTTCTGTATTGTGTTAAAATCAGGGAGAAACATAATTCATTGCTTTGAATTAAAATTTTCACCTTGAACAAGACAAACTTTTCAAAAGATTTATATTTTATGAACATCTGTAGTTATAAACCTAATATTGAAAAATTTTAAAATTGTGTTTGAAGTACCTTAGCATTCTTTTGCTTTTTATCTTATAACCAGTAATGAAGGCCATTAGTTTATCCAAGAGTTAAACTTTTTTATTCCTCTGAGGAATAGATGCAACAAGCTTTTGAAGTTTTTTTCTTAAAGAGCCAAAGTTGTAAGCATTAACATTTGATTTTCCTCCTTTCTGGAATTTACTTATTTCAGATTTTTCTTCTTTCAAATTTATTTTAAACCTTTAAAAAGTAATTATTTTGAATTTATATGAGTGCTTGTGTATGCCAGTGAAGCAAAGTGCCCTCATAAACACGAGTAACTTTGTACTGTTGCTAATTTTTTTCTCCTTTATCTGACTCATTATTTATCACGTGCACAATCATTTCAATAGATGAAAGATATTTACAACCAATTAATTTCCAAAAAGTTCTGTGTGGGGGGAAGAAAAGAAAATGAAAAGTGGGAGAAGAGAGGAGTGGGGGGAGCCACAAATACAGAACGTTATAAACAAAATACTTCATCTTCCTTTTATAAGGAAATAAAAAGGAAAAAATATTTCTCACACACAAGAAGAACCACAGCTTCAGTTTTATGACCTCAGCCAGAGATAAAAAATAAACAGAACAGAGAAGCTTGCGGTTCCAGCCACTGTAGATCTCAAAGGCTGTTTGCTTCTCCAGAAAGCAGAAAATTTTCTTGAGTGATGTGATCTCAGTGAAGAATCATGCGAAGAACTGACTCATGGCAAAGACCCTGATGCTGGGAAAGAGTGAAGGCGAGAGGAGAAGGGGACGACAGAGGATGAGATGGTTGGATGGCATCAGTGACTCAGTGGGCATGAGTTTGAGTAAACTCCGGAAGTTGGTGATGGACAGGGAGGCCTGGTGTGCTGCAGTCCATGGGGTTACAGAGTCGGACACGACTCAGCGACTGAACTGACTGGTGTGACCTCATTGATGGGAAGTACTTCTGCCTCCTGACCAGCCATAACCAGCTCACCCAGAGGCTCTGGGGGGAGGTGGGCAGGCTTTGATCCTCTTTGGGCCTCAGATAATCTTCAACTGGGGCCCAAGAAAGCTCATCCTTAGGGCCTCATGGCACTGCTTTCTATGTTCAAACTTGTTGCCAGCCTAGGGTATTTCTAAAAACGCCTCTCTCCTCATTGTATATAATGTTTGTATTAGCATTTCAACAATCAAAGATATCAGCATTCCCAGGTCAAACAGACAGAGATGACACATAAACCAGAGTCTCCATTATTTACTACCTGACAGAGATCACCATAAACCTAGATTCCTGACTTTTCAGTCAATAACAAGGAATAAATTACTGCCTGAGCTCAAACCATACCTGGTACCAGACTTGATTCAGAAACACAAATAGAAACAGCCAAAAGAGCAGAGAGGAAGAAAAAAAAGGCAGTGATAGTATAGCTCTCTTGCTTCAGGGGTTCATTCTGTAAGTTAAAAAAGACACTTCTTGATTTGCACAGCACGTGAGATAAGTGGGTTTTGCAGTGAATCTGAACAGTCTAGCTCTGGCAGGTGAAGCCCTTCCTCAGATAAATCTCCTTGATGGCGCCTCCATAACTGCAAAAAGACACATACACAAGAGCACATGGAAAATAAAAACATTTTTCCTTCAGCCTCAAAATGCGAGGTGTCAGGCTTCAAAAGTCCTAAAGTGCCCAGTGAAAACCACAGCTGTTTAGTGGGAAGATACTACAGGCTTAACAAGATGATCAAATGTAGATGACGGGTTTATGTTAGTATAATGTTGGTACTTATATTTATGTTGTGCTAAGTTGCTTCAGTCGAATCTGACTCTGTGGGTCAGACTGTAGCCCATGGACTGCAGTCTGTGTGAGTCGGAGCATAGCCCACTAGGCTCCTTTGTCCATGGCATTTCCCAGGCAAGAACACGGGAGAGGGTTGCCATGCCCCCAGGCGATCTTCCCAACCCGGGGATTGAACCCATGTCTCTTATGTCTCCCGCATTGGCAGGCAAGTTCTTCACCACTCACGCCGCCTGGGAAGCCTGTTTATGTATATTAGTTGTTGTTTGTCTGCTCAATTATATTTTATATCATCTTTATAGTCACTTATATGTTATACCTGTAAACACCACTATTATAAAAGTAAGAAATAAAGCATTTCCTTGCCCCCTCCCCCCTTTATTTTAAGGTCTGTGGGATGTGTTCAAAATTTTAATATCTTGGAGACCGTTACCAGGCAGGCGACTTTGCTGGTTTATTTCAAAGGGCAGAGATTTTCTTCCTCGTGTGACGCCGTGTGCTCCCCTCTGACAGAAGCAGGAAAAAGCGTCCGTTTTGGGGATGTGACGGTGTGCAGTGTTTCCTGGAGCCTCTGGGGTCTCCTGTCACACCTGCCTCGAGCTGACTTGCGTCTCCCCCCAGATTCACGTGTGGAAACTCTGACCCCTGGTGCCTCCGGATGTGGCTGTACTTCGAAGGCCTCTGAAGAGGCGGTTCGCTTAAAATGAGGGGTCAGGTGTGGCGCGCATCCAGCCTGGCTTGTGGACGCAGAGGCGCCGCGGAGGAGCGCGCGGAGGAGCGCGCGGAGGAGGACCAGCGAGGACGCAGTGAGAGGCGGCGTCCGCAAACCCCGCGGACGGGGGCCTCGGGAGAAACCAGGCCTGCTGGCGCCTGAGCTCGGACTCCAGCCTCCGGAACCGAGAGACGCTACGTTTGTGCGGTTCAAGTGCCCCGGCTTTGTCAGGCAGCTCGAGCAAGTTAACACGGCACGCGCTCCCGAAACCAGCGAGTCCTGAGAGCCAGGCGGGGTGGCCACTGGCCGTCGTGACAACAGCTGGGCCTCTCGGGCCGTGCGTCTCGACCCTGGCCGTGCACGAGAGGCCCCGGGAGCGCCGCTCCGCTCTCACGGGAGGGTAGCTGCTTCGCAGCATCGTGCTGGCTTCTGCCCTACGCCGACATGAATCAGCCCCGGGGTGCCCGTGGCCCCCGCCTCCTGAGCGCCCCGGCCCGCCCCGCCCCAGCGCCCCGCGGTCACAGGGCGCCCGCCCACCCGGGTCTGAGCGCCCCGCGCCGCACGGCACGTGCGCACCGGCTGTCTGCCTGCAACACGGTCATGTACCTGTTGCAACGCCGCTCTCTCCCTTCGGCCTGGCCTCTCCTCCCCCACTGTGTCCACATCTGTTCTCTATGTCTGCGGGGAGTTTCACAAAATAGCAATTCTCAGGCCTCACCGCCAGAGAATCTGATTTGGTTCATCTGGGGCAGGCTGGCATCCGGGTGTGTTGTAAGCTCCCCAGGGGATTCGAGTACGCAGCCATAGCTAAGAACTCATATCTAGAGCACTGAGTTTTGCAGAGGCCGCTTTGATCTACTGAAAGCTAGTCCACCTAAGCGTTTGCGTTATTGTGGATGCTTTTTAAGCTGCATCAACATATTGTCCAAATTCTGCTGGAGAAACAGGAAACCAAGCTTGTATTCCAATCTGTAAACTTCAAGTAGAGCCCTCTAAGGGCAGTACAGAGAACAGTCCTAGGAGATGGGAAAAGTAGTTTGTCTACAAATATTAGAACTAGGAAGAAAGCATTGAAAAAAAATCCACCATTCATCATTTCTTGACCTTTGAAATGAATTTATATCCTTTCTTTTAAAAAAGTTTTAAATTTTGTATTGGAGTATAGATAGTTAACAATGTGATGTTTTCAGGTGGACGGCAAAGGGACCCAGCCAGAGTACACATACTTAAGCCATACTTACCCAGTCATCCCCCCGGACTCCCCTCCCACCCAGACTGTCACATGACACTAAGCAGAATTCCCTGTGCTGTGCCGGAGGACCTCCTGGTTATCTGAAACGTGCTTACACCCTCCTGGAGGACCTTAACATTTGACCACGGAGATGAACATATTCTGATAATCCCCTCTGTACCGAGCTGATATCAGCCTGTTGGCTCCCTCCTGGAAGAGGATGTGGAAAGAATGTGTGTGTGTTGCTGAGTCACTCAGTCGTGTCTGACTGTTTGTGACCCCATGGACTGTAGCCAGCCAGGCTCCTCTGTCCGTGGGATTTCCCAGGCAAGAATATTGGAGTGGGTTGCCATTTCCTACTCCTGGGGATCTTCCTGACCCAGGGATCGAACCCGTGTCTCCTGCAGTGGCAGGTGGAGTCTATTACTATCAAGCCACCTGGGAAGCCCCATGGAGCAAATGGGCCTGGGGGAAGCTCAACAACAACCTTGAAGTGTGTGCAATGAGAGAAACGTCCACTGAAAACAGAAATCGTCATCTATCTAACTTCGGGGAATATTATCCTTTCCTAGTGACTCATAAACAGTATTAACATTTTAAAGGCTCTTTAAAAAAAAATCCGACATTAATTAGATCAGCAGTTTCTAGACTTCACTGATCAGGAACTACCCTCCCTTTCCCTTTTTCCCCCCTTTGGGTAACAGCCATTATCATCCTGCAGACCTAGTGGTCCTTGGAATACACTTCAGGCAATGTTCTATTGTTGGATTTTATCTCCAAGTTTTTTGAGGGGAGGAGGAATAAGCTCCTGAATTTTGGGAAAATAAATGCTTCAGGCTAAAGCATTTTTGGAGTTTCTAAACTTGGTTTCGAGACCGTGTCCTGGGCTCAGGAAGGAGGGCTTCCCCTGCACTTGTCGTGGTACTTGTTTTGGTACATGTTCCATCTCTGCCGCTATGTGAGACGGCACGAGTGTGAGGGGTGCCTGGCCATAGGGAAGGGAATGTCTGCTGATGAATGAATGAATGAATAAGCCATGTTTCGGCTGCCATGGGACACGTGTAGCAGTGCCACACCCCGCTCCACCATCATGAATCTCTATGTCCTGAAAATTAGTGTATCTCACTTGTTCTAACAGATTAGTACCTAGCAAGAGGCCTGGGTGAGGAGGAGGTGTTCTTGGCTGGTGACTAGTCCTCAGCCCAGTCCCCCCAGAGAATCTGAGAGGAAGAGGTAAGCAGGTCCCTTTGTTCTCTTTGAGCCCCATTTAGGCTTTAAATGGAGCCCAAGAAAATCGGCGCGTTGAAAGTTATTGGCATCCTTGCCCAGGGCATGGCGGCCCGGCTTTGTCCAGTCTTGTCACCAGCCTAGGACATTTCTAAAACACGTCTCTCCTCATTTTATATGATGTATATGCAAACATTTCAACAGCAGAATATTGTCAATGTATTACTGAAATTACTTTTATCTTCCACATTGTTTTGGTGACAAATGGTTTGTAAGATTATAAATCTCATGCAACAGTAGTGTCAAGATGCCAGCAATATTATGCAAAATTCATAAGCATTTTCTGGAAGAAGTTAGCCAGTAGGGACAAGGACTTAAAGGTGATATGAGTGTTGTCATTATTGCAGGTGATTATTACTAAACCATCAGCTCCGTACATTGATACTGGCCCAAATCATTAATTGCTGTGTGTTAATTGATCGTTTATTCAGAGCCAGGCCCTGCACTATAAGATAAAATAATAGAGAAAGCAATTTCTGCCCTTGGAGGGTTTCTAATCTAGTTAATCATGATAATTATGAATAGAAGTAATAAATGTGTGCAGAAGCAACTTGCTACTAGGTAATTGAGGCTAAATGATACATTTGCGTTAAGGTAGAAATGAGTGTGTGTGTTTGTGTGTGTGTGTGTGTGTGTGTGTGTGTGTTGGTGGGGAAATTAATCACAAAAGATGGAAAGATGAACTAGATGGCTTTTGAAGGATGAATGGAAGACCTGTGACATTTACAGTTAAAAGAAATAAACCTCTCAGAGGAATAGGGGTCAAACTCATAAAAAAATAATAGATTTATTAAGTGAATTATTTACAATAACACTTGTACATCAAACAAGGAAAGCATGTTATTTTTCAAATACTTTCAAGGATTTGCTCATGCATTTAATTTTGAAATGGGAATGTAAGTGATAGGTGATGAGAGCCTTTTGAGTGCTGGTGCTGTCATATTTGGTGTCTGATGAGCAAGACAGTTGTCTCACTGGAAGGATTAAACTCACTTAAGATCATGGTTTCTGTCCTACTGGCTAAGAGGAGGGGAGAAAGTACTGACTCCTAAACAGTGATGTACAGTCCAAACCTACATTTCTTTCTAACACTTACATCAGAGGCAAATTTATTTCCCAGGCCCAGGATTTAATGCACCAGAACTAGGAAACAACTTAAAGTTTATAACGAGGAAATTGAATCCAGGAACACCCTAACCCTTTCAAGACAAGGGTAACTTTCTAAATTCAGTCTGTTGGGTGAAATTCTCCTAGGAGAAAGCAGCGCTCACTCTGCCCACGGGGATTCGAGTTGGTCACAGCTGCTGTGCTCAGGTGGACCTTTGACGTTTGAGTGAAGAAACTAGTGGCAAACACCGTGCAGTGGGCCTGGCATGGGGCAGGGGCAAGAAGAATCAGGGGGGAGGAGTGAACGGTTTTCCCGGTTGCGTTTTTATGTCCTTGTGATTTTTCCATGCAGAAACCCAAAAGGCAAATTCAGGAAGAATTCTGAATATATTGGCTTTCCCAAATGGTTTGTATATTGTGAGATGCTAAAACAAAGGCTGTGCAATCCCTGGTAGAGAATGTTGGATTCAGAGAAACAACAGAATCATAGGGTGCTTTGCTTTTGAGAGTCGTTGCTGGAAGGAGATTGGGGAGAGCAGGTTACTGACATTCGAGGGTCTTTTTCCTTGAGGGTGACCTCAGGAGTCACAGATGACAGAATCAAGTCGTATCTAGAGACCCATGCTAGTGTCCAGGCTTCTAATCCTCGGTCGTGGTCACGGTTGACTCAGACCTTGGGACTACCCTAATCCCCTTCTCTGAGCTCCCCGTGAACACCCTTAGAGCTGGCAAAACTTCACCTTTGAAGGACTGTTCTGAGGACTAAAAGGATACTATTCCTAAAGCACCTAGTGCAATTTCCAGCCTTGAGTAAGGGGGAGACATGGCAGTTGTTTATTTAGACAATTATTAGTATTGGGCTTGATTTCTGAAGTGAAAGTGTTAGTCGCTCAGTCATGTCTGACTCTTTGCGACCCCACAGACTGTAGCCCGCCAGGCTCCTCTGTCCACAGGGATCCTCCAGGCAAGAATCCTGGAGTGGGTAGCCATTCCCTTCTCTCCCTCTGCCTCACCCAGGAATCGAACCTGCAACTCCTGCATTGGCAGGCAGGTTCTTTACCACTTAACCACCTGGGAAGCCCAAATATTTCAGTATGAATCTCTAGAAGATAAAGTGTCCCTTTAAAACTGTAACAACAATTCTATAAGGATACCTAAAAGTATGATCACTCATTTCATAATGCCAAATATCACTGCCTAGTCAGCATTCAAATTTCTCCATTAGTCTTATAGTGTTTTTAAGAGTTGGTTCACATTCAGAATAAAATATGGTTCATACTTAGGAATTAGTTGATGTCTCGTATGAGTCTTTTAACCAAAGATTCTTTCTCTCTCTTATTTTATCCCTGTTATTTTTTTTTTAACTGAGATAAATTTCCTTGCAATTTGTTTGTCATTTGTCTTGCAGAGTTTTCACACAGTCAAGGTGTTTTAAAATGTAGGTTTTATGTGAATTCCCTAGCTATCCAGTGGTTAGGGCTCCAAGGTTTCACTGCTGTGGGCCTGGGTTCAATCCCTGGGCCGAGAATTAAGATCCTACAAGCCACTTGGTGGCTCAGATAGTTAAGAAGCTGCCTGCAATGTGGGAGACCAGAGTTCCATCCCTGGGTCTGGAAGATCCCCTGAAGAAGGGAATGGCAACCCACTCCAGTGCTCTTGCCTGGAGAATCCCCCATGGACAGAGGAGCCTGGCGGGCTGCAGTCCGCAGGGTCTCAAAGACTTGGACACGGCTGAGCGACTAACACTTTCTCTTTTGTGGCCAAAAATAATTAGATAAAGTAAGGGTTCTGTTATTGTTCAGGTATGATGAGGCTAACAGGTCAAGAGACAACTGCCACGGAAAAGAGCCTGTGACTCACATTTTCTGAGGGAAGAGCGCATGGCAGGCCGCTTGAGAAAGCGTCAGGGGCGGGGGGCAGAAAGGAGGGCACGAGCTGTCATCGTGGTTCCCACAGAAGGGCCAGCAAGGCAGGCAGGCGAGCTGAAGACGGGCTGCTTTGGGACTTCCCCGGCGGCCTAGGCGCTCAGAACTCGCCTGCTACGCAGGAGACCCGAAGGTTCAGTTGCTGGTGCAGGAAGGTCCCACATGCTGTGGGGCAGCTAAGGCCGTGGGCCCGCAGCTGCTGAGCCGGTGCTCTCGAGCCGGGAGCTGCAGCCCTGAGCCCACGAGCCCCCCGGCCCGAGCTCTGCCGCAAGAGGAGGCGCGCGGTGAGCAGCCTGACGCGGCGCCTAGAGGGGCGCCGCTCACCGCAGCCAGAAAAAGCCCTCGCACGCACCCTGGCCCTGCAGCAACAGGGCAGGAAAATACTGCCGCAGAGCAGAAGAGCCCCAGATGAGGGGCTGGGGGTTGACTCTGGACTGGCCCGTGGGTCCATACAGGTGTGCTCAAAGTGAATTCTTGACTATTTCTAGTAACTGGTTAGCCGTGGGAGGGCAGTTTCCCATGGTTACTGAGGCCCCAGTTGTCAAAACATTTCAATAAAACAATGTGTTTATTATATAAGATTTCATTTATTGCATCCCTGCCATGTCACTTTACGGGCTTCCCTGGTAGCTCAGGTGATCAAGAATCAGCCTGCAATGCAGAGGACCCCAGTTAGATTCCTGGGTCGGGCAGGTCCGCTGGAGAAGGGCTAGACCACTCATTCCAGTATTCTTGGGCTTTCCTTGTGGCTCCACTGGTAAAGAATCCTCCTGCAATGCGGGAGACCTGGGTTTGATCCCTGGGTTGGGAAGATCCCCTGGAGAAGAGAAAGGCTACTCACTCCAGTATTCTGGCCTGGAGAATTCCATGGACTGTGTAGTCCACGGGATCGCAAAGAATCGGACACGACTGAGCGACTTTCACTTTCATGTCACTCTGTATCTTTCTCTGTCCCCTGTATTTGCTATAAATTGGAAATGAAATTTGGAGGCTTGATTGGAGTCAACTTTTATTCTTTACGACTTCCATCAGAAAGAACGTAACATCCAATTATCTCTTTTCGTTATGCCAGGAGCATTGAAGAGCAGTGGCTGGATTAAGTATTTAATTAGTAATTACAGAAGGGCATTTTAGTTCTGTCATTCCTCCTTTGTTTACTAGAGAGATAATGTTTTGTAAAGAGAAATGTTTCCTCATCAACTCTGTGATAAGCTGGAGATTGTGGACGAAAGGTAGATTAAATGCTTGATTCTTTCCCTTTATTGACCTGTTTTCAGAAATTATGTGTTCGTGTCATCATCCTGTGGAAGTGACCAGTGAGTTGGCTTCATAGACTTAGACGTATTTGATGGGCTTCAATCCACTGTATTCTTACTGATGCTGAAATTGTCCCATTTTGGGCCACTGGGAGCTCCTTTGAGTTGGCCCCTTACTCATTTTGACGGAGCACGCCAGTGGTTGACCTGTCTTTTGGATGAGAAGTATTTCACGCTTGTATTGTTCACTTCCTGCCCCAGACCTGGTGCGTGCTACGTTGCTTCACTCCTGTCTGACTGTTTGTGATCCCATGGACTGTAGCCCACCAGGCTCCTCTGTCCATGGGATTCTCCAGGCAAGAACTCTACAGTGGGTTGCCACGCTGCCATCCAGGGGATCTTCCCCACCCAGGGACCAAACCTGCGTCTCCTGCGTTGGCAGGTGGGTTCTTTACCACTAAGCCAGCTGGGAAGCCATCCTTAGGTTACATTTTACTAAAGGATGTTCATTTAAATTCTGTGTTTTGGAGTCACTGAAATAATCCTCGGTGTGGTTATGCTGCAGGCCAGATTCTGCTCATTCATTTGCTTCATTTTAAGACTTTTAAAGATTACACATTCTTAAATTAAAAATGTCTTTGTAGTCAAGGTATATTCAGAGAAGCCTGTCTTTTACCCCTGTGTTCTCCATCCTGTCCCCTTGCTTCTGTTGTTCAGCTTTTGGTTTACATTTTCTTTTTTTTTGTATAAGCAAATTTTAAAATTATAAGCAAATGTCCATCACCCTGCCCCAGGTGAAGGCAGGATACTATCCATGCTTTTCCCCACCTTACTTTTTCACTTAATGTGTGCTACAGATCACTAAATAGGAGTATATTAAATGAGAAGTAAAATTAAAGTCCCAAATTATCTACAATTTCCAAATTCTGAAAGTTCTGAACACCCATAATTTTATCATAAGCTTGCAGAAAACTCATTTGGAAAAAAAATCAGATCTGAACACAGATAAAGTTATTTTCTGTCTATTTTTTATACTTATGTGCATTTATACTTGATCCATTTTAGATGCTAGAATATTTAATTATGAGTTCAGCTTCATATAGCTTGACAGTGTTAATATCTATATATGTACTCTATTACCTTCCTGAAACCTGAATATTTTGAATTCTGAAACATATCACACTCCAAGGATTTCCAATAAGACATTCTGAACCTGTAATATATAAATCACTTAGTAACTTATAGTCCCTTTCCTTCTCCCAACACTGGCTTTTGAATTTTTTTAAAAAAGAGGATTGTGAGTATTTGGGCTCAGCCTCCCATTTCGGTATAATCAGGTAAAGAATGTGCTTCTCTCACTACAGATTGAACGGGAACCAGAAACTCATGGGTTTTCCTTGCCCAGGCCAAGCCTGGATGGGGCTCTAAGACTTTCTTCTTGGTAAAATAACTTCAGGGGCAAAGACTTCCAGTGAGGAGCTTAGCAGACTTAGACTGCTGTCTGTGCGTGTGTGTGTTTAGAATCTTGCCTGTGCGGGGTCTTTGCTGTGGCTCACGGGCTTTCTCTTTAGTTGGGGCAGGTGGGTTTGGTCGCCCTGAAGCATGTGGGATCTGTTTCCAGACCCCTTCATGGGTTTCCCTGGTGGCTCAGCTGGAAAAGAATCTGCCTGTAATGCCTGTCAGGGAGACCTGGGTTCCATCCCTGGTTGGGAAGACCCCCTGGAGGAGGGCATGGCCTCCCACTCCAGTGTTCTTGTCTGGAGAATCCCATGGACAGAGGGGCCTGGGGGGCTGTGGCCCACGGGGTCACGAAGTCAGACACGGCTAAGGAGCTAAGCACGGCCCCTGCTCTGGAAGGCGGATTCCCAACCGCTGGACCGCAGAGGAGTCCCTAGATTAGTGTTTTGAAATTTTATGTATAACTATGAAGCAGATACATTTAAAGAAAATCCTGGCTAGAGTGATTTCACAGAATTCTCACACTTTGCTGCCCCCTCTTGTGTTAGAATGTCAGAGAATTGGGTGATGGAAAGAACACCACCGTCCCCCAACTTATCCTCAGCAGATACACTTCAAGACCTCCCACCCCGAGATGCCCGGAACCACAGATATTACCAAACCCTATATACACTGTTTTTCCTATACATGCGTGCATACCTACCTATGGTAAAATTTAATCTATAAATGAGACACAGTAAGATAAGCACAATAACAAATAATAAAATAGAGCAGTTATAAGCACATATTATAATAAAATTATGTGATCTCTCTTTCTCAAAATATCTTATTGTACAGACTTAATACCTTTTCCGTCTTCACTGAGCACTTCTCATGCACTGTGGCCATTAAGTTTTGTATTCTGAGCTGTGACAGCAAAATGGGCACAGATTTCTCTTTCCTTCGTCACAATTTTACTGATACAGGATTCGTTCTTAATGTAGACCTTAGCATCCTCAGCGTGTGACTTTTTCTTCCTTTATGAAGTGGAGGACGTTCACCTTTTCACTTAAAGGAAACACTTTATGGCCTTTCTTTGGTGTATCCAAACGGCCAGCATCACTCCTTTTGTGCTTTGGGGTCATTACTGAGTAAAATAAGAGTTACTGGAACATAAGACGTGTGATGCCATGACAGTCCCTCTGATAATCGGGGTGGCTACTAAGTTCCTAATCGGGGGACGTGCTGGACAAATGGAGGATTCTTGTTCTGGGCAGGAAAGAATGGGACAACCAGAGCTCTCCTCAGTTCCTCGGAAGGGCGTGCAATTTAAAAATGACAATTTGTGTATTTCTGGAATTTTCCTTTTCACATTTTTGGACCATAGTTGCCTGTAGGTAACTGAAAGTAAAACTGTGGATAAGGGAGGGGCTCCTGTATTGGTTGTCGCTGGGAAGCATCTTCCAGAAAAGCTGGGCCAAGTGTGACTGAGCAAGAAGACTCCTAACTTTTTCTGTTGCTTTTATGAGGAATCATTGAATTTAGAGTGTTGGTGTAGTGGGCAGATATGAATAATAATGACAATACTGCCCTACCTTATTGCCAAATAGTATTCTGAATCACTATGTTTTATCTGAGGGGTACCTTAGACCCAGCTTTTCACAGCTGAGGAAGTGGGGTCTCTCACTGTGCTCGATTGTGTTACGTTCACGAGGCTTGCTGCCTCTCCTGGTGAGAAGACTGTGTTCCTGCCCCACTGACAGTCACTGGACTTGCTCTGGCCATCAGACTGTGAGTGGAGATGACAGGGGCCACTTCTGGGAGAGAGATTTTGGAGCCAGCATGTTATCTACCATGTG
The DNA here is from genome assembly GCF_023699985.2 of Odocoileus virginianus. NCBI lineage: Eukaryota > Metazoa > Chordata > Mammalia > Artiodactyla > Cervidae > Odocoileus > Odocoileus virginianus. Next base: position 153,559 of record NC_069695.1, read on the forward strand.
TATACTCTTTCCCTTCTGTCACCAAGCCGTGACCACCCTGTGATGAATATGTGAGTTCAGGGAAGTAAACCTGAATTGTTAAAATCCATTGAGTTTCGGGGGCTCTTTGTTACCACAGCATAACCTGACTTATACTGACTCATACCCTTGCCTACAGTCGTGCAGCTAGTGATGAAATGTGATGGAGGCCCCTGCATCCAGATGCAGCCCTCAAGTTTTTACTCAAGAGAGCAATTATCCTTTCGATTTTCTAAGCCTTGCTTTCCTTACTCTCATTCCTGAAATAGCTTGGGACACTAAATTAATATTCATGAATTCTTTGAGTTCTTTTGTATATGGCAAATATTAAGTGCTAAAGTACCAGCATCTATGGATATAACAAATATTAAGCATTATAAACATGCTCACTATCAGACAGGGAGCAAAAACAAGGTGACTGAGAAATTAATAATCTAGAAAGTGGAAGAAAGATGAAAAGGAGACAAGAGGCATACCATGATGGATGAATTTGCTTGGTATTTTAATTTACCTTCCTCTGAACTGAAAGAGAGGACTTTTGAAAGAAAGGTGCCTTCATCGATCTTTCTCATTTTTTTTTTCCCCACAAGAATAAGGAGATAGGAAGGCTTCATCTTATGGGAACAGGGGGGAGGATTCCTCATCCATAAAATTAGGATGGAATTTTTCAAATTTAATTTTGACATTGCATCTTTTGGGTCTTATATGCTCATATGAATATGCTGAGTTTAGGGGTTGGAGGACCCCTTTTCTCTCACTTCTACCCCTCCCCCATTTTTCTCTCTCTTCTTTCTCTTTCATTTTATCGAAAGAAAACCCCTAGGGCCAACCTATCATACTAGCACTCGAGTCCATCAAAGTGTATTTTAAAGGCCCTTGTAGCTCAGGTAGTGACAAGTCTTGGATAGATTCCTGAATTCTATATCCTCATGGACTAAATAACTGTAAGGCTCCATAATTTATTCTAATGTCTTTGGAAGTTTGAGAAAATCAATGGAGAGTGGGAGGTGCCATGATAATGGGGAAGCTGAGTAAACACACCTCTTTCAGGAATTCTGTTCAGCGTCCCTCTTTTCACCTTGAGTCAGTCTGTCATGTGCCAAGAACATCTTGCTTCTACCGTCTATTGAAAGTAGATTTTACCTCAGATTTTAAAAAAATACATGTATATATACACCAGGATTCCATAAACATTTATTGTATGCCTACTGTGTGCCAGACTTTCTAATACTAATTCCCAAAATAAGCTATTTGGAATAACTTCTGGGTTGGCACACAATTCTGAATTGCTTGGACCCAACTCATAATTACAGAACAATGGAAGAGATTAGAACAAATCTTTGAAGTGCACCAATTTGGCTTGACTTATGAAATCGCAATTTAAAGCATGAACTGAGAAGGTAAGAAAGATCCAATGATAAAAGCACACACATGGAAGAGACTCAGAACGGGCTCTGGGCCAGTGGCGTCTGGACTCCTGGACACCTGAGTGGCTAAGTCAGAGGTGCAAACCCACCCCGAGATACTCATGAATTCTCTGACTCACCTCGAGAATTTTGATTACCAGGTAGAACATGCATTTCTTTTGAAGGATAATTACAGTGTATTGACTATGATGAGCCATGCTCTAATAGACTTGGAAGTTCCAAATAATGCACACTTTTTTTTTTGAAGAATATGGAGCAATATACCCACAACCAGCATTCCATTTCACTCTCTAGTTCTGACATAACTGTGGGGAAAAAGTATTCCTGATCCTATTCTAATGTCAGTATGAATTCGTTTCTTTCGTCAACTATAATTTGAGGACAGTGGAGTATCCTTTCGCCTTCGTCAGCGTTTTCTCACTCATAGATGTTTGAACAGCTATGAGAAAAATAAGTTCTGGCAAGCAATAACTTGTAATTGCAGCTGTTTGGGGGAGAAAAGACAAAAAGTTGAGTTCAATCCACCACAAAGGGAAGCCTGTTGGCTCCGGTCAGAGAAGCAGGATCACACGGGACAGTCGGGTTCTTCTCCCAGCCCCGGTCTAGTCTTATCACTTCCCCATGGCGAGGGGAAGGCACAGGGAACCCTTGCCTTATGCAGAAACACTCTGCTGAAACACTAATTGGCCAGAGTCCCCGGGGCTGGCTGGGCCGTTTGACTGTTTTGCTCACAAGGTTTTGCTCCCAAGTCAGGAAGGCATTTTTATGGGCTAGGTCAAAATCAGGTTGAGAGTTTCAGTTGTTAAGATGATAAGATTTGGGAAAGAGACGAGGAAAAGAAAGATAAAAAAGATAATTAACGAAACATATCGAAATACAGCCTTTTTGATGCCCACTGCTTCTGCTCCACTCCAGGTAAGAAATTTATTCTGTGCTCCTTAGGGCAAGGTGGCAGAGGTCAACCACTGATGGGATTTACATCCTGGTAGTGCAGCTATGGGCTTCCTGGGTGGCTCAGAGGTAAAGAATCTGCCTGCAATGCAAGAGGCACATGAGACGAGGGTTCGATCCCTGGGTTGGGAAGCGCTCCTGGAGAAGGAAATGGTCACTTCTCAGTATTGCCTGGAGAGCCCCACGGACAGAGGAGCCTGGCGGGCCACAGTCCGTGGTGCCACAGGAACTGGACATGAGTTAGTGCCCGGCACACACAGCACAGCCTGGGCCCTCTTAGGTGGCGTTTGCCTTACTGAGGTTGGAGGGCAGGGAGGCGAGATCGGTGAAAACATGTGCAGTTCAAGAAGTGGTAATGCAAACTATTGATAAATGATTGAAAATTTCATTAAGAACTGGAGGAAAATGGAGATTTCATAACAATGGATCACAAGAAAGAATCCTGTCAATTCAGTTCAGTTCAGCTCAGTAGCTCAGTCGTGTCCAACCCTTTGTGACCCCATGGACCACACCACAGCAGGCCTCCCTGTCCATCACCAACTCCCTGAGTTTACCCAGACTCATGTCTGTTGAGTCGGTGATGCCATCCAACCATTTCATCCTCTGTTGTCCCCTTCTCCCGCCTTCAATCTTTCCCAGCATCAGGGTCTTTTCAAATGAGTCAGCTCTTCACATCAGTCAGGTGGCCAAAGTATTGGAGTTTCAGCTTCAGCATCAGTCCTTCCAATGAACACCCAGGACTCATCTGTTTTAGGATAGACTGGTTGGATCTTGCAGTCCAGGGGACTCTTAAGAGTCTTCTCCAACACCACAGTTCAAAAGCATCAATTCTTCTGCGCTCAGGTTTATTTATAGTCCAACTCTCACATCCATACATGACCACTGGAAAAACCATAGCCTTGACCAGATGGACCTTTGTTGGCAAACTAATGTCTCAGCTTTTTAATATGCTGTCTAGGTTGGTCATAGCTTTCCTTCCAAGGAGCAAGCGTCTTTTAATTTCATGGCTGCAGTCACCATCTGCAGTGATTTTGGAGCCCCCAAAAATAAAGTCAGCCACTGTTTCCACTGTTTCCCCATCTATTTTCCATGAAGTGATGGGACCAGATGCCATGATCTTAATTTTCTGAATGTTGAGCTTTAAGCCAGCTTTTTCACTCTCCTCTTTCACTTCCATCAAGAGGCTGTTTAGTTCTTCACTTTCTGCCATAAGGGTGGTGTCATCTGCATATCTGAGGTTATTGATACTCCTCTTGGCAATCTTGATTCCAGCTTGTGCTTCATCCAGCCCAGCATTTCACATGATGTACTGTACATATAAGTTAAATAAGCAGGATGACAATATTCAGCCTTGACGTACTCCTTTCCCAATTTGAAACCAGTCTGTTGTTCCATGTCCAGTTCTAACTGTTGCTTCCTGACCTGCATACAGATTTCTGAAGAGGCAGGTCAGGTGGTCTAGTATTCCCATCTCTTTCAGAATTTTCCATAGTTTGTTGTGATCCACACAGTCAAAGACTTTGGCATAGTCAATAAAGCAGAAATAGATGTTTTTCTGGAACTCTCTTGCTTTTTTGATGATCCAGCGGATGTTGCAATTTAATTTCTGGTTCCTGTGCCTTTTCTAAATCCAGCTTGAACATCTGGAAGTTCACAGTTCATGTATTCAAGTTCATGGTTCAAGAATCCTGTCACTTTCAGCTAAAAAGCTGATAATTTTTGATTATCTAACAAGACTGGTTGGCCATGTATGCATTTTGCAGGTATTGGTTATCTAGTACTGTGAGTCAAGTCACCCCAAAACATAGCAGCTTAAAAAAGGAAATTCAAATATACATGATCTCACAGTTTCTGAGAGTCAGGAACCCAGGTGTGGCTTAGCTCGTGGATCTGGTCAGGACCTCTCATGAGGTTGCCGTCAAGAAGTCAACCAGAGCTGCAGTTATCTGCAGGTTTGACCCAGACTGGACGACCTGCTTTCAAGATGACTCATTCCTACTGCTCTTCTTGGCTGGAGGCTTCAGGTTCTTGCCAGGTGGAATCTCCAGAGGGCGGCTCTCTCGTCTTTACCACATGGCTCCCTCGTCTTCGTAAAACAGTGACCTCGAGGAAGCTATGAATCGCTTTAGGACCTCCCATCAGGATTCTCCTGTGGTCACTTCCATCATATTCTCTTTGTTAGAACCAAAGTGCAAGCCACACTCAAGCGGGGGACAGGAGGACCCGCTTTCTGAAGACAGGACTGGCAAAGACGCGTGAATATATTTTGAAACAGCTGCGGCAATGAATCATCGGGAAGAATGCTGTCACTTTGTGGCAAAAAGCTTACTATGTTTGATTATCCAGCATAAACACTTTTCATGCCTTCTCCATAATTTAATCTCAGGCTGAGCGCTCTTTGCATACATAGCAGAGCACTAAAGAACACCCTTTCCAGCAATAGGGGACCAGAAGAGAGTGAATCTGTCTGGAATTTTTAAAGGAAATGGAATTTCCCAGTTGGCTTACTTGGAGATGGTTCTAGTAAAAGCCGTTCAGGAACCTCAGTGGACGCTCTGGATCAGAACCACACCAGGCCTACTCCCTTGTCATCGAATTTGCCTAAATACCATTTAAGCGGCTTCCATGGTGGAACCTGATTATGTTCTCTTCTGTCTTCGATTAATGATGATGCCTATTCTGTGTTGGGCATGTTTCTTTCTGGGACTAGGAATTGGGTGAATGAGGGTTACCATACATGGAGTGTATGTTCAGTTCTAAGAGGGAGAAAAAAAAAAACGGCAAAGCGAAGACCACCTGATGGAATAGGCGGAGGAGACCCTAGCTGTGCTGTGTGCAGAATCCTCGGAGACTGCAGGGCAGGTTGGCCTGGAGAGCGTGCCACCACGGCCCCCCGTCTCACTGGGGGAGGGCAGGCTGGCTGGGGTCTGCCTGGCAGCCTAGGCATCCCTCTGTTTAAGGGCTTTCTTTGGAAGCTGGAGTCTGATCTCTGTCAAGAACAGCCCTCAGGTAATAACTGACGGGGGTTAGTGTATAAATCCCCAGCTCCCTCGCCCTTTAGATGGCATAACTCTGAGGCCCAGGTCCTGCACTGACTTCTAGAAGCCCCCGGAAGGAACAAGCCCAGGTTGCTCAGGGGGTCACAGACACCCAGCAGGTGACGGGCCGATAACAGACACTCCACTGGCGTAACTCCCTGCTCCCTTACTGGGTCCCAAAGAAACTATTTGCACTGCAGCAAATTTTTGTAATGGAGTAGGCTTCTATGTTGTTCAGTCGCTAAGTTGTGTCTGACTCTTTACGACCCCATGGACTGCAGCATGCCAGGCTTCCCTGTCTTTCATGAACTCCCAGAGTTTGTTCAAACTCATGTCCATTGAGTCAATGGGAATCTCAAGTTAAGACAGTGGACGACACGAACACACTTGTCAAATATCTGGATGACCATCATGCAGAAGAATGATTTAGATTTATTGTTCGAAGAGAAGACTTAGGACCACTAGCTAATGGATATTAGGAGGTGGGTTTTAGCTTGGCATGAGGAAGAATTCGATAATAACTCAAGCCTGTGATGATAATTTTATGTGTCAGCTTGTTTGGGTCACAGGGTACCAGACATTTGGTTAAACATTATTTCTGGGTGTGTCTGTGAGGTTGTCTGCAGAAGAGATTCACATCTGAATCAGTAGACCAAGTATAGGAGACGCCCACACCAAGGTGAGTGGGCACTAACCCATCCATTGGGAATCTGGAACAAAAAGGCAGACGGAGGGCGGGTTCACTCTTTCCAATTGAGTGGAGTCATCCTTCCTCAGATGCTCCTGGTTCTCAGGCCTTCAGACTCAGAGAGAGTCACACCACCACCATCCTGGGTCCCCAGCCTTCAGACTCAAAGGGAGTCACACCGCCGCCCTCCTGGGTCCCCAGCGTACAGACTGCAGATCACGGGACTTCTCGGCCTCCATCCTGTGCGAGCCGAGTATACATGATAAATCTGCTCATATGCACTGGCTCTGTTCTCTGGAGAACCCTGACTAATACGCTGTCTCAAAGTGCACCGGGTTGTCTTGGGAAATAATAAGCTCAATGTCACAGGCTGTTTGCGCAGAGGCTGGCAAACCACCGGGGACGCGTGATTGATGCGAGGCCTAAACTAAGTGACTTCGAAGGTCAGGGGTGGGCTCGCTGCGAAGCCAAGGAAGCTGAAAGCTTTGAGGCCCCTTTCAAGCCCAAGCGCTGTGCTTGCATGATCACACATTTCTCTGTGTGCAGGGCTTTGTATTGCAATGAATGAAGACCACTGCTACTACTGTGATGTCATTATTTTCTGGGAATTTCTTGAAACCGAGTTTATCTGAATCCCAGGGGTTGCAGGTAACACAATGTGCAGTGCTGCTAGAGATGCAGACAATTGTGCGTAAGGCTGCATCTCTTTCATGAATCCCAATGCATTTGAGTTGGGATAATTTTAAAATATCTGACGTGTCTTGTCTCGATGAAATTCGGTGGTTCCAGATGAAGTAGCAAGATCACCACCAACTCAGCAGAGTGGTCTGAAGAAACAAGTGACAATGGCAAAAAAACGTTCCAGCAACAAAACTCTCGTGACTTCCTGTGAATCTAAAATTATTTTAAAATGAAAAGTTAAAAAAACTCTTACACTGAGAATAATTCGATAACACATGTCAAATACACAATATACAACACAAAAGCAATTTGAATTGCTTTTGGGCATTTAAAAATTTTTTGTTAAAATATTTTTCCATAATTATTAACCAGCCAAAAATTTAAAATATGACAGGAAGGAAGTATCTTAGTGGAAATCCTAAAGGTAATCTGAAATAAAATGAGTATAGTATTTTTCAGGTTTTAGAAGTTTAAAAGCTATTATTTGTTGAGATTTCTTTTCTCATCTAGAGTAAAACTCACTCTTGTGCCTAATTTTGCATCCATAAAGTGCCCATCTCATGTTCTTTTACTTCGAGGGGTCTACAGATCACTGGGACCTACCCATATCTGAGAGACTTTTTAGAAAAACTGAAGGATAGTTGATGTGCAATGCTGTTAGTCTCAGGTGTGCACCACAGTGATTCAATATTTTTTGCAAATGATACTCTGTTACAGGTTATTACAAGATAATGGGCGAGATATTTTTGATTCTGAGACATGAATTCTCTTGTTTCTATAAGGTGAATGGCTACCATATTCTTGGCTAACCTGATTAAGAATATTTTTAGAGTAGAATAATGGGATTGTGGTGCTTTAACTGAAAAGTGCAGAGAAAACTGCCAGTCACGCTTTTAACCGAATCTTAAAACACAAAGCCAAGGTAGGCCAGACCATCTCTCTGTGGCTTTGTCCCCATAGGGGGCCATGAGTGTGGATGCCTACCCACACTTTCTACAAAGAATCTCCTAAGCTAAAGGAACTCGGTAAGAGTCTTGTTAAAAGTGAAAGTAAAATGGTAAAAGCTCTTTTTTAAGAGTAATTATTTTTTGGCTGCACAGAGTTCACTGCTGCACGCGGACTTTCTCTCGTTGCGGGACCAGGGACTGCTCTTCCTTGTCGTCCGCGGGCTTCTCACCGCGGCGGCTTCTCTGCAGAGCAGGGCTCCAGGGCCCGCGGGCTTCTCTGCAGAGCAGGGCTCTAGGGCGCGGGCTTCTCTGAAGAGCAGGGCTCTAGGGCCCGTGGGCTTCTCTGCCCAGCAGGGCTCCAGGGCCCGCGGGCTTCTCTGCAGAGCAGGGCTCTAGGGCCCGCGGGCTTCTCCCTGCAGAGCAGGGCTCTAGGGCATGGGCGCGTGGGCTCAGTGGCTGTGGCTCATAAGTTTAGCTGCTTTGCAGCACGTGGGATCTTCCTGGACCAGGGTTTGAATCCATGTCCCGTGCATTGGCAGGTGGATTGTTCTTTTTCTCATTTATTTTTATTAGTTGGAGGCTAATTGCTTTACAGTATTGAAGGGGGTTTTGCCATACATTGACAAGAATCAGTCACGGATTTACCTGTGTTCCCCATCCCAGTCCCCTCTCCTGCCTCCCTCCCCACCCACCCCATCCCTCTGGGTCTTCCCAGTGCACCAGTCCCGAGCACTTGTCTCATGCATCCAACCTGGGCTGGTGGTCTGTTTCACCCTTGATAGTATACTTGTTTCAATGCTATTCTCTCAGAACATCCCACCCTCGCCTTCTCCCACAGAGTCCAACAGTCTGTTCTGTACATCTGTGTCTCTTTTTCAGTTTTGCATGTAGGGTTATCGTTACAATCTTTTTAAATTCCATATATATGCGTTAGTATACTATATTGGTGTTTATCTTTCTGGCTTACTTTACTCTGTATGATGGGCTCCAGTTTCATGCATCTTATTAGAACTGATTCAAATGCATTCTTTTTAATGGCTGAGTAATATTCCATGGTGTATATGTACCACAGCTTCCTTATCCATTTGTCTGCGGATGGGCATCTAGCTTGCTTCCGTATCCTGGCTATTGTAAACAGCGCTGTGATGAACACTGGGGCGTGTGTCTCTCTCAGATCTGGCTTGCTCAGCGTGTGCCCGGCAGCGGGATGGCAGGTGGACTCTTACCTCTGCACCCAAAAGGAAGCCCTCCTCTGACTGCCTTCTGATCTACACAGTTCTGATCCAGGAGCGAAGGAAGGTGATGATTGCATAAATATGCATAAGAATCTTAATCCAGATGGTCAGCACAGAGAAAATGGAACAGTAAGACCACTCAATTAAAATTGAGTTGTTACAAAAATGCATTAAGCGTTTCTTGATTGTAAAGAAAATTTTGTTGGCCTAGAGCAGGAGTTAGCAATCTATGGGCCAAGGACCAAATCTGCTTCTGACTTGTTTTCTATATAAAATCTTATGAAAACACAACCACACTCACTTACTTGCATATTGTCTATGTCTGTTTTCATGCTACAACCTGAGAGTTGGTATGACGGAGACTTTGGGCCTGCAGAGCTTAAAATATTTGCTATCTAATAGAAATTGTCTACCAGCCTCTAGCCTAGAGGTAACCACTGAATAGCACAAAATTACTCTGTGGAAGTTAATAACATGAATATGTTTAGGGAAAAATTCGTTTTCTGTTAAAAATTCACAATAAAAGTTATCTTAATTTTGTAGTAGAAGAACTTTAAAAATTGAAGCATATATGTGTGTGTGTGTGTGTGTGTGTGTGTGTGTGTATTTGGCAATGAAAGTTGTGAAGCTTCTCTATATTTGAGTCAGGTTATGAATGATGACTGAAGAAGGGCGGAAAGATCAGGTTTAAAACTAAGGCTGTAAAGATAATTGGCATCAGCTATTAGCATAACTGGAAAAGCCTCTACTAGCCTCTTTATTTAAGCCACAGTTAAGATAGAAAAGCTTACCCTTATCCCCCAGGGCTGGGGCTGTTTAAAATGCAGGACTAGTCTATGTCTGAGGGCTTCCTCCCCACCAGCCTTCTAAGCTGCTCCTTCCCAAACAGCGTGTGTGTGAGCCTTTTCAGTGAACACCTGCGCTCAGCTGCTTCCATTGCCGTTCTTGTGCCATCAGCCACCACTGCCCCGTGACCCCACGTGTGTGCACGTCTGGATGTGGGTGGATACCCACATGCACACTCACATGCACACACACACTCACACACACGCTGTTTGGCTGCGTTAACCTCACGGCCCTCACACACGCCATGAATTTTCACGCCTCCTGTGTCTGCTTTTGTGATTTCCATGCCTCTGTACCTGTTGAAACCACTCATTTGCCCCCTAAAATGCAACTGTGAAGAACATGAAACCAAACTCACTTTCTCCTCTGAAGCATGCTTCAGAAATATCCTCTTCTGTTTCTGCCTCCCATTTCTGAGCTTTCATTTCCAAGCCTTTGGGAAAATGAGAAAAAGCTCACAAGGTCCAGTTAGTGGTCACGATTCTAATACTTTAGAGGAAAAATCCTAAATTCATGCAGGGCTAGAGTCTACAAACCACAAGGAAGTTTCTTGATTCTTTTTCAGGCAAGAACTAAAGTCTTTTCAACTTCAATCACCACTTCCCTATTAGCTCTATTAGAGCAAAGTCACTGTTTTATTCTTTGAGTGGCCACTGAGGTTTATGAAGGCATGTAATGTGTTTATCGCGAGAAAGAACAAGCGAACCAGGCTGTGTAGATGCGGAGGAATGCTTGGTGGCGGACGAACTAGTGTAGCCAGATTGTTGTCTGGTGTCCTGGCGGCGTGTGAGCCTCCACCGTGTCTGGGGCTTCCTCTGAGACACTTGTTCGCCGTGGCTGCCTTCCCACGGTCCAGGGCACGCCCGCCGTGCCGCCCACCTCTGGGATGTTCAGGGTACGGGCTGACCTGCCGCCTGCGGTTGGCCTGAGGTGGTGTTATGAGCAGGGATTTTGAGGCACACGTTTCCAGGTCCAGATCTGATCCCCACCTTTCAGCATTTACCAGATTACTGACCATGTTCAAATTCCTGAAAGTTCCCCAAACCTCCATCTCTTCACCTTTGTTGGCTGTTGTTTAGTCTCAAGTCGCGTCTGACGCTCTTGCAACCCATGGACTGCGGCCCGCTAGGCGCCTCTGTCCCTGGGATTCTCCTGGCAAGGACACTGGAGCAGGTTGCCATTCCCATTCCAGGGGATCTTCCCGACCCGGGATCAAATGTGCGTCTCTTATGTCTCCTGCGTTGGCCGATGGGTCCTTTAACACTGGCCCCACCTGGGAAGCCAGTTTCTCATTGACACCATCTGTGGGATGAGGAGATTGGATAACGGGCTTGCTCAGACCCCTCAGCCTTTACATGTGATGGTGTCAAGTAGCATCTCGAAGTCCAGATTTGCCGAACCTGACTTCAGGAGATTTTTCAGTAGTAGGGGCTTGCGATAACTGAAGGAAGGACGGCGTCAGCCCTCACAGGCAGCCTCCACGGCGTTGGCCAGGGCGGGCTCACTCGCTGGGCTCATCTCCTCAGTGCCCTGGGGGCAGCCTTCCCAGGGGAAATTTGCTATTGTCTCCTTCTTTCACTGCTAAACCACTGATACTATTTTTTATTTCTTTTTTTATAAAACCCAGCTTCATTTTAGTAGGGTCTACTATAGGGTTCAATTTTACATAGTTTCTATTGAAATTTCTGAACACTATTGAGAGCGAGCGTAAGACTCACAGGTTTGGGGGGCGGTGGGACGGATAGGGAAGCCACTCACGGGACGACCAATGTATTTGTCTTTATGTCAAGTCTTCAGACACCCAACTCTTCTGGAGGGACCACTGATGTGTGTCCATGTGGGTCCCTGGCTAAAAATAGAGATTCACATCTCACATGAACTGAAGTAAGGAAAAAGGAATCCTTTAATCTAGCAAATACTCCATAGAGAAGACTATTTGCTTTGTTTCTATGAAGCAACTGAACACTTCATAGCCTGAAAGAACACTTGGCGTGTCCCTAGAAATTTATTGTTAAATAACTTTTAAATCCCAATACTGCTGGAGGCTCAGAAGTTGTGATTTTTACTATGAAAGATAGCATTACCTAGGAAACAACCGCTTTAACCACACTCTTTGTAAGGATTATGTTGACTATACCATGAAAGGATAGATTTTTCTGTATGCATGCATTAAACAACAGAAACTTGCTAAATTGATTATGCAAATTTTGGAAAAAAGCAAGTGTTTACTGCATAAATATTTCTAATTTCTACACTCTATATTATATATGCTAGGAACCATATTTTGCTTTTTATTAAGTTTTGCAAGTAGGACTTAACAATAATAAAAATGGCCAAAATAGCAATGCAGAATTTTAATTGAGAATAATAATGTACTCCAGAGCCCAATAATGAATATAAATCTCATACAACCATTTAATCTCTTGATTTTTAAGGAAAGTGTCTGCAAAGGTAAAATTCATCTCAGTTCCTATTAAGGTAACACTGATTATGAATTAGTGGCATCTGAATACATGAAGTTTTATTTTGAATGAAACTTTACTTTTTAAAAAAATTTTGAAAAGCAAGAAGAAGTATAAGGGCACGATATTAAATTATAATGGAAAGGGAAAAAAATTTGTTTTGGACTTCCCTGGTGGCCCAGTGGTTAAGACTCTGTGCTCCCAAGGTAGGGGGCACCGGTTCAGTCCCTGGTTGAGGAAGATCCAACATGCTGCATGGCACGGCCAGAAATTTTAAAAACTTGTTTTAAATTTTGTTTTGATTATATGAAAGTTTTCTGTAGTTGCATCCATAATGTTACCAATACCTGAGGATCCAAAACGCCCACTGTGAGGGTCTCACTGTCAGGGCCATCATCACATCATATCGTATCGTGTTCTCCTACATTATTTGGGATCGCTGCTGGCTACGTTAATCCCGAGCCTGTGGCCCCTTCCACAGCAGTCTGCTTTCTTCTGATGATTGGGAGACAGAGTGGTGCAGAGTGAAGAACTTGAACTCTGGAGTCAGACAGACCTGAGTGCAAATCACATCTCACAGCACTCTAGCATGCGACCTTGGCCTTCCTTAACTTGCCCAAGCCTCAGTTTCCTCATCTGTAGAATGGGCCCTCCTTTGTAGGAGAGTTAACAGGGCTGAATGGGGTAGAGCTGGGACAGTGCTCTTCAGCGTACCATACAAATGTCAGCCGTGGCATGGACTAGCGTGAGGTCATGTTCACCACCCCTGCAGTGACCGATGTTCACAACTAGCTTATGGGAAATGTTTATGGAACAAAGTTGAAATGACCACTAAGTGTGCTGCAGGGTTCCTGGAGGTAAGAAGGGAATGAGCCTCCCTTTATTTTACTCTGGGAGAGTTGGTTTGGATTAGAGGGTCTCGCAGAGCCATCTCAGCTTAATGCTATAGCACCTGGGTGGTATAAAAAGAAATTAAATATCTGGTTTTTGTCCCAGATTCCTGGACAGAGCTCCTAAAACTCTTGGAATTTCCTGAGTTTAGGGATGATAGGATCATCTTTTTTTTTTGTTTTGGTTTGGCTGCACCGGTCTTGGTTGCAGCATGCAGGATCTCTGGTTTCATGGGTGGGATCTAGTTCCCTGACCAGGGATCCAGCCTGGGCCCTGGCATTGGGAATGTGGAGTCTTAGCCACTGGACCACCAGGGAAGTTCTAGGAGCATCCTTGGTCGTTCATGGGAAGCTCCTTTCAACCATTCAGACTGAATTTTTGCAGATGAGATGACTTTTGTTGAGGTCCTAGAGGTGGTGAGCTTCAGGATGAGGGGTGGTGGCGAGAAAGATCAAGTCCTTGTTCAAAGGTTGGCACTTTCGGGCCCACTCCTAAACCTCTGAGGAGGGGAGAGGGGCTGGAGTTCATCACCAACAGCCAGTGATAGAATCAATCATGTCTGTAGAACGAGACCTCCATAGAAACCTCCAGATGAGGGCGTTCTGGGGTCTTCCAGCTTGGCGAGCGCACCCGTGTGCCAGGAGGGTGGTGTGCTCCACTCGTGTGCTCAGGACTCTTCTGGATCTCGTCCCGTGTCCCTTTCCACGAGCAGGCTGTTCGCGTACACCGTCCATAATGAACTGTAATGCTAAGTGTAGCGTTTTCCCTGAGTTCTGTGAGTTGTTCTCGCAAATGGCCAAAGCTGAGAGCAGAGTGTGGGAACCCAGGATTGCAGCCAAATCAGAAGTGCAAACAGCCTGGCATCCCGCCCACTTTAGAAGGGAAAGGGGCCTTGTGGGACTGACCCCTTCCACCTGTGGGGTCTGAACTGACTCTGGGTAGTTGGTGTCAGAATGGAATTGACTTGTTGGATGCCCAGTTGGTGCTGGAAAACCAGAGAATCTGAGCGTCTATAAGGACCATTTCTCATAAGTTTTGCAACCCCATCCCCCTGTCACCAGCCACCACTGCATCTCTTGTTTCTAGACCACCCAGTAGAAGTGGGGACAGAGTTTCTCAGGCTTCTAGGCAGTGACCCAGCGACACTGATAAGGGGGCATCTCTCTGCTCTGGATGCCGTTTTCACACGGACATTTCAGGGTGAGAGGTCAACAGCCTAAATGTGCAGCCGTGGCCCAAGAGTCAAGAAAACAAGGAAGTTAGTTAACCACGGCCAAGGTCATCCTTGAACAGGGGGTGGTGGGGGGAGATACTGCCGGTAACATCTCTCGTGGGTACCATACTTAGTATGACAGTCGTGCAGCTTTGCATATGTTCAAAATACTGCCTGGTCCAGACTGAAAAGACGCCCTCTCCTCCCCGGAATTTTCACACTCACTACAAACCCCCCTTCTGGAAGCAGGTGGGGTACAGCAAACACAAACACATAAGTGAGTGCATCCCATCTTCACGATTCTGTAATATCACCAGGATGAATCTCATTCCAAGGAGCTTCTGTGCCCTTAGGAATCCTGTGTCTGCCCTGTGGTTCACATTTTTTATTCTGAAATGCTTTCCCACAGACCATTTTCTTCCAGGTTCTGGGCCTGTGAAGCGAAATTAATTCACTCACCTCTTTGCTGTGGTGTCAGCTCAGCCCTGTTAAGTTGGATGCTAGAGGACATGTGTTATAACGCTCCATGAGAACTAAAAAATGTTTTCCAGCTTGTAAATTGCTTTTTGTTTATTTAATTTTGTCTTTCACGGACTATATATTCAGCATATGCCTCTGGGGTCTTTTATACATTAACAATTCAAAAACCACTGACCTGTTATCATATTAAAACTCTCATTTTATCTCCAGTTTACCCATAATAGAATCCTCTTACATGAGTTGGGCAGAAGCCTTGTGAATAGATAATCTCGTCTCTAAAATGCTAGGGCTTTAAGGAGTAAGCAGGGATTGTAAATTCAAATTGTGAGCCATTTTATTATTGTACACTCTGTCATCATCATACGATTGCAAAGCATTTCAGATTTTATTAGTTAATTTATATAGCCGTCCCCTGATCAGTTTAGGGTTTTGTTTTCTTCTTTTGGTCCGATTGCTGACTCTTCCAAGAGGTGAAAATGAAAGCAGTTCACAGTGAAAGAAACTCCTTCCCGGTTCCTCACAGGTGCTGAATGAGACCCGAGCATTTTATGTCTCAGTGATTCAAAATCATGTCCATTTCCACCATCGCTCAGGGGGTTGGAATATGTCACTCAAGCATCCTGTCCTTGCCAAAAAAAACCTACTTGCAAAAAAGTAGTTTAAGCTCAGGACATTTGCAGGCTTGGCTGAAATTTGTTTCTCTAGCTAAGCTTTGTCCTTATTAAGCATGGAGGTTAGTCCCTTGGCCTGTTTCCGAGTGGAAAACCGAAAGTGTTTTAAAACAACAGTTACGTTGAGCGTGTGCCAGGTTTTGATTATCCAGATAAGTCGTAATGTCAAGTTAATGACAGCTTGATCCAAATTTCAATGTTCAGTGTTATTGAGAGCTAGATTACGAGAAAAAGGGGAAAGAAGCCTAAAGCCGCAGCTATCTATGGTCAGTCAGTCAACCGTCTATGTGTGCAATTATTTGGAATACCAGGTAGTTAAGCCAACTGGGTCATCACAATAGGGGACGGAATCGACCGTGTAGCAGCATCTTTATTTTGGCCACATCAGGACACATGAGGTGATGCTTTAAGGCAACGTAGCCAGTGTGCTGACTGGGATGATCTCAGTGGACTAACCAGGATGTGGCATTATCCATGTTTCCCTTCACGGCTCTCTCAGCACCACGGGCAAGTCTCGTGGCTTCTGGGGTGGCTTTCAGTTCCAAGAGTCATCTCACTTGGGAAGCAGTGACTCATCTTTCAAAAGTTAAAATGTCTCCTCTCATCTAACTCAAAACTTCAGTCTCCCGTTCAACCTGAAGCTTCTTCCTTCCACGCCTCTGGCCTCACCCTCTGCTCGGGGACAGTCACGAAGGGCTGGGTCCTTGCCCTTTCCTGGCCTCCCACCATCTTCTTCTTTTTGTTATTCTTCCTTAGTTAATTGATTTCTCTGGCCGCCCAGGTCTCAGCTGGGGCACACAGGAGAGTTTTGGTCTTTACGCGCATGTGGCTTCTAGCTCCCTGATGAGGGATCGAGTCTGGGCCCCCCCCCCCCCCCCCCCGCACGGGGAGCTCAGGGCTAAGTCACTGGGCCGCCAGGGAGGTCCCCCCATCTTCTTCAAGACCCCCAGCCTCTGCGCGGGGGTCTCTCAGTGGCCCCCACTTCTGGCCTGGAGCGGGAGGAAGACCTCCCTCGGCCACTTGGTAACTCTCTCTGGTTTACCCTTTCCTGGTCCCAGTCTCGCTCACCTAAGCCGCAGATGGAGGAGGGGATTGCTGTGCAGTGGTTCTCAGCCTGGGGCTGCCCACAATATATGTCAACAAGGGAAGTCCCGTCAAACATCTGTTCACGGGCACGTAGACCGCAGCACCGGTGCGGTCCAGGGCAGGAACTTCACTGCCTGGGGTCAGAGAGCTCTTCACAGACCCGCATCATTCTTGGAAGTTCTTCAGTTTACTGGGAAAGAAAGAAATGACTGTGGAAGTACGTGCTAGGAAGAACAGCCCACACTGAGCTCTGAGGCCGTCCGTCTGCACTTATGGCCCAGGGGAGCTGAGGTCTTCTTGGACCACCCCCTGGGCACAGAAGGTGGGGTGAGCGCCCCCCACTTCTCTGAGACAGGACCTGGGCTGTCTGGCTGCCTTCGGAGCCGCCCCTTTGGAAGTGGGGGGTCTGAATGAAGCGGAGGGGACTCCTGAACTTCGTGCTCGCTTTAATTTGTTTCTATTTTCATTTGACTGCTCTGCTGGGAACAGTAAATCAATGTGCATGAATTTTGAAGAATGTAATCTAGAAAATTCAATTATTTAGTGCCTGGAAGGGTTTCAAAGATTAAAATGCTGTGTTAAAAAAAAATGTATAAGCATTTATTATTGAAATTAAATGTTTGCGCCTTACAATTAAATTGCAGTGCTGAAATAGTTTGTAGAACTCCTCAGAACACATTTTTGTGTTATTTTTGTTTCGACTTTTCCTAATTCCCCCAGGCGGAATTAGAAACTGCTGCTCCCTTTCCTTTTTCTCCATTCTTCTATTTTAGCTACGCTCGGTTCAATTTGATTTGATTTAGTTTGAAATAACATTTACTAAGTGTAAACTGTGTGCTAGTTACTGTGCAAGGCCCCAAGGAACAAAAAGTTGAGCTGCACCTTCCAGCAAATATCTAGTATATATAAGTATACACAAATGTGCCTGTGTGTGTGTGCGCGAGTGTTAACTTGATTGCAATTAGGTCCACGAGAAAGAAGAACAAGATTCGAAGGAGGCAGACGGAAGGGAATACCTATCTGTGGTCCAGGTGCTGTGAGGTTCGAAGATGGATGACTTCAGATGTGCTCAGTTAGCCAGGAGAGCCTTCGGAGAATCTGGGACCCTCTCCGTTTGGGAAGATTCAGATCTTTGTGGCTGGGTGGAGAAAACACTCCTCCTGCAGCCCCCCAGAGGAGGCACAGCAGAGCAGGACGGGAACACACTTTCCTCCCCGAGTTTTGCCCTTGAGCTTGGTGAACACAGCTCTGCAAATCAGAAACATTTCTGAGGTTTCCAGGTTGTTTAGTTTTCCAACAAGTGTGCCAAGTGTGATGGCAATCTTCTTCTTGGAGTCAAAAATTTTCTTCCCTTGCTCATAACTCTGACTTGTTTATTGAGAGTTGATCTAGACTATTAAACAGTTGGTATTCAGGAAAATACTGGTAAGACACAACATTCATGGGAAAAAGTCAGTGCAAGTGGAAGAATTGGAAAGTGGAGATTTTGGCATAGCCCTTTGAGTATCTGCAGAGATTTTAAAAAGGAAAGACATTAACTAAACTAAACAAACCCAAACAAATTACATATTAGAGTTAAAATACAAAAAGACAGGATTATATTCACAAACCATTTGCTTTTCTTAAAAAGCAGGATAGGTGCCACCCACATTATAGATATTTATTACTGAAAGTTTGGATTCTGGAAAGGATGAGAAAAACATCTTCCTGTTTACTTCTTATCTATAAACATGTTTCATGGCCTATTAAAAGCTTCTCAGCAGCAAAAAGACTTTTTAAACAATTTTTGTGAGGCAGCAAGTTTGATAGAATATGAGGTTAACTGAGTGTAAAAGACCAATAAAATAAATAAATGCTGAAAGATGGGGTAAAAGAAAGCGAAGGGAAGGATTACAAAACAAATGGGATAATTTCCATTTTTTATATGCTCTGAAACAAATCACAGAGGACTTGAATTTCCATTCCTTGAGAAAGAATCTATTAGTAAGATGATCTGGTCCTGGAACTTCCGGGCAGAAGTAGTTAATAGTTTTTTTCAGTTTATTTTATTTGTATTACTCTAGTCCATTATATTATCTCTGGTATCAGTTTTGGAAATATACATTTTTTCAGCAAATTGCCAGATTTTGAAATTTATTAGCATAGATTTGAACATGGTAGGAGAATTGCATATGCATGTATATGCTTATCTATTTAAATTTCTGCCCACAGTAATTGTTGCTTACTTTATCATTTCTAACCTTGTGCTATTTCTATTTTTTCTTCATTTAATTTGTAAGGAACCCATTTTGCTTGTTTTTCCTCAAATATAAAGCTTTTGAATTTGTTGACCAATCGCTAATCTTTTTAGAGATTTCTCTCTCTCTTATTTTCTTCCTTTTCTTCATTTTAGATATTATATGATCTTTTTCTAGCTTCCAAATTCAAATGGTTATATTTTCTCTTTCAGCCTTTCTTGAATAACAGTAAGAGCTTTTAAAACTTTGGAGTTTGTTTTTGGGTAAAATTGTGGCAAAATATTTTAAGTTTTAATATGTGTGGTTCAGATTTCTATTCCTTCTCAACAGTTGTATTTTTATGGTAACATAACAAGAAGTATATTTGTTGTCAGATAGTGGAGTATTTTTCATTTAAACTTTTTTCTTATTTGCATTAATTGTTGTTGTAAGAGAATATGACCTGTACAATTTGTGCTACCTGGAATTGATTGAAACTATCTTTTTCCTTACTACATATGTAGCTATCTGTGTGTGCATGTATACATACATACATGTACAGGTGTATATACATGCACATATGTGTATGTATACACATACACATATGTGTATATATATGTCCTACGGATGCTCATGCACTTACATTTTTGAACAAATTCAGTTTTTAAGTCAAACTTAAGCAAATGCATCAGTCAAATAAATAATTCCTAGACTTCTTCCTTCTCAGTGGACAAACACACGCAAGTTTCTACCAGCCTTGGGAACTTCTCTCAGAAACGCCGCCGCTTCCAGCTGGCTCTGGCTTATCCTTACCTGCACTGATGAATGTCTGGAAGTGGTAGCTACACGTACTATCTCCAGCATCGCACTGCTGAGCCCTGCTCAACTTTCGTAAAGTTCAAACCTGTATAAAGTACACGTGTTTACTGCACAGGGAACTATACTCGATATGTTGTAATAAACTATCATGCAGAAGAATGAAAAAACAAAGAATATAGATATATACATCCTAAGTATAAGCAGATCACTTGGATACACACTTGAAACTAGTCCAATATCGTAAATCAACTGTACTGTGATTAAAAGGAAAGAAAGTGCTTCCCTGGGGGTCCAGTGGTTAAGACATTGAGCTTCCAAAGCAAGGGTCATGCCTTCGATCCCTGGTCAAAGAACTAAGATCCCACATGCCGCCTGGTGTGATAAAAAAAAAATTTTTTTTTGAAAGAAAAAGAAAAAAATCAGACCTTTAAACATTCATGGAGGACCCATCAAGTTCACATCAAGGTCCTTTGACTTGGTTTGGTAGAAGCCAGCTTCACACCAAGGCTAGTTAGGAAGGCTGTATGACAAAGTCAGAGGAATGGCTTCTCTGAGTAGAGGCGTTACTGCACCCTTCCCTTCTTTCATCTTTGCCCCAGAGTCGGGGTGGGAAAGCCTGACAGCTTTGAGCAACTCTGGCCTCGAGGGCAGAAGCCTGTGGGGCAGAACTCGTCTCCACAAAGCTGGAAGGGGGACCACCCATGAAGCTGCTGGAAACGTTTGCGTCTGCAGCTGGGTGTATTTGGCACCCAGGGAAGGAAAGTCAGAAGTCTGGCTGATAATCAGTTGGGTCTTCCACCCAGGGTGATACACTCTGGACCCCCAGCCTCGTGTGTGTCAGAGATAATATTGGGGGCCTCATCCTGGTCCCTCTCAGCCTCCATGGATACATTGTAACCACATGAGAGGTCCTGGACCAGAACTGCCTGATGTAACCACTTCTGGATTCCTGACCCCCACGAAGTATTGGGGATAATAAATTTTTTAAGCTGCTAAATCTGGGAGTAATTTGTTACAGCAATTCACA
The DNA here is from genome assembly GCF_023699985.2 of Odocoileus virginianus. Taxonomy (NCBI): domain Eukaryota; kingdom Metazoa; phylum Chordata; class Mammalia; order Artiodactyla; family Cervidae; genus Odocoileus; species Odocoileus virginianus. The sequence goes on from NC_069695.1 coordinate 174,255, forward strand.
ACTGTTACAGTGCAATAGGGTTTTGCAAAGAGGTGCAATGAGGGTTAAAGAAAGGAGCCATCACATCCCCGTGGGAGGACAGTCAAAGCCTCCGATGAAGGGGCAGGGCATCTGAGATGGGCCTTGCAGAGAACTGGGCATGGAGGAGAAGAGGAATAAATTTTGGGAGACAGAACAAGGAGCTGGAAATGTCAAGGTTGTATTCAGGAAATAGGGATGGGGTCAGCGACTGCGTCTTTATGGAGAGTCAGAAGCTGATGGGAGATGACTCAGGAGGGGTGCTGGCCACAAAGAAAGCACTTGTGCGGTTCCTCTTTCTCACCCAAGCCCTGAAGGACAGTCACTTTGCACGGTGTGGCCCTTGAGCCTCTTCTCTTTCCTTGCGGAGTTTCTTGGTGGCCTCAGTCACACCAGTTTCTACCTCGGTTGTTTTAAAATCTAACCAGTCCAAGCCTTAGTGAATCAGTCTCACATCTCCAATTGCTTCCTGATTTTTTCCACCCAAATGAAATGTTTCCAGCATCTCAAATATCTTTGACTCTTAAATCTATCTTCCTCTCTCGCCAGCCTCCTTAACTGACTGCCTACCAAACTGAATCTACGACTCCAGACATCCTCAGATCAAACCCCAAAGCACTTTCCTAGCCTGCTCTTCCATCTCCTACATACAGCCTACATGTACCCACCTACCAGCGAGCAAGTGTCGGAGCTCCATAGCACAGTGGCATCAACCTGCGGGGAAATGTGCAGATGAATCAGAGGCAGGTGAACCAAGCAGCTGGCTGAGAACAATTTCATAGGATAATTAGTTTTAGTTAAATGTAATCTCCAAGGACACCTTTAATTTCTCAACTCTCTGCTTCTGCCTCCTCTGATGCACCTGTGTACACAATGCAAATTGGGCCTTAAATGGTTCTTGAACAAACTTTAAGAGATAAGCGAACATAAATGTCATTACTAAATGGTAAAATAAAAGGTGTCTATCTCCCAGCTGGCTTCAGGGACACGTGACCTGTGCCCCACACTCTGCAGAGTACAATGCTTGGCATAATGCTCTCTTGTCACCATCTCAAAATTCTTAATGACTCTGGGGCAGGGGCCCCATGTTTTCGTTTAGTCTTGAGCCCTACAAATTGCATAGGAGGTACTGATAGCAAGGGACAATGTTTGATTATTCATTTATGTTATTTTTGTTCTGTTGTTGAAAAAGAATTTAAGGCAGCATAAAAGATGACTCAAATGGAGGAAGATAAGTGTCTTCTTAATGAAGCAAAGGAAAAATAAAGTTAGGAAGTTAAAATGGAGCTGGACTTAGTTTATTACATTAAAACCAAGATAAACACTCGCCTGCTAGAAGTTGCGGACGAATAAGGTTTTCAGACTTCTGGCAGCAGTGTGGGCAGGCAGGAGGGACGGGTTGTGAGGAGCACGGTGTTCCGGGCCAGCGTCTCAGGATGAAGCACAGATACCCCGAGAGGAGGCCAGAGGGCGTCCCCTGGGGCTCAGCTGGCAGCCAATCCGCCTGCAGTGCGGGAGACCCGGCTCGACCCCTGGGTCGGGAAGATCCCCTGAGAAGGGATAGGCCACCCACTCCAGTGTTCTGGCCTGGAGAATCCCATGGACGGAGGGCCTGTGGGCTACAGTCCGTGGGGCCGCAGAGAGTCAGACACGCCTGAGCGACTCTCCCACTCACAGGAGACCGCAGAGGACCTGGTCAGGGAACTCGATCCCACGTGCCGCCACCGAGAGGTCACAGGCCACAGCTAAAGGTCCTGCTGCTGCAGCTGAAGGTCCTGAACGTCGCAATGAAGATCGAAGTCCTGCAGCTAGGACTCCGTGCAGCCAAACACGTCTTTTTTCTTTTTTTTTTCAAATCGATTTGGAAATAACCCTAAATCCCACTCTGACTGAACTGGAATAACTGGGTTGTAACAGATTTGTAAAGAAACAACATAGAGAAAATCCCCTGACAGGGGATGTAGGGAGCATGAGACTCCGCAAGGAACAAAAGAAACTCCTGTTGGGTCATTTTTGAACACTGATTGAGCGCTGACTGTGTGCACGGCTTGGGCTCCCTGTTCCTCACGACGCTGAGGGATGAGTGTATGACGGGGTGGACGAGGTGAACACACAGCAGTTCCCGGGCTGAGGGACCTATTGATGTTGTGCCTGTTAAGTAGCTTCAGTTGTGTCGGGGACCCCGTGGACTGTGGCCCGCCAGGTTCCTCTGTCCTGCAGTGGGTTGCGTGCCCTCCTCCAGGGGATCTTTCCAACCCAGGGATCGAACCTGCCTTTCTTCCATCTCCTGCACGGGCAGGCAAGTTCTTGACCTCTAGCACCACCTGGGAAGCCTGGGTCTTAAGCGTTGCTGCTGTTGAGCCGCAGAGTCGTCTCCGACTCTGGGCGATCCCAGGGACTGCAGCGCGCCAGGCCTACCTGTCCCTCCACTGGAGGAGGGAATGGAAACCACCCCAGTTATACTTGCCACGAAAATCTCACAAACTATCGTCAGAGTGCATGCTGTCAAATCCAAGTTCACGTGCCTGACTCAGGGGCCAAACAAACCAAAACCTTGGAGTTTGGAGCAGAAAAGGTTTACTGCAGGGTCAAGCAAAGAGAACAGATGGCTCATGCTCAAAACCCCAACTCCCTGATGGGCTGGGGGAGAGAAACTTACAGGCAAAACGGGGTGAGGGCTGCACGGTGCCTGACTTTCTTCTGATTGGTTGGTGGTGAGGTCACCGGCAGGCATTCAGGCACTCGTTGCTCGGCCTGAGGTCACCAGCCTCCACCGGGTGGGGGCCTGAGTTCCTGCAGGATGCTCAAGGCTGCTGTTGTGTACGTGCCTTCTGGAGGAACCGGGACCTGCCCCACTGCTGCCCTCCTGTCTCCTGATTGTTCCTCCTTTGTTTCTGCATTCCCTTGCTTCCTGAATCAGCCTTTTGGAACTCTGGAAGGTGTAGGAGGCTGAATGAAGCCAGCCTATTTTCTATAAACAGGAAACAGGGGAATGTGGAAAAGAATTGTACCTGGAGGGCTTCACAGGATTTCATGCACAGAGGTAAAAATGAGTCTAGTTGGAGAAATCTGAATGAGCTTTAAAGGGACAGGGGTCAGGGTGAGAAGCAGCAATGTAAATACCCTTCAATTCAGTTCAGTTCAGTTGCTCAGTTGTGTCTGACTCTTTACAACCCCATGGACTGTAGCACGCCAGGCCTCCCTGTCCATCGCCAACTCCCAGAGCTTACTCAAACTCATGTCCATTGAGTCAGTGAAGCCATCCAACCATCTCATCCTCTGTTGTCCCCTTCTCCTCCTGCCTTCAATCTTTCCCAGCATCAGGGTCTTTTCAAATGAGTTGGTTCTTTCCATCAGGTGGCCAAAGTATTGGAGTTTCAACTTCAGCATCAGTCCTTCCAATGAACCAGGACTGATCTGCTTTAGGATGGACTGGTTGGATCTCCTTGCAGTCCAAGGGACTCTCAAGAGTCTTCTCCAACACCACAGTTCAAAAGCATCAATTCTTTGGCGCTCAGCTTTCTTTATAGTCCAACTCTCACATCCATACATGACCACTGGAAAAATCATAGCCTTGACTAGACGGACCTTTGTTGGCCAAGTAATGTCTCTGCTTTTTAATATGCTGTCTAGGCTGGTCATAACTTTTCTTCCAAGGAGCAAGTGTCTTTTAATTTCATGGGTGTAGTCACCATCTGCAGTGATTTTGGAGCCCCCCAAAATAAAGTCAGCCACTGTTTTCACTGTTTCCCCATCTATTTGCTATGAAGGGATGGGACCAGATGCCATGATCTTAGTTTTCTGAATGTCAACCTTTAAGCCAACTTTTTCACTCTCCTCTTTCACTTTCATCAAGAGGCTCTTTCGTTCTTCACTTTCTGCCATAAGGGTGGTGTCATCTACATACCTGGGGTTATTGCTATTTCTCCCAGCAATCTTGATTCCAGCTTGTGCTTCATCCAGCCTGGCATTTCGCATGATATACTCTGCATATAAGGGGGGTCAGAATGTTGCCAAAATTGTGACTCTCTGTGCACCAATACCAAGCAGAAATACAGAGAAAGAGTGGCTTTATTACTTTGCCAGGCAAAGTGGAAACACAGTTAGCTAGCACCTCAAGAACTTTGCCCCCTCCCTAGTGAGTAGAAAGAAGTTACATAGTCAGGCAGGGGTATGTGATAAGGATCAAGACAGTAACAGTCTCCATTTCTTCTTCTGTAAAGTTTCAAAAGGGTGGGGCTGCTGATAAGCTTCCCAGGTGGTGCTAGTGGTAAAGAACCTGCCTGCCAATGCAGGAGACATAAGAGAGGTGGATTTGACCCCCTGGGTCGGATAGACCCCCCTTGGTGGAGGACATGGCAACCCATCCAGAATTCTTGCCTGGAGAATCCCATGGACAGAGGAGCCTGGACGGCTAGTCCATACCGTTGGGAAGAGTCGGACACGACTTGGCGACTGAACAACAGAGGCATGCTTTCCTCCCGCAACCCTCCCGCACACTGCACCCCTGGGAAGAGAAGGGGGGAACAGCATAGGAAATCCATCGAAGCAAGAAGAGGCAGGAGGTAGGTGAAGAACGTCCTGGTTGGCATCATCCCGCACTGACCTCTAAAGGTCTGACCTTGGGAGACGCCACCGCTCCTCCTGACCACGAGAGGGAGCTCTGACTTGGTCCTCCGGCTCCAGCAGCAGAGAAACACGTTTGGTTCCTTGGAGTTTGAATGCTTGGGGCAGGAGGGGACCAGAGCCTGCGGGAAGAAGAGGGTGGGGGGCCGGGTCTGGGCCTGTGGCGGGGGCAGGGGCACCAGACCAGCCCCGGGGGGACGCAGGCGAGGACAGAGGAGCGGGTCCTGGGGGTCGGGGCCGGCTCTGGGCCCACAGGGCGAGGCCCTGGATCCAGACCTGGGCCTTGAGAAAAGGTGGTGGGCCTTCTCTGCTCCCCGCTTCCTTCCGTCTCACAGCCGCACTTTTGCAGTAACTGCCGCTGCAGCAGCAGGCTTAGCGGCCACATGTGAGGAGGAGCCAGATGGGCGCCAGGAGCTTCGCAGCCTGAGAGGAGAGACAGGAAGGAGATGGGACCGGCCCGGGTGGCGAGAGGAGGGCGCGCGTGGAGGGAGAGCGCGCAGGACCGGTGATGGGGGGCCAGGGGGCTGCACTCCCGCGCCTTTGCTGGCTGAGCCACTGTGGCCGCTCCCGCCCGCCGGGCAGTGAGCAGTGTCTCACGTCAGTGGCACGAGGACCGGGTACAGTTTATAATGACTTCCCTCTGCCGTGCTTACAGCAGACACATTAGTGACTCCCTGGAGGGAGTGACGAGCCTACTCAGCCCCAGCCTGTAAAGAGGACGTCCCTGTAGGTCAAACGGTAAAGTATCTGCCTGCAATGCAGGAGACCCGGGTTCGATCCCCGGGTTGGGAAGATCCCTTGGAGAAGAGAATGGCAACCCTCCCCAGGATCCTTGCCTGGAGGATCCCATGGACAGAGGAGTCTGGCGGGCTACAGTCCATGGGGGTAGCAAAGAGTTGGACACGACTGAGCAACTAACATACAACCTGTAAATATGAGGAGAGAGCAGCAGATACTAAGAGTGAGGAGGGGTCCAGAGGCCCGTGCTGTTATTGTCAGCTGGCACTCAGCCAGGACACTGAAATGGCCATTATCCAGATACATTGGCGGCTGCCTGTAGCTGTTGACTATCACCCCTGCTAATGGCCACGTAATTCTAGCCAGCAGTTTTGGAATGTGTATTGTACATATTAAAGATGAGGTTAAGCAAAAAGATGGCTTTATTCAACCCATTTCCACTTTTAGAAAAGCAGTCTGGATATGGTTCCTGTGAAATCCTTTGGAGTTTCCAGGATACTCCGCAATTATTTCGTTCCAGATGAGGCCTCCTAGTCCACAGATAATACCTAGTTCTACATAAGTAAAGATCAGACTGTGTTTCAAATATAGCAGCTCTCTCAGACAACACCTTACTGGTATAGTTAGTCTGTTGAGATTGGTTTATGTAGACCCCCTAAATAAAAATCAGTCCTGAAATGTGCACTATCTAACAATCATTAACGATCAACTGTCTTAGACTATATGTACTTGAAGACTGTTTTCTACACGTTTAAAAAGACTATGTATACTTTAAGGTGGCGAGAATCACACAAAGGAAAAGTAAATTTGCAAATTCAGAAGGAAACCCTTACTTTCTCCTGGGTGTTTCTCCTTCCCTCTCAGTAGAAGACATCACTCTGACACTTCTGGTTGCCAAACGTGTGGCCTTTTTTTCTCCAAGACAAGTAATTCTCTGTGACATCAGCTGAGCATCCTATAGTTTAGCTCAGTTCTGACATATCTACCTGGAGATAATGTCAGATCCCCGAAGTGAAGGGATTCAGTCCTAGGGGACTGCATCCCCTCCCAACTTAAGACGACAATCTCAGGCCCAGATTGTTGTCTGTGCTTCCGACCCTGCGGCTACAAGTCAGAGATTCCCTCCTTGGGTTTGATTCATTTGCTAGAGCAACTCACAGAACTCAGGGACACCGTTTACTCACTGCTTACCAGTTTATTATAAAAGAATAGAGAAAAGGAAACGGACATTCAAATGGAAGACGCGCAGAGGACACGGCATGAGGGAAGGGGCGGAGCGTCCACGTCCCCTCCATACCTGCCCCTCTCCGCGTGCTCACCAGCTCGCAAGCTCTCTGAACCCTGCGCTTTGGGGATTGTACGGAGGATTCATCACACTGGCATGATCCATCGGTACTGGCATTTCCAGCCTCTCTCCCAAAGTTCTTTGGGGTACAAGGAGTAGGACTGAAAATTCCAGGCTTCTGATCGTGTCTTGGTCTTTCTGATAACCAGTCCTCATCCAGGAGCCCACCCAGGGTCATCTCATTAGAACGAAAGACACTTCTGTCACCGTGATGTCAGAAACCAGCACCGAAGACCAAATGTTAGACCAGAAGATGTTCCCGGTGTTCGTATCACTTGGGAGCTCTGTGCCAGGAACTAGGGGCAGAGACCAATGTATACTTTTCCCTGGTATTTCACCCAAGTCAGCTTGGTTTAATCAGTGATTAGGAAGGATGATGATATGTTTGGTTCGACATGCATCTTCGGGTTATTTACAGCACATGAAAGCTGTCTGAATGTGGCTTCTACCTCAATGTTTTGAAACAACGTTAGGTATAATTTATGCACCATAAAATCCGCTTGTTTTAAGTGTACAGCCATCACCATAGTTCAGTTTCAAGATGCGATTTTAATATGTAAAACTCAGCCATGTTGAACAAAACTTCACCCTCACTGTTGGCCTGGATTGGGATCTTCAGGGGCCGTCAGCACCCGGGAGGGTCTGCTCGTTTCCCTGTGCTACTTTCATCTCTGCCTCCCTCTTAGAACATCAGGCGCTCAGGGAACAAGCTGAAATATCATCTCTGCCCTCGAAGATCAGGAAGACAGTCATGAAAAGGGATAAAAAAAGATTATCGCATTGTTTGTGGAAGTATCTTCCTGATAGAAAGGCTGTCCTGGGAATCACGGGGCCACATTTATCTCAGCCCCACCTCATGTTCTCGGAGATTTAAGGGTTCAGCTCAATAAACATTTATTGGATATCTGTACTTGATGCTGTGGGTACAAAGATGAATAACTCATCCCTGCCTGGATTTTAGCAGCGGTAATTCAGCCTCAGGTGACTAAGCATCAGTGTTATTGGTTTGACTGACCTTGTAACCCAGTCCCAATATTTCAACCTCCACCCAGGGGAGTGGGGTGGCGGGCAGGTTACAGCCCCCTTCCTGCACCTCGTCTGATAACAGGAAATCTTTGCTCAGATCGCTCCTCAAAAGCATCTTCTCAGGGGCCCCTTGCGGCTGCCAAACTAAAATTTCAGCTTTCACCCAAAGAAAATCTCCATGCCCCTCTTCTCACTCAACTCCCTCCTGCTTTTCACTCCCAGCACATACTTTCTTGTACTCGTTTATTATCTTGTGTGTTCTAGGCTTCCTCCATCAGAATGTAAGTTCTGTGAGGGTAGGGGTTGCGTCTGTTTCCTTCTCTGTCTTGATGTGAGGGCTGGGCTCTGGGTACAAAGGCCAGCCACCAGGAACATCTGTTAGTGAACTCGGGAGCGTCTGATCCTTAGCTGACTCCCCAGAGCCAGGGCCTCACCCTGATAACCGCGGATCTTCAAGGCCTGGGATCTTGAAGACCCTGATCACATCTCATTCCCACACATGGGCAACGCCTCAGTCTGGGGTGTGATGCCTCCTGAAGCTTCGACCATGCTGCCTGCCAGCTTCTGGCTCTGAACCCTGCCTGCTCCGAGCTGCTTTGCTCCTCCAAGCATCTCACTGAAGAATCCTCTCCGACATGTAGTTGCCTGTGTCTCCCCTGCCCTGGCGCTGGCCCCCAACTAATCTTAAGGCCGGCCGATCCCAGTCTGCCCGCGGTTAATTAACCCTCCCTGTGTGGCGGCTCCGCGAGGTTGGACAGGAGGCAGGACACCCAGGATGCAGCGTGAATCCAAAGACCAGCCGCTGGGAATGCATGAGGAAGGGTGGGAGAGTTTACTGTACAATGGACTGAAGGCTTGAATCCTCCCAAAGGATTGTTTGGAAAGCAGCTGAAAAGAAAGATTTCAAACACTTTGGAAGAATTACCCACCCCTGAAAGTAGCTTCTTCAACATAGCATTTACTGTCGCTTTTGTATAACGATAATATTTCTGGGCTAAATTTTTCTAGTAAAATCTTGCTGTGTTGTCACTCCCCATCCTATTCAAAGCTGCTGGTTAGCAGAGCTTTCAATATGCTCATTTCAATTTTGTCTCATTAAAGAGACAAAAATAAGGACAAAAAATGTGTTTTCAGGCTCCGAAAGTTGAGCCTGGAAATAAAGACTCCTAAAGCTTTCTACTGTGAGAATATACGTCTGCTCTTAGAACAGACACAGCGCTTTCACTCCTGCCAGGTATACAACAGAGGCTATAACTTCAGGGAACAAAAGGACGTGAGTCAGCCAGGCGAACGTTTTAATTGGGATCCTAGAGCGGCCTGACACGGGTGAAGCTTTATGCTTCTCGGTGACCGATTTCTGCACGTGCTGAGTGACCGTACATTTGGAAACACTATTAACAGATGTTATTTGAGTGACAAGACAAGCAGGGTCTGTTAAGCGCATTGTAAATTTTAGTAGGTCACATAGGGTGCTTCGCAGGCTGTCCATTTCATCATCTTGGCAGAAGCACTTCAGTGAGATGTGGGAGAGGTCCTTGCCCGTTGGGCAAGACAGTGGGATACAGAGACAGCTCTATTCCAGCAGCCGGCAAATCCAGCAAGCCAGCTTCGCTGGACGACTAGGGAGCACTCCGCTGAAGCCTGGTGAGGGAGATCTAGGAAAGCTGGCAGGCTTCACTTTACCAGAGTCACGGAATAGACTTCGGGGTTTCCAGGCTGTGTAGACGTCTCTCCCAGCGACCTTCCTCCTCCGTTCTCCTATTCTGAAATCAACATCAGAGGCACGCCTCGATTTTCTTAGAGGAACTAGACATGCGAAGCTTGTCCCTCAGGTAGGAGTTAGGTTTCAAGGTGGAGAAATAGGGCGGACCCCCAGGCCCCAGGTCCCGCTGGTTCCTACGGCCCTAGGACGTGCCCCTCCCTGCTACCCCCGCCCCGAATCCTGGGGCGCCAGGTGGCTGGTGTCATTCCGGCTTCTGTGGCCGCACCCTCTCCTCCACCAAAGCGAGAGCCCGCCCTGCCTGGGCCACAGGAACCCGCAGGGGCGGCCGGAGAGGAGCAGCACCGACGCGGATCCCGACGCGCAGTTTCTGGAAACGTGACGGTCTCCCGCCCCGCGCGCTCCGGGCCCGCGCCGCGGACCGGCCCCCGCCGCCTCGCCCCGCCCCGGCCCGCCCCCGCCGGCGGAGCCCGGCCTCCTTCACACCTGACTCGGGCCAGCCCGGGTCCCGCGCGCGCACAGAAGGGACCACGACGCGTCCCCGCCGAGGTTGGGCCCCTGGGGTGCGGCGCGGGAGGACAGGCAGCTCTTCAGCCCGGGGGTGGTCGGCGATTCCGGACAGACGGACGGTGCGGACCCGCGGGGGGTGGGGCCGCCGGGGAGGGGCGGTGCCGCGGGGAGGGAGCCGGCCTCCGGGTGTCGGAGCCCGGGCGGGGACGCCACACGCTCCGGCTCGGAGCCGAGTGCTGGCGGCGGTGTCCGGCCCGGAGCGCAGAGGGCGGCCCGGCAGGTGGGGCGCCTCCCGAGGGGCCGTGCCGGGAGCGGGGGCCGCGGGCACCGCCGCCGCGCCCCCCGCGCCCGCCCCGCACTCGGGGCGCGCGTCCGGCCGAGCGGGGGGCGGGCGCGCGGGGACCCCGGCGATGCTGCCGCCGCCGCCGCCTCTGAGGGAGCTCCCGAGCCCGCTGCGGGGAGAGGTCGGTGAGTTTCGGTTTGTTCCTCCGTTCTGTCCCTCTGGGGTTGCGGGCGGCGAGGGGAGCGCCAGGGGATGTCTGCGCCCTCTCAGCGGCCGCCCCCGGAGCTGGGCCAGCGGGAGCGGGGAGGCGCCGCCAGGGACTAGGTGGGGACGCCTTCTGGACCCTGGAGTGGGGGGCAGAGCCGCGGGGCGCGGGGGAGGTGGCCCCCGGAGTGCGCTTCTCCGAGCGCGGGCGGAGTCGGGCCAGCGGCCGGGGCGGGGAGCGGCGCGCCCGGCGGCTCCGCTGAGTCCTCGGATGCCCTCTGGAGCCCTGGTCCCGGGAGCTGGTCTCGGGCCCGCGCCGCGCGCCCCTGGAGTGCACGTGCGTGTGCGCGCGCCCCGACCCCGCGCCCCCTGGGGATGCGTCCCTGGGGCGTCTTTGTCGAGCGCCTTGCCCGCCCCCTGAAGTTGTCCCTGCTGATCCGGCCCCACCCGGGAAGAGAGGCGGCGGGGGAAGGCCAGATGTTAGGGGTCTTTTGTGCTGACCCCGCGCCCGGAGCGCTCGCTCCGGGAAGGGCAGCTGCAGGACAAAGGCGGCCGGACCCGCGGGACGCTGCTCGGGAGGCGGCCGGCGCCCCTCCCGCCGAGGGTGGGCGTGGGGCGGGGATCGCCGCCCGGGGTGGAGAGAGGAGAGACCCAGAGCGAGCAGTGGGACAGTGACCTGGGGAGGCGGTGGACGCGGCGCGGGGAAGGATGCTCGCGACCGCGGCGCTGGTGTCGGCCTGGGCGGGGGGCGGCGCGCCCCGCGCCCCCGCGTAACCGGGTTAACCTAGGGTATTTTGCTCGTGCTCCACGATGCTGTTCTGCGCCTTCTTGTTTTTCTTTCTGAGGGGCTACCGTTGCTAGTTGAGGTTCTGCCCCCGGAGGATAATTTAGGGGCGGGGGAGACTGCGGAGGACCGGGGGGCGGTGGTCACTGACCCTATAAAGACAATTACGACGCGCTACGCCCCCTCGGCGGCCCAGCCCGCCACACCCCCGCCTCCTGCACCGGCCCGGTGCCGCGCTCCGCCGCTCTGCCCGGGAGGACGCCTGCGTTTCTTTGCTGCGCGTGTCTAACCCTTACTGCGTGTATTTCACTGCAGGCTGAACAAAGCTCGGGCTCAGTTGTGCTTCCTGCTTGTCAGCCTCTTGCCTCCCAAACGCGTGCCATTTCCACTTGATGTCATCACGCAGAAGGGGGTGAGAGGGACTCGGGGACGGATGCAGGTAAAACCCTGATAATCCGGGTAGGCGCCTGGGTGTCCCCGGGTCGTTTGGATCAGCGGGGTCTGCAAGGGGGAGGCTTGGGTGGTTTCCGCGCCACACCATCCATTCCTGTCTGTGTGGAGGGGAGGGCACCGCCGAAACTCCTGGTCCAGAGAAAGAAATTGCAAATGACTTGAAACCTTCCTTTTGAAGAAGTCATTGAGGGCAGGCTGCCTTTTGAGTTGTATAAATTCCACCGGGTTCCCTTTAGGGCAATTTTGATGTAATCGGCAGTTGTATGGGAATGTGGGGTTTGAATATGTCTGCTTTCCTACCGGTAGAAATACATTTTGGCCTCAGTCTGTAAATGGAATATCATGTGTTGAAAAGGGCATTGGTCACATGTAGTAACCTTCTTATGAAATGCTATCTCTTCCCCCATCTCTTCATTGTAATAATAATTGCAACAGCAGGAGGGATATGCCAGCAGTTAAGTTCCTGGGAGGTGGGTGGGAGGGCTGTTGGGAGAGCAGAAAGAGAAGGGGAAATGGAGCTTCAGCGAAGTTTCCGTTTATGTAGCCGTGAACCATTAGGCTCTCAGTCTGCGTTTTATCTTTCTTCTTTTCCAAAAACCGTGGCCTGTTCTTTTCTTTCCAAGGATAGTTCTGTTTTGATGGTAGTGTAACCAGACCTGGGGTTATCTTGATAAGGCTCTGTGAAAGCCTCACCTTCAGACGGCTCAGGACACCTTGGTGTGGGTATTGTGTCCTGGAGGGCACAGTCCGGGCGTCCTCCGTGAGAAGCAGGGAAGAAGAATGGATAGGAGTGGATCAAGATTTCTCCTGTAGGCGGAAGGGGTGGCGAGGACCGGAGGCCCGTGTGCTGTCTCTCACACTGCAGTCCCCGCGCGACATCTGTGGCACATTCTCCCTTCCCCTTTCCCTCACCCGAATCCCCCCCAAAAATAGAATTTAAAAACCTCAAAGATCTGTCATTGCCCTCTAGGGTAGTTTTGTTCGGAAAGGTGACTTCAGAAGATGTCAGTGATGCTGGTATTTTTTTCTTCTACTGAGAGCATTCAGGTGTCTCTGGGAAAAGTAGATGAGTTTCCAGCCTGTCCCAGCTGAAACAGAGACCTACGCTTTGGAAAGATCAGAGGTGCAGTGGGGCTAGGGCAGAGGTACTTTGACAAGTGATTTTGATGTCAGCGATAATGCAGGCTGTGTGCTCAAGAGGAAAAGCCACGTGATGGGATAATAAAGAGTGTAATAATGCAATAGAAACAAAGGGCGTGGCTTTTTTTAAATAGAAAAAATAAATACCTCACAACATAAAATTCCACATGGGAAAAACAGCTGCCTGCACATGTAAACGCAAGTCCAAGAACAAAGAGAGCCATGGCTCGGGGTTGGCGTTCATGGTGATTTTCAGCTGAGTCTGGTCATAATTCCTAATCAAGCATTACCTTGATGTTTAACTGTCCTTATAAGTGCAAGCTCCCCACTCCCAGATGTGGGCAGTGGTGCATTTTAGTTTTTAGGTTGGAGCAACCCTAGAGGTTATGAGACTGACTTTGGCCTGAAGAGCTGAGTTCTTCCTACAGTGTTCACTTATTTCATTTGGGAGATGTTTATAGAGTACCTGATGGGTCCTGGGCTTGCTGACAGCTGTCAAGGGCTGGCCTGGGGTGGGGTGTGGAGACGCAAAAGTGAACCACCTCCAGGGAGCTTTCGGGGTGACCAAGAGCTGCAGACCTGACTCTCAGCTCAGGGGATGTTAGAGAGGGGGAACAGAGCAGGGTTCTGGGCCTCTGAGGAGGCGGCGTGTGTGGTCACTCGGCCTCTGTCTTGAGTGTTTCTTCATGAGGGTGCTCACTGCTTCACACGAGACTGGGCCTGTGGTTGGACGGGGACCTTTTCTTCATAGTGTTCTAGCTCTGCAGCTGAATTCCGTGCGGATGCTTGAATTTCCCCCTTGTTGATGGCCCTTCTGTTTTCATCCCTTGCTCTCTCAGAGACTGTGAGCTGCCAGTCTGCACTCTTGGCACCCTCTGCATTTCAAGGTGTTAATTTGGGCCCTGCTGCACTTGAATTTTGAAGTAAATTCTGCTTTTCTGTCTTAGAAAATGGGTGGCAGGGGGACGGTGGCAGGTTTTGGTTTTTTTTAAGCAGTGAGGTACCAGCAAGATTGGTTGGGTCGTCCGGCCGTGACAGGTGACTTCCGGATCTCAGTGGCTGAACACGGCTTCTTTCCGTCCCACGCTGCATGTCCAGTACGCTCATCAGCTGGGCCTGCTCTTGGTACTCACTCGACCCAGCTTCACAGGGCGGGATCCTGACGGGGGTCTAGATGAAAGGTCCCTGCAACAGGGCTGGGAACCCTGGAGATCTCGCTCTGACCAGGACACGGTCTGACCCGGAAGTGACTTGACTCCGCTTCAGCGGACTCGTCCCATGACCCCGTTTAACTGTAACCTGCTGCTCCTTGCACTGAACAGGGGGAAGCGGTCTAGGTGAGCAGCACCAGCCACCTTACACCTGTGGCCCGGCCTCGTGTGTTCCTGCAGGGTCTCGGTGAGCACATTGAGAGTTACATGAGTGTGGACTGAATGAACAAAGGGTATGTCTCTTAAAGAATCTGATCCTACTCAAACCTACTTTTAGTAATACTTTGATGTTCTGTTTGCTAGTAGGATTGCACCTTGGTCATCAAATGCCAAAGTGACAATTGTTTTCTCTTTTCGCCCGCTCTTGAGTCATGGTTTATTCTGATGTGATGGGCCAGGAGTTAAGGCCGGTTCCGGAAGGTTTCTGTGCTAAGTGTTATGTAACAGAGAGGTGTAGCTCACAGACTCCTTCTCCCTCGCCATCTGCCTCTTGTCTAAGCCTTCCTGAGCTTGTTTGGAGCAGCTGAGGGTCGAAAAAGAGCAAGAGTGGGCCTGGCGTCACCCCGGGCGGGGCTCCGGCAGCGAAGGCTGCGACAGAGAAGACCTCGAGGGGTGGGGGGCATGCAGGGTAGCTGTGGGTCACCTTTTGATGTTCAGAAGAACGAATTTGGGTAGGAGGCGTTTCCTGGTCACAGGGCTGATAGAGCAGCACCCGAGAGTTTCGGGACATTTGGACTTTCATCTGCGACCTCGCTGACTGTGAGGATGGTGCGTTTTTAAGTCTCCCTGGCTCCACCCTCCTTAAAGACCGCTGGGCGCTGGGGAACGGGCCTTGTGAGGGGCTGCGGGCTAAGCAGCTGCTGGCGTGTTGAGATTGTGCTGTGCGGAGTGCTGGTCCCTCAAGCATCTTTGCTGCGATACAGGAACTCATCGGTTAGAATGTCTAGGGTTTGACGTGTCCCTTTAGCATAAGGAGACTTCCCTGGTGGCTCAGAGGGTAAAGTGTCTGCCGACAATGCAGGAGACCTGGGTTCGATCCCTGGCTTGTGAAGATCCCCTGGAGAAGGAAATGGCAACCCACTCCAGTATTCTTGCCTGGAAAATTCCATGGACAGAGGAGCCTGGTGGGCTACAGTCCATGGGGTCGCAAACAGTCGGACACGCCGGAGCGACTTCACTTTCACTTTAGCGAGTATGGAACTGCATAAGATAGTGCTGATTCTGGTCAGTAATCATGTGGTTGAGGTTGTCTTTACAGACGGCTCTCTGTAGATGTGCTGCTGTCCGTGAGTTGCAAAAAGTCAGATGTGACTGAACAAAAACGACTTTGCAGACAAGTGCTATGGTAAACTGGCCGCTGGCCCCTGGCTCACAGTGACTTTCAGTGTTGACTGAAAGTCCAGAGGCTGCTCTCCAGTCCAGCTCCCTTCAGGGACAAAGGAGTGCACCCACCGGGGCTCAGACGTAGAGATGAGAGGTGAGAAACCCGTGGGAGATCCAGGTGCAGATTCACCTGAGACCCCCAGGACCCAGCAAAGGACGAGGTCCAGAGTGAGCCGGGGGGGAGTGAAGCCCTAGGAACTGGTCTGGAAAGGTCTCTGGGAAGCTCTGAAATACATGTCTCTATCATGTTTGGCCTCTGAGTTCCTACTGTTTTACTTTCACCATGAAGTCGGCCATCCAGGCCGAAGACGCTGGTGGAGGGCACGTGGCTGCCGGCATGTGGGTCTCTGTGTCATGGAAGCTGGAAGGGAGGAGGTGCTGGGGTTCGGGACCCTTCTTCAGGGCTTTGGGAGCTGCACCCTGTATTCCAGGATGAAATAAGTACTTGTTATGTGGTTTAGGGTTTTCTTCTTCCAGTTGACTTACTGTCATTTTTAAGGACAGAGTCATCCTCTGTAGATGGGACTTGCATTTCCTTTGGGTAGTTATTGAGGCCTGGGATTTCCTGGTGGAGCCCTGATGTGTCTGCCGTGGCCTTGGAGCACATTCTTTGTGGAGTTTTGTGTGTGTGTGTGTGTGTGTGTGTGTGTGTGTGTGTGTTGGGGTGGCAGGGCTGCGGGATATCTGTGGTCTGCTGGGAGTGCAGGGCTGAGTGGAAAGGATGCCTTATTTTCCACTTGATTTATAAATCCCTGCATGGGTGAAGCTCATTGCCACATCCTGCGTGGTAAAGGTTATTCTAACATCACATGGGATTCCTGGGGGAGCAGGCTTCAGGCAAGGAAGGGGATGATCAGATGCAGATGGGCTGCTGGTGGGACGAAGTCGTGATGAAATGGAATCTATGGACACTGTGTTCTGTGCTTGCGTTGTCTCTTTCTACGACTCCCACCCCCATCCCCATCTTATTCCTACCTTCCAAGGGAATGTAACTTTTCTGCCTCACTTTCCGTTAATAAATTCAGATAACCACACATCATGTACTCCTCACTGAGGTTCTATGAGAACTGATGAGATTTTGGTAAAAGCTTTGAGAGATACTGTGTAAATATATGCTGTGCAAGCAGGGACCATGGTTTTTGGCGTTGGTGTTCTGCTTTTTAACAGATGAACTGGGCATCTTTAGTGACAATTCCCACATCTTCCTTGATTTCTCCCTCCTAGCTGAGAACTCTCACACCTGGCTTTCCCACCCCCAACTTCCTGTCCAACTTTGACTTTTGCTCTGCCTGGCTTGAAAACACCACATTAACTGGAATGGTTAGCCTACTAGTCCCCCAAAATGCTTTCCATAGCCTATTTCTTAATTCTGGAATATTCTGTGGCCTGCAACGTCCTCTCCCACATGATACCCAGTCATTAAAGGTGACTCAGCTCTTAACTCTCCTGAAAAGTTTTAACTCCATCATTTTAGTTTATAGTGATCCTTGACTTCCTCCAGCATTCTTTGGAAAAATTGCCTGTCTCTCATTTCACTCAATATTCATTCATTCATATGTGGTCATCAGACCACATATCACAAGTCATTGCTCAGCTGGGGGAGAAGGGTTAGGGGTACAGTTCTTTCCAAGGGGTCTGCAGGCTGGCATGTGCAGAGATGGAGACAGCAGAATCTCAGTTCTCTTATAATTTCCTTGAAGATGAAGACTAGATGAAGTTTCACCCTATTTTGTATTGCCCACCATGTTTGCACAAAGTAAGGGCTCAATAAATACTAAATCATTGATAACAGAGAAACAGTTTTGACGTACTGGGATAAGGGAGTTGTAGATGCTTTTGGCCTGTGGAATTAAAGGAAGTTAAGAAGAGAGACCCTCACTTCTAGAGCTCCCCCGGCCAGCACTAATAGCGAGGAGGTGTTGAGTTGGGTTAGAGCTGGCACCGTGCAGTGCGTGCGTCCCAGTGGTCGGGAGGTGGACATTCTCAAAGAGCCATCGTTCTAACAAGATGAATTGTCATTGGTGGCCTGTTTTTCAACTTGAATTGGCCTGTTTCTTACAAAACAACAATAAAACAAACCAAAACCCCCTCTTCTTGGGACGTACAGTCATAAGCATTAGACCTCAACACCCTCGCAGGCTGGCCCACAGTCTCAAGGAGGAGACTGGGTTTGCGTTTGACACAAGTGATGACCCTTTGCCCACAGCTGGCTGCTCCACCTGCCTCCTGGTTCACCTGTGGCCATTAGTGCCTTTGGGAGAAGCGTCTGGTTTCCCTCACCTCTTTAGATTCTGGAATACTCATTCACATGATAGGAGTGCTTGATCATTATGGATAGTGCTATTGTGAAAGAGGAAATGTGTTCAGCTGCTTGGAGAAAATGGCCAGGAATACATTAACATTAACATAGTGTTCTCTGTTTGACGGATAATGAATGGAATGGAGATAAATGTCTCAAAACCAAAGTGCTTAGTGTGATATTCTTCTGCAGTTGTGTTGCTCTATAGGTTTGCAGATTGCTTCCTTTGAGGTGGAATGAGATTAAAAGTGGTTGGCGATCATGAGGATAGATCTCTGTTCCTTTTTTAGAGAATTGTTCCCTTTGTTGTATGATCCATGAGGATAACCGTCATTTTAAGTGAGTAATAGCCAACTCAGCCATGCAGTAGGGAGCCCTCAGTGACCGGGAGGAGCGCCTGTCCATCTCCTCCTGCTCCATCACACTCCACCTTCAGAAGCTTCAGGTAGGAGTCCATCTAGTCACCTATGGCGGTGGGTTAAGTAGCCTTGGAAACCCTGAGCATCAATAACTGAAGCCTTATGTTAGGGATGCAGTTGTATTTATTAAATTTATCCAAATATTGAGTGTCTGCCGCTTACCGGGCACAGTGCTGCTCAATTCTCACTGAAATCATAACCTTGCCGTAGCTTAATGTATGAGCTTAACTCAGCCGATTTGGTTTTCGGCCTTTTTTTTCTCCCCTTGCAATGGCAAAACTAAAAGTGGAGAAAATAAAAGAAATGTATCCGGTACTCTCCTCTCGTTACTATATATATATATATGCCCACCTTACTTGAACCTAATTCAGTTGAAGTGTTGAAAACATGGAGCTTTTGAAGCAAGATAGTTTGGGTTCAAATATGAACTCTGCCATGATGACCTTGAGCTTTGGTTTCTTCACCTGGAAAACCTTGGTCCGTCAACCTCATTGAGTTACCATGAGTATAAAGTTCCCATAAAGTGCTCAGCGTGTTGTCCTGCGGTCAGAGCACTGTGCAGTGTGGCGGCTGTCAGTAAGGTCTGTTCTGTTCAGTATTTACCACCCCAGTCTCGGTGCTGGATTCCAGAAATCTTGGGTGAATAGTTACGGTATAAACTCGAGGAGCTCTGAAGCTAGCCAGGGAAAAACCCACATCCCTATAACTACAGCCTTCAGCATTTATGTAAGGATTTCTTGTGTGTGTCGTGTAGTTGGAGTCCTGTCATTGGAAAGTCTTTGTAAAGCTTTTCTTAAGTGGCGTGGTGTTTAAGATGATAGACCTTCTCAGGAGGATGAGAAGGTGGATAGACTTTCTCAGGAAGATGCTAAGGAAGCCATGAGGATCTGAGATAGCTCACAGGCTTTCCTTACAGGGCACCAGATAAATGCCTTTCCCCGCTGGCCTCACTCAGACAGGTGAAGGACCTCCTGTAACGTCTGCGCCTGCCTTTGCTGGGGTGTGCTTTCTTAGGGGTAGGGAGACCCACCGACTCGGTCGTCCAGGACGAAGAGGGTACTTGGGTGGAAGGACTTACATTTTAAAAACCAGAAGAGTCCCAGGAAACCTGGGACCAGCTGGTCACCCTACTTCGGGGTCCTGCCCTTGTGCCACGGTCGTTGTTTGCCTCCTGAAGCAGGCTTTGTAGGTCTTTCACGTCGTTAGGGACACGGCCATCGGAAGGGAATGGGCAGGAGAGAACCGAGCGGGGAAGGATGGAGAAGGCCGCGTGGCTGGTCAGCCTCTTTATTTAGGCATCTGCTTTTGGGTAGAATCTGTATTAGCATTAGTGTTACTTTAAAGAAGAGAGCACTTTAATAAAGCCACAGAAGCTGGACAGTGTAAACTGGAAAGTTAATGAAATCTTTAAAAATTCCCCTTGGTCAGTGGTGCTTGCTGTGTGCTCAGTAGGGCTGTTGCCCAGAGCTTGGTACATAGGAGACGTTCAGTAAGTACTTGTTGAAGGAATGCTGCAATCAATGTAATCTTCAGAAACAGCTTTGAGAGCTGGGTTCCAGTTCAGGCTGGATTTGAGTCTGGGCCCTAATTTGAAAATGTGCACGCCGAGATCCGCTCTGGCTTCCTTATCGCGCTGATATCCGAGTGCATTTGTTATTATTGAGGAGCTTAGGCGCTTCTCAACCTGTCTCTTTTTCTTCTTGGTGGAAACGCCGGCCACCGGCAGATGAGTCGCCTTGTCTTTTGTTGCAGTGGGCATGCTTCTGGAGCGAGCCTGTCGTGCACACGTGATGGTGGAGTGGGCTGTGATGGGGCATTTGTGTACACAGTACTTTCCTCCCAGTGGTTGGGAGGGATTTCCTGCTGAGTCTGTTAATTCCAAGCGGGGGTTGGCAGGGGACCACACCTGGCTCCGTGAGCCTGGGTGGCAGCATCCAGAGCTGGGCTTCCGTTGGCCAGCGTTCCCGCTTTCGGAATCTTCATTTGGAGGGTTGGTTGGTGGCAACCTGATCAGGCTCTTAGGTAAGCCGTAGATTTTTCTAGTCTTTAGCTGCGGCTTCAAGTGATAATCCTTTGTTTTCTGTTTCTTCTTGAGAAGTGTTAGCCGTTTATCTGGGGATGTTAGGACCTGCAGCAAACTGCCAGAAACAGTAATTAGTTTGCTGGTTGCCAGTTCTGTAAATCTCACGCGCAGAGCACGCAAGGGCAATTGTCAGACGTTTACATCACCTTCCCATCAGACTCCCGTCTCATCATGGTGTACACTGAGAACTCACATCCCTCATGCTCCTGATAAGACAGATTTATTTCTTCATGGTTCCTTACTTCACCTAAGAAGAAGGTAAGCAGTTTGTGGAAGAGGAATCTTTTGGAAACAGAATTCATTGACTAAAGTTGTGTTTATTTCTACACACAAAATGCTGAATATTAGTTCAGACAGTGTTGCATTGCAGAATCCATAGTTTACTTTTTTTTCCTAATGGTGGAGTCGGAGCTCTCAAAAGTTAATTGGTCATACACCTTAAGTTTATATAAGAATAATAAATAAGGTCTTTGAGAATTGCATCTCAGGCCAGTCATACTTCCCTACAAGAAGTTCATTGATGTACAAGGAAAAATGTCTTTACTAAGAAGTTAAAAAGAACACATCAGATTTGACTCTAGACTGATTATACCTTGTTTGTGAAATCTGTCCATGCAGATGCCAAGCCCTCTTTTTAATGTACTCCTTAAAATAACATCTTCTTGGGGTCCAGTCCAATCTGCAGTGGAAATTGAAGAAGACGCTGTCCAGACAATTTAGAGTTCCTTGTAAATTAGGAGGGCAGTGATAATCAATTTTGAAGTCTAAGTGTGATTCAGCCTCATTCTTCTGGTTGGCTTGGCTTTTGTTTTATTCCTTGTTCTTGACTGACTGCAAAAGGCATTGCCATGTGCTTCTTTTTCCACTTTTTGTGAAGGTGGTCGGGATTGACTTCGCCGGGACCCTAGATGCCTCCCCTCACCGTAGGAGGAAGCGGTTCTGAACAGGCTGACTTTCCTCTGGGTTCTGAAGTCTGCTTCCTTCTCATTTTAACTTTTCTTTAGAGATTCTGACGTGAAAAGAAGCAAATATCTTTTATGAGGCTAGTGTCATTCAGTATAATCTGTGTACTGTTAGATACACTTTGTTTTCCCAAAGCTGGTCCAGAGAAAAAGAAGAGTTAGAGACAAGAGTTTGGGGGAGGAAAAATGAGTGAAAAGAACAATGAGGGTAAATAATTGCATGGGACTATGGTATTCTTAAAATTTTAACTTTAGCTTTAAAAATAAGAAACACCGTTGTTTACATGGTGATATTGGTTTGTAATTAATAGCATCTTGCCCAAGCAAATTGAAGTTGCTATTAATAATCTACAAAACAACATGAAAGTTCATCAGGTGCTTTTTTCCCCAAGCTCGGTTGGATTCTACAGTATATTTTATGACAGTTGAAGGACAGTTTTGGGGGGGGAGGAGATGGCTACGGTAGATATGTTTGTTATTTGTTTCAGGTGAAGTGCTGAGAGTTTTAAGCATATTATTTGGGAGGGAAGTTTCCTAAGATTCTGGAAACTTATGTAACTTCTTCAAGGTCACACAGTGAATTTACACCAAAGCCAGGATAGGAACCGGGGGAGACTGTGCTGGGGAGCCGGGAACCACTTTCACAACTGGGACTAAAGATGGGAAGAAGCAGCCCTTTTCTGTTGGGACCCAGCAGGCTCCGTGCAGTGTGATTTAGGAGGAGCTCTGCCTTCTGCCCTGTCCTGTCTTGGGAGCAAGGATGGATGCGTTTGGTCAGCCATCTGCCTGAGTCAGTCGCACGTTGTCTTGGAGGCAGTGTGGTTTGGAAGACTCCCCGACAGGTCCTGTTGGGAAATTTGCAGTGAGGTTTCCGGCTATTACCTGACTTTGCCCTGTGCTAACAAGTTCCTATGGAGTCTGACGGTGGGAAGTGTTTCTCTAAAGACCACTTGACTGACAGCCAGTATGTGTGGCTGGGAACTTGAGACTTTCATGAATACATTGCTAAAAAACATTGAACAAACAGGCATTTTTTTACTCACCTTCCTCTCCTAGTTCCTCTTTCCCCCCCAAACAAAAAGGGAATAAATCATATCCTTTCGCATTGGCATTCCTTTGTTTTTGCAGTTACCTTTTTCCTGGAACCACTTTTTCTGTCTACCCCTCCCTGCCAATAAAAACACAGCTTTCTGATGGAAAACCATGAGTATACGCTTCCTTCAAGACATCTTTCCTGTTCCACTTGCCCTATGGATTCTCTTCCAACTCTCTCAAAATTAAATTTTCCTTCCATTGTTTCCCTTAAATCCCACTTATCCACATATCTGATAATTCTACAAATGCTTGCCTCCGCTGCTCCACTGTGAATTCTTTGACTGTGGGACTTTGTCTTGTTTAGGAGCTTGGGTGAGTGAATGGAGGGACCAGCAAGTGAGCGGATGAACAGACTATCGATACGTGGATTTGCTGGGATTGGCGAGAATGTATGGTTGTGGGAAACGGTGGAGGATCCAAGCGCTGATGTGTGTGTGGTTCTGGACACTGGCTCAATGCTTACCAAAGTCTCAGCATTATCGCCGTTTGGGGCTGGTTGACTCTCTGTTGTGGGGAGACTGTTCTGTGCCCGGGGGCGCATCCCTGGGCTCTGCCCTCCGGGTGCTTGTTACCCAGCTGGGCGGCCAAGGATGTTTCCAGATGTTGCCACGTGCCCCTTGAGAGTCAGAGTCGCCCCAGTTGACACCCACTGTACGGGGCTGCTTTCCGCATCGAGGCGGGGCCACGTGACTGGTTCTCACCAAGAGGACATGTGTGGGAATGAGAGGCGCCGAGAGGAGGGGTGCTCCTGCCCATCGGCTCTCTTCCCGGTCTGCTGGCCGGCTGCAGGGGGCCGGGGAGAACCGCGAAGCCCTGGAGTATGGGGGAGTCGCAGGGGGAAGGCGCCTGAGTCCTGCCTGACCGCGTGGAGCAGAGCCTCGGGTGCCAGACTGCGCCGGGCCGCAGTGTGAAGGCGTTAAACCACACGGCGTTAGCCAGGGAGGCCTGGGGGCACTTGTTTTGGCAGTCAGTCTACCTTCCCTCGGGATTTCCCCGGTGGTTCAGGGATAGAACAGTCGGCCTGCAATGCAGGATCCGTGGCAGGAGCCGTGGGTTCAGTCCCTGGGTTGGGAAGATCCCCTGGAGAAGGAAACGGCAAACCACTCCAGTATCCTCACCTGGGAAATCCCATGGCCAGAGGAGCCTGGTGGGCTGCAGTGTGTGGGGTGGCAAAGAGTCGGACCGGTTTAGAGACTAAACAGGCGTACCCACTGCCTCCCTAGCCTTCCCTGACACTTGGGATTGCGCTGAGGCAGCCTTGCCAGTATTCCAGGTAGTGAGTAAAAACAGACATTCTAGCCATGGACAGTGAGAGTTTGTTCCTGTGTAAGCAGTAAGACATCAGTCTTACTGCTAAAATTCTTTTGCTCTCTAAAATTTATCAGAAAATAAGAGTGTGGTAATGTGGATTTATTATTCCACTAGTCTAATAATTCTGACCTGTGAATAACAACTATCCCTGAGCTATAAATATTTTTAGTAAAAAGTAATAAAACATCAAACGTCCCAGCAGTTCTCATTTCCCCAGGTAGGAATATGTGTCTGCAACGCAAGTTCAAGTTCAAATATTTGTGGTAATTTATGTTTAATGCATCTTTGTATTGGGCGGGGGGATGACAGATGTTGATACCCTACAGTCACAGCTGTTCCCCACACCGTTAATAAGCAAATCGCTATATGGCGTGATGGACTTTGAAAATGAACTCATATATGCTTCTTGCCGCTGAACGCGGTGGATTAGTATTCTTTAAAAAGCTGAACCCACGGCTCGCTTATCAGACCAGAGTCAGCGCCTCGGACTAGATTTCCTTTGAAGCCATTGATTGTATTTGTGGTTGTGTCTACGTCGAGCGTAAGTCCGGAATGCATAAGTCAGACGGTTTCCTTTGACACCCCTTTGGACGACAGCGGTGGGGTTGTTTGTGGGAGACCGTGGCTGATTGTGGGTGAGCCCTTCGTTGGCTGAAACCTTTGTGTTGGAGCCAGTGGTCCAGCGCCTGCCTGTTTGCATACCGTTCAGCCCACTATACAGAGAGACACCCCAGGTGAATGTCGCCTTTCCTGTCAGTCAGACACGCCCACTCAGCAGATGGAGCAGCTTTGGCTTGATGACTTTAAGACGGTGAAGCCTCTCTTTTTTCTAGAAGAAATCTTGCTAGGCATCCTAAGTACCAGATATTTTTGGTTCTTCTGTTTTTCATCCCATATAAAACATTTTACAATAATAATAATAATAACAGCTAATACAGTACTTTGGTCATCTGGTGCCAATAGACTCATTGGAAAAGTCCCGGATACTGGGAAAGATCGAGGGCAGGAGAAGAGGGTCAAGAGGATGAGACGGCTGGACGGCATCACCGGTGCAATGAACATGAACTTGGGCAAGCTCCAGGAGATGGTGATGGACAGGGAAGCCTGGCGTGCTGCGGTCCATGGGGTCGCAAAGAGTCGACACAGCTGAGTGAGTGAACAGTAGCAAGCTGATACAGGTGGCACTAATTCTGTGTCGGGCTCTTAAGTGTTTTGGATACAGTATGTGATCATTATTATAGTCGTCTTAAGGGGGAGCTACTATTACTATCTCTAGTTTAATTTCTTCGTTTACAGGAAATTGAGGCACAGAAAGGCTAAGTGGTTTACCCAAGGTCACAGAGGAGTAAGTGCCAGAGCTGGGATTAGAACCTGGCCTTCGGTGGCTCCAGAGTTTATGCTGTAAGCCACTGCGGTATCTGCTGCAGACTTTCCATTCTGTTAAGATGACTCACTTTCTCTGAGATGTCCTGTATTTTTATGACTTCAACTAACATCTGTATGTGATAATTAAAAAGAGTTATTGATGTTATTGCATTATTTTTTTGCATAGGTTGAGCATCATTTCCTTGCTAAGCTGTCAGCTGATGGTCTTGTGTCTTCTATAACTCTCGGCACAAATGCTTCCTTGTAAGAAAGTGCTAATTTAGCATGTCGTTTTGATTATTTTCATATGGGAGGTGGGAGTTTCCCTGACGGCTCAGACGGTAAAGAACCCACCTGCCAATGCAGGAGACGTAAGAGACACGGGTTCGATCCCTGGGTTGGGAAGATCCCCTGGCGAAGGAAATGGCAGCCCACTCCAGTGTTCTTGCCTGGAGAATCCCACGGACAGAGGGGCCTGGAGGGCCTCAGTCCCTGAGGCCGCAAAGAGCCGGACACGCCTGAGTGACTCACACACACAAATGGGAGGCTACCGCTGCGGGAGGAAGCACGGCGTGTGCAAGGGACTCAGATGCCAGGTGATAACTGGATGAAGTGGCCTTGGGATTCAGAGGGGGACAGATGGCTTCCTGCTGGAGAGTGGCCTCCTGGAGGAAGTGGCATTTACCAACTCCTGGACAGGTGGGTAGTCATCTGGACAGGCGGGCAGGTGCAGCGGCATTTCTGCAGAGCAGGTGTAAGGTGGGGGGCTTGTCTTCTGGACAGACGATGCTCTCCAACTGACGTACGGGGTGAGCAGGACTTCTGGGGGGAGGACTAGAGTGGTTGGTGGAGAGGGGCTTTGGGATTCCTTTGGCAGGAAGCCACTGACGACGTGGGGGCCGGGAGGACGCGGTGTGGAGCTGTGCTCTCGGAAACTTACTCTGGCCGCGGTGAGTGTGGATCTGCGGGGACAGGACAAGGGTGGGGAGGCCGCTGGGGGCCGGAGCAGAGACGGGGAGACGGCCTCCCGGGGCGCGGAGGAGGGGAGGGACGAGTGAACACGGGCGGCGTTCCAGAGCCAAACTCAACCGAGTGAATGGGGGGGGGGAGGTAAACAGGGCTTCAAGTCTGAGGTCCTGGGTGAAGAAGGGTGCTAACAAGTGTAAGACTGCAGAGGAAGGACCGACGTGGCAGACAGCAGGAGTCCACTCTGGGAATCCAGCAGCGAGGTCAGAGCTGCCCTTGGAGGGCAATCCACATCTGCGTGGTCAGCCCGAGGTTGAACCTGTCGCCATGGGTGAGAGACCCTCTCGAGGTTTGGCTGTGAGAGGACAGAGGTCAAGAGGATGGTGGGAACAAGGGAAAGAATTACTGGAGCAGAGGATGCCTGAATGTGTTGAAACTGAAAGTGGCTTATGACGTGTTGGGGCTTCCTTGGTGGCTCAGTGGTAAAGCATCGCCTGCAATGCAGGACTTCAGGTTGTCATATAGCTTGATTTCTATTTATCACTCCCTGACTGGTTATGATTTCTCCTAGATTTAAAATTTTCATAGACTGTGCATGAGGGTTGCTGTCTATAGGACCCTGCCTGGAATACAGGGAACCTGGTTGGAAGACCCTTTCCTCATCTGAGCCGGTTCGCTCTGGCCAGAGGGCGTGTGCGCTCAGTCATGTCTGAATCTTTGTGGCCCCATGGGCTGTAGCCCACCAGGCTTCTGTCCGTGGAATTTTCTAGGCAGGAATCCTGGAGTGGGTTGCCATTTCCTGCTCCAGGGCATCTTCCCAGCCGAGGGATCAAACCCGAGTCTCCTGCATTGGCAGCTGGATTCTTTAAAACTGCACCGCGTGGGAACTCACCAACTCCTAGACGTGCTTTTGGCCAGCCAACCTGCATGCTCTTGTATTCAATTCTGTCTTCTATTCTTCTGTGCTTCCCGCCTGCCAGTGCAGGAGATGCCAGAGACGTGGGTTAGATCCCTGGGTTGGGAAGATCCTCTGGAGGAGGAAATGGCAACCCACTCCAGTATTCTTGCCTGGGAACTCCCAGGGATGGAAGAGCCTGGTCGGCTACAGTCCACAGGGTCACAAAGAGTCGGACACGACTGAGCACACACACTTTCTGTTCCTCTATCCTCCTCCATCCTCTTACTCAAACTATAACTCTTCCTTTAGTTTCCTGCTCAGGTCTCTTCACCGAATCCCCGATTATTATTTGTGTGTGTGCTCAGATGTGTCTGACTCTTTTCGAGGACTCCAAGCAGTAAGACTGGAGTGGGTTGCCGTCACCTTCTCCAGGGGATCCTCCCAACCCAGGGATCGAGCTCGGGTCTCCTGCCTGTCTTGCACTGGCAGGTGGGTTCTTTACTGATGGCACCCCTGGAAGCCTTGATAATGGCCCCTAAAAGCGACCCGCACTGCCTCGTGTGTCTCTCAGACCTTCGTGCAGGTCCCAGGCACAGCCAGCTGCGGTCCAAGGGTGGGTGTGGGCTCTCTGAGGGCTGGGTCTGCCTTATTCTTCTTTGCAGTCCGATGACCTAACTTATTACTTTTTTGACCAGTAAATATGAGTGTGAACTGTTATGCCTTTAACTAGTTCTCAATCTCCTTGAGGATTGCGGAGATCTAACTCTTTTTATTTTTTGTATTTCCCATGCCCTTTTGGATATCTTCATAGATACTGGTCAATTAAAGGCAGTGTCCTCAGAAAGTTTCCTCTTTGGGGACACTGAATCTTGGCAGCTGAATCTTGTGTCTGCACTCAGAAGTGTAATATGTTAGTTACCACCTTTGACTTAGTTTATACTTGTCTGCTATTGGAAAGACGTAGTGACTATCTTGATAGATTCTTCTCTTGATGTGGTGTTAGGTTGTGGCTGCAAGGACAGTCTCAGGGCACATTGCCACGAACTTTTTGTTCAACCCAGTGGTTTTCCCTTTGGGTTTAAAGTAAGATATTGAGTTAGGTTTTCAGGAAACAAAATATACTCAGAGCCGAAGTGGGTACAAATAGAAGTAGAAGCATGAAATTCATTTTTATACTTCTAAAATTAACTTAATCAGACAAAATTCATTAAGTATGGTATGAAAAATGGTTGTGAATAAACAGAATTAAACTATGCATGTTAACATAGATTAGGAGAATATTTTGGAGAGTAAAGCAGCTTTAATTTTCCTTTCCTGAGGTTTGTTACTAACACAGTCTCGGCTCCATCAGCCTCAAAAAACTCCTAGCAATTAGTACTGATTAACTAGAATCTGCTGGTCTGGGCTCTGGCCTATTTCATTTTCTCAGAAAACAAGCCCACTTTCTCTGGGTTACAGAGAAAGAACCTTTACTCCTTCAGAGAACGTTTGGTGGGCTGATGCTCATAACTCACTTGTGAATAGTGAGACTTTAGTATGTTGGAAGAGAAAGAAGCAAGTGGGGGCGTTGGCCCCAGTGCTGTAAGAGGTAAGCCTGCCAGTCTTTAAGTTTGGAGATTGCAAAATTTTGGGTAAAGTATTAAATACCTTTGAATTGGATTTGTACTTTATGTGAAAAAATTGCTACTGTGTACTTCAGTTAAGTTCAGTTGCCCAGTCGTGTCCGACTCTTTGAGACCCCATGGACTGCAGCATGCCAGGCCTCCCTGTCCATCACCAACTCCCGGAGTTTGCTCGAACCCATGTCCGTTGAGTCGGTGATGCCATCCAGCCATCTCATCCTCTGTCATCTCCACCTTCTCCTGCCCTCAATCTTTCGCAGCATCAGGGTCTTTTCCAGTGAGTCTGTTCTTCCCATCAGGTAGCCAAAGCATTGGAGTTTCAGCTTCAGTGTCACTCCTTCCAATGAACACCCAGGACTGATTTTCTTTAGGATGGACTGGTTGAATCTCCTTGCAGTCCAAGGGGCTCTCAAGAGTCTTCTCCAACACCATAGTTCAAAAGCATCAATTCTTCAGCGCTCAGCTTTCTTTAAAGTCCAACTCTCACATCCGTATATGACTACTGGAAAAGCCATAGCTTTGACTAGATGGACCTTTGTTGGTAAAGTAATGTCTCTGCTTTTTAATATGCTGTCTGGGTTGGTCATAGCTTTTCTTTCAAGGAGCCTTGCTCCTCTTTTAATTTTTGGCTGCAGTCACCATCTGCAGTGATTTTGAAGCCCAAGAAAATAAAGTCTGCCACTGTTTCCATCGTTTCCCCATGTATTTGCCATGAAGTGATGTGACCAGATGCCATGAACTTAGTTTTCTGAATGTTGAGCTTTAAGCTAACTTTTTCACTCTCCTCCTTCACTTTCGTCAAGAGGCTCTTTAGTTCTTCTTTCCTTTCTGCCATAAGGATGGTGTCATCTGCATATCTGAGGTTATTGATATTTCTCCCAGCAATCTTGATTCCAGCTTGTGCGTCATCCAGTCCAGCGTTTCTCATGATGTGTTCTGCATATAAGTTAAATAAGCAGGGTGACATATACAGCCTTGACGTACTCCTTTTCCTATTTGGAACTGGTCTTTTGTTCCATGTCTGGTTCTAACTGTTGCTTCCTGACCTGCATACAGATTTCTTAGGAGGCAGGTCAGGTGGTCTGACTATGTACTTGGCAGTCACTAAATCTAGTCTCTTGTGAAACTCAAGTCACCCAATGTAACCCTCACGGTAATTTAGGAGCAGGTTTCGTCCGCATTTTTTGGATGACCGCGCTGAGGCACGGAGAGGTTTAGCATCTTGCTCAAGCTTGTGCTATCACGTGGCAGAATGGAAACTCAGTCAGTAGCATTGGTGTGTCAGTGCATTATGATACAGTGATCTTTCAAAAGCTTGCACTGTTGAAAAGTACCGGTAAAAAGCAACTGGTGTCGGCACTTCCTGGTGGTCCAGTGTTAAAGTCTTCCGGGTTAAGACTTTGCCTTCCAATGCAGGTGGCTCAATCCCTGGTCAGGGAGGTAAAATCCCACATGCCAAAAAAACCAAAACATGAAACAGAAGCAATATGGTAACAGATTCTATACAAACTTTAAAAATGGTCCACATTAAAAAAAATCTAAAAAAGGAAAAAAATAACTGCTATCAGAAGCAAGATATATGGACAGCAAGCATCTTCAATGAGCATACTAAATATGAAATTCTAAAAAATTTAGTTTTCATGTCAGTTACTCTGTGCTCTGGTCAGGATAGCACTGTAAGTATTTATCTTATTATGGCTATTTTGTTTCTATACCAGAAATTCATCCTGAGATTATAGTGCAGTGAGTAGCCGCTAAAAGCATGTGATGGTAGAGGATACTGAGGTTATTTTGAGGAAAGTGTTCTCTGGTGGAATAGTCAGTGCTTTTCCAGTGTAGGCCAAGCCAGAGAGAAAGGAGGCCTGATGATGGATTTGTAGCATATGATGGAAATGGGTCGGTTTTCAGCGGTGTTTTGGCGATTAAAAGTCAGACTGCTCAGAGTTCATTCAGAAATTTTAACCATGTGTATCAAGGTCATTAGCAATACTTTTTGGCTGGGTATTAAGTTGTTTTTTTTTTTTAATAAACGTTGTTCATCTCTAGCCTGCTGTTCTGTGAACCCCCTTCTGAGTGTCGGGGGTAATGAACACCAACAGGTTTGCCCTCCTGACCTCAGGACCCTTTTCTGGAAGCTCCTCATGAAAACTTCGGCCTTTTGCCACGAACACTGCACGATGAAAGCAGCTCATGCCCTCCCGAGTAAACGGTTTCCATTTGATAGTCAGGAGAGTCTGGGTCTAAATGGGGTGAATTGTTCGCCTGAGGTGGCTGCGATTCAGAGACGGCGTGAGTGAGCCCTGATAGGACATTCAGCCTGTGTGGTCCCAGCCGCGCTGCAGGAACCACCTGATGCCCGCTCGGGTCGTCCCGCCCTTCCTTCTGACGATCTGCCATCTGCAGACCGCAGAACCCCGCTAGCGCACGCTCACCCTGCAGCCTGCCGGCCTTGGTTTACCATTAGGCGTTCATTCCTTGTGGTGTGCAGAAGACGACATGAACTGGCCCTGGTGGACTCAGAGCTGCACGCCTGCTCTGCTCCTGTGAGCCTAGCAAACCACCCCGCGTTCGCAGCTCGCGGGGTCGCTGCCGTGGAGGCTCATGCCGATAACCCGGTGCCTGGCCCACTAAGGCGCTGGGGGCTGTGTTCATTATTGCATGCATGTTAGTCACTCACCCTCAGAATAAGGCCGAGGGAGGAATCGGAAGCGGGCAGAGAAGTTACGTGATGTGTTTGAGACCGACAGTCAGTATAAATTAGTTCTTTGTTCCTTTTGGGTTTTATGTCCGTGAAAGTGAAAGTCGCTTAGTTGTGTCCGACTCTGTGACCCCACGGACTATACAGTCCATGGAATTCTCCAGGCCAGAAAACTGGAGTGGGTAGCTTTTTCCTTCTCCAGGGCATCTTCCCAACCCAGGGATCAAACCCAGGTCTCCCACATTGCAGGTAGATTCTTTACCAGCTGAGCCACAAAATGCTTTGCTAAAACGTGAGTGCCCTTGCGTAGGGTTACTATACATTCACCTCCGTAAGGGTGTAGCAGCTAACCCTGTGATTCAGGCTTCTACCAACCCCTCTGAGAAGTGGGTGCAGGGCTTGGGGGTGGAGGGCAGAGGGCGGGCCAGATGGAGGGAAGGCGAGAAGGAGGACGCAGGGTGTAATGTGATCCGAGCTGGTACAGGCCCTGCTGAGACTTGAGGATGGGGTGTGAAGGAGTCAGGGGAGCTTCAAAGCCAGGCAGGAGGTCCAGATCCGGAAAGGTGGGGGCGCCCAGTCCCAGCTGGACCTCTGCCTGGGGCAGAGCTGGTCCCTTACTTTGCCTGACTTTTTTCTCGATCGGACCTGAGCAAGTGAGGCCTGCAAACTCTCTGATGGGAAGATAGGACTTGGATTCTTTCTGTTTCTTGGTTAAACTTAAAAGAAGCCTTGGTCTCTCCATACCCTTAAAAGGAAGGAGAGACGAGTGATGTCCTGAAGCAGAATCTCCAGGCAGTGGCTCTGGGGAGACACCCGGGGCGCGACTTTTGGGGGGATTTCAGGGGTGTGACGGGGCCACGCCAGCGGTGAGGAAGCAGGGGTGAGGGTCGGCTGGGTGGGGAGGTGTTCTCCTCGGGTAGAAGACAGCAGAGCAGGTGAGAGCACTTGGTGGAGACGGGCTCTGTGCGAGGCAAGCAGACGTGGACAGGAAGATTTTTAAACTGCCGTTGCACGTGTATGTTTGCAAGAATAAATCCCACCCTCAGAGCCTGTGAGCGGTGACGTTTGTTTGGAGAGCACAGGCCACGTCACAGCTGCAGTGAAATCTGGCCGCTGAAGGCTTCCTGCTGTGCTGTCTACGCCCCACCCCACCCCAGCTGAATAATCCTTAAAGCAGGGGACTCGTGTTAGCTGTGGGTCCAGTAAGGTGCTATTTCCGTATTTTCAGTTCTTTCTTTCCAGGAGAGGCTTGAGAGGAGCAGGAGGATGTGGCAGGAAGGACAGGTGGCGATGCTGGACTCGAGCTGGTGAACGTGCCCACCTTTTCCTTCCCGAGTTGAACTGAGGAGGAACAAGCTCAGCGTCTAAGGGTGTATCACGGAACACAAATGCTTGCCGTGCAGCCCAGTCACACGACCACCGTCGTAGCTTCCCGTCCAAAGGTGCCTCTGCTTAGACACTTTCTCATCTTGTCTTCATCTCATGGTTCCTTGTATTGTAAGCAGTTGAAATTTGAGAGAAATTTCGCATGTCTATGGATTTCCATCATTAGAATTTTGTGATGGAAATGGTTAAGACTGGAATTCCTTGAACTAGTCCTTCCCACAAAGAAACAGAGAACTTAGGATATTCCTAGAACACACAAGCTTAACCAAGATGTCAGAATGTTCTGAAACCCTTTTCTGAGAACCTGACATGCTTATGAAAGATCATTTTTATGAACAATGGATGCTCTTTAGTTTTTCTATTTAATCATTAAAGTGGAAACCCTAAGAAACTCAAGAATAGGCAATTCTTTGTCTGCTTTTAAGTCCCTTGGGAAGAGTGCTGTGTGCCCTTGCCCTTTCTGTGGAGCAGCCTGGAACGCCTGGTCCTGACCATCCTGCCCCGCATCCTTCCTCTGGAACTGCAAGGCCAGATGCCGCTGCATGTGTCTCATCATTCAGCCGACAGCTCGGAAGGTGCTTCTAAAGGCCATGCTCAGCCTGGTGACCCGAGGGGGCCTCTCTGGATGCCCAGGGCAGTAGGTGCCCTGCAGGGTCAGCCCAGGGTGTCTGGACTGGACTGCCCTCTGTCCTGACGTCTCCAAGCTGACACTGAGCAGGCGGGGCTGCTCTGGAGACACTGAGTAAACGGGGAAGAAATGAGACAAGTTAGAAAATATCTGGCAAATGCTTCTCCCTGGGAGAAACACCCCTGAACGTAGCCCAGATAGTTGCTGTAAAGCGACGGCCAACCTCTAGGATCAGGAGCTTGCTCTGAAGGCCTGTGCCGGCTGCAGGCGAGGTGCAGGGACAGGAAAGCCAGCATCGCGTGTGACGCTGTTACCAGGAGTCTCCTTGGAAGCTTTTACCAAAGAGACACGGGGCATCCAGAATGCCCCCCAGGGGCTCGTTAAGTTCTAAGAAGGTGAGGGAAGATGATTTAATGTAGTGTTTGTTTTAGCTAGGGTATGAGCTGAAGGTTAAGTTTACATAGCAATCCAGCGTATTTTTGTGTGTTTTCCCAGTACCTCGGAGGAATCACATGCACTGGACGTTTGCACCTGTTCTAAGGGGGTCACAATTTATGTGATCACCAATAGTTGCAACTGTTATTTGTGCTTTCTGTGTTGTCTGTGGCATCTGGGTTTGTTTGATGCCAAGTTCGTGGTCAGGAACGGAGGCCTGAATGGTTGGGACTGGTGCTGTGGGGAGTCCAGGCTGCTTTGCATCAACTCATCCCTGCAGAAGGGTCGACAGACCTCCCTCCTTAAAATTAAAAACGAGACAGCTACAAAACCCCCAGCTTCCAGGTATCTCTTTGCCCTCCCTTCTGCTGCCAGGAAGCAACAATAAAAGCCAGTTGGAGCTGGGGATTGTTTGTCTCTCTTTGCTTTTGTAACACATGGGTGACTCTTGAGTTTCCCCCTCTAAAGATTATCCCTGGCCGATTTAAAATCCGAAACAGGCTTGCTTCATAAACCCATTCGCTAGTGAGCAGACAGCTAGGTGTTCTCTCCGTCACATGGTGGCCATGTTTGAATGCCTGATGGAAAAAATAAAGCTCCCTGACAGGCAGAGCTTTGAAAAAGTGCACAAAATCCCTTGCCCACTCTTAAGGGTCCTGAGTCAATTTGGCACAAGCCCCTGAGTCTGTTGTCTGCTTTGGCTTTGAACGCGTTTGTCACGGCACATTGTCGGTTCCAAAGGTTTAGGGACCACCTCTCTGCGGCCCTGCTGTGGGTGCAGGGGCCGGTCATGGAAGAGCCAGAGTTGTTGCCTTGGAGAAGCAGTTCGTGGATTCGAGGGGGAGACTCACGTGTGCCCCCAGTGTCGGGGAAAGTCACTCAGTCGTGTCCGACTCTTTGTGACCCCATTGACTGTACAGCCCATGGGATTCTCCAGGCCAGAATACTGCAGTGGGGAGCCTTTTCCTTCTCCAGGGGATCTTCCCAACCAGGGATCGAACCCAGGTGTCCCACGTTGCAGCCGGAATCTTTACCAGCTGAGCCACCAGGTAGCCCCAGCGTCAAGAGTAAGTTGTGAACGGTTGACAAGGGGGATGCATGTGGCCTGCAGGAGCAGAGAGGGGGGTGAGGGGAGAGATGCCCACGGGGGTCTCAGGAGCCCTCCTGGGAGGAGAGGCAGAGAACAACAGGTGTGTAGTCTGGAGAAGCCAGAGTGTGGGGAAGATGGAGCAGCTGGAAGTGGAGCCAAGCCGCCCAAGTGTCTACAGACCTCGGCGGGCGTGTGGGCCTTGCTGCCTGATCATGAGGAGTAAGGCGGATATTCGAGGCTGGGGGTGGCGTGATCAGAGAGTCCACAGCGTGGGAAACTGGGCAGAAAGTGTGGTGTGGATCCTGGCTCTGCCGTGTTCTTGCCCTGTGACCTAGGCAAGTGCATTGAGTGTGTTTGCTGACTTGCCTTGCCCTGCATTACGGGGACCCTGAGGGCGCCTCCCCTGGATTGTCCCCAGGGGTAAGGCGGCATCACATTAAAGCCCTGGCGTGGAGGAGTGCTCCCGAGGGCTGCCTGGCCTCTGACTTGCCCCTGAGGACCAGCGTGCAGGGTGGGGAGAGAGGGGGAGGTTGGAGATGGGGGACCCAGTTTTCCGGCTCTCAGGGTGGTCTGGACTGCAGTTCCCCGGGAGATGTGCCCTGTGGGACCTTGGTCTCTGGGCTCCTTTGTGGTCACGTGGTCAGGAGCATCCCTGCTTCTCCACCCTGGTCAGGGTGTGAACCCTGGTGCTGGCTGCAGGAGCAGACCTACGTGACGTTCTAGGAGGCAGCACAACCTGGGCTCCAAGCAGCTTTGGAGACTTCATATTGTCTTCTCTTTCGGACCACAGGGTTTGTTCCAGCTCCCAGTTGTTCCAGCAGGGAGATATGTAATTGACTCTCAGCTGGCCAGCCTTCCTTGCAAACTAAAAGAAAGCTCTCATTTTTAGAGTTTTATGCAGGTTTCTTTCAGGAGGACATGGACAGATACCACCTAGATATTTGCCTTAAATTTAAAACTGCCTTGGAAATTCATCAGACTATACATCTAGACTCGAATGTGGAGAAAACTCTTTTTTTCCGAGGCACCAAAGGATTAGTCCATCCTGAACCTCTCTGAGGCAATAGAGATGCTAAGAACTAGATTCTGCAATGAAATGGAGGCTGCTGGCAGGGGATTATTTAGAACTTGGGTTTAGACGGTTTGCAAAACAATTCGGCAAGTCTGTGAAGGCAGTGGGGAAAGAGTATTGCTTTTCTGTGCTGCCAGCCAGGTTTGTCACTTGGATTAGTAATTTAGATAGGAACAGCCGTGAATCACCGCTCAGCGTTTCACATTTAATTTTATCCTGGAAGCAATTTCCCTTTCAAATTCTCGAGCTGTAGTTATCATTAATGAATTAAACATTATGAAACCCAGAGAACTACTAATTCATTTTGAAATAAGTAGACATTTAAATCTGAAAAAGAAACCTTAAATTTCCTTCAGTGGTGTTTAATATTTTCAAGCTGACAAGTTGGGGAGGGCACTTCGCAGAGGAGATTTCTCAGGGTGCAGGTGGGGAGTCCTGAGGCCTCCGTGCCCGGCATCTTGGCCGCGGGTTTGGGGGCGGGAAAGGCATGTTTTCTCGGTGACCAGTGGTGGGTGTTCTCCAGAGCAGGAGGATTGTAGTGTGTGGAAGAGGCAGCTGCTTGGAGTCAGAGCTGCCCACCCAGCTCTCCTCGCCGGTGCTTTCCGCCTGGTCATTTCCTGGGGTCCCTGCCTTCCCTGCTCTTGTTCAGAGATGCTTTGGGGAAGGGTCCGGTCCCTTCCGTCGTCACAGTTGTTGGACATGAGACTGTGGTGCTCCAGCTTCTCACTCTCTGAGGTCCAGCTTGCCCGGGGTGATGGTTATGAAGGGTCCCCTGCTTGCACAGATGCTTCTGACGACTGGGAAGCCCCGAATGAGACAGAAGGCCAGCGTTCTTACGTGTTTGGGGGTTCCCCTCAAAGACACTTGACCATGCTGGTCAGAGAATCAGCAGATCATGTCCACAGCAACGTTATCTGAACGACTGAAAAAGATAAAGGTCTACTTTTCAAGGCCAACAGGTCTGATTCCCTTTGGAACTTTTGTTTGACCCCATTTTTTTTTTTTAAGACGAAATTTAGAGCTTTTTTTCCCCCCATGCCCGTTGCCATGCCTTTTGGTTTGTTAACTGAACTTCTTTGCAGGATGGTCATTGCATCTGTGATCTTATGTGAGCCTCAGTTTCCTTGTCTGTGAAATGGGAGTTATAATACTTTCCCTCATTCCCTCTTGTATGAAGATGACACCAGACCATGCTGTGAAAACACCCATTAGTCTTTCTGTAAGCATGTGAGCAGGGAAGGGACTGATGGTCAATATGCAGGAGGCAGGATTTTGTAAGTAGGGGGGAATAAAACCTTCCATTTCTATGGCCCCCCCACCGCCACCCTGTTCCTTCCCCTCCTTGGGGCCTGAATTAGATGGTCTAGTTTCTTAGGGGAAGGAAGGTTCCTTCCAGGGATGCTGGGCCTTGTCTGTCTTCTTCCAGTTCAGCCAGGTGGGCTACCACACTATGAGAGATGTTCCTGATCACAAACATCTACAGATCTTCCTTGGCTTACAACCAGGTTATATCCCAGTCAACCCTTCGTACATCAAAAGTATCATAGTAAAACGTGGTTTGAATACACCCAACCTGTTAACACCGTGGCTCAGCCTCGCCCACCCTAGACGTGCTCAGAGCACTTCCACAAGCCCACCGTTGGGCAAAGCCGTTGAGCGCAGAGCCCCTCCCTTCTCCAGAGGATCTCCCTGACCCAGGGATGGAACCGGGTCTCCTGCATTGCTGCAGATTCTTTACCATCTGAGCCTCCAGGGGAGCCCAACGCAAAACCTATTTTGTAATAAAGTTTTGACTGTCTCGTATAATTTATTGAATGTTGTACTGAGCGTGAAAGACAGAATGGCCACCTGGGTACAGAGCGGTCGCTTACGCTGGTGATCGCGTGGCTGGCGTGGAGCCGTGCTCGGGGCCATTGCCTGGCGTCAAGAGTGAGGACCAGGAACCCAGGATTGCTAACTTGGGGAAAGAGCAAATTCAAAATCCAAAGTTTGGTTTCTCGCAAATGCGCATTGCTTTCACTCTGTTATGAAGTCAAAAATCCTAAATCGAAGCATCCTCAGTTGGAGACCGTCCATATCTCCTCCTTCTCAGTCAAGAGGTTTTTGTGATCCCCCAGTTGTTCATTTCCCCTTTGCTTTCCTTTCCTAGGGATGTTGTAATGAAGTCTCACACACTGGGTGGCTTCACACAAGAGAGTCTTATTGTCTCGCATTTCTGGGGGCTGGGAGCCCATGCTGAAGGTGTGGGCAGGGCCACGCTTCATCTGAAACCTGTAGAGAAGGATCCTTCCTTGCCTCTTCCAGCGTCTGCTATTGCCAGCAACCTTGGCTCATAGATACATCACTGATCTCTCCCTCTGTCGTTACATCACCTCTCCTCGTGTGTTTCTTCTCTTAAACACATCGGTGCTCTTGGATTAGGGGCCCCCTAATGCAGTGTGACCTCATCTGAGCTGATGACACAGCAGGCAGCAGCCCTGTTCCCCAGTCCAGCTACATTCTGAGCTCCCGGGCGCTGGACATCGTTTTTGGAGACACAGTTCAGCCCATAACATTGGCTTCTCCCCCAGCAGACGGCTTGATGCTCATTCAGGTCACAGCTTCAAGTGCATTTTAGAGGGTGGCATATGCCGCCCCGCACCCGGACAGGGACGCAGCTCAGCTTTCCGGAGCTGGGAGCTGTGATGGAGCGTCTCTGATGACTGCTTCGTGGAGCCCCTGGGAACACGCTCTCTGAGAGGCACGCAGCGCTTCGGAAGCAGCTGAGGGTTTGAATCAGCACCCAAACAGCCCTCTCCTGCAATGCTGCCTATTTCACTTAAGTCAACTAAGCCTGAAACCAGGGACTTAGATGGTGCCAGTGGGAAGTACAAAAGTCCTTCCAGTTTTATTAGAAACAGTTGGTTTTATCAGAAGTACTCAAGTGGGAATTTGAGCAAATGCCTACCCTGTCCTGCTCTGCGAGGTGGAATGAGCTTGAGATGGGTTCTGCATGGGGCGTGCAGGTGACCTGGACGCCAGGGAGCCCCAGCCCTCCTCAGTAATAGGGCTCGTGTCTTAGGGGCATCGGATCAGCCCGCGTGGCTTAGAAAGTGCCTCCCCGTCCTCTCATGCTCGGTAACTGACCCAGCATAGGGTTACCCCAGATAGGATTCATACAGTAAGAAGGAAGCCAGGTCAGCCTGCACTTGGTCCTGCTTTTGCCTCAGTCTTGCCAACGGAATCTAAGCACATTTCTTATTAAAATGGGATCCCAGGTTTCTCATCACTGTGTGAAAATACTGCAATCTGCTGCATCATGGTGTCTGCAGGCAATTAATAGATGGCCGTGTGCAGGCCCCTGGCTGATCCCAGGTAAACAGTGAGGGTGGTGAGGACAGCCTTCATGAGCTCTGTCTCCACGAATCAATAGATGTTAGGCTCAGACAGAGGCACTTAAGTAAGAACAAGGTCGGAAGTGCAGAGTGTTGGTTGAGAAGAAGCTGCTGATCTTTTTTGGGGGTCAGGCCCGGCCTGGAAGGAATGCGTGGTGAGGGCCCTGGGCGGAAGTCCACTTCCAGATAAACTGGAGGAGCTGCAGGAGGTCTGGGGCCAGGGCTGCGGGTGGTAAGGGAGTGGGGGGGGGGGGGGAGGGGGCGGCAGGGGGTTGCAATAGGAGGCTGAGGGAGACAGAACTGGAGACTATTTCTAGTCACCAGCATCTCAGGACAGGCTCCCTGTCCTGGGGTACATGGTTGTTGTACACTCACTGAGTTTTGTGTCCGACTCTTTGCGACCCCGTGGACTGCAGCACGCCAGGCCTCCCCGTCCATCACAAACTCCCGGAGTTTACCCAAACTCATGTCCATTGAGTCAGTGATGCCATCCAACCAGCTCATCCTCTGTCGTCCCCGTCTCCTGCCCTCAACCTTTCCCAGCATCAGGATCTTTTCCTAATGAGTTGGCTCTTTGCATCGGGGGGCCACAGTAGCGGAGCTTCAGTCTCAGCATCAGTCCTTCCAATGAGTGTTTAGAGTTGATTTCCTTTTGGAGTCACATCGTTGTAGGGACAGCAGGTCCAGGTGGCTTGAGGGACAGAGAGGCCGCCAGGAGTACAGTGAGCTTCAGAGCCGAGGGCTAAGGACCAAGAGAGGGCTCAGGTTTAGGCAGGGGCGCCGGGGCAGGTCACAGCGGAGCCCGCACTCGGAGGGGCTGGGAGGGCGTGGTCCCGGGGGGCTGCACCAACGCCTGTGTCTGCATGGAGGGTGGGGCTGGTCCTGGAAACTGGGGTGGCTGGGTGGGGGGAGGGGACTCCGGCTGTGAGAAATGAGGGATGGGACAAACCGTGTCTGGGACTCGGCGTTTGCCTACCTGGCTCCTCTCTGGGTTTCAGCCCTGCTTCATTTATTTCAGTGGATTTAGTGACAGTGAAGATCGCAGAAATAAAGCCAGGCTCATATCCACCACCTCAGCACAGGCTGCTGCTGCCGCTAAGTCGCTTCAGTCGTGCCCGACTCCGCGCGACCCCGTAGACGGCAGCCCGCCAGGCTCCCCCGTCCCTGGGACTCTCCAGGCAAGAACACTGGAGTGGGCTGCCATTTCCTTCTCAGCACAGACTAGAGCAGTTAAAAAATAATAACTTTATTTTTAACTGCTTTACAGTAGCGTGTTGGCTTCTGCCAAACATCAGCATGCATCAGCCACCCCGTGACCTCCCCGCGCCCCCTCCCCACCCCGCCCTCTAGGCTGTCCCGGGGCCCTGTTTGAGTCTCCCTGTCACTCGGCGGGCTCCGGGGCGACTCTCGTCCGCCCCACCCTCCCCTCCGCCGCCAGTCCCACCCCGTGTCCAGAAGTCTCTCTATCAGCCGTGTTTGCTGCTGCCGTGTTGTTTTACTTATTTGATCATTTATAATCACGGGGCAAATGCATTACTTTGGCAAACGCTATTGAATGTAGATGTTTATACACTTCCATGACAAATTTACTTTTAAACGGCTATTGATTAACCGGGCTGAGGCTGAGAGGTGTTTTGCGCGATATGGTATCACCCAAAAATAGAATGAACAAAGACCCACAGTCAGATTTTTGATTGCTGGCCAGGGCCTGGAAGCGGAGAGGGGGATTATTTGCTACTTTTGTGCCTCTATGTGATTAGAACATGACCGCCAACCTAGGCACGGTCGTTTATAAGAAGTAACAGTGGGTTAGGAGGCGGACTGCAGGAACTACGACAGACTGCCAGGGACCTGCAGCTGCTTGGAGAGAAAAATCCCATTTACATGGCAGTTGGAAATACACTTGGTTTTGAATTGAAGTGAAGTCAGTCAGTCGTGTTCCGACTCTTTGAGACCCCATGAACTGTAGCCCACCAGGCTCCTCCATCAATGGGATTTCCCAAGCAAGAGTACTGGAGTGGGCTGCCATTCCCTTCTCCAGGGGGTCTTCCCGACCCAGGGATGGAACCCGGGTCACCTGCACCGCAGGCAGATCCTTACTGGCTGAGCCGTGAGGGAGGTCTTTTTCCCTTTTACTTCATTTTGCCCAGATTCAAATCAGAGTGTTCTGAGGCCCTAAAGTTCAAAGGCAAGGCCCAGGCAGAATATATGACAGCCTTTGATATGTAAATTATTTAGGTTTCACCATGCAAATGAAATCCACGAGACACACTGGGTGGAATCCTGGAGGAGTTTTTGAAATGAGGAATTCGGGGATCTGGGTTGATTGTGACTCAACTTTGGGCTCACCTTTCAATATCCTTAAGTCTCCTTTTTCTCTTCAGCAAAATAGAAGAATTTCCATTTCTAATACACTGTCTTCCCCTCCCAGTGTTGAGGGTTATCCAACGAGTCATGCACAAAACAGTCTTTGAAAACTGAATTGTACAACTGATAAGTAGGAATTACCAGCATGAAGGTAAAAAAGTCAGATTCCTTCTCTTTGATGCCTGTTTCCCTGCGTCAGTTTTAATTATATTCACACCAGAGTTTTGATTGAAAAATCCTGGTTTTTCCTCATTTTACTACTTAATTAATTTAAAACACGATCCTGAGTAATAGCAGTGTCTCTTGATGAGGGCTATTCAAAGATGGGGATTGTGCAGAAGGATGTTTGTAAATAATGCTTAGGTGACACACTATTGTGATAATTATGGCTTTTTGAAGATGAATTTTATAGCAAGTCCTCAATTTTCCTGTCACTTTCCCCCCCCCTGAGCTTTCCCACTTAAGCTAGTGTATTTGTTCCGTGGAGCTAGCAGCTCGGGGAACTAAATCCTGAGAGAGCTCAACAGCTCTTTGAATCAGCTTTCCATTTTCTGTGGCTACTTTTCCGGGCTCTCGAGAGGACAGAGGTCGCCTCCCCTCTCCGCAGAAAGTGTAGCAAAGTGATGCCCAGTCTCTGGTGCCAGTGAATCAGTGGACCAGGGTGATCTTGAAAGTTATGTTCGGTGGTCAGACGGGCCCTAGTGACGATGTCTGTGTGGGATCTGAGTCCTGAGTCCTGAGTCCTCCCCCCGACCCATCCCTTTGGTACCTGGGA
Organism: Odocoileus virginianus; assembly: GCF_023699985.2. Classification (NCBI taxonomy): domain Eukaryota; kingdom Metazoa; phylum Chordata; class Mammalia; order Artiodactyla; family Cervidae; genus Odocoileus; species Odocoileus virginianus. Next base: position 216,541 of record NC_069695.1, read on the forward strand.
GGCTCTGAGCGCAAGAGGCCAAAGGAATGAAGACCTCCTGCGGATAAGCTCTCATGACCTCCAGGCTTCGTAGCTCTCCCAGCAGGGGGACCTGATGTGGATTTCGCCGTGTCTGCTCACAACTTGCACGTGTTCTCCAGGTTTTAGTTGTTGAGAGGCTCGGACGTCAGCTTCATTGTCTTCTTTTTACTCACCAACTCAATCAGAATCTCATTTCAGATAGAAGTCAGCCAGTGAATTTTCTTAATGGATCTTTGGAAGCTTTTAGAGCTGGAATTGGAGGAGCCCTTGGAGGTCATCGTAACCAGCCCTCTTCACTGTACAGATGAGAGCTCTCAGATTCAGAGAAATTGAGTGATGATGGGTCCAAGCTCTACGGTGAGTCAGGGGTCAGAGTCAGGTCAAGGACCCAGGGCTCTTTAACGACCTGGAAACATCGTGTGGTCATATAAAGTACGGGGCAGGGGGTCCCTGGGAGGTGTGTGTGCCCGTGTGCTCAGCTGTGTCCAGCTCTTTGTGACCCCATGGACTGCAGCCCGCCAGGTTCCTCTGTCCATGGAATTTTCTGGGCAGGAATACTGGAGAGGGTTGCCGTTTCCTCCAGGGGATCTTCCTGACCCAGGGACGGAACCCAAGCTTCTCGGGTCTCCTGCATTGGCAGGAGGCTTCTTTACCACCGCACTTTGAATTCTTCCCCATGACCTTTACAAGCCCTGTTTTGCTGCGGTATTATAGTTTTGGAGACAGAGACAATGAGTTCTCTTAGTCAGGAAAATCATGTAGCTTGCTGATATGATACCAGTTGCATTCTGATGCAGTGCAACATTGATTTTTTTTTTTTTCTTCACCACCATTTTCACATTAGATTGAACACAGACACAGGCAAGGTGTAAGCTTGGCAGTGAGATTTGCTTGGCTTATTTTCTCCCATTGTTAAAGTGCCTATGATTCAGCATCAGGTTCTCTCCTCCATGATGTGTGAGTGAGAGGAGGGGATGGGAGACCCCAGGCTTCACGGTGTGAGAATACCCTGATGGCCCAGCTGCAGTCTCACCGCGCACCAGGGGACCAGCCATGGGGCTCTAAATACCACACCCCCAGCCCTCTTTGATGGCTTCCCTGCGAGCTCAGCTGGTAACGAATCCACCTGCAATGCAGGAGACCCCGGTTCCATTCCTGGGCCAGGAAGGTCCCCTGGCGAAGGGACGGGCTACCCACTCCTGTATTCTCGCCTGGAGAATCCCAGGGGGTCCTTGGGGGTCACAAAGAGTCAGACACGACCGAGCAATTTCCACTTTCAGTTTCAGCCCTCTCTAGTTCTCTCACTTGAGAGAAAGAGAGACAGGAACCGTGGATGATCTCCAAGGGGACAGTTTTCTGTATTTTCTAGTAGATTGTTTCTAACTTGGAGGATAGAAATGGAAGTCCTTCGTCATAAGTTTCACTTGAGGCTGTTACTGGCATGCGTAGGTCTTCTTGGTGTTGTTCAGTTGCTCAGTCCTGTCCAAACAGTGGCACGCCAGGCCTCCCTGTCCTTCACCATCTCTTGGAGTTTGCTCAAACTCACGTCCATTGAGTCTGATGCCATCCAACCATCTCATCCTCTGTCGTCCCCTTCTCCTCCTGCCCTCAATCTTTCCCAGCATCACGGTCTTTTCCAATGAGTCGGCTGTTCGCATCAGGTGGCCAAAGTATTGGAGCTTCAGCTTCAGCAAGTTCGGATTGTTTTCCTTCTTTAAAACTGAGAGCTAGCTCCCTTCCCCATATACATTCTTTTTTTCCTTTAAGTTTTACTGAATTTATTATACTCTTGCTTCCGTTTTATGTTTTGGTAGTTTGGTCACGAGGCATGTGGGATCTTCGTTCTCCGACCAGGGATCGAACCCACACCCTCTGGGTTGGAAGCGGAGTCTTAACCACTGGACCACCAGGGAAGTCCTCATCTCCCATAGCCTTTCCTGTGAGACCGATCTCTCCGGCAGTTGTTACGGTGGAGTCTGTTAATGAATCTCTGCCTCCGTGCCTTGCTGGTTTTGCTGGGCCAAAGGGGAGGGGTCAGACTCGAGGCAGGCTTACCGGCACGGGTGCACAGAACTGGAAATTTCCACCTGGCATTTCTGGCTGAGGAGCAGTGATAATGACTGGGGCAGGGTTCAAACACTTCTTGTTAACGGTGTGGCGAGAGCCTGGAAAAGGAAACAGTATCACAAACATGGCCTTATCTGGGGAGGCACCAGGAGTGGCTGAAAGAAGTGGGGCTTGGAATTATGAGATCAGGTTTGAATTCAGCCCCATTCCACACGGGGAACCCGGGTAAGGCAGGCAGCCCTGAGCCTCAGTTTCCATTGAAAGGTGACGATGGTGAGCAGAGGGGTGAGTATTGTGGTGATGGCGGTGACACGGGCCTGACTCTGACAGATTGAACGTGGGCCCCCAAAGACGTCCTTGTTCTAATCTCTGAAATCTATGAATGTTTGATTAAGGGTATGGAAATGGAAAGGTTACCTTGAATTATCCGACTAAGAGTCAGACACGACTGAGCGACTGGACGCAAGTGTAATCACAGGGTCCTCATAAGGCTTCCCGGCTGGCGCGCTGGTAAAGAGCCTGCCTGCCAGTCCTGGAGATGTGGGTTCGGTTCCTGTGTCGGGAAGATCCCCTGGTAACACACTCCAGCATTCTCGCCTGGGAAATCCCGTGGACAGAGCCTGGCGGGCTACAGTCCGTGCGGTCGCAGGAGAGTCGTATACGAGTTAGCGACTAACCAGCCTCCTTATAAGATGGAGAGAGGGAGGCGGCTGAGGAACTGAGGAAGGGCTGTTTCTTATAATCATGGGTAGCCAATGAGAGTCTTAGGGAACAGGGCAGAGGAAGCTTGTTGGCCCATTGCTGGTGCTCCAGGTGGTCCCCTGGAGTGGACGTGGTTCTCTGATCTGATTGGCTGTATGGTCAGTCATGTGTCAAAGCAGACGGGTGGCTGGGCATCTCCATTTGCTCGATGCTGCACCAGCTGTTGGGGTCCCTGGTCCCTGCCCAGGTGGAGACCCCTGAGAGCCAGGCGGCCTCCTGGGTGAGGGGTTGGGTGTGGATGCCACATGGGAGCTTCTGGAAGCTTGCATCAGGTCCCTGAGCTCAGAGAAGCACGTGGGTATTTTATGATTCATGAAATTGTTTCTTTTATAACTTATATTTTTAGGTGCCATTCACAAACAGATTTCCCTTACTGACATGAATTCTGTCTTTTTTCATAGAAAGTGGTCTGAAACGAAATCTTCTTTTCCCAAGATTTCCCTTGGTACGCATTTCTTGTGCTGTAATCAAGCCTATGGAGCTTGGTCCTGCTTTTTAGCAACTTGGGTTTCGTTAGCCATTATAGCTACTAATCAAGTTTGGTGGGATCACGACAACTGTGTGTGTTATTTTCAACTCTACTTTTCCAGAAGAGAATTATTTTAAGGAGAGAAAAAATTCTAGAGAATGCTCAAGGAAAGTTTGTTCTTTCACCAGACCCACTTAGAGCTGCTTATGAAAAATGATAAGGAGAATGATAATGATGGTAATGACTGCGATGATTACATTTGCTTTCGAGTGGTTATTCCATGCCAGACTGTCCTGCGGGCTTTGCATGCATACTCACGCTATCACCCGCAGTTGTGCGAGGTCCTGCTTTCTTAGTTTTCACTTTTTACAGAGAAGGGGCAGTAAGGCACAGCAGAGTTGGATGTATTGTTTAAGTTCGAATGGGGTTCAAGTTCAGGTGGCTCGTCAGTGAAAGGTCTAGCGTTTTATTTCCAGATGAGTCTGACTCAGACTTGCTTTCCACACTGCTGTATTATTGCCTGGGGACAAAATCCACAGTTAGGAGGCTGGGAACGAAGATGCTCTGAAGGAGACAGGAAGGATGTATTAGCTAACTCACCTCAATTTGTCCCTGGCAGGCTTGAATGAGGAAGCATCGTATTTATCTTCGAGTTAGGGACACAGAGCTGCTGAGAAACTGTGGATTGCCTGAGGCCTCAGAGTAAATCATTGATAGAACTTAATCCAGAAGCCCGTGCTCCTCCGCCTCGTTTGGTGGGGATGCACAGTGGTTCAGCTGCGTGGATGACGGAGAGATCTGTTTTGCTTTGGGTCATCTTAAGTCAGAGGTTTAAGAATTCTCAATTTGGATTCATTTCTAAAGCTTCCTTTACTTCTTTTCCCGTTTTGGAAAACTGCATGGGCTTTGGGGTCTGCTCGGAAGTCCCTCTGCGGAGCTGTCGGGAGGGCTGCGAGTGGCCCTGGGACTCTGGGCATTTGCTCAGTGACGGGTCACTTACTCTGCATTTGAGATAACTTTGGAAGAGAGAGCAGGGCTCTTGAGACTGTAGTCGTGGGTCTGGGGGATTCTTCAGGGTCAACATCAGGGTGGAAGGAATGGAGATTTTCTAAAATGGAAACTCTGGCCAAACCACATAACAGTTCCTTCTGTGTTTGTGTGTTGGGTGCTGGAGACCATCTGCTTTGGCTGAGGGACCTGGTGCTAAGGTTATGAACCAGCAAACAGCCCCCCACCCCCTCAAAGACGGGACCTCCCTCCAAAGGCTTGGCTGAGAAGTCCTGGTGGGTCCGCAGCTCGCAGTGAGAGGTGCGGAAAGCTCAGGCCCCCTTCCATGCTCGTCGCGGGACCAGACTCCAGGACAGCCATGGGCTAACGGGTGTGCCGGACCTTCCCCCTTCCTTCCGGATCATTCTCTGATCTTCCCAGGTTCTTGGGCTGCGTCACCTGGGCTCCCTTGCCCTCTGGCTCGAGGTTGAGCCAGGCCACTGGCTGGAGGCAGAAGGACAAGAGAAGAGAGGTGTCAGAACACGTCTCCTGGCCCGCTCCAGTCCTGCCCGAACCTGGGGTCTCTGCCTCTCTCTTGCCTGCTGCTGGGAGCCTATGCAACAAGCGTTTGCTGAGACTGCTGACAGCAGGCTGCTTGCGCCCTTCGGCCCCGGAGGTGGTGGGATCTCCCCCGGAGGCTGATCCCTGGGGGTATGGATAGACCGCTCCACCCTGCACAGCCCCTTCCTTAAGTCTCTTCTCCTTAGGAGCATGCAGCCATGCCCAGCTTCAGCCACACAGGGACAGGTCCCCGTGTGTTAAATGGAACGTGGGTGTGGCTCACTGTTGTCAGTGACTTCCAGCTCTCTTTGGGGGAAGATGATGGTCAACGAGTGGTATTAACTTTTTCTTTGCCTATATGTGACATAGAAGGTATGGGTCCTTCAAACGTGGTGTAGTTACTAGTGGCCTGAAAAATTATGGAAGCAGTGATATTTCCTGCAAAGTGTTGAAAAATCTCAAAACTAACTAGTGTGATGGGAGAGAGAGAGAGATGGGGACCTGTTTTTCCTGCCGTCTACTCGGACGTTAGTTGGCTGATGTAACAGAAGTCCGGAAGCATTTTTTAGTCGTGTCTAGGGTGTGCTCCGCAGAGTTCTGGGGGCTGGGGTACCAAGTGAGATGTACAGGGAACTGTACATCTGTTCTGGGGGCTTAGACTCCATGCAAAACCGAATGAACGGAGCGCATCAAGTGTGAGGAAGTGGCATGTGTCTGGGGGGCATAACCCAAGAGGGGGAGAGGGGATGCTGGGAGCGTTGGAATCTGTGAACAGGCCGGCAGAGGAGGCTCTCTGAGAAGGGGACCGAGCACAGGCCTGCCAAGCCGAGGAGGGGAGACACAGTGCACCTAAGGAAGTCTCCGCAGAGGGCCCGGCCCGCGGGGCGGAGGGAGCGGCGTGGGCGGGGCCGCCGCTTGGTGGGGTCGGGTGGCGGGGTGGGCGGTGGGCGGTGGGCGGTGGGCGGCGCACGGTGGGGTCGGGCGGTGGGGTGGGCGGCGCGCGGCGGGGTGGGCGGCGCACGGTGGGGTCGGGCGGTGGGGTGGGCGGCGCGCGGCGGGGTGGGCGGTGCACGGTGGGGTCGGGCGGTGGGGTGGGCGGCGCGCGGCGGGGTGGGCGGCGCGCGGCGGGGGCGGGGGCGGTGGCGGGGTGGGCGGTGGGCGGTGCGCGGCGGGGTCGGGCGGTGGGGTGGGCGGCGCGCGGCGGGGTGGGCGGCGCGCGGCGGGGGCGGGGGCGGTGGCGGGGTGGGCGGTGGGCGGTGCGCGGCGGGGTCGGGCGGCGGGGTGGGCGGCGCGCGGCGGGGTGGGCGGTGCGCGGCGGGGTCGGGCGGCGGAGTGGGCGGTGGGCGGTGGGCGGTGCACGGTGGGGTCGGGTGGCGGGGTCGGGCGGCGGGGTGGGCGGCGCGCGGCGGGGTGGGCGGAGGGGTGGGCGGTGCGCGGTGGGGTCGGGCGGCGGCGCGGCGGCCTGTGGGCCCCGCAAGGGCTGGGGTTTTACTTCTCACACGAGAGGCTCCTGTGGGGCTTCTGGAAGGTGGTGGTTGCAGCTTCCTCTGACTTTGTTTTAATTCTATTTGTTTTTGGCTGTGCTGGATCTTCACTGCCGCACGGGCTTTTCCCTGTTGCAGAGGGTCGGTCTGTGCGCTTATCGCGGAGCCTGGGCTCCAGGGCGTTCAGGCTTCCGTGGTTGCGGCGCGTGGGCTCCGTGGTTGCAGGTCCCGGGCTCGAGCACAGGCTCAACAGCTGAGGCGCACGGGCTTAGTTGCTCCAAGGCGTGTGCGACCTGCCCTGGCCAGGGACTGAACCTGTGTCTGCGTCGGCAGGCAGACCTGAGCCGCCAGGGAAGCCCTCGCTCTGACTTCCGTTGTGACGCCCGTTTGGGCTTCCCTGGCGGCTCAGACGGTAAAGAATCCGCCTGCGATGCAGGAGACCTGGGTTCGATCCCTGGGTGGGGAAGATCCCCTGGAGAAGGACATGGCCACCCACTCCAGTATTCTTGCCTGGGGAATCCTATGGACAGAGGAGCCTGGCGGACTACCGTCCAGGGGTTTGCTAAGAGTCAAACAGCGCTAAGCAGCTAACACGACCGAGCGGCTAACATTCCTCTGGACCCGGTCCTGGGAGCAGGCAGGCGGCAGGGGTAAAGAAGGGGCCAGGACCAGAGAGAGACGGGACTAGTGTGCAAGGTGAGAGGGGTCGGAGCTTGGACTGAGGCGGGTGCCGCGGAGCCGAGAGTAGATTTAGGACCTTCTTAAACAGATGACGCTGAGGGGGGTAGATGGAATATGAGGTGTGACCCAGAGGATGCTGAGGGTTTTGGCTTGAGCTGCTGGAAGGATGGAGCTGTTCTGGGGATGCAGAGTCAGTTGAGTCAGCAACAGAGATGGGGAGGGTTGTGGGAGAGCAGGTTTGTGGGTGAGTTGGGGGTGGGGGCAAGAATCCCATTCCGTGAGAAGTCTATGAGAAACCCCAGTGGTGAACTCAGATGTGACTGTTGTCTGTGTTTAAATGGCAGTTTTTCGTTTCAAATTGTATCACCCTTGGTGGCTGGCTTCCTCTGAGGTATGTTTTAGGAAAAAGAAATGTTTATACCGTGGCTGTAGTGATTTTGCAAGTAAGCCTCAAGGCAGAATATGCTATGCCTATATTTTCCATTGATGCAAACCCATCTTTGCGTAGTTAACAGATTCAGGACACTTGTGGGAATTTGTTCTGAGCCAAGAGACTTTTGGCACTGTTTTACCAGCCTGACTGTAACGACACCAAACCTTTTTAGAGCAACTCTGCACATTATACCATCAAGCAGAGGGGTTCAAGCTAGCCACAGAAGCAGACCTTCTGCAAATGGAAAGCACTCTTGTAGCGAAGCCTGTCTGCTGGTGTGTTAAAGCTTTTGCTGTCCTTTAAGGTTTGTTTTTTAGTGTTATTCTGTTATGTCTTCCTTGTCCTTCCCCCCACGCGCTTCTTTCTTTTTATTTGTTTCTGAAAGTTCTCTTTTCTTGTTGGCAACATCACCGTTGCTCCTGAAGTGAAGTTAGACAAAGCGTTGGGGAAAGCGCCGGTGTTTGTGGAGCAGCTGTGATAGGCGGCCCGGCGGGCACCGTCCTAACCCGTCTCCTCCTCAGAGCAACATCCTGAGATAGGTGTGGGTGTTTTTGCTTGTCTGACAAGGAAGCTGAAGTCAGTGAGGGCGAATGACTTGCAGGAGGCCTGGAACTGTTTAGTCAAAAAGTTGAATTTCCGATTCTGAACCGTGAATTTCCAAGGTCCGGGGGCCCCAGCTCGGTCCAAACTGAGTTCTCTCTTTGGACAGTTCGGTGCTCCTGGATGCCAGTGCCTTGCTCTGTCTGCCTTCCTACTGATGAGGTGATGTTACGGGTCCTCAGGGGGCTTCCATTCCAGCAAATGTCGCGTAAGGAACCACTTGGGAGAAGCGTGGCGGGCAGGGGAAGGCGGTGCTCTGAGAGCGTGCATGTGTTCTGGGACCACCTTTCACCCAATCTCAGCCTCTCGGCCGAAGAGGTGTCCAGCTGAGGAGATGGTGAAAAGGCTCTTTGCAGTAGGAGCAGCACCAAGCAAGGCCTGAGGTTGGGCCAAGACTGGATTAAAGGAGACTGTGCGGGCGTAGTGGGTGGGAAGCAGAGAGAAGGGGTAGATGAAAGTGGTCCACTCTGGTACTAACTGACCCTTGTACCTTTGGTTATTTTTAGTTCATGATGATGTCACCACTTTTCAAGATAGTCTCTGGGGATTTTTTAAAAAGATTTAGGAAAAAGCCAAGAATGAGAGCCAACACTGTTGGACTGAGAATTATAAAGTGTGCATGGGCTAAATTTTTGAGCAGGCTTTTGAGACTAAACGGGCTACCCTGGTGCCTCAGCTGGTAAAGAATCTGCCTGCAATTCAGGAGACCCCAGTTCGATTCCTGGGTGGGGAAGATCCCCTGGAGAAGGGAATGGCTACCCACTCCCGTGGGGTTGCAAACTGTCGGACATGACTGAGCGACTAACACTTTCACTTTTCATGGGACTAAACAACAACAATGGTCAGGTTCACCATATGCAAAGATTATTAGGAGATGGTTTTAACTGGGAAGCCTGTCAGCCCAGCTGCCTGTGCCTCTGCTATAGGAAGCCAGTGTCTCGAAGAGTAGGGTGTGTGAGTGCTCAGAGGGTAGTCATCCAAACCGGGCCGTGTCTGCTAGTGCGGATAAATGTATCTACCCATGTAAGGGGAGATGCTAGAGAAACTGTCAGAACTTGTTGTAAGGGAAGAAAACTTTTTGATTATAAATGTCAAATTTCAGCACTAATTAGATGAAAGGTTGATGTTTTCTAGCACAGACGGCCCCAGGTGGCCCTGGTTTGAGTGGCGGCTTGAAGGGCACGCTCTGTATGCCCCGTTGGCATGGGGCTGGTGTGGGGGCTTGGCGAGATAGCTGGCACTCTGAGCCGACTTCATTGTTCACCGAGTTTTATCTCATATCCCTAGCATTTCCCTTCCTCCACAGCATGGCCAGAGCTGTCACCCCTGTAAATGAACAAGAAAATCTTCTTAACCCAGCCTCTCTCCTGGCATAAAAATCCTACAGTGTCACCAGCATCGTTCTGCCCTCAGATCCACTTCTGGCCCAAGGAATAGAGGGAATTAAATGAATGAAATAAGCCCTTTGTTACTTGCCCTGCATAAATTGTTCATCACCGGGGTGAGTAGGTGAATAAATGCCTTTTTGCAATGCTGTTGTGAATATCTAAAGCAGTCATCAGCGCTTTAAAAACCAGGATAACATGCATTTTGCAAATTCCCTTGAGAGAAAAAGTTTCACTGCATCTTATTGCTCTCCTTGGAGGTAAAAGTTTAAGCACATATGACCCACAGACCCATGCTTTCAGTATTCCTTTAAATAAAAAATATTATTGGAGTTGCTTTATTCCTCTTATTCCTCATCACCCTCCAGAATTACTGGGTAGACGTAAGATGAGTAATTTGGTAGATGGTGTGTGCTGGGAGTGTAGAAAAGGAAGCTTCCCTTCCAGGTAAAACGTTCTGCTGTGAACATAGCAGACTCAAACATGCTTCTGACACCAAATAGCAAAACAAGTACTCAGAACCCACCACCGTCGGTGTGGTTTATTGCTCCAAGCCATGCCGATGGACGGCCTTTGCCATGTGAAGGGTGGCGGTAGGGGATCATTTTTATTATTTCCAGTGTTCTGTTCCTGATAACTCTTTGAATTAGTTGGGATTTTATAAAAGACATTTGCTCATGAATTTGACTTTGGCTCTCATGTGAAATGATAACCTGATCTGTGCTCAGGAGAGTCTTACTGTTCTTCTCAGACACCTAGACTACCACATAGGGCTTTTTATACCACAGCGACATTCCTAAGGGAAGCTGATATCTAATTTGGTGAGGCTTGACTTGAGAAACCAAGAGAAATGTCTAGAAATAACACTGGGAACCTAAGTCATTTCTAGCTGGAGCTGGTTTTTCTATGGGAGTGTGCATGAGTTCTAAAGAAAATAGCCTTACCAATCGCTCAGAAATGGTTATCCACGTTCCTCATCACACGTACAAGTCCACGTGAGCCACTCTACCATCCTTTCCGTAGCTGGTCAGCCAGCGGCTAGCCAGGTCTGAGCTTTAAAATGCAGGCCGCTTGGGGGGAAAACCCACCTAACCCACTTCCATCCTGAGGAGTCGAGTGGTTGTGCTTGATGGATGTTCAGGACACCCATCCAGGTCGCCTGGGAAGGCACTCCATAGTCACGCGTTTAAGCTTCGGCCACGAAGGCAGGGTCAGCCGGAGGGGAGCCTCCTGTGGGCCCTAATTTTTATGAAAACAAGTCTCCAGGGAAACACAGCCCTGTGCCTCTTGGCCTGAGTCTGACAGCTGCCAGGCTTGTTAAAGAATGACAGCAGAGAAACGGCGGGCGGCGGGGAACACGAGAGGCTGTGTTCTGCTTTTCCATCGTGCGCGTGGTCAGCTGTCAATTAATAGAACTTCGCTGCGAGTCAGAGAACTGGGCCACAAGAGGTCTTTCAGGAAATGTTCGTAATGTGGAATTATTCTGATCCTTACTGTGTCAGTTGAAAAATGGAACAATGGCTTGTTCATAACACGTTGTTCAGTAGGAAGAAATATAATAATGGGAATTGCTGGGTAAGTAAATAGCAGACTGAATCTGACATTTGTGGTAGAAATAAGTGCGAACCCTTAAAAAAATCAGAGCTGAGTTGAGTTTTGTGATTTGCTGTTGCTGTCCTTGTTCTGACTTTGAAGTGGTACCTTCCAGTGTATCCCTTGGGCCAGATGCAGCCCGACTCCTGTCTCTGTAAATGAAGTTTTGTTAGCACACAGGCACGGTGTTGACTGTGGCTGCTTCCTGCTACAGTGGCAGAGCTGAGCAGTTGAATACAGTAGGATCCGCAGTGCCTAAGGAATTTACCATCTCTCCCTGTACAGAAAAAGTGTGTTCATTTCTGTTCTAGAACATAGGCACTCAGAGCAGCCTTGGTGATTCATTGGCACGTTGAAGTCTGAGAAGTAACGGCCTAGGGCGTTCTTTATCTGGGGCTTCGGTCGTCAGACTCCGTGAAGTTATAGACACAGTTCTGTTTGTGTGCTTCTGTGTATTTTTCTGCGTCTCTACCTTCTCAGACATGGAGAGATCTGTACCCTTCATCACTTTTTCAAAATCGTTTGTAACCCTCCAAAACTGAGAATCAGTAGGCTAGAAAAGGGAGGCCTTGACTCAGAATTCATGGATTCCTGTTTGCAGTGATAGTAACAAAGATCTTACTACTTCACGCTAAGAGAAGTCAGGCCCAGCTGGTGCGTCTTCGTTTATTTATTCTTCAGTAGAGAATGTCAGGTTTGCAGCGCAGTCCAGTTGTGGGCTATGACATTGTGTGACTATTATTAACGGGTAAGGGATTATTTCATGGATATTGGTTCCTTGAGCCGTAATAGCTATTGTCATATCACATTGTGGTTCTGAAGATATTTATTACCTGACTCTCCCACCTTGGAAAAATGAAAGCTCTAAGGGCCAAAATTATAGGCCTTTGTAGTGACTTTTTATGGATCCCCACTAGAAATCACTGCTAGTTAGCCTGACAATGTTATTAAACATCCATCATGTAGAGAACCCTGTAGGAATTTCTAAAAGGCAGAAGATGGAATCTGAAGTGGACTGAGGCTGACTGCTGATCGCCTTTCCTGTGAATGGCTGCTTCACATGATCTGTGCGTCTTCCTCACCCTTAATCAGGCTCCCGCAGGAGGTATTAGGACCAGAGACTTACAAGTCATCTCAAGGTTACCTGGACAGACATGTGCTTCCGGGGATAGAAGCTGTACAGATCAGTAGAGGGAGGAATAACAGTGATTTAGAAAACTGGGGTGTCAGAGGTCAAGAAAGAAAAGAAGCTCAGAACTATCTGAGGAGCACTGACCTTGGAACCAAAATATGACCCTCAAAAACCAGAAAGATACTTTGCTTCACAGATGAAATTTTTTTTTTATCCATTAGAGATTCATGTAGGTGAAGTGTTAGGCACTCAGTCGTGTCTGACTCTTTGCTACCACAGGGACTGTAGCCCACCAGGCTCCACTGCCCGTGAAGTTCTCCAGGTAAGAATACTAGAGTGGGTAGCCCTTCCCTTCTTCAGGGGAATCTTCCTGACCCAGGGATCGAGCCTGGGTCTCCTGCATTGCAGCAGATTCTTTACCTTCTGAGCCACCAGGGAAACCCCTAATGCAGGCTTACAGTGGATTACAGTTAAGAATTTAAATACTTTCTGGTGCTGATTTTCAACTAGGGTTGAAGCAAACAGGTGGCTGAGATGCTGGATTCTGGAAGCTGGAATGGAGTTGTGTTCAGCGCAAGCCTGGCTCTCGGGCTGCCTGGGACCCAAGGACTCTGAAAGTTAGCCTGTGAAGTCAGGAAGTTAGAAGCAAACAGTGTGTGCCTAGGAGCGAGACCAAGGTTGCCTCATCGGATGGAACTAGGCGGCTCCAGACCCCAGAGTGCGAGGCTCTGGAAGAGGAGGAGGAGCTGCGAGGGACAGGACTCCACTGTGTAGGTTCAGGTCCTCAGGAGTGTGGGTTTCAGAGAAAAGACAGGCCAGTTCAGGCTGCAGCATTCTAGGAGACTTGACTGATGTTGAGGATTTTCTACTTCACAGGAGCAAACCTTTGAACATTCCAGTAGAGCTCTGAGGTTGCGTGTATTTTCTAGGTGTGTCTGCTTACAGCCCCGGAGCAGAGATATCCAGTGGTCATGAGCACACCTATTGGCCAAGTCTTGGTTTCTAAACGCCATTCTGCAACTAAGAGGAATTTCTTAGTTGGAATTTCTTAGTTTCTCCTTGGAGAAATCTGATTCTGGGCTAGGAGAGGGGAAATATAATTTGAACCTAAAACACCATTTTGTGCCAGGAAGTAAGGAAGTGCTCAAAGGATGGCTGGGTCATTTCAAAAGGACATAGCAGTCAGGTTGAAGAAGCTCCCAATAGCCAAACCTGGGTCATTTTCAGCATCAAAATAAATATAGCAATAATGGATCACAATTCATTGAGTAATATAACGTCAGTGAATCCATACTAATATGAATAAAATGAATAAGGAAAATAAGACATTCTATTAAAGATAGATAATACTAATAAACGTAGAATAAAAGGTAGAATTAACAGTCATCATTGGTAATCATCTTGTAATGGTTAATTCAGGAAAGAAATGTTAAAGTAAAAACAAAATTAGCCAGTTAAAGCTTGATAAAGAGCAGGATTTAAATAGCTTCAGGCTGTCTCTCCACAAAATACTTGTTAAATACAAAAGAAGAAGGGATTAAAGAGTAACTACTTTGGAGAAACCTGGGAGACACAAGTGATCAAGTAACTATAATACAGTCACTTGCTAAGATAGAAGGAGAAAATGATAGTATTGCTTCTGTAGTATCTCCCCTCTCCCCACCAAAAATGTATAACCCTAATAATCTCTTCCTGAGAAAACATCACACAAACGCCCAGGTGGGCCCTAGTGATAAAGAACACGTCCACCAGTGCAGGAGACCTAAGAGACACGGGTTCGATCCCTAGGTCAGGAAGATTCCCTGGAGAAGGACATGGCGACCCACTCCAGTGTTCTTGCCTGGGGAATCCCATGGACAGAGGGCCTGGTGGGCTACAGTCCTTGGGGTCGCAAAGAATCTGACACGACTTCTGTTTGTTCTGTGCTGCAAAATTAATTGATGGTAATCTTCAGATTGTCAAGGTTATAAGGGAAAGGGAAGACTGAAGAACTCTTCCAGATGGAAGAAGAATAAAGAAACATGACAAGTAAATACAGCCTGTGACTCTGGGTCCTATCCTTTTGTATTATTAGGGCATCTGATTAAATGTGGGTGTGGTCTGTGGTAGTGTATCAGTGTTAATTTCCTGATATTAATGGTCCTACTGCAGTGAATTAGGAAATACATTGATGAGTACACGAGGGTAATGGGACCTCCAGTCTGAAACTTTCAAGTGATTTAGGGGAGGGGGAAGTTATTTGGTATTCTGCAACAAGGTGGATAATCATTATGTTTATTGAAGTTGTGTAAGATGACAAAGGTCAGCTTGGATTGCAGATGGGTGAAGAGGTTGGGGATGAATTGGCAGCTTGTGTTGTCTTTACCAGAAAAGCATATTCCAGTGGGGACAAGAACGAAGGAGTAAATGGGAAAACTTGTCAGTGGAGGATAAAGGAGCATCAACCTGTGAAAGGCTCTAACACCGCAAGTGCCCTCCAGGAGGGGGTCGTCGGGAGGCGAGGAGCTGAGTCACGAGCAAAGGGTGGGTTAAGGCTCTGTGGGTCTGGGTGTGGAGTGGAAGCAGGGGCCTCGGGCGGGCTCTGAGCAGGATCTGGGCATCGGTCTACATGTCCCTCGCGGCCCCCTCCAGGGCCGTCCTCATCGGTAGCGGCTCCGCCAGCTCGTCCTTGCCGTGGGTGTTAGAGCTGTCGGGGACGCGCTCTGGCTGTGCGCGGCTGCTCTGCGGCCGGGTTGGGCAGGAGGAGTGGTTTGCCGGGCACTTCAGATGGATTATTCTGCAGTTTATTCTGGAAAGAGAGGTTGGTTTAAGCTCACACTGAGGTACGTTCCATTTAATCTCAGTTCTCTGAGGTTCATTTCTGTTAACGCTCATGAAAATCTGGCTGTCTCCAAGTACAGGCGGCAACGAGGGGAATTAAGTATCACTCCTCTGCCTTTGGCTAGGAGGCTGATCTTTAGAGTCCTTTTCGTGATTGCCGCTCCGGTCCCTTGAACATGTCAGTAAGGAAAAAGCCAGACGAGGCTCAACTTGGCGGTATAGGGTTGTTTGTATTTCATGTTACCTTAATTCGCTGAAGATATGGATGTGCTGTGGTTTACACATAAAGAACATGCACCTGCTGCTCTCGAGGCCCCAGAGTTTGGAGAAGAATTGTGAGTGAACATGTAGTTTTAATGCTTCATGGGAAGGAACTTACTAGGGGCTGACAAAGAGCAGAGGGACTGAGGAGGAGAAGCCTCCGATTTTGTAAGGGCTTGTGAAGAGAAACCTTCAAGGCAGGAGGACCGGCCTGTGTGTTTCTTCAGAGAGAGGCACAGAGGCGCCAGCCAGGAGTTGGAGGGCGTTCCGGAGCCTGGGGCTGTGGGAGATGCGATTAGTGGGGCTGGATGAAGGACCTTGCGGGCAGCCCTGCGGAGTCTTGGGGGAAAGAGTGCGTTTGGGCACTGTGAGCTAGGAGCTGCTCTCGACCCTTTGCCTGGCAAAAGAGAAGTTCAATCAAGACAAGCCCAAGTTCAGTGTGTGAGTTTGCTTCAGTTGCCGCAGTAAGAAGCGCAGATTTGGGTGGCTTGAACAACCAAAATTTATTTTCTCACAGTTTGGGAGGCCAGAAGTCCAAGTCCAGGTGTCCGCGGGGTGGGTTGCTTCGGGGGATTCTCTCCTTGGCTTGAATGACCATCTTCCCCTGTGTTTTCACATGGTATTCAAAATACCTGCCCGTCCCCAGCTCCCCCGTCTTAAAGGACATCGTTATGCTGGATTAGGGACACCCTAGTGGCCTCGTTTTACCCGAATCCCCTCTTTGAAGGCTCTCCACACACAGCCGCGCTGTAAGGTCTTGGCGGGTGGGGCGAGGGATGACAGAGTTCAGTCAAGGAGGTTTATTTTTGATGGGTCACCGTGCTAATTTCTGAAGGGCGATTAGCAGCTTTTCTATGCGTGTGAGATACTTGTAGCTCTATTGAGGCTTTCTCTCGCGCATAATCTTAGAAATAAAATGACTAACTAAACAGGTGGAATGGGATGAGTTTAACGTTTCACGGTGTTTGCAGCATCATGACACTTCAACCCAGCATGTATCTCCTGAGAACAAGGACATTGTTCTGTAGAATCACAATCACCACACTCAAGAAATTCTCCATTAATGTGGTAGTGTCATTAAATATACAGTCCATATTCAACAATATCCTTTATCACCATAGCATTTCCCCACTGCCTCAATCCTGGATCACATCAAAGTGCAGACATAGTATTTAATTACCACATCTTCTTAGTCTCTTGTAATCTGTTACAGAACCGTCTCCTTGCCCCCCACCCCTTTTTTTGCCTTTCCATGGCATTGAAAGTTCTGAGGAGCTCATACCAGCCCTACATGTCTTGCACCCTCATGGTGAAATTCAAGATGACATTTTGCTTCAGTTCAGTTCAGTCGCTCAGTCGCGTCTGACTCTTTGCGACTGACCCCTTCCCTGATGCTGGGAAAGATTGAAGGCAGGAGGAAAAGGGGGCGACAGAGGATGAGATGGTTGGATGGCATCGCCGGCTCAATGGACATGAGTTTGAGTAAAGTCCGGGAGTTGGTGACAATTTTATATTAACGATATTCCATTGCGTCACCACTGAAGGACCGTGACACGTGTGCTGAATTAGATCTTTGGTTAAAGGTGCTGTCTGCCCAATCTGTGCATTGTAAGGATGACTTTTTACCATTTAATAAGCAATCCATGCACTGATTCTTTAAGCCAAGTAAATATCCTGTCTTTCAACAACCTTTCACCCAGTGATTTTTAGTATCTGTTCATGGACTTTGCCTAAATCAGTCACTGTGTTGGAGATGGGAAAATGGTGTTCTTTAGGTTTAACCAATGGTTTTTTTCATCTGTAAGCTAGCACTTGTCAGTTATAAAACAGCAGTCTTCCTCCCTAGCTCCTCTCTTTCCCCTTTTCTTTCTGTATTTTTTTTTTCCCGCTTGAGTATCACTGTGGAGTCACAGATCATTTTTATAATTCAGTGTCTTATACAATGTTACTTTGTCTTAGTCATCTTGGATTGCTGTAAACAGAATACCATAGACTGGGTGGCGTGAACAGCAAATCCTTATTTCTCACAGTCTGGAGGCAGGGAAGGTCAAGGTCGAGGGCTGGGCAGGTTCAGTTCCTGGCGAGCGCTCTCTTCCTGGCTCGCTGGCGTCTGCTTTCTCACTGTCCTCACTTGGTGGAGAGAGCGCTCTAGCATCTTCCTCTTCTTAGAGAGGACTGATCCCATCTTGAGGGCTCCACCCTTACAGCCTCATCTAAACCTAATTACCGCCAGCGGCCCCACCTTCAAGCACCATCACCTTGGGTTTAGAGCTTCGGTTTCAGGGAGAGACCAACATTCCGATGGTCGTTCTTTCCCATGTTCATATGTTGCCATGTTTGCGGCAGTGTAAGCACTTCAGGCTAACCCTTGTGGCTTCTGACACACCCCGTCACTCTTACTTGATGGCACTGTGGGATGATCCTGGCTCTCACTTTGTATTTTCTCTGCCCTGAAATCAGCCATTTCCCGAGGATTTCAGGTTCTTTTTAGTGAGAAATAGTATTTAGAAACCAAGATCTAGGATTGAAGCATGCTTATTGTTACTGGACTGTCATTGTTTCTAGACTTTTACAGTGGACAAAACTTAGAAATATTTATATACTATTTTAAATTGTGATTGTATGCCTGTGGTTCCAGTTTATATTCAGCACAACTGATTCCTTTTTACCTGCCCTGGTTTCAGTAGTTTTTTATATCCCCTTTTCCCACAGTGTGAAAACCTTCTTTCCTAACAACATCAATATAATTGCTTATTTGTTTTAGCATGTGGTATGTACAAAATAGTTTCAGAGTTACTACTACACTGGCACCAATACCAACAACAAACCAATTAAGTAAAGGTCAGAATTGCTTGGCAGGTATCATCATCATCATTACTATTATTACTAGTAAATAATGTACCCCACTGAGAGTGTGCCAAGTGTTTATGTTCAATGTTATTGAATGTAGCTGTGCTGTCCACCTGAGACCAGTTCCCTTGTTTCTGTTTGTATTAATTTTGGGGTCGGCTTTTACCCCCCATCTTCTTTGATTTAGTTATTTTGAGGGGTGTGTAAAATGTTTACACGACCTCAGAGTCACGCCTGTTCAGAAGATACACTGAGAGGCTGCAGCCCCGCACGCTGCCTCTCCGCTTCATGTCCGCCTGCTGATGACCATCTACTTAATGAATTTACTCTTTTGTTTATTTGTGTAGAAATAAGCAAGTAAATAAGCAATGAAAAAAAAAATATTTTTACTCTCCTTCTTAATCTTCCACCTTGCTTTCTTTTCACTTCATCCAAAGCAGTTCATAGCATCTTTCCCCTTCTGTATGGCCACGTGGTACTCACTGGGGAACAGACACCAATTAGTTTCCATGAGTGGGAATTTAGATGACTTTGCCCCAGCCTATTGGTGTTGCAGGTAATGATGAAATGGATGAATTACCATGTGAACATGCTATTTTGTATTTTCGAGGTGTATTTTCAGAGTGAATATTTAGAAGTGGAAATACTGGGTTGAAGGTAAGGTCATAAATAGCTTTCTAGATAATGACACACTCCTACTGATTTGTTGTCTCAAGAGCAGTATGAGAGAGTGCCTGTTCAGGGGTGGATTATCGGAGCCCTTTTTCAGTTAGAGTAAGGAATTTTCAGTGGCTCTCAGCCCTTCGTTGACGACACAATCACCCAGGGAGCTTTTGCAGATATTTACCTTAGAACCACATACCCCAGAAATTCATTTGTTCAGCCTCCAGTGGACATTATGAGGCATAGATTTAAATTATTTTGTTGAAGTACAAGCTTAACATCTAAGTTTAGTTACCAACATAGTAACTCTCTTCTTCAATGAGCTCACCATTCTCACCATTCTGGGAAGAGGAAATGCAAGCATCCTGTTAATCTGTAAATCCAGTCATGGTCATGATTTCTGAACTACCTACACATACTGGTGACGATGTAGCTTTAATTTTTCAAAAATGACCTGATTTCAATTAGGTTTCATTCATTCTACAAGCATTTATTGAGCACCCACTGGATGCCAGCCATTGCCTAGATACCAAGGAAAGGATACACGATCAGGTCCTGTCCTGAGGGTGTTCATTCCGGTTGGAGGAGAGGCAGGCACAGGAGAGGTCGTTGAACCCCTCAGCTGGCCAATACGGGGTGAGTGTAGACTCTTGCCCTTGGGGAGCTCCCTTTCCAGCGGGGCAGACACAAGTAAATGAAATATGATCACTATAAAAAGGGCTCCTCAGAGAATGCAGCAGGGGCACCTAACCCGGGTGGAAAGACGAGGGAGGCTCCTTGGAGTTGGTGGTGGGCATTTGGGCTGAGTGTCGCCCTACTGAAAGAGGGAGGGGCAGCGCCCCAAGCCAGGAGGGTGACGTGTCCAAAAGCTCAGCAGCGGGAGAGGAGTTGGCTTAAACGCAAGTGCCTCTGAGTGGCTGGAGTGTGAGCTTCAAGCCAGGCACGACAGAAGGAGGATTGGATACGTACCCACAGCCGCATCACCTGCCCCAGTGCCTGGCGCGTGGTGGGTGTTCAATAAATCACTGGATGGCTGATTGCACCAATGATGACTTGCTGAGTTGTGAAACCCAGCAGTTTTGCATGGGCGTTTTGCTAACCACACTCAAGATGAAAGGAGTTGGTGTTCCCAGTGTATTTGATACTTTATCTTGTGGATAAAGTAGATTTTTTTTTTTCGTAATGCAGATGGCAATCAGATTTTGAAAGTAGCCATGATTGGAAAGGGTCACCTGGATGATGTATTGCCCCATTCTGGATTGATGGGCAGAAAGAAAAATCTCTTCGAATTGTTTTCACAATGTTCCTGTCTCTTTATCTGCTTATTGTAATCCAGCTTCGGGGATAGATGGCATTTAAAAAATGCATAGTCCTTTTGGCCCTGAGAGCCCATCAGCTAAAGAAAAACAAACGGGCTAGACTCACAGACAGCGCTTCTGTTCAGTCGTGTCAGCTGTGGAATGGCTTCCTCAGGAAATCGTGTTGTGTGCGAGTCTGGTTCTATAGTCTCAGATACTCCACTAGCCTGGAAAATGAGCAGTTGGAACAGTTCAAGCGACCAGGTGAAGGACAGGAGTTCTGGTGGAAGCTGGATTGAGTCTGCAGCTATAGCGGTGGAATCCTGTGAATCACCTTACATTTGAATTTCCTTAAGGCTTTGCTCCCTCTTCCCTCCTTTTAACGTAGGTTACATCTGACCTTCTTTTAACTCAGTGTTTTGAGAGCATTAGAGAATTATTTTCTGAAATAGACTGGCTGTCTCAATAAACCAATGTAATCTGATTCCCATGACCTACATCAGCTAATGGCTAGTGAGACGTCCGCTTTCATTTAAATCTGTATTTGTTGTTTTATTCCTATTATTATTATGTCTCTATGAAAAATGTCATAATATGCATAAAGTAAGGAAACAGCTGTTTTCTCTGTTGGTAAAAGTCATTGAGTTTAGTAGAAGAAGCATAGAACCAGGAGCAGAAGGAAGCTGGCTGCCATTGTATAACTGGTATAAAGATTTGAAATATGTTTAACCATTTCTTCTGCTTTGAAAGAATACCTTGAATTAAGCAGATATAGATTTACTGTGTTATTAAAGGTATTTGTAAAACAAGATCAGACTGACAAAAACTCAGCAATATGAAGCATAGAAAATTACCACTTGGTGGTTGAAAACATGCTTGAAAACCAGGCAGGACCTAACATAGGTGGGCTCCATAGAGAGTTGGCTTCTAAAATCCTATCAGTTTTATTTTCTGGCCTGAAAGACTCTATTTTAATTTGCTTTCTACTTACTAAATGAATGCTTATTAAATCGGACTATTTGAAACTCAAAGATAGAGTTTGGGTAATGTTAAGAATATTAGCTTCCTGTTTTTAGGTACATTTTATGAATCTTAGAAGAATGATAAGTTATAGAGAATTTTTTTCTTAAATGAAACTAGAGCTCAGTAAGTTATTGGTATATTAAATAGACTTGAGGTAACAGGATAGTATCAGTCCATGACTATTTGGTAAATGTAGTATTTGCCTTAGTGAATTGGGCTAGTGGTTTTCATCAAATAAGACTTATCAATTGCTTTATTTAACTGAGCTGCTAGCTTTGGAAAATAAGTATTCTGTCCTATAAAGGTACATAGTTTTATGTTTTAAATAGTTTTGGTTAGGTACTATGTCTATACATGTGTGAAAAGTGAAAGTGTTAGTCACTCAATCATGTCTGATTCTTTGTGACCCCATGGATGTCGCCCACCAGCCTCCTCTGTCCATGGGATTCTCCAGGGACGAATACTGGAGGAAGTTGCCATGCACTTCTCCAGGGATCAAACCCAGGTCTCCTGCATTGCAGGCGGATTCTTTACCCTCTGAGACAATAGTGAGGCTAGCTTTGAGAGATAAGTGTTCTGTCCTATAAAGACACATCCTTTTATGTTTTAAGTAGTTAAGTATAATGTCTATACACGTGTACCTAACACAAAAGAATCCACATACTGTGACTAACAATACCAACTTCCCTACTTACTCAAATCCAAAATACTCTAAGATGACTTTATTCCAACAACAAAAAAAAAATATGAAAAGGATATTGCAAAAGGCATTGGTAGAAATTGTTTGTAAGTGTTGGCCATTATTGATTAACTCAGATGTTGTGACTATCAGTTGTTTAAAAATCTGGCTTAAATATTTTACTTCCCCTAGAATTGAATGTATTTGATGTGATGGAGAAAAATTGCAATAATTCTGTAACAAAACCAGTTTGACTTAAGAACTGTCTGTCTCTGTTAGTTTCCACAAAATGGATTGGATCTTATGTGACCTATATATATAAATATCCTAACAGATCATGACACATATATATTGCCACACATACATGGTATATTTAGAATATGTATTTATATTCTAAAAAGGTTACATAATTTTCATGATGATGAGACCTCTAAGCTTTAATATTTAACAACAATTTTAGTTAATTACAGAAGTCATTTACATGTCAAGTTTTAAAATAAAATGAGTTATTGCTTTTGTCTGACACAGAGATTGTATTTTTACAGTGTCTTTTGCTTTGAAGGTACTTGGTGAGAGTAGGGGGTGAACACTGTGTCCTAAATTGCCAAATTTTTTTCCTCCCAGCAAGCTTAAATGCTTTGTTCATGGTCTTGGATATAAAGGTTTGGATCATTCATTACCTCACATTTCAGTTTGCCCCTCCTTGGAAAGTTGAATTGTTTTAGTTGAGATAAAACGAGAATACGTGAGAGTAGGTGTGCCCTTTAATGCCGTGTCATTTATAAAGAAGTGCCCACCATCGAAGGTTGTACCATCTAAAGATGTGTCTGCTTACAGAGGAGCAAGGAGCTCTGATAAATAAATAAGAAAGGGAGAGGAGCTGAATCCAGCATTTGCCTACGTCGGTTTTATAATCACAGCCTGGTGTTGAGTGAGAAGGGAATTTACAAGGCAAGGAATGGCTGTGGGCCCAGAGACAGTCCTTATTTGACAATGTGATGACCTAGTGATCATTTTAGCCCCCCACACCCCCTTACAGGTATTTGACTGTAGGTTCTCAGGTGAAAAGAATGGGAATACTGTTAAGGTTTGATCCCTATAAACTTAAACATTTGTGATTCACCGTGCTCCTCCCTTGCTTCCATTTTTTCCTAGAGGGCCTATTAATGAAAATACCTATTTCTTTGTTGTCTAATAATTGACTTGGTGAAATATAACTTCATATAAATAACAGTGTGTGGTAAAGCTAGTTTCCCAATAGTTGTCTAAGCGTCCCGTGGAAGTCAGGACTCCAGTGCTTAGACAGTTTCAAAATGTAGAGAGTACTGGCTGTCTCTGTGACCTCCAGACCCACCCCCCACCCCCCAACCCCGCCCCGCCCGTTGCATCTCAGCAGAGCCACGCTCCTCAAAGTTGCCACCTCCATCCACTGGTCTGAACCAGAAACTGGCGTCTTTCGCTCGTCCTTCCTTCCTTGCTCTCCTCTCGCACTGTCCTGCTCTCCTGTCTCCAAGCCGTCTTCATTCGCACTTCCCTTTTCTTCCATCCTCACAGTTTTCACTCCAGCCTTGCCCATCCTTCTCTTTCAGCTGAACTCCTGCCAGCTCATCCCCACTCCTGGGGAAGCTTTAAAAAATAATACACAGTGTAATCTTACGCAGCCATAAAAAAGGACACATTCTGAAACTTGCTTTAATTTAGCATGGAGGGACCTTGAACACATGCTTAGTGAAATAGACCAGACCCAAAAGACAAGTATTATGTGATTCCCCTTACATGAGGTCCTACCTAGATAGCTGGTTCCTTGGAAAAAAATGCAAAAGAGAGGCTCCCAGGCGCGTGGGGAAGAGGAAGGTAGGGAGTTCCTGTTTAATGGCTATAGGGTTTCTGTTTGGGATAATGGACAAGTTCTGGAAATAGATCATGGAGATGAATCACCTCTGTGAATGTACTCAGTATTATGAATGTACTTCATGCTATATTCTTTCAAATGGTTCAGCATAATAATGATAATGCACTTATGGTTGGGAAACCTCTCTCCCTGAAACTCCAATACTTTGGCCACCTGATGGGAAGAACCGACTCATTAGAAAAGACCCTGATGCTGGGAAAGATTGCAGGCAGGAGGAGAAGGGGACGATAGAGGATGAGATGGTCGGATGGCATCACCGACTCAATGGACATGAGTTTGAGTAAGCTCTGGGAGTTGGTGATGGACAGGGAGGCCTGGCGTGCTACAGTCCATGGGGTCGCAAAGAGTCCGACACAACTGAGCGACTGGATAACAACTCTCCTATGAAGTCTTCCCAAGCCCCAACACCTCCCAGATGAAATCCAGGCTCTGTGTAGGAGGAAAGAGGGGCCCCTGTCCCACTCCTTGGGATTCCACCTCTTCCTAAAGAAGAGCTCCCGGGGCCCTGGCCTCCATCAGCATCCCCTCTGAGGACTGGCTGCGTGGCCCGCAGCCCCTGCCCCCGTTCGGCTCGGTTTGCCCCGTCCCCGCTCCCCGTCTCGGCCCCGCCTCCGTGGGGCCTGCATCGCCACTCGCTGCGCCTGGCCGCCTGGCGACCTCGCATCTCCCCGAGCAGACAGGTGCGCGGTCGTTAGGACCAGAGCGGGCGGGAGGGGAAGTGGCCTTGCTCGGGGCCCAGCTGTTTCCTCCTGTCTTGCTTTGGCCGAGGTCGTGTCAACCCCCAGTTTCGCCATCCGTTTCTCCGCTGAGCTCGGAGCCGGGGTGGGTGCCGGCACTGAGAGCTTCCCGGGTGCTGGCGGAGCTCAGTCTGGACGGTGGGCTGGGCGCTGGCCCCGTCCCCCCTTACAGGGCACCCAGGCGCTGGCCCCGTCCCCTCTTACGGGGGCACCCAGGCGCTGGCCCCGTCCCCTCTTACAGGGGCACCCAGGCGCTGGCCCCGTCCCCTCTTACGGGGCACCCAGGCGCTGGCCCCGTCCCCTCTTACAGGGGCACCCAGGCGCTGGCCCCGGTCCTCACCACCCCCACCTGCCCCACGTGGAACTCTGCCTCTTGCCTAAGCTGAGTCCTCAGCTTGGAGTCAAGATGCTGTCTTTTCCTGCAAACACCTCTCCTGACCTCCCCAGAGGGACAGGGGCTCCTTCTCCGTGTCTACCTGATCCTCTACCCGGCTGCCTTAAGCCCAGGTCACGCGGTCCTGTAGCTATGAGCGTGGCTTCTTTGCAAGGATTGGCCCCGTGTTTTTCCTCTTTCCACCCCTCAAACCGAGAGCAGTGCCTCTTACTCAAAAATGTTTGAATGCATGCATTTATAGTAGTGCTTGTCACTCTAGGGTTTTCTCTGAGAAGTTGAATAAACACCTTATTTTCAGAAATCATGGTCCTGGGCCAATCTGAAATACCCTCAGAATACTGCTACTTTCCCCTAAGTAAAAACCCACAGGTAGGGTTTTAAATACACAAACAAATTCAAAGATAGAAAGCAGAGCGGTGACTTTAGGGGCTGGGGGTCCGGGTGGGGGTAGTAAGGGCAGGCTGGGTGAGGTGCACAGGCTGTTTGGGTGGTGGAAATAGCTTGATTGGCACAGTGGTTTCACACCCTCTCACTGGTCAGAACTCATTGAACTGTACTCTTAAAACGTGGATTTTATCATTGATAAATTTTACCTCAAAGTGACTTAAAAATATCAGAAAGCAAGAGGAAAAATCTTTTGGATTTATTGTTTGGTTTGGAAAGATGAATTAATGATTGATAGCCTTTGGTTGCAGCACCGTTCAATATCTAGTTTAGGGGTTTGTACATTTTTCTTTTTTTGTTACCTTGCCTAAATGGAAAATCAGCGCTCATTGAGTTACTGCAGCTGGAAGTAAGAAAAAGCAGAAGTAATGAACAGACTGACAGCTGCCTCCCTGTGGCGCTTAATTTTAACACTGATGCCTTTAGGATTCTTTGGAACTTCAGTCTGAGGCTTGATTCGCGCAATGAATCATCGATATTGAGGGCAGGTAGGGAGACTGAAGCAATAAACACTCCCTGCTCAAAGAAAATAATCTCGTGAATGGTTTTTGAATAGACTTATTTAAAGTGATGGCCATAAAACCCACCAGGCTTTTAATGTGCCATCCTTTTTTCAAATGTTTAATATAGAATATTCTCCAGGTAACTAGAAGAACTCTTAAGAAATAAAGGAATTCAAAAAAGAGGGGGTGTATGTATACATATGGGGCTTCCCTGGTGGCTCAGTGGTAAAGAATCTGCCTGCAATTCGCGGGAGCTGCGGATTCGATCCCTGGGTGGAGAAGACCCCCTGGAGGAGGGCATGGCAACCCACTCCAGTATTCTGGCCTGGAGAGTCCCACGGACGGAGGAGCCTGGCGGGCCACAGTCCAGGGGTCACAAAGAGCCGGACACGGCTGAAACGACATAGCACACATGTATACGTATAGCTGGTTCCCTTTTCTGTGCAGCAGAAGCGAACAAGACATTGTAAAGCAACTGTGTGCATGTGTCAGCCACTAAGTCGCCTCCAACTCCTAGCGACCTCATAGACTGTAGCCCACCAGGCTCCTCTGTTCATGGGATTTTCTGGGCAAGAATACTGGAGTGGGTTGCCTTTTCTTTCTCCAGGGGATCTTCCCCACCCAGCGATTGAATCTGTCTCCTGCATCTCCTGCATTGCAGGCACATTCTTTACCACTAAGCTATCTGGAAAGCCTGGAAGGCAATTATACTTCAATGAAAATTAATTTAAAAAGAAATATATCTATTAAATGTTTTTCATGTGTGAAAATAAGAGTCTTAACAATTAGGTGGTTTTAAAAAATTGAGCTAAGACTTTCTGGCCCTGTATCTCCTTCCAGCCTTCAGAGGCCTCAGCTGGATGGCACTCTCATTGTAAATCACACATGTTCTGTCGCACTTTGAAGGGATGCCCATGTGTTTGGGAAATGTATCCCAAAGTTGAAGCATCAGAAGATGCTTCTGTACAGGGCTGAGATTCACCTGACCAAATCTAAATTTGTTGAGCTACTGCAGGATGATGCAGATGAAAAACAAGAATTGTATCCAAAGTTCAGAACATCAGGAGGCATTATCATGGTGTCTTTGTGAAGTTCCATCAGATGAAGGCTTGTCTTTAATCTGGAGCTGTCAAAAGGAATTCTAGAGCCATTGCTTGTTTGTTGAAGCAGTAGAACCATGTATTTCAGTGTGAAGAAACTTTGGAGCCCTGACTGTAAGTTCGCACCAACGGTCTTAGTAAATATCTGCTCTTGGTGGGACTAGCAGACGTTGGCCACTGTCAATGTCCTTCGCTCAGCCCTCCTTCCTCCTGTTGTCTGGGGACAGTCATTTAAAGGGCGATGCCGGCGCGAAGCTGATACTGCCTTAGTGTCTTCCTCTAGTAACTATGAAAATATTTTGCGTTCTGTGGCTTGACAGAAAACTCAGGTAAGATAGCTCATGTTAGAGCAATAAGCTGATTTGAGGATGGGTGTCTCCGGAGTAATATACTGAATTTCAGGGATTAAGGGCAGAGCTGATGAGAAACAATGTGGACCTGAGGTCAGCAGATGACGTCCTGTCGGCCGGGCCCCATCTGTGGCCTGTTTCTGTGAAGGGAGTCTTATTTAATGCAGCCTCAGCTGCTCTTTGACGCTTGATCTGACTGTTTTGACACTTTGATGGCAGAGCTGAATATTTGCAAAAAAGCCTGCATGAACCCAAAAGCCTAAAAGACGCTTCATCTGCCCCACAGAGGAAGGTTGTGGGCCCTGACGTAAATGAAGTATCATGGGAAAACATTAAAAAAATGAATTGCCTCAAGGTTTCAGTTTGTGCTGGAATTTGTGCTTGGGAAAGAAATGGGCGTGGGATGCGCGTGTGTGATTCGTTTTGTGAAAATGCAGATATTTACACCGGCCGTTGTCGGCGCCTTCGGAGGCTCTCTGTCCCCTGCAGATGAAGAGCAGGGGCCGTGGGGGCCCCTGGCAGAGAGAGGCCTCTGCTCTCCGGGGCGCTTGCCCCTCTGACAGCCCCTCAATCCTTAACGCACAGTCTTGGCCCTCAAGCCATTCGCCCCAAAGGTGACTTAATGTGCTTCCTTGGCACTGGGCTGTCTTTAGATTTCACCTTGCAATACCACCTTAAACTCCGGCATCTCTTGAGACTTGTGAGTTCAGAGCCACCTTTGCTATCTGAGATTATGCTGACACGGGTCAGATGGGATGCTTAATCAAATAGAGAATATTTCTGTGTCCTTTTCTCTGACTCTTGCTCTCCAGTGTCTGGAGTCAAAAGAATAGTGGGCCAGCTTAGGTTACTTGGGCTCTAATATCCTCTAACAGGCAATGATAGCTCTTTGCTTAGCGGTTCTGTCTAAGCCCTGTGCACGATCAGCTGAATTTGTATGGTCGCCTGAAGAAGAGCCTCCCTTTTACTGATATGTCGACCCTTCCCCTTGACTTTGGTTCTCAGATCCTTCAGCACTACTCAGGATTCTGCAAGGTGAAGTGATTGATCTTTCCCCCTCTGATGGCATCTTTTGTCATCGCCTCTCTCCAGGGAGCTTGGAGATCCACTGACAGTCCTTTGTATCTCTTCTCTACCTTGGTGAGCATCTGCACCTTTCTTTCTTCACCATCCTCAGGTGATCAGAGCAAGTGAAGGTGCAACTGTATGTCCGAGGCCAGTGTTAACCTTGGCTTCTGTATGAGCCAGACAGTTAGGCAGGCGTCTCCTCAAGGGACAGTTGGAACCTCACCTTCACCTACTAGCAAGCTTGGATAATGGGGATATCTTGCTTGAGCTGAGAAGGTTATTAATTAGATATAAAATAGTAATTCCTTTCATTATTGCTACATCTCAAAGTTGTGGCTGTTTTCTGTTAGGGTGTTAGCTCTCTTTATGCTCATTCATTAAATTCAAGGCATAAAGGAAGAAACTTCTTTTTTTAAAAACGTTTTATTTTTTGTTGGGAATATAGCCGATTAACAGTGTTGTGACAGTTTCAGGTGGACGACAGAGTGACTCAGCCATACATGTGCATGTATCCATTCTCCCCCAGACCCCTCCTATCCAGGCTGCCTTGTAACAGTGAGCAGAGTTCCCTACACCATACAGTAGGGAAGAAACTTCTGATGTTTCCTGTTTATTTTAGATGTCTCACATAACCATGCATGAGATCACTGACAACTAATATGTATAGATGATCTCTCAGGTATAATGAGAATGACTGTAGAACAAACAGCCTGACAGCTCTGTCATTTGCTGAAAACCTGAGTGTGGTTAGCAGTTACTCAGGTCATGGAACTGTTCTCACTAGAAGGGACTTGAGGGACCATCTAGTCCAGTGTCCTTGGAGAGGAGGACCCTGCACTCACCGAGAGGTGATTTGCTTAAGGTAACCCGTCTACTTAAGGGCAGAACTGGAGCTAAACGCTTTCTCTCCCGATTCCTAATAGTAGTGATTGTCTGATAGATACTAAAGCAAACAAACCAACAAAGCCCAGTGCTTGTTATACTGAAATCTGGCTTTAATTCCTAAAAATGTCTTGATTCCAATATACTTTGATTTTAAATATTTACCCCCGAGTTGTGGATGGGTCTGATTCACCCCTCTTTTCCCCACCTTGACTTAACTGAAATGCTCCTGAGTAAATACATCTCTGGAGGCTGTGGTTCTGTTTCAGCTGCTTGGGTAGTTGCATTTTTGCAGCTGAAGCTTTGGCACGTGGAGGGCGCGGCACCTCGGCCGTGGCCGTGCCCCCCGCCCGGGTGGTTACCCCACGAGCAGTGCTGGCAAGACTAGTCCCACTGCCGTGCGCGAGTCCCAAGGTGGCCACTGCCTTCTGGTGGGTCTGCTGCTCTGCCCGTTTAGCCAGTGACCTCCGTCCTCCCCACCTGCCTCTGCTACTGGGGCCGATCTGCCTCCAGCCCCGGCACCATCCCTTGCCCCGTACCCCCTGGTACGGGGGACTTGTTTTTTGGCCACACCGCGTTGTTTTGTGAGATCAGAGTTCCCTGACCAGGGATTGAACCTGTGCCCCCTACAGTGGAAGTTCAGAGTCTTAACCACTGAACTGCCAGGGGCAGCCCTGCTCAGGACTTTGGAGTAACCATTCTCACCCTCCCGGTTTTCTGTATCATCAGATACTGCCAACCATGATGCTCATGGGAGGAAACAGGACAGCTTTCCTTTAAAGCTTGGGCTGATAGAGTTCTCACTGGAGGTTTGTCGGAGCCCTGGGGTCCACTGCCTTCTCCCTGAAAACAGGCAGTTGTTACACCAGTTGGACTTTACACGCTTTAGGCAATTGTGTCCTGAAAGGGTTGCTCTCTGCTACCAGAGGACCAAATGTCAGCCACACACCTGTCACTGCCAAGCCATGCCCATTCCTGCCATTAATCAGAGTGTTTGCCAACATCCAGTATAACTACATGGTCTTGCCAGCTGAAATGCCAGGTTAAATGGAATTGTAATTATTTTCTCTAATCTCATTTCAAATATTTACATTTTCTTGAATAAGTAAATGACCTGTATCAAAAAGACATGCTACTTTAAGAGAGTAAGAAAAGCGTATAGTAACTAGCTTCATCTCTGACTTCGAGATTTTTTTCAGTGTGACCATTGAATTTAAGATCCTCATGTGGACCAACAAATGGAACCATTCAAAGTCGGTCAGATGTAATTGGTATCAGCTCACATCACAGTGCTGGGGAGAGGCTTCATACTTGATGTCACAGTCGCAAACCTAAGTCACAGTGTGTGAAGAATCGTGGAAGTATAAACAGGGTAAAACTACCTGGATTGTGGTTGGCGGCTTCCATATCCTAGAGTTCAATGTTTGAGGGCTGCACATCTGAGGATACAGAGGGCCAGCATCCTAGGCCATTTTAAATAAGGAGCTTGAACATTCTTGGATTTTTTTTTTTCATTCTTGGATTTTGCTATCCTAGAGGGGATTCTGGAACCAGGCCCCCACAGACACCGAGGGATGACTGGATATATTTTATCAGCTTTTTATCTTTATGTGCCTGGACTTCTGAAAGCAACTGAACTTTAAAAATTCAGTGTTGAAGACCTTTGCTTTTTACCACCCACTAAATTCATGGGAGGACTTGATCACACCCACACTTTAATAAAGATGCTTAAAATTATGTAGTTTTTTAACAAGAAGAAATTTTATTTTGTGAAAATGTACTGGTTTTGTAGAGCACGGAATGTCATTTTCCCTCCAACTCACACCTTCCTCCTTTCATACACATCTCAGCTTTTTAAACTGTTTTAAATCCAAGGCATGAATTAGCATTGAGTTCAGTGATGATTCAGGGCCTTTTATTTGTGTATTGTGTAATTGACATTATTTATGAAACTGTTTTTAAGTATTTTTAAATTAAGGTATATACTTTTTTTTGTCGGCTGCTCTGTGCGACACACAGGGATCTTAGTTCCCTGACCAGGGATTGAACCTATGCCCCCTGTAGTGGAAGCAAAGCCCCAGCCCCGGGACTGCCAGGGAAGTGCCAAAACTACTGTTTCATGAAGATATGTTTGACCATATGTTGTAAGCCATATTAGTTTGAGAAGGCCCTCCCTTAACTGCTATTCCTCTTTTTGTGGTCTGTCTGGTTGGTTTCTTTTTTTTTTTTTTTTTTTAATTTTTATTAGTTGGAGGCTAATTACTTTACATCATTACAGTAGTTTTTGTTGTACATTGATTTGAATTAGCCATGGATTTACATGTATTCCCCATCCCAGTCCCCCCTCCCACCTCCCTCTCCACCCGATCCCTCTGGGTCTTCCCAGTGCACCAGGCCCGAGCACTAGTCTCATGTACCCAACATGAGCTGGTTATCCGTTTCACCCTAGATAATACACATGTTTCAATGCTGTTCTCCTGAAACATCCCACCCTCGCCTTCTCCCAGAGTCCACAAGTCTGTTCCATACATCTGAGTCTCTTTTTCTGTTTTGCATATAGGGTTATCGTTACCATCTTTCTAAAGTCCATATATATGTGTTAGTATACTGTAATGGTCTTTATCTTTCTGGCTTACTTCGCTCTGTATAATGGGCTCCAGTTTCATCCATCTCATTAGAAGTGATTCAAATGAATTCTTTTTAATGGCTGAGTAATATTCCATGGTGTATATGTACCACAGCTTCCTCATCCATTCGTCTGCTGATGGGCATCTGGGTTGCTTCCATGTCCTGGCTATTATAAACAGTGCTGCGATGAACATTGGGGTGCACGTGTCTCTTTCAGATCTGGTTTCCTTGGTGTGTATGCCCAGAAGTGGGATTGCTGGGTCATATGGCAGTTCTATTTCCAGCTTTTTAAGAAATCTCCACACTGTTTTCCATAGTGGCTGTACTAATTTGCATTCCCACCAACAGTGTAAGAGGGTTCCCTTTTCTCCACACCCTCTCCAGCATTTATTGCTTGTAGACTTTTGGATAGCAGCCATCCTGACTGGTGTATAATGGTACCTCATTGTGGTTTTGATTTGCATTTCTCTGATAATGAGTGATGTTGAGCATCTTTTCATGTGCTTGTTAGCCATCTGTATGTCCTCCTTGGAGAAATGTCTGTTGAGTTCTTTGGCCCATTTTTTGATTGGGTCATTTATTTTTCTGGAGTTGAGCTGGAGGAGTTGCTTGTATATTTTTGAGATTAATCCTTTGTCTGTTGCTTCATTTGCTATTATTTTCTCCCAATCTGAGGGCTGTCTTTTCACCTTGCTTATAGTTTCCTTTGTTGTGCAAAAGCTTTTAAGTTTCATTAGGTCCCATTTGTTTATTTTTGCTTTTATTTCTGAAATTCTGGGATGTGGGTCATAGAGGATCCTGCTGTGATTTATGTCGGAGAGTGTTTTGCCTATGTTCTCCTCTAGGAGTTTGATAGTTTCTGGTCTTACATTTAGATCTTTAATCCATTTTGAGTTTATTTTTGTGTATGGTGTTAGAAAGTGTTCTAGTTTCATTCTTTTACAGGTGGTTGACCAGTTTTCCCAGCACCACTTGTTAAAGAGGTTATCTTTTTTCCATTGTATATCCTTGCCTCCTTTGTCGAAGATAAGGTGACCATAGGTTCGTGGATTTATCTCTGGGCTTTCTATTCTGTTCCATTGATCTATATTTCTGTCTTTGTGCCAGTACCATACTGTCTTGATGACTGTGGCTTTGTAGTAGAGTCTGAAGTCAGGCAGATTGATTCCTCCAGTTCCATTCTTCTTTCTCAGGATTACTTTGGCTATTCGAGGTTTTTTGTATTTCCATACAAATTGTGAAATTATTTGTTCTAGTTCTGTGAAAAATACTGTTGGTAGTTTGATAGGGATTGCATTGAATCTATAGATTACTTTGGGTAGTATAGCCATTTTGACAATATTGATTCTTCCAATCCATGAACATGGTATATTTCTCCATCTATTTGTGTCCTCTTTGATTTCTTTCATCAGTGTTTTATAGTTTTCTATGTATAGGTCTTTTGTTTCTTTAGGTAGATATACTCCTAAGTATTTTATTCTTTTTGTTGCAATGGTGAATGGTATTGTTTCCTTAATTTCTCTTTCTGTTTTCTCATTGTTAGTGTATAGGAATGCAAGAGATTTCTGTGTGTTAATTTTATATCCTGCAACTTGACTGTATTCGTTGATTAGCTCTAGTAATTTTCTGGTAGAGTCTTTAGGGTTTTCTATGTAGAGGATCATGTCATCTGCAAACAGCGAGAGTTTCACTTCTTCTTTTCCTATCTGGATTCCTTTTACTTCTTTTTCTGCCCTGATTGCTGTGGCCAAAACTTCCAAAACTATGTTGAACAGTAGTGGTGAGAGTGGGCACCCTTGTCTTGTTCCTGATTTCAGGGGAAATGCTTTCAATTTTTCACCGTTGAGGGTGATGCTTGCTGTGGGTTTGTCATATATAGCTTTTATTATGTTGAGGTATGTTCCTTCTATTCCTGCTTTCTGGAGAGTTTTAATCATAAATGGATGTTGAATTTTGTCAAAGGCTTTTTCTGCATCTATTGAGATAATCATATGGTTTTTATCTTTCAATTTGTTAATGTGGTGTATTACATTGATTGATTTGCGGATATTAAAGAATCCTTGCATTCCTGGGATAAAGCCCACTTGGTCATGATGAATGATTTTTTTAATATGTTGTTGGATTCTGTTTGCTAGAATTTTGTTAAGGATTTTTGCATCTATGTTCATCAGCGATATTGGCCTGTAGTTTTCTTTTTTTGTGGCATCTTTGTCTGGTTTTGGAATTAGGGTGATGGTGGCCTCATAGAATGAGTTTGGAAGTCTACCTTCTTCTGCAATTTTCTGGAAGAGTTTGAGTAAGATAGGTGTTAGCTCTTCTCTAAATTTTTGGTAGAATTCAGCTGTGAAGCCATCTGGTCCTGGGCTTTTGTTTGCTGGAAGATTTCTGATTACAGTTTCGATTTCCTTGCTTGTGATGGTTTTGTTAAGATCTTCTATTTCTTCCTGGTTCAGTTTTGGAAAGTTATACTTCTCTAAGAACTTGTCCATTTCTTCCAAGTTGTCCATTTTATTGGCATAGAGCTGCTGGTAGTAGTCTCTTATGATCCTTTGTATTTCAGTGTTGTCTGTTGTGATCTCTCCATTTTCATTTCTAATTTTGTTAATTTGGTTCTTCTCCCTTTGTTTCTTAATGAGTCTTGCTAATGGTTTGTCAATTTTGTTAATTTTTTCAAAAAACCAGCTTTTAGCTTTGTTAATTTTTGCTATGGTCTCTTTAGTTTCTTTTGCATTTATTTCTGCCCTAATTTTTAAGATTTCTTTCCTTCTACTAACCCTGGGGTTCTTCATTTCTTCTTCCTCTAGTTGCTTTAGGTGTAGAGTTAGGTTATTTATTTGACTTTTTTCTTGTTTCTTGATGTAGGCCTGTAATGCTATGAATCTTCCCCTTAGCACTGCTTTTACAGTGTCCCATAGGTTTTGGGTTGTTGTGTTATCATTTTCATTCATTTCTATGCATATTTTGATTTCTTTTTTGATTTCTTCTATGATTTGTTGGTTATTCAGAAGCGTGTTGTTTAGCCTCCATATGTTTGAATTTTTAATAATTTTTTTCCTGTAATTGAGATCTAATCTTACTGCACTGTGGTCAGAAAAGATGACTGGAATGATTTCAGTCTTTTTGAATTTACCAAGACTAGATTTATGGCCCAGGATGTGATCTATTCTGGAGAAGGTTCCGTGTGCACTTGAGAAAAAGGTGAAGTTGATTGTTTTGGGGTGAAACGTCCTATAGATGTCAATTAGGTCTAGCTGGTCCATTGTGTCCGTTAAAGTTTGTGTTTCCTTGTTCATTTTCTGTTTAGTTGATCTATCCATAGTTGTGAGTGGGGTATTAAAGTCTCCTACTATTATTGTGTTACTATTAATTTCCTCTTTCATACTCATTAGCGTTTGCCTTACATATTGCGGTGCTCCTATGTTGGGTGCATATATATTTATAATTGTTATATCTTCTTGGATTGATCCTTTGATCATTATGTAGTGTCCATCTTTGTCTCTTTTCACAGACTTAATTTGAAAGTCTATTTTATCTGATATGAGTATTGCGACTCCTGCTTTCTTTTGGTCTCCGTTTGCGTGGAATATTTTTTTCCAGCCCTTCACTTTTAGTCTGTATGTGTCCCTTGCTTTGAGGTGGGTCTCTTGTAGACAGCATATATAGGGGTCTTGCTTTTGTATCCATTCAGCCAGCCTTTGTCTTTTGGTTGGGGCATTCAACCCATTTACATTTAAGGTAATTATTGATAGGTATGGTCCCGTTGCCATTTATTTTGTTGTTTGGGGTTCACTTTTATACCACCTTTCTGCGTTTCCTGTCTAGAGAAGATCCTTTAGTATTTGTTGAAGAGCTGGTTTGGTGGTGGTGAATTCTCTCAGCTTTTGCTTGTCTGTAAAGCTTTTGAGTTCTCCTTCATATCTGAATGAGATCCTTGCTGGGTAGAGTAATCTAGGTTGTAGGTTATTTTCTTTCATTACTTTAAGTATGTCCTGCCATTCCCTTCTGGCCTGAAGGGTTTCTATTGATAGATCAGCTGTTATCCTTATGGGAATCCCTTTGTGTGTTATTTGTTGTTTCTCCCTTGCTGCTTTTAATATTTGTTCTTTGTGTTTGATCTTTGTTAATTTGATTAATATGTGTCTTGGGGTGTTTCGCCTTGGGTTTATCCTGTTTGGGACTCTCTGGGTTTCTTGAACTTGGTTGGCTATTTCCTTCCCCATTTTAGGGAAGTTTTCAGCAATTATCTCCTCGAGTATCTTCTCATGGCCTTTCTTTTTGTCTTCTTCTTCTGGGACTCCTATGATTCGAATGTTGGGGCGTTTCACATAGTCCCAGAGGTCCCTGAGGTTGTCCTCATTTTTTTTTATTCTTTTTTCTTTTTTCCTCTCTGCTTCATTTATTTCCACCATTTTATCTTCTAAGTCACTTATCCTATCTTCTGCCTCTGTTATTCTACTCATGGTTCCCTCCAGAGTGTTTTTGATCTCATTTATTTCATTATTAATTTTTAATTGATTTTTTTTTATTTCTTCTAGGTCCTTGTTAAACATTTCTTGCATCTTCTCAATCTTTGTCTCCAGGCTATTTATTTGTAACTCCATTTTGTTTTCAAGATTTTGGATCATTTTTATTATCATTATTCTAAATTCTTTTTCAGGTAGATTCCCTATTTCCTCCTCTTTTGTTTGACTTGGTGGGCTTTTTTCATGTTCCTTTAGCTGTTGGGTATTTCTCTGCCTTTTCATCATGTTTAGATTGCTGTGTCTGGAGTGGGCTTTCTGTATTCTTGTGGTCTGAGGTTCTTTTTTATTGTGGAGGTTTCACCCAGTGGGTGGGGTTGGACGATTGGTTTGTCAAGGTTTCCTGGTTAGGGAAGCTTGTGTCAGCGTTCTGGTGCGTGGAATTGGATTTCTTCTCTCTGGAGTGCAATGGAGTGTCCAGTAATGAGCTTTGCGGTGGGTCTCTGTGTTAGGTGTGACTTGGAGAGCCTGTATGTTGACACTCAGGACTATGTTCCTGCGTTGCTAAAGAATTTGCGTGGTATGTCTTGTACTGGAGCTTATTAGCTCTTGGGTGGTGGTTGGTTTTGGTGTAGGTATGGAAGCTTTGGGATGGTCTCTTATTCCTTAATGTTCCGTGTGGTCAGGAGTTTTCTGGTTTTCTCAGGATTTGGGCTCAATTCTCCTGCCTCTGGATTTCAGTTTTATTCTTCTAATAGTCTCAAGGCTTCTCCAACTATACAGTACTGATAATAAAACTTCTAGGTTAATGGTGAAAAGATTCTCCACCGTGAGAGACAACCAGAGAGGTTCACAGAGTTACATGAAGAATAGGAGAGGGAGGAAGGAGATAGAGGTGAGCAGGAGGAGAAAAAGGGGACTCAAGAGGAGAGAGACAGATCTACGCAGTTATCTGTTCCCAAAGTGTTCTCTGTAGCCCAGACACCCACAAAGATTCACAGAGTTGGATTGGGAAGAGAAGGGGAATGGAGGAAGTAGAGGTGTTCTGAGGGAGAATAACAAAGATTGAAAATCTAGTGTAGAGGTTAGACTCTTTGAAGTACAATATTTAAAAACAAAAACACAAAAAAATTTAGAACTGTATATGAAGTTCAGTTTAAAAATAGGGTTTCTCTCTCTCTCTCTTTTTTTTTTTTTGGTGTGGCTATAGTGAAATGAAAATGAAAGTTAAGGAATAATAGAGGAGTATTAGAGGACTCTAAAAGGAAATAGGAGAGAAAAACAAGAAAAAGAAAAAAAAAAAAAAAAAAAGAAAAGAAAAAAAAATTTTTTTTTTCCCCAAATAAAAAAATCGTAAAAATATATATGAAAATGAAAGTTGAGGAGTAATGGGGGAGTAATAGGGAATTATAAAAGAAAATGAAAGAGAAAAAATAAAAAATTTAAAAAAAAAAAAAAAGGGAAAGGAAAAAAAAATTTTTTTTTTTTTTTTTAATTAAAAAAAGATGTACATATATATCTAGGAATTTCTCTGAGGTTGTTGCGGTCAGCGTAGGTTCAGTTCAATTTCAGATAGCTCCTCTTTCCAGCTTACACTTCTCGATATCTGTAGGCCCCTTCCCTTGTAGCCGGTGTTACCTTCAGGGATTTTAATCTGTTGCACCGGTCCTTTCTGAAGCGGTTCCCTTTGTTTATTTGGCTTCTGTTTGCTGTCTCTTTGGTGTCTAATTTCCGCCCTGACACAGGCGGGCGGAGGTGATCTCTTATCTCTAGTTCAGTTCAGTCCTGCTACGGGGAGGGCGGGGCGCTGCAGACAGATACCGCTCTGTGTGGATAGCGCTCACCGTGTTCCGGCCACACTGGGTTTGCCCCGCTCACGGGTGTCTGTGCTTTCCCCGTCTACACTGCTCAGGCTCGCGGCTGCTCCACATGGAGCGGGCCCTGCGTTGAGTGCGGTTCCAGCCTTCGGGTACTCCACAAAAGCACAGATTCGGTTGCTCCTGCGTTTTGTGCCTTCCCCGGCCTGAGCGGTTCAGGCAGCCAGAGGCTTGGGCGTATTCTCCCGGGTGCAGCACGCCTTTTCCCTCCGCGTCGAGCGACCCAGGCAGCCAGAGGCTTGGGCGCACTCTCCCCGGGTACGGCGCGCTTTTTCCCTCCGCGGCCCCAGCACGCACCGCCAGTCGGGTCTCAGGAAGTCTTTAGCTAGAACCCGGAGGCCTGTTTGCAGTGTGGGAGGGGGTGGCTTCTCAGGGGCTGAGTTTGCCCTTTTCCCCTACCCCCTGCCTCCTACCTCCAGCGGGGATGGGCCGGCTCTTCTCTGGAGATTCTCAGTCCCTTTGTTTTGCGAACCGCCGGCAGTGTGTTCGGGCCGGTTAATTTTGTCCCTTGCTATCCCACAGTTCAAAAAAGCCCCCTCCGATTGCTCTCAGGGTCTTCGGGCCGGACCTCACCCCAAGCAATGCCGCCCGCTCCTCTCCGTTCCGCCCCGCTTGTTGCTGGCGGGTACGGGCGTCTGGGGTACTTTTCTGCTGGGAGTTGCTTTTAGGCACGTAATCTGTGGGCCTTGTTTAATTTTTCCTCCCAGTTACAGTGCCGAAAACTTCCCCCAGTCCCGCCAGTGAGAGGGTTTCCTGGTGATTGGAAACTTCCTCTATTAAGACTCCCTTCCCGGGACGGGTCTCCGTCCGTAGCTCTTTCGACTCCCTTATTGTCGTTTATATTTTGTCCTACCTCCCTTCGAAGACAATGGGCTGCTTTTCTGGGCGCCTGATGTCCTCTGCTA
Organism: Odocoileus virginianus; assembly: GCF_023699985.2. Lineage (NCBI taxonomy): Eukaryota > Metazoa > Chordata > Mammalia > Artiodactyla > Cervidae > Odocoileus > Odocoileus virginianus. Next base: position 255,570 of record NC_069695.1, read on the forward strand.
GCGATCAGAAGTTCTTTTGTGAAATTTGCTCAGCATTCAAATGTTCTTTTGATGAATTTGTAGGAGAGAAAGTGATCTCTCCGTCCTATTCCTCCGCCATCTTGGCTCCTCCCTCTCTTTTTTTTTTTTTAATCTTTATGTTCTTTCACAATAAACTGTACTGACGTTTAAAAATTGTTCCAGTGTATTTCAGTTTACACCTGTTTTTATGCATTCTACCAAAATACACTTTCCTTTGGAGTCTGAGTATTTACTTGGAGTATCACGTCTTCCTCCTGTAAGAATGGCAAAGACAGGTTGCCAGTGTGTGCTGGTGTATCCTGCGCTTGGGAATTTTGGGTTTCTTTTATAGCTTATGTGGACCTTATTTTTTCTATAGTTGACTCATATCTTTTGGGTTTATGAAAGGATGAAAGGGAGATGAAAGGGAGAAAGAATGATTCATCATTAGCTTTGGTCCAGAGCCTCATAAATCTTCTTCTCTTTACCTAACTAATCATCATCATTACTAATTATGAGACAGGAAATAAACTGGAATTCAGTATGGGCTGGCTTCACATAGAACAGATCAGCGTATAAATCAAGGGGCTGTCCTGTCGTCAGAATTACCTGAATAGCTGAGCAGAGAGGGGAGGAACTGTCTTCCCCTCTGATTTTGTGTTCGGCCTATGTTTTAAGGCCTACTCTGGGATAAAGTTGGAAATTTTAACTTGGATATGTTGGAAATTGAGTCGTATAATCTAATTTTAAGGGAGCTCGACATCAATTAAGTGAACATTACTTGGAACATAAATTCATGAATAAAGTGCATGTTGGTTTTGTTGAAAAAGGGTGGTGTGGCAGGTCTTGGAGCAGGGCCAGGGGACTGCGCGCCTTCCTGCTCCTGGGCTGCGCTCACAGCCGTCCTTCGGGGGCCAGGAGCGCCCTGGGCAGATCGCGCCGCGCCTGGCGGGTCCACGGTGGAGGGAAGGAGGCGTCAGCGCCAGGGCTCCCTTAGTCCTTCCCTGCCTGGCTGTGCCTGAACGCGCCCTTCCGCCGCGAACCTGCAGCCACGTGTGTGAGTGTGTGTGTGAGCGTGTGTGTGTGTGTGTGTATGTGTGTGAGCGTGTGTGTGTGTGTGTATATATATATATATATATATATATGCATATACATACCTACATATATATATATATATGTCCCGGTGGCTCAGACAGTAAAGAGTCTGCCTGCAGTGCAGGACACCCAGTTTCTGCCCCTGGGTCGGGAAGATCCCCTGGAGAAGGGCCTGGCAGCCCCTCCAGCCCCCTTGCCTGGAGAATCCCGTGCACAGAGGAGCCCGGCAGGCTGTGTCCGTGGGGCCGCAGCGTCAGGATTGACTAGCCGCCGAGCTCTCAGACACTCCTCACGGTCTCGGGCCGCCTGGGCCGTTTCCATCTGAGGGCCGTGCTGGGAGGGGCCCCTGGGCGTCCTACGCGGCCCCCGTTCTTCCGTCCAGCCAGGCTTGATGGCGAGTGCGCCCTGCGCGGGCTGCGGGCTGGGCGTCTGCCGCTGGCTGATCTGCTCTCCGGAGGCGCCATCTCGCTCTCTCAGGCCCGGTCCCGACTTTGCTCTACGATATCAGACCCACGCCTTCAGCTTCCTTTTGATTCTTTAACGTCTTCCTGAGTAACTCTTTCTTATCCCCTCCCAGCACGTCAAATGGAGCCCGAACAGGAAGCCTCGTGTTTCTCTTCACCTTGCCTCTTCTCGGGCGCCTGTCTCACCCTCCTCTCACTGGGCCTTGGCCTCTTCCCCGTACAATCCCGTTGTCAGCGTGGCCAGACCCCACTCGACTGCTCTAGGAGCTGTCAGCACTTTTGACCTCTGCATCCTCATCACCACTGTTGACTTCAGACACGCACACGCACACGCACGCACGCACGCACACAGGCACACACACAGTCCTCATCTCTTGTCTAATATTACAGTAGCTTCCCAGCAAGTCTTTCCCGTCTATCCTGACTGTGGTTCCCTGATGAATCCCGCGTCCTTGGCACTCGGGGGTGTCCACAGCTTGTGGTCTGGGGTCTGTGGCCCGGGAGGGTGCCTGCAGGTTCTGTGTGAATTTTGTTCCTTTAAAAGGCTTCCGGGGACTCCCTGGTGGTCCAGTGATTAGGATTTCACCTTCCAATGCAAAGGGTGTGGGTTCAATCCCTGGTCAGGGAGCTAAGAGCCACATGCCTTGCAGCCAAGAAACCAAAAACAGAAGCAGTACTGTGACACATTCAATAAAGGCTTTAAAAAATTAAAATAAAAAAAAATAAAAGGTGTCTGTATCAAAGACCCAAATGTCTAGGCTAAAACTGTGAAGCTCTTTCTTAGAGATGGCATCTGAAGGTTACTCTTGTGTTAGAAAAAAACCTAGCCAGTGTCACAGCTAGAGTATAAAGGTAACTGTAATTGCTCACCCCTTTCCTTTGCTCTGCTGATTTCTGAACCTGAAAGTACCCTGCCCCTCATTTTCCCTGTCTAAATCCTCTCCATAATCCAGACTCTTCACTGGGCCTCTGATGCTCCATCCAGCTCCAGTAAGGCAAGCATCACTGTATTTATGTTACAACTATTTACTTGCATAGCTGTTTAAGTACATCTAGGCTGTGAGTTTCTTATGGATGGTGACAAGCTCTTTGCTACAAGGGACAGTAATAACTACCATAATGCTTGACACATGGCAAATATTCAGTGAGAATTTGAATGAATAAATGAATGGAAGAGAAAATACGTTCATGAGTTCATTCTTGCCTAACTTTAAATAGCTTCAGTTCAGTTCAGTTCAGTTCAGTCGCTCAGTCGTGTCCGACCCTTTGCGACCCCATGAATCACAGCTTAGGAGTGGTATTTGGGTCTGATTCATCTTAATAATCTACCATGGCTAGTATTGTGCTTTTTGCATCATAGATACTCAGTAGATATTTATTTTTTATTTTTATTTCTTATTTCAACTTTATTGAGGTATAATTAACAAAATAGATTGTAAGACATTTAAGATGGACACTTTAAAGTATGGAAATAAGTATGCATTGTGAAAGGACTCCCCACATCTCATTGATTAACACATCCATCATATCACATCTTAATCTTTTTTTTTTTCTTTTGGTGAGAACATTTTAAGTTCTACACTTAGAAATTTTCAATTATTCCACAACTGTTTCTTGAAATAGTAGATAGATGAGCAGTTGATTATAATATGCGCTTTCTGAATTCTATGTTACTATATTTTATTTTCAATAATTTAAGTCCTCTTACTACAGCAAAATATTTTAAAATATTTCTTTTTTGATTGTCAGCATTAATTTTTATCAGTGATTATTTCTGACTTTAAACTTTTTCTACATTTTGATTTTGATCTTAAATCTTAATCACCGCAGAGGGGTGTATTCATAATCGCACAAAGGAAATCAGAAAGAAAAAGAAGTTTCTCTTTTTAAGAAAATTGTGAAGGAGGTTATCTGTATTATTAGCTCCTGCTTCTGGGTGTAGGTGGGGTTCTAGGACTAGCAATTATTTCTACAACAATGGTTGAATAGTTTTTTCCAGAGTCATCATGGTTCCATTCAGAACACATAATTTGGATGCTTTCAATAGGAAATGGTGTTGGGCAGCCTTTATTAAAGCATTTGATGGATTCTTTAAACTCCAGTTGAGCTGAACTATGTTATCCTGCCTCCTGTCAATACCAGAAGGCTAACATTCTTCTGGTTTTTTTTTTTTTTTTTTGGTGAAGGCTGCTTGCCGGTTTTCTTTGACAATAATACTTGATTATAATCAGTGAATTAATGGTATTGGCTCTTGGTCCTGTTGATGCAGCCCCAAATAATCATGAAATTAAAAGAATTGACTGAAACATACTCGTGATCCTGGGTATTTTTGTGACCCCTCCCGTCTAAAGATTCATTGTTGTTATTTGGCAGTTGTTTGTTTTGCTTTTTGATTCTTTTTAAAGCCATTTGACAAAAACTGCCTTGGTTCAGGAGATTTGGGGGAAAAGATAAGCGATGCCTGAGTGTGCTTCTTCGATGGCGCCGTGTTAATTACCTGTGAGAGAGGAATAGTCCTAACACAGAGCCATGGGGTGAACTGGCTACATGATGTACCTGGATTTCTAGAGGTGCCTGTATCTGGCAGTGAGCACTTACAGGATGGTGAGCAGAGTCAGGAAAAGAAGGTCCCAGGTGCAAAGGAAAGAAATTTAGGAAATGCTAGAAGCTTATTGGAAATGAGTTTCTGCAGTGTATTTAGAAGAACAGTTAAGAACAATAAAACAGAAACAGCAGGCTCCCGCTGTAGAACATTTGGGGGGCATTGCATACCCTGTAGAGATACTTGTTTCTTTAGAAATAAGAAAAGTATTCGAGGAGAGGCCTCGCTCACTCACTGTCCGCTGGACATCCCGGGACTCTTCCAGTCTCAGGAGCGGGAAACTTGTACCCATATATCGTGACATCCGGACTTTGGAGCAGTGGAATACATCCATCTCGGCCTGTTGGAAGTAATTCACTTTGTGTGCGTTTCTGTCTCCTTCAGAAATGCGCACGCCTGAGGATGCTGGAAGGCTGTGAGCGCCCCCACCCCCTGGCGACCGCGGCGAGCCCCGCCGGAGGAAGCGGGCGGAGCGGCGGACTCTGACCCGGCCCGGCCCGGCCCTCGCGCCGGCACTCAGCATGGAGACGCTGTCGCAGGACTCGCTGCTGGAGTGTCAGATCTGCTTCAATTACTACAGCCCGCGGCGGAGGCCCAAGCTGCTGGACTGCAGGCACACCTGCTGCTCCGTCTGCCTGCAGCAGATGCGGACGAGCCAGAAGGACGTGCGCTGCCCCTGGTGCCGCGGCACGACCCGGCTGCCTCCGGGCTTCTCCGTGTCGCAGCTGCCCGACGACCCCGAGGTGCTGGGCGTCATCGCCATCCCGCACGCCTCCGAGCACACGCCCGTCTTCATCAGACTCCCGAGCACCGGGTGCCACATGCTGCCCCTGCCCGTCTCCAAGGAGCGCGCGCTGCTGCCCGGCGACGCGGGCTGCCGCCTGCTGCCCGGGGGCCAGCCGAAGGCGGTGGCCGCGGTGAGCGTCCCCGCGGCCGAACAGCAGCCCCTGCAGCCCGCGGCCCCGGGCGACGCGGCGGCCGCGGAGCCGGAGCGGCGGGGCGCGGCCAAGAGCTCCACCTGGTCCGGGGTGTGCACCGTCATCCTGGTGGCCTGCGTCCTGGTCTTCCTCCTCGGCATCGTGCTTCACAACATGTCCTGCATTTCTAAGCGCTTCACTGTGATATCCTGCGGCTGAAGGGGCTGCGGGCAAGGCTCGTGGGCGCCCACTCGGGGCTGAGCAGCTGTTGGTGGGGGATCGTGGTGAGAAGGCGGGGGGCCCGCTGACCCCGGGGGCCTGGCGCTGGCTCCCGGGCCCTGGGCCGCCGTTTGATTACCCGAAGACAGACACGAAGGGAAAGCAGGCAGAGCGCTCCATTCCTGGTGGTGACGGCTTCGAAGATGGTTGCATGCATCCTCATAATCACCTATTAAAGGGACTGTAATTTATCATTTCTCCAAATCATGTTACAATATTCTGCTTAGACGTTAAACTGTTGGAAGTGCATACAATGTGATCTTCTCTAAATGTGGTAGATTAAAACAAAGATGCTCTGCATACAAGTAGAATTAAACCTGAAAATCCATGTAAAAAACTCAACCGCAACATGCAGTGCTGCTTTCTTTCCTTTTTTTGAGAAAGTGAGACCCTGTCTCCGTTTAGTTGCTAAGACTTTTTATACCATTTTGAATGGCACCCAAATTAAAATAAGTTATGCGGACAGTTGTCTTTTTAGGAAAACATCTGAACAAGTGTTTCCAATGTGCTGTGTTTTGTCACGTACCTTCGTTTTTCTTCCCCTGTAATTAGAGCTCGCTATGTGTTTATTAAACCGAAGGCCGGACGGGGAGAAATAAACTGAGTAATAATGAGAAATGCCTAATCCCACAGGAAACCTACATGCCAATTTTTCTCAAGCCATCTCACAAAATAAGAATTTTTAAATGTAAATATTGTGTATTTGTGTGTGTGTGTGATTTGATTTACCTCAGGTTTTGAATCTTTTCAGAAGAATCCCAGGAGTAAGACTCTGTAGGCATGGATGAGTCCAGAGTCTGAAACAGCGGCCACCTTGAGGCCGCCTGGACCCCCCGGCGAGGTGTCACAGGCACGTCCCTTCCACACTTGCTCCTCTTCTATGTGTCCAATCCTGTATTCTGTAAGGCACAAATGGAGAATGCAGAAGATTCTGTCTTTTCTCCCAGTTGTGATGTATTCCAACAGCTCTAAGTGTTGGTAATTGCTAACAAACCTGGACTGGCGTTTTAAGACAGTCCATGATTATTTCTTAAAAGAGATTGCTCCATGAGAGTTAAGCCATTTCACATTCCAGTGTCTTCTTGTTGGTAGAAGTGAGACTTTCTCTTGTATTTCAAGATATGTTTTTATCGAGAAGTGTGGCAAGGTGAACTAGCAATGCACATCCCAGTGTAAGTGGGCCAGCTCACCATCAATTCGCAAATGTGCTGAAATGTTTAATGGCCTGCAGTTGCTCGCGAAGAAAGACCTGCTGGTTTTAAATGATACATTCTATGTCTGAATATGTGTGCATTCAGACATAGCTGTGAGCTTTACAGTTCTCATTTCTTTTATGGAATTCATTAGCAAGTGGTGCATGCCAAGCCACCCTGCCCCCATTCACAGATATGTCCGTGTTCCACTGAATTCCTGAAAACAGGGGACAGGAAAATAAGGCTTGACTGCCTCCAAAAAGTAAGGCTAGAAATAATCCTTAAGACTGAGATAATTTAATTTACCTACATGCCAACTTTTACCTTCAAGCAGCACAAAACATGCACATAAAAGTTATGGCATTAACTGAGATAAAATGACAATATAATGAATAGAATCCCAAGCTAATATTCACTGACATGAGAATCTGATATAAAAATATGAACTCGGGTTTTTCAAATCTTTCAAATTTGTCATTAGCCCTTTAGGAAATGTATTTGAAATCTCAAACTAGAAATTAGGTTAAAATGCCATTTTATTGTGTAAGCTATTGGGCATTATACAACAAATAATCTAGGATTTGTTTGGTATTAATAATTTAGGTATCATATTAGCTGAATACTATCCTCTATTATGTAACCTAATATACTGTTGGGTTAGTTTCAATTTCTCAAACTCTCCCAGGCTGCCGTGATGCATGTCTGACCTAATTTCTGTTCCTCTTGGGAAAAAAACCCCACAGAAATGTTGCACTAAGGATTCTGCATTTCAAATGGACTTTACCCTTGCAATATTAAGTCATGCCATATTCAAATTGTTTTTGTGAATGATATCTACATATGTTTATGTCCTATATGAAATGATTAGCCCCGGAGTGTGGTGTGATAGAATTCTACATGGTCTGTAGGTTATATATAGACACTGACATATGTGATGATACAGTGCCCTGTGTTTCTTAGCACAAACCCGTAGAGTACAAATGTCCACATACTTTCTACTGAAAAACAATCCCAATTGCAGTTAGCAGTGCAAAATTACTCGGTTCTATGATAGATTCTTGACATTACAATTTAAGGTACAGTAGCACCTCCAATCAGGATTTTTGTGTGAGTCTTACTGATGTAAAGCCGTTGTTTAAGTGGGTTCTGCCGCTAGTCATTCATTTGTGTACCTGCTTATCGGTGTGAGGTCCTGTGTGTGCCGAGTGTGCGTGCGCGCATGTATGTGATGTCTCAGCCTGCTGGATAGAATGTTTATAGGCTTCGTGTTGTTTGATGTTATTTGGCATCCACTGCTCTGGCCTCTGGCACTTACTCATGACCCTGAGAACACGTCTACCCCATGTGACACAAGCCCAGTGACGCCATCAGCCAGAACTCACAGTTCACATCAGTGAAAAAACTCACAACGGAAAGCACAGAAAGTCGGATCTGAAAGCAACCTCTGGTGGTTTGATTTTTTAGATGACTCCACTCAGGCCCACAGAGATGCAAGACGGTTTGTTCTGCAGCTAAAGGGGGACCAGGACTTTGCAGGGCGGTTTCCTCCTGCTCCTTCCTAGACCTGTTGCCATCTCTGTCGGGCTACGATCTCTTTTCAGGGTGGATGAATACCCACCCTTTACTAATTTAACTATTGTTTAAGGTCTTTGTTTTTGTAGATTTATATATTCATTTTAGTTAGCATCTACCTCTCTGGGAAATGAAAGGAGGGTTGATTTAGGGATGAGTACAGACAATTAGAGAGAACCATGTGATCTGAATTTTTTGAGTTGCAAAACATTGGTTTCCCCCCTGCCTCCCACTTTACCTGTAAAGGACAGTGAGTGTTGTGTAAATAGTAAACTATAAGAAGCATGGATTTTTCTTTATTAATGATCTTGACATAACCAAGAGAATGCTGAATATGCTAAGTAGAATCAAGTATGCTATCAAAAAGCATTGTTTTGGGGAAATTTTGTACAATGACCTGGGGCATAGGTTGTGATGAAAAGGCAATAGGTTCTCAGTTCCAGTCATACTTTATGATCAGAAACCTGTAAGATATTTCCTTTAAAAATATAGTTCAGTTTAATCTTGCTCATGACTTAAGAGTGGTTCCCTTGATGGTTAAACCTTGTACTGGTGCAGCCAGCCCTTGGGATCTTCATGATTGGCGCTGCTCAGTAGAATGTTCTGTGATGCTGGAAATGTTCTAGAAGTTATGCTGTCCAATACAGTAACCACATTGGTTCCTGGGCAACTGAAATGAAATTAGTCTGAATGAGGAACTGGATTTTGTATTTTAAGTTAATTAAATTGATGCCACTCACATGTGGCAAGTGGGTACCATTACTGGACAACGGAGTCCGGGAGGGTCATGCAGTGGAATCTAGCATCAAGGTGTTAGTGGAGTAGACAGTAAGGTGGAGAAGAGTTTGTGGTTTAGTAACATGCAGTTGGCTTAAAATTTTTTTTCTTTTCTGGGCTTAAAAATAAATGATCTCAAGTATGACAGTAAAAATGCACTGATTGCCCTTTGGGGTTATTACTTAGATACTCTGGGCCAAGGAAAAATCAGTGAAGCTTAAAAGAGTGCTTGATAAAGCCCCTTTTCTGGGATCATTAGCTGCATGTGAATCTATTGTCCAAAAATAGTAAGTAGTTAGACAGTAGCTGTAAAATGTTTGACCTGCATGACCTGTACCATGAAATTGTGTTTAGGGTCTTGTGGCCAAAAAGTAAATGTTACAGAAAAAAAGAAAAAAGCCTAATGAAATCCCTCTTCACTTCCAACATCTTACTCAGACTCCATCACTGCATTAGCAAGGTGTGAAATATAGGAGCAAGCATGTTTTGCAGTGTTCATAGGCAGTGTTTTTGTTTGCCCTTGAAGTCTGCCAGCTCGTCCTTGTATTTGAGGGGGGCATAGGTAGGCATCGTTTTTCAGATGCCAGACTAAAATGTAGGTACTATTTTTAGAGTGAGATTTGACATTGTTTTAGTTTTTTTTTTTCTTCGTTATCACTGAAATAATTGAAGATTTGAATTCTTGTACAATGACACTTTGTTTGACATTAGAAAAACATTGCCCATGAAATGTAAAGACCTGAAGGTTATTAAAGTTACTAAGATTGCTTTTTAAGTGAGTAAAGGGAAGCAGAAAATTCAATTTGAGATATATTTTCATTGATCAGACTCTTCCTGATAGTATTTATTCCAGTCTAGATTTTGATTTAAAGAGCTCTTGTAGTTTTATTTGAAAACTTGCACTGTGTCTTAAGTGGTCAGTCTGCTTTTCATTGTCCAAAACAATGTTAATCAAATGCATTTGTTTTAAATTCAGAGCTTGTCAATGAGCAGGACTGTTTAGTCTGTCCTTAAAGATGACCACGTGTTTTGCCCAATAAGAGACCTTCTCTAGACTCATGAGGAAATCAGAGGGCCAAAGATCACTGGTACGAGAGCAGTGGGTGCCAGTGGTGTGAATTTCTATCTTCTCTTAGAAAAATGATGCTGCCAACTGGTCAGCATCTCGTTCCCACGTGAGAAGAGTCAGCAGTCAGTTAACCTATCATCCTCGGCCCAGAAGGAGAAGCTGCCCCTTGCCGCTTTCATCCTTCTCAGGAAAACGTTGCCCACAAAGCAATCCTTACCAGAACGGGAACTGCAGAGAAGGATGAGGCAGTCAAGATAATTCAGTAACTGTTTGAAAGTAATAGTCTATTTCAAGAGATGATGACTAGTTGCTGAATTTTGTTAAACCTGAAACATTTCTAAAAAAGTAAGTAGAATTTCAAGCCATTGACTTTGCTGACACAATTGATTCACTGTATAAAGATATATATCTATACATATAGGTATAAATATATACATATATATAGGCACATGATTTAGCTGTAACTGAAGCTTAAAAAAATCAAGTAAAATGTTTGTGATGTTTTCCAATGTGGGTTATATAATGTTGAATTTAGGTATTAATTTCTCAACAAATGCTATAGGCTGCATCCATTTTGTCAAACCAGCTATCTTTGGGAGTGTCTATATAACCAAGGTCTCGAGACTTCTTATATATGAAGAGGTGAGTTCTACCATATGAAGAACATTAGTGGGTGGGACATTTAATCTCTGTCTTCCAAATGACTTACTTTTGGCTCTGCTCAGGTGGTCATGAGTAGAGCGCCATTATTCTTGAACTCTTGCAACATGGCTCCATTTTTCTGCACAAGTTTCCTTGCACAGTCGGGCCAATGATTTTTTTTTTTTTCAGGATTCACTGCCTGGGGTATCCCACTATCTATATCCCACTTATGATGTAGCGGTGCTTGAAAACACTCATCTCGTTAGCTGGACTTTATTATTTTAGTCTAAGGTTTTTGATACTATCCATATTATAGTCTTTTTTAGAGACAATCAGTAATATTTGGGGCAAAAGTACTGAGGGGTCTCTTGAAGCCTACAACAGCATGTGTGTTTTGTTTTTCTGAGGGATGTTCCCTTATAGCTGGCCTGGTTCTTCTAGAAGACGGCTCTAAGCTCATCATGGGATGCAGGGCTGGTGGCCACTGTGAAGGTCTTCTGTGATCTCCGTGGGCTGTGTTACTGGATTATTCTAATAAGAGTGTTCCAAAGGGAAGCTCAGTCTTTAATCTGACCTCTGCATTTTGAGAATCTAGAAGCAGAAGGTTGGCTATGATGGCAGTGGAGGAGCATGGGTGGAAAAGGGAGGAAACTGATGAGGCAGGTGCCCCTTGGGGGAACAAGTGGAGGTATCCGTGTCATCTCTCTTTCGAAAGTGGGGGGACACAAGAGCTGGAGTCTTACACTGTGCTGCAGAAAACTCACGGTTGGCTTTTCCTGGCTGAGAGATGAGCGGACTCTAAGGCAGGCCCTGTTTGGTGGAGGTGGGGCTGTGACCTTGAGCCTGTAGCGAAAGAGAGGCAGGCACGCCCAGAAGGTGAGAAGATGCCGGCAGAGAGGGAGGAAGCCCATAGTGAGACCGCAGCTCCCAAACAAAGAAGAAGCTGAGGGTCAGTCCTGGCAGAAAGCAGCTGAAGAAAGAACAGAAGAGCGGGAATTAACTGAGCGAAGCACAATTAGTCACTCCAGCGTGGCCACCGAACTCAGCTCAGGACGCGTCAGCTGAGGACACGGGAAGGAGCTCAGCCGATGGGCGCGTCCGAGGAGGCCCTCCTGGGGTCAGCCGGCACACCATACGCTTTCAGGGCCTGCTCTCGCGCTGGTGGTTCAGTCACTACAGGCAGACCCCAACGATGTCCTCTTACCTGTGGAATGCAGTGCCCATGCCTGTGGATGTGACCTGACTTGAGTAGGTTAATATTATTGGGAAGGCTCATTCAAGAGCATTTCGGTTTCTCTCCTGGTTGTGGTCATTTGTTGCATTTTTTATTCCACCACTAGTTCCTGTTTCGCTCCCTTGGCAGCTGCCGGAGGCTGGTTTCAGCCTGGGACGGTTACAAGCTCCCAGCGTGAGCCACGCAGCTGTTACACTGAGGCCCGGCCACTTGTACGACTCCGCTGGTGGGTTTCCTGGCCTTCTTGATAACTAGTACTCCAGTCAAATGGCTAGATTAACGCTGCTCAGAGGCTGTTAACTCAAGTCCTTGACGTGTTTCATTTAAAATTCTGTGGATTATTTATTTTAGAATCTTTTTCAAAGGGCCAAACAGCCCTACAGATAAACAAGCTGCTGGGCTGTGTAGAGAATATTGTCCAATTGTTGCCAAATACTGACTTCATAAGGGGGATATCAAGCTGCTGTTTATAAGTCTGAATGTCTTAAAAGCATTCTTGCTTGCTGTCTCTGTTGTAGGTGGTGTCTTAGCAAGTCCTGAGTTTTTCCAATGAACCTGATTTTAATATATGGTATTTTTGTATGCCAATCTGGTGTCTTGTCCTTTGTATATGTGGTAATGTTGATTTTATGACTACTGTTAAAACACATTTGCTATGATTAAAATTCATGAAATGATTTCAAATAGACTCATGTGTTGGTTTTCTTCCCCCCAACCTCATGAAGAGGAAAAAAAAAAGCTGGCTGGAATTTTCATCATCAGAGACTCTGAGAATTTTAATAGACTTGGGTCATAAAGCAACAAGGAGCTTCTGAGCCAAGGATTTTAAGTGGAGGTGACCTTCAAGTGGCTCCTCTGAGAAGCTAAAGAATGCATTTAATGAGTGAGTCCAAGTGTGTTTTTGTGCAGTTGGGGGTTTTTGTGACTTCTGGTGGCCCCACCTTCACCCTGTACTGTTTAGAAATGATGCTGTTTGCACCATTTTTATGTACCTTGTGCAGAACAATTTCGCACAGGTCCCTGTGTAGTGAGAAGTACCATGACCTGGTCTCTTGGCTCTGTGTCTGGAAAAGTACCTTTTAACAAATTTTTCCAGTGGTTAGGACTCTGCACCTTCACTGCTGAAGGTTCAGGTTAAATCTTTGCTTGGGGAAACAGGATCCCACAAGCCACCAAAAAACAAAAGAAACAAATGTTTTCTTCTGTGGGACAGAGGGTGTTTGAAGAGCTTTTTTTTCTTTTCTTTTTTTTAAATAAAAAACAATCTGACTTTGAATAACTCAATATCCTATCAGTGAACTGCAGTTCAGTTGAACAGGTGACCTAATTAAGGGGTTATCAATGATCGGGTATGCATGAATGCTAGTGTTGGTATGCCCTGGCTCTCTGGGAAATTTAAAAAATGATCCTTATTAAGTTTAAACTTGAGAGGTGACTGTGCTTCCATATCCATTTCTTGTACCAAAAAAGCAAGATTTTTAGAGTCCAGATGTTTGAAAGTATAAAAGTTGAATCAGCATATTTTAGAATTTCTGGTGTGGATTTCCGTGATCTCAAACGGGGGGGGGGGGGTGTGTGTGTGTGTGCGCGCGAGCGCGCCCATGCATGCGTGAGCGTGTGTGCTGGGGCCAGCGAGGGATTCCTTATTGTCGTTAGAGCCGCTTGCTCTTGCTTGAGCTTTTCTAACAGCTTGAGAAGAGTTGACTCGAAGAGGGCACTGACGGCATATAAATGCTCTTAGCTCCTCCAGGAGTTTGGCCAGGACTGGGTCCCATCTGGAGTCTGATCTCAACTTCTCTGCAGAGGTGACGGTCCAGCGCAAGGCAGAGCGGATCACGGGGGAGCCCTCCATGTGCGTCTCATCTGGGGATAGCTCACACCCGCAGCCTCTTCTGATGACATTGTTTGGGCGGCCTGGGTGGCCTGACTGTGGGGGCAAGGCTGGAAGGACAGGGTGGGCCTGCATCAGCTCCGAGAGCCTTGCCGTCCTCACCCTCCTGTTGTGACTCGGGGGGACGAAGTGTCAGTCGCCCAAGGTCCCAGGGGCACGGCGGGAGCGGGCCGGCCCGGTGTCCCCCGCAGCCAGCCTCGCCTTCAGTCCTCACGTACATCACCCCGCCAGCTCTCAGCACACTTCCTGAAATGAGGGCCTGTCCATTTGCCGCTGCACTGGTCTTCTGGATACTTCTGCTTCCAGGGCTGATTCTTGCGGGAGGAGACCGTGTCCAGCGGCCGCAGTGGAGCTCGTGGCCGGGGTGAACAGCCGCGGGGTGGGGGCTGGGGGAGGGGCTGACCGGGAACCAGAGGAGCCGCTGCTTCTCTGTCTGTGGGTTTGAAAACTAATGCACAGTTTCACTTGACCCAGAAAGTGCCGCAGCTGTAACCGGATTTGGCCTCTCATTCCCCAGACGTGCTGTTGCCTGCAGTCCCCGCCTCTCGTCACACTGTTACACTTGACAGACGGTTGCTGGTGTCTTTAGATTTCACTTGATGGTTTTATTCCCGCCTGTGCTGAGCCTCTGGTGCTCCGGGGGCCCCTCCCGGGTTGCCCTGGGCAGGGCTCGTCTGCGGGCGCAGGGCGCGGGTCCTCCCGGCGGTGGGACCCCGAGGGGCAGCGCGGCTCCAGGCTTCCGGGCTCCGGGCGCTGCGGCTCTCGGGCTCTTGGGCCCCTGGGCTCTCAGGCACCTGCTCGGCAGCTGTGGCGCGTGGGCTCAGTTGCTCCGCAGCACGTGGGATCCTCCTGGATCCCGGGTCGAACCCATGTCTCCGCCATTGGCAGGCGGGTTCTTAACCCCAGAGCCACCGGGGAAGCTGTGTTCTTATTTTATTATTATTCACTGGAGTAACTGGGTGTACAGATGGACATGTCTGCAAGCATGCCTGTGTCTGTGTGTGTGCGCACGCACATGTATGAACAGTTCATAGACTCTTGGTATAGATCTTTTTCTTAAGGTTGAAAAAGTGAAGATGTTTAGAGAAAGAGGAGAGAAAAGCAGTCAGGTTTGGCTGCAAAGAAAGGCTAGCGACGGTAGAGTCATGAGAAAAATGAGGAGAGGAAATCTCTCATGAGAAAAATGCGGAGAGGGAACCTCCCCTGCAATCCCGCTTCCTTCGCTCAGAGCTCCCAGGATGGGTCCCCAAGCACTGGGGCTGCTGAAAACAAACAGGATGGGAACTGGCCGTCCTCTTTAACCTCACAGGCTAGTAGCGAAGACAGCTATTAACAAAGAATGTTTCCCTCCAAAGCAAAGGTATGGGCTGAAGCGGAAAGGCGGGTGGGCTGACCTGGTGGGTTCGGATAGGAGATAGAGTCAGAAAAGGCTTTCTAGAGGAAGTGTCTTCTAGGATAAGATCTGAAGGATAAATCCGGGTCAGTGAGGACCATATGTGGAAACACTTTCAGGAGGGGGCAATAGGAGACAAAGGAGGTGGGCGGGCTTTTATGGAGACAGAGTTGGCTCTTCTTAGGCCCCCAGCTGTGGGAGCCGTGCCTTGTGCCTGCTGGACTGTGATTGATGGTATTTCAGGATGACTCCCCAGTCCACGAGAAGAGCCTCAAAGGAGCCCTGGACAAAAGCGCAGGTGTGTGGTCCATCCCACCAGCAGGTATTTTCACCTGTCATCACCACGTGGACATTTCACCTCCTTGTGCCCCCATGACACGCAGTTATTTCTGCTGCCTTCACCATGTGCAGAAGAAGACGTGGTGTCTTGTGTCCCAACACTTACGTTATTTGTTTCATTATCAAGTGGATTCAGGGTCTGGTACTGCTGACAGCCTAAGATGAGAAATGATAAAAAGCATCCCCCAAGTTATATTTTGAGAGATTAGCAGGTGTTATATGAAAAATGTTCTATGATTTGAATAGACGAGGAAAATACTCGGTTAAATAGGTTTTTCTTTTTTTAAAAAATTATAGAACTTTACAGAGACTTAACATATGTATTAGTTCTCTAGAGAAATAGAACCAATAGAAACTGTGTGTGTGTGTGTGTATTCTCTCTCTCGATATAGACCCTTGAACAACACAAGGATTAGGGGCTGACCCGCCACTCGGGTGAAAATCTGTCTGTAACTCTAGAGTCAGCCCTCTGTATCTGCAGTTTCCCATCTGTGGGTTTAACCAACCCTGGATCACCAGATCATCTAGTACCCTGCTGCTGCTGCTAAGTCGCTTCAGTCGTGCCCGACTCTGTGCAACCTTATGGACAGCAGCCCACCAGGCTCCTCTGTCCCCGGGATTCTCCAGGCAAGAAGACTGGAGTGGGCTGCCATTTCCTTCTCCAATATAGTACCCTAGTAAACATGTATTGAAAAATCTGTGCATAAGTCGAAACCCTTACCATTCAAACATGTAGGTGCAGGTGTATCTACATGAGGTCTCTACACACACACACACACACACACACACACACACACACAGAAGCAATGTATTGTATACATATATATGACTGCTGCAGTCCGTGGGTCACAAAGAATTGGACACGACTGAGCAACGGAACTGAACTGATATGCATATCAAATATACATCCAGACCTACATGTGCACACACAGATCTGTAAGTCTGTGTGCACCATCTAGAGAGAGGTTTAGTTCAAGGAGCTGCAGAGTCTGTGGCAGGTCCCTCATCCCCAGAACAGGCTGCAGACCCAGAGAAGAGCTGATGGCGCAGACTGAGTCCAGAGGCGGCCTGCTGGCAGAATCCCCTCTTCCTGAGGGGCAGTCAGTCTTTTTTTAAAATCATCAACCGACTGAATGCCCCTCAACTCCACCCACACTACAGAGAACAGTCTGCTTTACTCTAATCAATTTACTGATTTAAATGTTAACCTCATACAAAAAATACTTTCACAGTAACATCCAGACCGATGTTGGATCAAATATCTGGATACTGTGACCTGCCCCAGCTGACTCATAAAATTAACCATCACAAGATGCTCAAGGGCCTTGCAAATCTGTAAATGGGGAATGCGATGCCCGTCACTTAGCCCCAACTTAGCTGAGTAAAAACTCATTCTTTGCAGAAAACCTATTAACATCTGTTAGAACACAGTTTGGGGAATTCTGACCTTGAAAATGATAAAATTTTGATTTACTCCGCATCATCAAAATCTGGTTTTAAAAATGCATCAAGTGCTTATTATTATGTAATAAGGCTTCCCAGGTTGGCTCAGTGGTAAAGAAATCACCTGCCAAGCAGGAGACACTGGTTCAATCCCTGGGTTGCAAAAATCCCCTGAAGGAGAAAATGGCAACCCACTCCAGTATTCTTGCCTGAAAAAATTACATGGACAGAGGAGCCTGGCAGGCTACAGTCCATGGGGTCCTAAGAGTTGGTTGGACATGACTGAGCACACATTATGTAGTAAAATTAAAACAGTAACTCATGTTTGCTTTTTTTAATTTTAAAACAATTATTTTACATACAAATGTAAAATAAGCCAGTATTTGTATTAGATTTACCTTGGTAGTATATTGTGAGTAATCGGCATGCTAAAATTCCATGTACTGCCCACATTACCAATGAAATGTTCTCACATTAGCAAATCTCAGGGAGGAGTATGTATACATCTGCTGTGATAATAAGGGTATGGATGATTCATACTCGAACCAGTGCTTAGAGATCAGAGAGAGTTTGGAAAATTATAGCCTAAAAACTCATACATATTCATTACTACGTACGGTGGGGTTAAAAACAACCCACAACAAACTAAATTGATAATGATGAGCAAAATGAACAACAATTTGCTATTAAGAAGCAAGAGGAGCAGCAATTAAAAAACATGATCATTCAAGGCAGTGCTGATAATGAACACACATCCTTCTCCCAGATTGTAGGAATTCAGCTGTTTGCATATGCACATGTGCAGTTAGAAGCCTTGCGATGTTAATAAAACACAGAATTAGTAAAACACTGAATTGGAGCCATGCATAAACTCTCTCAACTTGCAAAGGCACTAATTTCAGTTTAAAAATACTGAACTTATCGAAACATATATAGGCAGTTATTAACGAGTTGCTCTCGTTCAGGCATTTAAGGAAAAGTTTTGGGGTTGGAGGAGGCCACTCATGAGGAAGACCTCTTGGCCCCTCAGTGGGCAGAGGGCCGTACTTTGAGAACCACTGTGTAGAGAATTAGGCAAACAAAGGAATTTACAAACATATACAAAATACTTAAATTAACAATAATTTTTTCCCATTTCATAGAATATTATTTTAATAGAAATATAAATTTCACAGGATGAAATCAATAGTTGTGATACAGTAGTCTCTGATTATCAGCGAAGGAGTACGTTCCAGACCCCCAGTGAAAGCCTGAAGCCATGGGTGGTACTGAACCCTACGTAGACTGTGTACTTCCTGGCATACACATATCTGTGATAGCATTTAATTTATAAATTAGGCACAGTAAGCGATTAACAACAGCAACTAATAATAATAGAACCATTCTATTATTATACAGGATAATAATAATATAGAACAATTAGAACTATATACTGTAAGAATTGTTATATGAATGTGGTCTCTCTCCTCTCTCTGTCTCAAAATATCTTGTTGCACAAAGTTAGTGCCTTTTCCAACTTCACTAAGCATTTATCAAGCACTGTGGCCATAACTTTTGCAGTTTGAGATACAACAGGAAGACTATCACAAATTTCTTTTTCCTTCTTCACGATTTCATGGATAGGAGATTTATTCTTACTGTAGATCTGTGACCTGAGCATACATTTGCTTGTGAAGTTGAAGATTTTCACCTTTTCACTTAAAGCACTTTACGGCTTGTCTTTGGCATGTCTGAATTGCCAGCGTCCTAACTCTTGGCCTTTGGGGTCATTGTTAAGTAAAATAAGTTACCTGGTCACAAGCAATTTGATGCCGTGAGAGTTGATCCAATAACCGAGATGGCTCTTAAGTGGCTAGTAGGCGTGGTACGCCGGGCAAAGGGATGCAGTCCCGGTGCTGCTGACCCAGGAGACCCCGATGACCCTGCCTGGGATCTGTCCCTGGTGGGCTGGGGAGCGCCCCGCGCTTTGCACTCGCCGGGGCATCCCGCGCCTGGTGGAGCGATCGGTGCTCCACCGCCTTCGCTGCGTGGAGGAGTATGTCACCTGTCTGCTGAGATGGCTCAGTAACCCTCAGTTCTGTGCACCCACACTTTGGGGATCCCCAGGGTGGGTGGGGCTCTCTTCTGTGCAGAGCTCATCACTTTCTGCACATAGAGTCTTGCTGTTGCTCTGGGGAATCGTTTGCTTTCTCCTTCCTGCCCATCAAACCCATTTTAATGAGTTGTTCCTGTTCAGCTGTCTTCCTGCAATAAAGGCATTTCCTCTTCCTCAAAGTGTTCCTGCTCTAGGCTGACTGGCTTGGCAACTTCGCTTGCTAATCAGAATTCACTTATGTCAAGTCTACACCAACCCTCTCACTTTGACCACCTATAGATGTGTGTGTTCCTCATAGTCCATTTACCGGAATGTATGACCATGCTGTTGTATTAAACTGTGGCATGTGGTGTGTATTGAAGAGGAAGGGGGCATGGTCTGGGTAAGGATGAGACAAGTAAGTCATCTAGGGTGGACTGTTTAAGGAGATGCTCACTCTCTGAGAGGCCTCCCACTCCTCACTGTAGTCCCAGCTCTGGGAGGGGGAAGAGAGGGTGTGTGTGTGTGTGTGTGTGTGTGTGTGTGTGTGTAAGTCCTGACTGTGACTGGATTGGCGGTAACATCCAAATATGACATCACTAGTTTTCCCTTTGGAGAAGGCAATGGCACCCCACTCCAGTGCTCTTGCCTGGAAAATCCCATGGATGGAGGAGCCTGGTGGGCTGCAGTCCATGGGGTCGCTAAGGGTCGGACTCAACTGAGCGACTTCACTTTCACTTTTCACTTTCATGCATTGGAGAAGGAAATATCAACCCACTCCAGTGTCGGACACTGACTGAATCGACTTAGCAGCAGCAGTTTTTCTTACTGTTGCCAACATGGTCTTCCAAATATGGTTTGTGCTCAGTCAATACTGCATATGCTGAAGTAGAAAATAATCCCAATTACAAGGTCACAATTTATCCTCCCAGTTGAAAGATCTAAAAAAGAAAAATGCAGTTTTCTGCATTTAAAATGCATTTTTGCATTTTAAGGCCAACTTAAATATATAAACTTTTAAAGGCATAGACGTCAAATATTTACGTTATTTATTTTTTTAGGCCACACCACACAGCTTATGGGATCTTCGTTCCCTGGCCATGGACTGAACCTGGGCCCCCGGCAGTGAAAGCATGGAGTCCTAACCCTGGGCCACCAGAGAATACCCTAAATGTTTACTTTGAATGTATTGTACAGTACATTTGAAATCTTTGTTGATTTTTCTCTTTTGCCTCTTAAAGGAACAGTTCTCTCGGGTGACCTCTTGAAAGTCTAAAACTAGCAATTTCCTCACAATAATGAGGGTGATAAAGACAATTTAGAGTGTTGTTGTGAGAATTAAAACAGTTAATACAAATATCGGACTTAGAACAGAGCCTGGTATATTGTGGGGTCTCAACCAAGCATGATTATATACCTGGGTATGTGTGTCCCTAGCTCATATGTGTGATCCAAGTAGAAACTTGCAGTTCAAAGTATATTAGGAAAGACAATAAGGATGTGAAAATTTGGGCTACTTCCTCCTTTCTGAAGGGTGACTTTCTAAGGCATAACAACCTTATCTTCTCTTTGGAGCCATGCAGTAATTGTCAAGTAACTGTCACTGCCAGTTTTAAAAAGACCTGCAATGCAAATCTCAGTGGAAGGCTCTAGAAATATAAGCTGAGTTGAGGCTACAGAAGAAGGCAGTTGGGAGACAAGGCCTCAAAACTAATCATGACTATCTCTCTGTGCAAACATGACCCGCTTTATTTCTCGAACATTTTCATGGCTTTTGAGTGAGATTTTTTTTTTCTGCTCTTCTTGCTTTTTCTGAAACAAAAACCTGTCTCTCATTTCATGACAGTCTCCACTTTGCTCTCTTCAACACTGAGTGACTTTAGGTGTGTCTAATGCGACTGGATTTATTTGAGAAGCTCAAGCACTAATTTATTTATTCCATTTACTTCGACAGCACGCCCATTACCCCGGGATTCTGAGCACATATAAATGATCTGCTCGGGGTTGGCAAACAAGAGCTGGTGATGGATGGAGGCCGAGCAAACAGTCTAAAAGCATTCGTCAAAAGGGCTCTTCCATCCCAGAAATGCTTGGTTAAGCAGGTTAGTCTTGCAGTTTGCTTGGATCCTGACATTTTAGGTTCGCACCGCTTGCTTTTT
Organism: Odocoileus virginianus; assembly: GCF_023699985.2. Taxonomy (NCBI): domain Eukaryota; kingdom Metazoa; phylum Chordata; class Mammalia; order Artiodactyla; family Cervidae; genus Odocoileus; species Odocoileus virginianus. The sequence continues at coordinate 276,713 of NC_069695.1, forward strand.
ATTTGACATACACAACCAGAGGAGAAATCCCTGGGTGAGGGGGGCATCAGAGACGGGTGAGGGCCAGGGTGGGGACCCAGAGGTGACGCACGCCCCTGACCACTCGACCAAGCCCTAGGCTCTGTCTGTGTATTTTATGATTCACAAAAGGAAAGGCTCTGGGAGGTGGATGGATTGGTGTGCCTTGGAAGGTCTCTAGTAGGTCAACCTGCTTCAAGGAGGTAAAAAAAGAGATGCTGGTCTCCACGAAGAGGGGATCAGAAAGGAGCAAACCAGAGAGGAACCCAGCTTGAAGATCCACCAGCGGTTCTCACTCAGGAGAAAGGGGCTGACTTCAGAGCCAGCGAAGAGGAACCGGGATGCCGGCCCTGGTCCCCCTTTCAAGTCCCTCCTCGACTTAGGAGGCAGCTCGCTGTCCTCGTCACTGGCTGTCGGCCTTGGAGCAGGTCTCGTCCTCTCTCCGCACCTCTGTTTTCCTGTTTGTAAAGTGAGGAAGCTGACCTGCAGTGGAGAGTTTTCCCAGGGTGAACCCCTGGGAGCCAGCAGGGGAGGACCAGGGTGAGAATGGCCAAGCCAGTCAGCAAGTGCGTGTTTTGTCAGCCGAAAGGAGTTCTGCTGGAGGAGACGGACTCGGGGTTTACTCTCCCGGGTGATTTCTAAGGTGCTTTCCAGTCTTTCGCTACTTTTTCTCCAACCAGGCTTTCCCCACTGATGCAGTTGGGTCTAGGTTCCAGATTATGGCAGTCTCTCCCATGAAGGTTCAGGAAAACCAATTGCCAACATAAGTAGATCCAACCAGTCCATCCTAAAGGAAATCAACCCTGAATATTCACTGGAAGGACTGATGCTGAAGCTGAAGCTCCAGTACTCTGGCCACCTGATGTGAAGAGAAGACTCATTGGAAAAGACCCTGATGCTGGGAAAGATTGAAGGCGAGAGAAGGGGGCGACAGAGGATGAGATGGTTGGACGGCATCAGTGACTCAAGGGACGTGAGTATGAACAAACTCTGGGAGAGAGTGAAGGACAGGGAAGCCTGGCGTGCTCCGTCCCTGGGGTCACAAAGAGTTGGATATGACTTAGCAGCTGAACAAGAACCTTCTTTAAGGCTGTTTGCTCTGCCAGCTTATGGGGGTGGGAGGGGGCGAGGGGTGGGGGTGCATTGTGTTTTGAGGCCATTTGTCACTTTCACAAAGTCTGTTGGGATAAAGGGACTGATTTTAGAAAAGCATCATCAGAACAATGTGGCTTTGAGTGGGGCGGTCAGCCCAAAGAGTTCTCTAAATGGAAAATACCCCTTTCTAGAGCAAGAAAACACAGACCGCTCATATAAATACAGGCGTGGAATTAGCCAGATTTGACTCTGAATGGAAAATGTCTTTTGACATTCCTAGTAGGTCTGGGAGCCACAAATAAATGATGAACAGAGCAAGAGGAGACGAGGTGACTTTGCCTTTTTGAAGGGAACTCGTGTCGGGGGTGCAGGTGAGTGGAGACCCCGAACACAGCAGGAGTGTAAATGGGCTGAACACCAGCTCACCTCCCAGTGCCGCAGATGGCAGAGGAGACTGAAAGAGAATGAAGCCTAAATGGGTCACCAAATGCTTTTTGGTTTCCCTTAGTGATCAAGACAGAGCTTCATGGCCCAATCAGCCTTTCCATCTAACGTGGAGATTTTACAGATATTTATTCCTGCAGCAGGGAGAGAAGTCACCCCATCAGCACCCCCTTGAAAAAAAGTCAAAATGTCAGCAGCTCAGTCGTGTGTCTGGCTCTTTGTGACCCCAAGGACTGTAGCCCGCCAGGCAGCTCTGTCCATGGGATTCTCCAGGCACGAATACTGGAGTGGGTTACCATTTCCTTCTCCAGGGGGTCTTCCCAACCCAGGGATCAAACCAGGGTCTCCCACGTTGCAGGCAGATTCTTTACTATCTGAGCCACGGGAAGCCCTTATCAGTTCGGTTCAGTTGCTCAGTCGTGTCCTACTCTTTGCAACCCCATGGACTGCAGCACGCCAGGCTTCCCTGTCCATCACCACCTCCCGGAGTTTGCTCAAACTCATGTCCATTGAGTCAGTGATGCCATCCAACCAACCATCTCATCCTCTGTCATCTGCGTCTCCTCCTGCCCCCAATCTTTCCCAGCATCAGGGTCTTTTCAAATGAGTCAGCTCTTCGCATCAGGTGGCCAGAGTATTGGAGTTTCAGCTTCAACATCAGTCCTTCCAATGAACACCCAGGACTGATCTCTTTTAGGATGGACTGGTTGGATCCTTGCTATTAACTGTGCCAGGGGCATCTCCAGTGGCAAAGAATCCGCCTGCCAGTGCAGGAGACCCAGAAGATGTGGGTTTGATCCTTGGATCAGGAAGATCCCTGGAGGAAGGAATGGCATCCTTGCCTGGAGAACCCCATGGACAGAGGAGCCTGGTGGGCTCCATGGGGTCGCAAAGGGTCGGACACGACAGTAACTAAACAACTTCACCTGTGCCAGAGCCATGTGAAAATAAGTGGACTCACTGCTTGTTGAAAAAAACAAACCAGAAGCAGCCCTGCATCCCTTCCCATCTGTGTCTAGATCAATGGCTTAGAGAATTCCACAAACTGCTAAAACTTACCTTTTTCCTTAAAACTTTCCATTCCCCTGACAGAGAACCCACTGTCAGGCAGACTTTCATTTTCCGGGGATCCACAAATAGGGAAACCGTTTTGGACTCTGATGTCAAGAATAGGGAAGCCTGGCGTGCTGCAGTCCACGGGGTCACAGAGAGTCAGACGCGGCTGAGCACCTGAACAACAGCGCGATGTCGTGGGCTGGGGCTGGAAGGTGCACCTGGGCCAGAGTCGGAAGATTTGGGTCTGAGCTGAGCCTCGCAGCTTGGTACCTGTGAGGCCCTGGGGGGAAATTCAGTTCAGTCTCTCGATCTTCAGTTTCTTCATCTGTCAAGTGGGCTAATAACACCTGTTTACTACCTCACATAGGTACCCTGGGGAGCAAACACGGTAGTGAAGTCTGTGAACGTGATTCGAAAAGCTTAAACACAAGTCATATGTTAATGAAGTACTTGGCTACTAGTGGATGCTTGTTGAGCCCCTGTTACGTGAAAGACTGTGAAGGCCAGAAAGAATAATCACAGAAGCACCACACTTGCTTATTTTTCTTCTGCATCCTTGCCACAGTCTAGAAGCTTTTCCGGAGATTCCAGTCGACATTAGCCAAGGCTGACGTCCCTGCCTTCTGCTCGGTCTCTCCCGCTAGTTTTGTATCCTCTTCACAGAAGCGCGTGTGTTCTCGAGCGCGACTCTCAGGAGCCCTTCGCTGGCTCCGCCTCGGCGTCAAGACCGGGGTCCTGGTCCTGAGCAGCACACGCAGGGCCCCTCCCCACCCCGCGCCTCTCCATCATTCTCAGGCTGCCGCGGCGTGAAGGGGTCTCCGCCTCCCCGAGCGCCCCTCCCCGCCACTCTGCTCTGGCCGGGGCTCCCACGCCGCTCTCCAGCCTGCACGGCGCGGATGGCAGGAAGGTCTCTAGACTGAGGGCAGCGGGCCCGTCGGCCTCCTCTGTGGCCCCGGCCCGTCACTCGTGGAGGACCCCGGGCCCCCGCGCCCCTCTCTGCGGACGGCGGGCGGCCTGTGGGGGCCCGGAGAGAGCGGGCTCCCCGCTGCCCCGCGTCCCGCTGGCCTCCTCCTTCAGGGCTTGGCTCTGGAGACCGCTGGTGCCCCTGGGGCTCCAGGAAACGGAGTCAGGATTTCTGCCCCTGCTCCGGGGATGGGGTTCCTCCTTCCCCCCGCACACCCTCTACTCATCTCTCCCTCCCTTCCAAGTTTTCCTCTCCACTTCCTTACTGGCGGTGGTCACTGCCATCCTGCCCTGTAGCGTGTTCTCGGCTCCCAGCCTTCATTGTGAAGACAGAGGGCGGGACACCGTCTGCCTCGGCGGGGCACACGCCCGGGCCTTTCTCTGCCTCCAGCAGCCCTGGATCACTCAGGCCCCGCTCAGTGAAGAGTCAGTGTTCGCTGGCAAGGACTTATTCAAGGAAATTATTTAGAGTCTTTTAAAATTATTTGGAATATATATATATATATATATATATATATATAATGTGCATATTATATATGACTAACCCTAGTCAATTTTCAAGAAAATGAAATTACTAAAAGTCTTCAGAATAAACGGTTGCTGCGGTGTTCATGTATGTTTGTATATAACATCGGATAGTACCACACACACAGATTATTACCGTGGCTTTGGAGATGGTGATTCTAAAGAACAGAAAGTTCAGATAACATTCCTGGAGCCATACAAGTAGTGGATGGTGGTGCCTGTGTGCCAAGTGACTTCAGTCGTGTCTGACTCTGTAACCCCGTGGACTGCAGCCCGCCAGGCTCCTTGTCTATGGGATTATCCAGGCAAGAAGACTGGAGTGGGTGGCCATTCCCTTCTCCAGAGGATCGTCCCGACCCAGGGATGAGACCCGAATCTCTTACTTCTCCTGCATTGGGAGTTGGGCTCTTTATCACTAGCGCTTCCCCAGTTAATGGTGGTGCCAGGGTTCAAATCAAGACCCTTTATCTTTAAGAGAATTAAAGCTTTGAATATTATATCCTTAGTGGTTTTTATGCTAAAGAAATATCTTTTTTGTATGTGAAAGGCACTCAGTCGTGTCCAACTCTTTGCGACCCCATGGACTATACAGTCCATGGGATTCTCCAGGCCAGAATACTGGAGTGGGTAGCAGTGCCCTTCTCCAGGACATCTTCCCAACCCAGGGATCGAAGCCTGGTCTCCCGCATTGCAGGCAGATTCTTTACCAGCTGAGCCACAAGGGATATATTTACCACTAAAACAGGGAAAGGGGTGAAGGAAACACGGGGAAAGGAATAACATTAAAAGTAGACGGGATACTTGCTACAACATAGGTGGACTTTGAAACCATTATGCTAAGTGTTACAGGCCAGACACAGAAGCACGTGTCTGATTCCACTCACCCGAGGGATCCAGAGCAGCAAGTTCATAGAGGCGGGAGGTTGAATAGAGATTCCCAGGGATGGGGAGGGAGGAATTGGGAGCCACCGTTTCATGGGTACTGGTTGGTATTTAGGACAATGAGAAAGTTCTGGAAATGGAGGCTGGTGGTTGCACAGCACTGTGAATGTACTTAACGCCCTGGATGGCATACCTTACACTGGTTCCAGTGGTAAATATGGTGTGTATTTTACCATGATTGGAACAGGAAATAAAATGTAAATGGGGAGGAATGCCATAACAGTTTCATAATCCTGGACAAGAGCTTTCTCCTGAGGCGTCTGGAGAGGCCTCAGGCTTGATAGAGCGCTCCGCCGTTTGCTCTCAGCAAACAGAGTTTCATTAATCACAGCCCACCCCCTTCCACAGCTCTGACCAGCCTGGCGGCAGCTCAGTGCACTTACTGTTGACAGGGCAAAATTAATGGGGGGGTGGGATGCATATCTTAAAATCCTCTCAACAGTAAGGAATTATGCAAAGTAAATTATGCAAAGCCAAGTGTGTGACATCTAGGATCAGTTTAACCAGGGTTAAATACATTCTGCATGGAGTAAAACCAGAGCCGTTTGAAATGCAGAGGCTCAGGTGACAGGCGAAGAGTGAACTTCCCTCCAGTCCACAGCCTCACTGACTGCTCAGAATGCAGGACAGTCGTCCCGCTCGGCCAGAAATTGCTATTGTTGTTGTTTGTTTGTTTTTCGACCGCACTGTGTGGCATGAGGGAATCTTAGTTCCCGGACTGGGGATCAAACCCATGGCCCCTGCATTGGAAGCATGGTGTCTTAACGACTGAACCACCAGGGAAGTCCCCAGAAACTGTTCTATTTGACCGGCAGCCCTGTTTATCTTGTCAATATTTTAAAATCTGGTTATTTCTTCCAAGCATCTGGGTTTCTAACTTTTCTTGAATAATCTGAAGGCCCATTAACCTGGTACCTGCACACCTACACAGAGGATGGGCATGTGGGATTAATGTTTCTCTCCCGAACTAGCATCACTCAACTCACGTTCTCTGCTCTGCCCTGTGGACGTGTGAATTCCTCTCTCACATGCAAGTCTTAGCTTTCCTTTCTCTCACCTAGGGAAGGCTGCAGGGAGCATGATTTGGAATAAAAAATTGTTGTGAGTACCAGTACATGGCAGCCGCTGTGGGAAGTAGAACTTGGTGTGATTACTATATAGTTTGTACTCCCCAGAGATTTTAGAGTGAATGAAGGAGACAGAGAATATACAGACTATAATGAAGGTTAAATGTGATTTTTATAAAATAGGAGTTAATGTTACAGACTATCAACCACATGCCAGGCTTTGTGCTAAGCACCTTTCATAATTTAATTTATTCAGCATTCACAATCGCGGGCTTCCTTGGGTCTCAAAATAGACAAACATGGAGGTGTGACTCAGAGAAGGTAAGCAGTTTCTCCAAGCCAACACAGCTAGCAAGCAGCGGGGCTGGGCTCAAACCCAGTTCTCTGCCTCTAAGGCTGTGCTGTTAACCATGGTGCCCCGCTGACTTCTCTAAATGTAATAATATCACAACGGAGTTGTAACCAAAAGGTGAGTCTACTACTTAGGAGAAGGAGAATCAAGGAGGGAGTGGCATCTGACTTGGGCCAGATGAATTACAGTTGACTTTCGAGGAATGTGGAGGTTGATCTGTGTATAGTTTATACTTGGTCTTCCCCACCTGAGGTTCCTCCACACCCATGGATTCAACCAGTGGCAGACTGCAGTGTCGCCAGTAGCACTGACTCTTGAAAAATATCCATATACAGGTGGACCCATGCAGTTCAAACCTGTGTTTGTTAAGGGTCAACTGTACTTGGACTCAAGGAGAGGGCATTTGAGAATGTTCAAGTACAAACAGGTGTGGAGTCAAAAAGGCATAGGATTTGTTTGGGGAGGACAAGAAATTTGTGTTTGGATAGAATTGCTGGGTAGAAAGAACAGAAATAAACTTGGAAAGAAAGTCTGAGGTCAGATCACAGGAGGTCTTAAATGCTAGGCAAAGGAGTTTGAACTTGTTTGGAAAAAAGCAATGAAACTTTTAAGCAGAGTAGAAAGAGGATAGGCCATGTCTTAGAATAAACCAGCCAAGTGTGAGAAGACCAGATGAGACTGGGAACCATCTGGTCAGGAAGATGGATCAGGAGCTCTGACAGTGGCAGTGTCGGTGGAATGGAAAACATGAGACAGCAGTCATTTTAGGGGTAGAGTGGATGGCATTTGTAATGAATGTGGGAGGGGACGGGAGGGGATTGGGAGGAAAGAATAACAGGTAACTCAACCTGACGAAAAGTCTAGATAATTCTTTATTTTATTACAATTTATACTTTGTTTCTTTTTCTAACACTTATCTTTGATCCCCAGACAGGAGTCAAAAAAGGAATTTTACTGCAGAGTCTTTTGGTGAAATTCAATGAATGCCAGTGGAACAAAGCTGCTCAAATTATGAGCTGTAAAGCTTCAAATCTCTTCTCCCAATGAAAATCTCATTAGCCTGCCATTTGAAAAGTGGTGCATTCAAATCTGACTTTGTTTGGTTTGTATGGTTTGAACCCTTTAAAGTGATCGTTTTTTAAGGAGTGTAGCAGGAAGCCTGAAATTTCAATTAGATAAGCCAGAGGTTTACCTGTTGGAGGAGAGAAAGTATTATCTTTCTGTTGCTAGGTGATGGGTCTCTAAAGCAATTGTTCAGTCTTAGAGGATCAGAGCTCTTTTAAAATTCCTTTTCTTTTGAAAACAAACATCAATTTCAAACCAACCCCAAAGGCCCTGCTCTTGTTCTGTAAGGAATAAAACAACCTGTCATAAATCCACCAAGCCTTCTGCTCACCCCTTCCTCAAACCAGACAGCCCCGATTTACATGAATGGCCAGCTTTCCTGTAAACACAGGGTACGGACAGGAATAATGATGCCCAAGATCAATGCCAGGAGTCATCCTCCCTGCTTTGTATGCTTCAGTGCATCACAGTTCTATGATGTATGTTCTACTTTCCTCCCTTCTGATGGGTGGTGTGATAGTTAATTTTGTGTGTCGACTTGGCTCAGCCACGGTGCCTGGTTGTTGGTCCAACACTAGTCCAGATGTTGCTCTGAAGGTATGTTTTAGATGTGTATGTGTGCTCAGTTATGTCCAACTCTTTGCGACCCCATGGACTGTAGCCCGCCAGGTTCCTCTGTCCATGGGGTTTTCCAGGCAAGTATACTGAAGTGGGATGCCATTATCCTCCTCCAGGGGATCTTCCCAGCTCAGGGATCAAACCCTTGTCTCCAGCGTCTCCTGCATTGGCAAGCGGGTTCTTTACCACTGAACCACCTGGGAAGCCCCTTTTAGATGTGCTTAACATTTAAAACAGTAGACTTTGAGTGAAGGGGATTATTTTCCATAATTTGAGTGAGCCTCATCCAATCAGTTGAAAGCCTTAAGAGCAAAAACTGAGGTCACCCTCAAGAATGCAAAGCAGAAAGCCTGCTGCCCTGGAGAGCCCTGACTCAAGACTCCAGCATCAACTCATTGGAATCCAGCCTGCAACCTGTCCTACAGATTTCAGACTTGCCAGCTCCCACAATGGTGTGAGCCGGTTCCTTGCAATCTCTCTCTCTAAAATATCTGTGTCTATATCCATATCCACATATCTATGCATATTGGTTCTGTTTCTCTGGAGAACCCTAGTACAGGCGGAGAAACTAAGGCTCACATGGCCTAACTTGTTCAAGGTTACACAGGTGATGAGTATTAAGTGGTAGAAGGGGGAGGGAAAGGAAGTGAGGGCTGCCCTCCTAATGAGTAGGCTATACTCCTGTCCAAGGATGGAGGGTTACCTGTAAAAAACAAATATTCAAACTCAGTAACAAAGCCCAGGTGAAACAAAATCTTAAGTGTATTTTCCAAATGAAGAGATGCAGATGCTACAGGAGATTCCTTGGGTTTTTACCGACCTCATTATACTTGCTCTTGGGCTTCCCTTATGGCTGAGATGGTAAAGAATCAGCCTGCAATGCAGGAGACCTGGGTTTGATCCCTGGGTCAGGACGATCCCCTGGAGAAGAAAATGACAACCCACTCCAGTACTGTGTCTGGAGAATCCCATGGATGGAGGAGCCTGGCAGGCTACAGACCGTGAGGTCACAGAGAATTGGACATGACTTAGCAACTAACACACACACTCGCTCTCAGCTCCAGTCTGAGTCGGCCTAGGAGGCATATGCTGTTCTTTTTCCAGAACCTCTTTCTTCATCCTGGTCTCCACGTGTTCCAGGTTTGCAACCCTCTCCCTACAAGAGGTTCTAGCAGTGATTCACTCATACTTTTGGCTTAAGGGAGAGGATGATAGTGTAGGTTTGATTTCTGGGAGAGAGAGATTCACAACAGCATCAGAGACATTCTCTTCTCTTGAAAGTGCAGGGGTTTGGTTCCCATGGAGATTAGGGGTGTATATGAAATTTATGAGGCCACTTTAAAGTGACTTAAGATTGGAAAGCATAGTTTCCAGAGGTGGAATGTAGCACAGTCCAGAGGATGAAGGAAGTGTGTATCTCCAGGTGCCAGACTGCATGAAGGGTAGTGATGCAAGAAGGTACAATCTTCCCCAGACTCTGTTCACTGGGGACAGTGAATAGATTGAGTGTATCTGAGTGTATATGGATTTGGGGCCCAGGACCAAAGAAAGAACTTCTCTTATAGCATTTTCTGGGCGATTCTCACCTAAAAACCTATATCCTGGTAATGGGATACTGGGGTAGTTGTTTGCACAAAGGGCCATGATAATTTCCTTCTCTGCCCTCTCACACTGACTCTGGGCTTGCCCGTATGAGTTGCTTTGGTCAATGGGACACAATCACAGACTGAAAAAGTAATTGAACATTGGGCCTTGTTCTCTGTTTTGTGGAACCCTGAGACCACCATGCGAAGATGTCCAGGTTAGCCTACTGGAGGATGGGGAGCCACAGGGAGGAGAGATGAGCCATTCCGGCTGTGTGGGCCCTAGACGAGCCAGTCTTCCAACCAGCAATCTTGTGAGTGAGGCCGTCTCACCACGTGACTGCAGCCTGTGAGAATGCCCAACAAAGATCAGCTGAGCCAATCGAGAAGGCATGCCCAGCTGATGCACAGGATTGTGAGCTAAATAGAATGGGGGTGCTTTAAGCGCCTCCTTTTCAGGGAAGTTTGTTATGCAGCATAAGCTAACTGATAGATACTAGTGCCCTTCAATAAATACAGCATTTCCTCTTAACAAGATTATAAACATGTCTATCAGCTTCAATAGACTCAAGATATGCATGAGCTGTCAACCTTATGGAAGGTTATGTTATGAAATCTTATGAAATGAACTTGAATTCATTTCTTTTCTATAGTTTATTATATAGGCTTCCCTGGTGGCTCAGAAATGGTAAAGAATCTGCCTGCACTGCAGGTTCAATCCCTGGGTCGGAAAGATCCCCTGGAGAAGGGAATGGCTACCCACTCCAGTATTCTTGCCTGGAGAATTCGAAGGACAGAGGAGGTTATAGTCCATGGGGTCGCAAAGAGTTGGACACAACTGAGCAACTAATACTTTCACACTTTATCTGATTCATTGTTTATGTTTCAACAAGCCAACTGTTACAACACACTGATAAAAAAAAAAAAAGCAAAGCAGCTTTCTCTAAAGTAAAATTTCAACAACTAAGCATATTTCATAGTGAATTTTAGAGTTTCCTTCGTATCTTGATGTCATTGTGATGAAAGGCCACAGTGATATCAATATCAATAATGTTTAGAATTTATATAATATTTCACATTTCCAAAAATATCCAACTGTTGTTAGGCAATTTCAATAATCTTTTTGAAAGTGGACATGTATTCTAATATGCCACAGAATATAAACTCTATAAAAGCAGTTCTATTGCCTATTTGGTTCATTAATTCTCCATAGCACCTAAAACCTGGAACATAGTAGGTGCTCAATAAATATTTGTTTAATGAACAAATGAGTGAATGACTAGGGACCCAAAAGACTTGGTTAAGTGTGTAGCTGTCTTTTGGATGGTGTAAAACATTTTTTCACATTTTCTATTCTCTAACAAATGGATTTCTGCCTTCACTCTATTCTTTCCAGCAAGACTACTTATGCTAAAATATTAAAGTAACTTGTTTTTAGAAGTAATGTGTTAATTTTTCTTCGGTTCTGAAAATCATCAATCATTTTCAAAGAGTTCTGGAAAACCCACTATATTATCTCTATTATATTATCTCTTTATATATTTTCTAATCTAACAAGGAAGAGTCCTCCAAGACCTGTAATAACTGATAAGGCCACTGGTTATGCAATCTGAAAGTACAAACCCTGATGGTTAGCAGTGTCATCTTCATCTGAGTGAATGCCAGTCTCATTCTCAAGCATGGGCTGTTACTTTAAGGAAAGGTATTGAGAAAACCTGCAGTTTGGGCTGTGGTTTAATCAGAAATTTTTTTTAAAAGGCTGTTGAGTCCCAGTGGTGAGGGCAATGGTAACACAACTGAATCCTAAGTCCTGCTTGCATATCTGAATCACTGTGGGCATTGGAAAATGTTCTATATGATATATGGGTATGGTTCGATATTGTCAGGGTTCCAGATGTTGACCATTCTAACAGGTGTATGTTAGGAGCTTCCCTGGTGGTGCAGACGGTAAAGAATCTGCCTGCAGTGCAGGAGGCTCAGGTTCCATCACTGGGTTGGGAAGATTCCCCTGGAGAAGGGAGTGGTTACCCACTCCAGTATTCTTGCCTGGAAAATTCCATGGACGAGAGGAGCCTGGTGGGCTACAGTCCATGGGTTCCCAAAGAGTCAGACATGACTGAACGACTAACAAACACATATGGGGCTCTGCCCAGTTTTCCTGTAAACCTAAAACTGCTTCAACAAACACACACAGACACACACGCACAAATATTGGGGTACCGATGGCTGATCCACAGACCAAATGAATCAAAATTTCTGAGGTTGGGGCCTGGGTATCTGATTTGTTTAAGTTCCCTAAGAGGCTTCTAATGTGCCACCAGCATTGTGAAGAATTGTCTTAAAAGGACAGTAGCTTTTCTGACTAATGCAAATAGCCCCTTGATTGCAAATGAGTAAAGAAATTTGATTTTGCTTTAAAATGTCTCTGAGATGTTGAGCGGAAATGATATATAGAGGTGCTGCAGGTCCAGAATTGAGCTCATGTCTGGAAATAGCGAAGGACTACTAAGTGATGCATTGATCACTGTTGTGCTTATCTGCCAATCGTCTAAAGAAAGCCTGGCTGCAATCAGCCGTCTCCTTATTTTATTAGAGCTTCAGCTGCCTGTCGGTACAAGATAATGGACTTGAATATAGCAACTGTGAGCACAATGAACTCAAGGAGGCTACCTCCCTCCCCCAACTCGTGTACAGTCTAGTCCGGGGGTTGGCTGAGGGTCCTAACTACCGTTAATAACCAAGCACCCTTCACAATAAACTGCAGACAGGATCCTAATTAATGAGCTCGATTCATCGGAAGCAGAATCCACCTCCTGCGTAAGAGGGACGTGTATCCATCAAGCCGAGTGAAACGCGGAGCCTGCAGAATCTATGAATGCCATCGAACGTCTTTTATCGGAGGCTTTCAGAGCACTTTATAAACATCAACTCTCACTGCACTCTTGGGAAAGTTACTGATAACAAGCAGGCGATCGAGCCGGTAAGCTTAGCCTTCGACCCCTCCAGGAGATCTGGCTGTCAGCAGCAGGGTGGGGCCTCCCGGGGACCCTCCGGGGTCTCCTCACAGTCTAGGGAGGCGGGGGTGGGGGGCGGCAGAGGGTGGGGGAGGGGATGGCGGGAGGCCTGCGGATTGGTGCGGGAAACAAAGTGTAGAAACTGGCTCAAGCTCAAAGCGAATCTCAGCTTTCAGTGTCTCCATTGCGAAATGAAGATGAAGCGTCTTCTTCCTGGTTTCCAATGACTGTTTGAGATGGATGATCTGTCTTTTTCAGGGGCTCTGCTTGCTCCTTCCAGCCTCGAAGTGTGGTTCCCGCCCTCCCCCACCCCACCCAAGCAAATCCAGTAAGGAGGATGGAGTAAAGGGTCAGCTAGATCAGAGTTCAATTTCTAGCTGTGTGACCTCAGGCTAATGACTCAGCTTCCCTGGGCTGGAGTCCGCCCAAGCCTCCAGAGGGGGTTTGCAGTAAGCACCAGACAGAGGACCCGGATGAGGGCGGAGATGCGGAGCAGGGGTGCGCGCCAGGATGCTGTCGGTGCGCACGCGGCGCGAGCTTGTGCCCCCTGCAGACCGTGGCGAGAACGCAGCTCTTCGCAGACGGGGCTGCGCTGCCTTTTAGGCTTTCCCCGAGGCGTTGTTGTGGCCTCTAGTAGGGAGATGGGTTAGGAGCACCCTGGAGTCCAGTCAAGGGGGCGTGAAGGCCTAGACCTGAGACGCGGGTGGGCCTGAGCGCTGCTGGGGCGACGGCGCCCTGCTCCGGCGGCCGTTTGCGCCTGTGTGGGCTCTGTCGCCTCGCCTTCGGCTCCTGTTCGGTCCCATCCACGGGGTTCCCAGTGTTTTCATTTCCTAAGTCTACTGCTGCAAAGCACCACGAACTGGGGGCTTCGCACACCAGAAATGTCTTTCTCTCGCAGTTCTGGAGGCTAGAAGTCTCACATCAAGACCGCTTCTGACGTTTTAGGGAAGAGTCTGTTTCCTGTTTCTCTCCCGCCTCTGGTTGCTGCCGGCAACCCCTGGCGCTCCCCGACCGGCACACACATCACTCCAGTCTCTGCCTCTGCCTTACATGGCCTTCCTGCGTGCCCCCAGCGCCAGATTTCTCTTCTTATTCGGACACCAGCCCTTGGATTAGGATCTGATCCAATGGCTTCATCTTAATTTGCTGACATCTTCGAAGACCTATTTCCAAGTCAGCTTACATTCACAGTCATGGATCCTGGAAGCAACAGCCTATGCTGACACTCTCCAAGAGGTCTGATCACAGTGCCGATAATTCAGTGGTCAGCAGTGGCCTTTCACCTTCATGAATTTTATTGCCATCACCCCCTAATTGCCTTCTTCCCTCCAAGCAGTGTGGGAAGGGATAGGGATGTTAGCTCACGTGATGATGTAATTCCCTCAGGAATCGAGTGAGTCAAGTCTTTGACTTCAAAGATAGTGTTAGTCATTCAGTCCTGTCCCACTCTTCGCAACCCCATGGACTGTAGCCGGCCAGGCTCCTCTGTCCATGGGATTCTCCAGACAAGAAGACTGGAGTGGGTTGCCATTCCCTTCTCTAGGGCATCTTCCCAACCCAGGGACAGAACCTGGGTCTCCCACACTGCAGGGAGACTCTTTACTGTCTGAGCCACCGGGAAACCCTGAACTTCAGAGGGGCTCTGAAAACCTGGGTCAGCCTCCAACAGGCTTCAGAGGAGGAGATGAGGACTCCCCAACCAGCCCTTCCTGGCGAACTTCAGCTGACTGCCTCCTTGCTACTTAACAGGGCTTTGGGCCATTAGGACTGATGCCTTATCGTCTAACCACAGATGTTTTTCCTGGGGCTTCTAGAAACAACTTATCAGGCCTGCTGATATTAAATACACACTTTTACAACAAATACAGTTTGAACGCTTCAAAAGCAGCCTTTAGAGAGCACGCTCAGCCCCAGGATTACTGCGTCCTCCTGAAACACCGATGGCTGGCGACTGACTTGAACTTTTATCCAAACGCACAGAGAAGAGCACCATTAAAATATTTCTTTTTGACACACAATTAAATGTTATCAGTGACCTCCTAGCTGGGCAGAATATTATAAGTTTCTTCTCGGGGGCACTGGCCTACCTGGGGAATTTCTAATTTCCCCAGACCGGTAAAATGGACCTGATTATAACCCGTGAGAAATGGGCATGAGAAAGAGGGAGAAGTAGAAGATGACGTGGACTTTCTGGTTGGAATATTTAATGGCCATTCTGACATTTCACCCAACAGTACGTAGGAGAAGGAGTTGGTATGTGCGTGATGGGGAGGGGCCAAAATAAGCTCACAGGTAAACATGTTGAATTTGAAATGAGTCTGGGACATCTAAGGGGAGCAGTCCAGAAGGCCAGGAGCTCCGGGTGCCAAGATCTGGCGTGAGATCTCTGCTGCGTGTGATGGAAAAGGCCAGAATGGTTGCAATCACTCAGAAAGCGTGCAGAGTGGGAATAAAAGAGAACTCAGAGTGGAACTGGGGGTGGGGGACCCAGCACTCATGCACACAGGGGGAGGGGCCACAAAGACCTTGAAGAGGAGTTGGGGGCTGAGACCTCCAGTAGCAGATGAGTGGGGGCCCGGTGTGACGGAAAGAGGGGCAGAAACAATCTAAAGGAAGAAGAGGAGTCAGGTGGGGGAGACGGCTGCTCGGGGTCCAGCCAGGTGAGAACTGAAAAAAGGGGAGGAGTCAGGTGGGGGAGACGGCTGCTCGGGGTCCAGCCAGGTGAAAACTAAAAAGCATTTTAGGAAAGGGATGGTTGCTGATTGAGCGGAGAGGATGCAAGTCTGAAGATAGTGTTTAGGGAGTGATAAAACAGCTTCTATAAAGTGCACAAAACTATTTGAAGAATATTGACTGGAAAGTGGTGAGAGAGAGAGAGGTGGGGGGAAGAAAAGAAAAGAAAAAAAAAAAAACCACACACACACACAAAATGGGCTTGAAAGTCCAGGAAAGAAAGAGACAGAATGATGAATACAGTTAAAGCCTGAGAAGACGAGAGACAGTGGGATTCAGAGGCTTGGACTAAGGTCATGTCTCTTTCTTTCTTTCTTTTGTTTTGCTTTAAAAAACTAGTGGTAAAATACACTTACTATAAAAGTTACCATTTTAACCACTTGAAAGTATACAGCTCAGTAGCAGTAAGCACATTCACGTTGGGCAACCATCACCACCATCCATGCCCAGAACTCTCTTCATCTTGCGAAACTGAAACTCTTCTTATTAAACAGTAACTCCCTCCTTATCCCTCTCCCCAGCCCCTAGAAACCACCATTCTATTCTCTGTCTCTATGAGTTAGACTATTCCAGATACCTCATGTAAACGAAATCATACAATATTTATCCTTCTAAGACTGGGTTACTTCTTCACTTTGCATAGTGTCCTCAAGGTACATCTATATTGTAGTGTATGTCAGAATTCCCTTCCTTTTTAAGGCTGAATAAAATTACATTGTATGTATCAGTTCAGCTCAGTTCAGTCCAGTCGTGTTTGGCTCTTTGTGACCCCATGGACTGCAGCACGCCAGGCCTTCTTGTCCATCACCAACTCCCGGAGTTCACCCAAGCCCATGTCCATTGAGTTGGTGATGCCATCCAACCATCTCATCCTCTGTTGTCCCCTTCTCCTCCTGCCCTCAGTCTTTCCCAGAATCAGGATCTTTTCAAATGAGTCAGCTCTTCGCATCAGGTAGACAAAGTATTGGAGTTTCAGCTTCAACATCAGTCCTTCCAATTCAGGACTGATTTCCTTTAGGATGGACTGGTTGGCTCTCCTTGCAGTCCAAGAGACTCTCAAGAGTCTTCTCCAACACCACAATTCAAAAGCATTAATTCTTTAGCACTCAGCTTTCTTTATAGTCCAACTCTCACATCCATACATGACTACTGGAAAAACCATAGCTTTGACTAGACGGACCTTTGTTGGCAAAGTAATGTCTCTGCTTCTTAATATGCTGTCTAGGTTGGTCATAACTTTTCTTCCAAGAAGTAAGCATCTTTTAATTTCATGGCTGCAGTCACCATCTGCAGTGATTTTGGAGCCCCCAAAAATAAAGTCTGACACTGTTTCCACTGTTTCTCCATCTATTTGCCATGATCTTAGTTTTCTGAACATTGAGCTTTAAGCCAACTTTTTCCCTCTCCTCTTTCACTTTCATCAAGAGGCTCTTTAGTTCTTCTTCACTTTCTGCCATAAAGGTGGTGTCATCTGCATATCTGAGGTTATTGATATTTCTCCCAGCAATCTTGATTCCAGCTTGTGCTTCATCCAGCCCAGCATTTCTCATGATGAGTTAAATAAGCAGGGTGACAATATACAGCCCTGACATCCTCCTTTTCCTGTTTGGAACCAGTCTGTTGTTCCATGTCTAGTTCTATGTGTGTATACCACATTGTATTTATCCATCTATCTCTCAGTGGACACTTGAGTTGTCTCTAACTTTTGACTATTGTGAATAATGCTGCTATGAACACACATGTACAAATATCTCTTGAGTCCCTTCTTTCAGTTATTTTAGTATGTAAGATGGTATGTAAGATGGCGTCAACAACTCAATGGACATGAATTTGAGCAAACTCCAGGAGATGGTGAAGGACAGGGAAGCCTGGTGTGCCGCAGTCCATGGGGTTGCAAAGAGTCAGACATGACTTAGCAACTGAACAACAAGGTCACTTCTTTTTTTGGCAGGTGTCCCGTATATCCAGACTTCAGCCCTGCAGCTCTCTCACAAAATCTTGGTTATTTCAGTGAAAACAGTCAAGAACCTGCTGCTATTGACACTGCCTCTCAAATTATAGCACAGAGGCCACATGTTCTAATCCCATTACTCATAAACTTGATGCTACACATTATATATAGACCATAATTCATTTTTAGAAATTGTTGTCATAAAGTGACTGTCATAAGGCAAGTTATATTTCCCCACAGGAACCATGTTATAATTGGGGGTTCCATCTTGGATCCAGAATGTAATATCAAATAAATAATGGCTAGCCAAAATATGTGCTATAAACTCAAATATACAAAACTATTAACCTCTACAATTAACTAAAATAGCAATGCCTATAAATTGGTTATAAATGCACGGTGCACATTATACAACAGGCTCTCGATGGGCTATAAAGTGCACTAATAGCACATAAAAATTATGGGTGGCCACATCAGAGATGTGAGCTGAAATAGAAGCTGAAATGCACTCTAAATCATAGATTAACAGCATTTCTATGTGTTTTAGTAGGTAATGGAAAGAAGTTTCTCTGAGGGAATGTTTGTATTACAAAGCCCTCGTGATAGCTTCTGAGAGCAAGTCTTGGGTTATGTAAATAGTGCTATTTGCAGTGGGACTTGGAGGAAAGAGAATGGGCTGGGGTTCAGTCCACTTGAATCACACCAAGTTGCTTCCTATGAGCAAGGCAGTGTACAAGGGGCAGATTTAGTGCCAGCTGAGGTATTGGGACTAAAATGTCTTTAGCTATTGAATGAGATGTTGGGTGACAACCACCAACTCTAAACGGCCATGACTCCATAACCCAAAGGGGCTTTGTGAGGATGATACTGTTAGCCAGGATTCTTGAAAAGCCATCTAAAGATGCTTAGACTAGTATCTTTTATATTTTTATAGGTAGGTTCACCTCTCAAGAAGGAAAGAGATTTATAGTCATTCCATCGACGTTCGGATGTCTGAAGCTATTTTGACAGTCCCTCTGTGTAGGGATAGATGTGGGGTGAAGCTGAGGGACAGGACGTGACATCTCACCAAAAGTTTACTCAAAATGACAAGATGACAAGGGGGGCACAATTGAACTCTCTTTCACCTTTCGCATTATCTTAGCTTAGAGCTTCACATGCGGCTGCTGTGAAGATCAAGCCATATAAAGGTCACTAGAGAATAACACACTTGCTACAGACTAAGTGTTTATGTCCCCCCACATTCACCTGCTGAAGCAGCCCTAGTTGCCAGTGTGACGGTATTATGAGGTGGGGCCTTTGGGAGGTGATCAGGTCAGGAGGGTGGAGCTCCCAGGAATGGGGTTAGTGCCATTCCTGGAGAGGCCTGGGAGAGGCGATCGTTCCTGCAATTCGAGGGAACATGCAGCAAGAAGCAGCCCCGCAAACCGGGAAGAGGCCCTCGCCAGACATGGGGGCTGCTGCTGCCTTCATCTGGAACGCCCAGCTTCCTGAACCATGAGGAGTAAATTTCTGTTTTTAAGCTGTCAAGCCTACAGTATTCTGCTTAGCAGTCTGAAGTCACTAAGGCAAATTCCTGTGAATTATTTTGCTAGATACATGGTTGAACATTGTCAAGTTAATTCTACTTCATTAGAAACCTGCACAGATTAAAGTAGCCTTTCTATTTCTGGTGGGATGTTGGACTTGATAAATGAAAACCAAAATGAAACATCACTGCACATCTATTAGAATGGCTAAAATTAAAAAAAGGGCTAGGGAACGTCCCTGGTGTTTCAGTGGCTAAGACACCATGCTCCCAATGCAGGGGCCTGGGTTCAATCCCTGGTCAGGGAACTAGATCCCACATGCCTCAACTAAGAGCTGTGCAACCAAGTAAGTTTTTTTTTTTTTAAAGGACTATATTGAAGTTGGAAAGCATGTGAGACAACTGGAATTGCTGGTGGGAATGTAAAATGGTAAAAACATTTTGGAAAACAGTTTGGCAGTTCTTAAGTAGTTAAAGATATACCTAGTATATGTCATTCCACTTCTAAATATGTACCCAAGAGAAATGAAAGCCTATATTTACACAAAGACTTGTACTGATTGTCCATAGCATATTTATAACAGCCAAAAAACTAGACATAATCCAATGTTCATCAACAATTGATGAGATAAACAAATTATATCATATTCACACTGTTGAATACCAACCAATAATAAAATAGAATCAATTGTTATAAATGCAATAACATGAATCAATCTCAAAATAATTATGCTGAGTGAAAGAAGCTGGTTTAAAACAACTCTTTACTATGCTATTCCACTTATATAAAATTCCAGAAAAAGGAAGCTAATCTATAGTTACAATAAACAGATCAGTGGTCACCTGGAAACTGTGATGGAAGGAGACAGATGTGGAATTTGAAGGGGCATGGAGTGATGAAAATGTTCTGCATCTTGATTGTGGGTGGGGGTTTCACAGGTTTTTACTTTTGTTAGACTCACTGTACATTTTAAATATGTGTAATTTACTATACTTAAATTATACCCCAATAAAGTAGTAAGTAGAAAAAATAGAACAAAGCCAAAAACTTATTTTAAGACAAAAAAAGCTAAAGAAAGCTCTAAAAAATTTATTTTGGCTAGGAGAGTGATTTTATAGGAAAGGTATGAGGTGCATTAACAAACAATAAGCGGGTGATTAATATTGGATAAATTAAACAATCATTAAGTGAATAAAGAAAAGAATCATATTATTTAATTTTCGGAATTGTCAGTGGCACAATTCAGGAGAGAGGTGATGGGTACTTGGTCATTTCAAGTTCCTTACATTATTCGTTAAGAGTGTGAGGTGAGTGAATAACCTAATCTTTAGATAAATTTAAGCCTCTAAAAGAATATAAATATAGAACTTCTAAACTAATAAAGAGAAAAATGGGACAATTAAAACAAAATCATAAGGAAGTAAATAGAGAAGAAGAAACATTACAAAGGTGGGCAAAATAGCAGCAGTAAGATGTTGTATTAGTTTTCTAATGAGACAGTACCACAGACTTAGTGACTTAAAAGAGCACGCATTTATTATCTTACACTTCTGGAGCTCCCAGTCCAAAATCGGCTAACATCAAGCCATCAGCAGGCATTCCCGGTGGCTCAGCAGTAAGAATCCACCTGCAGGAGACGCAGGAAATGCGTTTGATCCCTGGGTCTGGAAAATCCCCGGGAGGAGGAAATGGCAACCCACTCCAGCCTTCTTGCCTGGGAAATCCCAGGGACAGAGGAGCCTGGTGGGCTACCGCAGTGGGGTCGCAAAGAGGTGGGCCCAACTGAGCGACGGAGCATGCGCGCCGGCACGGGCGGGGCTGTGATCTTCGGGGGAGGGTCTCCTTCCTCTGCAGCTACTAGGGGCTTCCCGCGGTCCTCAGGTCTTCGCCCTGTTCCTGGTCTCCCGTAATTCCGGAGCGTACGGCTGGGTGAAGGGAGGCAGCTGTCAGCATGTGGGGACACGCTACGCATGCTAGTCTCCCGTCTTGTCACAGCAAGTGTGAGCGAAGTGGTGAGTGGGCAGTCAGCGGAGGACTTAGGGGCCTGCAGGCTGCCTGGCAGGGGCCGGGGCTGGGCAGGACTCAGAGGTCAACAGCTAGCATCTGTGACCTTCGGAGAGGCTGGATTCCCCGCCGGGCAGGGGCCTCTGGGTCCTCAGACACCACAGAACAGAAGGGCTCTGTCGCTGGTGCATCCTCTGTGCCTGGGTCCTCGAAGGGAAGGGGAGCGGAAGTTGCTCCGTCATGTCTGACACTTGGCGACCCCATGGACTGTAGCCTGCCAGGCTCCTCTGTCCGTGGGATTCTCCAGGCAAGGATACTGCAGTGGGTTGCCATTTCCTACTCCAGGGGATCTTCTCGACCCAGGGATGGAACCTGGGTCTCCTGCACTGCAGGAGGATTCGTTACTGAATTACCTGGCACTCATCACATTGATGGAGGGTAAGAAAGAAAGAAGTCACGAGCAGAGTACTCAAAATATGAAAGGGAACATAACTGTAGATGTTTCAAAGACTAAAAATGTAAGAAAATACAGTAAAAAAATTTAACTCTACTATATTTGAAAACTTAAGATAGACATGTTCCTGCCGCTGCTGCTGCTAAGTCGCTTCAGTCGTGTCCAACTCTGTGTGACCCCATAGACGGCAGCCCACCAGGCTCCGCTGTCTCTGGGATTCTCCAGGCAAGAACACTGGAGTGGGCTGCCATTTCCTTCTCCAATGCATGAAAGTGAAAAGTGAAAGTGAAGTCGCTCAGTCGTGTCCGACTCTTTGCGACCCCATGTTCTGTAGCCCACCAGACTCCTCTGCCCATGGGATTTTCCAGGCAACAGTACTGGAGTGGGGTGCCACTGCCTTCTCCAAGACATGTTCCTAGGAAAATGTAATTTACGTGAAATACAATGCACGTCTGAAAGAAGATTATGTAACATGTAGTTTCTCCCTATAGCACAATGCCAGTCTGCTTTCACTTAGGGGACACTGGATAGCACGTCAGCATTATGCTTTGGGGGCCGTTTTAAGCAGTGGAATCACTAACAAAGATCACAAAAATGTGGAAAGCCTAACACTGAATAGACCACCACAAAAAGAATGCTTGTTTACGGTGTGAGAGCTGCAAGAAGAAGGCCAGAGCTCACCCGCTTGCCCTCGCTGGGGCCCTGCAGCAGGGTGACTCAAAGTTTCCTCCGCTCTGCACCTACGCATGTCTGCGAAGGACAGCAGAAGCAAGGTATTGATTTTGGCCTTACAGATAAGTTTTAGCAAGCAAGTGAGCTTGCAGATACGGATATCACGAATAATGAGGTTTGGCTCTATTCCCTTTAAGAGTAGAAAGAAGATGATGTTGAGGATCCTAGTCAGATTTGGAGAAGACACGATTTTCTTTTTATAAAGATGATATGATTCTTGTGAGATTTGGAGAAGATATGCAGATGATACGATTATGTACATAGAACCCCCAACCCAGAATAATCATTAGAGTTAATCAGAATTTAGAAGACTGCCTAATACAAAATGCATGTACAAAAATTAAATTTGTATATGTCAGCTGCAAACATTCAGAGAATGTAATTTAATAAGAGATATCAATATTATAACACTGAAAATATATTATCAAGTACCCAGGAAGAAAACTCTTGAAGAGCAAAATCTTAATGAACAAAATCTTTTAAACTTTATTGAAATATGTCTACCAAGATGCCAGTAAATGAAGGATATACTGTATTGATGGATGGGGGTAAATTAGCAAATAAGGCAGTTCTTTCCAAATTTATATGTGTGTGTGTGTACTCAGGCATGACCGGCTCTTTGCAAGCCCATGGCCTGTGGCCCGCCAGGCTCCTCTCTCCATGGGATTCTGCAGGCAAGAATACTGGAGTGGGTTGCCATGCCCACCTCCAGGGGATCTTCCCGACCCAGGGATCAAATGTATGTCTCCCGTGTCTCCTGCATTGCAGGTGGATTCTTTACCTCGCTGAGCCATCAGGGAAGCTATACTGCTTATGGGTATGTAAATTCTTGTAACTACACTAGTGGGTAACTGACATTATTTGGTAAATTTTAAAATGTGTATATCCAATAACCTAGTCATTCTGCTCGTAGGGGAACAGGAATTCATATGACATTGTTTATAGTAGCCCTGTAATAGCTAGAAGCAGTCGGAGTATCCAGTGGCAGTGGAATGGTTAAATACACTGTGCTATATTCACATAATAGAATGCCGTAAAGCCGTGAGCACATTTGAATTACAGCTACACACAGTAATGTGCGTGCGTGTGTGCTTGGTCCCTTCACTCGTGTCTGACTCTCTGTGACCCTCTGGACTGGAGCCCCCCAGCCTCCTCTGTCCATGAGATTCCTCAGGCGAGAACACTGGAGTGAGTTGCCATGCCCTTCTTCAGGGGATCTTCCTGACCCAGGGATTGAACCTGCGCCGTTTATGTCTCCTGCACTGGCAGGTGGATTCTTTACCGCTAGTGCCACCTGGGAAGCCCACACAATAATATGGATGGGACATAATCGTGAATGAAGAAAGCAAATCTCAGAATACCCTCAGTATGATTACATTTGTATAGAATTTTAACATACTAGCTTAGGTCTATTGCATAGGAATACAAATAAGAATTTAAAAGCATAAACCCAAAAGCAACCAAGAGAGTGATCTCCAAATTAAAAATAACCCTTTATCTGGGGAGAGGATGAGATCAGTGGGATTTAATGTGCTTCCCTGTAATGGTAGCTTTCTTTTTCTTAAACTGATTCATGAATTATTATGCTGTTATTATTTATACCTTATGCATAGAAATAGTTTGGTGTATGTACAGGCATTTCATTTAGCAATTAAAAAAGAACAACAAAAATAACAAGACACCAAACAACAAAAAGAAAATTTCAAATAATTGCCAAAGCAGGCAATATAGTGACAGGCCTTGACTAAGATTGACCCACCCATTTATATATTGCATTGTTGTTGGCATTTTACATAGACCATTTTATTACATTCTTTCTGGTATCTTTTGAGGATATGTCTGATTACCAACTGGGCTTCCCTGGTGGTTCAGAGGTTAAAGCGTCTGCCTGCAATGAGGGAGACCTGGGTTCGATCCCTAGGTCGGGAAGATCCCCTGGAGAAGGAAATGGCAACCCCCTCCAGTATTCTTGCCTGGAGAATCCCATGGATGGAGGAGCCTGGTGGGCTACATTAGTCCATGGGGTCGCAAAGAGTCGGACACGAGTCGGACACGACTGAGCGACTTCACTTTCACGTTCTGATTACCCTATTTTATAGGAAAGGAACATTGAAGCTTAGAAAGTTTAAGTGGCTTGATGGAAAAAAGAAGTAAATGATAGAATGGGAATTCAATTCCAATTATCTCATGTTCCCAAACTGGCAAAAACCTGTGTTCTGAAACCTTGTTCTTTGATATAAAATTTCAAATCAGCTCATCAAGTTAAAAACAAATCAGGTGAAGAAAGCAGAGACAGGCATTTCCTCTAGGCCATCTAGGACCCCGGACCCCTTTGTAGTCAGCAGAGAAGCCAGACACAGATAGAGCAAGGCCCCACAGCTGCTGCAAAGGGCAGAATCCCAGAGGAGAAAGCAGCATTAAGGAAAATGGAGGCCATTTTCACTCCCAAAAGATGTCAGCAGGGACTTCCCTGGTGGTTCTGTCGTTAAGACTAAACCTTCCAATGCAGGGGGTGTGCATTTGATCCCTGATCAGGGAACCAAGGTCCCATATGCTGTGGGGTCTGCCTAAAATTTTTTAAAAATAAAAATAAATTAATTAAAAATAAGCTAAAAACAAAAAGATGTGTGCAGCCCCCAAAGGAGATAACCTCTGGGCAAAACGAACAGAACAGAGCTCAGTCTGCAAGTGAAGAAGTGGAAATTCAAAAAAACAAACAAGCAAACAAGGAAAACGGGTCATGTGGAGCTTCCAAGGTGAGTAATGCTGCTGCCCCCGAGCCAGTCCTGGGCCAGACCCAGCTGATGCTGCAGGCAGACGGACGACAGGCCTGCCTGCTGTCCTGAGACGCTTCTCTGCACAGAGAAGGCCGTTAGTGCAGGCGCCCCCAGCCTACCCCCTACTTCTGGACCCAGCCAATTAACGTGACTCATTTAGGAGAAAAGCTCTTCTCAGAACTTAATCTTTCAGTGGTGAGCTGGGATCAAAATAATTTAGCAGAGGTGATTTAGGGCCTAAGAATTGGGCAAGAAGCAGAGATTTCTGATGTGATGTGTTTACTACAAACATTGCAAATCCTTTTCCCGTTGGGCAGGCCTTACGCTGTATGGAATGTTGTCAGAAGTCTGTATTTTCCACTTTCTTTTCCCTCTGTGGATCATTTTACTTTCAATAGCCCCCTCTTCTGAACTTGCTTTGCATGGAGGAGGGGAGGTATAACATTTCCCCAAATCGTGGCCTTAACACACTTAGGTTTTGAAGTGAGACTTGCAAAATATTCAGCGTCATATCTTCCAAGGAGCTAGTCGCCTGCATTATCGGGGTGGTAAAAATCCCAGGTTCCATGGTGAGCTGAATTCCTGGGCTCTCATTGCTACTGTCTCCTGAAATTTCCTTCAAAATAAAACAGCCACTTCATTCCCTAGATCCGAGGTGGCAGTTTGGTGGCATTTTTAGTTTTTCAGTCTCTAGGTTTCACTCTCTGAGATCTGCTGACTTCCCCAAATCCATTTAAAACTTGGCTCCCCCACCATCATCCCCCCACCCACCAAAAAACAGCATTTCTTCACTTTACTTCACACCATATAATTGGACTTTCTGGATGAGAAGTTGCACCTCAGACATTTAGCCATGGTTTTCACAGTCAATAAATGAATAAATTAAAGAGCTCTCTGCCAGCTGTGGTTTCTGAGAAGAAGAAACATTTTTCCTCAGTCACCTGACTCTATTTCCCATTCTTCCCTTTCAGGCAGAGATGAACTTGTAGGTGGATACAGCTTCCTTTTTTTTTCTATTAGAATTTGAAAATTAATATTTATAGTTAGTCAACCCAAAATAAGTTTTTCTAGCAGGTATTTCCATACTTAGAGAAATTAGAGCGTTAGAATCCAATGAACTTATGAGGATTTCTCATGCCCAGCTCATTTTTGTTTAGACTGTGATAAAATACACATACACAATTGACTGCTTCTCAGCCACTTGAAGAGTAAATAATGTGGCATTAAATAAATATATTTACAACATTTTCAACTATCACCAATATCTAGTTCTAGAAATT
Source organism: Odocoileus virginianus (assembly GCF_023699985.2). Classification (NCBI taxonomy): domain Eukaryota; kingdom Metazoa; phylum Chordata; class Mammalia; order Artiodactyla; family Cervidae; genus Odocoileus; species Odocoileus virginianus. The sequence continues at coordinate 302,915 of NC_069695.1, forward strand.
TTCTATCACTCCATACAGAGACTCTGTACTCAGTAAGCAATAATTCTGCATTTCCTGGCCCAGCTTCAGTCCCCAGTGACCACATTCTGTCTTCCGTTGCTGTGAACTTGACTATTTCCAGGTGTGTCATGTAAGTGTAGTCATAGGAAATGCAGTCCTTCTGTGCCTGACTTATTTCACTTAGCATATTTTCAAGGTTCATCCACATTGTAAGAGGCATCAGAACTTCATTCCTTTTTATGGATAAATAATATTCCATTGTGCACGTTTATTCATCTGTTGGTGGACACATTATTTGCAAAAGCCTAAGACCGCCCCTTTCCTTCGACTCTTGTGTGTTATGAATGCTGGTGCACTGGTATCAGAGTCTGCTTTCAGTTCTTTGAGGCTGTTTAGGGTTAGAACTGCTGGGTCCTATTGTGATTCTGTGTTTGACCTTTTGAAGAATCAGCCTCTTAGTTTCTTCCTAATTTATTTTTAACTGAAGGATAATTACAGTATTGTGTTGGTATCTGCCATGTATCAGCACTCTTATTTTTTAAGGTAAGGGAACTAAGGATCAAAAAGGATCAATTATTTTTCAAAATAACTTTTACTAAGAATGTTTGATGACCATACATTTTTAAAAATGTACTTCTTCCTACCTTGAAATGTTTCTTATGAACTTCTAGAGGGCAGGAAGCTTAATTTGTTTGAATTTCCAGTGTTTAGCAGTGTCTGGTGCATGATTAACTTGCAGAAAATATATTAGGTTTTTACACATCAACATTTTGAAATGGGGCTTTTTCAAAGACTCAGAGCCAAATGAGATGGAACCCTCATGTTCTTAAGTGTGGTGTTAGACCACTTATAGAGGACTTGAAAATGAGGTTTCTATAAGCCTATCTTGTGACCTTAAGCCCTGAAAAAGATTGAGGTTGAAGAAGTCAAGAGAATTTCCCCGAATGTGGTGGTTAACACACTACAGCATTTCCCCTTCACCAAGGGCGCTGTTGGAAGAAGACTGGACTTCCGCTGATGGCGAGGTAGGGGTACCCTGTAGGCCAAATATGAATATAGGTCACCCCGAGACAACATCCTGCCAAGAACGCAGGGATGCAAAAACTGATAGGAATGTCTTAAACAGATGGCCAAAGGAGAGACCTTACCCTTTCAGTCAAGAGAGCTACAAATGGACATTTCTGGTAGGTGCCCCACGAGATGGTCAATGAAGGAATCCCCACAATCACAGAACATGTTGGCAGGTCCTAACAGTGGCAGCCAAGTTATTCAGTACGCCTTTATCCCCCCAAGAGCTGGCCCCCGAATCCCGTTTTCAAATGCAATCCTGAAGGATTCCGAAACCTAGGCTGCCCAGCTAGAGAGAGGAAGAGAGAGAGAAGCGAGAATGTGATTCACCTCACCACCCCGCCCCACACAGACACCCAGCTGGAAACAAAGCGCGTCTGCGTTGGTGGGAACTTCCTGTGAAGTTTGTCGTTTTATTTGTTAAACTGAAAAGGGAATTTTAGTTACTGAATGGAGACCGCCCTTGGTTCTGAAAGTGACTGGGGAACTTTTTCTTATCAGAGTGCCTGACAAAGACAAGATCTCCCAAGGGCTCATCCAGAAGGCGTGGGCAGCAAGCACTCAGATGGTGAGCAGGAAAAATACACGTGTTTTCTGCGTCCCTACTGTTGAGTTTCTCTTTCTCAAGGCTAAATTTAAAGTGAGTTAAATAGAATTTTGTTTTGAGAAAATCATCCATCATAAGCTTATCCAGGCTAACAAAAATGTTAAATGTATTTGCTTCTGATTATAACTTAATTGACGGGATGTGGTAACACTGCATATTTTATTGCAGTAAGAATACTTTTCATTCTAACATTCAGTATCTATTTTAGTACTAGCATTTCACATGCCTTGTGGGAAATTATTTCTCTTTCATTTGAGAAAATTTGGTAAGACTGTTACTCGAGAAGTCTAGTCTTGCCCTAGCCAAAAGATGGAATAGTGATGCAAGCTACCCTGGACTGTTTATATACATTTAAAAACTTTTTGGTCCTACCTATGGCATGCAGGATGTTAGTTCCCTGACCAGAGACTGAACCAGTGCAGTCTTAGCCACTGGACTGCCAGGGAAGTCCCTACTCTGGAATTTAAATTTCAAGCAGAATGGAAAAAAGTCCAATCAGTAGAGGTAGCAAGCCTTTCCTGGTGGCTCAGCGGTGAGACGTCCGCCTGCACTGGAGGCACAGCAGGAGAGCTGGTTTCATCCCTGGGTGGAGAGATCCCCTGGAGGAGGAAGTGGCAACGCACTCCAGTATTCTTGCCGGGAAAATCCCGTGGACAGAGGAGCCTGGCAGGTTATGGTCCATGGGGCTGTAAAGATTTGGACACAACTGAGGTGACTGAACACACACACACAATAGAGGTAGCACTCTGAGAAGACTGTAAATAACGATCTAAACTCTCTGACCCATCCTCTTGCCCAGATCCAGATTTCTAGACTTAGTTCTCTAGTATCTGAGCCACCACACATCCTGCCAATAGACTGCCATAACCATAGATTCTATGACTTAGAACCAAAAGAACCTAATTTGTACTTACTGGAGGTTAGTCATGTTTGACTCTTTACAACCCCATGGACTATAGCCCACCAGGCTCCTCTGTCCATGGGGATTCTCCAGGCAAGAATACTGGAGTGGATTGCCATTTTCTTCTCTAGGGGATCTTCTGATCCAGGGATTGAACCTGGGTCTCCCGCACTGTAGGAGGATTCTTTAGCATCTGAGTCACCAGGAAAACCCACTAATTGGAGGTTGATAAATATTTATTTATGCAGATACCTGGGTTCGATCCCTGGGTCAGGAAGATCCCCTGGAGGAGGGCATGGCAACCCACTTTAGTATTCTTGCCTGGAGAATCCCCATGGACAGAGGAGCCTGGAGGGCTATATGTCCGTGATTAATACATACAAAAAACAAAATAAGTTTTCATTTAATATTTGCGGTTTGTCTTTCAAAATGGAAGCTGAATGGGGGTGAATACTATAGACCACAAAGTGCCTGGTGCCCTCAAAGACATGAAGGAAGCGCCCTGTTGCTTCGTTACGGAAACTCATAGTCAAGAGACTGAGTGTGGACCCTGACTGAGGATGGTAGATGGGAAATGCCCTAACCTCGGAGAATGAATCCCCCTTTTGTGCAGGGAAGTTAGAAACCCAAGCAGGTTAGTGAGAATAAGGAATAACTCCTTTGTGTGTTGGGTTGGAGAGAATACTTCAAAGGCCTGTAGTCACTGCCTTTTCCAGTTCAGTCGCTCAGTCCTGTCTGACTCTCTGTGACACCATGGACTGTAGCATGCCAGGCCTTTTAACCTGCACTTAAAATGGTTCTGCCAGGCTAAGCACAACCAGAGCAGGAACTGTAATTATCCCTGAAATAACAGATCCAGCCATTTTTTTAAAATTAATAATAAGTGTGGATAGCAGCAGACTAGTAATCTAGGTTTGAGGAGATGACGATGCATGCGCTCAGTTCTGCAGAAAGAAAATGGCAGATGTGAGACCCCATGGTACCACCTGCTGATTCTACTCACTGACTTGCCCAATGCTGGGGAAAGAATGCATAAAAGGAACCAACAAATGATATCATGATTACTGGATTGCTTGCCTCCACAAGGTTTCCCTTTGGAAACGCAAGAGTTGAAAACTTCATGGTGGAAACCACTGAAGAATGTGTGTCTAGTAAATATTGATTTGTTGGGGGGATGCCATGGAGCACTAATGAAATGAAATATCTCAGTGTTTTGAGACAGACTGGCCAGTTTCCACAAATACTCTGAGCACTGTCGTGTGACCAGCGCTGGGTTTGACACTCTGGGAGATCTGAGCATAAGTATGACATCGACCGCGCCCTTCAGAAGCTTGGCTTCCTTGGTAGCTCAGATGGTATGGTATCAGCTTGCAATTCCCGAGACCAGGGTTCAATCCCTGGATTGGGAAGATCCCCTGGAAAAGGGAAAGGCAGGCATCTCCAGTATTCTTGCTTGGAGAATCCCACAGACAGAGGAGCTTCATGGGCTGCAGTCCCTGGGGTCGCAAAGAGTCGGACACGACTGAGCGACTAACACTTGCACTGTCAGAAACTCATCTCACAGAAGGCAGTTGAGATCACTGTAGATCTCATTCATTCTTTTGGACAAATTGCTTACTGTCTATACTGTCTGTGAGTAGAGATACACGTTGTCAGCCTATATTATAATGAATGGAGTAAGCTGATTGTGATGATATGGCATAAAGCTGACATACCATTTTAATAGGAATTCAAGAGGAAGAAAAACAAATATTTATGGGCCAGCAGCTTGATGCGCCTCATTTCATTTAAGTCTCTCTGCGACCTTGAAAGTACACATTAATGACCCCACTTTACAGAGATAGAAACTGAGGCAAAGTTAAGGAACTTGCCCACAGTCACACAACCAGCAAGAAGCGGGCTGGCTGAGGTACCTGGTCTCTGGTCTCAGGGTCTGGGCATTTCCCCCTGTATCACACCGCTCCTCCTGCTTCCGACTGAAGGATTTTCCCATGAACCCCTCAGAGCCTTGCCGTACTCCCCAGCGCTTCCAACAGACCACTGAGATGATTTAAATAAGTGATGAGCCTATAGATTAGAGAAGCTTCTCATGCATAGTTCTTTTATTTGTCTATACTAGATGAGACTGGCCAGATTTTGATCTGAATTATTGCAGGAGAGATGGGGCTGTTGCGTGCCCGTGAGTCTTCTGCTCTGATGAATCACCACTCTGTGACCCTAAAAAGTCACAGTTGACAATAATCACTTATTGTCACTGAGAAAGGTAAAAACGGATACTCGCTGAGTGAGAACTGTGGCTCTGTCTGGGTATTTAGATGATATATACTCCACTGCAATGATCCCTATTTTTTAACACTTCTGGGCCACCCTTCTTCCCACTCATCCCAAGTGTGTTACAGGATCTGACAGCTGTCAGCCCTGGAGCAGTGGGAAGTTGCTAGAATACAGCATATATCCATTAGTTTTTTTTCTTTTTTTTTTTTTTTTTGATTGGGTGTCTGAATGCCACAAATATGATAGTGACTCCCTTGGACACTTTGCCTTTGCAAACACCCAGGTAGTTGTTATTATCCTAATTTCCAGTTGAGGAAATGAAGTTCAAGGAGATGAATACGCTTCTCCACGTTCTCACGGCTCACAAACGGCACAGCTGAGCCGCCAGGGCACCCTCTGGGGATTCACTTTGCTCTGCCTGAGAGTAGGCAAAAGAAACATCCAGTCTTGAAGTCCTGGGGGAACTGCTTATCAATGGGCAAGACCTGAAAAGGATGGTTGTTGCGGACCCCAAATTTATGTGTTGGAATCCTAACCCCTGGTGTGATGGTTTTTAGGGGGTGGGGCCTTTGGAAGGTGGTCAGATCAGGAGGGTGAAATCCTCGTGAGTGGGGCTAGTGCCCTAGTAAAGGAGACCCCGGCTGACCTTCTCCCGCTGTCCCTGAGGACACAGCGAGAGGTGAGTGACTGTGAGTCAGGAGGCGCCCTTACTGGACCCCGAGTGTGCTGGCTCTCTGATTTGGGGTTTCTCGGGCTCCAGGACTGAGACAAACGTTTAAGACACCAGCCTGAAAGGACTCACTCTGTGTTGGGGTTAGTGATGGATGTCGGTTTAATGTAAATGTATCTCCCTGTCGTTTACTGCCTGGCCCTGAGCAGGCTGCTGAAGCCCTCTTCCGAGCGCCCGGACCTGATGGCGCGTCCCCGCTGCCCCCACGTCCCCTCCCAGCTGCCCTTGCCCCACGTCCGATGGCCCTCGGCAGCCTCAGAAGAGGTGCTCCCATGGAGAGCTCCTTCTGCCAATTTCTTAAACGTTCCCTTCATTCTCCCTGCATCGGCTACATGTTAGGTCCTCAGGAAACTCATGGCCAAAGGGCAGTGACAGTCATTTAGACAATTCCTTGTAACGTCGTGCCTTATGAAGGTAGGTTCAGCCACAGGTTTAGTACGTTATTAAGAAGCACTGGGGTGTCCCTGGGGGCTCAGTGGTAAAGAATCTGCCTGCCGTTGGAGACACGGGTTCAGACCATGATCCAGGAAGACCCTGCGTGCCAAGGAACGGCTGAGCCCTCGCGCCGCGGCTGCTGAGCCTGTGCTCCGGAGCCCACGGCCCGGAGCCCGCGCGGCGAGGAGAGAAGCCACCGCAGGGAGCAGCCTGACACCGCAGCGGGGGAAGAGCCGCACGGCCACAGAGGCTCAGCGCAGCCAGAGGAAGTGAGTGAATAAAGTCATACACAGAAGAAAGAACATTGGTGGAATCTCTAGTGATTTCGGGAGACGACCCCCAAACTCTCATCTTCAACATCCTCGGTTGCATCCTGGCTAGTCAGAAAAAAAGTCTTCTTCTGGAATCTCGCCATCACAGTTTACTTACTGCTTTCTGTTGCCAACAGTGCGTCATCCTGACACGGCATCTCATGTTCCGGAAGAGCCTCTGGTGGCCTGAGGCTGAATTATCCTTTCCTGGTGCTGCGGGGGCCTTGCGGGGCTGTCTCCTCTTTTGGTGTTTTAGAATAATGCTGCATATAAATAATGCTTGAGCTTTGTTTATAGCCTGTGCCTAACATTTCAATGTAATCCCCAGTGCATTAAGCAATATAACAAGCATCTTTGGATTCCTGGACATTTCCACTGATAGAATTTGGGAAATGCTTATAATGTATTCGTGTCAGATAGTGAGACAGAACGCGGACTGAGGTGGTGGGAAGTCAACTACAAGCACATCTTCTGCAGCGCTCTAAGCTGTGGGGTCTTGCTTTCATTAGAAGTGCAGCACTCCTGGGACTTCCCTGGTGGCCCAGTGGCTAGGACGCCACACTCCCAGTGCAGGGGGCCCAGGTTGGGTCCCTGTCAGGGAACTAGATCCCACATGCCGAAACCAAGACTTCACATGCTGCAACCAAAGATCCTTCATGCATCAGCTAAGACCAGGTGCAGCCAAATAAATATTAAAAAAAAAAATCCACATCGCTTCTTATGAATAGATGTTAATAGAATCTAGTGGCTATTGCTCAAATGACTTCCATGCCCTACTTTATCTGAATATTCAGGCTGTTTTTTAGAAAATCCAGAACCTGCAACGATATTTACCGAGTAAATTTCACAGCCAGGCTATGCATGGTAGGAATCAGAAGAGAGCATCAGTTTTTTTCCTCCTTTTCAGAAGAGGGAAGAAGAAGCAGGAATATGGCCTGCCAGCAGAGATGTGATTAGGCTACATATAGACGACAGATTTTTGCCATTCTTTATCCCTCATTTCTGGACCCAGCCAATCTCTGAGTACCAGAAGCCCCAGGGCCCAGGGGATCTGACCACGGAAACAGCTTGTGCTTCGGTTTCTAGGGCTGTCATACAGCTGCTGTTGACAGCATGTCTTTTTTTTTTTCTTGCACTCTTTCTTATCAGAAGGATTTGTAATAATGTACTTCCTTGAAAGTTCTTAAAGCTCTGCAGGAGAAGGATCCCATCTAAACGAGTCACAGCAAATGGTCCAGATCCTTCCAGTGTCTGGGTCACTTCTCCATGACAGAGACTCTTTTAAGACTATATAAACCTGTGCATCGCATGAAGGTGATACCAGGATATTTCAGTAAGTCATGGCATGCGTTCGTTCATTCAGTTGTCAGTGAACATTTCTTGAACACCCATTACATGCCAGGCACTACATTAGCCATAGGGGTTATTAAGAGCTCTAAAGTGGTTCCTGAGATCAGATGCTGCCCCTGTGGTAGAGTTTTGGTATGAAATGCTGCATTTGTCTTCACAACGATGTGGGGAAGTAAATGTAATTATTAGCTCTATTTAACTGGGGAAACTGAGGCTCAAGGAGCTCAAGTGCTATGCCCAAGGACCTATACGTAAAACCTGTCCCCATGACCCTTGCTGTCTGGTATTCATGCCATTGTATCCTTTCTCCTGAATGTCAACTGGACCTATGACTTGCTTTTTAAATTTTAATATTTATTTATTTCGTGTGCCTGGGTCTCAGTTGTGGCACGAGGGATCTTTAGTTGCAATGTGGGACTCTTAGTTGTGACATGTGAGATCTAGTTCCATGATCAGAGACTGAACCCAGACCTCGTGCATTGGGAGTGCATATCTCAGCCACTGTACCACGAGGAAGTTGTATTCACAGCTTATATGAACTTCAGTTGTGTGTCAGTTCCTCTGGCTAACTATGGTAGTGGCTCAGATGGTAAAGAATCCACCTGCAGTGCAGGAGACCTGGGTCCAACCCCTGGGTTGGGAAGATCCCCTGGAGAGGGGAATGGCAACCCACTCCAGGATTCTTGCCTGGAGAATTCCATGGACAGAGGAGCCTCAGCCACTGGACCACCAGGGAAGTTGTATTCGCACTTTGTGTGAACTTTAGTTACTGGATTTTAATCAACAAGACCAACCAAAGTCAATAGATAGACCCTTGGCATTGGAGGACTTAACTTTCTTGGCTTTGAATATTTGCTAGACTATTCTTGGGCACCATTAGCAAACGCCATGAGAGAGCCATGACTTCGGGATTTAAGTTGTTGATACAGGGTCTACTGACTCGCTCCCATATGAGGCAAAGGTGTGGGGCTAGTCCCTTATCTTCAGAGTGTCTTACCAAGTAGCCGCATGTCAATGTGGCTCTATGTTTTCATTTATATATTTTGCCGGGAAAATGCTACGGGCTCCGGCTTGGGTCGCTTTTTATTGAAACTCGCGCAGTCATGCTCTTTGTGCGAAACCTTCAGAGAGACGCCTCTTGGACACTGCAGGCTCCCCCAGCTCCCGGGGGTCACTTCTTCCCTACTCTGCATGGTTAGCTGAGGCAGTGGCCTTTGAGGCTCCTGTAACAAAATACCACAGGTGGGGCAGGTACAAAAAACACAAGTTTATATCTCAGTTCTGGACGCTCTGAGTCCAAGATCAAGTGCCATCATGGTTGTGTTCTAGTGACAGTTTACTGCTGACAACCTTCTTCCTGGTTCACAGCCGGCAACTTCTGCCTGTGTCCAGGGGCTAGAGATCTGTCTGGAACCACTGTTATGAAAGGGCCCTCGTTCCATTCAGGAGAGTTCTCCCCTCTCTTCAGGATTCCCGAAGGCCTGCTCCCTGACTCCCTCCTCTTTGGGGGTTAGGTGTCAACATTTGGGAGGACACAAATATTCAGGCCATAGCAGATGCTACAGCAGGGAAAAGGCAGTTCTGTGCAGCCTTGCGGAAGGTTTGTACTCTGCTGTGAAATTAGCAGAAGGAGCAGGTCTTTCTCAGATAGATCCACTACATCTGCGTCTGCTGCATACTCCTTACTGCTGGCAGGATTCTAACGAGGTTATAATCTCTGACCCTAGAGGCTTCATTAAACCTTTCATTTCCATAAAGTACCCCATTTGGAAGAATTTTGATGGGAATGAAATGCTCCAAATAATGGATTTAAAAATCCTTTTTTATTTGGAAAAGGTATTAGTAAAATGAAACTCTCTGTGGCTGTTCAAGGCTATTTTAGAAGAGTAGAAAAAATAAAAAAAAGGAAAATGGGGATTATAGCAACCCAACCCCAGAATCATAAAGCAGAGTACAGGATAGTGGATGTGAGCAGAGAAGCAATAGTTTAAAAACCAACACAATCACTATTTTCCAAAAACTATTCCAATGAGTGGAATCCATGGTCTTTGTGATACAAAGACACCATATGCTATACTGCAAGGAGTTACGTTGGGGAAGAAAAAATCTCACTTTTTACCATTAGTCACCTATGACTTTAACCACTAAAATTCTCTGGAAATATCCTTCCTGACCATATGCAAATTTTCTTATCATCACAGAGTTTTACTTAATCAAATGTGTACATGTGACTTTGGCTTGGTTGCAAATAAAGATTGCACTTAGATTTGTTTGCGCTTTCCTGGTGACTCCGACAGTAAAGAATGGCCTGCAATGCAGATCTGGGTTCGATCCCTGGGTTGGAAAGACCTCCTGAAGAAGGGAATGGCAACCCACTCCAGTAGTGTTTCCTGGAGAATTCCATGGACACAGAAGCCTGGTGGGCTATAGTTCATGATGCTGCAAAGAGTCAGACACGACTGAGAGACTAACACTTTCACACTTTTTAGATTTATATACCTTAAAACTACCAGTTTTACCATTCATTCCTACTACATATAAGAATATGGAAATGTTCTTCAGAGGTCAAGGGCAAACGTGTCATATCCTGGAAACAAATTGCAGGCTGAAGAACTTCTGTTCCGCTTCTTCTTTGTCCAAGAGAAGGAAGAGTGGAGTTGATGTCGCCAAGATGAAACTGAGGAGAAACAAACCAAAACACATCTTCAGGTTTGTATAGTACTGGCCTCATCCTGAGCACATTATAGAGATTCGATGCTGGGCCCGAGCATTATCAACTATTCTTTAAGAGCAAAGAAAAATGCTGCTCCTGCAAATGTGAATGTCTAAATACTAATCAAAGCTTTGCTCCAATCCTGCGGAAATGCATAATGAGATTTACCAGCTGTCAATCACCATGATTCTGACAGCTGTAGTAAGATTCTGGCTTAACATGTACTTCTCAATAACTTGGGCCCCAGAGCAGGTGCTGAAAAGACAGCTCTGAAACTGTCAACCAATTTCTCCCCATTTGGAAAGGAGGAGGCGGCCATCCTTGGTCCAAGCATGAGTGGGGACGTACAAGAACTGGGGCAGATAAGTGCTTAATTTTTTCTTCTCTACCTCCACTCATTGTTCAAAGGCATGACAATTTCCCCCTGCAACTGGTCTTCCAGAGGGACAGTTCGGTAGAAGACTGTCTAATCAGGAAAGGCAGAGTGTTTGAACTCAGAAGTTTTACTCTAATTCCAATAGAAAGATTTCCAGTAAGAGAAATTAGTTAAGGGTCTGTTCTCGGTAGCAGAATGTGTTTACTGCCACCTCTTTTGAGATAATGAAATGCCATTTAAATTACCCTCTCCCCCTGGTAAATCTGAGCAGAAAGCAAATTCTCTAAGTTTCCTATCATTTGGCAGAGCCTGAAACCGTGTCTAGTAATCACTTCAAGTCTCACTGGGGAAGAACAGCAGGTAGGAAGCTATTTGGGATTTATAGTGCCACTTACTTCTCGAGGCAAAACCGGAGTCATAAAAAGCGAGAAGAAAGACTTCTTGAGCCCTCTGGGGTAAGTAAGGCAATAGACTTTAAAATTCTGATTTTTATTACTCTAGACGAAAGAAGACACCTTAGCCGGTTACTGAAAGGCTGAACTTCAGCCTTTTTCTGCCTACTTATCTCTACGGAGCTCAGACAGGGCTGGCGCTCTCTCTCCCCCGACCCAGTCTCCCCACCCGGGACGTGAAGCTAGCAATATCCCCCAGGTGCAGGAGACTCAGGAATAAGAGGCGCCGTCGCGGGGACTCTAGGGCTTTGTAAGGATGACGAGACTCTGACGGCCGAGAAACCAGACACAAGTGTTTCGTACCGGAACTGGTCCAGGTCATGCCCTCTGCCTGTTTTCCATGCCAGGGATCACCCTCTGTTCCTATGGGACCCTTCACCTAGGGTAGCAGGTGGGCAGGAAGGGGGAGAAAAGAAGGAACCCTGAGTCAGTGTAGCTGGCTTTTCCGGGTAAACTTGGCTAGGACCCAGCAAGGAGGCAGAGAGGACCTCATGGCTTGACACGTGTTGGAGAAGAGGCCGGTCTGAGGCAGTGGAAAGATCCGGCGCGAGGCTCATTTGCAAACCAGTCGAAGTGGGAAGGGGTCTCTGATCCTGGGTCTCCCCCACCCCCTCCCCCGCAACTCCTCCTCTGGGGCTTGAAGGCCGCTCATCCCCTTGCTGCAGACTCCTTCCCCTCGCTGACAAACGCGCAAGGCTCTTTTCCGAACAGAAAAGCGCGACCAGGCAATGGGACCCCGACACCCCTTCAAGGGCAGGCGTGCTGCGTCCATCCCCTCACACGGCGGGAGCTCAGGCTCACGCCTCGCCTTTCTCTACGCGTGCACCGTCTCCCCTCTCTCCGCTCAGCGAAAACAGCAACGCAAAGCGGTGATCGCGACGCCCGCCAGAATTAGGGAGGCTGAGAGAGGGCGGGCATGTCTGTGCCCAGCAAGGAGCAGGGACTCGGAGGAGCCCGAGGCCGCCTCCGCTCACAGCCGGAGGCGCGGAGACGCTGCCAGGACCGCCGACCCCGCCCTCACGCCCGCCGGGCCGCGGGCCCCGGGGGGACCGGGTGCGTGTTGACCTTCTGCCGTGTGACAAGGATAAACACCGCCCCCGCCTCGGAATCCTGCCGGCGCCGGTTTCCATGACGCAGCAGAATCTCTTGCCGTTTACACAGCAGCGCAGAGAATGCCTCCTTCAGTTTATAGTCAACAGATCTGGTGCTTTGCTTCCAGCGCGGCCTCCGCGCCGGGCAGCCGTGGGGTGGGGTCCCCAGAGCTCTGAAGACCCTTGGCGGTGGGGCGCGGGGCCGGCTGAGTCGCTCTTATTTCAGCGCTCAGGGAGCGCGCTCTGTTACTGGCAGCGAGCCCTGGCCGCATCCTCATAGGCCGGAGGAGCCCCAGATTTGCTCTGGTCGCCCTGGATATTCTGCAGTGAGTGGGGCACGTGAGGAGGGCAGGAAAAATGTGAAGGAGTGAAAGTGTTAGTCGTTCAATCGTGTCCAACTCTTTGGGACCCTATGGATTGTAGCCCACCAGGCTCCTCTGCCGGTGGGATTCTCCAGGCAAGACACTGGAGTGGTTTGCCATGCCCTCCTCCAGGGCATCTTCCCAACCCAGGGATGGACCTGGGGTCTCCTGCACTGCAGGCAGACTCTTTCCTGTCTGAGCTACCTGGGCAGAAAGGGCATCTGACATCCTCTGCTCACCCGTGTTGGCTCGCTTGGAGCCTGTGACCCCCTTGATTCCCGCCCTTTCATCATCCACGGAACAGGCGGGTCCTGGGACGTCGCACCGGCCGCGCAGCGCACACGGGTCTCCGGGCTCAGCCTGGAGCTTGCTCCACCCCGTCTGCAGCCGTGGACTGTTTGTCTGCAGACAAGATGCCAAACCTGTGTGTCCTATGTAAACAAGGGTGTTTGTGGGGAGCGGAAACTACACTGGTTAGGCCAGCTGGCAGCCAGACAGTGGAAGGAAAGAGAGCCCAGAAGCCTGGTGCGGGTGCGACAAGTGAGAGGGCGAGAAACGAGTCAAGGGAGCAGGGAGACCGGCTGCTCAGGGTCGTGGACGCCCTGGGAGGCGGCCGCCGGCCGGGAGAGAGCTAGGGCGGCTCGGGTGCACGTGGGGCCGCTTGTGCTGCTCTTGCACCAGAAATTGAGGGTTGGACTGGAAATACATTGGACAAAAAACCTTTGCCAGCTGTAAGACCCCAAGCACACTGGCAGGGAGGGAGGGAGGGCCGGCCTGGGGCCACGAGTTCCTCCCCAACCTCCGAATCCAGGACGGAAGCAGAGGAGATGTCAGAGGAGGGCGTCGTGGACCATTTCATAGTATATAAAAGCATTGAGCCGCTGTGGTGTTCACCGGACACTTATAGGATGCTAACTATAACTCAGTTAGAAAGACACTGGAAGACCTTTAGGCCCAGAAGAGATGATCTGATTTTATTCCTTTCTTTACAAGTGAGAAAACTACAGGGCAGGAAGGTTAAAGAGCCTCAGAGCAGGTCGCCGGGTCAGTGTGGAGAAATCACTCTGGATCCGGGTCTTCATTATCCGGGTGTTGGTTACATCTGCAAATGTTATACCCTCTCTCCAAACAAGGTCACTTTTGCAGATACCAAAGGTTAGGACTTAGTCATTTCTTTTACACAGAATGCACAGGCTTCCTTCTCACACAGGGAAGAAGGCCGTGTGAAGATGAGGCAGATATTGAAGTGCTGCGTTTTCAAGCCGCGAAATGCCGTGAATTGTCAGCAACCACCGGACGCGGGAAGATGTGCATAAAACGGACTCTCCCTCAGGGCCCTTCAGAAGAAACCCGTTTCTCTTTCTGACCTCTGGCCTCCAGGACTGTGAGACAATGAATTCCTCTTGCGTTAAGCCACCCACCCAGTTTGTGACCCTTTCTTGCGGCCACCCTAGGAACCACTCCACCAGGTGAAGGAGACCGTGCCCCTGTGAAGCATGGAGTTTCCTTCGGCATACAGGCCAGTACGTGGCAACCTGTGATGGCTTTCCGCAGAGTCTGGATACACCTTCTACACGTTCTGGGTTAGCTATACAGCCTGAGCACGCAGAGACAGGTGAGAGGGAACACGGAGCAGAGGCTGGGCAGAGAGAGCCAGGACCGAGACAGGGGTTGTAACTGTCCAGGTTTTAGATTCTACAGCTGTGTTGAGGCTTCCCAGGTGGCGCAAGTGGTAAAGAACCCACCTGCCAATGCAGGGGACTTAAGAGACTCAAGTTCGATCCCTGCATCGGGAAGATTCCCTGAGGAGGGCCTGGCAACCCTCTGCAGTACAATTTCCCGGAGAATCCCATGGGCAGAGGAGCCTGGCGTGCGCCAGTCCGTAGGATCGCACAGAGTCGGACACGACTGAACCGACGTAGCGCCGCATGGCTGTGTGAGGGCCGTCTTGCTATGTGCTGCTCTTGGAGGTTGGGGGATGAGCCAACAGTGGTTCCTAGGGTGGCCGTAGGAAAGGGTCACAAACTGGGTGCTCAAGGCAGGAGGAATTCACCGTCTTACGGTCCTGCAGGCCAGAGGTCAGAGAGAGAAACCGAGCCGCCTGGGGTGCTGTGTTCCCAGTCGTGTTAAAGGGGCTTAAGCCGGTGATTCTACCTGGTGTCCTCGCCCGATAAACTGCAGGGGGTCAAGTCCACGTCCACAGAGCCCTCCCCTTCCTCCCTGCATCTCTGAGGCAGCCCCCGCACGCTCAGATCCCACCTGGCCCCTGCCTGGGTCCTCACTGCCCCTCACCTTGTTCCCTGACCCCTGCCGCCCCGCCCTGCCCCCACCCCGCACCCCCCACCCTGCCCCCACCCCGCACCCCTGCACCCCCCCCCCCGCCCCGCACCCTGTCCCCCGCCCCGCACCCAGCCTAGCCCCGCGGACCCATCTGCAAGGAGTTAGCAGCGGCCCACCCTGGGGACCCATAGCACACCCCCCTCTGAGGCCACTTCAGTCCGCTGGCCTTCCTTGTTTAATTACCCTCACAGAGCCCTGCAAAGACAGTGGTGTGCTGGGTTGAAAAGACCCGCTCTGTTTTCATTAGACATATGTCTCCCATGTCGCCTGGCGCGGACAGCAGTCACTCTAGGCTTTCTTGGTCCTGACAAGAGAAGGTGGATGAGGCAGAAGCTGCCTCTTCTCATTCAGTCTGGCCTGTCAGGTGAGCTTTGTACTTCTTTGTGGTGAAATTGCTCAGTCAGTTAAGCAGGGGGCAAAGCAGAGCCAACACACGGAGTGTGGACCCTGCAGCCAGCTGGCGCATAACTCCGGGCTCGGCTGCTCTGCTGTGATTTTGGCAGCTGGCGAGCCCTCCCTGTGCCTCAGTTTCCTCATCTATAACTTGGGGCTGCTAATGGTGCTTATCTTATAGGGTTTTCGTGACGGTTATATGAGTCAGTGGCTTCCCTGACGGCTCAGTGATAAAGAATCTGCCTGCAATGCAGGAGACGCAGGGGACCTGGGTTCCATCCCTGGGTTGGGGAAGATTCCCTGGAGAAGGGCATGGCAACCCACTCCAGTATTCTCACCTGGAAAATTCCATGGACAGAGGAGCCTGGAGTGATACAGACCATAGGGTTGCAAAGAATTAGACAGGACTGAAGTGACTTAGCATGGCACGTATGAGTTAATAACATAAAACACTTAAAGTAGTACAGAGTACATCATAACCTTCAGGTGAGTTGGGTTTATTTCAGTTCATGCTTTTTGAGTATTTGCCATCATTTCCTGCTTTTAAAGCCACTATTGGCAAGTGGCAGGGGAAGCCATCAATGACAGGGTAAAAAGCTTCTGCAGCCCTCACTTTCTGTCTCACAAAACACCACTTAAGGAAACTCTTTTTGTGAAAGTCTGCAAAATATTTGTTCTTCCTCCAAAGTACCTCCAACTCCATTATAACCTTTCTGAGGGTGGAGAGACTGATAATTGTTTTTACAGTCAGTTTGGTAGACGTGCATCTTTTCACTTTATCTAAAAAGCAGCTGGAATTCTGTATGTGCAGTCCTTATTCCTGGGTGTCCTTGGGCTGGTGCCTGGGTTTAGGGGCAGTGGTTATGCTAAGGACGGGCTTCCCTCGTGGCTCAGATGGTGAAGAATCTGCCTGCAATGCAAGAGGCCGGGATCCGATCCCTGGGACAGGAAGATTCCCTGGAGAAGGGAATGGCTGCCTGGCTCTGTATTCCTGCCTGGAGAATCCCATGGACAGAGGGGCCTGGAGGGCTACAGTCCATGGAGTTGCAAAGAGTTGGGCACGACTGAGCGACTAACACTTTCACTACTTTCTCTATGCTGAAGCCCCAAAGACATACTGCTCATCAAACACCAGCCCAGCGTGCTGTGGACAGTCTGTAAAGACTTGCTCCCGTTCTCTGCTCTTCCGGCCGCTTACCAGCCTGGACTACTACTACAGCTGTGGCCAGGCTCCCCGGCCCCACCCCACGGTGATGACGCCCACATGTGGATAGTGGTTTTGGACGTGCGATCTAATGAGCAAGGAGAAAGGAAGCACACGTGATAGTATTTTACAAGTAAAAGTAGCCCCTAGATCGCCAAGCAAAGATGCACTGAATTGGTAGAACCGTGTCCTTGAATGATGTATTTTCTCTGCCAGTTTCTCTTTGATTGAGACAAGTGCAACTCTGGGTGACCGGTGTGGCAGTTCATCATGGCGCCTGATACCCCACCTGGTGTTTGAATCAGGAGGGTCCTTTTGTGGCCCGGGGTCACAGCAGATGGGATCAGCTTATTTTTACTTGCCTGTAACCACGAGTCCACTCCAGAGCCAACCCGGGCTACGCCTGGGAAGCACATAAAGAAAGCTCATCAAAGAAAATGAGAAACGAATCCACGCTGGTTTCTACGAACCGCCGGGGGTGCTACTGAAGGGAGATACTTCCTTTCTCCACTGCAGGGACCCTGGCAATCAAGAAATACAGCGGATTTTCAGGGAAACATCACCTAAAACAATACCACTTATGTATGCCAGGCAGTGCCATCCTTTGTAGCAGCTTTCTGTACTGGCTAATTGCCAATGTACTAAACCAATAGTGCGTAGACCCCTGGCCTTGAAGGTCTAACTTCTCCAAAGCTGTCCTTTCTGCCCCTTGCTTTGCCACAGAAATGCATTCTTTTCTCTCCCTACTGGGAAAACAATTGCCCCTTTAAACTAAGGACTTTGGCACGGGCCTCAGACCACCTGCTAAGAGAGCAAAAGACCATCAGAAAAATCTACATAAACACTGCATCTCCCCATCGCTAGACAGTGACCCGAGTTCTTACACCCCAAGCCCCTGTACACCCTGGGCCCAGCCTTCTGAATGCTGACCTGTGTCCTCGCATTAC
Organism: Odocoileus virginianus; assembly: GCF_023699985.2. Classification (NCBI taxonomy): domain Eukaryota; kingdom Metazoa; phylum Chordata; class Mammalia; order Artiodactyla; family Cervidae; genus Odocoileus; species Odocoileus virginianus. The sequence continues at coordinate 320,469 of NC_069695.1, forward strand.
GAGCTCCAGCTTATTCCCTGCCTCCTCTTGTTCTCACTCTCGAGGGAACGCCTTTCTGTTAGGCCTCCCGAAGGACACTCGTGATGGCCCCAGAAATTCGAGCCACGGCTCACAGGATGGGCCAGATGGCTTTCCTCCTCTGGTGCCAAGACCGTGGTGACCCTCTGAACCTAAGACTTTCACATGGGAGCTAGGAAATGACTACCCAGGCCCAGAAATCTGTCCTCTATTCAGGAACAAAATGACCGGTTATCGCTGAGGCCTGTGCCTCTGTGCTGGCTGCTGCTGTTCAATGTTCATTTGGCTGTCGTGGGTCTTGGTTGCGGCTCGTGGAGTCTTTGTTGCAGCTGCAGGATCTTCCTCGTTGTGGCTAGAGGCCTTAGTTCCCCTCAGTGAGTGAGATCTTACTTCCCTGACTGGGGATCAAACCCAGGTTCCCTGCATTGGAAGACAGATTCTTAACCATGGGACCCCCAGGGAGGTCCCGGCACTGGTTGCCAAAGAGCTCTAATAAAGACCACGGGACAGCCTGCCCAGAAGGCCAAAGGAGCTTCCCAGTTTCCGGGGGGAGCCCAGCATTTCTTGAGTGAGCCCTAGGCGGATGGACCCGCTCTCGTGGCTAGAGGCTGGTAGGGCAGGAAGGCTGCGTGGTGGCTGCAGCTGGTCTAAGCTTCCTGGAAAGGTTTGCTCTGCTGTTTGGAAGCTGTGCTAAGCTCTGCTGCAGATGGAGAGGCATGAGCTGGCTGAAAGGCACCCTCAGCGTCTATTAGGAGACTCTGGACTATTCTGTGTGTGCGTTTGAGTCTGAAGGTTAAGATGCTTTATACAGGACGGGATGCAGGTGCTTTGAGGAGATTGTTTCCAGCGGTAGGGTCTGTGTTGACAGGTCCTAGCTGCTGAGAGGATGGTTGTATTCAGTTTCAGTTCATACAAGAACTTCCTCAGGAGACTGAAAGGTCTGCTTCCCAAAGCTGTGTGTACTGAGGACACCTTCTGACTGAGGAAAAGGTGGTGAGTGCACCTCAGGCACTACTGGAGATGTCTCAGCATCAACAAATAACCATGTCCCACCATGGCCAGAGGACAGCCGAGCAGCGGCTCTGAAGCGTGAAAGTGAAGTAGAAAAATCCAGAGTCATGTGACTGTATGAAAACCTGGAGAGTTAGATTTCTCCTACCAGGGACATTAAAAAGCAGAGACATTACTTGCCAACAAAGGTCCGTCTAGTCAAAGCTATGGGTTTTCCAGTGGTCATGTATGGATGTGAGAGTTGGACCATAAAGAAAGCTGAGTGCTGAAGAATTGATGCTTTTGAACTGTGGTGTTGGAGAAGACTCTTGATAGTCCCTTGGACCGCAAGGAGATCCAGCCAGTCCATCCTAAAGATCAGTCCTGGGTGTTCATTGGAAGGACTGATGCTGAAGCTGAAACTCCAATAATTTGGCCACCTGATGGGAAGAGCTGACTGATTTGAAAAGACCCTGATGCTGGGAAATATTGAAGGCAGGAGGAGAAGGGGTCGACAGAGGATGAGATGGTTGGATGGCATCACTGACTCAGTGGACATGAGTTTGGGTAAACTCCGGGCATTGGTGATGGATAGGGAAGCCTGGCGTGCTGCGGTTCATGGGGTCGCAAAGAGTCGGACGTGACTGAACTGGACTGAACTGAACCAGGGAATCAGGCCTTCCCTCGTGGCTCAACTGATAAAGAATCCGTCTGCAATGCAGGAGACCTGGGTTCAATCCCTGGGTTGGGAAGATCCTCTGGAGAAGGCAAAGGCTACTCACTCCAGTATTCTGGCCTAGAGAATTTCATGGACTATATAGTCCATGAGGTTGCAAAGAGCTGGACACGACTGACTGACTTTCACTTTCACTTTACCAGGGGGATCACAGCAAAGCATAGAGCATTTTGTGAGGGAGGGAGGCTGGGAGAAATGTGACCAGTGGAACCCCTTGATATTTCATGGAATGGCTAAAAGGCTTGGAAAATGAGGAGACTCAAGCTTAATTTTATGAAAGCAAAAGTGTTAGTCACTCAGTTGTGTTCGATTCTTTGTGACGCCATGGACTGTAGCCCACCAGGCTCCTCTGTCTATGAGATTCTCCAGGCAAGAATACTGGAGTGAGTTGCCCTTCCCTTCTCCAGGGGATCTTCCTGACCGAGGGATCGAACTCAGGTCTCCTGTGTTGCAGGCAGATTCTTTACAGTCTGAGCCCCCAGGGAAATTCATGCTTGGTTTTATGGATACAAGTAATTTTGAGACTGTGCTGCTTCAACGTGGGTCTTTTCACTGTCTCAAACCTTTAGTGAAGTCAGCTTCAATAAAAAACTACTGCATGAATGTATCTGGAAGAAAATCACGGAAAAGAACTGGATCCCAGGTCTTAGGGCAAGAGGATCTCTCTGCAAGGGGACAGAGGGAGACACTGGGGACTCAGGGCCTGAGGAGCCTTGGGGAGTCGCCGGAACTTGCCTGAGAACTTGCCAGAATCTTGACCTTTCCACAGAATTTAAGATCGAGGCATTAAGCCAATTTTATTTCAATTTCAAATGACACAGGGACCTCAGCAGCTGCAGCAATCAAAGCAGAAAATACATGTGACTCACAGCACATAGGACACGATGCTTAGTAGGCCCTCAGTGATTGGAAACCAAGATTAAAGTGGTGGTTATTATTGAAGACTTTGACTTTTTAAATTGCTAAGCTTGCCTACTATGATAAGGAATTCTGTTTTTTATAAAATAAGAAATCCTGCTCCCTCTTGGTTAATTATCATCACAGATGTTTGCCTGTTGGATTATGACATCATCATAACCCAAGTCGGGCCACCACCTCGGAGGAGCTTGTCTGAATATCAGGACACCTCCCAAGGAGGCAGTCCTCCTACTTGCCCTGGACTTGACAAAGGCTGAGGCAATCTCGGAAAGGCATTGGCCAACCACTGGCCAAATCTGGTTTATGGGCCTGGTAAGATTTAAAGGGGGCTTCTGCAGAGGCTCAGACAGTAAGGAATCTGCCTGCAATGCAGGAGACCCGAGTTCTGTCCCTGGGTCTGGAAGATCCCCTGGAGAAGGGAATGGCAACCCACTCCAGTCGTCTTGGTGGAGAACCCCATGGCAAGCTATAGTCCATGGGGTTGCAAAGCATCGGACATGACAGTGACTAACACACACACACACACAAGATGTAAAGGATTAAAAAAGCAGAAGACCCGCTCCAAACAAACAAACAAGGAATGTGGGACAGAGATCATTTGAGACCAACAAAGCCCCCAAATGTTGACCACTTGACCTTTTGCAGGAAGTCTGCGGCCCCGGGGGTTAAGGCCACGCTGGCTGCAGACCCCCAGCCCAGAGGAGGGGGGCCCGAGAGAGGGTGTTGCAGACGCTCTGAGCAGCTCCGAGTCCAGGGATGCACCTTGCGCTTGAGTCCAGTCCAGATGGAGGGCTTGGGATCGAGTCCCCCTCCCGGGGCCCCACAGAGAGGCCAGGGCTGATCGGGAGCCCAGGCTCAGAGGTGAGGCTGGCAGATGCTGGCACGGCAGGTACACAGCCCGCTGTCCCAGGAAGCCCAGGAGGGAGACTCTGGCAGGGGCAGTTGGCTCCACCAGGGGAGGCGCCGGAGTGGGCCCCGTGGGGATGGTCAACCTATCAGGGAGGTGGGAGGTGGGATGTAGGCCTGGGGAGGGGAGGAGGCTCAGATGGTAGCCTGACATGGGAACTGAGCCCTGGGTGAGTGAGGAGATGGGCCACCTCCTCTAGAAACCAGTGCTCTGGGTCGGTTCGATCCAACCACGTCTGTGCGTGCCTGCGTGCTCAGTCACTTAGTGTTCGGTTCTGTGAAACTGTGGACCGCCGCCCGCCAGGCTTCTCTGTCCATGGGATTCTCCAGGCCAGAACCCTGGAGTGGGTTGCCATGCCCTCCTCCAGGGGATCTTCCCGACCCAGGGATCGAACCCACGTCTCCTGCAGGTGCGCCTCTGTTGCAGGCAGATTCTCTACCTCTGGGCCACTGGGGAAGCTGAGCTCCTACCTCAGGCACATGTAAGTGGCCTGCCTCTGCCCCTCCTGCGTCTGAGCTCTTCATTTGCAGTCTCTGCTCATGTTTCTCCACCACCCTGCTGGGAAAAGAGAGGACACCCAGGCTTTCCCAAGCCCACCTTCATCCACACGAACCTCGGGGAGGTTTCCAGTCTCCCAGGCGGCACATCTGGGGTTTGGAGAAGAAAGACCATGGAGGGACTTCCCTGGTGGCCCACTGGTTAAGAAACCCGTTTGCAAATCCGGGGACGTGAGTTAGAGTCCTGGTCAGGGAACTAAGATCCCGCATGCCGCATGTTCCGCAACGATAGACCTCCCATGACGCAGTGAAGGTCTTGCATGCTGCAACTAGGACCCAGTGCAGCCAAGTAAATAGGTTTTTTTTTTTTTTAAGGAAAGACAATATAATCTGACAACTAGACTTCGCATCCGCGGGCTCTGTTTTGAATCTTGTTTGTTTGTTTGGGTTTTGGCGCTGCAGGCATTCCTCCAGAGGGGAATTTGAATAAAAGGGCATTTTTCTCAGGGGAACAAATCCCACTGCTCGCCCAAGGCCGAGCTCTTAGGCCAAATTATCTGGATGATGGTGTGGAATCGCAGGGGCCACCTTAGAGAGTCAGAGAATGTGCCCTGGACAAGCTCTGGTGGCCACACAGGTGATGGTCCGGGCCCCGTGGGGATGATGGAGGCTGGGGGCCTGGGAGCCCAGGGCGCCTGAGAGCCCAGGCGGCCTGAGCGGTGGCTCCTGGGCTGGAACCTTGCCGCCCGTCCCGGGCCTGCTCGCGTCCAGGGCGGCTCTGACTTCTGGTTGGCATTTCTTGGGCATTTTTCAGGAACCAGAGAGGTCAAATTAGGAGACGGTTGTTTCAGGCTCCCGGACAGAAGGGATCTTGTCTGCTCTATTCCCTGCAGAATCCTCCTGCTCGTAACAGAGCGTGCCTCATGGAAGACACACAAACATCTGTTGATCCTGGGCATGTTGGAAGCTCTAATTTTAAAGGGAAACCAGCTCACTTTATAAAGGAGGGGCGAATCACTACCCAGGCAGGGTTTGGTGCAGCAAGCTATTCCAGAAATTGTTTCCCTCCAAATCCAGTCGCTTCTCTGAGCTCCTCCTGTGTATGTAGCTCTGGTAGAAACAGAAAAATGGATGGGCTCACAGGTACTAACTCGAGATGGGAAAGGGAACCGACTTGCAGCTGGCTCCCCTGGCCAACCCGACTATGCCAGGCTGTCCGGGGCTTCAGTGTTGAGCCCAGTCAGCTGCCTTCATGTGTTTCCTGAGTGGAGGCAAGGCCAGGTGACTCAGTGGTAAAGAATCTGCCTGCCAATTCAGGAGATGCAGGTTCGATTCCTGGGTTGAGAAGATCCTTTGAAGGAGGAAATGGCAGCCCACTCCACTGTACTTGCCTGGAAAATTCCACAGAGGAGCCTGGCTGGCTACAGTCCATGGCGGGTCACAAAGAGTTGGACATGATTGAGCATACATGCATTTCCTGAATGGAGGATAAGCTCATGTCTTAGGAGTCAGAAAGCCCCGGCTTCCAATCCCAGCCTTGCCACACCCTGTTGTACGACCTTAGTTAGGTAAGTGATTTAGTTTTTTTTTTTAAGTGATTTAGTTTAAGCATGAATTTTTCATCTGTGCAATGGAGATAATATAGTATCCATCTCTGAGTGTTAGTATGAGGAATAAAGGAAACAATGGAGCTGATATATCTAGAAGGGTACCAGGAACACAGCAGAAGTTTAATAGTTTATTATTACTGGAATTTTTTTTTTGTCTTCTCTGCCTAGAACACATAGCATAACCCTCCGCTCTTTCTCTAAGGCTCAGTCAGTATGACATTCCTCTGGAAGGAATGTCTCTTTTGTGCTTTCATTGTAACCTGTGAACACTTCATCCTTGGAAGCACTACTTTTATTTTTATGGTCAGCTCCAGTATCTGTCTCTTGGCCAGACTGAGAGCTCCCTGAAGTCAGGGCGCTATTATTTAACCCCTCCCCTCCTAGCTTGCATGGCTTTTGGTCATGTTAGGGGTTTAAGTATTCGCTGGGTAAATGAACAGAAAGACAATATTGCATAGTTTAAGGGAGAAATGATTGTTACAGATAATCAGGGCTTATCTGAGGTCCGAGGAAAAGGAGAAAGGGACTAATACTTGTGGACTATGTTCAAAGAAAGAAGGACAATTTGAAAAAAGAAGTGAAGGTTTCTGTGTGAAGTGAAGAAAGATAAAAAGAAGTGAAGGCTTTGATATATTACCTATAATTTTTTTAAAGAACTCTGTTTAAACAGGGTGATGATCCTGTGTATTTGAGTTTGTTTAATTGCTACCCTCAGAATAGTTATTTAGCATTTGAAGTTTTCCAGCGTTCTTGGATTATTTAAGGGTAGTTCTGTTATATGCCAGGGCTTCCCAGGTGGGCTCTAGTGGTAAAGAATCTGCCTGCCAGTGTAGGACGTAAGAGACACAGATTCAATCCCTGGGTGGGGAAGATCCCCTGGAGGAGGGCATGGCTACCCACTCCAGTATTCTTGCCTGGAGAATCCCATGGACAGAGGAGACTGGCATGCTACAGTCCATAGGGTTGCAGCGTCGAACACAAGTGAATTGACTTAGCACATACACACTACTATACTCCAGAGGTTGACATTAACACTTTGGTTATATTTATTTCCAGTGAACATCAGAAGGTGTATTAATTAGCATACTGGGTGTCAGATTTTATTTGTTTGTTGGTGGAGTGAGTTGTGCTTGTTGGATTGGTAGGCAAGTTGTTCAGAATCCTTGCCTTCACAGGAGGAGAGCTCAAGCAGCTCAAGTCCTTTGGAACGGCCTCCGGGTCTTAGAATTCCACTAGATCCTGTGTCTATCGCTTACAGAGAAGTCTGTCATCTGACCAGTTAACTGAATCTTGCCGCAAGCATCTTGTCACATCTGCTTTCTCAAGTGAAAGGGCAGAGAGCCGGGACTTTGAGAGCTTACAAACCAGGCGGTCTGATGCTTGTTCCTGCTGGCTGATGAGCATCTCTGGGTGTCAGAATTCGGCTTGAGACTCGCGTTTTCTATGACAGGCTGAGAGGCAGAGGGAGAGGACACTCCTGGCCCTCACTTACCCTCACCGCTGAAGCCGGTGGAGTGATAAACCTGATACTGTGATGGTGAGCAGCCATTGGCTCAGGTCATCGTGGACAAGTAGGTTAGGAAGCCGTGGAAGCAATGAAAATGGAAAAGCAAAAAAAAAAGGAAGCATGCGCGGGACCCAGAGAAGAGCAGAATCAGCAGGGCCTGGCGGCTGTGGCGCAGTGGGCGCCGCTACATCTGGGTGCTTCTCTTCCCCCCAATTCATATTGTGATCCTAACTCCCAAAGGTGGCGGCCTTGGAGCTGGGGCCTTTGGGAGCTGATTGCGTAGTGGAGCCCCCAAGGACAGGATTAGTGCCCTTATGTAGGGTGAGTCTTTTCCGAAATACTGGTCTATTTATTTGGCTGCGACGGGACTGTTGCAGTCGTGGCATCTTTGATCTTTGTCGAGCTGCGCAGGATGTTTAGTTGCAGCATTCCAACTCTTAGCTGTGCCACATGAGCTCCAGTTCCCTGACCGGGGATCGAACCTGGGTCCCCTGCATTGGGAGTGTGGAGTCTTAGCCACTGGACCATCAGGGAAGTCCCAGTGCTCTTATACAAGAGACCCCGGAGAGCTTTTTCTCCCTTTCTACCATGTGGGTGAAGTCTGTGACCTACAAGAGGGCTGTCACCCTGACCTCAGCTCTCCAGCCTCCAGAGCCGTGTGAAATACATTTCTGTTTTTACAGAAAGTCACCTGGTTTGTGATATTGTTATATTAGCAGCACCAGCAGATGAAGACAGGCACTGATGCTGACTCTGCCCACAGAAGAGGCATGGCTTCACCGTCCTAGAAGCAGCTGCTGCTGAGTTGCATCAGCCATGTCCGACTCTGTGAGACCTCCTAGACGGCAGCCCACCAGGCTCCACTGTCCCTGGGATTCTCCAGGCAAGAACACTGGAGTGGGTTGCCTTTTCCTTCTCCGATGCATGAAAGTGAAAAGTGAAAGTGAAGTCGCTCACTTGTGTCTAACTCTTAGCGACCCCATGGACCACAGCCCACCAGGCTCCAGGGTCCATGGGATTTTCCAGGCAAGAGTACTGGAGTGGGGTGCCAGTGCCTTCTCCGTCCTAGAAGCAGACTCTCCTCTAAATCTGAGGGCAAGTCTGTGTAGAGGTCCAAGGTGTCCCCAAGGCTCACTCTCCAGGACATACATTTCCTGGGAGCTTGCCTTCTATTTGCAGCCTTCTGTTTCACCTAGAAACCCACTCCCAACATCCAATTTAGAAACAAACATATCTTCCGCTCTATAACATGGCTTTGGTAAAAGGGTTTTCTGTGCATCAGGGCAAAGTAAAGGGAAACCACAGCCATAGAACGTATTTTTGTTGGACACATCACCGTTGATACTTGGGGACTCCTCAACTGTGAAACAACAGGCCCTTTGTGATCATTGGAGCTCCCTGGTTAAGCAGAATTTCCTCTCTCAGCATCTTCCTGCTGTTTTAAGAAGTCAACAAATAAAGATGAATATCACATTCTTTATTGTTGATATCCACAACACCATCAAACAAAAGAGAACACAAACCACCTTATTTTGGCTTTTTATTTGCCATCACTTTAATTGAGACCATCAGCTCTCCCAGGGAGCCTTGTAAAAATACAGATTCCTGGGCCCAGCCTCCCCCCCCCTCCCCGATTCTGGTTTTGCAGACATAAAAGAGAGATTGTCTTTCCCACCAGAGAGTCAGCTGTGTTTATGTTTAAGGAACCTTTGCTCCTTTGTCCTAGGACCGGCTACAGGCTTGAGTGAAGATAGAACTTTCCGTGTACTCTTTGCCAATGTCCATGTGGTCTTGTTTGGTTGCAGCCACTCACTGGATCAGTAATAAATTGCCTTCAGGCCCAGGCCAGCTCTGTTCTCCATGAGGGCTCCCCCAGCTTTTCCATTTGGCTTCAGCCTTCTGTTTCTAAACTGGCCTTGGCAGATTCAGAAGGTGCCTTGGAGACATTTCTGTGCCCAATGAGCAACTTGACCTGGCGCAGGGCTCTGGCCAAGAGGGCTGGTGGGGAGAGCACGGTCTAGGCTTCCGAACGCAGCGCATGACGGGGCGACTGGCTGGGGGAGGAGACTTCGGAGAAGACATTCCTAAGGTTTTCTGAGAGAGGCAGGCAGAATCTGGTTTTGAGGCATAAAAACAGCCTGGGAGGAAGAGGTGGAGAGGTTGCCGACTCTTCCTGTTTCTGTATTTTAACTCTGCCTGTTCAAAGCTCAGCTTCGGTGAAATGTGGACGTTCGTGGGTGGGTCTGTATACATCTTCTTAGGCCCTTGTACCTCAGTGTGAATGGACGTTTTAATACTAGGTCCCTTCCTGGAATCAGGAGAGAAAAGAGAATGATGGTTGGTCATGAAAGCAGGAAGGGCGAGGCGGGCGGACGGCCCCGGAAGACGAGCTCTGGCTCGTTGGCAGCCCTGCCTGACACGGGGAGGGCGCGGGGCGCAGGGGCAGACGCACGCACGGCAGGCGAAGGGCACAGGGACCCGGGCTGAGCGTTCTTTGGAAACATTTCACACGAAAGCCTTGAACTTGAGTGGATACAGGAGGATCTTCAACACCTTGAAGTCTTTATCTTTCTCGTGTCCCCCAGTAATGTTTTCTTTAAAGGTTTTTTTTTTAATGAGGACCATTTTTAAAGTCTTTATTGAATTTGTGTCAATATTGTTTCTATTCTGTGTCTTGGCTCCTTGGCCGCGAGGCATGTGGGATCTTAGTTCCCCGAGCAGGGATGGAACCATATCCCGTGCACAGGAAGGCAGAATCTTAACCACTGGACTTTCAGAGAAGTCCCGGTCAGCGCTGTTTTTGTTGGTTTTTATTCCCGTTATAATTGTGATGATGCATTGAATACAGTCCCCTGCGCTACACAGGAGGGCCTTTTATAAAAATAGTAGTTTGCATGTGCTAATATGAAACTCCCGATTCATCTGTCCCCCTGATTCAGCAATTAAAGGAAAAAAACATGGAGAAGGCTTAGCAATAAACTATATGCTTATGAATAGAATTAAATAGGAAATCCAAATGTGTTGTTATTATGGTAAAACAGACCTAACATTTTGCATTTGAACCATTTTTAAGTACACAGTTCAGGGCGTTAATAGGTTCACATTGTTGTGTAACCATCACCACCATCCTTCTCCAGAACTTTTTCATCTTCCCGAGCTGAAACTTTGTGTCCATGAAACACTACCTGCCATGGCCCCTCCCTCCAGCCCTTGGTGACCCTGCTCTACTTTCTGTGTCTATGAATGATGCCAGGATTTTATAATATGGATCCTCTAAGATACAGCTCACATGCTTATACCCTAAGAGCGTCTCTCTCTCCTTGGATAAAACGAGTCACCTGCTCTGGTGGGTTTTCCTATGTTTTGGCCATTTGTGTCTCCAAGACTCCTTCACTACAGGGTCACCGTCCTCCTGCGCTTCCCCGGTGTCTCCGAGGTAAAGAATCCGCCTGCAATGCCAGAGCCGCAGGAGACTCAGGTTTGATTCCCTAAGTTGGGAAGATGCCCCGGAGGAGGGCATGGCAACGCACTCCAGTATCCTTGCCTGGAGAATCTCATGGGGAGAGGAGCCTGGCGGGCTACAGTCTATGGGGTCGCAAAAGAGTCAAACATGACTTAGCGACTCAACAATAACAGTGCTGGCAGGTGAGTGGTGGGTCTGCTAATCTGATCAGTCTTGGGACATCGCTGGGCGGCTCTGGGCATTCAGCCACACACCACGTGCTCCGGACCCACTTGCTCTAAAAACCACAACAGATAGCAACCAGCCCGCCGTCTCTCAGGGAGGCAGGTTCAAGGTCGCTAATAAGTAACGTGGTTGTGATTTTTGTTTCGCTTCGTGAACTTCACAGGCAGCTTACTGCAGTTGCGCAAGCAAACCCTGAAACCACAAGCTGGGTCCCTTCCCTCTGTTGTCTTCCACCAGGAGGACCGCTCTGACTGAGGGCCCTCATTTGGGGCTAATACTGAATCAAAGCAGACTTTAAAGCCAGAGGGGAGAGCGAAGCACTACTTTTTTTTTCAACTCAGAAACCTTTGAGATCCAATTGTGTCTGACTCAATCAGCCATTCTCAGCTTCCCTTCTGAATTCTTCTATAGCTTGTCAACGGGTATCTAAATCCTAGCTACTGTGTAATTGATCGGCTTCCTGGTTTAATTACCTAGCCAAGCATATTCTCAACCAATCAATTTTGCTCCTGAAATGCCAGCTGCCCTGCTCTGGGGAAGGAGGGGGTCAATTAATCCTTGTTTGCTTTTTAATTCGTGTTCCGAATATAGTACATTCACACATGGGTTAATTTTTAAATCCACTCTCCTTTTACTTCACTGCTTTGTTTAATTCGCCTGGAAACCTCGGTGACACTAAAACCCTATCAACCTCTTCTTATTGCTTATCCAGCCTCATTAAATAGCTCAGCAAATACCTGACCTGGTCATTTCCCAGACTTCTCCTGGTAGCAACTGTCCAAAGTCCCCTTAATTTTTCTGTTCCCAGCTGAAGTCCTTCGTAGGGGTTTTCAGGCATTGCTGACACGTCTCCATCTTAAGGGCTTCCCTGGTGGCTCAGTGGTCAAGAATCTGCCTGCAACACAGGAGACCTGGGTTTGATCTCTGGGTCGGGAAGATCCCCTGGAGAAGGAAATGGCAACCCACTCCAGTATTCTTGCCTGGAGAATCCCGTGGATGGAGGAGCCTGGCGTGCTGCAGTCCACTAGGTCACAAAGAGTCGGACATGACTTAGCTACTAAATAACGACAACAAAAACTCCATCTTAACCTGGCATAGAAGGGATGGGGGCTCTTTCCTTAGGTCATCTGAAGGCCTGTTCCTAGGTCCTCTTTCTCAGCAAATCCAGCAGATCTGTGAGCCCAGACCCCACTGAATTTTCAGGGATTTAAGAGGCGAGAATATGTAGAAGGTGTCAGGAGCCAGGGACGCAAAAATGAGTCAGTGTCAGGTCGCTGCATCTCCTTTGGCCATGGCCTTGCCAGGCATGTAAACAGAATCTCGTCCTTCTGGTTTAAATGCTGATTCTTACTTAAGCTGCAGCTTGGAGAGCTCAGATAATGCCAGGAGTGGCAGCGTGACGGGCAGCACAGAAGCATGTCCCAGGTTCGTCTGCCCTCCCATCCCGAGCCTCTGACCCAGCTGGGAGTCCCAGGAGTACCTGGGCTGCGTTTAGACACTTTGAGTTCCAGCCCCGGGCTTCATCCCTCGGCCAGGGGGTCAGATCTGTGGAGGGTCCAGACTGGTTTGATTCTGGTGTGCGGCCAGCGTTGTTGGAATATACCAGCTTTACTACGTAATTTAGTAATGTACTTTAGTAATGTGCAGTCGGCTTGGGTGTAATAACCTTGAAGCCGAAGATCAGTCAGAAAAGCGTTAAGCAGGTCTACTGGGAACCTTTTACAGCATCTGAGCGGCCTGCCTGGATTTGGCTAATGCGCATTTCCTCTCGCCTGACAGAGCGCACAGTGCCTCCAAACCCAGGGGAGGCTCCCCCAGGGACGGTGGCCTCCACGCTTTCCCAGGATAGTCATGCCATGGGGCTTGGCAGCTCGCAGCTTCTAAGCAGTTCTCAAAAGCAAGCTAGGAAGCAGGCGTCCGACCTTTGGGAGTTTTGATCTTGTAATTTTCAGCTGGAATGTTTAATATGATAGCTAAAAATAAACAGGCGAATGGGTACTTTTTCATAAGCCTGCTCATAAGTATCGGAAAAATTCCGAGGAATGAAACATTCCAGTCGTTTCTGGTATCACAGAGAGAGGCTGAGCAGAGACGCAGAACAAGGCGCCTAGGCTCCCTTCCTGGTCAGGCCCAGCTGCTCCCCAGGTGCCCCAAACTGTGACTAAGGCGGATCTGACCCATACAGATTGTTCCAGGCGGGGCTGATAGCAGCATTGGAGACCGGGCTGAGGTTGTGTTAGAGGTCGTATTATGCATGAAAACACAGCAAAGCTAATGCCACGCAGCTAGGCTGCAGGGGAGCCGACAGCTCCCAGGAGAAAGGCTTTTTGTTTTCAGGCTTATGGGGCCCCTGTGGGGTTATTTCCAGGGTGTCTGTGACTTTACTCTCATCTCCTTCCAGTTCTGCCCCCAAAGCCACAAGGCGAGAACAAGAGTGGAGGGCTATAAACCCAAGATGACCGGTTTAGAGTAAAAAATAAAATGCTGACCCTTGTAGGAAGGGGCGAGCATCCTTCCTCCATCCCATGTGGAAACATTTTGGTGACTTCCACAGTAAAAGCTATTTGAGAGTATATTATACCCATACATTTTTGTGATACAGGTTCTGTGCCTTTAAAATCCAGGACGCTCGTTTAGCAGTTGTTTTGACTTTTGCAAAATCTGAGTTGTGCAAACCTGCCCGGGCGGGGCAATTGCATAAGCTGGGATGTTATGGTGTTCAGCCTCTGGGTGGTTGACTGGGATTGAATGCATCCATGTGTTGGTGTCCGAACCCAGAACTGGAAGGGTAGGAAAAAATCCTACATAAACACATGCACACATATGTGTGTGTTTGCTTGCTTAGCTATTTAACATCTTCTGTCTTAGCTTGAATTTCCTGAAAGAGGAGCCTAAAAGGGGCTTGCTTGCCTGCTAGCCATTACTTGGGAGCATCCCTGATACCACGGAGCAAATGTGACAGAGCAAGGGGACAGAGCGGGGAACACCAGAACAAAGATGCGTGACCCAGCCAGCCATGCTTCAAGCACCTGGTGCTCCTTCCTGCTGGAACCTTCTGAGAAGCCTCCCGTGACCCTCTTAGAACTGGCTGCCCAAGCGGCCGGGGGGTTGCGGACTTCTCCCAGAGTCCAGCCACCACTGCCCACAGGGCTGCACTCTCCCCAGCCCGCTCTGGGTGCCTGGTGGGCGTCGAGCAGCCCCATCGGGGAGCCCCAGGGCTGGAAGCAGGAGCTGAGGGGAGGAGGCTGAGGATGAGGCTTCCCTGAGCCGTGTCCATGGGACGCTGGGCCGCGCAGAGTGGACTGGTCCCCATCGCGATGACTGGAGCGCGCGGGGAGGCCAGGCAGAGTGTCCCGGGAGAGCTGGGTGAGAGGCTGCGCGCTCAGGGCACTGGGGCGGCGTGGGAGCCCCAGTGCAGCGCTGCCCTTCCGCATTCTCAGCCTCAGAAGTGAGGCTGCCCTCATCCTCTGGGCATACGGGCGGCGTCTCGCCCATGAGGGTCTCGTGACTTCCTCAGGGACCCAGGGGAGGCCAGAGTGTCCTTCTTGCACTGCTGAACATTGGGCCTTGCCTTTCTATCCAGCAGGAGCTCTTTTCTATGGGGTCAGGGTTTTAATACAACAATGGGCATGTGAAGATTCCCTTTGGTGGGAACCTTCTCCTTCTCATCTCCTCCCCAAAGACTGAAGAAGTCGGAGAAGCTGGTCCCTAGAAGTTAGAGAGAGCGGTGTGGCATCCAGCGATGTAACTGGGGGCAATTAGGAGCACTTTCCTAACTGAGAAGCCTCGTTGAGCAGCTTTGTCGCATTTCGTGCTACTTGGGGCTCACCATGATGTGTGGGCGCGGCGGTGTTCATTTGCAGCAGGAGAGAAATGGCTGAATCTTCCAAGCACATTTTTGCCTAATGTTGCCGCTGCTACAGAAAGCAAGTGACATAGGAAAGAAAGAACTGAAATCAGTAAAATGCAAGAAAATCAAGAGATGGGGCCGAAAGTGGAGAGCAGCTTCCTTAAGGGCGAATTCTGGAGCCATATGCTTTTTGTTCTCCCCCCACTGGCTGGCCACTACCCTGCAGATGTCAACAGACACGGTGAGCTGCTGTGCATTTCCGGGGATTCCAAATGAGAATCCTTATTTGTCGAAATGTAATGGCTTTCTCATGACACAGACTGACAGAGAATAACTGCAAAATACAGGTCTCACAGAGGACTTGTATTCAGAACATATAAAGCATTGAAAAAACTCCCTTATAAGAAGATAAACAACTTGATTAAAAAATGGGCAGAACATCTAAATAGAAACTTCACCCTGGAAGAAGTGCAGGTGGCAAATAAACACACACAGAGATGTTCAGTACCGTTAATTATTGAGGAAACGTCAATTAAAACTACATTGAGCTAACACTACACACCCCCTAGAAAAGCTACAACTAGAAAGGTTGACAATGTGTTGGTGTGGAGCTAGCGGAACTCACACATACCATCGGTGGGAATGGAAAATGGTAGCCGCTTTGGGAAAGTTTGAAAGTTTTCTTTTAAAGTTAAACATATACTTACTATATGACCCAGTAATCCCACTTTTTATTGTTATTTGTAACAACTCAAAATGGGAAACAGTCCAAATGTCCATCAGCTGGTGAATGGTTAACTGCTTTGTGGCAAATACATACACTGGACCATCACTCAGCAGTGACAAGGCAGGAACAATTCATGCACAGAATAACGTGGGTGCATCTCGTGAGTGTTAGGCCAAGTGAAAGAAGCCAGACACAAAGGTCTAAATGTTGTGTGATCCTGTTGTTGTTATTGTTTAGTTGCTCTGTGTCCAACTCTTTGCGACCCCATGGACTGTAGACCACCGGGCTCCTCTGCCCCTGGGATTCTCCAGGCAAGAACACTGGAGTGGGTTGCCATTTCCTCCTCCAGGGAATCTTCCCGACCCAGGGATCCAACCCATATCTCTCATATTGCAGGCAGATCCTTTACAACTGAGCCACCAGGGAAACCCTTGTGTGATCCTATTTATATGAAATTCTAGAAAAGACAAACCCGATGGTAAGAGAGCAGGTCGGTGATTGCCAGGGGCTTCAGGAGGGGAGGGGGTTTGACTGTCAGGGACACGAGGGGACTTTGGGGGTAGAAATGTTCCATGTCCTGCTTGTGGTAACGGTAGACAACTGTGATCAGCTGTGAACACTCAACAGACAGCACAATTAAATGATGAATTTTATTGTGTATAAATTATGCTTTAATAAAGCTGATTAAAATGTAGCTTTCTGAACAAAGATACTTGACAACTTTTGGATAGAACATCAAAGGAGAAACACTTGTCATCCTCTGGGGACCCTCAGCCTGGCAGAGGTGGACACTATCTGCTCCCAAGCACAAGAATCTGAGCCAAGCTGAGGCTTGGCGCTTGGAAATTTCCACACCTTGGAAGTAAGTACCGAGCAGGGTCAAGGAGAAAAGGGCATCAGAGGCAGGGTCTCCCTGGTGAATTCTTGGTCATAACGATATATTCCAAAGACCATATAAAGGGTATATCCTCAAAAGGGTATAAACCTGAACTCACTTAGAGATTTTCTTTTTCTTATAATAGGAAAACTAGGCAGCTCACTGACTATAAATGGTAAGGTATAAGATAAAGAAAAAGTTTTTCAAAGTAAGGGCATGTTGAAATGAAGGTGCAAAGAGAGGCAAATTGATTTTTCCACAAGGAGGGTCACTCGCCCACCAGGCAGAATTCCTTTGTATGTGAGAGCTGCTTCAGTTACCCAGACATTTCACAGCTGTCGAATATTTCCCATCGGTTCAGCTTTCAGATTTTGGAGGAAGGGTATGCTATAGACAATATCTAGTTTTCTGTTGAAACACACATTTTTCCTTCCCAGGGTTTCTGGAAAGGCTTCCTGGAGCCACAGGGAGAGGCAGCTGCCTTTTGGTTGTGGATTTTTGTAGCTGCCTTTCTGTCTCTCCTCAGCCTCCATCTCGGCTGCAGTCAGGCGCCTTTTCCCCTGCAGAACTCATTGCTAAAGAACACTTCAATGGAATGCAGATTTATTTTCCTGAACACCTTGGATAACTGTGCTGCCCTGAGGATCAAGTGGCCTCTGGGTCCCAGTCATATGATCATCTTCACGCTGCCACTTCTGAATGGCACAGCCTTCGTGAGAATGAAGAGGGAAGAGCCCACTCAATGCACAGTGCATGCTCAAGGTCAAGTTCTTACCTTTTTTATTTTTTTAAAAGTTTTTTAAAGGTTTTAAAAATAATATATATTTCTTAAAAGTTCACATGTGCTTGATAGGAAAGCGAAAAACACAAGAAGCAAAAAACATACATAATCACGAGCAGTTTCCTGTCTGAGACGTCCTTCCAGGCCTCGGCTGTGTGTGTGAGACCAGCCCGGTGTGTGGTGCGCGGTGTATTCAGGGCCACTGCATGCACATCTGGAGGGCGAGCCGAATCCTTGTTTGAACCGTCTGGCCTTTCTAGATGTATAAAAGTGTGCAACCTATTTTGAAAATAGAGAGTTAAGGGAAACACCTTTTAAGTATTTTTTTCTGTTAATTCATAGGAATAGATGTGTTTGGGGAGTGGAGTTGTCTCATATTTTTGATGTGGGCCGTTTTTAAAGTCTGTGATGAATCTGCTTCTGTTTTATGTTTTGGTTTTTTGGCCACACACAAGTCGTGTGGGATCCTAGCTCCTCAACCAAGGATCAGACCAGCAACCTGTGCATTGGAAGGTGAAATATTAACCACTGGACTGCTAGGGAAATCCCAAATTCTAACACCTTAAACTCATTCTCTCCCTCTCTGGCCCAGTCTTTGGGCTCCAAAGAC
Source organism: Odocoileus virginianus (assembly GCF_023699985.2). NCBI lineage: Eukaryota > Metazoa > Chordata > Mammalia > Artiodactyla > Cervidae > Odocoileus > Odocoileus virginianus. The sequence continues at coordinate 338,185 of NC_069695.1, forward strand.
CGGAAGAGGGTAGGAAATCACACTAATAGGCATAGTTTCATGGCTTTGGAACATAAACCTCACTCGCAAAACTTCTGTATCTGTTTGGATCAATTTCTATAACAAATCTTTCTCCCCACACTAATTGTATATCTGTACTAAGAACGTTGAAATAAACTTCCCACACTACTTTAAGAATTATGCGGAAACTCCAATAACCAAATATCTGAATAGAAGATGAATGGTTTTCAAGTTAAATTTGTGTTGTTGTCAGTGTGATTACATGCAGGAAAACTAATCAGATGTACTTGGGATTAAATCTTTGCTCCACCAGTTCCTGTGTGACCTTTAGCAATTTACCTAACCTCCTGGAGACTTGGTTTTCTCTGTACAATGGGAATGACATCAGCTTTACAAGGCTTTTATGGGGATCAAATGCAAATGCCTATAAAGCACTATGACTAGTCCCTGGAATATAGGGAGGAGGTACTGAAATAATCAACCGTAAGTTACGTGTACAAGGTGTGAGGGTTGGGGAGGGGCAGAATTCTGTTTTGTTTACTCTGCTAACACAGTGACTGCCTAATTTTTATGCTAAGGTTTAAATATGTGTAGAATGAAAGCCAATGAACCTAGTTATTACAATCTTATAAGTCTACTTACGTAATGAACTTTATGTAATCACTGGGTCTAGTAGCTTGAACTTTAAACTCCTGCCTAAACACAGCCTTCTGTGGGAACTTCTATTTGTTTTTCTTATAGTCTTTAGAACCATGGTCTTTTGGCACTTCTCCATATTTACTTTTTTATTCTGCTCATGTATTCAATAAAGATCTACTCAGCACCTCTCTGTGTCAAGCACCGGGCTAGGCAGTAGTGGACAGATGGGCAAACCTGCACTCAAGCTGCTTCCCATCTCGTGGGAGAAGAAAGTCAGGACAAATGGTGAATGCAGCTTAGGGTGAATATTCCATAGAGGTGAGGTCAGGATGCCTGATGGCTCACAAGAAAGGCTGCTGGTGATAAAACAATTGAGACGCAGAACGACAACTGCTGTATGATCTCACTTACATGTGAAATATAAGAAAGTCCAGTTCATGGAAACAGAGATTAGAATGGTGCTTACCAGGGACTGGGAGGTGGAGGAAACGGGGAGATGATGGTCAAAGAGTACAACTTCCAGTTATAAGATGAGTAAACTGTGGGGATCTAGTGCACAGGATGGTGATCATAGTTAATAATATATTATATTCCTGAAAGTTGCTAAGAGAGTAGATCTTATATGTTCTCTCACCACAAAAAGAAAGAAAGAAAGAAATGGTAATTAGGTGATATGAGTGGGTTTTAGCTAACTCTATGGTGGTAATCATTTTGCAATGGCTAAGTGAATCAAATCAACATGTTGTAAATCTTAAAAGCACACAGTGTTATATGTCAATCGTATCTCAATAAAGCTGGAAAAGAAAAGAAAAGGCTACTACCTCATCCTGGGAGTAGGTCAAAGGAAAGGCTTCTAGGAGGAAGTGACACTTAAGCTGTCTTGAAAGATGGTAGTCACTAGCCAGGATGAACCGGTCATGGGTATTCTAGGCAGAGGACATTGAAAAACACGAAGACGTGGACAGTAGCTCTTTGGTTAGAATGCAAGTGCGCATTGGGGAAGTTGAGATACGAGATCAGATCTGTAGTAAGGGTCAAGTCACAAAGGACCTGATTATCTTTGAACTCTGCACTGAATATAGAGGTGAGTCCCTGAGTGATTTAAAGCCTGCAGTGATATAAACCAACGGGCATTCTGCGATTAAAATTCTAGTGGCAATATAAACTAGAAGAAGCAAGATGGTGTGGAGAGAAAGCCAGTAGGAGGAAGTTGCAGTTATTGGTGAGAAATTAGGAAGACCAGAACAGAGGCAGTTCTGAAGGGATGAATTCACTGTGTTAAGGAGTAGAATCTGATGATTAATTTGGGAGAAGTGAGAGGTAGATACATTTGGTGGAGAAGTTAAATGGGATGTCCAGGGTCGTGGTTTGACTAGTATTAGCAAAAATAAGGAAAGGAGATATTAGAAGGAGTGTATTGGGGGCAATAAAATATTTAGCCTTGAATACACTGCTTTTGTTGAGTATGTACAATATCTAAGTGGAAAGTACCTGTTGGCAGATGAGTATAGAGGCTGGAAAAGAAGATTATAGGTACATGTTTGTCTGCATTGGCAAAGCTGTGGTAGAGAAAGCATTGAGGATGGATGATATTTCCTAAGTAATATATGGCAGACATGGAGAGGAGACCCAGGATGGTGCCCAGAGAGCACTGAACTGTGGGAGGCAAGTGGAAGAGAAGAATCAGCAGAAAAAGCAGAATGAAGGGCCAGAGGCAGAAGGAAAACTAGTAGCGTAAAAGTTAACTGGGGAAATGTTTTCAAGACAAGGCACCTGAATTATTGTACAAAGGTGAAAAACAGTAAGACTTGGGGAAAATTCATTGTCCTGTTTCTGATGACTAAGTCATGGTCGTGTTATCACAGGAGTTTAAGTGCAGTGATGAGGAATGGCGATCCTGTGGTCTAGGAGTGAATGGGGGTGAGGAGGTGGGTAGGAAGCACTCACCACCACTTCCAGATGCTTGATTGTGAAGTCAAGAAAGCAAGAGGATGAGAACTTAGAAAGGATGCCGTGGGGGTCACAGGAGGGTGGTTGTCACTACCGGGGGCAAAAATCCGAGGCCGCATGACCGTAGAGGGCAGAGAGCCATAGGGACAGACTTCACAGATGAGTGAGAGAAAGAGGGCGTGCGCTGGCCACGGCAGTGTTTCCAGTCTGCACGTGCAGTCAGTGTCTGAAAACACTACGGAATTCTCTGTTACAGGAATCCAGGGAGAGGCTGAACTCCAGAGGCAGACCTGGGGGATCTGGAGGAACGGAGTCTTGAGGGCATGTTTTCCTTCTGTCTTTAGCTTTAGGGGAAGGAGCACAGGGCTCAGTGATACAGGACCCTTATTCTGAAAGACGGCCTTCCACCCGTTTCATTTAAGAACCAGTCTTGCTCCATACCAGGTCTGTCTGGGAGGGTAAGGCGCCCCTCAGCTCTGACGTGTGATGCAACGCTTCCTCTTTTCCTGGCACCGATCACAGCACAATGAGCGCTTTTTCCTCTCCTGGGTGGGAGTCCTAAGACCAAGCCGAGGCACCATGGGCAGGCAGGTACCCAGAGGTGTTCAGGTTTGACTTTGCCTTTGGTGTAACAAAATCCTTGTGTGTTGAGCATTTATTGAAAACATTTCTAGGTTATTATGGAAATCAGAGCTGGGTTTGAGTTTCAGGGTGAGAAATTATTAATGATTACTGGTATTCTGGTTCTGTTTCCATAGCAATCAGAAACACTGAAAATTGTCCATTGTTGCCAAGAATATGGCCGATAATTCCATTCTGTTGATGTTTACTGTCTGATATTGCCATCCACCCAGGTTTCTGGTGTCACTCAAGGTGTGCTGACCAGTAATGTGGGTGATAATGTGATCTTCCCAATATACATGTATCATTACATACATTATGTGGGGTGAGGGGTAAACATTTAATTTAAAAATATCCTCCTCCTGAACTTCCCTGGTGGTCCAGTGGTTAAGGATCCGCCTGCCCGTGCAGGGGACACGGGTTCAGTCCCTGGTCCAGGAAGATTCCACTTGCTGAGGAGCAGCTAAGCCCTCGGGCCACAGCTACTGAGCCCGTGCCTAGAGCCCGCGCTTTGTAAAAGGGCGCTGCCCCCACTGCTAGAGAAAGTCCGTGCAAAGCAACAAGGACCCAGTGCAGCCAAAAATAATACATAAATAAAAAATTTAAAAATAAGAATAAAAATATCCTGCTGGTGCTACCTTAAACCTATATTCAAGTTAAATCTCACTTGACCAATCACGGCATCAGAAGCCTCTGAAAGTTTTGCTGGAGATGACAATGGGCGTTCCTTTTCAGAGATATACTGCCTCCTTTGCAACCGGCCCTTAGGCCCACTGCTTCCGGCTTTTCATCATGCCTCACGGCTGCAGACCCACTGCTTCCGGCTTTCCATCATGCCTCACGGCTGCAGAACCTAAAGAATGGATTTTAGGGTTTAGTGCTGGGGCCACCCTGCTGAGGGTGATGGCTGCCTTGGAAAGATAAAGAACAGGTGAGCTGAAATAGGGTCCAGGGGAACAGTGTCTAGGACCCCTCTGTGAATCTCAGGTGTAAGTGACCTCTTTAGGGAATTATTATTAAATGAACATCAGGCGAGCCTCTTGATGAACATGAAAGAGGACAGTGAAAAAGTTGGCTTAAAGCTCAACAAAATTAGGATCATGGCATCTGGTCTCATCACTTCATGGCAAATAGATGGGGAAACAGTGGAAACAGTGACAGACTTTATTTTGGGGGCTCCAAAATCACGGCAGATGGTGACTGCAGCCATGAAATTAAAAGTAAGGATTGATGGTGGTTACTCCTTGGAAGGAAAGTTATGACCAACCTAGACAGCATATTAAAAAGCAGAGACATTACTTTGCCAACAAAGGTCCATCTAGTCAAGGCTATGGTTTTTCCAGTGGTCATGTATGGATGTGAGAGTTGGACTATAAAGAAAGCTGAGTGCCGAAGAGTTGATGCTTTTGAACTCTGGTGTTGGAGAAGACTCTTGAGAGTCCCTTGGACTGCAAGGAGATCCAACCAGTCCATCCTAAAGGAGATCAGTCCTGGGTGTTCATTGGAAGGACTGATGCTGAAGCTGAAGCTCCAATACTTCGGCCACCTGATGTGAAGAGCTGACTCATTTGAAAAGACCCTGATGCTGGGAAGGATTGAGGGCGGGAGGAGAAGGGGATGACAGAGGATGAGATGGTTGGATGGCATCACCAACTCAATGGACATGAGTTTGGGTGGACTCTGGGAGTTGGTGATGGACAGGGAGGCCTGGCGTGCTGCGGTTCATGGGGTCACAGAGAGTCGGACATGACTGAGCGACTGAACTGAGCTGAACTGAACATCAGGTGAAAGTCTGTAGAGGTCTCTCTAATCCATTCCTGTAGAAGTCTTCAGAAGATGGAGGGTAGGGTGCTGGCAGAGGAGGAAGAAATGCCTTCCCTGGAGGAAACACCAGGGTGGGTTTTGAAGAGCAGGGAGCTATGGAGGAGGAGGACAGCTTTCCACCTTCGGTCTCGGTGGAGGCGCCAAGTACGGTCTCCCCAAGGTGGCTCATCCCCTGTCGTTGTCATCAGCCACTTCACTGCCACTCAGTGCCTCTACCTTCATGCCGTTACACGACTCTCCTGTTTAAGAAGAAAACAGCCAAAGACTGAAAAACAAAACCCAAAAGATCCTGTTTTCTCCTTTTGCTACTGTCTTGTTTCTCCAACCTCATTCTCACTGACAGTCTTTATATTGGGTCTTCGCTCTCTGTCACCTTCTTGACCAGTGGCAATTGATTCCTTTCACCCACTCCAAATCGCTGCCCCATTGGAGCTTGGTAGATGCCCTCTTCATTGAGAAGTCTCCCAGGACTTTTCCTCCAGGCTTTCTCCCTCCCTCCCCCACTTTTTTAACTCTCCCATTTCCCTTTTTATTTTGAAATTTCCAACCCATAGAGACGTTTAAAGAATAATACAATGAATACCCACAATATACTTCATTTCACTTCACCAAATTGCTAACATTTTGCCATGTTGGCTCTTCTGTTGTGCTTATCAGGACATTTCATCCAAATATTTCATCCTGAATACTTAAGCATATACTGCCTAATTTTTTTTTAATCACTCATTACAATATACTATTGTTGTTGCTGTGAGGCTAAGTCGTATCTGACTCTTTTGTGACCCCATTGACTGCAGCCCACCAGGCTCCAGGTCATGGGATTTCCCAGTCAAGAATACTGGAGTGGGTTGCCATTACCTTCTCTAATAATCAGCTATTATGTGCAAGGGATTTAACATTGTTAATGTCTTTTGAAGTTTTATTGTCTTTAAATCTAGGACCCAGATAAATTGCCTGCATCATTCTTTGTTTCTTCAAGCTCCCTTAATCTGGATTTTAGAAAGTTCCATCCTCTTTTGTGAAATTTGACAATTGTTGACATTTTTTAAGAGTTCAGGCCAATTGTCTTGCAGACTGTTCCTCATTCTGGGCTTGTCTGATTGTTTCCTCATGTTTAGATCCAGATTAAGCACTGTTTTGTTTTGTGTTTTGGCAAGAATACCCCCTAAATGACGTTGTGTACTTTCAGTTGCATCACATCAGGAGGTACGTGTCATTTTGTCCCATTATTTGTTTGGTGACCGCGTTGTCTGCCAAAATCTCTCCATTGTAATAGTGCTTTTTCCCATTTGTAATTAGCAAGTATTCTTTTGAGACCTGGTGAATATCATGTTTCCAGCCACCTTTCACTCAGCAGTTTTAGCATTCAGGGGTTATCCTTGCCTCAACCAACAACTGTACTGATGACTGCACAGTGGCCCTTTGCCGGCCCCTTCTCCTTTCCCGGCTGCTTTCTTAGGTAAAAGAGCCTTCCCCGCTCCTTTTTTGTTCAGTGCCAGTATGGACTGAAGATTTCTTTTCTTTTCTTCTGTTTCATAACCCATGGCTGTCATTATTCTTTTCGATGCTCAAATCAACACAAATGCGGCCAGTGGGAGCCCCTTTAAGCCAGCGCCCGTGTGTGTCCTTTGACACAGCCCACTTAGTCTCTCAGCACGCTCCTGCTTTCTGGCCCGAGATGCTTCATGCTGCTCTTGTACTTTTCGGTACCTGGGATTAGTCACGTGGGCAAGAAACCTGTGTTTATTTCCTTCCTTGTCGTCTCCTAGCTTTCCCTGGAACGCTAGATTTCGTTCGACACAGCCTCCTCCCTGAAGCTGTGGCTTCGTAAATATTTCATTAGCTTCAGTCTCTCACTGCCTTCGTGGCTGCTGTTTCTGATCCCTGTGTTAGAATCAGGCATTTTTTTGGCAGACGGTGAAATGTTTGCTGTGTCAGGCACTGGGTGTTTGAAGTCCAAAGACAAAGAGACCATAGGCCCTACCCGCAACAAGCTCACGTTCTCAGCCTTCTAGTTAGGTAAACTGGTCATCGATCACCCAAACAGGACACTCTGAAAGTGAAAAGCAGATACCACAAATAATGATACGGGGACAAACACATGAGCGTGTACTTCCCAAGGCACAGCAAGAATTATGTCATTGGCTCCTAGCTGATGCCTTACCTCTAGGTTTCCATTATCAGATTCACTTTGATTTTAAACAATATTTATTTATATTTATTTATTTGACTGCGCTGAGTCTTAGTTCTGGTGGTATGTGGGATCTACTTCCCTGAACCAGGAATTGAACCTGGGCCCCCTGCATTGGGAACTTGGAGTCTTAACCACTGGACCACCAGCGAACTCCCAAACCCGCATTCTTAAACATAGCTTCCAGTATGTAATCCACATGCCCCCAAATCCTGCTGCTCAATGTTTTTAGGAAGTCACATCAAGCCTCTTATGAAGCTTCTAAGGCGTTTTTAAATCCGACCCTGCGTCATCACGTCTCACTCCGCGCTCTGTCTGACACGCGCCCCGCCTGGCCTCGCACGGAGCCTCAGCTTCAGAGTCGCTGTCCTCGGGGCCGGGCGCTCAGATCCCAGGGACACGGAGGAACAGAGGACCAGAAAGCGCCCGGCTGGAGCCCTGTTCCGGCCGCTGCTCGCCGGCTTCGTGAGCCGGACCCCCCCAAGCTCCCCAGCTCCACTTTCCTCTGAGTGTGTCAAAGGGGCCGGCGGGCTGAGATGACCCCAGAGATCCGTTCCAGCGTGGTGAGTTATGACTGGCCCTCCCAGGCCCTTCCTCTGTGACCTGGGGGAGAACTGTCCAGAAGAATGGCCCCGAGAATCAGTGACAGGGCACGGCCAGTGGGCAAAATACCACTGTCCCCTCGCCTCTCCTCCAGCTAGAATCGCTCCTTCCTCTTTGGCATCGGACTCTCAGCCAGCCTTTATTATTATAATTTTTTGTCCGATCCTTGTGGCTTGAGGGATCTTAGTTCTCTGACCAAGGATCGAACCTGTGCCTCCTGCAGTAGATGGAAGTGTGGCATCTTCACCACTGGACCACCAGGGAATGCTTTCAGGCAGCCTTCTGAACACTCTTTCCAGATAAGGCCTGAAGTGCATACCCTTGCCTGGCCTGAGAACAAGGAGTTCTTTCAGTCACCAAGGCTGAGGCACTTCCGTGTGGGTGCTCTGGTCTTCCTATTCAGTGCTCCAACCAGGTCATTGCTTTACTGTTCCCTTTGTCTTCCCGTCCCCACTCGTAGACTTTCCTCCTGGATTCTGAACCCAGGACTTAATTCAGCCTTTAATACCTACTGACCCACTGAGCCAGCCCGGATCCCACATTTCTGCCCTGGGGTCCTACTTTCAGCCGCTCACCTCTGCCCATGTGACACCCCCGGGGTCTGGGTGACTTACTCCTGTGTTTCTCCCTCACCCTGGGTTGTCAGACTTTCCTTAGTTCTTAGATCCCAAATGCTCACTCACTGTACATAATACAACCTAACAACAAAAATCATGGGATTCCTAAAAGTAATGACTTCAGAAACTGAGACGTGGCAGATAGTCTCAGAAGTACATAAGCAGTGCTCGTCACGGGTCAGTTCTCTTCCTGCGGTTTTCTCTGCAGAATCCAGGTCAGGCATTAGCAAGGTCGGAGGGCGTGTGCTGTGGTCCAGAGTGGTCACCTCGCCCCTCACAAAGGTCACAGCGCTGGGCTGGTCCACACCTCCTCCTCGGCTCCTCTCTCTGCTGCATTTCCCCCCTAAACCTCTTTTTTTCCTCAATTAAATAATGTGGCTGCATTGGGTCTTAGTTGTGGCACACAGGATCTGTTTTTTCTCTTTTATGAAAGTATGATAACACATTTACAGAAGACTTGGAAAGTCCAGAACTCAGTTATATATAGTTCCACTATTCAGTTCAGTTCAGTTGCTCAGTCCTGTCTGACTCCTTGTGAACCCACGGACTGCAGCACGCCAGACTTCCCTGTCCATCACCAAATCCCAGCGCCTGCTCAAACTCAGTCTATCAAGTAAGTGATGCCATCCAACCGTCTCATCCTCTGTCACCCCCTTCTCCTCCCGGCTTCCATCGTGCCCAGCATCAGGGTCTTTTCTAATGACTCATTTCTTCGAATCAGGTGGCCAAAGTATTAGAGTTTCAGCTTCAGCATCACTCCTTCCAATGAATATTCGGGACTGCTTTTCTTTAGGATTGACTGGTTTGATCTCCTTGCAGTCCAAGGGTCTCTCAAGAGTCTTCCAATACCACAGTTCAAAAGCATCAGTTCTTCAGTGCTCAACTTTATTTACAGTCCAACTCTCACATTCATACATGACTACTGGAAAAACCATAACTTTCACTAGACAGACATCTGTTGGCAAAGTAATGTCTCTGCTTTTTAATATGCTGTCTAGGTTGGTCATAGCTTTTCTTCCAAGGAGCAAGTGTCTTTTAATTTCATGGCTGCAGTGATTTTGGAGCCCCCCAAGATAAAGTCTGTCACTGTTTCCATTGTTTTCCCATCTATTTGCCATGAAGTGATGGGACCGGATGCCATGATCTGAATTTTCTGAATGTTGAGTTTTAAGCCAACTTTTTCACTCTCCTCTTTCACTTTCATCAAGAGGCTCTTTAGTTCTCCTTTGATTTCTGCCATAAGGATAGTGTCATCTGTGTATCTGAGGTTATTGATATTTCTCCCGGCAATCTTGATTCCAGCTTGTGCTTCGTCCAGCCCAGCATTCCACACGATGCACTCTGCATAGAAAGTTAAATAAGCAGGGTGACAATATACAGCCTTGATGTACTCCTTTTCCTATTTAGAACCTGTCTGTTGTTCCATGTCCAGTCCTAACTGTTGCTTCTTGACCTGCATACAGATTTCTTAGGAGGCAGGTCAGGTGGTCTGGTATTCCCATCTCTTGAAGAATTTTCCAGAGTTTGTTGTGATCCACACAGTCAAAGGTTTTGGCATAGTCAATAAAGCAGAAATAGATGTTTTTCTGGAGCTCTTTTGCTTTTTCGATGATCCAGTGGATGTTGGCAATGTGATCTCTGGTTCCTCTTCCTTTTCTAAATCCAGCTTGAGCATCTGGAAATTCTCGGTTCACCTACTATTGAAGCCTGGCTTGGAGAATTTTGAGCCTTACTTTGCTAGCATGTGAGATGAGTGCAATTGTGTGGAAGTTTGAGCATTCTTTGGCATTGCCTTTCTTTGGGATTGGAATGAAAACTAACCTTTTCCAGTCCTGTGGCCACTGCCAAGTTTTCCAAATTTGCTGGCATATTGAATGCTGCACCTTCACAGCATCATCTTTTAGGATTTGAAAGAGTTCAACTGGAATTCCATCACCTCCACTAGCTTTGTTCCTAGGGATGCTTCCTAAGGGCCACTTGACTTCTCATTCCAGGATGTCTGGCTCTAGGTGAGTGATCACACCATCATGGTTATCTGGGTTGTGAAGATCTTTTTTGTATCATTCTTCTGTGTATTCTTGCCACCTCTTCTTAATATCTTCTGTTTCTTTAGGTCCATACCATTTCTGTCCTTTATTGTACCCATCTTTGCATGGAATTTTCCCTTGGTATCTCTAATTTTCTTGAAGAGATCTCTGTTCTTTCCCACTCTATTGTTTTCTTCTATTTTCTTGCACTGATCACTGAGGAAGGTTTTCTTATCTCTCCTTGTTATTCTTTGGAACTCTGCATTCAAATGGGAATATCTTTCCTTTTCTCCTTTGCCTTTCTTCACATCTTTTCTTTCCTCAACAATTTGTAAGTCCTCTTCAGACAACCGTTTTGCCTTCTTGCATTTCTTTTTCTTGGGGATGGTCTTGATCACTGCCTCCTATACAGTGTCATGAACCTCCATCCATAGTTCTTTTGACACTCTGTCTTTCAGATCTAATCCCTTGAATCTATTTCTCACTTCCATTGTATAGTTGTAAGGGATTTGATTTAGGTCATACCTGCATGGTCTAGTGGTTTTCCCTACTTTCTTCAATTTAAGTCTGAATTTGGCAATAAGGAGTTCATGATCTGAGCCACAGTCAGCTCCCCGTCTTGTCTTTGCTGACTGTATAGAGTTTCTCCATTACAAAGAATGTAATCAATCTGATTTCGGTATCGACCATCTGGTGATGTCCATGTGTAGAGTCTTCTCTTGAGTTGTTGGAAGAGGGTGTTTCTCTGACCAGTGCGTTCTCTTGGCAAAACTGTTAGCCTTTGCCCTGCTTCATTCTGTACTCCAAGGCCAAATTTGCCTGTTACTCCAGGTATCTCTTGACTTCCTACTTTTGCATTCTAGTCCCCTATAATGAAAAGGACATCTTTTTTTGGTGTTAGTTCTAGAAGTTCTTATAGGTCTTCATAGAACCATTCAACTTCAGCTTCAGTTCCACTGTATGTCACAATTATTTTTGTAAGTGGGTAAATTAAGATTTTTAGTTGGAGTTTCAATATCCAAGTCTCAAAAATTAATAAAATGAATATACAGAAAAGTAGAAGATATAGGAGACCTGAAAAGCACCATTAACCAATTCAGCGCAATTAGGGTTTATACAATTTTCACACAACAACAGGATACAAATTCTATTCAAGTTCCATAGACTGTAAACTAGCAGACACTGGAACATATCCAGGGACATAAAACAGTCTGCAAAAGTGTCATGGTCTTAAGGTATTAAAATCATACAGAGTCTGTTTTCTTCCCACTCACATGGGATCTTTTCCATTGAGGCATGCAAGCTCCCGAGTGCACAGGCTCAGTGACTGCGGGGCAGGCATGGTTGCCACATGGCGTGTGGCATCTTACTCCCCCAACCAGGGGTCCAACCCATCTTAACCACTGGTTAAAAGTCCCCGGGCTTTTAACCAAACAATGGTCATCATTTCCATTTAGCAACAACTCCTAATGGGCCGGATTGATTTTCCAAAGTATGAGTTACCTATTAAGAGAGTAGTCTATAAGTTATCTAGGGCTTCTAGATGGTTCAGTGCTAAAGAATCTGCCTGTAGTGCAGGAGATGTAAAAGACATGAGTTTAATCTCTGGGTCAGGAAGATCCCCTGGAGGAGGGCATGGCAACCTGAAGAATATCATGGACAGAGAAGCCTGGTGGGCTACAGTCCATGGGGTCACAGAGTCAGACAGGGCTAAGCGTGCACACGCATTGCTGTGTAACAAATTATCACAAACTTATTATAGCAACTTACAGCACATACTTACTGTCTCACAGTTTCTGTGTGTTAGGAGTCCAGACCTGGATTAGCTGGGTCCTTTGATTCAGGAATGCTCACATGGTATGTGGACCCGGGCTTCAGTCTCCTCTGGAAACTTGCTGGGGGAAGGAGCCACCTCCAAGCTCCTGTGATATTGGCAGGGTTCAGTTCCTAAAGGGTTCTTGGACTGAAAGCCTCAGTTCCTTGCTGGTCACTGGTCAGAGGCTCTTCTTGGTCTTGTATGGCACAGTCATGGAAGCAGCATCCTTTCTCCTTTGCTGTATTCTGTGGGTTAAAGCAAGGGGCTGCCCTGGTGGGCCAGCAGCTAAGACTCCATGCTGCCAATGTATCGGTCCCTTATTTGACCTCTGGTCAGGGAACTAGGGAGAAGGCAGTGGCACCCCACTCCAGTACTCTTGCCTAGAAAATCCCATGGACAGAGAAGCCTGGTAGGCTGCAGTCCATGGGGTCGCTAAGAGTTGGACACGACTGAACGACTTCACTTTCACACTTTGGAGAAGGAAATGGCAGCCCACTCCAGTGTTCTTGCCTGGAGAATCCCAGGGGCGGGGGAGCCTGGTGGGCTGCCGTCTACCGGGTCGCACAGAGTCGGACACGACTGACGTGACTTAGCAGCAGGGAACTAGATCCCACACGCCACAACTAAAGACTTCGCAAGCAGCAACTGAGAGAGCCCATGGCCACAGCGAAGAACCAGGCACAGCCGAATCAGTCAGTCAGTCCTTAAAGGAGCAAGTCACAGGGCCAGCTGATGTGCAGGAGGAGCGGATTGTCCAGGACCTGCATATGCGAGGAGTCATGGATCATGGGGCCCCTCAGAATCTGCCATCACAGGCAGTAAAAGAAAGTGCTCAGGACTTGATAAAATTCACGCTGCCTGCCTGCTTTCAGATTCCTGACTTTCTAATTACTAAACGCTCCACCATCTAGTGGCTTCCGAGGTGGCCTTGGTGATGAAGGGCCCGCCTGCCAGTGCAGGAGATGCACGAGAATATGGGTTCAGTCCCTGGGTTGGGAAGATCCCCCGGAAGAGGAAATGGCCACCCTCGCCCTTATTCCTGCCCGGTAAAGCCCAAGGCGGAGGAGCCTGGTGGGCTACAGTCTATGAAGCTGCAGATTCAGACATGCATGGGTGACTAGGCAGCCACCATTTAGTGTCTGAGCTTCTCAGTGCCTCAGTTTCTACATTTGTATAGCCAGGATAACAATAGTGCCTATCTCACAGAGTCGTTGTAAGAATAAAATGAGTTACATGTTTCAAGTGTTCAGAACTGCCTGGCTTGTAATAGGGCCATGAAACTGTTAGCCCTCTTTACTCTTCCTCTTCGGTGATGCTGTTTCTAGAGGTCGGGGCTACACAAGGTTCCGGCTTGTCTTTGAGACAACAGTGGTGCTTCTCGGTCATTCCCACACACATAGCACGTACACATGCGGTTTTAAGACAATTACAAATAAGCAGCATGTTATACATTTGACAAATTGCTTCCTATTGATTTGTGTTGGGTTCCCAAGGGGAAAGTGGGATGCCACAAATGACAAGTAAAGTGTCTGGAGCCAATTATTCAGACCAAAGAGTCTTTAGGGACAATTTGATACTGTATAAAGTAGTGGATCTTTGGAAACTATGAAGATGGGGCCATCAAATATTTATGGCCTTTACCAGGGGCTGCTGTCTTTCAGCTGTCTTGTGGAGTCCATTGTAAGAGTTCTAGATGAAAACTATCGCCTTTGAAAAGGTTCTGTGTAGGAGACGGTCTTTAAAGATATTTCAGCTTTGTGGTTGAAAGAGCAGATGGAATTGGCCCCTGTGGCAGTCTTCAGCTGGAAACTGTAAGAACTTCATTTTCCAAAAGTGACGTGGAGTATTAGGAAGAAAAGGGGTTTCAAGTACCACCCCCACAAATCTCACTAAATTAAGGAAAGACAGAGATGAAGATTTCAGAATTTAAAGAACTGAAACTAAGACTTTAAACCAATTGGAATAACCATTGCAATTCACTATTTTCAAGAAGTTTGGCACAACACAGGTTCTTTTTCCTAATACAACAGTAGTCGTGCTGACTTAGGAGGTGTCAGCCAAGACAGACGAAAACACCCGTCACCAGGATAAATGGCAGAAGGACAGAGCTGAGCTAGCATACCTTGAATGCCCTAAGCAAATCCATTAGGACTGCATTTAGCTGCAAGTAACAGGATGTCAAAGTGACAAGACTTAAACAAGTAAGAGGTTTGCTTACCTCGTTTGTCACATGCAACAGAAGGTCCGGGTAGATGATACTGGACAAGGAGAGCAGTCCCAGATGTAATCAGGGACCCATTCTGTTTGTCTTCCTCCTCCATCCTTCTCAGCAAGTAGTGTTCATTTTCACAGCCTCCAGAGGGCTGCTACACCCGCAGCTATCACACTTATTTTAGGGGAGAAAGAGGGAAGAAGACAGGCTGAAGGACAGAGAGCTGAGGAGCGGTGCTAGCAGAGCCCTTCCTTTCCAAAGACCCTCCTGAGGGAGCTCCCCGCTGGGGCGGTGGTCGGGACTCAGCGCTTTACTGCCATGGCGGGGTCCAGTCTCTGGTCAGGAAACTAAGATCCTGCAAGCTACATGGGGCAGCCAAAAACAAACAAACAAACAAACAAACAGAATCCTTCCTGAAAGCTCTGTCCAACAGCTTTTCTTTATTCCTTGGCTTGAACTCAGTTTCCTAGCCACAAGTAAGCCCAGGAAAGAAACATTTCCTCTTTCCAGCCTCTAGAGCAGAAGAAGTAACAGACAAAGAGTTGTGAAAGGTCTTTGAATTTCCAAACCACAGAACCTGCGCTACTAATTTCTGGAATTCCATGTGCCCCTTGTCACTCTTGTTTGCATATCTCTGGCTGAATGTTTAAACTATTTCCTTTGTCTGTGTGCAGGAAGTCAGTTGGAAAAGTTTTTACAGAGTAACAGGGGACTGAGTAATTTGATGCTAATAATCAATGGAAATATGTGAAATAAAAAAAAAGACCTGGTCACATCCATCTCAATGGCCACAGAAAATTTCCTACCTCTAAACCCAAGTGTAGTCATTTGAACAATGCAGCTTTTTGTAATTCGTACCTTACTGCCTAGAGGTCAAGAGGAATGAACATAAACACTGTCTTGCCCACAAGAGCCTGCCCTCATAGAATGGAAGCCATGGCTTGGTTTTATTCCTCAACTGAAACACGAACATTAATGGAAACGCCAGCAGCAGCCAGCCGGCTCAGGGCGGTGCTCGTCAGCGCGTTACTGAGCGAGGCCACACGCCTCTGCTGTCTGACTCGGCCACAGGCCAAGGCTGATAAAGCAGTCCACTTGCATATAGCGTGGGGATACTGCAGGCTGTGATGCTGATGTTTGGTTTTCACTGGAAGGACTGTGTTGTCAATGTATCCAGGGTAAATACCTCACTTCGGATCCTGGGAAAGCTCTTGCTTGGTTGTGAGTCCCACTGAATTGTCTGTCTTAACATGGGGAGCGCTGGCTAACTTGCTGTGACCACAGCTGTTCTCACTTGGCACAATCCAGGTAAATTGTAGGGATCTCTTCTTGAGGCTCAGGTGGAAGGAATGAGAAAAGAGGCAGGAATGTGATTTTTCCTTTGGGAGGGGCCCGTGACAAAGGGCAAGGGCACCCAAGCATGTCACAGTGGTGGTGATGGAGGGAAAAGAGGGGTGCACGGTGGGGTGAGAGCTTGGTCTGCAAGGATGAAAGAAATGCCCTGAGTATCTACCTGAGAAGATGCCAAGTCTTACAGCAAAATACCTAGCTTGATCATTAGGCAGGCTTCCAGAAGACCTTCCCTGGTGGTCCAGTGGCTAAGACTCCATGCCCCCAATGCAGGAAGCACAGGTTCCTTTCCTGGTCAGGAAGGTAAATCCCACTTGCCACAACTAAGACCTGGTGAAGCCAAATAAATAAATGTTTTAAAAAGGAAAAAAAAAAAGCAAGCTTGCAGAGTGTGTGTGATGAGAATGAAACCGAAGTGTTTACTCAACTTCTGGTCGAATTGCTTTGACACTTCATTGATAAGAAAAATAAAATGCTTAACTGTACCCATCCTGTAAATGGAAGGAGACATTTTTGAGAGAAAAAAAAACCTTTTTTCAAAAACACTGTTTTGTCAAAATCGTATGACTTCTCTTGTCCCCTCAGCCTTTGAGAACTCTAATCCTTTGAAGACTATTGATTTCCTTTGGTTGCTGTAGCAAGGCACGCTTCCACACGACTCAATTAGAACACAGTTTTCCAGTGGGCAATGATCTTGATCACATTAACATTCATGAGATGAGTCTGTGTCCCACTTGTTTTTTAATAAAAGGAATAGAATATTATTCAGTTATAGTGACTCATCACCCCGGGGACAACATCACTATTGCAATTCTATTAAAAGTACTAGCGATCAGGAGGGAAGTGGCAATAATAAAAAATTGTTGCTTTTAGGTAAAAATGAGAAGATGCTTGTTGTGAATATCCTCTCTTGACTGCTTAATCAAGAGTAGAAGCGATGTGCTCCAAGCGGCTGGAGATGCTACTGAGGTCCACACGAAACAGCCATGACGACTGAGCCAGAATCTCACTCATGAAAGAGGGAGGTGCCATGCCACTCTTCTAAACTGTCCTCCAGAGATTCTGTTCCACCCTAGGAAGGTTAACCCCCCCCCCAGTCACACTTAGCCCTCCCACTCCCTTTCCTTTTGGGGGACATCACATAAGAATTTTTCTAAACATTGTGCCCAGATATTTTCTGCACATCATTTAATTGAATTCTTACTACAAGCCTCAGTGGAAGATTGATGCTGTTGTTCCATCACAAAGTCATGCCTGATTCTTTGTGACCCCATGGACTGCAGCAGGCCTCCCTGTCCATCACCATTTCCTGGAGCTTGCTCAAACTCAAGTCCATTGAGTCAGTGATGCCATCAAACCGTCTCATCCTCTGTCATCCCCTCCTCTTCCTGCCTTCAGTCTTTCCCAGCATCAGGGTCTTTTCCAATGAGTCAGTTCTTCGCATCAGATGGACAAAGCATTGGGGTTTCAGCTTCAGCATCAGTTCTTCCAATGAATATTCAGGACTGATTTCCTTTAGGATGGACTGGCTGGATCTCCTTGCAGTCCAAGGGATTCTCAAGAGTCTTCTCCAGCAGCACAGTTGGAAAGCACAGTTCAAAAGAGGAAGGTGTTATAACTCATTTCCTAACCTGACGCCATTAAGCATTGTCCAAGGTTATATCGCTAGTAAACTGTGGGAAGAAGGATCTGAACTGGATCCTTGTAAGTCACAGAGTGACAGAGAGACACTCTGTCAAAAAAATAAAAATGAAAAAGCAGGAAGTGGTTAGAATCTCCCTGCAAGAGTGAAGAGGGACTTGTGTGAAGGCTCCCAACGTTGACTGCTGATTTCACGCTGACGTCAGCAGTGCAGAAACAAAGGTCATGTAGAGACAGAGAGCAGTGGTCCCACCATGAAATATATGCAGGCTTGTACTCCTCCTCCATCATCTCTTTGATATTTCCCTTATGGAAGTTCTCACTGAGTCTGGCTTCCTGGAGTGGAGTTTAAACTTGAGAAGAGCAAGTCCTGGACAGACGTTTGCATCTTAGCCAGAATGTGCGTTCATCAGCCCTGCCTTCCCAGATGACTTCCTTGTCTCTGCCCACACGTGCCTCCTGTATCATGACCCCTTTTCAGAAATAAGTCATCATCTTTGTCCCCTCTGGTGGCCATAACAAAATGCCATAGACAAGGGACTTAAACAGTGGGAATTAATTTTCTTGCAGTTCTGGAGGTCAGAGAGTTCAAGATCAGGTTCTGGCGGGGTTCATTTCCTGCTGAGGTCTCTCTTCCTGGCTTGAAGGTGGTGGATTTCTCACTTTGTCCTCACGTGGCAGAGAAGAAGCAAGCTCTCTGATGTCTCCTATTATAAGGGCACTAATTCCATCTTGGAGCCTTCATCCTCGTGACCCCATCGAATCCCAGTGGCCTCCCAAAGTCCCCACCTCGAATACCATCATGTTGGGGGAAAGAATTTCAACTTGTGGATGTCTGAAGGACACAAACATTCAGTTTAGTTTGTATGTCCTTGTGTTTGCACCTGGTTTCTCCTGATTCTCCCTTCAGCTCCAAGGGGAGTTAACAACTGTCTTTCTTGCTGAAAAAGCATCATTTCTTCTTTCTCTGTGTCCTGCTTGCATCTTGAGCTAGATTGAGCCCATCTCTGGCAGGAAACAGAATCGCAGAATGGTTAACTGCCTGGATTTCAGTCCACAGAAGTCAGTTCATCTTGATAAGCGCCCCCCACCCGCCCACTCCCATCACCCACCAAACTCATTCCTTGGTCTGCAGCATTTTTCCCGTGGGCTGCTTTAGTCTCGCAATATTCCTTCTTCACAGGTCGCTGAGTTTATCAGTCTTTGTTTTTCTCCCATTTATACATATGCACTTACACATATGTATTATGTAAGTATAAATGTGCTTATACACCTATAAAATATGAATTTGTACATGTATATGTATACATGTGCTTGCGTGCTCAGTTGCTTCACTCATGTCCAACTCTTTGCGATCCCATGGACTGTAGCCTGCCGCTTCCTCTGTCTGTGGGATTTCTCAGACAAGAATACTGGAGTGGTTTGCCATTTCCTTCTCCAGAGGATCTTCCTGACCCAGGGATCAAACCCATGTCTTTTCATCTCCTGCATTAGCAGGCAGGTTCTTTACCACTAGTGCCAGCTAGGGAGCCCATGAATGTGCTTACATATATGTAATTCACATGAAGAAACCTTGTGTTGAATAGACACTTAGAAAGGGCAGGGAAAATGTAGTGGTTTTATCCATCCTGTGAATAGGTTTTTATTTAGAAGGCATTTTTTTCATAACCAAAGAACACTTAGTTACTGCATAATGAATAATTAAAAGGCCTCTTCCTGTGATCAGAGTCAGGAGTTTTTTGATTGTTTTTTTTAAATGTTCAAGTTAAACCAGCTCCTCTGGCAAAGGAAAAGCCTTATAAAGGATAATATGAACATTGCATTTCCAGTTAATATGAAATCTCAATTTCTATTATTGAGTGGCTCAAAAATGATTATTTTTTTCTCTTAAACCAAGTGACTAAAAAAATGTAGAGGAAGTTATCGTAATGACCTTGGGGTATTCTTGAGGGTAAGAGACTTCCCAGTATCAGGTGTCTGTGGCCATTTGGGGGTCATCTGATACAGTTCCTCAGTACCGAGGGAAGAGGACATGAGCAAAATTAGCCTGGAACACGGCGCTTTTGCTTGATGAAAATTACTGCTTTCTTACTTCTTAAGAGCTCAAAGACCTAGGGTGATGTCTCTGAATGGTTTCCGCTAACCTGATGCAGAAGGGAAGATGAGGATTAATGACACCCTCACTGAAGGCTGAAAGTCCAGTTAGCTCTCAGGCTGGCTGAGTTTCATTAATTCATCGATGGGATTCTGGGAAGGCAGGCAAGGCCAAGGAGGCAGTAAGAGCTAAGTTAGAATGAAGAGTGCAGGGAAAAGCAACCAACCAAGGTGATTTGCGCCTCATTCTGACTCACCTGGCACAAAAGCCATTACTGATTTGTCACCTTAACAGGAGCCATAAGAAACTTGGAATAGTGGCCCACTTACCCTTCGGATTAATTTTCTGTAACTGAGGGTACTGTAAGTAAATGGATTAAAGAACCATTTGATCTTCAAAAAGAGGTTTACGGTTGCTTTGATGATTAAGTACCCAGGGGACGCAATGGATTATCATGGATAATGGATTAGGAAAAGTGGGATATTAAAACTGAACTCTCCTCCCTGGCCGTGCGTGGATGGTGCTGAGAGGTTAAATGGGGACTAGGTTAACCCTGTCACTTGCTCGAATGAACAGTCTAGGTAAGCAGATGGGAACATACTTTTCTCACTTCTGGGAGAACAATTGAGAATCTTGTTGATGGAACTTTGAAGGGTAACCGCATTATCTCAAGATAAATTCTTGGGAAGCTACATTCACAAGTACAAGTTCAGAGCTGAAAAAGCACTCTGAGAAAAATGGCCTTCGTTTACCAGGGGCTCGCCTCTGCCCAGCAAGTCTCCCTCACAGAACATCAGGCCACGGAGAAGAGCTCTCACAGGGAGACTCCTAGGGCGGGTCCCGCCGTCCCCTCTCCAGCCTTGTTTTTCTCAGCTGGCTCTCCCTGCGCACTCCGGTTCTGGAGCTTGCCGGCTCAGGAGATGCAGCTCTCAGGCTCAGTTGCCCCTCGTATGTAGGATCTTTGTCCACTGACCAGGGATTGAACCCACGTCCTTTGTGTTGCAAAGCAGACTCAACCACTGGGCCACTGGGAAATCCCTCCACTCTAGTCTTTTATCTGTTCTGAGACCACACTTACTCTGCTTTCCCTGTTGGGAGAAACAGCTGGTGATGATGAAGTGTCATGAAATAAAGAGATTTGGGGGTGAGGAGAATAAATACAAACACAGTAGGTTAGTAAATACATAAGAGTATGGATGATTAACACGCATTCTGTGCCCTGTGAGTAACCTATGAAAGCCAATTAATAAACCAAAGGTATTGTGGATGCCAATATGTATCACCACTCAATTTAATGCAGAAGTGGAAGCTCAGTAGGCTACCAGAGCCAGGACAGTAACAAACAAGGAAATTACGCCAAGCATAAGTGCATATACATTCATTGGCCTTGGTGGAGATTGTGGTTAACTAGAAAGCTTGCCTCTCATAAGCAACGGACCTGATATGCATGCGTGCGTGCCTGCCAAGTCGCTTCAGTCGTGTCTGACTCTTTGTGACCCCATGGACTACAGCCCACCAGGCTCTTCTGTCCATGGGATTCTCCAGGCAAGAGTACTGGAGAGGGTTGCCATTCCCTTCTCCAGGGGATCTTCCCGACCCAGGGATTAAACCCCCATCTTTTACGTCCCTTGCATTGGCAGACAGCTTCTTTACCACTAGCACCACCTGGGACATGATACAGCTCCAGCTAATTGTTGCTGAGCAGAAAAATGAGGCCCAGTGTTATCAAATTTCCACATTTCTCAAGGCAAGATAGAAATGTGGATTTTTAAAATGGAAAATCTCTCCTCATTAAAGGTTTCCATAGGCTGAATTTTCCCCAGAGGGAGTCCAATTTACGATTTTTGCTCAAGAAGTAACTAAATAAACCACAGCTAAATTAATGATGATAAAGTTATACTAACAATAATTTATTATTAAAAAAGCAAGAATAGATGAAATATCTAGGCTTATATCTAACAAAATATGTAGAGGACTTGTGGACTTGTATGCTAGAAACTACAAAACACCAAAGAAAGAGATATTCTTCTGTTTATGGATCGGAAGGTATAATATAAGAAAGATGTCAGTTCTTCCCAAATTGACATACAGTTTTAATACTTTCCTTGTCAAAAACCCAGCAAGACTTTTTTGTAGATATGCAGACAAGATTACTTTAAAATATATATGGGAAAGCAAAGGAACTAGAATATCTAAGACGATTTTGAAAGAGTAGAATAAAGTTGGAGGAATCACTTTTCCAGTTTCAAGACTTATTATACAGCTACAGACATCAGAAGTGTGTGATGTCGGTGAGGGAATAAGCATTTAGATCGATGGATTAAAAGACATAACCCAGGGATACATGCACACGTGCAAGCAATGGGTTTTTGAGAAAGGTGAAAAGCAAATCAGTGGGAGAAGGGTAGCTTTTTAACAAATGGTGCTGGAAAAATAGTCTAGGAAGGGAAAATACCTCGTTGTGAATGCAAAATATTTTCAGTACAGGATGTTAAATTTAGAAATATTCATAGGACATAGGTTTTTAAAAAACTTTTTTCTAATGAAAGTCTTTGAAATTGAACCTGGGCTTAAATCACTGCTCTATGTATCTTTTTTTTTTAACTGGAAGATAATTGCTTTACAATGTGTTGGTTTCCGCCATATGGCAACGCAAATCAGCCAAAACTACATATATGTGCGAATGCCCCTCCGCCCTGCGCCTCCCCCTCCAGGCCCCGCGGTGGTGCGGCCCCTTCCCCCTGGTTATCTGTCTTACACGTGGGGCTGCGGCTGCGGCGATGCTACTGTCTCAGTTCGCCCCACCCTCTTCCTTCCCCGCTGTGCTCACAAGTCCGTTCTCCTTTCCTTCCTTACAAACACGCCCGTCAGTTTCAGTTCTCTAGATCCCATATGTATGCATTAGTATGTGATGTCTTGTGAATCTTTGTGTTAACCTCGCCGGTTTGTGCTGCATGTTTGATTGCGGTAAGCGGTAAGCGGTAAGCGAGCGCCTGCATGAAGTGCCTGGGGTATTGTTGAGAGCGCGCTAAATGTAATTGATGTTCGTTCTCTTCCCATTCGCTTTACACTATTATCTAAAAGGTAGAGTCCTTTTAGTGGAAAAGAGGATGTATCTTATAAGTGGGAAAATGGGTGAAAGATTCAAATGGATGGCAGAATTGCAGTTGGAAGAAAACGACCTGCAATAAACACTGAAAATCTGCAAGGGCAACGTACCAGGGCAAGAAAGCTTCCTGAAAATTGGAGGTAACATAGCAGAAGCAACACTTCCAACTTAAAGTGACCCCCAAACTGACAAGGTCAAAGATTTTCAAAATTACCTCTCCATGGACGATAAACCAAAGATATCACTCCCAGTAAATTAATCTACCCAAGTTAAACCACCAGGGCTGGAAATGGAAACACTACTTCTTGTCTGAACACACTTTTTTTTTTTCTAATTTGAAGCAGAAAGTCATTTTCTTCTATATCCCTTCAATGTTTTTTTATTTCTTTCCTTTGTTTCTCCCAGTAGAACAACATTCCTATTTTCACACATTTTAGTGTAAGTTTCACCATGCGAACTAAAACTGAATACATTAGGAGGGAAAGTAGGGGAAACAATGGGCCACTTGAGATGGACTTCAGCCAGGTTGGTTTTACGCTTTACTTTTAAAAAGTTATTCCAGAGACATGACTAAATACAAAAGTTGAGTCAATTTAAGACAGGCCATGCTGTCTTTTCCCAGCTTTATTAAACTTGCTCTGCTTGGTGGTTTTGGGCACAGATGTAAATTAGGACTTGATTCCAGGGAGTTACCGGCAAAAACATCACCCTGGGACAGGAACAGGAAAACATGCTTTTGAATTCAAATGTATAAAACTACCTCCTGATATTTTAGTCACTTTGTTCTCTTACGGCAGGTTTTTGAAAATTCCTGCCAAGATAGCAGTTGATCTTTTACAGAGCAGCACCTACTCATTTCAGTGGTAGTTATTTATCCTTTTCCTCTATAGTGGTGGGCATGTTCCTTAGAACAGTGAATGTTAAATAGATGTCTGATTTCACTAGTTACAAACAGAAAACGTCACTTCCCACTGCCATTGTTTACACACACAAGCTTTAAAACATTGCTGTGAAGTATCTCCCACATACACGTTAAGGGAGAGACTTGCCTTCCCTAGCCACAGGGCTCTGTGGAGGGGACTTCGGCCTCTCTGGTCCTGGGGAAGAGTGTCTCGTGGGCTCTGTGGAGGGGGACTTCGGCCTCTCTGGTCCTGGGGAAGAGTGTCTCGTGGGCTCTGTGGAGGGGGACTTCGGCCTCTCTGGTCCTGGGGAAGAGTGTCTCGTGGGCTCTGTGGAGGGGGACTTCGGCCTCTCTGGTCCTGGGGAAGAGTGTCTCGTGGGCTCTGTGGAGGGGGACTTCGGCCTCTCTGGTCCTGGGGAAGACTGTCTCATGGGCTCTGTGGAGGGGGACTTCGGCCTCTCTGGTCCTGGGGAAGAGCGTCTCATGGGCTCTGTGGAGGGGGACTTCGGCCTCTCTGGTCCTGGGGAAGAGCGTCTCGTGGGCTCTGTGGAGGGGGACTTCGGCCTCTCTGGTCCTGGGGAAGCGTGTCTCGTGGGCTCTGTGGAGGGGGACTTCGGCCTCTCTGGTCCTGGGGAAGAGCGTCTCGTGGGCTCTGTGGAGGGGGACTTCGGCCTCTCTGGTCCTGGGGAAGAGCGTCTCGTGGGCTCTGTGGAGGGGGACTTCGGCCTCTCTGGTCCTGGGGAAGCGTGTCTCATGGGCTCTGTGGAGGGGGACTTCGGCCTCTCTGGTCCTGGGGAAGCGTGTCTCGTGGGCTCTATGGAGGGGGACTTCGGCCTCTCTGGTCCTGGGGAAGAGCGTCTCGTGGGCTCTGTGGAGGGGGACTTCGGCCTCTCTGGTCCTGGGGAAGCGTGTCTCGTGGGCTCTGTGGAGGGGGACTTCGGCCTCTCTGGTCCTGGGGAAGCGTGTCTCGTGGGCTCTGTGGAGGGGGACTTCGGCCTCTCTGGTCCTGGGGAAGAGCGTCTCGTGGGCTCTGTGGAGGGGGACTTCGGCCTCTCTGGTCCTGGGGAAGCGTGTCTCATGGGCTCTGTGGAGGGGGACTTCGGCCTCTCTGGTCCTGGGGAAGCGTGTCTCATGGGCTCTGTGGAGGGGGACTTCGGCCTCTCTGGTCCTGGGGAAGCGTGTCTCATGGGCTCTGTGGAGGGGGACTTCGGCCTCTCTGGTCCTGGGGAAGAGTGTCTATGGGCTCTGTGGAGGGGGACTTCGGCCTCTCTGGTCCTGGGGAAGCGTGTCTCATGGGCTCTGTGGAGGGGGACTTCGGCCTCTCTGGTCCTGGGGAAGCGCGTCTCATGGGCTCTGTGGAGGGGGACTTCGGCCTCTCTGGTCCTGGGGAAGCGTGTCTCATGGGCTCTGTGGAGGGGGACTTCGGCCTCTCTGGTCCTGGGGAAGCGTGTCTCATGGGCTCTGTGGAGGGGGACTTCGGCCCCTCTGGTCCTGGGGAAGCGTGTCTCATGGGCTCTGTGGAGGGGGACTTCGGCCCCTCTGGTCCTGGGGAAGAGCGTCTCGTGGGCTCTGTGGAGGGGGACTTCGGCCTCTCTGGTCCTGGGGAAGCGCGTCTCGTGGGCTCTGTGGAGGGGGACTTCGGCCTCTCTGGTCCTGGGGAAGCGTGTCTCATGGGCTCTGTGGAGGGGGACTTCGGCCTCTCTGGTCCTGGGGAAGCGTGTCTCATGGGCTCTATGGAGGGGGACTTCGGCCTCTCTGGTCCTGGGGAAGAGCGTCTCGTGGGCTCTATGGAGGGGGACTTCGGCCTCTCTGGTCCTGGGGAAGCGTGTCTCGTGGGCTCTGTGGAGGGGGACTTCGGCCTCTCTGGTCCTGGGGAAGCGTGTCTCGTGGGCTCTGTGGAGGGGGACTTCGGCCTCTCTGGTCCTGGGGAAGAGCGTCTCGTGGGCTCTGTGGAGGGGGACTTCGGCCTCTCTGGTCCTGGGGAAGCGTGTCTCATGGGCTCTGTGGAGGGGGACTTCGGCCTCTCTGGTCCTGGGGAAGCGTGTCTCATGGGCTCTGTGGAGGGGGACTTCGGCCTCTCTGGTCCTGGGGAAGCGTGTCTCATGGGCTCTGTGGAGGGGGACTTCGGCCTCTCTGGTCCTGGGGAAGCGTGTCTCATGGGCTCTGTGGAGGGGGACTTCGGCCTCTCTGGTCCTGGGGAAGCGTGTCTCATGGGCTCTGTGGAGGGGGACTTCGGCCTCTCTGGTCCTGGGGAAGCGTGTCTCATGGGCTCTGTGGAGGGGGACTTCGGCCTCTCTGGTCCTGGGGAAGCGTGTCTCATGGGCTCTGTGGAGGGGGACTTCGGCCTCTCTGGTCCTGGGGAAGCGTGTCTCATGGGCTCTGTGGAGGGGGACTTCGGCCTCTCTGGTCCTGGGGAAGAGCGTCTCATGGGCTCTGTGGAGGGGGACTTCGGCCTCTCTGGTCCTGGGGAAGCGTGTCTCATGGGCTCTGTGGAGGGGGACTTCGGCCTCTCTGGTCCTGGGGAAGCGTGTCTCATGGGCTCTGTGGAGGGGGACTTCGGCCTCTCTGGTCCTGGGGAAGCGTGTCTCATGGGCTCTGTGGAGGGGGACTTCGGCCTCTCTGGTCCTGGGGAAGCGTGTCTCATGGGCTCTGTGGAGGGGGACTTCGGCCTCTCTGGTCCTGGGGAAGCGTGTCTCATGGGCTCTGTGGAGGGGGACTTCGGCCTCTCTGGTCCTGGGGAAGCGTGTCTCATGGGCTCTGTGGAGGGGGACTTCGGCCCCTCTGGTCCTGGGGAAGACTGTCTCATGGGCTCTGTGGAGGGGGACTTCGGCCTCTCTGGTCCTGGGGAAGACTGTCTCATGGGCTCTGTGGAGGGGGACTTCGGCCTCTCTGGTCCTGGGGAAGCGTGTCTCATGGGCTCTGTGGAGGGGGACTTCGGCCTCTCTGGTCCTGGGGAAGACTGTCTCGTGGGCTCTGTGGAGGGGACTTCGGCCTCTCTGGTCCTGGGGAAGACTGTCTCGTGGGCTCTGTGGAGGGGGACTTCGGCCTCTCTGGTCCTGGGGAAGACTGTCTCGTGGGCTCTGTGGAGGGGGACTTCGGCCTCTCTGGTCCTGGGGAAGCGTGTCTCATGGGCTCTGTGGAGGGGACTTCGGCCTCTCTGGTCCTGGGGAAGCGTGTCTCGTGGGCTCTGTGGAGGGGGACTTCGGCCTCTCTGGTCCTGGGGAAGAGTGTCTCGTGGGCTCTGTGGAGGGGGACTTCGGCCTCTCTGGTCCTGGGGAAGACTGTCTCGTGGGCTCTGTGGAGGGGGACTTCGGCCTCTCTGGTCCTGGGGAAGCGTGTCTCGTGGGCTCTGTGGAGGGGGACTTCGGCCTCTCTGGTCCTGGGGAAGCGTGTCTCGTGGGCTCTGTGGAGGGGGACTTCGGCCTCTCTGGTCCTGGGGAAGCGTGTCTCGTGGGCTCTGTGGAGGGGGACTTCGGCCTCTCTGGTCCTGGGGAAGACTGTCTCATGGGCTCTGTGGAGGGGGACTTCGGCCTCTCTGGTCCTGGGGAAGCGTGTCTCATGGGCTCTGTGGAGGGGGACTTCGGCCTCTCTGGTCCTGGGGAAGACTGTCTCATGGGCTCTGTGGAGGGGGACTTCGGCCTCTCTGGTCCTGGGGAAGAGTGTCTCATGGGCTCTGTGGAGGGGGACTTCGGCCTCTCTGGTCCTGGGGAAGAGTGTCTCGTGGGCTCTGTGGAGGGGGACTTCGGCCTCTCTGGTCCTGGGGAAGAGTGTCTTGTGGGCTCTGTGGAGGGGGACTTCGGCCTCTCTGGTCCTGGGGAAGAGTGTCTCGTGGGCTCTGTGGAGGGGGACTTCGGCCTCTCTGGTCCTGGGGAAGAGTGTCTTGTGGGCTCTGTGGAGGGGGACTTCGGCCTCTCTGGTCCTGGGGAAGCGTGTCTCGTGGGCTCTGTGGAGGGGGACTTCGGCCTCTCTGGTCCTGGGGAAGACTGTCTCGTGGGCTCTGTGGAGGGGGACTTCGGCCTCTCTGGTCCTCGGGAAGACTGTCTCATGGGCTCTGTGGAGGGGGACTTCGGCCTCTCTGGTCCTGGGGAAGCGTGTCTCATGGGCTCTGTGGAGGGGGACTTCGGCCCCTCTGGTCCTGGGGAAGACTGTCTCGTGGGCTCTGTGGAGGGGGACTTCGGCCTCTCTGGTCCTGGGGAAGAGCGTCTCGTGGGCTCTGTGGAGGGGGACTTCGGCCTCTCTGGTCCTGGGGAAGAGCGTCTCGTGGGCTCTGTGGAGGGGGACTTCGGCCTCTCTGGTCCTGGGGAAGCGTGTCTCATGGGCTCTGTGGAGGGGGACTTCGGCCTCTCTGGTCCTGGGGAAGCGTGTCTCATGGGCTCTGTGGAGGGGGACTTCGGCCTCTCTGGTCCTGGGGAAGCGTGTCTCATGGGCTCTGTGGAGGGGGACTTCGGCCTCTCTGGTCCTGGGGAAGCGTGTCTCATGGGCTCTGTGGAGGGGGACTTCGGCCTCTCTGGTCCTGGGGAAGCGTGTCTCATGGGCTCTGTGGAGGGGGACTTCGGCCTCTCTGGTCCTGGGGAAGCGTGTCTCATGGGCTCTGTGGAGGGGGACTTCGGCCTCTCTGGTCCTGGGGAAGCGTGTCTCATGGGCTCTGTGGAGGGGGACTTTGGCCTCTCTGGTCCTGGGGAAGCGTGTCTCATGGGCTCTGTGGAGGGGGACTTCGGCCTCTCTGGTCCTGGGGAAGACTGTCTCATGCGCAGCTACATGAGACACAGCAGAGCTCTCTTCCTGTCTACCTAGCAAAGCTGAAGGTCGTGGCTCTTCCACCAGCCTGCATCCTGAGTGACGAGACGTGAGCCCTTGGCTGACTTGCGATGAACACAGGTGTAAACCTGAAATAAACCTCTAGCGGCTTAAGCTACACACAGCTTTCTGAGGCGCCCTGTGCACCCAAGCCTGGATCTTTCTGCCCAGATCTTTCCTGAGTTTTGCAAAGCAAACGCTCTCGTTTCTCATCATTGCCTTCTCTTAGGGCAGGTGGATTTATGCTCCCTCCCTTTGGCTAAATGGATTTCCTCCCTCAGTTCATTTTTAATCCTCCCAAACTTGGTGGCATCTGTCGTCAGCTTTCCTCCCTGCTCCTGCCCTTCGTGTCCTGACTTTATTATTTTTTTTTAATACCTTTGCTTATATACTGATGGTGTTTCAAGAGGAGACAGAGATACATTTTTTTTCTGTCTACTGCATTTAAATAGAATTCTTAAGGAGTCTCTGGAAGTCTTTCTGACACTTGATGTCGACATTGCTCCTGGCAATGAAGTGGTATGGAGAGTATCCAAAACTGGGGAAAACAATGAGAGAAACAGAATGCTATTGTTTGACAAGGAATGTTCTTAGATGTATAAATAGATCTTTAATAGCATGGGCAGATGAGGGACTTCTGTTTTCTTTTGGAAGGTTGTTCAGCTTTCTCATTTTTGGAGGATAAAAGTAACCAAGTGTCAGAGGCGGGGGGACTTATTCACTTGGATGAGAGGCAAAGAGGAGAAAACGTGCAGTAACAAACACAAACTCAGAATCGGGGCACCGGGGTTGGTGTAGACAGAACTTTCTACTTCCAGAGTTCTGTGTAGATTCATTTTAAAAATTATTCTTATCCATGGCTAATTCAATGTATGACAAAAACCACTGCAATGCTGTAAAGTAATTAGCCTCCAACTAATAAAAATAAATGGGAAAAAAAAATAATAAAATAAAATAAAATTAAAAAAAAAAAAATTATTCTTAAAGAGGAGAAAAGAAACCCCTTCAATGAAAACTGACCAGAACTTGACAGGGAAGAGGAAAAGAAGACCTAAACACGAGGGTATTGGACTTCCCGGGTGTCCCGTGGTTACGATTCGACGCTTCAGTGCTGGGTGAGTGGGTTTGATCCCTGGTCAGGGAACTAAGATTATACAGGCCAGAAAAAAAAAAAACAAAGAGGTTATGGGCTCTAGTCTGTAGTTTACTTTGAAATACATTAAAAAATATATATATATGAAGAATTCATAGAGGAATGGTTAGGTGGATAGATGTGTGATAAGGCAGGCAGAGTAGAACATTAATAGTACAATCTAGGTGATAAGTATTTACTAAAATTCCTTCAACTTTACTGTGTGTTTGACATTCTTCACAGTACAGTGTTGAAAAAAATGAGGATTGTGGTGATAAAGACAGAAATAAAGAAAATAATGTTTCTAGACATAGAAACATAGCAAGACAAGCCCAGGAAAGACACTGTCACTCAAATTTTCTTGGAGAAACATCTTTGTGTGGACTTTAAGATTTCACCTTAACACTCTGAAGCTGTTGCTGCATCCTTATACCGATGGGCACACTTGGTTGCCTCTTTCTGACACTTGCCCTTCAAACCTAAAATTAAGACAGGATCTAAATGCAGGTCAAAAGTAAATGCTCCCAAACCATGGCCTGGTCACTTAACAAGGAGGAAATGATATGGATTCTTATTGCCATAGCAGAAAGTCAAATTCCTGATAGGCTGATCAGAGAAGATGTGTTTTGAATTGTCCACTTTATCATCATATAATATCTAACTTTGTAGTTTCAGTTGGCAAGTTCTGATGAGTAGAGCATGGTGCTAATAAAATCCAAGGAATGTTGGCCAAATGGCCTTTAACCTAAGTGGTATAATTCCAACTTGATATCAAAATTATGGGTCCAATCATCACCCAGATCAGTTGCTTCATATGAACCATTATCCAATGGCTAAAAATGCAACCCTGATCCTAGAGCTATCATTTGTGGCTGTGTCCTTTGTGACAAAGGGGAACTGAGAACAAGTCTATCTAAAACATACTTATCACCACTTTAGGAAAAAGCAGTTCACTTACGGCCATAGGAGATATTCAATAGCGTTAACCTCCCAGGTTTATATGAGCTCATCTGGGTGGTAAACAGCATTCTTTTATAAAGGAGAATATTTTAACAAAATATTTCAAAAGTTGACAGTAATTTTTTCCTCTCTAAACTTTGTATTTTGTACTGGGGTATAGCTGATTGACAAACGCTGCTGTGATAGTTTTGAGTGAACAGAGAAGGGACACGGCCATACACACATGCGTAAAGTCCATGGAATTCTCCAGGTGAGGATACTGGAGTATTCTTGGGTAGCCATTCCCTTCTCCAGGGGATTTTCTCTGCCCAGGGATTGAAACCAGGTCTCCTGCATTCCCGGCAGATTGTTTACCCTCTGAGCCACCAGGGAAACCCATGTAAGTATCTATCTTCCCCCAGTCTCCCCTCCCATCCAGGCTGCCACATAGCGTTGAGCAGAGTTCCCTGTACAGCAGGGAATTCAGAAGGCCCTTTTTGGTTATCCATTTTAAATGCAGCAGTGTGTACCTGTCCATCCCAAACTCCCTAACTATCTCTCCTCCCGATCCTTCCCCTACAGCAACCATAAACTCGTTCTCCAAGTCTGGGCGTCTCTTTCTGTTTTGTAAGTTCACTTGAGACAGTATATTGGAAAGAAATCAGAAGTAATTCCGGCAGAAAGACTCTGTAGAATTAGAAATGTGAAGTGTGTTCGTGCCTTCTATATATGCGTCTGTTCTCATGCTTGACGATGCCGCTGCTTCCACTGGGGATACTGTGTGTGACATGTAACAATCTCTATCATTCAGTGCTGTAATTAAGGGCTGCAAGAGACCCTGGAACCGCTGGCTTGATGTTTTCACTGATGGGGACCCCATTCATCAGAGACTAACTTCACAACGATCATCTAAACGTGTTGATATCTGCCACTCCACACAGATAACTCTTTCCTCTTCCTTGAATTCGATTTTTTTTTCAGACTTCAGGGAGGCCCAGTGAATTTTTAAAAAATGGTTTAGCTTTGATTGTTTTAGACATTTATCAGAAGGAACCACTTATTGGGTTGGCCCAAAACTTCATTCGGGTTTTTCTATAACATCTTACAGAAAAACCTGAGTGAAATTTTGGGCCAACCCAATACATGTTGGGTTGTAAAAGACCCTGATGCTGGGAAAGATTGAAGGCAGGAGGAGAAGGGGATGACAGAGGACGAGATGGTTGGATGGCATCACCGACTCTGTGGACGTGAGTTTGAGAAATCTTTGGGAGATAGTGAAGGACAGGGAAGCCTGGCGTGCTACAGTCCATGGGGTCGCAAAGAGTTGGACATGACTGAGCAAATGAACAACAGCAATGCATGCTGGGACTTGAAGAAAGCTTGATTACTTTAGTGCAAGCTCCTTATTTTATAAATGAAGAGATGGAGGTCCAAGGATGTATGTGTGACCTGTTTAGAGTTGAGGGAGTCAAGAGTACAGCATAGGTACTGTATTCCAGTTCTCTGATCACAAATGGGCAGTTTTTCTGTTCATGGTATCACCAATGATGCTCAAGACAGAATTTCTCTCCTGGTTCAGATAATGTCTCTGCTGAGCTGTTAATCACTTGGCAGAGCTTTCTAAGCTCCCAAATTAAAAAATAGTTTTGTTCATACTTTTTAGGGAAAAAAAAATTCAAAAAGTAATGTTTATAATACTAAAAAGACAAACTTTGATTAAAAATAGGCCAAGGGTTTAGACAGAGCTTTCATAAAATGTATGAATAGTTAACAAGCTCATGAAAAGATATTCACCATCCTTAGTCATCAGAGACATGTAAATAAAAGCCACAATGAAAACATCACTACACACCCACTCAAATGGTTTAAATTTAAAAAGACTGACATTGCAAGCACCAAGTTTGGGTTAGGGTGTGGAGCAAGTAGAATTTTCATGCCCTGCTGATGGGAGGGAAAATAATGCAATCAGTTTGGGAAAGCTCTCGACAGTTTTGTTTAAAGTTAGATCCACACTTAGGCAAAGCACGTTTAACCAAAAGGAATGGACATATATGTATGCAAAGGTTTGTACACATGTGATCATAGCTGTTTTACTAGAAATAGTCAGAAACTGAAAAGAATCCATGCGTCCATCTGCAGGTGAGGAGATAATGAGACTGATATATCCAGGCAAAGCTATGTCCAAGGTCTCACCCCTGGGGCCTGGGGATATGACTGAGATCATAGAAAATATATATTGGTCTCTGCTCTGGCTTCTGGCACAAAGCTCCTAAAAGCTTTGTAATTTCCTAAGTGATAAGAGCCCTGGGTGGGGGGAGAGGTAAATTAGGAGTTTGGGATTAACAGATACATACTACTATGTATAAAATAAATGACAAGGACCTACTGTATTACACAGGGAACGATATTCAATATCTTGCAATAACAAATAATGGAAAACAATCTGAAAAATAATATATATATCATAATTCAGTTAACATATACATATATTACCTGAATCATCTTGGTATGCACAAACAAGGAAAAGAGAAAATGGAACATGTTGTTGCATTTCTAATGAACAGCTGTGTTTAAAAACAACTGGACTATATGATGATCTTTTACTTTTATCTGGTTTGCTTACTTTTTCTATTTCATTATCAGTGGTCCTATTTCATTCAGTTTATGTTTTCCAATTTCTCTGTCTCTTTTTTGTTGCTGTGTTCTTTACCAAGTGTAGTATAAAAGCTTTCGTATACATACATACATACATACATACATATATATAAATAGTATGTATAATGTATTAAAAAATGGAGCATCTTTTGTTCTACTTGGTCTCTGACCCTGTTCCTGACACAGAGTTCTGGAATCCCTTGGAATTTCCTGGGTGATCAAAATGTCTTTTGCTCTAATGAGGTGGCCTGGGTGGGCTTCTGGATTGGGGCTGGTTATGGAAACCCCAAGCCATCCTCAGAAGCCTAGAATTTTCAGCCCCATCTCTCAACCCCCAGAGAGGGGAGGGGAGCTCAAAATGGAGCAGATAATCAACCATACCTGTGTGACGAAGCCCCCAGAGAAGGAGGCACAGGGTTCAGAGCGCTCCCGGGTCGGTGAGCACCCGGAGGAGCTGGGGTGGAGATGCCTGAGAGCACGTGGACACCTCACCCCACTCTCCGTACGCTTGGCCCTCTGTGTCTCTTCCATTTGGCTGTCCATCTCTATCCTTTACTGCATCCTTTTATAATAAGCTGGTAAAGAGTGAGTAAATGAGGTCCCTGAGTTCTGTCAGCTGCTCTGGCCGCTCATCAAGCCGAAGGGGAGGTCACAGGAGCCTTTCTTTCCAACGGTGGCCCTGTCTTCATTCCCTCTCTCGGGCTTGCTCTAGCTGCGGCGAGCAGGGCCTGCCCTCCGGCTGTGGTTTCTCTGGTGGCGGAGCGCGGGCTCAGTAGTGGGGCACTGAGCTTTGTTGCCCGAGGCGGGCAGAAGCCTCCCGGACCAGGGAGCGAACCTGTGTCCTCTACACTGGCGTTGAACGACCAGAGAAGTCCCTCACTGGAGCCTTTGACTTTCAGCCCACTGGTCAGAGCAGAGGTGATGGTCTGAACCTGTGATTGGCATCTGAAGAGGGTGGTCTTGTAGGACTGTCCTTAACCTGTGGGATCCAGGCAGAGAGTGTCAGGCTTGAGTGACACTGTAGCTGGTCTTGTGGAGAATTGCATTTAGCGCGGAAAACCCCACCCACACACCTGGTGTCAGAGGGGTGGTGAGCGTGGGGTCGTGTCAGAAAGGAGAAGCAGGAGGAGAGCTGGGATTTTCTGTCTTCGGTGACCTTATCTGGATGTGGAGTCTTTGCAGACGTAATTAAGGATCTCAGGATGACGTCGTCCTGGATGTAGAGTGTCGTAACAGAAAAGACGCCGGGACACAGAAGCTCAGGGAAGACCTCGTGAACATGGACCCAGAGGACGGAGTGATGCTGCCACAAGCCAAGGAGCCCCAGGAGCCCCAGACGGTGGGTGTGCAGGGGAAGACCCTGCCCTTGAAACTGCAGAGGGATCCAGGCCCCAGGGACACCTTGACGTAGGACTTCTGGCCTCCGGAGCTGTGAGAGAAGAATTTTCTGTTGTTTTAAGCCATCCTGTCTGTGGGAATTTGTTGCTGCAGATCTAGAAAACCAATATGCCGTGTGATTCCATTTATGTAAAGATTATGCAGACTAATCTGTAGTAACAGAAAGCAGATCAGCATTTGCCTGAGCCTGAGGATGGAGAGAGGGGCGGTCGGCAAAGGGGCCAAGGAAACCTTCAGGATGACGGAGCTGTTCCGTGCATACATGTGGTAATGGCTTCAGCCCTGGAGAATCCCATGGGCAGAAGGCCCTGGCAGGCTATAGTCCGTGGGGTCACAAAGAGTTGGATGACCGAAGCGACTTAGCAATGGTTTCACAGGTGAATGCATTCATCGAATTGTACATTTTAAAGAGGTGTATTTTACTGCACATAAATTATATCTCATTTATTGAGATTTAAATGGCTATTGCCTAAACCCAGCTATCTTTGTAAGTAGAGAAGACAGCTATGAGATCACCTGTGGGTTCAAGTTTTCCTTGATCGACTCTTTGCAGAGAAACATATGGTGTCACTGCAGTTTGAGTCAGACTGTAGAATGGTGGCTGCCTTGGCTTTGTGCCCTGTAAGGGCGTTAGGCACGTGACAGTAAGGAAGGCGGTTTGGGGGTCTTCCCTGGTGGTCTGCTGGTTAAGACTCTGCTTCCACAGCAGGGGGCACGAGCTCGACCCTGGTGGGGAACGAAGGTACTACATGCTGCATGCTCTGCGCCCACCGAAAGAAACAAAAAAAAAAAGGGAAGAGGTTTTGATAGATTATTAAGTTTTATGTTTTTCTTTCACTTTTCAAAATTCAGAGCCAAGGTTGGAACTTTTTTTAAATAAAGAAAAAAGAGCTATGAAGTTATTCATATCAGTTTCCGTGAGTTTCCCTAAATAGAACAGTACTATCTAGTGCAATTGTGTGTGTGTACACGTGTCTGAGAATTTGTGATGGTTCACCGAGGAGGAGCATTTAGACTCTGCTGGGTGAGGTCACCTATGGTTTGATACTCAGTAAATTTCCCAAGAGGACCCTTCCGCCGCCTCTCCACCCTTCCCCTGGGGCTCCACACAGTGAGCTGCTTGCGTTTGCTCAAACCTACCAAAGGATATGATGCAGAAGTTCTGGAATCTGATTTTTAACAAGCTTCCTGGTTCTGAGGTAGCGAGCGCATGGACCTGGAAAAACAAAGAGCCTGGGAGAATTAAATGAAGACTCCCTCGCTTTGTTCTTGGGATGCAGGAGTCTCCCCAGGAGCTCTGTCTTGTTTCCACGCCCTGGGCCTCAGCGATCTGCTGACCCAAGTCCTTCCTCAGACAGGGAGCTTTTTCCTCTACTGCTTAATTGATTATTAACCCCCTTCTCTCTGTTCCTTCTATCCCATCTAGACCTCCGCTTCTCCACACGCAAGGTCTTCTGGATCTGGCTGCAGATTTCTGCATTTTGTCCTGTGATTTCTGTCTTTCTGAGTTTTATCTGTACAGGGACACATTTCCTCTGAAGTTACTCTTGACTGGGATCACTCACAAGTTATTAAACGACTGAGTATAAAATTAAATGAAAACCTGTAGTTTTACATGAAAGTTCGCATTATATACTCTTGGTTTCACGAGACTTTCCCTCGCCTACTTAGACCTCCTTGGGGACTTCTGCTGACGTCCTCACCTGCCTGCTTCACCAGGTCTCTTCCAACGGGAACTCCCAGTGACGTCGGTTTTGTCTTCCTCCTCTGGGTACTAAACACGTTCATCTTCCTTCCCCTGCTCAGGGCTCCTCTGTTCTTAGAAATCAGGCCAAGTTCTTGGGGTCTCTCCAACAGTGTGAACCCCCCCCCCCCACACTCCTCCTCCCTGAAATTCTCTACTGAGAAGCTCTGATGTGGATTCAGGACACAGATAGACCATGATGTGGAGGTGTGAGGCCTCAAAGAAAGAGCAGAAAAGCAGGCTCTGGCTTTGTTGCGGCATGCCATCTCTTGCGTATCGGACTGTGAAGTATCTACACTAACACATATATCTTGGAGTGTATTTGTACCTATTTCTTGGTTATTTTTCTTAATTCTATATCCCTTCTCTATATACATTGCTTTCCCAGATGGGTCGGTGGTAAAGAAGCAGCTTGCAAGGCAAGAGACAAAGGAGTCACAGGTCTGATCCCCGGGTCAGAAAGATCCCCTGGAGGAGGGTGTGGCAACCCGCTCCAGTGCTCTTGCCTGGAGAATCCCATGGACAGAGGAGCCTGGCGGGCTACAGTTCACGGAGTCACACGGAGTCGGACAGGACTGAGCATTTACACACACTTCCGTATAGACAACTCAACACAATACGCTGTATCTCTGTTCCTACCCACTTCTTTTTCTTAATTCTGTGCTGGGCCTGGGACTGTCTGTACTTGGGAGGAAACCCCTGCTCTAAAAGTCCTTCTGCAGGTGTTAAACAGAGAGAAACATACAGGATGAATGGAGCTTCAGTCTTCATATGATCTAAGCA
This sequence comes from Odocoileus virginianus, assembly GCF_023699985.2. Classification (NCBI taxonomy): domain Eukaryota; kingdom Metazoa; phylum Chordata; class Mammalia; order Artiodactyla; family Cervidae; genus Odocoileus; species Odocoileus virginianus. Next base: position 375,229 of record NC_069695.1, read on the forward strand.
GGAGGGGACTTCTTGCTCACTCGTGGCCCCAGCCAGCCTATCAGACTGGCAGGCAGCGGCGGATGTGTGGCCAAGACCCCGGCCAGCGGTGGCGTGCCAACGGTGGCCTGTCCCTTCCGCACACGCCCTTGAGGAGCGTGCACTGCAGTGGGGAAGAGCCGAACACCTGACTCGCCTTCTCTGTGTCCCACTGGGCAGTTGTGACCTATCCAAACGTGCATTCTTCATCCTGTTCAAAGGAACTCATCCTCTCCAAGCTTCTTGCAGTCTCTCAACAGCCCAGCGATTCCAATAAGCTCTGTGAGAAGAGGAGCTCTCCAGTACTCAGCTCCCGGTCTACAGCCCGGGTTCTCACTGCAGGACCGCGTGGAAGAAATGAACAGGAGAGGTGCTCGGAGCTGGGAGCTTCCTTCTTGGCAGAGAGTAGCGAGTGTGCGTCTCAGTCATGTCTGACTTTGTGAGACCCCGTGGGCTGGAGCCCGCCAGGCTCCTCTGTCGTGGGATTCTCCAGGCAAGAAGACTGGAGTGGGTCCCACTCCTCCTCCAGGGGATCTCTTCCCTTACGTCCGCTGCACTGGCGGGTGGATTCTTTACACTGGGCCACCTGGGAAGCCCAAGAGGGTAGAGTGGGTCTGATTAAGTCCAGGTAGGAATCAGGTTTTACTGAATCTCATGACACAGCTGAATGCAGGCCTGGTCAACCCCTTAAATCACAGCTATAATTGCTAACTGTTGACCTGATTTTTGCATGAGCTGCAGTTCTGTTTCTAAAATCAGACACATCTGATCAATGTGTAAACCTGGAGGCTGAATCAGCAATTACACAAGGAAAACACCAGGGTCCTCTTTTGAGCTCTATTAATATTTTCAGATCAGTGTAAGATTTTTACCTTTTTAACCAAAGAAAAAGTACGCCTGCTCCTCAGTTCATCACCAGCCTAGAGAGAGGACTTCTGACCCAGGGCTTTCTGAGTGTTAACCTTCTAAAGAGATGCCTTTTCTGCAGCGACTTTTCCTTGGTTCAGTAGCTGCTTTGTTTGCTGGATCCCTAGACTCACCAATGAGAGGAAGGGGGGGATGGTTTCCCCTTAATTAGAATGTCTTTCTCTTGTTTACAGGGAACATGTCAAAATCCATATGTATCAAGGTGTCTTATGAGCTTCACACCAGGTCCATGAAGTATACACAGGGAAAGTGGGTGTGTGCTAAATCGCTTCAGTCGTGTCTGACTCCCCGAAGCCCCGTGGACTGCAGCCTACCAGGTTCCTCCGTCCATGGGATTCCTCAGGCAAGACTACTGGAGTGGGTTGCCATTTCCTTCTCCAAGTAGGAACACTAATGGTCCTCTTTCACAGATGAGAAAACGGAGGCTTAAGGACGTGTCTGAATTTGTGTTGCTGCTGGGAAGCGAGACTGGGAGTCCAGTCCCGTCTCTTGTTGCCTGGTTTCTACCTGCTGGAGGCCTGGCACGTTGCCTCGATCTGCTAGGGCATCTCTTCCTAATTTCTCTCTCTCTCTTCTGGCTATGGAGGGTTATTAACCAGTGGTACCAATATGAGATGCTGTACAATTTCCTTCCCTAAGGCGCCAGGAATATAATCCCTTTTGTCTGTGACCAGAAGGGCATAATGATTTGAATCTCGTGTGAAGCAAGCTTGTAAGCCTGGCCTGTTCTGCACTTAATTATCTAGCTTTCCGAGGAGCAATCTGAGGGCACCCACGTGTCTGACACGTTTGCATCCTCAAAGTGCCGGTGGGGCTTAGGTAGAAGGCACGTAACCCTCTGAAAACCCTCAAGACTGTTAATGCTTGTTGCTCTGAAGACAACTCCTTTTCTAGATGTTAGCACCCATTTCTGTGGGTCACCTTCTCCAGGGAGATGCTGGCTATTTTTTGTAATTTTGTTCTTGACTCAACTCTAGTACTGGTTTTGTAGAGACAGAAAAGCGACCTCAGACTTGGATTGCTCTGCTGACCTCTTGTAAGTCAAATGGCGACTTCCACAAAGTGTGGTCTGTACCTCTCAGTCTCTTGGTCCCTTCAGTGCACGTATGACCATCGAGGAAAAAAACTCGTTGCTTCTCCAGCCCGCAACGGGTAACTCCAGGCTGGCCAGGGGCCCGATTTGTATCCGTCTCTGAAAAGCAAAGGAGCTGTGTCAACTCCTGTGGACCGATTGTGCCTTAGTCCTCTGAGTCTGCCTGGCTAGAGGCTGCCCGCCCGGCTTGCGCTGCCCAGGGGCACTGAATCACAGCAGAGACGGGAGAGTCTGCCCCCGCGGACGAGGAGCCGGGAGCCAGCGTGGACCTGGTCCCGGCACCTCACTGAGCCCGTCTGAAGCAAGCTTCACAGGCTGACTTTACGGTCGGGGTGAGGGAGCCGAGGGGCAGGTTCGGCCTGCAGCTGTGGCCGTCTCAGGGGCGCGTGGAGCTTGGTCAGTCCAGCACGAAGTGCGGACTTTGCAGAGCGCGTTTGTTGGGATTTCATTAGCAGCGCACGCTTTCAGGCCCTCAGAGGTGACTCCGCAGGGCTGTCCCTCCACTGCCCCAGACTTATCAGGGTGATGAGTGACGGCGTGCGGCTTAAGGCATGCGGCCTGTGCGCAGACAGGCGTCTAAGTTCAAGATCCATCTCCCGCACTGTCTCAGACAAGTCATTGGTATTTCTGGGTTCTTCACTTCCTTTCCTGTAAGATGGAAACACCCCTCAGAGAGCTAATACCCTCCATCTCAGCACTTCCACCCCCAAATGACGTGTGCGTGCGTGCCAAGCCCCTTCTGTCGTGTCTGACTCTCTGTGACCCCACGGACAGTAGTCTTCCAGGCTCCTCTGTCCACGGGTTTCTCCAGGAAGGAACACTGGAGTGGGTAGTCATGCTCTCCTCCAGGGGATCCTCCTGACCCAGGGATCGAACCTGCATCTCTTACGTCTCCTGCATCGGCAGGTGGGTTCTTTTCAACTAGTGCCACATAGGAAGCCCAAAATCTTACTTCAATATGTGACCTATACCTTTGTATCTCAACAGGCCGTTTCTTGAGTAGATTGAACTGAAATTGTCAACTTTGTAGAACCAAAAACAGCTTTGCCAAAATATATATATATTTTTAAAAGTTATTTTGTTATTTTCTTCCTGACTTATATTTGAAAAAAAAAAATGCCAGGGCTGAGATGGCGCTAAAAAAAACTGGTCAGGGAAAATTCACTGAACTTTTCCCCTTTGCCCTCTGCTTATTTTCATGTCTTAGTGTGTTTCAAGGTACAGCCAAGTTGTTAATGTTTTCTGTTTAATAAACAGAACACCTGTAACCTCTGCTCCTGAGGTTCTCAATCAGCTTGGCTATTAGCTAACAGGGAACTAGTTTGAACTGCCAAACTCAAGGTCACTTTCACCGTTCTTTCATTTGCATTCTCCCTGTAATTCACTGTGCTAATGCTCTCTCTGAAAACACCCTGCCTTAAATATATCATTGCTTTCTCCCTCGGGCCGGGAACAAATAATACAGCTCACGTGGTACAGAGGACCGAGCTGGATTAGCACAGTGATTCATATTTGGGGAACTGTGTTCCTGGGGCTCAAAGAGTGACATTCCTTTATACCTCCAAGAATAACCCTCCGAGTGCTGATAGATTAGTCACTGGCGTGGCTGGCTGCTGAGTGGCCTGCTTTGGCGCCTAGACGTGAGAACCGCGGGAGGCTTAGTGTGACCCGGGCTTCCTTCTGAGCTTCAGTGGGTCCTGGCTGCACGGAGAAGGCACTGGTTCTGAAATCTTCCTGAGAGGGACATCTCGAGAGGCAAGGGAGAGCTGGGTGGGACCTCGCCATCAGCGAAACGCTTGCTTTTCCCAGAGAGGATGGTTTGCACAGTTACCCCTGTTTAGTCACTAACACCTGAAGTGGGGCAGGCAAGCGATCCTGACTTCATAGCTGTCCTCCGCCCTTTCTACAGTCGACAGCTTTGTCCCCAAGCTTCCCGCCTCCCCACCCCCATCGTCCCTTAGAAGGAGTTGTCCCATCGTTACTCACTGTATACTTTTCTTCTGAAGTGGTTTTGTTAGACCATTTATTTTTCTGTTTTTCTTTTACATGAAACTGTTTTCAGGGTTATCCTGTGGGTTCAGAGCTTCCAGGAATTAGAACTTCCCTGACAGTGCAGCGGGTGAGGATCTGCCTGCTGATGCAGGGGACACGGGTTCAACCCCTGGCCTGGGAAGACCCCACGTGCTGCGGAGCAGCTGAGCCCTGAGGCCGTTGCTGAAGCTCGTGCCTCTGGAGCCTGGCTCTGCCCCAGGAGAAGCGACTGCCCTGAGCAGCCCGCGCTCCGCAGCCAGGAGGAGCCCCCACTCGCAGAACTGAGAAAGCCTGCCGGAGCAACGAACACCCAGTGCAACCAAAATAAAATAAAAAAATAAAGTTTTAAAAATTCAAGGAATTAGTGATAGCGGTTGAATCCCTTTTCTACGGCTTCGCTCGTGGCTCAGCTGGTAAAGAATCCGCCTGCAAAGCGGGAGACCTGGGTTTGATCCCTGGTTTGGGAAGATCCCCTGGAGGAGGGCATGGCAACCCACTCCAGAGCTCTTGCCTGGAGAATCCCATGGACGGAGGAGCCTGGCGGGGTACAGTCACGGGGTCACAAAGACTCGGACACAACTGAGCAGCTACGCACAGCACACAGCGCCCTTTTCTAGAGGTCTTCCTTTTTCTGATTTCCCAGAGTCTTCAGGTTTTCATACGCGTTCACCTGGAGAAATTTATCAATATCAATACCTTCACTTTTTCTTCCACATAAGTGGGCACGTTATTGGTTATTTTCCTTAAAAATAAAAATATGGTGGATGATTTTAAAAAGATCTACAAGAAAGTAATGTGCTGGTGACTTTGATACTTTAAGTAGGACATGTGAATGGATGTGAAACAGTTAAGCCCTAAAAGAACACAAACAAAAAAATCACTGGGCTGCTGTGGATGGAAGGATTTAGGGTAAAGGGGAGGGTAATGTTGTGGCAATACAGGAAGTAAACACAGGCTGAAGGTCATGGACGAGGCAGGAGAGGGACTTTAATGTGGCCTAGAACCTGAATTAACTCTTCCTAACCTTGGTTTCCCCCCAGTTATCAGTGAGTTTAGGCGAAAGTGCAAGCGGCCAATGAGAGGTTTTGGAGACTTTGATCCTCGATATGCAATCTAAAGATTGAAAGATTATCTTTTCTCTCTAATTAAATTTCCTCTAACCTTGTATCGCATGGTTGCAAGGTGAGTAGGCAAGATCCAACCTGCTGGGTGAGGCAGCTTCCCAGGGAGACTGGGAGAGGCCACGTCCTGCCGAGGGAAGACCTCTGTGGTCATAGTTAGAAGCAGGAGTTACTGAAACAGCGGCTACCTGTTTGTATAAGTGAGCAGGGCCTGGCGGGGAGGGGCGTTTCGGGGAGAATAGATCCATGTATGTGGGTGGCTGAGTCTCTCCGCTGTTCATCTGAAACAATCACCACATTGTAAATCAGCTGTACCTCAATACAAAGTAAGAAGCTAAAAATAAATACATAGGTTAGCAGAGACAGATAGTGAAACACATCAAGAGCATTTTTTTTTTTTTCCTGAGATGCTGATGTTGATGTAAGTAGCCCTAAGAGCAATTTCAGTCTTCTAGGTCAACAGGAGTGTGTGTGCGTGTTAGGTCGCCTCAGTCGTGTCCAACTCTCTGCAGTCCTGTGGACTGTACCCCGCCAGGCTCCTCTGTCCATGGGGTTCTCCAGGCAAGAATACTGCAGTGGTTGCCATTTCCTTCTCCAGGGGATCTTCCCAACCCCGATCGAGCCCGCGTCTCTTACACCTCCAACATTGGCAGGCAGGGTCTTTACCACTGGTACCACCCGGGAAGCCCCAGGTACATCTACAATTAAAAGGACGATCTGTTGTCAACCCATGTGTTTCATAGCAGCCCAGTGTAGATGCAAAATCACAGTATGACTGAAGCCCTGGGTAACACATGGGTCTAGGCATTTACGTGAGCCCTTTTGTCTTGGGGAGGAGGTACCCAAGATTCCAAGGGTTCTGCAGATTCTCCTCTTTTCTCTTCCCGTTGGTCTAAAGAGCATTATTTGCTAAACAATTCTATGCTCGGGACCTTGAGGGTATTTTGTGCACCCAGTTCACTTGGAGGTAATGGATGTCTCAGAGGGTCATGTCCGTCCCTCAAGATCATGCAGGTAACTAGCAGCACAAAAATACTGCTGCTCTTTAAAGAAAAGTTTGGTGTGTTTATTTTATTAATATTCGGCTGCACGGGTGCTGGCTGCGACACGTGGAATCCACGCTATGTCGCCCAGGCTCAGCGGCTGGGGCGCGCGGGCTTAGTTGGTCCGAGGTGTGTGGGATCTTGGTTCCCCGACCAGAGACCAAATTCTCGTCTCCTGCGCTGGGAGGCGGGTTCTCAACCACTGGGCCGCCAAAGTCCCCTCCTCTGCTCTCACGCACAGTGGAGCACTCTATGCCATCAAGAGTCATCCTTGTGGATTTGACTTTGCTTTCCTTTTGCACCAGCCACAGTCCACATGCTGCAAAGTGGAGACGGAGAAGAACCGTTCTCTTGTGTGAACTATTTATTCCTTTTTGGGAAAGACGGAGAGAGTCTGGAGCAGTAGATGAAGGGGCCCCTCACACCGTGGGGTGACTGGAGGGGTCCCCAAATTACCACGGGTATGAGATTCCTAGGGTGGCCCTAGCAAGTTACCACAAACCTGGTGGCTTAAAACAGCAGGAGACCTAGTCTCACCGTTCAGGAAGCCAGAAGTCTGAAATCAAAGCTTCTGGAAGTTCTAGGGGAGAATCCTCCCGCTTCTGCCTGGGTTCTGGTGGCCGCCCACAGCCCTTGGGCCCGCTGGTCTGCGGCTGCTTCACTCCGGTCTCTGCTTCCTGGGCATCTCTGTCGGGACTTTTCTGTCTCTTATAACAACGCCATCATTGAGCGTAGGGCCCACTCAAGTCCAGGATGATTTTAAGTCAGTTCCTACCTTGATTACATCTGCATAGGCCCTGCTTCTTTTCTTGGAAATTCATTTATTTTTCATTGCAGGACAGTTGCTTTGCCCTGCTGTGCTGGCTTCTGCTCACGAACGTCCCCTCCTCCCGCCGCCCACCCCTCCCATCCCTCCAGGCTGCACCCCTGTGTTACCCAGAAACTTCGCGTTCTGTCTGTAACAGTTCACAGGTGGGGATGAGTGTATTTCAATGCTACTCTCTCAGTTCTCACGCCCCTCCTACCCCTCTGTGTCCATGAGTCTGTTCGCTAGGAAGAGAAACTCTGTTTCTGAGTGACATTGCTCTCTGAGGTTTTGGGTGGACTTGAATTTTGAAGAGACACTATTCCACTCACTAGATCATTTATTCTAAAATAACAGCTAATAGCTAGATACTAAATTGCAAGTTTTATATAAAAATGAGGAGATCATTTTTTTCTATTGGAGAAACCTTGTGATGGTCCATTGCAAAGCTGAAATTCTGGAGTTAAAACTCCCTAGCAAAAGGCTAGAAGGTAATATTAAGCACTCAATAAAGTTTTAAGAGAATAATATATTTTTAGTGTGGTTTTCTGTGCCAAGCATTGCATGCAGTGATTCACTTGGACCATCTCACTGAATCCTTTACAAACCCCTGGAAAGCCGGTGGCATCACGGTCCTCACTCTCTGCTGTTCAGTCGCTCGGTCGTGTCTGACCCGCTGCGACCCCACAGACTGCAGCACGCCAGGCCTCCCGTCCTTCGCTGTCTCCCCGAGTTTGCTCAGACTCGTGTCCATTGAGGCGGTGATGCCATCCCACCATCTCATCCCCTGTCGTCCCCTTCTCCTCCTGCCCTCAGTCTTTCCCAGCGTCAGGGGCTTTTACAAGGAGTCAGCCCCCCCAGGAGGTGGCCAGAGGACAGGTTGGGGACTGGGGTTCGGGAAGCCCCAGCTCTCGGCTCTGTGTTGGCTCAGGGCTCCTCATGCCTGTCTCCCTGTAACCCGCAGAGAAGTGGATCTGTGGCCCTGGATGTTGATAATGATCAGCCGTAGCGGCTCTGGATCCGATGGGGCTGACAACTTGAGGTGGGGATACTGACGGGGTGGGGACGCTGCGGGAAGGGCTGATCTTTGACGCAGACACTTGAGTTCAGATCCCCTCTCGACAACGTGCTGGTGACAGCTCTGTGTGTTAGTTTCTTCTCTTTGTGCAACAAATTACACAGACTTCGTGTCTCAAACAACACTAGTTTATTATCTTTTAGTTCTGGAGTTCTGGCAAATTGGGGAACAAAATGGCAAAACTGTGGAAACAAAAGGCGTTACAGCTCCACTGAGACCATTTCCTCTTGTGTCTGAAAGCATTCCGAAGATTTTATGAAAAGTTGAGTGAAGCATTTAAGCTGAGAGAGACCCCTTCCTGGAGGTCCCCCAAAGGCTGGGAACAACTGAATGCAGGGAAAATCAAAGGACGCCTTGAGGCCTTCAAGTAATGCCCCAGACTTGAAGCTTTAGCTCACGGCATATTGGAAGCCTGCTGGCACAGTCTCTGACTTCTGTAGCTGGAGCAGATATAGATTCTGGGTGCATGGGCTCCACTGAGCGAGCCAGCCTGTGGAAGAACAGCACCGACTGGCTAGTGTATTTAGATACAGATGCTGACTCAGAACCAGAGGACCTACCTCCAAGCCACCGCCACCATCATCGCCATGAGCTCCCTGGACCTGCAAGTGACACTCGTGGCGTGATTTCTGCAGAGAAGCGTCACCTCCATTCTCACCCACTTCCCCAGCCCCTCACTACGGGCTCCTTCGGGTTAAGTCTTCCAGCCTCCAGAGAAGCCTTGCGCAACTGCAAATGCCCTTGACAGAATAACACTAGTGGGTTCTACGGGAGACTTAAAAGATCATTTCTTTCAATATCATCATTTTCTGAGGAGGAGACTGCAGAACTCAGGATTTAGATTACAGGAGGCAGTCACCATCCAAGACCACCCTGCCTCTGACTCCAACTGCGAGTTCGAGGGGTTCCCAAACCACCCTTGGATTTGATCATCTGCTGCAAAGACTTGCAGAACTCACTGAAAGCTATTATTTTCATGGTTATAGCTGACTATGGAGAAAGGATACAGGTAGGATATAATAGTCAGAGGAAGAGACTCGGGGAGGGGGGGTGCCCAGGGGGTTACAAATGCACAGTGTCTGCTGTTCTTTTCCCACGGAGTCAGGACACGTCAGTCTCCTGGTACTGATGGGAGATGATACACATGGAGTATCCCTCCCCAACCAGGGCAGCTCATCCGAGTCTTGGGGTTCGGAGGGTTTGGGGCAGCCTTACACAGGTACGATTGATTGACAGCCCACGTGGTAGACCTCAGTTTCTTACCTCCAGATTCCTCCAGGCGTGCCCCAGAGCCCCTGCCCTCAATGACATCGGTGGTCTTTCTGGGATGGCCAGTCACCACTTTAAACTAAAACACTGCTATTAGGGATTACCTCCTAGAAGCCAATTCTGAAGTCCAGAGCCCTTCAAGCAAGGTTAAATTCTATCTTACATTATCCTGAGAAGTTAAATGACTCAATCCTAGTCATATGGCTTAGCCAAAATATTTAAATTGTTACAACTCAGTAATTCTTCATAGCCTTTAATGATCCGTACAGAAGCAGTCTCGCATAGTGGTTAAGAGTTTGGATTCTGGGGACTTCCCTGGTGGTCCAGTGGTTAAGAATCTGCCTGCCAGTGCAGGGGAAGAAGGTTCCACCCCTGGTCCAGAAAGATTCCACACACTGCAGAGCAAGTCAGCCCATGCAGGTCAACTACTGCAGCCACGCTCTGCAGCACGGAAGCCAGCACAGGGGGCAGCCTGTGCCCCGGGACCAGAGAGCAGCCCCCACCCGCCGCAGCTAGAGAAAGCCCTCGGGCAGCAGTGCAGACCCAGCACCGTCAAAATTCTAAGCAAATAAACTCAACCAATGAAAGAGTTTGGATCGGGAGTTGGAGCGCAGGGTCAGGTTGCAGCCCTGCGTTTACAACTGTGTGACTTGGGCAGGTTCCCACCCTCTCGGTCCCTCAGTCCCTTATTTATAAAACGGGGATGATAATAAAACCTAACATAGAATCAATACATGCAAAAACTTAGACCAATATGTAGCACATATTAAGTCCTTGATTGCTTTAGGTTTTAATATTATTAAGCAGCAAAAACATGCAAATAATCAGAAAGTAAAATGTACACATAATCTTATTGTCTTTCCACCTGATTGACACCTATCTGTCTGAGAATCTGTATTTCCAAACCTTTGCTACTCCTAAACAACAATAAACAAATTATACTACACGTAGTCTACAATTTCATTTTTACCTAAGATTTTCATCAACCATTTTTTTTTTTTTTTACTCTGAAGTCAATGAGGATTTTGGACATTACATAATTCTTGAATGAATGTGGAAAAGCTAAACAACCCAATGACAACATTTCTGGTTGTATAAGCATTTAATATGTGAGCGGTTGAAGGCCGCTTGGCTTAGAGAGGCTGAAAAGGTTTTTTGATTTGTGTAAAGTCATGATAACAAGTGTGTGTCCCCCACACAGTCCTGCTCCACGTCTCTGATTCTTTTATCACGTAGGAGAATAGTATTTGTCAGGAAATGCTTTCTGTACGTTGAGAAAGAAAAATAACCTTGTGGAAATGTCTGCCCACCTCTGTGGCAAATTTCCAGTTTTCCAGTAGTACAGTTGCAAAATATTGTCTTTAGCTGTTATGACTAGAACTGAAAAGAGGTATGTGAAAAAAAAAAACCAAACAGAGAGAGAAAGAGACAATTAATGTTCGGTCACGGGGAAATGTGATTACGGTCCTCCCATGTGGTGGGTGCTGGGCTGGCCCACTAGAGGGAAACCAAGTCACAGAAGACTTCATGTGGGTGTCCCGGGTCACCCAGCCTAGCAGGAGATGAATGCACAAGGCCGGACAAATGACATGCTAAGGAGATGCTCGGACCCAGGGTGTGGGGCTGGGATAGAAGAAATAGTTCATTCTGATGGGGCTACGTGAAAGTGAAGACACCTGGGTTCTGCCCTTAAAGATTTCTGGGGGCGCCCTGGTGGGGGAGGGCACCCGCTCCGTTAGGATGAGAGCCTGTCACCCGAGGCATCTCCGAGACAGGTTATTTCGAGAAAGCTGAATCAAGGCTGGTGAGACATGTCGCCCTTCGTGGAAAGCCGCCCAGCATAGGACTTTCCTTCTCACCCGTCAGAGAGACGTTACATGTGCCTTTTGTGAGCGGGCCGGTGGAAGCATCCTCAAACACTGTCCTCCTGCAGAAATGATTCTTTCCTCACCTTCCTTTTTCGATAGCGGATTGATTAAACGAATGATATCAGGCATTCACAGAGGTACTTCTTACCTTTCACAGATGGTTAGGGTCATCAGCATGAGCAACCTTGTGGGAAAGATTGGGTGGGAGACATAGAACCCAGTGAGGACAGGGAGGCCCAGGTCAGGGCTGAGTACAGACCTCCTACTGTTCTTTGTACTTCATCTCATAAGCCCCCAGCTTTCTGGCTTTCTTCTTTCTTTTTTCCATTTTTTAATGGGCGAGAGTCCAAATCTCACAGCGCACTGGCACCATTTACATTTTAAGAGGCTTAAATTTTTAATTTTCTTTTCCATTTCATTGGAACATTTTAGAAAGTCGCTTTTTACTGCATCAAATTCTGAACACATCCTCCCACTTTGATCCTCACCCCTGCAGAGCCTGGGCAAGGCTGGACTTTGAGGGAATCAGTAAAGGTGACGGGAAGTACAACAGGTTGAGAATGTTCCAGTGAAAACCGGGCCAAAGACTCCTGCCTTGTGACACCCCATTACACGAGGGAGATGGTGGAGGGTGGGTTTGGGTTTTTGGATTCCAACAGCCCAGGTGCTCAGAGTCTACCTACCATGCCCTCTGCAGCTGAAAACACCTTCAACCTTCTGTCCCCCAAAGCATGATCCAAGGCCTGCCTCCTCCCTTGTCTCGGAGAGCTGAAGTGCATTCAACTGCAGTCACTGCATTCCATGATGGACACTGATGCAATGTGTCCACTGAATTGCCAACTGAATGTTGTCCTCGTTAGATTTCAGGAAGAACAGTCAGTGGTTCCATTCAGATTTCCTACCTTATTTTGGTTTCCCCCTTAAGCAACTGCTTAATTGGCTTGCTTCCCCCGAGACCAAACATTTTCCTGTGGTGAGAGCAGAGAAAATTAATAGCTTCTGGAATATAGAACAATTGGGCCAGGATGTTGGAAAGGAATCTCCCTTTTCTAAGGTTCTTCTTGGAAGAGGATCTTTGTTATCATATTAGTGGAGACCTGCCTCCTAACATTGCCTGATGTTACCACCGCTGTGGCCCAAGCCCATGGTTTAAAGAGGTGAAAAGCAAAAGAACAGCAGTCAACCGTTAACAGAAGTGCAAGCTAAGGTGCCAGGCCAGCACTCACAAGCTCAAGCCAGAATAGCCTATTGTTCCTGAGAAAGCCCAGAAAACATAGATCATCACCATGTAGCTCCATCGCAGTAGACATTTCCTTGTCCCTGTCGTCAAATCACCTGTTCTTTTGAGTTTACAAATAGGAAGGATCTGCACAGAAGGGCAGAGAAGGCAATGGCACCCCACTCCAGTACTCTTGCCTGGAAAATCCCATGGACGGAGGAGCCTGGTAGGCTGCAATCCATGGGGTCGCTAAGAGTCGGACATCACAGGGACTTCACTTTCATGCACTGGAGAAGGAAATGGCAGCCCACTCCAGTGTTCTTGCCTGGAGAATCCCAGGGACGGGAGAGCCTGGTGGGCTGCCGTCTATGGGGTCGCACAGAGTCGGACACGACTGAAGCGACTTAGCAGCAGCAGCACCACAAAAAGGATTTTTACCTGTGAATTGTGATGACATTCCTTCACTTTTTTTAAAACGACATTTTTTCCCCTTTCTTCTTCTTCTTCTTTTTTGGCCACATCCTGGAGCATGCCGGATCTTAGTTCCCCAACCAGGGATCAAACCTGCTCACCCTGCATCAGAAAAGTGGAATTTTAACCACTGGACCGCCACTGGAGTGCCAACATTCCTCCTTTAAATCTCTATTGAGAGTAGCATGTGTGCTAAGTCACTTCAGTCATGTCCAACTCTTTGTGACCCCGTGGATGTAGCTCAGCAGGTTCCAGGTTCCCACTGGAGTGGGGTGCCATGCCCTCCTCCAGGACATCTTCCTGACCCAGGGGTCAAACCCTATCTCTCATGTCTCCTGCACTGGCGGGTGGGTTCTTGACCACGAGCACCACCTGGGAAGCCCTGTGAGTGGTATACCTGTTAGTCTGCAGAATTTCTGTTTTAAATAAAAACACCTAGTTTTGCATTTTCCTGCACCTGTTGACAACTTGTTAAAATATTGTCTCCTCTCCCAGGAAAATAATTACCTTGGTGTTTAAGGCTTAGAACTGTTCATCCCTGCCTCTCCTTTTCCCCTTGTCAAGTCAACCGTGCACATTAATCTGTTCAAACGTCCAACAGGCATTTGCTGACTCCCTCTGTGTCATGTGAGGACCTGAGAAAGTCCAGGGTGACCGGTAAGAGCAAGCGGGGGTCCTGCAGCCCTGCGAGGACTCTGGAGTTTCTGTAACTGAACAGCTAAAGCCTTGAAGGGCAGTGAGATGCGGTCAGCTTGAAAAGGCTCAGTCCAGCTTGTGAATCAATTTGAGGAACAGGTGTTGGCTGCAAAAACGGGGTGACGGGGGAGGGGGAGGGATTCAAGCTCTGTCTTGATGGGAGATTTGACAGAACCTCTTGATGGACTGGATGGGAATCTCAAGGAGGGAAGTATAGAAATGACTCTTTCTTCCTCTGATTTCTGCCCGGACTGCTTAGTTAATTTCACTTTAGGTGACCTTTCTCCTCTGGCTGGGTAACTTGCCTCACTCCCAGGCAGAAATGAGCTGAGCTAGTTCTTGCCCTCTGGGACCTTGACTGGGAGAGGCAGGTCAACTCCACAGGAGGTTTCTTTGGCAGAATAATTACCTGAAGATTATTTTTTCCTTTAATTCAAGATGTTATAAAAACAATAAAATAATTTGGAAGCGGCTGGAGCCACACTCCATAACAGTGATTAGTTATAGGTTTTATATTATACTTCATGACCTCTTAGAAATATAAAATGAGTTTGGTTATAAATAGCAATTCCTCTTCATGAAAGAATTGGCTTGAACTCTTTATTAGTATCAACAAGCAAAGGATTCTGGCTTGGAATTTGTTTCTCCTCCAGGTCTGGAGATATTTTTGTCTGTTTGGTTGAAGGCACCATATTGTCTTGCCCCAGGACATCTGGGGAGGAATATTCATTTCCTGGTTTTTTGGCCTCCTAGGAGTGATTCTTTTCTCTTTGCTTGGGCAAAGAGTGTCAAGTGCACTTTGAATAATGGGTGTTTGTCAACTGACCTTCACAGGAGGCTTTGTTTCTCCTCAAAATTCTTTTAAGATTTCATTGTAATTATTTTATTAGTAACTAATCACAATTAATAACAAATATAATAGGTACTACATAGCAAATGCCAAGAAACTGTTTATGGGGACTCAACTGTCTTTCATCCAAAGTCATGAGGTTGCTTAGTAGTGGGGACAGAGTCTGAACCCCGATGGAGCTGGTTTCAAAGCCCTAACTCTTTTTGTTTGTCTGTTTCTTTTTGAAATATAGTTGAATTACAATGTTGTGTTGATTACTACTGTATAGCAAAGTGACTCACACACACGTATACACTCTTTTTCATATGATTTTCCATCTGGATTTATTACGGGTTGTTGACTACGTTCCCTGTGCTGTACATTAGACCCATGTTGTTTATCCATTCCATGCACGCCAGTTTGCATCTGCTGATCCCAAACTCCCACCCCTATGCGCTCCCACCACCCTGCCCCCTTGGCAACCACCAGTCTATTCTCTAAATCCCTATTTTGTTTCTGTTTCATCGATAGGTTCATTTGTGTCATATTTTAGATTCCACATATAAGTGATCTCACAGGGGATCTGTCTTTCTAACTTCGCTTAGTGTGATAGTCTCCAGTTGCATCCATGTTGCCGCAAAGTGGCATTACTTTGTTCTTTTCCTTTTTTGTAAAGCCCTGGCTCTTGGCTGTTGCCTCGGGGTGGGGCTGGGGGAGGCCCCGGTGACCTGCGTCCTCTGTGCTGAGGTTTTCCATGGCAGCCGTTCTCCTCTGTGGTCTACGATCACCATGCGCTCTGCCAAGTGGAGGGACGTTTAAAACCTCCTAAAGAGGAAACGGTGACTTCCTCCCTGGCACCCCAGTTGAATGTAATCTCGTCCAGGTCTGACATCCTGTGTATTACTACACATCCTCTTTGATTTTTTGTTGCTGTTGTTTTTTGCTTTGTAGTCTTCCTTGGTTATATCAAAAAAGAAATCCTTTTCTTCCTCACTTTGTCTTAATCATTCCCTCTCCAAGCTGAAATGGATAATTGAGTGATCATAGCTGATAAAAGTAAGAGTCAAAGAAAATAATAATAAAAACTAAGAGTCAGTGATGCAGTTTTATTTAAAAAAAAAGTGTGTTCTAGAGTTGGTTCTGCCATATTACTGATTGTTTTCAAAAACACAATTTTGTTTGGTTTGTTTTATATTTTTTTGGTTGCCCCTCTCAGTATGTGGGATCTTAGTTTCCCAACCAGGAACAGACTCAAGCCTCCTGCATTGGAAGCATGGAGTCTTCACCACTGGACCACCAGGGAAGTCTCTCTCATTTCTGATTATGGATATTATCTTAGATAAACCAGTAATTCCTTCTTCATTTCAAAGCACAGTGACTGGTAAAAGTAGGTACTTAATCTATGATAATTGATTAGCTTAATTAATCTATCTTAATCTAAAAAGAGGTTAAGCGTTCATTTACTCAACAAACCTGTATTGAATACATATATACCCTCTCTTTTTCATTCTATTTTATTTAATTTTTACTAGTTGGAGGATAATTGCTTCAATGTGTTGGTTTCTGTATATATATAGCTGTTTCACTTTGTTGTACATTAGAAAATAGCATGTTATAAAGAAGTTATACTCCAATAAATTTTTAAAAATTTTTTTAAAAATGAAAAAATGTGTATTGAAGGCCCTCTATATGCCCAGGACCATGCCGAGGACTGGGGTGCATAGACAATGCTGAGATTTAGAACCTCCAGGATCGTCTAAACTTGGGTTCAAATCCTGCTCTGTCCCACTCTAACTGTGAATCTAGACAAATTACTTTATCTCTCTGAGCTTCAGATTTTTCATACAATACTTAGGGCTAATCAGAGAACTGTTAGGAAGATTGAAGGAGGGCGCATACACAGCCCTTAGCAGAGTCCTGGCGCATCATGAGCCCTCAGGACGTGCTTCCTGGGATGAATGACGGGCAGATGGCTTAAGCAGTGAAGAGTCCGCCTGCGGATGGGAAAGCCACAGGAGATTCGGGTTTGATCCCTGGGCCAGGAAGATCCCCGGGGGCAGAACCCTCTCCACTATTCTTGCCGGGGAAATCCCACGGACAGAGGAACCTGGAGGGCTGCAGCCCTGAGGTGGCAGAGTCGGACAGACTGAACGACTAACGCCCACACACATATTCTCATGCATACACATCTGTGCGTGGGGCATAGTGATTTTTAATGTTGGGGAGAAGAAGGGTGAAAATATCTAAAATTATATTTAAAAACTAAACCACACATCTTCTATACAACCCAGACTGTGGTGTATCTCAGTGATGCTTTTTGCTGCTGCGGACAAGAGCAGGGATTTCGGATGGAAGCAGGAGAGGGTGGTGCGCCGTGCATGACAGTATCTGGAGACGAAAACTTCAATTTGTCAGCAGGGAACCAGCCAACTTGAACCGGAGGCCCTCAGTGTCCCGTGGTGCTCCCATAGCATGTGAATCTGTTTTAAAGGACAGATTTCAGTTCTGATGTAAATTTAGACACTGCTGTAACCCAGCAGTAGCTGGATTTTCCGCGTGAAGACGGCCATGGCCCGCTGGATGCAGGCAGGGAAGGAGGCCAGCCCGCACTGATCCGGTCTCTGTGGCGGCCAGGCCGTTTGGAAGGAGTGCCTCCTGGATGCGGGCTGAGGTTTGTGCGGGGTCCAGGGTGGGCAGGGCATCGGAAGGACTGCACCCCAGTCCTGAGCGCTTGGCATCAGGTGAGTGGGTGGGCCTGACCCCAGCGATCTGGACGTTCGACAGCGGACGGGGCAGGCGGGAGCGCGGCGCAGCGGTCCTCAAAGTGCAGCCAGGCAGGCGGGGCGCAGACCCTCACCTCGGGCTGAGGCTCAGGCCACGGCCCGTCTGCTCTGTGGACCTGGAATTCCCGTCCCTCCATATTTCAGGTCTCTGTGGCCACAGCACAGAACCTGTCAAGGCCACTTTAAAGGACCCCAATACCTCTATTTAAGGGCTTCCCAGACTGCAGGTGGAGCCAGACCTGGAGGTAAGGGTCAGGGGCCACTTTGCTGGGAGAAAGAGTTTCAGAGGCTGGGAAACAGCAGGATTCCTTCTAGAATCTGCACAATTTCTACTCTTATCTCATCTTCCTATTTTCTAGTTGTTTTTAATTAGTACTAATAGCCCGTATTGCTTGCTTAGTAAAAACCCAGAAATCCAATACACACTATTAAAACTACCCCCTGTATCCACTAACCAAAATGATCCAAAATGTCCCGGGCAGCCCTGTGCCTCAGCTGAACTTGGTTTTATGGCTTCCTTGTATTGAAAACATTATACACAGAAGCCATAAAACCAACTCAGTTTTTAAAAATAATTTTTATGTGTCCTTTCCTATAAATTGACAAATTGAAGACAATCCCTTGCCCATTTTTCACTTGTGGGTTTGGAAAGCAGTTCCTGTTTCACGGAGTCTTAAGAAAGAGTGTTGTTGCGATGGGAAAGTGCTCACATGGGTGAGCTGTTTTTGTAATGAAAACTGTATTCCAGATTAAACCAGCCACACTGGAAGTTCCTTACAGGCAAGATCTATTTGGAACACACCATTTCAAGATACACAGAACCTTTGGTGAAAACCATTTCATTGAACCATTGGTTCAATCAATGTCAAATGCCTCCCCCGCAGACTGGAGCCACTGAGCCTTGGAGGTACTTTATCCTTGAAACCAAAACAGGACCAGCTTGCCCAAGTCAGGGCCACTGGCCTTAGACAGTTGGCTTTTCTAGTTGACATCCCTCTTCGTTTGAACGGGACTTCCCTGGTGGCTCAGATGGTGAAAGAATCTGCCTGCCGTGCAGGAGACCAAGGTTGGGTCCCTGGGTTGAGAAAATCCCCTGGAGAAGGGAATGGCTGCCCCAGTATTCCCATCTAGACAATTCCATGGACAGAGGAACCTGGCGGGTTACAGTCCACGGGGTCGCAAAGAGTCGGACACGACTGAGTGACTAACGCACTCTTCCTCTGAAACCGTGTGCCCTGCCGTGAGGTGGGAGGTCCCTTTAATACCGGCAAGCGTTTGCCCAGCCTCATCTCCACCAGGGGGAAGGGGCAGCTGCTGAAGTGTGACCGGGAACTTCCCCGGTGGTCCAGTGGTTGAGACTCCACAGTTCCACTGCAGGGCATGGGTTCGATCTGTGCGGAACAAAAGAAGAAAACAGAAATGTGTGTGACTGAGCCAGCTTGCCACCTCCCTGCTCACCCCCGCTCTCGACACCCCCTCCTGCCCATATTCCTGTGAACGTCCCCCTAGGTGCTCACGTCCGACATCGCAGAGTCGGCCTGCTTCAAGGACCAGTTGTGCTTTTGTGAAAAGCTTTGCCCTGTCAAGGGGGCACCCTCCTGAGGGCTCTGACTCAGTGGGGACTGCAGAAATCCGTAAACGCCGCGCAGCCGCCGGAGTGCGGCGGCGCCCTGAGTCCCGGGTGAGCCCAGCCTGCCCCGTCTCGTGGACACGCAGGACCCCTCCCCGCTGCCTCCTTCTGCACGTCCACTCCAATGCCCCTCCTCCGTAAATGTGTCTGCTTCTCAGCTTCTGCCCTGAACCAGTTACAACATCTGGCTCCCTCTTTAAGAGTGGAATAAAAGCTTAGGCTTGTGTTCATCTTATGTCCTTATGAGTTTTTAACTCATCTTCTGACACCAGCTTCTCACTCACCGCCTCCTTATCCTTCACTTTCTTCCCTCTGTCCTTTTTCCAAATGTCTCTCGAGTGTGTCTCGTCCCCTGAGACCCCCGCAGTCATTGTTCACTGGAACCGAGACCCTGGTCTCCAGCCTCGGGTCCTCCCCTGCCCGCCCCCCAAGGCTTCCCTGGGGGCTCAGAGGTGAATAATCTCCTTCAGGGCAGGAGAGGTTCAGTCCCTGGGCTGGGAAGATCCCTGGAGAAGGAAATGGCAACGCACTCCAGTGTTCTCACCTGGAGAATCCCATGGATGGAGGAGCCTGGCGGGCCACAGTCTATACGGTCGCGAAGATCCGACTGGGAGACTGACCCATATACGCACACACACGTTCCTCCTCACGCGGTGTTCTACACACTATGGCTCCTTAAGCTAGAATCCCAGTCCATTTATCCATTTTCTGCTTAAAACCCCTCAGAGGCTTTGCGTCACCTTCGCTCGCTGGGTCTGTGAGACACACGCGAGTGGCCTGCTTCACGTGGGACCTCAGCCCCCGAGCAGGGATCGAGCCGGAGCCCGTGTCTTCTCCTGCGCTCCCTGCCCCCCTCTGCTCCACTAGGTGACCTCCGAGGCACCCATGATCTCTCAGCTTAGACGCAGCGGGAGGAAAAAGCCTTTTTTCTCCACCCTCCTCGGTTCCATGTCTAGGGCCTGGGAGTCAAACTGAAAAAAGATTAAATAAAAACAATTTTAATTCTGTACCTTGCATGAAGCTTCGTAGGGAAAATGGGACTCAAGGAGGTGGTCGGATGATTAGGGCTTATATACCACGTTAAGCTAAAGAAAGGAGAAGGGGTTTGGGGCTTCTGGGCTGGGGAGCAACATAGCGGGAGAGGAAATTCGGGGTGAAAGAGGATCTTCTTGTTATGCACATAATAGTTGTTTCCTGAGTAGCTCTCTTCCTGGTATAGACATCTTTCCAAATGGAAATTACATGATAAATGTGAACTTCCTTTTCAAAAGGAGAAATTTATACCTTATTTTTAGGCAGCTGCGGAAGGTAAAGAGCTTTTCCTGCATCTGCTGGTTCTCAGTTGCCTTTATCTCAAAATAATCCAAATGCCATAGGGGCACATTTTGGGGTGATGTGTTTTGACGTCATTTCCTGTGGAAAGACTTGTCCATTGTGAGTCTTGTTCTTTCTCTACAGTAGAGTACAGGACGTGGGGCCTGGGCCCTGAGAGTGGCCTAGGAAGGCAGTGGTAACTTTTTTTTATATGAAGACTTTGCAATAGTTTTAAGCTGTAGAGTTTTACAGCATCCAGAGACCATCCTTCACCACCTCTTCTTTTAAACAGAGAGGTTAATCTACACCCTTGGAGCCCACAGCTGGTATTGTAGCTCGTCTCTGAAAGTGTAACCAGCATGACCTGAGTTCTAGAGTCCTGCTACTCAAAATGTGGCTTGTGGGAACAGAAGCATTGGCATTCCTTGGAGCTTATTGGAAATGCAGAAGTTCAGGCCTCACCCCGACCTTCTGACTCATTTTAATAAGATGTCTGGGTGATTCAGATCCACATTAAAATGTAAGAATCCCATATATACTAACCTATTGACCTTGGACAAATGACTTAGCCACAGAGATACTTCAGCTTCGAAGTAGGGTTCCTACTTTATTTGTACCTAAAAGGGCTGTTGGGAAGAGGAAGAGAGAGCGCTTAGAATCACGGCTTTTAGTAAGACCTTGACAATATTAGCTTTTGATAATATGACACCTGTGTGAAGGGCCAGCTCAGAGACCGGAGCGTTCTCGGGAGCCAAAGCTTGCAGATCCAGTTTGGAGATTTATTTCAAGGAGTTTAGTTTATTAATGTTGGACTCTCTCACTTAGGAAAGATTCTTCTGTTTGTGATCATCTTCAAAGAGGGCTTGAAGACTAGTGTTAGGAGCAGTTAAAAGACAAACTCAGGTCATCTGGACTTTTTGAGAATTGTTCTGTATATAAATACATAACCTTGTGCTTCTTTGTCTTGATTGCTGTCTGTGAATTTCTCCTGGTGTCACATGTCTCCCTTTGCCTGCCTTCCCTCCATTTCCTCTCTCCTGCTTCTCGGACTCCTCTATTGCCTTCCCTTGCCCTCCATTCACCTTACCAGACAGCCCTTTATCCCCCTGTGTCTTTCCTTGTAAACTGAGTTTTGCCTTGTCAGCTGATTTAAAGGCCTTCAGGTTGGGATGGGCGGTGGCCACTGGCTGCAGCACCAGTGAAGAGAAGCCAGACCAGACCTGGGTGGCAGCTGCTGTGTCCTTACGTGTTTGCTTTCACCAGACTCTCTTGTAGTTGGCTTTGAGAGTAGACTCAAGCTGACCTTGAATCAGGATAAAGCCACGTTCACCTCTGCAGCTGCAGGCGGTGGGAGAAGGTGAAGCCCCGTAAAATCAACAAATGGCCACTGGACTTCCTGTGATGCCTACCACTGAGCTAGATCTGGGGAATACAGAGGAGAAGTTCCCAGATCATGACTTTAAAGACCCTGCTCCATGATCTGTGACTTTATGTGACAGGCTAAAAAGACAGGCTATTTTCTGCAAAGTTCTGCACCATAAAATGGGCTTCCCAGGTGGCGCAGTGGGAAAGAATCCGCTGCCAGTGAAGGAGATGCAGGTTCGATCCCTGGGTCTGAAACATCCCCTAGGGGAGGAAATGGCAACCCATTCCAGTATTCTTGCCTGGAAAAGCCCGTGGATAGAGGAGCCCGGTGGGCTGCAGTCCATGGGGTCACAGAGTCAAACATGAGTAAGCAACTGTACACACATGCGTACCATAGAATTGTGCAGGAAAGCTGGCGATCGCACCGCTGAATCTGCTGATGCATAGCATTCTGTGTTACTAAACTACCACCTATGTGTCTATCTTCGTAAGTTTTAGGTAAATAGAACTATTACATGTGTATATCTTATTCTACAACTTGATTCTCTCCCTTAACAATATATCACAGGCGGTTTTCAGGTTAGTATTCATAACAACTCTCCATTCTTTTTAGCTGGTACATGGTGTTGTTAAATAGATGCACCATAATTTAATTGATTGTTCTTCTTGTATACATAACGGTATACATGTGCAAGCATTATCATAGAATAAGTTTCTAGATTGGATTTATTGGGTTACTGAGTATGCATATACCAGAAAAATCAGTGTATCTGTCTACTACCAGTATGTAAAAATTCTAGTGCCCCTGCCCCCACTTAAGCTTTTAACAGCAGGAAAAAAAAGGTGTTATAGTTTAGGCTTTTCTTTCTTTAGTAGATAGAATATCTTCTCACATATTCTTTTACCATTTGTATTTTCTCTTTGAATTCCCTGTACCTACCCCCTTATCTTTTTTCCCTGTCTTTCTTTCTTTTTTTTTTTTTTTTTGGTATTTTCTTAAGCTTGCGCAAAGTCTTTAAGTAGTATGGCCACTGATCTAATATCTTATACATTATAACAAGCCCAGTCTATCTTTTATTTCTTGTAATTTGATTTTTGCCTCATTTTTGTCATTGCCAGGCAGACGCCTTTTAAAAAAATATCATTATATAGGCACATTTGCACATTTTCCTTTATGGCTTCTGAATTTCATGTCTCCTTTGTGAAGGCACCCTCCCCACCCCAAGAAGATAAAATCAAACACAGAACCTTAGATTTCACTTATATAGGGATGATTCAGTTTGGTTCAGGTGTAAAAATTTTATCTAAAAACATAGTCATGGTAGGCCTTGAATTAACAACAGGCCGTACATGTTTGTCAAATTGTTAAATGACATCCTTTAAAAGGAGGTTTGCTTACCAAACATTTACGATAGATTGAGTTCTCCAGGCGTGCAATAGCTCTGTGAGTATTCTAGTCATGTCATTTGATCGTTTTCAGGTGAAAACTTGACAAAAAGTTGCCTTAAAGTCCTGTCGTACCAGGGCATAAGGACGGAGCCTCCTGGCCTTGCGTGTGGGAGGTGATGTTGGGCTTCCTGGTGCAGGACTCCGCGTCTAGTCCCCGCACCGAGGGCAGGGTGTTTCTAGACAGTGTCCTCAAGCTTCGGCTGAAATTCCAGATGGATGTGTCTGGGGACTCGTGGGGGAGCCGACTCAGGAGAGGTACTGTGAGAGAGCAAGAGACGCCACTGTCGAAGGAAGTAAAAAGCAATGATTGATGAAACTGGCTGGATTTCCAAGCCGCATCCTGGTCTGCAGCGCTCTCAGACCCAGCTCTGCCGCCTGAGCAGGAGGCCGCCTTCCTCCAGCGGTCCAGCCTTTCTACACCCGTCACCCGGCTCCACCAACCACCAAGTGCCTTTCCAAAGCAGAGACCTTTAAATGTGTCCTGGGCTTCCTCCTTGGATGCGCTGCAGGGTTCAGAGAAACCACATCAGAGGGCCATCGCCGGAGGCTGGAATGTCAGCGCGTGATTTCTCCACCGGCGCTCACCAGCCTGGGCGTGAGGCAGGCTGCTGGCTTCGCTGAAGGCGGGTGCTCGTGGCCCAGGCACCTGTAAGCCTGGTCCCCAAACGGCCTGGGGGTCTGCCTGAGACTCATTCGCTGGCCTTAGCCACAGGTGGGCACCAAAGGCTCTGGGGATAAAGGGCGCAGGCAGTTAGAGAAACAGAAATTCCTCCATGTCTTCAGGCGGATCCTCCAATCTAACCTGCCTTCCCACTTTAGAGGGAGCACAAAGGCTCTCCTGCCTAAAAATACCCCTGCTCCCTCTTTCCTTCTTATCTCTGTCTGTCTGAGTCGCCCTTCCCTTCCACCTGAAACTCTGCTTTCAAAGTGGCCCCCGGGGGTCAAGCAGGAGTGAGAAAGAAGTGAGGAAAGAAGGTGAACCCGGAGCCGACAAGGAGCTTCTGCACTTTACAGGAAGAGGCAGGACCCCCGCTGAAAAGCAGGCAACTAATACAGACAGACAGGCAGTTCAGAGAGCGTTCGTTTCCTACAGTTGCCAAGACAAAATACCCCAAACTGGTGGCTTAGAATGACAGAAAGTTCTCTCAAAGAGCAGGAAGCTAGAAGTCTAAAATCAGAGTGTCTGGGAGGAAGGGATAGCTGGGGAGTTTGGGGTCGACATACACACACTGCTGTAATTAAAATGGATAACCCACAAGAACCTAGTATATAGCACAGGGAACTCTGCTCAATGTTATGTAGCAATCTGGACGGGAGAGGAGTTTGGGGGAGAATGGGAACATGTATATGTATGGCTGAGTCCCTTTGTGGTTCACCTGAAGCTATCACAACATTGGTAATTGACTATACTCCAATACAAAATAAAACGTTTTAAAATAAATGTTCAGTCACTCAGTCATGTCCGACTCTTTGTGACCCCATGGACTGCAGCACGCCAGGCTTCCTTGTCCTTCACCATCTCCTGGAGTTTACCCAAACTCATGTCCATTGAGTTGGTGATGCCATCCAACCATCTCATCCTCTGCCGTCCCCTTCTCCTTCTGCCTTCAATCTCTCCCAGCATCAGAGTCTTTTCCAATGAGTCAGCTCTTCACATCGCGGCCAAAGTTTTGGAGCTTTGGCTTCAGCATCAATCCTTCCAATGAGTATTCAGGGTTGATTTCCTTTCAGATCGACAGGTTAGATCTTTTTGCTGTCCAAGGGACTCTCAAGAATCTTCTTCAACACCACAGTTCAAAAGAATCAATTCTTTGGCACTCAGCCTTCGTTATGGTCCAAGTCTCACATCCATATATGACTACTGGAAAAAAATCATAGCTTTGGCTATGTGGACCTTTGTCAGAAAAGTGATGTCTCTGCTTTTTAATACGATGTTTAGGTTTGTCTTAACTTCCCTTCCAAGGAGAAAGCATCTTTTAATTTCATGGCTGCAGTCACCATCTGCAGTGATTTTGGAGCTCCCAAAATAAAGTCTGTCACTGTTTCTACTTTTTCCCCTTCTATTTGCCATGAAGTGATGGGACCGGATGCCATGATCTTAGCTTTTTGAATGCTGAGCTTTAAGCCAGCTTCTTCACCTTCCTCTTGCAGGTACGGGCTCTCTGTCTCTCAGATGCCTAGAGAAAAAGGATGGTTTCTGGACTCTGCCGGCTTCTGGCAGACCCAGATATCTCTCGGTTAGTGTCAATACAACCCCAGTTCTTACACGGTTCCTCTTATATCTCTCCACTGCTCTGCCTGTGTGCACATCTGTTTCTATGTGTAAATTTCCTCTTCTCAGAAAGGACACCAGTCATATTAGATTCGAGCTCATTCTAATGACCTAATTTTAACTTGATTGCATCTGAAAAAACCCTATTTCCAAACAAGGTCACACCCTGAGGCACTGGAGAGTAGGGCCTCAATATGTCTTTCCACGTGGGGCATGTTTAACCCATTACAGAGAGGATAAAATTGAAAAAAAAAACCTAATCAGTTTATGGAGAGATGGGTGAAACCATTTGCAATTTGAGAAGTGCCAATCAAAATAGCACCCTTCTTGTATTAGACTTGCAAAAATTAGAAAGCTGGTGATGCCAAGCGTTGGCTGGAAAGTGAGGACAGAGAAACGCTTGTGCTCTGCTGGTGGGAGGGAGTGGAGATGCCAGCTGCCTTGCTGGAGAGCAACCTGGCAGAACTTGGTTAAATGAAAAACATCCCAGCTATTTGTCTTCTAGGAATATATCCCGGAGACTTTCTCACAGAGCACATGGGAGACATATGGGAACAGAGCAGAGGGATTTATTGTAATCTTATTTTTGGTGGCAGGGAAGATTTTACATGTCTTTTTGTGTGTGTAATAAAATATACCATTTTAACTATTTTTAAGTGTCCAGTTCAGTGGCATCAAGATCATTCACATCGTTGCGCAACTATCACCACCATCCACTTCCAGAAACTTTTTCATGGTCTCAAACTGAAACTCTGTACCCATGAAGTAACCACTCTCCCTTACCCACCTCCTCTAGTGCCTGGTAACCACTATTCTACTTTCTGTCTCTGTGGATTTGACTGTTTTAAGTAACTCATATAAGTAGCGTTAGTTGTTCAGTCGTGTCCAACTCTTTGCGACCCCATGGACTGTAGCCCGCCAGGCTCTGTCCATGGGATTCTCCAGGCAAGAACAGTGGAGTAGGTAGCCATTCTCTTCTCCAGGAGATCTTCCTGACCAGGAGTCGAACCCAGGTCTCCTACATGGCAGACAGATTCTTTACCATCTCAGCCACGAGGAAAGCCCCACCATATAGATAGAGTTGTACATTATTTATCCTTTTGTATTTGGCTTACTTCCCTCATTGCCCAGCGGGTAAACAATCTGTCTGCAATGCAGAAGACATAGGAGATGCAGGTCCAGTCCCTGGGATGGGAAGATCCCCTGGAGAAGGAAAGTCTACCCACTCCTGTATTCTGGCCTGGAGAACCCCATGAACAGAGGAGCCTGGTGGGCTACAGTCCATGGGGTCACAGAGGGTCAGACACGACTGAGCAACTAACACTACTTCACTTAACATAATTTCTTCAAGGTTCATCTGTTGTAGTGTGGATCAAAGTTTCTTTCCTGTTTTTGGTCCAATAATATTTCACTGTGGGCATACAATGGGCTTCCCAGGTGGCACAGTGGTAAAGAACCCGCCTGCCAACGCAGGAGACAGAGTTAGATCCCTGGGCTGGGAAGAATTCCTGAAGGCAATGGCAACCCTCTCCAGTACTCTTGCTGGGAAAACCCCATGGACAGAGGGGCCTGGCAGTCAACACTTCGTGGGTCTGCAAAGAGTCGGACACGACTGAGCACACACCCACATGGGCATGTGACACATTTTTTAAAAATCCATCTTCATCTGTTGATGTGCACTTGGACTGTCTCTGCTGTTTGGCTATTGCATACATGCCGCTATGAACATTCGTTCATATGTACAGGTCCTGCATCCTCCTGCTTTCAAGTCTTCTGGGTTCAACCCTAGGAGTGAAGCTGTTCGATTCCACGGCAATTCTATGTTTAAGTTTTCTCTGAACCATGGAGCCGTCCTCTGGTGCCTGCACCAGTTCATGTCCCTACCAGCAGTGCAGGCGGTTTTCAGTTTCTCCATGTCCTTACCAACGTTGCTATTTTCTGTTTTTTTTTTTTTAAACAATAATCATCCTAATGGACATGAAGTTGTACTTCACTGTGATTTTGATTTATATTTCTCTAATGAGTAATAAAGGTGAATATTTTTTCATGTGCCCGTGTACTTTTAAAAAAAAATGAATTTCTTGTGTCTTTAATTTCTTCAAAGTAAAAAAAACTCATATATGTCACAAACAGAGATCTATCTGTCCATATATCCATACATACCACACAATAATACCACTTTTCTAGACACATATAAATAAAAAGATACAGGTTAAACAGTTGAGAATCGTTGCCTATGAGGGAAAATGAATGGGATTTGGAGATAAAAAGAGTAGATAAACAAATGTCATTGAGAGGACAAAGATGATAGTGTGCTATGAACTGAAGAGAATAACTAACTCAAACCTGTAGACATTAAGTCCAAAATAAAACAAGGAAAGCCAGCGGGAGGCAGGGAAGACCCATCTTCAGCGCGCGGTCCTTCCTGGTCCCCGGCCTCACCCTGCAGAGCTGGGCACCGCCTGGACGCTGGGCTGTCCTCCCGAGCCTTCCGCCTCCTTCTCTGCAGCAAGGAAATCCTGGCTGGGGGCAGAGGAGGCGCGGGCCCTCTGGAGGGTGGAAACCAGGGTCCGCGGGAACAGCGGCCCCTTGCTTTCTTCTCCGCTCAGCCGCTGCTCTGCGGCCTGAGGCCTCTGTCTCCTCTTTGGGTCAGGGCAGGAACTCCTTCACTCCAGGGTCCCTTCTGGCTGTCCCATCCTCCAACACACACTCTCCTGCCCTCATCTTTTTCTTTCCTTTCTTTCTTTTTTAACTGAAGGATAGTTTATATATAAAGCTGGGAATCCTGGCTCAGAGGGTAAAGAATCTACCTGCAGTGCGGGAGACATGGGTTCGATCCCTGGGTCAGGAAGATCCCCTGGAGAAGGGAAGGGCAACCCACTCCAGTGTTCTTGCCTGGGAAATCCCAGGGACAGAGGAGCCTGGCGGGGCACGGGCTACACGAGGTTGCACGGAGTCAGACAGGACCGGAGCACTTTAGCTCACACACACAGAGTTCACTTACGATGCTGGGTTAATTATCACAGAGCACTGACTATAGTTCTCTGGGCCGCGCAATGGGCGCTTGCAGTTGCCCACTCTGCATGGGACTGCGCTCTCTGGCTCCATTCCTGCCCCCAGGCCAGCAGAACCCCTGGTCCAGCTGCCAGTCTGTGTCGTGAGCCACGGGCAAGCACCGCCCTTGTTTGCAGGCGGAAAGAGGAGACAAGCTGCTCTTAAACAGGTGACCTTGGTTGGTCTAAAACCCAGGGAGGAAATTAAAGGAAGTTAATTTTTCTCCGGAAGCTGCCACTGAGGCAGCTTTAGTGGTGTTCTTTGGCATTTCAGCATTTCCAATGCCAGCTGAGACCAGCTGGTACAGAAGAAGCGATTTATTAAAGGGTGTCGTCAGTTTTATTCAAAAACTCAGAGAAAGTTGAACGGAAGGTTGTGGGTTGGGGAGAGCAGAGAAACCTGTTTGCTTTAAGTCCCTTTAAATACTTGGCTTCTTTTGAATAAATTATCATGAATGGCACTTGGCAGAAATCAGCTTTAACAGCATGTGTGTGTGAGTCTCAGCCCAAACTGCTACACTGGAAAAGCTAACGGCTCTTCTGAGAGCGATTTCCTTCACCAGGATGCATGAGAGGAGACAGGTCTCCATTATCCACTCTGCAGCAGGACCACTCACCATTCTGTTCCACCAAAGAAATAAGCAGCTGGGCATCTTTTAGTTAAACAACTCGGATTGTGTTGGAAGTGATGACTGCCCATGAAGCCAGCACCGGGTGGGGGGCTCAGAACAGCTGCGCCCCTCCTGCGGGCCCTGTGCTGGGCTCATCCTCCTGGCTTGCAGACTTCACCTCTTTGAACCTGCAAATGACTTGGCTCCAGACTCACCTCAGTGAGAGTCAATTCGTGCTGGAGGAAATGAATTCAGGGATTTTCCAGGACACCTCCTAGAAAATGACAGGTGATAAATTCCCCTTGGGAGTGGGACGTCATCCCTTCTTCTTTCTTCGCATCAGCACTCAGGCCCAGAAAAATAAACAAGCCGCATTAGCTGCAGGGGAAAGCAGATAAATTCAGGGATTCAAACTCCATTTCCCAGTTGATTTCAGAGAGCCTGTTTTCAGTATATAAATCTGCACTGGTTGATTTCATTGCCATTTCAAAAATTGCAAAAACAGAACAGAGGAAGAAAATGAAAAGATGCATCATTGGAAGAAAGAACAATGACGTGTGTGTTGCTTTTAACTAACAGTTCGCCGGGCTTCCCTGGGGGCTCAGACGGTAGTGAATCCTCCTGCAATGCAGGAGACCTGGGTTCGATCCCTGGGTTGGGAAGATCCCTTGGAGGAGGGCGTGGCAACCCACTCCAGAATTCTTGCCTGGAGAATCTCCATGGACAAGGAAGCCTGGTGGGCTACAGTCCAGGGGGTCACAAAGAGCCGGACCTGACTGAGCAGCTAAGCACAGCACCAGCACAGCAATCTCAGTTCAACCGTCTTCACTGCTGCTAGAAAACCAGCGCAGGAGTGTGCACTATAATAGTACATATAAGCCCAAGATAACCAAGTGACCGTTTGCTTATGGTTAATCCTACCTATGTTGGCACATGAGGGGATGACCCAAGAGTTACACTGGCTGGAATTTGCACCTGCTGAAACTCATAATTTTTAGGAAGTACAAGAAATTATGCAGGCACAGTGGCCTTTGGAGAGATTTTCAACACTCTCCCCTTCCTCATGCCCTGCCGCCCTACCAAGCCAACAGAGACGGCATTTGCAACCTGGCTTGAGGTCAAAGAACTGAGCTGGGCAGACTCTGAACACACACACCTTATTTGGCATGGCTGGTCTGGTGCTGGGTCCACCTCAGTGACAGCCCTCCAGCACTCTGCATGGCTTTTCCATGAAACTGGCACTGGACATCACCAGGAGAAGGCCCAGAGCTGCTGAGTGGAATCAAAGATGCTAGGAGCACATGCTCCTCAGAACACAGGTGCTGGTGGCTGTGAAAGTAACTCCTCACAGAGGAGAGAAGAGAATCTGTGGGTTAATCATTTGGGAGGGGCTGCATCTTTGCATCCCTCTAAGAAATGTTTCCTAGCATTGAAGGGGAGCAGGATATGTCAGCCCCAATATGTGCCATTTTGGCTTGTGAATGGGCTTCCCTGGGGGCTCAGATTGTAAACAATCTGCCTGCAATGCAGGATACCCAGGTTTGGTACTGGGGTCCAGAAGATCCCCTGGAGAAGGAAATGGCTACCTACTCCAGTATCCTTACTTGGAGAATTCCAGGGACACAGGATAATACAAAGAGTGAAACCCACCTGACCTACCTCCTGAGAAATCCATATGCAGGTCAAGAAGCAACAGTTAGAAGTGGACATGGAACAGCAAACTGGTTCTAGATCGGGAAAGGAATGTGTCAAGGCTGCAGTCACCCTGCTTATTTAACTTATATGCAGAGTACATCATGTGAAATGCTGGGATGGATGAATCTCAAGCTGGAATCAAGATTGCTGAGAGAAATATCAATAACCTCAGATATGCAGATGACACCACCCTTATGGCAGAAAGTGAAGAGGAACTAAAGAGCCTCCTGATGAAAGTGAAAGAGGAGACTGAAAAGTTGGCTTAAAACTCAACATTCAGAAAACTCAATTTAAAAAAAAATAGAAAACTCAGATCATGGCATGCGGTCCCATCACTTCATGGCAAATAGATGGGGAAACAATGGAAACAGTGACAGACTTTATTTTTTGGGGCTCCAAAATCACTGCAGATGGTGACTGCAGCCATGAAATTAAAAGATGCTTGCTCCTTAGAAGAAAAGTTATGACCGACCTAGACAGCATATTAAAAAACAGAGACATTATTTTGCCAACAAAGGTCTGTCTAGTGAAAGCTATGGTTTTTCCAGTAGTCATGTATGGATGTGAGAGTTGAACTATAAAGAAAGCTGAGCACCAAAGAATTGATGCTTTTGAGCTGTGGTGTTGGAGAAGACTCTTGAGAGTCCCTTGGACTGCAAGGAGATCCAACTGGTCCATCCTAAAGAAAATCAGTCTCGAATATTCACTGGAAGGGCTGATGCTGAAGCTGAAACTCCAATACTTTGGCCAACTGATGTGAAGAACTGACTCTTTGGAAAAGACCCTGATACTGGGAAAGATTGAAGGCAGGAGGAGAAGGGGATAACAGAGGATGAGATGGTTGGATGGCATCACCGACTATATGGACATGGGCTTGGGTAGACTCTGGGAGTTGGTGATGGACAGGGAGGCCTGGCGTGCTGCAGTCCATAAGGTTGCAAAGAGTTGGACACGACTGAGCGACTGAACTGACTGATTGGCTCACGGATTATTTCGAGCTGAAGTCCGTCAGGGCAGCCAGCTGACTCAAGAAGAAATACATGTGAGCATCCGTGAGCACATGTGCACACATACACATCCAACAATCTAAAACAGTGTAGATCGGGGGCTTGACCCAGAAATAACTTTTTATCTGACTGACCTATCGGTATGGCAGGGCCAGGGTCTATTATCAAAATCTCTTCTTCTTGTGGCCCTGGAAGTCATCTTCCTCTCCAGAAGCCCCAGGCCTGTCCCCTCCTGTAGCTCAGGATGGCATGTAAGCCTCCGTTGCCTGGCTGTCTTTGGGTCTCCTGATATCATGGGGATACTTATGTACAAAATGGGGCTTCCCAGGTGGCGCTAATGGTGAAGAACTTGCCTGCCAGTGCAGGAGACGCAAGAGACGCAGGTTCTATCCCTGGGTCAGGAAGATCCCCTGGAGAAGGAAATGGCAACCCGCTCCAGTATTCTTGCCTTGGAAATCCCACGGACAGAGGAGCCTGGTGGGGCACAGTCCACAGGGTTGCAAAGAGGCAGACAGGACTGAATTGATTTAGCGCACATGCACTTAGGTACAAAATAAAATTCTGTTTTTCTCTGGTTAACCTGTCACATGTCAACTGAATTACTAGGCCAGCCAAAGAGTCTAGAAGGAGAGAAGGAAAATTCCCCACCTTACAGCATGTTACCATGTTGGAAGTCCCACAGAAATGGAATAGGTTTCACTTTGAGGTAGTTTGTAAATGAGTCTTCGAGGAAATAGCAGTTTGCAAAATGTTGTTGAGGGGGTCAGAGATGGGAGGATTTCCTAGGTTTGAAAAGGTAAAGTGAAAGTGAAAGTTGCTCAGTCTTGTCCTGCTCTTTGCGACCCCATGGACTATACACTCCATGGAATTCTCCAGGCCAGAATACTGGAGTGGGTAGCCCTTCCCTTCTCCGGGGGATCTTCTCAACCCGGGGATCGAACCCAGGTGTCCCGCATTGCAGGCAGATTCTTTACCAGCTGAGCCGCAAGGGAAGCCCATAATACACCCCATGGATCAGTCTTTGGAATTCTCCAGGCCAGAATACTGGAGTGCATAGCCTTTCCCTTCTACAGAGGATCTTCTCAACCCCAGAATCATACCCAGGTCTCCTGCATTGCGGGCGGTTTCTTCACTAGCTGAGCCAGCAGAGAAGCCAACCAGTCCCTAAAATATGCCCAGGGGAGCTCCCAGAAAGAGCCTGGGAAGCTGAACAGGAGAAAACATGATGTGCCGGGTCCTAGGAGTCGGAATCAGGGATGACTGCTCAGTAACGGTCTTGAGAAACGTAAGCCGTGCACTTGAGACTAATGGGCACCTGGAGGAGCCCTAACTGCCTCCGTATGTTCAGGCCTGATGGAGGGCTTCCCACAGGTTTGAGTCAGGAAGCTCTATCTGGAGGCCAAGAGAGGGCACGTTTGAGCACCAGCTCCTCTGATCTGTCCAGGACTCTCCCAGGTTTGGGGCTTCCCTGGTGGCTCAGTGGTAAAGAACCCACCTGCCAACGCAGGAGACGCGGTTTCCATCCCTGGATTGGAAAGATCCCCTGGAGAAGGAAATGGTAACCCGCTCCAGTGTTCCTGCCTGGAGAATCCCATGGACAAAGGAGTCTGGCGGGCTACAGTCCGTGGGGTCGCAAGAGTTGGACATGATTTGGTGACTGAACTACCACCTCCTCCCATCTCCAGCGCTGACGTTCTCCCGTCCCCAGACTCCCCGCTTCCTGGGCAAACCCGCACCTGTGGTCCCCTTAGCTCTCTGCCTGGGAAAAGCAGAGCCTTTCGTTCAGTCTCTGTGTGAAAGGAAAATAACTAGAAGTTGGCTGCAGGGGCTGTGCAAGGCCGCCTTTATCTTGGTAATTCTCTCGCTGCTTATTTTTGTTACCTCTTATCTGTTTCCTGGTAATAAATGTTTTAGAAAGAAAATGGACTGTGGGCTTGCTCTGGGCTGGGTCGGGTGTGGTAGCCGGGCCACGGGGCTCACTCTGCAGTTGGCTCAGAAAAGAGGAAACCTGTCAGGCTGTAGTGGCTGAGACTGCTTCCAGCAGGAAAGGAACGCAAGCCACATCCTGGGCCCAGTGAAAAGGCAGGACAGGGTATTGTGGGGGCTAGTCTGGGCCCTGCGTGCCTGAAGGTGAAGAGCCTTCCCGGGCGGGGGGCACTCAGTTCATCCCTCCGGTGGGCTCCAGCATTAGGGGGTCTCCCACTCTTTCCCCCGCATCAGACCTTCTTCCCCGCTGTGCGCTCAGGTAGATCCAACCTAGGCTTTGCCTCACGTCAAGAACCTGGTGTGCGTGCACGCTCAGTCACTCAGTTATATCTGACTCTCTGTGATGCCCAGGCTCCTCTGTCCGTGGGATTTCTCAGGCAAGAATCCTGGAGTGGGTTGCCATTTTCTCCTCTAGGGGATCTTCCTGACCCAGGGATCGAACCCGAGTCTCCTTTATTGACAGGCAGATTCTTTACCACTGAGCCTCCAGGGATGCCCCGTCCAGAACCTGAGTCAAAACATTAAAATTTGTCCCGAGTCCTTCTCACGCCACACTTCTTGTCCTTCTTTCTTTCTCCCTCTTTTCTTTCCTCCCTCCTTCCTTGCCTTCCATTATTTTCATTCCCCTTTCTTTTCTGGGCTCGATTTTAAAGCCCCATCACCCGAAAGCCCAATGCCAATACTGCCCCCATGTGTATCCTGGATGCAAGAACTCAGGCCCACAGTCCACACAGCGGGGGAGAACTGAAGACCTGGGGATACGCAGGGAGAGCTGTGGATGGAGCTGGAAGGCCATTGACTAGACAGTGCTGGCCAAGGAGCGTGTCAGCAGGAGCAGCATTTCTAACGGGGCAGCCTGGCTGGCATGCGGAAGCCACACACTCTGGCTAACTGAGGATTTCCCCGAGAAAGGACGTCTTGATCGTGTTTCTGGACAAGGAGCTTCTGCAGGTCTTTGTCTTTAGCTCTGATGTACACACAGGACAGGATTGTGTCTGCTTATCCAACTCGAATTCTTAATGCTTAAATGAGGGATGTTGAGACTTCCCTGGTGGTCCAGTGGTTTAGACTTTACCTTCCAATGTAGGGGGTGCAATTTCAATCCCTGGTTGGGAAGATAAGATCCCACATGCCTTCTGCTCCAAAAACCATTAAAAAAAAAAAAAACCCACAAAACAGAAGCGTATATTGAAACAAATTCAATTAAAACTTTTAAAAAATAAATAAAAATTACAAAATAATCCTCATGCAAAAGTGACATAATTGGGGGGGGGGAGTGTTCTGAACCCCTTCAACATCAAGGACTGATCCCATATTGGTTCTTCTGTTTTTACTCTGAGCTTTGTCTTTATTGTCTCAGGGGCTTGCTTTTCAAGCATCCACCACTCCCTGAAGACAGGAGCCGTCTACACTAAAGAGAGTCACTATATGGTAAGAGGCCATTTGATCGACAGAAGAGTTGGCCAATTAATGACAGTGATGTTTGGCATAAAGATTATTTTAAGCTAAAGACAACTGAGAACTGGTAGAAAAGGCTCTTTACTGCCCACTCTTAGCTGGTTAAAAACAAATTTGTTTATTTTGCCTAACGCAGTATACAAGCCCAATCATCTGGTTGTCTTCTTGAGTCTCATTTCTCTGTGAAACTCCTGTATATACATACATATTTAACTTTCTCCCTTGTTAATCCATCTTTTATAAATACTATTTGTGGGCCTAGCCAACGAAAAATGTTTTTCCTCTCTACATCCCCATTTCCCAGTCCGTGAAGCACACTAACCTACCTTCTGTGTCTGCAGTCTGGCCTCTTTTGATCTTTTCATCTAAATGGGGTCATATAACATGTGGCCTTTTGCGTCTGACTCCTTTCACTTTGCGTCTGACTCCTTTCACTTTGCGTGGTGTCTACGAGAGTCATGCGTGTCAGCACGTGTCAGAGCTCCATTCCTCTTTATAGTTGGATCATACTCCACTGCATGGATGCACCACCTTTGTTTATCCCATCTATCAGTCAGTGGGCTCTCAGGCTGTTTTCACTTTTTCGCTCTTATGAATAATGCTGCTGTGAACTTTCATGTACACCTTTTTGTGTGGACCTGGTTTAATTCTGTTGAGTAATACCTAGAAGTGGAAATGCTATATAATTTGGATACTGTATGTTTAACTTCTCAGGAACCACCAGACTGTTTTCCCAAGTGGTTATTCAATTTTAATTTTCTACTAGCAGTTCAGTTCAGTTCAGTTGCTCAGACTCTTTTTGACTCCATGGACTGCAGCACACCAGGCTTCCCTGTCCATCACCAACTCCCAGAGTTTACTCAGACCCATGTCCATTGGGTCAGTGATGCCATCCAACCATCTCATCCTCTGTCGTCCCCTTCTCCTCCCGCCTTCAATCTTTCCCAGCATCAGGGTCTTTTCAAATGAATCAGTTCTTCACATCAGGTGGCCCAAGTATTGGAGTTTCAGCTTCAACATCAGTCCTTCCAATGAATATTCAAGACTGATTTCCTCTAGGATGGACTGGTTGGATCTCCTTGCAGTCCAAGGGACTCTCAAGAGTCTTCTCCAACACCACAGTTCAAAAGCATCAATTCTTCGGCACTTATCTTTCTTTATGGTCCAGTTCTCACATTCATGCATGACTACCGGAAAAATCTCAGCTTTGACTAGACAGACCTTTGTTGGCAAAGTAATGTCTTTGCTTTTTAATATGCTGTCTAGGTTGGTCATAACTTTTCTTCTAAGGAGCAAGCATTTTTTAATTTCATGGCTGCAGTCACCATCTGTAGTGATTTTGGAGCCCAAGAAAATAAAGTCTCACACTGTTTCCCCATCTATTTGCCATGAAGTGATGGGACCAGATGCCAGGATCTTAGTTTTCTGAATGTTAAGTTTTAAGCCAACTTTTTCACTCTCCTCTTTCACTTTCATCAAGAAGCTCTTTAGTTCTTCTTTGCTTTCTGCCATAAGGGTGGTGTCAACTGCATATCTGAGGTTATTGATATTTCTCTCAGCAATCTTGATTCCAGCTTGAGCTTCATCCAGTCCAGCATTTTTCATGATATACTCTGCGTATAAGGTAAATAAGCAGGGTGACAATATACAGCCTTGACGTACTCCTTTCCGTTTGGAACCAGTCTGTTGTTCCATGTCCAGTTCTAACTGTTGCTTCCTGACCTGCATATGGATTTCTCAGGAGGCAGGTCAGTTGATCTGGTATTTCCATCTCTTTAAGAATTTTCCACAGTTGGTTGTAATTGACACAGTCAAAGGCTTTGGCAAAGTCAATGAAGCATAAATAGATGCTTTTCTGGAACTGTCTTGCTTTTTCGATGATCCAACAGATGTTGGCAATTTGATCTCTGGTTCCTCTGCCTTTTCGAAATCCAGCTTGAACATCTGGAAGTTCACGGTTCATGTGAAGCCTGGCTTGGAGAATTTTGAGCATTACTTTACTAGCGTGTGAGATGAGTGCAATTGTGCGGTAGTTTGAATATTCTTTGGCATTGCCTTTCTTTGGGATTGGAATGAAAACTAACCTTTTCCAGTCCTGTGGCCAATTTGAGGTTTTCTAATTTCCATGTCTTTGTCAATACTTGTTATTGTTCTGCTTTTGGATTATAGCTACCTAGTAGATATGAGCAGTATTTCATTTTGTCAGGTATCTTTTTTGAAAGAATACATAGCTTATTTTTTTTAATGTTTATTTATTTGGCTGCATTGGGTCTTAGTTGCGGCACTAAGGGTCTCCGTCAATCATGCGTGGTCTTTCTCTGAAGCTGGCAGGCCTGGTGGCCCCGCAGCATGCGGGACCTTAGTTCTCAGACCAGAAGTTGAACCCCTGTCCCCTGCATTGCAGGGTGGATTCTTAACCACTGGGCAACCAGGGAAGTCCCTTGTCAAACATCTTATTGAAGGTTTCTAATAACTAACCTTCCGGGTAGTTTGCATACCTTTCTGTGAGTCTCTTACATGCTTCTTAGCATTGCTTCACGACTCTTCCTTCCCTGCAGTTTTGTAGTTTACTGCCCTGATACCTTTTATGGCTCTAAGATAAACACTTCTATTTAGGCATTTTAAACAGGTGACTTGTCATATGACTCTATCTATGGAGTAATTTAATTGCTTTATATATGGAGCTATTTATCATTGAACACCAGAAAATAAAGTTACCACAGGGCCCTAGTGAGTCCCTTTCTGTGGCATGGGGCAATTTTTGTGTCCTGTCACACTCTATATGACAGATGTGTGACCAAACCTTACTCTGTTAATGCCTTTACTTTTTAATTGAACTTTTACCCGTCACGGATGGAGGGACAGGTTATCCAGCTGGTTCTGAGTTAATTACAGCTGCCATTATTTTTTATTTGCAGTTCCTCAGCAAGCAGTAAAACAGCAAGTTAAGTCACATTTGCGGAGGGACCATGACTCAATTAGTGTTTTGAATAACAGGCAATAGGAATTAAGGTCATGGCCACTGCAGCAGCAGCGTCATGTGGCAACCTGGCTTCTGCAAAGAAGCTACTGGGGCCTGCTGACAGGCTATGTGGCTGTTTGGCAACCTGTCTCCAAGGAGGGGGCGAGGGGAGACAGACGCTAACAGCTGGAGGGCCTCTGCTCCACGTCTCTTGCAGACTGGGAATGGAAATTCTTGAGAGTATCTTAGGCAATATTTTAATACCAGTTCACCAACTTTCACTTCGGAAGCTCAAAATTCAACGTAAAACACATAGGTCCTTTGAGGTAATGTTTTCTGTCAGTTAACAATGGCTATGAAAAGCCAGGCCCTTGGGACTGAAAAAAATATGAAAACATTGACCCAAGCCTTATAAAAATCCCTTCCAGTCCAAGAGTGAACGTGCCCGTCTTAAGGATAAGAAGACTGGGGAGGTGAGAGGGTCAGTTCAACAAGGACGTGCACTCATCTTCTCCTGTGAGAGCACCAGAATCGCAACTAGCTGGTAACAGCCATTGACAGGGGGATGCTAGAACCCACCAACAAAAGCTACCCACGTCCAAGGCCAAAGGAGAAGATGATTGAGGTGGGACGTCCCTGAGTCCAGTGGTGAAGAATCTGCCTTGCAATGGAGGGGACATGGGCTCGATCCCTGGTCAGAGAACGAAGATCCCATGTGCTGTGGAGCAGCTAAGCCCAAGCGCTGAAACTGCTGAAGCCCAGGGGCCCGGAGCCCACGTGCCGCGTTTACTGAGCCCACACGGCACAGCAGGGAGTCTGTGTGGGGCAACGAGAGAGGCCACTGGATGCGACAGGATCCTGCACCCACCGCTGAGACCTGACGCAGCCCAGTGAGTAAATACGGTAAATATTAAACAAGGGAGAAGACGAGGCACAGCGTGGTCACGTGGCTTGGGTGTGATCACCCCTAAGAGGGCTTCTCTTGCGGCTCAGCTGGTAAAGAATCCGCCTGCAGTGTGGCAGACCTGGGTGCCATCTCTGTGTTCGGGAGATCCCCTGGAGAAGGGAAAGGCAGCCCACTGCAGGACTCTGGCCTGGAGAATTCCACGGGCTGTATAGTCCCTGGGGTCACAAAGAGTCAGACACGATTAAGCAACTGTCACTCACCCCTAAGAGGGGTCCTGGGTGAGGCACTTGGTTCTCATTTAAGATTTTAGTTGCTTCTATCACCATCTTTTCCTAGAGCTACAAATACTCAGCTTGTATGGGCCGTTGCCTCCAGCCTGGTATTTTATACTGGTGATAGAAAATTTCTTTATGGAACAAAGAAAAATTTAACCCAAAGGAAGAGATGTTACAAACCTTAGGAAGGAATGGGGTATAAGAAAGGAGGCCCAGGTGGATGTACTGAGTGCTGTTAATACGAACTCCACACCGCCCTCGAAAGGGAGGTTCCTGGAGGAGGGGGACTAGATCTGGAGATGAGCTGGTTGTGTCTTGGAGTTATCCCCTTTATCCTCTACCTCTGGCTCCTCACAGTTCTCATCACCCAGAAGCCCCGCTCTTGCCCAAACTCAGGGCAATACAGTCGTTTGCCCAAGCATACATCTCTGGGTCTTCGTGGACACCCTTTCCTCAGTCTGCATTGATTCTATTTGGAATCACGAAGCCAATGGAAAGGCCTTGCATCTTCTCAAAATGTGTTTGTTAATATTCTGACCTTCAAAGATGCTGGCACTAGGAGGTGGGGGCCTTTGGGAGGTGCTTGAGTCATGAGAATGGGGTCCTCACGTGTGGCATTAGTGCCCTTCCTAAAGAGGCACCAGGAAGTCCCTGGCCCGCTCACCAGGTGAGGACACCGGGAGGAGACACTGGCCGTGAACTGGAAAGCAGGCCATGAGCATGCTGGAGCCTCAGTCGTGGCGGCCAAGTCAGCATCTGTCACTGTCTCCAGCCATCTCACGCCCACCCCCACACTTCAGATCCCACTCCATCACGTCTTCCTTGGCCTCTCTCTTAATTCCTAGAGCACACATATGTATTAAGCATCGGGCAGTCTTAGTGCATTTGGGCTTCCATAACAAAATACTGTAGACTGGGCCGCTGAAGCAGTAGAAATTTAGCGTTTCCTAGTTCTGGAGGCTACAAGTCCAGGATAAAGGCACCCTCAGGGTTAGTTTCTGGTGAGACTTCTCTTCCTGTCTTGCAGACGGGCTGCCTCCTCGCTGTGCTCCCACGGCCTTTCCTCTGTTTGCACCTGGGGTGCGGGAAAGAAGAGAGGTCTCTGGTGTTTCTTCTTCTTATAGCGACGCCAGTCCTATAGGACTAGGGCCCCACCTCTTCACCCTCCTGTTACCTTAGCTACCTCGCTGAAGTCCATATCTCCTAATATAGTCCCATTGAGCGATTAGGGCTTTAATGTATAAATTTAGGGAGAAACAGTTCCATCAACAACAACAAACAACACAATTCAAAGAGTCAAACAGGTCTGATCATCTCAGAAACAACATTTGCTTGTTCTAATTTTCCAAATTCTTTCTACTTGTTTCTAAGAACAGCAGAGGTGGATCTTACTAAGGTAAGTTTGCTGTTCAGTCATTCAGTCGTGTCTGACTCTTTTTGACCCCATGGACTGCAGCACGCTAGGCCTCCCTGTCCATCACCAACTCCCGGAGTTTACTCAAAGTCATGTCCACAGAGTCGGTGATGCCATCCAACCATCTCATCCTCTGTCGTCCCCTTCTCCTCCCGCCTTCAATCTTTCCCAGCATCAGGGTCTTTCCTAATGAGTCAGTTCTTTGCATCAGGTGGCCAAAGTATTAGACCTTCAGCTTTAGCATCTGTCCTTCCAATAAATGTTCAAGGTTGATTTCTTTTAGAGTTGACTGGTTTAATCTCCTTGCTGTAAAAGGGACTCTCAAGAGTCTTCTCCATCACAATTTGAAAGCATCAGTTCTTTGGCACTCAGCCTTCTTTACGGTCCAAATCTAATATCCATAAATGACTATTGGAAAAACCTTAGTTTTGACTATACAGACCTTTGTTGGTAAAGTAATGTCTCTGCTTTTTTAATACACTGTCTAGGTTTGTCATAGCTTTTCTTCCAAGGAGAAAACATCTTTTAATTTCATGGCTGCAGTCACCATCTGCAGTGATTTTGGAGCCCAAGAAAATAAAGTCTCTCACTGTTACCATTGTTTTCCCATCTATTTGCCATGAAGTGATGGGACCAGACCCCACGATCTTGGTTTTTTTAATGTTGAGTTTTAAGCCAGCCTTTTCACTCTCATCTTCCCCTTTCATCTTATCTTAGTTGTCCCTTGTGTTTTCTGGGAATACAAAATGGTGGGAAGAAACACAGGGTTAAAGTTCAACACTGATACTAAGGAAAAAGCCTCTGAATTATTTTGATTGGTCGTCCTCATCATAATTATTTTGAGTATACACTCCTGACATTTACTGATTCATTCATTTATAAACTATATGTATATACTATAGTCTTACAGTATCATATTGTAAAACATATAAAATGTTTAAAAATAAATGAAATATAAAAATAAAGGAAAATAACTTGAAGCGATTTGAATAATTGCTTTTGACACTTTGGTTTGGAGAGCACTGTCCTGCTGTCAAGATGTAATAGGGGAAAAAAGCAATGAACTTGGAACCACTAATTTTTGACCCTGGTTCTTCACTTATCATTTGTATCTTCTCTGAGTTGCTGATTTCTGCAAAATAAAAGACCCAGGAGCCCCCAGGTAGCTCCAACAAGATAAGATTCCTGACAGAGCTTTGGAGTGTTTGGATACTACATGATTTTGATGACTATACAAAGAATACTGTGCCTCCCAAGGAGGGCAGCAGGCAGGGTGATGAAGAGCTGGGGAACTGTATACTACAGGAAGAAGCCTGGGCTTTGTTTTTTTTCTTTGAAGAGCCTTACTTAGCATTCAAAGCCAAATCTTGCCCTTTAGTTATGAAAATTTCATAGTAGATCCTTGTGGTTACTGACCTTAAGGGCTGTTAGAAAAAGAGAGTTAAATTTTATTTACTTGCAAATGAAG
Source organism: Odocoileus virginianus (assembly GCF_023699985.2). Lineage (NCBI taxonomy): Eukaryota > Metazoa > Chordata > Mammalia > Artiodactyla > Cervidae > Odocoileus > Odocoileus virginianus. The sequence continues at coordinate 417,346 of NC_069695.1, forward strand.
CCAGTGGGTTGAAGATGAAAACCCAGCTTGTGGTCCAGTCACTTAGAAATGAATTAAAACACCATCCCTGGGGTAATAGGGTTTCACCTTGGGGAGTCCTGAGAAAGACAGGAAACATGCCTGGGCCTCCTGAGTGAAGCATCCATTGCTATGCTAATGTGCTCTGAGCAGGTGTGAACATTTGGTTCTCAGCTATAACTTCCTTTCTATCAAGTTTTGGATGTTTGTGGCTGTATCACAGGGAAGAATTCAAGTAGGTTCTTACTCTGGACTCTTAAAGAATCATTTTCAAAAAACAAGAGGTAAAAATGACAAATCTTACACTGATTTTCAAATTGAACACATGCTAAAGATTTTATTTAATTCAAATTGGAGAGGTGTTGAAACCAATTCAATGGAAAAGTAGAGAAAGTACCCTCCTGTGAAAGCAGGGATGTTGAAATCGATAAGTGAGAGCAACCCCACCCGATCTCTGCCTTTAGGAGAAGGAAGCCCATGAAACCTCTGCTGTTGTGGGTGTTCAGTCGCTGATTTGCGTCTGACTCCCTGTGACCCCGTGGACTGCAGCACGCCAGGCTTCCCTGTCCTTCCCCTTCTCCCTGAGTTGGCTCAGACTCATGTCCGTTGAGTTGATGATGCCATCCAACCACCTCATCATCCGCCATGAAACCTCTGGGGATAGGGCAGAATCCACATGTCTATTGTTATGCCCGATGTCCGAATCCCCGAGCGGGAAGAGAGAAAGCTACCAAGAGACAATGCAAAACGCAAGAAGGGAGTTTATTGCTAGCTCGAGCTAGGGCCCCCGCTGTGTCCAACGCAGTGGCGCACAGGCTGAGAGCCCCGAGCCCGGTTTTCTACCCATATTTATAGAACATCCAATTTCAAACATAAGCAGGGGTCATTTAGCGAAGCGGATTGGTTACATGTTCGCGGGGGTCTTTTCATTGGTCAGACATTCGCGCGCGCGGGATCTTTCCGTAAACAAGTTCTGATTGGCTGTATCTGGGTGGCCTGATAGTCTCTGACTGGTTGTGTCTTGGTGACCTGATAGTCGCCTTAGTTGCCAGGGTGAGGGCCTGGTCTTCCTGCTTTTGCCTCCTATCATGGCGTTATTTGCTCTTCCTACATTCCCCCCTGTCTTTTGATTATGGGGAGGAATCTTCCCCTTCTTTATTTCGACCTATCGGCCGGTATTGTTGTCTTAGCACCATAATCTGGATAGTATTTAGCTGTGTCCTGATAAAGGTGATTAGTTTATTTAAAATGCAGGGCCCAATTGTAAGTATTAGTATTAACAGTAAAAGTGGGCCCAGGAGGGTTGAGACCAGAGTGGTTAACCAGGGTGACCAGGATCCAAACCATTCCCACCATCCCCGTTGGGCTTCCCGTTCCCTTTTGCGTTGCGCTAGTCCCTCTCTCACTTTCGCCATTGAATCCCTCACCACACCTGTATGGTCTGCATAGAAACAGCATTCTTCTCCAAGAGCTGCGCAGACCCCACCTTGCTGGAGAAAAACTAAGTCTAATCCCCTCCTATTTTGCAATACTACTTCAGACAAGGAGGTTAGAGAGACTTTTCTAGGTGGCTGATTGATTCTTCTATGCGAGTCAGGTCCTCATCTATGGCTGCTCGGAGAGAGGACAGCTCCTTGGTTTGTAGAGACAGTGAAGCTATTCCTGTTCCTGCTCCTGTCAACCCGAGGCTGAATAAAGCAGCCATGGTGATTACACTAAGTGGCTCTCTCTTTTTCCTCCGTACTCCTCGGTCCCAATGTGAGTACATAACCTCTTCAGAATGGTATAAAATCTTTGGCATTATAGCAACCAGGACACAAAATTCTTGACTCTGGTTAAAAACCTTCACATTCAAACATGGGGTCAACCCCGTATGTGAACAAATCCACCATCCCCCGACCCCTGGCACAATCCAGTCCTTTCCTTGAAGGCTTAGATTACCTTCAGTCTGAGCACAAAGGGAAGTCTTGTCCCGTGGTACTGTGCCTAGGCAAAGTCCTTGTCCCCATACCTCCTTCATCGTGAGACCAACCTTACGTTCCTCCCACCGACATTGGGGTGGGTTCTGGCCTGAAGATAAGTTATAGGAGACGTTGAGGCCTATGGCCTCATAGTAAGGGGGGCGAAGATCATAGCACAGCCAGCAGGATTGGGTTGCATTAGGGTCAGTATTATTTAAAGTTGCAAAAGCTGCATTTACTAAAGCCCATAGAGGATCTTGGGGGGGGGCGGACTAACAGTTGTGGGTGCTCTTTGCGAACCAGATTTAGAGGGACCAGGCTCTGAGGTCCCTCTGGCCTCTGGGCTAGGCCTGCGCGGGGGCGGGGGTCTTGGAGCTATCACCTGGTTTGGTCCCAAAGCTACTTTGGGGGCCAAATAGAGTGATCCCAGCTTTAATTTAAGCTCAAACCGGACTCCCATGTCATATCCGTTCTTGTAAAGACGGAGGCCCCAGGCACGGCCAAAATCCCACCTGGTAAACTTTTTTCCTTCATCTGTGAACTCAATCTGTAATGGGAAGCATTGTCCAGGCTTAGGTGATACTCCCCAAGAGCATTTTTGGGTGTTCGGGGGTGATTTTACCCGAATGAGGTCTTTGTTAGAGCTAGAGAGCCAATGGACCGTCCCTGTAGTTTCACATCCCCAGGCGGCGCAATAAAAAGAATCAACTCCCCCACATTTATTAATTTGGTTCCGATCCCTCCCTCCCCCGGGGCAGACATATACGGGTATTTGTTCGTAAGATTTTGGGCCCTTACCCTCACAATTACGGGTGAATAAGCCGAAAGAGCCATGAGCAAAGAAGTCAGTCAGCTGGTGGGGACCAAAGCCGTTGCTGTCAGCTGCCAGGACGCATAGATCGAAGGTCAAAACGGGCCACCATGTTCCCCGAGGGGCCACATTCGAGCTTGAGTTGATCAGTTCTCCGGTCTCTGGATTGTAGACCACCCAAGTCATGTTGACTGGATGATGGGGATTGTTCATGTGGCCATGAGAAGTCATCCCTGGATTGACGATGGCTGCCATCAGCAAGAGGACTAGGAGGCTTCCCGGCGGGTGAGCTTCAATTTCAAAGGATCCGACGGATGAACATTCGCCTTCCGTTCTGTCTGTGCCTTATTTCGTTCCTCTGGCGTGGCTTGCCGCACGTGGTTGCAGTGAACCCAGGGTCCAATCCCGTCAACCTTAACAGCGGTAGGGGTGGTTAGGAGAACATAAGGGCCTTTCCATCTAGGTTCTAATACTCTAGATTGGTGTCGTTTTACCCAAACCCAATCACCCGGGCTAATATTATGTGTGGGGAGGGCCTTCTCATTTTGGTCCTCGTATACCTCCCGGATCAACTTCCAAACACGGTTATGCACCTTGCTTAATGCCATTATTGTTTGCCGGAATTGTCCCAGAGCAGGGGGTGGCAGGCACTTTCCTTCAAAAATAGGATACACAGGAGGGGGTCTTCCATACAAAATTTCAAAGGGGGTAAGGTTCAGCTTATATGGGGTGTTACGCGCCCGGAAGAGTGCGAAGGGAAGGAGGGTCACCCAGTCCCCGCCCGTCTCTATTGCCAACTTTGTCAGTGTTTCTTTTAGGGTCCGATTCATTCTCTCAACTTGTCCTGAGCTCTGGGGATTATATTCGCAATGTAACTTCCATTTCGTCCCCAGAGCTCGGGCCAGCCCTTGTACAATCTGGCTCACAAAGGCAGGTCCGTTATCAGAGCCCATAGTCACTGGCAGCCCGTACCTAGGCACTATTTCCTCTAAGATCTTTTTAGCAACCACTATGGCTGTCTCTCCCTTAGTGGGGAAAGCTTCCACCCACCCCGAGAAGGTATCTACCAGAACCAACAGATAGCGATACCCATACTTCCCTGGCCTTACCTCAGTAAAGTCTATCTCCCAGTGTTGCCCGGGCCCCTCCCCCCGGTACCTCACTCCTGAGTGTTGCTTCTTCTCTGTTCTCATTAACTGGCACGCTTTACAGGCTTGAATTATCTCTCGTACAGTTGCCTTTTGTCGGGGGAACCTCAGGCAGGCCGTCTGGAGAAGTGTCAGTCTTTTTCTCTCCCAAATGTGTGGTTGCGTGTAGGTGTTCACACAAATGACGACCCAGGGTGGCAGGCAATATCAGGTTGCTGTCTTGGTCCCGGTACCATCCATCTTTCTCATCCTTCTGGAGGGTGGTGTCCTTAGTGATCCAGTCGAGATCAGGGTGGGAGTACTCGGGAATTGGTGGCAAGGCCCCCATACCGGGAGGGGGAAGTTCCACAGTCAATATGGGGGCGGCGTAGTCTTGGCTGGCTGCCCTCCGAGCGGCCGCATCAGCCTCCCGATTACCTCTTGCCTTTGGGTCTTCCCCTTTTTGGTGCCCGGGAACATGCACTATAGCTACTGCTCGGGGCAATTGGACAGCTTCTAGGAGCCTGCGAATCTCAGGCAAATTCTTGACTTCTTTTCCCTCAGCTGTCCGAAATCCCCTTTCTTGATATATGGGGCCCTGGATGTGGACAGTGCTGAAGGCGTATCGACTGTCCGTGAAAATGGTGACTCTTTTCCCTTTCGCTCGCTCTAGAGCTTGTATTAGGGCAAGCAATTCGGCTTTCTGTGCAGAAGTATTTGGGGGGAGTGTTTCAGCCCATATCGTCTGCCCAGACTCATCAACTATGGCGGCCCCCGATTTTCTTTGCCCGTCTTTGACATAACTGCTCCCATCGGTGAACCATACCAGCTCACTGTTGCTTAGTGGCACATCAGTTAAGTCTTTTCGTGCCGCCAGGGCCTCAGCCAGTATCTCACTACACTCATGGAGAGGGTGGCCTTTCTCTGGGTTAGGTAGGAGCGTGGCTGGATTCAGGAAGCAGGGGGTCTGAAAACGCACCCTTGGGGCATCGAGCAGCAGGGCCTGGTAATGTGTCAAGCGGGCGTTGGAGATCCACTTACCCGGCGGCTGCTTCAAAACCCCTTCGATGGCGTGGGGGGTGAAGACCGAGAGTTGTTGCCCATACGTCAACTTGTCGGCGTCGCTGACGAGGAGGGCAGTGGCTGCAATGATGCGAAGGCAAGGGGGCCACCCAGCGGCCACTGGATCTAATCGCTTCGACAGGTATGCTACTGGCCGTTTCCATGGTCCCCATTGCTGCGTCAAGACCCCCTTTCCTATTCCTTGCTTCTCATCTATAAACAGTTGGAATGGCTTGTCTGGGTTAGGCAGGGCAAGAGCTGGGGCTTCTAGTAGGGCCCGTCTGAGTGTTTGGAAAGCCTGTTTCATGGGCTCAGTCCAGGTCCAGTTTGGAGTCTCTCTGCTCCCTTCATATAAAGGCCGAGCCTTCTCTGCAAACCCCATGATCCACAGTCTACAATATCCAACAGTCCCCAGAAACTCCCTCACCTGGCGGGGGGTCTTGGGCTCTGGTATCTGTAGTATTGTTTCCTTCATGGCCTGGGTTAGCCATCGTTGCCCCTGCCTGATCTTATACCCCAAATAGGTGACCTCTTGCCGGGCTATTTGTGCCTTCTTTGCGCTAGCGCGATACCCCAAGGTGCCTAGGGTTTGTAAGAGGTCCCCGGTGGCACGGCTGCATGCCTCCTCCGTGGTTCCAGCCAACATAAGGTCATCTACATATTGTAGCAGAATGACCTCTGGGTGGCGAGTCCGATATTCATAGAGGTCCTCACTCAGAGCCTCATTAAACAAGGTAGGGGAGTTCTTGAACCCCTGTGGGAGGCGAGTCCAAGTTAACTGTACTACCGGTTGGCCCTCCCCCTCGGTCCACTCAAAGGCAAATATCTCCTGGCTCTGGGCCGCCAGGGGTAGGCTGAAAAAGGCATCTTTCAAGTCCAGCACAGTGTACCAAGTGTACTCAGGCAGCAGACTGCTCAGGAGGGTATATGGGTTAGGGACAGTGGGGTGGATGTCACTCACCCGCTTGTTGACTTCTCGCAGGTCCTGGACAGGTCTGTAATCTGTCCCCCCTGGCTTCTTCACCGGCAGTAAGGGGGTGTTCCAAGGGGATTGGCACCGCCTGAGAATTCCGGCATCCATGAGCCGTCGAATGTGGGGAGTGATCCCCCGCCGTGCCTCCTGGCTCATAGGGTACTGTTTCACCCTCACAGGAACTGCCTCTGACTTGAGCTCGATGACGATCGGATGTCTCTGTTTGGCCAGTCCCATTCCTGCCGTTTCTGCCCAGGCCAATGGGTATTTATGGACCCACGGTTGTACTTCTGGTGCTATGACCTCTGAGGGCTTTTGCACAAAAAGTCTGTATTCATCCCTTAAGGCTAGGGATAAGACATGTATCGGCTGTCCCAGTCCATCTGTGACTGAGATTCCCCCAGGGTCAAAATGGATCTGAGCATTAACTTTAGTCAACAAGTCTCTTCCAAGTAGAGGGGCTGGGCATTCTGGTATCACCAAAAACGAATGGGACACCTGATGGGTCCCCAGATTTACTTTTCGTTCTGTGGTCCAACAATATCTTTTTGTCCCCGTGGCTCCTTGTACTATGCTGGTTTTCTTAGACATTGGTCCCAGCCTTTTATTTAAAACAGAGTGTTGGGCGCCAGTATCTACCATGAAGCCAACGGGTTTCCCCTCCACATTTATGGTTACCCAGGACTCGGGGAGGGGTGCCGAGCCTTGACTCCCCTAGTCACTATCTTCTCCCATGTATAAGGCCCGATTTTCGGGGGAGACTTTCTCCCTCTGGGCCATTCCTTTCCTTGAGTCTCTCTTAGAGCACTCGGTTTTCCAGTGCCCCAGTTCCTTGCAGTAAGCACATTGATCTTTCTTTAAGGTCTGTCTTTCTAGCTTCTCTTTCTTTCCTGCTTGTCGGCCCCGAAGCTCCCTCGCTCCTGATCCGGTTCTCATCCCCGCAAAAAGAATCTTGGCTAGCTCCTTCTGGTTCTTCTGGTTCTCCCTCGTTCTATACTCCCTATCTTCTTTCCTGATCCTTTCTGCTAGTTCTCTCTCCTCCCGTCTAATCCGTTCTTCCCTTTCCTCTGCAGTCTCTCTGTTATTGAACACTTTCTCAGCTGCTTTCAATAAGTCCTGTATTGTCTGCTCTCCTAGCCCCTCTATTTTCTGCAATTTCTTTCTGATGTCTGGAGCTGCCTGGTTTACAAATGCTAGTATCACGGCGGCGCGCGATTCGTCAGCCTGGGGGTCTATGGGTGTGTATTGTCTAAAAGCTTCCATTAGCCTCTCTAAGAAGGCTGCCGGACTTTCAGTGGGCTCTTGCCTCACCAGATTTACCTTTGCCAAATTGGTTGGCTTCCTTGCTGCAGCCCTCAGGCCAGCCATCAGAGTCTGGCGGTACACTCGGAGACGCTCCCTACCTTCCGCCCGCTCGAAATCCCAGTTAGGTCGCAGCAAGGGAAACCCCTCGTCCACGAGATGAGGCTGAGCAGTAGGTCTCCCGTCGACCCCGGGGACTCGTTTTCGCGCCTCTGCCAGGATTCGCTCCCGTTCCTCCGTGGTGAAGAGTACCTGTAACAACTGTTGGCAATCGTCCCAGGTGGGGTTATGAGTAAACAGAATAGAGTCTAAGAGGTCAATGAGGCCTTGGGGCTTCTCCGAGAAGGGGGGGTTCTGTGTTTTCCAATTGTATAGGTCACTCGTGGAGAAGGGCCAGTACTGATAGGTCCGTTCTCCGCTCGGGTTCGCTGGTCCCACCCGGACGGGGAGTGCCTGAACGGTGGATGACGGTAACTCTGGGTCCCCAGGGTCTTGCATGTTCCTATCTCCCCTAGTCCTTCCCCGGGTCCCCAGTGCCGGTCCTCCCTCGTGGTCGCCCCTTGCCGCCCTTCCTGATCCCTCCCCTCCACCCGGGGGTTCTAAGGGGGGTACGTAAGGGGGGGTCTTGCTTCTGTTTCCAAGTCTATTAGGTTTGGGCAAGAGGCATCCTGAAAGACCGGTTTTGATCTCTCTTTCTTCTTAGTTTCTTCCGAAGTGAGTTCCATCACCAGGACCTGTGGATTAGAAGTTCTGTGGACGAAAGGTTTTAACCAGTTAGGTGGGTTTTCTACCAGATCTTGCCAGACCACGATATAAGGGACCTGGTCTGGATGGCCCCAGGGGTCTGGCGCCATTATCTTTTCTTTCACTGCCTGTATTATGGAGGGCTGAAACGTACCCTCCGGGGTCCATCCGACCTGGAGGGTAGGCCATTCTGCAGAACAAAAAGTTATTAATTTACTTTTCTTGACTGACAGAGACAAGTTATGAGCCCTGGCTCTCACATCCGAAAAATGATCAGTTATGAGAGAGAGTGGAGTAGATTCTCCCTGACCCATAGTTAAGGAACAAGTGGTATGGAAGAAAGCGAGAGAGAAGTCAATGAGAACAACCACCAAAAATCCTATCAGGAGTGGTGGCGGCCAAGAGGTTGGGCTTATGGTATGCTTCTGGAACTGTTTATGTGCCTGTGTCGTTGCACGGAAGTTTTCTTGCTGGGGGCGGGCACCCTAGGGGTTTCTGGCCCGTTCCGTGACCCCCTTATCCTTTCACGGGAGTCTTCAAGTGGCAGGCGCCCTAGCGGCTCTTAAGTGCCTGACCCGTGCCCACACCAAGAATTTCAGGCCACGTTCTCAGTTTGAGGTATTAAGGGGGAGCTTCACCCGGTTGGGCTCTAGTTACTTAGGCTCACTTTTGTTGGGCCTTCAGAGTCCACCAGAGTGTAGCCCTGGCCAGGACTCATCAATTGCCCCCACAATCGTTCGCCCGTTCACTGAAGCTCCCAAAGAGATTAGGAAATTGAGACCAGATCAGACAAAACGAAATAGCAAATGATACACCAAAAGAAGACAAGAAGCGAGACAATGCCGGCACTCACACAAACACGGAACGGCGTAGACAAACACACGGACAGACAATTGTCGGCCGACAACCAAGTGCTAGGTCTCTGGGGGGGTGCACTCCCCTGTAACAGACTCAACTTACCAAACAGTGTCCACTGGTCAACTGCCGCGGGATCAGGGGACAAAAGACCCCTTTCTCCGCAGAGCCGGTCGCCCTCCAGCGTTTTCGCTGGCCTTGGTCTCACACCGGCAGGAACGTTCCCTTAGTCCTGCACCAGTTACCTCCCTGCTCTCCTAGCAGGCCCCGGTTTCACACTGGATTTCCCTGTACCAGTTACCTCCCTGCTCTCCTAGCAGGCCCCGGTTTCACACTGGATTTCCCTGCACCAGTTACCTCCCTGCTCTCCTAGCAGGCCCCGGTTTCACACTGGATTTCCCTGTACCAGTTACCTCCCTGCTCTCCTAGCAGGCCCCGGTTTCACACTGGATTTCCCTGTACCAGTTACCTCCCTGCTCTCCTAGCAGGCCCCGGTTTTACACTGGATTTCCCTGTACCAGTTACCTCCCTGCTCTCCTAGCAGGCCCCGGTTTCACACTGGATTTCCCTGACCTGACTGGGTACCGGTACCGTTTGGATTCTTCCTTCTGTCTCGGGAGGTTTCTCTCCTCGCCAAGGGATCCCGGACGAGCCCCCAAATGTTATGCCCGATGTCCGAATCCCCGAGCAGGAAGAGAGAAAGCTACCAAGAGACAATGCAAAACGCAAGAAGGAAGTTTATTGCTAGCTCGAGCTAGGGCCCCCGCTGTGTCCAACGCAGTGGCGCACAGGCTGAGAGCCCCGAGCCCGGTTTTCTACCCATATTTATAGAACATCCAATTTCAAACATAAGCAGGGGTCATTTAGCGAAGCGGATTGGTTACATGTTCGCGGGGGTCTTTTCATTGGTCAGACATTCGCGCGCACGGGATCTTTCCGTAAACAAGTTCTGATTGGCTGTATCTGGGTGGCCTGATAGTCTCTGACTGGTTGTGTCTTGGTGACCTGATAGTCGCCTTAGTTGCCAGGGTGAGGGCCTGGTCTTCCTGCTTTTGCCTCCTATCATGGCGTTATTTGCTCTTCCTACATCTATCACCAAGAATTATTTTGCATTGCTATCAGTCATATACAATCCTCATGACATTATGTCACCCAGAAGGGAGTCCTCTAGAACCTAGACATCTTGCAGTTTTCCATGGAAGCACAGCTCTGTCCCCATTGCTTAACTCTGGGGGTCAATGGGAATGGTGCCCACTGGAGTTGTGCATTAAAAGGTTGGGGCAGTGCTGGGCCTGTTTCATGCTCCCAGTCCCTGCTTTTCCATCGAGTCCTGATCTTCTTGTCAACGTCAGGTCCTACTCAGAGCACCCACACAAAGGGATCCCCCTGAATTCCTGACCGGTGTGATATTTTTACTTCTCTGAGTTCCCTCTACCGCCGGGATACCTGGAGAGAGACAGTGCTACACGGCAGAGCCAACCCTGACCCTGACTCTAGTCACACACGCGGCCTGCGGCAGAGCCGACCCTGACCCTGACTCTAGTCACACACGCGGCCTGCGGCAGAGCCGACCCTGACCCTGACTCTAGTCACACACGCGGCCTGCGGCAGAGCCGACCCCGACCCTGACTCTAGTCACACACGCGGCCTGCCCGGGGAGCCCGCTGCCCGCGGCAGAGCCGACCCTGACCCTGACTCTAGTCACACACGCGGCCTGCCCGGGGAGCCCGCTGCCCGCGGCAGAGCCGACCCTGACCCTGACTCTAGTCACACACGCGGCCCGCCCGGGGAGCCCGCTGCCTGCGGCAGAGCCAACCCTGACCCTGACTCTAGTCACACACGCGGCCTGCCCGGGGAGCCCGCTGCCTGCGGCAGAGCCGACCCTGACCCTGACTCTAGTCACACACGCGGCCTGCCCGGGGAGCCCGCTGCCTGCGGCAGAGCCGACCCTGACCCTGACTCTAGTCACACATGCGGCCTGCCCGGGGAGCCCGCTGCCTGCGGCAGAGCCGACCCTGACCCTGACTCTAGTCACACATGCGGCCTGCCCGGGGAGCCCGCTGCCTGCGGCAGAGCCGACCCTGACCCTGACTCTAGTCACACACGCGGCCTGCGGGGGAGCCCGCTGCCTGTTAGACTAGCGTGCCTTTGCTCAGTTCACATCGTTCGACCCTGCCCACCTGTGAACGGCTGCAGACAAGGAGAAATGAGCACATCCCTCCTATTACAAAAGATGAATGGCCTCCTCCTTTCCTTCCTCACCTCTTCTCCCTCTCTGTTCTATTAAAAAGGTGGCATCCAGACCCCGTAAGATGGCTGTTCTGAGACAGTCAGCCGCTATCTTCGTTGGCTGGCTTTCCAAATAAAGTCATATTCTTTGCCTCAGCCCCTCGTCTCTCAGTTAACTGGACTGTCACACAGCCAGCAGAGCAAGCTTGGCCTTGATGAGAGGATGATATCCATCATGACTCTTCTGTGACCATGGGTTGACTCTGCCCCTTTCTGAGTCCTGTGAAGAGAGTGAGGCAGAAGGATCAGATCTGGCAACCAGTTGCCCTGTATGCACAGAACCCCAGGGGGCTTGGCTAGAAACCATCTTCACATCCTGTTTTTTACTGCCCTGTCCAGCAGAAGCAGGGAGCTGGGGTGAAGAGGACACCCAGTGAAGAAAGCGGCAGAAGAAATGTTTGAGGACCAGAATGAGGGCATTTAGAGGAGGGTCCCTCCTCTCTGTAAGACAGAGGATGTTTCATGCCATGCTAGCCAGGCGCCCATGTAAACTTGGGGAAAACAGTAGGCCACAAAATCGTGCTCTCTAAACCTTTCCAAGCCTTCATAATTTGTATCTGTGAAGTTTGACTTTCCCAGTCAAGTCAAATTCCCAAACAAAGCAGCAACAGAAAGGAAAGAGCAGAAGCCCCGCCTCGGCAGGAGAAACGTGAGTGTGAGGTGGGTCTCTGCGCACCTTGGTCACAGGGCCAGGCCTGGAACTGAGGCAGGTCCTCTGTCTGAAATCTAAAGGAGATGAATGTAGTAGGCTCCATCCCGTAGAGCTAAAGTTCAGAGCCTCACTGACAGGATTAACCCTTCAGTGGTCAGTGTGGGGAGCGTTTTTACTTAGGCCGTCTCGAGTGGGACCTGCCTTCCCGGAAGTGTTTAGGCTGTGCGTGCATGCAAGCTCAGTCACTTCAGTCATGTCCGACTCTTTGTGACCCTGTGGACTGTAGCCCGCCAGGTTCCTCTGTCCATGGGATTCTCCAGGCAAGAATACTAGAGTGGGTTGCCATTTTCTCCTCCAGGGGATTTTGCTAACCCAGCAATCAAACCTAAGTCACTTACGTCTCCTGCATTGGCAAGCAGGTTCTTTACCACTAGCGCCACTTGGGAAGCCCTTCACTCAGCTCAGTCTTCATTAATTGAATCCCTCCTGTGTCATGATGGACTCCGCACAGTGCCATGGACTGGGGTTGGCATGAAGGAAATATTCCACAAGTATCAATACAATTGGGCCCTTTTTTTTTAGCAGGTTAAGAGTAAATAGAAAATCCATTTTTTTTTCTTCTAATATGGCAGCTCTAAGAGGGTCTCCTAGAGCCTACACTCCAGAATTCATACATTACCAGCTCCATCACATATAGTTGATCAGTAAATAATCACAAAAAGGAACCTCTCTGCCAGTCCAGCGGTTAAGACTCTGTGCTTCCACTGCAAAGGGCATGGGTTCCATCTGCATGGCACAGCAAAAAAAAAAAAAGAAAAACTCTGAAATAATTCCGCCTGCAGGATAAGAGGATAGGCAATGCTACATTGCAAAGTGGTGAGCACATTGGGCTGGAAAATTTGGTGGCCATTAAATAATTTACCACACATACAGACTCCAGTGTTCTTGTCTGGAGCCTCCCCACGGACAGAGGGCTACAGTCCATATGGGGTCGCAGAGTCAGACAGGACTGAGCGATTGAGCGCAGCACTCACGCAGCCCCAGGTACGAGGACTAACCTAAGGCGGGGAGGCGCTTCTCTGGGGACGGGATTGTTTCTCATCGTTGTCCTCCGTTTGATAATCTAAAGTCCTTTGCCCAGGCAGCTGGTCAGCCTAACGCACCCTCGTTTGAGGAGAGTGCTCTGGCCTGAGTCTGGACTGCAGGGATGCCAGCAGGCCCCAGCTCCCCGCCAGGGGCTGCGTTTTCTTCTCACACCGCTGAGTTGAGTTCAAACATGACATCTCCTTAGGGCTTATTGGAATTGGTTGTCTCTGTCACAGACTTAGAGAAGAAATTATGGTTGCTGGGGTAGGAGGAAGGATTCGGGGAAGGGATGATCAGGGAATTTGGGATGGACACGTGCACACTACTGTATTTAAAATGGATACCCAACAAGGACCTACTGTACATGGAACTCTGCTCAATGTTATGTGGCAGCCTGGATGGGAGGGGAGTTTGGGGGAGAATGGATACCTATATATGCATGGCTGAGTCCCTTCGCTGTCTACCTGAAATTATCAAATATTGTTAATCGGCTATGCCCTAATAGAAAATAAAAAGTTTACATTAAAAAAATTAAAAAAAAGAACTGATTGCCTCTGGGCATTACCCACTCAGCGTCTCATCTGTGATCAAAATTTCGGCTTAAAAAGGAACTCTTCAAATTGCACAGACCTGAAGTTTCTTCTTCAGCAGCCTTTCTCACCGCTTTTTATGTTCTGCTAAGGAGAAGGGAGCTGGATTCCCTCCCTTTCATGAAATAAAAGTGTAGGATTTTCCCTATGGATCTCAGAGCAACAGAAGCAAAATTGTAGTGAGAACGAATATTTGAGGATTCATCTAATAATTTTTTGAGCTGAAACTATTCTGATAAAAGAGATTCCAGTCAACACAAATGGATTTTCTAGGGGAAAATAAAATGTTTGTTTTTCTCCTTTATTTTAGCATTGGTGTTTTGACTGTAAATTAAACTCATGCCACGTGGGACAGGACATGCTTTGATTCTGTCTAATGCAAGTCTTGTTGGGAACAAAAAATAAAGCTGGGTACTAAGAAGGTGACAAGACCTCAATGGATAAGGAATGATAAGTTCTTCCAGTGCAAGTGCCATGTCTTATTCATCTTTATGCCTGCTGGGATGACAAGCCCAGTCACTTGTACACGGTAAATGATTGATCAAGGTTTACTGAGTTGAATTATTACAGACAGGTGAGTCTTGGGATTTGCTATGCGCTCTTAATCTTTCGAGATGATTGTCAAGGACAACCATGCATCTTTTGGGGGAATGCATATTCATTCTTATTTTTAACTGTATTCCCAAAGGTTTGCACGTGGTTATTTATTCAACATCGCATGAAATCCAAGGACATAGTTCATTTGTCTTTTGCTTTGTTTAAATTAGACTTAAGGAAAGCTTACTCAGCTTACTCTATTATTGATAAATTACTAACATACTCAGAAAAGAGACTGAGGCACTAGGTCAGGGAAGCACTAATTCAAACCAGGTAGTCTTCTAATATCTTAGTGGGTACCAAGTACTGTAAGTACTTAACATTGGCAATTCAGTTCAGTTCAGTTCAGTCGCTCAGTCGTGTCCGACTCTTTATGACCCCATGAACTGCAGCATGCCAGGCCTTCCTGTCCATCACCAACTCCTGGAGTCCACCCAAACCCATGTCCATCGAGTCAGTGATGCCATCCAACCATCTCATCCTCTGTGGTCCCCTTCTCCTCCTGCCCTCAATCTTTCCCAGCATCAGGGTCTTTTCAAATGAGTCAGCTCTAGTAAGTTTTATATACAGTTCTGTCTTGAAGTAATGAGCTGGCCAGATCACTGATGGATTTTTTTCTATGACTCCTATAAGAATTAATTTTTCCCCATTAAAGTTATGACTAGCAAATAACACTGCTTTCTATAAAACTGGAAGCAGCCCTTGTGACGGTCACGCTTGAGTAAGTATGTAGCAATATGAAGTGGATGGTGCAGACTGGAAGCTAATGGTTGCTTCTCCACTCAAGATTTATTTCCATTGTGTTTAGGTGAGAAAATAGATGTGAAGATTTCTAAGACAAATCTGGTTTCTTAGAAATATGAGTAATTGCTCCCATTGGCGTGTCCCAGAAGTACACATCAGATGCTTGACAGATCGTGAGCTGACATTACATTTCCAGGATGGACTGCTGGTCTTTCTGTGAGCCTCAGAGGGAAAGGAGGCTTAGACACTGACACTAAATAAGGCTGCAAAACTGCTGGCTGCTGAAGCTCTTGCTATTGCATGTAAATTTGAGGTCCTTTAATAACATGAAGGGGTCTATGTTAAAATTCCACAGTAGACATTTGCTGGCTGTTAGACACCCAGGTGAGGAAGGATGAAGGGATGAAAAAGACAATTCATGTATTTCTTTGATTTGAGGCCTAGAAGATGCTGCAATTTGCACTGAAGATCATTCTTGATGACTCTGCCCAGCTTTGATGTTCTGTGTCAAATGCATGTACAGTTTTCAAAAATGAGACCCAAGTTGGCAGCTCTGTCTAGTTGGGTTTCTTTTTTCCAAGACTCCTTCCATTTGGAGGAAAAAGGGGCAAAGTTGAGAGAAGCTTGCTGTGGAGGCACAGGTGGGAAGGACAGGGTTCCTGTGGAAGGGAGTGCTGGAGGGAGGAAAGATCCTGAGATGATGAGGCAAGGAGGAAGGGGGGGTGGGCAGCAGAGACAGGCGAGCGCGAACCGTGTGCGGTCAGGGCCCAGGCGAGGCCGGCCACCTGGGTCTCACTCCTCCCAGTGACTCCTGGTCTTGGACGCGGCCAGAGGGGGCATTCTTCTACTTTTCTTGGGTATTTGTTTATGTATTTGGCTGTGCTGGCACTTGGGATCTTCAGTCTTAATTGCAGCACTTGAGATCCACAGTTGTGGCGTGGGCACTATTAGTTCAGCCGGTGGGATCGAGTTCCCTGACTGGGGATTGGACCCGGGCCCCTGCACCGGGAGTTTGAAGTCTTATCCCCTGGACCACCAGGGGAGTTCCAAGAGGAGGACATTCTTTCTTAGACTCTCCCTCTAGACATTTTGGGCGAATACAGAGCTCCATCATATCTATCTCTGTACCTGGAATCTGTCCTTCGAATCTACCTGTGGAGAAGGCAGGTTGCTTGGATGAGTTGAATGTTCAAGGTCAACCTAGGTATTTCTGGCAGGGCAACAGATATATTTCATTTGTTCTTGACTAGATGAGAGAAGGGGAAAAATCTAATTTAATGCAGATGCATATGCAAAAAAGTTGTACTTGAAGCAGGAAGGGATTCCCAAGAGCAGCAAAGCCCACTTAGACCTCTGTGCTATTTTTTTTTTTTTTTCATTTTCTGGTTGCCTCCTTAGTGCAGTAAGCAGGGTGTCAGTCTCATAGCCTTTTTGATTTTCTAACAATCCTGAAGGTTCTTTTAAAGAGGAGAAGGTCAATACTTAACTAATGCAGGATGATCAGAGAAAGTGATTCTAATAATGGTAATTTCTAACATTTAATCAGTGCTAATATGGGTCAGCACTAAGATATTAACATATCTTAATATCTAAGATATTAAGTCTTGACTCCTCTACACAAACCTATAAAGCTGGAAGGTACAAATAGAGACCAAAAAGGAAGGAAGCTGGCAGTTCTGTTTTCTGCTTCTTTTTCTTAAAAAAAGCTTTAATGACATTTTACTTTTTAATATTTATTATTATTATTCACCAGGCCAAGTTGCCTGTGGGATCTTAGTTGTCCATCAAGGCTTCAGCAGTGAAAGCACCAAGTCCTAACCCCCGGACCACCAGGGACTTCTCTGTTTTCTGCTGCTGCTGCCGCTGCTTAGAAATTTGGGAGAATCCTTTCCAAAAATCTGAAAATTCACAGTTCTCTTAGGAGAGGTCCTGGCATTCCTCTTCAAGAACATTACAAAATGTAGCACTTACGACATTAACTGATGTGGTAAACCCGCCGAAGTCTCACTGATGTGCCAGGACGGCTCCCAGCAGGCCCTGAATTGCCGTCGGCCTCTGCTCTGGGCTCACAGGCACCCTGAAGGCAACGGCTCCGCCTTCCTGTCTCTGTTCTGCTCTCCTCGCTCCACTGAGCTGAGACGAAGCTAATTTCTGGTGAGATCCACCCAACCCTGGCCTGCTTCTCACTCCCTTGACTTCCTCGTCTGTCCGAGGCTCAGTGGTCCTCCTGCTCTAGTCATCCACCAGAAACCTGAGAGCCTTGTTTGGAGTCTTTCTGCTCCCCACCCCTAACCGACTGCCAAGTCCTACTGCTGCTCCTCATGTCACACTCCTTCTCATTGCCGTCTCCAGTCTGGTTTTCATCTGGACCCCAGGTGCCACTTCCTGCCCCGTTTCTCACTCTCGACTCTTCCCTGTTCACCTCTTGAACTGGTCCTCAGCAAACACTGCAGCTTCTCTCGAGAGTCCTAAGAGAGCTTTGTCACAGCAGGATCCTGTAGGGTCTTCCCAGGACAGGCCTTCCCCACGTCCTCTGCTCCAGCTCCTCTCTGAAGTACCTAGATAAGAGTATTTGATGCACATTTCCTGAGTTATTTCGCAGATGTGAAAACCTCCCACCCAATGGAGGACATTAACTACTTGAGGACCCTGAGCCCACAGCCCCAGGACTCCTGGAGCCCAAGGATGGGTAATGTGAATCCCGTGACACCACCCTGCTGCCTCGCCATCAGCCAATCAGAGATTTGTACATGAGCTGATCACATGCCCTGTGACCTCCCCGCCCAGGTGCTGTGTGCGTGTTAGTGGTGTCTGGCTCGTTGTGACCCCATGGACTGTAGCCCACCAGGCTCCTCTGTCCATGGGACTAGCCCAGCAGGAATACTGAAGCGGGTTGCCATGCGCTCCTCCAGGGGAATCTTCCCGGCCCAGAGACTGACTTGCAATGGCAGGTGGATTCTTTATCACTGAGCCACCTGGGCGGCCCTCCCGGCCCCAACCTGCCCTTTGAAAATGCTTTGCCGAAGCCCGTGCAGGAGCTCGAGGCTTTTCAGCGCATGAGCCACCTCATGGACTTTCATGGTCTTGTGATAAACCTTTCTCTGCTCCACACTCTGACGCTTCAGTTTGTTTGGCCTCACAGTGCATCGGGCACATGAATTCATGTTAACACCTTGCTCAGGGAGCCACCTGTCTCCAGAGACCAGGGGCAGGATAGAGGCAGCAGTCTGCCAAGCATCAGAGAACAGGAAGGCTCAGGGGACAGAATGAAAGCCAAGGACAGGAGAGCACTGCTGGCCCTAGTCCCTGGCCCTTTCCTCCTAAGTCTCTGCTTTCAGTTCAGTTCAGTCGCTCATTCGTGTCCGACTCTTTACGACCCCATGGACTGCAGCATGCCAGGCCTCCCTGTCCATCACCAACTCCCGGAGTTTACTCAACCTCATGTCCATCGAGTTGGTGATGCCGTTCAACCATCTCATCCTCTGTCATCCCCTTCTCCTCCTGCCTTCAATCTTTCCCAGCATCAGGGTCTTTCCCAATGAGTCAACTCTTTGCATGAGGTGGCCAAAGTATTGGAGTTTCAGCTTTAGCATAAGTCCTTCCAATGAACACCCAGGACTGATCTCCTTTAGGATGGACTGGTTGGATCTCCTTGCAGTCCAAGGGACTCTCAAGAGTCTTCTCCAACACCACAGTTCAAAAGCATCAATTTTTCGGCTCTCAGCTTTCTTCACAGTTCAACTCTCACATCTATAGATGACCACAGGAAAAGTCATAGCCTTGACCAGACGGACCTTTGCTGGCAAAGTAATGTCTCTGCTTTTTAATATGCTGTCTAGGTTGGTCATAACTTTCCTTCCAAGGAGTAAGTGTCTTTTAATTTCTTTACCTCTATAGGAGAGGGCAATTTCTTTTTCCCTTCTACCTTTGAAATATATTTCTAGGCCCATGATGAAGCTGCCCCTACCTGGGGTGCCACATCAACAGATGGAAGCTTGGGCAGCTTTCATGTCCCTGTAAATGTTCCACTGGACCACATACCCAGTATATTCAGTCAACCAATCCTCAGACCACTTCCCTGATGTCTCAGATGGCAAAGAATCTGCCTGCAATGCCAGAGACTGCAGTTCAATCCCAATCATAAACTGTCCTTTTGTGAAAGATATTCACATTTGTCTGGGCTTCCCTGGTGGCTCAGTGGTAAATAATCCACCTGCCAATGCAGGACACTGGGGTTCATTCCCTTGGTCGAGAATATCCTCTGGAGAAGGAAATGGCAACCCACTCCAGGAGTCTTGCCTGGAGAACCCCGTGAACAGAGGAGCCCGCTGGTCTACAGTCCATGGGTTGCAAAAATGTCAGACAGGACTTAACAATTAAACAACAACTTTTACATTTATTAGGGAATCTCCATTTGTAAGGGTGTCTTTCTACATCAAGAAGAGAAGGATGACTTAATCCCTAGCAGCTCATCAAAGGAGAAAGCAAAGACTTTGATCTGAATAATAGCCATGACCTTGTTGCTTTTAACCATGCTACTCTTGGTCACTTTCCATTAACAAGCCTTTCTCCACCTCTCAACATCTTTCTTTGGTCATTTGCTAAGGATGGTATATAAGTTTCTGGCCTGGGCCATTTTAGGGACACACTCAGATTTCCTGGGTATACAGGTGTGTTTGTTTTTCTTCTGTTAATCTTTTTTTTTTTTTTTTTTTATTGCCATCTCAGCCAAGAACCTAAAAGGATAGAGGGAAAATTATTTTTCCTCCCTTGCAGTACTTTCTGCCACTTGGTTGTTTTTTTTTTTTTCCTTTTAACTTTTGTAACTGAAGTACATACTTCAGTCCTTCAGTCTTTAAAACATTTTTTCTTCCCTCAGGAGTATAGCACCCCAAATAGCCTCCTGTGACACATGGACTATTTTGAGTTAAAGGCTGTTAAGAACCAGTGTATGCAAGAAAAGCTCTAAAACCAGGCATAAGTTAGTTATCTGTTTATAAAGGAAATGCACATTTATAAAGAAAATTTCCATTTGTAAAATTATTTCCCCAGCCTGCACCAGGGGAGAAGGACTTTGAACATCTCTCCAATGGAGAAAGTACCTACGTAAATCTGTGTAGCACGTCCTATTAAATAAACACCTCTCAGTTACTCTACTTTTCCTTGTCATCTTCCCATAACTGGCCTCCACCACCCAGAAGTCCCAAATCCCTTTTCCTTTGTTTCACCTAGAATAGTATATACACTTTAATCATCTGACTGCCCTCTTTCTTTGTGAAATCCCATGGAAATGTATACCTGTAACCAAGCAGGATCCCAAGGGGTTTAGGGAGGTGGGGACAGGCCTTCCCCAACATTCTCTGGTCTAGCTCCTCTCTGAAGTACCTGGATAATAGTATCTGATGCACATTTCCTGAGTTGTTTTGTAGATGTGAAAGCCTCCCTCCCTCCCATCAAATAGAATTAACTACTTCTTGCTTTTGAACTGTGGTACTGGAGAAGACTCTTTAAGAGTCCCTTGGACAGCAAGGAGATCCAACCAGTCCATCCTAAAGGAAATCAACCCTGAATATTCATTGGAAGGACTGATGCTGAAGCTGAAGCTCCAATACTTTGGCCACGTGACACAAAGAGCCGACTCACTGGGAAAGACCTTGATGCTGGGGAAGATTGAGGGCAGAAGAAGGGGGTGACAGAGGATGAGATGGTTGGAGGGCATCGCTGACTCAATGGACATGAGTTTGAACAGCTCCAGGAGATGGTGAAGGACAGAGGAGCCTGGTCTGCTGCAGTCTGTGAGGTCTCTAAGAGGTGGACACCACTTAGGGACTAAATAACAATGCACAACAACTACTTGATGACCCTGAACACACAGTCCCAGGGCTCTTGGAACCTAAGGACAGATAAAGTTAGCCCCTGTGACACCGCCCAGCTACCTCATCATTAGCTAACCAGAGAACTGTGCACGATCTGATCACAGCCAGGAAGTACGCTGTGACTCCCCTGCCCACACCTGGCTTTTAAAAATGCTTTGCCAGAACACTTCAGGGGAGCTGGAGGCTCTTTAGGGCTTGATCTCACCCATCTCCTTGCCTGACCTTGCAGTAAACCTTTCTCTGCTCTAAACTCCAATGTTTCAGTTTGCTTGGCCTCACTGTGTATTGGGTACACGAACTGGCATTCACATACACATCATTAAATGTGTGTATGTGCCTGTGTGTGTTTTAACCTCTTGTTAATCAGTCTTTTATTTTACTGTTTTATTGTTTTACTGTTATTTTAGTGTTATTTGGCTGTACTACATGGCTTGTGGAGTCTTAGTTCCCAGAATAGGGATTGAACCCATGCCCTCAGCAGTGAAAGTGTAAAAGTCCTAACCACTGAACCACCAGGGAATTTCCAATTTGTCTTTCATCAATTTGGCCCCAACCAGAGAACCTAAGATAGGTAGAGAGGAAAAAAAGACTTTTCTTTCCCTACAAAACCTCCAGAAGCGGCTTGGCTCTTCCCATCTCTCCCTTCCATCATGCACAGCAGACAACCGGCCAGTGAACCAGGAGGTGGAAGCAGCTGTGATTCTCCAGTGAAAAAGTCGCTCAGCGTGAGAAGGGCACGTGACAAGGCAGGGCTCGGCACCCCAGGAGGCCTGGGCTCTCTCATCCAGACTTCCTGGGAAGTCAGGGGAAATAATAGGCAGTTCACATTTGCAGCCAACCAGCCTGGGTGGTAGGCTTTGAAGGGAAGCACTCAGAAATCCATCATGGAGCCAGGCTGGTTGGACACACCTGAGATCTGGGGGGCCTGTCTGCCCTTTGGGGCAACCTCGGGAAGCTGAAGGAATCAAGTCAAGACTCTTTGCAGAGCTGCTGTGAAGAATCAGAACTCCTGCGATACACACTGTAATGCTGATTTAAAATTTTGATTATGTAACATAAAAAAATGTCACAATTACCTCCCTTGGACAATGGCTTCAATTGGGGTGTGGCTTCAATTTCAGCCTGTGACAGAGTCAACAGCAAGGCTTTTGTCCCTGTTTTTAAAATAAAAATGAGTATAATCTAAATGTGCCATCTACCTATTTATCAGTCCACTGGTTTTGTTCCTTAGACATAAGCTGGATGTGTTCCTAATAAGAACTACTCATCTATGTATGTTCTTTGCTAAAGGAAATAAACACAATATTGTCATTGCTTTGTTGCTGTTTTTTTTTTTTTTTCCGCCAGAATGTTTAGATTTAGATTTCTCACCCCAAGGGAAAGGGAGTGTGTGCACAGGGACATTTGGCAAACTTGTCTTGCATATTTCGATGGGTGTGCTTCTGAACATGGGAAAGCTTCCCGTGTTTTTTCTTGTGATGAATTGGGAAGGTTATGCTTCTGAGCCTGGGTGAAACCTCCACTTGCCAAGTGAAAACACAAAGCAGGCAAACAGATAAACACAATTTTTTAAAAAGTTAAAAATGAAACAATGGGAAGGCCAGAAGCCATCTAATTTCAGTAATATTTTCAATAAATTAATGGCTTGTGCATGTGGCAGCAGACACTTGGAAAAGACTGAGCTGACAGATGGGCACAAATAAAGCCATGGGAAAAGTGGGAAGGATGATAAATATTATCTGCAGGCCATTTTTATCCCCCTTGTTAATTAACCATCCTGCTCTTCAGTAAGAGTTATGCTTATTTTCCTTTTTACTTTGAAGTTCTGTCATTTCATATTGTTTTCTTTCAAGCCTTCTCATATTTCCCTCCTGTGTGTGTGTGTGTGTGCATGCGTGTGCGTTTCTATCCCAAATCAGCTTCTATTTCCAATCCTGTGTTCTTTTCCACTTTTCCTACAGTGAGGTTTTGCAGGGGAGAAACCAAGGACATTTCCTCTACCTCTTGGCAGCTTCCTAACAATTTTCTTGCTATTAACGTCCAACAACTTTCCAGCCCCGGGCAATACAAATTCCTTCCCTTTTCTAGAAACTGTTGTGTGCTGCCCTCACTACCCATCACTAAAAATACAACATGGCGTATTGAGCTCACTGTCTGCCTTTTTTTTTTTTCCTCTTAGAAGAATTTAACAAATGGATTCGTTCTGCCCTGTGTCTTTTAAGGGTTTATATTTTCTGATGTCCAGCTTGGCAGCCGGGCAGGGTCATTTAGTTGAAAGAACATGGGCTTTGGAAGCAGCCAGCCCTTGGTTTATCTTCTGTTTTTTTTTTCTTTCCTATTAACTGGATGACCTTGGGTAAATTTTTTAGTCCCTCTGAGCCAGTGTCTTCACTCCGATAATGATTCCTACTATCTGAGTTTGTTGATGGGTCTCAGGGAGATGTGACACATATATCATCTAGCATCCCTCCTTCTCTGATAGCAGAATGCTGGAGAGATATGGCAGTCAAGGGGACTTTAGGTCAACCATGACTTTCTCTTTTGTAGACTTAATGCCTTCTTCTTTTCCTGCCACAAAGAAATTACAGTAGCTGAATCAAATGAGACCTTTCTGCTTTTTGAAAAGCTTTAATTGGGCCCAACTCCTTAAACAGTCCAAAATCCTCTTTGGACTTCCCTGGTAGTCCAGATCCCTGGTCTGGGAAGGTTTCATGTGCTATTCAGTGGCGAAGCCTGTATGCCACAGCTACCGAGTCAAGGCATCCCAAGTGCTGAGCCTGCATGCCACAAGTGGTGATTAGCCCTTACTCTGCAACTAGAGAAAGCATGCGCAGCAAAAAAGACCCAGCAGAAATAAACAAGCAAACAAACACAAGAGAATCTGCTTTGGCCAGAGGGGACTGGATTTGTGGGCACATGGCTCAGCAGACATCTGGTATACCTCCTCCAGGGGCTTCCCAGGTGGCACAGTGATAAAGAACCCACCTGCCACTGCAGGAGGTGTAAGAGATGTGGAGTTCATCTTCTGGAGGAGGAAATGGCAACCCACTGTAGTATTCTTGCCTGGAGAATCCCAAGGACAGAAGAACTTGGTGGGCTACAGTCCATGGGGTTGCAAAGAGCCTGACACAACTGAGCGCACACATCCCTCCCCGGGCATCCTCATTCTCCTCTTTTATTCCCGGTGTTCGGAGTCATGGGGGAGGTGAGAGGGAGGACAGGAGACGAGGCTGGAGTTCTCCTTCCTGTGCAGCGGCTAAGGAGTAGTGGGAGGTCAAAGAGCTACGATGAAACTCATGGGGGAGCTGTCTCATCTGAAGAACTCAGATTTCTGCCAGCCGTCACATCCTCAGAGAAACCGTACCTGATCACAGGATTAAAAGTAGTTTCCTCAGTCACTCTTGGTTATCATTCTGCTTTACCATCATCAACACTCACCGCTATCTGAAATTACTTGCTAATGCATATGTTCACCCATCTATGTTTCTTGTTTGTTTCCTCCACTGAAATGTTAGCTCTGTGACAGCTGGAACCCTACTTATCTTACTTGCCGTTGTAGCCTGATTGCTTGGAGCAGTGTGCAACAAAATGAGGCTCCCAACAAATGTTTGTTCCATAAACAGTTAGGCTACAGAGCTTGTTGAAATGCTGGAAGTCATCCTGGCAACGGTCAGTGAGCATATGCAGCAAAAGATCTGGTTTAGTCTGGGCTTTTGTAGTTGCTAAGTCGTGTCCGACTCTTTTGTGACTCCATGGATTGTAGCCCACCAGTCTCCTCTGTCTATGGGATTTGCCAGGCAAGAACACTGCAGTGGGTTACCATTTCCTTCTCCGGGAGATCTTCCTGACCCAGCGATCAAACCCGTGTCTCCTGCATTGGCAGGCAGAGTCTTCACCTCTGAGCCACCTGGAAGGCCAGGCTGGGCTTGGCTGATCTGACTGGTTTGTTTACAGGTCTGCAGGTGGAGTGGGTGTGGCAGGACAGTTTTTGTTAGATGCTAACTGCACCCTAGTTTAGCAGTCATATACCCAACTATGACGTGACTCTTTACCTACCTGGCAGCAGGTAAAAAAAGTTTTATTTCACGGAGCAGTGACTGACACACATCCTACTCCCTATGAAAACACACCCTGAGCTTGTCTTCCGGAACACGATCCTCTCTTTACAAACCTCAGTAACCTCTACTGGTTTTCTTCATTTCTCCAAAAACTTGAGTCTCTCCTCATCTTTATCAACAGTCATTTCCAGGTTATTTATCTAGTCATATAACATCAAACACTTTCCTATTCCAAACACTCTCAATTTTATATATTCAGCCCAGATCCTTGAATTCTGACATGTGTTGTGCTGGCCAAAAAGTTTCAGTTATGTTTTTACCTTTCTTGAAATAATAAAGCATAATAAGCCAGAAACATTGTTCTTTCCCTTCTATCTTCAATATAAAAATGGCTACACAAAAATTCAACAATTTTAATAAGCTTTTTTTAACTGCACACTATGACAGCTGTCATAATAAAATCTACCAAAATTGTTTTGAATGAAATTAAAGATAACTGAGTGCTGTCAGAGCCATCTTATGGAAAATACTGAAAACTTTTTGAAGATTTCAAATACTGAAAAGAAAAATATTTTTAAAAAATGTTTTGGCCGCAATGGGTCTTTGTGGCTGCACGCGGGCTTGCTGTAATTCCAGCCATGGGAGCGGCTCTCTAGCTGCGGTGCATAGGCTTCTTGCTGGGGAGGCTTCTGCTGCAGCTCCTGGGCTCTTGTGCATGCGGGCTGTGGCAGCTGTGCTGTGCAGGCTTAGTTGCCCCACAGCATGTGGGATCCTCCTGGACCAGGGATCGAACCCACGTCCCCTGCACTGGTAGGCAGATTCTTAATCGGTGGACCACCAAGAAAAATCCCCCAATATTTCCAGACATCCTGGAATGTGAAGTCAAGTGGGCCTTAGGAAGGATCACTACAAACAGAGCTAGTGGAGGTGACGGAATTCCAGGTAAACTATTTCAAATCCTAAAAGATGACGCTGTGAAAGTGCTACATTCAATATGCCAGCAAATTTGGAAAACTCAGCAGTGGCCACAGGACTGGAAAAGGTCAGCTTTCATTCCAATCCCAAAGAAAGGCAATGCAAAGAATGCTCAAACTACTGCACAGTTGCACTCATCTCACATGCTAGTAAAGTAATGCTCAAAATTCTCCAAGCCAGGCTTCAACAATAAGTGAACTGTGAATTTCCAGATGTTCAAGCTGGATTTAAAAAAGGCAGAAGAACCAGAGTTCAAAGTGCCAACATCCATTGGATCACTGAAAAAGCAAGAGAGTTCCAGAAAAACATCTACTTCTGCTTCATTGACTACACCAAAGCCTTTGACTGTGTGGATCACAGCAAACTGTAGAAAATTCTTAAAGAGATGGTAATACCAGACCACCTGACCTCTCTCCTGAGAAATCTGTATGCAGGTCAAGAAGAAACAGTTAGAACCATAGAACAACAGACTGGTTCCAAACTGGGAAAGAAGTACATCAAGGCTGTATACTGTCACCCTGCTTGTTTAACTTATATGCAGAGTACATCAAGTGAAATGCTGGGCTGGATAAAGCACAAGCTTTATCCACAATGCTTGGAGAAATATCAATAAACTCAGATATGCAGATGACACCACCCTTATGGCAAAAAGTAAGAGGAACTGAAGAGCCTCTTGATGAAAGTGAAAAAGCTGGCTTAAAACTCAGCATTCAGAAAACTAAGATCATGGCATCCAGTCCCATCACTTCATGGCAAATAGATGGGGAAACAATGGAAACAGTGAGAGACTTTATTTTCTTGGGCTCCAAAATCACTGCAGATGGTGACTGCAGCCATGAAATTAAAAGATGGTTGCTCCTTGGAAGAAAAGTTATGACCGACCTAGACAGCGTATTAAAAAGCAGAGACATTATTTTGCCAACAAAGGTCTGCTAGTGAACAGCTATGGTTTTTCCAGTAGTCATGTATGGATGTGACAGTTGGACTATAAAGAAAGCTGAGTGCCGAAAATTGATGCTTTTGAACTGTGGTGTTGGAGAAGACTCTTGAGAGTCCCTTGGACTGCAAGGAGATTCAACCAGTCCATCCTTAAGGAAATCAGTCCTGAATATTCATTGGAAGGACTGATGCTGAAGCTGAAACTCCAATATTTTCACCAACTGACACGAAAAACTGACTCATTGGAAAAGACCCTGATGCTGGCAAAGATTGAAGGCAGGAGAAGGGGATGACAGAGAATGAGATGGTTGGATGGCATCACCGACTCAATGGACGTGAGTTTGAGCAAGCTCCGGGAGTTGGTGATGGACAGGGAGGCCTGGTGTTTTGCAGTCCATGGGGTTGCAAAGAGTCATACACAACCGACCGACTGAACTAAACTGAACTGAATATTTCCAAATATCCATCTGATATTTCCATATGGATCCTGGGGTTGATTGCATTAATATCCACACCCTTTGCCATGTGACTTTACATTTTCTCTCACTTAAGAGGCAAGGTCTACTCTTCCTTCTGCCTCTGCTGAGTCTGGGCTTAGCCATGTCACTTGCTTTGCCAGATGAATGAGGCCAAATTCTTTATGTGTAAGCTCCAAGCCTACTGTTCAAGAGTGGGCGTGCATTTCTGCTTTTGTCTCATGCTTTGCCTCTGTCAAGAGAAGTACAAGGCCAGGTTAGTCCTCTGGTCCCAAGAAAAGGATGAGAGACTTAGAGCAGAGCTTCCCAGCCAAGAGGTCTCAACCAAGCCAACAAGAGCAGGTCCCCAGCTTACTCGTAGACATGTAACTTACAGACAGGTAATGAATGAACCTAGCTGACATTAGATGAGTGCAGCCTAAAGCAACTAGCCTTCCTCAACCCCTAGCACTATAATAAGTAACTATAGCTTTAATCATTGAGTTTTTTCCTAATTGATTTTAGATATAATTTGTGTAGTAAAATTGCTTCTGTTTAAAGGGTATAATTCAATGAGTCTTGACTGTATATACACTGGTGTTTTAAAATGTACATTCCTTGGGACTCTCCTGATGGTCCAGTGATTAAGAATCTGCCTTGCAATGCAGGGGACTCAGGTTCGATCCCTGGTTGGCCAACTAAGATTCCACATGCTGCGGAGCAACAAAGCCTGTGTGCAGCAACTAACACCCAATAAAGCCAAAAAAAAAAAAAAAAAGGGAAGAAAAAAGTGAATTTCCCAAGGAAGAATGATGTAAACCTGTTTACCGCTTTGTAACGTGGTTTGCCACCTTAGCTGGTAAACAGAAACATTATCCTGGTTTTGCAGGAGCCTCTAATCCCTGCTGTTTTCTACATGCAACGCAATTCCTGCAAGTCAGTCTTTTTTTTCTATTATGCTATTATTTTAGCATTCACTGTTATTATCATGTAAACTATTTTTACGACCTATAACAATGTCGTTCAAGTATTCATAAAATAACGATGTAACTGCTCATCCTGAAAATGCACCCCCAAATCAATAGCTTCTGAAGGGAATTATATGTGATAAGACACCAAGAAGAAGAGCAAACAGCCACAGTGAAACATGGTGCAGTTAATATGGGAGACAACCTCTGTGAAATATTAGATGTAACGCCGGGAACAGGAAAAGCGGCTTTAAAGCAAAAAATATGTTACAACTTGTAAATGTGCTCTGAGAATGCGTTTGTCTTATTTTATACTTATTCCCTTGAGAAAATCATCCTTGAATTATGCAAGTTCGAATTACACAAGGTCTTGTGAGACGTAGCTTTTGTATGAAATAAGACCTCCCCACATTTTACAACCAGAAATAATCCAACTTAAAAAAAAGTGCTGCTGGCACTTAAATAAACAAGTTCCAGGTTGTCTTATTAATAGGAAAACTGCAGTGTTAGATTATATAATCCATCAGTTTGAGTTGCTTTAAAGTGCTTAGTAAAGCCCCATGTGCAAATAGGTGTAAAGGAAATGTTTTTGATGATAAGAATCGGGTAGTTAATATTTCCAAAGCATTTTGGTCAGACATGTGAAGAGCTAAATTAATTTCCTTGACATGTTTAGTAGAATGCATAGTTATTAATCTAATTCAGCTTCTTATTAATGCAAAACTCACTGGAATGTTACAGTGTAATGGTCAGCTGTCGAGATGATTTATGCCATTTATTATTTTTAAAAGGAGGGATGTTTTGCATTTTTTTAATTTCCATGTGATAACCTCGGCAGAATGAAATCTCATTTCTAGTTTCCACAGTGCAATAAAAACAAATTTGGCTTTTCAAGTTCAGTCGTGTGATTTGTGTGTGTGGTTTCGATTTGTGACGTGACAGCCAATGACCAGCTGATTTAATAAGTTAAGAACCTCCACTACGCGGGAATGGCTGAAGTGATGTTTCCTGAGATCAATAATATTGCTTGGTTTTACCAAGGAAATGAATCATCTTGCCACAAGGTTACCAAAAGGTGAGGGTTGTTTTTTTTGATCAATGACACAAAACAGAGTGGCCTTTGGAAAGACTATGAGATCTTAGTCTATCGATCAAATCCAACTTTAGTAAAATCTAATTTAATGGACTACTGCCTAATAGAATATTTAAAAGAAAGTCATAGTTGAAGCACACTGAGTTTCTCTCTTACCACAAATGGCTAACCCACTCAATGGAAGGCAATACTTCACCAGGACTGGCCTGTAGGTCCTCCTGACCAGTGCGTTTCCGATGCTTTTGCTCGATTCTTCCCCTTTAAGTGCAGAAAATGAAAACTTTGGGCTACAAACAGAGACCAGGTTGATTTTTCTTCCCTGACTGGCAGCTTGTGGGATCTGAGTTTCCCCACTAGGGTTCGAACCTGTGCCCCCTGCAGTGGAATCACAGAGTATTAACCACTGGACTTCCAGGGATGCCCCTAAGCTGATCTTTAGTTAGATTTTTGATGTTTAAAAATAGAGATCATCAAGAAACCTCTTCCCTTTCCCTATACTCTTCCACACAACCGTATCCTTTTATGAAAAACTGTGGTAAAACAAAAGAATAACTTGCCACTTTAGCCATCTTAAAATGTACAAGTCAGTGGCATTACCTATGCTCTCAGCATTGTGTAGCCAGATTTCAGCTGTCAGCCCCTCCAGAGACCCTCACAGTGGCCGAGAGCCGCCTTGCCCTGGGCAGTGGGCAGAACTCCAAGATCCCCTCAAGAAGGCTGCTTCCCTGGGGCGGGCAGAACCTGCGGATATGATGGGCTATCTCTCCCTTGATTATCTTATCGGGGTCCACTATATGGCAGATGGTGACGGCTGCTATAGCTGGCTGGAGGGGAATCGGGAGTCACAGGGGGAAGTCGTAGAGACAGACTTGGGTGGCGGGGAAAAAAACAAACAAATCCACGCTGTGAACTGAACGTGGGGGCCACAGGGCAAGGAAACGGGAGGGGCCTCCAGGAACAGAACTCAGTCCTTAGCTGACAGCCAGCGAGTAACCAGAGATCGCACTCATGCACTGGAAGGGGTGACCGCTGCCATTAACTCAATTGAGCTTGGAGGACCCCAAGCCCTGATGAGAACTGCAGCCTTGCCGAACACCCTGATAGCAGCTTGCTGTGCTCAGCTGCTAAGTTGTGACTCTTCTGTGACCCCATGGGCCATAGCCTGCTTGGCTTCTCTGTCCATGGAATTTTCCAGGCACGAATTCAGGAGTGGGCTGCCATTGCCTACTCCAGGGGATCTTCCCAACCCAGGGATCGAACCTTTGTCCACTGCATTGGCAGGCAGATTCTTTACCACTAGCACTGCCTGGGAAGCCCCTTGATATCAGCTTGGTGAGACCCTAAGCAGAGGATCCAGTCGGGCTGTTCCTGGACTCCTGACTTATGGAAACTGTGAGGGGATAAATTTGTGGTGTTTTAAGCTGACAAGTTTGTGGTAATTTGTTACACATCCAAGAAAACCCAAGATCATGCCTTTTATCTGAGTGGCTAATAGCTAACGACCAACCTGATTTATGAGGAATTACAAGGCCTGGCTATCTTGGCCCAAGTTAGAATAACTCGAATGAGAGAATTAGCTCCAGAGGTCCCCGTAAGATTGGCTGGGGCTCTGATGGGCTGGTGTCGGGCTTCTGATACCCAATTCCAAGGTATATGTAGAATTCCTCACATCCATGAAGCAATGCTCTGATACTAGTTGGGCGTCCTACAACTTGACTCACTTCTGACATTGTGGACTTGGAGACAGCATCAGATCACAGATTAAGTGTTCAGTCCTACAAGACTCAGTTCAGTTCAGTTCAGTCGCTCAGTCGTGTCCGACTTTTTGCAGCCCCATGGACTGCAGCACACCAGGCTTCCCTGTCCATCACCAACTCCCAGAGCTTACTCAAATTCATGTTCGAGTCGGTGATGCCATCCACCTATCTCATCCTCTGTCTTCCCCTTCTCTTCCCACCTTTAATCTTTCCCAGCATCAGGGTCTTTTCCAAGGAATCAGTTCTTCACACCAAGTGGCCAAAGTATTAGAGCTTGAACATCCGTCCTTCCAATGAACATTCAGGACTGATTTCCTTTAGGATGGACTGGTTGGATCTCCTTGCAATCCAAGGGACTCTCAAGAGTCTTCTCCAACATCACAGTTCAAAAGCATCAATTCTTTGGTGCTCAGCTTTCTTTATGGTCCAACTCTCACATCCATACATGACCACTGGAAAACCATAGCTTTGACTAGACAGACCTTTCTTGGCAAAGTAATGTCTCAAGACTGTTTTCCTTTAAACACTCTATCTCAGAACTTACCTGGTAGTCTAGTGTTTAAGAATCTGCCTGCTGATGCAAGGGACACAAGTTTGAATCCTGGTCCAGGAACTAAGATCCCAGATGCCATGGGGCAACTAAGCGAAGCCTGTGTGCCTGGAGCCTGTGCTCCACCACAGGAGAAGCCACCACAACCAGCAGCCCGTGGACTACAGCTAGAGAGCAGCTCCCCGCTCACTGCAGCTAGAGAAGGCCCACGGGTAGCAACGAAGACCCAGTGAAGCCAAACCCACCCCGCCCAAACCAGCATTCTGTCTCCAAACACAGTCTACTTCTGAGGGGCTAGGTCTTCAACATACGAATTTTGGGTGGACATCATTCAGCCCATAACACCAGGATGTAGATTTTTAGATTGTTACAACCATGCAAATGCAAGTCATGTTTTTCATCAATGAATCTGATGTATACTTCACAATAAGTTCTATCCTCAACTCGCATTTATCAACTCACCCCAAAGGCATGGCATGGGCTGAGCAGAGCATCAGGCTTGCAGGGAACAGTCATGAGGAAGGCATCAGGGGCAGTCCAATGGGTGGGCAATGTTGGGAAAAGACCGGTCACCAAATCCTCCATGAGCCTTGGTGTAAGCTTGATAACCCAGGTGAGCAGTGGAGCTTCTGGTATGCTCTCCATCTGCCTTTTCTTCCTGCGCGCCTTCTTCACAGCCTCTTCCTTTCTACAGGCAGTAGAAATGTTCATCATAGTCTCCAGACACTAATGGAACACATTATTTTGGAAAATGAAAAAACTCTGAAAAGCATTTATAGATGTGCATGATTTTGTAAAGTTATAGGTTCAAGGAAAACCCAGCCAAAAAGCCTAAATATTTTATTATAGTAATAAATCAAATTTTATACAAAAGTACAGCAAATGGTCAGGCCTTAGTTTTTGCTGTGTCCCTGGAAACTATGCTATAAAGCAGATTATTGCAAAAGGCAAGGTCAATCTTAAATGCTTTGGAGGTTACATTCTTCTTTCAAAGAATTATGGACCAGACCAAGAATATGTAATACATGTAAAACCACAACATCTATAAACCTTTATAATCATATAAATAGTAAAATTATGCTTGAAGTCATAAAATAGACATAAATGCATTGTGGATATTGGTTGTTAGATAGGCATTAATGTATTATAGAATATACCTATGTTATATTAAAAATATAGCTTCACTTTGTCATAAATTGCATTCGTTTCTAATTTTTAGCCATAAGAAGTATATGAATGCTTGCGTGCTAAGTCACTTCGGTTGTGTCCACCTCTGTGACTCTATGGACTGTAGCCCGCCAGGCTCCTCTGTCCATGGGATTCTCCAGGCGAGAACACTGGAGTGGGTTGCCATGCCCTTCTTCAAGGGATCCTCCCAACGGGATTGAACCCGAGTCTCTTGCATCTCCTGCATTGGCAAGCAGGCTCTTTACCACTAGTGTCACCTGAGAAGCCCCCCAGGAGGGCCCCACTAAATATAAAATTAACATTAAATTTGTGTGACTTAGAATTTTGAGATGTACCAAAGTACATAGCTTACTTCTCAAAATCTTTCAATAATACTGTCTAGGGCAGTATTCTTTGTTTTTGTTTGTTTCTTTCTATAGAAGTATCTCCTTACAGTTAACCAAGAAGGGATTAATCTCAGGGTCACTCTATTTATTTTGGCTGTGCTGGGTTTGTGTGAAGTGTGCGGGCTTCCCGCTGCGGTGACTTCCCTCGGTGCGGAGAGCAGGCTCTAGGCAAGTGGGCGCAGCCGTTGCGGCTAACAGGCTCAGCTGCCCTGCGGCACGTGGGAACTTCTCGGACCAGGGATGGAACCTGCATCTCCCGCACTGGCAGGATTCTTGACCCCTGGGCCACCAGGGAAGTCTGCAGGGTTGTTCTTAAAGTTGGCGTTGTTCTTTTCTTTGCAGCGTCCTTACATATTTCGAGACAGACTGTATGGACTGTGTGGATTGTGAGAGGAGCTGTCCGCCGAGTCTGTTTCTTGTGCTTTGCTGCCTCTCCGACTTCCAACATCGGCTGTCATCCAGCTGCCATTTTTTGGCTGCCCCAAACCATAGCCACTTCTCACCCCTGGGGTCTCCTCCCGCGTCGTGTGTGGCGGGCTGGGGGACGGGGCTCAAGGAGAGGGAAGCAGGGTCCTTTTCTTTCCAAGACTCTGAGCTTGGGGGACCCTCTCTCTGTCCCTGGACCGCCAGCTTGAGGGCCAGGACTTAGGCTCCACCAGGCTGACGCTCTGAGCCTGGGACTGAGTCTCTGGGTGACAGGAAGGTGCCGGCAGCCAGAAACAATGCCCTCCGGGGCTCGGAGCCCATGACACCTTGGCCTGGGGCTCGGCAGGGTTCCTGCCTATTGTCTGAACCTCAGGCTTTAGTTATTCGGCGAAGTCCGCCTGCTACCTGCCCTCCTGCGGTCACTCTGAGTTAACTGCTGTGGCTTGAGCTATCCTAGTGTGAGGAGCGTCGGTGAGCGAAGCCGGGCACAGGGAGTGGCAAGCGTCTGCCTTAGGAGCGTGGCAGGCGAACGAGGCTGGATGCCGCTTTCTACACACGGCTGCCACTCTTGCAGGGGTGACTCTGGGCAGCTCTCGTGGGAGCATCCCGTGTTCTGCCTCGTCGGCGGCCTGAGGGCCCATGGCTCCCAGTGGAGAGCTTCTTCGGGATTCTCGTTCTCTCCACTTCCTGCTCACTCAGCGGGCACTAGGTCATGACTTTATAGGAACATCAGCTGGGTCAGCATGGCTATTGGTACCAACTGGACACATTCAGATCCTGCCTCCTGATAAAAACATCTTGGCCTGGATGTTTGGATCCAGTCCACATATCCAGAGCTGTTGTCTTCCTTTCTTTTGCAGAGCTTCTCTTCCTGAACCTTCTTCTTTCTCTCTGGCATCTGGCCTCAGCAGAACTCTGAGAGCAAAACAGCAGTGCAAATCTTCACAAGAAAGGAGAGAGGTGTCCATGTCTTTCCTCCTAGGAGGCCCTGTGCTGCTTGAGCTAAGAGAAGAGGTGGTACCGGCTCGACGCTGAAGTCGCTAAGGGCCACCCCAGACAGAGGGCACAGAGGTCGGCTCTGATGCTCCAGGGTCACAACTGAGCGGTCCCCCAAACGCCAGCTTCTCTGTGAACATGAAGCCAAGCCAGCAGAGGAGCTTCCACGCGCGCGAGCTCAGCCTTGGCCCCACTCCGCCTGACAGCCGCGCGCGCGAGCTCAGCCTTGGCCCCACTCCGCCTGACAGCCGCGCGCGCGAGCTCCGCCTTGGCCCCACTCCGCCTGACAGCCGCGCGCGCGAGCTCCGCCTTGGCCCCACTCCGCCTGACAGCCGCGCGCGCGAGCTCAGCCTTGGCCCCACTCCGCCTGACAGCCGCGCGCGCGAGCTCAGCCTTGGCCCCACTCCGCCTGACAGCCGCGCGCGAGAGCTCCGCCTTGGCCCCACTCCGCCTGACAGCCGCGCGCGCGAGCTCAGCCTCGGTCCCACTCCGCCTGACAGCCGCGCGCGCGAGCTCAGCCTCGGCCCCACTCCGCCTGACAGCCGCGCGCGCGAGCTCAGCCTCGGCCCCACTCCGCCTGACAGCCGCGCGCGCGAGCTCAGCCTCGGCCCCACTCCGCCTGACAGCCGCGCGCGCGAGCTCAGCCTCGGCCCCACTCCGCCTGACAGCCGCGCGCGCGAGCTCAGCCTCGGCCCCACTCCGCCTGACAGCCGCGCGCGCGAGCTCAGCCTCGGCCCCACTCCGCCTGACAGCCGCGCGCGCGAGCTCAGCCTCGGTCCCACTCCGCCTGACAGCCGCGCGCGCGAGCTCAGCCTCGGCCCCACTCCGCCTGACAGCCGCGCGCGCGAGCTCAGCCTCGGCCCCACTCCGCCTGACAGCCGCGCGCGCGAGCTCAGCCTCGGCCCCACTCCGCCTGACAGCCGCGCGCGCGAGCTCAGCCTCGGCCCCACTCCGCCTGACAGCCGCGCGCGCGAGCTCAGCCTCGGCCCCACTCCGCCTGACGGCCGCGCGCGCGAGCTCAGCCTCGGCCCCACTCCGCCTGACAGCCGCGCGCGCGAGGCCTCAGCTGGGAGGGGGCAGGGCCTGCTTTCCTCGGCCGACATCTGGTGCAGAGGACCCGCTTACCTGCGTCTCTTGTGGCGTAAGTGGAGGCTTCCCTCTGTGGTCTACCAGGCGGAAATGAATCCCCCTAGTTCTCAGCTCTGGGGAGGTTTTAACACAATGCAGTCTAACCCAGGGGTGCACAGTAACGCTTTGAACTCAGTGGCCCTTCCATCTATTTCTTAGATTATTTCAGATTCGGGGCTTTGGCTCCATCACATCTGCAAAATCGGTCTGACTCAGAATTGTATAAAACATAGTACATTCATTAGTTCATTATGTGGCCTGCCTCAGAGCAACTGTCTGCAAATGGCATTCTCTTCCTGGGTAATTCCCAGGTAGCTAAATTCAGGTCGGAACACCACTGGGTGAATATCTAATTAGACTCCAAAGGGAGCCGTGTGTCCCTAAGGGATATTTCTAACAAGCTATGGGAGCTTAACAGAAATACATTCTCTCTCTCTCTCTCCAGGGAGAAAGAGTATTTCTGTTCAGTGATTGTCTGAGAGAAAATAGCACAGCAGCTGAAGCCTGATTTAAGGGCTTGCAGCTTTCCTGTTGTATGTGTTTAATGTTTTCAAGGCCCTGCCTTCCCCTGAATTCAGAAAGCCCATACTGCTCACAGAAGTATGCGATAACGTTATTTTGACTTTGGTGTGAATTCAAATCTGAGCATTCTCTAAGGCGCTCTGCACTTTGAAGCTCACCTCAGGATATGGAGTCTGGTGTCCCGCGTCTTTGAGAAGGAAGCCAAGGATCTGTGAGCGTGAGGGGCAGTGTTTTTCCGCCAGGCTATCCCCACCCCACGTGAGCAGATTCCTACCCCGTCTCTAAACAACACTGTTCGTGCCCTAGGGATCCAGGGCTGCCTGTGTGGAGTTACATAACGGGTGGGTGTGTTTTCTGGAAGAAGCACCGGCATTGTTCCTCGGCTGTGTTTTTCTAGACTCCGCGAGGACCTTTCCTCATCTTGCCTCTTGAGTCTTCCACTTCCTTAGTACCTTTCCGTGCCAGGGCGCCTTCCTCTCTGCCTAGAAAATGCTTCTCCCCCCTCGCGGCTCCTGACTTCCTTCAATTCTCTGCTCAAAGAGCACCTCCTCTCAGAGAACATCCCCCACCACCCACCCAACATGGCGGCCCCATGGCGCCAGCGTCCCGGCGGGCCGCACCGTACTCAGCGTTTATCACCTCCTGCCAAGCACGGTACACTTAGCGGTTTATTATTATTATTTTTTTTAATTTGTACCCTTTGACCGTTAGGCTTTCTATTTCCCTTACCTTCCAGCCACTGGCAACCATCATTCTACTCTATGGCTCTCCGAATGTGACTTGTTTATGTGCTTTTTATTTATTTAGAGTTTTGTCTCCACCCTCTAGCACACAGGATCTTAGTTCCCTGACCAGGGATCCACCCCACCCCCTGCATTGGAAGGCAGAGTCTTAACCACTAGACCGCCAGGGAAGTCCCGTATTTAGTGATTTCTTCTCTCTCTCTCTTGCATGTTAGCTCCCAAGGTGGGAGTGCTTTGGGCTCCTCTCTGAGTCTTAGGTCACAGGGTAGGCTCTCATTAAACATTATAGAAAGTGGATGGTATTAACCCCAGGTTTGGAGGTTATTTCTCCTGAATTATTTTGTCAACTAGGCCCCGTTCTTCTGTCATTCCCATCCTCCCTTCCGCCTTCTTCTTCTTCCTAAAATAAGCATTTACTGGGGCATTGAAAGCCCACAGTGGAAGTGTTCATTCTGGAATGGTTTTCTACGGGCTGATAGTGTCCTGATAGAATCCTCACTGTCTCCTTTCCCAGTTGGTGGTTTTACTTGCTTGTTTAGGACCTGCAGCTTTCAGTTTTTTGATTACACCATGGCACTTCTGCCTGTCTGGAAGGATGACAGTAGTGAAAAGACTGAGTTCCTAAGGATAGCGATTGTCTGTCTGATTCTTATCTGAGGCCCTCGTGACTGGCACATCATATTTAGTAAATATTTGTCGAATGAGTGGACATGATTAAACAGTAGGACACAGGGTTGGGAGAAATCTAGGTAAGGTGATTTAGGGGTAGAATGCATGGAAAGTAAATGCCTAGCAACACAATTTAAAAAATAATATAGATAAGATTAATTTCCTCTCCTTAATTCAAGATCCTTTTTTTCCCCCTTACTGCTCTTATTTAGACAGAAAGAGAAATGAGAACAAATGTACCAAATCATTGTTTCATATCTGATCATTAATTATCATTTATCCAAAACATAAGTGGTGTAATTTAGCTTCAGAATGACTGTCATAATAGCAAATCAGGAAATGTATTTATAATAACTTTACTTTTGCCCCAACTTCATTAATTTAAAAATAACTGACATACATTCATAGGTTAAAACTTTTTAAAGAAGATATCCAGGGTAAAATTAACTTCTATTTCACTCTTATGTTCTAGCTCCCATGTTGCAGTCCCTAGATGTAACCACAATTCCAAGTTTCTTATGTACTCTCCTAGTTTATTCCCACACCAAAACATATTTAGCTAATTTTTATCAAAAAGTATAGGGAGTGCTCTGGTGGGCCAGTGGTTAAGAATTCATGCTTCCATTGCAGGAAGGATGGGTTTGATTCCTGGTCAGAAAACTTAAGATCCCATATATTGTGCGGCATGGCAAAAAATATATAGAAATAAATTAAAAAGTTATATAAATTGCATCATATCATTCTCATTGTTCTTCATCTTGCTCTTTTTATTTAAAATAAAATTTAGAGATTTTGCTGCATGCATTTATTGCATACCTCATTTCTTTAACAGCTGGAAGTTATTCTGTTGTATATTCTGGAAGTTATTCTGCCTCTATGATAGTTTAATCTTTTCTCTAGTCATATGTATTTAAGTTGTCTCTAACTATTGCAATTACAAATAATCATTTTATATATGAGCAAATATAAATGCAGGATAAAGTTCTAGAAGAGAAATGGTTATGTCAAAGAGTATAAGGATTTGTACTTTTGACAGATAATGCCAAATTGCTTTTTTTGAAAGTTCTTCTGTTGCCACCCTTACCCGTGATTGCTGATGTTCGGTGATAATTCCCAATATTGGTATAAATATTGTAATTTTCTTATGGCTTTTCCAGTAGTGTGTTATTAAACTTTTTATAACTTGCCACTCTTTAAGATGAAATAAAACATCTAACTGTCATTTTAATTTGCATTTCTGTATAGGGGAGGTTGAATATCTCTTCATCAATTTAAGATTCTTTGCACTTATTTTGCTGAGAACTGTTTACTCTCATCTTCTCCCTCTTTCTTTACTAGGCTTTTTTCTAGTTACTGTTCATTTGTTAGAGTTTTTATATATTAAAAAAGTTAGTAAAAGTTATTATTGCTGTGGTCAACTAGGGTTAAGGCTGCTGGAAAAAAAAAATTGTTAAACTGTATTTTAAAAATCTAAAAGGCATGTCATTTTGCTGTTTCTGAAATGAAGCATTTCTTTCTTTCTTTTTTTCTTTGAAAAGTATGTATCTATTTACTTTGGCCACATCTGGCTGGCCTGTGGGATCTTAGCTCCCCAGCCAGGGATCGAACTCATGGCCCCTGTTGTGTAAGCAAGGAGTCTTAACCACTGAACTGCCAGGGAAGTCCCTGAAGAAGTATCTGGAAACATACATATTTCTAAAAATGAAGAGGTATTTAGAAACCTGCAGTAACATTCAGATTCTCTAGACAGTATTTGATGCAGTTAGAGCTAGTGCCGCAACGTGCGGTTCACAGCTACTGAGTGATCAGGCAGATCTTAGATTAGCTAGTTCTGCTCTCCCAGTTTAGAGGTAAAAATTACAGGTAAGAAAACTTAGTCCTTTGGCTGCAACTAACAAGAAGCCTCGAGAAGGCTCAAACTGGCTTGCATAATAGAAAACATATTGTGTTAGTCGCTCACTTGTGTCTGACTCCTTGAGGTCCCATGGACCCTCCAGACTCCTCTGTCCATGGAATTCTCAGGCAAGAATACTGGTGTGGGTTGCCATTTCCTTCTCCAAGAAAATGTATTGCTTGACTTAAAAGGAAGACCAGAATCAGTGTTGGCTCTAGGGCTGACTGATCCATCCAGCTCAAGACACCATCAGGGACCCAGGTTATTTCCCACAAAGGGTCATTGCCAGCACCCACCCAGGGCTATCGTTTCATTCTCCTCCAACAGCAGAGAGAAGGCTCCTTCTCCATAGCTTCTCAGAAGAATGAGAACAAACCTTGCTGAAAGTCCACAACAATCTCTTCTCATATCTCATTGACCCTACTAAGTCACATGACCCCACCTGAACTGCACATTGGCAAGGGGGCCGCTCACCCTCAGACCAGTCAGGACCACCCCATGTTACTGTCCTTATTGTGTGTTTTTAAAGGCAGATCAGCTTCCAGTGAGGTGTGTGGGCTATTAGGGGGCTGGGTGCCCAGGCAAAACCAGGAGTCCAAGCTGTGCACGGTGGTGGAGGTGGTTTAGCCGCTAAACCGCGTCAGACTCTTGTGACCCCCACGGACTGTAGCCTGCCAAGCTCCCCTGTCCATGGGATTTTCCAGGCAAGCATACCGGAGTGGGCTGCCATTTCCTTCGCCAGGAGATCTTCTCAACCCAGGGATCAACCCTGGGCCTCCTGCATTGCAGGCAGACGCTTTACCGACTGAGCCACCAGGGGAGCAAGCTGTGCATAATGTGATGCAAACTGGCATTATGAGTGTCTCTCCATTGCTTTCACTTATAGCTAGCACTCAAAAATAATAATAAAACTCGCTAGAAATCTGAATATCAGTGTTCTCCAGAGAAACAGAAGCAAAAGTGTGTATAAACACGTATACCACACACACACAAGTTGAAGAACTTGGCTCCACTGAGAAGCCTGGCAAGACGGAAATCTCTAGATTTCCAGCACGCTGGAAACACAGGGAGAGGTTGGTGGCTTTTGTCAGGAGACAGAATTCTTTCAACAGTAAACCCCAGTATTTGTTCTTTAGACCATCAACAGACTGGATGAGGCTAACTCACATTATTGAGGGTAATTCCCTTTATTCAAAGTCAGTGGATTGTAGTTTTAATTATGTTTACAAAATACCTTCACAGCAGCATCTAGACTAGTGTTT
Organism: Odocoileus virginianus; assembly: GCF_023699985.2. Classification (NCBI taxonomy): domain Eukaryota; kingdom Metazoa; phylum Chordata; class Mammalia; order Artiodactyla; family Cervidae; genus Odocoileus; species Odocoileus virginianus. The sequence continues at coordinate 458,042 of NC_069695.1, forward strand.
GACCAAACTCCAGGATACCATAGCTTAGCAAAATTGATACGTAAAATTAACTATTACATAATCCTTATTTCCAGTCTTGTTCTCCTCAGTGTTTTCAGCTTCAAATCTCCTTGGAGTGAGTGATGTTGGTATGATTTCAGACACATAAACCTTATGGCAGAGGTGTGGCCAGTAGAGAAATTATACAGATCATTGTTTTCATACCAGCCCACACCATCCGTAAATATATCCCCCCAAATAGACGGACTCTGCCCAGTACTGCAGATGAAAATGCTGTCCCACTCATGCACACTCGGATTCAGATTTCTCCTATAGTGTTCCGCTGTGTGGTGGGGAATGAGGTTTTCTTTCCTGTCTGCAGTAATGTTAACGAAAGCCATGACCTAGCAAGTGTGCCAAGTATCAGGACCCAGGCTCAGCAAAATAAAGGAAAAACAATTAGGACTGGAAACCTTTAACTCTGTGTTCCGTCTGAGCCAGCCTCTGGCTGCTAAAGCACTCATCTGTAGGTGATAATGTTGGTGATGACGGTGGTGATGGTGATCCACTTCACTGACAGCGCCTGTGACTGTATACAGTACTTTTGGGGCGTGTGGCTAGACAAATGTTCTGTAGCAAGTTATGGGATTTTAGCCTGAGTGTCTCAGATTATTCAAGACATATTTTGGGTGATTCTGTATAGTTATTAGATTGTTTTAAAAATATTTCTTAATACTCAGAGACATCGCTTCCTTTCTGAGGAGGTAGTTTTAGCACGCTGGTGATTCTTGTTTTTACATGCTGTGATAGCTCTTTTCGTCTCAAAGTTTAGGAACTTTGCTTTACCCAAAGAGCCGTTGCAATTCAGGGGCTTAAGGGGAAATTATGGAATTAGTAGATTTAGGAGGTTAAAACAAACTAACAGCAATAAAGCCAACAAAAAGAACCAGTGTTCCAAAATTCTGATGAGGAGGTTTGAGTGAAAGGCTCCTGATTGGCCGCCAGTATTTCATCCGGCCTTATTTTAGAACTTTCTTGCTAATTCTCTGGAGACAAATACTATAGGGTGGTGGTGGGCGGGTATGTTTACAGGAGGGTGTGGAGGGAACCAAGGGAGTTTGGGGAGCAGCCAAGTGCGTGCAATTTAGGAATTGTTGCTGTGCAGAGCCAGCCCTAATAGTTTCCTTCCTTCAGGTATTTTAACAATTAATCTTCAGAACAAAAATAAATGAAGAGCGAATGCTCCCCCGCTCTGGTCATGTATCAGACCCGGAAGCCCCTTTCCTCTCCTTCACTGGGCCGCCTCGGCACGCACTGGATGTCCCCTTGGGAAGGGACAAGGTTCTGCTACGTCAGTCCTCCACCAGGGGAGGACCCTGCTCTGCCGCGAAAGCCCGGCGCCCTGGCCGCTGGGCCGCCCTATCACCCTATTTTAAGCCTGGAGGTGGGAGAGCATTTCCCCACCAGAGACACTAATTCCTCTGCCTGATGAAACTGATCCCCTGTCTTTCATAGACGATCTTCCGAAGACTTTTCCTGAGAATTTCTAGGGATTATTGCCCTGTTAGCATACGCTGTCGATGGGAGACACGGTTTTCGGACATCCCGATTTCCACGAGAGAAAATGCTGGAGGCTGGACGTGGGGCGCCCCCGCCTTCCGGGCCCCGCTGCTGGCGCAGGGCTTGGGGCTGCAGCTGGGAGGCGGGCGGCGGGGCCGCGGCGAAGGGACCGGCGGAGGCGGGAAGCGCCCCCCGGTGGCCGAAAGCAAGACAGCGCGCAGAGGGGCGCGCCCAGGAAAGCGTTTTCTCTCCAAACGCCCTTTCCTGCTGATGTAAGCAGAGAAACCCAAGCTTCCGCCTCCGCTGCCCGACCACCTTGCCTAGCTGTTTCTCAGCGGGGGACCGTGATGGGCGCTGAGGCGGCAACGTAAAAGCTAAGGGTCTTTCCTGTTTCAGCTTTTGTCCACGGGCCCGTCCGCACACTCTGCATTCTCTCAGCACACTGGCTGGCCCAAACCGTCTCTGGAGACCACCCCTCCTTGTCATTTGCGTCTCAGGGAAGTAAGTGGTTCGCTTGTCCGCCTCCTCCGCCAGCCTGGATCTCCTAGAGGACACAGGTCACGCCCCCGGTATACCTGTGTGGGGCATGGCACGTTCCGGCAGGATGTGCAGAAAGCAGGCTCGCAGCATGTTGAAAAGGCAGAAAGGCCTTTCGTGGTCATCTGGGAAGAGCCCTGGATCATTGTCTGATTGCAAGCTGGGATGGTCACGGTGAGCTAAGAACACGGGCTGATTTTAAACGCTGGTTCTGCCAGCTCCCTCAGTGGACTTAGACTTGACACGCTGTGCCTGCTCATGTGGTTTCATGTGAAACATTCCCTTTGTTTTTGAAACAGCTGAGTGAATTAGATGGGGTGGCGCCTCACTTTTAAATAAGAAAAATGTTCACAAAGCGCGGGGTGACTTGCCCGAGGTTCCTGGACCCTGCGTCCTGCTCAGACTCGCTTCTCCTGCCCGTTTGTCTTATTGTTTCTGAAATGCGGACCACATGCTTTGTCTGATCAGAGATCGAGGGGTCTTGCCTCTACTCTCTTTGGATTCTCCCTGCTCCACATTCTGAACTTAAATGCCCCAGGCGCCATCAGAGCCCTTTCTTCCTGGCTCTACAAAAATTTCCATCACTTCCTGATCAATACTGCTGTGGGAAAAAAAAAACATCTTGATAAAGAGGGTTTATCTCCTTCAGGTTATTTGCATTTTTAGACGGGACCTGTAGGAGAAATGCTGAGAAGTTTAGCGACCCTTTCTGGAACCCAATGTGGACCGTCAACTCTTTATCTTTGTGACCTGTTCCAGGGACAGGAGTAACCAGTGGCTAGTTTTCAGTTGATTTTCACTAGTTTCAGGTTTATTGTGAATTGGGGCTTGCAGAATTACCTAAAGCTTTCAGCATTCAGTGGTTAGTGTTGGAAAGGAAATAATAGATGAAATGCTAGTCTCAGAAAGCCATAGAACTTTGAAATCAAATACAGACTTCCTTGAAGAAGGGAATGGCAACCCACTCCAGTATAGTCCATAGGGTCACAAAGAGTTGGAGACACTAAGCGCGCATGTGCGCACACACACAGACACACACAGACACACACACGCAGACACACACACAGAGACTTCCCAGCCATCTCTAGGGAAGGGGCCATCTTACTGAAACCTGTAGGAAGCTAACAGATACTTTCAGACACGTAAGGAAGTGATAAAGCAGCTGAGCTAATTAAAACATCCTCCAAACACAGCAACTAGGGAAGATGAACACTGAAAGATGAATTTGTTTGCCTGTAAGGAGTTTGATTTCAAATGACAAAGCTGACTGGTGAAACTCAGGCATTTTGGGAGAAGACCTTCAGCTGGCTTTCACTCTGAGTGTGAGACAGAAATATGTGTTTTGGTTGCATCTTAATACAGTGAAACTTAGTCCTCCTGAGATTGAAATGTGTTCATTCTTAGGTAAATAGGATTCTTTCCCAGACAAAATGAGTAAATTCGCTTTGCTGTATGACTTGGTATGTGTACAAGGTCATTGACATGGCCGTGTGTACATGAAGTCTCACGTTTGCAGATTAACTTTTACTTTTGCCACTTTAGTCTTAGGTTTCTTGTTTTGTCCTCATTGATTAATAATGGTTTGTTACTTCAAATATCCCAAGTCTGAATGTAGTCACTGACTGTTTCTTTGGTTGCTCGGATGTCATCAATGATGGCAGTGACATTAATGGACCATGGCATAGTTGGTGCTGATGTACAGATGGTCTTGGAAGCAATCTAAGTGTCTATCAACAGATGGATGGATAAAGAAGATGTCAAGTACATATATATGTTAGATCTGATAGAGTGCCTGAAGAACTATGGATGGAGGTTCCTGACATTATACAGGACGCAGTGATCAAGACCATCCCCAAGAAAAAGATATGCAAAAAGCCAAAATGGTTATCTGAGGAGGCTTTACAAACAGCTATGAAAAGAAGAGAAGTGAAAGGCAAAGGAGAAAGGGAAAGATATTCTCATTTGAATGCAGAGTTCCAAAGAATAGCAAGGAGAGATAAGAAAACCTTCCTCAGTGATCAATACAAAGAAATAGAGGATAACAATAGAATGGGAAAGACTAGAGCTCTCTTCAAGAAAATTAGAGATACCAAGGGAAATTTTCATGCAAAGATGGGCACAATAAAGGACAGAAATGGTATGGACATAACAGAAGCAGAAGATATTAAGAAGAGGTGGCAAGAATACACAGAAGAACTATACAAAAAAGATCTTCATGACCCAGATAATCACGATGGTGTGATCACTCACCTAGAGCCAGACATCCTGGAATGTGAAGTCAAGTGGGCCTTACAAAGCATCACTATGAACAAAGCTAGTGGAGGTGATGGAATTTCAGTTGAGCTATTTCAAATCCTGAAAGATGATGCTGTGAAGGTGCTGCACTCAATATGCCAGCAAATTTGGAAAACTCAGCAGTGGCCACAGGACTGGAAAAGGTCAGTTTTCATTCCAATCCCAAAGAAAGGCAATCCCAAAGAATGCTCAAACTACCGCACAATTGTACTCATATCACATGCTAGTAAAGTAATGCTTAAAATTCTCCAAGCCAGGCTTCAGCAATACGTGAATTGTGAACTCCCAGATGTTCAAGCTGGTTTTAGAAAAGGCAGAGGAACCGGAGATCAAATTGCCAACATCCGCTGAATCATCGAAAAAGCAAGAGAGTTCCAGAAAAACATCTATTTCTGCTTTATTGACTATGTCAAAGCCTTCGACTGTGTGGATCACAATAAACCGTGGAAAATTCTGAAAGAGATGGGAATACCAGACCACCTGACCTGCCTCTTGAGAAACCTGTATGCAGGTCAGGAGAAGCAACAGTTAGAACTGGACATGGAACAACAGACTGGTTCCAAATAGGAAAGGAGTTTATCAAGGCTGTATATTGTCACCCTGATGTTTAACTTACATTCAGAGTACATCATGAGAAACGCTGGGCTGGAAGAAGCACAAGCTGGAATCAGAATTGCCAGGAGAAATATCAATAACCTCAGATATGCAGATGACACTATCCTTATGGCAGAAAGTGAAGAGGAACTAAAAAGCCTCTTGATGAAAGTGAAAGAGGAGAGTGAAAAAGTTGGCTTAAAGCTCAACATTCAGAAAACTAAGATCATGGCATCTGGTCCCATCACTTCATGGTAAATAGATGGGGAAACAGTGGAAACAGTGTCAGACTTTATTTTTGGGGGCTCGAAAATCACTGCAGATGGTGACTGCAGACTTGAAATTAAAAGATGCTTGCTTCTTGAAAGAAAGCAAAATAGACCAAGAAAGCAAGTTAGACAACTTAGACAGCTTATTAAAAAACAGATACATTACTTTGCCAACAAAGGTCCTTCTAGTCAAAACTATGGTTTTTCCAATAGTCATGTATGGGTGTGAGAGTTGGACTCTAAAGAAAGCTGAGCACCAAAGAATTGATGCTTTTGAACTGTGGTGTTGGAGGAGACTCTTGAGAGTCCCTTGGACTGCAAGGAGATCCAACCAGTTCATCCTAAAGGAAATCCCAAATATTCACTGGAAGGACTGATGTTGAAGCTGAAACTCCAATACTTTGGCCACCTGATGGGAAGAACTGACTCATTTGAAAAGACCCTGATGCTGGGAAAGATTGAAGGCGGGAGGAGAAGGGGATGGCAGAGGATGAGATGGTTGGATGGCATCACCGACTCAATGAACATGAGTTTGAGTAAACTCCAAGAGTTGGTGATGGACAGGGAGGCCTGCCATGCTGCATTTCTTGGATTCGCAAAGAGTGGGACACTACTGAGCAATTGAACTGAACTGAACTGATACACACACACACACACACACACACACACAGATGTGTATACAGACACACAATGGAATTTACTCAGCCATAAAAATGAATAATGAAATTTTGCCATTTGAAACAACCTGAATGGGCCTGGAGGGTATTATGCTTAGGTAAAGTAAATCAGAGAAGGACAAATACCGTATTTTTTCACTTACATGTGGAATCTAAAAAATAAATAAATGAATGAATATAACAAAAGGAAAAGAGAGAGAGAAATGAACAAGATGTTGCTTCTGATCCTGCTGGGTTTTATTTGGCTAAAGGAGAGTTTAGGCCCTGTACCTATTTTATTCAACTCAAAAGAGACTTGCAAACATCAAGGCTTAAAAAGGCAAGAATGTGCAGGTATCCTGTAAAGACTCATCATAAAAATGCCAGGCAGGTTGAGGAGCAGTAGAAAGTATAGCTAAAAGTCACTGTATTCATTTCCTAATGTTGCTGTCACAACGTACCAAAAACTGGGTGGTAGAAAACATCAGGGTCTCCATCTTTTATAGTTCTGGAGGCCGGGAGTCCAAATCAAGGCATCAGCAGGAGGCTCCTTCTCGGGGGTCCAGAGGCTGTGCCCACTCCTGCTCCCCTCCCAGCTCCCAGGGGTTGCTGATGTCCCTTGGCATTCCCGGGCCTGAGGCTGCATGACTCTATCTCTGCCTCCGTGGGCACATGGCTGCACTCCCTCTGTGCGTGTCCATCTCTGGGCACAGTGCTATTTTAGCCTTTACTCTCAAAAATGTGTGCTGTTAACTTTGAGGAGAAATGGAAAAGGATGAACTGGTCAACGAGATCCAGTCTTACTCAAGGGGAAAAAGACAACTGGGGCGCGTGTATTGTGGATGAAGCATCAGTAGTCATCATGAGGGTCAGTCATGCCAGTTGGTTAGCTCCTCGTCCTATGGGAAGCTAGCAGTTTTTGTCATTCTTGTATTACTACGGGCAAAATTATAGGGCTTCCCTGGAGACTCAGCGGTAAAGAGTCTGCCTGCAATGCAGGAGACACAGGTTCAATCCCTGGATCAGGAAGGTCCCTGGTGGAGGACCTGGCCACCCACTCCAGTGCTCTTGCCTGGAAAACCCCATGGACAGAGGAGCCTGGCGGTCTACAGTCCCTGGGGTCACAAACATTCTGACAGGACTGAGGGACTAAACAACAACAAGTAATCCCCAAATCTCAGTGACTCAACACTGAGATTCGGTGTGTCTGTCCTGTGCCAGCTCTCACTTCACCTCGGCTACAGGCCAGCGGGAGGACGTGCCTTGACACGGTCACTCAGACCGAGGCAGACAGAGGCGCCATGGCAGCACTGCTGAGAGGCAGCGGGAGCCTGGGGACCAGCGGCCCCTGGGATGTTAGGACTCCCGTTCGCGTTTCCTTCGCTCAGTCACGTGGCCAGAAGGAACCCAACCCCATGGAGGAGTTCAGGCCCGTGGACCTGGACGGAGGGCGACTGGAATATTTGTCATCTGCCCCAGTGTTGACCACACTGAGATGTGGATTTCTTCAGCCTCGGAGTTATTACCCGTTGGTATTACCGTTCTTCTCAGTGTGGGAGAGGGAGAATTCTCCTCTGCAGGGTGGAACTTTGGCCAAACGACTGAATACAATGCTGAGCAAATGGTCAGAATTTGACTATTTATAATTGATTATTCTATAATATTCTATAATATATAATCTATATATACGACCTATATATTATAGGATAATGCTGTTTATAAACAAAGACTTAGAACAGAAGGATGAAGGATGTGTGGTCATCCTTTGAATAGTCTTATGATCAGTATTCAATAATTCAGACTCCCAAGCATGTTAGTTAATACAGAGTTTATAAAAATCATCTGTTTACATAAGCTTGCTAGTTATCTAGTTTATCTATCTAGGCTTTATTAGAAAACTTGGCCAAGGGTGGCAAAGTAACACAATTAACATGAACATCATTTAGATGATCACATTTCTCCCATGTTGGCATTTTTGAGTCTAGTTCTAACTTTGGCTAGAGGGACCCTATAGAAGAGACTTCTGTCTGTGCTATAAGTTCCTATTTCTGCAGCTTCTGCTGTCTTTTTGCTTTTTCTCTTTGAGATAAAACAGGAGGGTTCCATCATTTTCCTTTCCTTCAGAGGAAGGTGTTTGGTCGGGAGGGAAACAAATCAATTAGGATGATGCTAAAGCTTGATCCCTAGTCAAGTTATATTTTAATGGAGCCTCAGGGTTTACTGATGAACTCAAACAGTGAGGATGGTGCTGAAACGGAAAGAGGAAAAATAGGCTCTAGCCTTCCATTTCAATAAGTCAAAACACGGTGCCCTTTTTATTTCAAACTAAAAGGATTGCACTGGAGCAGTTTCCACTCTTGCTCTCCTACCTCTGCGACAAAAGAACCAGTCAGTCACGAGCAGCCCACCTTCACGGTGGGGAGCTGAGCTGCGGACAGGCTCTGGATAATCACATATGGAATAATGAGAATGAGAAAGAGGAGCGGGAGCTGACCTCCCAAGTTGGACGTATTATTATTCCCTTCACCTGCTCACTGGCACAGTGGGTGCCGTCATGGGGGCAGTGACTAAAAACCCCGATCCAGACGTCTCCGCCAAGTCCCATAAATAATCTGTTTGCCAATCGTGCCTGAGGTGTCCGTGGCATACGCTTAGATCCGGGTGGGAGTGTGGATGTGGTAAGTGGCTTGGAGTTTACGGAGAATCTGTAGCTGCTTTGTAGGGAAAGGACACGGTGTAAACATGGCAGGGTGCCAGTGTCCTCCGGAAACAGCCTCCTGCTCCTTTGAGAGGAGGTTAACCTGAGCTGTGCAAGATCTCATGATGAAGTCCTAGCCAGTGACATTCATTTACAAAAGTCTTCATGTCAGAGTGAAATAGACATACTTTTGGTGCTTCCCAGGTGGATCAACGGTAAAGAACCCATGTGCCAAGCTGGAGACTCGGGTTCGATCTCTAGGTTGGGAAGATCCCCTGGAGGAGGAAATGGCAGCCCACTCCACTATTCTTGCCTGCGCAATCCCGTGGACGGAGGAGCTTGACAGGCTACAGTCTACAGGGTCACAAGAGGCAGACACAACTCAGTGACTAGGCAGCACTCAGACATTCAGGAAAGCACGTAGGACTGCATTCAACAGCGTGGTGACTCCGTTCCTCAGCTCTTGTCAGCTGTCCTCACCTGGTTTTACTGCCTACTGTGAAGGCCAGCCTTCAGTTCTCGGGGCTTCAGGTAGACGGATATGAGCAATCAACGTGTAGGACACGTGGTGTGCAGAGCTCCTCACAAGTTGTAGCTCCCAGCGAGGCCAAAGGCGTCCACATGTCGGGTGAATGTTTTACCCATGGCTCTGTGTCCTTCTCTGGTTTAGATCTCTGCTTTGCTTATGTTTTCAATGTGATAATTTGCAAGAAAGCAGCAGGCACTGTGCCTGCATACAGTAGGTGCTCGATAATTGGCCGTTTCCTTCCCCCTCCCTCTGCTTTGGCTCAGAAGCAGTGGCATCAGCTGGGAGCATGGGGACGAGGCCCTGAGGCCCCTCTTGGGTGTAATTAATATTCACCCTCAGGTAATGCCTTGCACTTAAGAATCTCATCTCACACCAACCATCATATAGTCCAACAGCTGAAGTCCTGGAAGTCATGGGCAAATGTAAAAATTTGAGGTTGATGAGGCCAGTCCTGGAGGTAGACCCCCGACCAGAGAGCTAGTGCCCCCAGGAGGCTAGTGAAGACTGGCGATTAGGATGAGTGAATTTCACCGCATATGGGCCTGGCGGGGAACCACTGACGACTGCATCCGTTTCCTGGGGCAGCAGGGGAATGTCAGGTACAGGAGACAGAAGGGAACCACGCAGCCTGCTCTGTGAAGGTTAATTCTTTCACTTTGCAGTGCAGCTCTTCACCTGCAGCCACGCCAAGGGGGGATTCGCTGGCACGGTCCGTGTGCTCCATATTGCAGCCGTGTGTGGGGCACCTCTTTGGACGCTGGCTTTTGGTCCATGCTGCCCAAGGTCCGATGGGCTCTAAGTGCCGTTGTCAGCAGCGCAGCCTTTCCCCGTTGTCTGTAACCTCTCTGCACTGCCCACATGCATGGGGTCACAGGAATGGAGGAGGCTCTTCTCAACCATCTGGTGACTCATCCTTCCTCCCCCCGTGCCTGGAGCCCTGAGCGCTGCTCGAAGGCCGCCAAGTCGGCGGGGGTGCCTGCTGCCGCCTGTGACCTGCCAGACAGCAGGGCATCTCCAGAGCCCGCTCCACATGCTCGAGCCATGTGCAAAGGCTGAGTGGATATAAAAACAAATCCCACAAAATGAGCACAGTAATTCGTTAATTAATTAATACATTACCTTTGTGTGGATGTATTTCCAGCCAAAGTGACAGGGACACGTAAAGGGGTTATGCTGAGTTATTTCTTATGTTAAAATAGATCTTAAAAAAAAAACAGACGCGTCCCTGGTGGTCCAGCAGTTAAGACTGCCTCCAAGGCAGGGGGCATGAGTTCCCTTCCTGGTTGAGGAACTAAGACGCCACACGCTGCAGCACGGCCGAAAAATAAGTAAAGTAAGAAGAATAAGGCAATTAAAAATGAGTTTATATAAGGTCTGCATTGGCTTCCGAGGGCAGCCAGAACAAATGACCACAAATCGGGTGGTTTAAAACAACAGAGATGTGTCCTTCCGTGGCTCTGGAGGCTGCAAGTCTGACATGAGGGCTGGGCAGGCCTGGTTCCCTCTGGAGGGGGACCTGTCCCGTGCCTCTCTCCTAACTTTCGGTGGTCGCTGGCAGTGCTTAACACTCCGTGGCTTGTGGATGCATCCCTTATATCGTCTGTCTCTACCATGAGAGGGCGTTTTCCTCTCTGTGCCTCTGTTTCTGCGTCCAGATTTCGCTCTTCTTATAAAGACACCAATCCGTGGACGAGGAGTCACCCTAATCCAGTGTGACCTCATCTCCACTTGATTACATCTGTGAACACAGACTCTATTTCCAAAAGAGGTCACGTTCACAGGTGCCCGGGGGTTAGGACCTGAACGTTTCTGTGGCAGACACGTTTCAACTCACAACAAAGACAGTGTGCTGGGACTTCCCTGGTGGTCCAGTGGGTGAGATTCTGCCTTGCGATGAAGAGGACACAGATTTGATACGTGGTCGGAGAACTATGATTCCACGTGCCGTGGGGCAACGAAGCCCCTGCAGTGCAACTCCTGAGCCCTCAAGTCACAATGAAGATCTCCCACGATGCAATGAAGATCTCCCACGATGCAATGAAGATCTCCCATGATGCAACAAAGATCCTGAATGCTGCAGCTAAGACCCAACACAGCCAAATAAACAAATAAAAAGACGATGCAGTAAAACATCATCAACATGATGTAGCCTTTTTCAATAAATGGTGCTAGAACAACTGAATATCCACATGCCAAAAAAGAAAAAAAGAGAGTGTCAACTTATACTTAAGGATCTACAAAGAAAAACCAAATGAATTATAGACCTAGTGTAAAACCTAAAACCACAAAATTTCCAGAAAAAAAAGTTAGAGAAAATATCTGTGACCTTGGGAAGACAAAGATTATTTTTAGAAATGATACCAAAAGCACAATCTAGAAGAGAATGAATTGACGAATTGGATTTCATGTGGGGAAAAAAAAAACGCCTGCCCTTCAGAAGGCATTGTTAAGGGAATAAAAACACAGGCCACAGACTGGGAGGAAAATCTTTGCTAAGTGTGTACCTGATAAAGGACTCATATCCAGGAAATAAAAAGAAATCTCAAAAGTCAACAACATAGGACAAATAACTCAGTTAAAACTGGGCAAATGCCTCTGGGTACTCCACCAAAAGAAGACAAGTGGACAGCAAATAAGCACATGAAAAGATGCTCAACACTATTAGTCATTAGAGTACTGCAAACTAAAACCACGGTGAGATACTATTCTACAACCTTCCTATTATAATGACTAAAATGAAAAACGCCATACCAAGTGTTGATGAAGATGAGGAGGAAGTGGAACCCTGACATACTGCTGGTGGGAATGGGAAATGGTAAAAAGACTTTGGAAAATAGTTCAGCAGTTTAGAAAAAACTAGAGCTGAAAACATAATACTTATCGTATGACTCCAGCCATCCTGCTCCTAATCATTCACTTGAGAGAAAACAAAATATATGTCTATACAAAGATTCACATGCAAATGTTCTCGGCAGCTTTTAACTTGTAACAACCAAAAGCTGCAAATAATCATGTCCGTCAACATATGAATTGTTATGGACTGACTTGTGTCCCCCTCCGTTGGGGGGGGGCTTCCCTGGTGGCTCAGACCATAAAGAATCTGCCTGCAGTGTGGGAGACCTGGGTTCGATCCCTGGGTTGGGAAGATCTCCTGGAGAAAGGAATGGCAATTCACTCTAGTATATTGCCTGGAGAATTCCATGGACAGAGGAGCCTGGTGGGCTACAGTTCATGGGGTCACAGAGTTGGGACACGACTGAGTGGCTAACACTTTTACTTTCTGTGCCCCCAATTCATACACTGAAGCCCTAAACTCTAATGTGACTGTATGTGGAGGAAGGAAGTAAATAAGGTTAAATGAGGATATATGGTTGGGGCCCTAATCTGATACGATTAGTGTACTTATAAGAAGAGACACCAGAGACACTTGCTCCTGCCACCATGTGAGTACACAACTAGAAGGCGGATATTTGAGAGCCAGGAGGAGAGTCCTCACTGGAATCTGACCATGCTGGCACCTTGATTTTCGACCTCAAGCTTCCAGAAAATATCTAAATGTTATTTAAGCCACCCAATTTATGGCATTTTATTTTGGCAGCATGAAGAGACTAACATAATGAACAAATTGTGTTGTACCTAAACAATGGTATACTGCTTATCAACAAAAAGCAATGAACTATTGTTGCACATAGTGACATAAATGAATCTCAAAATAACTATGCTGAGTGAAAGAAGCCTGCCCCCATCCTCTACGGAAAAAAAAAAAAAAGGAGCACACATTGTATGATTACAGTTATATGAAACTCTAGAAAATATAAACAAATCTATGGTGATAGAAAGCATATCTGTGTTGGCTTGCAGTTGGGGAGGGGTGGATGGCAGGGATGGGAGAGAGGTATTACAGTTGGGTATGAGAAATCTTTTGAGGGTGACAGATACACTTACTATCTTGATCAGCATGATGGCTTCATGGGTATGGACATAATGTCAAAACTTCTTAAATTGTATACTTTACCTGTAGTTGACTGTATATATTAATTATACCTCCATAAAAATATACTGAATGCCTGTTATATATCAGATATTTTGCTGAGCATTTTCATGAAATATTTATTTCTGACAGTACTGTATGGTCAGGATAAAACTGGATTTCAGAGATGTTATACCTATATAACAAGAATGTTTTTTGAGGAGAGGGATGGAAGAGAGAAAAGAAATGGTGAATGAAATCCAAAGTGATTCTTGGAATAGAGGAAAGAGGCAAAGTGGAAAAAAGGGAAAGACAATATGACTGACTGCATTTCCCAGTAATGGGCACATTACTTTTTCTTACAATGTATCTTGATACTTTTTCCATTGAGAGGTGAAGTCTATGTTCCCTCTTCTTCATTATGGAGAAGCTCGTGACCACTCTAGAAGCGGTATTATGTGACTTCTGAAATTATATAAGGTGATTCAGCTTCTGCCCAGTTTTCTTGTGATGTTCATTCTTGGAACCTACCCCCATGATGTGAGACGCCCAAGCAGCTGGAACGAAGTCCTGCTGAAGCTCCATCTGAGGTCTTCATTGCTATCAGTGAAGCAGCCACCAGACATGGAGGGGAGTGAGCATTTGGATGAGTTGAGCCCTAGCCATGGAGTCGCCTCAGCTAAGGTCCTGATGTGAAGAGGTGTCACTAACATATCCTTCCAGAATTCCCAGCTGATCCACAGCATCTGCGAGCACGGTAATTGTTTTATCCCACTGAGTGTCTTTTCATGCAGCAGTGGTAGCGAAACAGTCGGCATGAAGAAAGAGAAGTGAAAATAATGAAAGCTAGTATCCGATCTTCCCGAGAAGTAAGAAAAGACTCAGAGGTAGTTTCACTAGCTTTTTCAGTGAAGTGCCCTAAAGTTTTTGGGGATGGTAAGCAGCCCTTTTTACCATAGGTACCAGGAAGGTGACCACTGCAGTTAAAAGCCTGGAGTGTAAGAAACAGCCTCATCATCAGTTATCTGGCAGTCCTTACAAATAGAGAGTATGGACCAAACACACGGGGTAGGATTTATAAGTCTCCTATCCCAGGAGGAAAGATTTAAGAAAAATTCTGGTTTTGGTTGATGTTGTACTATAATTTAGTACTTACAATTTTTGCACAACAGGTACACGAGACAGATACGTCTCATTAGTAGATCATCTTACAAAGAAGATTCCTTGATTTAATTTTTTCCACTCTCTATACCAGAACCTTGACCCTTAGGATCATGCAGAAGTCTCTCAAATCGAGGTATTTACACATGAAAGTATCTTGAAAGTTCTTTAATTGTTATGAAGATGACAAGTGGATTTGAGAATTAGTCCATCTGCAAAAAGAACTTCCTGCAAAGTGCATTCCAGGTTCATGTAGTTCAGGCACTAGAAAGGAAATACTGGGGATTCTGACATCAAGATTTAGTTCTGGATCACCAGTAAACTCGTAACAACTTAGTCAGTGTGCCTACTCTGATTTTTACTTGTCTGAATTTTGTTTTCAGGATTTATAGACTCTTCCTTGTGTAAACTACTCCCTTCTTTGTCTTTACTATTTGCCATGTTGGGATATTCTGCTTTTTCTGTTCTAAATTTTTATTTTATATTGGGGTACAGCCAATAAACAATGTTCTGAGTTTCACATGAACAGCAAAGGGACTCAGCATTAGGTATACTTGTATCCATTCTTCCCCAGACTCCCCTCCCATCCAGGTTTCCATATAATATTGAGCAGAGTTCCATGTGCTATATAGAGGGTCCTGGTTATTCTGCTTTTTAGAAATATTTTTCTTTTTCGTATGTATTCATTTGGCCGCACCTGGTCTCAGTCGCAGCATGTGGGATGTGGAGTCTTTTGTTCTGGTGCACAGACTCTCTAGCTGTGGCAAGCAGGCTTAGTTGCTCTGTGACATGTGGGGTCTTAGTTCCCCAACCAGGGATCCTACAGGCATCCCCCGCATTGCAAGATTCTTAACCAATGGCCCACCAGGAAAGTCCCTATCCTGCTTCTCTGATTCAGCAAATTCATTACTAAACTTGATCTTTGCTGGGTGCTTGTTCAGAATACAGTCTTGTCAACTGATTTCCATAGATGCTCCTTTTCCCTCTAGCATGTAAATTAAAGGCTAGCTGCTTTACCTGTTAACAGAGAACTGGCTGGATCTCTTTACAGCTCTCTTGCTTAACCTGATGACACTGCATTCTGCCTGGTTGTGATGGTGTTTTATTTTGAGAGGAACCAGCATTCATGGTAAACTGCAGCAGTGGAAAGGGAACTCCAAAACTCATCTGGAGGGAAGAGTCTCCTTCAGCTTAGAGTGTGAGCTGAGACAGATCTCCTGTCCTGTGGTGCTCCGACACTTCCTATATCACACCATTAAACATCCTCCCAGGAAGCAGGAGCCCCAGGAGCTTCTGCTTCCTCACTTCGTGTCCAGTATCACAGCAGACCACTTTTGCAGGAATGTGGGGCATGCTAACCCCCTGTGGTGAGACAGCTGTTCTGTTTTTAAAACACGCAACACAGAGTGAGATGGTCAAACGATTATCCTCAGGGCTCGTGATAGAAAAGAATGTAATAGGGGTTAATTTGCCTATATTCACATAACTGGTATGTTGCAAAGCCTTGTTTGGACTCAAACTCTTGCTTTTTCTTTGCTAAGTTTATTTTTACATCACACTTTACCCTCAAAGAGGACGTATAAGACCTGCCTTTCATGGAGGAAAGGGTCAGTACGCTGAAGGCTGACATGAGAATTTGCCTTAGTGGTGGTATTGTGCAGTCGCTAAGTCAGGTCTAACTCTTGTGACCCCATGGACTGTAGCATGTCAGGGTCCTCGGTCCTCCACGAGCCCTCAGAGTTTGCTCAGACTCACGTCTACTGAGTTGGTGATGCTCACACTGTCTTAGTGCACCACATGGTAAAGAACGAAGCACGGCTTGCTGGCTTCCAGATTCTAATTAACCTTTTTACAGTTTTCTGCCAAACTGTCCTTTTTCCTGCACAACATGACTCTACTGATGGAGTGGGCACCAGTACAAGTGGACTGACAATCTAACATTCATATATTTGAGAAAGAGAGATGATACACCAGATGCTCTCAAAGTGGGGTCCCTGCCTGGACCCGCAGCACCAGTGTGACTCGAAGAGCTTATGACAAGTGCAAAATGCGGGACTTCCCTGGCGGTCCAGTGGTTAAGACTCAGTGCTTCTATTGCAGGGAGCACCGGTTCAATCCCTGGTAGGGGAACTAAGATCCTGCGTGCCATGTGGCCATAAATAGCTAGCTTAAAAAATGCAGATTTCCCTAGATCTACTGAATGAGAAACTCTGTGAGCAAAGACCCAACAAGCTACAGTTTAACAAGCGATTATGCTCCAGATGACCCTGACACACACAAAAGTTGAGAACGTAGAACGAAGACACTCAGAAAACTATTTTCATTCACAATTTGTTCCCAATGGTGAGGATAATTGTGTAAAATATCCTTGAATAATAGGATGTCAAAGAAAGAGATCCCTTTCATCATGTACCCACTTAGCGCTTACTGTGTACCCCCTGTTAGGGAACATATATAAATATGGCTCCAGCCTTCTTTGAGCCCATCCAGTATCGACAAGATGTACATATTTGTTATGTATTTTTGGTAGATATTTGATTTGCCAACAAAACAGAGATGAAAATAGTATCTCTGGTGGCTATGTGCAATACCCTCTCAGGAGATGAAAAAATATGGGCTAAACTCAGTACTGTGTTGTTGCTGTTATCAAACCATCCTTTGGTCTTTTAACAGATGGAGAAATGAAGGCCGTTCATGAAAATCTTAACAAGGTCACAGTTTAAACCATACATTCATTTGATCAATGACTAAAACAGAATGCACAGCCTCATACTTCAGTGCTTTGGCCTTTGCCTTATGAATCAGCTCTAGCCCCAAGAACCTCAGACTAGGTCAGGATCACAAAACCATCTCTTACCTGCTCAGCAATTAAACAAATGTGCAACAGACTTTCCCGTCTATTTAACTTTTATTAAAAGAAGTGCTAAAGGTACTGACATACAGTACATCATATTTATTACCAAAATTATTAACAAATATACAAAACTTATACATGTAATTTTCTTACATCCATTTACTCTCTATAATACTGATTTGTGTTCAAGTAGGTTATCTACAGTATGTAAACATCCCTTGGATTGACCTCACACAGATTAGGAAAGCCCACTAACCCATGCTTTTATCAGATACTTCTTTTTATTTGGCTTTCATTTCGTAGCATCTAATCGTCACATTTGGCACATGGAAGAGACATCTACAGTGCAAAAGAGGCAGATTTTCTGGTCTCCTTCCCAACAGTTTTGCAGGGGCACAGTTAAAGAGCTGAGGGAACAAGAACGCTCTAACTCGATGGAGGTGGATTGGCTGTGACGCCGACAACTCTAGGTTCAGCCATTCAACTTGAGCTTAAAGTCAATGCCTCTTCCTTCTCCCACCCCCCATCCCCCCCCATGCAATGCCAATTAGGCCTTAGCCTGGTCTTAAAAGGATGGAAAGAGATTCCATCCAGCCCAGAACAAGTGAGGTTAATCTCACCGAGGAATCACTTTCAGTGTTCTTATGTGTGGGTTGGTTTGTGCAGGGTGATGCACCCGCCAAATCCTTAAATGGAGAGAATAGAACATAACTTTTTAAAAAAGCCCCCAAACAGAAGATTAGAACAGTTTTCAACGGCCACCTCTGCACTGAAAAGCTCAGCATCTCTGAAGTGGCAACGAAGACAAACGCCTTCGTGAATGGCAGAGACAAGCCAAACCCGCCATACGTAACCTCAGACTCCACACCTTGGGATACAGGATCAGAAAAATTTTTAAATAAAATAAAATAAAGGTCGTTGGTGGTTCTGCCCCCCTCTTCCTGTGTTTCCTTTTGAGGATGTAGCTTAACCTCACCGAGTAAAGCTGATCCAGAGAGAGCTCCGCGCGCCCCCGGCCGCGCTGGCCCGCACGCCACCGCTCCCGTGGACAGGGCGCTCTTCTGCGAAGCCGCCGCCCAGACCGGCCAATTTTGGCCGCGCGCCCGCCTCCCGGCTTCCGTCACCATAGGGGCGCGGGCCCCTCCGACGCCCCGTAGAGCTCCGCCAGCTTCCGGAAGCGGGGCCCCCAGTCCGTGAGGAAGTCGAAGCTCTGCTCTGAGTCCGATGTGGCCGACTGCAGGGAGCTGAGCGAGCCGGCGACCGAGCCGTCGCCCTCGAACATGTAGGTCTGCAGGGAGTCGAAGGGCGGGGCCCACAGGTCCATGTCGGCCTCGTAGAGCTTGGCCAGCACGTAGCTGTGCACGGTGCTGCTGACGGCGCACGTCTGGGGCACGTAGCGCGAGAGGCTCTCGATCTCGGGCAGCATGTCCTGCCGCGTCTTGGGCGCGCCGGCCGCCTGCGCCTCGCGGGGGTTCCACATGGCTGCGATGTCGAAGGCCTCGGTGTCCTCCTCGCCGCCGCCCTCGTCGTCGTACCGCACGATGTTCTCGTGGATGTTCTCCTCGTCGTCGAGGATGTAGGGCTGCTTTCGGTGCCTCCGCAGGGAGAGGATGAGCAGCACCAGCACTGCGGGCACACAGAGGCCAGGTTGGCGGGGGAGCCGGGCCGAGCCCTCGGGTGGGGGTGCGGAGGCTCGTGGGGGTGGGGAGGGGGGTGGGGAGGCTCGTCTGCGGGGGCGAGGCGGGGTTTGGGCCTCGCCTCCCCGGCACCCCGGTCTCACTCTGCCTGCCGCGTCCAGAGGGGCGCTTGCGGGCAGCTGAACCTTACGTGGTAATGTAATTCCAGGTGGTTCAAGTAGACGTGAAAGTGATAGTTACTCAGTCACATAGGACTGTTGTGACCCCATGGACTGTAGCCCGCGAGGCCCCTTTGTCCATGGGATTCTCCATGCAAGGATACTGGAGTGGGGTGCCGTTCCCTTCTCCAGGGGATCTTCCCCACCCAGGGATTGAACCTGAGTCTCCTGTATTGGCAGGTGGGTTCTTTACCACCAGCACCCCCTGGTCTCTGTCTTACTGTATCGCAGTGAAATGCGTGTGGGTGTCTACACCCAACCACACAAGTGTAATGTCTCATTAACCAGGCACAAAGCCCAGTGTCCCGCCATGGAGCATATGCTTAAAGATTAGGTGATGTCTTCTGACTAGGTAAGGATGCATACATATTTCTCTTATAGCAATGTGAAAACCTTATTCCGTAGATGAAATCCTGCTTTTTCTTTTTATTGGCGTCTCTATAGGATTCTACTCTAAATATACTGTTGACCCTTAAGCAACATGGATTTGAACTACTGGAGTCCACTTCGATGTGCTTTTTTTTTTCCGGTAAGTACATAGTACAGTACTTGGGCTTGGTTGCCGCAGATGCTGAAAGGTGGATACTGTGGGCCAACTGTTAAGTTATATACCACTGCAGGGCTGGTCTGCACCCCACACCCCACCCCACCATTGTCCAAGGGTCAGTTGCAATCATATGGTAATGCAAATGCACATAGGCACATATGCTAAATATGAGCCAAAGTCTTTGTCTTTTCATGTTTTCTCCAAAAAATAAGAGTGCATAAATAACTGCCATTGTCTAGTTAACGCAGATTCTTCAGAAAAACCTTCTTTAGAGAGATGGTTGTGACTTTGCGGCTCTAAGGATGTTCATGGAAGAGAGGGAGTGAGCAGTAACATTTTATATGATTCATCATGTTATCAAAGAAGCGCCACACTGTTAGATGTGCCCTTGCAGGTTTGGATGAAATTTTATTGCAACAAATTTTTTTTTTTCCCCAGGGTATGTGTTCAATGGGGTTTAAAGGGGAGATAGAGATAAGCCCATTGAACTGTTTATCTCTCTGACTGAAAGTGTTTTCCAGGAAGTGTCTTGACGTTTTTGGCTGTAGAACCGCTATTGATTTTTTTTTTTTTCCTGCCATGCTTTGTTACAGCTGGTGAACAGTGACAGCTTGACAACACTGCACAATAAGACCCCGGTTTATCCAAGGGAGGAAAGAGTCGTATGCCCATTAAGATTATGGCCTAACTTAAAGAAATCACAGTAATGGTTTTTAAAACCTGAATGTGGAATGTGAGTTGCAGTTAATAATGTTAATACATGACGTTTCCCTGTATAGCTTGGGTGACAAAATGCACACACAGGAAACAATTATAAACTCTCGTATGTTATCTCTGTGTGCAAAAATGTAACCCAGCCTACAGGACCCTGGGATTTTGGAGAAATAGGCTAATGGGACTTTAAGGAAGTGGTGGCTTGAAGTGGGCTGTGGTGGTTGGGGTGTGATTTGGATGGATGAATGCAGGTTGGAGAAATGGGACTGTAAGTGAACTTGTGTTTGTGGGATTTAGTGAGCAGTTACTAAACGGCAGTATTTGGGGGAATTATCTGAAGCAAAGGGGAAACAAAGTTGAGTAGGACATGATTTCTTTTTTTATAGGCTTGCAGTCTAAGGAGATGATAGGCGTTAATGATTGATATGAATCAGGCAGTGATAAGGACTGTCATAGAGCTGCAGAGTTTCAGAGAGAACACAGAAGCAGGACCAGCGTGTTCTTCCTGTTCACCTGGAAAACCTTCACACCAGTGACACTGGAGTGACAGGTGTGGGATTTCAGAAAATGCTGGGAAGCAAAATTAGAAAAGTCTCTAAGTTTCTACTGGGAAGAATTCTGGTATTGCGGAGACCCGGCTTCAATCCCTGGGTCAGGAAGATTCCCCCGGAGTCAGGAATGGCAGCCCACTGCAGAATTCTTGCCTGGAGAATCGCATGGACAGAGAAGCTTGGCAGGCTACACGCCATGGGGTCACAGAGAGTCAGACAGGACTGAGGGACTGAGACTCACTGATTTAAGGAATAAGTATTGTATAATCCCCTAAAAATCAAATTTTGGGGAAAATGACCCTATTCAGCTGAAAGGCTTCCCTGACAGAAGAGAATTGGTTCTAGGGATGTTTATTATTTAGGATCTGTAGGCTCAATGCCTATGAGATAGGGCCTATGAGATTTTCTAGGGGCTAGATACATATTTGAGACATGAAAAAAAATATAGTCCAAATTAATATGTTTACATACTTGTCCACAAAATGTATTTTTTGACAGATCAGCTGCAATTTAGCCTTACTCAGTTTTATGAATTATATTTAATGTGAAATGTGCACTTTTAGACAAAAGTGCCTAAGAGTATAAGGATTTTAGGACAGCTTTGCTCAGTTTAGGTACTGAAAACTGTCTGTTTATCACATACAATTCAAAAGACAAGTCATAACGGGCCACAGAATAAACTGCCCCTCGCATACCCCTTCTGACCTCGGCGCCTCCTGTGCATCTCTGAGTCAGTCTCTCTGTCATGGTGGTTCCTTCACTATTTGTGGGATAGAGTGAATTTATAATGTAGACAGTTTCCAAAGATAGAGGTAAGGACAGCCAGACTGGAAATTTCTCCTAGGAGCAAGTTCTTCTGAGGCCTCTTGCAGGTTATCCTGTTAAAGGACTCCCACTGCCACCTTCTGGACACTCAGGGAATTGCAGGAGGGTTTTATTTGTCAATATAGAAAGGGACCAGAAACCTAAAGGTTCTCTGTGATCAGGGATTCAAGGACTTAGAAAGGTAACTTCTTTATCCTGTTATCTCCCTTCGCGTAGCACTGAGCTGAGACAACAAAAAGGAACCACGTGTTGTACTTTAAAATGTTTTTTTGAGAAGCATATTTAGCAGACCTACTAGAAATTCAGTCAAGCACTGACATTTTACAGTGATACCTTTCTTTGGTCTGACTCAGTCTCTTGGTGTGAAGGTAAACTTAAGATCAGGGCTTAAATTCTAATTTAAATCCCCAATGCTTTACTCATTTCCCTTATAGAATGCTAGGATTTCTTCCAAATTGAATAATAATACTGGTTTACTGAGTCTGCTTTTCTCTAAGCAAAATATGTGTGCTATGAATTAACTCCATCAGAAGAGGTGGGGGCTATGTGCAGATACTTTCTTGGTTTCAGGAGTCGGTTTAGGTGTTTTATGTTTGCTCTGGCGTGTGGATGTTGAGAATGATAGCACGAGTGGCCGTGGGTACAGGGGGGCTGGGTGGCTGCTTTGCAGGCAGTGTGGCCTCCGACGAGGAAGGGCCCCTGCCGCCGCAGTGCCGCCCAGGGGCCTGTCGCCAGGCCGTCCTGTCGCAGCTGCGGAGGCACAGCGGTGCTGGTTAGAGGCCGCCGAGCCTGGGCGTGTGCTGACGCCCCGGACAGCGCATCCTCCCAGCTCTCCGTGTTGCTCAGTCTGTCACTTCTTTCAGATCTCTGCTCAGAGGTTCTCTTGCCAGTGAGGTCTTCTCTGACTGCCTCACTTAAAATGACGCCCAGCTCCGTCTCCTCTTCTCCCAGCACTCCGTGTCCCTCCCTCCTTCTCTGTAGCACTTACCGCCTCCGGGAGCTGGGGGTGAACATTCGGGAGAAGGGTGGTACTGCTCAGATGCAGGGATATGCAGAGTGGGGCCTGCCTGCCTTTCAGTCCTGACTCTGCCCCTGAGATGTGGCTTGGGCCTGTCACTGCCTGTCGTTCCGTATCTGAGAGGAGGGCGTTAGGAGAGGTGATCATCACATCCTGTCCAAAATGACCACGTAGGTTTTGTGATGTCAGAATGACTTGCTTTGTTTTGAAGTAAGCCCTGTGAAGGCTGGAACATTTCTGTCTCATTAATCCCAGCGTCTAGGATGGCAGCCTGGCTCTGATAAATGCTTGATAAATATGTATGCGTTGATCTGGCCTTGAAGGCAGGGACAGTCTTCCCTCTCGTTCCTCTTTCCCAGCATTGCTCCGCCACCCTTGCAATCAGCCGAGTGTGGAAAACCAGTCCTGGCCGGCTGAGTTAGGATGCTGATGGGATGCTGTCTAGGGCAGCATGCGCAGGGCCCCAGTGTGGGGAGGAGCCACTCACTCACCCAGGAGGACGAAGACGCAGGCCAGGATGGCGATGAGCGCGCCGCGGCTGAGGCTCACAGGGAGCATGTAGGCCTCGGGGCTGCAGGACAGCACGTGGCCCTCGTCGTCACAGCCGCACACCTGGATGGTCAGCGTGCCCGTGCTGCTCAGCACCGGCTGCCCGCCGTCCGAGATCAGGATGGGCAGGTAGAAGACACTCTGGTCCTGCTGCCGGAAGCCAGACCTCCTGGTCAGGATCCGGGCGGTGTTATCTGGAGCAGACAGGGGTTCCAGGATTGGAAAGGGAAGAGGGAAAAGGAGAAGGGAATGGAAAGGAAGAACCACCGAGAGAGTTAATTTCGTGAATTGGGGAAAGCAAGGGGCAGGAACCGGTGGGGAAGGCAGGGAAGGGACAGCATTCCCTGGAGGAGGTCCGCTGCAGCCGCTCAGATTTGTCAGGGTCAGCAGTTGGGTTCAGAAACCAAGATTTTTGCTTGCTTCTAGGCAAAAAAACCCTGAGGCTTGGGAAAGAATCCCTTTTTGAGAGTCTGTCTTCCCCTTCGTGACATGAAGTGCCCAGGGCGAACTGTCAGGCCTCAGATCTAACTGAAATGTCCCTGGGAAAGCTCGACAGAAGTGAACCATCACTGGCGGCGTGTGGTCCCTGCTTGTTCCCTCTCAGCAGCTTTCCGAGGCCCCCGCTGCTGCTCTCGAGCCTCCAGGAGAGGAGTGCGGAGGAGCCCACGTGGCTCTGGCAGACTGCTGCTTTTTGCCTCTGCAGCTGGAATTCATGTCTTTGGCTGTTTTCTTTTATGCCTTTGAAATGCAGTCACCAGTTCCTGTACTTTCTGATGAACTTGATCATTTAGCAGAAGCTTATTTGAAATCCCCAAATCATATGACACACCCTATTATTTCCCACTACTTGGTGGTCTGAGTTTAAGCAATTCATATGTATTTGGTGAAAACTCAATACTGGTTTTCTCCTCCAGTTTTAAAGAGGATTAGCCAGCTTGTTTGGTATGCTTTTACAAAGCTGGTGTGTGTGTGTGTGTATTTATATTTGCTTAATGTAATGTTTTAGGATCTTTTATTTTTTAATCTATCTTCTCAAGGTTTCTTGAGTGGGTTTTTGCAAAGCTGGTGTCTTTTTTAGCAGAGGAGAAGTTTGAGATGTGGAAGGACATAAAAACAGTGACTCTCAAAGCCAACATCAGCAATATGGAAGGTTCTCTGGATGCGTTTCGCATTTCACAGGGAGGAGTCTGGAACTTCACAAAAAATTCGGAGAGCCTAATCAAAGGAAATGTTATTAATATCAGTATCATTTCTTACATAAAAAGGATTATACTCTTCTCCGCTTTTGACTTTGGATACTTGCATATGATTCGCTTTTGGTGACGGGAATGAGCAAAGGTGATCCGTGTCACTTCCGGGCAGCAGCGTGTACCAGCTGGTGTGACTCTGGTGCTCTCTTGCCGTGGTGCAGTGTGTGAGAGCACATTAGACGGAGGGCCAGGCGGCCTGGGCCGCCTGCACGCGACGGCTGTCCTGCCCCGCCAGGCCCGCACGCAGTCGGCTTTGTGTGAGCAAGGAATTAACTTGAGTTAAGCCGCTGAGATTTTGGTGTCCTTTGTTTGCACAGCCTAGCCAGCCTATTCTAACACGTTCTTCCTTAATTAATTTTCCGTCTCTTCCTCCACCTGTTTTTTCATGAGACCAGTTGATTCTTGGGTGCGTATGTGCACGGCGTTTTAGACTTCACATGCAGCAGCTCATTCCTCTTTAGCACCACTTGGTGAAATAATGGTAATCTCACCCTGTCACACTGGGAGAGTTAAGGCCTGGAGACATCATGTAGTGGGGTCCAAGTCACTGGTTTACTAACAGAGCTGGGATTTGAACTCTAGTCTCTGACTCCAAATGCATACTCCTTCCATTGTGTTATGTAGCCACTTAGTTTTGTAACAGTGTTGAAAATTATTCAGCTAGTTGAAATCTCTATCAGCTTTTTACAGGCCTTTTTTCTCTCATTTTCTTCTCAGTGGAAAAAGATAGTAGTTGGTTGCCAACCCGAAGATTGTATTTCCACCTGCCACACAATCTACCTAATCTTCTCTGTTTTGTAAATTTAATAGCTTAAGAATTACTAATTTTGCTTCACAGTTTTAATTATTTTTCAGAAATCAGATTTTTCTCAAATCTTTTCCATTTCCATCAAGGACAGCTCATCAGATTTTTAGAAAGCTGAAGAAGAGCTGAATTTCTTATCAGTATTACATTATGCCTCCCATGCATCATATATTTCTTGATCTCAGAATTATTTAAGATTAAAGAAAAGATCAGTTTAAAGAAAAGATTAAAGTTAAGATTAAAGTTTAAAGAAAAGATCATTGCTGAGACTGGTCCTAGAAAGGGGCTGGCATGTAGTAGCAGATTTTTTGTTGAATATTATAACTGGAACTTGAATAACCTATTTGGAAACAGTATTTGTTTTCACAGCAACACAAAACTGTGTGTGTGTGTGTGTGTGTGTGTGTGTAAAACAAGAGGTCCAACTTCCAGTCCCAGTCTTACTGCTTACTCACTCTGATCATGGGCTATTTACTTTCTTCCCTCATCTATCAAATGAGACATGCGAATCAGAGGTGTTAGTAACTTGCTTAAGACCTTATAGGATTATCGTGAATATCAAATAAAGCAAAGTATGGGAAAATGTAGGTAAAACTATGAAGTATACACTCAGTCCTTTTCACAATGCTTGGGAATTTAAAAAAGTAAGAAAGGCTTTACTTGAGATAGTGCAGTGTTGTGTTCATAAGTGAAAACAGTGTTTCAGGCAAGGGAGTTGGAGGGCTTGACAGTAGATCCACCATATCAGATACTGGTCAATTTTTTAACGAGCCTCAGTAAAGGATACTCGAGGGATAAATGGTCCTGAGGAGATTGAGTTCATTCTCTCTGCTGAAGATGTGCTGATTTCTTTTTTGGAAAACCTTCCACAAGATGAATCATTTGTTTCTATAGTCACTGTGTTCCAGTGGCCGTCTTTTTATGGTGTTGACTCCATGAATTGGCATCCAAAGTCCTAGTTAAGATAATTGCAGCGGTTTGCAATTGCTGTATGTTGTTTCTGTGTTGATCTTACAAATATCAGTGAAGGAACAGTGACACTTAGGAAAATGAAGAAACAGCATAATGTATTGTTTCCCCCCAGGGTTTCTACTGTAAAGCCTATCCTGAAGGGGCTAAACGGCCTTTTAAGGGTTTCCAAAGGGAGTAACTTCCCCTAGTGGCTCAGATGGTGGGACTGCCTGCACTGTGGGAGACGGGTTCTATCCCTGGGTCGGGAAGTTTCCTCTGGCGAAGGGGATGGCAGCCCACTCCAGTATTCTTGCCTGGAAAATCCCATGACAGAGCAGCCTGGTGGGCTCCTGGGGTCACAAAGAGTCGGACACAACTGAGCAACTAATACAAAAGAAGTAGATAAATGAATAATTCAAAATTTGACCCAGCAAAAATACCAGGATATTTAATTATAGTTCTTCTGTTGTTGTAGTTTATACTACTCTTCCTTTCCAGAATTATCATTTGATAATTTTTTTATGTGGAAGTTTAAAAGGATGACTTGGAAGAGTGCTTTCCATTTAGAATAAAACAGGTTTGATATCCTCAGGTTTTAACAGCACAACGTCGTGTGGGATGGAATTAATACTTTGACATTTGAGACCAACACTAGGTGTGCCTAAATCATGGCCTTTTTTTACCCTTTGTTTAGATGGTTAGATTTGACAGCGCTTTAGATTGGAATAAAAATGAGGCCACACAGCCCAGAGAAGTGATGCCCTTCCTCCCCAAGGTCAGACTAGTTGGTAGCAGACCTGGCAGTGGAAGGGGCTCGCTCGACAGATTGTTATTTTTTCACCTGCTCTGACCTTTCCCTGAAAACCCTCTGGCCAGAGCACAAGAGCCGCTCCTTTTCCCATCTGTGCCCAGGGCAGAGTGCGCTTGCTCTGTCGACTCTGTAGCTGATCCGAATGCCTTTTGGAGCAGAGGGCTGTGGAATTCTGTTCCAGCAGAGCTGTAGTGAGAAGCAGTTTCTGCAAGAGGGAACCCCGCCTGACTGTTCTTTCCGAATCATTCCAAAGGAGCAGAGGTTTCGGTGCCAGAACTACTCACCGTGTTTCTGAGTTTGCCCTTGTTCTCTGTTACTTAGCCTCTGTCTCCTTTTGTTCTAGGAGCTTTTCTGTTTCCTTCTTTGATCCTTGCTGAGAAGTGTCCCCTCAGGTTTTTCTGTGTAGGCTGCTTCTGTCTCCTTGCTCAAATTCTTCTCATAGTTAAAGAGCATATAAACGAAGCTGCTTGGTGGGGATGGAGGAGGCCCTTAGCCCGTGTGCCTCCGTCGTGTCTGGCCGAGAGCCAGTGCACAAACGTGTGTGAACTGACGGAGTCACGTTTGAGGATGTTCTTGGTCTTTGATGTTCTGAAACAAAACCTTAAAAGGATCGTACAGATGAGTATTAATGCTTTCCATGCCATTAACATGAAAGAGCTGGTGACCTCGGACACTGTGCGTGTGTAGCAGCCCACAGTGTCCAGCCCGTGCTGTGGGGAAGCATCAGCAGCCAGCGGCTTACCTTGGTTGTCCCTTACGGTGAAGTTGGGGTTGTTCGCAGCCTCAGGAGCCAGGCTGTAGTAGAAGTGCTGGCCACTGCGCGGGTCGTCCTGGTCCACGGCGCTCACGGTCTGGATCAGCTGGGGGGGGGGGGGGCGTGAAACCAGGCGAGTCAGAGTCAAAGGCTCCCAAGGAAGATGAGACCGCAGGCTGCATTACCTAGTGAGGCCATCCTGAAGCTTCCCTCGCAGTCTCTGTACCATCCCCCAGCCCGGACTGAAGTTTGGTTTATTGTCGGGGCTTCCCAGGTGGCTTAGTGGTAAACAGTCCTCCTGCCAACAGGGACAACTCAGGAGAGGCAGGTTTGATCCCTGGGTTGGGAGGATCCCCTGGAGAAGGAAACAGCAGCCCACTCCAGTATTCCTGCCTGGGAAATCCCATGGACAGAGGAGCCTGGTGGGCTGCAGTTCATGGAGTCGCAGAGTCAGACACGACTGAGCTACTGAGCATGCACACGTGTTAACAGGCCCAGGGTAGGGTCACCGAAAACATGCTTTGGACGTTAGATGTTGAAATAGCACCATATCCTCCCTCCGCATCTGGCCCGTTTTAGGTGGTCAGGACAGAAGGCTGAATGAAAGGGCTTGGGGGTGCCGCAGGGTCCTGCTTGTTTCCCGCTGTTTGTCCTCTTCCCTCACTGTCTTAGCCTCACCTTTGGGTTCATAGTTCACGGTCAGATTGCTGTCTTTGAGAGTGAAAGTGAAAGTGTTAGTTGCTCAGTCATGTCCGATTCTTTGCAACCCCATGGACTGTATAACTTGCCAGGCTCCTCTGCCCATGGAATTCTCCAGGCAAGAATGCTGGAGCGGGTAGCCATTCCCTCCTCCAGGGGATCTTCCCAACTCAGGGATCAAACCCGGGTCTCCTGCACTGGCAGTTGGATTCTTTACCACCTGATCCACCAGGGAAGCTTTGAGAGGCCTCTGCTTAAAAATGAGCAATACCCAGTGGGCAGTAAACAGACATTTCATCAATGATTTCAAGTTAGTGGAAAACAGATGTGAGAGAATGGGTCACAGAGCAGTCACTCTGTTGGCAGGAAGGGGAGCTAGATAGAGTGCAGAGCACAAGACCCCCAGGGTAGGGTTACAGACCAGACAGGAGCCGGAAGCAGAGTTGGGGGCCCAGGAGAGCAGGAGGTGGGGTGGCAGCTTCTTGAGCTCTCTGGCCAGAATTTTGCCTTTTCCATCTGCTCTTCAAAGTACTAAGTTGCTAGGAAGGTTTTGCCGAGCAGGATGGAAAAGTTGGTAAGAAAGCAGTGTGAGGTGCACAGCTGAGACGCTGGCTGGCAGACGGGGGGATGGACAAGGTGCTGAAGGCGGTCTGCCCGAGTGCGCTCTCCCGCCAGCCGCAGCACAGACTGCCCACCCCTCCCGGGCCTGGCTCTGGACTCGACACCCCTGCTGTCAGCAGGTAGAAGGTGGGGCTCTAAAGGTCAGCAGGGGGCTGAGGGGGGCTGGCTTAGTCTCTCTTTCTTCATCTGTAAATGAAGGGCGGTACAGATACTCTAACAGTGTCCCGAAGAGTGAGTAAGCGAGGGGGAGGCTTCTAGCAAGGGGCTCGCTGTAAACACAGTGCTGCTCAGACCCCCTTCAGGGGAGGACTTGATGCCTTCACCTGTCAGTCTCTCTGTGGATGGCCTCAGTTGGTGAGACCCACCTCCCGACAGTCTCCACATCCTGCCAGAACAGTCTGTGTCCAGTGACTGATACGATGTATACAGGCCTGGCCACCCGGTCTCGACTCAGGAAAGCCCTCAGCGTCGGTGGAGTCCCCAAGAGCTGTCCGTGGTCTGCACCACTGCTGGGCGTCTCTTGTCCAGCCCTGCAGAAGCTCTTCTCTGGCACAGGAGTTGGTCCCAGGGGCATTTCTTACTCACTACTAAACATCTTAGACCAGCACTCCAGCTCAGCTCACGCCTCCTGGTGAACTCAGCTGGCACGGGGCTCTGCAGTCTGAGGTTGGGAGGATGGAACTGCCGTGCTGGCGAGGGATCGGGAGAGCCCTGGAGAGGACTGTGGCCCAGCAGCCCAGCCCGGGGTCCCTGCTACTCCCACTCAAGGATCACCCCACTGCCCACCCCTCCCAGACAGATCCTGTATCCTCTGTCTTGTCAGATGTGTGAAGACATGTTTCTTCATGAATGTTATAAACAGGTGAGTATGTATAACTTGGCAAATAGTCCTTTCAGCACATCTGGCCTGTGAAGTTGTTTATGTGTATGGTGGAGACCTGGGGCATGTGACTGCTTGGTTACAGGGCTCTCAGGAACGTGAGTGAAGACACGACTTCGGAGCACCTGCGCCTGCTCTCCTGGGCCTGCTCTCCCTGGCCTCCCCTCGCCCGGGCCTGCTCTCCCGGGCCTCCCCTTTCCTGGGCCTCCTGTCTCTTGGTCCTCCCCTCTCCCGGGCCTGCTCTCCCGGGCTTCCCCTCTCCCGAGCCTGCTCTCCCGGGCTTCCCCTGTCCCGGGCCTGCTCTCCCGGGCCTCCCCTCTCCCGGGCCTGCTCTCCCGGGCCTCCCCTTTCCTGGGCCTCCTGTCTCTTGGTCCTCCCCTCTCCTGCGCCTGCTCTCCCGGGCTTCCCCTCTCCCGAGCCTGCTCTCCCGGGCCTCCCCTCTCCTGGGCCTGCTCTGCCAGGCCTCCCCTCTCCCGGGCTTCCCCTGTCCGGGCAGGTTCAAGTCCACCCCCAGCGTCACTTCCCATCCCAGAGTCTGCTCGGCAGGCCTCCTGCTGCCCTCGGCCTGCACCTCAAATGTCCTCAGGTTTCCCTCTGGGCTTTCTTCGCTGAGGAAAGCACATGTCCCAGCTCGGCAGATGCAGAGCTGACGACAGTGTCCGACGAATCTTACACAAGAAGGCTGAGTCTTCATAGACCAGACGTACCTACTGAGCTGTGTGCTTTTGAAAATCTTCAAAACATGTCCCAGAGCCAAAATCAAAGGGTTGGATTTATGTTTCTTGGGCTAAAGATGATGAACATGACATTACGATAGACCTGTGGCTCTCAACCTGAAGCTGAAGTCACACATAAAAGTTTATGTGCTTCAAAGGGCTGTGTAATAGAGCAGGAGCGGATGGACACAGAGACGCAGACGTGGGGAGCAGAGTCTGTGTGCCACAAAGACAGGAGCGGTGACAGCACGGTGGGATCCTGCTGTTCGTTTCCAGCAGGATGGGAATGCTTCACTGGGGGGTGTGAGGGGTTCAATGTACTGCGTTCCTGTTACTCTATATTACAGAAGAAAAATCATCCTCTTGTCATATTGTAATATAAAGTATGTCATATTATAGTAATAATCCTGTATAAAACAAGTTTTTGTGTTGTATTTCTATAATATATATGTAACTTATCATATTATAATATAAAAATCATTAAAATGCAGGCCCAAATCTCAACTACCTTAGGACAGTAGCTCTGGCTGTTTTTCTATCCTGCCTTCCAATTTTTGTTCACATGCAGATACAACTTTATGTAACTTAAGGCATGTACATGTAGTTTCTATGCCTCCTTTCTTTACTTATATAATAACATGGATCATTTCTTATGCTTTAAGTGTTAATTGTAACTTTTATTAGCTGCATAATATTTCAAGTTTCTCTAGACTAGAAATGCAATAGATATGAAGGTAGATTTATCTTAGTCTTGTTGAAAAAAGTGTAGGCGTGCTATAGACCATTGCACTGGGTTTCAGGCTTGAATGGATGAGATAACTTACATGAGAATGACTGCAGGACACATTTCCCCACTCCCCCACCCGGGACAAGGGAGTCACTTTTTCTTTGCATGGAAAGAACAGTAAAGATGCATTGAGGCAATCTTTGCTGAGTTCAGGCAGCTAGTGTAAGTTCTGGTTGTATAGACAGAGTCTCCGTGTGCAGCGAGATGCTGCAGGATAGGGAGACAGCAATGGAAGCAGAAACTACTTTACAGTCGAGAAGCCTGAATCACCAAACCATGACTGCTTGCTGTCTGCACCCAGCGCCTGGACCAGGATCCTC
This sequence comes from Odocoileus virginianus, assembly GCF_023699985.2. NCBI lineage: Eukaryota > Metazoa > Chordata > Mammalia > Artiodactyla > Cervidae > Odocoileus > Odocoileus virginianus. Next base: position 489,797 of record NC_069695.1, read on the forward strand.
AGGGTCACAAAATAAGCTCGGGGGAAGTAAGGCAGGACTGTTAGGGAGTCTGTTGGGTCAAAGGTAGAGAGGATAGCATCTTACAAAAGTAGGACAGAAGAGGAGAGACGGCATGTGATCTGAGGTGTGGCAGGTTGGGTATGGTGTGGGCACCGGCCTAACACATGTGTTAATCACATGGCCATTCCAGACACAGTTCAGTTGCACTACTTGGATTTAGTCAAACAAATATTCACTTAGGTTTTAAGCAGACTTAAAAAAAAATAGGCAAATGTATACGAAGATGATGGAGCTAAAGCTGTTTCAAATAAGTAGACATTTGTTCCTTAAGATGCCTTTCCTCTCAAAACTTCATGTGACGTGAGGGAACTGAGAACAAGGGTGTTCTAGCTGAGGGAGGAGAGCGTAGGCAGGAATAGGGCAGACAGTCCCTCGGGGATGCCTGCTGTCAGAAGAAGGGGAGGCAGGAAGATTAACAAACGAGCCTGCCTTCTGCAGATGTTTTCAAGGATTAGTGCTAAGCGGAGAAAAAGGCTCTTTTTTTTTTCCCCTTGATATTCATGGCCCCTTGTTTCCAGGGTCCAAAGCACATGTAACTGTAATTGGTTCTGTATGGTTCAGTTACAAGCTGGGTAAACTACCTTGATTCACAGCCTTTTTTAGATCATAAAATGTAACAGGTTCTGAATAGTTGTCTTAGCAAATAAGTGGTTGTAACATGATAAACAGAAGTAGGGGACTCTTTTACAAACTGTTAGCTCTGGAGTCTAAATTTCTTTGATGGCCAATCTGGTTATCTGTAACTGTCATTTCCACCTGTTGGGAGGTTAACCACAGTGCATAGACTGCTTACCTGTCCTGCCTTGGCATTCTCACAGACAAAAGCTTCATAGAATCGGGGGAACTCTGGGGCATTGTCATTCACATCTAAGACTTTGATTGTGACAGGAACACTTCCAACCTGGGATGGATTGTCTAAAGGAAGCAAACACAATACAGATAAACAAAAACCAAAGGTGAGAAGGATTCAGAAACAAAAGGAAGCAGCTCTTTGTTGGAGCAGGTATTTGTTTCCTCATTCTGGTTTTTGAAGGAATGGATAAAGACCATGGAACTATCAACGCCAGGTTGCAGGGGGTTCCTGTTAAGAGTGTGGTTGGAACATGAGTGTGGGCAGGCAAGGTGTGTGCTGGAGAGAGTGTGTGACGTCAGGAGGGTGAGGGGCGGGGTGAGACTCCCCGGGGAGCAGGCATCACAAATGAATCTTAAAAAGAGGTTTTGAGTTTCTCACTTGGCTTAGACTTCAGGTTCTAGATGAAGTCAGGTTGTGGCCTGGGCAGTGAGAGTGGCACCAGCAAGCTCCTTGCCCGGGAAACAGTACCCAGCATCTCAGCATCAAGCTGCCATATCCTTGAGCTATGTCTGTGAGCATCTGTGCTTTTTATTTTGTGCATCTGCTAGCAAGATGTGTCCTAATGGAACTGCTTCTTCACGTTACACCATTTTGGCCTACAAAAGGTTTCATAGGAACCCTGTACTTTGAGATAGTGGGGAAAACCTGTAATCAGTTCTTTGAATTACTGTTTCAGAAGATTTTAAGTTATTCATGGGATTACAGGTAACACTGCACATTTATTTCTGCTTTTGGAGTCAGGAGATGTTACCGGATCAGACACACACCAGATCCACATTTTTGGCTGAGACAGAAGCTACTCACAGTCACTCATGGGGAACAACACCCTTTTGGTCTCTCTCCTGTTTGACACCACCACACACGGAATCTCACTACCGGCTGCCGACCCTCCTGTCTGTCTGTCTGGCCACCGTCCCAGGAAGACAACACAGAAGTTTCCCAGGAAGACAAGACTGTGCTTAGTGAATAATTTTATTAAACCTCAAAATGTCCTGTTCTTCTGGTTCATTTTTTCCCTCAAGAATATTTATGCCTTGTTTTTCCCCTAAATATATTGCTTGGTTAGCAAGAGTGCTGACATGTTAAAATTTTCCCATTATAACTTGTGCTGGTGCTTGTTTATAGAGGCAATGATGAAAATTTCAGAAAAACAAGAATAAGTGTGACCCATGGTCCTACCGCCAGAGATATCCATTATATATTATGTATAATGTTACATGTGTCCAATCTCTCTCTCTCTCTCTCTCTCTCACTCTCATACACACACACACATACACACTCTGAAATTAAGCAAAATAAAAATGTTTGATTTAGACTTTAACATTTTAGGGCAAGATTTTCCTAAAGTCATTGAAATGTACTTTGAAATTAATTGGTACATTAATTGATATTAATGTAAACAGGATTTTACTGTATGTACCATAATTTATGTAGTCAAACTCCTGTTATTAGACTTTTAGGTATTTCCCCTCTTCTAAAATAACAATGTAGTGGGCATTTTGGTACATAAATCTTTGTTAATATTATGAATGTTTCCTTAAGATACTTATTAGAAGTATAATTATTGAGAAGAAGACTATGAATGTATTGGGGAATCTGAATACAAAAGATTTCTTACCAAATTGCCCTCATGAATGACTGTACATACTTCTGCCAACACATTAGGATTTATAATTTCCCTTAATATTCCTCATCACTCGGTGTTGTGGGGAAAAAATGGAATGTAGTAGTATGTAATTCGTGTTGAGATTATAATAAATATGTTAATTTAGTTTATTAATTTTCAATTTTATTTTCAGGTTTATGTTAACAGTCTGTTGTAAGATGTTTCAAATTCTTACATGCATGTATATGTATGTGCATAGTAAGGGTGATATGCTATAAATGCTTCCTTTCATCTGATAATAATATACTATTTGCATTCCTAATCTTATTAAAGACTGAAAGCCTCTTAGATTTCTCAAGAATTGTCCCTTTTCTTCATACAGAAGTGTAGCTCTTTAGTTCAAGGATGCTGTTTTTTGTGCTGCTTTTGCACGATATGTTTGTTTTTATTTCTAGCACAGGACTAGGTATATAGAGATCCTCAGTAAGTATTTGAACTAAATACATTAATTCACTTGCGTAAACCAGGATTTCCATTTGTTCCCATAAAGAATATAGTTTTTGTTCCAACAGGCTCTGGAAACTTTCACTTTCTACAATGCTTATGTTTTGTCACTATATGGAGACCAGTGTATTGTTTCACTTACTCATTTCCATAGCAAGGACAGTGATATTATGCCAAGAAAACTCCTCCCGGTCAAGAGGTCTTGCAGTCATTAGGGCACCTGTTGTAATGTCCACATAGAAGAATCTTCCAGGATCACTGCTTCTGTCAATAGAATATCTGTAGAAATGGAGATTAAATGCGTTGTCTTATTTGGATAAGCATGTTTATTCATACTTATAGCATATTACATGAGAGAACTGAGTGCATACTCTGTGAAACAGGACTTGCTCTGAGTTATAGGCCCTAGGAAGACTGCATTCCTGTTTTATCATGTCCAAAACCACTGCCTTCCCCCCTAAAAAAACCCCCAAACACACAACAACAACAACAAATTGTTACTGCTTTAATTTCCTCGTTCAGAAAATGAAATAAAACGGGGTGCCAAAGCCTTAGGACAGTTTTATGCTTTCTAAAGATCAGTCTCAGCTATTTTTAAAGCTTAAAACTCTTCTAAGACTTTAGGGAAACTCTGAATATCAACCCCTGCATGTCTTTTTTCAAAACAACATTTATTCAAATAAGTCCAGAAATGCTAAATTGGAACTGGAAAAGATAGAGTTGTGTGGTTCTGGTTCCTATAAGCAGTATCACCTATTGAAAAGGAAAAATTTGAATCAGGTCCTTTGTAACACACTAATGACTGACTTGTTGGCAGACACAATTATGTTCTTTGCTAGATGGGGTGTCCTTATCTAGGGAACGTTTTTAGCAAGATGGACCCGGGTCTGTCTAGGTTGTTTATTGTAAATAGCCTAGAATTTATGGGGCACAGCTTGCTTGAAAATGTCATGTGAGTAGTGTAGTTAATGTAGTATAAAAAGCAGATGTTACATAACTAAAACAGCTTTTAGGCAGTGCCCTTCATTCATTGCTTACACCTTTCATATTCTGTGTGGACCAACATGCATCCTTATAAAGAAAATAGAAGGGTATTTACAGGTACCTACACCTAATGGTTCTAGACCTCTCTAAGGAAAGAGAAGTGTTGCAAGTGTTAGTTTGTTTGATTTTTTGCGACCCCATGGACTGTAGCCCACCAAGCTCCTCTGTCCATGGGATTTCCCAGGCAAGAATACTGGAGAGGGTTGCCGTTTCCTCCTCCAGGACATCTTCCCGACCCAGGGATAGAACCCGACTCTGTCCCTGCAAGCAGATTCTTTACCACTGAGACACAGGGAGCCCGAGGAAGGAGTGCTCAGGTCATGTTTTGCTGCTGTTTGTATCCTTTGAGCCCTTCTCACCTTGACCCTGGGTAAGGGCTGTAACTCCTGCTGAGTCTGAGTTGGATGCCTGACCCTTTGTGTTTCACCTGAGTTGTCTTACCTGGCCCCCATCTTAGCAGAGTCGCTAGGTGTGGAGGGAGGCTTAGGAATCTGTGTGTTTAAAAGCCTTCTAAGGGATTTTGATGTGTAGCCATGACTGAGAACCATTCTTGAGAATCTTATGTTGTCCTTGGTAATGGGCAGTAGTTATGACTGCTGCCATCTGCAGAATACCAGGCATTTTATAGCTCTTTTTAAATTCTGCAGCATCTCTAAGATAGATAGCTAATAATTTTCAGGTAATAGTAAGATCTGAAATGTACATGTTTATGTATAAACTATTATATATATTATAGATTATAAATTATATATAAACACTGGAGAAGGGAACGGCAACCCACTCCAATATTCTTGCTTGGAGAATTCCACGGACAGAGGAGCTTGGGCTGTAGTCCACGGGGCCACAAAGAGTCGGACATGGCTGAGTGACTAACACTACACAAGACACATATATACATATATAAGCTATTGTAATATACTGGGTTCAAAATTCCATTTAAAGTTGCCAGTGGGTATGAACGAACCTCTTTACAAAACAGAAGTAGAGTCGCAAATGGAGAAAACAAACAGTGGTTACCAAGGGGGAAGGCGGGGAGGGATGAATTGGGAGACCGAGATTGCCGTGCACACCGCTGCATATAAAACAGGTAACTAATAGGGCCTGTGTGTAGCTCAGGGTGCTCTGCTCAGTATTCTGCAGTGCCCCATATGAGAAGAGAGTCTAAGAGGGTGGATCTGTGTATAACTGATTCAGTTTGCTGCACCGCAGAAAGTAATACAACACTGTAGATCAATTATAACCCAATAAAAATTAACTTTAAAAAAGTTGCCATCGGAATTCCCTGGCAGTCCAGTGGTTAAGGACTGCAGGCTCTCTCACTGCTGAGGGCCTGAGTTCAATCACAAGCCAAGTGGCATAGCCCCCCAAAGAAGTTGCCAGCAATTGCAGTCTGTATCTTAAAGTTGTTGAAACTGGGAAATACTGCCCTTTTGATGGCAGTAAGCAATTTCTTTAGTCTAATGCATTGTTTTTCAAACTGAAATCAGTATGGTGGGTTATGACTACTGTAGAAAGAAAATGAAATGGATATAGGCATGCCAGACTTATTTACAGTAAGGGTAAATATTGATGGCAAAATGTTTGTTTCAACATATAGAAATACATACATATAGTTTATACCTGTATATATGGGGCTTCCTAGGTGGCACTCATGGTAAAGAATCTGCCAGTGCAGGAGATGTAAGAGACATGAGTTGATCCCGGGGTTGGGAACCTGGAGGAGGGCATGGCAACCCACTCCAGTATTCTTGCCTGGAGAATCCCATGGACAGAGGAGCCTGGCAGGTTAGACTGCATGGGGTTGCAAAGAGCTGGACATAACTGAAGTGATTTAGCATGCACGTACCTGTATATATATTATTTGGTAAATTATTTTGTTTCAAGTATGCATTTTTTTCCTGTTGAGATTCAGGATGACTGTTCAGAGAACTGGGAATTAAAAGGTAAGGTGGTCACTAAAGGCTGGAGAAGTTGGAATCATTTCAGTTGAAACCCTCCAAGTGTTGGGAAATTTAAATATATAATGCTTTTGCTTCTGACCGTGTTACTATAACCTGGCCCTGCTCTAAACATCTTATATATATTGTCTCATGTCATCTCCACAGAAACCTTGTGAGGTAGGTATTGCTATTATCCCCGTTTTACAAGTGAGAAGCTGAAGCATGAAAAGGTTAAGACATTTGTCCAAGGTTGCACAGCTGAGAATCAAACCTAGTAGTATGAAATGTGTGGGATGGCTTAAGGAAAGAAAGCCTTCTCTGTTTTTGAAGATAGATGGGGCCATGGTGACCAACAATTGACTATTTAATAAAGAATAAACACATGCCTAGCAAGTTCATTTAAAATTAATTGGAACATTTTTTCTTTTTTCTGGATGTTATTAGTGATTTTAAGTCTCCTGGCTCTTTGAAGATTTGAATTTATCTTAGAAAAAAAAGCACCGGTTGGCTCCTGACAGTCTTCTTCCAGCCCCCCCAAGACGAGAAGAGCCAGCCACTCACCCACAGAGCCGGAGCCCTGCCGGCCGACCACCGAGGGGGGAGGCAGCCGGTGAGGAGGCCGCCGTCCGCACGCACACCCGCGGGGCCGCCGCGAGGCCACAGACGGCCGGGGAGGCGGGGCGGTGGAACAGCCGCCGGGCGCCTGACCGCCGGCCGACGCTGCGCGGAGACGCGGCTGCGCGGAGACGCGGCGGGCCGCCCCAGAGCGCAGGCGGCGGGTTTCCTCTCGGCTCCGAGCGGGGCCTGCACTGAGGCACTGATGGCCTTCATTACTCGAGTGGGACCCTGGGCCGATTTTCAGGAGCCAGGAGAACAAATTTAAAGGTGGAGATACAGATGGAAAATGAGGGAATTGGGAGACGCTGGCGAATTATGTGGGTGGCTTTCCTTTCGCTAACTAGAGTGCTCTCGGCTGCTGTGGGCCGAACAGGCGTGACATATCCACACACCACTGCCCTCAGCGAACAGTGCTGGCGTTCACTGACCTCCCTGCTTGTTTACTTGGCTGAGGACATGCTCTGAATTTAGGAGCGATTTGAAAGCAGAGTTTCATGGACAGGATCCCCAAATCCACACACGCTCCAGGAAAGCACAGAGGGGCTGGCTGTCTGCATACCAGCAAGAAGCCTGTTTCAATTGCTGAATGGTTCCTGCTTGCTAGAAATTCCTCAAGCATTTATTAAAAATTTAGGTGATCCAGACATATTGTTCATGTATATATAACTAAACCTGGAGACTTGGTTTTGGGCTTTATTAGTAATTGATAACCAGCTTATATGCCTCAACACACCATAAAGTTTCTAGAAATGAGATTATAAAATCCTAATAATGTCATATGCATGCCTATGGCTGATTAATGTTGAAGTTTGGCAGAAACCAACAAAATTCTGTAAAGCAATTATCCTTCAATTAAAAATTTAAAAAAAGTTCTGATAATCTTTTTAAAAAGTTAAATGACCTTTTATCATAGCATTTTAAACCTAGGTGATGTGTTAATTTTTGGTGATTTAATATGTATTTTATTTTTAGGAATATGAACCTCATTTATTAGTAATTAAAATGTAGAAGATAAATTTAATAGACAAGCAGGATATAACACATTCGAAGTATTTTAGAAGAAAATAACTTTTATAGGAAAAAAGGAGAAAATGAGCAATTTGAGGAAAGATAACAGGAAAGTAATTTCCAGATGGGTTTATTAAGTGATAGCCAGAGATCTGACTTCTAGGTGCCTTCTCTCTTGAGAATCCAGGATCCCCAGTGTTCTGCTTGGGCCCAGGGACCATACTTCGTTCTTGTGGGACAGTACAGAGCCAGAGACTCTTATCTGGCTGTGTGAATTCTGATCCTTCTTTCCAACCAAAATGCAGAGAGACCATTATCTCAAGTTCTGATAAGTGGGATTCTATTTCACCTCTGTCCTGGGATGTTAGTCTTCAGCAGACCTGTGGCTGTTGCCTTGTTCCTGCCAATCTCTCTCTCTCAAGGCCTAAAGTCAGGACTTCCTTGGCTATCCAGTCTTAAGACTCCCCCACAGGAAGAACAGGTTCGATCCCTGGTTGGGGGAGCTAAGACTCCCGCAGGCCACATGGCGCGGCCAAAAAGAATAAAGACCTAGAGTCTTGCCCTAGAATAAGCCCCATGGTCCCTGCTGCAGGCCTCCTGCCTGTTCACTCTTAAGATTCCTCCTGACCGGGATCTATTGGACTAGACAGGCACCCCACTATACATTATTCTGATGCCAGCTGTCCTGCCTTGCTGGCCAACTGATGGTTTTCAACAGCTTATCACCTGAAGCAGCAGTTTCTGTGAGCCAGACAGGTTTCCTCATGCTGTGTACCTCTCCTTCTGCTCCATGCCTGCGGTGCATCTAGGCCTGCTGGTATTTCTCTTTCCTTCCTAGATATGTGTTGAGATAATGACCTTAGTCCTAGATAATGCATGTTCATGCTAGGGGTGTGTGTGTGGGTGTGTGTGAATTTACTTAGTTTCTGACTGCTTTCTGTCTCTTGCTTGTCACTTAGTAGAGTGACTCTTGACAAAACCAAATTTCCAGTGCTTACAACTCAAGAGTCTATAGCGTCAGAATCTAGAAAAAAGATGTGGAATTAGCCACTGAATATTCTCATTGACTTTTAGAAACAGGATTTGAGTTTTTCAAACTGTTCTTGTTTTAAAGTATTTTCCCTCCATAAAGTTTTATTCTGTAAAGTTTTCCCCACAGTTCTCCAATATGAGTAGATCAATCAGAAGATACACATGTATTCTTGGCTTTTGATATAAATGTAATATTTGTATTATAAATATAAATTTATAATAGAATTGTTTTCATTTATGTTGTTTTTTGGGGGACAATATGATTTAACTAACTTCTTCCCATCTTATAAGCTTAAAAAGCTTAAGGTTGAACTATCACTTCTATAAAATTGTCATAACTTAAAAAGATTCATTGCCTACTAAAAATCAAGTATCAAAATTGAAACAAGATTATTTTAGCCATTTTAATGCCTGAAATGTAAAATGTTTGCTACTTGATTAGAGGAAGCAGATTTCCCCCACTAAGGTTAATCTCAGGAGAGAATAGTTTTTATTAAATTGCAGAAGTACATTTTCCTTCAAAATGGCACCTGGTGAGGGAAGTAAGCAGCTGACAGAAAAGGCTTCTGACAAATTGAAGTGTGTTTAAACTGTGTGCTCTGTGCTAACGCCTGAGATCCATTTGTGTGGCTTTCGACAATTAACGTGACAGATGGCCTCAAACAGCCTGGGAACCCTGATCTTTTGTGTCAAGCTTCAGAGGCTTGGCAGTTGCTCTGGAAGGTTGAAGTGTCAACCTGTTCACCAGCTGTTTGCTCTTTGGTTCCAGGGTCGATAGGAAGTGGCCATGGTTATAAGAGGAGATGTTTGCCTGCTCTTGAAGAGGAAGCATCTAGGTTGGAATCTTGATGTTCAAAACATACTTTGGAGAGGCTGATTTGTGGGTTTGCAATAGAAAGTCAGTCTACATGGCATCAAAGCTATTGACAATGGTGGGAGTTTTCTATGTCTGTTCTTTCTATAATATATGGAAATATGTGTTTATATGTGTTATTTTTTCCATCTTTAAAAATGTCAAAGGTTCACAAAAATTAAGAGTGTATAATAATCACTGTTATATTCACCACTAAGATTCAACAGTTTTTAATGCTTTGATATCTGTGTGTCTATTTGACAACATCTGGGGTCTTTTTTGGGGGCATCCCTGATGGCTTAGTGGGTAAAGAATCCGCTTGCAGTGCAGGGGACAAAGGAGATGTAGGTTTGATCCCTAAGTTGGGAAGATCCCCTGGCGCCTAAGGGAGTGGCAGTGCACTCCAGCATTCTTGCCTGGAGAATCCCATGGACAGGGGAGCCTGGTGGGCTACAGTCTGTGGGGTGTGCAAAGAGTCAGATTTTATAGAATGTTACAACTCAGGGAATGCTATGGTTTTTTTTAGGAGGTAGAGGCCAGAGATGCTGCTGAACATTGTAAAATGTATCATACCCCCCTCAACAAAACATCTACCCCCAAATATCAGTACGGCCGCGACTGAGCACTGAGGGGTGTGCGTATGTGTGCTGCCGAACCAGGTGACAGGGAGTTGTGGTCATAATGACACTTCACTTCTAAATAGTATGAAAAGTCCATGTCATTTAAGAAAAAGAAAGCATTTAAAGAAAGAGTCTCCAGGGATGGAAGAAGCAAAAAGAAAAAATGCTAGAAAATTAGAATCAAGGGCAGATTCTCGGAAATAAGGCAAAGGTGAAATGTGTGAAAAAACCTGATTGAGTTGTTGGTCACATCTGGGTCCTTGGCAGAAACGATCTGTATGGTTGTCCCAATCGCCACATCTTCAGGTACCTCCACAAAATAAAAGCCAGGGTCGAACACAGGGGGCTCATCCACGTCTTCCACACTGATGTGCACCGTGGTTGTGTCTTGAAATGGGCCCAGGTTCAGAAATCGCATCTCGAGGTGAGGGTTGGCTCCCTCCACTTTTAAGGTATAGCTTTTCTTTCTCTCAAAACTCAGGGGCTGAAAAGTAAGGACAGGAAGACTGCTTAGTTAGGAGCATATATGTCAAGGTTCTAAAGGATGGATGATACTGATAGCTGGCGGGTAGTTTCCCAAATGCATTAAAATGGTGGAAAAGAGACAACAGGAAAAATAAGCAGAAATTTTCCTTTTGTTCCATGGTTCTTGCCGTTTCAACAATTTGGGTAAAGAAAGTAAAGGGGGTGGTAGATGCTTTAGAGATAGTAAAGCAAGCCAGTCTGCTGATGAAGAAAGCCACCACACCCTGAGCTAGGCTGACTTTGACCTGTCTACTCTGTAATCTGCACGGTCATCGTTAGAAAGACTTGTTCATTTGAAAAGGTGTCATGATAATTAAGAGCGAGTTTGAGTTCTTTTTCAGTATATCCAAGCAACTGAGGCCTAAGCTTCTCTGTTTTCTCCCTTAAAAAATATTCTTAAGGACAGAGGCAATAGTGATCTTTTCTAAGAAACTATCAATAAACACCTCATGAAGGTTCTTAGTGCTTTGTGTCAGATCAATATTTGTGTGTTTAGTTTATCATAGACAATCTCTTTTAAAAACCTGATCCAGTGCCTCATTTTATAGTTAAAGAAACAGTCTCAGAGAGCTAGAAGACTGGCTGAAGCTGATGTGGTTGTCCGTGTCAGGGTGGAAACGCTGCTAAGGACTTTTAGATTCCTCATTCAGGGCTCATCCACAAAAGTTTAACTTTGTCTAATAAAATCCCATGTCATGACATATAGCTTTTTTGGTGTTTCCTTTTTTGGATCTCTCTCTCTACCTTCAGAATATTTTATGTCAAAATAAATACAGCACTTCAAGGCACAAAGTAGACTTGAATGCTATCTCTTTAAGAATAATCCATTTATGTTTTTTTTTAAACTGACAAAAATGTATAAAATTTTAGGCAACACCTTAAAATATCATTAATAATTTTAAGAATCAGGGAAATTCAATTCTATACAATAATTGCAGAGGATAGGAAAGCAGTTCCTAATGCTGAAAAGTCACATGTCAGCTTACGTGGTAACTTTGCCATTTTTTTTTTTTTTCATAAAATATGCTGCATGTCAGCACATTTCATGTTAGAAAGAGGCAAGTGTCTATTTAAGCAACTAGTTTGCTTTTGAGAAACAAACAGCAGGAGGAATTGCTTTAACTAAATTTATTATTTTCAAATTCTAACAAAGAGATTTTTGTTTATTTTGTTGCTGTTGTTGATTTATCACTGTTCTGTATTTACTTAGCACCATAGGTTGTACTCATTGTTTCTTAGAGTCCACCGTTTCAATCTGAACCAAGTAGCCATTCCTACCAGCCTCCTTGCCTCCAAAATTCCTAGTCAAAAGACAGGGTTTTCATAAACAGGAAAATCTGCCACTCAGGTTTCAATAAATCTGGTTGAATAGATTTACCAATTTATTTTATTTATGCTACTCTTTTAAGTCTAAACATCTGTATTTCCTGGTAATTTATTAGTACATTGAATTCTTTCAGAATTCTATCCCTATGTAGAAGTAACCCAAAGTGGACACTGATTGTTTATGTTAGGTTTGAGCTAGGCAGAATATGTTGTTTCTGTAATTTTAAGTCATTTTTCTAATTTGGCATGAATTTCATAAAAATTAAGATGTAACTTTTTTTAAAATTTTTTTAAATTTTATTTATTTTTAATTGAAGGATAATTGCTTTACAGAATTTTGTTGTTCTCTGTCAGGCATCAACATGAATCAGCCATAGGTATACCTATGTCCTCTTCTCGAACCTCCCTCCCATCTCCCTCCCCAAGCAAGCTATTCTTTCTTTTTTTTCCCCCGTTTATTTTTATTAGTTGGAGGCTAATTACTTTACAACATTGCAGTGGTTTTTGTCATACATTGAAATGAATTAGCCATGGATTTACATGTATTCCCCATCCCGGTCCCCCCTCCCACCTCCCTCTCCACCCCATCCCTCTGGGTCTTCCCAGTGCACCAGGCCTGAGGACTTGTCTCATGCATCCAACCTGGGCAAGATGTAACTTATATACCTTAAAATTCCCCTGTTTTAGTGTAAAGTTTTGCAAGTTTTGAGAAATGTATACAGTCATGTATGTGTTTCCTATGATAATTAAGATACAGAACAGGTCCATCACCCTGTTACCTCCTGACCAGTGCTTCTTTGTGGTCAGATCCCACCCCTGGCACCTACTGATCTATTTTGTGTCCCCATTACAAGATTGTCACATATATGCAGTCTTTCAGTATGTAGTCTTTTGAGTCTGGTTTCTTTCACTTAGCTTATGCGTTTGAGATTCATCCATGTCTTTGTGAACGTGGAGTTTTGTCCCTTTTATTGCCAAGTAGTATTCCATTATATGGGTTTCCCAGATGGTGCTAGCGGTAAGGAACCCACCTACCAATGTGGGAGACATAAGGGACCTGGGTTTGATCCCTGGGTGGGGAAGATCCCTTATATGGATGCACTGCAGCTTATCCATCCTCCAGTGGAGGATGTTGTTCTCAGTTTCTGACAGCTATGAATGGAGCCACTATGAACATTTGTAGACAGGTTTTTGTGGAAGCATAGGTTTTCATTTCACTTGGGTAAATACCTTGGAGTGGGATTGCAGGAGTACATGGTAAGTATATTTCTAACTTTATAAGAAACTTCCAAACCAATTTTCACAGTGGCTGTACCATTTTGCATTCCCACCAGGAATGTATGAGAGTTCTCATTGCTCCACATCCTTGTCGTCACTTGGTTTTGTCAGTTTTTCTGATGTTAGCATCCTAGTGGATGTGAAACGGTATCATGGTGGTTTCGATTTGCATTTCCCTAATGCCAAATGATGTTGAGCATCTTTATATCTTCTTGAAGAGTTCTTTATGTATTTTATGTTACAGTCTTTTATCAGACAGGGATTTGCAAATATTTTTTCTCAATCTGTGATTTGTTTTTTCACTCTTTTATCAGTGATGAGAAGAAACTCTTAATTTTGATAAAATCTCATGTATCACTTTTTATTTTGTAGATTGGGGTTTTGGTGTCATAGCTAAGAAATCAGGGTCACAAGGTTTTCTCCTATATTTTCTTCTAGAAATTTTGTAGTTTAGTTTTTTATATTTAGGTAGATCATCTAAATTTCTTTTTATAGGTATGAATCAAGGTTCTCTTTTTATTTTTTTTTAGATACAGACATCAGACATCCAATTTTTCTAGTACTGTCTGTTGAAAGACTACAGTGAGTTTTTAATTATTTTTAAAGTTTCTTTGTAAATAACTTACTTGAAGTGAAGTGAAAGTTGCTCAGTCCTGTCCAGCTCTTTGTGACCCCATGGACTATACAGTCCGTGGGATTCTCCAGGCCAGAATACTGGGGGGGGGGGGTAGCTTTTCCCTTCTCCAGGGGATCTTCCCAACCCAGGGATCAAACCCAGGTCTCCCTCATTGCAGGCAGATTCTTTACCAGCTGAGGCACAAGGGAAGCCCAAATAAGTTACTTAGTCATTTTTATATTATTTAATATTATTGTGTCCCTTAAGTAATTTTATTGCTTAAGATTTAAAGAAAACATTGCCTTAATACCTTAAACTTTAAATTGCCCATAACTGATACATGAGTTTGACATTTCTCTCTTGAAAAGTTTTTGTACTTGTTTTTACATATTTAAATAGTAAATCAAAGAGTAGAAATGTCTGAGACCTCTAGTTAAATTCAGAAAATTTCCTAGAGTCGGAGCACATAAAAATGAAGTCATTGTATCCTTGAAAACTGAGTAATGAAAATTATGTCAGAAAATAGTAATGCAGTTCCCCTAAGCAGAATCAATCATTCCCTCTTCTTCTCCCACAACACTTTGTCTTACTTCCGTTATGGTTCTTATTATTTCGTATTATAAATATTTCTTTCTGTGTTAGTTGCCTTCATGATATTAAAGGGCAAAGACAATGATATAGTCAGATTTTTATTCCCCAGGGCCTTGGGAGGGCTTGAAACCTCAAAATGTTGTTACCTTGTGTAGTGCAAAAGTTTGTCAATGTATTAACGTGTACTAGTTGAGTGGCGACATATATAGATGTTTTATTGCTGTATTTTAGTGATTGAACGATATAAATTTTTTATATTTTGACATTTTGGATATAGAGTTGCTTCTGCAGTTGATGGCACCCTGTAACTTCTGTAGGAGGCAGGATGTAGTTGTCAGCGTCTGTGCTGGCTAACCTGGGCTAAGTCATCAGTGCTGTGCCTCATTTGAGGTCTGCACGTGTTGGTGATACGTGTGTTGGATTTTGCTGTCTTCTAAAATACTTTTAGAAAGATTGTATTATGATTCAACATTGAAACAAAAGTTGTTGTGTAGGCAAAATGACATGGAAGCAACAGCAGGGAATAAATCTGATATTAGTGAAGCAAATATGCCTGTGTTTGCAAGAGCTTTCCCAGTGACTACAAACCGAGGAATAGGAAAGCATTGTGCCATTAAAATTAGTAGAGTTTTTTTTTTTTCTTTTTAAAGTGATATCTAAAACAATGATGCGAATTCATGGCACCTTAGATTTGATAAAATACAAAGTTTTCTGCTTTGTGGCCTAAGAGGGGAGTAAACTGGAAACAATTGTTTATTGAATGCTGGAAGATGGAAGACACACTGAAGCCATAAGATCACGCTCATACACAGAATAAAGAATGTTCTGAAAATTATGTATCTCAAGTTATCTTTGAAGCACTTAAATTAAGAGACTGAAAATCAATTGACTGATTACTTGAACGCCCAAAAGACCCAAGGTACTGAGTAGAAATCAGTGTGGCTTTATGAAGATCCGATTCTGTAAATTCAACTTAATTTCTCTTTTTGAAAAAGTATGTGCTATTTTAGACAGATAATAGGCCTGAGAGAAATAAATCAAAAACAGAACTTTTGTTTCAATTTCACATGACATTATTAATGATAAAGTAGGAAGATGGGTGTGGATTGAGCATCTGAGTGACTATTGTTCCAAAAGTATAGATTGATTAGTCAACAGCCTCTAAAATATTTATTATATTTGACTTATCCATCTACTCAATTTATTGACCTCTTTCCTAATTCAATTTTCTGACACCTCATAAGTTCAGAAGAGAAATCCAAGTTACCTTGGCAAAACTGATAAATATTTTGGTTAAACATAGATATAGTTTTAGCAATGACAATGAAAGACAGTATTCTGTCTTATGAGATTTAATCTTGTCTCCAGGTAAGGGAGCTGGAGAAGGACATTTTGAGATTCCTTTTAGATAGACCCATACCACTGTGACCAACCTCGTTTTATACAAAATTGTAATAGTTAATTTTTTTAAACTAATGGCTTACAGTAAGGTCTAAGATATATTCTAATAATTTGATATACATTAATTTCTATTATTAAGGGATCTTCTCTGGTGGCTCTGCCTGTAATGCAGAAGATGGTGAAGAATGTGCCTGCATTGCAGGAGCCGTGGCTTCTATCCACGGGTCAGGAAGATCCCCTGGAGCAGGCAGTGGCAACACACTCCAGTATTCCTGCCTGGGAAATCCATGGACAGAGGAACCTTGTGGGCTACAGTCCATGGGATCACCAAGAGTTGACTTAAATATTATTTTAAGATATAAAATTTAAAATATACTGAAACCTCAAAGGTTCTGTTTTTGATTGCTTAATTTTTTAAAGATAATTTTTGCCTTAGACAATAATTATCCAAAACTCTGAACTTTTACCTTGTTGATAGTTATCAGTCATGGTAAGCAATATATTATTAATTTATAACTTGAGGCATGCCACATAGGGGGAACCAGAGATCATATTGCCAACACCCATTGGATCATTGAAAAAGTGAGAGAATTCCAGAAAAACATCTACTTCTGCTCTATTGATTACACCAAAGCCTTTGACTGTGTAGATCACAACAAACTCTGTAAAATTCTTCAAGAGATGGAAATACCAGACCACCTGACCTGCCTCCTGAGAAATCTGTATGCAGGTCAAGAAGTAAGAGTTAGAACTGAAGACTGGAACAAAAGACTGGTTCCAAACTGGGAAAGAAGTACATCAAGGCTGTATATTGTCACTCTGTTATTTAACTCATATGCAGAGTACATCATGCGAAATGCTGGGCTGGATGAAACACAAGCTGGAATCAAGATTGCCAGGAGAAATATCAATAACCTCAGAAATGGAGATGACACCACCCTTATGGCAGAAAGCAAAGAAGAACTAAAGAGCCTCTTGATGAAAGTGAAAGAGGAGAGTGAAAAAGCTGGCTTAAAACTCAACATTCAAAAACTAAGATCATGGCATCCAGTCCCATAACTTCATGGCAAATAGATGGGGAAACAGTGAGACACTTTATTTTTTGGGGCTCCAAAGTCACTGCAGTCAGATGGTGACTGCAGCCATGAAATTAGACACTTGTTCTTTGGAAGAAAAGCTATGACAAGCCTAGACAGCATATTAAAAAGCAGAGACATTACTTTGCCAACAACAGTCTGTCTAGTCAAACCTATGGTTTTTCCAAAAATCGTATATGGATGTGAAGTTGGATCATAAAGAAAGCTGAGCGATGAAGAATTGATGCTTTTGAACTGTGGTGTTGGAGAAGACTCTTGAGAGTCCCTCAGACTGCAAGGAGATCCAACCAGTCCATCCTAAAGGAAATCAGTCCTGAATATTCATTGCAAGTACTGATGCTGAAGCTGAAGCTCCAACACTTTGGCCACCTGATGTGAAGAACTGACTCATTTGAAAAGACCCTGATGCTGGGAAAGACTGAGGGCAGGAGGAGAAGGGGACAACAGAGGATGAGATGGTTGGATGGCATCACCGACTCAATGGACATGAGTTTGAGCAAGCTCCAGGAGACGGTAAAGGACAGGGAGGCCTGGTGTGCTGCAGTCCATGGGGTTGCAAAGAGTCTGACACGCTTGAGCGACTGAACTGACTGACATAATAGGGGAGCGTTCTTAATCTTATCATATGATGACTTTGTATTATTATTTCTAATGACCTTTTATAATTTTTTATTAATCCTTAAAATATGAATAAAATAAACTGCAATATTTAAATTACATCCAAATTTATATGATGATACCAAAATTAATGTCAGCATTTTGCACAGTTTTGAGGTCATTGTGTGCCCGTTACAAAGATTTCTGGTTGGAGGAATGCTGGATATATCTGTTCTTTTGCTGTACTTGATTGCACTTTCAGTAAATACAGGACAAACATGTGAACTCTTCCCTTCTTTCCTTCTAAAGCAGCGTTAACTCAGCTCTATGGAACAGTATAGAATAAGGTTATTATTAAACACATTAATTCATGCCACAGTCTGTTATGACTTCATTGGTTTTGTCAGGGTCATCAATGATCTCCAGGTTCCTAAAGTCTGTGATTGATTTTCAGTGTTCTTCTGTGTCCTTTAGCAGCCTTTATCACAGGCAGTCACTGTTCTCTTGGAAAGTGTCTCCCGCCGCCCAGGACAGCACAGTCTCCTGATTTCCCTCTGCTTGCCTGGTCTCTCCGCCTCAGTCTCCTTGCTTGTCTTTGCCCTCCCTGACCGCGCCAAGGGGCGCCACAGGGCTTACTTCACTGCTGTCTTCTCTAGAGATGCTCAATCCCTTGGCATATATTTTTTTTTACTTGCTTTAAGTACCATTTATGACTCTCAAATTTATATTTCTCACTCAGAACTCTTCTCCAAACTCCAGACTCCTGTAACAAACAGCGACTGTATATCTCCACTTAGGTGTCTAATGGACGTCGCAAATGCAACATGCCCAGCCCTGAATCCCAATATTTCCCCGTCTCACTTAGTGCCAGCTCTGTTCTTTTTGTTGCTCAACTGACTCCTCCTTTTCTTCCTAACAGATTGACTGAGGACGTGAAAGAAAAAGAGGAGGGCTGTTAGTCCTACTTTCAAAATATATTCAGATTCTGACCGCTTCTCACTGCCTCCATTCCCAATATCCTAGACCAAGGCATCATCCTCTCTTACCTGGATTATCACCATAGCATCCCAGCTGGTGTCCCCATTTCCATTCTTGCCCCCTTATGGTCTTTTTCCCAACACAGATTACACAGTAATCATTTCATGGTAGAAGTCCAATGATGTCACACATCTGTTAAAATCCTTCAGTTCTGCACTCCAGTCAGATAAACATCCAGCGTCCTGCCATCTGCACACACGGCCCTAACACCGTCCGGCCCCCTTGCTCCTTTTCGGGTCTCATCTCCTCCTAGTGTCCCTCTCGGACCTTAGAAAGCTCCTTCCATTCTCGAGACACGCCGGGCAGAGTCCCCCTCAGGGCCGTGCTCTGACTGTCTCTTTGTCCGGAACTCTTTACATACCCGTTCCCTTGTGTGCAGGGCTCCCGTTTATGGCTCTCACTGAGAGTCATTCATGGGGCTCCTCCTAGGGTTGGGCATCATCAATCTGCCCAACTCCATGCTGTAACTCTGCCTACTTCTTCTTCTTCTTCTTCTTTTTAATATATTTAGTCATTTGGCTGCACCTGGCCCTGGTTGTGGCCTACGGGATCTTTGGTTGCAGTACGTGGGATCTAGTTCCCTGACCAGGGATCTCTACATTGGGAACACGGAATCTCAGCCACTGGACAACCAGCGATACCCCGACTCTGCCCACTTTACATCTTTGCATAAATGTCACTTCTGTGTGAGGCCAGCCCCAAGCATGAAGTTAAATCTGAAGTCGTGCTGGCTCTTCTGACCTCACCCCCTCCTGCACTGCACTTGCTGCTTTCTGATTCACTGCCTCATTGACTTACTTGCTATTGTGATAGTCCTCTTCCCCTCATAGAATGTAAATTTCAAGAAGGCAGAGGCTTTTGGTCATTTTATTTACTTTCTACATTAAATGCAGTGCCTGGCACATAGGTAGGCACTCAACAAATGTTTATTGAAGAAATAATTTAAGATACCTTGAATTTTAAAGTGTATTTGAAATAGAAGAAAAGGAAGATTAAACCAATACTTTTTTGAATTAATTTATCAGATATATTTATTAGGATGTTAAAACTTCAATTTTATTAGGTTCTGTCTTTCAGCTGAGTATATACATATGTGCTTTATGCCACAGAATTGATAGCTTACATTTAGGAAACGTATTAACTTACTATGAAGCAGAGAGTTTCAAGTGGTGACATCTCTCAGCAGCTATGTTTGATAAAGCCTTTCCAAGTCTAATTAGCATCCGTGAGTCTTTAAGTAGCAGTTTAAAAATCCCTGCCTGTTATTTATTGATTAATAATAATAGGATAGCTTGCTTTATTGTTATTTATAGTATACTGTGGTAAAAATGAGGTTATTCAAATGCAGATATTGGTTAAGTCATTAATATTTTGAGGGAATTAAGCCATGACATTTTTTTTTTTTTTAAGTGGCTAAGTAGTGAGCTTTTTCATGCTGTTCATGGGGTTCTCAAGGCAAAAATACTGAAGTGGTTTGCCATTCCCTTTTTCTGTGGACCACATTTTGTCTTGGGGTCCAAAATTACTGCAGATGGTGACTGCAGCCATGAAACATGCTTGCTCCTGGGAAGAAAAGCTATGACCAACCTAGATAGCATACTAAAAAGCAGAGACATTACTTTGCCAACAAAGGTCTGTCTAGTCAAAGCTATGGACCAAAAGAAAGCTGAGCGCTGAAGAATTGATGCTTTTGAACTGTGGTGTTGGAGAAGACTTGAGAGTCCCTTGGACTGCAAGGAGGTCCAGCCAGTCCATCCTAAAGGAAATCAGTCCTGAATATTCATTGGAAGGACTGACACTGAAGCTGAAACTCCAATATTTTGGCCACCTGATGAAAAACTGACTAATTTGAAAAGACCCTGATGCTGGGAAAGATTGAGGGCAGGAGGAGAAGGGGATGACAGAGGATGAGATGGTTGGATGGCATCACTGACTTGATGACATGAGTTTGAGTAAACTCCTGGAGTTGATGATGGACAGGGAGGCCTGGCGTGCTGCAGTCCATGGGGTCACAGAGAGCCAGACACGACTGAGCGACTGAACTGAACTGAAGTAGTGAGCTAGGAGAAGTGACATGTTTATATTTTTATCATGACTTGGTACCCTTCCTGTAAAACGATGACATAGCCAGTGTTTACATGTGAACAAAAGGAGTAAGGGGTTTTCTTTGTTGTCATTTTGTCTGAGTTTTTGGCCTTGATGTGCAGCACACAGGATCTTAGGTCCCTGAACAGGGATTGAACCCTGGGGCTTCCTAGGTGGCGCAGTGGTAAAGAACCCGCCTGCCATGCAGGAGGCACGGGAGATGCGGGTGGACAGATCCCTGAATTGGGATGATCCCCTGGAGAAGGAAATGGCAACCCAGGCCAGTATTCTTGGCTGTGCTAGTCCCACGGACAGAGGAGCCCGGCGGGCTACAGTCCGTGGGGTTGCCGAGAGTCGGACACGACGGAGCAGCGAAGCCTGCGCACGCCCTTGCCTTGTAAGTTGGAGTCTTAACCGCTGGACTGCCAGGGAGGTCCAAGACTTTTTTTTTCTTAATGATAGGAGAGTGTTTATCAGAGGATTTAAAGCAATACTATTAATAATATAACAGTTCTTACTAATATTTCACACACACTCAAGGGCTCCCCTGAAATGACCTGGAAGAAGGAGCTCGGTTACCTTCTTCACGGTTATGATGCCCACTTGGAAGTTGGGATCCGTGTTGATGTCGAATGCGTCTGCCCCGTCCCCATCCACGATCGTGTACTTCATCTCCGCGTTGATTCCTTCGTCCAAGTCCTTGGCAAACACCCTCCCCACAGTCGAGCTAACCGGAGCTGATTCCAACACACTCATCTGGTAGTGTTCTGTGAAGAAGTCAGAACATGCAGTTTTTGTAACCTGTCACTACACAAAAAACACCTCCTCTGTATCACATCACATCCGCCACGCTGTGCAAAACATCTTTTTCATCATCCAAAGTTAAAACTTGAGTTTTACCAATGAAAAGACTGAGATCCAAAGGACTAAGCAGACGTTACTGGGTCATAGCCTGCACTGGATGTCAGATGAGGAGGGGCCAAAATACGTCGATCATAATCCTAGGAGTAGGACAGGACAAAAGCAAACATATTGCTTACCTCAGTGCATGCGCCTCCAGGGTGGTAGGCGGTACCTTGCTTTAATGCTGTTGTGGTCACAAAGTGCACGTTTATTCTGTTTGTGTTTCAGACGCACACATTTTCCTGTGGCCGGGCCAGCACGCTGAGCACCCGTCTGTGGCCAGCTGCCCACGTTCGGAGCTGACCAGCGCCTGCAGAATAGGCCCGGCCCCAGAGCCCGGCTCTGCCGGCTTCCGCGCCGTCCGTCCATCAGGGTGTCTGCACTGGGGCTTGCGCCCCGACGGCTTCAGGGACACGTCTCGATGCTCTTCGTTCCCTTTTCTGGAAGAGAATACCCTCAGAAGTCTCACCTGTGTGGGAAGCTCAGAGCCTTTCCACTGGACACCCTGAATCCCCTTGTTCCGTTCATGTCCATCCGCGAGCAGCGTCTTGGTTAACTCGCCTCCTCCGGGCTCGGCTCTGCGCTGCTCCTCACTCTTCTGTCGGTCAGTGTGGATGACTAAAGACGTAATCAAACAGCCACATTGTCGACACGTCCGCGGTGCCTCTGGCTCTCCTATGCATCGCAGGCTGTGGGCTGTGACCCTGGGAAGTCGGGGTGAGGGCTGCCTTCTCACAATGACCTGGGGGTGACGGCACCCAGCCAGCGCTCAGCAGCCTCCCTCGCGCGGGAGGAGAAACGGTGCCTGTTCTTTGCCGACGTGAGCCAGGAAATGGCTAATGCCTGCGCTAAACTGCAGGCGCTTGGATTTCATGATCTCTTTGCGTTCTCTTCCAAAGTTGTTGATTGGGCAGACTTTGCTACTGCAGAACATGTTTGGGAAAAACAATTTTCTCCAGGAAAGTTAGGTGTTCTGTGTCAAAACAAACATCTTGTCCATACAATTTCTATACATAGTGCATTATATTAGAAATAAATAGCCTGAGGTCTTGATATTCCATTATATTTGGTTAAATTAAAGGTAACTGAGCTTGTTCAGTATAAAATAGAAGGTGTGTCACTGTGTCAACATCCCTAATTGGTTATGATAATATTTGTGAAAAAGAAGGAAAGCAGGATTCAATATAACTTTCCTACAGTAGGT
This sequence comes from Odocoileus virginianus, assembly GCF_023699985.2. Classification (NCBI taxonomy): domain Eukaryota; kingdom Metazoa; phylum Chordata; class Mammalia; order Artiodactyla; family Cervidae; genus Odocoileus; species Odocoileus virginianus. Next base: position 512,596 of record NC_069695.1, read on the forward strand.
CCAAATCTATATGAACTGTGTAATAACTTCGCTCTTCTTCTCTTTCTGCCTTCTCAGAGATAGTGTCCAGTGTCAGATTACAAAGCCAGGGGATAGTTCAGGGATGTTCAGGAATCTGTAGTCTACTGTGCACAGTGTGAGCCATTCATGAAATAGTAAAGATGGGTCAGCAGATGGGTCACTTAAGAAGCCGATCCATATGGCCTTTCATAAACTGTTTCATGATGCTCTAGTCTCTGAACTGTAGAACCGATCAGCTTAATAATCTCCTCGTTCATATCACTTGTAAAATACTATTTTGGTATCTTGTCTTTTGGTTTCACAAAATCTCATGGGGACTTTATGGATACCAGTTGTATGCAAATATTTGAATTTTATTCCCGTATTTACACAGATAAAGTAAATGGTTTACCCACAATGCAGCTTTTCAGCAGATGGTCTGGTTTGGCCCTGTTTTAGTTTAGCTGTTGTTGATTCTGATTTCCCTGGTTGAGTCTTTCACCCAGAACTGAGTCTGCCGCTCTCACTTCTCCAGTTGCCCCCTTTTAGAATCTGCTTCTCAAATTCACATCTTCATTCCCGGTCTCCATCCCATAGTCATAGCTCTATATTCCACCTTCCTTAATTCAGCCTGATTGTCCTGCTGTCACTTCATATTCAAGGCAGAATTTGTCTTGGTTAGTTGCCTGCCACTAGTTCTGCTAGGTGTCCTCTGTTTCTCCCATTAGGACAATCTTTTTCCCTGTTGTCCAGACCTAGAACATCATTGTTATCTTTGACTCCACCTCCCCTTAGCCAAGAAATCAGAGGTAGAGATCCAAGTTTTCTTATTTGTCCCATTCCACTTCTTCCGCTGTTTCCTTACGTTCTTATCAGTTCAAATCTGGACCATTCTAAAAGCCTCCTACCAGACTCTCCTGCTTCTAGTGTCCGTTCCTGCCAGGCAGTGCTCTGCGCGGCTGTCAAAGTAGCCTTTCTTTATGTCTCTCACTTGCTCAAAAACTTTGCAGTGACTTCCATTAGACATGGAACATTTGAATCAATAAAAGAGCAGGTCTTCATTTTTGGGATCTTTGAACATTAAATTACATTTGCAGCTTTATTTCTAGGGCTTTATATCCCATACTAGAATGTTGCTCAAAACAAAATTTTTTAAATTGAATGAACAGCTTCTCCCTTCAGGAGTGTTTTCTTTTTTTCCCTTTTGACTCTGTTATATTCTTCAATACCTGGTTGAACTCTTATCTTGGTTTATTGTGAAGGCGTCATTCTGCACTAACCAGGTGGCACAGCAAATGCTGCTTCCCACTTAGATCTTGATGAATACCAGTGTATGTGCTCCCAAGTGGAATCTCAGCTTCACAAGGGCAGGGACTTCGCTTCAAGAACCTTGCGCCCCTCATGCCCAGGGCCCTTACAAAGCAAGCGCTCAGTACCTGCTGTCAATCGAGGGGTCACTGTGTTCACCTCCAGCTTTGGCTTACCCCCCTGCATGCATTCTCAAAATATTGATTCTTGTTGGAGAGAGGTGAAAAAAATCTTAGATATTACAGTGGTTTGTGGCTCTATAAAGTTCATCCCTACCCAACAAAATCCTCCTGCTTAATATTTAATTGTATGAGGGGAGCGGTCAGGGCATGACACTCAAGGAAAAAAGGGTCTATAAGGGCTCCGGAGGGAGGTGATGGTGACAAATAGAGAAACACTGGTTTAGTGCTCTGAGAAGCTGGATTTAGGAGGGAAATGGTGATGTGAGAACTGCATGATAAATGTCAGAGAGGAACCCGGGAATAAGTGAACTCAAAGAGGGACTCAGACCGGCCTCTCTCTCGCCCCCGTCACAACACTCTCGCCGGTTGGGTACTCACTCTGGGGGAAGCGGGGTGGGTTATCGTTGACATCTGAGAGGGTGATGTTGACAGTCGTGGTCCCCGCTAGTCCTCCGAGCTGCCCCCCCATGTCCTTGGCTTGGACGATCACCTCGTAGTTTTCTTTGGCTTCTCGGTCCATGTTCATGAGTGCGGTCCTAATTACCCCTGCAGGATAGAAACCATCTTTGTTTGTAGAAGCAGAACCATCAGTTCCATTTTAAAGACTGGATTCTAGGCTTCTCCCTGTGCCTTGTCAGAGATGCAAGGCACCTGTTTTATTACACTTGAGGTCAGAATGTCGTTTCAGCTCAGTCGTGTCCAACTTTCTGTGAACCCATAGTTTGTACCCCGCCAGTTTCCTGTGTCCATGGGATTTCCCAGGCAAGGATACTGGCGCGGGTTGCCATTTCCCTCTCCAAGGGATCTTCCCGACCCAGGGATCGAGCCCGCGCCTCCTGCACTGCAGGCAGATTCTTTACCACGGAGCCATCAGGGAATCCCCAGCTTTTTTGAAAAATAAAATGCGTGTGTAAACAAAGGGTGAACGAGTAAAGACTGTTTCAGCCGGAAGGGCTCAGTTCAGCTCAGTTCAGTCGCTCAGTCGTGTCTGACTCTTCGCGGCCCCATGGACCACAGCACGCCAGGCCTCCCTGTCCATCACCAACTCCCAGAGCCCACTCAGACCCCTCTCCATGGGGTCTGGCTTGGCGGGCTGGCTCCCGCGGCGCACTCCCGAGAAAGGCCAGGAGGTGGCAGCGGTGGCCCTCTAACAGACCTGGGACCTGCCTGTCTGCAGCGACTCCAGGGCTGCTCTGTCTCACCAGACAAAACTGGGCTGCAGGTGGGAAACAAAGCCTCAAAGTCCGCAAGTCTGCGGATTTTAGATCCTTCTCCTTTAGCTCTCTCCCCAGTCACCTGAGCCCTCCTAGTGTGAGGGACTCTTCTCCCGGCAACTCATTCCCAGTCTGCTCTCTCCTGCCTCCCCAGTGCCTGGAAGCAGGGGTGGCATTCAGATTTGCTCCTCTTGTTGCTGTATGTTCAATCTGTTTTACTAGGTTCTGCCTGTCTCTGTGCTTCACTGCATTCTGTCAGTTAAGACGTAAACGATGCTCTGAGATGTTTATTGTTAACATCCATACGAGATGAACTTGCCCAGACGGTGTGTAACATCAGGGTGTGATAATGTGCTTCCGTTTAGAGAGAGGGCTCTAAGTCAGAATCCTGTGAAATGTGTTGTTTTGACCCTGCCAAGGATGTGTGGGCATGTGTGATCCTCCTTTTAAGGCTTCCACTTAGAGAAGCTGACTTCTGTACTCTCTCGACAAGGATCAAAGGCTTGTTTCCTGTGCGTTTACAGTGTGACCCGGGCCCAGCAGACCTTCTGCACGCCACGGGGAGGGGCTGGGAACCACAAACCTGTCTTCGCTTCACTCCTATCATGTATATGTCGCATTACAGTAGCAGCAGTCTAAAGTGAAATATGCAGTGTTTTCTTTTTATAAACGCCCCATGGGCATGGCGGTAACTATCTTTTCATGTATTTTTGACCTTAACACTATAGCTGCCCCCTGGGAGCTGTCAAAATAATGTAAGTTTCCTCTTAATGATGTAAAGGACACATTACCTTCTTCCTGTCTGTATTTTCCTCCCTGTGGGCACCCCCTCACGGTCCCTCCCCCCATTTGTAGAGTGGTTAAAATTACTATTTTATAGAAATCCCTAACTGGAACGTTCTTTTCTTTCCTCCTACTAATTTGTACTCTCTTACTTTCTACTTTTATGACATAATTTTCTGAATGTTTGGTTCCCCTGAGGACTTCTGGAAAAAATTATATCAGGTTGCTAATAGAATGTGTTTTTTCTATTTCATGTAAAGAGATGACTTTGAGTGTTTGGCATTGACTTTGTCTCTGTGGCTGCAAGTTTCTTTACTCAGGTTTTTTGTTAATTACTCTTAGGTTCATATGTTAATTTTCCCACATGTAAAATGAATAATGCTTCCATATATTTCACAAGTTTAAAAGATTACTGGGACTCTCAAATATGGTGAGATCTATGAATGTATTTTAAAAGGGAGAAAGTCTGGCACAAGTGCAAGATGACAGTATGGAATAATATATTATTAATATATTAATAACAATCATATCTGAGTTCCTCTGCCCAATTCAAAATGGTTAAAGGGAATTCTTCATAGACAAACTATACATTCTGTTGTCAAAGTTCTTGAGTAAAACTGAAAACAAAACAGAACATCCAAAGCAAACTGACTTGTTGGCTGTGGACTTGTCCTTTTCTGGGCGTGACCCTCGCCCGCCCAGTTCTCTGGGGGGTCCTCCCTGCGGGGGCGTCCCACTGAGCCCCTCCCTTCTCGGGGCCCACATCAGTGCTCTGCTCCACTCATTCTGCCTTTGCTGTCTCTCAGGACGGGGTGGACCGGCGGGAAGAAGGCTGGATCACGTGTCAGGGGACACATCTACAACCACGGGCACTGTGTGAGGTCTCCACTCACGATTCCCGTGCCGAGTGAGCAGCGGTGGACTGGATGACTTGCCTCAGGCGCTTTCTAGTTTCAAAATCAATTATGCTGGTTCTGTAGTGAGCCCGGGTTAATATGCCAGTCCTCAGATCTTCCTGAAGTTATGAAAGACCTTACTCCTGGGGAATGGATACAGCCATAGGACTATTGTTATTATTTTTGGGCTTTTGAAGGCTGGTGAGGAGGCCCTGCTGTGGAGGCAGTTCTGTGGGCCTCGAGAGCAGGCCCAGCGCACTGTCTGCACCACGCTGCCCTCACCCACCGCGCAGCGCTAGCTTGCTGTCTTCACCCCGCGTGTATAACCATCTTCCTAGCAAGTGCGCCGCCTGGAGAGTTCTTGGAAAGGGGAGTTGGGTCTGTCCTAAACGGCAGTTACAAATTAGGAGAGAACGAAACAAACAGCTCTGACTCAGCTGCCCCGTCACGCACCTGTTTTGGAGTCCACGGAGAAGTACGGCTGGCCCTGCAGGATGCTGTACACCACCCGGGCGCTGTTGCCATAGGTCGGGTCGTCAGCGTCGGTGGCTGTCACCCGGATGACGGAAGTCCCTGCGGGAGAGAGGCGGCGGACACCCGATCAGGCTGGGTCGCTCGAGACTGGAGGCAAGCCTGGACGGGCAGTGCTGAGGCCTTGCAAATGTTACGTCTGCTCCCTTGAGAGGGCCGGCTTCTATACCTGCTTAGCACACAAGTGCCTCTGTAGCGGGGATGGGAGCTACTGGCGTCTTAAATTCTTAGCAACTTGTGAGGACAAACAGGCTTTGGGCTCTTCATTCCTCTTTTGGTAATACCAAAATGCTCTCCCTTATGAATCAAATATCTGCCTACCTATCTACCACCTATATTTTGTTTTGCTTTTTAAGAACCAGAACTGGGGATTTCCCTGGTAGTTCAGTGGCTAAGACTCCATGCTTCCAATGCAGGGGACCCAGGTTCAGCCCCTGGTTGGGGAACTAGATCCCACATGCTACAGCTAAAGATCTCACATGGTACACTAAAGATTGAAGATCCCAGATCCCATGTGCCACAACTAAGAGCTGGTTCAGTCAGATAAATACGTAAATAAAAATAGATGAAGGAAGACCCAGAGCTGAGTAACAGTACTAGGCTTTGTATCACTGCTGTTTGTACTGTGGCTGATCTCATGTCTGAGTAGCTCGGTGCAGTTGTGTGGACTGTTCTGCACTTTCTCTCCTCCACGTTGAGGTGGGAGGGCCTTCTAGAGGGGGACCGCTGTCTGTGAGGATCAGTGCATCCCCGCCTTACCCACTGGTGACATCTCTAGATCGGTGCTCCCCGCCTTACCCACTGGTGACATTTCCAGCATGGTGCGCCCCGCCTTACCCACTGGTGACATTTCCGGCATGGTGCGCCCCGCCTTACCCACTGGTGACATCTCCGGCATGGTGCACCCTGCCTTACCCACTGGTGACATCTCCAGCATGGTGCGCCCCGCCTTACCCACTGGTGACATCTCCAGCATGGTGCGCCCCGCCTTACCCACTGGTGACATCTCCAGCATGGTGCGCCCCGCCTTACCCACTGGTGACATCTCCAGCATGGTGCATCCCCGCCTTACCCACTGGTGACATCTCCGGCATGGTGCACCCGCCTTACCCACTGGTGACATTTCCGGCATGGTGCATCCCCGCCTTACCCACTGGTGACATCTCTAGATCGGTGCTCACCGCCTTACCCACTGGCAACATCTCCAGCATGGTGCATCCCCGCCTTACCCACTGGTGACATCTCTGGCACGGTGGCGACATAAGGCCCGTCCAGGAACTTGGGCTCGTTGTCATTGATATCTTGGATTTTGATGATGAACTCGGACTCCGGCTCCATTGGCCTGCCCGTGCGCCTGTCCAGGGCCTGAGCCCTGAGAGTGTACTGGGCCCTTTCCTCCCGGTCAAGCCTCTGAATGGCGTGGATGTCTCCAGTGGTGTCGTCGATGGTAAACACGACGCCTGCGCCTTCTCCAGAGAGGATGTATTTGATGGAGCCATCTCCCCGATCCATGTCTGAATGAAGCTGAGGGGAAAAGCACCGGCGTCTCAACAGGTGTCAAAAATAAACAGATTTTCAGAATGGTACAAGTGTATGATTTCCTTTCAAACAGGAAGAGTTTTTCTTCCCACTCAAATATTTTAAATGTCTACAAAGAACTAATCGGCTTTGAACATGACTGTATCAAAGAGCAAATATAAGTTGATGAATAAGCAAAATTTTTCCACGTCACATTCAGTACCCTTAACTTAGTACTGTTTTTAGTTCCTCTCCCTGAGAAGTACAGAAGAAAGGAATTCTGGAACGTGTGGGACCCATATTGTATTGTATTGTATCCCCTACTGTATTGCCCCATGTACAATAGGAGCAAGTCTAATAAGGAGGAATCCAATTTTGCCATTTAATCTTTTTTAAAGGATAAGTGTAAACATTTAAAAATTTTAAAGTGTTGATATAAATTATTTTGGAATTTCAAAAACTTTAGGACACTCCACATTGTCTGAGAAGCTGCTGAAGCAGCTGATAAAAACTGTCTGTGGCCACTGAACCAGAAATACTGGATGACTTCTGGGGGCCCTTGAAATTTAAATTCCATAGCCTCCCTCAGCAGGACTTGGCCTGCTTCTGTCTCAGGTAACAAAACAGAGTCTTACAGCTGGTTATTATCCTCTGTGTCAGGGTATCTATCATTTTGATGGGACCCGTTTCTGGCCTTGTAATTGACTCACTCAAATCTGTATGTAGAAGGTTGTGGTAGGCACATGCTTTTATCTGCCCATCCAACTATATTTCCTCCCAAATTACTCCGTGACAACTCTTAAAATGAGCCCGGGGCACAGTGCTCACTTTAAGCCTAGAAATAAACTCTTGCAGCTCTAGTTGTAGATAATGTATATAAGTGGCAAGAACCCTAGAGTTTTGTGCTATCTTATGACAGTCCTTCTGTAAGAGGGCAACGAAAAATTAATTACATGTAGTCAGTCACCACTAACTCTTGTTGCTGAGCTTGCACAGTTCAGTGATAAAGTCAGTGAGATTCGATTAATAAAGGAGACCAGTTTAGGCCAGAGAGGCAAATATATCTGGCCTGAACACTCTGTGTCTCATTTATAAATTGAATGCCCTTGACAAACTATTTAATGTTTATAACTCTCAAGTGCCTCTTATTATAAATGTAGAGAACAGTGTTAATTCTTACTTTGCAGGTTTGTTGGGATCATTAGAAATTAGTGTATGTAAAGCACCTAGCTTTCCCATAATAGGAAAGCTATAAATGGGGCCAATTATGATGATGATGTGCGTGCAGAGAGAAGGGTATTAACATGCCCAGCTCTTCCGTACTCCCTTCGAACCTCCAGGAGTGCAGCAGAGACGACAGAAACAGCCTGCTGGCCTTTTCGTTACGCACAGCCCAATGGGAAAGCTGGGAAAGCTGCCTGAAGCGTTGCTGGTTCAGCGTTAGTCTGAGGGCTAAATGGCACGGACACCAAGGAAGCACCTGAAAGCGTATCAAGACTTCGAGCTGATCGCAAACTGACTCACGGCCGAATCACACGAGCAGTGATTTTGCTGCCTAGAGGAATTCAGCTGTGTCTTATCCAGAGAAGGGCGATAAGAGAACAACACTGGCCGAGAAAGTAGCCGTGGATTTTTTTCTACTTAAAGAATTCTATTTAGAATATAAAGTCCTCACATTTCCTTATTCCTCATACAGTATTATTATTATTTTTCACATTCTAAATCTTCTATTTATTTAGTTTAAAACAAGCAAGGTGCCTAGCTCTTATTGTGTAGAATAGAAAGTCGTTTTATTTGGGCCTGGCCACAAAAAAATGAAAATCCATTCCATCTGGAACTGTGTTCCCAGGCAGAGGGACGGAATTGGGAGGAGGAGGACAAAAAAATTCTTATATATTTATGCATGTTTACATACATATGTATATACATATGTAAATATAAATATGTTTAATTTTAAGGCATATAGCATAGGACTTTCACTTAGAGTGAAGTAGGGCGTGGCAGATTATCCAGGGGAGAAAGAAAGAATTGAAGCTGACATTAGAGAAAATACCCAGGGCTGTTTGGAGGTGTTCTAGCTGTCATCTAAAAAGTTTTGTCCTGTGAACCTTAAGAAGGCGAAGCATCGTGTGATCATCATTGGCCAAGTTTAAGTGCTCTGCCTACGGAGAGTGCTCAGTGAGTGACAGGAGCCTAGAGATCTTTGCGGCTCAAGAGCTGGTCCTGGCTCCTTGGGAGTCACTCGGCTGGCTGACGTCAATGGAGTCTGGGCTGAACCTGGATCTGTGATCTTTGGTTTTGCCTATATTGAGAGAAGAATTCGAGGAACTTTCTAGATTGTGAGTTCCTTGAAGTCAGGAACCATGTGGTTTTCATCTGAGTGTGAGTCTTTATGTGCAGCAAATGCTCGGTAAGTTTGTATGAACGGGAGGTATACGGTGCAGCGTTAGAGTTTAAGCTTTCAGTGAAAGCATGTTGTCTTTGTCTTAGAGGAGTTGGCAAGCATCTCTCAGGCAGCGTCTCTGTGTGTTTGTGCACAGGAAAGGCAGGGAGAGCATCCCAGGGAAGCAGGGGCGCCTCCCAGCAACAGGACGAGTTGTTGTTCAGTCGCTCTGTCCTGTCCGACTCTTCTCGACCCCACGGACTGTAGCCCGCCAGGCTCCTCTGTCCATAGGATTCTCCAGGCAAGAATACTGGAGTGGGTTGCCATTTCCTCCTCCTGGGGATTTTCCCAACACGGGGACTGAACCCACGTCTCCAACGGCAGGCGGATTCTTTACCTCTGAGCTACCCGGGAAGCCCAAAGGAAAGAGTACCACCTACAAGTGCCTGGATCTGCTTTACATGTAACTCATTTCTAGGGGATATACATTTGACCCTTGATCTACGTGGATGTGAACTTTAAGGGTGCATATATATGTGGGTTTTTTGTTTTCAATTATAAATACTGCAAACAGACCTATGCATGCATCTGTGGAGCAGAAACACGGGTTCAGAGAACTGTGAGTACAGAGGAACCGTGGATGTGGACAGAGGGCCAACTCTAGAGTTACGCCTGGATTTTCCCACCGTGTGGAGGGTTGGTCCCCTAACCCTCTAACCCCCCCGTGGTTCAAGGGTCAACTGAAATTGTATCAGTTCAGGATCTAGTCAGGGAACAAAACCCATACCAGTCATTTTAGCGGAGAGAATTTAATATGAAGGATTGAAAAGGAAAAATGTTCCTTTCCAGAGGTGTCACTGGCAATGGTAACCAGTAACTCGAGGAAACAGCTTGTGCCCCTCTGGCTGGGCGAGCAGAGGACAGGCGTTGGGGGTGCTTGGAATCTAGATGTTTGGAGGAGGCTGGGCTGGAGCCCTCTGAGAAGGGGGTGTTATCCCCTTGGGCTGGGCTCCAGGCATTTAGAGGTGCCCCGCCCCCAGCCCCACCCCGGGTGGAGCTGAGACCTCTGAGAAGGCGGCGCCCTCCAGTGGATGTGTGAGGCTGGGGTATGGAAATGCTTCCAGAAACCAGAATCAGCTCCCACAGTTAAAAGGAGCAAGTCCCTCTTCTCCTGCCTTTGGTTCTCCCCCTAGAACATTCCACCGTCAGAACCCGGGAGCTGCTTGGAAACAGAAAAGCTGTGATGTGCAGAGTCCCAGCCCCGTGGAGTATGGGAAGGTGGATACGGAGCTGAGACACTAGCCTAGTAGCCAGCACAGTGATGTGAACTGAACATGAGGTTCTCCAGTCATAGGACGCACATTTGGTTGCAAAAATTGCAAAGAAGAGATATTAACAGCTTTTCTCTCAGTCACTCAGCAAGTTGGTACTGCAATAAAGATGTGCTTTACATGTATCCATGTTTAATTCAGCTCACACTGACAGCACCAGCTCTTCGGAGGAAGGTGCGGAGCTTCGGGAATGGAGTTGGTAGCACACAGTTACCCCCATCCTGGGAAAACAGCTTTGCTGTCCTAGACAGACCAAGACAGCTGGATACCCTGCTTAGCCTCACCTTGCTTTCGTCTATAAGATCTTGAGCCAGAGGAGTAGTGAGTGACGGGAAGTACGTGAAGCTCAACACGGGGGGCGGTGGCGCTCCTTTCTGCCGTCTTTCACGGTGCCTCGTATGGTTCCAGGAAGGCAGTGAGTGCTCACAATTTGTGGTTAGACAGCTTCCGCGCACTTGTTAACCTCAGCACAACTCAGGACCCCGGATTCGTGCATAAGCACAAGCTCCCTGCATCCACCTCTTTGCATATGTCAACATAATCCCGGTTTGACTTGACACTGCCTTGTGCCTGGGAAGCCCAGTGTGGATTTTGTAAGGCCATACCAATTACAGCTGATAATTGTTGCCATACTCCTTTCTGAAAAAAGCAAATACTCAGGCAGACTCTCTAAACAGACATCTTCCAGAGCTCATGGTGACGAGCTGAAATGATCCCTGGGAGAGAGGGATGGGTTCTCTTTCAGAAGAGAGGGGGAGCAGTGCCTGGGTGAGTGAGTACACAACTCTCTTCATGTGCAGGTGACAGACCCAATCCAGGGCGCAGACTTGCATTGAGAACTGGTTGGCCAGGACGACTGTGGAGGCGCGGGGATGGCCTGTGTCCCACGGTGGGTGGATTAGGACAGGGTGAGCCCCAATCACGGGCTTCCCAGGGGGCGCTAGTGGTAAAGAACCTGCCTGCCAATACAGCCAGACATGTGTTTGATCCCCATGTCGGGAAGATTCCCCTGGAAGAGGGAGGGCATGGCTAGCCACTCCAGTATTCTCGCCTGGAGAATCCCATGGAGAGGGAAGGCTGGAGGGCTCCGGCCCACGGGGTTGCACTGATCATGAGCCCTGGAGCATGCTGCATGGCTGAGCGCTCCCACCTCCAGGGAACAGGCTTGGTTACATCTCTGGTCTCACTGACACCACGGACTCTTCTGTGTGTCTCTCAGGGCGAGGTCTAAAGTCATGGCCACATACAGGCCAAAGAAAGAGAAACCTCATGGCTTCAGTGTCAGATTTCCTATTAACCTTCTGTGTAACTTTGGGCAAGGAACATAACCTCTCTGAACCTTCCCTTATTTAAATTATCCAGGAGAGGTGCCTTATACTCACTCATAGCACTGCTGTGATGCCTGAACAACCTGCCTGAAGTGCGCGGGGCTGACGCTCAGCACCGCGGAGCCCCGGGACAGCGTCGGCTCCCCTAGACTGTCTGCATCTCTATGTCTGTGCCAGGTGCGTAGTGTCAGGGACATGCAGGCAAGGCCAGGCATGAGGTCTCGGTGTGTTCCCTTGGGAGAAGGAGGGCAGGCTTGAAGTTGTGTAAACACACAAAGCCATTACTGAATACAAAAGTGTTTTCCCAAACTTGATTTAGCAGGAGCTATGTGTGTCTAGTTGGGAGAAATGTTTTACAAATACATGTTGCTAGAAATCTTTGGAACTCTGAATGAATGGAAGATGTAGTCATGATGGAAAATGCTTTTAAGCTGGGACCCTGAGAAACGTGACCATGACCGAATGGAGAGGAGGGGACGGAGCGTCCCGGGCGAGAGCAGCACGCGCACTCTCAGGGTGTGTTGTGTCGGGGACGGAAAGGAGACCCAGCCTGACGGAGAGCAGGGTGAGGCTGCAGCTATCCCAGCGGGGCTCATCTTCCGGCAGTCCTTGCCCTATGTGCCGAGAGCTCCGATGAGCACTGCAGAGCGACAGTGCTTCCTTAATCAGACGAGCGACGTGATGGGAAGGGTGCTTCAAGGAGATAAACGGCCCGAGTCCCGGGGGAAGGACGGGGACATCCTTCCTTACGGCGCCCACTCAGTTAATCTAATCATGAAGACCCAGAGGACCAGAGTGAGGACAGAGCTGGAGAGGATGAGTGACTCAGAGAAAGTGGCAAGGAGATACTGACAGGACGTGGGTGCATGAAGGAAGAAGAGAAGGAGAGGGAGAAGTCAAAGAAAATCCACGGGCTTTGAGGCTCAGAGATTTGCAGGCACATTAGGTATGCGTCACTGAGCTGCTTAATTCCGTTAATGAACTCGCTATCCTGTTGCTGCTGCTACTATTACTATTCCTCATCGTCCTCCTTCTACAGGGTAACGGTCATTAAGATCTTACTCTGGACCAGGCACTCTCTTAGAGCACTTTACCTGTGCTGGCTTACTTAACCCTTATTACTCTACGAGGTACTCGTGTCTGTGTGACAGGTACTGTGTTAGGTTTTGTGGAGAAAATGGAAGCGATGCCCTTGTCCTCACAGAGCTTATAGTCTGGTCTAAGCCCTTCCAGGTGGCTCCAGTGGTAAAGAGTCTGCCTGTCAGTGCAGAAGACACAAGAGGCGCAGGTTCGATCCCTGGGTCAGGAAGATCCCCTGGAGAAGCGCATGGCAACCCACTCCAGTGTTCCTGTCTGAAAAATCCCATGGACAGAGGAGTCTGGCGGGCTACAGGCTATGGGTCCGCAAAGAATCGGAGACGACTGACTGCACACACACAGGACTCCAGACAATACACATGTAGACAAATGAGTAACTTAGATGTTGTAGGGTGATCAGAACGCTGAAAAGCTGGTGGTACTGAGAGAGTTCACCAGGGGTGCGCCTTAGAGGACGGCCAAGGCAAAGCCAGGTGTGAATGAGGCCTCGAGGACGAAGAGGAGCCGCCCCCGCGGGGAGCCAGGACGAGCCTGTCTCACGGTGGGGGAGGAAGGCAGGGCCGGCCAGCCTGGCGCTGCTGGAGGCCGCGTCCCCACGTCCCCGCGGGGAGAGGGCAGCGGCCAGAGCCCCGGCTGAGACGGTGGGACGGGCAGCGTGCCTGTGGCGGGGGCCGGTGGGGAGCGTGCCCGTGGCGGGGGCTGGTGGGCAGCGAGCCCGTGGTGGGGGGCCGGCGGGGAGGGTACCCGTGGCGGGGGCCGGCGGGGAGCGTGCCCGTGGCGGGGGCCGGCGGGGAGCGTGCCCGTGGCAGGGGCTGGTGGGCAGCGAGCCCGTGGTGGGGGCTGGCGGGGAGCGTGCCCGTGGCGGGGACCGGCTGGGAGGGTGCCCGTGGCGGGGGCCGGTGGGGAGCGTGCCCGTGGTGGGGGCCGGCGGGGAGCGTGCCCGTGGTGTGGGCTGGCAGGGAGGCTGCCCGTGGTGGGGGCTGGTGGGCAGCGAGCCCGTGGAGGGGGCTGGCGGGGAGTGTGCCCGTGGCGGGGACCGGCTGGGAGGGTGCCCGTGGCGGGGGCCGGCGGGGAGCGTGCCCGTGGTGGGGGCCGGTGGGAAGCGTGCCCGTGGCGGGGGCTGGCAGGGAGGCTGCCCGTGGTGGGGTCCGGTGGGGAGCGTGCCCGTGGCGGGGGCTGGCAGGGAGGCTGCCCGTGGTGGGGGCTGGTGGGCAGCGAGCCCGTGGAGGGGGCTGGCGGGGAGCGTGCCCGTGGCGGGGACCGGCTGGGAGGGTGCCCGTGGCGGGGGCCAGCGGGGAGGCGGTGGGAGGAGCGGCCTCGCGAGAGGAGGGCGGGTCCGCGTGGCTCAGAGCGCAGCGGGGAGGCCCTGACGCCGTCCCCAGCGTGACGCGGCCTGTGTCGGTTGTGTCCGTCTCTGCGGTCCCGTGGACTGTGCCCCTCGGGCTCCTCTGTCCGTGGGGTTCTCCAGGCCAGAACCCTGGAGTGGGTTGCCATGCCCTCCTCCAGGCGCTCTTCCCGACCCGGGGAATCGAACCTGGGTCTCCTGCCTCGCAGGCAGAGTCTTACTGTCTGACTCACATTTCAAAAGATGGAGAATGGCCCGGAAGGAAGTGCGGGCAGAAGTAAGGCGGCTGTTGGGAGGCCCGGTGTTTGCGCAGCTGAGATGACGGTGGGCGCGGGGGTGGGAGGGCGGAGGGTTTATGTGGCTCCGGACTAAGGGCATCTGCAGGCGCAGAGGCCGAGGGAACGCGCCGCCTGACAAGCAGGGCCCAGGCCTAGGAACCGGGTGGTGGCAAGGTCGCCCCTGGGACGACCGAGGGCAGACTCGGTTCCGGAGGGAGATCCGGACGCTTCAGCGGATAGAGGCCGAGGAGTCCTAAATGCGGAGCGCGAGGGTTTTCAGTCCGAAGCTCGGACGAGTGGTCTGAGTCAGAGACGGAGGCTTTGAATTCCTTGGTTTAGGGGTTTAAGGCCACAGGGAAGAGTTTAAAACACCCCGCGGGGGTGAGTGTGACAGGGAAGAGGCCCCGGGCAGAGCTGACAGGACCCCGCAGGCTGGGCCAGCTGGACAGGGACGACCGGCGAGGGGCCGAGAAGGCAGGAGGAGGAACGGGGCTGGGAACGCCGCGAAGCTGAGGCAAGAACGTGAGTCAGGAAGGAGGGGCTGGGGCGTCCAAGGCCCCCATGGGGCGGCTCCATAAACTGAACCGCCAGCTCTGGGGGTGGGGAGGTGCCGAGGAGCCCCCAAAACATGGCGTCCGTGCGGAGGGAGGGCGGAGGGCAGCTGCCTGGGCTCAGTGGTGGTTTAGCCACTAAGGTGTGTCCGGCTCTTTGTGACCCGGTGGACTGTAGCACGCCAGGCTCCTCTGTCCGTGGATTCTCCAGGCAAGAAGAGTGGAGTGGCCTGCCATGCCCTTCTCCAGGGGATCTTCCCGACCCAGGGATCGAACCCAGGAAGATTCTTTACCGACTGAGCTACCAGGGAAGCCCCCCTGGTTGAGAAGTGGGTGGAAGTTGAGGAAAGAGCTTATGTAGACAACTCTTGAGAAGTTGTAATTCTCTTATTATCCTTCAACATTTGGGGAAACAGAGGTTAACAGGACTTAGTGACCCGCCCAGAGTCACTCTGGAAGCAATTGGCAGAGCCGGGTTTTGCACCCACGTGTGTTTGACTCTGCAGCCTGCACTCTTAGCCTGTGTACTAAGCAAGTGTTTAAGTTATTTGAATGAATTATTCATTTTCTAATTAGTTCCTTGTTTCCCGTATTCTCTCACTTAGTTGCTTTTGCAAAATGGCCTCTGATTAACATGCAAATAAAGTAAACGCAGAAGAAAGCCCCGATTAAAAATGAAATGATGCTAGATGAATCAAGGCATTTCGAGTGTAAAGTTTATAAATATATTCATTGATCGTCTCCAGCTATCCTAAAGCACAAGCTAGGATCTTCTGAAATGAAGAATGTTTTATTCTTTTTTTTCTTTATTAAGTTTTGGCCTCAGGCAATACCTGTGGAAATGTTTTGGGGGAAAAAAAAAACAAAAAAACCCCCCTAAGCTCCTCCCTTTGCATGTCTCAGTTTACTTCTTCCTCATCCTGTTGTTCCTGAGGCTGCTGCCGCCTGTGTGAGGACTTGAACAGTTCTTGCAGGACCCAAGGCTTTTCCTCCAAAAACCCAATTCCTAGCCTTTCACACTCAGAACAGAGGCAAGGACAAGGAGAGAAGTCTTTCCTTTCTGACCAGTATCTGACAAAGCAAAAGCTAGATCTCAACTAGCTGTCAATTAACATACTCTAGTTTAAAATTGTTCTCAGGCCTCAGACTATGCAAACTTTCATAGTTCTTATTCCTATTCAGTTTCAGTATCCGGTACTCAGATAATGTTTCATTCTCTTTGGCACTTCTTACCTTGCCGACATACAAAGGGTCAGTTCCAGTGTATTCTTCCAGAACAAAAAACTGGTTCCAAACCCAGCTCCTCTTTGTCCGCGGGTGTGACTGTGGTTTGTCTGACAGGAACACTTCTAGTTTGCCTGGTGGTGTTGGTTTGCCCGAGAGAACAGGGGTGGTAAGGTCCATCAATCCCCAGAAGTACAAGGACATGCCAAGTCCAAGCCAGCTCTTTGCATTGCTCATTCTACCAGAAGTCCGCATGGGATGGCCAGGCTTTCAGAAAGTTAAGTCCAGGATGACAAAAGCCACTGCTCTGCAGTATTTTCCAGATGAAAAAATAATGCAGTTTATTGAACACTTAGGCTTCCCCAGTGAGGTTCTGATTCAAGTCAGTCTACTTGAAGTCGACTTCCTGTCAAGTAAAGGAAAACAGTTTGATGATGTCAAATTCTTTGCTGTGGGCTTATAGCAAGTTTTCAAGAAATGTTAGTAAGTATTCGGCTTTTCTAGTCAACAAATGAAGGAGTCATAACATGTTACTGCTTTAGAAGTGTTTAAGTAGTAAATAATATTTTGATAAAAAGACAACTTATCTTGATATAATCAATCCCAAACCTTAAAAAATGGATTTCAGCAGAAATAAAACTAGTGAATAAATTTCTTCACATTGGTAACTAGCGGGGTATGCTGTATTATTGATTGGCTCTTTGAAATATTTATGATAAGACAACCTCCTACATTCTTAAAAATAGCATTCATTTCCAAAATTGACAACTAATAGTTAATATTTTCATTAGCCCAACTGCTTTTCTTGGTTCCTTAGAAAACTGAATCTAACTATCCTTTTTGCCACCCACAATTATATTTTGCCTACTCCACATTCTTGATAATATTAGGAATCAGACTTCATTTATAAGCAGCCATGGATCACTTCTGACTTTAATCATTCTCTGAGCTCATGGTGGAGTTTGAGTGTCACACACTACCGCTTCAGCTCTGAAGCACTGATAGTGGCTGCTAATGTTAACCTTTCTAGGATCCGAAAAGTCAGTTAATCATTATATCATTCACAATAGACTTCAAAGTGCTATTAGTCACACGCTTCCCTGGACACAGGAGAGAGTTCTAGCCAACATTATTTCCCCCTGAGCTGAAAGACTCATTTAGGCAAAGGGATGTTGACCTCTTCCCGGGGGACGCCTTTTCATCAGTCACACTCTTTAGTTGCTGTGAGGTCAGATTGGCTGGCGACCTCGTTCCTGAGCTGTGACCTCGTCAACCTCTTCTTCCTTTACTTGGGCTGGATTTAATGAGCTGGCCTAGCACTCAAGCCATTCTGTCCGAACAGTTAGAATGTCCTCTGTGGGCTTAATATTTTCACTGTTAACATGGAGAACTGCTGTCATCTTCTTAGAACAAATGTGTTTATTTGGCCATTTCAGACTCATGCAGCTAGGTAATGCCCCATTCCTGCAAGTGGTTTAGAATGCATGCAATGATGCTAACTCAGTTACCACCTTCCACCTGTCATCATCAGAACTCGTGTTCGCTTCCTCTCAAATACTACTGAACAAGAGAATTAAAAAGATAGCTTATAGTCATTCCATGCAATATGCCATTTCACTTCTGTAGAAGAAATCATTTCAATGAGAGGTGATAAAGGGGAGTAAGCTGGGGGAGACTATAGAACCTCTATAACAGAATGGGAGGCTGTGCCTCTTATTGGTTCTAGCTCTAGAGGCAGATTGATTGTCAAGTGAAAGCAAGCTAGCTATGTCTTCTTTTGAGTGACATGTTTGTTATTGTTAAGAACAATGGTGTGCTTGAAGCGGGTCACCAAGTATTAGTTGTTCCTCTGCTCTTTAGACTGATCCATGGAAACCCAGCTCACTGATCCTTGTCTAGGGGGAGACCTTCTGGAAGAAGGAACCTTAACCCCAGCGATGAATTAATGAAAAAGATTGGTGAGAATTAGCTATGCTGTTTTAGGGAGCTAGAAGATGGACTAAAGAGCATTACCAAAAAAAGAAAAAGGCTGTTGCTAGAATGAATCCTGGGATTGGTAGCCACAATGGGAATATTCCATACCTTGTGAAACACAGACCTATCTGAAATTTCGCATATGTTTGCTAGACTAAGGGTCAGACAGTTTGACCCCTGGTTCTGCTTTCATTACCTCTGACTTGTTGACGTCTATGAATTTTTATTCCTCTATTAAGCAGTGAATGCTATTAATATTTATCCCACCTACTTCACAGGATGCCCATGAGGATTTTTTGGGACAATATAGGTGACCATGTTCTGTAAATGACTAAGGTGTCAAGTGACATTTGAACAGCCACACAAGGGAAAATTACTGAGTCATGTGTAGAAATGATGAAGCTGAGCCTGAAACATATCTCTTGGGCACTTTTTGGACCAAAATATATATTTGAAAGGGCTAACTATATATAAATATTATTATATATTATATATATTATTTCATAGATCTCTGCATCTGTGATAAGTATTATTGGGGAGTAAATTCTGGCCCAGACCAATTCTGTAATAGCCAAGCTTTTTTTTTTCTTTTTGGTATGAGGAAACATTGAAGAACCATTTGAAAACTTTGTAGGGAAAATTTTCTTTTGGGGTCACACTTATCAAAGATAGAACTCAAAATGTGTATTCTATTTAATGCATTTCCTTTAATGTCTGTGTCTCATATGTGTACATTTTGTCTAAGCATTACTTTCAATGATTTTGATGACTTTCTCTAGCTACTTTAATCACGTTGCTTTTGGGCTCTAAGTGAGCAGATGCGTGTATGTTGGGTGAGAGGGTGGGCCATGCAAATGTCCCCTCTCCTGCTCCCACTGCTAAATTTTCTGAATGGAATGAGTTTTGAGGAAATTTTGAGAGGAATTTTAGGGAATTTTAAGTAGATTTTGAGGAATTTTAAGACTGTCCCTTCTATTCTCCCATCTCTAACAAACTAGATATGCATTCTTGCCAATTAAAACCTCCTATCTTTACCTATAAGCATGATCTGAAGAGCTCAGGAGAAAAAGGAGGCGTTCTGTGGAATCTTTGTGATGAATATTTTGTAGGCTGTTCAGTTGCTTCTGCTTTCATCTCTCTTTCCTGCCCACTTTGGCCTCCTACACACCAGCGCAAAGCCCTCACGTGCTTCCCTTTCACGAGAAACGCACAGAAGTGGCTTCTGGGTGTTTGGGGCCTGTGGAGCCCTTGGTAACCCTGCGAAAGGGCTGGTGGTCCACGTGCCCTCTCGTGTCCCCAGTGACACACCTGAACTCCAAAGCCCGCAGTGCCTGGGGACTCTTGTGTTAAACAGCCCGATGGCTGCAGCTGATCGGCAAGCACTTTCTTCCTGCTTTCTTAGGACAGAATGCATGAAAAATACTCCTTGCTTAACTTTTCAGAAAGCAAAAATCTGGGTTATCCAATAGTTAAAGAAGAGTTATTCTTTTCACAATTAGAGTTGTTTATGCAAGTGAGGAGAAAATCGGTTCTGTCAGAAACACTAACCAGTCTGCAATTATTATAAATAAGATGGTTCTCATATTCATGTTTTTTTCCTCCAGGGTAAGAATAACAATGATGTGTGTGATGGTAGGCTAATTGCTGTTGTTCTTATAAAGGAAGAGACTACTATATGTATATATAGGTCTGTTTTGAAAGACCATGTATGCTACATGAAGACAACATTAGTGGAAATTGACTTCTGTGTTAAATGAGCCCTTTAAAATTTTTTTTTTCCCCTCCCATCCTGCCTGAAGAAAGTAAACAGCTTGGTAATGAACCCAGTAGGAAGAAATTAAAGTTGTACATAAAAGTGTGCTCTCAGTGAATTGTTTATTTTGTTACTTAAATTTGTTGTGATATTTAAAATGTAGGGGAAAGGAATGGTTACTGCTTTCTCCTTGAAATGAACTGGGCTTTTATGGTCTCCCTCTGATTTCTCTCTTCTTTATTCCAGTTTTCCCGAGCTTTTCGTGGTTAATGGAAATACTACTCAGTAAAGCTCAAACGACATCTCTACGGGACCAGAAGAGTCAGTCACCTCTGTTCCTGACTCCCTCTAAGGACGGGGGTAGGGTTGTTTTAATTTTCTGTTCTGACCTCATGCTTTGTAGCGGTAAATGGAGGCTGTATTGCTGTGGTTTCTGACAGCTAAACTTCTTAAGCCATCACTTTTACTTATAATAAGAGCCTCAATAACGTACTTAAAAAGAAAGGCAGAACTTTGCGAGGATCCCGGATACTAGAGTGAAATATGATGGCGCACCATGAGGAGTGTTAGCATGAAACCAGACCCGTCTCCGTGCAGGGTCACCTCACCTCCCAGCCACAAGTCTCTCCTGAGACATGCTTCATCGAGGAGTCAAACCCCTCAGTGTGGAGGACAGCTCGTCCCGGGAGTAAACTGGAGTGAAAAATTCATAGGAAGATGGTGTCTTTGAATATGTACAGTTCACAAACAATAAGGCTCCCATCGGAAAAGTCCATAAAGAAAATATTTTCAGCGCTTCTGTAAACGAGCTTTCAACATCCCTGGATCTGTGTGTGCATGTCTGTGCTACTGACGAAATGGAAATGGTGTATGGTGTAGGTTTGTATGTGGAAGATGACATAGTTCCCTGACCTGAAGTCTTTTTCATCCCCTACAGATGTTCCCTTTTGACTGGGCAGTCCTTGAGTGAGTAGAAGCTCCAGGCCTCTTCTGTCAGCAGCCCTCCCAGCTCCCCGTCTGTGGAGGTGGCCGAGTCTCAGCGGAACCACAGGACCACAGAGCCAGAAGAGGTGGTCCAGGTATGTGGGTTTCTGGGTTTGGGCTTTGCTCTCGCTTCCAGGCCCTGCTCCACGCCTTACCTGCCTAACGAACGACACCCCCCAGCTCCTCAGTTAGCATGTCTGAAATGGGATATATCTTAAAGTCAGTACGTAGGTTTAATGTGGTCCTATTTCCTTTCCCATCTTTCAAAGAAACTATTAATAAATTGATGGTATATCTAGAATTGAAGAATTATGCTTTTACCTTTTTATAAAATCAAACGGAATTCTTAATTTCCATGGTGAGTTCCTAGAAAAGGTAGTCATCACTCTTGCTTATTTACTTTCCTTTGACTTCCTGCTCCTCCAAGTCCCTCACAAACCATGGAAGCCTTGAGCCTAACGGCTGAGGTCTTGCAGCTGTCACTCAGGCTGTGATCAGCCCAGAAATCTTCCTTTTCTCACCACTTGCTGTCTTTGGTCTCCTCTCCTTCCCACAACCAGATTAGTTTGGGAGAGGGAGCGCTGTTTTAAGATGTTCAAAAATGGAACTGTGGGGTTGCTGTGGCAGAGGGGGAGGCACAGGGTGGCTTGGTTGAAGGTTTTAGGAACAATATACGGTTTTATGTAAGATGAGGGGTGTGCGAGCGTGAGTGTGAGTGTGTGCATGTGTCTCCCCATGTGGGTGAGAGGAACAGAAGGAAGAAATGGTAGAAAGCTTGACTTATGTAATTAAGAGCTGGCTTTGAAAAACCTGATCAGTCCCATAATAAAACCTGTTTTGTATATCCTGTGTATAGGTTGCCCCTCCGGCTATGAATTTCCTAGCTTGGGCCATGAATGAAGGTGTTTTCACTTTCAAAACCCTTTCGCTGGAGTCTGTGCCCAGTTCTGTGTGTTTCATTCTCTTGTAAGCAGTTTTTCGAATTGAGGGTGTCCTGACTTTCTTTCCACATCTTCCTAGAATGGCAAATAGATTCTTACTGAGCCTTTCACACATGCTGGCGTCTAGTGAATGTTTTAATCCTAAAGGAGTCAGGAAGTTTTTGACCTACTTTACCCTTCCTCCGGTTTTCACTTTTAATCAAGCTAATGAAACTACAGTTCAGTCCATGGGCACTCTCTTTGACTGCAGTTAGACAAGAATGATCAGTTTTGATTTTTTCAAGGTCGTCTCACATGCTCACTAATTTCTAGCTTTATGTGCCATTTGTAATTGCATTTTTGCCTGTTCATTCAAGAAAAGCATGTGTTTTAAATGTAATTCTTTGGCTAAAGTTCCTCTTTCATAAGAAGTTACAGATAATCACAACTCAGGTTTTTTTTTTATAGCTTTGACTTTGTACAGAAGTTTAGGCAGGTAAGATAATTCTGATAAGTCTTCCCTGGACCATAAAGATTAATCCATAGGAGGAAGAGTTTGGGCGAAAAGGTAAGTCTGCTGTCTAAAATTGAGACAATTTATTAATTTGATAGATTCTTGAGCATCAGATGGGTTTAATCAAAGAATGGTTTGTAGGGACTTCTCTGGCCGTCCAGTGGTTGAGACTCCACACGTCCAGGGTGGTGCACTCGGGATGGCCTCCTGCAGGGGATCTTCCCAAGCCAGGAATGGAACCCAGGTCTCCCACATTGCAAGCGGATTCTTTCCTGTCTGGGCCACCAGGGAAGCCCATGAATACTGGGGCAGTATTCATGGGTAGGGTAGCCTATCCCTTCTTCAGGGGATCTTTCTGACCTCGAAATTGAACCTGCATTGCAGGCGGATTCTTTGCCGGCTGAGCTACCAGGGGAGCCCGTGCAATCTTGAGCAAGTGACTTCAACTTTTTCAGTCTCAGCTGGATGTCTAGAAACTGGAGATAATTATAGACTCTCATGGGGTGACTGTCAGAATTAAGGGAGAAAGCATGTATAGCTTGGTGTTAGGAAAAGCCTTGCACTTGAAAACTAGTAGGCACTTCCCTACTTCAAGACATTTGCAGTTTAGTGGAGCAGCATGCGCGTGTGTGTGTGTGTGTGCGCGCTAAGTTGCTTTAGTCATGTCTGATTCTTTGAGACCCCATAGACCATAACCCCCAGAGCTCCTCTGTCCATGGGATTCTCCAGGCAAGAATACTGGAGTGGGTTGCCACTTCCTCCTCCAGGGGATCTTCCCCACCCAGGGATCGAACCTGCATCTCTTTTGTCTCCTGCCTCTTGGCAGGTGGGTTCTTTACCACTAGCACCACCTGGGATGCCCTTAGTGGGGCAGATACTACCATTACTTTGAGCAGTGGAAATAGTAGCAGGAGTAGGTGCAGGCCTGACGCTGTTCCTAGCAGTGGTGACGATAGGGTCCGAGCAGCAGTAGGGGTTATGGAGCAGTCTCAGCGGAAGCACTAGCATGGATTGTTTACTCCACGTCAGGTGGTGTTGAGTAACGTGCATTCTCTTCATGATTTAATCTTTGCAAGAATTCCATGGAAAGGTATTCCTTTCCCATTCTGCAAAGAAACAGATGAAGAGTGGTGTGCTCCAGTCGGCTCCTCCCGGCGATCATGGAAGCAGACTTGCACATCTCTTGCCAACTCTTTGAAATCAACCATGGTATGAATATTTCCACCACAGCCATTGGCAGATGCCACATAGCGAGTCATGGGGTGAGCTTCTTCAGCAGCACATGACTGACTGTAGCATAGTCTCTGTGATCAGGGCCCCAAGATGGGTAGAAACAAAATGCTACACCAGGTTGGAGGGGCTTCCCAGGTGGCGCAGTGGTAAAGAAACTGTCTGCCAATTCAGGAGACACAGGTTCGATCCCTGGGTGGGGAAGATCCCCTGGAAGAGGGAATGGCAGCCCACTCCAGTGTTCTTGCCTGGGAAACCCCATGGACAGAGGAGCCTGGCGGGCTACCGTCCATGGGGTTGCAGAGTCGGACACATCACTGCACACCAGCTCAGAAGAGGGAGGAATGATTTCTAGTAGGGAGGAAACATTTAAGGTAGCGTCTGGACCAGACATTGAAGGACAGAAAGGAAGGAAGGCATTGACATGGAAGAAAGTGCAAGTGCAGAGATATGGGTGCAGGATGCAAAGGACCTGTCTGGGGGAGAAGAAGAAGTTAATTTGCTTGGAGAATGAGGTCTATTCAGGAGGGTAATGAGAGAGAAGACAGGGCATTTAGGCAAAACCCAGTAGCTCAGGAGCTTTGAATATTGCTCAGCTGGAGTGTTTGGAATATATTTAATTGTCCATAGTGAGCAGTTAAAGGCTTTTAAGCATGCAAACGTACCCTTGTTGGGTCTCCATGTGTCAGTGTTTCTGGAGGGGAGCGGGGAGGGGTGGGGGTCAGTGAGAGTCCAGGGAAGGCTGGTGAGGGGCCCTCGGCCAGGGGTCAGGGTGGAGCAGGTGCTGAGACCTCCTCAGCACTGGGGAGGCAGAGTCTGCGACACTTGCAAGCAGGCCCCACTCTTAAAGGGCGTGAAAGAAGGTGCGTGCTTGGGTTAGGGCAGGAAGTGAGAGGAGGCGCTAGTCAGAGGCGAGGTAGTAAATTTGATTTTAGACTTAAGGATAAAAAATTCATTCTTCGATGCCTGATTATTTAAAGAGGCAAGAACCTTCCTTCTCTTTTTAGTCCAAAACTTCAAAGCAGCTTTGGGCATAAAGAATGTGAACTCCCTCCTCTCCCTTGGAGCAATCCTCAGCGTCTCCGGACGCGCATGCTGAACCCAGGCTGTTGAGTGACTTCCTGTGGCTGCCTTGAACTCCACCTTAGCAGGGGACGGTGTTGACCTGTCAGCCCCCACATAGTGTTCTTTTCACACAATACTGACTCTCACTTTGGGGTTGTGGGTGTTTTATCTTTCATAGTTCTAATGTGTAAAGAATGAACACAAAGAGACAATTGGATAATCTATTCAAGGAAAAGAAATCCCCCTGGAAAACAAAACAAAGCAAAAATCTCGTTGATATTTATTATCTATTCTGTTAAAGGAAAAGAGAAACTTGTCTCCTACTACATGCTTTCAAAGCACCTTCGTCTCTTTGAAGGAGTGAGTGATGTGCGGTGGGGCTTGGGACACCTTGGTGAGACTTTTTCCAGCTCTGCTTTTCGATGTGCGACACACGGGGTGTCTCCTTAGCCTTTCTGAGTCTCAGATATGAGGATAATAATCGTCTTTAAGGCGCCATCATCCCTAATACTGCAGACTAAATTGTTTTTATTTGTTTATTTTACTTTCTATGTGTTTCCCGTTTTGCCTTTTTCTCAGAGCACCGCGTGCATCTCCTTTCTTGGCTTCTTGTCATTCAGTGTTGTCGTGGCTTACTTGTCTCCCTGTCCCCATTCTGCAAGCTCCTTGAAGGTACAGATGGGACCTTTTACCCATGTATCCTTGATATCTACGGTAGCATTTGGTAAATGCTAGGTGCTTAATAAATATTAACTGGGTGACTAGTGTATTTTTAAGCTATAAAAAGTACTTAACAGCTTGATATTATTATTCTAGGCTTTCAAACTTTTATTTTGAGTTAATTAACATTTTTCCATGCTGATTTTAGTATCTATTTTTGAGTGAATATGTTAGTTGCTCAGTCATGTCCAATTCTTTGCAACACCATATAGACTGAGGCCCGCAGGCTCCTCTGTTCATGGCATTTCCCAGGCAAGAACACTGGAGTGGTTTGCCATTCCCTTCTCTATCTATTCTTACCGGCAAGGTGTTAAGTGGTGTGTAAATAGTATAAAGGCAACAAACATCAAGGAAGCGGGCACCGAGTATAACAAACCTTTGCCTGTCAGAAGCACTCTAGACTTAGGCATCGCTTGTTGTAATCTAAAGAATCTTTTTTTGAGATGCTTGGAAACCTTACAAGGCAATTGGGATTTGAAACATTACATGGCCTAAAATGGATTTCCAACAGTAGATAATTTTAAAAAATATGATATACCTATGCAAAGGGATGCTATGTAACTCTGCCTTTGAAAGAAGATCAATTGGTTTAAGAGCTGTCCTGAAAAACACCATTTGTTAGCAACTTGTTAAGACATTTGCCATACAACCTTCAATTGGAGAAACAAAATTTAGCCACTTAGTTTTATTAGAAAGCAAGAACTGTACTCTAGAAATATCTCAAATGAACTGATACAGTAAGTTGTTACATTAGAACTGGCTGATCCTAGGCTGATGTTATGCGTTATCCATAGATCTCAATGACCTTTCGAGAAGGTAGTTGTATAAAGTATTGTCTTTAAGCCTAAGATTCAATATTCTCTTGTCCACTTTGATACCACTTGTATCTTGGATTGCCGCAACAGACCATGCCTAGCCATACACACATGATATGAGTGGTTCTTTGATCTATATGCTGCAGCAGCAACCTGCTTCTAATTACATCATAGTGATACCATCGTGGGGCAGAGACTGGCTAACTGTTCTCATTTTTCTGGGCTATCCTTAGTCCCCACTTGTCCTCTAGCTCAGTAACTGGCACCCCCTTTCAAGCAAGAGTGTGAGGTGGTCCTCATTTGGACTCTAAACAGGAGTCCCTCTGCACCGCGGAAGCCTGGCCCCACTAGCCCTCTGCTAGAGTTGCTGAGTTTATATTTATAGCTAAGTTTGGGTTCTTTTCTGGAGCAGTTGTACCATGTTAACAGGTGATATACAAAAAAAGAAATTCCCAAATGACACAAAGCAAAGTGGCCTAAAACTAGGTCTTGCGAGCAGAGTGGGATCCTCGGGAAGTGACCTGATGACTCTCAGGAGTGAGAGCTGCTCTGAATCCAGGGTCTTCTCAGTCCTTCCAGGCTCATCAGAACCTGGTGTGGTTTTGGCATCAAGGGTACCAGCAAGGCTCAGGGCCTGGATCGAGAGGCACAAACATCTCACGGAACGAAGCAAAGGGGATGGGATCCTCAGGTCTTCCATCATTAGACCTTGTACTGGGTTATTTTGGCGCTAATTCCTGATGTCTGGCTAGCTATTGCTATGAAACAAATCACCTCAAAATGCAGTGGCTTGAAACGTGGTTTCCGTGGTGAGGAATTGGGGTGTGTGTGGGCCGGGAGGTTCTGGCGGGGTCTCTCAGGTCTCTGCGACACGTGGGGCTGGCTGGGCTCCTGGGGCTCCTGGCGCCACCTGGTTTCACCTAGTACTTCCTGCGCCATTCCCACCTGGACTGACGCGAGCTTCCTCACAGCGTGGCGGCTCGCGAGGGCCGCTGGCTGCGGGCGGGGTCAGGGCTCCCGCGTGGATGCTGCTGCTCCTGCTCTCAAAGCAGCAGCCGCAGCGCCTCCTAGGATCCAGCCTCAGGATCCTCTCCGCATCACGTCTGCTGGTTACACGCCACCAGCAAGTCCACACACAGAAGGGGAGGGGAGTCCATGCCACCTCACACCAGGGGGCTGCAAACCTCCAGGTGAGTCTGTGTGACAGGGGATGTCATTGTGGCCACTTTTAGGAAATGCAGGCTGCCACACCTGTATTGTGAATCAAGCCGTTCAGGGCCATTGAGTTAAATGTGGAGGAACATTGGTAATCTCAAATAGCAGAGGTTAAGTTTTCATATTTAAAAGAGATTGATGCAGTAGGGGTGGGGTGATAGTTATTCTTTGGTTTAAAATCTTACATAGAACAGATCCTGTCCAAACGACCTAGTCTGCATTTAGTAATGGAATAGGCTGTGCGGAGACGGGTGCCCATAAAGAGGGGGCTCTCTGTGAGCTGAATGCGTGGAACGTTGACGCCTTGCGCAGGCGTGACCGATGAGAAGGTATGGTTCTGACTGTTCAGTGCTGACTGGAGAATTGTCATCAGTGGATCATTCTGAACTTTAGTGCAATAACAAGTACTCTTACACAGGAGCAAGTTCTGCATCAGGTGTTCAATACTCATTCACAGTTTTAAGGCATCTGAAGTCACGGTCACTGACCACTGAGAGTTGCCGAAGCAGAGACCAGAGAAGTGATGGTGATGAAGCTGTGGCTTAGCTCTTGACACATGGCTCTTTGGGGAGGTGTTAGACTATGAACAGAGCGGCGATGAACATGATAAATCAGGTGACAACTCAAAATGAGGACTCATTAACATATGTAAGATTGATGAGTCATGGCGGATATCATTGCCTCCCAGTCTGACTCCTCACTTTTTTCTCTGTTGGGTCTCTTGCTCTATTTTTCTTTGTTTCTAGCCTGGAGAATGATTGGCACTTCTAGCTATCCAAGTAAAGTCCAGAAGTCAGATTCCTTCCGTTCCCCTATATCTGGCTTCTTAGACCATCAGATTCTACCGTTTCTGCTCGCTAAGCCCTTCTCAAACCCCGTCCTTCCTCTCCAGGCCTGCTGCCCTTGTCACAGTTCTCACACTCGAGACCTCACGTCTTCACCGCTGCAGCAGCCGCATGGCTGGTGTCCCTGTTCCAAGCTGCTCCCTAATCAGCCAAAGGGGTCGTATCAGGGCACTCACCTGCTACAAGGCCTCTAACAGCCTCTCGTTTCTTAGCTGATGCAATCTGAACTCCTTGACAAGGCACTTAAAGGACCTACACGACCGGATGCCTACCCACCATTCTAGACTCATCTCCTGCCCCTGCCCTCTCGCTTTCTTGTCCATGAGAATAAACTACAGACTCTGCATCTCCACACCCGCATGCTTTTGCTCAGACATGAGTGCCTTTCCCAGGCCCGTCTGCTTAGCAGCCTCCCTCCCGGGAGCTCTGATTAATCATTAAGCCTGCTGTCTCTGCCCCCCTGCCACTCTGTCCATCCCACCAGCACAGCCCCATGGTCTGCCTGCCCCCAGCCCTGCGAATTCTCTGAGGTCAGTGATTGTCACCTCTGAATCTTCAGAATTAGCACAGTGTTGGCATCAAACAGGAATAAAATAGAATGTGGAATAGAACTCAAATAAAAAGTGGACATCAATTCAGCAATGTAACATTATCATTCAGAAAGCATCTTGGCACCTGGAGGGTGATGTTCAAAGTAGGATTAAGGGTAGGATTCCACGGAGCCTCCAGGTGGGACTGCGATCCTCACCAGAGCTTTGCCAGTTTCTGAAAGGACTGAGGAGTGAGGTGGGAGCTTGGAGCAGATACAGAGGAGTCATCAAGGGCTTAAAGATGAAACCTGCAGTGTCCAAGGAAAGAAATCTCTAAGGCTGGAGGAGGAAGGCCACGGTTCAGCTCAATAAGGACATCCAGATTTTAAAAATTCATCATTACTGAAGATGGACATGTCCTAGGAATCTGGAGTAGGGAACATAGCCTTAGTAGCCAAAGAGATTTAAACAAAAATGGGTCTCCTGGCAGTGAAGTTTATAAACTGGCACAGCATTTATGGAGATTATGGAACCTGCCTTTTTTGGGGGGCAGTGGGGAGAAGATGGGGCACAAGACTGCAGGCAAGGAGTTTCCCACAGACTGAGCTTTGGGTCTGCCGAAAGCTGGGGGTGGAATCCAAGGGCCAGAAAGTCTTTTACAAATCATTTACATTGGTGATATTTTCAAATGCTGACTTTACATCATATTAAGAGCGTTTAACTCATTTTTGCCTGGGAGAAGTGTTGACCTTAAAAGCATCCTGGTGGCACAGTGGTCAGGAACCCGCCTGCCAATGTAGGAGACTTGAGTTCTAACCCTGGGTCGGGAAGATCCCTTGGAGGAGGAAATGGCAACCCACTCCAGTATTCTTGCCTGGAGAATCCCATGGATGGAGGACCCTGGCAGACTATAGCCCATGGGGTTGCAAAGAGTCAGACACAGCTGTGACTAACCACACACACATACACACACACAGAGGAAAAGAATTAGTGGTCCATCTCTAGAGAGCAGTCAATTGAGGATGATGCTTGATTCTAGCTGTTTCTATTTTGACTTGCTGTACAATATCAGTAAAGAAAGGAATTTTAAAAAATGACCTGCCGATTAATCTCAGGTAACATTTGTGGCGAGATAGGATTGTTAGCTCTTCTGTCTGGAAAAGCCATATGCCTCCCGTGCCTTTATGCTGACATTTCCCCCTTTCGGATATTTAAATACCATATAGGAGTGTCACAAAGATGTTCTAGTGGAAACTGCATTTGCGGTTAAAATCTCTGTATATTCTTTTTCTATGTTGGTAAAGGGATTGGATTTCTTTGGAATGGAAAATGCTCTTACGTATCTCTCTGCAAAATTTAATTTATTTTTTCTTTCTCCTGTAACCCCTTTCGTCTTTTCTATATAGTAAAGAGTCTTTAAAAGAAACCCATATAAACCCTACAAGCTTTTGTTCCTACACTGTGAGGCTAAGAATAGTTTAACAGGAAACAATCCACATGCTTTCATCCATGTTACGGAAAGAGATTTTGCAAATGTTTTTCTTCAAAGTACTAAAAGTAAATGAAGGCTAAAAAAAGAGACTAACACGAAAGCCTTATTAATGGGAAATGCATTCTGATAAATCAAACTGATTCCAATCTTAACAGTCAATTTAAATAATGGAATTGGTTAATAGCATCAAATTAGGATTAAAAAAAGGGATAAAATCTATTTCCACAAGTTGTTTCAAAACAAGACATTCACTGGCTGATGCCATACTATATGAGTCTGATTATACTGTACATAATAAAGCATGCCCTGAGATAAAATCCTGCTGGGAGATGTGTTTAATCAGATGCCTTTGATATTATTTGAGTGAAAGCTAGTTTTGATTCAAAAGACTCAAAGAGAAAAGTCTTTAGCTCCTGTAGTCAGTCTTAATCCACTGTGGACACTCATGCTCCACACACACCCCATCCCAGCCTGCGCTCAAACATAAGCATGAGCTAAGTGGCTGTGATTTCACATTTGTCTTTTCAGAAGTCATGAACAGAAATTGGTTTTGCTTAATCACCATGTTCCACACTTACTGTTCATTTCTAAGCTTATCAGCAATCAAGTCAAAGTAAAGATTTTCTGTTGGCAGGAATTTTAATGGACACAAGTGACTACACTTAATAGCTCCCCAGTAATAATTTAAAATTACTGTCTTAGCCAGCTTTGAGCTTTGTTTGGCTCCCACAGCAACTAAACTGACACACTCATTTCCCAAGACAATCTTTCTATGCCACTGATCAATTTTAAACCAAATCTCTTGAAGACATGTCAGAAGTAAGAGAGCACATGAGAAGTTTTATAACTTACTTTTCCCCGTCTTCCATGGAGTGTACTAGTTTTGCATTTTTCTGAGCTTGTCCCTTTGGTGGTGGAGTTCGCTTCATGCTGCCAGCCCCCACTGTATGTCAGAGCAGTTTAAAAGTGGTCCTCCCTCTGCCAGTTTGAAATTGGTCTCTAAATGATCATCAGCTCTGAAGGAGGCCGTTGGATGTGGGGGATTTTGTCCAGTCACTTTGAGGGCAGAAGGCTACCCACAGCTAGGGTTTTTCATCCCCCTCTACCCCCCCTCTGCCAGTGCCACGGGGTTGAGTGCTTCTCTGGGGGGAGATGAGACCAGCCAGCCACCAAACTGCTGATGCAACCCAAAGCTACTTGGGAAGGGAGTGAGAACAAAAGGCGTCACTTGTGCGAGGTGATTAGCGGCAAATGACGGATGGGGGTGGGAGGGAGCCCCGCGGACACAAGGCTGGCGGCCGCCCTTGTCTAGATGGGGAAGGACAAAGAAGGCTCTCCCTGAGCATGCCAGGCCCTGGGGGTTTCTTAACAGAAGCAAACGGCACAAGACTGTTAGCAGCCTTGGGCAGTAAGAGCTGAAGTTCTTTAGACATGTTGGCCTAGCAGGCAGCTGAAAATATCTGGTGGCAAATGCCTACCAACTACTTAGGCATTTCAGAAACAGAAGATAATGGGAAGGCTAACAAATTGCATGTCTTTCCCCATTACCATTGCTTAGCGTTTCTAGTAAGTAAATGCAGTATCTCCTCTGAGCTGCTCTCTCAAATGATTGTTAATTAAATAATACTCCCTAAGAAATCTGTCATTACCGGCAGCCAGGGATGGGCTTGTGGAGTTTGCCTGAGGCTGTTAGTGCTCCAACAAACGGGCTCTTAATTGCCATAGGAGGTAATCTCACTGGGGACTGTCGTTCACTTCTCCAGCACCTTCACGGTGCAGTTTTGTATCTTAAACCTTTCCTTTGTGTTTCTGTGTCTGGAGTTGCAAAAGGCCAGAGGGATCATTCTCTAATGATTCGTCCATTGAATTAACCATTCTCTGTAATGGAAGAAGTGCCCATTGTTATTGAATCTGTAATTCCTCCCCCCCCCCCCATTTTCCATTATGACTAAAGAGAAGCAACTAATAACAGATTTTAAAATTAACTTAGTTTCCCCCTGTTCATTACTTATTCTTTGAAATGAGGGACATGCTGGAGAAATGATTTCTGGTGTATCATGGGTGTAGCTCTGACATGACTGCTTGTCAGCTGTTTTCCTAGTAGACAGGAGTGTTGGACAGTAGAACAATTATCATTAAATCCAGTTGAAAAGGGGAAAGATGAGGATAGTTGGCCCTGGAGAAGAACATGTGCCATGGCCCAGAATTTAAAGTGACCTTATCTTCAAACATTTTCCTTCTATGCATGAGCAGAGAATAAGGACAAATATTAAGAAAAAGTCACTTCTTTCAGTGTTGTAAAAGCCTCCATATGCCATTTCAAGAAAAAGTTCTATTCAATCTTTTCTTAAATGACTTCTTTTTCATCATAGTGTAATGTATTTTTTTCACCTTTTGACTTGTACTTGGGTTTTTTTAAATAAACTTACATACTTGTTTCAGAAAAATTACACTTTAGACTGCATCTTGTTGGTATTTCATCTGAACAGTTTCATTTGGTTGAATTAAAGTGCAGCTGCACCTTAGTGAAGGGAAAAGAGAAAGAGAGAGAGAAGGGAAGAGAGGAAGTAGAAGACAGATGAGAGAAGCTCATATAATCCAACCTCCAAAGCATAATTTCCTTCAGCTCCATATTTCAGTATCATTATAGTAACCTTTATCTGTAGTAAAAGCATAATTTAGCTGGATAGCAGTGAAATATATGTATCTACATTATATCAGTGATTTACTGTCCTGCAGTCAAAATAGTTTCCTTTCTTCTGTCTTAACCAAGTTCACGTTTTGTTGTCTGGTGTCACTTGATAATCTTTCATTCTCTCTTTAAAAAAAAAAAATCGTTCTTCTCTCTCTTTTTCTCATTAAGATGCGAATGGGCAGGCATCTCGGCCAATATGTCTCTACATGGCTGAATACACTCAGAGAAAAGCAGGGTCTCCTTTGTTTGGACCCTGGATGGCTGAGTGTCATTCCGCGCCGATGGGCAGGGCCTCCCTTGGAGTAGGAACTTTGTGATGATTGCCAGAACAAATTGAACTCAGGCTTATTGGGTCCTTTCCTTTTTCAGTTGGGAAATGGAGGGAACGAGAGAACAAGGCCATTTTGACCAATGACAACACAGCGTAGAAATAGATTAGATACGGCCAGTGCCCAGTGGTGGGCAGACCACAGTCACGGGGTGTCCTTATACAGGGATGAGAAGGTGCATCCCCCAATCACCTGTCAATCCCAAAGGAACTCAGCCCTGGGTATTCGTTGGAAGGACTGATGCTGAAGCTGAAGCTCCAATACTTTGGCCACCTGATGTGAAGAGCTGACTCGTTGGAAAAGACCCTGATGCTGGGAAAGATTGAGGGCAGGAGGAGAAGGGGCAACAGAGGATGAGATGGTTGGATGGCATCACCGACTCAATGGACATGGGTTTGAGGAAGCTCTGGAAGTTGGTGATGGACAGGGAGGCCTGGCGTGCTGCGGTCCATGGGAGAGAGTTGGACGTGACTTAGTGACTGAACGACACCACCGCATCTCCAGGCTCCTGAGCCTTGTTCCCTCCACCTGCTGGGGTCCAGTGTACACTGCCTGCTTATCCAGCAGTTGGCAGGGGGGTTGGTGGAACTGATGCACAAGCAGCCAGTAGTGAGGAGACCACATAGACGTGGCTCGTCGGCGCTTGTGTTCTACTTACATCTGGGGTCGACCAGCAGAAGCAACGTGCAGGTTGTGTTCACCAGCCAGCAGTGGGAAGCAAATGGTCTTTGAGAGGAAAGCTGAATACAGGGGAAAGAACCCCGTTTAAAAATCAATTATAGTTTTGCCTGCATGCTTGTTTTTGACCAGAATCTCGATGAGTGATTTGACACCTTCCATATATTACATTGGCAGTGCTTATAGACCCTTCTCTGTGTCTGTGTGACCATGGGTTTTATTCAGTCGTTAGTTCCACATGCATGATGGTAGCTGGAAGCTGTAATCGATACATGTAAAGGCAAATTGATGCAAAGGTAGAGGTGAGTTTCTCTTTTTTTACGTATGTTCACACTCCACAGGTTAATTCTAAATCTCCACAAGTGCCACAGGCTCACGTCCAGAAACCCTGCCCTCGTAATGAGAGACTGCTGGGTGATGCTTGCAGCCGTGGCCGTGTACCGTGCTGTCAGCGCGGCGTGACTGAGAGGTGGGCCTCGGCAACTGCGCATCTGGCCTGGTGTGTCGTCAGAACTGCTGGAGCAGGCAGACTACCTGGCCGTGTGACAGCCCAGCCTATATTTTTAAAATATTGTTTAAATTCAGCATTTGAAAGTGTGTGTGTGTGTGTGTGTATCTGTGGGTCCTCATTCAATAGGGGTTAAGCTTTGCTTAGCCGTTCCCGAGGCAGTTGGAGGTCGATGAGATAGGGTGCTATGGCCAACTGAACACCCTTTCATCTGCCCTTTGCTTTGCTGGGAAATAACCAGCCAGACCAACGGCTTTTGCTTTGTTTGGCTTTTCTTTTCTTTTTTTTTTTTCTGATCTGATGCAGAGGCTGACATGAAACAAACATGGCATTTCCTTTTGAAAATTGGATTCTGAAATTGGCTTCATCTTTTCAGAAGCACAGCACTACTGCGGTTCTTTTCCAGTTTTGTGAATGTCATAAACAGTTTGCATATAAAGCTCCAAATCTGGAGGCAGTTGCCACATTAGTTTTTTGCAGTTTGTCAGCGGGGAGGTGTTTGGGTGTTGGTGGACATGAAGGGATATGTTGTAGTGGGAGGGATGGAAATGGTTTCTCTGAACAGAAAGGGATGAAGAGAATGGGGGAACATATTCATAATCAAGAGCACGTTTGTCTCTCGTTAGCGGTTTTAACACAGACACAGCAAACTATGGAGTCATGCAAACAGAGCTTCTTGAAGAACATTAGCATCACCCACGAGCTATAGTTTACAATCAATGACCCAAGGGCCCCCATAGGTCGCGGCCTGCGGCCAGCTGATTGTAGCTGCAACGACGCTGATGGTAAGGTGAGTCCCCGGACACGACGTGTGGGGGCAGATGACACCACATTGTGGATGCCAGTTGTGCAGAAGTGGCCTGAAATTGGGAGACTTCTAATGGAGCAAGCAGGGGGAAGACAAAGATTCTAGAGGAACACAGTCCTCATTACAGTCCTCCTCGCAGAGACCAAATATGCTTGTGCTTGAAAGGAGGGGTAAGGGAAAGACCATTCTCAGAAGAGAGCTACCAGCATTCTTTCATACGGTGCCCTCCCTCTCCTCAGACACACTCACAGACCTGCACGTGGAGATGGAGAGCTTTCCCTCACCATCGCATCGTCAGCATATCTCGACGCCTTGAGTCTTTAGGGGATTTGGGAAGAAGAGCTGTTTTAGGGTGAGATAAGGATTTGAGAATCCTGAGAATCCCGACAATCCAAGACTGTCATTTCCTTTCTCCACCCATGCAGTGAGGAGATGAGCTGTGCAATTGTAACTTGACTTGACCTTGAACTTGTGATGGACTCATGGCTGTTCTGAAAGACACAGTCGAGGCACACTGAGTCAACAATGGGAGTGTCACCAGGGAGGCCCTGTGTGTCTGCAGAATTGAAGGAAACAACTTGACCTGCCACGTAGTTGGACTGCCTGGGTCCTAAACCTAGCTCCACTGTTTATAGGTTTACACTTAACTTCTTTGTGCTTCCCTCTTACATCTGGGAAATGGAGCTGATGGTAGCCTGTTCATACACTTCCTACAGAGTCAGTGTATGTGGAGTGTTGGGAACTGGGAACCTCAGCCCACTGTTGGTGCTCCATAAACACTAACCACTGGCACAGGTGAAGGGCTTCCCTGGCGGCTGAGATGGTAAGGAATCTGCCTGCAATGCAGGAGACCCAAGTTTGACCCCTTGGCCAGGAAGATTCCCTGGAGAAGGGAATGGCTACCCACTCCAGTATTCTGGCCTGGAGAATCCCATGGACAGAGGGGCCTGGTGGACCACAGCCTGTGGGGTCACAAAGAGTCACACGCGACTGAGTGACTAGGCATAGCAGTCATGAGAGGAGCACACGGCTCTTGGGATCAGGCAGAGTCAGTCTTAGACTCTACTCTGCTTTTTCTTGGGCTGGTTGTTGTTTAGTCTGTAACTTGTGTCCAACTCTTTGTGACCCCGTGCACTCTAACCTGCCAGGCTCCTCTGTCCGTGGGATTCTCTAGGCAAGAAGACTGGAGTGGGTTGCCATGCCCTCCTCCAGGGGATCTTCCCCATCCAGGGGTCAAACCTGTGTCTCTTATGTTTACTGCATTGTCAGGTGGGTTCTTTACCACTAGTGCTATTCTTACGGGGGCGGCAAATTATTTACTCCTTCTGAGGCCCTGAGAGTTTTTTTCCAGTCCACAGAGTTTCAGACTTGCTTCAAGGACAAAAATCATCTTAGGTAAACAATGTGCAAAGTATAATGTGGTGAACATACTACATAAGTGCTCTTTCAAAGCTTGATTCTTTCCCAGAGAGGAGACAGTACACCTATGGTGTAAACTATTACTGTAATGTTACCATTTTCTCATCATTGTTTGGATCTTTTCCTTCATTTTTGAGGGGGGGAATGAGTCTTTCTAACATGTGTTTCACATAAACTGTTTTCCAGCGCTGGTGATCTCCCTTAAGATGTTGAAGTTGCAAACCCCATGTTTGGTGGATGGTGGGAAATGGAAGATTGTTAGTAAAAAGATGTAAGATTCCTCCTGGCTTGTCAAAAGGACAGTATTCTTGACATATCTGGGGGGATAAACAGACTGGAAACCTGCAAACATGCTTCTTCATTGTGATTATGTGGAAAGTGGCAGATTCTCAAGAGGAGGGGAAGGAAAATTATGCTGCGTAAGTATCCTCAAATATAGAAAGAAATATGAAACATCAGTTCAGTTCAGTCACTCAGTCGTGTCCGACTCTTTGTGACCCCATGAACTGCAGCACAGCAGGCCTCCCTGTCCATCACCAACTCAAACTCATGTCCTTGAGTCGGTGATGCCATCCAGCCATCCCATCCTCTGTCGTCCCCTTCTCCTGCCTTTGATCTTTCCCATCATCAGGGCCTTTTCCAATGAGGGCCTTTTTCGCATCAGATGGCCAAAGTGTTGGAGTTTCAGCTTCAGATCGTTCCTTCCAGTGAGTATTCAGGGTTGATTCCCCTTAGGATTGACTGGTTTGATCTCCTTGCTGTCCAAAGTGTATCTCTTCTTCACCACAGCCTTATTTGTAAAGGAGGACTCTGCCCCTCCCCCAAGCCAAAACTTTGTGTAATAGAGGTGGGGCCACCTGAGGCAGACTGGGCCGAGCAGGCCCTGTTTTCTGGGAACGTGGACTCGGGATGGGCAGGGAGGCCTGGATTTCCCTGTCCCACGGAGGCAGCGCAGAGGAAATCGGGAGATGAGACACAGGAAGAGGGCAGGGGAGAGAGCATTCCTCCCCGTTCCCATCCCTCGTCCCCTGGGGAAGCTGAGCTGAGCTTCCTGCCTGGGATTCCGTGAGATACCACTGTAACTGCACGGATCTCTCTCTCTCTCAAAACTAGCTCGAGGGAGTTTTGGTTCCCTCAGACCAAAACTCTACCCGCAGGAGTCATGTCTAAGCCTTGGAAGACTGGCTTCAAGCTATAGATCCAGGGGACAGCAGTATTAAGATTTTTCTCGGACTTGCTCCTCTCTCCTGACCCCTAGATTGTTTCAGGTAACTTTGTTATTAACAATAAGGTGAACTGCGGAAAGGAGAGTCATAACAAGAATGGCCTTGGGAGAAATGGCAGTGACGTCATGAGCTGCAAATTCCGTAACTTTCTGTGACCCGAATATCATGTCATGGGAAGATTTATGAACATTGATTGCTAAAGAAGTTCCCTGTGATAACAGCATTTAAATGAAATAGGAAGTTTCTGTTATAAACGTTAGAAAATAAACTTGAACATTTGTAGATAACTAAGGTACAATTCTTTCTTGTTTTGTAAGAAGGTGGTAGAGAATCACTCTCAGAATCATGTATCTGTTGTAAATCTTGCATCTGTAATATTTATTTCCCACAGTGGCGGACTACTGTTCAAACAGGGAAAAGAAGCTGCTTCCTCGGGGATGTGCCTTCCTGTGGCTTTGCACTGTTTAGGTGACAAGTAGACCTGCTTCCCAGGGCAGATCCCGGAATCTGAGTTTGTCCCTCATGTTTTCTGTAGAATTAGAATGAGGATGGTTCTTATTGACTTTGTCCTCACAAATATCCACTTTCATTTTCTAGATGCCTTTGTCTGCTATAGTGTACAACCTTCTTGTTTCATTTCAGTGTTAATTTTTAAAACAAGTCATTAAAATTCACCTGGTTTGATAATAAAATTCCAGGCCATTAATTCTTCCTGAAAATTAAGAATCATTTCCAAAATATGAAAGTTTTAAAATGGTTTGGAAATTGAATGTCAATTTATTAACAATTTAATAAATGCCAATTTATTTTTGCAAACCTGGTGATTCTACCAACTTCAGGATTCTTATTGCCAGTTCTGTTTTTCTCAATGTGATGGGAAATATGCATGTTACTAGCAAAAGGTCCATTCAGTTAGAAGATGGGAATGGGACCATTTCTTTGTAAGAAATGACAGTCGTAATTATCGGATGCAACGTTTTGGCTGACGCGGCCAGGGAGCCAGAGGATGGCTAGAGTTAATAGACTCGGTGCTGCTCTTTGATTGCACGCCTTGCTTTTCAGTAGCTGTAGGAGAACATGTGGAAAGTAAAGAGTGCTGGCGCCTGTTGACAGTGACCCTGTTTTCAGTTTCAATTAAAAAAATATCTGGAGATATTCTTGGAAAACCAGGCCAACCAGGGTTTTTCTAATGAGCTCTGGGATGATCACGTTTGAAACATTCTCAAGGATTTACTTAGGAACTGAATTTGTTTGCTATTACGAGGCTTATTTTGAGATGATTCATTCCGTGTGGGGATATTGTCCTTTCCTGAATCTAGGGATGAATCAAGGATGTTGTTATGCACTGATCAATACACTGAGGACTTCCCAGATATGGTCGATGACGCCATGGCTTTTTTTTCCCACTAAGAATAATTCGTGTCTGGAACACGGGGGCGGACTCCAGCTGGCTTCACCACAGCCTCAGCTGCAGCTTCACCTCCATGCTGGCACCACCGGTCTCCGCTTCCGGGTTGGGGAGGGCTGCCTATGCTTCAGTCTGATGCCGGTGTTTCCTGCTGCTGCTGCTGCCAAGCCCTTCAGTCATGTCCGACTCTGTGCGACCCCATAGACGGCAGCCCACCAGGCTCCGCCGTCCCTGGGATTCTCCAGGCAAGAACACTGGAGTGGGCTGCCATTTCCTTCTCCAATGCATGAAAGTGAAAGTGAAGTCGCCCAGTCGTGTCCAACTCTCAGCGGCCCCATGGACTGCAGCCCACCAGGCTCCTCCGTTCATGGGATTTTCCAGGCGAGAGTACTGGAGTGGGCTCCTGTTGCCTTCTCCTAGTCCCAGATATTTATTCATTGAATGTGGTTGCTTTCAGCTCCCCTGAGGCATCAAGTCACCACCCACATTCACGCCCAGCCAGTGTTTTGATCAGGGATTCTATATGGTGAGGATAGATTTTGACAGGCAACTGTCAGCTCATGCAACACACCTTGACCTGGCCGGTGTTCCAGGCTGCTAGGGTTGAACAGTGTGCTTGTTCAAAACCTCCAAAAAAACAGATGGAAGGGGATATTCCTGGAGGTTGCCTGGTCTTTGCTAGCAGTATAAGAGGGTGAAGGGAGGGAGTGTTGTGTGGAGGGCAGAGGAGGGAGTTTGGTGGGGAGCCTCAGAATCGAGGGCTGTCAGGATAGGAAGAACAGTGAGGAAAGCGATGGCTCACACTGCAGAGGATGCTTAAGGTTTTTTTTTTTTTTAATGCCTTGTTAAACCATTAAATTGTTCTTTCCTCAGATGTTTTCTTGCATTTTCTTTTGAAGGTTAGGAACCAATGACCATGCTGCATAAGCAGAAAAACTTGGAGCTTACATAAAGGGTATAATGATGTTATCAATAAAATTTAAAACCAGAATTACCATAGTGATACATATTTAATTACAGGCACACTTCTTGCTGTGTTGTTTGGTAATAACGGGAAGCGAATCACAGAGAGGATGGCTGGTGTTACTTTTAATAGGGGAGGGAACTAATATTTATGGAACTCCTCCTATCTAATAGGCTCCGTGCTGGGTGCCTTACATATATTGTCTTATTTAGTGTGGTGTGCAACAAGGCCTTTCCAGGGCCCCGTGGTGGGCGGAGGAGGCAGTTACTGCTCTGGGTCCCTTGGAAGACCAGGGTTCTCTTTCCTTGGGCAGGGGTGCATGTTTTCATGACGGTTTCAGGACCGTTGCCCTGTCTCAGGTTCCGAAGTTTGGGCGTCTTGGGCGCTGGAAGCGTGGTCACACTCGGACCCACACTTGGACCCGCTGACATCTGACTGACCTTACCTTCAGGTTTCACGAAGGGCTGGGAGCTCACCTGGCAGGCAGCCTGTGCTCCAGCCTCCAGATCAGAATTCTGTTCGAATTCAAGGAAGCATAACCTGGAGCAGCCCCTTGTTTGAGTTTGAGGGAACGTGCGTGGGCAAACCAGGGCAGCCCCCAGCCCCGCTGCCGCATCCCCCAGGCAGTCACACGAAGGCGAGCCCTGGGCTTCGAGCCGCGCGCCCTCCGCCCTTCACCTTCCCGTGCCCTGCAGAACATGCGTGTCAACAGTGCCGGCCATGTACTCTTTAGACGGTGCCTTTTTAACGTTTTGGGACTAGGGGATTCTTTGAAAGTCATAACAGTCTTGACTCTGCGCCCCAGAAAAATATACCAATATTTACACTGGAAGCGAAGACTGCTTGATTTAGAGATTCACACAAACTGCTCTGGGAAAACCTCTGGGGGCATGGGGTGGGTGGGTAAGGACAGTGTATCAGCCGTTTATTTTTCAGTAGGGTTATTTCGTTCATTTGCTTACCTGAGCTGTGCTTAAGGCGGCAGGGGCTGATGAGAGAAGACGGGTGGGTGGTAGCGTAAGAGATCATTTTGAAGCAAGAGACCTTGGGAGGCCCGGTGGGGGTGGGGAGCCTACAGTGAAGGCTTGGCGTGTGGTCAGGTGCGCAGTCTCGTGGTGTGGTCCACGGACAGCGCATGGGCATCACCCAGGGGCTTGTTGGAGATGCAGGATTGTAGACCCCACCCCAGATGTGCTGAGTCAGAACCTGCGTTTTCACAAGCTCTCTCCTTCGAGTTTGAGGAGCGTGGGTGTAAACTGAGGACCGAGGAGGGGAGTGGGGAGCCGGGCCTGAGCTCAGAGGAAGCCAAGGACAGGAGAGCCGTGTGAGGATGCTTCTGAAGGCACCTCTGAGTGCCCCTCAGGAAGGGAGAAGGAGCCAAGACAGGAGGGGGAGCGACAGAGGGCAGGACATAGAAGGGGTCCTCAGGGGGAGTGGGAAAGCTGTAAGTGGGAAGAATAGGATGTATTTAAACACAGGCTCAGAATTGCAGCGAAAATGAGTTGTTTACTACAAGATGTTGGGGCTTCCCAGGTGGAGCTAGTGGTAAAGAATCTGCCTGCCAATGCAGGAGACACAGGAAGACATGGGTTCGATTTCCGGGTCAGGAAGA
The DNA here is from genome assembly GCF_023699985.2 of Odocoileus virginianus. NCBI lineage: Eukaryota > Metazoa > Chordata > Mammalia > Artiodactyla > Cervidae > Odocoileus > Odocoileus virginianus. The sequence continues at coordinate 554,270 of NC_069695.1, forward strand.
TCCTTGGAGAAGGAAATGGCAACCCAGTATCCTTGCCTGGGAATTCCCATGGGCAGAGGAGCCTGGTGGGCTACAGTCCATGGGGCCACAGAGGGTCCGATGCGACTGAGCACACACTACAATTATGGAATCACGAATGGTACATAACTTAGTGTGAACTATGTTTTCTAAACATTCAACTGGTATCAAAGAATTGTCATGCTAAATTACTTATGATATTTATGGAGTGCATTAGGCAGGCTTCCATCTCATCCCTTGGATGAATCTTCTGAAGTTGTAATTTTGTTTTCTTGAAGCATAAGCCATTCAAGATGGGTTACTTGAAAGTCTCGAAGATCTTGAATTATTAGTTCCTGTTATTAGCAGCTGTCATTGACATGCCTTAGATGCCCTCTGCTCTGTTCCAAGAGAACCTTTATCAAATACTTGTTGGGCACATTACATTAGTAACTGTTGCTTGATCTCTAGCTTCCTTTGTTTTGTGAAGGAGGCAACTAAAAAGAAATTATAATCTCTGGATCAGAGAGAGAATAACACTGTCATTTTGGTAAAGTTACAGGTTATATTCTGTTACTAATGCTAGATAATGCTAGATACGTGTTAGGGGTTGAATTGTATACACTCCAAAAAGATGCTGAATACCTAGCCTCTGGTATCTGTGAACATGGCCCTATTTGGACATAGAGCCTTTGCAGGCATAATGGAGTTACAATCAGGCCATGAGGGTGGGCCCTGATCCAACATGACTGATGTCCTCATCAGAAGGTGGAAGGCAGACACCCAGAGGGAGGGTGGTCGTGAGGAGGCGGAGGGTAGAGTGATGCTGCCTCAAGGTCAGGGGACCCCCGGGGCCATCAGAAGCCGAAAGGCAAGGAAGGGTCCTCCCCAGGTGGCTTGGAGGGAGCACGGCCTGCCGAAACCCTGACCCTGGACTTAGAGCCAGTTTCTGTTGTTCAAAGCTACCTGGTTTACGGTGCTTTGCAGTGGAAGCCTAGGAAACTAATGTACCATGCCTAGCTGTTTTTCTATAGTTAGTCATCATTTTGATCCAATTTTGAATTCGTTAGTTTTGTATACTCCTGTTTGAGATGGAATACTCATTAAATAAACTAAAATATTTTCTGAATCAACACTAAATTTGAATCCTCTACTTGAATTGGCTGCAGGTATACTTTTTATATAATCTAGATATGCAGTAGTTCAAATTTATCTTTTCATAAAATGCCAACATTGCTTTTATGTTATCTTAGTAAAAATATAAATAAAAATGCCATCCGGTTTATTAGTACTTTGTGTGTGTGTGTGTGTGTGCGTGCGTGCACGCCCAGTTGCTTCCGTCAGTTGGAGTCTTTGTGACCCCATGGACGGTAGCCCTCCCGGCTCCATGGGATTTCCCAAGCAAAAATACTGAAGTTGGTTGCCATTACCTTCTCCAGGGGATCTTCCTGACCTGGGGGTTAAACCCCCATCTTCCTGTGACTCCTGCATTGCAGGAAGATTCTTTACCCACTGAGCAACCTGAGAAGCCCTTAACACTGACTACTAAATAAGATTCTGATTCAAAAATACTGAAAGATGCATTTAATCCTAAATCAGTAAATTATTAAAAATTAAATGAAAAAAAAAGCATTTAAACAGTGTTTGTCATTAGTAGCTACTGATGTCTAGAATATCTAACATTGGGGGAATAAAGTAGCAAAAACATAAGGGAAACACAATTGGCTAAGGAAAAAGGAAACTGCAAAACAGCTTATGTAATAGATACACCATATGGTCAAGGGATGTCAAAAATCTCAGATTTATTTTGAGACCAGAGTCAGCCTGATCCTGAAAATTACCTTTAAGAAAGGAAGGTCGAGTTGCCGGTCCCCCCCCGGATGGGTTTCCTGAGCGGGAAGCCCAGGACTGCATTGACGGCAGAGACGACCCTATTCTGAGCCGCCCTGGGCTGGGCGCGGGCGGCCTCTGCGGTGCTGGCCCATCACTTGTGCTATGACTCCCCCTGCACTGCATGGGCTTCTCTGACTGGCTCCTCACTTAAAGGAGATCCCACGACACCTCCCCCTTTTGTCATTTGCCTAAAGTCTGCTGTTTTGAACTCAGCGCCAGGAAGACTGGTTACAAATGTACCCAGGAGAACCTCAGAGATGTCTCTGAGATGTGACTGTCATTGCAGAATGTCATCAAGGTCACTTGTATTTATTTTTTCCTAAATAGTTTCTTGACTTTAAAATGCCTTTGGAATTTCCAGCTCAAAATTCTAATTCCTTTCAGTGAGCTCAGTCTTATGCAAAACTTGCTTCCCGCCTGCCAAATTGAAAGCATCTGGATGGAATACTGAATTTAGGTCATTTTTTCCCCCTAATGTGTCCTTCTTTAGAAGAAAGGAAATCAAATCCAATAACATCACAAGAGAAGAGGGTAAAATATTTCCAACAAGAGTTTCTTGTTTCAACAGTTGTTTGCAATGAAGTGTGTGACACTCTCTTCCCTGTCTCTGCCTCTCCTACAGCCAGATCTCAGTGGTTGATTTGAATTTTTAAAGGCTTCCCTGATAGCTCAGTTGGTAAAGATTCCTGGATCTGGAAGATATCCTGGAGAAGGAATGGGCTACACACTCCAGTATTCTTGGGCTTCCCTTGTGGCTCAGCTGGTAAAGAATCCACCTGCAATGCCGGAGACCTGGGTTCAATCCCTGGTTTGGGAAGATCCCCTGGAGAAGGGAAAGGCTACCCACTCCAGTAGACTGGCCTGCAAAATTCCATAGACTGTACAGTCCATGGGGTTGCAAAGAGTCAGACACGACTGAGCAAGTTTCACTTTCACTTCACAGTCTTTTACTTTCCATTATCTCTATAGTACCATCCTCTGCTAAGGGGGAAGACTAGAGTATTCCAATTCCTGAGGTTAACCAAGGCGGATTTTCCATCTTCCCAGTGGAGGCTCTGGGCGAAGTACAGACAGGGCTTCTTCGACTTGAAAGTGCATAGGAATTCTCTGAGGGTCTTGTTAACGTGCAGATTTTATTAGATCAGCCTGGGGTGGGGCTTGAGCTTTTGCATTTCTAAAATACTCCTAGGTGGTATAAGAGCTGCTAGTTCATAAAAGACATCTAGAGGGGCACTGCATGGTCCACTTTGGGAGTATCTAGCTTCAGGTTCACTTTCGTGGCTTAGTCTCTCTCTTGTCACCTGGCTATTTCTGGGCTTGATACATTGAGGGCATATAGGATTTAGCATTGAGTAATGGCACCCCACTCCAGCACTCTTGCCTGGGAAATCCCATGGACGGAGGAGCCTGGAGGCTACAGTCCATGGGGTGGCGAAGAGTCGGACACGACTGAGCGACTTCACTTCCACTTTTCACTTTCATGCACTGGAGAAGGAAATGGTAACCCACTCCAGTGTTCTTGCCTGGAGAATCCCAGGGACAGGAGCCTGGTGGGCTGCCGTCTGTGGGGTCACACAGAGTCGGACACGACTGACGTGACTTAGCAGCAATGGCAACCCACTCTAGTACTCTTGCCTGGAAAATCCCATGGACAAAGGAGTCTCAGGGACAGGAGCCTGGTGGGCTGCAGTCCATGGGGTCGCACAGAGTCGGACATGACTGAGCGACTTCACTTCCATGCATTGGAGAAGGAAATGGCAACCCACTCCAGTGTTCTTACCCGGAGAATCCCAGAGGTGGAGGAGTCTGGTGGGCTGCCGTCTGCGGGGTCGCAGAGTCGGACTCGACTGCAGCGAGAGCAGCAGCAGCAGTGTCTCCCACATTGTAGGGCTTTCCAGGGGGCGCTCTCAGGTCAGTCCAGCCGCTCAGTCGTGTCCGACTCTGCGACCCCATGCACTGCAGCATGCCAGGCCTCCCTGTCTGTCACGAGCTCCCAGAGTTTACTCAAACTTATGTCCATCCAGTCGGTGATGCCATCCAACCATCTCATCCTCTGTCGTCCCCTTCTACTCCCACCTTCAACCCCTCCCAGCATCAGGGTCTTTTCCAATCAGTCATTTCTTCGCATCAGGTGGCCAAAGTATTGGAGTTTCAGCTTCAGCGTAAGTCCTTCCAATGAATAATCAGGACTGATTTCCTTTAGGATGGACTGGTTGGATCTCCTTGCAGTCCAAGGGACTCTCAAGAGTCTTCTCCAACACCACAGTTCAAAAACATCAATTATTTGGCGTTCAGCATTTTTTATAGTCCAACTCTCACATCCATACATGTCTACTGGAAAAACCATAGCTTTGACTAGGTGGGCCTTTGTTGGCAAAGTGATGTCTCTGTTTTTTAATATTCTGTCTAGGTTTTTCCTAGCCTTTCTTCCCAGGAGCAAGCATCTTTTAATTTCATGGCTGTAGTCACCATCTGCAGTGATTTTGGAGCTCCCCAAAATAAAGTCTCTCACTGTTTCCCTATTTATTTGCCATGAAGAGATGGGACCAGATGCCATGATCTTAGTTTTCTGAATGTTGAGTTTTAAGCCATCTTTTTCACTCTCGTCTTTCACTTTCATCAAGAGGCTCTTCTTCCCTTTCTGCTATAAGGGTGGTGTCATCTGCATATCTGAGGTTATTGATATTTCTCCTGGCAATCTTGATTCCAGCTAGTGCTTCATCCAGCCCAATGTTTCTCATGATGTACTCTGCATATAAGTTAAATAAGCAGGGTGACAATATACAGCCTTGACGTACTCCTTTCCCGATTTGGAACCAGTCTGATGTTCCATGTCCAGTTCTAACTGTTGCTTCTTGACCTGCATACAGATGTCTCAGGAGGCAGGTTAGGTGGTCTGGTATTCCCATCTCTTGAAAAATTTTCCACAGTTTGTTGTGATCCACACAGTCAAAGGCTTTGGCCTAGTCAATAAAGCAGGTGGTGCTAATGGTAAAGAACCTGCCTGCCAATGCAGGAGACATTAGAGACGTGGGTTCGATCTCTGGATTGGGAACATCCCCTGGAGGAGGGCATGGCAGCAACCCACTCCAGTGTTCTTGCCTGGAGAATCCCACAGACAGAGGAGCGTGGTGGACTGCAGCCCATAGGGTCGCAAAGAGCCAGAAACGACTGATGTGACTTAGTACAAGTGCAGTGTCTCCCACACATGGAGGTGATGTCACCATTTCCCTTTTTCTATATTCCTGTTCTGTCCCTACTAAGTGTTCTGAGTGTTCAAAAATCAGTGCACATAGAAGCTCGCTATTACAGAGAAACCATTTTTAACTGAGTAGAGAGAGGGAAAACAAGGAAAGATTTGTATCTACATTGATCGAACCTATATTCCATCATCAAAGAATTCAGAATTTAATTTTACCAGAGGTGATAGTTTCTTTAGTATTTACTTAGCATTAAGGTAAGTAATAGTCAGAATGATACCAGGTTGAAGCATATTTAATTTTTAGCTTCCTAAGTGCTCTAAATAAAAGAGATTGTAATAATATGACCCAAGCTATTATATCCCCAGTGGCACTTAAGACTGATAGATATAATGTTCCACTTAGGAGCTATCATGGTACAATTAACTGGATGGTATTAAAAAGAAGTTTCTTAAAACAGTTAATGTTGTAAAGCTATTTAGAAATAGATCTGTGCTTCTCAAGTAAATACAAACAAGGACTCCAGTGATTTTAGTGGATAATACAAGAAATCAACAAGCCCAATTCTAGTTTCCCATGGATGAGATTTAAACAGCAAATCTATGCTACTTTAGGCAATTAACATAAAATATACTTAAATTTGGAAGATTTACTCTGTCATCACCTTCCCACACAATAAACGCAGTTCCCAGGCTCCTTTGCCTTCATTAATTCACATGGCATTGCTGACGTCTGCTCTCCGCTGCTTAAGCACAGCCTACCTTCAAGTTAAGTTCCTGCATCAGGGCTCTTTAGCTTCTGTTCAGATCCTGAAGGAATCACAGGATACACACATTACGAGCCTTTCAGCCTGATTCTCTAGCCCTGAGGGAGGCTCTGTTGGTGTGTGCTGAATCAAAGAGGTTTGTGGAGAACAATTTCTTGCCTGTCGTCTGGCAGAGCTCATACCCAGCTGCCTGGCCCTGGAAAGGAGAGGGATATGATGGGCCTCATGTGAGAGGAGATGCTTTCCGAGATGTCTCTCAGACAGGCTATCTTCCTGACTCCCCTTCCCAAATGTTACAGGAGTGGGGCTAATAAATTGTGATTCAGGGCTATATAAACCATGAACAATTTCAGATACTATGGTATCTTTTTTTTTTGGAAATGAGTGTTTAGTTGTTGTTGTTCAGTCGCTAAGTCGTGTCTGACTCTTTTGCGAACCCATAGACCACCAGGCTCCTCTGTCCATGGGATTTCCCAGGCAAGAGTATTGGAGTGAGTTGCCATTTACTTCTCCTGACTCAGGGATTGGACCCGTGTCTCCTGCATTGGCCAGTGGATTCTGTACCAAATGGGCTACTATTCTCCTTAACCAAGGAAAACCCTATTCTTAGAGTGAATGTTGGTTCAATATCGTAAACACTAACAGTAAACTGAGACGAAGGACCATGAAGGTTATAGAGGAGAGAAGGCACAGATGGAGAGGGTCTGATACCAAGAAAAAGGCAGACAGACGGGAGGATAAATAGTCACGGAGAGACGATGAGAAGATGCAGAGACAGAGGAAAGAGCAGAGCAGAAAGACACTGCCATGTTTAAACATGCCGTGATAAGCTCTGTGTGTTTTCTTTAAGTGTTTGAAGGAAATCTAGTTCCTTTGCTTATACAAGGAGTCAATTCAGGATCCAGTCTGCCCGCTGGAGAATCTCATTTGAGAGTGAGCTATATCATACAGAAGAGGGGCAGCAGCAACGTGAGGCTGACCGGGAAATGCAGGTGGACGGTGTGGCCGTGGAGGCTCTGGGCCTGAGTGGACAGGAAACGGGGAGGGGTGAGCAGGCTGGTGAATCAGCTTCCTGTGTTTTCACAGTGTTTGACTCCAGAAAGCACTTAATTCCCACACAAAGAGCTAGATCTTGTCATATGTCTACCAAACCATGTGGAGATCACAGAATACCTAGGCCAAGTCCTGTTTTGTATTTGGTTACCTGAAAGAAGGAAAGACAGATTTTGTGCCTGTTACTTACCATCAACTGTGCTAAAACTTATTATCTGGCAACCTCTTGGATCCCATTACTACCTAGGAGCAAATAAGAGGAATGGGGCTAATCAAAGTATAGCCTAGAGGATTGAGGCTGGCAACTGACTGGGGAATAGGACCACTCCAATCTGTACACTTACAAAGTGATAGTGTCACAGGAGACCATTTGGCTTGGACAGGAAAGGTCTCCTGCAATGCAGATGACTTGGGTTCGATCCCTGGGTCGGGAAGATTCCCTGGAGAAGGGAGTGGCTACCCACTCCAGTATCCTTGCCTGGAGAATTCCATGGACAAGGAGCCTGGCAGGTGAGAGTCCATGGAGTCGTAAAGAGTTAGACACGACTGAGCTAATACTTCCACTTTCAGGGGACATTTTTAGTGAAGCTGGATGCAGAATTTAAACTTACACACCTCTCTTAAAACATTTTCAGTAACTTATGAAAAATTCTTTCTAAAACAAAGGCTCATCATGGAGATTATGTTACAATTTATATAACAAATATTAACTTGAGATAAAATTAAAGGATCTTTTTTTTTTAATGTCCTTTAGCACAGAAGTGTATAGCATTTGTTTTTCATGGTAACCTATAGTTTTTTGTTTGCTTGTCTAACTCATATTCTCATAATATCTTCACACTCCCACATTCCCACATTTGGCAAATAATTGTATACTTGTGGAAGAAATAAAATGTTGTAAAAAATATTATTAAGATAATAACATGAACTTACAGTGGTTTTATAATTAGCCATATTGAAGAAATCAAAATATGGAATAAATTACTCAAAAACTATGTCATCTTAAAATGATTTAATTATGCACATTCACATTTAAAAAGTAGAGTTGACCTCCTTTCCAAAAAAATAATTTCATTAATGGCTCCAGAATCTTTATCTTACAAACTATCCTATTAAAACTTTTACCCATCAATCATACTTTTTAATTAACTAAACTGCAGACTTTATTTAGATTTCTCCAATTTTTTCATTAATGTCTGTTTTCTATTCTAGGATTCAATCCAAGATCCCACACTGCCTTTAATTGTCATGTCTCTTTAGTCTCCTTCAGTCTGTGTCATTTCCCAGAGCCTTCTTAGTCTTTTGCGATATTGAACAAAATGATGTAGCCATCAGTTTTGTTGGAAATGGTTTGCAATTGTTGTCTTTAGCTTGGTTTCTGGTGGAAGAGTTTGGGGATAATTCTAAGTGGTGGTAAAATATCTGTGGTAAATATTATTTTTTAAAGAGATATAAAATAATCCCATATAGAAAGTACATAAAAACAATAATATAACATACATACATAGAGTTATGAAGACTAAAAATGTATAGGGCAAACATGAAAAAAATGATAAGATTCTAATAATGAATATAAGAGCTGAATGAAAGGAGGCTGTACCTCTGGAATACTATTGGGTGGGGGTTTGAAAAATTATTTTAAGTTTATCTGGAATTAGCTGGGTGGTGTGGGAGAAGAGGAGTGCTGTTTGCCCTTCTAGATATTAAATGTGTTTTAAAACTATGATAATTCAATCGTTATGGTACTAAGGACATAACACAAAAAGGTCAATGAAACAACACAAATTTCAGAAATAGCCAACTGCACATAGAAACTTAGAATACAAAACAGGTATTTCAATTTCTATAAAGAGAATGTTCCTCAAAATATAAAACCTAAACAGTAATGTGCCATTAAATGCTTTACAACCAGGTCCCTGAAAAAAACTGTATGCAAATATATATATGTACATAAATATTATGCATTTTTTACTAAAATAGATGATACCTAGCATACAATTTAAAAATAAAAATACACAATACTCTTTATTGTCAATAAATGTTATTAACGTAATCAAGTTTTGTAATGTAATTTTTCAGAATGCTTTTTTTGATTTATTTCTAACTTTGAACTTACAGTCAATATTCAGCCATGATTTTTGACACATGGAGTTGCATCTCAGTCTGCTAACTCTTTTCCCAATAAATATACTGTTATTAAATCTGATATGTGTATTAAATCTGTTAAGCTTCTTTTCATCCCCTTCTCATTAATTAACTAAGAACTCAGTTTCAGAACTAAATCAAACCCTGGTTTGTAGCACTAGCTGATTTCTGTGGTGTAAATACTCCCTTCACGACCAATTTTAAGCTACCAATGGTGTCACTGAATGTGGAGTTGGGAAAAGATGTGGAATAGCACACTACTATATCCACTATCTGCATATTGTAGTCATAACTAATTTTGAAAGTACAGATAATAAGAACGTTTAGTAAAGTAACTAGTATTTATTGATTTTGTTTTAAATATAATTTAATTGTAAGTTTATGTAATTTTTAAATAATGACTACATTTTATGATTGATCACTGAGGTCTTAATCCTGTAGATCACTGTTTCAAAGACGGGACCACAAAGTAAAATACTGGAAACTTTCTAAAATATTTAGACTGTAAAGCAAGTTAAAAAATAAGATGAAAAATCAGAAAATAGATTAATTACTTCTCTGGTGGGCAATTTAGCAATACATATCAAAATATAAAATTTTCCATTTCTTTGATCAAACTTTTCCTTCATCCGTTAATTCCTCATATTTTTTGAGCACCTATTACGTTGCAGGAACTTCTAAGAATTAATTTTACAAGCATATAAAGACCTGTAAGATAGGAGAGCTGCCTCAATGTTTTATAGTAACAAAGCATTAATAAAATATAAGTGTTCATCAATAAGGGATTGGTTAAGTAAATGATAGTTCATTGATATGATTGTAACCATTAAGAATGAAGCTATAGATCAATAATGTTCATTGTAATGGAAATATGTCCATGGTGCATTTAAAAGCAAAAATCAGCAAGTTTTAAAAGTGTATATGGTATGATTCCATTTTGTAAGGAATAATTATATCTCTAATACATGCACATACAGGGACTTCCCTGTAGCTCATATAGTAAAGAATCTGCCTGCAATGCATGAGGCCGTGGTTCTATCCCTGGGTCGGGAAGATCCCCTGGAGAAGAAAATGGCAACCCATTCCAGTATTCTTGCCTGGAGAATCCCTATGGATAGAGGAGCCTGGGGCTACAGTCCATGGGGTCTCAGTCAGACATGACTGACTAACACTACTACTACTGTACATGGACAGATAAGTATACAGAAAGTCAGGAAGGATTTGAACAAGCTATTAATAAGAGGCAAATTTTTCTCTTCTGAATAAATGGTTTTATAATGAACATGTATTACTTCTTAAAAATAACACTGAAACTCTTTCCATTAAAAATTGTGATAAATATGTCCATCATAGATGAATCATGTTCTAGAGGAAGGACTTTAGGCTTTGGACTAAAAGTCTTGTTTGGAGTTCATAGTACCATTTTCTCTAGTTGAGTACCTATTTGAAAAACCCCATAATAAATAGTAAAGTTAAAAAAAGAGAGGTTTGAATTTCAGTTTCACTTCTTTTAGGCTATGTGACCTTGATTGAGATAACTGCTCTGAGCCTCATTGTTCTTTCTGAGTGGCAGGATAGACGGCATTCTTTATTCATTGGTGACTTGGCTCAAAGTCAGAATGTTCTGTTGCTTAGTTTCTCTACTTGGGGAGTGTTGCTAACAATGGAAATGGTGGTAATGGTTGTATCTACCTCATAGAATCATTGTGTTAAACGAATTAAAATGCATGCCTGTCATTGAACAAATTTTGATTATCTTCATTATCTGCAAAATGGGTTGATGGTGATGACAGTGATGCTAAAACACACCCGGACGATTTGTTAAATACTTAATATTTAGACCAAATGCTAGTTGCATCTACATTAAAACACAGCCTGAGTAAGATTTCTTCAAGAGAATGGCCAATGTAATTTATTTATCTCATGTCACATCTAGAAATTAGATAACAGGAGGTTGAATGCAAACTTTGGATTTTGACTCATTGAATAAAATACCCTTTCTCTGTTCAGTTATCCAATATACTATTTCAAAATCTGGACTGCCATATTTAACAGCAGAAATATTTCTATATAATTTTATTTTGAGAAATCTCTATTGGATCATCATAATTCTTTATTATTCCATTAACTCAAAACAATTTGTACTGCCTCACTTGATATTCTCTGTAAATGGAGGCGATGCAATTACGGTATTTTAAATAATTTAAAGTGCCATGTTCCCTACTACCCATCCATTTGTGTATATATTATTCTGTGTGCATACCTATGGGATGCCAACACACGGCCTAGTCCTTCAGTATGGAGCCATTAACCATGGGAGGATCAGAAACGATGTATATATTAATGATGTATTTTAATTTAACACATGACAGCAAGGGAAGGCTGAGTGACACATCATATTTAGCTACAAATAAGGGAAGAACTCATTGCTTAGGAGTGTTCGAGTCACAGGTGAATAGAATAGGTTTTTATTCCTTCCCTGACAGAATAAATTTATCTCCTTAAAAGTCACCTTTATGCTTTCTACTTATCATCAGGAAGGCTGCATTCTGTATTTCAATTTTATGTGGACAAGACATTAATTTTAAGTGAAAGACATTGTTCCGTGCTGGAATTAAATGAGGCCATTATTGGTTTGAGTGCTAAAGATGTGTCTGTGGCGGGGGTGGGGGGGGGGTGTTCAAGCTCATGTTTGGCTTTAATGAGAAAAGTGCTATGTGAATATGGTCCTCTTAACTTTTTTGGCAGTGAAAGCAGAGTCTAAATGGGGCCATACAGTTGAAAGCGATCAGCAGCCTCCCTAAGTGTCTAGAGTCAGAGTATACATATGCTATCAGATAGGGGGTGTATGCAGGAATAGATGGGTCCTTTCTCAGTGGAGAGATGGATATGGCCACTGATAACTGATTTTAGATAGAGGAGCTCAGAAAGCATTAACTTCTGCTATTGAGAAAGGAACTTCAGAGGTCATCTAGTTTAAACCAAAGTTGCATCCTTTCAAGAATCATGTCTCTCCATTTCTTAAACACCCCCAGAAAGAGATTTTGCCACTCCTCCCAATACATAAATGTCATCAAATTGGCAGGAAAGAGAGAAAGCTGGTGATTAGAACAGGATGAATATTTAAAACAACTTTAACGCATTCTATATCTGAGAGAAAATAAATGAGGTTCCTTCAAATAAGGCCAAGAAGACCCATTCAGCTCTATTCAGGGCAAATTCAGGTGACTGTAGAGGAGCACAAGCTAATTATAATTAAATAGTGCCTCGCTCTCCTTCCTGCTAGACCCACACTTCCTGAAAGGCAGCTTGATAGCATTTTCACTTTCTCACTTCCCATTCACTCTGCAACCTAGTGATAGCTGACTTTTGCTTCTCTAATCAATTGAAATGGTTTTTGAAACTCACCCAAGGTGTTCCTTCCCAGTGTATAGACACTTCACAGGCTTCTGTTATTTGACCTCTCTGCTGTATTTGAGAGAGGAGGAAGGTGTTTACAAGTATTCTGAAATACACAGTTTCCCATTATTCTGCTAAATAGTGTTATGGGGTGAGGGCTGGTCTTTCTAAAGCTTCCTTTCTAAAACAAGGGAGGCTGATTGGTCCTAATCATTAGTCTTCTTTTCCTTTTGCTTTTGATATTTAACTAGCATTAAGTCAAGCACTGTGTTGCTTTACAAATGTTTTGTGATTTAATGCCCCCAAAATAGAAGGGAGGCAGCATTAAAGAGTCAGACAAGACTGAGCACAAGCGCGCACATCAGCATCACCTTCATTTTACAGAAGAGAAAACTGAGGTTCATAGTGGTAAGCTACTTGACTGGAGTTATGTAGCTTCTTGGGGCTTCCCAAGTGGGGCTAGTGGTAAAGAACCTGCCTACCAATGCAAGAGATGTAGGAGACATGGGTTCAATCCCTGGGTCAGAAAGATCCCCTGGAGGAGAGCATGCCAACCTACTCCAGTGTTCTTGCCTGGAGAATGCCATGGGCAGAAGAGACTGGCTGGCTAAGCTCCATAGGGTTGCAAAGAGTTGGACAAGTGTTGCTTCAGTCGAAGCAACTTAGCATGCATTAGTGTGTGTGTAGCTCTTTAATGCGTAGTGTGGTGGCACTTGGATTTAAACTAGCCTTGGGCCCTTGTCCAGTATAGCACAGCAGAAGACAGCTGAGAGGAGCAGAAATCAGCTGCTCAGGGCATATGTTGCAGCGGCAGGAGTGAAGTGTAAGTGCAGGTCGTCGTCGCTGTTCTTTAGTCACTAAGTCGTGTCCAACTCTTTTGTGACTCCATGGACATTGCCCACCAGACTCCTCTGTCCATGGGATTTTCCAAGCAAGAATACTGGGGGGGGGGGGGGGTTGCCATTTCCTTCTCCGGGGACCTTCCCAACCCAAGGATTGAACATGAGTCTCATGCATTGGTAGATGGATTCTTTACCACTGAGCCACTCAGTTCAGTTCAGTCGCTCAGTCACGTCTGACTCTTTGCAACCCCATGGACTACAGCACTTCAGGTCTCCCTGTCCATCACAAACTCCCAGAGTTTGCTCAAACTCATGTCCATTGAGTTGGTGATGCCATCCGACCATCTTCTCCTCTCTCATTGTCTTCTGCTGCCCTCAATCTTTCCCAGCATCAGGGTCTTTTCCAATGAGTCAGTTTCTTTGCATCAGGTTGCCAAAATATTGGAGTTTCAGCTTCAGCCCTTACAATTAATATTCAGGACTGTTTTCCTTTAGGATTTATTGGTTGGCTCTCCTTGCAGTCCAAGGGACTGAGTGACTAGGGAGCCCATAAGTACAAGTGGTAGACTGTTATTAGGCTGAACACATTGGGACTGAAAAAGTGTGTGCCTGAGTCAATAAAATGACTTCAGACCAACTGCCTAGGAGAGCAGAGAACAACTTCTCTTTCTGAAGAGATTTTTGATTTAACTCATCATACTCATAATGACTAATTAAATGTCTCTTCACCCCATAGGTCATTCTTTTGCTTTTTTTTTTTTGTTAGATATTTGAAATACAACTTTACTCTGATTCTAAACGGAAAGGAATGGGAATGACAGTAACAAACAAGATTGCACCTCTCATATTGTCATGCGACTACAGCAGTCTTATATTTGAAAGTCAAGGAGTAAACAACTGTGTTCCAAAACACCTAAATATGCAGGTCCAAAAACTGAATTTTTTTTTTTTAACTTCCACATTCACTCCAAAGCTCTATTTCCTTCAGCATCCAAAGATTAAGCACATGTTCTGCTTAGCTATATAATAAAGTGGCAAACACACTGCACCACTGACATCACAGGACAGTTGCCTATAAAACTAGACTTCTGATGCTGGGCCCCAGCCTTACTTCCTCACAGGCTATCTTCTTCATCTGGGAGAGCAGCTGTCTGAGCAACCTCTAAATCGTGCTCAAGCTGTGCTGCCAAGGCTGGGTCCATGACCACCTCTGGCAGGGCAAGAGCAGGCATGGCGACAAACTCCAAGTTAGGGTCTCCTATCAGTTTTCTAGAAAGCCAGAGGAAGGGCTTTTCAAAGTTATAGTTACTTTTGGCATAAATGTCATAGTACTGGAGATTCTTCTTTCGGTGGAAGGCAACTGACTTGGCCTTAACCTTTCTGTCCTTAATATCCACTTTGTTGCCACACAACAGAATAGGGATGTTCTCACACACTCGTACCAGATCTCTATGCCAGTTAGGCACATTCTTGTAAGTAACTCTCGATGTTACGTCAAACATCACATTGGCACACGGAGCTTGTATGCAACAGCCATCTCTCAGTCCACAAACTTCTCCTGACCAGCCGTATCCCACACATTGAACTTAATCTGTCCTCTGTTGGTATGGGACTCAAGAGGATGGACTTCAACACCAAGGTAGCTACATACTTCTCAAATTCACCAGTCAGATGACGTTTCACGAATGTAGTTTTTCCAGTACCACCATCACCAACCAATACAAGTTTGAGCTGAACTTGGGGTTCTCCTTGAGCAGCCATTACATGTTACTTCCAAAAGCGTCTCCGCGCCCATCTAACTGAGGGCTGGAAAGATGGCAGAAGCGCAATTCAAGGGCCCGGACACGCAGCCGACGCCGGCGCGCTGAGGGCGGGGCAGCGACGGAGCGTCGCTCCCACGCGGCTGACGCGCGCTTCCCGTCGCACCCTGTCAGCCTGGAGCCTGGGGAGAGGCTGGAGGCTCACGGGCGCGGCAGGCGACGTGGTGGCGACAATTTTGCTCCCAGTTTCAACTTCTGTATCCTCAATCCGTAATACAAAAGCGATTAATGAATATTTGTTGAATGTCACAAACCCTTTTCCTCTTGAAATTCTTTGACATCTACATGCAGGTTTTCCTCCCAACCCACTGGCTCTTCAGTCTCTTTATGTACTTTACTTTCCCCTTGACTTTCCAGGGTTTCTCAAGAATCTACCCTTAACATACATGGAAATCTACTATACTTATACTGTTGAGGCTATAACGTCCGTCTAGTGGTATTCACTATCCTATAACTATTGCCTCCCCAGTCTCTAGTTCATTTTAAATTTCTCTTCTGAGCATCATGGCTGTATGTTCAACTATTTTCTAGCAAACTCTGTTTGGAATCCTGTGGACACCTCAAATTCAGTAAGTCTAATATGATGTATGTTAGCCCCCATATTCAAACATTTGTGTTTTTGGAATAAAACATAGGATCTAGAGCTTTCATCATATGCTCTAAACGTTCCATGGCGGAGAAAAGTTCAGAACTAGTGTGCATTTTTCCTAAGAAACAGTGCTTTCCTGTGAATCCCAGTCCCAGGGGTTATGGCAGATTCTTGTGTGCAGGCATAGAAATGTTGGCCATTGCAAGGTTTCTCACCATAATCCGTTGCTCCTTGTGAGAATACCATGAGACAAGTGCTCGGGCCTGGTGCACTGGGAAGACCCAGAGGGATCGGGTGGAGAGGGAGGTGGGAGGGGGGACCGGGATGGGGAATACATGTAAATCCATGGCTAATTCATTTCACTGTATGACAAAAACTACTGTAATGATGTAAAGTAATTAGCCTCCAACTAATAAAAATAAATGGAAAAAAAAAATAAAGTGACCAAGTTAGCCATTAATGCTCTTAAAAAAAAAAAAAAACAGAGAGAATACCATAATTATTGGTCTATATATATGGCAACCTGCTTTGCTGTGCTATCATTCAACACTTGCTTACACTCTGTTCTTCTTTTAGGACCAGCCTTCCTATTGGTTTGCTTCAGGCCACTGTCTTAAGGTAAAGTGAACAGAGATATGAAAAAACATATCCCAGGATATAAAAAAGAGGAAGAAATTTGAAGGAAGTCAGAATAGGCAACTGTATCTAATCACATAGGAATGAGAGTGAGAAATGAGACTAGGTAATGATTAGGAGGTAACTGGTAATTTCTGAGTAAATAATTTGAGAGGAATTGTGCAGAAGACAGACTACAAGTGATAAAAAAGGAATAGATAATGAAGAGAGTGTGAAGGTGCTAGAAAAGGCAACAGTGAAATTCATGACCATGGAACCGAAACAGATGAAGGACTCGAAAATATGGAGGAAGGGATTAAAGTGTTTGATGGAGAAGGTCAAGTTCAGGAGCAAGGTAGTGAGAGAGGTGAGCACAGGAAGCAGTTAAAGAAGGTGGGAGCCAGAGGCAAACTTGTGTTTGACATTGTCTTCAGTGATACCGAGTAAGCTAAAGTGTTTTTATTTTCATGGGTAGTTTAGCAGAGTGGAGATGAAATCAGTGAGAAATTGTGGGAGAAGTGTGTGTGGTAGGTTTTAACATTTCTATAGATTATTTGATATTCCTCCCTATCTGTCTAATTCACTTCCCCTTAAACATGAGCCAGACTTTGCAATTGACTTCTAACATAAAATGCAGTGAAATGATGCTGTGTGGCTTCTGGGACTAGATCATCAAAAGCGTACAACTTCTATCTCTCTCTCTCATGGGATTATTGTCTTTGTAACTCAGCTCCTATGTGTTGAGGAAGCATAGGCCATGTGGAGAGATTCACATGGAGAGGCAACCTGGCCTGTGGCCCTCAGCCCAGGCTGAAGAACTAGCCAAAATCCACCACCAACTTGGCAGTCCTCAAAGTGAACCATTGGGAAGAAGATCTTCAAACCTTGTTGAACTACCCCAGCTGATGTCACATGGAGCAAAGAGGAGCTTTCCCTGCTAAGCCCTGCCCAACTTGTATATCTGAGAGGAAAATATATAATTATTACTGGTTTAAACCATTAGATCTGGGTGGTTTATATGCAGTGACAGAAAACTGGATTAGAGTTTTAGCAAGGCAGTGAACTGAGATATTTCACTTTGAGTGACCTGAATTTAAATCTTTGACCACTAGTGTGACTTGGAATAGGTTACATAACATTTCTGAGCCTCACTTTTCCTGTCTTTAAAGTGGGAATGATTTAGACTGCAGAGGTTTTGTGCGATTTAGAAATAGCTAGTATAAAGTCAATGGCTGTTACATAGTGGCCATTCAGAAAATGATAACCATCTTTGTTACTATTAGGGAAGCTTGGAAGGAGCTTGAGCTTTGGCACAAATGATATTTATGTTTACCTTCTGGTTCTGTTACTGATTGTGACTTTGGGCAAGGTATGTAATTTCTCTGAATTGTGCATCCTTGTGTAAATGGAGGATGGAACCCACCTTGTGGGTTGTTATAGGTTAGAACTAGTATCTGTAAGATAGACTAGAGACCATATAGTAGGACTTCCCTGGTAGGTCAGAAGTTAAGAATCTGCCTGCCAATGCAAGCGATATGGGTTTGATTCCTGGTCTGGGAAGATTCCACAAGCTGTGGGGCAACTAGACCCATGCACCACAGCTATTTAGCCTGTGCTCTAGAGCCTGTGAGCCGCCACTACTGAAAGGCATGCACCCAGAGCCTATGCTCTGCAATGAGTGAAGCCACTGCAAAGAGAAGGCCACGCGCCGTGACAAAGGGTGGCCCCTGCTCTCTGCCGCGAGAGAAAGCCCCAGTGCTGCAGAGTAAAGACCCAGCTAGGCCAGAAATAACATAAAATAATTAAAAAAAAATAGTGATGAACACATGGTAGGCACTCAATAAATAGAAGGCATCATGATGATTAATATAATAATGACTGTTATAGCCCTGAATTTAATATGGCTACAGGCAGGAGTAGGGCAAACTAGAAAATTCTGAGCCAAGCATCAAAGCCTTTGAGGCAGTTGGAGAAAGGCTCTAGTAGAAGATGGTGATGAAGTTTTGGGAAGGATGATATTAATAATTGATATGTTTCAAAAGAAGAACCTTTTGAATGATGAGCATAGAATGAAGACTTACAAAAAGCATTTAGAGTGACCCTCTTCTTCTACTAGTACTGGGAGTAGGAGGAAATAGGTTAAGGAGATTGGAAAAATAATGAGTTTCTTAATATTAGAAGAGGCTACAAAACTCCAACATAATGGATCTGAAATTATGAGAGAAAAGAGGAGACCAAGACCCTGTAAGAAAGGTGGTATGATTGATAAGCAGTGTTAGTTTCAGGAATTTTAGGGAACAAGAGGGAGATTTCAACCTCTCAGTCATTCAACAAATTCATGGTCACAGCTCCATTCTCTGCTCTAACGTTAGCCGTACACACAGGCTTGCACAGAACTTGAGGTCATTCCCTGGTCTTCCACCTTTGGGCTGAGTCTCTCTTAAACTTCCACAGACAAATGAATCTACTCTTAAAAGACTATCAATCAATAACTTAATAGCTCAGTGTCTGGGATCCCTCATTCTGAATTCTCATATCTACCAACTTCAGTCTTTCTTTTTTACAAAGACCTTGGCTTTCAAGCATATCCCGTACCATATTCCATGACCATTGAACTTCTCTTTTGACTGGTTTGACGGAAATGCAAACAGGCTTTACTCAACAGTTCCTGAGAAAGGTACATGTCAGCTTCTGGAAGCATTCTTTAAAAAAAATGTTTTATTAGTCTAAATAGCATGATGCATGCTCCTGTCTTATGTAACTTTGCTATAACACCATTCATTCATCTGATATTTGCTGAGTATTAACTATGGGCTAGGCCCTGGGCTAGACACCCTGTGTTTCTGGAGCTTGTAATTTATGGTGGGACTGGGGATGGGCTGGTACTGATGAGCAAATGAGCAATAAACAAATGAATAAGTTCTACTAAAGAACATCCATGACATGCAGTATATCTGGGCCAACTATGAGACCCAACTCTCGGGTGCCTGAGAGAGTCCCGGTGTTGGGTAGGTTGGGAGAAGGACAAGAGGAATTGTTTTGGGTGGCTGACCTCCTGCCTGCCCGTATTGTACACTCAGATCCACTGACTCCAGGCAGGTCCTACTGCCCTGACTTAGTCCAGGGCCTCCTGTGAGCAGCTTTCTGGATCCTGCTGGAGTTCTCTCTCCTTTCCCCTTCCCGTCCTTCACAGAGTACTGGGCTTCAAGGAGCCAAGGTACTGGTTCTCAGTTCTCTGAGATGGTACCATGAGAAGGATCCCTGAATGATTTTTTCTGGGGCAGCGCTCCTCCAAATCTCGCCCACAATGGGATCAGGAGCTTGTGCCAGAATGTAAATCGATGCCCTGTGTCTTCTATAAGGAACAACCTCCCTGTGGAAAAAGATGTCAGCTGAACTCAACAGCGTCCAGCGTTGGCTTCCGATCTTGCCACAGATTGGAACAAATAGTGTGTGGACAGGTGCTTATCTGTAGGCCACACTTTGAGAAGCACTGTTCTAAAATGTATATTGCAAATTGAGGATCCAAATTGCTGCATCCAGCCTGCAGATACAGTTTTTTTGGCCTGCCGCTGTTTTTAACATTCTGAAATGGAAAGATTTCACATAAAATCTCCCGTTTCCCAAAACCTCTTAATCATACCTTTCTTTGTGTCCCTTCGTCTTTGGATGTCTTGGGACTCCACATTCCTACATGGCAAGTCAGAAATGACTCTTTTAATAGGGCAGGGACCTTCAAGGGGCCCAACAGGCCCCTTTGACCCACTTTGTTTCTTTGTGTTGCCTACTGCCCCCTAGAGGCGTTTGGTTTCATAACCCCTAAGAATCTTGGTGGTGGGGACAGTCCCCCAACAAACCTGACGGTTGCTCAGTCCACGGAGGGAGAAGAACTGGGCTACAGTGTGATTGAGAATGCCTCTCCTCAAGGGAGGGACAGATTAGGAGAGGAGCATGGAAGCGTATGTATCACCACATGTAAAGTAGGTAGCTGGTGGGAATGCGCCCTGCGACGCAGGAAGCTCAGCCTGCGCTCGCTTTCAACCCAGAGGGGTGGGAGGTAGGGCGAGAGGGCGGGGGCCTGTGCACACCTGCGGCTGATGCGTGTTGATGTGTGGGAGAAGCCAGCACAACACCGTGAAGCAGTTATCCTCCGATTAAAAATAAAAAAAGAATAGGTTTATGGATGCTCGAGAACATAAATGGATGTAACAGGCTACCTATTACTCATAGTGGCAATCCAAAGTATAAACATTCAAAAACTAAAAAGATAAGAAGAATGCCTCTTCTCTTCCTTCCTTTATCCTTCCATCCATTCATGGCGTCTTCTCTCATGCCCTCTCCATCATAAAATTACTCAGCATTTATTGCCCTGAGCCTGCTCAGCGATGAGACGGGCAGAGAAAAGGTGATATGCATGTGTTTGTTCATGCACAGCAAAGTCACGGTTCCAATCCGTCAAGCACCGTTTTTCCAAAAATCTGGGGAGCTGTTAGATCCATAGACCTGAGGGCAAATCCATGTGGGTAAGAGGTTTTCTTGGAGGACCGGCCCTGCATACCACTGCTGACTGCTCGGAGATGACTGACTGCAGACCTTCCCAAGAGAGGAGGCTTTATCAAAGGACTGCTTTAGAAAGTGCGTTTTGGTTTTCTAATGGTTCAGCAATCTTGTTACAAAGATTCTTGTTCCACTGCTCCCTCTAATCCTTACAAATTTTACAAAATGGTGTTTGATCTGACTTCTCTGAAAGCACACAGTAGTCTCTCATTTTAGTCAGATTTCTTGATGCTCTTTTTTCTCAGTTTAAAGCCTTGAATATATTTTCCTGTGCCTTGTGAGGTATATTAATTAAAATAGAAGATTATAAGGGGTAAGTGTGTTGCATACCTCTGGACTTTGGGTAGCCCTCATTTAACCAGACATGGGTAGAGTTCTGGAAAAACCCCGTGATGGTCTAAGACAAAGGCTCCAGCTTGCAAATCCCCGGGACCGGCGCTTGGCTTGGTGCTTCCTTACTTGCATTTTCTTGGTTTGTATTTATATGATACAAAATATTATAAGATGAATGGTTCCTCAAGTGAGAGGAAGGAGAGGAAAACTGAGTGCAGAAGTCATTTTTTTCTCAATCTAAAGCCAACGGAGTTTAGAATTTTAAGCAAGTCATGGTGGATGGGAAAATACAAAGATGCTGCTAAGTCACTTCAGTCGTGTCTGACTCTGTGCAACCCCATAGACGGCAGCCCACCAGGCTCCCATCCCTGGGATTCTCCAGGCAAGAACACTGGAGTGGGTTGCCATTTCCTTCTCCAGTGCGTGAAAGTGAAAAGTGAAAGTGAAGTTGCTCAGTCGTGTCCAACTCTTCGCAACCCCATGGACTGCAGCCTACCGGGCTCCTCCATCCATGGGATTTCCCAGGCAAGAGTCCTGGAGTGGGGTGCCATTGCCTTCTCCGACAAAGACACTACAGTCTGTAAATTCCGCAAAACAGGGACCACAATTGGAGGGGGACATACAAGACTTAAAAATCATATTATAATCAATCTAGATCATATACTTTTGGGAATAGAAGTCTATAAATGAATAATAAAGCATTCCTATTACATGAAAATTATTCTACAGGATAAGCAGAATTTGGGAATGATGAAGGAACACAAAATAAAGGAGGAGTCCAAGTTGGACACTGTTAAATGCTTAAAGGAAGGTGGCTCTGCCGAAGGTACCAGGTGCCCCTGCTGTCAGTGTGACTCTGTTATGCACACAGAAATCGCTTGGTGGTGTTTTTTTTAATATGTATTTATGGCTGCGCTGGGTCTTTGCTGCTGCTTGAGTTTCCTCCAGTTGTGGAGAGCAGGGCTACTGTCCAGTTGCTACTGTGGGCTTCTCATTGTGGAGGGTTCTCTTGTAGAGGTGCCTGGGCTCTAGGGCCCGGGCTCGATAGTTGTGGCCCGTGGGCCCAGTTGCCCCACGGCACGTGGGATCTTCCTGGACCAGGGATTAAACTGGTGTCCCCTGCACCGCAAGGCAAATTCTCAGCCCCTGGGCCAGCAGGGAAGCCCCATTCAGTGTTTCTTTGACTCACAGAATACCTCTGTGTGCAGCATTTGTATTTACGGCATATTTGGTTCACCTGATAAAAAGAACAGACAGTTCCCAGGTAAGCTCCAGCCCTTAATTTGGCTCTTTCCGAAGTTGTACCTTCCCTGTATCTACACCCTCTGCAATGTGACTGCAGCTCTTTGTTTAAGGGGTGGCGCTGGCTTCCTCTCCCTTGAGTCTGGGAGGCCTTGTGACCCGCTTTGGTCAGTAGCGTGCAGCAGAAGGAAGTGGCCTCAAGCTGCAGCTCAAAGCCTCGGGCTTAGGGTGCCTTGTGTACTGACCACAGGTGTAGTTTGCTGGAGGGTGAGACCTTGGAGGCAGAGCTGAGTAAGCCCATCTGGCTCAGCCAAGTTCCCAGCTATGCTGCGGAGTCTAGCCAAGATCAGAAAATGTTCCTAGCTGGCTTGAAGCTGACTACAGAGGCATGAGTAAGCTTCACTGAACCCTGCTGAGGTCAGAGCTGTCCGGATGATTTTCGAGTTGTTAGTAACAACAAGTAGTTGCTAAGTCACATGTCTTTTGTTGCTGTTGCTTTGTTACACAGCGTGACTGTGGCATTTGGTAACTGATACAGAGGAGTGCATCGATCAGCTTTGGCTGTGATAAAGCCATGTGACAAGCAACTCTCAAATCTTGCGGTTTACAAGATGTATTTCTTTTTTAATTTCCTTCATATCAGTTTCAGGCTGATGGCAGGGTTTAGGACGACTCAGTGTATCTCTCATTCTGGAATCAGGGGCTACCAGGACTTGATTTTCTCATGACAGATAACAGAAGCACAAGAGCCAAGCCCGATTATGCAAACAAACTGAAAGGCTTTGTTTGCGTCATGCCCACTAACATTCTGTTGGGTAGAAGAAGTCACATGGCTAAGCTGAAAATCAATGTGGCGTTTTAGTTTACTGATACTGCTGGGCTCTGTGAAGTCACGTGACAAAGGAAACGATATGTAATCTTATTATAGGAAAGAAATGAAGAGTTAGGAATAAATTCACCATGGGGAGAATTATTCAGAAGGTATAATCGGGAAATTATTTTCTGAAATATTTGATGAAATTCATTAATGCAATAAATAGTTTGCCCCAGAAAAAGCTAAAATAGCCTATTGAAGATAGGTGGTAGTTCATATACTAGTGTGAATAAATAATTATTTTATTTTTGGAAACATTAATTATCTGGAATAGGAATATGCCAAACAAATTTTCATTTTTCTTGGTAAACTCACCTATTAGTTTCTCTTTATATAAGTTCAGTATAGTTTTGGGTTATGTGATAGTTCTCCTCTTGGTTTTATAATTTGATCTACTCCCCTTTTAGGTTTCCATTGGGTTTACAGTGTTATAAAAATAGGAAGATATCTTTCTTCTGCTCTAAGAAGTCTTGAAGGCAGCAAAAAAGTCATATATGTGAATTCAGGCTAATATGCATTGTAATTATTAAAATGCCTTTTAGTTTGAACTGTAAAATGAATTGAAATAATGAAATGAGGATAAGTTTATGCCGTGATAGAAATGCAGGATTCTATCTTGTATATACACAGAAAAGTACTCTGAACACCCTATTATATGTGGCATGTTGCACTCTCCTCTGAGAGTTTCAGAATTGAGATTCTGCTTTTTTTGTGGTTGACTGTTAACAGTGCTTCTTGCCTTAGTAGGTCTTCCCTTGAGCACTGCCACTTTATTATGTAGGAAGTATGACAGTCAGTAATCATTTTTCTTTGTTAAAAATAAATATATATTAGTGCCCAGTGTCTGCAACTATTTATCAGAAAAATTATTTGAAATAACATATTGAAAAAATTGAAGTACTCTACATGTTTCTGGCTGGTTTGCGCAAAGGATGTGTCTGTTCTGTCTGTCTGCCTGCCTGCCTGTGTCCAGTACCTGTGACAGGAGCACATGTCCTTGGCAGAGACTTGGGGTCCTCTGCAGAGCCCTTCTCCGCATTCCTGTCTTCTCTGAATCAACCCCTGTCTTTTTCCGGTCATGCTCTACGCGCTTGAGCACGTATGGTGTCTGTTATGTCCGTTGGGAGCGCTCGGTGGCAGAGGCGTTGAAGAGAAAGAAAGCAAGAGAACCAGGCAGAAATGAAGGAAAGGGTGGAGAGCTGACAAGTGGATACCAGGGCACAGGAAGTAGGTGGAAACAGAAACAGGAGTGGTTTTGAATGTAGAAATAGTGGTGACCCTTCAGCTGAGCGGAAGCGTGCCTGTTGTGATACCACTGAGCCCACTTTCTAGCTTCAGAGCATTTATTCTCGGTCATCCACATCACTTCACTCTGCGGCCCAAGCCCTCTGCACTTGGCTGAGGTATCTGTGCCAAATAAAAGCGATTTATGCAGCTCTACCTCGAGATTATTTGTGTTTGATGTTTCATCCAACCCAACCTGAAAATACAGTGCAGATAAAATGAAGAGAGAATTCACTGAGGGGAAAAATGAGTGGTAGAAATAAATTCTACATGGAGTATTTTTATGGATTCAAAGAATGCCAGAGTTGGGAAAGAACCTAGACACAATACTGTCCAAACTCTCATGTTAAACTTTTCATGTGAAACCAATGTTCAGGGGAGTATAGTGAGTTACTCAAGGTAATGTGAAGGCCAGAGACAATATAAACCCAGACTCCTGACCCCAAGGGCAGTGCTCTTAACCCAGAACTTCCTTTCTGCTTGCCCTCTTTGAACCATTTAACAATGATTTTTGTGCAAGGAGAAATCAGGAAATGTAGCCTGTTATGGCATCAGCGGGGTTAATGAATCTTTTCTACATGCTGTCGTTTTAGTGCACCTGTTCAGCCCTTCATTTAACAATATTTAATAATGTCTATTGTAAGTTCCATGTATTATACAGTAGGCACACAGGGCCAATAATATTTTATGTATTCTCATCAAGAGGGGAATTGTAAGGGCCATAAATGGCCTGATGGAAGAGGATGGTGAGCACAGCGGCTCACAAATCACGTTTCCTTGGCTGAAAGAGCTGAGTGACTGAGGACGTGAATTCTTCCTGTCTCACAGGCCCACGGGGAGCCACCTGCCAACGGGGCAGAACATATGAAGACATCTACCATTTACATTCTGTTCTGGTCAAAGGATGGTGGTAGCAGTGGAATGTTTGCCCTTGTGGTGCATTCATCTTTACAGCTTGCATGTATTGAGTGTGAATAGTAACTGTTGACCACTTACTGAGTGCAGGTCACTGTGCTAGATTCTTTTCTGTCAATTATTTCTATTAATTAATGAATTGATTCAGTCGGTCATTCAACCTTCATTAACTGAGTGCCTCCTATGTACCAAGCCCTTTTCTATTTCTTTTATATTCCTCACAATAACCTTAATATGGGGATACACATGCTTATTCTCCATTTACAGCAAAGGAAACAAACTTAGAGAAGGTAAGTAAATGTTCCCAAGTCAAGCAGGATGTAGTGTGTAAGTCAGAATTTAAACCCACAGGCAGGGTGTCTAATTCAGCAAGTCCCTGGACATAACACAAAACATGAAAAACCTGATCATAGGTTTGCCAAGGCCAGTCTTGGGCGTGAAGAGTGAGTAGTTGCCCATATGGTTCAATTTTGAAATTCTTAGGAGAACCCCATGTCCCAAGTAATTTCTACTTAATGCTGTGGTGCCTAAACTCCACAAATAGGAATGCTTTCTTTTATTGCACTGATGGCTTCCTAGTGTAACTACAGCATCTATCCTAAGTTTAGAATTTCCACTAAATTCAAAGCTGGATTTTTAGAAGCTTTCTACATGTTTCACAGGCATCTCAAACTCGAGGTGTCTAAAACTGAACTTCATTAGTCATTGGGAGACGCAAGTCAAAACCACAATGAAATAGATTGCACTTCACATTCTCTAGGATGGCTAGGACAAAAAAGACAGGCAATAACAAGTGCTGATGAGAATATGAAGAAGTTGGAGCCCTCATCCATTGCTGGTGGGAATGGAAAATGGTACGGCTTCTTTAGAAAGAGCATGTCATATCCTCACAAGGTTAAACCCAACAATTCCACCACTAAGGTTAGTCTCAATAGAATTTAAAACATATGTCCTCATAAAAACTTTTACTTGAATATTCATAACAAAATTATTCATAATAGTCAGATGGTGGAAACATCCAAATGTTGGCCAACGGATGATTGGAAAAATGTGGTATATCCATACAATGGAATGTTACTTAACAGTTAGAAGGAAGTACTGATAATTGCTACAAGATGGATGAGTCTTGAAAACACTGTGCTACAAAAGACCATATGTTATAAAATTCCGTTTATATTAAGTCTCCAGAATAGGCGAATCTATAAATACGGAAGGTAGATCAGTAGTTGCTTAGGGCTGGTGTAGGAGGTGTAGTGGAAATGGAGAGGCTAATGTATGCAGGATTTCTTTGGGGGGTGTTTAAAATGTTCTGAGATCACTTGTGTTGATGGTTGCATGACTCTGAATATGTTAAAAACCACTGGACTATTTTAATGGGTGAATTATATGACTTGCAAATTATATCTATCAGCTGTTATATTTATTAAAAAATAAAAACAGCTTGTTCCGCCCATTGTCTAGGATAGCAACACCCCTCCTGCTCCCCCTAGCTGAGCTGTGTGCTCTCTGCAGTGGTCAGTTTCCTATTCATATTTGTCTCCCTGTACCTAGCATCAGGCCTGGCCTGTATCGGGTTCATTTTACGATGTAGATTATCATCAAGAAGACAGGAGCGTTCTCCTCTCTGCTAGGGAGAACCTGGACAGGATGAGGCTCCTCGGGAGCCTGGGAGAAAGGGATGCCCTGAGGGAAGGGAAGGGAGCGGGGTTATGGGACAGTGGGAGGTGCGAAGGGCGCCTGTGCCCGTCAGGGCTTTGCCGAGGTTGCACCACAGAGGCAGTCTAATGTAACCGGCGGAGTCCAGCTTCGCTGGAGCTCCCAGAGAGAGGAAGGGATGGGGTCAGCCTGGGAACTCAGCGGAGTGGCTGAGTAAGTTTCTCAATCTCCTGATCCATAGAAGGATAGAAATACTTCTAGGAATTATGAAGATATGATGAGAATGCGGTAAAATCTGTAGTATGGTGGCAAATGCTTTGTTTTTATATTATTATTTTGACATTGAGAACTGTCCTCAGGCGCTCTCACAGTCAGGAGCTAAACGGAGAAACCTTACTGCGATCTCTCTCAATCCTTCCTTATCTCAGATGCCTGAAAGTATTCTGAAAGGGCTGAGAGAAAGTTCTCTGAGAGAACTGTGAACTGTACAAAAATTGGAATAACGACTTTATGGATCAAAATGCTCACATACTTCATGACCTTCATTTGTGTTATGTTAACTCTTCTCATCAGTCTTAGGTTGACCAATGAGTGCGCTTCAGGAGGGTCTGCCTGCGGGCCCGGACTTGGTCCTGGTGTCACAGACGGCTCCAGGGTGTCCCCTCGGGAGAGACGCGGTCAGGGGTGGCCCACACTCTGCCGCCTGTTGCTATGTGCGCCCTTGGCAGGCGACTAACCTCTCGGCCACAGTTTCCTTGTCTTTAAGAGTCAAGTCATGCTGATAGTTCCCTTGCAGGCATCAGAGGGGGAAAGTGAGGCAGGCAAGTAAAACTATTACAATATCTGGTGCTTGGTAAGCCTGTAATAAATGTGCTTTAAGCTGAAGGATACTTTGAAGACACGTTCTCCATGTAACCAATAAACCAAATTCAGAGTTCCATACCACATTTTACAGCAGTTTAGCTCCAAGTCAGTTCAACAGGTTATTTACCACTGCCTGAAATGCCAGGGACTGTGCTAATTGTCCTTGTCCGAGACGTCTTCTGTTTTTAACTTTGATATTTTATTCATCATGGATTTTTATGTTATTTTGTTTTTTAATAGTGCAGGAAATATTATTTAGTTACTGAGCTTTTTTTGTTTTGTTTGTTTTTTGGGGCCACACAGCTTGTGGGATCTTAGTTCCCAGACCAGGGATTGAACTTGTGCCCCGTGCAGTGAAAGCTTGGAGTTTTAACCTCTGGACAGCCAGGGAAGTCCCTGTCAGGGACTTCTTATAGTAGATAGAATGGACTTACTAACTGACAGGAAGATTTCTATATTATCAGCTGACAGGAAGATTTCTATTATATCAAGTCTCCTTTAATTGACTCATAAGCATTATGTTTGATTTTTACAGAATGCTATATGAAGATGTATTCAGAAACATATAGACACGTCAGATGTCATAGCGGGACTGTGACTATTACTGCTATTAGTTGGAGCCCTCCAAGAGTGCATGTGCCTAGGTACGTCCCCCCAGATGAGCCCTCCCCGATTTCTTTTCTACAGGGAAATTCTAGTCAAATACTGAAGAACTCAATACTCATTCTCTGTGTTGTGATTCTACTCTTGAAGTTGTTTCTAAGGTTCTGTTTTCTAAGAGTAAACAGAAATTACATTTTCTATACTGTTTTCTGATTTCTTATTTTTGAATTACGAAATCCAATACAAGTTGAATTCTTATGAACAACACAAACGACAACAATGACAAACAACAACCCCCCAAAGAGGCAATTGCTCAAATAAAATTACAAAAACACTGCCTAAAATTCATACTTGGTTGAGTCATACTGTTTATATTTAGCGTGGGTTGTTTGGGAGCTTATTAAGCCTCTTGCTTAGTCCCAGGCCCTGATGATACATCTAGGTTTGGGGATCTGGGGTTTATAAAGGCAAGGGGCTACCAAACACATCATTAGCCCAGACATCACTTTTTAGTGGCCCTGTTTTCATGTGTGAGAATGGTGATAACTCAGAGAAAGTTTATAATCCTCTGGGAGATCTAAAGTAGCAGTAATATATTATGTTCAGTAATTATTTTTTAACATATGCTTTCATCATTATATTTCAAAATAAAAATGCAAAACAAAAGAAATAAATATCAAAAATGACAATACAGATCTATATTTAATCACAAAGAGTTTTGTATTTCATTGAACAAAGCACCAGGTACCAAATTTGGAATGTTGGTATGATCTCATGTTTGATTAAACAGATATTCTTAGTAATGCTGACCACTTATTGCACATCTATTCTGTTCTTGGCACTGTCCTAAGTGATTTACATATATTATCTTGTTTAATCCTGACATAAATAATGATATGGTATATTTTAACCATATATATATATGGTATACTTTGACCATATATATATATAATTTATCCCCATTGTACACATGTGAAAACTGAGACTTGGAAAGGTTAAGCAGCTTGTTCAAGGTCAGGCAGCCAGTATGTGTGAGAGCCAGGTACACTGCCCCAACAGGTACAGACAGAGACACACAAAAATGTCAGTAATTGTTACCTGTGGGTGTGGAATTTTTTTTTTTCTTTTGGCCTATCTTTATTTTCTAGTTTTCTTCAGTGAGTTTATCTTCATGATAAATGAAGTCAGGGGGTAAATTGAACCGTAAACAACCTTCATATCAAAGTGGAAGGAGGTGAAGGGAGAAAGAAAGATAAGAGGGAAAAGTAAAAGGCACCTAAGAAAAGGAAGGAAGGAAAAGGGGAAGGAAAAGGG
The DNA here is from genome assembly GCF_023699985.2 of Odocoileus virginianus. Lineage (NCBI taxonomy): Eukaryota > Metazoa > Chordata > Mammalia > Artiodactyla > Cervidae > Odocoileus > Odocoileus virginianus. Next base: position 584,231 of record NC_069695.1, read on the forward strand.
GAAGGAAGGAGGGAGAGAAAGACTGTCTTTCCTTCCGAGGAGGCTGTGAGATGCTGCATACAACTCTGTACCCTTCCGCCTGCCTCTGGGGGTGGGTGGCCTTGAATGCAGTCCAGCTCAGAGGACGGGAGCAGCAGAAAATGTCCTTCAGAACACGGGATTTGGGGAGGGGACTTCACATATTTAGAACACTGTGTTCTTTCCAGCTATGGAAAATTGAGCATCATGATACTGAACTGGGTTGTAATTTCTACTGAAGACCGTATCTTTTATAAAATGCAGTCATCTAACAGAATACTTTGAGTATTTTTAGCAGAAGACTAGTAGCCACCAAAAAGTTTACCCTTTTTCATCATCAGGGCATGTTGTGGGCCCTGGGCAGGGACAGAGGAAGGACTGGCAGCTAGATGGTGGGCCAGTTATGTGGGAGACACGATACAGGAGGCCAGCGGCGGGACACAGTAGGGCGACCGTATGGTGTATCTTTCTAAATGAAAGGGGATCATATAATCATTAACTGGGACAACAGACATATATGAAGATGGTCACTGATAAACGGGGAGGTTTGATTATCCTAGAGAAGCCAGATCAACAGCCTAACCAAGAAGCCAAAGAACTAGATATAAGACATGAATGTAAGAAGCAAAGAGAAATTAAAAAAAAAAAAAGATCCAACCTCATAGGTAATCACAGAAGTTCAAATTCAACCAAAAAAATGTTTCCTTTACTTTTCAAAATGGCAAAAAGTCATTTAAAAAATAATAAATCTGCCATTTGTTGAACACCTATATATGCTGAGTAATTTCTAAGCCTTTTTGAAAAGAATGTTTAATAAACTTTAATTTTATAATAGTTTTGCATTAACAGAAAAATCACAAGAATATTACAGAGAGTTACCACATACCTTGTATTCAGTATCTTACTATATTACGATGGTACACTTGTCACAACTAATTAATCAGTAGTGATACATTTTATTAACTAAAGTCCATGTTTTATTTGGGTTTTCTTGGTTTTTACCTAATGTCTTTTTTCTGTCCTACTATTCTGTCCAGGCTATCACATTACCTTTAATCATCACATCTCCTTAGTTTCTCAGACTTCATTGTTTTTGATCACCTTGACAGTTTTGAGAAGTACTAGCCAGGTATATTATAGGATGCCCCTCAATTTGGTTTTGCCTAATGTTTTCCTCACGGTTAGTCAGGGCTTGCGGGTTGGGAGGGAAGAAGACCACAGAGGTGAAGTGTCATTCTCCTCATCATATTCAGGATGCATACTGTTGACACAGCCTATCACGGTTGGCGCCTGGTCACCTGGCTGCCGGAGGATGTCAGGCTTCTCCAACGTAAAGGTCTCTTCTTCTCCCTTTTCATGCCATACTTTTTGTCATACTGAGTGAAGTAAGTCAGACAGAGAAAGACGGATGTCATATGATATCACTTGTATGTGGAATTGCAAACAGAGGGTACAGATGAACTTATGTACGAAACTGAAATAGTCACAGATGTAGAAAATAACCTTATGGCTGGGAGGGGGACACGCGAGGGTCCAGATAAATTGGAAGGTTGGGATTACCATTTACACACTGCTGTGTATAAAATAGATATCTCATAAGGACCCAGAGTAGCACAGGGACTCTACTCAGTCCGCTGCAATGGTCTGTATGGGAGAAGAGCTAAAAAAGAGTGGATATATCTGTATGTGTAACTGATTCACTGTGCTCCACACCTGAAACTAACACAGCATTGTAAATAACTGTACCCCAATAGAGACAAAACAAAACCACTGTACTGTAGTCTTTGAAAGGAAGTTACTATGCAATGCACATTTAAGGAATGGGGAGTTATGCTCCACTTCGTTGATGGCATATTTGCATTAATTATTTGGAATTCTTCTGCCTGGAGACTTCTCTCTTCTCCCTTTCAATGATTTATTTAATCATTAATTTTTATTGGTGTGGACTCATGGATATTTATCTTATACTTTGGGTTATAATTTAATACTGTGTTATTTATTTTATTGCTCAAATTTTTCCTGCTTTCACCACTGGGCGCTCTCTGGTGTTGGCTCCCGTGACCCTCTGACATGCCCCCATCATTTGTTTTCTGAGCACTTTTTAATTTGCCGGCACTAGAAGGTGCTCCAGGTTCATCTTGTGTATTTTCTTCCCAACCCCTTAATCAGCCATTTTTTTCAAGGACCCCTGACGAATGTTAGAAAATGCTATTAAAAACCAAGATATGGGCCCTAGCTATACCTAGATATGCCTCTCTATCTACCCACTTGTCCATATTAAGCTAAATGTGAGTCACCCCTGTGCCTCTAGCTGTCGTCCAGTCCTGCACGATCCAGTCTCGTGTCTCCCTTCACTGGGCTGGAGCCTCTCATTCCCACTGTGTCTCCCTTCACGGGGCTGGAGCCTCTCATTCCCACTGTGTCTCCCTTCACGGGGCTGGAGCCTCTCATTCCCACTGTGTCTCCCTTCACTGGGCTGGAGCCTCTCATTCCCACTGTGTCTCCCTTCACGGGGCTGGAGCCTCTCATTCCCACTGTGTCTCCCTTCACTGGGCTGGAGCCTCTCATCCCACTGCCGCCCCTGCCACCATTTGCACACACTCAGTTGGTGAGAACGCCGAGACTGGCACTCCTGCGCCGTGGGTGGCAGCGCTGGTACACTTCCTTTGTGGAAAGCAGTTAAGTAAAATGTGTCAAGAGCCTTAAAAGTAGCCACTGCTGAAAAAGTCAGACAGTCCAGTCACGGTTCAGTTGGTTAAGAATCTGCCTGAGACCAGGTTTGATCCCTGGGTGGGGAAGATCCCCGGGAGAAGAGCATGACTACCCGCTCCAGTGTTCTTGCCTGGAGAATCCCATGGACAGAGGAGCCCGGCAGGCTAGAGTCCATGGGGTCGCAAAAATGCAAATAGAACTGAGCGACTAAAATTTTCACTTTCCAGTCAAGGGGGACAAAGACAAGAAAAGCAGAAGCAGATGCTCCAGTGGGGAGGAGCGCAGTAGACCCGGGAGGCAGCGGGTAGACACAGATTCAGCTTCCTTCATTTCTCCCAGGAGAGGCAACTTTTCTGGTCAGAGCTTGCCTGGGGACCTGCAGCTGATGGTAGGGGGGGATACAAAGTATTTGATGGGCATATGCCACAAATTCAGTTCTTTATCAGACATGTGTTCTTGACATTTTCCAAGAGAATTAATTGTTCATGATTTACCCCCGAAATCAACTGGCTGGTAGTTGTTGAGAACTCATTTTAAACCTAAAAAAAACCATATACTGCTCTTCCCGGAGGGTTCACGGTCTAGATCCTGTGAAGTTTACACTGGAAGTATGTGTGCTTAGTCGCTCAGTCGCGCTCGACTCTCTGCGGCCCCATGGGCTGGAGTCTCCCAGGATGCCTCTGTCCAGGGAATTTTCCGGGCTAGAGTGGGTTGCCATTTCCTCCTCCAGGCGATCTTTCCCAACCCAGAGATTGACCCATGTCTCTGCATTGGTGGGCGGATTCTTCACCACTAGTACCACCTGGGAAGCCCTCAGTAAGTTTGAAACAACCTATAAAACAACAACCTGTAAAAACAACTCAGGCATTTTCCTGGAAACAAAAAAGGGGGGGATCCCTAGGATAAGGGGGCACTTATTCTACAGTCTTCACCGAGCCCCTTCAGCTGGCCTGCGCTGTCCAGACGCCAAGGTAGGTCACCGGTGAGGTTACAGCTTCCTCACAGTTACACGTGTGATACATGACACAGACTCAGGGGCTGAACTTCAGTGATTCTAGAGTCTTTCTCTTCAAAGTATCAACTGCAAAGGAGCATAAGTCTGAAGTCAGTGAGAGAAGGGTAACTATAACTTGAAGCAAGGAATAATGATTGTAAACCATCACCGTTCATTTGAGAAGGGATTAGCAAAGAGTCACTTCTCAAAATGAACCCCCCAGAGCCGCTCTCTGCTCTTGATTCGATAGGCACGTTGCTGAGACTCTGAAAGAACAGCCAGTGGTGCTTGTGCTCCAGCCTTCTTGTGCTCCAGAGAGTCAAGAGAGAGGCCACACAGGTGGGCCGGAGAGGAGAGGAGGGCAGAGTGCCCTGTGCTTCTGCCCGGTGGTTTGGGGCAGATAAGTCAAATTTAGGGGGGAAAAAGCTAAGAAGAACCAATAAGTTGTGGCTGCATTTGAAAACCAGGATTTCCTTTTAGAGCAGAAGCCACTGGAGATGTTGAGCTGGCTTGCTGTTTATTTGAACAACAAGCATAATAAGGGTGATTATTTGGAGGTTGTAAACAACTGAAAGGGCAAAGCCACAAAAATGTATCATATCCAAAAGCCAAGTTTTATATAAGTTAGCACAACTGAAAGAGGAAATATAACCAAGTTGTAGGAGGTGTCCTGCCTCCCCTGGTGGCTCAGATGGTGAAGCATCCACCTGCAGTGCAGGAGCCCTGGGCTCAATCCCCGGGTCGGGAAGGTCCCCCGGAGGAGGGCACGGCTCCTCACGCCAGTACTCTTGCCTGGAGAATCCCACGGACAGGGGAGCCTGGCGGGCTGCAGGCCGTGGGGTCAGTAAGAGTCAGACGCGACGGAGCGACTAAGCGCAGCGGCGGAGGTATCCTCGGAAACTTCCAGACTCGGCGTCCAGTGCAAGAGATGCTCAGCAGCATCTGTGCTGCCCTGCCAGCTCCCTACCCCGCACTCAGCTGGAAGAAAGGGTGGCTTAGGAATCACAGGGTTCATTCCTTCTATTTCCTTTTTTCTTTCTCTTTTATTTTTTAAATTATGAAAATATGATAACACATTTATAGGACACTTGGAAAATACAGAACAAAGTTACAAGTAATTTCACTATATATTACACTTGTTTAGGTAGATAAATCAAGATTTTTAGTTGGAGTTTCAATATCAAACTCTCAGACATTAATTGAATGAATGTAGCGAGAAGGATACGGTAGATCTGAAGAGCATTATGAGTCAATTAGACATAATTAAGATTTATACAATTTAAATGCCTTCTGTTTCTTGAAAGGGGTTGAAGGGAGAGAGGAAAGAACATCTTTTCTTTCTGCTCTTACAACTTTGAATGTCGTCAGCAGTGAGGGGCAATCCTGCATTAATAGCACCCAGTGTAGCTTTTATCCTCTCTTCTAGAGCTCCAAAATCGCTGCAGATGGTGACTGCAGCCATGACATTAAAAGACACTTGCTCCTGGGAAAAAAAGCTATGACCAACCTAGACACTGTTTTAAAAAGCAGAGACATTACTTTGCCAACAAAGGTCCATCTAGTCAATGCTATGGTTTTTCCAGTAGTCATGTATGGATGTGAGAGTTGGACCACAAAGAAGGCTGAGTGCCGAAGTGATGCTTTTGAACTGTGGTGCTGGAGAAGACTCTTGAGAGCCTCTTGGATTACAAAGAAATGGAACTAGTCAATCCTAAAGGAAATCAATCCTGAATATTCATTGAAAGGACTGATGCTGAAGCTCCAATACTTTGGCCACCTGATGCGGAGAGCTGACTCATTAAAAAAGACCCTGATGCTGGGAAAGATTGAAGGCAGGAGAAGGGGACAACAGAGGATGAGATGGTTGGATGGCATCATTGATTTAACAGACATGAGTTTGAGCAAGCTCTGGGAGATAGTGAAGGACAGGGAATCCTGGCATGCTGCAGTCCATGGGGTCGAAAAAAGTTGGACATGATTAAGTGACTGAACAACAACTAAAGTCAGAATTTGTGGAAGGGGCTGGTATCCTGGTCTCTCTGTCTATGACACCTGATAGAACGCTGAAAACAAAACAGGTACACAGCAAATGCTGTCAATGAAGGGAAGGTTCTAACTTATAACTGCTATTTTAGGTGCCCTATTTAACTTTGACTTTAGCCTCTACTGGGATTGAGGTTTTGGAGAGAAGGAGGACCCATGGGCAGTTTTTCAAGATTTGTCCTTTACAACCACAGAGCTGGAATTTAGAGATCATTAGTTCAGTGCTACAGGTAGCATGGTTGATGGACTGGGGCTGGTCTGGGAACTGTTTGTTACTGGTCTGTGATAAAAATATGGACATGGAAAGCATTTAGAAACTTTTATAGTAATTTGACATCATGAGAACATCCAACTCTGAGCTCATTTTTCTAATATTCGTGTTTGTAATAGTCTCACAATAGTTCTGGTGTATGAAGGACTGGAAATAAAAAGAAATAAAATAGTCTGTCTTTTTGTCCACTTCAAAGAAGAGTTTGAGACACACCTTTGTGGTCCAGTTCTCTACCTCTTCAGAGAGGCAATAGAACGTAATGGTTGAACACATGGGCCCATTTGGGAATTCTGACCCTCTGCTTTCTATGTAGGAGGCCTTAAAGATTAAGTAATTTTAAGCAAAGATTTAATTGCTTCATCTTTGCTCCTCCAGTTTCCTCTTCTATAAAACGGGTTATGATGATGATGACAAGGCCTTTAATACCTACCTCATCGTGCTGTTGTGATGATGGGATGAGTTGAGACACACACAGATGCTAGAACAAGGCCTGCCACATAGTCAACATCACACACTTATCATTTTTACAGACGAAGAGGAGACTCAGAGAAGTGGAGAGAGTTGCTCAAGGTTTCATGGCTGCTCACGAGAGATGTGGGCTTCCACACGTCTCAGCAGATCCCTCTTGCCCAGGTCTCCCGCTCCTGTTCTGTTCATTCGTTTATGGCTGCGCTGGGTTCTGCTGCCGCGCGCCAGCTTTCTCCAGTTGCGGGAAGAGGCCTGCTGTCCCGTTGTGGTGCGTGGGTGCCTCGCTGTGCTGGCTTCTCTGTTGCACAGGCTCTAGGACACATGGGCTCAGCAGTTGTGATGCGTGGCCTCAGATGCTCGGCGGCATGTGGGACCTCCCTGGACCAGGGATGGAACCCATGTCGCCTGCGCTGGCAGGGGGATTCTTAACCCCTGGGCCACAGGGCAGCCCACTGCGCTCTCCTTCCTCAATGCTCTCCTCTCACTGCTCTCACCTCTATTTGCTCTGTGCCCCTTGCACACTGTTTATTCTTAAACATGTTTCACTGTCGTGGTTCCGTCCGGTCCCTGCCTAACTGACCACAGACCGAATCACTGCCCGCCCGTGCTCGGGGCTTTTATTTCCCTGTCGGAGTCATCCCAGAGATTAGCAGGGCTGGCCGAACTCCTGACACAGCACACAGACAGCTGCTTAACAAAACGGCGCAATGTGTCACAGGAACACCTGCAGCAGAGATGGGCAGTGACTGCAAATGTTTATGAAAAGGATGACCGACTTTCCTGCGAAGAAAATGAAGCACGCAGTATGCAGCTGATGCCGGCCATTAAGCCAGTCCTGTGGGCCGAGCAGTATTGACCTGTCACGGAAGGAACAGGGGCAGACAGTGGACAAGATGTTTTAATTCTCCTCACACTCTGCCTGTGAGTTACTATGAGGCCGGAGTTAGAGAGTCTTATGTTTGGTCAAACAAGACAAAACCCAATCAGCAAGCAAACCAAAACTGCTCCCTTGCCCATTTTCTAGGTCTATTTTTAAAAAAGTGTGTATTTTGAGAAGATAAAGAATGCCATTTTCCTCATATAATTCCTCTCCTTCCCCTAGGCTTTGAAAAGCCCTTTTCAAGCCCCTTCTACCTCTGGTACGCCATGTTGTGTTCCTTACAGAATGACTTAGTGAGGGCTTTCGGGGGTCTGGGCCCTTCTCTGAGAGCTTTCTCTGCTAACCCACTTGGTCCTACAAGCACCCGGGGAAGTCGTTTCTCTTTACTCCCATTTTAAGCTGGGGCGCAGCTCGGAGCAGAGAGTGGCAGGGTGGACGTGCTCCAGGCCGGACAGGCCTTGCCAGGGTCACCTGCTCACCCCCGCCTGAGGGAGCCCTCCTTCTGCCGCCCCTCAGCTGTCCTGTGGCCCTTCCTCCTCCATGCCCCCGTCTCCCTCCTTCTGAGCTTCTCTTCTCTGAGAGAGGAGGACTACACTTTCCGCTCGATGGGGCGATGACACAGTCTTCCCGGGATCTTTCCACCACTTCCTGTTCATCTGTCTCTGCCTGAGTCTGAATAAAAAAGATGAGGAAACTGTAAATACAGACCCTCCAGTCTGACGGAAGCATCTCAAGGAGTTTGGCTTTCCTCTCAGAGATATAATTCTCAGTTTTTTTCCTTGCATTTGCAGTAAGACCCTTTCAGGAGGGAAGGAGGAAAGGGGGGAGGGAGGAAAAGAGAGAGAAAGGGATTGTTGAGTAACGGGAGATATTTGAGAAGCTCTGGAATCTCACGATTAGCCCTGTCGTTATTACCTTGCTCATTGCTTGTTTAAAAAATTGGAGTGAGACTATTGAGGAATTCCCCAAAATGATTTGTGGCCAAGGGTCAGATTCTCATACCATTTCTTTTTACCGTAGGAAAGCAAAAGTATTAAAGGACGAAGAAAAACTATATGATTTAAAATTCTATAAGCAGAGAGTGAATTCTTGTCTTTTTTTTTTTTTTTTTTTTTTGAGTGGGCTCTTAGATTGGACTCCAATATTATTCCAATGATACTAAAAAAAATCTACCTCAAAGCAGATGTCAAAAATGCATTCTGGGAAATGTTTTTTCAAAACTACACTGACTAATTTTAAATCAATGCTATTTGACATTAAAGAAAATGAATATATACAGAAGTCTAGATGGATGACATCTTAGTAACACTGTTTATTTTGTGAACTTCACAGTGTGACAGATACTGTATTGATTGGGAAGGGCGTATTCTCTATCCTAAAGCAAATTCAGTCTAATTTAGACACAAGGAATAATCACTGCTAATACTGCCATGTTGCCGGATTCCCCCAGAGAAATACGATTTTTTGGTTTCAGTTGACCTCCCATTTAGTAAAATTGTACAGGATGAAAAGTGAGTCTTCAGCATCCACAGTACAGTGCTTGTAAACATGAATTGAGACACTGGCATGACTTTGCATTGGATGCAGTTCTCACGGTTGTATCACACGCTGTTTTTTGTAGTATAGGAAAACTAGGCTATAAAGGGCATACTTAACAGATAAGAGGAGAAAGAAAATTGGGAAAAAATGATTGAAATCTTTGAAAGGGAGTTGTCATCTCTTAATATATGTGACATCCTTTAATTAATTTGGGTACTTTAGGAAACAATACAGCAGTGGGTTGAAAGACTTTGATCTAGCAGTTGAAAGTGAAGCATAGACAGACTGTTGTTTAGCATTTAGAAGTGAAATTTAGACAACGTGTAATAAGTGAAACAATTTTACAGAACATCAGATTTACAGAAACAGCTCACAGAGCCCTGAATTTAGGAACTTTTACGGGGAGAGAGGTAGGGAGCAGCAGGTGCTGGAGAGGCTGAAGCCTATCCTGATGAAACAGTGGCTCTTGCTGGCTAGGTGTTATAATGCAGCATAGACTTATTAAGTTAAAAGGGCAAAAAGAAAAACTGCAGAGAGGCTCAGCGTGGGCTCTCGTAGACCCGCCGTCGCGAGCTGCGTCACGGTCAGGCACGGGGCGGAGGGGAGACGGGCACTGGCCGTGGTGGATGGGGCGGAGCGCGCCGACAGGCGGACTCCCGGGACTGTCGGGCCAGAGCTCATTCACGGCAGCGCGTGCCCCACGCCGAGGAATGAGGCCCGGACAGGCCGCGAGGCGCTCGGGGCGGGAGGGCCGGGCCGTGCCATCTCGGCCCCGCGTGTTCTCGTGGACTCCGCCCTGGCGGGGCCGACAGGGGCGCCGGATGCGGGGCACCCGCGCCAGGGGTTATTCCCCTGCGCTCTCAAGTCTCGCTCTGCTTCCTCGGCGCCGAGCTGAGTCTGCTGGCTGCATCTTTCCTGGCCCACTCCTCACTGTTTCTTGACCTGCTGAAGACTCGCGCTTGTTCCTACTTTTTCTCTGGCTGGACAAAGCCACTGTGTGTCCTCCATACTCCATGATTTAGTTTTAAAAACCCACTAGCTTATTAAGCTTTGGCTCACTCACATGTTTTCTGAAATAAAAACATCGTGTCAATTTCATAATTTTGCTTGGGATAGATGCTGTGGGTAAGCGTTATGTGTAGTGACTAGTACTGATTGTGACGCTGGATAAGAGGCAAGAGCAGGAAGCAATAAAACTGAATGATAATAATAAAGCTGTGTTTTTAGTTAGTAGGTAAGCTGATTGCTTATTCACAAGCCTTATCCTTAGCTACAAAATCAACAGTTTAATTTTTTCTTCTCTTGTTTCCAGCTGTTGAAAGTTAACTTGCCCAGAAGAAGGGGAAGAAGAGTAGCAAATGTTTAAATTCATAGAAAATATTTCCTCCTTGCTGATTGTTAATGTTTATAGACTCAGGACAATAAATAAATGAAAATAATACAAAGCCACATCTCTATCTGTGCAAAACAACAGTCAAAACCAAAATATAGTTGGCGCATGTTTCCGCTAGTGTTTCAGAGTGTGTGTTAAATAGATGAATCACGGACAGTTTTACTTATGGATTATAGGCCCTTTTATACTTGTTATATCTATGAAATATGGTTATTTATAAAAGCATATTTAAAAATATATGCAGATATTTGACATGTGTTTATAAATATGCATGTATTTATATATTTACTATATTTCATTGACATCACATTTAGCAAATATGAATTTTTATTCATAATTATAATGTATTCTATGCATAATTTCTATTAGGTCTCTTGTAATCAAAAGCTCACAGTGTGATGATCTTTTTCAGAATCCTAGCTCCCATGCTGAGTAGTAATATTTCTCTGAGAGGTAGAAATAGTTTTGTTTTTTTTTTTAATGTAATTTGTGGTTCTAACCATGTAGTTTTCTGCTAATAGCAGCTTTTCTCAAAGACACGGAGCAAAGGTCAACAGAAATGCCTGGCTAACTAGAAAGTAATTAGAGAAAGTCTCATTAATTTGACTATTTAATTTTTTTTTACTTGTAGTGACATTCTTTTTTCCAGTAAAACACTAATTTCTAATTTAACAAATAGTATCAGGCAGTGGAAAATGAGGTGGAGAGATAAAAAGAGAATTTGAAAAGCCATAAAATAGCTTATAAAGAACCAATAGTTTTCCTTTTGCCTGGAAACTGCCAATGGCTTACCCTGCAGCTGTTATCAGATGTGCTCAAAAGAATATTCTTGAAAGAGAAATTAAATATGTTTAATTATGGCTCTAAGCTTATGTAGGAAATCAGTCTTCTGTTGCATGGAGCTCTAAAACTACCGATGTTAATTTAACATTGCACTTCATGAATTTTTTTTTTTTTAATGTTACATCCAGATTCAGGTCATGACGGCATGGTCTTAAAACCATATTAATCCCAAATCAATATGCTTCTTTTGTTATTTTAGATATTAAGCACAGTAAGCGTGCTATTATATAGATTTTTAAAAAGTAGCTTAGAAAGTGAGCCCCTTTTATGATATGGACTTTACTGAAAGTGGAATTTATAACTATTCAGATGGAAACCACTGTTTAAAAAAAAATCACTGATACTAAACAAACCAAATTCAATCTTTCCAGTGGAATTGTTAATTCTGTGTTACCATGTGTACTTCTAAAGAAGCAATAGTTAGGATAGTTTATATTTTGAGAGACCTACAAACTTGGCAATAGAGCTGACCATTGTCCTAGATATGAACTACATGATTACACAGTGAAATCTTTAAGTCTGATTGCCAGGGACTCAGACATAGTCTGACTGGACTTCCCTTTTGGAACATGCAAGTAGGGGATATGCCTCTGGTCATAGCAGTGAATTTTAAAGATAATAAGAGAGAATATTATGAATTTCATTAAGTGAAATTTATCTTCATGTTCAATGGATTGTATTACACTGCTCTTCCATGTTCTGAATTTGCTGTAATCTTCTTGCTATCATCTATGTCCTTTTCCACTCCATTGACTTATAAAAAATGTTCTTGTATGCTTTTTAGACAACATTTTGGTAATTCACCATTCTTAGTGTTGATCAGATAATGCCAAACTAGTTAGCTGTTGAATTTTGGAAAGATGAAGTAATTTCCTGACCCGTTTTCTTTTTTTTCGTAGTGGGCGTACTTTTAGAATGGATTATTGAATAACAGGTTTGGAGCACTCAGCAAGGGTGTGGTGACGACTTGGGGCCAGTGTGAGCATAGCGCTCCGTCGTCAGACAGAAGCTCTGCAGGAGCGGCATCATTTGTCCCGTGCGCCGCTGTAGTTCCAGCCCACAGAGAGTAGCTCAGAGGATCGTTTGAAAGGATACATGAACATATCAGGGCAATGCAAACTAATATCAGTTCCTGTTTTCATATTCAGGTTACTCATTTGATAGACTGCATGATACTATGCATAAAATATACCTGGATTTCAGCATGACATTGATTGATTTTTGCTAGGATCTTTGTGGTGAGACAAGTAGGTGTTAGATCACAGCTTAGTTAGTCTGGTCCACAGTGGTGACTTAAAAAATACTTGTGGAAAAAAAATGAAAGCTTCCAGAGAGAAGCAGTATGGCATACTGTGCTCCTACTTAAAATTTTTTCATTGATGTGACCGAACACATTTGTAAGTTAGCAGACTTAAAACAGTTCACAAAGAGCTCAATGGGCTGATGGAATAGCTTGAAAGTGAGAAGATGAACCATTAAAAGAATACTGGTTAGCTTCAGAAAGTGTAAAAAATGCAGGCTGACAAAGATATAACCCTCCAGTAGTTAAATATATAATGTAAATTAGACCTGAGATATTGTTGATTGCAAGCTCAATTATGAATCAACAATAATGTGATAGGGCTACTAAAATATAAATGTGATTTGGGGTTGCATTAATAAACGCTTAACTTTGGATCTGCAGTTTATAAAACCTCTGATATTGTATGCATAGTGCATGTATGTGTATTTTGTTTTTTAGGAGAAAGGATTTATACCTTTTATTAGATTCTTAATGAGAACAGAGACTCACAAAATACTTAGATCTACTAACTTAGAAGAATATAGGTAACAGTCCTATCTTGTACACAGGTCAGGCCAAAGTACAGTTGTACCATTATAACCTGTTCTTGGAAATACATTTGAAGAGTTACAGGGATAAGCAGACAGCTCCAGGAGGCGAGCTGGATAGTGAAGGGTGTAAAGGCCATGGCCTGTGAAGGCAGTACCGAAGCAACTGGAGGCTAGGCTTGGAAAGAAAAGATTTTAGAGATGTTGCAAATGACTTAAAAGTGTTTGTTTTGGATTAGGAAAAGGCAAAAATATTGCTAGCATCTAGTGTGCTGTGCTGGAGAAGGAAATGGCAGTGCACTCCAGTGTTCTTGCCTCGAGAATCCTGTGAACAGAGGAGCCTGGCGGGCTGCCGTCCCTGGGGTCGCACAGAGTCGGACACGACCGAAGCGACTTAGCAGCAGCGGCAGCGTGCTCTGCTCAGTCGCTCAATCGTGTCTGACTCTCTGCGACCCCAGGGACGGCAGCCCGCCAGCCTCTTCTGCCCATGGGAACTTTCAGGCAAGAATACTAGAGTGGGGCCATTCCCTCTCCCAGGGGATCTTCCCAACCTAGGGATCAAACCCCTGTCTCCTGCGTCTCCTGCATGGGCAGGCGAGTTCTTTACCGTTAGTGCCACCTTGGAAGCCCAATAGTACCTAGTACTTGGATATTTTAAATATACCATTTTTAAAAAATGCACATTTGTAGGTGATTTAGAGAAATTATGTACACAAGTACATATGCACAAAGGTACATATACAAATAAATTTACAAAGCTGTTTAACAGTTTTGTTAATTGCCACAAACTGGAAATATCCTGAGGGTTTATCATAAGTTGTGTCCTTGATACAGCAGTAGAATACCATGCAGTGATTAAAATTAAAGAGACAGATCCATAAACTTTGATGCGAAATATCATCAAGATCTATTAAGTGAAAAAAACATGTTGTATATAATATGTGAGTATTATAATTTATGGGAAAACTCCACAAAACAGTATATTTCCTTGTGTGCATAAAGAGATAAAGACCTGGAATAACTGGTAACAAGCTTATAATAGTGGTTCCCTCTGTAGGATTCAGGGAAGGTCAAGGGGTTTTTTATTTGTATAATTTATAATTTTTATGTAAAATATTTTAAGACATCTTATAAATAAAGAATGAATAAGTAGAAGTTATAAATGAATAAAAGTAGATAAAATTTTAGAGGATTTATATGTGGAAAAGTGATTAAATTTCTTTTTCTGTATAGTTATAGAGGCGAAATAGTGTAAGTTGTATTAGAATACATATTTAAATTTTGTATAAGGGAGCATTTTCTAGGATTAGAAAGGTTTTAAAGTGAAATTGGTTACTAATAACTGACTTCATCTTCATTCCAATGGTTCAACACTTCCAAGGGTTAAAACGGAGTAGATAACTCGCCTCCAGAGGTGTATTTAAAAATAATCACCCTATTTAATGCGAAAGATTCCTTCTGAAATAATTTTAAATTTTTTGAGTTTATAATTCTATGGGTAGATAATGTCTAAGTACCTGTTTCGTTATAAATTCCAAAACCCTAATTTAGAATTCCTTGGCTAGAGGCATACCACTGGTCATCCAGGAGGTGATTTTAAGTGCTACATAAATATGTCATTAATAATATTGAATAACTAAATCAAATCATCGGGGGAAATGGTTATTGTCCTTTGTAGTACTTTTGAATAAAGTCAAGGAGAAAATTGCTAACATTTTTCTAGTACTTGATATTTTCCCTTTTTAACCAACTGAGAAAAGCGAATATATATCTATCTATAATGTTATTTTTTCCTGTATGTGTTGTAATTACCTTCTGGTTTTTGGTAGTTGTGGCACACAATATTGGTTACCTACTCTATATTCATTTTCTCTTCTTCTTTACTAAAGGAGGCTCTTTGTTAATTGGCGGCAATACATCCAGTCTAACCCTCCTGACAACTGGGTATGATCATGTGTCTTAGTTCTGGCTAGTGAGATGAGCAGAAATGCCATGTGTGACATCTAGGAAGGATGCTTAAGGAGAGCTGATTCATCTGAGAGATGCATACTTTCTGTCACAGCTCTGTTCTTCCTTTCTGCTTCTTATACAGATGAGATGCTAAAGCAACAGCGATTGAATTAGACCATGAAACATCTTGAGAACAAATGAGTCATGCTAAGAAAGGCAAGGCAGAAAAGTAAGAAGGATACTGATCCCTGATAACCAATGCACTACCATAGCCAACTCTTGACTACTTTATTATGAGACATTTATCCGTTTAAGTTGTTGTTAGTTTAAGTGGGTATGTAAAGGAACACCATCCTGACAGATTCACAAAGTATTATTGATTTTCTAATTATATTAGTGATACAAAATTTACTTCTATAATGAATTTATTTCATTGGGATCCACTGGATTCAGTTTTAGTTCTGGAGTTCATTTTTTGAACAGGTTTAACTCTTTGTAAGGACTGGTTTGTTGTTTAGTCACTAGGTCGTGTCTGACTCTTTGCAACCCCATGGGCTGCACAGCCAGCCCCTCCCCTCAGGAAACTCCATCAGAGGACAGACAGAAGAGGCTAAAACTGCAATCCCATGGCCTCCAGAACGAAACCGCAATCATAGAAATCTAACCAAAATGATCACAAGGGTCCTGCCTTGTCTGACTCAATGAAACTATGAGCCATGCCCTGCAGGGCCATCCAAGACGGATGGTTCCTGGTGGAGAGTTCTGAGAAAGTGTGGTCCACTGGAGAAGGGACTGGCAAACCACTTCAGGATTCTTGCCTTGAGAACCCCATGAACAGCATGAAAAGATGAGGACTGGTACTTCATGACTTTATTCGTTCTTCAAACCCTTCCAAAGAACAAAGAGAAAATTAGCCATATCTATTAAATAGCAAAAAGCTCATTTAATCTTGTAATTACTGCATGGGTCCATTAAATATTTTGTAAATATAAAATATGAGCTCTTAGTGATCTTATCCTTATCATTACTTTTTATATCTTGGAACATCATTCTAGTTTATCATCTTAGGAATTATTTAATCATTACTCATCAATTATTAACAATGAGACCAAAAAAGACTGAAATGATAAGGAAGCGTGAGAACAATAGAATCCCCTAAATTTGAAGCCCTCTGAAAATGACATAATAATAAACCATTCTTAAGCTTTCTTATTATGTTGCTGAGAGTATTGTGTCATATTTTAAGAATCATATTAAGACTGAAGACATCATCCTTGTGGTCTGCTTTTAGTTTTCATTGAAAAGGTTGAGATTTCTGAGTTTTACATTTCTGCTCAAAATGGCAAGGGGAAGGAATAGAAGAAACTGGTTCAAAATTATAGGAGGAATCAAAGTATAAATCCAAAGAGGCAGATCATAAATTGTTCATATAAGCAAAATTTGAGACGATTAGTTTTCAGATGGAGCTATCTAGCATGAATTTCCCCAAATTTAAAAATCACTGAGTGAACAGTTTATTTCTAAGGACACAGAAGAAAATAGGGCATTCTTATCCAGTTTGTCATTCAACCAAGAAAGGCTTCAATATGCCTATATTTTGTGGCAAGACTCACAAAAAGCATGTATGATAGCATTATTTCATCTTTTATGATGCTTATACATAAAAATTTACTCAAATGAGGTTTATTTGTTTAAATTCTTATGAAACTTTAAATAGTTTAAAATTTTTATCTTTATTCTTCTGTAATTTATTTGTAAAATGATCTAACATAAAAAAGTAAAAAGGGCCCATTGGACTTAGAGAATAAACAATAATGAGTATTTTTCCCTGTGTTCTTAGGGGTAAGTGGAAATAGCTAGCTAATCAGATAATAAATATGAAGTTAATAAAATGCTAGTTAATAAATAGCATTTTCTTGTTTTAGAAAAAAAATAGAGGAAACAAAAAATAGAGGAAACTGGTTCAAAATTACAGAATGAATCCAAAGATAAATTAGGGTTAACATTTATAAGTTGGGAAATATCTATCGTCAAAATCTGTTTTCTTCATTCTAACTTTGACATCATTTTAAATGATGATGTTGTACACTGAGTTCTTCCTCTATTTAAATTTTTTTTTTATTATGAGTAGTTATTGTTTAATGAGTATGGATTTCAGTTTGGGAAGATGAAAAATTCTGGACATGAATGGTGGTGATAGCCCAGTGATGTAAATGTACTTAATGTTGCTGAAGTGTACATTTGGTTATAGATGGCTAAAATGGTCAATTTTATGTTTATTTATATTTTTCCACAATGTAAAAAATTAAAAAAAAAACAACTTTGTTCCTCTGGCATATTAAAACTCAAATTGTTTCCAATAGAATGCTTTAATTAATGACTGCTTTCATCCTTACTAATGCCTTTATCTTGGGTGTCCTGCCTGTTTTTGGACAGAATTACTATTAAGTGGATATTGTACTATATGAATATGCTCATATAGGAGAGCAGATGCAGTATGTATGATAGAGTCTTAAATAATTTCATTTTGACACATATACAGTAGAGCCCATATCATTTTAAGCACACTATATTACACTATTTTCATTTAATATCTATCTATATCTTTCTATGTTAACTTCTAATTGAGCTAGCACCCCAGTGAAGTGCCCTACTTCCTGTCCTTCTGGGACTACTGTTTTGCACAGTGTGAGGGTCGTAGGAAACGAATCACGTGCATGGCTGAGATAGCTGATTCTGGTGAATGGTTTCTCTTGTGCTTCTTCAGCTTCTGAGTCAAGTTGCACATAACGAGATTCTGAGCTCTTCTTACACTTGAGTACTCAGTATCCAAGACCTCTGGAGCCCAGACTTTGCATGTGTTCCTTACTTGTCTGATTTCCCACTGGTTTAATTTCATCCCATATTATCCACATGGCCATTCACACCTGCATCTGATAATATTTTATATCTTGGTTTCTGGAATTTGATAGAGGAGCCATGAAGTCCTTCAAAAAACTCACTTATAAGAATTCAAATAAAGATGATTTTGATTAAGACCAGGAAGTATGAGAACAAAAGAGCCGAGGGAGAGATAAGACCATGTCTTCTTCAAAATTAAGTTTCTCTTGATCTGCTGAGGTTTATTATACACAAGTTTCCTGATAAACTGGTTTCTTTAAGGATACTGCATTATACTAAGATGTGAAGAGTCTGCATGATGAACTGTGACACAGGAAAAGTGTTTTATATGTTCCCTTTGAAATTTCTTTCTATTTGTATGCTTAATGTTACTGTCACATTTTTAAGTAGACTGCAGTTTTTCCTAGGAAATTGAAATGCTTTAGTGCTCTATTCATTGCAAGGATTTTCCTACAAATTAAAAAAAAAAAAAACAACCAAAAACATTTCTACCAATGGAGTCCTTTCAGAATACCTACAGAGGATATAAAAATTATATTGTAGGGCATTGTATTGATGTCAACAGAACTGTGTGTTTTCACCCTGGTGTGATGTCAGAACAATGCAGGGCATCTTTCACTGTGCCAACTCACTGGAATAAAAGATCCATTCAGAGAGGGGCCCTTGGACGGTCTCAGTTTTTCGGAGTTTTTATGCATGGCCACACAAGCTTATAACTTTAAATTTTTCTTACAGTTTATTATATTCTCTTCCTATTGCAGCTGTGCTTTCAAATTGAAAAGTGAATATTTTTATATATAGCAGCTGAAATGTCGTGTTCATTTTTTGCTTAAAAAAATAAACATGTTTTATAGAATGATTGTATCCCAAGGCTAGGGTTAGCACATTTCATTCACGCTACTTTCCAACACCCCTGGTGTTGATTGACAGCAGAATGTAGACTTCATAGATTCCACAGTACAAATGCTAAAACCCCTAATGTAACTGATAAACAGACGTGAGTGTGGATGGTATTATTGATGCTTTGGGGATGAAATTAAAACATTTTGCATTTAGATGTACAAAATAAGCATACAGCATTTCACTTTAGGTGGTTGGGGCTTAAGAAGAAGAAAGAAAAGCTTAAGAGGAAAATAAAGAACTTTGCCTTCATTCCAGGAATTCTTCCTCTTCCTCTCCCAATGCTTCATCTTCTTGTTCCTGTTAAAATTTTATTTCCTTAATTATAAAAGTCAGTTGTGATTATTGAAGAAATTGAGAAATTCAAATAAAGGGAAAAAATTAAACTACCTTGGAACGCCCTTTCCTGTTCTACCCAGAGACATCATCATTACTGTGCTTGTGTGTGTCTTTTTTGGAGGATCTATGTTGCAAAAATAGATCATACTAAATGTGTGATATTGTAATATCATTCTAAACCATGGACCTTTTCCTATTTAAGTAAATATTCTAAAGCATCATTTTTAATGAAAGTAAAATATTTCATTATAGATGAACCAAAAGTTTTAAAACAATAGCATGATTATAGCACTTATTTTAATTTTTTGTTTATTGCTGTTGCATTTTTGCATTCTACATGCCCTTCCAGCTGAATCATTGTGTCTCTTCCCCATTCATATTCCTCAGTTGATTGCTGTTGAATTATTCCTGTTTATTTCCAGATTATAAGCAAAACTGCCATAATTACTTTGGACATACATCTTTGTGCACATGTTGAGTATTTATATAAGACAGCTTCCTAGAAGAGAAATATCTGAGTAACAGTATGTGTGGCCTTTTAAATTTAATGGATTTCGCCTAATTGTCATTCAAAAAGTTGTATCAGTTTATACCCTCCCCCCAAACAGCGTGGATTCCATTTTTTCACACCATCTTGAACAGTATGAAAATGAAAGTGTTAGTCGTCAGTCGTGTCTGACTCTTTGTGACCCCCATGGACTGTAGCCTGAGATGGCCCTTCGTCCATGGGATTCTCCAGGCAAGAATACTGGAGTGGGCTTCCATTTTCTTCTCCAGGGGATCTTCCCAACACAGGGATTGAACCTGGGTCTCCTGCATTGCAGGCAGACTCTACAATCTGAGCCACAGGGAAGCCCCCTTGAACATTATAAATAATAAAATTTTACCAATCTTATAGGCAAAAACTCACATATAGCTTAATTTTCCTTGCCTTAATAATTTAAAAAATTAAGCATTTTTCAGTGTTTACTGTATACTGCATTTCCATTTCAGTGGATCATTTTCTCTTTGAAACATTTGTGTATTTTCTACTAAACTGTATCCCTTTTATTGATTTATAGAAACTTTTAAACTTTTGTTTTTTGTACATCTGGTAGATATGTTCTTTAAATCAATCATTTACCTTTTAATTTTACTTGTGGTATTTTATTTTTCCATACAAATATTTTAAATTCTAGTTTAAATTTTAGTCATTTTCTTGATGAGTTCTAGGTTTTATGCCTTGGCTAAGAAGGGCCTTTTCTTCTAAAAGTTTATGGAATAGTTTTCTACTAGAGCTTTCCTGTGTAGATGTTTAATCCATTTGAAATTAGTTTTGGATTAATGGTACGAGGAAGGAGGTCTAACTTTTTTTTCAAAGAATATCCTATTGTCTCCAAATCACTTCTATTTTATACCATCTTTTGCCACTCCTTTAAGTACCAATTTAAGATACTAAACAGTCATATCTGTTTCAATTTCTCTATTCTGTTTCTTATTCAAGTAATACACTGCTTTAATTTTTATAACCCTTTAATGTGTTTTGATTCTGGAAGGAAGAAAAAGACATTATCTACTTCCTCAAGTGAAATTATTTGGTCAGATTTTTGTGTGGCTTCAGGGCTCTAGAAAAGCCACACCAGTTCATCGATTATATGTATTTTAGATCACCAACTTGCTAGACAAACAGTATCTGATAAACTGTTGTGCATATATTTGACTACTAGTAAGGCTGAACTCATTTCCCATATAGTTATTTAGTTTCATAATTCTTTTAAAATATTTTCAGTTTGATGTACTCCTATTAGGAATCTGTACATTTCAGTAACAGCATAACTCAGTGGGTAAATAATCTGTCTGTAAGGTAGGATACTGGGTTTGATTCCTGGGTCAGCAAGATCCTCTGGAGAAGGAAATGGCAACCACTCCAGTATTCTTGCCTGGAGAATCCCATGGACAGAGGAGCCTGGTGGGCTATAGTCTGTAGGTTGTTATTACTTATTGTTATTTTTTTTAATGCAGAGAGGTAAGTTACTGCTTTATCCAACTTAGTTGTGCTTACTTCTAAGTTTTAACATGGTGAAAAACTGATAGTAGAGTTAGAAATGTTAGTTCTGTTATTTATCTTATTGGTATTATCTTTTATCTGCCCTTGTCAATTTTGTAAAGTTTCGTGAAATCTAGGCAAGTCCAGCTGCTGCGATATGACTCTTTAAATATTAGACAGATGGTTATTTTCCTTTGGTTTCCATGATTAGGAGGGCCAAAAGTTCAGTTAGGGTTGTAGTTATCTGTTTATTTCTTACTAGTTTACTGTCTAAAGTTTAGGGGCAATTCTGGGGTAGTAGAAAGAGTGAAAATGAATCCAAAACTAAATATTGGTAAGAAACAAGTCTTACACATGTGGGTTGCACTTCATCCACAGGTCTAAACTGCAGTCTGAAGCACTGTACCCACTGCTATGAGGAATAATATTAGAATCACAGGTCGATCATTTTAATGTTGATCAGTGTCCTCTGCTCATTCGCTGGGAGCTGGATTCATGAGATGGCATTTTAGAGGTGAGGTTGGAACTACTGATCATCTTGCCCATAACCCTGTGTCTCCCTTATCTCTCTCTGTCTGAATAGATGGCATACATCAACAGTTACTGACACTAAACTCCTAGAAATGATCCCTGACTTTCACTTCTCACATTCAACATGCCTCCACATACTGAAAAATTTTCTGCATCTTTGCTGTTACCATTTTACTTCTCCCCCAGTCAAAATATCAGTAGCCTAAATGGTATTTAAAAAATATTACAGTGAAATTTTTTTGGAAATACATTTTAGGCCTCTAGAAAGTTCCAAAAATAGTGTAAGAGTTCTTGAATATCCTTCCCCCAGCTCCCTCTCGTGTTAATGTCTTCAGTTCAGTTCAGTTCAGTCGCTCAGTCGTGTCTGACTCTTTGTGACCCCCATGAACCGCAGCACGCCAGGCCTCCCTGTCCATCACCAACTCCCAGAGTCCACCCAAACTCATGTCCATCGAGTCGGTGATGCCCTCCAACCATCTCATTCTCTGTCGTCCCCTACTCCTCCTGCCCTCAATCTTTCCCAGCATCAGGGTCTTTTCCAATGAGTCAGTTCTTTGCATCAAGTGGCCAAAGTATTGGAGTTTCAGCTTCAGCATCAGTCCTTCCAGTGAATATTCAGGACTGATTTCCTTTAGGATTGACAGGTTGGATCTCCTTGCAGTCCAAGGGACTGTCAAGAGTCTTATCCAACACCACAGTTCAAAAGCATCAATTCTCTGGCACTCAGCTTTCTTTAGAGTTGTAGAAAACAGACAAATCCAAAATTGAGGGGCATTCTACAAAAGATCTGACCAGTACTTTCAAAAAGTCAAGCTCATGAAAGACAAAGAAAGGCTGAGGACTAAGGAGACATGACAACGAACCGTCATGTGAGATCCTGGATTTATGAGACAGTGTTGATGTCTTACGTAACCAACTGTGGAAACAAGGAAATTAACATCGATGCAGCCTTATTACTAAGGTAACAGACCTTAGTCAACTTTCAGAGGCTTCCCACTAACCGTTTGTAGTCTAGGGTCCAGTCCAGGATCTCGCATGATGGTTAGTACTTTTTGAAAAGTACTGGTCAGATCTTTTGTAGAATGCCCCTCAATTTTGGATTTGTCTGTTTTCTACAACTAGATTTAGGCTAGGCATTTTTGGCAAGAAAATCATGACAAAAAGTAATGTCGTGACCTTCCCAATATTACATCATATCAAGGGGGCTAAATGTCTCATTAAAGATATGAATCAAACCATGTCACAGACCTTCAGTGGGTTTCCATTTCTCTGAGAGCCTAAGTCCCTGAAAATTCTAGTCTCCTGTGGACTTTAATTCATGCCTCTTGCAAGGACAAATACAAATGAAAAATAACAGGCTTGATTCTCCCTGTTGAAAATAAGGGAAGAGACTTCCTCCTACTCTCTATTCTTAGAGCATTTATTTTAGAGCACTTGTAATTGTTAAATTATTTCTGCTGTCTCTTTGAAATGTCCTCGTCCAGGAAGAGAGGGCCCCCGTCGCCTAGTTTCTGTGGGAGGGTAGCAGCCTAACTGCACTGGTGCCCCGCTCCCAGTTCCAAAACTACCCCTTGTCATAAGAGAAGTCAATTTTTCCTTTGGATAAAGCCAGTTAGCTAACACAGATGGTCACCCCAACTACTAAGTAAATTTGGGAAGAACTATGTGTGACAAATGGTGCTGTCAAGTCCTCTTACTTGCCGAGTTATTGTTTATCTTGAGAACGTGTATGGGAAGGGTTGATCTGCTTGATTCTGTGAAAGGGGGGATATCTTGCCGTCTTTATAATCTCTTAGTGGACTGCCTGTAATGAGTATCACATTCTGACTTAAGGCTAATTCAGTAATAAAATTGTTTTCTTTCTCTTCTACATTTGTGGAGAGGTTTCCTGGATTGGGAGAAAATTTTGTTTTTAATTATATTTTCCCAGCACTTCTCCATTGACTTATGTTCACATTTTGAAAAACACCCAGCTGTTGCTTGTGATAACTAACCTCCACCAGAAACTCTCCACCTTCCTCCACCTCTTTAAGTGATTCCTTCTGATCTTTAGGACTGAGCTCAGATATAATCTCAATTTGTAGAAGTCTTGACAAACTAGTTTTTAGCAGTTTGTATTGAATGAACACATAAAATAATTATATAGAGGAAGCAATGAGCCATTTCCTTTTCCAGGGGATAGTCCTAACCCAGGGATCGAACCCCAGTCTCCTGCATCGCAGGCAGATTCTTTATCATCTGAGCCACCAGGAAAGGCCTTCGGGGGAAGCCACGCATGAATATGATACATGAATATACCTTTACACTTGAATAAAAATAGGTCCAAATGGTTGTTTTTCAAACAGGAAATCCACAATGTATTTTAAAAAAGCCACTCAAATATTTCAGGAAACTTTTCATGTTAACTCTGGATACAGCTGGGGCCATTTGAATTGTAACAGTGACTAACTGGCGAGTGTGAACATCAGTTAGTCCTGAATAAAGGGCAGGAGACAAATGCCAAGAAGGAGGAAGTGAGGATTCAGATCAGTTAGCAAGTCTACCAGGAATCTTCACATCCTCATAGAGGGAGCTTCGGGGGCTCTGCTGACTTTTGAAGGAAGGCTGAAGACAGTGCTGCTCAAGTGGAAGTGGAGGGCTTGCTTAATACAGGTTGCTCGGCCCCATCTTCATAGTTTCTGAGCTGGCAGGCAGGGGTGGGACCCGAAAATTTGCATTTCTAAGACTTTTCCAAGAGATGCTGCTATTGCTGCCCTCAGCTGGCACTTGGAGAATCATTGCTTTAAACTGTAGCGTGGCTAGAATACGCTGATGGAATTTATTTAAAACAATCTGCTGGGAGTTGACAATGCTTTCTTTTAAAAATTAAACAGATGTTACAGTTTATTTGAAACGTTGCCAAGGGGTGGTCTCGTTTTTGCATGTTCCCCTTCTCAGGTCCCCTTCTCTATTTCCGTTCTCACTTGTTGAGCTTAACCAGGTACACACATGATTCATTTAATCTTCATGCGTGCATGCTAAGTCGCTTCAGTTATGTCTGCCTCTTTGTGACGCTGTGGACTGTGGCCAGCCAGGCTCCTCTGTCCCTGGGACTCTCCAGGCGAGAGCACTGGAGTGGGTTGCCGTGCGATCCTCCACGGGATCTTCCCGGCCCAGGGATCGAACCTGCGTCTCTTACCTCTCCTGCATTGGCAGGCAGGTTCTTTACCATTAGCGCCACCGTATAAAGGTAAATGTTATTATCTCCATCTTACTGAAGAAAAATTTGAGCTTCAAGGTAGCATGATACAAGGCGGCTTCCAGGTAGACTGCCCAGCGGTTCACGCCTGGTCAGTGACAACGCTGGAATGCAGCAGGGCTCGCTGGCTCCAGGACTGGGCCTCTTTTCGCTGTGTTGCGTCTCAGCCTGAGAAAATTTAAATTAACTTTTTCAAGTTTATTTTTTGGTTGCAGCGTGCACTGCTCTGTAGGATCTCAGTTCCCCAACCAGGGATCAAACCCATGCCCCTTGCAATGGGAGTGTGGATTCTTAACCACTGGACAGCCAGGGAAGTCACCCCCAAAATAGTTCTTTTCCTCCTTGACCAGGGATCAAACCCCAAGTGGAAGTGCCCAGTCCTGACCACTGGACTACCAGGGAATTCCCTCAAATTAATTTTAATCTAAGACTAATGGGGAACACCTTGAGGAGTTATAAAACTAAGGGAGAAATTACTCGTGACCTTGACATTAACCTTTTCTGACAAAGAGGCTGTTTAAGATTTTTAAAAAGTCCTAGTGTGAAGTATAGCATCTAGGTACCTTATTACCCAAGAAAGGCAGTGGATTAGATCCCCAAGGGAGTTGGAATATTTTAAAGTTAACTCTGGAAAAATCTCATTTTGTATATGAATCTGTGTAATTTATTTAAGTGGCAAAAACAAATTTTTTTTTTGTATAATTTTCTACATGAGTCAATGAATTATCTATCGAGACATCAAGACCGAAGAGGTTCTCCTTAGTATCCAAAGAATGCATGGGTCACCTTGAAAAATCTCTGAAAAACTAGTTACAAGGAGCAAATGACTGAGTTTATAATTGTCTCCCTTTCTCTATGCCAAAATTGATGGCCAGTTGGAAGGCATTGAAATCTAGTGCACACTGACGCTATTTATCGGGTCTTGATGTTTTAGGTATGTATTGGACCATTCATCCTAGGATCATAAAAGTGGTTGTTAAAATTTATACCATATTAGTCTGATTAACACTGAGATGGGTAAAAATAAAGGATTGAGGAGAAATATTTATTTCACAAGGGTAGGGACTTTAATATACAGAAAGCTGCATAAATCTGCAGATGTTCTAATTAGATTCAGCTGAACTGCTTCAGAATGCAGGATAACATGGATTTACTCTGCCAACAACTAAGAATAACTTTTCTGATGCAAAAAAATGTCCAAGTTTCAATATTGAAACATAAAATACCCCAGCCCAGGGGACAGATTCTTTTCACATCAATTTCTTCATTGGCTCACAGTCTTCCAGCGCTTAACGTCACCTCTTTATTATACGACTTAAACAGAATGAGCTACGTGGTACCCCAATGGTACTCTTCTCAGGCCGCAGTACCTGAAATCTTATTTCCTGTTAATAGTTAAACATTAACCTTAGATCGCTAGAATACCGTCAAGCAAGTTATTCATACGACATTTAATTTACAATCAGGGAGCCGTTTAGGCCATAAGAAAATGTGACTCATGAAGAAGATGACATTAGGAATCAAGGGATGCATTTCATCGGTATTTTTGTCAGCTGATTTCCATTTTTTTCTTGAATATATATATATATTTAATCTCGGGAAGTTATTCCTGTGTGCTGGCAGGGTAAATCTGTGTCATTCTGCATTCAGAAGTAGTTCAGCACATCTTATCAGAACATTTGTTCAGGACCAACTCATAGCCAGGAGGAAGCATCAGCCCTCTTCCATCTTGGGAATCCTGCTTGATCCCCAACGGCACAGGGTTGCTGCCTTCAGAAATTCCTGCAGCACCAGGTTTTATACTTCCACAGAACCTGACTGTCAGATCCAGTTGAGTGTTTTAACAGTTCCAGTTCTGGAAAGGCAAGGGGAAGGAGGATGTTCCTTTTCAAAGGATGTCAAGGAGAAATGTGACATAGGTTGTGTGTACAATCTCGTGTTCCATTGACTGCCCCTTAGACAAACCGACCTTTGGTCAATATTCTCTCAATTATATTTGTTTAAGCTGAGCTATTGTCCTTAATTAAAATGTTGGCAGGCAGTCTCCGTGTGGATTTATGCCAAGGATTTGTAATAATCTCCTTGTTTTATGATTTCCCATTTTGAATAGTGAAAGAATAATTTCATAAGCCCTTCTGAAGGAGAGTCTCTGCAAATGACAATTTTATCTCCTTTATAATCTTTTCTGATCCCTGCAAATTTGTGTGGAACAAAAAATACACTGCCCAAATATGCTGTGTTTTAATTTGTTAATAAAAACAATATAGTTGTGAAAGGCATTTGCAGGAAATTGATTTGAAATAGATGAAATAGATGTGGTGTAAGCATTACTTTGTAACCTTAGGAACAATGAATATAACAAAATCAACATTATTTATAGACTTGCCAGCTGCCTAGTACTATAGGATCAGAGTCAAGAATGCTATAAACTATGTAGACCCATGACTTTGAATTTACATTTAACCCTTATTTGTCTAGTATCTAAGACAAATACGACATTACCTTGTTTCTCTTTTAATCCTAACTGATATTTTATTTATTATTTTTTTTCTAACTGATATTTTAAAAAAGGTGATCACTGATGTAAAACAAAACAAAACAAAACCTCAGATGGACAAAACTGGTCACTGATGTTAAAAACAGACAGTACCTATAACAGAGAAGGGACTCAGCACATGGGGGCTCTGCACCCTACAGCCCCCTTTTCATTTACGGGGCATTTTTCTTTCTCCCCTCTCTTCCATCAAAGGGTCAACTGGGAATAAAAAAGCTGGAATCAGAACGAGTTCATTAGACTGATTTGCCATATACGGTACGAGGAACTTTTGGCAGAAGAATTTCAACATGGGTAAAACGAGTGTGAGGATGATTAGTGCCTTTTCTCCTTCCAAGAAAGCTTTCTCCTGTAGCATGGCTGCTGATGACACAGCTGCATGATTGGCAGAAGCTGATATGCCAGAGCTAGGAGGAAGTCCAGGGAGACCCAGCTCCTCAGCAATGATCAGATGTTCTCAGTCCCAGAAAGCCAGTTCCTCAGCTCTCAGGGTATGTCCAGATGGCAGCCACTTGCCCTTTGCTTGACTCAGGCCTGGGTCATCTGGGCTTCTAAACTCTAATAATCATCTTTCAGTCTTTATTTCCTTAGTTCACTGGGGCGTCAAAGACTGACTTCAAGTCACCCCTTGGTTCTCAGTTCTGAGATTGATTCACCAAGCTGGGTTTCTGTTGGAATAGTGTCATACCAGGAGATACATAATTTTGCCTTTATTATAAGCTCCAAACTAAATAACTTGCCCATTACTCGCTATCTCTACACAAGAACATGTGGCCCCTGTGAACTGAGTCTTAGAAATAAAACTGTGTTAGTAATAGAGTGATGTGTGTACTTGAATCTGGCAGAAGCACTTTAGAAATAGACAACACCCTTACGGGGCGAGAGAATAGTAGGGGTGTGTTCTCTTCGCCTCTTTTGAATGAAAGGAATTTCATTGTAGTTACGGGTTTTCCTTCAAGTCTGGTTTTCTACCCTTAGTCCATCTCCCTTTGCTGTTCTCATTTGCATATCATCAGAGAAGAGACTCTGACTTTGCCTTTGAATCTTCCACAAGGTAACTGAAGAAAAGAATGAATTTTTTAGATTATTCTCTCACTAACCATGTCTGGGCTTCCGAGGTGGCACTAGTGGTAAAGAACCCACCTACCTAGGCAGGAGACAGAAGAGATGCAGGTTTGATCGCTGGGTCAGGAAGATCCCCTGCAGGCGGGCCTGGCAACCCACTGCAGTGTTCTTGCCTGGAGAATCCCATGGACAGAGGAGCCTGGCGGCTGCTGTCAGCCAGGACAGCAGGCATGCGCCCACATCTACCCCCATGTTAAATAGTATCCACCTGACTTTGTGCAGCCTAGACTGTTTCCACTCATCAGCAGGCTGGACAGGTCTCCTGGATCTTCGAGGCTGGGAGGGGTGAGGTCAGGTTCTCCGCCAGGGTTTGGAGAGAGCTGGAGCCGCGGGTCGGGGAGAAGGACGTGTGATAGGAAGCGGCTCTGTTGTCCTCTCACCCGGGACCAGTCTCAGAACAGCAGCACATCCAGCTCCCAGGATAGAGGCAGGTGTTTGCTTTAATTAAGACCAACAAAGACTTTTCTGTTCTCAATAGGCTTATATTTTTAGACACTAAGGTAAGGAGGAAGAGAACATTATCCCATTCTGTGCACAAAAATAAAGATTCAGCATGAGCTGCATAATTAAGAACTGAAAGGGGGAAAATGCAATTCAATTAAAACTGACAGAATAATACACGGAATCAATGGCTTTATTTGGTGTTTAATGATGATACTGTTTTCATTTTATTATACATGAGTCATAACCAGCTTTGCCTTAGTTTAATTGTATTCCTTACAGTGTAAACTGAAGTATGCAATTTGCAGTAGGCTCATCAATTAAAAAGAGGCTTATTTAAGATCATTATAAATTGATCCCTGAGACGGAAACTAAATTTTTCCCATTCCAATATATAAGTTTATTGGAATGATGTAAAATTTTAGGCAGGGGGAGGCGGGAGAGAGGCATTGGTTGGGGAGATGAGGAGCAATGTGCAAAGGACAAAGTCTGATTTCAAAGAAAAAAATACAATGATAGTAAGTATGTTTCCAATGGAGAAAACAACACGGCACTATATTTGATCCAGTGAGCCGAACAAAACACGATGAGATTTTAGACTGGAGAGGAAATGCTAGACTGAACTGCCTGTATGAAATGAATCATGGTATTGCCGCAAAATCGAGTGTAACAGAGAGATAGCATTGCTATATATGGCCGTAAAGCCACAGAGATTTTAAGACTGGGACATGGGACCCAAAGAAAGCAGAAGAGAGGCAAGGGCAGACTACTGAGCACATCACGTGTTAGTGGCGGGATATACAGCATGTTGCAGTTAGGCACATTAATCAGAGGAAACTTCTCAGACGTTCTGCTCGGTAGGGCGGACTCACTGCCAGAGCCCTCTGAATGCGGCTGAGGACTTCACATGAATTAGCAGCGAACGCTGAATTATGATAGGGTCCAGAACTGACAGGCTGGTCATTGCAAAACACCTCCATCTTACGTCTTTATTCAGTTAGTTGTGATAAAATTTTATATTCCTCATGCTTGACTAAATTTCAGTCCTACTATGTAAACCAACAGATTATAGGACTTTTAACAGCTCTGCTCTCCTCAAGAGCTGATAATGGCTTGAGTCTGGGAAAAGAGTAATATTTCTTCTCGTCAGAGAGTCAAAGGGACCATCCTGCCCTCCTTGAACGACGGGTACTGGGCACCTAGGACATGCTTATATGGCCTAGACTTTCACCTAGTAATTCTCTTGCCTGAAGAGTTCTGTGGCCAGAGGAGAGAGGAGTGTCTCCTGGAATGTGGGGAGTTTGCAGCGGGAGGGAAAGTGTGTGGGGAAGTGAGGGGGGCAGAGTGCAGGCGGGTCCCAGGAGAAGTCTCAGTGGCAGAGACTGAAGACACGGGCATGAGGGCGACCTGTCCCCTGCCTCGTGGGTAGGTGCCCACAGGAGCAGCAAGAGCCGGCGGCACAGGAGGCAAATGGGGACATGGATCCCTTCACGGAGATTCTGGTGCTCCAGCATGGCGCCAAGGCCCAGGCAGGTCCTGGGTCCCAGGAGCGTAAGCTGCGGAGAGAACAGCCAGTTTTGAAGGGATCGTGCAGAGAGCCATAAAGGAATGTCTTGGGGAGACTTCATGTAGACAAATGCCAAATGCCCCAGCAGTGTCTTTCTACTATGAAAGCTCTCCCTGTCCTCAGAAAGCTAGGCCAGCCCCGGGAAAAGTGGAATTGCTGACTGCCAGGAATTAACTGCCCACCACCCCCACAGAATGGAGACTCAGAAAGGAAGTGGGATAAAGGAGCAATAAAGCTGGTCTCTTGCACGTCTGAATTTGTGCAGTGAGGCTCCTACTTGTTTCGTGGGGCGTCATCGTCTGGGTTTGGCAAATATTCACACCATGGATTTTATTACAAACCCTCGTTTGTAGAAGGGCTTCTGTGGTGGCTCAGGTGGTGAAGAATCCTTGTGCAATGCAAGAGACTGGGGTTGCATCCCTGGGTCGGGAAGATCCTCTGGAGAAGGGAACGGCTACCCACTCCAGTGTTCTTGCCTGGGAAATCCCACGGAGAGGAGCCTGGTGTAGTACAGTCCTTGGGGTCACAAAGAGTCAAACGTGACTTAGCGACTAACACTTTCACTATCAGAGTTTGCACAAATCCTAGAATTAAAGCCACGTCATTTGGAGGTAATTTGTGTAAATTGTGGGAGAACTGATAACCAGAAATGAGGTTGACTCTCAGAAGTCACTGTTGATTTTGGAAATGTCAGTGGGTTGTGATGAGGCTGAGTTTGAAAAAATACAAAGTAATTTTTTAAACTTTCAGGGAAGGAAAAGAACATGGTTTTCAGGAGAAAGAATGAGTAGGTGAATGTATCCTTAGAGGTCTTTCTTTAAAATTTATTTTAAAGTTTTAGTTAGTTAAATTACTGAGTTTTAGAAGAATACCTAGAAATGGTGAGTTCTGAATATGATTTTTTAAAATTTATTTTATTGAAATATAATTGATTTACAATGTTGTGTTAATTTCTGTAAATTATGTATGCTCAGTTACACATATATATGTATATATATATATTCTTTTCCATATGGTTTATTATAGGATATTGAGTATAGTTCCCTGACCTTGTTATTTACCCATTCTTTATATAATATTCTCTCTATAATATATATAGATAGATATTCTCTATGTAATAGTTTGCATCTGCTAATGCCAAACTCCCAGTCCACCCCCACCCCTAACCCTCTTGGCAAACACCAGTCTCTTTCTATATCTGCGAGTGTTTCTGTTTCAGCGATAAGCTCGTTTGTGTCACATTTTGGATTCAGCGTATGAGTGGGGTCATGTGGTATCTGTCTTTCTCCCTCTGGTCTACTTCACTTCCCAGCCTAAAGTCCGTTCATCCCACTGCAGTGGCGTTATTTCGTTTTTTCTAAATGTCTGAGTAGTATTCCTGGCTGTGTGTGTGTGACATCTTCATCCGTTCACCTGTCAATGGACACTGAGTTTGTTTCCAGGTCTTGGCTGTTGTAAATGGTGCTGCTATGAGGATTGGGCTGCATGGGTCTTTTCAAACTGCAGCTCTTCCTGGCTCTGTGCATAGGGTCACATGGCAGCTCTAATTCTGGTTTTGAGGAACCTCCATGCTGTTTTCCATAGAGCCTGCACCAATTTACATTCCTGTCAACAGTGTAGGAGGGTTCCCTTTTCTCTACATCCTCTCAAGCATTTGTTATTTGTAGGCTTTTAATAATGGCCATTCTGACTGGTGGGAGGTAGCACCTCATTATAGTTTTGATTTGCATTTCTCTAATAATTAGCGATGATTAGCATCTTTTCATGTGCCTATTGGCCATCTGTACTTCTTCTTTGGAGAAATGTCTATTTAGGAGTTCTGCCCATTTTTTGAGTGCGCTTTTTTTTTGTTATTGAATTGTATGAACTGTTTGTATATTTTGGAAATTAAGCCCTTGTCAGTTGCATTATTTGCAAATATTTTCTTCCTGTCTGTAGGTTGTCTTTTGGTTCTGTGTATGGTTTCCTTTGCTGTGCAAAAGCTTAAGTTTGATTAGGTCCTATTTGTCTATTTTTGCCTATATTTCTCTTGCCTTGGGAGACTAACCTAAGAAAATGTCAGTACAGTTTATGTCAGAGAATGTCTTGCCTGTGTTCTTTTCTGGGAGTTTTATGATGTCATGTCTCATATCTAAGACTTGCCCCATTCTGAGTTTGTTTTTGTGTGTGGCGTGAAGGTGTGTTCTGACCTCAGTGATTGACACGTGTCTGTTCAGCTTTCCCAGCACCACTTGCTGACAGCCTGTCTTTCCCCCACTGTGTATTCTTGTTTCCTTTGTCAAAGATTAATTGACCACAGGTGTGTGGGTTTATTTCTGAGTGTCCTATTCTGTTGCACTGATCCATATGTCTGTTTCTGCATATGATTTTTATAGCTTCTAATTTGGACTGTGATTTTTCTAAATGAACTAATAGTTACTATTCCAGGGAAAGAAAGGGCAATTTGCAGTACCAGCAACAATAGTGAGCATACTTTTCTTTAGTCTAAGAAATGGCTATCAAAGTTAAAAGTGAATTCAATATCCCTTCAACGATGCTTGCTCCTAACTTTCCAGTGATGCATCCTTCCACATATACACAAACACACAGGAGTGGAGATACCATGTATGGGGAGAGAGTGGGGACCAGACTTGACTACACAGCTGGTGCATGGACGCAGAGGGGCATGACTTCTAGGATTATTCTTTACATTTTTTTTCTTTTTCTTTACATTTTTACATTCTTCTTTACATTTTTTTTATGCTTTTCTAAAAAGAAATGGGCATTTTGTCATAGAGTATCCCCATAAATAGATCCCACATCTGTCAGTGAAGACAGAAACAGTGTTTGGAGAATGTGTGGGGTTTCAGGAAAGAACCTGAGGGGAGGGGTTAAGTCTTGGAGGGCACCATTTGCCTCTTGAAGCAGACATACATCCTGGGGATATATGACCATGACTAGGGGTCGGACTGGGATCCCGCAGCCAGAGACAACCAGTTACACACCCAGTTATGTGACAGTCGACAGAGTCCTGCCTATTAACATATTTTAAAAGAACAACCTTACTGTTACATGGATAACTAACGGAGGGGAGGAAAATATTTAAGGGTGTTAACCCCACTGTACCTGTTTCTATGACTTTATAGGTTGGGCTAGCATTGTTGACTTGGTTGAGCACCAGTGTGGAGAGGAAGGATGCTGGAGGCAGATGAAGACAGGGGAAGGTGGGTGAGGACTCAGAGGGGCATCTATGGCTCGGATGCCATGGGCGGGGGGAGCGTTTTTATGATGAGAGTATTGGCACAAGTAAGCAGAACAGATTTGAAGCTGCGATCAGAGAATGGTTTTGTTTTTTTTTTTTTTTTTTTTGGTAATGTAACAAGTTGGAGGAGGGAATATACAGATAGATGAAACAAAGTCCCTGGCTTCAAGAACCTGGAGTTGGAGGAGGTCGAATGTGTAGAGTATGAAAAAACGTCAGAAACCTACAACACAGCTAGGATCTGATAAACGTGGTGAGTGAGACGCAAGCAGACTGTCACACAAGTTAAACAGTTGCTTGAGAAGGGAAAGAGGTCTTGGAGCTAATTTGTTTATTTTTTATTAGACAGCTGGGCTCCCCTGGTGGTTCAGTGGTAAAGAATCTGCCTGCCAATACAGGAGGCATGGGTTCAATCCCTGGGTTGGGAAGATCCCCTGAAGAAGGAAATGGTGATCCACTCCAGTATGCTTGGCTGGGAAATCCCGTGGACAGAAGAGCCTGGCAGGGCTACCGTTCATGGGGTCGCAAAAGAGTTGGGTGCAACTAAGCCAACAAGAAGGGATCTTACTTCCAGAGACGTCGAATGATCTGATGGTGATCTACCAGCTTAAACCTACTCTTTCAACTACACTATGTATATAAACACACATGCAGACCTATTTTCTGCTATGTCAAATGTCTTTGAAATGTATTATTTTAAAAGTCATATAGCTGGTCAAGAAAAAGATTACATGAGCTTGTGAGCACAGTGGAAAATAATATATAAAAGAAGTCACATACACTTGTATCCAGTACAAAATGGTTGCGCTGTTGACTAAATATTGACTATAAATCTTCAACCACCCACTATCCACAGGTGCCAATCTGCCTACAGTTACACACAATTTATATAGTATGTATTTGATGCCAAAATACACAGTAAATATCTTGAATTCTTTAAAAATAAAATCGTTAGCCACCTTGAACCACTATAGTCTTCTTAATGTCATTCATTTTCCTAAGTGAGATCAGAAAAACTTAATTTGGAGAAATGGGCTGGGCTCTACAAATAGGCTTGGGTTCCTCACTGAGTTGACAGTGATTATTGGCCAACACAACTTCAAATTTAACAGATAGAATGTTGAGCTGGGATCTGTGGAATGAAACGTGATAATCATGGGGAGCAAAATGTCTGCCTGAGTGCCACAGCTAGTTAGGGGAGAATTTGACGGGCTTTGTGCTGCGTGGTGTGGAAAGCCCAGGAAGAGAGGATGAAGAGGAAATTGGTCTTTCTCTTTTTGGTTTATAGTGAAATTGGAAAGAAAGTGGAACTATTTTAGGGCCATGGCAAGATGGATTGAGAAGTAGACATCTGGAATCAGCTATTTGATGTAGAATTTTTTGTTTTACTATATGCAGATGGAAAACAGAACTGGCTTTGTTATCGATGGTATTTAGGAATTCAGAGCTCTGGGTTGGAGATGAGTGTGGCTCTTGACATCAGAATTCCTGAGGTCCTGTAAACTTGACCCAAACAGTGGTCCTGCTCCAGGAGATGAATTTTCTATTTTGTTTGTGGCAGTATAACACAAACAGTATGTGGGGAACAGTATAACCAGACATTGCATCATTGATCCTCTTATTTGAGAAGAATAAATAGTAGAAAATGCTTCACTATTTTTTTTAAGGGACTGTATTTTATGGCAGTTTTAAGTTTGCAGCAATAAGTCTAGAGCTCTCCTGTATACCCCTGTCCCCACACTGCACACCTTCCCCTCTTATCAGCATTCCCCACCAGAGTGATGAATCTGTTACAATTAACGAGCCCCATGGACACAGCATTGCCCTCCAGTGTTCGCGCCGCTTTACGTTAGGCTTCACTCTTTGCGTTGCTTGCCGCACAGGCGCGTGTATGACGTCTCTACGGTTACCGTATCCAGAGCGGCTGGACTGCGCTGAGAGTCCTCTGTGCTCTGCCTGTCCATCCCTTTCTCCTCCCAGCCCCTGAGAAGCAGTGATCTCTTTACTGTCTCCATAGTTTGGCCTTTTCCAGAGTTCATATATTTGGAAGCATACAATATGTACTCTTTTTATATTGGCTTATATATATATATATGTGCATTTACATTTTATATGCATTTTTTATTTATACCTTTACGTTTCCTTCATGTCTAGTCATGATTTGACAGCTCATTTCTTTTGAACACAGAATAGTATTCCATTGTCTGGACGGAACAACTGTTTAAGCCTTCAGTCACTGAGGGATACTGTGGTTGTTTCTAAGTTTCGCCTATTATGAACAGAGCTATTTTAAAAATCTCTGTGTAGGTTTTTGTGTGGACCTGCATTTTCGACTTCTGGGAGTAAATGCCAAGGAAGGCAACTGCTAGATTGTCTGATAGGAATATACTTAATTTTGCAGAAAGCTAAACCACAGGAGGAAGGCCCAAGAGGAAACTGAGGGTGGAGTGGAGTGGGTGCAGCAAAGAGGAGACTGCACAGAGTAGTGATGGAGGTGGAAAGAGGGACTGATTCAGGAAATGTTTAGGAGGCAGAACAGTTCTGTAATCTTTTTTTCCACTTGACATATTATGGATATCTTTCTATATTTCAAAAATGTAAGTCCACGTAATTAGGTCTTCATAGTAGTTTCTCATATGGATCGATAATGACATATTCAATAACCTCCAACTGATGGACTTTTATTCAATTAATAATGATTCTGCAAAGAATACCCTTTATATATTAATTGTCTGGTTATTCCCTTAATGTATATTTTATATTTGATGCCAGACTAACTCCCAGGAACTTTGTCTCTGCTTATTCTCTCATAGACGCACGAGAATTCTGTTTTCCATCCCCTTGCCAAGCCACTGCATTGCCAGCACTTTTAAATTGAGCTAGCTGAGATAACAAGTAAAGGAGATTTAATATTTTAACTTATATTTTTTGATTACTAACGAGACTGGTTATCTTTCTGCATGTTAACTGGGCCATTTATGTTTATTCTTCAGTGAATTATCTATTTCCTTTGCCCACTTATCTATTGGAATGTTCTTTTCCCAGTTGATTTAACATCACCCTTTTGTAATCCTTTATCATATATATGATGCAAAAATGTTTGCCAGTTTTTTGTCGCCTTGTAATCTTATTGACAGAGTTTCTCGTTTTTTGTTGCTGTTGTTTTTACCATATATATTTTTTCACTTTTAAGTCATTGAGTTTGTCTCTTGTCAGTGTTTTCCTTTATGCTTTTAGTTTTGTTGATATATTCTAAAGGCCTGCTGCACTCCAAGCATGCAAAATTATTTTTCAATACTTTATTTTCTACTATGAATTTATTTAGAGTTTGTTGTGAGGAGTAAGAAAGGGTTACTTATTTATTTTGCAAGTACATAGGCAGTTGTCCCTAGACCTTTTATTGAATAACCACTATGTCCCTCCTTGATTTGAAGTTCTATCTTTTATATTTACAAAATTCTCAAATATATTTGAGTTCAGTTCTGAGCTCTGTAATCTATTTCTGAGCTCTCATCCTGTACCAGATTCGTACTGTTTTATTACTGTAATTTTATAGCACAGTCTTTGTATCTCATAGTGCAATTTTATCTACATTCTTCTTCTTCATTGAATCATCCTAGTTATTTAAAAATATTTGTTCTTTAAAATGGATTTTAGAATTATCTTGCCAAGCTATGCAAAAACTATCCTTATAGTAATTTTGGTAAGGATTAAATTGCATTTATAGATTAACTTCAGTGTTATGGGTCATTGTGCATTTTTTTCAAATAGTGGTTGAAGGAATTTCATTTGGAATCAAGTAAGATTTAGCATTTTGTGACCCATCTTTCAGAAATGTATGAAAAATTCACAAGCTATATAATTCACTAAATCACTGTATAAGAACGTTCTTGGTGACTTATTTTTATAAATACTCACTGAGTTGGGCATATGGTACGTGCTGTTCCCAGTGCCGGGACTGGTGACCAAGCAGGACCCCTCTTCTCACACACTAGAGGGAAGGGACGACGGAGCCTGACTTCTCCCGTGGGGGCTGGTGGGGTTACGAATGGGGAAAACACAGTGGCTTCAGACAGCTCTTTCCAAAAATATTTACTCTGAAAGGAACAAAGGAAACTGGGTGGCTGTTGGTCATGGGAGCAGAGAAGGCTTTTGTTTTGTTTTCGGTATGGGAGACACTAGAGCTTATGTACGTGTTGTAGGATGATCAGCAGAAAAAGAGGAAAAACACAGAAGCGGGAGGAGGCGGCTCAAGTTTCCAACTCCTTGAAGGTGAGAGTGGGTGAAAGGCATTTCACAAGTGGAGTGTCAGCTTTTGATAGAAGGAACAAATTAATAAGAGGAAATTCAGTGAGGTATACCCAGATACAAGTAATTTAGTGTTTATTTCACTACTGTAATTAAAGAGGTGCTTTTGAATGGGCAGTAAATAAATTTATAATACTCTGCCCACTATTCATCAATTCCATAAAAGAATGGAATGCTGTATTTCAGAGTTAAGCTTGGATGTCATAACTTCTTTGAAATTGAATTGTATATAGTATTGAAATAAGTATTTAGAACAATGTCTGGCACCTATCTGACGCTTACATATTTATTGAATAAATATACAGATTAATGAATGAACTACAGTTCTATATTGCTGAACAGAATTTTCATACCGTACAGGTGATGTCATATCTGCTATATATACTTGTACCAATTCTTAGTACTTGGGTATCAGTACGCGTATTTATTTAACCCTTCCGTGGGGTATGTCCAAAAAGCACTGGGCTTGGAAATGGAAGGCTTGGATTCTATCATTTGCTCAGCCACTTTATTTACAGTTACTTAAGCTGGGAGGGGGATGGTTACTTAGTTTCTCTGTGTTTTTACTTTTTCATTGTTATATGAACAATTGGACGAATCAGTGGTTTTCAGTCCTTTGAAACCATTGGGCATTTTCTTCAGATGGAAGACTTTCTGGAGCCCAAAATGTAAAGGACTCATTAGCTGAAAAATGAGTCCTAGACTTTTTGAATCTAGGACTCATTAGCTGAAAATGGGGTGTGAGAGAGGGGACCCTATCCATTCAACAGCAATTTCCTTCATCCTGTTTCCATCCTTCCTACATCTTGCTAGGGCCCCTGAATGGAGCTCTTGGAGTAAAACCTAGAAGCCAAATAAGATTATCTTTAAGGTCTTTAACAACTGCATAACTGATAACATGTGCATTTTTTAAAAAACATAATATCTATTTATTTTTATATATACACATGCATTTATTCCTTTTCAAATTCTTTTCCCATTGAGATTGTTACAGAATATTGAGCAGCGTTCCCTGTACTATATAGTAACTCCTCCTGGTTATCTACTTTGACATGTACATTTTGTTGTGATTTTAATAATGTTGTGAAGTGAGGAATACATAGTATTTATTATTATGTTTTTCACAAATGAGAAAGCTGAGTTCAGATTTTAAAATTTGCCATAATCTCATGGCTAATAAACAGAGGAACAGGATTAGAGCGCTCGTCTTCCCTCCTTTGGGCAGCCCTTTTGTCCCTGTGAAGTGATTTCCTCTAACTGGCTTTATGTGGATTTAATGGGAGTCTCTGGTTAAAGTATCTGAACGGATTTCTGCCAGAAACTATTACTGCATACTTATATTACAGTTCACATACTCACACATGTCATAAAACCACTTAAATATGCTTTTCTAAATGTTATTCTATACCTGAGCTACCTATGTTATAGAACCTTTAATCAAATTGATAAGAAATAATGAGCTGTGGGAAACCAGTATAATTTCTCAAGAGAAGCATCTAAAATGCAAATCAAATGAGTTGACCGAACACTTAAATCTGTTTAATTTTGAAATCAGTTTCATATTTGAAATAGTATTAACATTGGTGCAGATGACACATACAGATGTATTTAGTGTGAAACATTAAAATAAGAAATCAACCCAAATGTATAACGCAGAATTAAACCTTAAGCAAGATGGCACGCTGGGTTGGGCTGGGTGACAGTTGGGGTGGCCACGTCAAGTAAGGGCTGTGACCCCAGTTCCCTGCCGCGCCCCTCGCGTGTCGTGGACTTTCAGGACTGAGTCTTGCATGCCGCCTTCTCCCTTGGAATGTTTTTCCCATCAGATGCAAATGTTACTCATCCTTCAAGTCCTGTTTCAGAAGCTGCTTCCCCTGTGAAGTTCCCTCAACCTTGTGGCTCCTTTCCTTCTTAGGCAGAATCAATCTCTTCTCTCGGAGGCTCCGTCAAAGTTTGTACTGTGAGGATGCTACTCTTTATATAGTTGCATACCTAGTCTGAAAACTCTCTGCCCTCCTTGCCAGATTTTAATTTCCCCAAGAACAGAGAATATTAAACACTTTAAAGTTTTTCCCCTTTATTATATCAATAAAAGTAAAATATACTTCTTGAGAGAAAATTTGGAAAAGTTACCAAAAGTTAAAATGAAAAAGAATCAGTTCATCAGTCCATTGCCCTAATACGTATTATCAGTGTTTAGAATCTGAAATAATTGATTCCAGTGTTCCCCCTCCCATGGACATATAAATGTAGAATTTAGTTGGGTAGGCATTTTAGATGCTGGAAGGTGATACAAGACTATACGTCCATTTCTGTATCGTCTGATAGTGTCCAGTACAGCCGCTGGCACATACATATTTATGTCTGTGTCTACACATATGTATATTATTCTAGGGAAATTTAGAATAAAGAGGGGATTTGCTCAAAGTATGGACAAGCTTGCCTAGAAAATATTGCATAAAGTTACTCGACTCTGGAAATCTCATCAAGAACTTTAGCAGAGTTTACTGCATTCCAACCTCTTTGTCAAGTGAGAATTGGGGCCGGGAAGCAGGGCTCAGTGACGGGTCCATCGTTTCACAGGAGAAAGGGCAGCTTGCGCTTTGAGCACAGGCTCAGGCTTCCCACTCCTTTGTTCCCCACTTCCTTTGGCAGGACCGGCAGTTTGTGCTGCGGTTGAGAAATTCAGACCGGGACAGCAGCAGAGGGGTGCTTGCCGTGGGGCCACGCAGATGGGCTTGCCTTTGTTTACTCTAGGGAACGAATTCTACCATGTGACAGGAGCGGTTTTATGTGCGAGAGCGGAATAGACGCAAGGAGGAAAACAGGGCGCTGATAGGGGAGCTCTTTATGGACAAAAACAGAGCCAGTCTTGAAAGTTTTACTTGTAGGATATCATTATTTGAGATTACTTTGTCTTTTATAATCTTTTTTGACTGTAATACTTATATGAGTTTCCAGTTGGGACTTTGGACAATGCAGAAACATTTGAAGATGTAGATCAAGAACAATCATATACCTATCACACATTGATAACTAGTATCAATATTTTGATGTATTTGCATTCAATCATTTTCTATTAATGTATAAATAAGTGATTAGGATTGTATTATATATATATATATATATATATATATATAAAACTATGCTAGCCTTTTTTCTAAAAGGCTTTTCTTTTTTTTTATAAATTTTAAAATTTAGATTTAGCTATTCCCAGCAATCCCACTTCTGGGCATACACACCAAGGAAACCAGATCTGAAAGAGACATGTGCACCCCATTGTTCATCGCAGCACTGTTTATAATAGCCAGGACATGGAAGCAACCTAGATGCCCATCAGCAGACGAATGGATGAGGAAGCTGTGGTACATATACACCATGGAATATGACTCAGCCATTAAAAATAATTCATTTGAATCAGTTCTA
The DNA here is from genome assembly GCF_023699985.2 of Odocoileus virginianus. Classification (NCBI taxonomy): domain Eukaryota; kingdom Metazoa; phylum Chordata; class Mammalia; order Artiodactyla; family Cervidae; genus Odocoileus; species Odocoileus virginianus. Next base: position 625,769 of record NC_069695.1, read on the forward strand.
ATGAGATGGATGAAACTGGAGCCCATTATATTTTGATAGAAATCATTTTTAAGCTGTGTGAATATTCAAACATTTTAGAAGCTAGCTTAATTTCTGTCATAAGGATGAACTAAAATTAATATAATCATTACTACTCTTGTTCAATAGTTAGTCTGGTCCCAATTTTTTCAAAGTTAGATGTAATGTTTCAAAGGATAGCTTTTTATATGCTGCTCTTGTGTCCGACTCTGTGTGACCCCACGGACTGCAGCCTGCCAGGCTCCTCTGCCCATGAATTTCTGAGGCAGGAACACTGAAGCAGTTGCCATTCCCTTCTCCAGGGGATCTTCCTGGTCCAGGGATCACACCCGCGTCTCCTGCGTCGGGTTGCCATTCCCTTCTCCAGGGGATCTTCCCGGTCCAGGGATCATACCCGCGTCTCCTGTGTCGGCAGACGGATTCTCTACCACTGCACCACCTGGGAAGCCCCAGCTTTTTATATAAATTGTTCAAATTTCTAATTATTTCCTTAGGGTAAATATATAATGTTTTGAACAATGTTTTGAATTATTTGGACAAAGGTTTTGAAATGTCTTAGAGTCTGTATTTATTGTAAATTTCTGTCTAGAGAAGTTGAGACATTTGCCCTCTACAAGTAATTATTCCAGTGTAGCCTTAAAAAATTATATTTGAAAAGTTTGCTATTTTGAGCATTAAATTTTGTAAATAAATTTAAATGTACGGGTGTCTCACTTTCAAAAATTACACTCTTTCAAGTGCTAGTAAGGCTGATAATTTTTCTACATATATATCTATTTATCTTATGTTTTCTGAATAAATCATTAATGTCTTTCATGTGCAATCAATGTTCTTGAGTATTGAATTCTTGTTTGCCATTAATGTTATTAATTGTTGGTTTAGAGCAAATAGAGTTTATCAGATTAAGACTGTTGCTTTATAATCTTTTTAAACGAAGAGTATAAGTATTATACTATGATAAATTAAAGCCCAGGTTTGGAAATAAGGTGTTAGACAAATTCTTCAATGTCTCTAAGCCTTGATTTTTTAAGTTGAATTCTGTGTTAATATCTTCGGGATGGGGCTGATGAGATGGTTAAAAGAAACTATGATTCTAGCAGAGGGCCTGGAACATAGGAGGTGCTCAATCAATATTTACCATTTTTAGGAAAAGGTAGAAATTTTGTGAAATTTCTTTTTAGTATCTATTGAACAGACCATATTGGATTTATCTCATCTACTAATAGATTCTTATATTGATGAGATAAAGTACTTGATTGCAGTAGGACATTGTTTTTACATGTTCTAAAATTTGATTTGCTTCTCGTTATTTTTTCAAGAGTAAATATTGATGTGGAGTTTTTAATCATCCTTCAGCTGGAAGCTACCAATAAACAGTGGGTTATTATTTGGAGTTAAGCCCTCAGTGCTAAGAGAATCCTGTAAGAAAGCAACTATCTTATTGATTTATCTATCAGATATTTCTTCAGCGCTCACAACCGCAGGTGAAGGTTCATGCCAGGCAATCTTTTTAACCACAGAGCCTCAGCAGCCCTTCTGTTTAGTCTAAGAGTCGTGGGCAGTGATTAAGTGAGAGAAGGCGCTGCACTCAGAGGGCACGGAAGTCTCCTTGGCACAGGCCGGCATCCCTTTCCACCTTCAGAAGACTGGTCACAAAGACTGAAATACTGAAGACTGTGTTAACTTATTGTCACAATTAGGCTGGATTAGGACCAGTCTTATTTTCTTATTTTCTTTCTCCTGACGAGGCACAATGAAAAAGTTATGATGATGATAAATGGCTTCCATCTCTTCTTTTAGACTGAAAATTGAGCACAACATTTTCTGAGTGATTTACTATTTAAAACAGTCTAAACAGAGATACCTATGAGCCTGAGGCACTATACTGACAAAACTTTAGTAAGCAGTTTTTACTCTTTCTTTATAAAAATTCAAGAATCACTGTCTGCCTCTTTCAATGAAAGGAACAGGAATGAGTAGATTTGTTTCGTGGTTTCTTTTCAGAAAAGAGAAGAAATTACATCTGTGATGGATTTCTGTGCAAGGTAGGGGAGGCTTATTCCAAGAGAGGTCTGGTAGTCCCACAGACTGCAAGGCTGGGTCTTTATATCCCTGAAAGACATCTAAGTGAGTCCAAGTCTGCCCCAAATTGGAATTTCCAGTTAGGCTGAGCTGTTCCATGGCCATGCACAGAACTTTCAGATGACCCTGTCTCTCTCCCTATCTCTGTTTTCAATTCTGAAGGCATAGGGGAAAAAAGGCTTCTTTTAATATACTGAAAACAACATTCACTTCAAAATTCTAAATCTAAAGGTACTATCTCATTTTTCTGCTACTCTCAGTGGAATTGCAGATAACATAAATATTTCAGATACCCACATTTTCCTACTGTGTCTATTTAAGAATGTAACATTTTTGATTGCATGAATTCTCAAGGGTATTGCCACTTGTTTTTAAAAACAGAGGGTACAGGAGTAGTATTTGATGGTTCAGTCTTTCAAATAAGCACTGTTGATGGCATCAAGTAATAATGATAACAGTGAATATTCCTGTGGTCACTTGTTATCGGTCTGGCACTGTTGTTAAGTACCCTAGAGCAGTAAGTTAGTTACTTCTGCATTTACTTACATGCAGCCCTCTGGCATAGGCACAAAGATTATCTCCATTTCACAGAGAGGTGATAAACTTGAGTTCATAAGCTAGTTCACAGTAGAGCTGGGGTTCAAACCGATGCAACAGAGCCCAGAGTCTGTGCTCTTCACCACCGTAGAGCGTTTCTGTGCCGCTCATGGTGCTTCCCTCCGGGGTTGTGACGTTCCTTCGCCCTGCTGTTGCACATTTTAAGTTCTTGCATCTGTATGTTAAGGCATTTTCTCAAGCTTCCTTGCTGTCATCTACTAATTCTTTGCATTTTCACTCTGCCTGCCTTTCTCTTCATCAGATTTGGGCTTGAGAATTTGGAATGAAAAATGCTTATTAGAATTGTTCATTGCCACTGAATAAGAATCTAGAATGCTTGTTTATGTATGTGTATCTGTGAATTAAAAAAAAAAAAAACCTCTAAAATAGCCTTGGTTCTGGATAAGGAAGAAAATCCAATGTTTGTAAGTGCTTAGTAGTAAGAACAACAGTTGCAGTTGTTTGTTGAGTATCTGCTGTCAGTCTGCACTAAGTATTAACCTCTGTTACCTCATTTCAAACCCCCACCAGCTCCTAAAGTGGGAACTACATTCCTCATCTTCAGAGTCAGGAAGTGGGGCTTGGTTGGTAAGCCTTGAGGATCTAAGCTCATCACTCACATCTATCTCCTGACTTCTCAGGGTTGATTATATCAGCTAGGATGCTGTGGATAGCAACTAATAAGATTATCTGACTACAAGTGTCATAAGAAACAGGAGGTATCTTCCCTTACCACAGAAAGATTTCTAGAAGAAGGTGACTCCAAGATTTTTTGCACGACTTAACAAAGTTAGTTTCTCAATCAGCCTCTCGTCAGAATCTTCATAGTCGCAAGATGACTGCCACAGCTCCAGCTATTGCTTCTTTCCATAATAACATACAAAGAAGGGTAGAGAGATTAGAGATGTCCCCCTTAATACCTCTCTATTATTAGAGATCTTTTCCAGAGGCTTCCAGTAGACTTCTCTAAAAGTTCTGTTGACCAGAATTATTCCTGCCCTAAGCTGGTCCATGGAAAAAGTAGTAGTATTACTACTTAGTCCAGTGACTGACTTCATCCAATCATGGTTTGTCTCTTAGGACTGAAGAAGTGGCTCACTTCCCCGAGCACACTGCTGTTCCATCGTTAAGCAAAGTCGAGGTTCTATTGCCGAGGAGGAAGGTGGTAATAGCCACTGGATAGGTCGGCAGAGAGTCTGATACTCTGGGCATGCGGCTCAACAAGAGAAGTCGACCTTTGCAGGGGACTCGTCCTTACACACCACCTCCTTGCTCTTCCAAGGGACCTAGAAGCATCCTTTTTCTTTGGACCACATAACACGTGGCTCTGATTTCTGAAAGCGCCCCAGCCAGTACTGCTGCCGAGCGGAGTGCCCCGAGGACAAAGCCAGCACATGGAGCAGGGCGCGGCTGTGAGAGCAGTGAGGAACCGTGGAAGGCAGTTAACTGCTGGATCAGACTGTCCCTGAAGCCAGTTAATCTCAGCGTGTCCACTTAGAAAAGAAAAGCCATTCTCTGTCTTTGCTTAACCCATTTTAGACTGGATGTTCTGTTTTGCTTAAGCCATTTTAGACTGGATGTTCTGTTACTTGCAATATGAAGAATTTTTACAGTAAAAGGGTTGGGGATTTGGGAATGAGGCTGCCCACTCCTTTCCATCCTAATGAAGAGGCCAAACCTCATTTTTAGCTAAATAGAGTTAAACATGATTGGTGAATTTCTGATTTTTTTTTTAGCTTTGTGGCAAGGAAATTTTATTTACTCCAGGCAACTAGAGTGACATCTCTCTATTTGATGAAGGCAACGAGGACAAGCTGACAGTATTGCCCTGGAGACACGTGACTTTGAAGTTCTGTAGGAAAAATAAATAAACAGACTCTCTTCAAAACCTTCTATATCTAGTGGATAGAGCAGTACTGTTTTTCATTTTCTTCCCTGCCCAAATAATTCTTCCAGACCGCACTCAAAGGAAGGTGCCCCATCAGAGATTAAATGAGGCATTCACGGCACATACTTTCAAACCCATGATCTGTTTTTATTGGACCTAAAAAATAATGCCTTACTTGTGAACACAAATGTCAGTGAGTCTCATAACCTCTAATTTCATCTCCAAGCAGTTTTGTCCTCTTCGAATGACTGGCAACTTGATGATATTTTATTTTCATCTTATTTTGAAGAGTGATTTAGTTTGAAATAACAAACAGGTAAGCAAAAACTGCTTTAAGCCAGATTCTTCAAAGTGAGCAATGCCCCTGTCCTCAGGGACTGCCAGATTTATGTCCTTAGATGAACAATAATTACATTAATAACTTTAAGGGCTAATTAGCATTTTATAGTAAACACATTGTTCATCACACTAAGGGGAGGGACGGCTGTATCCTTTCTGCAGAATAATTGTTTTTCACAATCAGAACCCATTTATCTTACTTCAGCAATATGTGCCCCTAACTGACCAAGAAACACTTCAGTGCTGACCTATTTCTTGTTAATTCTTACAACAGAAATTACATAAATCCAAACAGTGAAAAATGAATTAACTTTTAGTTTCTACTTGTGTGAACCAAAAAAAAAAAAAAAAGCAGCTAAGAATATCTTGTCATCTCTTCTTTAAGTTTTAAGTTTTCCAAGGCTTCTCTACTTTAAGTTTTCCAAGGCTTTTCCCACTTAATTTTCTGTGGTATTTCCTATGTACATAAAGTTTGAGATCACACTTCCTTCCTCAGTCACCATGCAGCTCAGCCAATTGCCATGGTTACTTCTTTATTGCATCAGGTCCTGGAAATACACTTTGATTTCACTTTAGATTTTGCAAGCTCAAAACTAACTGTGGATAAATCTAAGAAGACTTTTCATCAGGGTACTGACCCTCCTCTCCAGAAGTCCCCTTAAGGGGATGTTCCTGCCTGCAGCCACTTTCAATACTTCCCTTACCCAGAGTTGCAGCAACTTCAAATCGACAGTCTTGTCAGGACGAATGATCTAAAATAAACACCCACTTGTCTGCCTACATTACTGATCCTGACAAGGATGTTTTGCTTGTAACAACTGTAAGCCGATAGTCCTTGGAAGTTCTTTGCTCATTGCCTTGGTCCAGCAGCAGATGGAGAGCATATACAAAACCTAAAGTCTGATTGCAACTGGTTCATGACATTAAAATGAAACTGAAATTTAAATGAAATCATCAAAAGTAAACCTACCTGCTTTCTCTATCTCGGCAACCTTCTTACTAGTAGCAGTTATCTCTTTTAAGCAAAACACTTGATCACTCACATTAGAACATCCCCCAAAAGAACCATTTTATGTACAAAGACTGGATGATGGAGATGATTATAAATCTCAAGGCCACAGTTTTGCAGGCTAGGTTTCCCCTCTCATGTTTTCTTAGCTACTTAATGAACACCAAAACTTTGATATCTTTGGGATTCATACTATCTTATAGTACCAAAATCTATTAGCCAATAATAGACATTCTGTCTCTTTGGTCCTAAAAAATATCTTGTAGATTTTTAAAAATTAATTTATTTTTTATTGAAGGATAATTGCTTTACAGAATTTTCTGTTTTCTGTCAAACCTCAACATGATTCAGCCATAGGTATACATGTGTAGTTTTTCCCTTACTCTTATTAAGCTATATTATACTATGAGCCTAAAGAATAGAAAGAGAAAGGTTGCTAACTTTGTTTATTCTATGTCTTAAGACCAAGGAAACCAATGCAATACTATGAAGGGATTTTTCTATTAATGCTTTAAGATTTGGTGCCCTCAATAAAGTCATTAAAATTTCGATATTGCAGTTTCCCTAAGAGCCTGAACAATTTTTTTTAAGGGGCATAATGATGCTTCTAGGCTGCTGAAATTATATGTGCCTCATATAAATTAAGTAGAAATTGCTTGGTTATTAGGCTTATCTGATCAATTAAAATAGCCAATTGGAATAAAAGAAATCCACTCTTGTGCCATAATTATCCAAACTGATTGTCTGTGTTACAGTCTGTGTCATTATCATTTTTATACATCATTTCAAGAGATACAGACAGCCTAAAAGCTCTCAAATTAGATTTTCATAAGGGAGAAAAACCTAACTGTGGATGTTACTCTTGAATTTTTATTTTATATCGTATTTATCTAGGTGTTTCAGAAAGTCTTTTATGAGAAGACTACTGAAAAGGAGAGAAAAAGGCCACTATCCAAATTTATCACAAGATTGTCTGTAATTGCTATGTGTTCTCTCAGACTGGCCGTTTGAGGTATATATTCTATTCCCAGTAAGTAGCCCTGAGTGTCTCACATTAACTGTGCTTGGAGTGTGGTTGTTTCCTGAAAATATATTCCAAGTCACACCTACGCTGATGTGCCAAATGCCAGTCCTTTAGAAATTAAAAAAAAAAAGAAAGAGAAGCAAAACTGTTTTCCTCACTGTCTATCTGGTAGTTTTGCCATATTTGATCTAATTCAGAGCTTTTACTAAAAAGAATAAAGATAGTCATCAGCAGTGCTGGTTAATTTTATGTGCTAACTTAAAAGGGTGCCCATAGACGGGTTAGCCGTTATCCTGGGTGGATCTGTGGGGATGTGTCTGGATGAACCAACATTTGAATCAGTGGCCTGAATAAAGTAGACTGCCCTCCCCAGTGTGCATTGGCAGCCACTATTTTGAAGGCCTGAACAGAACAAAAGGCTGAGTGAGAGGGAATTCATGCTCTCTGCCTTCGAGCTTCGACATTGGTCTTTGAGCTGGGACATTGGTCTTCGCCTGCCTATATATATATGTACACACACACACACACACACACACACACATCTTATTTGTTTTGTTTCTCTGGAGAACCCTAATACATCAGCTAACCAAAGTCAACATAATTTTGACAGTGAAGCTATGTCATAATTCTCCTGTGTTAAGTTTTAATTTTGAATACTTATAATAGTATTTAGTCTGATCCTGGTAGAATGAACCTGTAGTGAGCAATCCTCCATTTAGCATTTTAGTCATTCCTGAGATGAACAGAGCTCTACTGACTTGAGAATCGACAATAAAGGCAAGGGCATCAGTGGAATACATGACTAGACTCCCCACAGACATGTCCTGTTTGGCAAAGGTACAGATTTCTCCTTCCCTGGCAGACCTTTCCTTAAAGGGATACCTCACATTTCAAAAAATGTGAACTAAATAAACGATTATTTGTTGGAACTTAAACTCAATATAATCCAAAAGATAGTAAGTGGTCTAATATGTGCAGGTCTCTGGGATGAAGAGTAACATAGAGCCAAAACACAACTTCTTCCCTCAAGGAAGGAATTTTGAGTCATAGTGTAAAAACAGATAAAGAGGGGTAGGGGGAAGGGAATTAAGAGGTACAGACTACTAGGTGTAAACTAAACAGGATGCAAGGCTATAAGGCGCAGTGCAGGGAATATAGCTGATAGTTTACAATAACTGTAAGTGGAGGATGATATATAGTAGCAGCGCAGCAGTGTGAGCCGCTCCGTCGTGTCCAACTCTTTGAGAGCGCGTGGCCTGGAATCCTCCAGGCTCTTCCGTCCTTGCAATTCTCCAGGCAAGAATACTGGAGTGGGTTGCCATGCCCTTCTCCAGTATAATCTACAAGAAGATCAAATCACTATGCTGTCCACCTGAACCTAACATAAGGACGGAAGTCAACTATACTTCAATTAAACAAAAGCACAGACAAACGGCATTTCCAGGGAAGCCATAATGAAGTGCTCAAATAAGCACCTGCTGATTACTCCCAGCACTGTTTCCCCTGTTGCCTTGTACTAGGGTTCATCCGGGTACGTGCCGCCCCGGTACCATGTTTCCCAGACTCCTTTGCCTTGTACCAGGGTTCATCCGGGTACGTGACCGCCCGGGTACCACGTTTCCCAGACTCCTTTGACTTGTACCAGAGTTCATCCGGGTACGTGACCGCCCAGGTACCACGTTTCCCAGACTCCTTTGCAACTAGATGTGGTCCTGAGACTCAGTTCTCTTCAGTAAAATGTAAATCAAAGACCAAGTGTGACTTCTGCAAGTATTGCCTAGAGTGAAGCTGCTGGTTGTAGATTTCCTTTTCCTACTTGGCCGATGAGAACTGTAGACTGGTTAAATGATGTGGAGGTGAACTCAACCTTGTGTATGTGCTAAGGGCTCCAGGTTGCAAAGAACGAGTATATCTCTGAATGACCTCGCAGAGCAGACCTGCTGCACTTTATAATTATTATAAAAGAGAAATAAACTTCTATTCTGTGTTTTTATTGTTGTTGTATCAGCTTAGTCTTTATCCAGAGCAGCTAATACAACTAACAGTCCTTTTTAATGGTACACTAGCAGAATCTCTAAGTTTATGCCATTGTTGTCTCTGATGCCTCTTCGCTATAAATAAGCAGCTCCGTGCACACACACACCTATTCCTAACCATTATCTTTCTGACTGGATGTTAGAAGGATGTTACATCCTGAAATAACTCACATGTAATTTAAAGAAACATGTGACTAAGTTAAAGTTAAACCTCCAAAGAGATATGAGGTGGTGGTGTTTTTTGTTTTTTTTTTTGCCACAGAGAAACTGTCAGCAGAATAACTTTTCTTACCTGTAAAGTTCAAAGCTTTTAGCATTATTTTCTCTTCTTCTTCTTTGTCTCTGTCTCCCTCTTCGTTTCTGCCTCTGCCTTTCTCTCTCTCTCTCTCAAACACACACACACACACACAGTATGTATTTTAATAGTAAAGGATTAATTAGAACCGCTAATAACAAATCCAATAAGAGACAACTCTTCTTAAGGGAAAGATCACATTAGAAATCTTCAGTTTTCAAGAGAATCAACACCTAAGAAGCTATCCATTTGTGTTTCATATTTAATACTAGAAAAGTATCTCTTAGATAATACAAAAAAACTACTGGCAGTTTTAAGAAAGGGACTTTCTGAGGGAAAAAATAATAGATGACAATATTTTACATTCAAATGTAAACTAAAACTCATGAAAGTGTATATGTAAAAATTCATCATGGCTATATAACCTTGATTCTTTTTCTTTAGAAAGGGACTGGTTGGTTTATAAAGATGCTGCCTTTAGAGAGTTGAGTAGGGCTGTCTTGTATTAACATCTTTTATACATTTGATAGTAAAATCAGGATAAGCAACAAACTGCTATGTATAGATCTACGCGTTCATTTGACGTGTGGACAGGATCTGCTGGAACAGACTCGGAAGCGAGTCGATCTCACGCCTCATGACTGGCCTACATTCCTGGGGGCCCTGCTCCATTTCAGGGATGGAGGGCACAGGCCAACGTGCTATTCTGCAGCTTCTTTTAAAGATACTTGCAAGTCAGAGCTGCAGCCCAGAGCTTCATCAAGGACATTCTAAAATGGGTGACATATGGTATTCAGGTCAACAAATAGAATATGTTTATAAGAACTATATGACTTCTTATTATCAAATGACTCATATTTTCAGCAGATACTGTTCTTAAGTCAATAGGTAACTCCTTTTTACTTCCTTTGGGTCTGATTTGAGGCCAGACTGCTTCCCCATTGAAAAAAGGGACTATAGAGTTAGAGAAAGTATTCATTGGCTTATGATCAATTTATATATATAAATACTTATGGGCTTCCCAGGTGGCATCAGTGGTAAAGAACCTGTCTGCCAATGCAGGAGACATAACAGACATGGGTTTGGTCCTTGAGTTGGGAAGATCCCCTGGAGGACAGCATGGCCACCTTGCTATTTTTGCCCGGAGAATCCCATGGGCAGGGTCCATAGGGTCCATAGGGTCAGTCCATAGAGTCACAAATAGTCGGATGCAACTTAGACACATGCATGCACATAAATATTTGTTAGTAAATTAAACAATATTTATTCCACACTAGGGGTTCAGTCATTCTCAACTAACTAATGTTTCTGTGTTAGTAGCTCAGTGATGTCCAACTCTTTGTGATCTCATGGACTGTAGCCTGCCAGGCTCCTCTGTCCATGGGATTCTCCAGGCAAGAATACTGGGTGGGTAGCCAGTCCATTCACCCTGGGGTCTTCCTGACCCAGGGATCAAACCCAGGTCTCCCAAATTGCAGGCAGATTCTTTACTGCTTTTTTATAAGGGGACCATATAAAAAGAACCTCTTGAAGTATTGCTGTGTTTGCTCAGTTGTGTATGACTCCTTGGGATCCCCTGGACTGTAGCCCGCCAGGCTCCTCTGTCCATGGAATTTTCTAGGCAAGAATACTGGAGTGAGCTGCATTTCCTACCCCAGGGGAGTGTAGCTGTGTTCCAATAAAACTGTATTTATGGACACTGAAATTTGGGTTTCATACAATTTTTAATGTCTGAGAATATAACTCAATTTTTTCTACCCCAAATACAAAAATCAATTTAAAAATGCAAAAATCAATTTTAGGCATATGACAACAAGCAGTGGGCCTCAGATCTAAATCAGAGGAACCTGTTGGGAGGACCCATTTCCATTGGGGAAATTTTAGGAGACATTTTTGGTCTTCTAGTGAAGTCTTCCCTGAACATTTACATATTGAAATACATTCTATTATAAAATATTTTCCTTTTTACTAATAAGGGATTATCAAATTAGAAATGAATTGAACATTTTAATGGATCAGAGGACACAGACAATGTTTTAGCATGGATATTGTGTACAGCTAAGTAAAACAAAATCTAGGACTTTGAAATTATGGGGAAAGGAGAGCTAGGAAGGACAAGTGAAAATTAATAGTATAATGCTCATTATTTCAAATTTTAAAACAAATGAAACTTCTTTGTTAACTATATGTAGTGTGCACTATTTACACTCACACACACATTTACACATGCACAAATATCTAGGGGGTGAAAAGCACAAGGACTCTTGCAGGTTTGTTCCTGACTCTGACCTCCAACTCGTGTTTTCTGCAGAGATAGTTCCTCAACTGGCAATTTTATTTCTACGGGGATTTTTAAGTACACGACCTTCAAGCATCAGGAGGGAATGACTGCAACTGAAATATTGTTCTTGAAGTCAGTGCATTTCTGAATAAGCCAGCTGTTTACAGGTGGTATTTCTCTGCTGAAATCATCTATTAGACATGCTGACTTGTAGCAGCGTGTATTCCTATCCTGTAATGAAAGGAGGGAGACCATTTGGAAAACGTAAGGCCAATAATCTTATTTGTCACAAGGTTAGCTGTAGGTTACATAAAAAGTCCTTGCTTTCTAGCTCCTAATGAGCTCTTTCCATTTGTCCATTTATTAGTCTTTCCTGAAACTAAGCCCTCTGGGCAGCTGTCAGTCATTATTGTGTAACAACACACGGGGCGTGGGGATTTTTGGATAGAAAACACCTCATTTTTCTTTTTAGTTCTATTAAAAAGAATGTTTTTTCTCCTTACACGCAAGGAAATGTATATTTTATATCCATGCATATACATGGATTACAACATCTGTGTGACCTCATTTCCTTGAGTCTAGGCTCGGTTCAGTAAATGCCATGCTCCAATAGTATGGATGGCAAGCCCGAAGAAGGTTGTAGTGAGTCACTATACAACACCTATAACAAGACAGAAACCAGTTCATTATCACCAGTTAATCTTTTTCCAGTAGGAAACAAAAACCCAAGACAAGCCAGCCAGCACTAATGAAGAAATACTGGCCCGCTGCGCTGCCTCTTCAGTTACGATGGCAGGCACGCTGGCTAAGAGAAGGGCGCAGACACAGCAGGTCAACTGCAGGTGACTAATTCCCATTTTCCCCCCAAACCTAGAAAATACAAACTCCAGGGAAGCTCTTTTTGATGAATACTTCTTGTTCTTAACATTCATTCTTAGTCCAGAAGATCTGATATGAAATTATAGTCCTATCAACAAAGCATCATATTCAGAAGGGCCCTTTTGTTCTTCAGTAGGTTTTTTTCGCCCGTCAATAATTACTGCTGGAGCTACGTGTCTTGTCTAATACTTTTCTAATTGGAGAAGATGCCACTGTTATTTTAAAAGAATGTCCTGATGATGGTTTTCAAGTTAAAAACTGATCTGTCATTGAATAGTTGTACTTCTTAAAGAAGACACTTTTGATGGTGATGAACTATTGGAGCAGATAATACTGTGAATAAAAAATTGATACGGTGATCATATAAAATCAATTATAAAAACTGTCCCATACTCAGAGGGTATTAGACTTAACTGGACCTCAAGGATAGATGTGTTCACTTTAAAACAACCTAAATTACTAAATCAATAACACTCCAAATGCCTTGTGGAGAAAGACATGCCAGGAAGCAAGCATCCCATCAATCTTAGGGCACCCTTAGAGAAGAAGCACCATACTCAAGATGAGAAACTTGGCGTTTTATTTCTCTAGCACGAAGGACTTAATGTATCGAAACAACCGAACAAGCATGTTGCTAAGTTTTAACTGTCCTGATGAGAGCAGAAATTCTTTGTTGTTGTTCAGTCGCTCAGTTGTATCTGACTCTTTGCGACCCCGTGGACTGCAGCATGCCAGGCTTCCCTATCTTTCACTGTCTCCCAGAGTTTGCTCAAACTCATGTCCATTGAGTCTGGTGATGCCATCCAACCATCTCATCCTCTATCGCCCCCTTCTCCTCCTGCTCTCAGTCTTTCCCAGCATCAGGATCTTTTACAAGGAGTCGGCTCTTCTCCTCAGGTGGCCAAAGTATTGGAGCTTCAGCTTCAGCACCAGTCCTTCCAATGAATATTCAGGACTGATTTCCTTTCGGATTGACTTGTTTGATCTCCTTGCAGCCCAAGGGACTCTCAAGAGTCTTCTCCAGCACCACAGTTGGTAAGAAATTCTTAGTTGAACAAATTCACAATTAAGAGACAATTCTTGGAAATGAAAATTTAAACGTAGGACATAGATCCATTTTAAAATATATTACCTAAAACTACTAGACTTAGCTTATAACCACTAACATCTAAGCTGTATATTTGAAAGAGAATACTTAATTTGACTATATATTATGCAAAGAGTCATGTACTCACATCAGAAGTTTATTCTATAACTAAAGAGATTAGAAATCCGTAGAGTGTATTTTCTTCTGGTTCAGGGAAGCAGCATGGAGTTGAGCAGGAGCTTTGCAGTCAGCAAATCTGCGTTCAGATTCTAGTTCTGTCCCTGCAGGTTATTGGAACTTAGAGAAATCTTACAACTCCTTTGAGCCTCAGTCTCCTTATTTTTAAATGTGGAATTTAGATGCTACCTACTCCTGTAGCACCACTATTTGAAATACGTGTATGATCTCACGCATGGTAGGCCGCCACAAGAAGTGGTGCTGTTCACTTTCTCCTCTTGCTTCTTTGTTGTATTCAACCCACAAATTATAGTTTCTATAGAACATTTTCAGGTCCTAAGAACTATCTGTATTTTAGAACTTGTTTTCAGTAAAGTTACTACTTATTATAAGTTAGGCTTATAAATTATTAAATGTGAAGGGCAGCTTTTCTACAGAGCAAATAGAATGTGAAAACATACAGAATTCCCAGCTAATCTGGAACTTGTTTGTCTCCTGGGAAAGAACTAGTCCCTGTTTTACTTTTTCAGGCTGGCTTTGTGTGAAGTCCGTGTCTTGGTTATAAATTTTGCTTCCTTGTTGACATTTAAAAAATGTTTGCCTTCTTCCCCACAAGAAGGTTTTTGGAAGTTTATTAAATAGTGTACTTATACTTTAAATGTAATTGGTTACTAATGTGTTATTAAGAGATGTGATATGTAATATTAGCCTAATAATTTTTTTAACATCATCTGGTTTTTAGATGTGATGGTATTAATCCAACAGAATAGTTGTCTAGGACTTTTTCTATATCCACACATATTTAAAATTTGTTTAAAAAATACTATATATTGCATCTGTCTTTATAATTTCTAGGATTACTTATTTAACCCTAAAAATGTATGTTGGCTCTACTTATAGTTGCTAGTTGCTTCACCCCTTACTGAAATAGCAGTTCTATTAGTCACCATTTATCAGTTATCTAAAATATCTGAGGTATCAACATATAGAAAATAGATCAGATTTCCTAACAAACACCTGTCATTAAATAAGAAAGAGAAAGTGAGTGTGATCAATAGACTAATTCGCCACTGACCCTCCCCAGCCAAAGATGTCCACAAGCTTATCCCCGGAATATGTTATGTTAATAGCAAAGGAGGAGTTAAGGAAGTGGATGCAGTTAGGGTGATTAACCCACTGGCCTTAGAATAAGCCTGCCATCCTGGATTATCCTGCTTTGTGGACAGACTCCTTACCGTCTGGGCCGCCGGAGAAAGACCAAAAGGGCAGCTCTGCTAGCACCTTTATCTGGGTGCCTGAGACCCACTTAGACGTCTGAACTGCAGGCCTGTGAGATGATAAATGTGTGCTCTTTGAAGCTGCTAAGGAGTGACTGGTTCCAGCAGCCACAGAAACCTCATACAGCAGGTAGGTGTAGCTCCTTGTGCGTGTAACACCCGATGCCCGTGGGCTCCGCTCGGCCTCCCTGCCTTCTGGTTTCGCCTCTCTGGGTTCACAGCTCTGGGGCACTTGCTCGTTCTTTCCGGTCTGCTGTTCGAGAGTGGGTGAGACGCTGTTAAAGGCACTCATCAGGCCTCTTCTCACCTTCTCACGGACTGCAGAATCCTCTAGGATGTTCCCTTGCTCTGTATGACAGGAAACATTTTAAAAAATGCGCACCTTTTCTACAAAGGCTAGAGAAGCCCTTTATACTAAGACACACAATAGACCCATTTTCCTATTCCTCTCTTCTTCTCTGAGATCACTTCACAATCCTGGAGGCACCACCACGTCACGCCACAGATGGCCCCTAGTATACAAAGGATTAGGGACTGATGTTACCTTTTTGAACCCTAATATATTCATCCTGTTTACTCAAAAGCGTCTTTAGTAATTTCACAGTTTTTTCACAGTAATTTAGCATTGTGTAAAGTAACAGTTACTAGATAATCTCTAGGTAAAATACAACCATGCAACAGGAGATTTCTTTTTTTTTGCACTTTTTCTGCTTTGTTATGTGTGTGTGTGTATGTATGTGTGTGTGTGTGTGTAGCATTACAAATTTCTAAATAGTATTCAGATTTTTCTAGACAAAGCTTTATAACAAAAGCTTTATAATTAAGGTATGCCTAAATCAGAGATGCTAACTACTCATTATAGACTAATTTCACATTAAAAATTAAGAACTACAACTCCCATTATTGTTGTAACCTACAGCAGTTGCTATTTTTTTAAAAAATTTTTTGGGCCACATCATGCAGCTTATGGGATCTTAGTTCTCCAACCAGTGATCGAACCTAGGCCCCCAGCAGTGACATTTGCTATTCTTTAAAAAATATCAAATATTTGTTATTAAAAAGCACAAGAATTTATAGGCATGTCTAGTTCTTTCACATATATCTTAGAGAAATAATGTATGCCACATTCATATGTCAAACATTAATTTAAAATGTTCTTAATGACATAGCTGTTATAAAGTCCAGGGAAACGGAACATGGTCAAAAGTAGGCCATAAAGGAAGCAGAAGCCCTTTGCTTCTGGCTTTGGAAACATGCTCAGGGTTTGAAGTGCTTACCACCAGTACCAGGCACACTAATGATGTTGGTTCAGCTTCCTTGCTTCACACCACGTGGCAGGATGGGAGTTTGTTTTTCTCTGGCGTCTGACATTTACACAAGAAATGAGTAATATCTTGGACAGGAAAATTCAGGAGGTTAGTTTTAGAACCAAGTGAAGTTTGATAATTTAGTATTACAGATTCATGGATACAGGTCGCACAATCATTTGTATTTATGAACGACCATCATGTTGATCAAATTAGACCATCTGCATGAAAGCTGTCAGAGGTTTAAAATGTGCAGTGTTCTGAGCAGTGTTGTTTTCCTAAAAGTTATAAATGTGAAGGTAAAACTCCAATATCTCTACCAAAAAGTTTTTACCTAAGGAGTTTAAAATACTTTATAAATATTAAACACATAAATCCTCCAAGGTCAATTCCATTTTGTAAGGAGTCGAAGATTCGTTGGCAGGGAGGGAGGCTGGAGAGGGGATCAGAATGGCGGGGACACAGGTTTACCTGTGGTCGATTCATGTTGATGTATAGCAGAAACCAAGATATTGTAAAGTAATTTTCCTCCAATTAAAAGAAATTAATTTTAAAAAGATTCATGATATTAAAGGTTGAAGTATGACTTTGACTACGTACGTAGCTTACAGGTTTATAGAATCCATGAGTTCTAAGAAAACATTGACACTAAGAGACTTGATTTCCAGGAATCTGTAAACTAGACTATAACTACAAGAGGGTTTAGGTTTGGAAAATGTGACCTCCCAGCTATGTAATCAATAACCTCCTTTCTCTGATGCATGTTTGAGAATCAAGAAAAAAAAAGCTTAAAAAAGAGGTGGAGGTGTGTGATTCTGAGTTGCCAGGAGAGAGTTTACAAACTTCTTTCATTAAGGCTCATGTTTTTACTCACTGGACCCTTTTTACTCCTGGGATTTATCACTGGAAATCTACCCGTGTGCCACAGCATCTGAAAAGGGTGCGGTGGTCTGGTTTATCTGCAGATTAAAAATAAAAGCTCCAATACTTGCTATAGGAATCTAAAAGCCCACAGCATCTGGGACCAGCTAATAGGGGCCAAAGTCCTGCAATCCTGAGTAGAAGTGGAGGGAATCTCTGTTTTGCAGTCCATTTCAACAATGGATGTTCATAATGACGTCTGACTCCTCACTGAAAGAACCTCTGTGAAGGCGCCAAAGCAGTCACGGTAAGGCAGCACAGATTCGTCCCACAAAGGTCAGCTCCCCTGGGCGAGGCAAAGCTGGATGAGACAACGCTTGCTGCGCCCTAGCAGCTGAGGTAGGGACAATGTCCTTGGGTGGCAGGCAGATGTGGAAGTTTCTAGATGGGAGGTTATATGCCCTGAGGGAGGAGACTAAGCCTGGAGGCACAGGCTTCCCCCAGTAAGAAAACGGGATTTCTGTCCAAATCACTGGTGGTTCAGATGGCAAGGTGTCTGCCTGCAATGCAGGAGGCCCGGGCTCGACCCCTGGGTCAGGAAGATCCCCTGGAGAAGGAAATGGCAACCCACTCCAGGATTCTGGCCTGGAAAATTCCATGGATGAAGGAGCCTGCTAGGCTACAGTCCACGGGGTCCCAAAGAGTTGGACATGACTGAAGGACTTCACTTTCTCTTTTTTCTTTCTTTAAAATAGTAAAGATAGTTTAGATGCTTAAAGATGTAAAAATCTCAGCTCTGCCTTAGCTATTCAGAATGACTCATTCCCAAAACATTCCTGTATTCCCAGCTCTATCATGTTTTTTCTTTTTCTGTTTTTGCCTAATGGTTAAGTTACAAATATACAGAATTTTCATTAATTTAAAGTGATTATAGAGATAGCCCTTGTGAGTTGGACTCAAGGTGCAGTTCTTAGCGATTCTAACATAATCCCATTTTGGCACTGCACTGAATAATCTCAATAACACTGCACTGTATGAAGATGAATTTGACTGGTACTTTCTTTTCCTTCTTTCTATCTTTTCTTTAAAACAAAAACAAAAAAACAACAAAGAGGAGGGATATCTATCTCACTTTATTTAGGTCGTGAAGTCACACACCACTGAAGGCCAACTTCTCCTCTGTAAGCTACCACCAACTCTGATGTGATAAAAGGCTGTTACAACCATCCAGTGGGACAAATTCCCTGACTCTTGATTTAAGTAAGATAAAATAAAATTTTATAGACGTTCTTCATAAATCCACAATAAGTCATTACTCTCTCTGACATGTAGCGAAAGCCCAGAAAATAAGCATCACCTTAAGCCACACGAATATTCAAGATTTACACTCTTTCAGCTGAAAGAACAAAAGTAGTTGAAAGGTATTGAAGCATGCCTTTTCATTTGTTAATTAAAATAATACCCAGTACATTAAAGGGATGCTATGTTTTATTTTACCGATGACTCATTTTCCCCTAAATTCTTAGCCTTGAGAAATGCTCTTTTGTTCTGCCCCCTATTTATTAGCTAAAGTGGAAAGAATTATACCACAGCCTCTTTGTTACACTGTTATTTGATGAATGGTAGAATTCCTTAGTTGGAGGATTTGGGGATCTCATAGAAAGTACGTGAGTGTGCATGCTAAGTCACTTCAGTCTTGTCTGACTCCTTGCAATGCTGTGGATCACAGCCCACCAGGCTCCCCTCTCCGTGGGATTCTCCAGGCAAGAATATTGTAGTGGGTTGCCATGCCCTCCTCCAAGCGATCTTCCCCACCCAGGGATCAAACCCAGGTCTCTTATGTTTTCTGCATTGGCAGGCTGGTTCTTTACCACTAGCTCCACCTGGGAAGCCCATGGAAAGTACACCACTGAATAAGGAGATTCCCGCCTAGGGCTTTGGTGAAAACCTCCGACGTGCCTGGCAGCCTTGCTGTCTTTCAGCCACCACGGCTTTACCTTCACCCCAAAGGACTCTGGGACTGTTTTAAGTGCCTTCTTTATGATCAGCCCAGCTGGCCTGCAACCTCCCCAAAGATAGGGCCAGCTATCTTCTTTTCGTTTTCTCCACAATCCCACCACAGATCTGGGCATGCTAGGGGAGCAGGATAAACACTCGTTGACTAATCATAAAAGGTGTGTCTGCTTTCTTTCATTTCTGCTCCTTGGAGCATGAAGATGGCAAGAAAGGGACACAGAACTTCTCCAGGGCATTTAAATCTTCCAAGTCGCCTGTCCTTCTGTGAAGGTATTAATAGTAAACCATGATTTTACTACCTAATGTACTTCCATCACTGGTCAAAAGTGATGACATTTTGAGAAACTCTGAAGAAATAAATTATATACACATGTACACATTATGCAAATATGTATATTTGAGCAGGGATGATGTCGACCATGATGACTCTACTTAAAACTGCTGTTGACCTCCCTCTCACCCGGCTTCCCTGGTGGCTCAGCTGGTAAAGAACCCACCTGCAATGCAGGAGACCTGGTTCGATTCCTGGGTGGGGAAGATCCCTTGCAGAAGGGAAAGGCTACCCACTCCAGTATTCTGGCCTGGATAATTCCATGGACTGTATAGTCCATGGGATCACAAAGAGTCGGACACAAGTGAGTGACTTTCACTCCCTCTCACACCCCCTTTCCTCTCTTTTAATCTGAAAGCACTTACTACTGTCTAACATGTTTAACTCACTTGTATTTATTATTTGCCCCTCCCCATGAGGAAGTAAGCTACTGGAGGAGGGTTGGGATTTTTTTTTTTTTTGTATCCTTAACACCTAGGATAGCCCTTGGTACCATCAATAATAAGCATGTGCTGTAAATAAAGAAACTGTGTTTAACGTGGTGGAAAGGACACACGTCAGGAGAAAAGGCATTTATCTAACGGCGGCTCTGCTGATACGCAGTACTTAGATTTCTCCCCACCTCACTACCCCAAAGGAGAGTGCTCCTGTTAAAACTCCCTTAAGCTGAAGGGGCAATAAAGCAGAGCCACAATTACCTTAAGACTCCTCTCGCCAACAGACGTGCAAGGAGACAAGGCGCAGAGGCCCCCGCGGCGGAGCGCCAGCGGCCGAGAGCAGCTGCCGGCGAGGCGGCTGGTGGCGCCGTTCTTACGGCCGAGGGCGCAAGGCGCCTCCACGGCTGGCTGCGAAACACAGGCGGACTGCTACTTTTGAGTTTCACCTCTTTTCCTAAAAGCGAAACTCCTCTTTATGTTCTTTTGGGGTTAGTGAAAACAGATGCTAATGTAGGTCTTTCATAAAAGTGAAATGGCTTAAAGAGAACTTTCAGGGAGCTGGGGATACCTATGTTCAGGTCGCTTTTTCCCATCTGTATGATGGGAAGAGAGATAGGTGGCTATGGACCCCTGATATCTCTGCTGGCGTGAAAGTCAGGCAAGAACAGAAAAGTATTTTTAAACACTACAGCTCAGTTACACTCTGAAGTTTTCTTAGAAAACATTCCTTCTTCATGTTGGTATTTTCTTAAGTTTTCTGAAATTTAATTTTTTTTTTTTTTCTGAGTTTTGGTAGGAGAGAAGGAAACCTTTCTCAGAGCCAGGGGCCATAGGTCTTGGTACTAGGTCTGCCTCAAAATTGCTGTCTGACCTCTGAATGATTCACTTAACCTCTCTGGAGATGGATGTCTTCTTCTGTAAAATGGAGACTCACAATTAGAAAGGTTGCACTCAAGACCAAGGCAATATTTGCAACACATGACGCTTTGTCAGCTGTGAGAATGTTGTAATTACTATTATCTTAGGTCTGAGGGTTATCTTAGATCAGGGCATCTCAAATTATCTGTGATAGATCAGCCGCTTTTATTTTCTAATCTATTACACTCTGATGTTTTTAAATAATACAAAGAGACTTGGCTAGAAAGATGCAATGGAAAAAAGTAAAAAAATACAAGTCCCAATTTAAATTTCCTTTTAGATCTAAAAGACAAAATATTTCTCAAACTGCTATAGATGTTTATAAACACTCCCAGTTTCTATGTGCAGGTGATCATGGACCACTGCTGGTGGCTATGTAGGGGGCCTTTAATGAGTCTTCTGTTTTAATACTGTGACCAATGAATGTGATCAGAGAAGTGTGTTTTATTTAATAATGTTTTCTGTTCCTGGTTCAATGGTTGTTAGGTTTTCCTTTATGCATATATTCAAGAGGCTAATTATTTCAATGATAAAATTCATTTTTAAAAAAAGGTCAAGTAAATTGAACAACAGAAAAAGAAAAAACAGTCTTGATGGGAAAAAAAACAAAACGTGTAAAATCTCAAAAGAAACTTTGCTCCTTAGGGCTAAATTTCCATCCATGTGCAAAGCACTGACAATGCTGGGCACTGTCACCTACGGCGGGAGTTCCTTCAACCCACACGTTTGCCCTCTCCTCTTTAGCGTCTTCTCCGGGCGTCCGTTACTCTTGTGCTTCCAGCCAAGGAGAAAGGTGACCACGAATCAGTGGGGGAAAGTGAGTGGAATTAGCTTTAGCAAACAAATGGAAACACTTGGAGCCACTATACAGGGCTTGTTAGAGACATTCTGAGAGAAAGTCTGAATGACAAATCAGATGAGTTGTCCCCCTTAATGACCTAGTGCCAAGCACTCAGACTGAGGCTTTGTACACTTGGAAACTCTGAGACATGAATCATGGTGGCTTCTCCACTGCAAACACGAGTGAGGCAAAGATGGAGTGATTCTGCACACTGCAGCTGTGTCAGCCCTGCGACAGGTGAGGCAAGTTTTGGGTGAGGAAAGCACTCACGGTTTTGATGGCAGCTTAAGGCAATAGTCTCCCATCATTTCTCTGCCTGTGCCCAGCCCCGGGGCAAGCAGAGGTGGGCATACGTTGCATTTGGTTTTTTTGCCTGGCTGTCCGGTACTCCTTGATCCTTCTCCCTGGAGTGTTCTCACCGTAACCACCAGGGAAATCCTGACTCATTCCTCAAATGTCATCTCTCTTCCAAGGCCTGGCTCCATTCCACCAGGCGGCGCATGGAGGGCACCGTCTCCACGGTGCCTCGCAGCTCAATAAAGCCCAGCTCCCCCTCCCCGTGGCCCCTGCTCTGCGTGTCTCTATTACACGCTCGCCCAGCGAGCGGAGGCTGCTTGTGCACCTTTCAAGAGACTGCGAGCTTCTATGGCAAGCATTGTTTCTTTCATTTTTGGATTCCCTTCATAAATGTTCCTGAATAAAACAGTCCATTCATTCTTTTATTCATGCTCCCCATTCAGCAAATCTAATATAAAATTTGGAGAACAGGCTTGATTTTCAGTGCAGGAGCCATGTCACCCTTTTCCCCATCTAAATAGTTTGGGGCACCTTTTCTCAGTGTCAGCTTAGATCATCTACAGCAGAACCACCTGGCGTGCTTGTTAAACCCGATGCCCGGGCTCCCCATCCTGCCTGTCGGACACCAGTCTTGTACTGTGCTCTGCCTCTGCGATCCCAGGGACTGCATCCCGCCAGGCTCCCCTGCTCATGGAATCTTCCAGGCAGGAATACTGGAGTGGGTTGCCATTTCCTACTCCAGGGGAATCTTCCCAATCAAGGGATTGAACCCGCGTCTCCTGCATTGGCAGGCAGATTCTTTATCACTGTGCCACCTGGGGAGCCCATATCCAATCTTAGTTTAGCATTATCTTCACTTCCACTTCTGTGCCACTCACGTTATTCAGTGAGAGAGTGAAAAGACAAATGATTGCATTTTCAATGAGCTCTTCACACCCTAAACTTTGCACAGCCACCCCTTTCTTTGGGATGTTGTTAACAAGCATTAACCCGCCATCTCAGGTGGCCGGTCCCTTGCTCAGAGGACAGCTGCCAGTGTCTGTGGATTCTGCGCCTAGCAATGGAGCCAGGGCCTGATGCGACCCTCAGAGCATCCACCGGCAGCCTGATGACCAGTGCCTGAAACCCACGGCCAGAAAGTTCAGTCTGCTTCACCTATAAGGGCTTCCCTTGCGGCTCAGCTGGTAAAGAATCTGCCTGCAATGCGGGAGACCCTGATTGGATTCCTGGGTCGGGAAGATCCGCTGGAGAAGGGAACGATACCCACTCCAGTGGTCTGGCCTGGAGTATTCCATGGGTTGTATAGCCCATGGGATCGCAGAGAGTCGGACACGACTGAGCGACTTTGACTTCAGTTATAAGGAACAGCCTGTCTTCACACATGTTTAATTCTTTGTCAGTATATACAAATATCCTTGTCTCTTTAGAAAGAAACCCCAGGATTAGGACAATTTGATGATAAAAAAAAAAGTACGTGACTCGGAATTCTCAAGAAGCACTTTTGTCAGTTTAGCACTGTTTTTACTTCTGCTTTACCCTGATAATCCATGCTCCCCAGCCTTATTCAGTGAAGTTAGAGTGAAAAGAAACATGAGTTCTTAGAAGACTGGTTACGAAAGGTTCTCATTTATGCCTACGAGGAAAAGGGAAAAAGATTTCTAAGCTTGGTGCAATTTTTTTCTTTTTCTTTTCTTCCTGCTCTCCTATCTTTTTGTCCCTGCAGTAGGACAAGTGAATATAAAGGAAAATCTACACACACACACACACACACACACACACACAAGTCTTTAGAAGCTTTGAGCATAATAAATGTTAAATCTTTGGGATAAGGAAAATTGAGTCCTTCTATAATGCTCTGCAAAATGTATTATGGGATGCAAAAAGAATAGAAAATTCACAGTAAAGTCACTTACTCTATCTATCAAATTTGAATCAGAGACAAAAATCAGACAGTCAAAAATATTTATATTCCCAGGGTTAGTGATGTGTCTGACAGCAGGATGCGAAAAAGTGAAGGTTTTAATTGTTCACTTCATAAGGGATGTAGAAATATTTGTGAACTATTATTTAATGTATTTTCTTGGCCTTTAAAACAGAAAAGGGACTAGTTTTCCAGTTTTGAATAATAGTCCGCACAACACGGGGTCACTCAGAAACCGTGAAAGAGTGGCTCATGGCACAGATACTTAGGATGATTTAAAGAAGAGGCTTATAAATGATAGGAAAATCAAAAAAGTTCCAGTGCACATAGAAAACAATTGGAAATAATTTTCTCAAATACATTTTATGCCCAAGAAAATCATGCTTACAGAAGCCAAGCTGACTAAACAACACAGTAATTTAAGAAAACACAAAATGTAATTTAAAAACTCGAATAGAACCAAGCAGCATTCTGCTATTACTCATTTCAGAGTTATAGATGAATGTCTAGGAATGCAGTGAAAAGAAGGGTTGAAAATTCAAGATAGGAGAACCATTGTTCCATTCATTAAATCAGAATGAGACTATTAACTCAGCATCTACCCTGCTCGAGACAATGTTCAAGGCACTGGATGTAGCAGGGAGAAGACAGGAAAAAAAAATCAAAACCAAAACCTCAGCATTATAAGGTCATGTTCTAGTGGGGGTAGACAGATAACACAAAAACAACAAAATATTTCAAATAACAAAAATGCTGTGAAGGAAATAAAGTCATACCAACAACAGAAACAAAATTAAAGAGAAAGAGAGCAATCAAGAGATGGGGTAAAACCTGTTTGCTAGAGGGATTGGATAAAGCTGCCTGAAGGGGTTGACTTCAGTGCGCAGATCTGAGTGATGGGAAGGTGTGACCCATGCGGTCATCTGGAGAAAAGTTCAGGCAGAGGGAACCTCAAGTGTCAGGATCAAGAGATAGGAGTGAGGAAGGCGTATTCTATTTATTTATTTAAAGTTAAATCTATTTATCTTAGTTGAAGAATAATTGCTTTACAATACTGTGTTGGCTGCTGGCAAACATCAGCATGAATCAGCCACAGGTGTACCTATGTCCCCCCCGCCTTGAGCATCCCCCCACCTCCGTCCCCATCCCGCCCCTCTAGGCTGTTACAGAGCCCAGTTCCAGAGTCAGACAGCAAATTCTCATTGGCTTTCTATTTCACAAGTGGCAATGCATGTTTCCCTGTTACTCTCCCCACACACCCCATCCTCTCCTTCCTCCCCTGGCCCAGTGTCCATAAGTCTGTTCTCTATGCCTGTGTGTCCACTGCTGCCCTGCAAATAGGTTCGTCAGTACCGTCTTTCTAGATTCCATATATATGCTTTAATATATGATATTTGTTTTTCTGACTTACTTCACTCTGTACAATAAGCTCTGGGTTCATCCACCTTGTTAGAACTGACTCAAATGCATTCCTTTTTATGGCTGAGTAATATTCCATTGTATATATATGCCACTGCTTCTTTATCCATTCATCTGCTGATGGACATCTAGGTTTCTTCCATGTTCTAACTGTTGTAAATAGTGCTGCGAGGAACACTGGGGTACATGTGTCTTTTTTCCAGTTTTGGTTTCCTCAGGGTATATGCCTAGTAACGGGTTGCTGGGTCATACGGTGGTTTTATTCCTAGGTTTTTAAGGAATTTCCATACTGTCTCCCATAGTGGCTGCATCAATATACATTCCCACCAGCAGTGCAAGAGCATTCCCTTTTCTCCACACCCTCTCCAGCATTTACTGTTTGTAGATTTTTTTGTTGATGGCCATTCTGACTGGTGTGAGGTATATCTCACTGTAGTCTTGATTTGCATTTCTCTAATAATAAGCGATGTTGAATGTCTTTTCATGTGTTTATTAGCCATCTGTATGGGAAGAATGAGGTGTTTTAGAAACAGAGGCTGGGATGGCTGGAGCATGGAGAATGGAGTGAAGAGATTAGGAAATGGAGAAAAAAAAAAGTCCTAAAACACTTGATTGTCTTGTATTGCAGTGGCCTTGTGAAGTTGTCCTAAACAAGGTGATGACTACTGGCTGGGGGTTCTGGAAGAATGACTCTTCCTCATTAAAAGTGACAGACTCAGTTGGCATGCAGTACTTTCATTCTCTGCAGTTTTCTCTTCCTTCTTGCTTGGAATACAGACACAATGCCTGGAGATGGAGCAGCCATTTTGTAACGATGAGGACAAAAGTCACATGCTAAGGATGGTAGAGGAGGAAGCCAGACGGCAGAGCAGGTTCCTTATGACGTTGCTGAGCAGCTCAATCAGCTCTGCACTGTCCACCTCTAGACTTGTGGACACCTCTTCCTTGGTTGAGGGCAAAGTGCTTATTACGACTCGTGCTGGTTTAAGTGTTACAGTGCTTAAGCCATTGCATTGGGGTTCTAATTCTTGTAACTAGAAGTATAAGTGGTCAGAGTCAGAACATGTTGGGCTTATTTGCCACAGTAAGTATTTTTGCATTTTATTGTCAGTGCACCAGGAAGCCTTTAGAAGGTTTTAGGAAAAAGAGTGATAGAATCTAGGAGGCATCACTATGAACAACCTAATGGAGGTGATGGAATTCCAGTTGAGCTATTTCAAATCCTAAAAGATGATGCTGTGAAAGTTCTGCACTCAATATGCCAGCAAATTTGGAAAACTCAGCAGTGGCCACAAGACTGGAAAAGGTCAGTTTTCACTCCAATCCCAAAGAAAGGCAATGCCAAGGAATGCTCTAACTACTGCACAATTGCACTCATTTCACATGATAGTAAAGTAATGCTCAAAATTTGCCAAGCCAGGCTTCAGCAACACATGAACTGTGAACTTCCAGATGTTCAAGCTGGATTTAGAAAAGACTGAGGAACCAGAGATCAAATTCCCAACATCCACTAGATCATCAAAAAAGCAAGAGAGTTCCAGAAAAACATCTATTCCTGCTTTATTGACTATACCAAAGCCTTTGACTATGTGGACCACAACAAACTCTGGAAAATTCTTTGAGAGATGTGAATACCAGACCACCTGACCTGCCTCTTGAGAAGTCTGTATGCAGGTCAAGAAGCAACAGTTAGAACTGGACATGGAACAACAGACTGGTTCTAAATCGGAAAGGAGTACGTCAAAGCTGTATACTGTCACCCTGCTTATTTAACTTACATGCAGAGTACATCATGAGAAATGCTGGGCTGGATGAAGCAAGGCTGGAATCAAGATTGCCAGAAGAAATATCAATAACCTCAGATATGCAGATGACACCACCCTTATGGCAGAAAATGAAGAAGAACTAAAGAGCCTCTTGATGAAAGTGAAAGAGGAGAGTGAAAAAGTTGGCTTGAAGCTCAACATTCAGAAAACTAAGATCATGGCATCCGGTCCCATCACTTCATGGTAAATAGATGGGGAAACAGGGACAGACTATTTTTTTGGGTTCCAAAATCACTTCAGTTGGTGATTACAGCCATGAAATTAAAAGACTCTTGCTCCTTGGAAGAAAAGTTATGACCAACCTAGACAGCATATTAAAAATCAGAGACGTTACTTTGCCAACAAAATTCTGTCTAGTCAAGGCATTGGTTTTTCCAGTGGTCATGTATGGATGTGAGAGTTGGATTATAAAGAAAGCTGAGCACCGAAGAATTGATGCTTTTGAACTGTGGTGTTGGCGAAGACTCTTGAGAGTCCCTTGGATTGCAAGGAGATCCAACCAGTCCATCCTAAAGGAAATCAGTCCTGAATATTCATTGGAAGGACTGATGCTGAAGCTGAAACTCCAATACTTTGGCCACCTGAGTTAAAAAACTGACTCATTGGAAAAGACCCTGATGCTGGGAAAGATTGAAGGCAGGAGGAGAAGGGGACGACAGAGGATGAGATAGTTGGATGGCATCACCGACTCCATGAACAGGAGTTTGAGTAAACTCCGGGAGTTGGTGATGGACAGGGAGGCCTGGCGTGCTTCAGTCCTTGGGGTTGCAAAGAGTCAGACAGGACTGAGTGACTGAACTGAACTGAACTGAATCTGGTTTATTCCCGGAGGGTATTTTATTTGCTGTGTATAAGTGAGAGAGCAGTGAGGCAAGATGGAAGGAGAGGGCGCAGTTGGCAGGCTGTAATAAGGGGCCTTCCCTGGTGACGCAGCTGATGCAGGGGACATGGGCTCCATCCCTGGTCCAGGAAGGTTCCACAGGCTGCACGGCACCTGAAGCTACTGGAGCTCATGCGCTCCAGAGCCCTCTTGCAGAGGGCAGCCAGTGCAGTTAGAAGACCCCCCGCGGCAGCAGCAAGCCGCCCCTGCGGCAGCAGCAAGCCGCCCCCGCTTGCTATAACTTGAGCAAGTCCGCCTGCAGAGAAGACCCCGTGCAACCAAGAATAGATAAATACTTCTCTTTTAAATAAGAAGGCTGTAGTAAGAGATGATATTGCCTCTTGCATTTGTTTTATGACAGGTATTTTGGTATAGTTCCACCTCCAAAAACTAGCTGCTGTAATAGTAATATCAGCTGGGCCATTTGACAGCCTCCCAGGTGTCTGGGGACATAGGACTGGAGGCTCCTCTCTGTAGCATGCGCCTCAAGGACTTGTCAGCAGAGCCGGGGCACTTGCGTGTCTCCGTTCAGCTTGCAGGTGTTTAAATGACGAGAGTTAATTAGTGGTCATGTACTCTGTCTGCCTGCCTGATCTAGCTTATCCCCACCACTGTAAATCTCCTTTTTTTTCCTCTTTTTTGGTTTCTTTCGCTAGGGATCATTAAAACATTAGCCAGAGCTGTCAGCCAAACTAATGGAAGGCCACCTGCCTTAAGGTTCACCCTAATGAAAAACCAGGAACTTAGAACATTGATCAAATTGGGTTTCTTAGTTGCCTGTGAATTGCTTAGGAATGAAAATAAAGACCAAAATAAAATGATAACATATATTAATCCAACAAATTATGGATTAGAAAGTTTTTCATAGGCTGAAGAGGAAAATTTTTTCTGAAGAGTAATATATTCCTCATTTTAATATTATTATCATAAGTCAGTAGAAGTAAGATTTGTTGAAATAACATTTCACTTATAAATATCTAATTACAGATATCTGATTTCAAGGTTCAGAAAAAATAACCTACATGAGAAAAATGTGAAAAAATAAGCAGAAGACACAAGCAGAATAATACTATACAGTGTTTAAAATGTCTTTAAAGTGGAAAGTAGATGGTATACACTTGCTAAACATTGTAGAGATCATAAGAAATAAATGACAATTCCAAAAAGAATTTATTTTAATCATGCCTATTACATTTTCAGGGATTATGGGAAGCTTTAACTATTTCCTTCTAAACGATGTCCAGCATTGCAGAATTTCAGAGCTGGAGAACTCTTGGGTTAAGGCTGTGTAGGCCCTTGAGGGGTCAGCTCACTCCTTATTCCTGCCCCAGTCACCCCTGGGGACAGACAGCGCTTCCTGAATTCATGGAGACGAGGGCCGTGATCAGGCAGCCCTGGGCCAAGGTTCCAGGGGCGCTTCGAGGCAGAAGTAGACTTGGTCCCTCTCTCCAGGTTTCAGTCTGGTAGTATTCTTTTATCTCTTTCTTTCAGTCTTACATCATGAGCCTTATCTGGTTTTTAGTTACATTAATTTATGGGACTTTTGGTGTAATTTTTGTCCAGATTTATTCATATTTCTGTAGATAAAAGTCCATGAAAACAGACTTCCAAATACTTAGTTGCTTTATTTCACATTTAAGTGAGTTTGGCGGTGCTACATCATCATCTTCATTTTTGAAGCACCTGCACTTGTTTTTGTCTTTCCTTTCTTAAAAAATAAGGGTTTGTGTTCTATGGTTTAGCATATTACAAGGATTTTGTTGGCTCAGTTGCCATAGGTGAATGGCAAGTAATGGTTCATGACCATTAGAAGCTATAGGTTTCCTCCAAACTGGCACTTTCACAAATAAAGTGACACATGTTGAAAAACTTTCCCAAGCAAAATTGCTCCTTATCGTCTTTCCTCTTTCTGGAATCTTAAAATGGAGCTTCAGGCCACTGTAAGCTTTTACTGTACAAGGCAGATTTCTGTGAACAACTGGGGTCTCTCTTCAACAATAGGGAAGATACTATATCCAAATTTTGTAACCTCATTTATTCTGCTCATATTTTTCTAACGTATATACAAATTTTATTTCCATTTGTATTCTCTTCTTTTTCTGAGAAAAAAAAAAGAACTGCTAAAAGCAGTAAGATGATATGAAGTTAAGTAAGATAATTGGTTGTTTCTCATTCTCTGATAGCTCAGTTGGTTTGTAAAGAATCTGCCTGCAATGCAGGAGACACCAGTTTGATCCCTGTGTTGGGAAGATTCCATGGAAAAGGGATAGGCTACTCACTCCGGTATTCTTGGGCTTCCCCTGTGGCTCAGCTTGTGAATAATCCGCCTGCAATGCAGGAGACCTGGATTCGATCCCTGGGTTGGGAAGATCCCCTGGAGAAGGAAAGGCTCCCCACTGCAGTGTTCTGGCCTGGAAGATTCCGTGGATGGCATAGTCCATGGCGTAGTGAAGAGTCAGACACGGCCGAGTGACTGTCACTTTCAAGTTCTTTCGTGATAGCCTCATGAATTCAATGGAATGATGTAGTCTGAAATGACGTAAAATTGAGCCAACACATTAATAGATTTTTGAAAACAGCCCAGTCAGTCTGAGGGATGTTCTCCAGTGATGGGGCAAGGGTCCGGGATATGACCTCTCGTGGACAGAGTTCACTCCTTCCGGAGTGAGAGTTGAGTCCCAGTTAATGCTGGTGCCTCAGCATAATTTTTACAGCATTCCATTCATTCTGAAAAGTGTCCCAGTTTGGAGGGCAAATTATATAGTCACTCTATTTACAGACAACATTTTAATCAACAATTAATGAGAAATTGGAAGTACTTTAAAACGTGCAGGTGACCCAAACCTGGGATGAGATACCTCAAAAGATGCCAGAATTAAAAAATACTGAGTATCTTGATAAGCTAGATGGATGGGATAAAAACAGAGGGGATAAAATATATTAGAGTTCAAGGAGGGGAAGGGGATTGCCTTTAGGTCCCTAAAAGTAATTGTCTAAGTACAATATGAAGGAATCTTAACTTAAAAGCTGTTCATGAAAAGATCTTGGGTTTTAATTAGAGGCTGGCATGCTGTTTGCCCACAGTGTGGCGGGGCTGGTCACACTGCAGGGAAGGTGCCCAGGCCTGCATCCCCAGCGGAGCTGTCTGCACTGACATTCCAAACCTGTGCTGCCAGCACGGGCGTGTCTGGCCACATGTGGCTCTTGAGCGCTGGAACTGTGGCCAGTGAGACGGAGGAACTGAAGATTTAATTTTATCTAACTTTCATTGGTCCAAGTTGAAAACTGAGTAGCCACGTGTGGCCGGTGGCTTCTGCACTGGTCAGGATAGATCAAGATCAGGAGATGTCTCGATGGTCACTGAGGTTGGAAAACCGGGGACCAGTGGCCAAAGGGGCTTTGAGCCCGTGTGTGTCTGCTCAAGAGCAAGGCTGTCTGTGCCTCGCAGACCTTGTGATGTCCGACTGAGGCCACCAGGGGCAAGTGGGCACCAGCCACGGATCTGAGGGGGCTTTGAGGAAGAGATGGGCTCTGAAAAGGAGCCTGGGAGACGGAGGTCAGCATTTGGGTGGGACAGGCGCGGGCCAGCGGCGTGTGAGGGCGGGCAGGGGGCGTGCCCTGGGGCGTGCTGTGCAGGAGGGAACGCTGTCGGGGCAGCTGGTCTGGAAGCAGATGGCAGAGAAGCTGGAGCGCCCCGAAGACGCTGGGCTGCGTTCTCCGGACAGCTGCGTGTTCCTCAGCTGGAAACGGAGGTATCAGACGTCCTGTGTCTGAGGCGCCCGTCGTGGAGGTGATTGGAAGTGAGAAAGCCGTGGAGTGAAGACCACGGGCAGCAGATGAGGGTGACCTTGGGGAGGCCGACGGGGAGACCACCTCTCTTTCTATGTTTACGGAGCTCCGTATCACAAGCGGCGAGAATTACTCTGGGCATCGTCAGAGCACTGAAGCAGGCTTGCAGTGTCTGAAGGCAGACTTTGGGTCAATAAAATGAGTAAATTTCTAATAATGAGAGCTTTTTCTGACTGCCACAGCTCACTTGTAAAATGGTGAGTAAGCCTCTGGCCACTGAAGATTGTGTGCTGGGATATTACCGGGAAGAGTTCAGTTGGCTTCTAGAGTTTGTGATCTCAAGGGCTGGTCAAAACCGATGAAGGGAGGAGTTAGAGCTGCTAAGTGTTAATTTTGCCAAATAAGAATATTACACATTTTCCTCAATCCAGTCATCTAGTCTTATCACTATTTAAGACAAGAAAGGGCGTCACAATACCTCCTGCCTCCCCCAATAGGAAGGACATAATTTTAAAGTAAACAGTGTCTCATTCTCAAGAAAAGACAGTGTTGAGCCTGGTTTCACCCCCTGCCCATCTCCTCGCATGGTGCTACGTGTCTCTGAGAACACCTAGCTCCCTCTGCTTCTCTGTAGCCTGGCTAATGCTAATAAACAATGACATTTAAGTTGAAATAATAATTAGTGTTTGTTTAATGCTGAGAGGCAGCTAATGTGTTCCAGTAGCTAAGGTAATTACTATTTCTTAAATTTAGATTGGGAAAATCATTATTATTGAAATAGTATTATGCAAGGCCCCTAGGAATTTGATGGAACAGTTACAGAAATGAAATGGTGGTCCAAGTACAGAATGATGTAATAATTAGTACAACAAGTATCACTTATAAAGCCTCCAAAATAGTAGAAAGAGAGACATGCCAGCCACAATTAGTTATCATAGAGGGCAAAACTACCCATTGCTTTATTATCATAAATTGTGACGCTTCGTTGATGCATATTTTATCATAGCACTCTTGCCATATGTGATCTGAGGGGTCCAAGAGTATCCCCAGGGACCACAGTTCCTGATACAGATAATCAAGAATTCCTTTTATGCTCCTCTCAACACTGCCACAGCTTGGACTGAAATTAGCATCTTTTACAATGAAATACCAGTTGCTGTCACCAACAGACTTGACAGCTGGCGAGAGAGGCCTGTTTATCCAGTTATTCTTCATGTCTTCAGTTCACTGTGGTTTATTAAGATGGGTACTGTAAGTTCCTGAATGAAGAGACATTGATTTTTTGCACAGTGATTATCATTTGAATAAAAGCATTGAGAAGCCGTTGTCAGATGGGACTGGGGGGATGTGACGAAGGTCAAAGATAGAAAACATCACCCTAACAAGCAGCTGATTGAAACTATAATCACTTAATTCTCTCAAAATATGTCTTTCTAAGATGACTTTTTCTCACTCTCATAGTTTGAAACATTACTTTCCATTGTAGAACCATTTTGAGAGAAACTTGGTAACTACACTGAACACAAACCATGTTACAGGAACTATGCTAGAAGCTTCTACTTGCTATCTCATGACATAGGTGGTCACTGCCTCAATCTAGTGACATAGGTAATAGGAATATAAAGAGAGATGTCAAGTTACTTGGCCAAAGTCACATAACTTGTACATAGATTTAGGCGTTCCAGAACTGCTGCTCTTTCAAACTACCCCATGTGAAGAGAAGTCGCTCAGTCGTGTCCGACTCTATGCGACCCCGTGGACTGTAGCCTACCAGGCTCCTCTGTCCATGGGATTTTCTCAGGCAAGACTACTGGAGTGGGCTGCTGTTTCCTTCTCCAGGGGATCTTCCCGACCCAGGGATTGAACCTGGGTCTCCTGCATTGCAGACAGACACTTTACTATCTGAGCCACCAGGGAAGCCCCATACCACTTAAAAAATCATTTTAAAGAAGTTCAATTTGCAGTTTCTTTTGAAAATTATTTTATCTGGAGCATAGTTAATTAACAATTTTGTGTTAGTTTCAGGTGTACAACAAAGTCATTCAATTATACATATACATGTATCTATTATTTTGGAAATTCTTTTCCCACTTAGGTTATTACAGAATATTGGGTAGTGTTCCCTGCACTATAGAGTAGGTCCTTGTTGGTAATTATTTTAAATATAGAAATGTGCACATGTCAATCCTAAAACCCCAATCTACACCCCCAACCCTTACCCTGTGGTAACTATAAGTTCATTCTTTTAAGTCTGTGAGTCTGCGCGTGCTGTGTAAATAAGCTCATTTGTATCATTTTTTAGATTATGCTTATCAGCAACATCATATAAAATTTGCCTTTCTCTGCCTGACTTGCTTCACTTAGCATGACAATCGCCAGGCCCATCTGTGTTGCTGCAAATAGCATTACTCCGTTTGTCTTTTTGATGGCCAAGTAATGCTCCACTGTATGTATGTCCCACGTCGTCTTTACCCGTACATCTGTGGATGGATAGTTAGGTTGCTTCCATGTCTTGGCCACTGCAAACAGCGCTGCAGTGAGCGCTGTTTGAACCACGTTTTTCATGGGAATACGCCCAGGAGTGGGATCGCTAGACCACATGGCAGCTCCATGTTTAGTTCCTTGAGGAACCTCCGTTCTGCTCTCCATGGTGGCTGTACTGACTGCGTTCCCACCAACCCTGCAGGAGGGCATCCTCTTCTCCACACCCTCTCCGGAGTTTATTGTTTGTAGATTTTTTTAATGATGGCCATTCTGACTGCTATGAAGTGATATCTCATTACAGTTTTTGAGGTGATAATTCAGTTAGCAATATTGAATATTTCTTTATGTGCCTCTTGGCCATCTGTATGTCTTTGGAGAAATATCTGTTTAGGTCTTCTGCCCATTTTTTAATTGGGTTTGTGTTTTTGGTATTGAGCTGCATGAACTGTTTGTAAATTTTGGAGATCAATCCCTTGTCAGTTGCATCACTTGCAAATATTTTCTTCCATCCTGTGGGCGGCTTTTTTGTTCATAGTTTTCTTTGCTGTGCAAAACCTTTTAAGTTTCATTAAGTCCCATTTGTTTATTTTGTTTTTACTTCCATTACTCTAGGAGATGGCTCAGAAAAGATATCGTTATGATTTATGTCAAAGAGCGTCCTGCCTTTGTTCCCCTCTGTTTCATGTCATCCAGTCTTGCATTTAGGTCTTTGTCCATTTCGATTTTATTTTTGTGTATGATATCAAAGAATGTTCTAATTTCATTTTTTTACATGTAGCTGTCCAGTTTTCCCAGCACCACTTATCTTTTAATCTTTTGTCTTTTATTTTTTTAAATTATGAAAGTATGATAACACATTTACAGAAGACTTGGAAAATACAGAACAAAGTTACATATAGTTCCACTGTATGTTACAGTTATCTTTTTAAATAGATACATTAAGATTTTAAATTGCAGTTTCAATATCAAACTCTCAAAATTAATAGAATAAATAGACAGAAAAGTAGAAGGATATAGCAGACCTGAAAAGCACTATCAGCCAATTCAATGTAATTAAGATGTATACAATTTCCACACAACAGCAGGATAAAAATACTACTCAAGTTCCCATAGACTATAAACCAGGAGACATTGGAACATGTCCAGGGACATAAAACAAGGCCATAAAACCATTTACTGAAGAGACCGTCTTTCCTTCAGTGTATCGCCTTGCCTCCTTTGTCATAGATTATTGATAATAGGTGCATGGGTTTATTTCTAGATTTTCCATCCTGTTCCATTGATCTCTATTTCATTTTCTGTGCTAGTACCATACTGTTTGATGACTACAGCCTTGGAATAAAGTATTAAGTCAGGGAGCCTGATTCCTCCAGCCCCGATTTTCCTTCTCAAGACTGTTATGGCTATTTGGGGTCTTTTGTGTCTCCATTCAAATTTTAAGATTTTTTGTTGTTGTTGTTCTAGTTCTGTGAAAAATCCCATTGGTAATTTCATAGGAATTGCATTAAACCTGTAGATTACCTTGGGTGGTCTACAGGTATAGACTGCCTGTAGACTATAGGCAGTGTATAGTTTGCCTATACAGTCATTTTGACCATATTGCTCCTTCAAAACCAGAGAAAAGGGACTTCCCTGGTGATCCAGTGGTTAGGACTCGGTTCAGTTCAGTCGCTCCGTCGTGTCTGACCCTTTGTGACCCCATGGACTGCAGCATGCCAGGCCTCCCTGTCCATCACCAACTCCTGGAGCTACTCAAACTCATGTCCATTGAGTCAGTGATGCCATCCAACCATCTCATTCTCTGTTGTCCCCTTCTCCCGTCTTCAATCTTTCCCAGCATCAGAGTCTTTTCCAATGAGTCAGTTCTTCACATCAGGTGGCTGAAGTATTGGAGTTTCAGCTTCAGCATCAGTCCTTCCAATGAACAGTCAGGACTGATTTCCTTTAGGATGGACTGGTTGGATCTCCTTGCAGTCTAAGGGACTCTCAAGGGTCTTCTCCAACACCACAGTTCAAAAGCATCAATTCTTTGACTCTCAGCTTTTTTTATAGTCCAATTCTCACATCCATACATGACCACTGGAAAAACCATAGCCTTGACTAGATGGACCTTTGTTGGCAAAGTAATGTCTCTGCTTTTTAATATGCTGTCTAGGTTGGTCATAACTTTTCTTTCAAGGAGCAAGTGTCTTTTAATTTCACGGCTACAGGTACCATTCTCAGTGATTTTGGAGCCCCCCAAAATAAAGTCTCTCACTGTTGCCATTGTTTCCCCATCTATTTGCCATGAAGTGATGGGACCGGATGCTATGGTCTTAGTTTTCTGAATGTTGAGTTTTAAGTCAACTTTTTCACTCTCCTCTTTCACTTTCACCAAGAGGCTCTTTAGTTCTTTGCTTTCTGCCATAAGGGTGGTGTCATCTGCATATCTGAGGTTATTGATATTTCTCCCGGCAATCTTGATTCCAGCTTGTGCTTCATCCAGCCCCACATTTCGCATGATGTACTCTGCATATAAGTTAAATAAGCAGGGTGACAATATACAGCCTGGGCGTACTCTTTTCCTGATTTGGAACCAGTCTGTTGTTCCATGTCCAGTTCTAACTGTGGCTTCTTGACCTGCATACAGATTTCTCAGGAAGCAGGTGGTTAGGACTACGTGCTTCCAATTCAGGAGGCATGGGCTCTATCCCTGGTCAGGGAACTAAGATCCTACATACTGTGTAGTGTGGTGACAAAAGAAAAAGAAAAAGATACTACAAAAAAAGAAAATTAAAGATCAATATCACCAGTGAACATGGACACAAAATTTTTCAACAAAATACTAGCAAACCAAATCCAACAGTGGATCCTATACCATGATCAAGTAGGATTTATCCAAGGGATGCAAGAATTTTTCAATATCTGCAAATCAATCAGTGTGATACACCACATCAACAAACTGATGAATAGAAACCATATGATTATTTCAATAGATGCAGAAAAAGCTTTTGACAAAATTCAACACCCATCTATGACAAAAAAAAAAAAACACCTCTCCAGAAAGTGGGCATAGAGGAAACCTACCTCAACATAAAAAAGGCCATATATGACAAACCTATAGGTGACATCATGCTCAATGGTGAAAAGCTGAAAGCATTTCCTCTGAGATCAGGAACAGGACAAGGAATGTCCACTCTCACCACTTTGGTTCAACATAGTTTTGCAAGTTCTAGCCATAGCAGAGGAGAAAGGGAAATAAACGGAGTCCAAATTGGAAAACAAGTAAAACTGTCACTATATGCAGATGACATGCGACTACACACGAAAAATCCTAAAGATGCTAGCAGAAAACTACCAGAGCTCATCAATGCTCATCATCAATTTATATGATATTGCTTATAAGCATAATCTAAAAAATGATACAAATGAATTTATTTACACAGCATAAACAGACTCACAGACTTAAAAGAATGAACTTATGGTTACCACAGGGGAAGGGTTGGGGGTGTAGATTGGGGTTTTAGGATTGACATGTACACATTTCTATATTTAAAATAATTACCAACAAGGACCTACTGTATAGCGCAGGGAACACTGCTCAATGTTCTGTAATAACGTAAGTGGGAAAAGAATTTCCAAAATAATAGATAAAGTTGCAGGACACAAAATTAATACACAGAAATCTTTGCATTTCTATACACTAAGAATGCAAGATTAGAAGGAGAAATTAAAGAAACAATCTCATTTACTATCACATCAAAAAGAGAAAAAAATACCTAGGAATAAATCTAACTAAGGAGACAAAAGACCTATACTCTGAAAATTTTTATGAAAGAAATCAAAGATGACACAAACAGATGGTAAAAGATACTATTTCTGTTGGCTAGATATAGTATAAGGGCAACATATATTGATATATATATATATTTATAAGATACATATATCTTATATATATTTATATAAATATTTATATTTATTTTTATATTTATTTATATTTATATAGAGAAAGAGGGCTCTACATTTCCCTACCTTCTTCTGATAATATTTGCAGTTAGCATTTAATGTTGTTTCCTATGTTATTAGGGAAGGTGCAAATAGTTTATGTATATATAATTGAATATTATTGCTTTGAGATTGGCATTATTACTTCCAGTTTTCAAATGCGTGAACTTGCTCAGAGAGATGAAATAACTTGTCCAGGTATTTAAGAAACATGCCCACGGGCAGGGTCAGGAACAGCGAGCTAAAGCAACCACATTCCAGCGTCTGCCGGCTGCTCTGCCGACTAATGCTGCAGGAGCTTTCTGTGCGGTGGGGAGAGGGACACCCGCGTTCAGAGTGTGGGATGTGCTCTGGTCTGTGGGTCTCGGCATACGATCCGGGAACCAGCAGTGTCAGTTGTTCCTAAATTGTGTGAGTCCTGAGACATGCACTTAATAATTACATGGCAGTAGTACGCTGTGTCTTCTGAGATTCATCAAGGAGTTTGCATTTCAAGTTGCAGCTAATGCAGAATAACTGGCAGTTATTTCCTGCTCTCCCACCCTTATTACCCATTCCCCATGCCGCTGAAGAATTGATGCCTTCGAACTGTGGTGTTGGAGAAGACTCTTGGGAGTCCCTTGGACAGCAAGGAGATCCAGCCCGTCCATCCTGAAGGAGATCAGTCCTGTGTTCACTGGAAGGACTGATGCTGAAACTGAAGCTCTGATACTTTGGCTCCCTGATGCAAGAAGCTGCCTCGTTGGAAAAGACCCTGATGCTGGGAAAGATTGAGGGCAAAAGGAGAAAGGCGCAGCAGAGGATGAGAGGTTGGACAGCATCGCTGACTCGATGGATGTGAATCTGAGCAAACTCTGGGAGAGAGTGGAGGACAGAGGAGCCGGGCGTGCCGCAGCCCATGGGGCTGCAAAGAGTCGGGCATGAGTGAGCAACTGAACAACAACAAATGCCACTGAATCAGGAGTTCACCTAAGCACCAAAGAAGGGGTGGTGAGCTATGTCAGAGACTGACCAGAGGCTAATGGGTCCCATTTCCTCTTACTAGACTCAAAAAC
This sequence comes from Odocoileus virginianus, assembly GCF_023699985.2. NCBI lineage: Eukaryota > Metazoa > Chordata > Mammalia > Artiodactyla > Cervidae > Odocoileus > Odocoileus virginianus. Next base: position 665,124 of record NC_069695.1, read on the forward strand.
AGTGCATTTCCCAGTCTCCCTTGCTGTTAGGTTTGGGTCACGTGGCAGAGTTCTGGCCAAAAAGGGCAGCTGGAAGTGGCCTCACCATTTTCATTACTCACTATAAAACATTCTGAAAGATCCCCCACACTTTCTGTCTCTGCTTCTCTACTGACTTTGTGCAAAAATTTCTGTTCCCTAGGTAAGGTGGGGCCTCAAGCTGGAAGCAGCCTTAATTTCTGAATCACTGCTTGGAGAAAAAGCACTCAGAAAGTCCACCTGACTTGAAATTGAACTGTGATGTGAGGAATAAGTAGACAATGACCGTGTTAAACCAGTGACATCTGGTATTTTTGTTGTAGCAGCTAGCAGATATGACCCTAAATACTGCTTACAGCAATCGCCTTGAGCCCTCACAGTGCCCCCTTTCTTTCCCCAAAGCACAATAAGTCATTCACTTATCATCTCCATAGCTACCTTGACATGTCAACTTGAGACCCTGGAGTTCAGTTCTAGAACCAAGGGGATTATTGAAGGGAGTACAGTCTTGATAGGAAGTTCAGTGGTCTGCCACAAGGATAACGGAGGCATGGCGAACACCAACACCGTGGAGAACAATGTTCGGCTAGAAATTTAAACAAAAATGACAAGGGATGGAACATAAAGCAGTAGAATGGAGAGAAAAACCTAGATTTTTTTAGATATTTTGTAAGACTTGACAGCAGTAGACATTACTAAGTAACTTAAAATTCAAAGGCCACCTAAGCAGTAGAGAGACGCGTTGGCAGGGGCGGTGGGAGGTGGGGGCAGGCGCGGGGCGTGGTTCCTCCAGGCAGGAACATGGCATGGGGTCCTGGAACCCAGTCTCAGGTCAGTCAGCTACTGTGTGACCACTGGATAGTCGCTTAAACTCACTGAGTTCAAACAACATTCAGGGATTTCTTAATGCTTAACTCAATCTAAACGGGACAAAGCATGAATAAGCTTTATTAGTTAAAATGTTGCTTTTATGGATGGAACGTATATGTCTGCCTCAGATTCATAGGTTGAAACCCTGCCTGCCCCGTGTGGCTATATTTGGAATAAAGAAGTAATTAGATTATGTGAAATCAAAAGGATGGGGCCCCAATCCCACAGGATTAACGTCCCTATAAGAAGAGACTTAGATCTCTCCACTCCTCTCCTCTCTTCTCCTCCCCTCCTCACCTCCCCTTCTCTCTTTCTCTCCTTACATACATGCACAAAGAGATCTCCAAGGAGGCAAGCCCTCCTTAGACACCAACTCTGCTGAGCTGGGACTTACATTTTTGCCTCCCAGCCTGTACTATTTTGATATGGCCACCTGAGCACTCTAGTACATGACCTTGGCCCTTATTCTCTAGCAATCCATTTATGTCATCAGCTCCAGTTTGTTTGTGAAGATATAAACCAAGCTACAGTGTCTCAAGCTACAATGTGAGAGTGATGAAAACATCCAATTGTGATATTTCACGTGGCTATTTAGGAGTTTAGCACTTTGGTCTTATTTGGGATGTTGCTGCATTTGGTTTTTAGTCTTGGTTTGGAGAGCGAGGGCTTGAATGAACAGATTCTAATTCTCGATACAGAACCTGTAGACGCTGAATCTGTAGATAACCATGTAAAACTAATTGTCACTGTACTGTACAGAGGTGAATCTCTACAAAGCACATGCCAACAACCGTGAAAAGGGCATACTTCTTTACATGGCAAAAACAGGATGGAGTTTTATAGAATCTGTAGAAAACGCTCATTAAGAACTCAAATTTCTTCTAAATTAGCCTGTTTCCTGGATGTCTCAGATTCGAGCATCTCATCCTGGGAAGACATATTCAGAGAATGACTGTGCTTTAGGTTGAACTTGTAAATGAGTATTTCAAACTGCTAATGGTTAATAAATTTCTCCAGTTTTCCCCTGAAAGTGCCTATCTCCAGGACTTAAATCCACCTGCTTATTTTGGATTCAGGTTGGGTTTGCTAGGAGGAGGCAGATGGTGGAAGTCAAACAGAAGATTTTTTAGTTGGTAGGGCACAGAGAACAGATTTGCCAAAATGCCCTCTGGTGCCTGGAATTTAGGAATGGAGACCACGACTAGCTGTTGGGTAATTCCGACGCTTCTCACAGCCACTCCTAAAGAGCACGTTTCAGCCTCTGCAGTCCTCAGCCTTCAAGGCACAGCCCCCATGCAGTTTAAAGAGAAAATTCACTTGCACCAGCACATCCTAAAGCTATACCTACATTCCAAGGTGTACACATAAACGTAATTATTCACATGCATTTTTTAAAGGTTGAGAAATTTCCCTTCCCCACTCAGTTCTGCTTTGCAGCTCCTTGCCAGCACCCTTCATGATTCCCCTTTCTCCAGCGCTGGCTGTTCTGTGCCTCTCACCATCGACCTTCGCAGCTCCTCCTTTCCTGAAACGGCAATGACCATCTGGGGTTCCCATCTTTCTGTGGCCATGCCAACCAATGAGCTGAGGGGCGTGTGGACTTAGAACATTCACAGCATCGAGCTGGCACAACAGAGTCTTCCAAGGTAGGAAAGAGCAACAACAAGGAATGCTTTAGGGACATCATAAAGCGGCCAGCATTGGTACTGATGAGCCGCCACCATTCGGAGCAGGGAACCCTGTGCTACAGAAAGGGAAAGCACGCCGTTTCTGGCCTCCGAAGGAGCTATGACTCATCTGGAGGAGGGAAAAGATCCACCTGAGACAGCCCCCACTGTTAGTAAAAACAGCATCAAATGTGCTGCAGAAACGAAATTTAGCAGAGGGGACAACAACAGAGTCTTGGGGTGGGGCAGAAAATCTAGGCAAATTGTGGTCTCATTCAGGAAGATAGGTTTTGAGTCATCATAGGTCCAAAGAAGTGTGGTTTCGTCAAGAAGAGTGGGGTAATGAGCAAGGCTGGAACAGAGACAGTTCCTAAGAGTGGAAGAGGAAGGAAAGTGGCTTTTTTGGCTTGGAAAGCCTGGACTTTCATGTGAACACATTTGCTGAGACCTAAAATGTTCCAGTGGACGAAAGACATAATATGAAATCAGTTGTAGCCAAGAGAAGGCTTGTTGGCAGATGGTGGAAAAACATGAATTAGCACATGTGAGATTAATTCACAGAGACAAAGCTCTCTTTACCGAGGAGAGCATCTTTCTCGCTATAGTCATCAACTAGCGAAACTACACTGGGTTCTTTACATGGACTGGAGGGAGGATACATGCTAATAATTGGCTAAAAAAAGAGAACACCATGAATCTGGAATCATTAGCAACATGTCTATCTCAAAGAGGCCCCCCTAGTGGCTCAGCGGTGAAGAGTCTGTCAGTGCAGGAGACACAGTCCAGTCTCTGGTGGGGAAGACCCCCTGGAGCAGGGCACGGCAGCCCACTCCAGTGTTCTCACTTGGAGAATCCCACGGACAGAGGAGCCCGGTGGACTACAGTCCAGGGGGTCCAAAGAGTCGGGCACGACGTAGGGGCCAAACAACAACATCAACCCTCTCAAAAGGAAGAAGAAACACGGTCTGCGTTATTTCTCCAAGTCTCTAAAAGGCTCCGCAGGGAGCTCTCCATCCTAAATGGTATTGCAAAAACTCCAGATTATCCTGGAGGGAGGCCGTGTGAAGAGAGGGTAGAGAAGAGAGAAGGCATAAAGCGGCTGCTCCAAGGAAGAGCGTTATTTCAAGTTTATTGACAGCATCTCATCTCCTTAATTATAGCTCTGTTGACAGCTATTCACTTTGCATGCACGGGATCCTTTGGAAACAATTTGTACTCCAGCTTGCCTTGGAACCAGAGAAGCATTTGAGGGAGTCGGCGTTTTTCTCTCTGTGATTTTGATAGTGGTACCCAGTCTGGGGTCTGTCAGCCCTGGGGTGCTGTCACCAGGGCAGACTCTTCCCAGGCGAACACTCTCAGCACTTCCTCCGATTTCTTGCCCTCCAAGCCACACATTTCTCAGATCATGGGTCCTCGAAGGGACTAGGAAGCCAGAGCAGGAATACAGCCAGTGAACCATACAGTTATCTGGCGTCCTCAGCAGAAAGTAGGCCCCACGCTGGTCTGGTGAGTATGGCCCACGAGTTCCCCAGGACAAGTAGCGGGGAGCTGAGCTAAGAAAGGAGGGGGAACACGAGAAGTATCTAGGGGCTTCCCTGGGAGTCCACTGGTTAAGAACCCGCCTTGCAACCCAGGAAGCAGGGGTTCGATCCCTGGTCAGGGGATTGAGATCCCACAGGTCTCGGAGCACCTAAGCCCGAATGCCACAACCACTGAAGCCCTACAGCCACAAGCAGACTCTGTGCCCGCAGCAGGAGAGCCCGCCTCACACACTCGATCCCACGCGCCGCCACCGAGTCCTGGTGCAGCTAACTGAGCAGGCGTGAAACAAGAGGGCAGTGTCTACGCTTGGGCACCTAGACTTCACTTAGGAGATTTCCTTCATTGTGAACACTGAGTTGGTAGATCCCCAGGCTTACCAATACTCAAGTCAAAGACCAAAAGCACTTTCCTAGTCAACCATAAATGATTTGGAACCATTTACAATCTCACGTAATCCTGACCTTCTGTTCTCTCAATGAGTATAGATAATGATCATTGAATTACACTCTGCAATTAACCTCATATCTACCTAGATTTCCCTCTTATGCCAAGCCTCAGAGAGGCATGTACGTGTTCAACTTGCATTTTATTTTAGCGTTTCTTAAAAAACTCTACTTACACTCATAAATAAGGAATACTTGTCAGAAGCTATGCTTTTCAGTTTTTTAAAAAAACAATTTTTCTGGGCTCCTTCCCTAAATTGTTTATTGTTCAATATGGCTGTGACTTTTCAATGCAGTTGCTTATTTTTGATGTCTTCAATTTGACTTAAGTATTTCTTTTACCTAGCACCAAACGTATGAAAGTTTTCCTTTTGTCTTAAAAGATGAAAGAGTTATCTTTGGTATCTCCTGTTGGACATTAGTAGAGGTGAGGTTGGGATGGGAAAGAGAAGGTAACATCTCTAACTTGAAGGCTGCATATTATAATGAAACAAACTCCTACTGCACATTGCCTCTCTAGTCTGTGACGCCATAAGGCCATGCCTTAGTGGTCACTGGTTCTCTCCTCTGTACATCATCTCATCCTAACCCAGCTATTCATGTCCCACAGCCAGTGACTTCTAAAGGGACCAGGACTGAAGGCCATCCACACTTCTCAGAACTATGAATGAGGGTAGAGATTGAAGCCATGTGGCTTTTGACACACTTTGACCCAGGAAACCTGAAGTCCAGGGTCAGGTGCTGGCAGCAGCATTTGCTTGGCACATTCTTCAGTGCTTATAGGGTGTCTCTTTTCCAGGTTCATCCCTAATTCGTTCTGCCCAAACCCCCTGAATAACCTATCCGATCCCACACCTGATGAAAAGCATAACTTCGTGGTTCCATACTGCTTCAAGTTGTAGAGATGTTTCCAGTGACTCGTGGTCACTGAGGAGACGTCTTGCTTCTGGATTTACGATACTTCTCACCATGAAGGATATTGAGAACACTCTTTGTATCAGTTTCCCCCTATGGAATATTGTAAAAACCCAGGGGCGGGTACTTGTGAGTAAGACATCAGTGTGATAAGCTCCACTGCACTTCACAAAGTCATACAAAGGTTCCGCAAGCCATAGTTTGACAAGAGACAATGAAATGCGAGTGAGGATACATTACGGTAAGAGGCTCAGCAAGGCTGTTACTTCAGGCACGCTCCTCGGTGGGCTGTGAGCTTACTGCACAAGACCATTTCTTTATCAGCATGTGACGTCTGACATCCTCTTCTGGACGGCAGAAGCCATAGGGTCCAGTGACGCTTCCTTCCTTTTGACAAGACAGCTGCCCCAAAGACAGCTGCCTAGGATGCCACTTTAAGTTCTGTGATACATGCTTGAACCACCTCTGACAACTGCCTTCATGATTTACAAGAATGACAAATACAGAAGTATGGACTTCAATAAGTGCTGAAGTCTTTCAAGCACCAGGGTAGCAGTAAGTTTAGAAAGCAGATGCTGAGGAGTGTTTTAAGTCTTTAGCTGATTGTTGTCTGGAAAGGTGGGCACAAAGAAGTACTGCCTAAGAATAGGAAGTCACCAGACTTGAGTTGCAAAGTGGAAGTTATCTTCCACTAAATCTGAGTCACAAATGGGCTGCGTCCAGTGCTCTCAGGCAGAATGGTTTAAAGCTTTTCAGCATCATTTTGGCATTGAAATAATAAAGGCAGAGAAAGCCATTTGAAAATCAGTTTGGTTTTATGAAATACCTAACAAGATCATCATTAAGACAAAAGATCATCCAACAAGATACTTGTGATCAGAAGAAAGCACAATCTTTAATGATATACTCAGCTAAAATAACTTGACCATTAGAATTTCCTAAATTTGTGGAAATCCACAGTCCTGTTTTCACACTAGTACTTTCAGCCTGGAGGTCTAGGTTTTAATTCTCTAACTTACAAAATAGATGAACTTAGCATGTGTCTGAATGTCTGAAATTCCAATACCAATCTTTCTTCTAAAGACATCTTTAAAAACCCTAAAAACCTTGTTTTCCCTATTAAAGTTGACGCACAGCAATTTACACTCTTTGAAGGAAGCAACATCATAGATAATAGAAAAAACCAAATAATTTTTAAAGTGATGTATTTTGTTCTTGAAAGGTGTTTTAGGTATTTGCATTTAAATAACCACACATCTTAAGCTCTAGGAAAAAAAAAACATTTCAAAGATAAGAGTGTACTCCTACATGCTGAAAGGGTGAGGAGCAGGACAGATTTTGTAACTTTGGACTGACTCAGGTTCAAAGTCCTAAGGCTGGGATTCCTAGCTGTGTGAGCCTGGAGAAGCTATGTCCCTTCTCTGCGATTCAGTTTCCTTGGTTACAAAGTGGTGATGACACCAGTTCCTGTTTCATGAAGCTCAAGTCAGGAATCAATGGGATAATGCTGGTGATATGCTTTACGTAAAGCTTGGCACACAGGAAGTGATTCTTATTCTGTGTGGCATGTGGTAAAATTCTCCTGCTTATTCTATTCTGTTTACTCCAGTGACCCTGAATATGTGAATTAGAGAAAATATGGTGTGCATGCATGCTTTTTGTGACCCCATGGACTGTATAGCCCAGCAGGTTCCTCTGTCCATGGGATCCTCCAGGCAAGAATACTGGAGTGGGTTGCCATGTCCTCCTCCAGGGTATCTTCCCGACCCAGGTAGAGACCAGGGATGTTGCTAAATGTCCTAAAATGCACAAGACAGCTCCTTTTCACTCCTCTAATAAAGAACTACTTTTGAACTGTGGTGTAGAGTAGACTCTTGGGAGTTGTTTGGACTGCACGGAGGTCAATCCTGAAGGAAATAAGTCCTGAATGTCATTGGAAGGAGTGATGCTGAAGCTGAAACTCCAATACTTTGGCCGCCTGATGTGAAGAACTGACTCATTGGAAAAGACCCTGATGCTGGGAAAGACTGAAGGCAGGAGGAGAAGGGGATGACAGAGGATGAGATGATTGGATGGCATCACTGACTTGATGGACATGAATTTGACCAGGTTCTTGGAGACAGTGAGGGACAGGGAAGGTTGGCATGCTCCATGGCGTGCTTTGTCCGACTCTCACAAAGAGCCTGACACGACTGAGCGGCTGAACAACGAATAAAGAATTAAGAATGATCTGGCCCAACATGCCATTAGTACCAAGGATAAGAACCCTGCTGTAGAGGAGACAGCATAACTGCATGACTAGAACCCCAAACTTGGGAGCCAGAGACTCCTGGGTTTGAAATCTGCCTAGGTGACCAGTTAATCCTATGCCTTGGATTCTGTATCTATAAAAGGAAGATGATAACTATACTGCCTTCACCAAGAGGATTAATGAGGTCCGGATCTGAGGCACTCAGCACAGTGCCTGGCTCAGAGGCAAGGACTAAATGAATGGTGGTTGTTTTCATGGCCCTTTCTACTTCCTCTCTGAATGCCACGCATTTTAATTGACACATGCGCATAATGTGAAAGTGTGAGCCGCCCAGTGGTGTCCAGGTCTTTGTGACCCCGTGGACTGTAGCCTGCCAGGTTCCTCTGTCCATGGGATTTTCCGGGCAACAATACTGGAGTGGGGTGCCATTCCCTTCTCCGGGGGATCTTCCTGACCCAGTGATTGAGCCCCAGGTCTCCTGCATTGCAGGCAGATTCTTTACTGTCTGAGCCACAAACTCAGCACAGTGCCTGGCACAGAGGCAAGCACTAAATGAATGGTGATTGTTTTCACGGCCCTTTCTACGTTCTCTCTGAATGCGTTTTAATTGACACAGGCGCACTGCATAGATGTGTCTAAAGAAATGGACGGCACTTCTATATCATGAAGAAATCTGTTGTTTTTCTGTATTTGAAGAAAGAAGCCTCAGCATTTGACCTCAGATACTCATCAGCCCTGTGAGTCAGATGATCACCTCTGTGCTTAGCTGCCTGAAGTCTTCCACTGAGGTGCTGAACTGCCAAATGCATTAATTTTTTAATGACTACTCAAGGATTTTATTTCCAAATATGAGTATGCCTCATATTTTTAGACTGAAAAATGTTCCCAATATTATTGAGAGGAGAACATAGGCTATGGATAAAGGTAGATACCATTATAATACTTCAAAACTATACTATTAATGAAGAGGTACTTTGACTGCTAAATTTGCTTTAAATACAATTTGTAGTGAGATTGTGCTCAGTCGTTCAGTCCTGTCTGACTGTTTTGCAACCCCATGGACTGTAGCCCACCAGGCTCCTCTGTCCATGGAATTTTCTCGACAAGAATACTGGGGCGAGTTGTCATTTCCTACTCTAGAGGTTGCAGGAATTGAACCCATGTTTCTTGTATCTCCTGCATTCTTTATCACGGCACCACCTGGGAAGCCAAGCAGTGAGATTAATGATAGCATAAATCTTATTTCATACTTATTTAGAAGATGAGCATCCTTGGGAGTTCTTGCCAGTTTGTGCGAAAAGTATGGCACAGATTTAGAGTCTTATTCAATGTCCAAAAAAAGCTTACAAGACACATGCTCTCCAGCGTGGCTTCTTCTCTCAATGATGTAATGATGATGCCTTTGCAATTCATACTTCCGATGAGGCCTTGGGTGTAAGGGATCAAGAAATTTGAAAAAGAGATATTGAAACTTGCCTTGTTTCTTAACAATACAAGCAAAATGAAGGAAACCTTTGGGTGTGTGTAAGGGTGGGCACTGAAATAGCTAGAATGTTCAGCTGGTTCCCCCCAACCCCCGCCAAAGTTAAAAGGTACTAAGTAGGTGATACTGTGCATTCTACATGTCTACTCAAAACATTTGCATGGAAAAGGATCTTAGATGCAAAAACTTAGTGTTCACTTCCATCTGTTTTGGGTGCTATTGATAATAATCTTTCTTATCAGAGTGCTGAGAATATTTCAAATTAAAAAAACACATACTTGGTTTCCTTCAGAGATTACATCTAAATGAAACTCCTTCAACCAATTTCTAATTAAATGTGCTAAATAAAATTACTTCTTGTTGGTTTTTACAAACAGATTATGCTAAGTTCATTGATTATTCATAATATGTGCACATTAACCCCACATTAGGAATTGATAGGGGTTCAAAGTCACTAGCTTTATAAAATGAAAAAAAGGAATAATGAATATGATATGAAATGCACATAATTCCATCAGAAAAATACTATGTTACAATATCTTTAACCACAAATTTTTATAAATACATCTAAAATACTTAATGTTCAGCTGTACTCTTAAAGCGTGCACTCAACAATTTCTATCAGCTGCTATCTAATAAACTCTGCTTTGATTTACTGGTGAAAAGTGGAAACCAAGGTTGGGTTCCATCCAAAAATACCAGCTAGAGAACAAACAAGCTGCACGGCCCATCTCCCCATCCTATTCTGACCGCAACTTTAGCACCGGTCTTGGTAAAAGGCTGCCTCTGGGAACAAGAGGTAATTGAATCTTCCTGTTAATTCTAGCCTGGTTTTCTCTTGACTATTAGCTCCCAATTATGCCAACGAATTACACTATGTACTTTTCTCCAGGAAAACCCTGAGACCACCTTGTTCATTCAGCGAAGGTCAGACATCAGAGAAAAACAAACAGAAAAGAGTCTGATGATATTCCGATAGACACTTAAGTTCCTTGTGGCGCCTGTTTTTCGTTTTGTGGAAAGTCAACAGATCCTGTGCTGGTCATCAGTCAGGGCCAGGGCAGGGAAGTGGAAGTGTGCTGGGCAGAGGTGATCTCATTGCAGGTTCTGGTCCTCCTGCGTGGAGCTGAAGCCCGCGGCAGTCGCATGGTCGGGTCTGACCATTCGGCTGTATGTCAAACAAACTTCTATGACAACCAAGGGGAGCCACTGCCAGGGAATGAAATTATTGTATTAACTACCCTTTAGCTAGCTGCCACGGCAGCCTTTTAGTCATAACCGGCCAGGACGTCGGTACCTCAAAGACAGACTCTGTGTGATGACTTCTTGTGAGTAATAACCATTTGGTAAAGTGTCATCTTTATTACAGAGCAACTGAGAACAGAGCGGCTTTATCATGAAGAGATAATATGCATTTTCACAACTTAGGTGCACGTAAACACATCTAATATTCAGGTAAAACTAAAATAAAAGGAAAGCCTTTACATTTTCCCTCTTTTTTTTTTTTTCAACTTCCCTCGTACCCAGACCAGAATATTGCCTATAATTGTGACTATTGGTCACAAGCCTATCTCGCCAGTTTAGAGGAAGAATTTGAAGTAACAAAGAACAATCAGGTTTTTTACTTACTATAAACTCATCTATCTTGGAAATTCCATTATTCAATTTTATTTTCCTTATAAAAATGAAATAAATACCTATTTATTGAGAATCTACCATGTATAAGATTGCAGTTAGGGGCATAGCACTATAAAGAAATATCTCTTCCATATAAGATACCTCTTTACTCTTAACATGATAATGGCATTTGTTGGAATACATTTTTAACTTTTGATTAGATTGTCAAACATTCTTATAAATAGCAAAAATACTTCCATTTCAAGCAGTGTTGTACAAGTCTTTGACATTTGTATTTTGCATGGTTGGCCCTTCCTGTTTTGGAGGAGAAATGAGCTTACTTTGCATATATTTAAAAGATCTAACAGTTTATAGCTTCCCTTACTCTTTTATTGTAGTTATTCATTGATGTACTCCCATACCAAATGTTCACTCTTTTATGAGTCCTTAAACTTAAAAATATTACATATACCTTTAGGCAAATTGGACCATTTCTGTTTTGCATTGCACTTGAGTAATGCTTTGAGTTGAATATTCTTAGGGTTCTAAAATTAAGTTAATCCATATGTAATTAGGAATATTCTTAACTAGACAGTCCTGGTTAGCAGATTGGCAGATTACTCTGAAAACTATTTAGCAAACCATGAATAGCAATTCAATGAGAAAAGGCTAAATTTCTCTTTAAAATGGGTTGTTTCTATAATTTAATGTGGAAATATGATTTTCTATTTTTAATTGCTGTAGACAGTGCATTTTGTAAAGTAGAATTCTGCCTTCTGAAAACTCAATAGCTTTGTACCACTTCTGCTTCTTTAACACTTCAGTAAGTATTCTTCCTTTGCAGTCCTTTTTGATTCAGGATGGATAAAAGAAACTAAAGGTTAGGAAGGACAGTTCTGTACCTCTTAAGCAAATTGAGACAAAATGAGTATCTTGGAGAAACTAAGTATTTCTCTTTATGAGACTTTATGACCTTATGTGATTTATTATGCTTTCTTTATAGCATAGTGTTTTTATTCCCAGAACAATTATATTTAACACTGACACTTAAAAATGTTCCTTTTAAAAATTCAAATAATGAGAATTTGCTCCATATTCTATGTCAACACTGAGTTTCAAGGAGGGTTTGAACTAATGAATACATGGTTCTTCCTTTCCTGTGCCCCAGACGCTAAGTACTTAATGCTCTCCATTCCTTTACTCATTTCTTCACTGCAGAAGTCATTTCAGGAGGGATTTATGACAGTGCCATCTTTTAGTAAATAACAATAAGTCACAGTCCACTGCCTATAATAACTGTAGATGCTCAGTCACTTAAAAATCACCTTTATCACTTACGTTTGCTTTTTTTCCCATACTAAATTAGTATGAAAATACTGAAGAGGCCATTTCTTCAATTAAATGTGAAAGATTAATCACTAGGCAATTTGGTTCACAACAGAAAATATAATTAAATGTCAAAAATGGAATATTTACTTCTTAAACCGTATGTATCTGTGAAATATTTGTTGGAGAAGTGCAAAAATTTGGTGCTATTTGTGTGTATTTTGATTGGGCTGACACTAAGGTTTGCACATAACAAACCTATTAATTAATACTGGAGCTACCTAATGCATTCATTCCTACTGTGGTTTCCCACTCTGATTGTAGAAGATGAGAAACTTAGTCTATCACCAGAGTGGAGCCTGGAAGGGGAAACGGCCGCAGAGGATCTCGGACTGCCAGTGTTCGCAGGCAGGGTTCTGGGGAGATGAGTATACTTTAAAGAGAGAGACAGAGAAAAGCTAACCAGGGTTTCCCTAACACCCTCAGAGTAAAACAAGTGAAGATGAAAGTGGCGTGTTACTTCTGTTTCTCCTTTGCTCTTGTTTCACTTCTCTGCACTGCTGATCACACCACCACCAGCTCGGAATGAACAATTAACTGTCTAATTATTCTAGTCACACCAGCCCACAATGAAATCTTTATTCAGTGTTTACAGCAACCTTTGGCAGAGACTGTCTTGCTGTTTCTAAACTAAGAAGAACTGCCCTTTGGCTCCTCTCAGCATCAGCTGCCTTGGTTTCAGCCTTGGATGCCAATAATCAGACCTCTTTTTCTTCCAGAGTGGACACTCTTTTTAGGGTGAAAAGACCTATTCTCATCGCCCCCCACATATTCTGGCTGATTTATGTCCCAGCTACTGCAGCTCTTCCTTCCGTGTCTCTTTACATTTTTCCTCTCTCCATAGAACACCATCAGGCCGAAGCCCATTTTAAGTCCAAAAGTGTAAAAAAATGCTTAACCAAACAGTGCTCACTACTATGAGGGAAAGAAAAACACAGCTCCTGGCTTCTGAGTAGAGGGAAGTCAAGGAAATCCCTTCTGCTTTTCTAAACTGCTAATTTTCTAGCTCAAAAGGCATTCAAAAACTTCTCCACCAGGGAAAAACATACCCACTTTTCAGTGCCTCTCTTCATTACTTCCAACTATTTACTTGAATTTGCCAACAGCTGCACGTCTGAGATGCTTCAGAACTTGGGAGATATTTACAAATATATAAGGGACTGACAGAGTACATCTGAATCCTTTGCAAAGGCAAGGGAAACGATCATTGCAGTGAGAAGGCAGGGAGAGAGAAGTTAACAGCAATCCCAGAGCAGAGCAGGGCAGTGTCTTTGCCGAAGGGAGGAGGGCAGGGTAGCTCTCTGTGGAGCATGGAGCTCTGGTCCTGAATCTGTGAGCAGACAGCAGCCAGGGCTGGGTCGACTGCCCTACACTGCTCAACTGTTTTTTGCAGAACATTTCCCTGCTCCGCAAGGAGGATGGCATCTCTCTTCCTGCTTCAGTCTTCAAAGTCCATGCGGTGGCTCCGCTAACAACCCTTCCGTGCTCACTTTCAGCATTCCCATTGCCTTTCCTGGGAGAACTGGGTCATAAAATTTTACTGGGGAGAAAGGTAGAAGGGGGCGTTTCAGTAGTATAAACACTGATTAAACTCGCGGGCAACTCTCCCCAAATGAAAGATAATTTTTCTACAAGAATGTCAAGAATGCTAAGTCATTTTTATGTTTGTACTTTCCCTTTCCATTTTAATTTTACACTGCCACATGGCACGCATGCTAAAAATGTAGCTCCGTAACCTGCAGTGTAGCAAACTTTTCCCACAAAACGTTAAAACTGCGTATTTTATAGACTGTCTTTTCCCAGGATGCTTGCAGCATCTTGGGGATACAAAATTAGATCATCTCACCGTGACCGTCCTATTAGAAAGGCCCGGCGACTTGTGCATTGGCAAACAGGGAAAATCGGAAGCACTGGCGAGGGAAGGTCACAGCAAAGTCAACGGCAACAGCCTAAATAGACTCTGAGAGCTTGGTTCCAATTTCTGATACTTCCCGTTTGCTCTCCATTTGACTCTCTTTTCTCTGGCAGGAAGGGATGTGGCCAGCGAGGGGAGGCTTGACCTCATCTCCTGTTCTTGGCTTGACTCACACGCTGTTCTCCCACCCTCCTGCCCCGTCTTCTGCGTCATCAGCTGGCCAACTGCACCCAGGAGCGGCTGGGACCAGGGGCCAAGCCCCGGGGAGGCCACCGCAGGTGCCCTGTGGTGCCTCTGCTGTTGGGAGCTGGAGCCTGCCGCGGCCAGGTGACGTGCCCAGTGGGATGGCGAGGGTCACAACAAGACAAAAGTACATTTCCAAATTGTAGGAATACACCAAAAGAGACAGCCGAGTCCAGTATGGGTTAGAGATTGGCAATGCCTCCACTGTTCTGGAGCCAAAGGACGCTAGAGCCGATAGAAATATAACCCTCACCCAGAGCGCTGGTGCAAGCACATTGTGAAGTTGCGACTTTTTGCTGTTTCTGTTGTTCTTACGTAGCTACAGTTACTTTGCGGGGGGGCGGGGGGGGGGGAGGGGGTTGTGTGTGACCCTGACACCCCCACATATCTGAGGATAATTTTCTTTGATGGGGAGGAGCATCAAGAGATTAAGGGGATCAAAGGACATTTGGGGGCGGAAAGGGGCAGACTCAGTTTCCAGGCGACTTATAACAATCTGAAGACAAATCCTTCCTGGCATCCGTGCCAGTAACAACGGCATTAATAACAGCAGTACTCATGATGGCATAGGAAACTCCGAACCTGCTAGGAGACCAACCCCCCAGTGGTCTGATGCCAGCCCTGTTTACTCTCAGCCTGTCTTGGGGCGCGGGGGGCGAGGGCGCGGGGGGGGGGGGGGGGCGCGGGGGCGGCGCAAAAAGCAGCTCGGCGCTGCCTCCCGGCTGCCCTCCCGGTTCCATCCTCCAGCCCACCCCGAGGAGGATAGCCAGGTAGAGTTATGCTCCGGCGTAGGTCCAGCTTACAGTCTCCCTGTGTTGCTAAGGGCAAGCTGGAACTCCGCAAGAGCGTTTCCTCTGCACAGACGCAACTTTCACCCCATCTGGTCCTCCGCCGCCCCACCCCCGGTCTCCATCCACAGCAACTACAGGGGGCAAAGCCCAGACAACCCGCGCGCCATCCAGAGCGTCCCCGGGAGTGTGCGGGCCCGGGGAGCTGGCGGTGTCCGGCAGGTGGCGGGGAAGCGAGTCGCCGCCACGGTCTCCTCCCACGGCCGGACTCGGCGTGGGTGCCGCGCCGGGCGCTGACAGGGGCCGGCCGCGCGGCGCCCGAGCTTCCCTGGAGCCCAGGTCTCGGGTCCCCCGCCGGCGCGCATCTTCGAGCCGGGGACGTGGCCGACCGTCTCCGGCCCGCGGCTGCCGGGGAGAGGCGCCGCCGCCCGTGGGCAAGCGAGGGCGCAGCCATGGTCTGCGCCCCCGCGAGCGGCGCTCCTGGGTCTCAGGTCCCCACGGCCGGGCGCGCAGCCCGCCACACCGCGCTCCCGCTTGCAGAAAGCGGCTCCCCAGCGCGAAGGGAGCGCCCTCGTGTCCCCTGCCCCCAAAGTCCGAGCAAGTGCAGCTCCGACCCGCTGGCAGGGTGGCCGCGGCGGCGTGGAAAGCGCGGCGCGGGGCCGGAGCGCGCGCAGCGCCCGAGGGGGCTCCTGGGAGCGCGGACCCCGGCGCCCCGAGCAGCCCCGCACCCCCAGCCCCGGGACAAACGCGCGGCGCGCCCCCTCCCCCACGAGCTCCCCGCTTACCTGGCTCGGCCGGCGCCTGTCCGGGGCCGCTCGTCCAGACTCCTGGGGCCGGCGTCCGGCTCACATGGTGACTCCGCGCCCCGGGCGGCCGCTGTCCCGCTGGTCCCTTCGCCCCGGCTGGAGGCGCTGCCCCCGTCCCCCCACCCCCCGCCCCTCCGTCAGAAGTGGCACAGCGTCTCGCCCTTCGGCTGTTTGGCAAAGTCTCCGCGCGGGAGCCCGGAGTTGCGCTCGATGCCCGGCGCGCCCAGCCCGCCGAGGCCCTGCCCCGCCCGCCGCGGTGCCCGGCGCTGCGCCCGGCCGCGAGCAGAGGCCCCCGGCGCGGTCACCGGCCCCCGAGCGCGGCGCGAGGCCCGCGTCCCCTCCCTCGCGCCTTCCCCAGCCCGAGTGGCTGCCGCCTGCCTGTGCCACGGGTCCTCATTCCCCTGCTCATGAATATTCCGGCAGAGGCTAATGCAGTGCAAGCAAATTGAATGAGCCAATTGGTGCCAGGAATGTGCGCTCCTGCCTTCGTGGGAGCCGCCTGGAACCCCACCAGAAGAAAGCAATTAGCGTCCGGCTGGCACCCTGTGGTTTAGACCAGTGAGGGGCAAGATGGGTTAATTCTTTAAACGCAGTTTAGAGCCGCATTTGAATGCTTCAACTCCTCCGCTGGCTGACAGAGTAAGGAAGTGTTCGGAGGGACAGGAAAGGAGCAGGGACAGGGGGCGCTTCTGCCCCTGGACTCCCCCTGAGCTGGAAGCCACTGACTCTGCCCACATCGTGGATTCTGGAAGAGGCAGTTGGTGACAACAGCAGAAGACGGGCAGAACAGGACGGGAAAGGAGATGAGTCTCAGCCTGGATTCAACGCTGACCTTGAGGATGCTGAGGACGCTAGTCCTTTTCAGTAGGAGGGGTGAGGAGGCTTGGCAGACGGAGAGCAAGACCTCAGTCATCTACTATTAAGAGTTTCTCCAGGCCTTCCTTTGTCCTCAAAGCAAAAACGTTGAGTTTTAAGCGTCTGGATGAAGGAGAGGTGTAACAGAGGGGTCTAAAGGTCTCAAGTTTCAGAGGTGGAAGCTGAGACCGCCTCGGGTGAAGAGAGCTTCTCCACTCACACAGTGACTATGGCAAGCCCACTCCAGAAGGTAATTCCCAACAATGATCCAAGCTTCTCCGCCTGGGTGGCCAAACAGACAAGGTGGACAGGAGGGACAATCTCTCGTCCTGCCTCCTACCCCGGAAGGCCAGGCCCTTCACAGTCACTGATGACAATTTGGGTTTAGCCAGTGGGCAAGAAGGGATCTTTGTCCAGTTCTTTATCCAAATCTCTCTTTATAATCTTCAGGTGTTTTAGGGTTTCCTCCCGCATCACAGTTTTTAAATACAGAAAGCTCTTTTGATTGAATTGTTAGTCAATGATCTATGTGTATAAACAACTGATAAAACTATGTATATAAGTAACTGATACCACTCCCGTGTGTGCAAATAGAGAAAAATACCTGGCTATGGCATTGTGCGTATTTTAACAGGTTTAGGAAGGCCCGAAATTGGAGCTCACCGAAAGAAGAGGAATTATTAATGTTCGAGCAGCTAATGTTTCTCAAGAACTTAGTATGTGATGTGCATTAGACAAGATCTCTCATTTAATCTTCCCAGCTATTCTATTCAATATACACTATTATTTTCCTACTTTAGTAGATGAGGGAGGTGAGGCTCAGGTAGCAAAATCGTGTGTCCACATCACATAGGTCTTAAGTGGTGGAAACAAACTCTGATCCCAAGCAGCCTAACTAATGCATTGAGCCCTCAGTTCCTGGGCAGACCATACTGCTTCTTATCTGAAAATAGAGCTGGTTTCTTGATGTTTTGTTGAGGTGACTTGTCCTTGGTGATTAATTTCTTACTGAAATGTAGAGCAGGGAAAAGAGGGTTGTTTTTTTGTTTTTTTTTTTTTTTTAACGGTATGGCTATTTTTATGTGTCAACTTGATTGGGCCACAGGGTGCTCGACGACCTGGTCAGACGTGCTGGGTGTTTCTGTGAGGATGCTTTCGGATGAGAGTAACATTGAAATTGCTAGGCTGAGTAAAGCAGACTCTCATCCTCAGTGGGGGTGGGCCGCATTCAATCAGCTGAAGGCCTTAATAGAGCAAAATGCCTGGCCTTCGCCTGGGTAAGAGACAGTTCTTCCACTTGATGAGCTTGTAGCTGGGACATCATCTCTGCAGATTTTAGACTTGCCAGCCTCCATAACTGCATGAGTCATTTACTTATTACCTGTTGCTTGCTGGTTCTGGGTCTCTGGGGAATCCTGACTAATACAGATGGATATATTCAGTAAATACAATTATTTGTGAAATTCCCATGAATGTCTTTAAGTACTTCCATCTCTCAACACATTGACTAATACATAGTATACAGTAAACAAACATTTTTTACTTAAGATTTTCCAGATTTCTTATTAACAAGGGAGGAACAGTTATATATATGGATGAGATTTATTTGTTGTTGTTGTTCAGTTGCTTAGTTGTAGCCGACTCTTTGTGGCCCCGTGGACTGCAGCACACCAGGCTTCCCTGTCCTTCACCATCCCCCAGAGTTTGCTTAAACTCATGTCCATTGAGTTGGTGATGCCATCCAACTAGCTCATCCTCTGTTGTCCCCTTCTTCTCCTGCCTCAATCTTGTCCAGCATCAGGGTCTTTTCCATTGAGTCAGCTCTTCATTGATATGATGGCCAAGTATTGGAGCTTCAACTTTAGCATCAGTCCTTCCAATGAACATTCAGGATTGATTTCCTTTACAACTGACTAGTTTGATCTCCTTGCCATCCAAGGGACTCTCAAGAGTCTTCTCCAGCACCACAATTTGAAAGCATCAATTCTTTGGAGCTCAGCCTTCTTTATGGTCCATCTCTCACATCTGTACTATTGGAAAAGCCATAGCTTTGACTATATGGATGTTGGTTGGCAAAGTGATCTCTCTGCTTTTTAATATGCTGTCTAGGTTTGTTGAAGCTTTTCTTCCAGGGAGCAAGCGTAATTTAATTTCTTGACTGTAGTCACCATCTGTAGTGATTTTGGAGCCCAAGAAAATAAAGTCTGTTACTGTTTCCATTGTTTCCCCATCTATTTGCCATGAAGTGGTGGGACTGGACGCCACGATCTTTGTTTTTTGAATGTTGAGTTTTAAGCCAGCTCGTCCACTCTCCTCTTTCGCCTTCATCAAGAGGCTCTTTAATTCGTCTTCTGCTGTTAGAGTGGTGTCATTTGCATGTCTGAGGTTGTTGACATTTCTCCCGGCAATCTTGATTCCAGTTTGTGATTCATCCAGCTCAGCATTTCTCATGATGTACTCTGCATACAAGTTAAATAACCAGGGTGGCAATATATAGCCTTGATGTACTCCTGTTTCAAATTTCAGCCTTTTTTCTTAGATTTAAATAAAATTTTATCTTTGAGGAACTAAGTAGTGGACTATAGTGGATTAACTTAAAACAAGATTGGTAGATGTTATCTGAGGGGAAATTTTTATTATTCCAATTTTAGGGGTAAAAATGATCAGATTAGATCTCTGAATTCAATAGCCGTTGAGTATCTATTAAATGCAAGTCACATTTCTATTCAAATATTTTCTATTGAAGTTCACAGTTGAATCACTTAAAACAGTTGAGGATCTGCTATATTTTATTCTCTGAAACTTTGGGTAGTTTAAAACCCTTTGTCTTAAAAAAAAGTATATACTGTTTTATGCCTGTATTAAATATTTAAGTTTTTCCTCATCGCAATTCCTCCCTTACGAGGATCTCTGTTGGAGCCTTCTTTTACAGAGAATATCCTCTTAGGAGTTAGAGGCAAAATTTCACAGAGAAGTCTTCAGATGTTGGAATGTTTACTTGTATGAATATGTTACTATGATTTGGGGGCCCATCAAATGGCATTAGGGCGTGTGCTTTCCGTGTGTGCTCGGAACTTGAAGTGGACGCCATCATGGAAGGACCCCCGGAGCCCCAGGTGGGACACGGGCACTAAGTGAGGGGTGGGGTGAGGAGGGCGTGGCACCCGCCCCAGTGTTCCTGCCGGGAGAATCCCGCGGACAGAGCGGCCTGGTGGGCTGCAGCCCACGGGGTCACACAGCCCTGGGCTCAACTGAGCGACTAACCACACGCACACAGCGGGTGGGGCGATCTTGGACCAGCCATCCAGCTTTGGAGTGGACCCAGTTGGTGCCTCTGCAAGGTGGAAATAATAACACCATATATACTGGGTGCTTTGACACGTACAAATTGCTCTCCCACGTGCTACATCATGGGCTTCCCTGGCGGCTCAATGGTAGAGAATCTGCCTGCAATGCAGGAGATGCAAGAAACGTGAGTTCGATCCCTGCTTAGGGAAGATCCCTTGGAGAAGGAAGTGGCAAGCAACTCCACTATTCTTACTGGGAAAATCCCATGGACAGAGGAACCTGGCGGGATATAGTCCTTGGGGGTCACAAGAGTCGGACGTGACTTAGTGATTAAACCACCACCAAAACCATGCTCAATCTTTACATCCTCCTAGTAACCCTGTGAATTCAGGATTGTTATCTCTATTTAATCAACGAGGAATCTCAAGCACATGGAGATTCAGTAACACTCACAGCTTCTCCTAGGAACAAATAGAACAGGGACTTTAATCCAGTGACAAAGTCACCTTCTCAGTGAAGCTGTCTTTAATGTCTCCCTCTGTCCAACACTTCCCTCACTGCACCGCTGTGCGCACACACATACACACACACACTTTTTTCTAGGTAGAAATATAATCTTCTTTGTGTTTCCTTAGGGCTTCTAAGATGCATAAGGCAGTAATTGGAACCCAATGTCTTGTCTCCACCACTAACCAAAAGCAACCTGAAGCCAGAAACCTTGTCTCAATCATTTTCCTATCCTCAAATTCAGCTTAGTTGAAGGTGCTCAGAAAGTGCTCCAACACCAATTTTGTGTGCTTTCCAAAATGTGTCCCGTTGACTTTACTGGGCTAACAGGATTAAATGGAATAACTGGCAGGTGCTTTGGAAATTTATCAATAAAAACACTCTGGAGTGACATTATTATTTTTGTTTTTACTATTATTAAAAAGTAGATTCAGGAATAAATACAAATAATTGTAGCCTAGACCTGTGGCTGATAAACACCATGGGTGAGAAAGCAGTTTGATAATTCTGTCAGCTACTGTTATTTAGGACACGGATGGATAACACTTGCTCATATTATAGTCATCTGGTTAATAGTGGTACTAAACTGGCCCATTGAGAAGTCGATATCAGCCCGGGAAAGGCGAGTGTGTGCGTGTGTGTGCATGCGCACACCCTTTCTGCAGTGCTAAGAGTGTTTTCTGTGTGTGAGCAGCGTCAGCCGCTAGCATAGCCATATTTCTGTAAGGCCGGAATCCGCTTTCCTCCTGTGGGATGATCTTTATTAAGAGCTCCCAAGGTCACCGCGTTAATGACAGCGCTGGGACGCCCCATCCTTGTTCGATTGGAAGAGTGCTATTTTCACTCTTCCACACCCACCCTGATTGGCAGCCACTGCCCATACGGTGTGGTTTATGGTTTTACAATTGAGATGAGCGACAGGCAGCTCAATACCTCGTTATAATTAGTCTCCTGAGTCAGCTAATACCCTTCTAATGCAATTTCATGATCTAGATTATTCAGTATTACCCATTCAGGGTATTTTTGGACTTGAGATGATAATTATTTAGTAGAACTGATGACAATGACAACTAAAAACACTTTTGCAGCTTTGTAGCTCATCTTACCATAAATATTCATTATGAAACAGTTGTTTTGGACATATATGCACATTCACAACATCAAGAATTCCCATTAATAAATATGCTTTTTATTTTTCTGTAGCACTGATGTAGAAATTAGGTGGCACTTCTAGACTGATTTACTGAGGCCATTTGAGGTTCTATGTTGCCTCACTTTTGCTTTTATGTAACGTGCGTGTTCATTCTGGTCTTTGAATTTGTGGGTTAATCAGTGACTTTCATTCTCAGAAGAAATTGTTTCTCTCACTGTTGATGTCTGTCAGTTCCTGTCTGTTTCACTGAGTTTGTGAATATCATGGAGAAAATTGTACCCACCGACCATCACCTCCAAGGAGAACTAGTCAGAGAAACATTCAGTGCTTGTGACAACATTCTAGAAGATGCCGCTGCTGATCCGCTCAGTGGAATCTGACAAACTTGAGCACCATGTGCTTGCTACAGGCAAGGTGCTGTGCTAGTTATTGGAGACATTTCAAAGAGAAAGAAAACCAGTGACTGCTCTCAAGGAGGTTATAATCTAAGAGAGGGGCCTTGATACTTAGCAAAGGAAAAGATCTAAGGCAGAAATGGATAGTCTTTATTAAAGAATAAAATATGATGCACTGTAGGACCCCAGGTAGAGACAGATTATTTTCAGTGGAGAAAGGACAGAAGACCATTCTGTGGAAGCAGTGATGGTTGGTCTATGCAATGAATGCATGCATACTTAGTCACTCAGTCGTGTCCAACTCTTTGTGACCCCATGGATTGCAGCCTGCCATGTTCTGAAGAATGGACATTACGTGGATATTGGCGGAAGGGTCAAGTGGCCTGGGAAAGCACAGGACAATTTTGCGGGACTTCTGTGATTGTGGTCAGCCCAAATACGCATGGTGTTAAAAGGACATAAAATGAGGAAGGTAGGAGGACCCCAGAGGACTTTGGAGAGCACGTGGAGTAGTCCCTACTTTTTCCATAGGCCATGGAGAAGGTGTCACTTGTGAGGCCGGGAGTGACACAGCTCCGGCTGTGTTTATATGTGAGTGTGGAACGTATCAGAAGTGGGAGACTGAGAGAAGGGGGACCAGCTGGGAGACTCGCAGTAGTCGAAGCAAAATGTGATAATGGTCTGGGCCAGGCGTGTGGCTGCAGGACGGGGAAGGGGAGCAGAGAGAAAAGAGGCGTAGTGCGTGTGTCAACAGTACACTGAAATGGTGTTTTCTGCCTGTCCTCGATGCTCGGTCTCAATAGCTCTCTCTCACACCCACACCCACAAGCACACATCACATACACACGTGACACAAATATGCACACACACATATACACATACACACATGCATGAGCTTCCCTGGGGGCTCAGAGGTAAAGAATCTGCCTGCCAATGAAGGAGACACAGGATCGATCCCTGGGTCAGGAAGATCCCCTGGAAAGCGAAATGGCAAACTACTCCAGTATTCTTGCCTGGGAAATCCCATGGACAGAGGAACCTGGTGAGTTACAGTCCATGGGGTCGCAAAGAGTAAGACACAACTTAGCACTTAGCGACCAAACAATAACTCACATGCGTGCACACGCGTGTATGTGACATACACACAGTGAGCTCCTCAAGAATACGCTTTGCATATTTTTCTCTTTGTCTTTCAGCACCTCGCATGGTGCCAGGCATTTTGTTGGCACTAGATAACTGTTTACCGAATGGAATAAAAAAACAATTGATGTGGGGCATCAGAGAAAATGAGGAATTGCAAAATATTGATCCTGGCTATGCTGGGTTTGGGTAGGCAAACTACAAAAATTCTCCCGTGTCCCTTATTAGTTGGCATTGGAAAAAAGAGCGTGTCTGGGTCTGAAGATGACTTCTGATCCTAGATGTGTCTGAGCAGATGCAAGCAGCCGTTGGAGCTCATGATGGGCTCAGCTGGAAAACCTCATGGCTGGAATAGATCTCCTCTCTGAGGTCTGAAAAATACCTTCTCATGTGGACTCAGGACTGTTTATCAAGGTTGCATTTTAATTCCTTAGAAGGCGTGGTGGACAGAATAATGGTCCCTCCAAGATGCCTAAGTGCTGCTCCCCAGAAACTGTGACTATGTCAGGTTACATGGCTAGGGGAACACAGGGTGGTAATCCGCTGACATTCGAAAAGGGGGATTTATCCGTGTTATCCAGATGGCTCAGTGCCATCATGTGTCCTTAAATGGGAGACGGGAGAGACAGTGGCAGAGTGCCTGCTGTCATGACCCTGCTGGCCAGCGCTGGCTTTGAAGACGGTGGAAGGGGCCGTGAGCCAAGGAATGTGAGCAGACACGGGCAATGAAAGAGGCAAGGAAACGTCTTCCTGGAGCTCCTTCAGAGGAGAACAGAGCTCTTCTGACACCTTGATTTTATCCCAGTGACATGCAAGACTTCTGATCTCCAGAACCATAAAATAATGAACTGGTGCTGCTTTAAACCACTAAACTTGTGTTATTTGTTATAACAGCGATAGAAAACCAATACAGAAGGATAACCAGCATGTTTACTACTTGTAAACATTTTAAACTTATTATTTATATTAATATATTATTGTCAAATGTTATTATACTTTATTATAAAATAATGTTTATTTATTATTTAATGATTCATTAAACATTATTATTATAAAATATAAAATAATTTAATATTTAATGAATTATTATTTATTATTATTTTGTCATAATTATAGTTTATTATTAAATATTAGACTACATGGTACCCCAGACTACATGAGTTATGGTTTGTATAATGTCCTAGATTCAGTTACAGAAGTCTGTTTTGTTATCAAATCCCAATCTTGGCCTGGGTATAATAACCGTGACAGCTTTAGTGGTATGAAGGCAGAGTGTATGTCCTTTAATTATGTCATTCCATGTACAGTGAAGAGGCTGATGGTTGTAAATTAAGCTTCCTATTCAGCCCCTCAGATAGTCCTCCGGTAAGAAGTACTTGTAAACCCAGCATGAATGCACAACGGTCACAATGTGTATTTATAACCTTGTTTGAGACACCCAAATTGTGCTCTGCTGAAACATAGCAATCATTCAAGAATCTTCATTTTCATAGTTCACTTCCAAGTGGTGTATCGTTGGGAAGTACACTTTAATTTCTTTTTTTACTTTCATTATTGTTATTCATATTGCAAGCGTCACACAAAATGACTTAATAATTCAAAAATGGGAGTAATAGTAATATTAAATGTTGTATCTTCATAGAAAAAGTGTAAGTTGTCAGTAACTGAGCAGGAATTTCTGTGTTTTAACAACATATGGGTTTGGCCTATCATTTAGTTTTGATGTTTTTTCAAAGAAGAGAGTAAATGGCAGAAAAAATGTTGAAAATATAGTCACTGTTCAACTCACATGGACACTCAGGATGATACACATGCATAATGATCATTCCTTGTTCCTAACAAATCCTTTAAAAGCTGGGCAAGGTATGTGTTATTTATAAAAGCATTAATTCCTAAAATTAGCATGGTCTGTCAATTAATATTTGAACATGAGCCTCTGGTAAGTAACTCCTCAGAGATAAAATTGCTATGATTTTTGATATTCAACTGCACCAAATGTTAAGAGAACATAAAGCAGCCTAAAAATAAGGTATAGAATAGGATGACTAATTGTATGTGAAGAGATTTTACAGATGAAGGAAACTCAATTTGCCAGCCCTTTTGTAAGTTAAAAGACTATTTGTTATTCTTGACATTATTTTTTTTTCTCTCTCTTTTTTTATTTTTTCCTAATTATTTTTATTAGTTGGAGGCTAATTACTTTACAATATTGTAGTAGTTTTTGCCATACATTGACATGAATCAGCTATGGATTTAGCCAGAGGGATGGGATGGGGAGGGAGGTTGGGAGGGGGGTTCAGAATGGGGAACACATGTATTCTTGACATTATTCTGAAATCCTTATGCAACAAATAATTACCAGAAACAGCTCTAGAAGTGCTTATTGATAACCTATTAAAGGCAAAGTTGTATGTGATTTAGTGGATTAGTGCTGTATCTGAAAAGTTAATAGCTGCTAATTATTGTTTTTCTTTCACTGAAGGGCATTAAGAAAGTGAAAGCAGTGGAAAGTGGTGGTGGCTGCCCCTGAAGTCTCACTGTCTGAGTTAAATCTTGGCTCAGCTACTTGCCCATGACCTTGAGCAAGTTATTTAATCTTGTGCTTTTATTTCCTCATCTATAAAATGGGTATAAATAGAGCTACATAGTGTTCTTACAAGGATTAACATAACAATTATTTAGCACTGGCACATGATAAGCATATGTTAAAGATGATCCATTATTATTAATAAATGAGTTATACACATGCTTCTCTGCTTTTTAAATATCATGTTTGTCAAGAAAGGAGACTGAAATATTGTCTTCAGTATTATCTGAATCATTATTAAAATAATAATATCACAGAATGTTTCAACACAAGGGGTCTTAGAAACAGTCAAACTCAGCACTCTTATTTTATTATTGAGAAAACTCAGATGTAGAGGGCCAAATCCCTGGAGGAGGAAATGGCAACCCACTCCAGTATTCTCGCCTGGAGAATCCCATGGACAGAGGAGCCTGGAGGGCTACGGTCCATGGGGCCACAAAGAGTTGGGCACGGCTGAAGCGACTTAGCACAGATGCACGCAGGGGATCTAAAGAACCTGCCCAAAGTCACACCCTCTTTCCTCTCGATGTGCATAGCGGGTATTTCTCCTTTTCATGCGGATTCATGAACCAAATCAACTTAACGGAGCCAATCTGTCTGATTCTTGCTCTTGGAAGGAGGAACAAGCTTTGTCACTGTGGAATAACAGGGGAGGGGAAGAAAAAAAAATGAAAATGGTTTTCCACCCAAGGCCAACCAATGTGCACTGAGCAGTCCTGTTGAAAATACTTGAAAAATGCTCCCTTTTTCTTGTAGGAAAAGTGGTGGGATCATGAATTTATTGCTTTTTCTATCATTCAGTGGACCTTCGGCAAGTTCTTCATTTCTTTTGATTGCACTTTCTCATGGAGAAGGCAATGGCACCCCACTCCAGTACGCTTGCCTGGAAAATCCCGTGGACAGAGGAGCTTGGTTAGGCTTCAGTCCATGGGGTCGCTAAGAGTCGGACACGACTGAAGTGACTCAGCAGCAGCAGCAGCACTTTCTCATCTATGAGTCTAACATCTGATAAAACTACCTCCCAGTGTGGTCAAGAGCTCAAAACAGTTTCAGCTAAGAAACTGTTGTAGAAAGAGGTTGTAGACATTACTAAAATTGCAAAAGAGGCCCAAGAAGTAGACATAGTCTGTTACAGCTCGGGGTGGGTCCGATCCTTACAGCTTCCTGGGGTCAGTTACCCGCGTGAGTGCCCTGTTTTGAACAGAGGCTTTTGGGTGTGACGTTTTAGCCAGGTTAGAGTCTGTTACAGCGGGAGCTTGACGAGAAGGAGGCAGTAGAAAGCTGAAAAGTGGGGTGAGGGTGAAGACGGGTGAGGAGGAAAGGGAATGATTGCAGTCCTAATGGCTACTTTGTCTATTTTGCTTCTCATGTGCTGTAGGTAGAAAGGGATACAACAGAGAAGTAAGGAAAATCTGGGAGGCTGGTGAAAGAGGAAGGGAGCACCATAAACATGGCATCAAAGGCACATTTGTTGCAAGAATTCTTTTAACAAGGGGCAGGAACAGCTGTCCAAAGAGAGGTTATATGGCTAGGTACCCTATGAGCTCAATTAGGATGAATCCAAGGGAAATATTTTTCAATATTTTTCAATATTGAAATTTTCAAAATTTCAATAATTTCAAAAATTATTCAATTTTTCCCCATTAGAAGTTCAATGTGAACTTTAGATAAATAAAGAAAATAGATTTATTCTGGAGATCTTATAGGAGAAAAAGGGACAGGACTCAGGAGAAATTTGTTGTGATTTTACTTAGCATGTTTAGGACAAAAAATTCTCACCATTCTTTCCAGAAATAAAACACTAGGAGCAATCGGGGCTTCTTTGGGGATGGAGATATTTTTGGAAAAGAAAAAGAGTATTTGGGGACAAAGAACCAAAGCTCAGGGGAGATGGAATTAGGATGACAGTCCAGGGATTTTCACTTAACAAAGAAGGACTACAGTTGGTATATGACAGAGCTGATGAAGACACCACTGATAATAATATCTCAGTTCAGTTCAATTCAGTTGCTCAGTCATGCAACTCCATGGACTGCAGCACGCCAGGCCTCCCTGTCCATCACCAACTCCCGGAGCTTGCTCAAACCCATGTCCAATTGAGTCGGTGATGCCATCCAACCATCATCCCCTTGTCCTCCCACATTCAATCTTTCCCAGCATCAGGGTCTTTTCCAATGAGTCAGCTCTTCACATCAGGTGGCCAAAGTATTGGACTTTCAGCTTCACCATCAGTCCTTCCAATGAATATTCAGGACTGATTTCCTTTAGGATGGACTGGTTGGATCTCTTTACAGTCCAAGGGACTCTGAAGAGTCTTCTCCAACACAACAGTTCAAAAGCACCAATTCTTCGATGCTCAGCTTTCTTTATGGTCCAACTTTCACATCCATACGTGAATACCGGAAAAACCATAGCCTTGACTAGATGGACCTTTGTCGGCAAAGTAATGTCTCTGCTTTTTAACATGCTGTCTAGGTTGGTCATAGCTTTTCTTCCAAGGAGCAAGTGTCTTTTAATTTCATGGCTGCAGTCACCATGTGCAGTGATTTTGGAGCCCCCCAAAATAAAGTCTGTCACTGTTTCCATTGTTTCCCCATCTAATAATACCTCGGTCGGGCGTTTTTCGCTTGTTTCCTATGGGACTGAGACGGCACCTAACGTCTGTATACATATTTAAGTTGCATCATCACAATTTAAGGTAGCTACTATTACTATCTCCATAGACAAGGACAGTGAGATTTACTGAGCTTAGCTCATTTTACCGGAGTCCAAAGACAATTGGATTATGGGCACAGTGTAAGAAATTATTCCAGTAAATATTCTGCTAGCAGCAGTCTTTCAGGTGTGGCAAACAAGGACACAGCGATGATCTCTTTATACGGAAGGCTTAGAGTCTTTGAGGAAGAAGGGGTGTCTGTGGCCCTTTGGGGGGACCCTCTGGAATGAGCTCCTGCCACCTGCCCTTACCGATGCCGCCGCGCCACCTAGAGGTGGAAGGCGAGATAGGACGAGGGGCCACGGAAAGGACGGGAAAGGAACAGCAGGGGTTGACGGGGAGGGAAGCCAGTCACGGGAAGGGCAGCGAGCACGACAGAGAGGAGCCGGAAGAGCTGTCGAGATCAGTGCCGGTAGGAGATTTCCTGCTGAACAGAAGAGCTAAGGATCCATGCTCTACAGAGCATGGGTCTGCAGAGGGAGAAGGGAAAGGAGAGACCTTTGGCTGTCATCAACAGGGAGACCCAAGGCAGTGAAGGTGGTTAATCTGCAGAACATGGGACCCTAACCCCTGAGGTAAGAATAAAGGAGAAGAGACACAGGAGGACGGGGGAGGAAGCTGGGAACCTAAGAAAAGTCATCCCTGCCTGTACAGCATCTGAAAGACAAATAACTCAGGAAGGCAGGAAGTCAGTGAAGCTCTCTGCTGGGAGCAGAGCCAAGCAAGGTGTGGGATGGGGCAGGTTCACCGTGGGTGTTCTTGCAGAGTAAGAAACCAGACGTGTGGTCTGAAAACAGTTGTCAAGGGAATTAAGTGTCTGGCCAGGAATGGGCTGGAATTTGGAATCACATTTGGAAATAGAGTTAAGCCAATGATTGCCCTCTCCTGTCCATTTTACCGCTCTCTCTGTGGTGTGCTAATGGGCAGAGTTCAGCTCCATTTTCAACATTTCACTTCCTTTTATTTGGGGAACTCTTTGATCACTTCTTATCAATGGATACCTCTGGGCCAGCCTCCCTAGAGGTACATGTTTCATTGGATGCAGTTGTTTCTTGGCTCATCTAGCTCCACAGTAAATATGGCGGGTCTCTCCATCATCTGTCTAGCTCAGATATCTAGTACAGTGTTTACTAGACAGAGATAGTAAATAAATGGTTTTTGGAAAAAAGTTTCCTAACCTCTGAATGAATAATGCATTTTCCTTTTATTTTAAAGATAAAAGTCAAGTAAATTAGAATCAGGAAAGTTTAGTTAATATCTGTGGTGGAGGAATAAGTTCACTTCAGAATACGTAAAAGCTGAAACTCTATTTAAAAAATCATGGAAGGGTGGGAATGTCTTAATTCAGCAAGAGAGAGAATGTTTGCAAGACGGGGGATGAGATTAAAGGCTTTCAAAGAAGAAATTTATTTGTATAGGAAAACAATGAGGAAATTAGAGCATGAATAACAAATCAAAGAGCAATAAAGGAAGATTTATATATAGGATGAAGCTGATAAAGAAAAGAAGTCGAGCAATGGCAAATCCGTCTGATTTGCAAGCAGAGAAGGGGTGCTCGACTGGAGAGGAAAACAAATAGATTAAATGGGGCTGACAGAGTAATGTGAACAATGGAGTACTTTTAAGAACTGCTTTTAGAGCAGGAAAAGCTACACTTGGAGACGAAAGGTTGTGGAGGAATGACAGAAGAAAGCCTAAAGAAGTAAAGCGGTTCATGGCCAAGCAATGTTCGGTCTCTGGGAGTAGAGACGAAGTAGGGTCTCCGTGAGGGGAGGGTGCGCTGGACCTTGTTGTCCCAGCTCAGGTTCCTTGAGGGGCACTGCTCTTGGGGATTTTCCTGATCATCTGCCTGTTTTCACTGGGTAAACCCAGCTCACCTTGTAAAGTTAAACGCAGATACTCCAGCTGAGAGGACAGGCATACTCACCAAGGGAGGAAGAACTAAGAGGGTCTGCGTGTGTGAAGTACGCGTATGTTTTAAAGGAAGCCAGTTTGTTTCCTGTCACTGAGACAATTCTGCAAAGAACATTGATAGCGTCTTTTGAAATATCACTTACTTTCAGCTCCAAGTTAGCAATGTGATCAAGTTCTTAGGCATGGCAAGCATTTCTAACTTAGATGGTTTCTTTCTGCATTTTGGAAGCTGAGGTGAACAAAATATTCAGCGTTCTTCATGGCAACGTGGTGGGGGAAGTGAGATGATCTGTAGAGAGAAGGAGGAGAAGGCAGATAGTAAAATGTGATTCCATTGATCTTTCCAATGCTGATTACACAGAATTTGTGAGAGAATTCTGCCTGCTGGAAAGCGTGGCAGTACCAGTGGGCGTTAAACAGGTTTCGAAGCTCTTCTCCAGATCTTGTTTACGTGCTGGCAGTCAGATGGCTGATGCTGGTCTTAGGGAAGAAACAAAGGCAGGCGCCGAAGCAGGCAATTTTGTTAGGGTTAGACCGAGAACAACTTTTGCATCTAGCGAACACAGTTTTTCTTTAAGATCATTCAAAGCTGTGTGTGCCAGCCAAGTTGCTGTAATGTATGAAGAGTCTACACAGAAATGAAAGACATCCATCTTTACTCTCAATGGTGGAGAGAGAAAAAAATGACAGGAATAAGTGTGTCTTAGCCCTTGCCATATTGTCGGTTTTAGATATTTTTTCAGAGGCAAAAAGCAGGGAGATAACCAGTTATCTTGTTTAAGGGTGATAGATTGTAAAGGTGGAAAAGAAATATTGGGTAGCCTAAATGCCACATTAACATATGCAGACAACGTCCCACTGGTAATAAGAAAAAAAGAGTCAATACATGAAATGTAAGAATTATGCCAAAAATACTATGTGATCCTCAAACAAAGGCAAACATCCTAAAATTGTAGATGGAAAGTATTGAAAATTCATTCAACACAATCAAGGATAGTAAGAGTTTAGACTTGCAGTTTAGAGTGATAAAAGAGGCCAAATAGAAATGGAAATAAAGACGTAGAAAAAATAAATATTGGACATTGACAAGCAATTATTAGAAAACACATATTTAGTTTTATTTGTTGAAAGTTTTCTGTTGATCTCTATGGGAACTCTGGGCAAGTTTAATGACATGTTTTGCTACAGGCTCTAAATAGTGGTGAGATGTTACTTGATTCTGTACAATTATGTTTGGGGAATGGAATGTGATAACCAGGGGGCGTGCTTTTTGTTTTACCTGTCCGCAAAAAGGAATGTCTGCAGAAGAACAATGTTCTGGAAAGCAGGAAGAGACGGGCAACCCAAGGGACTTGGCGAGGGAGACCGTGGAGCGGGGAGATAAAGGCTGAACATCTTACAGGGAAAGCCAGAGACGTCTCATAAAGACGTGCTAAAGAATGTTTGAACTTACAAAATAGAAATTGAGGGATTTAGAGTGAGAACATTCAAATCGTCCTTAAAGAGCTTGAGGAATTAGAAAAGCGAGGTCAAAGCGTCGAAGTCGCAGGAAGTGTTTCAAACAGCAGGCTTCTACTGGAAGCCAGCCTCAGGCTCCTGAGGAGACCCCGTTCACCCGGGAAAAGTGTCAGGAGGAAGTGACGACATCCCGTCTCCCCAGCGTCACACAGCAACTTACTGTTCAAGTCAAGCCGGAAGGACTGTCGGGGAAAGAGGAGGCAAGCAGAAGTGACCAAAAGAAGGCTCTCTTTCGAGAGAAAGTCCACGAAAACAAGATCTCAGGTGGCCTCTTTAGCCCAGTACAGCTGGAATGTGGAAGACTGTGTGTGATTTTGGAGAGGGCATGGCTATCCACTCCAGGGTTCTTTCCTAGAGAATTCCATGGACAGAGGAGCCTGGCGGGCTACAGTCCATAGAGTCACAAAAAGTCGGATACAACTCCATCTGTGATTTATTAGAGTCCGAAAGTACTAGTAAGATGGATAAAACAAATAGAAAAGTATAGATAGAACAAGTGATGACTTCAATAAAATGGAACATAAGCATATTGAGTTGTGAGAAACTGATGCAGCCTACAGTTCTTGGAAAAAGATACATCTATAAATTATAGATGAATTATTTTATAATTTATCCAGTGATAGGAAATAAAGGGAATCATTTAAATAAAAAAAAACAAAACTTATGAACACGAGGGAATCTCTAATATTTGAATGTAATAGGATTCTAGTCATCCTGTATGGATCTCCACATGATAGCATTTCTACAGTTATATACACTTAAAACTAAGATATTTTTAACCACACATTTAATTAGGTTTCTCTGAAGACCCAGCCATGCTCTAGGCTGGCTGGAGATGCAGCGTGCCACTCAGGAGACTCCAGGAAACCTGTCAAAGTTAGACATAGATAGAAAAAAATGAGTGACCGTTTCTGTAGCTCATACTCCATCTATGTCAAGCCAAAATAACAAACAGCAACAAAATCCTGTCAAGCAGTTATTTCATGTCTGCAACACCCAGGCCACAGTTGACTTAATTTTTTTCCCCTTTCAAAATTGGCCAAATCTTTACATATCATGTAGAGAATATTTTTGTCTTCACTTGGAAACGCGCTCTAGTGGTTGGATTATGTAAAAAAGGGGGGGGGTGGGGCAGGAGAAAGCGTGCTCCTTAATTAACACAGTGAAGGGTAACTGAAGTTACGAACAGATACGGGCTGCAGTTTGGACGGACTGTTGATGAGAAGAGGAGGCAGTTGGAAGCTGGACAGCCCAGGACGATGCCGCCTCCAGGAAGGTGAGCCTCAGGCAGGAGGAACACAAGGGGACCTCCGGGGAGCGCGGGGCGGCCTGCCCCGTTGCGGGCCAGGCAGGCTTGTGCGCCCACCGCCTGTCATCACGGAACCAGCGCTTCTGCCCAGGCCCCGAGCTCGGCCCACCAGGACGCGGACCGAGAGTCGCCGCCCGAGGCCCGGGGTGCAGCCCGCGGCGGTTGCTCCTGCGCCTGTGGCTGTGGTCCCAGGCCTGGGCAGGAAGGGAGGCCTCTCTCAACACACCGGCTGGCGCCTGCCGGTCGGGCTACCGAGGGAAACGCCCGGTGTGCCGGGCACTGTGCGTGTTCATTGCGCGCGATAGGATGTCCAGCAGCCGCACCGGGGGAACGGCTGTGACGACGGCGGCCGGCGGGGGCAGGGGGCAGGGGGCAGGGGGCAGGAGCCGGGGGCCCCAAGCATCTCCAGGCTCCTTCAGAGCTGGCTCTGTGGGCAGAGTCTCCATCACCATCAGCTGGCTATTTCAGGTGGACTTTGTCACTCACATGGTTCTTCCTGGAATTGTTGGAGAAGGCCAAGCAAGCCCTGTTTATTTTGTTTGTGTTTTAAGAGAGAAATAGAAAGAAAGAAAAAAAGAGAAACTGGAAGAAACATAGGTCTTTTCAATAACCAGAAGTTTGATTTTGAAATGCAAGAATGGTAGCAGTAACGACAGAGCTTCGTGGAAATCAAAATTTTAATATAATTCTTACAAAAAGTAAGTCACTCAGAACTCTTTAGTGTGTTTTTTCAGAATACGGGATTTGGGACATTCAGACAAAAGTCACTGATCGGTTTTATTTTTTTTTTCCTAAAAGGAAGATTTATTCGACAAGTTTCACTTAGCGAAATACACCTAAGAGAAAAATCACAGTACAATGAAAAATTTAAATCAAGGCCTCAGAATTTTATACAAACACCAAGACCAAATGCTGAAGTATTGGTATTGCATGTCAAATTTTCCCCATTAACTTAAAAAAAAGTGTAAGCTTACGTGCCATAGAGGTTATTAAATGAAACTAGAATTAACATGCCAAATGTTTCACTTTTAATAGACACAGCTCCTGTGTTGAGTTTTACAAAAAAGCATGTCTTTCAACATGCATCCAGTGTTCAATGTAATGTGATGTGAGAGCAACATTTAACATAATTCACCTGCTTTAACCCAAATACACATACTGCTGAAGTACATCCTACAGTAGAACTAACTTGAGAAAAGCTGAAGATTATTTAACAGTAATAGTTTACTCAACCTGGTTGTTACACCCCAGATGAATGTTTGTGTTCAAAAATACCGAACCTTAAGTCTTTAAAACAATCCTGATTTCCACTTAGAGTAAGCATAAATCACAAACGTGTATTACAAAACAGCTACAACGTAAGTTTTTCTTTTAAAAACTGTTGACCAAGGTCAGTGATCAGGATCAATGACATTCCCCGTGCGCCACTCGTGCTGGACGTGCTGGACGTCCCCCCATTCCGTTCACGCCCACAGATGCTCGGCTTCCACTACTGCGGTAGCTGCTGCTCACAGCTCCTTGGCTGCCTATGCAATGTTTGATGGAAACACCGCTGGATTTTCATGTAAAACTTGGTCATGCCCACCCATGCTGCTCTGGCCACCACGGCCGCCTCCATAACCACCACTCAGCTGCTGGCTGGCCAGGCCACCATAACTGGACTGGTTTGCATAAACACCACCGCTTGCTCCTGCTGTAGAAGTCAAGAAGAGTTCTGCATGTCTGTGTTGCGTATTTGCTTTGTCTTTTGACATAGCTGCCACAGCATCTTCATGCGTTGCAAACTTGTCATCTGCTTCACCAGTTACTCTGCCATCAGGACCAATTTCAATATGTACTCTCACAGGGTTGGGTGGTGAAAAAGGATTATAAGTGCCATTCTCAGTAGCTCTGTGAGGTAATCCTTGCGTGTGTGCAGAGCGTCCTGTTCCACGGTGTCCTCCGGAAAGTAGAGCCACCATCCCCGTATCTGTGATCTGGCGTTCCTGAAAAACAGTAATTGAGGTCTCTTCCAAATCTATCTGACCCAAATCCATAGCCATCATTATAGCCATCATAATGATCATAGCCTCCATAACCTCCATGGTAAGCACCACGCCTCATCCTTTCGAAGCCAGCTCCTCTTCCCTGCTGTGATACCCTCTGCCAGCCCCAGGTCTGTCATAGGGACCTGGCCACTGCTCAGCCATAGGTTTCCGTAGTGGGTCACAGTGACTTCTAACTTAAGCTCCACTGCTCTTAAAGATTCTGATGTACCTGCGCCCTATTCTTTCCTTGTGTTTCTTTGGAGCCTTTTCAGCTATTTCCTGTGAAGCAAAACACATGAAGGCCTCCCTGGTATTCCTCCCTGGAAGTCCACCGGCAATGTTATCCCATTTGGCATGATTTCCAGCCCTGCGAAGAACTGAACAATTTCTTCCTTGCTATATCCAAAGGGGAGTCCTCTAAGCCATACAAAGCCATCACTGGCCATGTTGGGACTATTTGGACCAGTATGCTTTAACACCCAATCCATTTCAACGTTGTTTAATTTGAATCCTTCAACATGTCTGTGTCCCAGTTTCCCGGTCTTTTTTCATGGCCAGTTTGACTTCATCTTCTGATTCCAGTTCAGCACAAGCCTCGCCACTCGGTCAGCCTTCTCTCGTGTAGATGAAACAAATACCTTGAGCCTCATTTTGAATTTTGCAGTCAGAAAAAAAACCACTGCACTTCGTCTGCCGAGCAATACCAAGGCAAGCCCCGGACCTTCACCACGAACCCCTCCGCGCCTTCGGTGCCCAGCATCATCATCTCTTAGTGGGTGCTGGCGTCAAATCAGACTGCCCATACAACTTTGGAACAGCTAAGAGGGAAATAAAAGACCCCAATCTTTAAAGAGTCAAAGATTACCATGATAGGGAGAGGAGAAACAGCAAATAATAAATATGATTAAAATATCAGTTGATGTTTTCTTACTACATGCCCTTGAAATATTGCCAATCAGCGTGTCTCTCTTGCTGGTGAAACAGATGAATGTGATATTACAACACCCATCACTGCCCAGCAATGATCACCCTACATTGTTGTGTTCTCTTTCAAAGTGCTGGGCAAGGATTTTTCATTAAATGCATCATTTACAGCTCACTGCAGTGTTCCGCAAAGTCAATACATATCCTTAACAGAAAGCAAAGAATGAAGCATGTGAGAGAGAGAGACGGAGCGTGGATCCAGCAATTGTCAGGAGCCCAGGGCATGCATTCCATCCTGACGCCAGGCTCACTGTCAGCGCCTTGGCCTGCAAGCAAAGAGAAAAGGCCTGTATCTGCATATTTATCTACCATTCTGGGTTCCCTTGACAGAGGGGTTCTGGGAGTACAATGGAAATAGTGGGCAAATACAATTTGGAGAGATGGTAGTCGACCAGCTAGATATTCTCATCACATTACAGTCCCCAAAGTAACAGGAAACGTTTTGCCAAAATGGAATAAAATGACCATGAATGACTTTCCCTCTTCCTGTTGTTATTATTCAGCCTCTAAGTCGTGTCAGACTCCTTGCGACCCCATGGACTGCAGCATACCAGGCCTCCCTGCCCCTCACTATCTCTTGGAGTTTGCCCAAGTTCGTGTCCATTGAATTGGTGATGTTATTCAACCATTTTATCCTTTGCTGCCCTCTTCTTTTGCCTTCAATCTTTGCCAGCATCAAGGTCTTTTCCAACAGCTTTCAAAACCTACTGAGAAGGGGAAGCATAGCGAAGATCCTTTATCAATTATAATTTGGGCATCAATCCATGGAAATTTTTAATGGTTTTAAGCTGACATTTTTTGAGAGAAGTTGCCTTAAAATGATACCAACTATGCATCAGTAACGCAGATATTTTGGAAGCAGTTTCTGAAGCCATACTACGTGCCAAGCACTGTGTGAGGGAAGAGGGAATGAAAACAAAGAAGTAACAAAAAGCAGTCACTTTTCTCAAGAAACTTAGGGTTGAGTTGAGCTAGCAAGCTATCATACAGTTAAAACCATAGAAGGCACTTGTCAAGAATCTTGTACGACACAGGGAATATAGCAAATATTTATTAGTAACTATAAATAGAATATAATCTTTAAAAATTGTAAATCATTATATTGTACATCTGTAATTTATATAATATCATACACCAACTATACTTCAATAAGTGGAGAAGGAAATGGCAGCCCACTCCAGTATTCTTGCTGGGAGAACCCCATGAACAGGGGAGCCGGGGGGGCTACAGTCCTTGGAATTGCAAAGAGTCGGACATGACTCAGCGACTCAACAGCAACACTTCAATAAGGGGCTTCCCCTGGTGGCTTAGCGGTAAAAAAACAAACAAAAAACCCCCTCATGCCGATGCAGGAAACACAGTTTCGATCCCTGGGTGGGGAAGAGCCCCTGGAGAAGGAAAGTAACCAACTCCAGAATTCTTGCCTGGGAAATCTCATGGACAATTCGATTTTTAGACTAAACGACAACAACAACATACTTCAAAAAAGACTTCCTGACAAATAAGTGTATTAAGATAAATGTAGCTCTGTATACAGGGACATAGTTATATCAGTGACACGGGCAATTAATCAAAAATATTTGTCTTAATAGAAGCAGAGCTCACTTGTGATTACTATTATTATTGTTATCATTATTAAAGAATTTAAATGATTTAAACTTACTATGTTGTTAGTATAGCAGGCTAAGTAAGTTGGCCATGTGTTCAAGGAGAAAAGAAATGAGTGTGATCCACATGGGCAATTTGTTCCTCGACCTTGTGTTAATTTTTACTTTCTGTCTGCTTGGTTTCTTTGTTTTGCTTCAGAATCTGCTTGGGAAGGAATTCTGAATATGTCTATAAGGAAAAAATTACTTCCTGGGATACCATATTTTTAGGGGAATTTTCCTCCTTTTTTTCAGTGGCTGTTGGTGGTTTAGAAAACAGTGTGAAGGGACAAACCCGTGGAGTGTTTATAAAGAGAGGACACCTGGAGAGCGTTGTTTTAGAATAAAAATCTTTCAGCAGCACAGATGTACTTTTTCATCTGGGTTCTGGCCCCAGCAACCAAGGTGTCAGTGAATTTCTAGGAGAAACTAGATTTTACAGGTGCCTTCAAATGCTTTGCATTTGGCCCTGGTTTCCGAGAATTTACTGGAAAGTCGAGGGAGCTCTCTAGTGAGCCGCCTATCTGATCTGAAATAAAAAATAGAGTTAGGATTCACCGGGGGCAAGCTGGTGGCTGGCTGCTTTGTCTTTTTAGTTTGCTTCTTTGTTCTCTTTTGTGCTCAGGGTCCCAATTATGGTTAAAACAACCAGCTTTGAGCGGGCATGCATGCCAGCTTGGCATAGCCCAACGCCATTTAAATCTCTGCACTTGCCGAAGTACATGCAAATGTTTTTTTGTAACAGAATTTATCATTTGGAGATAGATTTTTACAGCTCTTTTTTTCCTTCTCTTTTCTTTCATTTTTGGTTTCAAATCTATTATTTTATCCACTACCTGCAGTCTTTGGTGGAAGACATGAGAGTGACTGAAGGTGGAGAGAAAGGCCAAAAGCAGAAGAATTTGATTATTTTATGCAAGTCATGGAAAATATAGTAGGGGGATGGCATTTGCAGAGCTACTTAGAATAATTGTCTTCTGTCTTCTGAGATTCAAAAATGGCTTTTAGATTTTGTTTGTTTGTTGTTGGGCTTAAACCAGTCAATGCGGCACTTCATTTCTGTGTTTCTTAAATCTGAAATGCTCGCATCTGCAGAAACAGAATTGGTCTGCTGTCACTAAATTATGTGTTTCTCATTTAGAAAACCTTCCAAGTTGGCTGTAAATAAATTAACTCTAGTTCTGAATAAATTAAGACTCTTTATTTTGTTGGTATTCTTAAGGTGCCTATAAGGGTCCAAGGTTTTCATGACTACTTCTCATGTAAAAACTTTACATCTAAAACAACTTATTCACCTAAATTAATTTTATCTTTTTAATGAGGCAATTTAGTCAAACTTTACTTTTCCTGCATTATTAACATCTTTGCATATTTCACAGACATGCAAAATCTCACATGTAAAAATAATACACAAATGATAAGAAGAACAAAAAGAATGGAGTTATATTGGAAGTGCCAGAATTATATTAGAAACTAAGTAAATACCTTTTGAATGAATTAATAAATGATAATGGCTGACATTCTTCGAATATTAGATACGTGGCTGGCATTGTGCTAAGGTCTGTTTTAAGGACAGCTTTGTTGAAATATCATTCATATTTTTACAGTTTACCCATTTAAACTGAACAATTCACAGCTGTTAGTTCCTTCGCTATGTGCACCATCACCACAGTCAACCTCAGAACGTTTTTATCACGGCGGAGGAGACTCTGTGCCCCTGCTCTCCCTCCAGCCCCGGCAGCCACTAGCCTACTTGCTGTCGGTACAGATTTCTCTACTCCGCACGTCATATGAAGGGCATCAGAGTGTGTGGTCTTTGTAAGCGGTGTCTGCCACTCAGCATGATGTTTTCCAGGCTCGTCCAAGCTGTAGCATGTACCAGTACTTCATTTGTGCCGCGTGTCTCACGGCCAGTCACCACGGACACCTCCGCAGGGGGTTCTGTTGTGTTTCCACTGCTCACGTGAACCGAATGAGCCTCAGGATAATCAGGTGGCTAGCCCGCGCTCACACAGTGCAGGTACACCGTGCAGGTCACGTGGCTAGCCCGCGGTCACACCGTGCAGGTCACGTGAAGAGAATGAGCCTCAGGATAAGCAGGTGGCTAGCCCGCGCTCACACAGTGCAGGGACGGGACCCAGCACTGGCCAGCCATTCCTCTGTTGTCGAGCCGCTTCTCCAGTCTTGGGCAGTTTGGGACTTCGAGGTCCTTCTAGAGACCCGTGCAGAGAAGGGTCTCAGGTACCCCCTGCTGCCATCTGGGGCTGTCTTAGGAGACTGCGGGGCCATAATGCCGCCCGGCTGGGCCTTGGTTCAGGAAATGGGCGGTATGTTTCGTTTGGGGCGCGCTTTGAAGCACAGACTGCTGTGAGGAGAACTGAAATGGAGACCTGAAGCTGTGATAGATTCTTCTCAGGATTAAGGTTTTCCCTGGGGCGTTGACAGTGGACACACCTTGGGGACAGAGGCGGCTGGTTTGCTGTCAGGGTTCCGAGGAGGGCAGGCTGAAGCGAAGGCAGTGATTCCCGCTGGGACAAGAAAGACCTCCCGCACCTCTTCCAAAAGCCGGCGCCGCCTGCATGCGCCCAGCTCCTACAGCCTTCCCTCAGCGCGGTGAAACGTGTTCACTTGCACAAACCTCCCTCAATTTGTGTGTATGTGAGTGTGCTCCCCCCCCACCCCCCCTTTTATGGCATCTGGATGATTTACACCTTGGTTCTCATGCATGAGACTACTAGGTTAAAAGAGGCTGAGAGAACTGACGTCTGGGCTCTCCTGTGCTCAGTTCTGTGAAGGGCTGGGCTGCCCAGGTGGCGCTCGAGGTCAAGAACCCGCCTGCCAGTGCAGGAGGCCTAACAGACATTGCTTTGATCCCTGGGTCGGGAAGATCCCCTGGAGGAGGGCACGGCAACCCACTCCAGTTTTATTGCTTGGAGACTCCCATGGACAGAGGAGCCTGGCGGGCTGCGGTCCGTGGGGTCGCCAAGAGTCAGACGTGACCGAAGCGACTGAGCAGACACGCACGTGAAGGGCCTGTAATACCTGCTCGATGTCACGTCTTTGAGTAACTAAAGAACTAAGGATCGAGGTGGTGGAGCGGTCCTGGGAGATCATCATGGGCCTCGGAGGCAGCGGGTCTCCCAGCTCGGAAATCTCTGCCCCTCTGGAGACGGTGGGTGTCGGGGACTGCTTCTCGGGTCATTACGCCTTCACGGAACATCCGCGCCCGCTCGACTTGAGCTGTGGTCTGCCACCCAGGGTCCTGTTCTGTGGACACCCTGTAAAGCCCCAGATTTCCATGGGGCACATTTCATGGCCAGATGATTTGCAACAGTGCAGAAGTATTTGTGCTCCTACCCGCACTGACTGCTCAGCGCTCAGCAGCAGAAGGCTGTGCGCTTTGTTAGTTCCGCAAAGGCCCAGCCGGCCCCCTTCCGGCCCAGCACAGCCCAGGCACGCGGGACACGTCCATGAGCGGAAGGTCCCCGCACTTATGGAGCTGAATCCTCGTGCTTCACGGCCCTTGCTTTTTTCTTCCTTTTTAAAAATATTCTGCTCTGTATGTATTTTTTTAGGCATTTCACAGATAATTAGAATCTCCATCAGAGGACAAGTTGGGTAGGTTAAAAAAATTGAATTCATTTTGCTATTTCAGTTCTATTAAAAAGAAATTATATGGAGTTGTGGTTTCACCTAATAGACAAAAGGCTGTTTTTACATTATTCTCATATTTCAATTATCTATGCTAACCCTTATGCCTGTTTCCACGGATAATAGCTGGCTTCACTTCTGGAGCTTATTCTGAGTGGGTTTCATTTTCGTTTTGCTTCAGTATCACTGTCAAAAAAAGAATTGGGAGATTTCCTCCACACATAAATAGAGAGGGAAAATATTTTGTAGTTCCTTTCTTCAGAAGGATGATCTAGATAAATTTGTACATATTTTATTTCTAGCCATCAACAGCACAGCACAACGCAAGCCACTTCAATTACTTCAGCAACAAGCTAGCAATGCAACTTTATCATTTCAATTTTTCATGTTTTCTCTTTGACTTGATGCGTGTTATACGCAGTATATCAGCAAAATCTCATCAGCCCCAGCCTCCTTTAGGCTAATAAATCTCAGTCACAAATTAATCTCACACAGAATGAAAAAAGGAAGATCGCAACAGGAAAAGCTAATGGCCACAGTCAGTCACCACCGTATTTCCCAAGATAAATACTCTCAAGCCATGCTATGAGAGTTTCAGATTCTTTGTGTGCATGCTCGGTCACTAAGCTGTGTCTGACTCTTTGAGACCTGATGGACAGTAGCCCACCAGGCTTCTCTGTCCATGAGATTTCCCAGGCAAGAAGACTGGAGTGAGTGAGTTGCCATTTCCTTCTCTAGGGGATCTTCCCAACCCAGGGACAGGACCCGCATCTCTTGTGTCTCTTTCGTTGGCAGGCGGATGTTGACCGTGAGTGCCACCTGGGAAACCCTGGATTCTTTAACCAATGTCACTGTTATCACATTGGCTGTTGCTTTTATTGCTTTGACTGCCATGATTCTGTGGGTGCAACGTGACCTTTGGGTGATTGTTTATTCAACCAATGAGGTCATTGGTGTCCCAATCACATGGTGAGAATTGTTCACGCAGCTTGAATGATGATTTTGCTCCCACTGAACTTGGATCTTTCACATCAGTCTTCCTTCAAATGTAAGAGCTGGATACATTTCTATCATTAGGAAGGAAATTTCCCTTCAAACACCTAGATGGACCCAGAGCCTACACCCACGGCAGTGTTGCTTCTTCTTATTCTTTCTTGAGTGGGAAGCTTGCTGATGTAAAGTGTTTCCAGGCGAGAACCTACAACATTGTGTATAAAGAAATGAAAAGTCATATTCTGCAGTCATGGCAAACTACTAAACGTCAGAGGAAACAGAAAAAAAGAAAATAGAATGTGGACTGTTTCTTTTTTCTCAGTGTCCAGAGTCAATGTTATGAGACAATACTGTGAATGAAGACATTAAAATACAGCTTTGATTACACCGAATGTGTTTTGTTAAACACAAATGATCTCTGTGGAGAATTTTGCCAAATGAGTTTGGTAAAAATGTCATCATCACCAAGGGAGCATGGTTACCTATTAAATTAATCTTAAACCAGAGTCACCAAAATGTAAGTCTTATTTATAACACCTCTGTGTTTCTACAAATTTTCAAATGAAGTTAGTCACCATGTACTAAGATGTTTGTCACTCCATGGGGAACAAGCCCTGAATGAACTGTTTAAAACATTGAAGAAATATGGA
Organism: Odocoileus virginianus; assembly: GCF_023699985.2. Lineage (NCBI taxonomy): Eukaryota > Metazoa > Chordata > Mammalia > Artiodactyla > Cervidae > Odocoileus > Odocoileus virginianus. The sequence continues at coordinate 708,401 of NC_069695.1, forward strand.
CACTAATTAAAGTTATATGATATTTGAGAGGCCAAACAAGTTTGTTAAAAAGTTTTGAAGCCGCTAATTAAAACTGAAAATCATTAAAATATAAACACATGGTGTTTTCTTTCTTTTTTGGTTCAGTGCATGAAGCCATCAGATTAAATTCTTTGCCTTAAGTATTGTATTCAGGGTTAGCACCTGCAATTACATTTTCTGCCATTTATCTCTTCAGTTCTCCCATTAGCTGTGAAAAATCATTCAGAGGTGGCCCAAAGGAGATGGGGTGCTGGCGTTACAGCCAGCCATTGATGTGACGTGAAACGTTCTTGTTCATTTTTACATGGCTTTGTTCTCTGTCCCTGTCTTTTTCTTTTTCAATATAAATCCAAGGTAGACAGCGACTACTGGTTCTTTGTGTTCTCTTTGTTGTGGCCTCTTGGGTCCCTTCTTTAAACTTAATAAAGACTGAGACTAAAGATTTCTTAGACATGTCAAAGAACAAGATAGCAACAGATATCTGGGAGGGCCAAAGAATGCCTGAGGAAAACAGCGTTGCAGGACGCAGGTGATTCCAAAATCAAAGTGGAAACAAACCTGGCAACAGACCTGCTGCTTCTCCAGTCTCGAGGCTCCGATCCACTGGCTTCAGTCGAAGTTATGAACCTCTAGCTCCACAGGAGTTTTAAATTTAATTTTTGGTTTTCCTTTTTTTTTTTTGATTGGCTATTTTCCTTTCAGTATTGGAATTTGAGATCTGAAATAACAAACAATCCAGGGATTTCTGTTGACAAAGCTAGAATTTCACATATTTTTAGTGAGCCCACCCCGATCATAAACTAGGTACCTACCGGATGAAAGGTTTGCCTTACCCAATGAAACACCTTTAGGGCCTTGCTCTTACATTTCTCCAGATTCCTCTCCTGCCCCTATGTGTTTATGATTCAACACAACAAGGATACAGAAAACTTAGCTACAGTGTTGATATCAATCCCCTATCATTATTCATTTAGGTTATTTCAGATTCTTAACAAATTATATAATATCTCATTATAAATCTCCCAGGTGGTGCTAGTGGTAAAGACCCCAACTGCCAACATAGGAAACATAAGAGACACAGAATCCATCCCTGGGTTGGGAAGATCCCCTGCAGGAGGGCCTGACAATCAACTCCAGTACTCTTGCCTGAAGAATCCCATGGACAGAGGAGCCTGGCGAGCTACCGTCCATGGGGTTGCAAAGAGTTGTACGTGACTGAAGTGACTTAGGATGCACACATATTTAACTAATACCTGCTTACATAAATGTAGGACAAATTTCTATTATTAACTAGGAGAATGAATAAAGTAGATAAGTATGCTTTATTTTATCAGTTCAGTTCAATCACTCAGTCGAGTCTGACTCTTTGCAACCCCATGGACTGCAGCAAGCCAGGCTTCCCTGCCTATCACCAGCTCCCGGAGCTTGCTCAAACTCATGTCCATTGAGTCGGTGATGCCATCCAACCATCTCATCCTCTGCTTTATTTTAAACATTCTGCCAAAAATCCCCTCCAGAAAAATCTGTAGACATTCACTTACCCTTTAAACAGCAATATACAGAAATGTCTCTATAATATTTTTTGTTCTGAAAAATCACCAAAAATTTAATAGAAAGAAGAAAAAGAAGAGGAAGGGATTGTGCCAAAGGAGCTCATTTTTCTCTATGAAGTTTTCAAGAATTCCTCAGTGAAATAAATTTTCTTTTAAAAGTTTCATTTTGATTTATTTTTTATATTCCTTTCTCATCCTTTCTTTTTCTTTGGGACAACCTTAAGGATTTTTCCCACGTCAGAAATAGCTGTTGTCAATAGTCTTCCAGGGTCGGTTAAAACTTTTAGTAAAAAGCAGTTCTCGGGCACAAGTTCACATGCACCGCTGGTGCCCCCACCCCGCACCGCCAGGGCTGGGTGTAGTTGGAAGGAAGCACCTGTGGGCCTTTGCTCTTGAACAGGGAATATCACACAATGGTTTAGACATCGCCCGAGTTGTAGTTGGGCTTCCCTGGTAGCCCAGACGGTAAAGCATCTGCCTGTAGTGCAGAAGACCTGAGTTTGATCCCTGAGTTGAGAAGATCCCCTGGAGGAGGAAATGGCAACCCACCCAGTATTCTTGCCTGGGAAATCCCATGGACAGAGGAGCCTGGCTACAGTCCATGGGGTCACGAAGAGTTGGACATGACTGAGTGACTTGGTTTTTTTTTGAGTGTTATTTGTATTCAGATTTAAGTGTGAAAAAAATCTTCAACCATTTCTAGTTTTCCTTTCACAATAGTGCTACATTCCACTCAGGCAGAGCGTTCTGAATCACCTTGACCGTCCAACACCGTCTGCACTGCCAGCACCCCAGCCTGAGCTACTGGGTCCTCCTGTCTGGGCTGTCCCGGTAACTTAATGGCGGTTGCTTCCTGCTTCCCGCTTGCGTTTGGCCTAGTCTGGTGGTCCGGTGGTGAAGCCAAATGAAATCACGTGTCTTGCTCTAAATTCTCTGCTGAATTTCCATGGCAATAGGATGAAACAGCTCAGGAGGCCCTGCCGAGTCTGGCCCCGTCTGACGCTGGTCTCCTCTCCTTCCACTCTCCCCGTCCAGCCTTCTTCCTGGCTCTCTCCCGGGTCAAGCTCGTTCCTGTCTTGGGGTCTTTTCACTCACTCCTGTCTCGGAGTCTCCTCTCGGAACGCTTCTCTCCCACTTCCTCATGTGGCTGCTTCCTTCTCACCACTCCGTTCTCAGCTCGAGTGTCACTTCCTTGAACAGCCTTCTCAGACTACCTTGTCTGAAATAGCACCTTCCACTCACCACTCTCTATGTCACCTTCACATTTTTGTTCTTCCTCAGAGCATTTCTTAGGAACTGAACTTATGTGACTGATTACTCAGTTTCCATGTCCTGCCTCCATATTCCTCCGAGGAGTGTAAACACTATGGTGCAGACATCTTGTCTACCATATTCACCAGTGCCTGAAACAGAACTGATGCTCATAACTGTTTATTGAATTAACCGTCACTGAAACCTCTGTCTCCCTTATCCAATCAGTTTCCTATTTGATTGATATTTATTCCTAAATTTTTCTTGCCTCTGTATTGTATTGTCTTTCTCTTTCAGTTGAACTTTATGCCCTCTGTCCTAGGCTTCTGGATGAGCCTCCTAACTCACCTCCCCATATTCCTTCCTCTTTCTCTCCAATACATCATGTAAACTTCTTAAGAGAGTATTTTGGTCAGGGGCTTCCCTGGTGGTTCAGACAGTAAAGAATCTGCCTGCAATATGGGAGACTGGGGTTCGATACCTGGGTTGGGAAGATCCCCTGGAGAAGGGAATGGCAACCCACTCCAGTATTCTTGCCTGGATAATTCCATGAACAAAGAAGCCTGGTGGGCTATGGTCCACGGAGTCACAAAGAGTCGGACACGACTGGGCGGCTAATAGTTTACTTTCACTCCGGTCATGTGGTTTTCAGGTTTAAAACCTTCAGTAGATTTTTCTAGCCTGAAAGCACCTTGGCGACTCATTTCAGTACCTTCCTTCATTATGACTGTCCAGGGCACATAGTTCGGGAATTGGTGATGGATGGGGAGGCTTGGTGTGCTGCAGTCCACGGGGTCACAAAGAGTTGGATATGACTGAGTGACTGAACTGAACTGAACAGAGTGCGCATCATTAATGCAATTAGACTTGCTTTCCTCTAACTGCAATAGTCAGTATATGACCCATGAACCCATTTCCCTGGAGTCCTTACCTTGAACGTATAAGTGAATTTTTAGAGATCAAATTTCTTTCTTTTTACTGGGTTGTGAAACTGGAGAGGTTGAGTTTCCTGAAAGACCAAGTTCCCCGGCCTCCTGTTCATAGCCCATCGGCAACAAGACAGGGGGAAAAAAAGCCAATACGTAAAAGACATTAGAAGCGATTGCAAGAGTGAGAAGGAAAGAGAGAAAAAGGGCTGATTTCATTCGAGTGCTTGGATCCAGCCGTATCTGAATTTACCTCTGCCCTTATCAACTGGGGAAGTCAATGAATTTCTAGGTTTTTAAAAATAGATTACTCTTTGAGAAAACTACTGTGGTTCAGGTTTCCATCACTTTTAGTCAAGATTTCTGATTAATGTGACCTGTCTTTCAAACCCTTCTACAATATGATCAAATCTTACTTGACTCCCTCACCTCTTCCTTCTACTCTCCATGCTCTCAACACCCTTCTGCACTTTTAGCTTCTCCTCCTGTCACTCAGGGCTGCTTCTTCCTGCTTTCCTCTTCTAAACCCCCTCTAGTATTTCATGTTTTTGACATTTATTTAAAAGTAACCATACAAATACCATCTTATGGTATTTCTGCAGTTCATCATCTATGTTGCAGATTAGGAGGTCAAAATGCAGCTGCCTGGAGGGTTCAGGAATTTTATGTAAATGTGTGAGCCTGTGTAATATGATGAAGAGTGGTGACATGGTGATTGTAAGGTGTATGTCCTGCCTAATAGCATTCTGATTTAAAAATTTTAAAAACAGTGTGTTGCCCAAATGAGGCAGGCTGGTTGGATCTAGTCTCTGGCAGTTAGTTTGCAAACTCTTTACTTATTTATAATCATTTACTTTTTGCTGTCTGATTTATCCACACATTTTTAGAGCATTGAAACCAGGGACCTTGTATTGATGCATCTTTTATTTCCTGCAATGCCTGCAAAATGATAGCTACTCAGTCCATAGGGCTTGGTGGACTGACGGTGTTGGCTGTGCTGTAAGGTTTATTAACTGTGTTGTTTTCCCCACCATCCTTCCATGCCCGCCCCACCCCCGCCAGCTCTTAATAGGAAATGAAGTTTTAGTGAGGAGAGTTCAAGGTTGGGTAGTTGTCTTTACTTTCCTCTAGGGGACCATCAGCATCACATTCCTTAGAAATATCATTTTAAAAAAGAGATTCAAACTTTTTTTTTTAAGAGGGCAAAAGAGTTTTCAAGTTCACAACATGTTTTTTCTGTTCACATGATCACCTTATGGCATCACCTATGGTAGTCATCACCTTATGGCAGTGGACCTCACAAATCATGTATTCTAATCCTTCTCCCAGTGCAGAGATGCTTTTTATAAGCCCATGGCAGATGCTTCTACTTGAGCATTTCCAGGGATTGGAAGGTCAGTCCCTTGTTGAGTAAGCCTGTTTCCTTGTAAAGCGTCACTAATCAGAAAGTCCTTTCTGATGGCTAGCCAAAATCAACACCCCTAAACTTTGGACTTATTATTTTTAGTTCTGTTTAACAAACATACAACATCTCCTTGTTGCAAATATGCATAGGTTTTCAAAATATTCAAGAAAACAAATGAAAAGGTAGTAAAAAGAAGTTGTGCTAAGTCAAACTTCCTTTATATTATCATGATTTCTTAAGAGATTTGTGTAGGATGTATGGGACATGGACACAGTCACAATGAACTAATTATGCGGTGGTCAGGTTTAGGAAGCACTTTCAGCACATGAAGTTGTGTGATGCTTATAACTCTGTGAGCTGTGTGTTACTGTCCTGATTTATGTACTCAATACCACCATTGCCTCAGGTTTCTGAAAAAGGCAGTAACTTCTGCAAGTCTGCCCTCCACAAGGAGGGAACAGCACGGGGTCAGCTCTTCTGAACCTCTCTGTCTTTTTCTTCTCCTCTCTCTGTAAACCCTCTTAGCTGGATGTCCAGGAGGCCCTACGCTGCGTCTTGTAAATATCTTCTGTTGGGCCTTTTTCAGTTTGTTCTGTTTTTATTAGATTTTATACCGATTGACATTTTCATAAAAGCTCATTTTCCTTAATTTTCAACAGCTCTAAATAATCTCTGTATTTACCCAAGGTCTTTCAGGTCTTCAGAAATAATTTAATAATTGGTACAGAAAATATTATAGGATGGATTATGATGTGGGATGATATGATAAAACGCTTCTTAGTTTTAATTTTTGTTTAACCACATCTTTTATTGATTGCCTTACCCACTGTTTCCACAGCGTGGGGAGTTGGTACCAAAATGCTGGACTGTCCACTAAGCTATAGATACACGAGGGGAGGCTTGACCTGGAGGACTTGTTCTATCCCCAGAGAGAAACTGGGGCCCCTATTGCCATAGTCACTTTTGATAAAAAAGGTTACAACCACTTTACATGGGCGATACTATGGAACACTTGTTATGAGTTTTTCCCTGATACATAAAATGTTAGGCTGAACAGTGGAAGTAGAAATGACTTGAATCACAATTCACCCCACAGATCGTTCACCTGACTAATAACGGCTATTCTTAGCTTAGGTGGTGCTTGTGGCGGCCCCCACAGAGGGGGGTGTACCTTCCGTTCATCCCAAATTTGGTTCAGGTGTTGAAACTGATGATGCCACACCTGCACTCAGAGGGTATGAGAAGGTTTCTGACTCACATACTGAGGCCCTCTGGGGAGAGCAAGGCGGGTTGCGAGCAGGTCTGAAAATGGGGTGAGAGAGTGGGGAAAGGAGGTTGGCTTGGAACCGTGTTCGGGGGCTCAGGTTACGATGAAGGTTCCCTCCCGTGGGCTGGGGCTTGCATGCTTGAACTCTTGGTTGGCACCAAAGAGGGAGTCCCCAGGCTCTCCTGCCAGCTTACCTGGGTGTGTGCGGAGCAGGGGCAGGAGGGACGGGGAGTTTAAAGCCCTGTAGCCGATGTCACAGGTGGGTTGGACTCTGTGTCAGAGCCGACTCATGCTTTTAGGTGGGATCTGACTTTTCTGGGCAGATGCACTGTACCCAGGGTGAGGCTCTCCCAGACCTCCCATTAATTGCCGCCTTTTTACCATCCTTCTCCTCTGCCCTATGGGATCCTCCCTGTAGTCCGAACTCAACAGCAAATGCGATAGTTAAATTCTCTACTGAGACTCTTGTTTCTCTTCTCTTTCTTTATGTGTGTGTGCTAAGTGGCTTCAGACATGTCCTTCTCTCTGTGACCCCATGGACTGCAGCCCGCCAGGCTCCTCTGTCCATGGGATTCTCCAGGCAGGAATAGTGGAGCGGGCTGCTGTTTCCTCCTCCAGAGGATCTTCCCGACTCAGGGCCCAAACCTGTGTTTCCTGCAGCCCCTGCATTGGCAGATGGGTTCTTTACCATTAGCGCCACCTGGGAAGTCCTTTCTTTATATCCATGTTTAAACAGATATGTTTGTACTGTGTGTGTGTGTGCAGATTGGAGGGAATCCCGTTTCCTTTTGGGGTTGGGGGGTATGTTGGCCTTGTGGCATCATGGCAGTGAGTTGTAAATGATGAATGAACAGAACAGGTCCCCTGCTGGAGGACGCGGAGCTGCAGAGGCAGCGGGAGGACGCAGACACACTTTGCTCCTCCTTCATTTCACGCGTAGAGCGTTAACGCGGCCATCCACCGTGGCCGAGCTCCTCGGGGATGCGCTGTGCAGACTGAGTGCTGAATGGAATGGAGTCAGTTTGGGGACTCTCAGGCAACTGCAAAGAGCATCATTCCCAATGAGTGTGTTCTGCACAGATACAGCTCAGGATGAAATGCCTTCTAAACGTATAAACCTCAGAAACTGTGGAGGAGAGGTTGAAGGAGGATCTGATTTGTTACAGGGGCTTCCCGGGTGACTCAGTGGCAGAGAGCCCGCCTGCCCGTACAGGAGACCCTGGAAATGAGGGCTTGGCCCCTGGGTCTCGGCCCCTGGGTCGGGAAGAGCCCCTGGAGGAGGAAATGGCAACCCGCTCCTGTATGCTTGCCTGGAGAATCCCAGGGACCGAGGAGCCCGGTGGGCGACAGTCCCTGGGGTCGCAGAGAGTCAGACTGGACTGAGCGACTGAGCACACGCGTGACTTGTGCAGAAATTGTCTGATCCCAGATTTTCAATAGGTTTTTTTTTTTTTGAGACAGATTGCTGTTTTCTGTTGTTGCATTTTGCTTTCTTAATTTCGAGTTTCATGTGTTTCTCATGAAAAAAAACCCTGGATAAATGTTGGACAAAGAAGCTACTTCTTACTCATTCCTTAGAGTCAAAAATTATTAAAAATAGAAAAAAAATTGTTGAGACAGATTATCCAAGTGATTAAAGGATTTAACATGAAAGCTTGGCACAATCTTACTAATGATTTTAGAATATTAAAATTGGAATCTGTCAGCTGCCAGGTGCCTAAAGAACAGAGCAAATCACACAGTTAGGCAAAATTTCAGGTAAAATTAACTGCATTTCAACTAATTCATACATAAATTTAATGTATCTATCTGCTGGGCTTAGAGATGGATGGTAGTTGAGAGCACCAGCTTCAGAAATACCCAAGACATCCTGCTTTGCTTGAAGCTTCAAGACAAGCCCTTGGCTGACTGTTGTTCCTTTCACAAAAACTATGTGCCAACATTATCATTCTTGCTGGTGTAAACACAAAATGTGAGAGTCTCTGTTCCAGCACATTTTCACCATGATGTTTTGAAACCACTCCTGTGTTTTTACTTAGCATTCGTATAATGCTTTACGCTGGGAGAACACTTTGAAATTTCCCTTGTCAATAATCTCTCAAGCAACTCAATGAGATAGGCTAGTACTCCTGGCACCGTCTCACACCTGGGGAAGCAAAAGCAGAAGGAGGTTATTGGACTTGAACCAGATCATAATCTTTGCATACAAGAATGAGAGCTAACAGCTCTGGAGTCTCCAGTATGTGGTTCAGCCAGCCGGCTTACGTTCCTCCAAGTCTTGTTACTTGTGTGAACTCGAGAGAACTGTTAGGTCCTTGAAAGGTGCATTTTCAACAGAAAGCAAAGCAGAATTGGTTGAGTTCAGCACTCTCTCAAGAGAAGCACTCTTCTATTGATTAGCTACTATAGAGTTACTTCTCCCCTTCACTCCTTTTTTATATTTTCCATATATAATACAGAAGAAAAACATCTATGGGAAATGAGCCAGATGTTTCAGTTGAAAAAAAAGCTTCTGAAATATCTCTGGAAGGTGTTCATTTTGACAGCTCAAAGTATTAGATTTGGGAGGAAAAGAGCCAAAAAAGAATTTCCTCAAACTAGGAGGCATTCAGAGAAAAGCCTAATAGCAGAAGTGATGAGAAATACTCAAGGGAGAATGTTTTTGTGGTGCAGAAGTTGGTATGGTTAGAGAGAGCATCAGGAAAATTTGGATCAGATAATGCAAATAATTTACACAACTTTTTCATAGATACAAATTAGAAGCTTTATTAGGAAATCAAATGTCCATAATAGAACATTTTTAGCTGCTTGGCAAAAAGGCCTGGCTGAACAAAAGGAATTCAGATGTATTTGGTGACAGCTGATGTGGAATAACTTTTTATAGTACATGTTCTATCATGTGATGCAGTTTGTGAATTTTCTCAAAAAATAGTGACAGTCAGCAGAGGCCTGTGTTTGTGGGTTTAATCTGTAAAAATAAAAGAACAAGGTTCCATGAAAGATGAAATCGACAACTTATCAACATTCAAAATAGAAACAAGTTTCAGTGCTGTTTTAAGGAGGATGAATGAACTGGAGAATTGTTCACCATAAATTTCTAAACCTATGGTACAGAATTTAGAAAATTAAAAATGTAGTTTTGTATTATTTGCTGCCAGAGTTAGAAAGTAGTTCTAAAGAGATTCCCAGGAAGCTATAAGGCAGTCCAAAGACTTCTAGATGAAATGAAAGTCTTTCTTCATTTTTTTTAAGAGTCTTAATTGCAGCAGAAGACTTTCTACATGCTCAGCTTCCTCTGGTCTTGAATGGTCTACCATTCTTTAGGATGCCTGCTGCTAAGTCACTTCAGTGGTGTCTGACCCCTTGCAACCCTATAGATGGTGGCCCGCCAGGCTCCTCCGTCCATGGGACTCTCCAGGCAAGAATACTAGAGTGGCTTGCCATGCCCTCCTCCAGGGGATCTTCCTGACTCAACGATCAAGCTCCATCTCTTATATCTCCTTGACTGGCTGATGGGTTCTTTACCACTAGCGCCACCTGGGAAGCCAAAGTGTTGGCTCATATTCCACCTCCTCTGTGTAGCCTTTATTCCCTACTTACTCCATACTTGAGAGACCCCAAGATCTCTCTGGAGCTTTGTGCTTCACTAGAAGGACTTAGAGATCAGAATAAGTTATTATATTCACAGTTGTAGCTTACTACAGTGAAAGGAGGCAGATTAAAATAAACAAAGGGAAAAAGCATATGTGACAAAAGCCCAGAAGAAACGAGGTGCAAGCTTCCAGTAGCCTGTCCCAGGGGAACTCATGGATGTGCTTAATTCTCCCAGCAATGATGTGTGACCACACATAAAAGGTGTACCCACGAGAGAAGTGCCCCTGAACCTTGGTGTCCAGAGTTTTGATTGAAGTTTAGTACATATGCATGACTGACCTTAACTGCTTGGAGTCCAGCCTCCCAGAGCAAAAACAGGCATTCACTGTAAAGCGCACAGTTACTGTAACTATCTGATCAAACTGGTACTGAGTTGCTCAAGCTTTCAGACATCTAAGAGCACTCTTATAAGGCAGAATATTGCAAGATCTCAGAGCTTAGTTCCCAGGAGCTGGCCCAGGGCCAGAAGCTGGCATTTCTTAGGAATGTGCAGGATTTGAGCAACCCAGGTCTGCTGAGTTATCTCTTTCCCACAAATTTCATACCCATAGCATTGACCTAGGATCTGTTCATAAACTACTCATATTTTTCTGAACATCTACATTTAGATAGCGTTTATGTAGCAGATATAGCAATCGTTGTTAGCTAAATATACCTAACATTTGGAGGATCCAGTGTGGGTTGGGATACACTTAAGGAAACAACCAATTCATCCTGTGTAGGCATGACATACATTTTCATATATTTGTACTAATTTGGTTACTTGAACCTCGTAATAAACTTGTGCAAAACTAGTCAGCAAAGAAATCACCTGAGGCTTAGCTAAATCCAGTTCTTCCTCAGGCTAGTCATTTTCCATCAGTATTACATTCTGAAGAGGATTTAACTCCATCTTCCAAAATATTTGATCATCAATATGATAATTATGTAGTATTCTTGCCTGGGAAGTTCCGTGGACAGTGGAGCCTGGTGGGCTACAGTCCATGGGGTCATAAAGAGTCAGACGTGACTTAGCAACTAAACAGCAGATATATTTTATTTATATAAGAGAGTTGAATCTTCCTCATAATGCCAGGGTTATACCATATTGCAATATAGTCATGGTACAATTTAGTTTTATTACAGAAGAAGTCGGTAAGAACTAAAGTTATTTTCTATTTCTTTCCAACAGACTGACCTTTGCCCATGTACCAGATATTATCATAAATAAGAATAATTAAAACTGACCATCAATTGTTTTCTTCTGTGCTCCAAGTCAGCTGGGGACAAAGCCAGTTACTTCACCTTTGTTCACAATCATGAGTTGAGACAGATTCCCACTGTGTGCGCTTGTGTCGCTGAGCTCACCCCCGTTCCTGTGGAGAGAATGTGAGTGTTGCTCAGAACAGGTCCCGTCCCATCTAACTGGACCCTGGGATGTGTCTTATCCTGATCTACTCTTGGGGTGAGAGCAGTGAGCATGCATCCATGTTGATTGCAGTTGCCCCAGAGAACATCCGTAGGTCTGAAGATACGTAATATCCCATAAGAGTACCCCTTAAGATCTCGGCAGCTGGATGGAGGAACATCATCTCAAGATTATCTCAAGGCTACTCCAGCCGCAATCTATATTGATTGAAATAAAGTCCAGAGGGTCTGGTGGGTCAAGACACCAGCCCTGTCTCAGTGCTGGCTCCTAGCATCGTCCAGCATTATTGGTGAGTCAGCCAGATCCCTTTCACTAAAGTCTTGTCATCTTCAGGCTGATTCCCATCCCTTGCCCTCCTCATGGGAGAGAATGCATCCATAGTTTTCCTCTGAATAGTGCTCCCCTCGGCTTGTCCTAGGATGTTTAGACTGACACCTATCCCCCTACCGTCTCGTGAGGTAGTTTTGTTTAACTCAAAATGTACGCTGCTGCCATCATTACTATGACCTGAGTGCTGCTGTTAGGTGCTAAGTCATGGCCAGCTCTTCTGCAACTCCATGGACTATAGCCCACCAGGCTCCTCTGTCCATGACATTTCCCAGGCAAAAGAGGGCAGTGGGTTGCCATTTCCCTCTCCCGGGGATCTTCCCGACCCAGGGATCACACCTGCGTCTTCTTTTTGGCAGGTGGATGCTTCACTGCTGAGTCGCCAGGGAAGCAATGACCTGAGGGCTGTTTCCACAGTTTCTTCTGCCGGGCCCGGCGAGTGGTGCGGCTGGAGGAGGCCACGGAGCCCCCAGTGCCCCTCCTTCCAGGGATGTGCTGCTCCCCAGGGGAGTCTGGCCTCGCTATGTGGAGCCTGCTGCTCTGTTCTCATCAGAAACCCGTTGTTGTTTCCTGTTTTCCTATTCTGTTGGATAGCTTTCCACCTACAAAAATGAGAGTAACATGTACTGTACACAGCTCACTGTGGCATGTCAGGCAGGCAGCTTCTGTTTTACTGTTACGGGTTGTTGCCACCCTTTAAAATTTCCCAGACGAGGGGGTCCACATTTCTCTATGTTCAGATATGCCCAAGCTCCAGAGAGTCCGTGCAGGTGTGCTCAAGAACCCGGATGCTGCTTCCTGCTTCACTGGGAGAGGGAGGGCTGACTGGCGTTGGGACTGGGGTCATTATCAGTTATAACATCCCACGGACTTGGTCCTGCAGAAGGATGTGCTTTTTACAGGACAGTTTCCATGAAAGAGACTTTTTTACATCTCATATCAAATCTGTTTATTCTGCAGATGGGAGGGAGAGCTGAGAAACAAAATTTTGTGTTCTCTTTAACCTGGTTCTCAGATACTAACATTTAGCAAAGTTGGACACTATTACATTTGAAAACAATGGAAAAGGGCCAAGATTTCTTATAGCTTCTTTGGAGATTTCAGGTGGCAGGACTATTTCATATTACCTTGCCTTGACTTCAGTGGCTGAAATCATTTGGTATGCCTATTATGAAGTAATGTGTAAACCAATCCCTGAAGATAAATGCATTTGAGTCATTTTCATTTTTATAATTACAGTTTTATAATTTCAAGGAAGGAAGTTCTGGGTTCAGAGGTTTCAATCATGTCATCTTTTCTAATTTTACTTAGCAGGTTTATTTCTATAACTGTATTAGTTAGAGAGCTGTGTCTGAATCTAGGGATTTTTCCCATTGAGGTTAGATTATATGAAATTTTATCCCTTTATTTTTCAATACCAGCACATATTTTGGGTTGACATATCAATCACATTCTGTTTTTTTACAAGTTTAGTTACAATGAGAGTTGGCAGCAGTGTGAAGAAGCGACATTTAAATCCCTGAGCTTGGTTCATACATGGCTCAGGAAGTAGGGACTTAGAAAAATTCTCTAGTTGACTCAGGTGAAAACCACTTTTGTCTAAATGAAATATTATATAGTTCATTGATGGCCCCAAATAATAACTGCAATTTTCCCATTTGCTTTCAGGATGTTCTGTGAACAGTGTCTCAGCTCATCTTTTTCGTGGTTGAAGCATCCTAGAGAATAGTCGTTGCGTTTGTGACATGTTACCAGGTGCTTCGATATTTTAATACATGAGAATGGACTCCTATGGTGCCATTAGACTCTGTACAAGCTTTTGGAGAATAGAGATTGTGCCTTTTTTATTATTGTCTTTCTATTTCTTCACACACAGAGCCTGCTGTGTAGTAGATATTTAAGAAAAGTTTGCTAAGTGGGATCAGATCCCCATCCTCGTTAGGGCCGCTCTCTGTTCCGAGTGCTGTAGGTACGTTAGGTCATTTACATAGCGCAAGGCTCTTTAAGCAAGTGCTATTATTATCTCCACTTTTTGGCTGGAGAAACCGAGGCATAGAGAGTTAAGTAGCTTCACCACGAAAGTGGTAGAACTGAGATTCAAACCCAGGTTCTGGGTCTAGACTCGCAAGCTTACCCACTGCACAGCCTACTACTGTTTCTAAGCTGACACGCGAGGTGCTCCATTGACACCGGAGAGCAGCGTGCTGTGTCTCCTGGTGTGCATTGCTGAAGGGAGTCAAAAGGGACAAAGTCTCGTTATAAAGTAAGCACTGGGGATATAATGTACCACAGGACGACTCTAGTTAGTAATACTGAATCGCATATTTGGACGTCGCTAAGAGAGCAGGTCTTGGGCTTCCCTGCTGGCACTAGTGGTAAAGAATCCATCCACTAGAATCCATCTCACAGGAGACCTAGTGAGATGTGGGCTTGATCCCTGGGTCAAGAAGGTCCCCTGCAGGAGGCCCTGGCAACCCACTCCAGTATACTTGCCTGGAGAATCCCGTGGACAGAAGAGCCTGGCAGGCTACAGACCGTGGGGTCTCAAAGAGTCGGGCATGACTGAAGTGGCTGACCACGCACGCACAAGGTCTTAAAAGTCCTCATTGCAAGAAAAGTTATTTTTGTAACTCTGTGTGGTGATGGATGTTAACTTGAAAAAAAAAAAAAAGAAGAGATCTTTGGTAGATCTTTGGCAGACTAAGATTTTCTAAGGCAGGGTCTATTGTAAACCAACTTTTTATCTACATATATTTCTCCCCAAAGTAAAGCTTTATACTGTTAACGTGAGGCTTTAGAACCCATTCTTAACTTTTTGCTATGTGTTTTCCTCACAGTTTCACGTTTAGAATGATGTGACATTTGGACCCATGTGCTGTGGAGTTACTGCTATCTTACTATGTCACAAGGATATCTTGTTGGCCATGGAATCACACCAGGGCTGGCTGACTTGGGGCAGACCAGCTGCCAGAGGCCTAAGCAAAATCCCAAAGCTTTGGACCATGAATGCAATTAATATATAATAAAAAGAAAACTCCATTGGATGGAGTAACTGTCCACACCTTTACTTTTCTTATATTTAAGCATCAGCCACACCCAGAGATAATGCAGAAGTCCTCATTGAAGTAGTTAATCCCGATGGATCCAATTCATCTTTAAAATCTTTTGACATATCAGATTTGAAGACTCCTCCATTCATAATTTCAGTGATGTAGTCTTAAATAATTCAGAAGGACTCTGTTATCTCTTTCAATTGCTATGAAAAAACCAACTACCATAATCTGTCTCATCAATATGGTAAGCATTCACCCATTCATTTACCATTCAGCAAATATATATCAAGAGCCCAGTCTCAATACATAAATAACTGAAGCCAGAGCCATACTGAGAACTTATAGCTCTGCTATGAAAAAACAGCTACTTCAGTTTTAAGGAGTGCTTGTTCTGATCTGTAGAACTATTTAGGAAATAACTTCGAGGTTCATATAAATATAGCTCTGAAATCTGTACGAAGACCATGCTTGCAAAATTCCTGGATCTGTGTCTGCTCCTCTAGGCCACAGCCATTTCTTTTACTTCTCTGCTCATAATTGAACTGGCGTATTTATACATGGGCTCCATCATTAAGCCTAGGACAGTCCGGGTGGGGAACCAATCATGTTTAGTCAAGACTGAGAGTGCTCTGAAATGAAGAAGAACAAGGCAAGCAAAAAAGTGAGAACCGAAAGCATCACTTGGGGAAATGGACGATGCGTGAGCTGAAGGAAAGAGGAGGAAGGTGATTCCGCTGAGGCTGTGCTCAAGGAGGAATGTATAGCGGGGGGGGGGGAATGTCAGCTCGGTCCCTTTCTCCCCCGTGCCATCCCCACCCCGGCCCTTGGCCCACTCCTTCTGATTGGGTGGGCTTTCTCTAACCTTGACGATTGGGAATCTATGAGATTTTTAGAGGCAGGAAAAGTACATTAACAGTGAGGTTAGTTTTCTTCTGAGAAGCACTAACCCGTGCTTGTATTTTATTATTTATGTTAATGAGTTATTGAATGAAATCCTTTGACTAGTAACGGTACAGGAGAAATAATACACTTTCTGTACATCCTTCCTTTTAACCTCTTTCTTCTTCAAATATGATGATGTATGGTGTACATGCCTCCATGTCTGTTCCTACATGCCTACATGTAGCTGCATGAGGCCTACTCTGGGGAGATGTATTGTTTGCAGTCTCCTTCCTGTAATACTTGCAGTTTCCACAGAGATGCCTACTCCGTGGGGAGATGTAATATTTGCCGTTTCCTTTGTTACCTTAATCTTCACATTTGTTGTATTCTTAGTTTTAGAATTACTTGTGTTGAATGCTTATGGTCAGTCCTTTCACCTTCGTCTTTCTTGGTATTGATTGGTTGGCTACAGTTGGTTTTCTAGCAGCTTGCTTGAGAAGAGCCTATGAGTATCACATTCTTCTGTTGTCGTTCAGTCGCTAAGTCGTGTCCAGCTCTTCACAGCCCCGTGGACTGCAGCACTCCAGGCTCATCTGTCTCATGACGGACATAGATCTTGCCTACCTGCACGTTCAGATGTTTGTCTGAAGCTACCACGGAAGGTTGAGTATTTAATCCTTGATTTGCCCTTGCTTTTTTTGACTGTATCTTTATGTCCCCCCACTCCCGGTCGAGACATTTGAGATCACTTTGTATTTTCTCTTTGTAAATTGCCTGGATGCGCTAAGATTCTACCTTTATACTCCAGTAACTTTACCAGGATGTGTCTTGTTACCTATCCTGACAGGCACATGATGGGCCGTTTGGTATGGAGATTCAGGAAACTCTTCTTGAACGGTTTGTTCAAATAGTTATTCTTTTGAATTGTTTCAGTATTATTCTTTAGCATCTCCAATTATGCCTAGTTTGCATTTGCTTTGACTACTGTCCATAATCATTTTCCCTCTAACCCTCTGAAACTTTTATTTCCTCTGTATTTTTTCACCCTATTACTTCTTAAATTCCTAGCAGTGTTTTCCACGGTGTTTATTTGCTCAGTGATTTTTGGTTGTTTCACTGATGGCTCTTACCCTCCTTTCTACTTATTTCCCAAGTTCTCTCAGCTCACATTTTAATTTCTTCTGTTACCTAAGCGGCAACTCTCTTACCTGAGTTTTGCATTTCTATTTTGAGATCTTTCTTCACAGAGGCGATGTTTTAGTTTGTAAGGGTGGTCATAAACGATGTTTCACAGGCTGAGTGGTTTAAACAATGGAAATTTACTTCCTCATACTTCTGGAGGCTAGAGATCTGAGATCCATGTGTTGATTTCTTCTGAAGCCTCCTTCCTTGGCTTATGGATGGCTATCCTCTCCTTCTGTCTTCGCAGGGCCTTTCCTCTGTGTTCTGATATCTTCTTATAGGACATCATTCATATTGGATTAGGGCCCACCCCAGGGATCTAATTTAGCTTTACCGCTTTTACGATCTTGTTTCCTGATACAGTAACATTCTGAGGGACTGGGGCTTAGGTCTCATATGCATGAATTTAATGTGGGGTGATGCAGTTCAGCCCATAACAGGTGATTATTTTGTCATACATTTAAAGAATTCTTGTTACATTAGTTATCTCCTTTTTGGGCTACATTTTCTGGTTAGCCATTCTTTAACGGTAAAATTTACTTTTTTTTCCCTTTTTTTTTTTTTTACTAGTTGTATTTTCATATTGATTCTTTGAGAATTTCTTTTATAGTGTTCATCGAATGAGTTGAATTTTCCTAAATTGTCTTTTTGTTTAAGATTTCTGTGGGGAGTGGGGTGGCGATGGGTGGAAGTGAGTAGGTATGCATGGTGGTCTTCTGAAGGCTCCTTTCTTCTCCGCCCATGGAGACGGAGTGCTTTCCACAAATGAGTCACTGGGGGTCTTCCTTGTTTCTTAAAGTGAAATAAAATCACTTAGGAGACTTCATTTTGTCAACTTTCTTACTTCCACTTCTGCACCTATTTTCAAACACCAGGTATATAGCCTTTGTTATTCAATGTTTTCACTTTCAGAAAGTTTTTTTTTTCCCCAGTACTTTATAAGATTTGTATCATTGGGCCTGTCAGCACTCTTAGCATTTCCTCTGCCTGACATCCTGTGTAGCTTTTGCTTTATTTCTGCTAATTTTAGAAGGCTCTATGTATGTTTACGAGTCAATAGATTATGCATTTCTTTTATTTTTACTGAAAATAGAGTTTTAAGTTGTTGGCTTTTTTTTCCTTGATTTTTAGGATGAGAAATGGAAAGGTAATTCTTACTTAGCCAAGTTTACGATGGAAGTCAACCAGTAATTTACTGAGTGATTACTCTCTGCCAAACTCAGAGCTCAGTACTGCATATGCATTAAATCCAATTTAATTCTTATCCGAGTGGTAAGAAACAGGATGATAAATATTAAGGTTTAGCTCTTTTATCTCCATTCTCTCTCCCTTTCAGAGTGTTATGTTGTTGCTAGAGCTGAAAAGTTATTCTTCACTCCTCAGACTTGCTTCCAGCTCAGGTGTATGTGTGCACTGATGCGCCTCCACACTATCTGGAATCCAGAGCTGAAGTCCACACACTGCTGCTGCAGGCTCTGCCGGGGAGGTGTTGTCACTTTGCAACAGTGATTGCAGGATTTCTGTGGAGAGTAGGGTGTGCCATCCACTGCCTGGTGACGAGTTTCCAAAGCCTACAGTTGAGGTAGCAGCTTTGGGTTTCTAGAACCTAGCCCAGGTGGCATGGGGTTAGCAGTTGGGACAGTGGCTTCCTGATCCTCTTGTTTCGGGATTGTGCCAGAGGCAGCAGCTCTCGTGGGGGACCAGGGGCGTGGGCTTGTCCCCGTGGTCCGGAGCACGCACCGCAAGCCCGTCCTCCCCGGCTCCTGTAGACCCCTAGTTCTCTGCACCAAACCTGTGTCTGACGGTGCCAGCCCCGAAGGTTCTGATATCTGAAACTGAGCGATGACTGGCAGATACTTTCATCTCCATCTTACAGAGAGGGGAAAATCACCTAACTACGTGGAACTAGGATTTAATCCAAGTTTGTTTCATTCTATAATCTCTCACCTATCCATTAAGGTTGACTGATCACAGATATCAAACATTTGCATAGGCTTTCTCAAGAATGTTAAATTTGTTGCCTGAATAATTCTCACAACAATCCTTATAAGCCAGATATTTTTTAAAAAGTTATCTTTATTACGTATGTCAGGGACTAGGAAACAGAAAGGCTGGTGAACTTTCCCACGGACACACAGGTCTGCTCCAAAGTTCAAGTTCTTAGTGGCTCGGCTGCCTCCATCTCAAAAACAAGGTTTGTCTTTATCCTACATTCTGAGGTTTCATTTTTTAAGTTACTTTTGAGATTTAGTTTTAACTCTATGTACAGATGTTCGATATTAGCTTTATTTTTTATAGACTCATCAGTTTGGTCCTATTCAACTTCTTCCTACTAGAATGTTCTGAATAGCTCCTTAATATGTTGCCAATGTAATGGAAATGGTACTGTCATAGAATTATGGAATATCAGGATTAGAAGAAGACCTATTAATTAGTTCAAGGACTTGAATTCTCTCTATGATGTTTTTGCCTATTTATCAGTTAGCCTGCGAGGTTGAGTGTTTCTCCAGACATCCATTTCATCTCCACCCAGGATCTAGCAGTAAAGTCTAACTAAAGTGAAAAGTGAAAGTATTAGTCGCTCAGTAGTGTCTGACTCTTTGTGACCCCATGGACTGTAGCCCTCCAGGCTTCTCTGTCCACGGGATTCTCCAGGCAAGAATACTGAAAGTGGGTTGCCATTTCCTTCTCCAGGGGATCTTCTTGACTCAGGGATCGAACCTGAGTCTCCCAGATTCTTTACCATCTGAACCACCAGGGAAGCCTAACTAAGACTGAACTAAATCTGCGTTGTTATGACCCCATTCATTTACTCTTGTAAATACATATCAGCTGTTATATCTATTTTATATCAAGATATTCAAATACAGTCATTCTGGAAGATTCCTGGAATCTTCTCTTCTCTTTAGGTGACTTATTTTCAGCTCCTTCAACACATTTTCAGGATTTCCATTGGATTCGACATACAGATTGCTCTGAATTTATTTGAACTGAACACAGATTTAAAGTTGTATGTGATTGGAAATGAATGACCGAAGACTTCACCACTCTTGTCTTGGATATTGTATCCTTTGAAGAGCGACCTTGCACTACTGAATCACATTGAAACCACAGTCAGTTAAATCTGTCACCCTTTCTGACTCTTGCATCTATTAGGATTGTCTCCTCCGTCCTACCTTCTTTGGGGTGTCCCACTTGCTCTCTCTGCTCCAGCCATAGTGGCTTTCTCTCAGCTGGTTGTTGCGTCCTGGCCACGCCTGAGTAGGGCCTTTATATAAGTGCTCTCTCTGCCAGGCTCAGAGAAGGCAATGGCACCCCACTCCAGTACTCTTGCCTGGAAAATCCCATGGATGGGGGAGCCTGGTGGGATGCAGTCCATGGGGTCGCTAAGAGTCAGACACGGCTGAGAGACTTCACTTTCACTTTTCACTTTCATGCGTTGGAGAAGGAAATGGCAACCCACTCCATTATTCTTGCCTGGAGAATCCCAGGGATGGGGAATCCTGGTGGGCTGCCATCTATGGGGTCACACAGAGTCGGACACGACTGAAGCGACTTAGCAGCAGCAGCAGTCTATGAAGATATTTGGGATTCATGTCTGTGTCACTGAGAATATTTGCCAATGTCATTAACAAATTTTGTTAGCATGCCATTCATGCTCTTATCCAATTGATGGCTAGAATCCTTTATCTCTTAATACTGGAGAGATTCAGTACTTAATACCTTAATACTTCAGGCTGATGTTAACCCTCTGAAATATGTCCATTCAGATAAGATTGAATTCACTTTGCCATATGACCATTCAATTCACATTTCTTTAGTATGTCTATATGATATCAAGATAGACATTAATTCCATTTTTTGGATTCTGAAAAGAAAAAAAAGCTAAATTCTACTACATTTCACTGAGATATCTTGTCTTCTAAGCTTTCAAAAATTAGTCTAGCTTAATTTAGCAAACATGCAGCTGGCTTCTAGTAAACATGATTTCTTTTTCTCAATTCTTACTAATTTTAAATAGAATCTTGCTTAAGATTATGCTCTATAATATACATATGTATAAGTTTTTCACAACCATTTGAGAATGAGGAAGAATCACAAAGAACATTTTTTAATGATTATATGTTTATCACTCTCAAGACACTTATCATTAACATGCTATCTAATATGTGATTCATATTCAAATTTTCCCCACCATCACAGTGATGTTCTTCAGAGCAAGATCTAAATAAGGCTGATATGTTGCATTCAGTTCTTGTGTCTCTTTAGACTTCTTTAATCTGGGGGTTTTCCTGCCTTTTGCACACTTTGCGACACTGAAAATTTTTGAAGAGTTCAATCCCGTTGTTTTTTGGAATGTTTCTCAATTTGGATTCATCTGATCATTTCTTCATGATCAGATGCTGGTTAAACATTTTTGGCAGAAATACCACTTGGGGATTGTTCTGCTCAGTGCATTACATGAGGGGACGTGCAATGTCCATTTGTCCTATTGTCAGTGATTTTAATTTGATCTGGTTAAGGTGGTGTCCACCAGGTTTCTCCTCTGTGAAAGTAACTTTATCCATTTGTCCTTAAAAAGTCCTTTGTGGAGTGATGTCTTGACGTCTGCTCTTTTTCTGTTTTTGAAATGAGACCTTCATGTTCTCCACAATCTTTCCTTTTAGTGACTTTTCAGGAATGTTCACATGTAGCCTCCATGACAAAGTTGCTGGGTGCCTGCTGGCGGTCACTCCCTGGGGAGAGGAATATTAACTCCAGGGTATTCTCTACCAAACTCTTTACCAAATCTGAGCTTCATTTCTCTCTTGCCAATGTCTGTTCCATGGTATCACCCTGAACAGTCTCTCTGAAGATCCATCTCTTTTGTGCAGCAATTGTAAGCAACAGAATTGAGCAGGTTTCTTTTCCCTGTGTTATATGTTAACATTTCACTATGGGCTCAAGCCACTCTTCCTTTCTTGATGTGTCCCATCCATCCCTTTCCGTTATTTTACCAGTCGTTTTGTTACCGCTGTCTTTGGCACACTTTCTTGAAAGGCAGAATATAAAGCATTGCACTTTGATTATTAGATGCTATTTTGGAAGTATGTGCTATGCTTACCCTGGTGAGGCTTATATTCTGGGCACTATCCTTCCATTGCTTGGGACCAAGGGCAAAAACACTAGATTTGTCGCTGATTCAGTAGTTTTCTTGGGAACTTGGCTTAGTCCTCTTTTACCCTTCTCTTCTGCCTTGCGTTCAGTGTCACCATTTTAACTGGAATTGCTTTTGCAAAGATCACCCAGCAGTCATTTTTGGCTGTATCTTACTGGACAGTTTATACACGTGCTCCTGTTGACCCCCCTGTCTTTCTAAAATTTCTCTTTCCCATGCTTTCCAGACAGCACACTCATCTGTTCTCTGGTAAGTCAACTAACCATTTCTGCTCCACTGTGACTGTAAGTTTGGCTAACATGTATTAAAGTAATAGTCTCTTAAAATCTTGGCTGAAATGTATTATTGCATATATGTTTAAGTATTTTTTGTTTTACTTAATTGTGGAATCTTTTAATAGGACAAAAGCCCTCAAAAGGACTCATCAGAAATTTGGTATGACGTCAAAGAAACACTGCACCAGAGCTAACTGGGCAAGGAAGACTTTATTCTAGACTATTGCAGGAGGGGAGAGAGACTGAACTCAACTCTGTTGAAACAAAAAGTGAGAGGGTGTTTCAACTCTGAGTGGAACTCCTGAAAAAGTACCGGAGGACATCAGAGGGAAGTTTGGTCAGTGGGATTAGTCCACCGCTGTTGGCTAATTGTCTCTTGTCCAAATTAGGCTTCCCCTCTCCCACAGAGACTAGGAGACAGAGGTGCTGTCTTTCTTAATGATGACATTTCAAAAGGATACCCTCCCCCCAGGTCCTTGAAAAAGAAATCCCTGGGTTATAAAACAGGCAGGCAGCTGAGAGAAGAGTTACCTACATTTCAAAGGAGCAGAGAAAAAATTTGCATTTACAGTACAAGTGTTTTTTTTTTAAGTAAATGGCCTAAGAAAAGGGAGGTCAGGGGCCCGAAATTCAGGAAGACACCCGTCTGAGGTTTAGTCAGGCCGAGGGCACGTCTGGGCCGTTTTGATCAGTGCGGAGTAATGGCTTCCAGCATACCTGCCAATGCAGAAATCATCATTGACTCTGAGTTTTGAAGGAAGCTCACATCCGGAGGTCAAGATGGAGAAGTGAGCCGTCCACCTGAAGCGCATCTGAAAAGGAGTCCAGCATGTGGGCAGAGACAGGAGTTCTGTGCTGGGAGACGGGGGCGCCAGGGCTCCGAAACGCAGCTGTACTGATTTTGTTTCTGCCCCATGAGAGGCTTTCACCTTGCCTCTCTGCATTCCATACACAAAGAAGGTATGTTTATATCTTCTAATTAGTTTAACTGTGGGTCCAGAGCCTTTGAGGCTGAGGAGAAGCACAGTGATTCATTCGCACACTCCACACCTCCTGCTCCCCTCATCACTTCCTGCTGTCCTTTATATGGAGTTTTAATATGACCTTCCTGCCTCGGTATCAGCTTTCCCTGTTTAAATCCTGGTTTGTGCTGTAAAGCTCTTACATTGAGGTTGCAGGTTTATTATTCTAGTTTTTGTTCAAATGACTTTGAAGCATTCTGTAGAGAGAGTTAAAAAATAGTAAATATTTTAAGTGGTTTAGGATTTTTATGGTATTCTTTAATTTTTTCAAAGATTTGATCTTTGTCCTTCTTTATGAATTTCTGAGTCTGATCTTATTTGACAAAATAGTTAATCTCCCTGATTTTTGCTAACCTACCATTATCTCGAGCATCTGATGGGTGTGTAATTGCTCACTGTATTAGTTTGGAGTCCCCCAAAAACAGAGGTTATGCAATTTGGAAAGATAATTTACTATTCTCTGATTCTTCATTTCCACCCAGATGCTGGCCCTTGTCTAAATTCAGAACTCGTCTAAATGCCGATCAATGGACATTGTGGGGCTTGTTTAAATGTGAACAAAGTCTAAAAATCTAACATGATGGTAATCCATTTCCTTACAGTCTGAGGACAAGCTGAAGTCTTGTGCAGAGTGATGCATCACTGGCTTAGCAAACACTGTTTTCCCTCCGTCTTTAAGTCGCCAGATGTTAACAGGTTGCTCAGTTTCTTTGTTTCAAAGTCTTTGTTCTAGATTCTTTGTTTGAGATCAATACACAGAAGTAAATATCTAACCAAGTGATATTTTAAAAAGTTTTGGTAACACTGAGTTATGACTCAAATCATTAGTGAAAAACCAGGGATCAGTAGGTTTTTTTATTAATAACTAGCCTATTGCATAGATAGCAGTCCTTGTTTTGGCAGGCATCTCAAGAATAGGAAAGCTCATTCAAAATACTTTTTCTGTGTGAAATTGGAGACTTGATAATGAGCATTGGTAGGAGTAGACTGATTTCAGGGAGACCTTATCTGTGAGCTAATCTATAGAATTTAGGGTCTGTTAACACTAATTGCTAATAGCAATTAGCATGGTTTACTTATGCTATTTCATTTAATGCTTCCCCACACCCTACACTGTGGATGCCATCTCTATTTTACCCATTCACAATCTAAGTTTGAGAGGCTGAACAACTGTTCTCAAATCTACTTAACCAGAATTAGCTAGAACATTTTAGATACTTAATAAATAGCTATCACATGTCAACCTCTTCTATCCCAAATAAGAGATCTACAAAATGTGTTGCTGAGCTAGTGTTTAAGTCCAGTCCCCACAACTGAAAGAGGTATGATTATTACCCCCATTTTACATGTGTGTAAACTGAGTGCCAAAGAGGATAAAATTGAGGTTAAACAGCTGGTAAAGGCCAGGGTTACGACTGACCCCAAGAATGATAACTCTAGAGCCAGAACTCTGACATCATGCTGACCCATAGGCTGGGGTCTCCAGCGGTGTCAACAAGGCGCTTGCAGAAATGAAGGAAGCGCTCATGATCACAGCTGTGTGGGTGTCCCTCCCTGTCCCCTCTAAGACGGACTGGGCTTGGGGGTGGGTGCTGGGAGAGGTTTCTGCACACAGCTCTGTGCCAGGTGTTTCGCAGTCCTCAGCTGCTCCTGAGTCCTCCCCAGGCTGGCCTGTTTCCAAGGAAACATGAAAAGGTGTTGGAGATTTGGATATAATATGCTGATCCTTATTGACAAGAAAAAAGGTAAACACTTTGCCGTTATCTCCTCTGCTCAGACATCGTTTCCTGCTGCTCTAGCCCCCAAAGAACCGGGTCTTAGGGCAGCTGGTCAGTGGGGCTCCCCTCGCCTCTTGTACTAACCTGGAGGGTTATGACTCAGGGCTTGTTCTAATCTGAGTCTTTGCTTTCTGTATCATTCATACATCACCAGGTTATTGGCTCTTCAGTTGAAAGAGCCAATCAGATGGTTCCATCTGATTTTGGCTGTGGGTCTTCTGTCTTTTAGTAATGCACACTGTTTCACATCAGCCCGGCTCTTCACGCGAACTAAGACAGTGTTTGTTCATTGCATCCTAGGTTGCTACTTAGCATCGCGGCATAGTGGTTACAGGTGTAGATGCTGGTGCCTGGCTTCTTGGGTTCAAAGCCCGCTGCCCCATGATAGTTTGTCCAAGTTATTTAAACCCTTAGCGCCTCGTTTCCCCTGCCAACAAAATGAGGATGGCACAGGAATAGTACTTATATCACAAGATCTCAGTATGATCATACATTTAAAGTGCTAAAGAGCAGTACTGCGAATCATGTTACCTTCTAAACATTCTGATCGAATGGGGTAGTACTGAGAATGTATGGAGGAATATAATTAATATATAAAATAATTCCTTAATATAATTCCTTAAGATTTAGCAAATATTAATTGAAGATCTCTTGTGTGAGACATCATACTGATCAAAAAAGTTTGTGCCCTGAAGGATGTTGCAATTTTAAAGAAAGATAACTTATCAACATGTTCGAGATTCACACGCCTGATAAGAACTAGGTTTTATGAAAATACAAGGAAGAGAGAGAGGAGTTGCTTCCTGTTGGTACAGTGAGGAAGGCATCATTAAGCAGGATGGGAGAGTTCCCACTGATGGTATTTAGGCTTTGGTGGAAGATACCACTGGCAGAGGAAACCATGTGTGCAAAAGCATGAAGCAATCTGTATTCAGGGGGTGATCCATTCTGATAGGCGTCCCGAGGGAGAGTCTTGAAAGCCACTTGCGTCGATAGAGAAACTATGGCCGTGGGGAATTAAAGGCGACGGGCACACACGGGATGCGGGTGTGACCAGCCGGTTCCCGGACCGGGGGCTCCAGACCCTTCTCCTCATCTCTGCTCCCGTTCTCCTTTCCTTTCTGCATTGCCAAGAGTTTTTCTTCTTGCTCATCTTTTTTTTTCCCATTCATCACTTTAGCTTGCTTTATGGTTTGATGTAATCTTAATGTTATCTCTTTGGACGCTTTCAGCTTCAACAGCTGATGCCAACCGCTCAACTTCCGGGCAGCTAATATTCCCATTCCCTGGGGGAGTTGATCTTTTCCCGTCAGGACGAGGCCTGGGCCCCGCCAGCCCACAGACTGATCGCTCTGGGTCGGGCGCTGCCCTCCGTCCCCTGGCTCTGACTAGGCGTGGCAGGGTCTTGTGATCTGAAACAACCTCCTCAGCACCCAGGGCAGCTTCCCTTAGGCCCGATGTGGGCTGACGGAGAGCTGAGGCTTGCTCTGGCTAAGGTGCTCGGGAAAGTCATCAGGCTTACAGATCGTCACGTGAAGAAGTCACAGAGCAGTGCTGTTTGAAGTCATGAGAATGGATAGCATTGCTGAAGAAATAACTTTATAAAGTGTAGATAACGTTTGGGGGACGGCTATGTTTAATGAGTGGGAGGAGGCCGAGCTTTAAAAGTCTGGGCTGCGGTGGTGGAAAAGACAGCCCCTGCTCCTGATCAGGGTGGGTCACAGGGCCGCACCGGCTCTCTCTGCGGCTGCCCTATAGGTCGGGGAACTCCCGGCAGGAGAAGGAAGGAAGCTGGCAAATCTACTTCTTGCCCTTCGTCCTCATCAAGGACAGTTTTGAGAAATAGTTTCATGGGCTTTGTGGAGACAACTGGAGGGACTGAGCCACCAGCTGTGTTTGCTCTGAAGCTGCGGCCAGCACAGTAACACATCCCATGTTTTTGCTCTCTCTCATTTCCTCTATTACTGCTTTTTCACTTTATTTTTTTAAAGAAAATTATTTATTTGGCTGCCCTGGGTCTTAGTTGTGGCGTGTGAACTCTTAGTTGGGGCATTTGGGATCTAGGTCTCGGACCCACAATCGAACCTGGGGCCTCCCTGTATTTGGAGGGGGAAGTTCTAGCCACTAGACCACCAGGGAAGTCCCTCCCCTTATTTTTGGGTTTCCCTTCTTTATTCCCCAAAGCATTAGGTAATATGTTTTTCCTGGGGCTCCATTTTCAAGGGAACCCGGGTTGAAACACCTTCATGAAATATGTCGATGATGGCTCAGCACAGCTGACACCCAAAGCTAATAAGTTAAACTCTCCTCTGGGGTTTCCCAAGGTGTGGGCCTTGGACCAACAGTGTCAGCATCATCTAGGGATTTGTTAAAAAATGCAAAATTCATTAGAAATTCTTGGGCTTTGCAAAGAACCTTGCGGTACCTATTGAATCAGAAATTCCAATTGATTTTAATGCATGCTAAAGTTTGAGAACCACTGCAATAGTCTAGGAGTGGACAAAGTCTTGTCTGTGAGCCAGCTGTTTGTTTTTGTGGATATTTTGTTGAGACACAGCCACTCATTTTTTTACGTGAAGCCTGCAGCAGCATTTGTGCTACAAGGCAGAACTGAGTAGCTGAGACGGCCTGAAGTATTTACCATGTAGCCCTTCCGGAGATGGTTGGCCAGCCCTGCTCTACCTCAACCCCGTCCTTCTGTTCCCTGGGGTGAGTCACATCTTCTCCGGAGTGAGTGGTTTTCTTCCCCAGACTTGTTGGTGCCAGTGTCCTTGTTGTTGCGCTCCTGCAACTTACCTGCAGACTTCCCTGGTGGCTCAGTGGAAGAGAATCCGCCTGCCAATGCAGGAGACACAGGTTCGACCCCTGGGTCGGGAAGATCCCCTGGAGAAGGCAAAGGCAACTCACTCCAGTTCTGGTCTGGAGAATTCCATGGACAGAGGAGCCTGGCAGGAGAACTCCATGGACAGAGGAGCCTGGCAGGAGAACTCCATGGACAGAGGAGCCTGGCGGGCTACAGTCCACGGGGCTGCAAAGAGAGCTGGACACGATTTAGCGACTAAACATCAATAGTAACAACTTAATTGCATTTCTATCAACCAATGTCATATGAATTCAATAAAGAAGTGGGGATTTGGGCTTTTGTCTTCATGAGAACTAAGTTGCAGCCTCAGATATGGAGGAACTGAATATAGGGAAGGACAACAGTAATTTGTAGACAGATTATCTAGTGCATGGAAGGTGGGTGCCCCTAGTCCCTGAATCGTTCAAGCTCAATGGTACATATATATATATACACACGCTGGTTTTGTGCTGAAGAAAATGGCTATAGAAAGACATTCACAGGGCAGCTCAAGTGCTAAGGCTGTCAAAATCTGGAGGGGGGGATTTAGGAGGCATCTAGCCATGTTGCTCTCACCTGAGTATTTTCACCAAGTCATGTGAAGAAAAATCTGACAACAATTGTAACAATTGTGCCATGAAACCATCTTTAGGATCACCTCTCAGGATAGATACAATCAGTCATCTGCCTGAGACAGTCTTTAACTAAAGGTCAAACAAGTTTTCCTAGACACCCTGGAGAGAAATATTTAAAAACTCAAATCAAATCGTTGTCTGCGATGTTAATGGTATTGTTTTGAGTACTTAAGTGCTTACATCTTCTTTTTCTGAACTTAGCACCATGTAAATGGCCGTCTTATACTATGTCACCTGCTAAGTGATCTTCTGTTTTCCTGTATTCCAAGTCTGAAAATGATATTAAAACGTTCACTTACCTGCAGACCGAGCCCGCTGCCTCTCCCGTGCCTTTCTGGTGTGCTGTTTCAGACCTGCTCTGTCTCTGTTCTCACCGGCTCTGAGGGTCTGCGTGGGCTTTCCTGTCTTCTGGCCTCTGGTTTCAGCAGGGCAGAGGGCAGTCTGAAGTGGGTGGGGCATTGTAACTCAGCCATCACCCCAAGGGGCCCCCCAGCTGACCACAGACCCCGGGCCTGTCCTGTCTCCTCACAGCACGGGGTGGTAACAGATCTCTTCTAAACAGATTCCCTATTATTCATTGTGTCTGCTCACACCATTGTACACACGTACCGAACTTTCCTTAGATTACCTAATCTGAGCGCCATGTATCTTCTGCCAAGAGACTGGGCGATACCCCACTTTGTTTGTCATTTAGCCCATAAAAGCACAATGCATAGCTAAGATATTATATTTGAAAAGAGAAAAGGGTCGTAGAAATCATAGGTTTTCTTACCTTTTATTCCTTTCTAACTTTCATGTTGGGATTTGAGAGTGTCTGTTTCTTACTCAGCCTCAGACTTTCCTGCTGTTTTCCCAACTTAACTTTGAATCCAGGCAGAACCTCAAAGTCCCAGGGATGACTTTGGAGACGGGAGGGGACGAGAGCTGGGTGGATGAGGCCCAGGACCCTGCATCGAAGCTTCACCAGAATAGCTCCCTTTTCATCTGTTCTCTAGGTTGAGCTTCTTTGTAAGAATAAGTTTGCAAGTTTCATAAAAGAATTCTGTTTAAAATGTGTGAGAACCAGTGGGTTAAGGGATGGAATGTTCCCTCTGAAGTGTAAATCATTGATCAGAAAGGGCTAACACCTTATTGACCATTACCGATTAATTAGTCAGAATCACTCCCCAGTAGGGCCTTGGGCTGTGTAGATCTGGGTTGAACTCATTGGTCCTCCTGTTTTCAGAGACTCAAGGAAGGAGGTATGGTCACACTCAGGAGAAAAGCTGAAAGGACACGGGTGAGATCCCCATGTGAGGACAAAAATGTCCC
The DNA here is from genome assembly GCF_023699985.2 of Odocoileus virginianus. NCBI lineage: Eukaryota > Metazoa > Chordata > Mammalia > Artiodactyla > Cervidae > Odocoileus > Odocoileus virginianus. The sequence goes on from NC_069695.1 coordinate 738,351, forward strand.
ATACCTGTCTTGTCCTGACTCTTAGAACGGCTAGCCTGTTGCGGACACGGGGCTGCATCAAAGGCAGCAACAGTCTCAAGCAGAAGCGGTGCCTGATGACTGGCACTTGAGCAGCTTGTTATGAAGAAAGAAATTGGTTGGAGCTAATCGTTATCTAGTCAAATCAGTCAATCCTAAAGCAAATCAACCCTGAATATTGGTTGGAGGCCTGATTCCAAAACTGACGTTCCAGTACTTTGGCCACCTGATGCAAAGAGCAGACTCATTGGAAAAGACCCTGATGCTGGGAAAGACTGAGGGCAGGAGGAGAAGGGGATGAGGTGGTTGGAGGGCTTCATTGCATCGATGGACACGACTGTGAGCAAGCCCTGGGAGGTAGTGAGGACAGAGAAGCCTGGCGTGTGCAGTTCGTGGGGCCGAACAGCAGTGATCGCTGTGCCTGAAAGCTGGAAGCCATCCCCTAGGCCTTCTCAGCCCCACACCCAGCCCGCCACCAGCTTTAGAGGTTCTCCTCTGGAATATCTCTCAGTGTCTGCTTCTCTCCACATCGCTTGCTTTGCCTTGGTTATTCTTCCCTCTTGTCCCCCAACTTAATTTTTCAGCATCGGTTAAACGACTTCAAAGAAGTCTTCTCTAAATCTTCAAGTTTAAACCAGTCCCCCATTATGCTCTCTTATTATATTCTTTAGTTTGCCTTCAGCCTTCTCGACGTGAGTTTTAGTTATAAATCTACTTGTGGTTATGGATTTTAGTATGCAAATGCCTCAGTGCTTTCGCTTTATGAGGAAGTTTGACTCCGCTGGTTACCCTTGTATTCGTGGCACAGAGAACAGTATTTGGCGTATAGTAGGTGCTCAGTAAATGTTTATCAGATGGGTGGGTTAATCCTCACCTCGCTCCCGTTTACCCAAGCCCCCAGACTGTGTTCTGTCACTTCCTCCTTCTGTCTCTCAAACCCCTCTCCTCCTGCTCCTTCCCGCCGCCTGCAGTGTGACTGCTGTAGCTTGGGTCCCACATTTCTCAGCTGGAGACTGTAGCCGCCTCTGTGCCGGACTCCCTGATTCCGCTCCTGCCCCACGCCCGGGCACCCTTCACACGGCAGCTGGGGGCTCCTCTCCCCATGCCCTCAGTACCATGCCCAAACCCTTTAACCTAGCCGAAGAGCCTTCTTGATCAGACGTCTTCTTCCCCTCCAGCCGTGTCTCCTGTTTCTCTTCTCCGGACATGCAAAACTGACTTCTCAATTTTGGCTCCTATTTCTTTACTTTGAACTTGTGCACGGGCTGTTTTTAAAGTCTCAAATCGTTCTTTCTTCATTTCTCTCCCTCCTTTCCTCTCTCTTCTCTTCTTTCTTTCCACGGCTGGCCCTTGTTCTTCCTTGAGGGTTCTCTTGGATGTCCCTTCTTTGGAGAAGCTTTCTTGGGTCCGGTCACCGTGTCTGGGCGTCAGAGTCCCCTCTAGGGCTCTGAGAATCCCCTGTGTATTTCCCATCACAGCTCTGTTATGCTGTCTTCCCTTGGCCTATTCACGTCTCTCTGTCTGTCACTAGATGGTAAAGTCTTGATAGCAGGTACCAAGCTGGCCTTACGCACATATCAACACTACCCAGTGCTGGGTACACAGGAAGTGCTTAATACACTCTCGTTAATGAAGGAAGGAAGGCTTTGGTGAACAGGGCTCAGGGTGTTGTGAGATGATAGAAGTAGACAGCTGTGACGGTTACTAAGGTATCTGTTCATCTATTATTTTCTCACCACATTTCTCTTTCCTATTTTTACAAGCAGGTATCCAGACCTTGTAATTCCTTCCCTCAGAGGAAGTTTAAAGTGGGTGTTGCTCAGTAGAAGTTTAAAGAAAGAAGGAACTGATGGAAGCCAAGGGAGGTGCTTATCTTTTTTAGAAGCCAGAGCTCTTCGAAGAAGTGATGCTGCATGTCTGGGAGAGGGAACATAAAGAGGGACGTCCTTTGGAGGGGAGTGTGAGAGGAAGGGGGACAGTCTCCTAAAGTGGGAAGAATCTCTGAATCCTGAGCGTTGGATTCTCTTACGGTCATGAGAAAATGCCAAGACCTCAAGGGGAAAGATCTGAGAGTATATGTAAGACGTGAACCTGCAGGGATGTCAGCATCTCCGGAGTCACTGGCCATGACCTTTGGGGGCCTCAGACTTAGGGGTTGTGCAGGGAAATCAAATCAGATCAACAAGCAAAATGACTATATTAAATATATTGTTAACATAGTTAAAATCTTTTTCTGTTAATGAAGTTCTTTTAGGGCTTTAAAATTTTAGTATCCTGCCGTGTTTGCTCTGGGTTTGTTGTTGTTATTGCTGTTGTATGGGGCCTTTCTGATACAATGGGCTTGCCCTATTTTTTCAGAAGGGAGAATTACAGACTAGAGCAGTTCAAACATAAAAGAAAGGCCATAGAATAAAGAGAAGACAACTGGAAATAAAAACATTCTAGGCCTTTGTAAGCTGCTTTCTAATTACATAACTCTTGTTTGCTTTCAGATAATTAGACCCATTTGGACTATTTCAGTAGTTCATGCATTTATTGATAAACATTTATTTTATGTCTACTAGCATAGGCTAGAAACTGGGGATTCATAGCAGAATGGAACAGGGACATGGTACATTTGAAACCAGGGTTGGATATTTTAGTTTCAAACCGTGATTTTAGACTGGAATTTCTTATATTCTTCTTTGTCTAAAGAGGTTTCTTTCAGCCACAACACACGCACTAGACCAGGGGACTGTTTTGGCAAAGGTAATGTTTTTTGGTGATGCTTTTACTTCTGAATGATCCTACTTTTCTATAGCTGGCATCAGTGATGGTTACCATGCAAATGAACTCTTCTAATCTGGCTTTGCCTACTGCCCTGTCTTCTTCCTGTGCTTTGAGAGAAGTGAGTAGGCGCGTGGCTCCACTAGGATCCCTCTTCCTTGAAAGTGAAAGTGACGTCGTTTAGTCGTGTCCGACTCTTTGTGACCCCCATGGACTGTAGCGTACCAGGCTCCTCAGTCTATGGGGTATTCCAGGCAAGAGTACTGGGGTGGGTTGCCATTTCCTTCTCCAGAAAAAAGTGAAAGTGAAAGTCGCATCCAACTCTAGTCCATGGAATTCTCCAGGCCAGCATACTGGAGTGGGTAGCAATTCCCTTCTCCAGGGGACCTTCCCAACCCAGGAATCAAACCCAGGTCTCCCACATTGCAGGCGGATTCTTTACCAGCTGAGCCACAAGGGAAGCCCTTCCTTGAAATAATATCCATTTATTGAAATAGATTCAAAGGTTGGTCAGATTTACACTACAGAGGATGACTCACCCTTCCGATAACTAATAGCATTTATTTCTGTAGAGAATTGATAAAAATGATCCACAAAGGCATATGAAGTGGTCTAGATGTGGAAGTTTCTAGATTTTGAGGAGGCTAGTTAGCATACTTAAAGCCGATGATGTTAACTTTGTACAGACCCTGAAAGCTGAACTACCTGATCTGGGTAGAAATGATTTCCAGGTAAAATCTCAGTTTGGTTTATATCAGCGCCTTCAATGTCTGTGAACACTGGTTTGGGTGCTTCCCTGGTAGGTCAGTGGTTAAGGCTGCACACTCTCAATGCAGGGGCACAGGTTTGACCCCTGGTCAGGAACTAAGATCCCATATGCCACAGTGTGACCAAAAAATAAAAGAATAAAAATAAGTTACAAAAAGAATTTAAAAATTAGTTCATTACTTTATAATCAGGCAAACAGGATGCTAAGCAAAGGAATAACAGCCCATAAACTTTGAAGAAATAAACTGGATTTAGCTTTACTTGAAAATCTCTGGCTTAGTCTCTGCCTACAATGTCAAGTTGGAACCCCCAGGTGCTAACTCTGAATTTTGTTGATCCATAAAGTTTTTTTTTTCCTTTTTTTATTTGCTCCTTTCCAATCAAACGCTATGAAATGAAAACAAAGACAACAAACAAACAAATAAACAAGCTGAACAACAAAAGCGTCAAGACCGTGCCAGTGTTAGGGTACTTTCCATCTGGTAATAAGAATATTATGTATTGATAACATACATATCAAATAGCATTAATGTTGTTATATTTAATTAGACAGAATATTATGCAGAATTTCAAAATCTTTACTGACTGGATTCATTTTTCTTATTAAATTCACTTTAAAAATAGACTTAATAATCAAAACACAAATAAATTGATACCATTCATGCCTGCTTTTTCTTACATCCTATAGTAGCATGCTTCTGCTGCAATGAAAAACTGTAATTGCTGGTAGCATCAGTGTCAGATTAAAATAACTCAGTGCCATATTCTTATTTATGAATCACAAGAATAATGTAATTTAAAATATTTCTTTTCCTCTGGGGGAAAAATAATGTACTGTAACATTAAGCCTAAAAGCCCTGTTCAAAATCTAAGAGCACTGATTCATTGTTTTCTTTTAAAAATTTTTTTTCAATCCTAAACTACCATAATTCTCCTTTAACTGGTCTTCCCACTGGGCAAATATACCCTCCAAATGGTATAAGACTCTGCACCTCATCCTTCCATTTGGAGACTAACTAAATTTGCATACATTCTGTTCAAGGAGGAATTTACCTTGCCTTCCAGGAAAGCTGCATGGTGATTTGAAAACATTATCATTCAGTCTTTAGAAGTCTGAAGTCTGGCTTCTAACTCCAGGACCTACAGAGAGTACATGCCCCACGGCTGCTATACGGAGAGCATCTTAAGGACTCTTAGCATTAGTCAGATAGATTTTAGTATTAAAGCTTTTGCATTTGTGGTCCTGACGCTTACAGTGTTTATCTTCTAGCCAGGAAACATTTGCCAGTCTGTTTCTAAGTGTCAAAGGAAGGTGAAAGACACTTTTCATTTGCGTTTGCTACAGACAAGTGTCCTACGTAGGTTTGTTTTTGCTTTTGTTTTTAAAAGTTGAAAACTCTATGGGAATAAATATGCTCTAGAGAATAAAGAAGTCATGTGCCAAGAAGGAGCCTTAATTAAATTTGTGTGGGTTTTTGAGGCTGACATTCCTAAAGCTGCCTTAGCTGGAGTTACAGGGTTTGGTTAGTATATTGCAGTCTGGCATAAAAATGGGCTGAACGCCCATGAAAAATGCCAGAAGAAAAACACCAGTGACTTCATTCAGTTCAAGGTAAGAAGTATAGTACAAACATTCATGAAGAAAACTTCGCCACTATGCTAGGGGTTTTTCTCTAATCACCAAGATTGTAACCTTCACCAAAAGCCCTAAATGGATGATGCACATGACTCATCCTCCACGCTGGGCTCAGGTGTTACCTGCTCAGGGAAACCTCCCTCAGAACTCACCCCTCATCCTCCCCCTTTAACCCCAGCGAAACCCGCGGCTGACACCTTTCAGATGATGCTGAACTCAGCTGCTCGTTTCCATCCCTGGAGCACCAACGTTTGGTCAGTAGGAACCTGTGTGTGTCTGCTCAGTCGCTCTGTCATGTCCGGCTCTTTGTGAGCCCACGGACTGTAGCCTGCCATGCTGCTCTGTCCATGGGACTCCCCAGGCAAGAATGCTGGAGTGGGTGCCATTTCCTTCTCCAAGAGGACTCCCAACCCCAGGATTGACCCTGGGTCTCCTGCTTTGCAGGCAGATTCTTTACCATCTGAGCCACCAGGGAAGCCCTAGTAGGAACCTAGTCTTGTTCATTTCATCTCTGGAGCCCGAGAACCTCTTTGCATAGCTTAAAATATTTGCTGATTATTAAATTGATAAATGCACACATTAAGTTGAAGAGGTGCTAGTTTGGAACATGAATCAAAGGCCAGTGTTGCTCATGACATGGAGAGGAAAGTGTGCCTGCACTGAGGAGCAGGGGGCACCTGGGAGCTACCCAGATCCTCTTATCTGTGCTCCTTCTGGCCAGACACCTGATGCGAAGAGCTGACTCATTGGAAAAGACCCTGATGCTGGGAGGGATTGGGGGCAGGAGGAGAAGGGGACGACAGAGGATGAGATGGCTGGATGGCATCACCGACTCAATGGACGTGAGTTTGAGTAAACTCCGGCAGTTGGTGATGGGCAGGGAGGCCTGGCGTGCTGCAGTCCATGGGGTCACACAGAGTCGGACATGCCTGAGCGACTGAGCTGAGTGGAACTGAACTGGTCAGACAGGACCAGTCTGGGTCATGATGCTGCAGTCCATGGGGTCGCAAAGAGTTGGACACAACTGAGCGACTGAACTGAACGGAACTGAACTGGTCAGACAGGACCAGTCTGGGTCATGATTACTGGCAGGCTCAGGTGACCGCTGATAACGATTCTAGAAAGTCTCTGTTGCCAAGAAGCTCCTGTTGCTGTTTTTTAAGGCAGCTGTCAGAGCTACCTCTAGCTTTCTTCAGGGATGACTAGGATGACTAGCTCATCCTTGAAACAAAACGTGACTCCATGGAAGCTCTGTGGGTTTGCTCTTCCTAGGAGGTGGAGAGTCCCAGCTGTAGTACTCAGGGTCCGTGTGACCTTGACAAACTGCACACTTCTCTGTGTCTCTTTCTTCATCAATAAGATGTGGCTTGATCTATGGAATTCAAAGCCATCAGCTGTTGGCATCAGGTGGCCAAAGTGTTGGCCCTTTAATATAATAAATGATAAATTATTATTTGATGGTTGAAACCATGAATTCATGCCAGAAGAAATATGCAGAGAGTATGAAGAAGGAATTAAAAGTGAGCTAGGACTAATCAGTGGTAGGCTCTCCTTGCAAGAGGCCGAGAGGAGAAGAGAGGGCGTTCTGGACCTAACTGAAGGCAAGGACTCAAAGTTGGAGGAATGAGACAGAGAGTGGGTGACCAGAGTACAAGGCTGACCCTCACGGAGTGTGTGTGTTGGTGTGCTCCTGGTTACTGGGAGGAGATTTTGAATTGAGGCATGTTTGCCTGGTTCCTACTGAACATTGGGCAAGAGTGCTAAATACATTTAAAACAGAGTCAATTATTTTATATGTGAAGTAATTTCTAAGTTTTTGAGTCAGATGCATTAAAGTATAAATAAATATTTTTTTATTTAAGAGTGTGTACAATAGCTGACATTTATTGATCACAAGGTACTGTTCTAAGAACATTATAGGTGGTAACTGATTTAATTCTTCAAGAGAGGTTAAATAATTTTTAAAGATTTAACTTCTTAAAGATAACATCTTATCAGTGGCTGTGATGAGATTCCAGTTCAAGTCCAGCTTCTTGATCCACTCGTGACCACTGTTCTATCCTGCACTTTGTGTAGAGAAATATTACACCACCATCCTTGAAGTTAAGAGTTTACAATCATTCTTTTACAATACAGTCCCACTATTTATCAGTGGGGTGCTTCTAAATTAAGAAAATAGTTGGACAACTGTTTACTTTGTTTGACTGTCAGACACAAGTAATAAGTGATCATCTTCTAGCCAGAAAAGGCATTTTAAAGTCAACTGGCCCATGTATATATTAAATTTGTAAAACTGTAACATTTATATTTGACTTAATTGATAAAGGAACTAATAAAATAATATCATCAGTTGTTCACTGTATTGCCAATAATACTAAACCTTTACAGCCTTCTTTGAAGAATTCATTTTGGAAACTGGGAAACTCTACTAAGATTTAATTGTTATTGCATTTTAAACAGGAAAAAATTATGTGGCTAGCTAAACTATCTTTAGGATAAAAGACATTTACACTAATTTGATTTTTTGCAGTAATTTATTTTAGAGTTCCCACTGGTAATATTAATCTTCAGTAACTTATTTGAGGTGATATTGGATTCCAATTGTATTTTCAGAAGAATTTTATTGTAGTCCAATGTGAGTTATATATCTTTATTTGAATGTTAAATGGTATAAAATAGATAATTTTACAGAAGCAGAAAGCATTTCCAATAGACTAAAAGTTCAAGCAAAATTGTTGACATTTGTTAAATTCATTTTGTTATTTTTCACTCTTTTTGGTAACTTTCTGAGTAAATCTTTTATAATATGTTATGAACTTCTACATAAAATTCCAGGATTGAAATTCATTTTGGTGCAAATAAAAACTTACTAATTATGACATTATTTATTCAGGCAGTGATGTCCCTGCAATGTTATGTAAAGCAAATATCACTTTTAAAGCAAAGAAGTTAGCTATTGGGTTTATCACATAGGGGACATAAGAACATGGAACCCACACAGGGATATTATTTTCCCACGTATCATAACAGTAGTAACAGATTGGTGAATAGACTATAATAGTACTGGATTAAAGCTCTAGACTTAAGTCCTTTTAGGCTCCTGTGGAACTTGTTGTAATTGGGGGAACTGAAGAGCAGGAAGTGTCTCCCACACATCACGCCTTCCTGACGTAAGCGGGGGTGGCCTCTGCATACCCGGTAACTTCAGGCGCCCTCGTTTTCCATGAAGTTGTACATAAGGAGACGTTATTTTCCTGTGAAAAAGATTTCTAATGAGACCTTAGGTATAATTTATGCAGGCTCATATCTGAGATGAATTAATCTGCTCACAAATAGAGGATGGTGTGCTGTGCTGAGCTGCTCAGTCGTGTCTGACTCTGAGACCCCGTGGACTGTCGCTCGCCGGGCTCCTCTGTCCATGGATTCTCCAGGCAAGGACACTGCAGTGGGATGCCGTGCCCTCCTCCGGGGGCTCTTCCTGACCCAGGGATCGAACTTGCGTCTCTTCCGTCTCCTGCGTTCTGTGGCAGGTTCTTTACCACCAGTGCCACCTGGGAAGCCCACTCAATGATAGATGTCTTTTTTTCAGATGTTGAAAAGGTTTTTATATTGGGACAAACTTCCAGTGATAGGGGTGTCTCTAAGGAGTAGCAGAGGTATAATACAGTGGTTGGTTCAAGGTCTAAGGATCTGCCTGCTAATGCAGGAGACGGAGGAGATGTGGGTTCGATTCTCAGGTTGGGAAGATCCCCTGGAGGAGGAGATGGCAATCCGCTCCAGTATTCTTGCCTGGAAAATCCCATGGACAGAGGAGTCTGGTGGGCTGCAGTCCATGGGTTGCAAAGACTTGGGCATGACTGAGCACGCACACGTGCACTAACCTATGCATGGATCCATGGAATGTTCTTTCTTCTCCCCACTCCCTGGATTCCATTCTCCCTTTAATTGCATTGATTACCTTGGGAAGTACAACTGGGTTTGATCTTCTTTAACAATACACATCATGAAACATCTGTTTCCTCTTGTAGAGAGGCACAGTCTCATGTTGCAGAAACCCAAAGGCCTCTCTGTGGCATAATATGTAGAAAGTGAACTCAACCTGGAATTCAGGCAAGAGGAGCCTCTGGCAGCTGAAGACGCAATCTCTCACTGTTAGCCTTTAGCAGCTTCTGAGTGTCCATGGGACACTAGGGATTAGAGAGACGCAAGAAGATTAAAGCCACTGGTGGATTTTTACTCCCGTTTGTTTACTGAACAGCATGATGGATACGAAGCATGCTTTAAAGATGGCAGTGACACAGCTTCCGATTGGCTACAAGAAGCAGAGAGAGAGAGACGGATTTGCGGCAGGGTGCCCGCTCTGCTTTGCAGTGGTGCATAATCTTCAGAGTCTGGGAACACTTAGAGCCATGTGTTCAAATCTTCATGATGTGGGGAAGAAAGGCATCATTTGACTCTAATCTGTGCTCTCACCATCGCTGCCACAATGATGTGGGGCTACAAGGTGCAGGATACTTTCCAAGCTAAAATGATCTGACCACGTTCCAAACTTTGAGGATGTACCATTTGCTCAAGAAGCAGAGTGGACATGGAACTGTTTCTTAGGGGAAGTCCTGACTTACGTGGAGGTACTTTCTTGTCCATCCACACAAACGGGGGGCTGGGGAGGTTCCTCCGGGTCCCTTCAGAGTCTATGTCTATGGTGTGTGGCTCTGACCTCAGTCACTAGCACAGAACTGCTTTGTCCAATTTGCCAACTTTGGCAAAGATAGAACCTTAAATGGTGAAGTCTTTATCAGAATCAGGGGGAGAGTGATGGTGTTATCTGTTTTGTATTCATTGGATCGCAGGTGACCCAAGATTGCGCTCATTAGCTTATTTGTTCATGTGTTTAGCTATTTATCCTTCATCCACTATCTCTTCATCCATCATCCATTTATTCACACACTAAAGACTTCTTGGTTACCTAATATGCACCAGAAAGTAATAGAAAACCTGGAACATGTTACATAGCTAGCCAGTCATGTAACAGAGATAACGGGAAAAAAGAAAGGCAAGAAGAAGCAATAGTGAGCAACTGAAAATATCTAAGGTGCAAAGTATTTAAAACATTTATTAAAATCCTGTTTAGGCATCCACTGTGTGTCTTGAAAATAAGAAGCTACATTTGCTCTGTAATTGCTTGAATCGTACATCTTTTACCTTGATTAGCAATTTCAATCAACCAAGACATTACTGAGCATTTTCAAATAAAAAGCTGCATATTTCTCAACCCAAAGTCCTCTATTCAACCTTTTTATCTCCTAAACACTACTGATTTTCTAGAATTGGGTGGTATTCATTCTTGTAAAAATATTAATTTCTCTAAAATGCAAAACAATGCAAATACAAATAGAGATATTTAAGATGTTTTCTAAACTTTTATATTTTATTTTTAACTATCTTATTTTATTTTATTTTTGCCAAGCTATGTGGAATATGGGATCTTAGTTCCCCTACCAGGGATCGAACCCTCTCCCCCTGCACTGGAAATGCGGAGTCCTAACGGGGCCACCAGGAAGTCCCTAGTCTTTTATATTTTAATGTTATTTTTGTTCTGTATCTAAACTTCCCTTTTGGTGTTACGTTTATCAACATCTAGATAACAGAACTCTATTTTGACCTTGTGTACTGGTATTTTTAAACATCAAGCTGCTTAAAAAATAGCCTTGGCCAGATATCTGAAAAGCTTAAGCTTGCTCAAGAGCTCAGAAGAGCAATAGGCTGCTCCCCTCCTGGTGCTAAAAGATGAAATAGGGCTGCCCGGTGGCTCAGGGGTAAAGAGCTCACCTGCAATGCAGGAGACACGGGTTCGACCTGGGGTCGGGAAGATCCCCTGGAGAAGGAAATGGCCACGCACTCTAGCGTTCTGGCCAGAGGGGCCTGGCAGGCCGTAGTCCTCGGGGTCACTAAAGGGTCGTGATGGAGCAGCAGCAGAAGGTGAAGCACGCTGGACCGGTGAAAGCACAGTCTGCTTCCCTCTGCGGTGATTTCCATTCTAGAAGACAAGGTAGTCCTCTGTAGTGTTTCAGAACCAGCAGCCTAAACCTATCACCTTTGTCTGGTTTCTGGGTTTCTCCGGACCCGGGTAGTTCCCGCGGGGGCTTGCCTTCTGTTGCTTGTACAGGGTCTCCGTCTGCCAAACAGGTTTTCTGACCGCATCACAAGATTCACCGCCAGTCAGAAGAGGCTCTATTGCCGTACTCAGACAGAAGCAGCGCGTCAGAGCTATAGGGAAGGCTTCTGCGGCCAGTGGCTGCGAAGGCTGTCGTCCACTTGCCATCTGCTGGCCTGCCGTGCTTTCCTCTTCAGACGCGGGCCCTGTGAGAGCTTGTCTCTGTCGTTCGTTTTGCCCACTGCTCTCATCCACTTCAGCTTTTTAACAGCGCTGTCAGAGGCGATCATTATTGTATGCAAAATATTTGAAAGGCCTTAGAAAGAGAAGTTGCCTGGAAAATCCCAGGGACGGAGGAGCCTGGTAGGGTGCAGTCCATGGGGTCGCTAAGAGTCAGACACGACTGAGCGACTTCACTTTCATTTCTCACTCTCATGCATTGGAGAAGGAAATGGCAACCCACTCCAGTGTTCCTGCCTGGAGAACCCCAGGGGCGGCGGAGCCTGGTGGGCTGCCCTCTATGGGGTTGCACAGAGTCGGACACGACTGACGTGACTTAGCAGCAGCAGCAAAAAGAGAAGGGACATAAGCCTCTTCTTCTAAATAAACATTCTAAAGCCACACTGGAATCATCTGGGAAGGAAAAAAAAAACAGCATAAGTTTGCCCTTTCTATGACAAGTTGCTATTTATCTAGTTAATGAGATACACTCTCAATAAATCATGTATATTAATTTAGTATGAATTTACTTAGCTGTATCAAGCTATTCTTACAAGATCCAAACATAATATCGTTAGAAATGTATTTTTCAAAGGCTCTGGAATCACAGCTAAACCTGGGCATGTTAACTGAATATATTTCTATATTTTATACTTTCTATATTTTAGTACTGATGGCTCATCCAAGTCACATTTGGATTTACACAGCACCACCCCTGTGTCTGCAGCAAAAGAGTCAGCTAGGGCAGTCAGCTAACAGCAGCCCCTCTCTACCATCCTTGAGAACAGGAAGTGAGGAAGAAGCATGTAGCTGCTGAAATTTACAAAAAGAATTTTAAGTAGGCAGGTTTTAATTACCCCAGAATAGAACTTGGCCAGCACACCAAATTGTTCTTCCTCCTACTCATTTTGGAATTTCTGAAAAAAAAAATTGCACTCAATTGGTGCACATATTTATGTTCAAAACTGTATCTGGATTTAGTCCATTAACTTGATATCAGAAATTAGCAACTTTAATTTTCAACTATAGATGACTAACTGGATTTCATTCAGAGATGTCACATATGGCTAACTTATCTGTTGAGCGGAAGCTCTTACCATACCTGGCTGATGAGCTTGGATTTCTTGCTGTTGTTAGGAGTTCAGCCGTGTCCGACTCTTTGTGACCCTGTGGACTGCAGCATGCCAGGCGTCAGTCCTTCACCACCTTCCAGAGTTTACTCAAACTCATGCCCACTGAGTCTGGATCGATTCTCTATCTACCTCTGTCTCTCTACCATCTTTCTTATCATCTATGAAATTATCAAAATACCAGGTCAGGCAGAGAATCCTGGCTAAAATGGGTTCTTTTTGTTACTTCTTTCCCATTCCTCTGAAACAGTGTTTCTGACAATGAAATCTATGGGCCATCTATATCAGATTTCCTGTAAGAAATTCAGACTCCTGGGCCTTGCCTGGACACACTGAAGCAGAATCTTGGAGATCTAGGTCTGAGAGGGAGTGAAAGTTGCTCAGTCGTGTCCGACTCTTTGCAACCCCATGGACTCTACAGTCCATGGAGTTCTCCAGGCCAGAATCCTGGAGTGGGTAGCCTTTCCCTTCTCCGGGGGATCTTCCCAACCCAGGGATTGAGCCCCAGTCTCCTGCATTGCAGGCGGATTCTTTACCAGCTGAGCCCAAGGGAAGCACAGGTCTGATATCATGCATTCAAAAGTGCTTCCCATGTAGTTCTGGAGTATATTAACGCACGAGAACCCCTGCTCTAAAACACACACTGGATCTGGTACACATCCACAAACTGAATTATTTAAGAAATAAATTTGTTTGTTAAAAAGAGTTTGTGAAACCTGAATCACAATAGAGTCATCCCATTTCAGCTACCCTTCAAGTCCAGGGACGCTCTAGAATGAGATGGTTAAACCAGCTTTCTCTCTCTCTTATTCCTCTCTCTGTTCCTTTCGCTTTCTGTTTATGCTTTCATCCGTGGAGATTTTCAAAGGTACTACATCACAAGGGTACTTATTTGCTGAGATTGTTTTTTGGCCCTTCTCAAGAATGGGATAGTCTCCGTTTTATAGCAGCTCAAGAGGCAGGAGAATGGGAAACCTAAGGGCTTTAGAGATGACTTGGGGCCAAATTTCATTTCTCCTGCTTCCCTTCTGAGAATCTTTGGGTCATTGCTAACCTTTTGTGCTCTACATTCCTCATCCCTAAAAAGGGACCTGATACCAATTCTGCAGGCTTTTTATGAGGATCAGATAAAATGATACATGCAAAGAGTTCAGAACATTTTGACAGTGCTCGATATTATTAATCATTATTATTATTATTTTTCATTTGGCTTCTTGCTGGGGAAAGAGGTGTTTCACTAAGACAAGTGGAGCGGAAGCTCCCAGATAAGTTTAAGAAGCACATTCACTGAGATAATCACTTGCCTCTCACCCTGGAATCCTCTCCGTAGCTTCCCCAGCAAGACCGCTGCCCGATGCCTGGTGCTGGCCGGACTGTGCTCCACGGCATCTCAGCTTCCTGTTCACGTTCTGCGGACGTCAGTGCCCACCTTTCAGCTCCTGCGTGTTCCCTTCCAGATGCCTCACATCCTCGCCTCTGTGACTTGTCTTTGCAGTGCTGACCTTGATGTAATGAGTTTGCTTTGCCTGCACACCCGAGAGCAGAGAGAGCCTGGAAGTTTCTACCCCCACCTCCCCACCGAGGAGTGCGGCGTGAAGTTGGAAACCCACTTCCTCTGGTTGGAGTTGAGCCCAGCTCTGCGATGTAACCTCTGCTCCTAAGCTCCCTGGTGGTTCAACTGGTCAAGAACCCGCCTGCAGTGCAGGAGGCCCAGGTTCAACCCCTGGGTCAGGTCAACCCACTCCAGTTTCCTTGTCCGGAGAATTCCATGGACAGAGGAGCCTGGCGGGCTACAGGCCCTCGGGGTGCAAAGAGCTGGACACGACTGAACGATGAACAAACTCCCAACAGAATCAAGCTGAGACTGGGGCTTGGCCTGAAATCTCGCGTTTGCTTTGCTTCTTTCCCTTTCTTTCTTGTTTCCCGCTGCCTGCCACTGCTTTTTTTCTGGGAGAATTCCATAAAAAGCTACTTATACACAAACTCTCATCTCAATGTCTGCTTTTGAAAGGGCTCCCTCACAAAGACATGCACCCAGGCAGGCAAGCAGGCTTGGCTCTGCAGAATGGTCCCGGTTCTCCGCAGCCCTTTCAAGTTCATAAACTGGTTTCCAAGGTTGGGCTTGAGAGTTTGCAATGGGGAAGGCAGGAGCCAGACAGTAAATATTTGGGGCATTGCAGGCTACATATAATCATCTCTGAGGCTTTGCTGACTCCTGGTTTGGGGTGTTTTTCTCCTCGCTTTTCCTTATGACTAACTACATTTTCACACTAATGTCTGCCTGCCCCTCACTAGCTTTTTGTCGCTAAGGAAGGCTGGCCCAGAAGAGATGGTATGTCCTTCAGCGCCTTTAAATTTTTGAGTATAAACTGAAATTACGAGGCTCAGCATTCCAGCTAATACCCGGGTCATTGGCCCAATTTCCAGATAACTCATTTTTTTTTTCTTTAAGTTTCCAGTGTTTGTATCTTAATGGTCCACAACCATATTAATACCAGAAAGACAGAATTTAGATCTATGACTCCCATGAAAAGTACAAAATACCAACACCCAGAAGAGGCATTGGTGTTTTGTCGTATTTGCTTTACTGTTTTGCCTCAAACTAGCAACCTTCAGTGGATTGTTGACATTAATCCTACTGTGATACCAGTTTATTTGCTAAATGACAGGAATTCAGCATTAGCTGAGGTGAGAAAGGCTTATTTACAATCAATATTACTTGACATCTTTGTAAGTTTCCCTTTTCATGACAAAGGGGGGATATTTACATTAAAAACACATCAGTAGCCTTAGTAATCTCCTTGAGCAGACAAGGGTACATAAAACCAGGACGCAAGCCAAGAGTAACGAGAACACAAAGGTAGCACGGCCTGTTTCAGACAAATTTTAAAGCAGCAAGATTAGAGAAAAATTGCACGCCACAATTAGACCAGGGGCGTCAGGAAACAAGGGGTGGTCTCGAGCTTTATCCTGATGAGGGAAATCATTGTTTGAAGAATGGGAAAAAGTGCAAGTGCCAGTCACTCAGTCGTGTCCGACTGTCTGTGACCCCATGGACTGCAGCCGCCAGGCTCCTCTGTCCATGGGATTCTCCAGGCCAGAGTACTGGAGTGGGTTGCCATGCCCTTTCCAGGGGATCTTCCCGACCCAGGGATCAAGCCCTGAAATTACGAGGCTCAGCATTCCAGCTAATACCGGGATCAAGCCCGGTCTCCTGCATTGCAGGCAGATGCTTTAGTCTGAACCACCGGAGAAGCCCACTGAAGAATGGGAAGAAGTTCTTAGCTCCTTCTGAGATTTTGCTCAGAGCCATTGAGGACTTGAGGAAGTCTGTAGCTGCAGCGAAGTCGTCATATATCTGGAAATAAAGCTTTTCTAAAGAAACGGACTTTTATGTGGTATAAATTTAAATTTTGCCATCAAATAATTCTTTTTGCTCTAGATAAAATCAGTCTTGGTTTGAAACGCCCACAGAGTACGTTGTGGCACAACACTGCGATATAATTTGCCCTGCAGAGGTATTCACAACCCTGTCCATTTTCTTACACGTGATGAAATGAAAACGGTGGAGTTTAGCTATATCTCTGGAAGCTTCTAGGGTCATCTTACTTCCCACCTTTATTCATCCTGAGGATAAGCCTGGGGCTTGGGCACGTTGGCAGCTGCGTGATGGTTTGGGACACCTCTTAGTGATGACGGCTGCTGGGCAGAGCCCAAACAAGGGCCAGGTGGGTCAGGTATCATTGGCACTCACGTTTTCTTGGCACAAATCAAAGCCTGCTCAGAGCTGTGCCCTTATTATCTGACCCCTTAAGCCATGCCCAAGGTCTAAGAAACTATTCTGAAATCCCGAAAGCTTTTGAGAGTAAGAAATGTTAAACTACATCTCCCTAAGTAGACTTCAATTGGACTTAAACAAAGACAGAAATAATCTGAGTAAAGCCCTTGATCTAGGCCAACATCTTTTAATATCAAATATAAGACCCCCTTTCTGTTAAATTATCTTCACACTGTTTGGGGAATTCCAGCTTAGGCTAAATCAAAAGTCCTATACTGACTGTTCTTAGGCGAAATATTATGTCATGGTAATACGTTATATTTCCCACATCAGGAACGAGATGGATTCCATGTGTAACTCTCTACTATCTGCTGAGCACCCGACTCTGTGGCACATGGGAGGTCCTGGACCTACTGGGCTGTACTTGCCAGGGCTGCTCAGGGGGCAGCTCTCAAGCCTGAGATCAAAGCTGGAGACAAAGGCCGGTGGGCCCCTCTCTGCAGGCCGACGCTCGGCTCTGGGTCTGAAGTAGCAGTGTTAGTCGCTCATCGCGTCCGACTCTTTGCGACCCCATGGACGGCGGCCCGCCAGGCTCCTCTCTCCATGGGATTCTCCAGGGAAGAATACTGGAGAGGGCTGCCATTCCCTTCTCCGGAGGGTCCTCCTGACCCAGGGATTGAACCCAGGTCTCCTACATTGGCAGGTGGACTCTTTACCGTCTGAGCCACAGGGAAGATCCGAAGAAGAGGGTTAATCACAGAACAGGCAGAGACAGAGTGAACCGTGGGAGTGGCGTCCAGGCTGCCCAGAACACTCCTCTCCTGTCTGGCTAGAAATTCACCAAATGGGTGAAGTCTTCAAGTGGTATACTCTTGACAGGCAAGGTCAAGGTTGGTTTTCATTTCCCTGAGTTTCAAATAAGAATTCCCTCTGCAGCTCATGTTTAGATATTGACCATCCTTTCCCCTTTGCTTGGGAGAGAGATTTTCTTTCTGTCAGAACACTTAGGATTTTCACTCTAATACCAAGGAAGACCTATTCTACAATACTACCATCTCTGAATCTTACTCTTTCTCTTCTATATATTCTATGTGTGTTTTCACGGGTTTCATTGCTGAGATAAAGAGGTCGATTAACCCTGTTTGTTGAGGATTTTGGCAAAGATGGACAGTCAACTCAGCCTGCCAGCACTTCTCAAGTGTCTTCCTAACTCTGACAATTTGAACTTGGTGGCCGGGACCTTCCCTTCGTGAACTCAATATTTATCTGTGGCTCACAGGTGACTTGCAGAGTTGGAAGGAGAAACTTTTATGTGGACAGTTAATCTGGCAGCATTTGCAGCCAAACAAAAGCGCTGTACTGACAAATGACATTTCCAAGCCACCAGGCTTCATCTGCCCTTTGTGTCTTGAGCACAGAAGGAGGGACAGTGAGAGTCCAGCGTTCATTCCTGTGATGTCGCATAGCCCCCTTCCCGTATCCGTCTTATTTTTGCACATCCTGGTGCGAACAGACAAAAGCTGCTGTTACAGAAGGTGAAGCCGATAGCTTTTAATACATCACATCCACTAGGATGAAGGCATAATTGCTACTTTTATGTTCATTGTACAGTGAATAGTGATTAGCCTTTGGCCCGTTACAGCGTGTGAACATCGAATCAGCCACCTGCTCTTGCCATGTCTCGTTAACTTAAACTATGTGCCTGAAGCTTTACCAGGAAACGACTCCTTCTCCATCTCCTACTGACATGCTACGTTGGGTAACTTCATTTGGGAATGTCAGAGACTCGAGGCTGACAGCCTCCCAATTGGTGCTGCAAGTACCAGACAAGGCTTCAAAAGATGCTTTAGTCAGAGTGGTTGGAATAGACCACATGGACTTCCCAGGCGGCTCAGCGGTAAAGGATCTGCCTGCATGCAGAGACCCAGTTTCAATCTCTGGTTCAGGAATATCCGCTGAGAAAGGGCGTGGTGACCCACTCCAGTACTCTTGCCTGGAGAATCCCATGGACAGAGGAGCCTGGCAGGTTACAGTCCACAGGGTTGCAAACTGTTGGGCACAACTAACGCTTTTAGCATCAGCATACATCACATAGCTTTTTGGAAATAAAGGCTCTCCACTTTCTTTGAAGACCAGGATAGCTTTTACTTTGTTTGTGACATGTTTTTTTTGTTTGTCTATTAGCTGATTTATGAAGATAATTTGATAACCATGTTACAAAATCAATGTGTATACTCAGGCCCTGTGTAAAGAGAGATGGATGACAAATAACCTTTGCTGATATACTGCAAAAATTTTCCTTTGGAGGAAATGGGACCTAAGGTGAGACAATCATGATTATCACCAAATAAACCACGAAGGAAAACGTACCTCCTTGTAAAGTAAAAGTAAAACGTGTGCGTGCTAAGTTGCTTTAGTCCTGTCTGACTCTTTGCGACGCTATGGACTGTAGCCTGCCAGGTTCCACTGTCCATGGGATCCTCCAGGCAAGAATACTGGAGTGGGTTGCCATTTCTTTCTCCAGCAGATCTTCCTGATCCAGGGATTAACCCATGTCTCTTACGTCTCCTGCATTGGCAGGGATCGAACCCAGGTCTCCCACATTGCAGGTGGATTCTTTACCAGCTGAGGGCTTCCCTGGTAGCTCAGTTGGCAAGAATCCGCCCGCAGTGCAGGAGACCCTGGTTCCATTCCTGGGTCAGGAAGACCAGCTGGAGCAGGGACAGGCTGCCCACTCCAGTATTCTTGGGCTTCCCTTGCGGCTCAGCTGGTAAAGACTCCACCTGCAATGTCGGAGACCTGGCTCCAATCCTTGGGTCGGGAAGATCCCTTGGAGAAGGGAAAGGCTATCCACTCCAGTATTCTGGCCTGGGAGAATCCCATGGACTGTATAGTTCATGGGGTCGCAAAGAGTCGGACCTGACTGAATGACTTTCACTTTCAATTTCTTCACCAGCTGAGCCACAAGGGAAGCCCAGCAATACTGGAGCGGGCAGCCTATCCCTTCTCCCGGGGATCTTCCCGACCCAGGAATCGAACTGGGGTCTCCTGCATTGCAGGCGGGTTCTTTACCAGCTGAACTACAACAGCACAAATATATTTCTGGAGGTCAAAAGTTGGAAATCAGTCTCAGGCCTTAAAATTAAGCTGTCAGCAAGACCACTCTCCTTCTGAAGGCTTCGGGAAGAGTGTTTCCTTGTCTTTTCGAGTTCTGGATGCTGCCTGCATTTTCTGGCTTGTGGCCCTTCATCCATCTTCAGAGTGTGTTATTCTTGTGTTCTCCCATCACAGGATCCTGGATCTTGTCTGCCAAGTCTATTCGGACATGGACATCTTTGGGGGACCATCATTCTGCTTACACAGTAGGGCTCTGAGAAAATGAATAGGGCCCCAAAGAGAGCAGGCAGTTTACAGTCATGCTCGGCCTGTGGCGTTGAAGCAATGGCCCCTGTGGCAACAGCTGCTCTGGGTCCCGGGTTGTGTATCAGGAAGGCTAGCATTGTCCTCAAGGGTTTCCGTAAACGGTCTCTGCACGTCAAAGCTGCTGCGTCCCATCAGAGCACCTGATCGTGCGTGTCGCTGAAAGTATTGGTTGGGTGTCCGGGAAAGCTGAAAATTAAAGTACTGTAAAGAGGCATTTGTAAGTTATGCTCAGAGTGATTGTCAAGACTATTTAAAAGCCATACAGAACTTTAAATTGAAGCCCTGATATCTCCAATAACTAGAGGTGTATAATGCTTGCTACTTCAAAGATAATAAAGATACTTTTTTAAAATCTACTACTTTTTTTTGGCCTGTGAATTGAAACTCAACTGTTTCACAATAGAAAAATTAGAAAAGACAAAGAAAACCATTTATCTATAGAGTCTCTATATACAGGTAACTAATTATATTTGTAGTTCATTAATATCTTATTTATGGAAAAAAATCAGTGCCAGACCTTCAGAGTTCCTTCTAACTCAGGGGGCTGTATAAAATCATCTCAATTTAAATAGCATCTTAAAAGGTTTAGTGTCCCTTGGTAAAGATAAAACATCTCATCATTATCAATTAAAGGACTCCTGAAGTCTTTGAAAAGAGGACTTGTTTGCTTAAAATACGTGAAGGTCACGCTCACCCTGTAACAGCCAATGAGGAGTAGTCATTTGTTATTTTTAAACAGGCTGTCATTTAGCCATTATGAAGATGAATAACATTTGTTATTAGCTAATAATCTTCCTGTTGATTACAGCGAAAAGACACTTGCAGACACCTTATGTGCTTTTCTTCGTTGCTAAATTATTAATTCCTTTCGATTAAATTCTGTAAACAGAAATTAAGTTCTTTGTTTTCTGAATTTCAAGACCAGCATCTAGAATGCTAGACCATGTCTTAGTCCATGGTATTTTGAGTTGCATATGTTATTTGCCCACTGTTCATGCAACGTTGCAAAAACAAAGTTCATTTTTTAATATCAAACAGATTGTCAATGGATCATATGCTGCCTCTATTAAGGTTAGTTTTTGGATGTCTGCCTTCTTGAAGAGAGTTAATGAAGCTATAAGTTACCTGTGTGCCTTCATTTGGAGTCAGGCCTAATTATCTGGATCTTGGCCACATTATTGTCCGAGCCTTATTTCTAAAGCAGATGGAGTCATTCAGAAATGACTTCATTTGTATTAATTTGTTGCACTGTCTTCTGCTATTCATCTCAGAAGAACTTTGCAGCCTTTGTCACAGAGAGCAGGGAAAGACAGAAAAATTTTCATCAGAAATTAAGAGGGAGATCAGCTCCTTTCATTCAGGGATACTGATATTCCAACCGAAAGGCAATTAAGCGGTGGCCACTTGAAGGCTGTGGAATGGTGTAAGGGTAATTATGCTCCCTAAGATTCATGAGCTCCCATCTTTTAGTTAAGTCAGATGACAGACATATCGATCCAGCACTTTAAAACAGAAACTCTTGGGAGCATTTTCTTTTTTTCTTTCTGCTGTTGTCAGTTTTCCCCCTGGCTCCGGAGTGCCCGAGGGGCCATATCTGAGGGAAATCTCTGCCTTGGCTGACTCAGAGCATCATTAACGCGCTGGAAAGAACAATCACTGCGCTATCAGTGGATCAGATACACAGTCTCCCAGTTACAGGCTACAGGGGATTCTACCTTGCCTTCCCGCTGTGGTCATCTCCAAGGAAAGCAGCATGCAACCAACTCTTAATTCAACCATATTCGCAAACTTTCTGGAGAGATACAAACTTTCTGGTTTCAGAGATAAAGAAAAAATGAAAGTTTGGTTTTCTCATTGACTCATGGTGGCTTGTTTTAACTATTGTTTTGGCAACAGGGGCATAAAGATGGTCCATGGCTTTTATGGGGTCAACAGGATATGTCAGTTTAGTATAGAAAGCCTTAGGTAAAGAATAACATCTAATGATAAGATATGTACTCAGAATGTGTCTTCACTGATATCAAAATATCTGAATGAAAGTTAAGAGGAATATAGATGATCTTACCATCAAAGCAGTAAGTATTCATTGACTTGAAGAACCAAAAATACAGAGGAATTTTGTATTTGCTTTTCAGAGAAGTTGCTTCAAATAGTAACTTTTAGACATTTCTGAGATTATATTTAAAATTTCCATTAGAGATGCCTAAACTAAGAATTAAAAAGACAAATTATTATATAGCATCGATTTTACTCTGCATATTAATTCCCTGAACTGCCATCACAAAATGCCACCAAATGAGTGTTCCTACTAAGTCGCTTCAGTTGTGTCTGACTCTTTGCGACCCGATGGACTGTAGCCCACCCGGCTCCTCTGTCCGTGGGATTCTCCAGGCAAGAACACTGGAGTGGGTTGCCACACCCTCCTCCAGGGATCTTCTTGATCCTGGGGTTGAATCTGCATCTCCTGTATTGGCAGGTGGGTTTTTTTTTTTACCACTAGCGCCACCTGGGAAGCCTGCCATCAAATGGGGTTTGAAAAACAGAAATTTATGGTTTCATCATCCTGGAAGCTGGATGTTCAAGAGCCAGACATTAGCAAGAAAAATTTGGGAACACACACACACAGGGAGAGAAGCTTGTGAAGATGAAAGCAGAGATCAGAATGATGCTTCTACAGGTCAAAAAAGCGAAAGTGAAAGTCATTCAGTCATGTCTGACTCTTTGTGACTCCATGTCCGTGGAATTCTCTAGGCCAGAATACTGGAGTGGGTAGGTAGCTGTTCCCTTCTCCAGGAGATCTTCCCAAGCCAGGGATCAAACCCAGGTCTCCCACACTGTAGGTGGATTCTTTACCAGCTGAGCTACCAGGGAAGTCTCTACAGGTTGAGGAATGCAGGGGAGAGACGTGGAACACGTTACTCCTCAGAACACTCAGAAGGTACCAACCCCGCCAATATCTTGATCTCTGATTTACAGCCTCTAGAACTGTGAGACAACTCCTTTTCATTGCATCAGCCATCCAGTTCGCGAGACTTTGCTGTGGCAGCCCTAGCAAATTGACTGGGCTTCCCTGGGGACTCAGAGTAAAGAATCCGCCTGCCATGTGGGAGACCTGGGTTCAGTCCCTGGGTCGGGAAGGTCCCCTGGGGGAGGGCACGGCAGCGCACTCCAGTGTTCTCGCTGGGGAATCCCCACGGACAGGGGAGCCTGGCGGGCCACAGCCCACGGGGCCGCAGAGAGCCGGACACGGCTGAGCGACCGAGCGCAAGAGCACGGAGCTGTGAGCCAAGCCAGTTCGCTGTGTGAGCCGTCCGGGTTCTGAGACTTCGCCCTGACGGCCCCAGCAAACTGAAAACAGCCGCTGCTCCTGTGATTCCGCCCGAGCTCCTCAGCAGACCTCCTGTCCACGCCGTCCACGGCCGCCTCTCTCAGGCCGTCTCTTTCACACCCACTTTTTTTTTTTTTGCTTCCATGTCTCTCAGTTATTTCCCTGGGTAAAACGTAGCCTCTTTGTCAAGGGACCTATCTTTCTGTTTACCTCCAGACCTGTAACTCTGAGAACCATGCTGGCACAGGGTGGGTACTGCATAAATTTTTTTTTGCATAAATATTTTTTGAATAATAAATCACTCTATGTTTATTACCTGCATTGTATCTCCAGTTGATGTAAAAGAAAATAGTCTCGAATGAGTGAAATATCATAAGAATTAATTTGTAACAGCCTGAATATATCAAAAAGACTGGTTATGTAATGAAAAAGTTTTTATTTTTAAAGAAGCCATAAAATCTTGGAACATCTCTTTGAAGTTTAGTTTTGATTTTAAAAAAAGAGAATAACAACTGGCAACAACAAGTAACACAATTGGATTGATAAAGGAATTGAATTTAAATAGAATTTATTACAATAATGTAAAAATAAACCAAATTGCTCCATCTATTCAAAAACATCTTTTATTTGGCTCTCTAAAAGATGATAATTTGATTTGAAAAGATCAGATGTATTGACTGAAATGTGATTTCTATGGTACTTAATGGAAGAATGAGGAAAATGAAAAGGAAATTTATCTTTCATATTTGTTAATATCTGACTAGAGAATTGTGCAGGGTTAGTCTCAGTCATAGTATAATAGAATTCTTAAACTTGATATGTATCTAAAAATTATATTCATTAAAATCATTTGGATAAGATAACAAGATTCTTAGACAACCAATATTGTGTTGCCAGTTGTGAAGTTTTGCAGAAATCTGTAATACTTTGCAGCTGATGGTGCTGCGCACCAAGAAAACTTCTTGAAAAAAAAACTTCTTGAAAAAACTTCCATTGATACTTTCAAAGGCTGCTGCCCCTTCGAACCGAGAAGCCGTTTGTTAAGACTGGCAGAAGAATTTGGGAACTCTTTTCTATTTTTAAGAATTTGCTTGTCTATTTCTGTTTCTGGCTGTGCTGGGTCTCGGTTGACGTGCGGGCTTCCCTGCAGTCGTGGCGCGCGGGGCTCCGCTCCGGGCGCGGGGAGCGGGCTTCCCCCGGCGGCGGTTTCTCCCGCTCAGCGCGGGCTCTCCGCGCCGGCTGCGCACCGGGACTCCGTCGCTCCCGGGCGCGTGGGGTCTCCAGGGATCAGGGGTGGGACCTGCGTCTCCTGCACTGCGGGCGGCTTCTTTACAGCCGAGCCACCAGGAAAGCCCCGAGGCCCGCATTTTCAGTGTATGTTTGTCTTGCAGTAGAGTGCGCACCATGGTAGGCATAGAGCTCCGTTAATGTTCACGCAGTGAACACAGCAGTGTAATCAGCGCCCGAACAGGAAATACAGTGTTATTAGTCGAAGACCCAGTTCAAGTGTTTTGACCATTTTTCTGTTGCCGTGTTCGCCTTCCTCCTTACACGTCCTGAATATGAGCCCTTGATGGGATTCATAGTCACATGCCTGCGCACGCGGGTTCCAGTCTGTGGCTTGCTTTTTCAGTCTTTTGCTAGTGTCTTTTATGAATAGATGTCTTTTGTTTTAGTGGAGTTCAATTTCACAGTCTTTAACTAAGCACATTTTGTGTCCTGTTTAGAATCTCTGCCCCAAGGTCATGAAGATATTTTCCTATATTTGCCTCTACAAGCTTCACTACTTAACTTTTCCTTTTTAAACCTATGGCTCATCTGGATTGATATTTAGTGCCAAGTATGGTCAAATGTTATCTGTAATTATATCTGGGGCTTGTGATTATAGGTAATTTTATTTTTCTTTAAAATTTTCGGTGTTTTTCCAATAAAAATGTCTTGGCATTATAATGTTAAAAGCGTGGATTAATCACCATTCACTACACTATACTATGTAACCAAAAATGTTGAAATCTCAGCGGATCTCACCCGGGGTACTTGGTTCTTGCTTTCCTCCGTCAAGGACTGCCGTTCAGTGACTGTGGGTCCGACCTGGCCTGTGGTGACAGGAGCTGAACTCTCTGTCATTGTTCTTTCCATCACAAGACTCAGGCTGAAGACAGGTTCAGGAGCAAATAACCTGGCGAAGCCTTCAGTGCTTCTCGAAGTTTCTTTCCACTGGAGGGCGATATAGAGCTTGACTGCTCACATTCTACTCCATGAACCGAAGCAAATCACGTGACTGAGGTCAAAGGTCACGGTGCAGAGAAAGCTCTTGTAAGAGGAGAGAATGAAAAGTTTTAAATGTTGTAATCTGCAGAGGCTGCTTTACAAGGCCACATATCTTGTACAATTTCTTCCTTGCTCTGAATTCCTCAGCATCACATTGAAAGCCTTTTATAATGTGGACCCAATCGTCAGCCCGACTTCAGAGCCTACCACTCTTCTATACAACCTTTGTGATCTTGTAACTTTGGACTGGGGTTTCCCAAGTGGCACAGTGGCATACAATCTTTCTGACAATGCAGGAGATGCCAGAGATGTGAGTTTGCTCCCTGGGTTGGGAAGAGCCCCGGAGGAAGAAACGGCAAGGCACCCCAGTCTTCCTGCCTGGAGAACCCTGTGGACAGAGGAGCCTGGCGGGCTACAGTCCATAGGGTCGCAAAGAGTCAGACACGACTCTCACTTTCCAGAGCACAGAGGCAGCAGTCCCCAGCACATAGTAGGCATTCAGCTGAACTTTGTAGAATTGAATTACACACCAATACGGTCATGAAATAATATTTTTAAAAAATTAGATGACTTAAAAAAATCCCAGAGTTGTCAGTAGTGAAGACTTTGTGACTTCTAAGAAAAGTTGCCGATCAGTGAAGCAAAGAACAAGTCAAGAATCAAGTACAGTTCGCCCTTCAAGAACGAATGACTGACAACAATAAAGCCACAGTGATTTATTACCTTCTTGAGGTGCACACATTTATTTTGCTCATGGTGTGTATTTTATACCTCCTAATAGCCTTGAAGAGACTTAAAAAAATGTGCTCTGACTTTTATGTTTCCCAGGTCACTCTTGCTACTCTACCTGGTGGAGAGGAATAAAAGTAAGTTATAAGGGTATACCTCCGGTGCTCTTAGGGTTCATTCTGCCTTCTTTATAAAAATATACCCTACTTGGTGGTAGTCAGAATTATTTTCAGTGGTGAGATAAACTTTAAATTAATTTCGCATTATCTTCAGAAATATGGTCTGATGCTTGGGGATGATGTCTGTCTTTTGTATGTTGTTCAGTCGGTAAGTCCCGTCTGACTCTTTGAGACCCCATGACCGCAGCAAGCCAGGCATCCCTGTCCTTCACCATCTCCCGGAGCTTGCTCAAACTCTTGTCCACTGAATCCGTGATGCCATCCAACCATCTCATCCTCTGTTGCCCC
Organism: Odocoileus virginianus; assembly: GCF_023699985.2. Lineage (NCBI taxonomy): Eukaryota > Metazoa > Chordata > Mammalia > Artiodactyla > Cervidae > Odocoileus > Odocoileus virginianus. Next base: position 765,038 of record NC_069695.1, read on the forward strand.
TTCTCCTCCTGCCTTCAATCTTTCCCAGCATCAGGGTCTTTTATGAGTCAGCTCTTCACATCAGGTTGCGACACTATTGAAGCTTCAGCTTCAGCACCAATCCTTCCAATGAATATTCAGGGCTGATTTCCTTTAGGATTGACTGGTTGGATGTCCTTGCAGTCCAAGGGACTCTCAAGGGTCTTCTCTAGCACCACAGTTTGAAACCATCAGTTCTTCAGTGTTCAGCCTTCTTTATGGTCCAACCCTCATTTCCATATCTGACTCCTAGAAAAACCATATCTTTGACTAGACAGACCTGTGTTGGAAGCTAGAGTGGACTCATGGTTTTACTAGGCAACTATCAGTCTCTCTTCTTCCCTCCTTTCTCATGCTTTCCTCATCTGTTTCCCTCTCTGTATAAGGAACTCAAAGATGTGGAGATAGCAGGATGTGGACGTCAGTCTGTGGCGAATGTTTGTACTAAAAGGTCTTAGTTGAAGACCATGCTATATAAGATGGAGCCACAAGCAAAGGGAAGTCTGGGCAGGAGAAGCTATGAGGAAGTGCGTGAGGGGAGGAGGAATGGGTGAGCCTTTCTGAAAGAAATACAGAAAAGAAAAGCTGTTTATAGAGATGGCTGAGATGAAACGCCATGTGATGCTGGGAGAAGACACACACACCACACACACACACACACTGTATCACACACACACACACTGTCTCACTCACACACACTGTCTCTCACACACACACACACACTTTCACACACACACTGTCTCTCTCACACACACAGACTCTCACACACACACACTGTCTCTCCCACACACACTTTCACACACACACACTGTCTCTCACACACACACAGACTCTCACACATACACACTATCTCTCACATACACACTGTCTCTCTCACACACACACACACACTGTCTCACACACACACAGTTACACACACACACAGTCTCACACACACACATACACTCTCTCACACACACACAGTCACACACACACTGTCTCACACAGTCTCACACACACACTGTCACACACACACACACAGTTTCACACACACACACTGTCTCTCTCACACACACACACAGTCACAAACACACTGTCACACACACACACTGTCTCACACACACACACAGTTTCACACACACACACTCTCTCACACACACAGTCACAAACACACTGTCACACACACACACACACTGTCTCACACACACTGTCTCACACACACACACACTGTTTCACACACACACACACTGTCTCACTCACACACACAGTCTCACACACAGTCTCACACACACACTGTCTCACTCACACACACACTCTCACACACTGTCTTACTCACACACACACTGTCTCACACACACACTGTCTCACAAACACACACTGTCTCACTCACACACACACACTGTCTGACACACACACACTGTCTCACACACACTGTCTCACACACACACACTGTCTCACACACACACTGTCTCACACACACACACTGTGTCTCACACACACACACCGTCTCACACACACACACACCGTCTCACACACACACACTGTCTCACTCACACACACACACTGTCTCACTCACACACACAATCTCACACACACACACTGTCTCACTCACACAGTCTCACACACACACACACACTGTCTCTCACACACACACAGTTTCACACAAACACACTGTCTCTCTCACACACACTGTCTCACTCACACACACACTGTCTCACACACACACACACACACACACACACTGTCTCACACACACTGTCTCACACACACACACTGTCTCACACACACTGTCTCACACACACACACACTGTCTCTCACACACACACTGTGTCACACACACACACACACTGTCTCACATACACACTGTCTCACACAAACACACACTGTCTCACACACACACACTGTCTCACACATACACACTGTGTCTCACACACACACACTGTCTCACACACACACACTCACACACACATACTGTCTCACACACACACACTGTGTCTCACACACACACACCGTCTCACACACACACACTGTCTCACACACAGTCTCACACGCACACACACTTTCTCACACACACACACTCACACACACACACTGTCTCTCACATACATATACACAGTCTCACACACACACACTGTCTCACACACACAGACACACACACTGTCTCACTCACACACACATTGTCTCTCACACACACACTGTCTCAGACACACACACTGTCTCACTCACACACACACTGTCTCTCACACACACACAGAGTCTCACTCACACACACACTGTCTCACACACACACACTGTGTCTCACACACACACACCGTCTCACACACACACACACTGTCTCACACACACACCATCTCATACACACACACACCGTCTCACACACACACACTGTGTCTCACACACACACACCGTCTCACACACACACACACCATCTCACACACACACACTGTGTCTCACACACACACACCGTCTCACACACACACACCGTCTCACACACACACACTGTCTCACACACAGTCTCACACGCACACACACTTTCTCACACACACACACTCACACACACACACTGTCTCTCACATACATATACACAGTCTCACACACACACACTGTCTCACACACACACCATCTCATACACACACACACCGTCTCACACACACACACACCGTCTCACACACACACACTGTGTCTCACACACACACACCGTCTCACACACACACACACCATCTCACACACACACACTGTGTCTCATACACACACACCGTCTCACACACACACACCGTCTCACACACACACACTGTCTCACACACAGTCTCACACGCACACACACTTTCTCACACACACACTCACACACACACACTGTCTCTCACATACATATACACAGTCTCACACACACACACTGTCTCACACACACAGACACACACACTGTCTCACTCACACACACATTGTCTCTCACACACACACTGTCTCACACACACACACTGTGTCTCACACACACACACCGTCTCACACACACACACACTGTCTCACACACACACCATCTCATACACACACACACCGTCTCACACACACACACTGTGTCTCACACACACACACCGTCTCACACACACACACACCGTCTCACACACACACACTGTGTCTCACACACACACACCGTCTCACACACACACACACCGTCTCACACACACACACCGTCTCACACACACACACACCGTCTCACACACACACACTGTGTCTCACACACACACACCGTCTCACACACACACACACCGTCTCACACACACACACACACTGTCTCACACACACACACTGTGTCTCACACACACACACCGTCTCACACACACACACACTGTCTCACACACACACTGTGTCTCACACACACACACCGTCTCACACACACACACTGTCTCACACACACACACTGTGTCTCACACACACACACTGTGTCTCACACACACACACCGTCTCACACACACACACACTGTCTCACACACACACACACACAGTCTCACACGCACACACACTTTCTCACACACACACACACACACTGTCTCACTCACACACACATTGTCTCAGACACACACACTGTCTCACACACACACTGTCTCACACACACACACCGTCTCACACAGACACTCACACACACACATTGTCTCAGACACACACACTGTCTCACACACACACTGTCTCACACACACAGACCGTCTCACACAGACACTGTCACACACACACACTGTCTCACTCACACACACATTGTCTCAGACACACACACTGTCACACACACACTGTGTCTCACACACACACACCGTCTCACACACACACCGTCTCACACACACACACTGTGTCTCACACACACACACTGTGTCTCACACACACAAACCGTCTCACACACACACACACTGTGTCTCACACACACACACCGTCTCACACACACACACACTGTCTCACACACACACTGTGTCTCACACACACACACCGTCTCACACACACACACACCGTCTCACACACACACACTGTGTCTCACACACACACACCGTCTCACACACACACACACTGTCTCACACACACACTGTGTCTCACACACACACACCGTCTCACACACACACACTGTGTCTCACACACACACACCGTCTCACACACACACACATACTGTCTCACACACACACACTGTGTCTCACACACACACACCGTCTCACACACACACACACTGTCTCACACACACACTGTGTCTCACACACACACACCGTCTCACACACACACACTGTCTCACACACACTGTGTCTCACACACACACACCGTCTCACACACACACACACTGTCTCACACACACACACTGTGTCTCACACACACACCGTCTCACACGCACACACACTGTCTCACACACACACCGTCTCACACGCACACACACTTTCTCACACACACACACACACACACTGTCTCACTCACACACACATTGTCTCAGACACACACACTGTCTCACACACACACTGTCTCACACACACACACCGTCTCACACAGACACTGTCACACACACACACTGTCTCACTCACACACACATTGTCTCAGACACACACACTGTCACACACACCCTGTGTCTCACACACACACACCGTCTCACACACACACACTGTGTCTCACACACACACACCGTCTCACACACACACACCGTCTCACACACACACTGTCTCACTCACACACAGACACACTTTCTCACACACACACACTCACACACACACACTGTCTCTCTCACACACAGTTTCACACACACACACTGTCTCTCACATACACATACACAGTCTCACACACACACTGTCTCACACACACACTGTCTCACACACACAGACACACACACTGTCTCACTCACACACACATTGTCTCACACACACACTGTCTCACTCACACACAGACACACTGTCTCACACACACACAGTCTCACACACACACACTGTCTCTCTCACACACAGTTTCACACGCACACACTGTCTCTCACATACACATACACAGTCTCACACACACACACTGTCTCACACACACACACACTGACTCACACACACATTGTCTCACACACACACACTGACTCACACACACATTGTCTCACACACACACACTGTCTCACACACACACTGTCTCACTCACACACACACTGTCTCACACACACACACCGTCTCACTCACACACACTTTCTCTCTCACACACAGTTTCACACGCACACACTGTCTCTCACATACACATACACAGTCTCACACACACACACTGTCTCACACAGACACACACTGTCTCACACACACAGACACACACACACACAGTCTCACACACACACACTATCTCACTCACACACACACTGTCTCACACACCCAGACACACACACACACAGTCTCACACACACACACTATCTCACTCACACACACACTGTCTCATACACACACACTGTCTCACTCACACACACACTGTCTCACACACACACTGTCTCACTCACACACACATTGTCTCAGACACACACACTGTCTCACACACACACTGTCACACACACACACTGTCACACACACACACACCGTCTCACACACATACACTGTCTCACACACACACTGTCACACACACACACACTGTGTCTCACACACACACACCGTCTCACACACACACACTGTCTCATACACACACTGTCTCACACACACACTGTCTCACTCAGACACACACACACACTGTCTCACACACACACACACACTGTCTCACACACTCACACACACACACTGTCTCACACAGACACACACAGTCTCACACACATGGCCTCATTTTCCAGGGAGCCCCAGCCCCAGGGATTCTCATTCCAACAGGTCTTCGGTAGAGTCTGTAAATCTACATTTTTAACCAGTGCCGCAGGGTATTCTCAGTTTGGGAATTTTAGACCCTTCTTGGAAGAACTCTGGCTGCTTTGTGAGGTAACCTTTACTAATCTTTCCAGCTTCGGTCTTAGCCAAACTATATAAATTCAAACTAAATATAGAATCACACCTTTCTAGCCCTTTCATGCTTTTGCCTGTGTTGTTCGCCTTGCCTGGAATTCCTCTTCCTTTTTCTGATTCCTGTAAAATCCGCCTCGTCCTTACAAACTTAACTAAAACATCAGCTTCTTTTGAAGCCTTGAATCCTCCTATTCTCATCTGGTTTCCTCCCCTCAGTTGGGATCGCTGTTCCTTTTAGCCCTTCCCCAAGTTCTTAGCTCTCTTTTTAGAGAAAGTCTTCAATGTTCCCATTCTCTCTCCTCCTACCTTTACCAAATCCAAAGTCCAAACTTCAAATTCCAAGTCTGCTATGTGCCCCATCTTCTGAATTTCTTAGGAACCTTTTGGTAGTAGTCATTAGTGCCCTCTCTTCTCACACCTGACATTTCATTATGAAAAAGTCAACAATACAAAACCATGAAAAAATCACCCCATACACTTTGCATCTAGATTCAATAATTTTAACACCTTTTTCTATGTTTGCTTTACCTTTTTTCTTTTTGCTGAACTATTTGAAAGTCGCAGATATTGTGTTAATTTCTGTGTAAATGTTTTAGTATACATTTCCAAGGGCTTCTCAGGTTGTACAATGGTAAAGAATCCACCTGCCAAGGCAGAAGATGCAAGAGACCCAGGGTTTGATCCCTGGGTCTGGAAGAAGGAGATAGCAACTCTCTCCAGTATTCTTGCCTGGAGAATTCCATGGATAGAGGAGCCTGGCAGGCTAGTCCATGGGTTTGCAAAGAATGCATGCATGCATGCACGGACGCCATACGTTTCCAAATATGAGGTCATGTTCCTATATACCCTCACTTTTTTAATACACCTTCTCTGGTATCTTCCTCAGTTATCTCCCAAGTCAGTGGCCATTCCTTCTCTGTCTCCTTCACTAGATCTTCCTTTCCCCAACCTTTATATGTGGCTATGCATGAAGGATTACTCGTTGTTTCTCTTCATTTTCCTTAAAATTGTTTTGATTCATTTTATTCCATCCCGTGTCATTTAAATTCCACCTACAGTTTGTAGGCTTCAGAATTCCCAGTCCAGTCATCTCATGCTTGACCCTAGATATGTTTGCATGCATGTTTGCGGGCTAAGTCACTTTAGTCGTGTCTGACTCTTTGTGACCTTATGAACTGTAGCCCGCCAGGCTCCCCTGTCCATGGGATTCTCTAGGCAAGAATACTGGAGTGGGTTGCCACTCCCTTCTCCAGAGGATCTTGCCGACCCAGGGATCGCACCTGGGTTTCATGCATTGCAGGCAGACGCTTTGCCCTCTGAGCCACCAGGGGCGTTGCCCAATACACTTCTGCTGTGCGTTCTCCCACCCAGTGGCCTCTGCCTGCAGCCTCTTCGCCCAGATGCGCACAAAACTTGATTCTTCACTGTTTGAGGCTCCACTCAAGTGTTTCCCACTGAGTGATTTTTGATGATTACTTTACCTAAAATAGAATTCCCTTCCAACAGCATTTACAATTTCTTATCTTCTTCAAAATCCCTATAAGTTTCTGAATGTAATTATAAACTTATTCATTATCTCTTTTCCACTGAGGCCTCAGCTCCATGAAAGCATGGGTTTTAGTGGCTTTTTAGCATGTAGCACCTAGAACATACAAGATTCTCAGTAACATCCATTGAATTAATAGCTGAATGGTACACCAGGAGTCAGGGAGATGTGTTTATTCGCCAGGACAGCTGTAGACCCAGACACAGGGCCTGACACGTGGTAAGACTCAGTCGACATTTCTTGACTGAAGGCAGTAACACCCTGAATGTTCTTTATAGAAGCATAAAAAAATTAGTTGTTCCCAGAATTTACTCTTAAGCTTTCTTTTCCTGGCATGCTAAAATGGGATTCCCACTCATTTGGAAAAAAATGAATATAACTCTCATGAAATTATTGTAGTGCTTTTCAAATGCCACCTCTCTTTCTTTTCCCTAAAAGAAATATTTAGACTAGCAAGCCATTGCAGCTATATAGACTGTAAAATTTATCATTAAAAAATGAAAAAAATCAGAAAAACTGAGATCTCTTTACCCACTATTTTATGCAATTCCAGTTTTAACATAAAACTAACTGTTCAAATTACGTATTCTGTTGTGTGTGTGCGTGTACGTGGTGTGCATGTACTATATGAGACTTTATGATGCACCCACCACGTAGCTGAAAAGGTACCCAGTCTATGGGACTCTGAGAGGCAGCAATAAGATGAAATCTGTCCCTTTCGTACTGCAGCTTATCCTACTTGGTGTATTGAGGCCAGAATGCGCCTGGGCATTGCCTGTTGCAATCAGGACCAGCTCCCCTAGCAAGAACATCCAGGAAAGATTTCCCCTGAATTGTGGAGAAGGGAGCTTTCTCTGTCATGGTTCGTTGTCTTTTATTTAGAAGAAGCAGGCATTGGTTTTTGGCTTCCTTAGTGGCTCAGTGGTAAAGAGCCTGCCTGCCAATGCAGGACACACGGGTTCAATCCCTGGGCGGGGAAGCTCCCCTGGAGAAGGAAATGGCAACCCACTCCAGTGTTCTCACCTAGGAGATCCCATGGACAGAGGAGCCTGGCAGGCTACAGTCCATGGTCGAAAGAGTCAGACAGGACTTAGCGACTAAACAATGACAAGGTAGTACTTTTAGGGAAAGGTCTGTAGCTTCCTATTTGCATGCGAAACCTTCCAGTATTTACACTTATGACACTTGGTTTCATTCCAGTAAGTGGATTTATTAAGAGAAAAGAGGAACAAGAGGGAGTTGGAGGAGGAGAACATTTATGCAAAAATTAAACTTTAAAATGCCCACAAAATGAGAAGTAAGGGACCCCAATGAACTCATTACCTGTATGGTTCACAGATTCCCTTAATGTCTGACTCTTCTATGTTAATTTGTAATGATATTATATCACTTGCTGCTTCTATAGTGCAACAGCACTGGAGTGAGCCTTGGGACCTGAATTCTTTTTCTAATTTACTAGTATCATTACTTAAGAAAGAGCTTTAACTTTCTGAGGCTTTTTTTTTTCATAGGAACTGTGAGATTTTTAATATTTTCCCGTTGGAAATACAATGAGAAATAATATTTCTCATTGGATTACAAAGAATTGCAAAGAAGAAGATATATATATGTGGAAAAATTCTGCTAACTACTATATAAGTTACTGTATAAAGTGCTATAGCATAAAGTGTTCTGAAGTATTTTCATCTTCTTACTTGTATTCTAAGTGGAAAAGATATAAGCAATTAACAGACAACTTGGGATACAGAAAGCACATAGAAAATGTTAGATGGTATGTCATGATCATTACCTTATCTTTCCTTAGGAGCTGACCATCCTTTCATTGGTATATGATGGTATAAACCAGTAGTTAAACCAAAAGCTTAAAAAAAATTGTTTTATATCTGTGAGAGCGTATTTCAAATGATTTTGCATAAGCTGTGTGATATCTTTTCTCTCTCTCTTTTAATTCCTTTCTACTCTCCTCCCAGCACTATGCTAGGCTGCCATCATATAAAGATAAAGTAATCTGCCCTGAAGTGGCTGAAAGTTCAGTTGTGGAGACAAAGTAAATAAATAAATGCCATCAGGTTTTAAAATGCTATAACAGACGCATGAGCATGCCATAAATGAGGCACATTGAATTACATGCAACTTGCTTATCTCAAGGAAAGGAATATACTTAAGTTTGCTTTCTGTATATAGAATTTGTTTATATTTCATGATTCCCGCTTTATTTTAAGCTTTCTGTCATTTTCAGAATAGCTTAGCGCAGACACTGAGATTGAAAGTCAAAAGTTTAATAGATTTGACCTTTAAGATATTAGAGTAGACCCTTTCTGATGCAAACAATCTAATCTAGACTCCAAGTAGGGAATGCACTGGTTTACAGAACTGGGAAGCCCAAGATTTCAGGCATGGCCAGCCCCTGATGCATGCACAGTTTCTTTCCTTTGTTCTTTTTTCTCTCTTTCTTTTTCTCTCCCTACCAACCTCACTTTTCTTCTCTGTGTTGTCTTTGTTTTGTCTGATTAAAGATGTTTCTCCTTTGTGTACCCAGCGGAGATATGTCTTAACAGTCTCAGATTCACGTTCTTTATCAATCACAATGGAAAGAGACAACTTTTAACTTCTAGCTTTGTAATTAAATTCTAGAAGACATGTGATTGGTCTTCCTTTAGTCATGTGCTCACTTTTGGAACAATAGTTGCTCCCAGGGAATGTGGCACTTTGCTTGACTAGGTTTGGGTCAAATGCACTTTCCCATTGTCCACTTGATGGGGAGGGAGGTGTTAACCATGACTGGTATCCTCACTAGAACAGCTTGGCCTAGGATAATATTCCAAATAGAGCAGTTTTGTTCTGCAAAGGAAGGGGTGTTGGGTCAAAGCTCTAGGTGTGGGCTTCTGGAGTTGCAGCACGCAACCTCAGTAACTGTGGTGTGTAGGCTCGGCGGCTCCACGGCATGTGGAATCTTTCCTGACCAGGGACTGAGCCTGCAGCCCCTGAATTGGCAAAAGCAGATTCTTACTCACTGCACTGCCAGGGCAGTCATGGACAAGTCATGTCTCAGGTGCTCAGTAGCCACATGTGGGGCACAGGTGACCAGTTGGGGCAGGAAACCCTGGAGTCATGAGCTGGAGAGATGTGGGGTGAGGGGGAAATCTCCCTGGGGAGGCCTCCCAAGACACAAGCCAAACCTTTACATTCTCTGTCATCCTTCCTGTTGCTAAAGATGTCATATCAAATATCTATAAAGGAATTCCTTGTCAGAGATAAAAATATATATTGATGTCTCCATCCATCAGTATCCTAAAGCTTAAGAACTTTTCTTGCTGTTGTTTTGTTACTTACAATGCTTTACATTTTCAACAGCACATACTTAAAATTGTCTCCTTACCCTAGTGCCAATAAGTAAATTTTAGAAAATGACAAAACTGATCATAACTACATGAGAGGTTTTCTTTTTACAGCTGAAAAACTCATTGAAGGTAACATTCCTTCCCTTTCAATGGTGAAGATTTACTTGAAAGTATTCTTACATACAGCAGTTGAAACTTTTAATATTTTTGTATGTGCAACATTTAATTGGTTTCTTGTAGCATCTCATTAAAATGTGGAGCTGCAGTTAAGAAAATTAATAAAAATTGCTTTTCTTCCATTCACATTTTAAATGGAAAGATAATATCAGTTTTGCTTTATACCATAGCGAGCAAACTATTATGTAATAATAGCTCCAAGTATTTTGATATGCTGAAAAGAATCCACTGTGGTTTAGTAGGTAAATTCACTCATTTCTTTCTTATCATAATAATTCCTTGGAGCAGAAGTTAGGACAAAATGCAGTGACAGTTTTAGTTTATTCCTCCCTTTATTAAGAGAAGAAAATAGGCTTATTTTCCATAGGTAAGCTCTGTGAAGAAGTGTCTTTCTCTTTTGTTTACTTCTGTATCTCAAATGCTTGAAGTAGTGCTTAACCTGAGAAGATATTCAGTAAATATTTGTTGAATGATTACATTTGTTACTATAAATAAAAGACTCATTTAATAATGTAATGGGCAAATAGGATACTATTTTAAGCATATACTCGGTGCTACGCTTTGTGTAAAATTTGTAATATACACTTCAAATGTAACTCTTACAAAATTCCTATGAAACAAGTAATATTATCCTCATTTTAAGGATAAGAAAACTGAGACACAAGAGAAGTTCGTTAAGTTTCCAAAGTTGATGTAATTAAATGGTAGAGTTAAAATTGTCTTCAGATAGCCTGATTCCTTTTAATCATGCATTAATCTCCTAGGGCTGTCGTACACAATACCACAAAGTAGGTGGCTTAAAACAACAGAATTTTATTATCTCATGGTTCTGGAGCCTCAGTTCAGTTTAGTCACTCAGTCATGTCCAACTCTTTGTGACCCCATGGCCTGCAACACGCCAGGCCTCCCTGTTCATCACCAAATCCTGGAATTTATTCAAACTCATGTCCATTGAGTTGGTGATGCCATCCAACCATCTCATTCTCTGTCATCCCCTTCTCATCCTGCCTTCAATCTATTCCAGGATCAGGGTCTTTCCCAATGAGTCAGTTCTTCCCATCAGGTGGCCAAAGTACTAGAGGTTCAGCTCTAGTATCAGTCCTGCCAATGAATATTCAGGGTTGATTTCCTTTAAGATTGACTGGTTTGATCTCCTTGTAGTCAAAGAGACCCTTGAAGACTCTTCTCCAACACCACAGTTCAAAAGCATCAATTCTTTGGCGCTCAGCTTTCTTTGTAGTCCAACTCTCACATCCATACAGGACTACTGGAAAAATCATAGCTTTGACTAGACAGACCTAGAAATCCAAAATCAAGGGCCCTGCTTCCTCTGAACCATAAAGAGGAGGATTTTTTTCCTATCTCATCTAGTTTTGGTATTTTCTGCCAATCCTTGGCATTCCTTGGCTTGTAGATGCCTCGCTCTAGCGTCTGCCTCAACTGCCACTGGTGTTCTTTACCTTGTGAGTCTCTCTCTTCTTAGAAGGGCACCCACCATGTTGGATTAAGGGTCCACCCTATTTCTGTATGACCTCACCTAAACCAATTACATTTGCAACAACTCTGTCTCCCAATAAGGTCACATTTGAGGTCTTGGAATTGAGCACTCCAAAATCTCTTTCTGGGGGTCACAGCTCTACCATAGCAATCGCCACACTTGATATTTGTCAACACAGGTGGTTATTAATCACCTAGAAAGCCCAAGGCACTGGGCTTGATTGTTGATGTAGGGATCCAGAAAGGTATGATGTATCCGTCCTTTAATATAGTTGGGAGGAAAAGATATATTTCCAAAAAATAAATGTCAATAATAGGTAGTTTTAGAATGGTGAGTTTTAGGTGACAGCAGTATACACAAAAGGATATATTTGCAGAAGTTCAGACAAAAGCCTCTAAATTCAGAAGACTGTGTGATTTTTGGCCAGTTTATTTAATATTTTTGTGTGTGTTTCATGAGAGAAATGAAGGAATGGAGTAGGAGCTAAGCTCAGTGGTCCCTTCCAACGTTATTATCACTAAAACTCATAGGATTGCAACTATTCATCCTACTATAATATCAGCTATAAATTTGATACATGTCTTTCTTTCATGTCCTAGTCCAAAAGGGTTATGAAAATAGAGACATTGAAAATTTGCTATGTTCTAAAATAATTGCCGTTAAAATATAAATAATTATCACTTTGAATGTGTAAGAATACAGGGTGAAAAGGAGTTGGATTTCAACACTACCTGTAGACTATAAACTGTGGCATCATGTAGTGAAAGAATGAAAAATCTTAAGGGAAATAACTCCTTTAAAAAGCTGTTTTGTTGCATGTTTTTCAGTGGATTAAGAAAGGGTGATATACCGACTAAAACAATGGCAGGCTCTGTCGTGATTCTTAAAAGGAGGACTGTTTACAAGTGGGAGGTGATGCCCATTCAAAACGCATCCTTACAAAGAGTGTCTTTGTCTAAGAAAAGAATCACTGTGTTGTTTCATTGCAAATGTCTGTGGATTTCTGATTCTGGAGAATTATTTTGGAATCAGGGACATTTGTTGTTTCGAAAAACCTGGCTAGCAAACGCTTTCAGAAAAATAAAATCATTACTTGGTTTTTGTGTCTAAAGGGTGATAAATGACACCGAAATATTCCGTTTTGTATCGCTCACGTCTGATACAAACTGAAGGCTTGAAAATACCGTCCCAGCATCGATGGCGATGCTCCGGTGGAGAGAAGCGAGCTGGCCGGCTGTTCCGCCCCGGAGCTAGACACTGTGCTGGGTGCACCCCCCACCCCCCACCCCTCCAGAAGAGCATACTCTCACACATCAGTGCCGAGAAAATAAGGTCCATATTCATCTAAAGAAATTACAAAAGGCCCTTGCTGTGCAGAGGCGGCCAAGCCTGCAGGAGCGTGCTGGAGCCGGCTCAGCCCCAAACGCGCCGGCTCCGCGGGGGACCGCACTCCGGCATCCCTGCGGCAGGACTGGATTCGGGGTGACGGGCCTGCGGTGGCATCGTTGGCAGGCAGGGCACACAGGCAGCGCTGTGACGGTGAGCCAGCTCCCCCCATGCCTGCCTCCTCCTGGAAAAGGACAAGCGAGCATCTGAGAACGCGTGCCTCCTTCTCGGCGTTGGAGTCACGTATCACATGCAGCTCCTCCACCGACCTGTTGATCGCACTGGTCATGCCGCCCTTGGTTGTCCGCGTCTGCGGTGACAGGCATCGCAGAACCAGGCACAACACGCGGCCATGACTGCAGACGCTCCTTCACAGAACCAAACAGTCCCAAGCACCAGACAGATCCCCTGGACTCCGGAGTAAGGTTTTATGTGTAATCATGACAGATGCTCAGGGCGATGATGGTTTCCCATCTCTACCCTGCTTCCTTGCAACTGGCTCCTATCTGACTTGCTCTAAAATAGCCTCTCTTTTATAAATAGATGCAGCTTGAGGCTGTCAACAGTATGAAGTCAACATTCCCCTTATCAAACCTTTGTTTCCCCAACAGAACGTGCCCCTTTCTTTCAGGCCTGTCGAGGACTGCCCTGCAGATCATGCTTGACTTTTCATGCCAAGCGCTACCTGATGCCAACCAGAGGCAGCTTCAAAGATACTTTATGTCATAAGGAAACTTTAAGAACTTGTCCCCTATAACAGTTGCATGCTGGATAGTGCAGTTTTCTTTTTCTGATAGGTATTTTCTTTGCTGCTAATCTCCCTTCAGGGGTTTAAAAGTGAACAGGCATAATAAAATGCTTCTTGCTGTTTCACTTCAAATTTAAGGATTGACGGCACAGCATGTCTTCTCTAGAGTTGCTTGGTTATCTCTAAGTAAAGACTACCCCCATCCCAAGTTCTCAGTTCCAAGTGATGGTTGAAGAGCTTTCTGTTTGACACAGGCATTTATCACCCAATTGTGGCATCCTGTGAAAGTGAAGTGAAAGTCACTTAGTCGTGTCCGACTCTGCAACGCCATGGACTGTAGTCGGCCAGGCTCCTCTGTCCATGGGATTCTCCAGGCAAGAACACTGGGGTAGGTTGCCATTTCCTTCTCCAGGGGATCTTCTCAACCCAGGGATCAAATCTAGGTCTCCTGCATTATAGTTGGATTCTCATATGTCTGAGCTGCCAGGGAAGCCCCGTGGCATCTTGTAACACCACCTAATGTCAGATGAACTTCCCCAAGACTGGAAAAAAGACAAAGAACAAGGGTATAGAATCTCTCTGGAAAATTATTTGAAACAGGAAGTTATAGATCTTGTGGGGCTAGTAAAGAATGCCTCTATTTTGTATGGTTCACCTTTGCTTTTGAGAGCATTATTGTTTCCTGGCATTTTTTCATCATTTGTTTGTGCTTCTAAATTCAGAAAAAGGTATGTCTTAGGCTTTATCTAGAAGACACAATTTAAATATTAAAGTTTTTCCTCTGCAGACATAGCTGGGACAGGAGGAAGACAAATCAGACCACTGAAAAAGAAGGAAAGCGTTCATAGTTTCAGTAGTTCTTAGGGTACATGCATGCGTGCATGCTGTCATGTCTGACTCTTTGTGACTCCATGGACTATAGCCCACCACGCTCCTCTGTCCAAGGGATTTTCTAGACAAGAATACTGGAGTGGGTTGCCATTTCCTTCTCCAGGAGATCTTCCTGACCCAGGGATCGAACCTGGGTCTCTTGTGTCTCCTGCATTGAGCAGGCAGATTCTTACCAACTGTGGAAGCTAATTAAGAGCATCTCATTGCCTCTGTGGGTAAGCGCTAGAGTGACAATGCCCAGCAAGATGGGAAGTGTAGGGAAGAACTCTGGCCAAAGCTCTGAGTTCTGTGTCCATGAAACGCCCTAGTTACCAGTCAGCCTTGAATAGTCGTTGGAAGGACTGATGCTGAAGCTGAAGCTCCAGTACTTTGGCCACCTCATGCGATGAGCTGACTCACTGGAAAAGACCAAAAGGCCAGAGGAGAAGAGGGCGGCCGAGGATGAGACGGGTGGATGGCACCACCAGCTCAGTGGGCGATTCTGAGCAAGCCCTGGGCGGTAGTGAAGGACAGGGGAGCCTGGGTGCTGCAGTCCACGGGGCCGCGAAGAGTCAGACACGCCTGAGTGACTGAACAACAGCGGCTCTTCAGAGGCACAAGGTACAAGTCCCGAAACTTGCGTGAGGTCAGGAGTCCTCGCTAGAGAATTTACAGCTGTCCAGGAGAGTCAGATCGTTCAGGTCGGCCTTTTTAATTTCAATGATGGAACACGTAAACACTAAAGGGTGGAAGGATTTATGCAAAATCACCAAACAAATTAACAGCTAGACGCTAGATCTCAAAATTATTTCTTCCCCCCAGATGGCAAAGGAAAATAATTCCCTGAAGACCATTTTGTTTTTGTTTTGAAGTCTCAGAACCATGTTGTACTCCATTTGACATTTTTTAAACTGATAAATTGGGCTTTCCTGGTGGCTCAGATGGTAAAGAATCTGCCTGCAAAGTGGAAGACCCAGGTTTAATCCTTGGGTCAGGAAGATCATCTGGAGAAAGAATGGTAATCCACCCCAGTATTCTAGCCTACAGAAAATTGTGCGGGTAAAACAAACTCATTGTTTTATCTTGCAAGCTCATTTTCATTGGTCATTTATTTTTCTATGAAGTCCCTTTGCTTTTATAAAATAACCTTTCTCATAAATTCAGCATGGCTCTAATTCTACATAAAAATGAATCATCAGTTTTCAATGGACTTCTGTGTATAAGTACTGGAGCTTCTACTCCGGGAAGATAAGATCTTGCCTGGAAACAGTAGGATTAGCTTCTAAGTACTCTATTCTCCAGGAGCTTAACATTAATTCTGGGAAGTGAGAAACCCATGGGAAAACAGTAAATAATCCAAGATGACATATTAACATGATGTTGAATTTCTGGAAGCCTGGGAAGTCTTCATGGAGGAGATGAGGTTGATATACTGATAGATCATAAGGAAATACATGGTCTAAGTGGCTATGGTGATTGATCACAAAGCCACAAAGAGCCAGCTAATGCACTCCTCAGCTGTGAATGGATTGATCACTACTCTTCTGGGTTACGTGCTTGCTCCACTGAGTCCCTTGACAATGACTGTTTTTAGATGGAGGATAAAAGGGCCAGCCCAGGCCTTTCCACCACTTTCCAAAGAGCAAGAGACTATATTTGAAGCCTCGCCCTCTTCTGTCAGTTTTGGTTTTGTGTTTTCAGGGTTCCGCCTCCAATGACCGAGGCTGAAGTGTCTAGAACAGCTTTGCATTTGGGGGCAGAGGAGCCTGGTGGAGTCCCGCTGCAGGGTCTGGACATAAGGCAAGTGTCTCCCTGCCCACATTAGCAGAAGAGGGCATTTGGATCCTCTAATTATGAAATTAATAAAGTGACTATTTCTTAAAGTATTCTCCCGTGACCTTAGCAGCTTTCACTACTTATGCATCTGTGACGCACCCCCAAACAGTCAAGGAAATGAGGAATGCATTTAGCACAATATGGCTGATCTATAAATTAGTAACTTCAGCTTTCCTAACTGGTAAAGTGAAAGTGAAGGTAAAGCCACTCAGTCATGTCTGACTCTTTGCAACCCCACAGGACTGTAGCCCACCAGGCTCCTCTGTCCATGGGATTTTCCCGGTAAGAATACTGGAGTGGGTTGCCATTTCCTTCTCCAGAGGATCTTCCCGACCCAGGGATCGAACCTGGGTCTCCTGCATTGTAGGCATATGATTTACCGTCTGAGCCACCAGGGAAATCCTCAGCAAACTGGTAAAAGGTTATCCTATTTGGGAAGTTTAATAAAATATTCACCTGGTTAGACTCAAAAAATTTCTAGGGGAAAACAGGATGAATTTGAAGGCTGAAGGTGGCAGCTTCCTGGCTTCATACTGACATTAGTTTGTTAGAAGAATGACACTTGCTAGCTAGTGCTTTTCACTGAGAAGCCTGAAATAGATTATAGGTTGTTTTTTTCTATCCCTGAAGGTTTTTTTTTTTTTTTCCAATTGCTCTCCTGAGAGAAAATTGAGTGTATGACAGGCAAGACAAGTATGAAACCTCTCATAATCCTGACTTGTGTTCTCAAGAGATTGTCCTTGATATATGAGGCTACTCATTGAATCTTTCCTGGAGTCTATTTATTTGACCATGCTCCCCCAGACTTAAATGCATAACCCTTGAGGAAATAGCAGATCTGTTACTGCTCAGCGAGGACATCCACGGACAACTGAGTTTTATTTTTGTCCCCTATTTTAGAATTACTGATGGGACTCAGGTGAGAAAGAAAGAGTTTACTCAGGTACTTATTAAAGAAGTGCTTCACTTTAAGGCAAGAACACAGTTCATTCTTTGTTCATTGTATCACTTATTCAGTGAGCTCCTCAGAGTATGTTACAGGAACCTGGCTCGTGGGCTAGCATGTGAACACAGTTGTCCTTGTTGACGGGAGTTAACGATAGAAGAGGAAGAGATACACCAGTAAATGACTGATTGCAGTGGAGCATGATCAAAGTTACAGTAAAGAGAAATCTAGTGATCTAATAGTGTGTGTAAGGAAGGACTTCCTATTATGAAAAGGAATGAAGGCAAAGCCAAAGAAGCCTTCTAAGGATTCATCTGATTGTGAAACTTCAGATCCTTCACTTCCTACATCAGCTGTGCTGGCAGAAGTGCAGGTGAGCTGAGGGGATGGAAGAGAAGTGAGTGGGGACTTCCCTGGCAGTCCCGTGGTCAAGACTCTGCGGTTTCACTGCAGGGGCACAAGTTCAATCCCTAGTTAGCAAACTAAGATCCCGCTCGCTCTGCGGTATGAGCAAAAACAACAACAAAAAGAGAAGTGAGTGGTTGAGGAGGGAAAGCCTGAAACACTCTTCCTGGCTGTCAGAATGTCATGATTTAATGCCATAATTTCTTTTGTAGAAAATATCATTCATTCAATTGTGTTTATTGGGCATCTACCAGTCACCACTGAGACTTAACAATGAGGAAGAATACTGTCTGGTAGTAGGGAGATATTTTGAGTCTTAAAACAATGACAGATGGTAATATGCATGTATATATGTGTTCCTAAATATATGGTTCTGAGTGTGATAGTTTTTTAACATGTCATCTTAGCCAGGCTAAACTGTGGGCACCAGAGATAAGGCAATGGCCACTTTGCATCATGAACACACCTTCCAGTTATTCAATCAGACACTGATCTAGGTGCTTCTGTGGAGGGATATTGCAGATATAATGAAAGTCCCTAATGAGTTGACATCAAATTATGGAGATTATCCTGGTGGGCCAAACCTAATCCGGTAAGCCTTTACAAGGGACTGAGCCATGGCAAAAGAGGCTTCCAGGAACAACTGGGTCTGCACTCGCCCTTCCTTCAAGAGATCTGGCCTTTCTGCCTGCCTGTGACACATACTCAGGCCTCTGTCCATGGGGTTTCAACCTGGGGTCCTCCCTTCCTGACTGCTTGTCTCCAGGTCTCAGAAATGCTTAGCCAGCCTCTACAATCATGTAAATCAATTCCTTGTATAAATCGCTTTCCAACCAGCCCCATAGATACATCTCTCTCTGTGTGTCTTCTATTGACTCTATTTTTGTGGTTGAACTTTGATACACTGAGTTTAAAATAATGCTATTACTTCATTTTATATGTAGTATGTTCAGAACAATTATCATTGCTTATGAAACTGGCAAGACAGTCTTCCCATAACTATGCAGTAATCATCCAAATGTATTTCAAGAGGTCTGGTTGGTTCCCATTCACTGTCTTTGCCCAGCATCTTTGGTTAAACTGTGGAAGGCGTCTGACTGCACCGTGAGTTGCCCATGTGATTCCATGGCTCATGCTTGCAGCTTTTCCTGGCTCTGCTCTGGGTGCTGGCTGACTGGGGAAGCAGCACCCTGCCAAACTCTGCTGGAACATTTTGAAACAACATTGCACATAACGTAATTAAGTAGGGATGACTGAAGACTTAACACGTTCACTGGCTAGAGTCAAGTCTGTTGAGCCCAGAAGCTTCATCTTCTCTGAATTTTTAAAGAGGAAAAAATAAAATTTTATGGAGAACTTTGGACTCTTTATTACAATCCTTTTGATTCCAACAAAATATAGAGAATTCTTCAAATTTAGTTGATTTAATTTGTGTCACTGTATTCATTCATGTTAAAGAAGTGTGTATTAAAACAAGATAAAAGAAAAGAAAGGAATGAAGAACTACCTTCAATTCTCCCAGGGATAGCTGCGGTTGTGACTTTCTTTTTGCTGTGCCTTTTTCGTGCTTATATAAACCCTGCTGTCCCTGCTCTCCTCTGGGTCCCAGGTGGCGGACCCAAAAAACTCTTTGACCCCCTTGGTGAGTGGCTTCTGGTGAGCAGGTGGGCGGAGGAGGCTCTTTCTTGACTTCTTCCCGTCAAAGGGTCAGTGTCTCTGGCAGCTGTCTTAGGCCCTTGTTGTGGTTGTTTAGTCGCTAAATCATGTCCGACTCTGTGACCCTGTGGACTGTAGCCCGCCAGGCTTCTCTGTGCCTGGGGTTCTCCAGGCAAGAACACTGGAGTGGGTTACTATTTCCTTCTCCAGGGAATCTTCCTGAGCCAGCTACCGAACCTGCGTCTCCAGCATCCGCAGGCGAAGTCTTTCCCGCTGAGCCTTGGGAAGCTCCTTAGACCCCTACAGCGATCCCCATTCTCTGTGCTGGTCTCACAGGGTAATCCCTTCTTCCATTCCAGCTTCTCCTGGGTGGCCCTGCTTCTAAGATCTGACAGTACTCTCTTTTTTAACCTCTCCCACCCTTAGGTGTGACAGTGACTTTCAACTGTTGCTCTTATCTGGTTTTATCTTTTCCTAGTTGTCCTTTCAGTTCTTCCCACACCTTAATAAATTAGCTCCCCCAAATGAAATTCTTTTATCAAACGGTCTGACAAAGGCAGTCATTTCTTCATGGTCCATTGATAAATCTACTTACTTTATTACTATATTGTGAATGCTTTTCCATGGCCCAAATTGTAAGACCTGCATCATATTCTAAAATCATCTTTATTGAAGAATGACTTACACACAGCAGCGGCCCCCGATTTTCAGCGCACGGTTTGGTGCGCCTTGACGAGCAGGTAACAGACGTGTAGCCGCCCCCGCGCTCCTGGTGTGAAACCTTTGCTCGCTGCCCCGGTTCCCTTGTGCTCTGTGCAACCCACGGTTTCTCCTCACCCCAGCCTCTCACAACCACTGACCTGCTTTCTCTCATAACTTTGCCTTTTTAAAAGAAGACCTTATATCTTAGAAATCATACGAGATGCTGTCTTTTGTGTCTGATTCCTTCCATCTTGCATCATAATTTTGAAACTAACCCAAGGCGTGGCATGTATCAGTCGCATTCCTGTAAACTGATGAGTAGTATTCCAGAATGGGGCGTCCCTGGCGGCGCTCCGCTGCTGAGAATCCACCTGCAGTGCAGGAGACCCCAGTTCCGTTCCTGGGTCGGGAAGACCCCCTGGAGAAGGGATGGGCTGCCCACTCCAGCATTCTTGGGCTTCCCTTGTGGCTCAGAGAGTAAAGAATCTGCCTGCAATGCAGGAGACTTGGGTTCGATCCCTGGGGTGGGAAGATCCCTGAAGGAGGGCCTGGCAACCGACTCCAGTATTCTTGCCTGGAGAATCCCATGGACAGAGGGGCCTGGCAGGCCATAGTCCATGGGGTCACGAAGAGTCTGACATGACTGAATGACTAAGCACTTTCTGGTATATAAGTAGACTACAGTTTGCATTTCATTCACCAGTTGTGAGACATTTGGGTGGTTTCCAGTTTTTTGCTATTATGAATGCAGCTTCTATGAACATTGGAGTACAAGTCCTTTTGTAGGTGTGTATTTTCATTTATTTGGGGTAAGTAGTTTGGAGCAGGCTCATTGTCTTATAATAACTATATGTTTAATATTATAGGAAATTGCTATTTTCCAAAATGTTTATACCATTTTGCATTCCGACAAGCAGTTTGTAAGAATTCTAGTTGCTTCACGTCCTTGTCACTGATGTCAGCCTTTGTAATCTGTCCATTTTAGTAGGTATGTAGTAGGGCACATTTTTAAGGATTTAGTTTGCATTTTTCTAGTAATTACTGACGTTGGACATCTGCACTTGTGCTTACTTGTCATTCCTATACCTTCTCTGGAGAAGGATCTCAAAACATTTTGCTCACCTTTCATTCAGCTGCTTATTTTCTGATAGAGTGGTAGTAGTTGCTATTATATTTTCTGGACACATCTTTTATCATACATACATTTTGCAAGTATTTTCTGTCACTCTATAGCTTGCATTTTTATTTTCTTAACGTCATAATTGAAGAGCAACATTTAAAAAAATTGACCTCAATCATACGTTAATAGCTTTATAGTCATGTATCTTATGAACACGCCATAATGCAGTATCAGGCTTTCTGTTTCCACAACTTTACAGCTATAACCACACTGTTCTGATCATCATTGTATTTGCATCCTGGGAGAGTTAATTATGTCATCTTACTTGGAAAGTGCTGTAATGCTTCAGAATTGCATTTTTATCTGATACAGGACTAGATACTTTTGACTCAGAATGGACTTCCTTGATATTTTAATTTTTCACTGGGGGCACAGATGTAAAAACAGTCCCTATACTGTGTTTGTTAACTTTTTTCTAAAGTAAATGCATTCTGTTTCTCCTTTCTCACTTTTAACCTGAGATCTTGAGATTTCTGATATAAGTGTTACATACTGTGAATACCTTAAAATTGTTTTAACATACTAAAATCATACTAATGCTTCTGGGTATGTCTGATCAATTGATCATACACATTTATTTAATTAAATAACAGTAAAGAGATAAAAAGTTACAAAGACAGTAGGGCCAGTAGGATGAGAGGGAGGCTGACAGCAGATGAGGATCCCAATCTTTCCTCTTTCTTTTTAAACATGGCAATAGTAGCTGCTCATTAGCAGAGCTGAGGAAACACTCCTATGGATTTTAGAGGGAGATGCTAAAGAGAATTCAGCGGATTTCCTTTGCAGAAATTTGGAACCTAAGAATTAGCAAATGGCACGGGATGTTGTGTATCTTCTTGCAGAGTATTTATAGCTAAACATATACCATCAGGCAGAAAAACTGAGATTTTTATCCTCAGAGAATTGGCATATCCCTGAGAATACCCCCCAGGTACTGTGCTTTGGATGGCCTGTTAGAGGACAAAAAAGTTTTACAACCACTATAGTGAAGCCCTTCCCTCCATCTCCGTTAGTGTCTGGTTAGTGCTCCAGGTTAAAAATGAATGGATAACAAATGATCACAAGAGTTTTGAGGAAAGATTTCTACCTAAAAAAGAAAAATCATGAATCTGTAAGAAGCAGAAAATTCAGAGTGAGAAAAACATCCAAAAAGATCTTTAAGGAATAGTCTTAAGTTGGATAAATGAGCCATACCACTAATAATATGGTCAATAGAATGAGGATGATATAAAATAGATACATTTACATGACACAAAGCTTTTGGAAATTAAAAAAATAGAACAGATAAAATTTAAAAATTAATCAGACAGTTGGATGATAATTATTTCAAAAGGTAGTCTGAAAAGACGGAAGAGACTGAAACCAGAATAGAATTTGGTCTTACTAATTGGATTATAGAAACAAAGAACAATAAAAGCAAAGTGAAGGAAGTTATGACAGAAATATACAAGAAAAAATTTCCAAACTGAAGAAAATAAGTTTTCAAATAACAAGCCGGGCACAATGAAAAAAAATGTCAACAGTATCAAGAAGTTTTCGTACCTTAGAGATAAAGAAAAGATCTTTATAGAAGGGGGAAATGTAGTTAACATACAAATGATCTGAATGAAATAAGATTTCATACCATTAAAATGGAAAGCAAGAAACAATGCAACTATTTTTATAATATTCATAGAGAAAATGATTTTCAATTATCCATCAAGCATAATTGAAAGATGTTTGCAAACATGCGAAAACTCAAAACCCACAGCTTAAGCACTTCTTTCCTTTCCTCTTTAAAAATATTTAAAAATTTTTTGGCTGCACCATGTGGCATGTGGGATCTTAGTTCCCGGACCAGGGATGGAACTGATGCCCCCTGCTCTGGAAGCTCAGAGTCTTAACCACTGGACCACCAGGGAAGTCCCTGGCATTTATTCCTTTAAAAAGTTCCCCAGGATCACACTTAAGTAGAATAAGGAATAACCTAAGAAATGGGAAGACATAGGATTAATAAAAAAGGGGACCCAACACAGGAGAGCATGAAGAGACACTGAAGGATGTCAGTAAAAGGAAATCCTACGACCACTCCGGTGCACAGAACCAGACAGCAAGCAGGGCGAATGGGAGCAGCGTCTGAGGGGCTCTGGGGGGAAAACTATAGGAGGAAAGAAAGCAAACTGGTTCATGAGATCAGACATATGTGTATAGCGATGTACAGGTATTATATAGTGTGTATGTATATAGTGATACGGGTGTTGATAGATATAGATACCACTCATGGCTTTTATAGTAGTTATCTAGACATAATAATGTAAACAGCAGCTTTTGTTTAATATGTGTTAACATTTATGCCAAAATATTAAATTGTATATTAAATACTAATACATGACTTTTTATTACTGTATTAACACACACATATAATACTTATTAATTGAGAATGTAATGGTAGATGGGCATGTGGGACATGATAGTAATGTATGAGAGAGAAAAAGGAAGCTGATGAAGAGCACCTAAAATTGAGAAGTTAAAAAATAGCAATATTTGCACATAAAAAAAAAATGGAGGTAAATAATGGAAGAAACAGCTAAAAGGGCCTGGCAGAGTGGGAATTTGTCGTGGGGATGGGTGGGAAGGAACTTGCTGTTTTTCATTATAAAACTTTCACTACAGCACAAATTAAATCCAAAGATTATTTTGAAAAATTCATTTCTCAAGTTATCACACAACTATACACCTTAAATTTGTACAAGTTTTAAAAATATTTAAAAACATATACCATGTATATCTCCTGTTATTACCATTAATTTCTGCCTAAGTTCCAGGGGCAATCAATGAAATGAAACAAAAATGTTTTGATGAATCTTCAATGTGTTTACTTAAAGAAATGTGACTTATACTACAACAGTAAAATTCCTTTAATTTATTCTTGATTTACAATATCATTTTTAGTGATTTTTCAGTCATCAAATCACAAATCCCAACACAAAATTCATTGAAGTCATTTGAGTTTATAGTTAATTTTAGACTCCATTTCTGTAACATCTCATGGTATAGACATAGATTCTTACTGTCCCTTGACTGAGATATACAGTAACATTTAGTTTCATGTAGTGTATGAGACTAAAGCTTAGCAATTGCCCAAAATTGTCTCTTGGCAGGAAGAAAGAGGAGCCTATATATTTGTAGTTATTGAATTATAGAAATAAATAGTGTGATTTCTTTCTTAGATATGAAGCAAAACAGGTACAAAAACCCCATGTGTGGACATGATGATAGAGCAGGTTATATTAACCTTTTCAACAAGACATTTGGGACAGGCAGTTAATCCATGAAACCATCAATTGGAAAAAAGACATCAAATCCTTACTGCTCTATTGAATAACTGTCTCAAGTGATATATATGTATGTATATTTGGGTGGTAAGAAGTAAGACTGCTTTTGAAAATTAAAACAGTAGTGTCTTAACCTTATTTGTGGAAAGTAGCTCTAAAATGTTCCTCCTATTTGATGGGACTGTTTTCTCCCCTGTGTCTACGGTGGTTGGATAAAATTCCTAAATTAGGTACTCAACCACAGGAGAATGTGGCCTCTCTGGGAATCTGCAGAACTGACTGCTTATATAATTTCTGAGAGCTGGTATTTTAGACCAATTATTAGAAAGCTTAAACAGGCAAGGAGCTTTGCATCTGATCAAATGAAAGTCCTGATTTTCAAGGTGCTCATTCCTTACTTCAAGGCCTCTAGATCATATTGACCTGAAAGAAAGTTTCATATCAAAAGAGATGGACTTGTTTTGAACTGTTTTTATTCTAAAGGTTAGTGCAGCTATTGTATCATGATAAGAAGATGGAGAAATAGAATTAAAGTAAGCACTGGAGGAAGTGTTCTCATTGTGATTATAAAGACTGAGAAAAAGCTTTTCAATGGAAAGGGAAAAATGACTTTATTGCTTGAGAGGGAAGGGAAATACTTTGTTGGAGTTTAAAAAATAGAAGAAGCAGTCAAGAAAGCTCTAGAGGTACTCTGAAAGGAGGTTGAAGGGCAATGCTGAAAATCCCAAAATGATGAAAAGTGCTCTGCTGTTCAGAAGACTAAATTAAAAATTGACTAAAAAGTTTGATGGGACTGTGGATTCTGGTCTTCATGTCTCCATGGCCTCAATACATATGCTATTGCATACTGCATTCCTCCCCTAAGTTGATGGAGGGTGGTACACATCAGAGTAATTCATAGGGGAAAAGATAGAGGGTCCAGATGGTTTTAATTTAGAGATTTCAATCTGAGCCATAGAATACTCTCTGTGGATCCTTTCCTGCATTCTTCTTTCCCCAGGTGAAGGGAAGATTCAGGACCATTTTCCCGTATCTGAAACCTGACTGTTGTTCTTGCCAATGAAATGTTACTGTCTGCTCATTTACTGAACTTAAGAGTTGGCTTGTTTAAGCCTCAGGGCATATGGAGCCAGCAGGATTCCCAAAAGAACCCTTAGAGGTTCATCTTGGCAAACCTCAAAGCAAAAGCAGACTGTGGGATTACTGCGAATTGAGAAGTGCAACATCTGGGGATATAAATGGACAGTTTTTAATTGGCAAGCTCAACATTCAAATAAAATCATACTGTTTGCCACATTTGGTTCAAGAATGGAGACGCCTATGCTAAAATACTTAGACCTAACCGATTTTGTCCAATAACTGTTTTCCAAATTCTTAGGTTATGATAATGCAGTTACTTTTCAAATGTGGTGATTTTTCTTTTCTAAAACATTTGGTTGATCTCTAGGACAGAGTTGCATGGCTCCAAATCTATGCCTTTTTCATCCTGGGAAATCATTAAATGAGAGTTATGACTGGAATACACTGGGATCCATGGGAGGCTTTTTTTTTCAGAGTCTATAGCCAGTTTGGGGGGTTATCAGTGGAATAGCTGGGTGTCTGGGTAGACCAGGTGTCTCTTATAATCTCCTTTGTTTGGACCAAAGCCCTCTGGAAGAAATGATAGCATTTAGAACTGGATATATGCCATTAATACAAGCCTTTCTATTTTTTCCCCTCTGTATTTCCTCCTTTTCACTTCCTTTCTTGGCCTAGATTAACAGCAAATATGAAAGAATATTAATAAAGTGGTATAAGTCTAAAGTACAGAGGCCAAAGGAGACTTAGTATTTGAAATGAATTGGTATGAACATAGAAAGGGTAAAAACATAAGAAGCCTTTGCATCTGTACTGACTCTGCTAGTCATTTGATATTTTCTGTTTAAGGTAAAATACCCTAAAGTTCTCATGCTTCTGCAAAACATTCTTCTAGCCGGTTCTTTCATTTATGGCCTCAAAAATTTCTTTTTAAAAAAGTAACTTCTATTTGTTCTACTTCTTTTCCATGTGACTGTAACTTCACTAATACATAAGCTTAGAAAATGTGGGCCCTTTAAAGGATAACATTAATATTATGACAATACTGGAAGGCTTGAACTATCAAAACATGCATGGACATGGAGACATGAGAAGCTTCATTCTGTGATCCTTTTGCATTCTGAGATTCTAGATCATGGAAAAATAAAATAAAGGTAAAAAATGTAGGGTTTAATTTTCTTGCTCTGAGTGGTACCCAGACATTGCTTCTACTATATAGTGGAGTTTAAGTAGACACAATGTTTTCTAAGCTTCTGAGAGACAAATGTTATTTGTACTTGCTTTTTGTTCAGTTCAGTTTGGTTGCTTAGTTGTGTCCGACTCTTTGTGACCCCATGGACTGCAGCACGCCAGGCCTCCCTGTCCATCACCAAATTCTGGAATTTATTCAAAGTCATGTCCATCTAGCCCATGAAGCCACCCAACCATCTCATCCTCTGTTGTCCCCTTCTCCTGCCTTCAATCTTTCCCAGCATCAGGGTCTTTTCCAGTGAGTCCGTTCTTCACATCAGGTGGCCAAAGTATTGGAGTTTCAGCTTCAGCATTAGTCCTTCCAATGAATATTCAGAACTGATTTCCTTTCGGATGGACTGGTTTGATCTCCTTGTCGTCCAAGTGACTCTCAAGAGTCTTCTCCAACACCGCAGTTTAAAAAGCATCAATTTTTCAGCGCTCAGCTTTCTTCACTGTCAAACTCTCACATCCATACATGACCACTGGAAAAACCATAGCTTTGACCAGACAGACCTTTGTTGGCAAAGTAATGTCTCTGCTTTTTAATATGCTATCTAGATTGGTAATAACTTTCCTTCCAAGGAGTAAGCGTCTTTTAATTTCATGGCTGCAGTCACCATCTGCAGTGATTTTGGAGCCCAAAAAATTAAAGTCTGACACTATTTCCACTGCCTCCCCATCCATTTTCCATGAAGTGATGGGACTGGATGCCATGATCTTAGTTTTCTGAATGTTGAATTTTAAGCCAACTTTTTCACTCTCCTCTTTCACTTTCATCAAGAGGCTTTTTAGTTCCTCTTCACTTTCTGCCATAAGGGTGGTATCATCTGCATATCTGTGGTTATTGATATTTCTTCCTGCAATCTTGATTCCAGCGTGTGCTTCTCCCAGCCCAGCATTTCTCATGATGTACTCTGTATATAAGTTAAATAAGCAGGATGAAAATATACAGCCTTGATGTACTCCTTTTCCTATTGGGAACCAGTCTGTTGTTCCATGTCCAGTTCTAACTGTTGCTTCCTGACCTGCATACAGGTTTCTCAAGAGGAAGGTCAGGTGGTCTGGTACTCCCATCTCTTTCAGAATTTTCCACAGTTTATTGTGATCCACACAGTCAGAGGCTTTGGCATAGTCAATAAAGCAGAAATAGATGGTTTTCTGGAACTCTCTTGCTTTTTCAATGATCCAGCAGATGTTGGCAATTTGATCTCTAGGTCCTCTGCTTTTTCTAAAACCAGCTTGAACATCTGGAAGTTCATGGTTCACGTATTGCTGAAGCCTGGCTTGGAGAATTTTGAGCATTACTTTACTAGCATGTGAGATGAGTGCAATTGTGCAGTAGTTTGAGCATTCTTTGGGATTGCCTTTCTTAGGGATTGGAATGAAAATGGAACTTTTCCAGTCCTGTGGCCACTGCTGAGTTTTCCAAATTTGCTGGCATATTGAGTGCAGCACTTTCACAGCATCATCTTTCAGGATTTGAATAGCTCAACTGGAATTCCATCACCTCCACTAGCTTTGTTCGTAGTGATGCTTTCTGAGGCCCACTTGACTTCACATTCCAGGATGTCTGACTCTAGGTGAGTGATCACACCATCATGATTATCTGGGTCATGAAGATCTTTTTTGTACAGTTCTTCTGTGTATTCTTGCCACCTCTTCTTAATATCTTCTGCTTCTGTTAGGTCCATACCATTTCTGTCCTTTATCGAACCCATCTTTGCATGAAATGTTCCCTTGGTATCTCTGATTTTCTTGAAGAGATCTCTAGTACCTTCTAAATAGTGTGTTTTTGAGAGAGTGTGGTTTTGCATTGCTTTTCAAATGCCCCTGGCCCCAGAACCAGCCTTGGCAAGGAGCCCCCATTTCAGTTCAGATCAGTTGCTCAGTCATGTCCGACTCTTTGCAATCCCATGGACCGCAGCACGCCAGGTTTCCCTATTCATCACCAACTCCTGGAGCTTACTCAAACTCATGTCCAACCAGTGGTTGATGCCATCCAACCACCTCATCCTCTGTCGTCTTCTTTTCCTCCTGCCTTGAAGGGGATGACAGAGGATGAGATGGTTGGATGGCATCACCAACTCGATGGACATGAGTTTGAGTAGGCTTTAGAGTGCATGAATTCTCTGATTACGGATCCTACCTGAGACTGCTGTTTATTGATATTTATTCATGCTTTCAGTCGAAAAAGAATCAAAGTTTTATTCTTGCCCATTTTGAGAGTCACCATTTAAATGAACAAGAACAGTTATTAGTGGATATAGAATGTTCCTCAATATAATCCAACAAAAGACGTTTTGCTATTTGGTTCTGTGAAATATATTTCCTCCCATTTTTCTTTCACTTGACTTGCACTTCCCCTGAAATTTTCTATAGTTTTTCTTTTTTTTTTTTTTAAAGAAAAATCTTTTGTATTAAAGCAGGGGCATACCTGCTCCAAAATGACTTTATTTTTTTCTGGAAGAAAAGTTTTCGAACCAAAATCCATATGTTATAGTTTCATATTAAAACACTGAATGAACGTTTTAATATTTGCTAACAACTATCATTATGAGAAAAAGATATGATGTTGCGGGTTGAAGTGCCTCAGAATTACATAAGAGCCTATTACAGTTCAAAGACAAAGAAATATCATAGTTATGACAATACTAATATTTATAATATACAGTCAGAATACAATGCATCGGGGCCTCCTTTTTAATTGATTGTGAGACCTCTTCCGTCACAGTCTTCAGCCAGCTGCACCTTTTTCATGTCTGCCTCATGTATGAATGGTGCCATTTTTTTCCTTTAACAGACAGTAAAATGTCACTGGTAAATCATTACCCTCATCACCTCAAATAACTCAAAGCTTGCCTGTCAAGATGCAGGAAAGAATTCCCGTGATTACAAATAGGCCTATCATCACCAACCTCAGGAAACAGCGGAGAGTGCCAGATAGACAGGCACCCCAGTCTCGCTTCCAACTAGGAGAGGAATCGGCTCCAGCTGGTTGAACGTATCCTTTGGACATGACACTGACTCTCCAGATCCCGTGGTGCGCAGGTAACAGTCTATTTTTCTCATCCTGATCTTAGAGATAAATGAGGCAGGCACAGTCCCCACACCAGCCTTTCTTATGACCAGGTATACACATTTGTTAGAACTCTCGGCAGTCGCTCTGTGTCCAGGAATGACCAGAGCTACATGGAATCCCTGGGTTGTTTTCTCCCTGGTCATTCATTGCCCTCACCCCTAAGCCGTATGACAAAAGCAGACTGGGGTGCTGCTGTTATCCATTTCCTTGCACTATATGCTAATTCGCTTCAAGTCTGAATGTTGCTAATCGTGCCAAGCACATATCTCTCGTTTGGCTTTCCTTTGCATAATTTCTTCAGTTAGAGATTCAAGTGACTCTTGCATAGATTTATATACCTGTTCGGAATAGCCACTGACTCTTCCATTGGTGAATGTGGCTTCACAGTTGCATGAGACGCCAAAGGCAATTAGGATTCCAGCTGAGTTCAGATCATAGTGAATTATGTAAGCATATGGCCAACTATTCCTGTTATGCCAGATTCTGCTTACTAGTTTTCACTTCTAGAGTCAATAAAGAAATCAATTTTGTCGAAAAAGAAAATTCAATAAGAAAAAATCCTTTACTATATAACTGTAATTATAGATGAGCGATTTCTTTGGTAAAAGAAAAAAGGCATAAATATAGTAACTCCCTTATAGATCATTCAATGGAATATGAAATCTCTATGCAAACAGAAATGACTGTATTTTCATTATTTCTTAGACAGACGTTCACAAGGGAAGGATGTGAACATTCTTTGTTCCTGACTAAATCATCGTGATATGTCATCATGCTAGTTTATATACAGAGAAGGAAAAGCATTGTAAATATGTTGAACCAAGCAATAATTTTAAACCAGGAAGTTCTCCTTCCAGCACATTGGTTCAGTCATTAAAGCTCCTATCTGTGAGCTGGTTTAGAAGATACTGAAGTGAACTGTCCTCCAATGTCTTTGGCTGGGTAGAAACTGCATTCTTCTTCTCCAGCTTTCCTGATTAATGACCTGATCATCGGTATCTGCTTCATGTGAATTCTGCTTGAACATACCCCAGGTATTTGCTGATTTTGCATGGAAAAGAAAATTATTTGCCATAGTGCTTCCAAGGCTGTTTTGGTCTTGGTATACAAACTTGGAATTATTAAAATGCTGTGCTTTGGTGAGGATCCAAATCCTGAATGTGAAAAGTAATTATTTTATTTACAAAATAATTAATTGAAGGGATTTAGTACATTAAATGAGTTATTGAATTTTTGTACCATTAAATCTTAGTGATTTTAACATTCGCATTCTTATTCTAGTTAAGAGAATAATTTGCTGATTTGTAGTACCTTCTTCTCTCCTGTGTCACTCTTCAACACACGGACATTCCAGGGACTTCCAAAAATGCAATTTTAATATTTTAAAATTATATTATTAGATGATAAAACTACTAGGCTGGATAGATTAATTCATTTACACTTCAGTCACTTGCGTCCTTTCCTTGGGAGGGAATCTAGCTTGGATTGATGTTACCATGTCTGTTTCCTGAGCAGGGAAGTCTGACATAGGATTCAAAATTCACCAGGGTGTAGGGGCTGGTGAAGTTTTTAAGTTATGTACTTCATGATGCTTATTTTTGGTGACCAAGTCCACCGTTTTTATCACGTTCTCTAGAGATGGTTTTGTATCCATAAATTCATTAGCCCATTTTCAGGGCCAAATCCAAAAGCTAACTTTTCCTGAAAGAGTTCTTTTTATCATCTCCAGTTATAAATCTTTTAGAATCCCCACTTGCTGAGAGGCCTGGCTGGTCCCAGTGTCCTGAGCTAGAAACCAGAAGTCATCTTTGCTGGTTTTCACTTAGTCAGTCCCCACCTCCAGTCAAGCAATCCCAGTGTGGGCTTAGCATGTTCACTGTAT
Organism: Odocoileus virginianus; assembly: GCF_023699985.2. NCBI lineage: Eukaryota > Metazoa > Chordata > Mammalia > Artiodactyla > Cervidae > Odocoileus > Odocoileus virginianus. Next base: position 797,865 of record NC_069695.1, read on the forward strand.
GGATACAGCTCTAAAAATGTGCAGTTTCTTTCTGTCTTCGAACATTCCCATGCTTTCTCACTGAACTTATATTATTTGCTTCTAAGTAGATCCCTGCATACAACCCACGACAAGTGATCTTTCTAATGTACAAATCTGATTAAATAACAGCCCCTGCTGTTTAAAACCTCCCTGCCTTCCACCTGTTCCCTTACGGAGATATTAACAAGTGGCACAGATGCAAAAATTCTCATGATGTAATATATGACATAAAGAATGAAGAAGATTTTATGCTTTCATTTTCTTTCTATCACTTAAAAATTAATATCTGATGGTAGAATGACCTACCTTTCAACACTCCATGCCCTCTGAGTGATAATTCAATATGGACACTGATGAAAAAAGTTTGTCACATGGGAAATAGTCACATTGCCAATGTGGACTACTAGGACAAGATTGTCCCGTCATAGAATTTTCAGGGGAATTGATGTTTGTTTGAGAACTTACAGGAGTCTTACAAAAATGGAAGGAGAAAGCATGTTCTGAGCAGAGAAACTTATCTCATTATCTCACTTATCTCATTATTACCTGGCTACCTCTCACACTGTAGTTCCCTGAAGTTAGTGACAGTCTCGTATTAAATGTTCAGTATATATTCATGGAGTTTTAACTGTTTGTGGTAGATTGATTTACGATGACCATAAGCCTTTCAGCTCAGTTCAGTCACTCAGTAGTGTCAGACTCTTTGCAACTCCATGGACTACAGCACATCAGGCTTCCTTGTCCATCACCAACTCTTGGAGTTTACTCAAACTTATGTCCATGGAGTCGGTGATGCCATTCAACCACCATCTCATCCTCTGTCATCCCCTTCTCTTCCCACCTTCAATCTTTCCCAGCATCAGGATCTTTTCAAATGAGTCGGTTCTTCACATCAGGTGGCCAAAGTATTGGAGTTTCAGCTTCAGCATCAGTCCTTCCAATGAATATTCAGGACTGATTTCCTTTAGGATGCACTGGTTGGATCTCCTTGCAGTCCAAGGGACTCTCAAGAGTCTTCTCCAACACCAGAGTTCAAAAGTATCAATTCTTCGGCACTCAGCTTTCTTTGTAGTCCAACTCTCACATCCATACATGACCACTGGAAAAACCGATAGCCTTGACTAGATGGACCTTTGTTGGCAAAGTAATGTCTCTGCTTTTTAATATGCTGTCTAGGTTGGTCATAACTTATCTTCCAAGGAGCAAGCATCTTTTAATTTCATGGCTGCAGTTACCATCTGCAGTGATTTTGGAGCCCCCCCCCAACATAAAGTCTCTCATTGTTTCCATTGCTTCCCCATCTATTTGTCATGAAGTGATGGGACTGGATGCCATGATCTCTTAGTTTTCTGAATGTTGATTTTTAAGCCCGCTTTTTCACTGTTCTGTTTCACTTTCATCAAGAGGCTCTTTAGTTCTTCTTCGCTTTGTGCCATAAGGGTGGTGTCATCTGCATATCTGAGGTTACTGATACTTCTCCCAGCAATCTTGATTCCCGCTGTGCTTCATCCAGTCCTGTTTCTGGTAGAGTCTACTCCTTTTCTGCTTGACCCTGAGCTGGGTCTGTGATCAGCAGAATGAAGCAGAGGTGATATGTCAGCTGTGCCCCTAGGTCTTAGGAGACTTTGCAAAATTCAGTTTCTCTCTTCAGTCCTTACCCAGTTTCCCTTTGAATAAACCTAGGCTAGTTTGCTGGAGTCTTCACAGGATCAAAAAGGAATCTTCCCAGGTGAGATGCTCTGAATCCAATCAGCTGACCTGGTTGCTAGTTGTAGGCACATAACTAAGCCCAGGCTAAACCAGAACCACTCAGGTGAGCCCAGCTCAAACTGCCAATTATAAGCTAAATCAATTATTGATTTTTTAAAGCCAGTAGGATTTGGGGTGGTTTGTTAGGCATTTAGAACTAATTTAAGTACCATTTAAACTTATAAAGCAAAATCAATCTTGATAAATAACTATTATGTTTAAATGTACCACTCTTAAATCGACTAAATTAATTACTACATTAGTGTCTTACAGGATTTAAAACTATGAACATAACAACATGGAGATGGGAAATCCGTTGATTATTTGGAAGTCAATCAGTCTTTTTCTCTTTTTCCCTATAGAAGAAAATTTCATAGTCAGCCTCTATTTTTATGCTCAGTATTAGCCAGTAGTACACTAGCTAATAAGGGCTTGATAAATTTTGATCTAGTGTTTTGACAGTATTGAATATCTAGGGCCATTTTGAAGAAAACAGTTTTAGTATAAAATATATAATGTTAAATCCAAGAGTCTGAGCAAAAATAAAATTTTAAATAATTTATTTTTAACCTTCTATTGATTCGCTCTTCATTAATTAACCAACCATTTAACTAAACAAGCATCTGTTAGGACCTGGGCACAGTGCTGAATTCTACTTGGGGAAATTGAGTGTGCTCTTTTTGCGAACCTTTTAATTGATTTTGGGTGTCAGACATGTGACCTTTAATTATAAAACATGGACTTTGACATTGAGCCTTGAAATTATAAATGATAATTTCAGGCTGAATAGATAAGGGCATAATAATAGAATTAAAGGCAGTAAGTGAAAAGGAAAATTATTACTCTGACTGACGAGACTGATACTTTATGGACTAGTTGGTTTCTAAAGTACACTTTGACTGATTAATGACATTTTCATAGGAAGACAAAGTTGGAAAGACATTCTATGCTGGCATAACAACACAAATAACAATATGGAGGCTTTAGAACATATGATGCATTTAAGCAAGTAGGAGGATGAGATTCAAGGGTTGAAGGGCTATGGGTGAAAAATATTTTCTATATATTGATCAATTTCATAATTCTAAGAAGTACACATGAGATGAATTAGCAAGAGCCAAGAAGACTTTGGGGGAAAAAAAGTAGAGCATTGACATCTCTGAAGGGGAATTTAAGGAAAATTATCTATATTTTTAAGAAAGGACATTTTATGGCATGTTTGCAGGCTGAAAACCATGATGTAGCAGATGGGGAAAGATGGAGAGTGTACTTGGGAAAGACATGCCTGTGGAAGAGAAGTTCATGGGTTAGTGAGAGGGGGGAGGACCGAGAGTGCAAGTTGCGGGACGTTCCTCTTCTGAGAGGATGGGGGCGGTTCTTTCACTAACATGGGAGGGAGATCACAGCTGAAGCCACAGAGTAAGGAAGGTTGGGTAGACTTGTGATGGGAAGTCCTGTGATGGAGTTCTATAGCAATACGGGTCATCAGATCAGTTCACATTCCCAGTCTTTGCTCAGTGGCAGGGTGCCGGTTCTTCCTTGAAGTACTCGGTGGTGACGTACTGAGTGGGAGAATTAACCACACATGGACTATGACAATCCTCCTAGGAATGAGCTTCCTGCAATTCACAATGGCTTCCCACTCCCTCTGCTTCAATTCAGGCCCTGCCTCAAGTCTTGACCAACTCACTTCTACCTTCCATACTAAAATCGCCAGCATAGTTTTATAAAGCACATCTTTTCAATCATTTTACTGTTAAAATATTTCATGTAAAATGTTAAATCCCCATCAGATCCAATTCAAATTCCCTACTGTGGTACCCAAGGCTGTTTGCTGACACCTACCTTTTCCTCATCTATCACATTTTCACAACTATAACTCATCGGAAAATCAAGCCGATGTACTTAAAGTTCCCCCAACATCTCATGCTATTTTATGCTTCCCTGTACTTGCTATATGCTTGCCTCTGTCAACAATGGCAGATATTTCTTTATGTGTAGGCTGAAATCCCCATTCAGGAATCACCTCAAGTCTTGTCTCTTCTGGAAAGTGTTTCTTGACCTTCTTGGCAGAGTTGAGCAAATTTTCCTTTGTGTTTCCATTGTTTCTTGTCTCAGTTTGCTATAATAATTGACTGTGTAGCTTTGGGAGGCAGATATTTGGTTATTTTTCATTTGTACATCTCCACATCTAGCATAGTGCTCAGAAAGTGACTGATCAATGTGTAGACCTTTGAATGAAGCTGGGATTTTGATGTTTCTAGTGTGGGCGATGGAGCATCTACACAGAGATGCCATTAAACATGTTAATGAGCACACAAGTCTTGGGAGTAGCGAGAGAAATGATCAATATGACTAAACAACATGTTAGGGATTTGAATCGCCAAGAGCCATGTAGGGAATGGGAAAGCATTCCAGGTTTGTAGCAGAAGGGCATCTATATGATGCTTGAGAAAGTCACAAAACTACTACGACTCTGTTTGCAGTGGTGTTTTCGTGTCTCTTTCTCATGGTCAGAACAGCATGATCCAGAAGGCTAGACACACCAGTGAGATCTGAGGGGGTGGGATCAAAGTGACCACTGGGCTTATTTCTTATCTACGCTTTAAACTTGATCAAGTTCCTGTGGTTCACTCACTGTCTAATTCAACTCACTAAACATATTGTTTCTAGTTGTCAAAATCACGAGTGGCAATAAACAAGGTCAAAAGTGCTTGTTTGCCCTCTGCTCAGCCCCCCTAAGAATTTGTAGGAGGGTTGGTTGATAGGAGAGTCAGGAATTCTAATGACCACCATACTTTGGCAGTGTAAGCAAATACATGCACTGTTGCTGCTGCTGCTGAGTCGCTTCAGTCGTGTCCGACTCTCTGCGACCCCATAGACGGCAGCCCACCAGGCTCCCCCGTCCCTGGGATTCTCCAGGCAAGAACACTGGAGTGGGTTGCCATTTCCTTCTCCAATGCATGAAAGTGAAAAGTGAAAGTGAATTCGCTCAGTCGTGTCTGACTCTTAGCGACCCCATGGACTGCAGCCTACCAGGTTCCTCCGTCCATGGGATTTTCCAGGCGAGAGTACTGGAGTGGGGTGCCATTGCCTTCTCCGAAATACATGCACAGAAGACTGCAATTCGGGAAACAGAGTCTCCAGGGAACCCAAAACTGTGGGAACACCTATCAGTCTCATAGACAGTGATCCACATGGAGGGAACGTGGCTCCTGTGCTGGAAAAGGCACAGGCGGAAACATGCTGGCAGGGTGGGAATTCGTTTTCCGTGCCAGGACAGACTCTTCTAGAACAGCTGCATGTCTGTTGGGGACATCTTTCCTGGAGCGAGGAAAAATGTTAATTTTGGAAGGGATGGAGATTTGTTCTAAAGGCCAGAGAGAGTTCACACCAAAACCAGCAAGCTTCCATGGTGCATATATTTGGACTTGCTGACTGGCATGACTTCACTACCTGGGATTATGTCTTCTGTTTTCCTGACTTTTAGCCAGGGATAAGAGGTGGGCCTGTTTGTCAGCTTCTATTATGGCAATCCAAGTTTGGGAATCCAGAATGTCAACTACAGGGGGCTTTCATTATAAAGGGGATTTTCTTGATTTACTTATCACCAAATTATTTATTGCAATTCACAGTCCAAAGTAGACTTTAACAGAACCAAAGTTTGTAATTCCAGGCTACTGAGCAAACCTGGTTCCTAGAGCCATGAAACTGCATACATTTTCTTGACCAATGAGTGAGTTTGTTTGCATGTGGAGAAAAAAATTGTTGCTTTGATTTTGAGATGAGATCTCTGGGAATTCAGGGTTAAGCAGGATAAGTGAAGAAAATGATTATTGGGACTTCCTAGGTGGCACGGTGGATAACAATCTGCCTGCCAATACAGAGGACACAGGTTCAATCCCTGATCCGGGAAGATCCCACATGCCACGGAATAATGAAGCCCATGAGCTGCAATTATTAAAGCCTGTGCGTGTGCCGCCACTCCTGAAGCCCAGTCGCCAAGAGCCAGGTTCTGCAGCGCGAGAAGCCACCGCCCAGCACGCTGCCAGCAAAGAGGAGCCCATGCAAAGCAGTGAAGGCCCAGCCTAGCCAGAGATGAACGAAGTAAAAATACAGTTTTTAAAAAGTGGAGTTTAAAAAAAAAGAAAATGTTTGAAATCAATACAGAAACTGGGAAAGTGAAAGCAGAGCCAAGAGATATTCAGTACTGGGAAAATGGAGCTCATCCTCTCTAACGTGAGTGGTTTACAGTTGACAAAGCCCAGCAGAAGGGGCTGGCTAATGTCTGAGCAACCTGGAACCATGGAGGAAGTAGGATCAGCTCTGATGTATCTGGAAAAGAGAAACTAGAAATGTTTATGTTATCATCCATATCAGAGAAGTCATTCACATTCTAGTGAATTCTGAAGCTGAGGAAAGTGAAGTTTGGGAGGAAAGCAGTTGGATTATAATGCAATTTCTCATGGCTCCTTTGGGGCCAGACTCAGAAACAAGAGTGGAACATTAAATTCTGAAGCCTGTAAAAGGGGATTCCACTCACACGTGGACATAAAGGAGAAACTTTATGTTGGTAACTGGAAATTGCAAGTTAAAAACATTTCTGAGCTTTTGTTTGCAGATGACATGATACTGTACATAGAAAACTCTAAAGATAGTATCAGAAAATTACTAGAGCTAATCAGTAAATTTTGCAAAGTTGCAGGATACAAAATCAATACACAGAAATAACTTGCATTTCTATATACTAACAATGAAAAATCAGAAAGATAAATTAAGGAATCAATCCCATTCACCATTGCTACAAAAAGAATTAAATATCTAGGAATAAACTTACCTAAGGAGACAAAAGAACTGTACACAAAAAATTATAAGACACTAATGGAAGAAATTGAAGATGATGTAAACAGAAGGAGAGATATTCCATGTTCCTGTGTAGGAAAAATCAATATTGTGAAAATGACTATACTACCAAACACAACCTATAGATTCAATGTGATTCCTATCAAACTACCAATGACATTTTTCATAGAAATGTCAAAAAATTTTGCAATTCATATGGAAAGACAAAAGACCCTGAATAGCCAAAGCAGTCTTGAGAAAGAAGCATGGAGCTGGAGGAATCCACCTTCCTGACTTCAGATTATACTACAAAGCTATAGTCATCAGGACAGTGTGGTGCTGGCACAAAAACAAAAATACAGACCAATGTAACAAGATAGAAAGCCCAGAAATAAAACCATGCACCTATAGGTACCTTGTTTTTGACAAAGGAGGCAAGAATATACAATGAGACAAAGACAGTCTCTTCAATAAATGGTGCTGGGAAAACTGGACAGCTACATGTAAAAGAATGAAATTACACTTCGTAACACCATACAAAAAGATAAACTCAAAATGGATTAAAGACCAAAATGTAAGACCAGAAACTATAAAGCTCTTAGAGGAAAACATAGGCAGAACACTCGATGACATAAAGCAAGATCCTCTATGACCCACCTCCTAGAGTAATGGAAATAAAAACAAAAGTAAACAAGTGGGACCTGATTAAACTTAAAATCTTTTGCATAGCAAAAGAAACACTAAGTAAGATGAAAAAACAACCCTCAGAATGGGAGAAAATAATAGCAAATGAAACAACTGACAAAGGATTAATTTCTAAAATATACAAGCAGTTCATACAACTCAATACCAGAAAAACAAACAACCCAATCAAAAAGTGGGGAAAAAGACCTAAACAGACATTTCTCCAAAGAAGACATACAGATGGCTAACAAACACATGAAAAGATGCTCAATATCACTCATTATTAGAAAAATGCAAATCAAAACTAACATGAGATATCACCTCACACCAGTCAGAATGGCCATCATCAAAAAGTCTACAAACAATAAATGCTGGAGAGGGTGTGGAGAAAAGGGAACACTCTTGCACAGTTGGTGGGAATGCAAATTGATATAGCCACTATGGAAGACACTATGGAGATTCCTTAAAACACTAGGAATAAAACCACTGTATATGACCCAGCAATCCCACTCCTAGGCATATATCCTGAGGAAACCAAAATTGAAAAAGACACATGTATCCCACTGTTCATTGCAGCATTACTTACAATAGCTAGAACATGGAAGCAACCTAGATGGCCGTCGACAAATGAATGGACAAAGAAGTGTGGTACATATACACAGTGGAATATTACTCAGCCATAAAAAGGAATGCCTTTGAGTCAGTTCTAATGAGGTGGATGAACCTAGAGCCTATTATACAGAGTGAAGTAAGTCAGAAAGAGAAAGATAAATATCGTATTCTAATGCATATATATGGAACCTAGAAAAACGGTACTGAAGAATTTGCTTACAGGGCAGCAATGGAGAGACAGACATAGAGAAGAGACTCGTGGACATGGGCGAGGGGAGGAGAGGGGAGATGTATGGGAAGAGTAACAGGGACACTTACGTTACCACGTGTAAAATAGCAGCCAGCGGGGTCTGCTGTGTGGCTCAGGAAACTCAAACAGGGGCTCTGTATCAGCCCAGAGGGGTGGGCTGGGGAGGGAGATGGGAGGGAGGTTCAAAAGGGAGGGAACATATGTACACCTATGGCTGATCCATGCTGAGGTTTGACAGAAAACAACAAAATTATGTAAAGCAATTATCCTTCAATAAAAAAATAAATGAATAAAAAGGCCACTTTTTAAGCAAGAGTATGGTCATAGGAATGACAGGATTGGTCTGATTTTTTACTGTGGTGGTGAAGTATTGAAAGAAGAGCCCAAGCTTAGAACTTACAGGGGTCATATTATAATGTGGGTTATCCTGTTCAAAGGAGAAAGGAGAGTCCAGAACAGAGTATCCTTTCAGTTCTCTGTTGGATTTCAGGAAAGCCTTACCAGAGTACCACCACCTTCAGGCAAGGAATTGTGCATAATCCCATGCATACAAATGGAAATATTCCGTATGTATGATCACCATCTCTCATGGGCATGTCACCAAGCATAAACATGAAATCTCTTCGTCTAGGCTTTAAAATAATAGAATTATATTAATGTAGCGAAAGGAAACCAGGAGGGACAGTGGCTTTGGCTGCTTGTGACTTAGGGGCAGCTTCTCTCTGTGCTACTCTAACTACCAGATACAAGGGCAAGGAATCAGACCCATGCTCAATCCTAGGCGTGATGAGCAGATCACTAGGTGCAAGTAGTCAGATCCCAAGCCTAACTCTACTCCCAAGGACACCCCAGTGAACAATTAGTACACCTTTACTATTAGTCAGAAGTTCTAGTACTGTAATAGGATGGAGGAGTAAAAACCTAATGTATTAACATACTCTGTATAAGAAATTTAATTGCATTTAATTGCAGATTGCATAAATATATGAATCTGTCACTTTTTATTTATTTTTAACTGGAGGATAACTACTTTACAATGTTGCACTGATTTCTGCCACCCATCAGCATGCGTCAGCCGTAGTAGGTCCGCAGGTGTCCCCTTCCTCTCGATCCTCCCTCCCACCTCCCACCTCCCACCCTACCCCATCCCTCTCGGTTGCAACACAGCCACATGAGCTCCCTGTATCATGCAGCAGATTCCCACTGGCTATCTGATTTTACAGTCTATCCTATTTTCAAGATAACGAATATACCCTTGGGCTAGAAACACCCAAGGTCCCCCAGTTAACAAAGTGTCTTTAATTTTAAAGCAAATACAATACCTTATCAAACTGATATTGGCCAAATATGTTTATTCTTAAACCTTCTAATCTGATTTTTCTCTCTTTAGCGTTTTTAATACACGTAACTCTAGCCACATGATTCTTGCTGTAAAGATTTAAAAGGCACAGTCAAAAGATCTCCCACATGGCTTTGAAGCAGCAATATTAAATATGTCTGAGTGCTACACAAGTAATTAGCCACAGGCAATTAAATATGGTTCACTTGGTGACTACAGCCATATTCCAGACTATATGGAAGACTCACAGCTCCCTGTAAATAAAAGTAGGATTATTTTCATTTCAAAGACCAAAACTGAAAGAAGACCCCATGGGTGGTCTGTCACCCACTAGCTTGCACATGTGACTGTGCAAAAATAGCTTCCTGAGGGCAAAAATCAATGGCTTTCCTTAAAGAAGAACATAGGGACTCAATAACTAATTAGCTTATGTCTCTCTGTTCCTGTAATTGCAAACCATGCTGGAATCAACTTTCTGAAAGTGTGAAATAGCTATTACTGCAAACGGCTTGCTTCTACCATCACCTTCTATTTTTAACACTTGGGATGTTTCTTTTCTATGGACCTAGTTCAGCCAAAAAATTTATATAAGAATCCTCTCTTGACCAAAATATAAATATAACATTTTTTTCTAGGGTGAAACTAAAACACTTTAAAGAAGAACATGAGGGAAAGGTTCAGGTTAAGGAGCTGAATGTTAGAAGTCAAGAGCTCTAGATTCTTCTTTTTATCTTCAAAACAGTTCTCATTCCGGAATAGGCATCTCATAAATTACTTTTAGCATGCTAAGTGGTATAGTATAATAGACATCTGTATATATATGTATATTATCCACTCAAACTCATTAAAAGATCCATGAAGGCAAGTTGGTTGAGAGATTGAGTGGTTTTATCATGTTATATTTTTAAATAGACAGTTGAATAGAAGTTAACATGACATGAAGATAGATTGTATTTTCATAAAACTTCATTGCAACTAGTTGAAAAGTGAAAGAAAAGGAACCCAGCTGGTTCATTTCATCTACTGATACCAAATATTCTTCAGTAAATGCCTGGTTGCTTGATCACAGCACCAGAATTTTGTGTTCCCCGCCATGTTCCCTGTTGGCCAACAGCGTGTAAAAAAGTGAGACCACATTTGACATGTGGTCATTGTTGCAGAAACTTTAGACCTACCGTGTTCTGGAGTAGCTACCGACTCCTTCTCAGGCTTTACGTCTCAAATATTCCATCCTCAGGCAGTTCTTTGTTGAGACCACCCGATCTAAAAGAAGCCCTCTGCGAAGTAAGCCAGAAAGATAAAGACCATTACAGTATACTAACACATATATATGGACTTTAGAAAGATGGTAATGATAACCCTATATGCAAAACAGAAAAAGAGACTCAGATGTATAGAACAGACTTGTGGACTCTGGGAGAAGGCGAGGGTGGGATGTTTCAAGAGAACAGCATTGAAACATGTATATTATCTAGGCTGAAACAGATCACCAGCCCAGGTTGGGTGCATGAGACAAGTGCTCGGGCCTGGTGCACTGGGAAGACCCAGAGGGATCGGGTGGAGAGGGAGGTGGGAGGGGGGACTGGGATGGGGAACACATGTAAATCCATGGCTAATTCATTTCAATGTATGACAAAAACTACTGTAATGATGTAAAGTAATTAGCCTCCAACTAATAAAAATAAATGGAAAAAAAAAAGAAAGAAAAAAAATAAAAATAAAAGAAGCCCTCTTTATGTCTAAGTACTTTCTCTCTTAAAATCTCTTTGTTTCACTCCTTCACAACAACTTATCACAATTTTTTAATTATCTCAGGTTTTAAAATGTTCTTTGGGGGTAATTTTTTCTCTCCTCCAGGATGGAAGCTGCATGAGCACCTTGCTCATCTTCTCTGTCAATACCTAGCTTAGTGCTGGGCACGTTAAACACCCTCTATAAATAATCACCAAATATATGGGTTAATGAAGAAAGAATATAGACCTCTGTCAAGGTCAATCAATGATGTCAGTAATCAATCAACTGGTATGATGGAGGAATACAAAGAATTATGTATCCTTCAATAACTTTTTTAGTTATAGAAATCAAGCATTGATAAGCATGTGTAGTTATACAAGTATCATCCTATGTAAGAGAAAAATGATTTTATCCTTTTGTTCCTGATTTATATTTTGAGAAATGATCCAGCTGATAGAAATAATTAAAGCAATGTGGTGTCACCTCCAGTGAGTTAGATTTAATTTCAGTTAGGTGACGTATCGACAAGGTATTCAGTGATTACCTTAGTCTACTGGTCATTATTGAGCCATGATGGTTCCAAGTGAGACGGCTGTCACCCACTGTTTGATCTGTCCTGATCAGATAAACACTCTTTATTTCTGTCCTGAAAGGTTCCTTCAAGCCTTGTCTTCTTTCACTGAACTGAGCCTTGCTCATCAGCCCATGTTCTTATCATGGTTCACAGGAATACAGAAAGATAGAGAAGTCAAGAAATTTTTAATGGCTTGAAATGATAACCATTTATTTGCTCCCAATTCCGCAGGTCAGAACTTCGGGCAAGGCCCAGCTGGGATGGTTTCCTTTCTGCCCTGCATTGTGCTGATTGAGCTCATATGCATCCTGTAGGTAGGCTGAGGCTGGCTTGTTCTCCCTGGCTTGAGGCGTGTGACAGCGGCTTGGGGCTGTCCGTCAAGGGCTTTAGTCTTCCTCCTAACGCACAAGCTATTACTCAGTTTCTGTTTGCACTGCATTTGCTGATGGACTCTTGGCCAAATAAAGTCATAGAGTGAATTCTAGAATCATTGAGGGACGGGAATACACTGGGAGAAGTGAGCCACTAAAGGAACAAGCTAGATCATGTTTGCAGTCAACAGAAGACTCGGAGCTGTATCTTCTCCAAATACTGTCATGTGCTTGGATATGACTGCAATAAACCTTCCCAGAGATCATGTGATTAGAAGGAGAGACAAAGTCCTGATTTTGTGTCTATGTTTTCATATCTGAGGCAGAGTTTCCTGGTAACGCATCGTTAGAAGCATGACTATGAAATTCAAGATAGAATAAAAGGATTTGTAAAGTAAATCCTTGCTGTGAAAAAGAGATGCCACCAAATATTGAAAATAACATCTCACATTCACTCTGAGGAACAAGAAGAACTCATCGAGAATTAAAGAAGCATTTGTGGCTACTTAGAAAATCATTAGCTTAGCAAATCTTTCTTATGTAATTGGTATTTGAGGCAGCTTAGTGGAAAGGGATGTTATTTTACTTTTATTAAGCATCAAATATTTAATGCACTCAAATAACACATTTTGAGAAAAATCAGCCTTATCCAAGAGGCAATCTTGACTGTGCTGTGCTATCAAACTCCTCAAACTCCTCATTTTGTAGTCGTGAGGGAGAGTTCAGAGTTTTAATGAAACAGGAAATGTTTTTATTAGCCTAGCAATTTTTATTGAAACATTTATAGTATTCTAAAATGATTAAGTAATAATAATTAATGCAACATCATTTCTTATTATAAAATAAAGTTGGTTATTATCATTATGAAGCATAAGAGAAAATGTGTTGCTTTGTTCAGAGTGAAGTTACAAAGCAGAACATGTAGATCATGCAAAGCCACTTCCCAATCTGCCTCCTGGCCCCTCTCGGTACGCCAGTGTTCTCTAGTCGTGCAAACATCACACAAACCCAGGATGTTCCCTATATGTTACTGAAAGTTGGCAGAGGAGACTAAATTTTGTAAAATAACAAAGTGAGACAGAATCTCTAGAGGTTAAATCAAGCAACTTGCTGAGTGCATCTTTCAGTGGCTGATGAAACTAGGTTAGGCGACAAGATAACAATATGTAATCTAATCTAACTATTCAGAAATCATTGTGTCAGCCATATCTTAGCAAAGGAAAGTTAAACATTAAGCTGATGTTTAACCCAAGTATTTGCTGTGTGCTAAGCACTGCTCTAATTATTTCATATATATTATTTCCTTTAGACACTGGAAAACTGTCTGACAACTGATGCTTGATATTGTTAAGTGATAAGATGGTTCTTGGAATTTCTTTGCTATCTTGTATGTAGAACAGATAGCCAAAAGATGAAAAGAATGGAAAGGAAAAGGGTGAAGGAACTGATTTTTATATTACTTTCCTCCTAAAGTCCCCCACTGGAGAAGGAAGTGGCAACCCACTCCAGTCTTCTTACCTGGAGAGCTCCATGGACAGAGGAGCCCGGTGGGCTGCCGTCTACGGGGTCGCACAGAGTCCGACATGACTGAAGCGACTTAGCAGCAGCAGCAAAGTCCCCCACTATTAATCATTTATTAATATGATTCCGGAATTCCTTAAAGTTTATCTATCTGCAACATTGCTATCTTTCTATAATCAGATCATAGGACTAAATAAACACTTAACCTTTCTTTTTCTCCCCAAACTGTAAACCTTTTTTTTGTATCAGGGTATAGCCGATTAACAATGCTGTGGCAGTGTCAGGGGAACAGGGAAGTTTCACCTGCATAGTTTCAGCCACATGTATACATGTCTCTATTCCCCCGCAAGCCTGCTCCATCCAGCCTGGCGCGTAACACTGAACAGAGTTCTGTGTGCTCTACAATAGGTCCTAGCTGGTTATCCGTTTTAAACATGTAACTTTTAAATTTTGTAATGTGATGATCATCATCAATCATGTAAAATCTACAGTTTATTTTCAGATTTCATTTTGAATACTGTATGCTGCTCCTTTGGCAAATGGACATTTGGTTAGTTTCCAGTTTGGGGCTACTGTGATCGTGCTACTAGCAATATCCTGGAGATGGTCTTTGGAAGAGGGCTTCCCTGGTGTCTCAGATGGCAAAGAACCTGCCCACAATGCAGGAAACCTGTGTTCCATCCCTGGGTAAGGAAGATCCCCTGGAGAAGGAAATGGAAACCCACTCTAGTATTCTTGCCAGGAAAATCCCATGGACAGAGGAGCCTGGTGGGCTACAGTCCATGGGGATGCGAAGAGTCAGACACGACTGAGCAACTAATATATACTTTGATTGGGTATGTGCTGAATCAGAGGGCATAGAAATGATCAGCTTTGGTAGAAGCAGACAGTTTTCCAAAGGGGTTGAATCCACTTTTTTTTCTACTATTGTTTATGAGCATTCTGGTTACTTAACAAACTCACCCACATTTACAGATGTTTGCTTTCTCATTTTAGTCTTTCTCCTGTGTGCATAATGGTCTTGCGAGGCAGTTTTAATGTTCTTTTCCCGTATGGCCAGTGGGACAATCACCTTTTCATATGTTTATTGGCTGTTTGTCCACACTGGGTTGGAGTTTTTAAAGAGCACTTCTTTGCATGAAGGGAATATACTTGGAGGAGTGGTAGGTTTTCCTGATAGACCCAACCGAAAAAAAAAAAACAAACAAAACAGAACTGTCTTTTCTTAGTCTAGTCTTGATGTTTGTTCATATTTGGCAAGTTAACTTGACCAGCAGGGTTAAGTCCTCTGATTGGCCAGCTGACCGCTCTGCAGCGTTCCGTTCACGTGGCATTTGTCATTTTGTGATAGAGGTATCCAGCTATGTTTCTTTTGAGTACGATTATACCATGTATATTTTATACTATCTTTTCTTCATACAGTAACACAGATCTGTTGGATTCTACCTAATGAGTGAATTGCACTCACTATTTTATTTAATAGAACTTATCCAATCAGATCCTTCTTGAAGGATATGAAAGTTATTTCTTCTGTTTTTCTTTTTACTAGCATCAAAAATGTTTCAATTAATATCATTCTGAATTTGGATGTTTCCTGTGGGTAAGTACCTAAAAGTGTGATCTCTGGGTCAAAGGTGATGTACATTAAAAATTTTTTTTTAAATAACTACTCACCAGATGTCCTCTAAAAAGATAACACAAACGTAACAAAGTGTTTTCTGTTCCTCACAACTAAGTCAATATTGGTTGATGTCAGTGACTTTATTTTTGAGTGAGAAATAATATATGTTCTCTTAAATTTGTGTCTTTCAATTTTCTTCTATAAATTGCCTGTTGATATTCTTTGCCCAGGCTTACATATTCCACTTGTTTCAGGGCCCAAGGAGATGAAGCAAATAAAAGAACTGGCCACTTACAAAACAATGGGGAGAGAAGTGATAATTGTGTTAAGTTGCATGAAGATGGCATGCCTGACCTGAAAGTACAGTAAAATCTTAATTAAAAGCTATTAGGTTATTTATTTTTCCTAATTTTCACACAAAATTGCTACTTATATTTTGTTTCATCCATTGCCAATGTTTTCATTTTATCTGATACTTTATCACTTCTTCACTATGTCTTTTTATTTCTTCATGAGAGTCAATTTTGTTATATTATGAGTAAAGCAAATTAAAAATTTTTTTCTTGCAGAATAGAAATATAGGTTAGAATTCCAGAGTAGGGCATTAATTCTTTTATTTTTTTTTGCTTTTTTTTTAGTTGAAGTATAGTTGATTTATATTATTAATATATAAGTTTCAGGTGTACAGCATAGTAATTCACACTTTGGGGGATTATACTCCACTTATAGTTATTATAAAATATTGGCTATATTCTCTGTGCCATACAATAAATACTCATAGCTTACTTATTTTATATATAATAGTGCCTTTTAATCCCCTATCTTTAATTTTTATTTCAGAACTTAAGTCTTCTATTTTAGATTTATATTATTGTTCTTTTACATACTGCTAGGTTAAATGTTTTTAGTTATTTTGGTTAATAATTAAAGGTCAGTTATGAAGATTTTGACCACTTCTTCATCTAGAAAATTTTAAAAATTGTTTTTAAAGGATCAAATAATTTTAAAAACTACAATGTGGCTTAAGCCATATTAGAAGAAACTTCATAGCCTTAAGTATTTTAAACTGGCTAGGATGAAGTCTTATGTCTCACCAATATCCACAAATACAAATGACAGACATCATTTTAGTAAATTCCCTTTAATCTTGGCTCTAATAATTTCAAACATTTAGTGATGATGATAGAATTTAAACAGAAACTACTATACTTCACAAATTCTTTGTAAACTGTGATCTAAATTCTATAAACAAGTTGATAGAGAGTATATACATTTAAAAACTTATTAGAAAACTTGTTTTAAACACCCTCGAACAATTTGACACTCCCTGTTACACCTGAATAATTTGTGTGCTGGTTACTCATAACTTGTATGAATTGACAAAATCAACACGTTTCATATAGTTTTAATGTGTGTGTACACATATACACATTTACAAAAGTTATAGATGAGTACTGTAAAAAAGTAAAGCAATTTATCTTTATGTGATAGTAAAATGAATGTTTTTTCCTTTTTCTGTTCCATTTTCTTCCCCAGAAAGCAATTTCTGTTAGTACGTGGCTGTGTCTACTTCTAGGATCTTTTCTATACACTTACACTCATAGACATACTACTTTTCAATTGATAGACTTGGCAATATTTATAATTATTTACTTATTTAAGGAAACATTTTTAATCTTATAGTGCAGAACCTTGGAAAGTACAGTCCTACAGTACAACGGCTGGCATAGTGGAGTTGTCCCTGGGGGAGCAGGCTAGAAGAGCTCTTCCCTCGGGGAAGGAGAGGCTGGGAGACCGTCGAGCCGGAGGACCGTCAGGACTAGGAGCTGGGGGCCAGCTGCAAGGGGACTCACGCCCGACGCTGATGGCGCGGGGGCCGGTTCCCTGCTGGCCATGTCTATAATTTAGGTGCGGTTTTCAAAACTATGTGAATAGGCTTTCATTATTTGATTTGATGTTTCTGTTTAACATGTCTTTTGGATAATTCCACTTTTGCAAATGTCTGTTCTCCTCATTCTTTTTAACGGCTTCATAGTATTCAATACATAAGCATAATAATATATCAGTAAATGTTTGGGGTGCTTTTAAAGTTTTATTTTAACAATGCTATAATTACCATTCTTAAAAATATAGCTTTGTATACATGAGAATATGCACACATGTACACATTCATTTCTACATATATGAGTCTTTCTAAGAAAAAGAGACTCCTAGAAAATGCTTAATCGGAAGGTATGTACATTTTCTTTTTTTTTGTTTTTGTGATTTTAGACTTTTAATTTTGCATTGCGGTAGAGCATATTAACAATGTTGCAGTAGTTTCAGACGAACAGCAAAGGGACTCAGCCGTATGTACCCCCATACTCTCCTCCCAACCAGGCGGGCACATAACGTTAAGCAGAGTTCCTCCCGCTATACAATAGGTCTTTGTTGGTTATCCATTTTAAATATACCACTGTGTACATGACCTTCCCAAAGTCACTAACTATCCCTCCCCTATTGGCAACCGTAAGTTCATTTTCTAAGTATGTGAGTCTCTCTCTGTTTTGTAAGTTCATTTGTATGATTTCTTTTCAGATTCCACATACAAGGGATGTCATATGATATTTCTCCTTCTCTGAGTTGCTTCTGTTTTAGATTTAGATTGATCATGCTAAATTGTTCTCCAAAAAGCTCTATCTCTATATATGTTCACCCTCTCCAAATATTCCTACCTAATTTCCCATAAAGTATTCAACATAATTATTGTCAACATGTATAATTTTGTAGTAGGATGAGTGAAAAATTGTCTTTCATTTTACTTTTCGCCTGATCGCTAATGAGTTTGAGCACTTTTTCCTATTTTTTTTTATCATCTATGAAAAGCTTTTACTTGAATTTCCCTTTTCCCCAGTGAAATAACTTTAAGTTAACTTTACATACCCTGGAGGAGGGCATGGCAGCCCACTCCAGTATTCTTGCCTGGAGAATCCCATGGACAGAGGAGCCTAGAGGGCGACAGTCCATGGGGTCTCAAAGAGTTGGACACGACTGAGCGACTTAGCAGAGCACAACTTTACATATATGTAGGTATAGTTCCATATTTGTACTAAGAATTTTTATTTTTCATAAACTCAAAATACAGCGTAAATGACTTAGAGGTGACTCTTACCTCTCCTCCTCGTGTTTATGCTTACAGGCTACCTCCCAATTGCTCTATAACCACATTAATTTTTAGACCGTTGAGATATATTTTTGACAGAAATTTATTTCATGGTCACTACCTTGCATTCTAGTTCTTCCAAAGGTCATGCCGTTTCAACAGTCTCCCTCGCTACTCAGGGACAAGCAAATATATTTCATCAACTGTATTGAAAATGTGAAATCTATTCTTATTTTGCTGTCCAAGACTGATATTAAGCGTGTGCTTCAAGAAAAATCTTTATAAAACATGGCATGGAATCACATCTCTGGATTCTTGTTTGGCTACACATTTGCTGTAAGAAAGATGCTACTAAATTATTAAAGAAGGGTTACACCTAAGACTTAAATAAAAAAAAAGAATTGACATATGAGGGCATGAATGTGAAAAGGGAAGATATAAGTAGAGAGAATGGAGGAAAAACTCAGGAGACTCAGGTTCTGGCTCCACTTCCAGGTGTGATCCGCTGGGGTCTTTGTTTGATAAGCTGTACGATGTCTTTTGTGTTTCTGCCTTTTGTGCTGCACAATTTTATGCTAGTGCTTTCTTAGCATGCTAGCACTCAGAGTTAAAACACGCTGTCGAGGTCAGTGAAGGGATGGTCAATCATCATGAAAAGACACGTGGGGGACAGTGGTCCAGAGGGAGATGAGAGAGAAGCAAGAACCGCCATTACCAACTATGCACTGTTTTTTGACTCTTTATTGAAAACAGCATCCTTACCGAGAACTGGAGGCTGCATAGACTGCTTCAATGGGCAGTCAAATACACAGGAAATTTAAAGCTTATTTCAACAGTGAAATTTGTAAGTCAAAATGACTGACATCCTAACAACTCCAAGCATACATCTTCATTTGTCATTTTCAGGTCCACCATCCCTTGTCATTTTAAAGCTGATTTGATATAACCTTTTAAACCTCAACAAATGTAAAAATGTAAATATGAAATAAACATTAAAGTGTTCTCCTTTGAAACTGACAATTCAGATTTTAAAATGTGGCTTATTAAACACTTTAAAATTGAAAATCTTCCCATTGACATGCCAGTATTTATAATCTTGTGATCTCTGACTTTTCTTTCTGAGGTGCTACTTTCACTAACACACACAGAAATCAAAGTCCTGAGTGGAATTACCAAACCTATAGATGATTATCTTAGCCATAAAATCACAAAAGACTCCGTTTTCAAGACTTGGGAAAGTCTCTGCTTGTGCAGATAAGTTTACTTCATTGGAATTGTTATGATTCAGGATAATCCAACAGAGAATTAACAAAGTGTGCCCCTAAGTGCACAGTATTACGTGAACACAGCAGGCTAATGCTATTGTTTTTCAAAAGCCCTACATTGGCAAAATGTATATATTTTACTCACAGTTTACACTTTACCCAGGAAAATGACCTTTCAAGTATCCACTCAATACTTGTAGATAGTAACAGGAACCCTAAAATCTGATTATGTCTCTTTAAGCAGCTATGGCACAGGGGTCTTTTTAAGAAAGCAGCAAACAACCTTTGAGAAAAGCAGAATTAATTCTGTAATAACAAGCTCATTGATTATAAGTAAGTGAGAGGAGGCCTTTGTGCATTACTAGATATGTCAGTATACAAGATCTCTGAAAGGACATGTACTTGGCTTTCAAGAGAGACAGCCTACTAGAGAGTCAAGAATACCTGGGAGATCGTTGGGTGATGTAAATTCTGGTCCCTGCACTTACACAGTCTGTATCGCCTTCCAAAAGTCATCTCTGTGGCCCAAGGCTTTCTTATGTGTGAAATGAGGCTTTGATGGCTCTGGAAGTCTCTTCTGTCTCTAATGTTCCAATCCCAAGACTCACATGACAAATTCTCCAGACAAAACAGCTAGCTGGCAGCAGCCAAAGCACTTGGGAGTGGAATTATGATATTCCCTCTCCTTCATTTGTTCATCAAAACTATTAATTATCAATATTTAGTTCATTCCAGGAATACTCTAAGCAATAGAAGACCAATAAAATACAACCCCCGGTCCCGGGAAACATGCACTCTACTAACAGTCAGCCTTGTGATAAAAAAGCCCTGTACTTATTCTCAAAACGTCTGCTCAAACCACATCGTGCACAGGGGTACACGTGAGGGAGAAGCAGCTACTCCCGTCTGGCTCAGTACAGTGGGAGCGGACAGAAGGGGCTTTGTCGAAGAGGAAATCATTGAGTGGCATCCTGAGATATGAGTTCACTAGAGGAACAGTGGATGGGATGGAGTGGGCGAGAGCAGGCACTGAGGACTGTGTTGAGACACTTACTTACAATAAATTACAGCTTTAGGCCCAGAGGGAACATGACCATTCAATGAATTAATTTCTGCTTCGTATACCAACACCATGGATTATTAATTGATGTGCAGATCAACTCTGAGATGTAGGAAGTTGCTTTCAGTACAGAAGAGTAGTCTCTTGATCCTTTTGAGGGAATTTTTAAAAGGGAGCTTTGTAAATTTAAAGTTGGCTGCTTTTTTTTTTTTTACTCTTCCCTGAGCATGCAATGGATCAAAACATAAATAGAAAGGCATTTCTTTTTCCTGTATTATTTAAAACCAAAAATGAAGAAAATAGATTGCTTATTGCAGAACTGTACCTTTGTACCTAACTACATAAACAGCAAAAAGTACGCTTTGCCAAATAATAATCCCAACAGAACAAGACTATGACAATCTTAGTGTTTGTTATTTAACAGCCCAAAGTAAAAAGTGGGCATGCAGGCTACAGCAACCTGGTCATTAACCACTGTAATTTCTTCAGCTTATTGGTCTTGCATCATGAACATATATGTTGGTCTACCAGTTTTATATGCCAGATACAATGTGTTCACCTTACCTTACTCAAGATGTTTCTCTTGGCCCTTCAGAGACTGTGCTTTCACAAAAATATTAGACGTGCTAATGAATCCATTATTCTTTTCATTGATGTCATTCTGATGAGCGGATATTTGAATGTGGCCTGTGTCCTAATAGCAGGCCCGCATGCGCCCCTCAAGCTGCTGCGCTCTGGACTTGGTGTGAGGCAAACACGTCTGTCTTCCGGATCAGGCTGGAGACTCCTGAGGGTAATGACACTGATATTCTGATTTTTCGTTTCATTGTGTGTTGTGCCCTTTGCCCTTCTCTTCTCAGAACCTGAGGGAAGGCTTCAGATACTCCTAAAATGATTTACTCCTGTGTTCACCAAAGCAACAGCGCTAATAGACAGCATGAGCTACATCTATGTGAAACAAATTAGCGTTTTGTATTCGTAACACTGGGACATGAGTTTTATTAATTAGCAGATTAGCTTGAAGCTAGCCAACCTTGAATTTGAATCTGGTTCTAACCTGGGAGGGATGGTAAAGTAGAAGCTAATGTTTATTGGGGGCCTCTTTATATTCCATGCATATTTTCCAAACACATTATCTCACTGAGCCCTTAAAACAACCACAGAAGTATGCCAATAATCTCCTTTGTAGGTGGAGGGTCTAAGCACAGACGTGTTCAGTCCCTAAGTTTTCCCAGCTGGTAGTTGTTGCAGCTGGGAGGCACATATAGACATTTTTCCAGAGTTGTACTGTGCTGCTTTCCAGTAAGCCACAATTTCTGTGTTCCTCTGGATACGTTACTAACATTTCTGATTTTATTTTCCCATTTCTAAATATGATAGTGTGAGGGCTAATTTTATGTGTCAATTTGTCTAGCCTATGATGTCCAGTTGTTTGGTCAAAACCCAGTTCAGATGTTGCTGTAATTAACATTTCAATCAGTATACTCTGAGTAGAGCAGATTACTCTTCATAATATGGGTGGGCCCCATTCAATCTGTTGAAAGCCCTAAGAGAAAAGAGTGACATCTCAGAAAAAGAACTTTTCCCTCCCAAATGCAGCATAGAAATTTTACCTGAGTTTCCATTCTTCAGACTCAAAGCTTCAGACAATATCAACTTGTCGGATTTTCCATTTTGCTGGCCTACCCTTTAGATTTAAGACTTGACAATCCCCACATAAGCCAATTCCTTAAAATAAGTCTCTCTTTTTCTGTCTGTCTTGCTCCCTCTCTGCCTCTTTCTGTCTATATATACATACATACATGCATACCTACATACACACACACACACATATATATAAAATTTTGGTTCTCTTTTGGCTTCTCTGGAGAAGACTGACTCACACAAAGAATAAAAATACTTATTTCAATGGTATAAAAATACATATTAAGTGGGGTAATTCATGTAAAAATACTTAGAATTACGATCCATTCAGTGGAATTTTATGATCTGTTTCTCTCCTACTTTCTGTTTCCCTACTGTCCTCATTCATGTTTTTCATACCTTTATTTCTCCTTTCTTTTTCTTTGTAGTAAAACAGGTTCTTCAATGCATGGAAATAGCATCTTTTTAAATTTACTAACTGTATCAGCACAAATATTCTATTAAAAGTAGGGTGATATTACATGAATATTAGTGCCGACACTGACATTTACATGTTCGCTTTCACAAGTGAGTAATGATCATTCACCTACACCACGTGGCTGTGAGTAATTGCTCCCTTCTGAAGATAAAGGTTAGAACGGTCTGTCGCCATCATAAGTTATTCACTGTGTGTGTGTAGTTTCAAAATGTATTTCCTATCATGTTGTTCTGTCTCTACCTTCATTTAGATATTCCTCATTTTTATGCAACACAAATTTTACACTGCAAAAGCATTTTATTATTGATTTCTTCATTGGATAAGTAGTATGGTGAAGTTGACACTCAATTCAATCTTCCTTCCAGGGCAAATTAGAAAACAGTGGAGTTGTGAAGTCTCAATATAAGTATTGAGAATGTGTCTGGGGTATAAGATGGGAAAGAGTAGGGAGTGGTAAGGAGGGAGAGAGGGGGAGAATTTGAGAGGGCAAAGGAAGGCTCTTTTATCACTTAAACTATTACCAACATCTAATTGCTGATACGTGAAATTAAATTTACAAGAAATAAGGCTTAAATCCAAATACTTTTGAGAACAGTCATAGACCAAATTCACACTAAGAAGTCAAGTGTTAGCATCAGGGCAGGGACTGTGTCTCAATGACTGTTGATCACTGTAGTTTCAACTGCTAGCACATCATAGGTATAAAATAAATATTCTGATTGGATAAATGATGCTAGACTCAATTCCGGAGCTGAGATCTGATGAGCAAGGTAGGAGCGTGGGTGCAGCAGAAGTTTGGCAGCGGAGATGGGAAAATCGATGGTGTAGGCGGGGGCAGAGGAAACAGTGAGAGAGGCTATGTAGTCGAATGAGCAAAGTTTACACATTTTATCATTCTGCCAAGAGCAGATCAGGACCTTGTCAAGCTTCCTATATCCATTTAGCTCTTAGACATGTATTGTGTTGATGAGCCCCCTGGCCAGCCAGCCACGCTGCCAGTCACGGCTGAACCGAGGGCAACCCCTGCGTCCAGCCCAGGAGGCAGCGGGCGTCCAGTGACTGCGCACTGAGGCCTTGCTCTCTCCAGCAAACTCAGCCTCCCTGCCGTTGCTAAGACAGGGTCTGCGCTCACTGCTGCGGGACTCGAGTCTTGAAGGAGTTAATGCAGCTTCCATAACGGGACTAATTTAGAACCTGGCAACAGCTTAGCCACTGCTAGAAATATGGCTCATTGCATGCTAGGTGATATAAATTAAAGTTAATGTTATATGTGATGAAATGTCCTTTTAGATACTACGTGTAATTTTGAGTATTAGGAAGTCTCAGTAGGCTATTTTTTTTCCTAGAAACTAGTCTATGAGATTTCCCCTTATATTTCTTCTTTTAAACAAAGCTCCAGGAAAAGGTTATATGAATCATATTTTTAGCATAGCAGGTAGACTAAACATATAAAAAGTTATTAATAATAGACTGTGAAAATATCTATCACAAAATAACAGCCAAAAGGTTAGCATATATTATATAAAAAGCTCACATTTTTTTGGTTGAAAAACAAAAAAAAACAAAACAGTGAAACCCCTGGCAAGACTTGCTAAAGAGTTAGAATGCATGTAGAAAAATACCCAACTAAGCTACAAATAAATTAAATTTAAAGCATTTATGAAATTACCTAATGTTCTAGCTGTGTGAACCTGGAAAAATTGCTTACTCTCCCTCTTCAGGTCTGTCACCTGTTAAATAAAGTAAAATATGGCACGGGGGGTAATGTGAGCTTATAATGTATTTTTATGAATGCCTTCGCTAGACATGACAACTGTCAAAACACTATGTGGCTCAGAATAAGACTTAGTATGCTTACTTGTTATTATTATTATCCCAACATCTTAAAAATGATAACACTCTATGCTGAAAAACATGATGTGAAATGTGTATAAAACATGATGTGAAATATGCATATGCCTTTATCACAGTTATCAGTGTAAATGGGAATAACCTTTTTTTGAAATCAATATGATAATATAGTTCAATAATTATAAATTTTTATTCTTTTGATTCAGTAATTCTGAGTTATTTATCCTAAAGAAAAAAAATTCAAATAGAAAATGGTAACTAAGCTTTTCTCTAATCTTTTTTCAGTTTGATTCCCAGGCCCTAGACATGGAAGTTAGGGGGGTGGAGAAAAAAGGCTTTTTCCTCCCACTCTGTCTAAGCTGAGAGATCATGGGTGCTTCCGAGCTCACCTAGTGGAGCAGAGGGGAGAGGGAGCGCAGGAGAAGACACGGGCTCCAGCTCGATCCCTGCTCGGGGCTGAGGTCCCACATGAAGCAGGCCACTCACGTGTGTCTCAAAGACCCAGCTTTTTAACGTGACCAGTGAGCGAAGGTGACGCAAAGCCTCTGAGGGGTTTTAAGCTGAAAATGGATAAATGGACTGGGATTCTAGCTTAAGGAGCCATAGTGTGTAGAACACCGTGTGAGGAGGAATGTGTGTGTGCGTATATGAGTTAGTCACTAAGTCGTGTCCGACTCTTGCGACGCATTGGATTAAACCCACCAGGCTCCTCTGTGCATGGGATTCTCCAGGCAAGATTACTGGAGTGGGTTGCCATTTCCTTCTCCAAGGGATCTTCTTGACCCAGGTCTCCTGCATTGCAGGCAGACCCTTTACCAACTGAGCCACAAGGGGAGCCCTAATCTTGGATGGAGTAGGTGTTAATTAGATTCAGTGATGGGGAAGCCAAAAGCAAAAAGCCTTTTGTGTGTTGCTTTCCATGTGGAAGTTGGGGTGGTGGAAAAACGGAAGTCAGCCATGCCTGGTAGCCTTGTGGCAACAGGATGCAGCCCCAGCAGAATGAAAGCGACGGTGGAGGAGCACAGACGTGAGCCAAAGCCACTAAGCCACTGTTGGCTCCCACTGGCCTGGAGTGGGTCTCAGAAGCGTGAGACTGCAGTATGCACTGGGAGAGAATAAGGAAGTAGCTAAGATGAGAGCTCTTCGTGAAAGGCTTACCTTGAGGTGGAGATGATCTTGACACCTAACTTATTTTTGTGGTTGTTCAGTCGCTAAGTCATGTCCGATTCTTTGCGACCCTGTGGACTGCAACATGCCAGGATTCCCTGTCCTTCACCATCTCCCAGAGTTTGCTCAGACTCATGTCCATTGAGCCAGTGATGCCATCCAACCATCTTGGGGTTCAGTTCAACAGGAGCTACTTGAAAGCTGTGACTCAGACCCAGAAGTGTGAAAGCTAAGGTGGCATCAGAAATAGAAAGTTGCCATTCTGGGCCAAAAGCACAAACCACAAGTGTACCACTACCTGCTTACTGGACATATGTGAAGGGCATGTGATAGAAAAATTGACTTCTTAGAGATGTGTGTGTCTCAGTCCCTGGAATCTGTGCATATGCTACCCTTGGTGGCACAAAAGGACTCTGCAGCTGTGAAGACTAAGGGTCTTGGGGTGGAAATTATCCTGGTGAGTCCAGTGCAATCACCAGGGCCCTTATAAAGGTAAGAAGGGAGGCAGGCGTGTCTGAGTCAGATGAGGAGAATGTCATGCTGGAAGCAGAGGTGGGAGTGATGTGGCCAGGAGCCGTGGAATGTGGATAGCTTCTGGAAGCTGGAAAAGACAAGGAAATGGACTCTTGTAGAGCTTCCAGAAAGAATATAGCCCTGCCTAGACCTTGGCTTTAGGATATCTGACCTCCAGAAGTGTAAGATCGTGTGCTTGCATTGGTTTAGCCCCACCTGCATTCTAAGTCACTTCAGTCCAACTCTGTGTGACCCCATGGACTGTAGCCCGCCAGGCACCTCTGTCCATTGGGTTCTCCAGGCAAGAATGCTGGAGTGGGTTGCCACGCCGCCTCCAGGGGATGTTCCGCACCGAGGGATCGAACCTGCATCTCCTGAGTCTCCTGTCCTGCCGGGTGGGTTCTTTACCACTAGCTCCACCTGGGAAGCTGGGAAGTTCGTGGTGATTTGTTGCAGTAGCAACAGGGAGTTAATATGGGGCCCAAGGAATAGACCAGGTCAGCTTTCCCTCGGCGGAGACCAGCAGAGACCCACAAGGCGCCCCGTGGACGTCAAGTCGGGACTCTTCCTCCGACTCACGAGCCCGTCGGCGCCGCCGCAGCCCAGCGGCCATATTGGGGAACGGCGGTCGCAGTGGGGGTGTGCGTGAGAGGAATCTGAAGGTCAGAGTGTTTACCTCAAAGATGCTGACTTACCAGGCGTGGACCTCTCATAAGTCTTGAGTTTACATTTTTCTTCCTGCTACTCGTTTGCAGTAGGCTCACAGGAAAATAGATCAGTCATAGAACTGAACTGAGGAAAAGTAGGTAGGTATACTGCTGCGAATTTCTGCCATGATCACAAGGAAACTTTCTGTAACACTGACTGAATTTACATGGCATGCCAGGGCCCTCCCGATCACTTTACATGCATTATCTCATTGAATGTTCACAACAAATACTAAGAGAAAGGTACTCCTATTACTTTCATTTTCACAGGTGTGGAAACTGAGGTATCAAGGAATTAAATAATTTACCCAAAGACTTGTGGTGGTTTTTAAGCTGTTGGGCCAAAAATCTGAACACAAACAAGCCTGAAAGGTAATACAGGAAAAAGAAGACAGTTTGATTTATTCTGTTGCCAGGATTGTGGATGTATTCTTTTTGTTTTAATTTTTGTTGATGGCCAAATAAAGCCACAGTCACACTTATATATATTTATTTTTTAATATTGACAACTTCTAATCAGTGAACAAATTACACCTTGAGATCATTGGTCAGGGGAGTTTGAAAAGCTTGTGGTTCGTAGACAGACACTGCTGTATTAAAATCTCTCCTCCAGGACTTATTAGAGATAGTAAATTGGAGTTAATCAGGACAGTATTTACCACTGAGTATTCTAGGCGTGTTACGCCCCAAAGCGTCTCTGTTTGAAATGTTGTTTAAAAAAAAGAAGAAGAAATTGTCAAGTGAATAAATGAATGCATTCAGCCATAAGACCAGTAATGAAACTGAGCAAAATTAAATGGCACGAGAGAGGGAAGACACATACTGTTAGATGTGACCTGAAAGGAGAGTGTGGGCGGAAGGAGTGCTGATCCGTCTTGCTGTCTCAAGCAGTCCTCCAGCGATGAATTCCGGTATTTCTGCCCGAAGGTCACTGATGTGAATTCATAAGAGGAAGAAGGTAAACAGCATTTCTGTTGCATTAAAACCAAACAAGGGAACACAGAGCAGCACAGGAGAGGGCTCTCGCTCCTCTGCCGCCCGCTGATCTTAGGACCTGCCGCTGCCCAAATCCTAGGCTCACATCATCAAAGGAACTTGCCTTTTCTTTCCCCCTTACTAGAGAACCAAGTCCCTCTTTTCGATATTGTTGCCTTTATCACGGTGATTACATTCCTTCAACCGAACAGTCTATTTGTGTGAAACCAGAAGGCATGGGATGAAGAATGGCCTGCTTTCCAGGTCTCTCATCTTCAGCCGAAACAGGACAGAAGTCATGAAGACAAGACTAATCTGAAACAACACGAGGCAGTTGGCTTTAATCATTTGAGAGATCAATGCTCTCTGCCATTTTTTTTTCTTTTCCCTCAAAGCATCATTTCAGATGACTGCTTTGGTAAAGCCTGGCCAGCTGGCATTTGGGTTGATCACCTAATAGTGTAGAGGGCACGGCTATGGAATTATAGCATTAGAATTTAGCAGGCTTAACACACACAAGCAATCATCAGCAGGAGTCCATGAGTTGTGGGTGCAACTTCTGTGCATATATCCAGGTCCTGAAAGTTGGAGGAGAAGGAGCAATTCCATATGGAGAAGATTAGTGCCTGGAGATTATATGAGAAATTTCAGTGAGTCCTGGATTAACACTAAGCCTTTGAGTTAACAGCTTGATATAATGCAGCAATTTCCCACCTATATCACACAGGCCATCCCAAACCACGCAGCTGCCAAGTAAGACCAAGGAATCTGTGGTCCACAACTAGATCCTCTCAAGCATCTTTATCTTTACAGACCTGCTTTGTCTGGGGGTAAACATGAGGACAATCACAGAAAAAGTGGGGCTGGAAATCTTTTTTAGGGCGGGGCTGGAAATCTTGAGGGGAAAATTCCAAAGAATAAAGGTTTATTTATTCTTCTTTCATCGCTCTCCAGTCAAACTTCTATTTTTATACTGTAAATATTTTGGAAATGATAGAATAATTTAAGGGAAAATTACTTGCAGAACATTGCACGTGTGCTTTAGTCAACCAAGAAATAATGACTAAAGGGAAGAAAGTACATCAAAACTACAACTTTGAACTTCTTTCTCTCAAAGAGTTATGTCTCTGACTGAGTTCCTGAAAACAGGGGTTTGGGGTGAGCATGCTGAGTTTGAAAGCATCTGGTAGGAATTCAGCAATCCTCTGGTTCCTCCGTCAGCATAGCATCAAACATCTGGATACTTGGGCATGTTGGTTATTGCTTTAGTTCTTTTTGTTCCCCAAGATATTTTTGGTGTCTGAATATAGTCATAGAGTCAAATTCATAGACAGTATAGGATGAAATGGGCAAATGATAATGCCTCCAGGATTTTTTAACTTAAGGGAAAGAGATTAATGATACTAAATTTAGGGTCTGAGGTAGAGATACTGTGAAGACACCTCATACCATTTTTCCTTAGCTACTGGGATCCTTAGGAGCCAGCTCCTAGAATTCTCTTACTAACTGAAAGGTCGTGTTGGATCAGTGGACGAAGTAGAAATGAAAGGACTGAAAATAGCCACACAGCTGCCTAAAAGACTTCCCAACTTAACAGAGCCACATAGGCATTGAAATGGAATATTTTTCTTGGTCAAAACTTCTCACTGTCCTTGCCTTTCAGCTTGTGTTCCTTTATGAAAGGAATAAAATGATGGGACAAGTGACAAAAATGACCCAGCAGAGACATGTCTGACTAAGGAAATGAAGATCAAGAGGTAACGACAGCAAAGCTTTTGAATTTGAGAATCTGTGCAAAATGAGTAGGACTTCCAGATTGTTCCTGGGTGACTTGCTAAGCACTCTGTGCTGGGCTCCGCACTAGACCATGGAGATCCGCCCGGAATCTCCAGGGCGCCAGCCAGACTGATGGAGGTGGCACAGTGGTTGCCTAGCACAGGCTGCAGGGGGGACTTGATGTTAGGAGGAGCCCCGAGACCGTGGCGTAGGGCACTGAGTTGTGCCATCATTTCTAAACAGAAAGCGGTGGCGAAGTTTTGTTTGGGGCATAAGGCAGAGTGGGGGGTTTCCCAGGTGGCACAGTGGTACAGAACCCACCTGCCAATGCAGGAGACGTAAGAGACACAGGCTGGATCCCTACGACAGGAAGGTCCTCTGGAGCAGGAAATGGCAACCTATTCCAGTATTCTTGCCTGGAAAATTCCAGGGACAAAGGAGCCTGGTGGTCTGCAGTTCATGGGGTCACAGAGTCGGACATGACTGAGGGCACGCGGGTGCGCGCATGCGCACACACACACACACACACACACACGGCAAAGTGAAGGGATCGAGTCTAGGGAACTCGAGT
Organism: Odocoileus virginianus; assembly: GCF_023699985.2. NCBI lineage: Eukaryota > Metazoa > Chordata > Mammalia > Artiodactyla > Cervidae > Odocoileus > Odocoileus virginianus. Next base: position 828,332 of record NC_069695.1, read on the forward strand.
AAAACTCCAGCTGCATTTCTTACTCTTACTGTTATTATTTTTTTTTCTCCTTGAATGCATCATTGCCCCAAAGGACTGAATGTTTTCTCTTTAATATAATGATTATTTAAAAAGGTAAGCAATAAATGATCTGGACCCTGAAAACATCACAGAAAAAAACTTCTCAAAAGCTCCCCTATGACCAAGAAAGGAACTCACATCAAACCAAAGCACTTCATTAGGAATACAAGTTAGAAAAAAGTGTGTGAGAGTTCCCTATATTCCTTCTTATCTTTGAGGACCATTTCTTAACAGGCTTGACTGCAGGCCTGATGCTGTGGGAAGCAAATGGCAATATAAGGAGAATGTAGGTCTAGAAGACTTGAAAGTGGAATTAACACACATGAGGAGGACTGTTAGAAACATGCAGGGAGGGGAAAACTTTTATTTGTACTGGACATATTTTAGCATCTGTTATTTGAAGATGCATTTAGGAATTCAGATTTAAAGCACTCAAAAAAAGCACCTCCAGAAGATCCATATGGGCAGATTAAATTCCAAAGTTTGCAGCAGAATCCTCTGATTGCTAATGTTATCAATGGAGGACAAATTTAATTCCTTAAGCTGAAAGAGGAGCATAAGCTGCTGCTTCAGATTCCCCAGCAGGACAGAATGTGCAGTGTATTGAGCACAGCCGGCTGTCGCTATGTTATTACATCAATACTCTAGGCAGTTAGTCTTATGGACCATCACCAAACTATTGGGTTGGCCAAAAAGCTTGTTCGGGTTTTTCTGCAAAAGCTTACGGAAAAATCTGAAGAAACTTTTTGGCCAACCAAAGCATATTTTCCTCTCCCTGTACCCCTAGGGATATCTTAAATGCTTCAGGACAGATTTCTTTCTTTTTTTTTTTTTTTGTAGATTCACATTAATACATGTGATTAATGGGCAAATAAATTTATTTGGGTCTCAGGAAGATATCATCTCCTTCCTTTGTGGATTCAAACTTTTGATCTTGAGGTGCTCAAACCTAGCTGATGCGCTAAATCGATTGGCGTTTCTTGTGACCTGGGAAGGGGTTACAGTGAAACCCCTTCGGACTCAGAGTTCTCCCTGTGGCACCAATGCAATGCTGAGGGGCTGCCCTGGTGGCTCAGTGGTGAAGAACCTGCCTGCCAAGGCGGGGGATGCAGGCTCAGTCCATGGGAGAGAAAGAGCCCCTGGAGAAGGACATGGCGACCCACTCCAGCGTTCTTGCCTGGGAAACCCCATGGGCAGAGGAGCCGGAGGGCTACAGTCCGTGAGGGTGCAAAGGGTGGGGCATGACTTAGCGACTCAACAAGAAATACAAGACTGAAGTGGCATCAGAGACACCTTCAGTATGGAGGATTTACAAATGAAGTTATGCAGAATGCTTTCCGCGGCTCTTGGATCCCTCAACCAGGTTCAGGATATAAAAAATGGTGAGGGTGGAAAGAAGGAAGGATTTCTTTGCCCAAAGTCGGTGCTCCGACTCAGTCCTCATCTGAGGAGATACGCCCGCGGGACCGTGTTCCCGGTGGTGTGGAGACGCTCGGGTTGGACCGTTGGGCCGTCTGTGCTGCAGGAAAGAGGCGGCTGCCTGGGCTCCGCTGCTCTCCTGGCGTCAAGGCAAGAGGCGGGGAGGTGCTGGTCACGGACGAGATGTGAGCGAAGAGAAGAGAAAATGGGCGGCTCTGCCTTGGGTTCCGTGCAACAGAACCCGCTAAAGCGACAGAGACCCACCGACAAGCAACATACGGTGCTCCACGCCGGGCCTGTGACGCGGGGGGAGTCCCGGCTCAGCTCTCAGCGTCGGCCTGGGTGAGGGGGACCGAGATGGCAGGGGCCGGGCGCAGGGGTCCAAAGAGGCCGCGGCCTCTGTCTCCATGCCACCTACGGGGTCAGGCTGCCCAGAGCTTGTCTTCAGCGCTCGCGACAGGTCTGTCCAGCTTCCCCTGCTCCTTCCTCACCTGTCCTCAGTCCTAAGAGACAGGCTAGCAGACTGGGAGGAGGCGAGGGGAGGAGCTGGTCACGGTTACAGGCAGAGGAACCAGCCAGAAGCGAGCTCCTGCACAGCTCGGACCTTCAACCGAAGTGAGGGGTGAATTCCCAAGGGAGGCCTGTTGCCCTCGTACGCATGGATTTATTTGCTTATTTATCAATTAGTTTGTTCTCAGGAGGCTTTTCATTCTAACTTCTGAATGAGGTTGGGTTTGCAGTGAGTTTCAGGGCTGTCGATGCCTGAAACTGAGCAGAGAGGTCAGAGTCCGCGTGTGTCTGTTTAGTCGCTCAGTCACCTCTGACTCTGCGACCGCATGCGCTGTATGTAGCCCATGAGGTTCCTCTGTCCATGGAATTCTCCAGGCGAGAACACCGGAGTGGTTTGCCATTTCCATTTGCCAGGGGATCTTCCTGACTCAGGAGTCGAACCTGAGTCTCCTTCATTGCAGGCAGATTCTTTACTGTCTGAGCTACCAGGGAAGGAGACTTACACCCTCCAGCAGCAGCTGAATGTTACCCACACTGAATAACATTTGTAAGGACAGCAGGACATAAACAAAGCTTTATCTTGATCGCATCAGGAATTGGGTTGCCTACAATACCTAAAGACTTGTGTCAAAATCGCTCTGGTTGTCTTACTCCTCGTCCTATGAGAAGACATTGAGTGGCTTAGTCACACGTGGGCCAGGCTGGGCCAGTGCCACATGACACTGTGTTGGAGGTTGAGACAAAAAAAAAAACAGTAGTACTGATCCTATTTTTGTTAAAAATTCTAGTATGGTGTCCATCCTGGGTTTATTTGTATCAATATTTATTTTTAAAAATTCATGAAATATTATTGATCTTGACTCAGGAGTTTGGTCTCCCTTTATATTCTGTGCCTGAATATTTTAGTCTCCACCTAGTCTTGGCCCTGTTTGGAGCAGCTGAATTTTCCAAAGGAAGAAAACTTGGTTTCTACTATTTGTAGTGAGCATCTTTCCTCTCCCTTCCTTTAATATTATAATTTTGTTGCCAGATATTTTGTCTTTCCCAGACTCGCCTGCACACCTTGGGTTTCCGGTCCATCCACACATCTCTGTGGGTACCAGACGCAGTAAGTGACTTCCGTATTGCTGCTTGCTGTAATGTTGCACTTATACATGTGGCCAACAGGGAATAGAAACTTCTTCTCTAATAATAGAAGTATTTCAATCGAAAGTTCTAAACCAGAGGTTGGCAAACCTTTTCTATTAAGAGTCCAGAGAGGAAATGTCTTACACTTTTATAGGCCACACATTTCTGCAGCAGCTACTCAGCTTTGCCATCACAGCGTCAAAGCAGCCCAGACACTGCGTGGACGAACCGGTGTGACCATGCCAATAAACTGTTGTTCAGAAAAACAAGTAGGGGGAAGACTTGGCCCATACGTCATAATTTGCAAGCCCGTCTTCTAGGTTGTGCTGCTTAGTCGTGTCACTGTTTTTGTTTTTTTCACTTTAAGGCAAGTTAGAAAGGAATAAGAATGTTTAGGAAAATTGCTTCTTGAGATGTTTATGTGTGTACTTACTTGGCTGCTTCAGTCGTGTCCAACTCTTTGGACTGTAGCCCACCAGGCTCCTCTGTCCATGGGATTTTCCCAGCAAGAAGACTGGACTGGGTTGCCATTCCCTTCTCCAGGGGATCTTCCTGACGCAGGGATGAATCCACCTCTCTTGCATCTCCTGCATTGGCAGGTTCTTTATCACTAGCACCACCTGGGAAGCCCTTTAGAAATCTTTATACATTAAGATTTTTTTTTTACTTATTGGAACTTAAGGGCACATTGACTTAGCCTGGTTTTTAACATTAATCTACCTCTGCATAAACTCCCATCAAGTAATAAATGGGTGGCCTATTTATATAATAATAGCTACCATTTGAGTGTCACCCAGGAAAGACCACATGCATAGATCATACAAATCAATCCTTGAAACAACTGTGCAATTATTATTTATTGTTTAGTTGCTAAGTCTTGCTCAGCACTGTTGCGACCCCATGGGCTAAAGCCCACTAGGCTCCTCTGTCCATGGGATTCTCCAGACAAGAATACTGGAGTGGGTTCCCATTATTATTATTCCCATTTTAAAAATGAGTCAGAAGTCAAGCAACTTGCCCAAGGCCACAGAGCCTGTGTTGGGGAGACCTAGATACGAGACAAGGGTCTCCCACGCCCAGCCCTCCTCACCGCAGCCCTCCTACTGTTAGAAGCACAGAGGGTGGCTTCATTGGAGCCACTTTTGGACCAACCTGGGGGAAGAAAACAAGGATGTCACGGTCTTGAACACTGAAAGAACACCCAGAAAGTGCCGTGAGCTGGCAGGGGGCAGTTATTTTGATGACTCGCATTGAAGGCTGACCTAGGATAGGTTTCCAGTCTGTGTGGCTTGGGGACTCACGCTGGGGTGCAGACGCTTCTTTCCTGTGGAGGTTCGTGCCTCATTCCGTACTTAATTGTGAAGGTGAGTGACCCTAATCATCTCTGGTAGTGTTCCCTGAGGTGACCCCATCTCTTCTTTTCTGATTATCCTAACTACTCTTTTGGAGGAGAAGGGCCTGAGTACACTTCTCATGCTCAAGTCTGCACTGACACCCTTAAGCATTTGTTAGAGTGGTAAGAACTAAGGAAAACTAAAGAATATTTATTCTCTGTATTTGGAAAAAGCAACACACAGATGTGTGTGTGTGTGACAGAAAGAGAGAGAGCAGTCATCTGCTCTTTGGTAAATATTCTGCTTTTCTTGAATATATAGACCTGCCTTTTAAATATAGTTATCGTAAGCTGTTCATTTTTCAAAATAGTAGATATTTTTACCTCCAAACTCTTTTTTGTTTTAAAATGGTGTAATGATTTAGTGAACTACTGATTATTAAGATGATAGGAAAAGATAAATTTAAGTTCCAGTTAGAGTAAAATAACCACGTTGACCAGCTTCGCCCCATCTGTGCCTTGCATGAGGAATACAGCAGGGAGCAAGCGGTCTACTCCCGAGGCCCTGGGACCTACACCTGAGTGCAGGCGCTGCTTCGAGTTTTCTTCGCGCAAAACTGCTTGTTTTGTGTCATTTAGAAAAAGGTGGAAACGTTTGCACTTCTTAACAGGTTGCTATGAAAGTGCTATTTGTCTATTTGTAGAAACCCTGACGGTTCAGGGAAATGAATTTCTGAGATTTATTGGGGTAAAATTTCTGAAGAATAAAAATTTTGGTCAAATATATGTTACTGAATAAAATAAAAGCCAGGGCATTGAATACTAAAGACAGCTGGAAAGGCAAGAGGGTGACCTTTCTAGCTAGCTGGCTCCGCGATGCGCCATCTAAACTTTTAAAGCTCTCGAGTGGCGGGGAAGGCCTCATGAAAATGGATCATTGATTGTATTAAAATGAATATCTTAAAATGTTCATTTTTATGTTTTAACATTATAGGGACACCTCATTAGACACAACGCAAAACACCATTTCGTGATTAGTTTAGCAATGGCCAGGGTATATTGTGGGCATGCTTGGTGGCCCAGCTTGTGTGAACATTTCTAAGCCTTCCATGGTTTCAATTTTCTCTTTTGTTTAAACACTTTGTTTTGATGATACCTTTTCATCGCTGGTAAACATCTTTCAATAAAAGGCAAAAAGGTTTCCAAAGGAGCCTGAGAAAATTAAAGATGCTAAAGAAATATCTCAATATTTTGCAGATTTATATTCAGTGTTCACTTGTTTCAAATCCTTGCCTTTTCTTTTCTCTCTCTCACTGGAGATTGATACAAACAAACAGGAAGCATGAGGGAGTTGACAAAGCCCCGCTACAGTAATCCTTTCTTTATTTTCTCTCAGGAAAAAGGTTTTGCAGATTAGTAGGAACTGGTCAAGTTTTATTTTACCTTATATTTCTTAAATTCATGGCAACAGGCATGTGTTGCTCTGACTATGTGTTTTCCATACTTATTTGTTGCTTCGTCATTCAGTTGTATCTGACTCTTTGTGACCCCACTGACTGTAGCCCACCAGGCCCCTCCGTCCATGATTTCCCAGGCAAGAATGCTGGAGTGGGTTGCCATGTCCTTCTTACTTGCTTATATCTCGAGAGTGACAGATCCATCACCCGAGCCTTTGTCACATGCCACGCTTCCTGCTCTGAGCATCTTCTTACCTCTAGCACTGACTGCAGTTCCCATGATGGGACTCTCCCAAGACTCACTGTGACCTGGGACCTCATTTACATCAAAAGTGTCCTCTGGAAGAACCAATTACTTTGCTTGATAACAGTCATTATCAAATCTAAATCGATTCATTTATCAACGGCATGAGGTATGTTGAGACCCTGCATGAGTGGGAAATAGAAAAGGCAAATTGTAGTGGAGCAGATGTTTCTGGACACGGTGAGCAGGGGAGAGGGCAGGTGCGGGTGAAGCCAGCGGGAGGAGCCTCAGTTGCAGCCAAGGAACTGACGGGGGAAAGTGTCGGGTGAGTCTGATGTGCGTGTGTGTGAGCGCCCGTGTGAGCTCTGATCTCTGTGTACTTCGTGTGTGTGAGCGCCGTGTGAGCTCTGATTTCTGTGTACTTCGTGTGTGTGAGCGCCCGTGTGAGCTCTGATTTCTGTGTACTTCGTGTGTGTGAGCGCCCGTGTGAGCTCTGATTTCTGTGTACTTCGTGTGTGTGAGCGCCCGTGTGAGCTCTGATTTCTGTGTACTTCGTGTGTGTGAGCGCCCGTGTGAGCTCTGATTTCTGTGTACTTCGTGTGTGTGAGCACCCGTGTGAGCTCTGATTTCTGTGTACTTCGTGTGTGTGAGCGCCCGTGTGAGCTCTGATCTCTGTGTACTTCGTGTGTGTGAGCACCCGTGTGAGCTGATTTCTGTGTACTTCGTGTGTGTGAGCGCCCGTGTGAGCTCTGATCTCTGTGTACTTCATGTGTGTGAGCGCCCGTGTGAGCTCTGATCTCTGTGTACTTCGTGTGTGTGAGCACCCGTGTGAGCTGATTTCTGTGTACTTCGTGTGTGTGAGCGCCCGTGTGAGCTCTGATCTCTGTGTACTTCGTGTGTGTGAGCACCCGTGTGAGCTGATTTCTGTGTACTTCGTGTGTGTGAGCGCCCGTGTGAGCTCTGATCTCTGTGTACTTCGTGTGTGTGAGCACCCGTGTGAGCTGATTTCTGTGTACTTCGTGTGTGTGAGCGCCCGTGTGAGCTCTGATCTCTGTGTACTTCGTGTGTGTGAGTGCCGTGTGAGCTCTGATTTCTGTGTACTTCGTGTGTGTGAGCGCCGTGTGAGCTCTGATTTCTGTGTACTTCGTGTGTGTGAGCGCCCGTGTGAGCTCTGATTTCTGTGTACTTCGTGTGTGTGAGCGCCCGTGTGAGCTCTGATTTCTGTGTACTTCGTGTGTGTGAGCGCCCGTGTGAGCTCTGATTTCTGTGTACTTCGTGTGTGTGAGCGCCCGTGTGAGCTCTGATCTCTGTGTACTTCGTGTGTGTGTGAGTGCCCGTGTGAGCTCTGATCTCTGTGTACTTCGTGTGTGTGAGCGCCGTGTGAGCTCTGATTTCTGTGTACTTCGTGTGTGTGAGCGCCGTGTGAGCTCTGATTTCTGTGTACTTCGTGTGTGTGAGCACCCGTGTGAGCTGATTTCTGTGTACTTCGTGTGTGTGAGCGCCCGTGTGAGCTCTGATTTCTGTGTACTTCGTGTGTGTGAGCACCCGTGTGAGCTGATTTCTGTGTACTTCGTGTGTGTGAGCGCCCGTGTGAGCTCTGATCTCTGTGTACTTCGTGTGTGTGAGCACCCGTGTGAGCTGATTTCTGTGTACTTCGTGTGTGTGAGCGCCCGTGTGAGCTCTGATCTCTGTGTACTTCGTGTGTGTGAGCGCCGTGTGAGCTCTGATTTCTGTGTACTTCGTGTGTGTGAGCGCCGTGTGAGCTCTGATTTCTGTGTACTTCGTGTGTGTGAGCGCCCGTGTGAGCTCTGATTTCTGTGTACTTCGTGTGTGTGAGCGCCCGTGTGAGCTCTGATTTCTGTGTACTTCGTGTGTGTGAGCGCCCGTGTGAGCTCTGATTTCTGTGTACTTCGTGTGTGTGAGCGCCCGTGTGAGCTCTGATCTCTGTGTACTTCGTGTGTGTGTGAGTGCCCGTGTGAGCTCTGATCTCTGTGTACTTCGTGTGTGTGAGCGCCGTGTGAGCTCTGATTTCTGTGTACTTCGTGTGTGTGAGCGCCGTGTGAGCTCTGATTTCTGTGTACTTCGTGTGTGTGAGCGCCGTGTGAGTTCTGATGTCTGTGTACTTCGTGTGTGTGAGCGCCGTGTGAGTTCTGATGTCTGTGTACTTCGTGTGTGTGAGCGCCGTGTGAGCTCTGATGTCTGTGTACTTCGTTCGCATTAGAAAGGTGCTGTAGAAGGCACCTCTCACCCTCTGATGAGATGTACAGGCATCTGAACACTGGCTTAAAGTGTTCGCGTGGCCCCAGGGGATGGATAAGCCTGCAGGGTAGAAGCTGACAAGAGGCTGCTGAGACTGCTTGGCTGGCGTCACCCACAGTCCTGACGGCTTTCTTCTGAGGTGACAACACTGGGGATGTGGCATTTCTCCGTTTAGTCCTGATTACGCGCTAACTGCTGTGTTAAGAACTGTGAACTCAAGGAGGACCGCAAACTCACGACCTCCCCTCTGGGCCGTAGGTCCAAACCTGGGAACCAATCCATCAAGGACTATCCGGAGGGGACGAGAGGGGGAGGGTGGGCAGACCAGCAAACAGGGACTGAAGTGAGGCAAGAAAATGGTTTTTCTCTTTTCCCTTTGATCCATAAAGAGGGACCCATATCGTGGGGTTACGGGTGGATTCCGGGGCCAAGGTTCCCTATAAACTTGCCAAGATGAACCAGTGCGGAGGTTAGAGATGAAATGAGAACTGCCTCCAACCCTCCCCCTCCCCCCAAGCCTCAGGCTCTCCTCGGCTGCTAAGCTACTTCTTCTTGCTCTAGAATTCCTCTCTGTCCTTCTGCCTCTCACCCAAACACCTCCCTCCTTCACCTACGGGAGAGCTGTAGTTACCAGATCTAGATGTGGCGGGTAGTGTTGTTGGTATTGGAGACGGAGTAGATGACTAGCCGTAAAGATGTCCAGTGATACTTTTTTTTTGTCCTCAAGACCTAGCAGTATGTCTTCAACTCTGATCCCCTCTTAACTATCACTCTCAATATTTTTCTTGAACATTAAGTTTGTTGAAAGAGAGGGGCACGCCCGGCGTTTGTGCTTGTTGCACTGCTGTGTGTTTCTCAGTCGCCTTTATCAAGTCCAGTGTAACTGTCATCACTGCAGTCACCAAGACCCAACAGGATGCCAAATCCAGTGGTCACGCAGATGCCCGCTCGGCTTCCCCGCTGCACTTGGCACTGTGGGCTACTCTTTGCTTCCTGAAACTGCTGGTCCGCATTCTCTCTTGCCACCGAGTCTTCTTATGTTTGTTGTTTTTCCATTCGCCCTCTTACTGTTCATGTTCAATACTTCAAGGTTACATCACTGTCCGTCTTTAACCAACGAATCTTTCCTGGAAGATCTCACTCCCTTCAGAGTCCATGGAAGCCTAATGCTTAGGGAGTATATCAATAATTACCGTGGATTGAGTTCAGGATCAATCCCAGGTGATTTACATACTAATTATAATATGTAGTGATACATAGATTCGTGTATATTAAGTTGCTTATTTCAAAATCACTGGACATGCAGCACTATCCTCTCCACTTCGTAGCTGCGGACACAGAACCTCAGAGGCTGAGGAAGTGTTCCGGTGAGCGGCTGGGCGCACTCCGGGGCCGCTCCTGCCGGCCGAGCGGGTCTCTTTCCCCCGAGACACGGCGCAGCGCGGTGTGTGCTCCCGCTGCTAAATAATCGCCGATGGGACGCGCCTGTGTGCCAGGCACGGGGCTGGACACGGAGAGGAGACCCGGCCCCCTGCCGGGTCTTTCGTTTCCAGAAGCACCTGTGCTGCGTTCTGCTCCAAAGGAAAGCTGTCTGTCTTCCTCTCGCCCGGTCTCAGGCTTCCTGCGTCCCTGTCTCAGAGCTTTTCCCGTCCTGGCTCCAAGTGAGCGCTCCCTGTGAGAGCTGTGGAAAATGCAGGCGCCTGCTTCGTTCCAACCCTGCTCTTTCGTAATATCTCAGGGTGGGTTGGGGCACCTGCGTTTCTATAAAAAGCCGCAGGTAATTCTGACATATATAGGTTAGAATTTATGGCTCACATCATGGGATCATCTGGTCCTGTGGAGTTACTCTAATAATTTCTTTTCAGCCCCCTCCCCATATTCATTAGTCCCAACAATATGAAGAGTCCATTTCTCAAGTGAGTCTTAAAGACATCACCTCTGTTTATTCCTCTTGTGACACTACTATATTTCAGACCCTTAACATTTCCCCTAGATACTGAAATAGCATTGTAAGAAAACTTTATGCCTCCCTTCTTGAATAGATCTATACTCCCACCAGAGTGGTATTTTGATAACTCAAATTTAATGATGGCATTACCCAGCTCAAAATTTTCAGTGGTACCTGTTACCTGTAGGATAAATTCTAAACTCTGTGGCTGGGCATATAAAACCTTCAACAATGTGTTCATTCCTATTACCTTTTAGCAACCCTGGTTCCATTTCTGGGTTTATCTTCCGCCCTCGTCCTTATTCTACTTCATTATAAGTATTTGTTTAATGAGTAGACAAAAGAATGGATTTGAGATCTAGCCCCACGAATTATTCTGCTATCTTCTGCAGATGTGGTGTGACAAGACAGTATGAAATTGTCAACACAGGTAACAAGTGTTTTCTGCTTTTGGAAGCATGTTGGAAGCACCTGGCTTCCTAGGTGAAAGGCTTTCCTGTACAACCAGAAGATTATACTATTCTCAGGTCATAATTCATTGATGTTTAATGTGATGAACTCAGGTCCCAAACCAGACAGGCTGATAAGAACAGTGACGCCTCCCAGTTGTTATAGAGAAGACTTGGCTCACAACACAACCTGAATTGTCAATCTCTTCTCTGAGAGTGAAAGAAACACTATGTTTGGGGCATCTGAAGAATAAGCATCCTCCTTCTGTCTTCTGCTGTTTGCTCCCTGAGGACAGGGCTTATTCTGCCCCATTCACTGCAGCTCTTCCATCAATAAACAAGGCCCAGCACATAGGCACCATCTGATGTGCATTTATATGAACTTCTCAAAAGCAGCAGCTATTGTCTCCTATTTCTTCATAGTAACGTTGCTGCCCATAAAGGAAATTTTTCTATGAGGTTTTACTCGAGTGCCTTGGACAAAACTTCCAGCTATGAGTACATTGCTCTGTTCACACCTGTGGCAGGTCAATGATGAATGAGAAGACGACTCTCACTGACTGTAGACAGTTTAATAAACGTCTATTTTGCATCACTTAAAGAATCAGTCCTAGGTTTCTGGACTGCCATAACATACGCTAAGCATTTGAAGATTGATTCAGTGGGCCTAAAATAATCTCTCCAAGAATGACTTGAAATCTTGTGACTCAGAGGAAGATACATAGAAACATGACCCACTCATTTAATTGCATGGTGTCTAATATATGAAAGGGGCTTCCCTCATAGCTCAGTTGGTAAAGAATCTGCCTGCAATGCAGGAGACCCGGGTACATTCTTGAGTCAGGAAGATCCCTTGGAAAAGGAAATGGCAATCCACTCCAGTAATCTCGCCTGGAAAATCCCACGGAAAAAGGAGTGTACGTGTATGCTAAGTCGATCAGTCATGTCCGACTCTTTGAGACCCCATGGACTGTAGCCCGCCAGGCTCCTCTGTCCATGGGATTCTCCAGGCAAGAATACTGGAGTGGGTTGCCATGTCTTTCTCCAGGGGATCCTCCTGACCCAGAGATTGGAGCTGCATCTCTTGTATCTCCTGCACTGGCAGGCAGACACTTTGCCACTAGTGCCAGTTGGGAAGCCCCAGGAGGGAAGCAGTTCCTTCTAAATCCAAAACTGAAGCAACTGGTTTGTACCCTGATACAAGTGACCAGATTACCGTTCTCCTTATCTTTGCTTGCCAAGCCCAGGAAGTTATTAATGGGCGCAAAACGATCCTCCAGTCCTTTTAAAAATCCAGCCGCTGCGTCGCCTCCTGACCTCTTGCTGCTGAGAATTCCATATACGGAACTAATGATATATTCCCTATGATTAGATCTAAATTTACTGCCTGCTAATTTTATTGAGTGTCTCTCTGCTCTTCTATTAGAGAAGAGGGTAAAAGGGGACAACTCATTCATTTTCACTGTGTCCTTCATTGGAATCCCTTATGGAGTTTCTCTCCTTTCCTTATGTTCATGCTTAAAAATTTGTTGGTTTGCATTTCGAGGGGCTGATTATTAGTGTGCTGTTAAAAAAGTGGAAATATAGTAACAAAAGCCTTTTCCATATTTACTGCTGTAAAAAGCTAACCTCAAATCCAACAATTGTGTGCTAGTTCAGATTTATTTCTGGGAAGCTTGAACAGTTATTGTGGTGGATCAGCGTGCCCGTTTGGGGTTTTAATTCTGCCTTGGATGATGTCTCTTCTGTCTTCTGGCAAGTTGTCAAATACCATTAGGGGTCTTCAGTGATGTTTCATTGTTCATTCCACGTCTTTTATTTCCATGGCAAAATTCTGGCTGCCTGTAAACTGAATACAATGCTCTTTTTCTGTTTGTGTGTTTGTAAACAAGTAGAAAGGTCTTTTGCTTTGTACAGAGAAAAAAAATGGCAAAAGAAAACTTAACGGAAACACAATCGAATCTCAACCACAGCATATGAGGCCTCCAGGACAGTAGAACAAAGGACTGGGGATTTTGTTACTTTCCCAGGACAAGGGGAAGAGAAGATTGCATGAGGTCCCTTGGTGGCACACCATCATGGCATTAAAAACAATTTTTTTTATAAGACTCTTATGTATTAAGTGAAGTGAAGTGAAAGTCACTCAGTCATGTCCGACTCTTTGCAGCCCCATGGACTATCCAGCCCATGGAATTTTCCAGGCTGGAATCCTGGAGTGGGTAGCCTTTCCCTTCTCCAGGAGATCTTCCCAACCCAGGGATCGAACCCAGGTTATGTATTACTCTGGCTCAATTCTCTGTAAAAGGCGCAGAGGCCTGAGGCTGAGGCTGGATCACTAGCGCTCTCTGTTCTACTAATAAGCCCTCCATCCCGTGATGGTGACAGTGCTGGCCTTTCTAGAGCTTGTGTGGCTACTGTCAGCGTCATTTTGATTTGAAGAAAACATTTCATTTTGCTGAAGTGACAATTTTTTGTTTTAGTGACAATTTTTTTGTTTTAGTATCATCAGTAAAGGGACATCTCTTCTCTATCCACTTCTGAAATGACAACCCGTGGAATATTGACCATTAGTGATATCCCCGACTACTGCTGCCTGAAAGGCATTCCATTGATCTGCTCCAATGGGTGTCCTTTCTCGGGACCAGGGGAAGTCACCAGTTCAGAGGGGCTACTGAGCTTGCAGTTAATGCAGTCAAGAGAGCTGGGTAACAGAGCTGTGGTGGTGAGCAGTCCTTTCCAAACTAATGAGAGATGACTGAAATCCATCTGTAATCATCTTTATGGACATCATTGTCAGGGATGGATTATCTTGTCACAGAGCAGGTATCATGCAATCAAGGCAAGATGGGTCCCAGGGTTAGGTTCCAGTTGAAGCCTCTCAAGATGATATCCATTATTGTTAGCATCTTCTCAGGCTCCTTAAAAATTTGCTAAAGTTGGGCCCCTGATCTTTGCTCCTCCTTTTTCTAGTCCTATAATAAAACTCTCTCCACCTGAAATCCCTACAATGGTTTCTGTGACCTTGGTCAAATCCTGACTGATACAAAGTATTTGATACTGCAAATGAGGTTCTGTTGTAACAATGACCTGAAATACTTAGCAAATGCTTAGCACCTGGACAATAAGCAGTGGAAGAACTGATACCGGAGACTGAAAAGATAGTGGCACATGTTATGCAAAATATTTAAATGGCCCTTGTCTTCTACTGTATATTGAAAAGTAGGCTTTGCACCTTCTAGAGCTTATAGCTTCACTGTAGGACTGCAGTAGTGTGTGTTTGCAACAATGTGCACGTTGTACATTGTGTCCTGCTGAACTGTGAGTATAATCAGGAAATAGTAACATCGTCTGCAAGCCGACACAAAGAGAGTCCAGACATCCAGGGTGCTAAATTCTGGAAAAAACTTACTATTTCTAGATATTAAAATATATATATATATATATAGTGACAGATGTCCTGCCAAACTTCTCACCTGAATCGAGTGATTCAGGAGGAAGATCCGATTAAAGAAGTGCGTCTTTGTCACTGGTGTCTCCTACAGCATAGGGTTGGTCACATTCCATTAAGAAGTGTGTTTAGAAGGAATTTTGGTTGAGGCAGCCAGCATTCACAATTAGCTGAAGGCAAAAGGGTTAGATGCCTACTAAGTTACTGAGAGAATTATGTTGACATGGAATCCATGAACTTTTACTGATAAGACCTCTGTTCAACATGTAAAACAAGCTGGGCCTCCAGCCTTCCGTGAACAGGAGACAGACTTCAAAGGCTGAGAACAGCCCTTGAGTAGAGCCTGTCCACCGCCCGCCCCACCCCATCTCCCCTTCTTCAAGTGTTGCCTAGGAGGGTAATGAGTAAGGACGAGCCTCCCAGAATATGAGCTGAAAGTCACGAAGAACAATGGCCCAGGACGTTCTTCTGAGAAAGCAGAATCAGGGCCTGTATTAGAAACCTGTCCCGTTCCCTGATTAGGGAGCACAGGCTTCACAAATTCTGTCAATGCGATCTAAAAATTGCAAGGACTTCATGTCTCCTCCTTCTTCTCCTTTGGATGAATTCTGTCCTTTTCCCCAGTATTTTATGCATAGAGTATGTAGGGAGGTTAAACCTTCCATTTTTAATGGAACTGTTACCAGGTCCAGAAAGAGCCACAATCTAAACCTTATGGAAGTTCATACATTGTTCCAAGATCCTGGATTCCTAAACTGAATTCAGTGACTAGAGGGTTTCCCCCTAGGGGAAGGGGTGAGGGAATTCTCTAAGCCGGAAAGCAAATGAAAACATCCGGGAATTTTCTGTATGGGCAGGCGGTGGGACAAACCGTGTGATACATCCTCACATACATTCCCTCTTTGTCGGCAGCGACAGGGACTAGATCCCCACATGTTCTTGCACATAGCTTGGGGTCACGGGACTGAGCTCTTGATAACAGAATGAGCTTCAAAAGGAGGTGAGCCCAGACACCCTCCAGCTTCCTTTGTGCAGCCACGATGCTTGGTGGTGTCGCGGGATGGAGGGAGCCGAGTCAGACAGAGCCAGGACACAAGGGCAGCCTTCACCCGTTATGCCCCTGAGCTTGTCCTGCTGGGCTCCTATACCGTCCCCTGAAGCTGAACAGTCGCTCCTTTCTGCATATATAATTCCATTATTCTGTCCTGAGTTAAACATGCAGTTTAATCTAAGGTTTATCACGTTAGGACATGTAGCTTCCTTGTTGTTCCAGTTGAGTCACAACCATGAAACATGCACATCGTTAGATGACTATCACCGTTTTCATTTTCCCATTATTTTAAACAAACGATTAGAGTAAAAATTGGTAAAATATTTAAATTATTGTTCAAACCACTGTTGAGAGAGACAGTAACCTAAATTGTTGACAAATAGGCTAAGTGAACACTCATTAGACAGCAGACGTATAAAACAATTCAATCCATGAAAGGCAATTAAAGAATATCATTGTATAAGGTATCAACTGTGGTTTTTCTCAAAAATGAAAACTACCTGTAAGAAAAATCATGTATTAATCATATTGCAGAGAGCAGAGACAGTAACTTTCTTCAAAGTATTTTATAACTTTCTGGAAGTCTTGGTTAAAAACCTCTCTAGGCATCGCTATACATAGAAACTCAAATTGTGCAGAGCAGCGCTGTCCAATAGAACTTTCTGTAGTGATGGAGACTTTCTATATCTGTGCTGTGCTAGCCACTCACCACATGTGGCCACTGAATAATTAAAATATAACTAGGGCAACTGCAGAACTCAATTTTTTATTTGATTTTATTTTTATTAATTTAAATCAGAATAAGCCTTCCCCGGTAGCTTAGACAGTAAAGAATCTGCCTGCAATTCCAGAGACTCAGGTTTGACCCTAAGTTGGGAAGATCCCCTGGAGAAGGAATGGCTATCCATTCCAGTGTTCTGGCCTGGAGAACTGGGAGAGAGGAGCTTGGTGGGCCACAGTTCATGGGGTTGAAGAGAGGCAGACACGACCGACGAACACTTTCTTCTCTTTTGGTCTCATTTGACTACTGGCTGCTGATTTGGACAGCACAGGTATAGAGCTTACCTGACCCGTCGAGTCAATATTTTGCTGCTCAAAATGGGAAGAAATAGACAAAATATATCTATATATGTATATAGATATATATATAACATCTTAGCTGAGGTTCATTTCTTTCTGTGTATGTGTGCATTTTACAGGGTCAACTTGAACAGCCATTTGACTAAGTGTGTTAAGAAGTAAGGCAAGAAAACACAAATGAGGATTTTTTTTTTATAAAATAAAAGGGAGTAGATTAACCCATGCACACATCCCACATGTGGTTTTTCAGGCTAACAGGTCTTACTTTTATTTTTTTTAATGAATAATTAAAGAATAATCATTTGGAATCATAAGAATAACTTGTAACTGGGTAAGGGATATAAGATGGCCAGGGTGAACACAGACAGATCATCCAATTATTGACTAATCCATCCATTTTGTGGAGAGTATTACAGCTTTTTCTTTAACAAAAATCTGAATAGCCACTCTCCTATGAGGATGGAACCATTAAGTGTTGTAGAAGCTCTGACTATTAAAAGAGTTGCTGTTCATGTTGATTTATACCCTTCTCCATTCTTTTTCCCCTTGAGGGAGCATTTGAAATATATTATGTTGGACCCAACCAGCAAGAAGAGAACCGTGAATGGTCACTGCTGCCACTCAGCTGTTTTATAGGCACCAGAGACTTGGCCTCGTGAGGGCTAAACTGGCGGCCCAGTTGTAAGTTCCCTGGAGTTTTTTCTTTAAGCTATAAAAAGAGGCAAGAATACATATATTCTTAAAGAGTCCGGGAAAATTACATGGAGGGAAAGGTCAAGAGCAGAGTCAATGTTACTTCTATTTAGAGCCCGGCATTCTCCTCCCAATAATGATTTTTTTCTTCCCCATGAACAGGAGTCCAGCAGATGGAAAACCAGGAAAAAACAATTTCCTTTCCCTCCAATTCTTTTCCCTCCTGCCTGAAAAATCTCTAACAGATTTTTCAGCTAATGGGGAAAGCAAATTTGCCTTCTGCTGCGAATGGGCCTTTCTGTATTCAACTTGGCTCTCATGTTCTTTCCACTTATTCTGATTATTCAGGAGTGTCTGCCTTTTTTTCCCCTCCAGAGCTCTGCATAAAGGTGACCTCTTCCTAAACCATGGAAGACCCACTGAAATAGCATCCTTCTGGTAAAATATGCTTTCTGTAACCCTTTGATATTCGATTGAGACACACATGCCTTTACTTGGGAAAAATGAAACAACTGGTGGATTGGCCCTCGTGTCTAAATTCTAATTTAGGGTTTTTAAGAGAACATCTCACAAGGGGTTAAAATAAAATGAAAAATTAGAGAGGAGCTCTGAACCATAAAATTAGAACATTGGGTTCATTTATTTCCATCCTTCTGCTTCTATAGACAGGTGAAAGTGAGACAGACAGAAGTTAAGGACCTAAAGCCAAGTGCAGAAAAGGGCTGCTTGTGAAATCAGTTTCAGGAAATAGGTGCCATATTCCTTATTTTCCGTCTTTCTTGTGTGAACTGAGGTCTGGTCTTACTGGATCTTTAAGGTCACATCTCTACATAGACTCATCATGGATGATGCCATATCAGTGTTTTGGGATGGTCGATGCTCAAAGAATCATAATATTATGGATTGCATAGAAGATTTTTACAGAATTTTACTGAAAGAGAATTTTACACACTCGTCGTGGGAGGCTTGTGGGACATTTCATTTTCTACCAAATTTCTCCCTCCAGATTGGTGGATATGCTTTTGTTAATATTACCTCAGGCCTCTTTGGTTGGTTTTTGTTTCTACATTAAGCGCTAAAGATACAATTCAAAGCAAACTAAAAAACCAAGCAAATTTCTGCCATTGAGCCTTACGTTCATGTTTTAACCTGGTCGATCAAGGTCCTAGCTAGCCATTCGCTTGCCTAGGGGAAGCTTATCTGCGGACACTGTTCTATTGTGTTCAGAACAATAGGCTCTGATAGCAAAGTTGTTTTCCGAACCTCTCTAGCTTCAAGAATCTGCAGAATTGGTCAACTCTAAGTGGATTGTTATATATTGCTGAACCTCTAGGGTTTTGTTTTCATATGGTAGAACCCTCAGAAAATTTAAAGCAAAGAATGGAAACAGTGAAGATATTATATTAACAGGTAAAAAAAGAAAAGCAACTGCATGGTTGCATTTATGAGTCTAAGAAGACGAGTTTACGGAATCCATTTAAATACTCTAGAGGAGTTGGAAGCTAGATGGCCAAGTTGTGTTCCTAGCTGCAAAACTGTCACATATATTTTTCTTGCAGCATTATAGGAATGGGTCTGGCAGACAAGCTAAGGACTTCAACCGGTGCCAACAGCCCAGATACCCACAGAGCTCCACCTCAGAGTGCCAAGAGAAAAATCCATTCATCCAGAAATAGCTGTATCTGTTTGCAAATTAATTTACTTGAATAAATTCCCATTCCCCGGAAAACAAATTCAGAGAAGGCACATACCCTGCTGATAATCCAAGTGAAGTGTGCTTTACAGATGGGAGATTGATACGGCCAAATGTTTGATGGCACTTTCTTTTTTAAAAGTAAAAATGTTTTTCTCACTAATAAAAAGCAGCTGTTAAAAAGAAAAATGAACAGTGGATGGTTGTTTTGGTACAGGAAACAGTATTTTAGAAGGAAATATGGCATACTGATTCGGGGTGTGTGTTGGCAGGTGGTGACTCGTGTTAATACGGCGTGGGGTATGCTGAAATGGACATGTTGTGGTGGGTAATGACAATGGGAATGGTTCTAGTTAAGAGATGAAGGCCATCAGTAGGTAACCCTTCCTCGGGGCCTCCTCAACTAAAGGCACATATTTTTATCCAGTAAAAATGCATTTGAGCTAACAAGCAATCTTTCTCTCTTTTCATAAAAGTATCCATTGTTATAATCTGTCACTGCTTAGGTGTAGTTATTGCTTTAATGTGAATAATTTCCCCTAACACCTAACTGAGATGATTCTATGGGGGAGTAAGCGAGTTGGGGAGACTGGACAGGCAGAAGGAAGGGAAGTGCAGGATCAGACAGCAAAGGGCGGGCGGGATATGTACACGGGACGCTAGGGGGCCAGGCAGTGAGAGCGAGGGAGCACCGGAAATGATGAGCTGTGAAGAAACCTAAGGAAGCTGCATCCTTTTGGCCAATGAAACACTTCCTTTTCCTGAATACACTTGTGCCTCACTTCAGTAAGCTGCTGATACTCAATCAAGTAGATTATTTTAACCACTCTATAAATTTATCAAACGTAAGAGATAGGGGTAAAGGATTGTGTAATACATGGAATATTCTTTTTGAGAAAGAGGTATATCTAAACTGATTGGACCCAAAGTTAGTTTCGGCTTGTGACAGTTTACACAGTACAGGGAAGTTTGATTTTTAGGCCAGTTTCATGGTGTTTTATTACTTTCAAGTGCTGACAGTGCCTGGAACTAGGTTTGTGATTGGCACATCAAATGCCCGTTAGGGGTAAAATGTCTGGAGTCGGGCAGGCTCCGTAACCTGTCCTGCTCTTAGCGGTATCCCTCTCCCTCCAGTGCTTCCTGAGGCTTCTACCCTTCACAGGCAGAGGGAAGAGCTGGGCTCAGAGGGACTGATCTCATCACGGCTGGTTCACCCTCACGGAAGCCCAGGCTCCTGGGGCCATTTCTCAACCCACTCTCTCGTCTCCATGTGATTCTGAGCTCCATCTTCCCGGGCGCACATCCCAAGTATCTTTACCTTCTCAACCCCTTTCACAATGGCCATGCCACTCTTTGCTTTTGTGGCCAAACTCCTTGAATGGGATTTCTGCACTGGCTGATTCCAGTTTCTCTCTACTCCTTTTTTCTTGAAAACATTCCAACCAGGCCATCATTCTAGCATCTCACTGAAACCCCTCATCAGAAGTGGACCCTTGCCGATCATTGGTGGATGGGCTTCACATTGCTAAGTCCAGTGATAGAATCTCAGTCTCCATCTGACCTGGCCACAGAAGCAGGTAACACACTGCTTCTTTCCTTTCACTTGACTTCTCCAAAATTGCACTGTCCTAACTTTTCTCATTTTCTTCAGCTGTTCTTTCCCTGCCCTTTATTTTTCTATTTTCTTGCTCTCCTGCTCTCGAACGATGGAGTGCCTCCAGCTTCAGCCCTTAGGCACCTATTTCATCTATTTTTAGGTTTCATATCCATTTGGACATCTAACAGACATCTGAATCTGTCAACGCTGGGCTTTTGATATTTCACTTGTTTTCTGACCTTAACCTGCTCCTTCCACAGTCTCAGTTAATGACTGCCTTATTTTTCCACGTAGGCCCCAAATCTTGGAGTTATCTTTGCCTTCTTTTTTTGCTCTTGTACTCACTATTGAATCATCAGTGAATTATACTGGCTCTATCTTCAAAGTATATCCCGTGACCACTTGTCCTTGTTCATGACAACATTATCACTCACGCTGGCGATGGCAATAGCCTCCTAAGTGGTTTCCCTGACCCTCTGCACAACAGGCCTGCAGAAACGCACAGCAGAGCATCTCTCTCCTTTGATGGAATTCCTCCAAGGGCTCTTTTCTTAGGGAAGATAAGAACTGAAGACCATGGCTTCAGGCTACTACATGCCCTGGCCCCGCCGTAGCTCTCTGATTGCATCTCCCCTCTCATCCACCTCCAGTATGTGGGCATCCTTGCTGTGTTTTTCTGTTAGCCAAGAAACTTAAGTGGCACATAATAAGCACCAAATAAATAAATATCAGTTGAATCAGTCAGATAGAGCTTGAGACATATCATCGGCTTATCCAAACATGTACAGTGAAGCAATTACTCGAATTTGGATTTAAATTCTGAGCTCACTGCCCCCAAACTCATGGTCTTCCCTATGAATCATACTGTGACTGATGCTGCCCTTACTTTTAGAGGAGGACTCTGAGTTGGTCACCTTAAAATACCTGCCCCAAACAGGTTTTTAGTTTTTAGGATTCTTAGAAAATACTCTTTCCTGAGTTTAGAGTTAAACCATAAAAAGTCAGAATCACCAGAAATTTCTTTCTTGGAAAATTTTTGTCAAATATTTTCACTCTTTAAGACATGATTGATTTTGTTGTTTTTATTCTTCATACGGTAGCCTTGAACTGTATCTTAACCCCTACAGTCACCGCCCACAGTTACCTTGTTTACCACCACTTTCTTCCTTAGACAAGAATATAGGTTTCCTAACCATTATTGAACTTCTTACAGGTGTTGGTTTAAAGAAAAACCTTTTGAACTTCTAATAGGTTTTGAATTCATGAATCCTGAAATGAGTTTATGATTCTTGAATCACTTGTCCTAGACCTAGAGAAGGGAAGAGTGAAGAGTGATCCTAGCCCAGATGAACCCATTAACCACAGTGAACGAATAAACACTGACTCTTCCAACCCCTGCCCGCTCAGAAAAGACTGGCCAGGGGACTGCTTTTCAGTGTTTGTATCCATCAGTTCTCCTTGGAATGAGGGGACACGGGGCCTTGTTATAGTTAAGCGGGTTCCCTCCCAGCAAAGGGCCCGCGTCACACAGGATGAGTGTGTTGCTCAGAGAGGACACATTTTTTTCTTTCGGATCCAGCTTTCTTTTCTTCTCTTGGGTTTCCTCCCACTTCTGCAGTGACTGCCCAGCAGAAGCTGCCTCCTCGGGGAGACCGCTTCAGATTCCCAGCGGTGTGTGACTCTGGGCTCACGGGAGCCACTTTCTCTCCCAGCTGATAATTTTGTCGGGGACCTGGTGTGACATGCCTTCTCTGACGCCAAGCTCCCCGCTGCTGACGGACCCCGCCTCCGAGATGAACGCCCGAGCTATCTTGTTCTCCTGGAGGGTTTGCGGGGTCACGTGGTGTCTTTCTTTGGAGAAGAGGTTCTCTGATGTTGTTTTAAACAATACGGGAGCTCAGTCAGGGGCCAATGAGGAAGTGTGCTTGTGGGGAAACAACTTATTATTTTAAATGGTATTTTTAAGAGGGATATAATTGGCCTTTTTCTGATCTTTCTTGAGGATGCTGCATTTCCATTTCTCCCACAGACTAATTCAAGACACGTGAATGTGCAACTCGAATGCAACTCATGCCCTTCGGAGGTTTCCTGGCTTTGATGATGCCTATTCCGTGAGAGCTTTCACAGACTCTGGAGCTCTAGGGGCCTGAGCAGTAACAATGACGGTGGTGTGGTGGCCAGGGTGTGAGACGCACATGCAAGTTCTGAGTCCCCACGGTGGCTTTGGCTTCTGGGCCACTTGTTAGACCTGATTGCAGAGATGGCTCTGCAGAGTGGGACTACCCAACACTGAGTTCTGTGTCGGGCTGATTCTGGCATTACCCTGCAGGCAGAGGCAAACGGGGGCAATGTACAACTTCACTTTTCATGACCATGTTTAATTGAATTAGATGATCAACTTAAACTGCTTGATTTGGGATCCTGTAAGCACAGCCTATTTACCCAGAATGTATTTTAACTACTTGACTCGCATCGCCCTTTGTAGCCTAAACAAAAGAAGAAGAAAAAGAGACATCTAGAGAGATATGATGCACGTTTTTTTAAATTAGAGTAGAAAGCCCGCTGTAAAGGAAGCCCTCTGCGGGACAGTTACACTGTACAGCTAAATTCTTAGTGTTACCTGAGCCATCATCTCCTCTGGTGCCTTCAGAGTTAGGGTCACTGTGATCAGCTGGGGATGGAAGGCTTGTTAGCACCCTGGCAGTGGGGTCTCACTCTTAGATTTCTGGGGGCAGTAGGGCTGGGATGGAGTTGAAAAAAGTGCATTTCTAGCAAGTTCCAGGGGTTACTGATGCTAGTCTTGTGACCCCACTTTGAGAACCACTGATTTAATCCATTGTGTAGTAAACTTTCTTCTTCCTGGAATGTTTATCACAAATTACTTATAGGGTGATATGCTTATGTCTTTGCGACACACAATAGTCCTTCGCAATGATTTATTTTAAGCACAATTCATTCTTGATATTTAATTAAAAAATGGACCAACTTCAAAGAATATTTTAGAGGTGTGAAGTAGGAGACAGCATGGAGAAAAGCAGTATTTCACAGACTTAAGAAAGGTATGGATCCATTTAAGTTGATTTAGGTTGTTTGGGAAGATCTCCTGGAGTAGGAAATGGCAACGCACTCCAGTATTCTTGTCTGGGAAATCCCGTGGACAGAGGGGCTTGGTGGGCTACAGTCCACGGGGTCACAAAGAGTCAGTTACGACCAACACAACTTGGAATGCACAGGAAACCACTGTAAGATTTTGTTTAGGGAACTTACATTACTTGGCAGAGAATCTGTCCACTCCATGGAGAACGAGCTGTAAGGGGGAAAGACTGGCATACAGACGTGGACCTTAAAACTGTGACATCGCTTCCTTTTAGCTTTTCATCCGGGTGATACGCAACATGCTAGTGAGCTCATATTAACTTTAAAGATAGTCATCAAAATTCTAGCATGCATACATTTACCAGATGTGTAGGGGGAATACAAATTTTCTACAGAGTCTTTATAATAAAAACAGTTTGAAGTATCAGAGAGAAGCTTCTCAATATGGCCTTAGGTTTGTGTAGCAGATTCTGTTTTAGGAGAACCTGTGTAGGCTTTGAAGGCAGACCTGGTTTCAAGAGCAGTCCAGCATCTGAAGCAGTTGTTTAACCTTGCAGGATCTCTTTTCCCCAAAACGGTGCTAATAATGTTTCTGACTGTGTTTGTGTGTGTGTGGGGTGGGGTGGGGTGGGGGTCAGGTGCATAAAGTCATTGCACTGAGCTTTGGGATTGTCACTTTACATATATTTACATACATTTAAATAAAGGTGTCAAGAGAAAAATGTAACAAAAATAAAAGCAGGTTAAAGACTTCAGAATCTAGAGGACCAGGGCGGTTGTAATTATCACAGGGGAGAAATGAGACCCAGGAAACAGAGACGGGGTCAGGATCAGGGTGTCTTTCTCTCAGTCTTGGCCTCCTCCCACTGGTGCTTCTCAAGCATGCTATTTGGAGGAAATCAGCAGTGAGAGGAACAAAGAAGGCTTCCAACTCTCTGAAAGAAATCAGCCTATTTCTCTGTGGTATCGCTTTGTAGATAAGGATAATTTTCATTCAAGGGGCTGGTCCATTGTTCTGATTTCCACGTTGAACTCCAGGTCAACCCCACAGTGTGCCGTGAGTGGTCCACGGATCTCGGCTCCTTGGTAGGATTATGGTGGTAGAAGTTTCATAACCATTAATATCTGTGCTACCAACTTCAATTGTTTTTAAATTATGCCGCAATCCCAATGATTGTGATGTCATTCTCCTAAGCATGCTTAAACGAGACATCTCCAGACAGCCCTGTGAGATGGGGGCGTCATGATCTATTCTCAGAGATGAGAGATGCAAAATGGGGTAAGAAAGGGGGTGAAGTTGAATGTATATCCTAAATTCTTTTCCTCCTCTACATCTCTGATAAAAATTGTTAATAGAAAGCTTAATTTTAAATACCATTTCAGAATATATATTCACGAAACAGAGAAACCAGGAATTCTTACTTCGTCCAGGTGACACCAGGTCCGTTCGGTTGCTCCACGGTCCCTGCAATTACTTTTGTGACAACGATGAATAAACTTAACTCTTCCACCAAATATGCTTAAGGATAATTTCACACCCCAGTGCAATGCAGCTGCTTCTGCCATGGCCAGTGTTTAACAGCTCAGAGCAAGGTCACATGGGAGCATCAGAAAGAAAGCAAAGCAGACTATTTCGATTTGAAACCATGGCATCAAGGAATATTGTGTGTTATCTCCACATTTGGGCTTTTTCCCCCCACTGAACAATTCCAAAGGGATAAATCCTGGTTATGGTGTGTTTAGAAAAATGTTTCTAATAACTTTTTAAATAAGGGGCTTATCAAGATCATGGTACATTTTGCCTAGAGTCTTTTTCTCTTTTAATTTTTAAATTCAGGTATGTTTTGAGTGTATTTCCATTTCATCTTCACTTATCCTACCAGGCTGTAGTATTCCAAGAGTTATTTGATGTTGGAGAAGTTCTATACATTTTTTATAAGCCATGTTAAGCGCTTCTCTTTGAACCATAAAGCTGCATTTTTGCCATCTCTAAGTGGAAACCAGTCTGTACAAATAACATAGAGCTCCTAAGTGCAAAATCACTAAAGAGGGGGAAAAGGTATTTTGCAAAATCTTTTGTTATCCGGGAAGATGATACAAAGAACCAAGTAAGTGAGTAAGTAAGTAAGTGTTAGTCACTCAGTCATGCCCGACTCTTTATGACCCCATGGACTGCAGCCCACCAGGTTCCTCTGTCCATGAGATTTTCCAGGCAAGGATACTGGAGTGGGTTGCCATTTCCTTCTCCACGGGGTCTTCCCAACCCAGGGATCGAACCCGGGTCTCCTTGCACTGCTGGCAGATTCTTTACTGACTGAGCTACAAGGGGAGCCCACAAAGAACCAAAAGACCATTCTTTAATAATCATCACAGAACTGAAGCAAACAACCGGTCACCCGATGGTTCGATCAGATCAATGTCAAGTTTAAAAAAAATGGAGGGTGAAATTGCTAACCCTTATCATGCATATATTTCTTTTCCTCAACCAACTTTGTTGATGAAATCTTTCAATTTTGAGGTAGCATATATATTTTACCGGAGAAGGAAATGGCAAACTACTCCAGTATCCTTGCCGGGGAAATCCCATGGACGGAGGACAGAGGATCTTGGTGGGCTACAGTCCATGGGGTTGCAAGAGTCCGACATGTCTTAGTGACTGAACCACCGCCCACCAGCATGTATTTTACATTGAAATTCAGCAGCTAATTCAGTTTTTTAGTCCCTTCTACTTCTTTTTCCTTTTATTCAAGAAACTGACCATGGTTTCATACTGATGCATTCAGAAATTTTAAAGCCAAGGGTAACCTGGACAAGGGCTTGTATTCGAGGATCAAGGTTCTACCATCAGTGTAGAGGCCCACAGTTTTGAATGATAGGGCTTGCATTTTTCCACTGATGAGCATGCAGATTTTACAATGGAGGATGTGAACCTGTCTGCTCTGATCTAGGACAGGCCTTGACAAATGAAAATCCAGAGAACTGCTGTTACCGTGGGAACTGGGGACAAGATAGAAAAGCAGGCTTCCCTGGTGGCCCAGACAGGAAAGACCCCGCCTGCAATGTGAGCGACCCAGGTTCGATCCCTGGGTGGGGAAGATGCCCTGGAGAAGGGCATGGCAACCCACTCCAGGATTCTTGCCTGGAGAGTCCCATGGGCAGAGGAGCCTGGTGGGCTGCAGTCCGTGGGGTCACACACAGTCGGACACAACTGAGCAGTTAGCACTTTCGTGTTAGGAAAGCTGGAAGGCAGAGCAAGGCCCACTCACAGTCCTAGAGGCCGTCTCAGAGGTGGTCAAGTCTTGCTTTTGTTTTGGGAACTGTAGTCCATTCTTCAGAAATGTTCTTTAGGCACATCAGATGCAGGAGCCATGTTTCTGATTGAAGGAGGGGACTGCAGGAAGGACAGAGGTCCTCCCTATGGGATTCTGTCATTCGCCCTTTCATGACCCCTTCTAGCCAACCCCAGCATTCCTCAGGGTTAGTGTGATAACCCCTGTGACCGATGCCAACTCTCTCATTTTACAGGTGAGAAAACCTAAACCAACAGAAATGCAGGGTTTTTATCCATGTAATACTGATCAATATTTTTTTGGCAGGAACTAAGTTACTTTCATTGTCCTTTGCCAGAGGTTGACAAACTTCTTCTGAAAAGGGCCAGATAGGAAACAAATGCTGTGGGGCATCTGGTCTGTGGATTCTTCATCTCTGCTGCTGTCGTGAGAAAGCAGACATGACAATACATCACCAAATGGGTTGGTTGTGCTCCAATAAAATGCTATTTATGGAAATAAATTTGCATTTTATATAATTTTCGTATGTTCTCAAATGTATTCTTATAGTCTTTTTTAAAAAAATCAAAAAAAGTAAAGATCATTTTTGACTCCTGGGGCTGTACCAAAACAGACGCCACGCTATATCTGGCTAACAGGCCGTAGCTTGCCATCCCCTGTGCTGTGCCATCTCTTTGTCCAACTTGACTGGTACTTCTCAGGCACTACCTTAGAACAGGTTAGATGGTTTCGGGTTCACAAAGCACCATTATTTCCCACTGATGTCTTCCAGCCAGCTCTTCTGCGGCCCTGATCTGGTCATCCTTTGCATTCCCTCCTCCGCCCACGTCTCACAGTCTCACCTGAGAGTTAAGGGAGTTTACTGAAATATTAGGATGCTCATGACTGTTTTCCCCCTGCACATGTGAATGCCTACTCAACCAAAATCAAAGCCAGACCTAGTTTGACTTCCTGTCCGTAGCCAGTCCTCCCAGTTTCCGTGATGCTGAGTGAGAAGAGGACCTGGGTCCCGCCCTCTCGGTCCTCGTGACACTGTTGAAAGACGCACTTTGCTTCCTCTTCTCAGATGTTGTTCTCCTGAGCTAGATTCTTCTAAATTGATGAAGGTCAATAACATCACAAGCAGCAACATTTATAAGACTAAATAAATAATAACTAACATTTTCCCAGCAATCATTACGGGATGCAAAATAACGATAGTTAAGGGTGTACAATCTATCTTCAAACCTAGGATTAATCCCAGCTCTGCCACTTTGATCTGTGTGACGCTGGGCAATTTCCTTAGGTTGCCTTGACTTGTTTCATCATATATAAGATGGAAATGACAATAGCAGCATGTTTCTCATAAAATTTTAGAACCAGAAGGTTTAATACATGTGAAACTCTTCACACAGTGCCCGGTAAATGTGAGGTGTTATAAACATAGCACTGTTCAGCGTGTTACATCTAGACATCGTCCAGGTATATCATGAAAATATTAGTTAAGAATTATTGAATGCTTACCAGAGAAATCAGGAAATACTCTAAAGTCTTTCTACACGCTGAATACTTTAATTTTTTTTATAATCCTCTGAGACAGATACTATTAAAATGTATTTAAAGATGAAGGAACTAAGACACAGAGAAATTACTGTAGCTAGCCCAAGGTCACATACCTGGTAAATGGTAGAGTCATTCTTAAAAGCAAAATAATTGAGAGTCAGTGCTGAACAGATGTAGGTTGAAAGTTCATATGATCCTGTAACTGAAATCCAAGTGTCAGGTGAATTCAGGCTTTGGTAGTTCCTGGAATATTAAATATAAGAGACATCTCTTGAAACCTAAAAGAGTGAGTTACAAAAAATGACAAGAAAGTACTGCTTTACACAGTGGGCAGGAAATCCAGGGAATTTATTACCTTAGGAAGCTCCAGAGGCTTCTAGAAACCTGACCTAACCGGGTAAGATTGTTCTTGGGGGAGGAGGGAAAGAGTATATCTCCCCTGCCCCACATACTACTTGTTAGGTTAAAGAATGATGGCTTAAACAAAAGATTAGCCTGGTTTAGAATAGTAATCTTATATTATTCTTGCTTTGGTAAGTTTTATTTTCCATTTTTTAAAACTTTCTCCCCTGTGTGTGTGTGTGTGTGTGTCTGTGTTAAGTCACTTCAGTCGTGTCCAGCTGTTTGTGACCCCGTGGACTGTAGCCCACCAGGCTCCTCTGTCCATGGACTCTCCAGGCAAGAACACTGGAGTGGGCAGCCATGCCCGTCTCCAGGGGACCTTCCCAACTCAGAGATGGAAGCCATGTCACTTCTGTCTCCTGCATTGGCAGATGGGTTCTTTCCCACCAGCACCGCCTGGGAAGCCTGGCTTACACGGTAATCAAATGGGTGCCTCCAAGGGCATCAGGAGGTGGGCAGACACCTGCAGACACGTGGATCCCAGCGCAGCAGCCTCTGGCGTTTTAACCCCGGGCGGGAGCCTCTGCTCGCGTGTCCCCGTGCTTTTGATCAAGGGCCGGACTCAGAAGATTGACAATTAACTCAGGATCTGAAGGGATTGTTTTGAGAGCATCTACAAAAATTTAAACACCCCAGTGGGACAACTACAAGCTTTTCACACAATCATGAGTTGGAAATCTAGGGGCACATCATTATGCTATTTGGCTCTAAATGTTTCCCACTATGTTTTCTTGCAGTCTGTAAAGACTGAAACTTCAAAAGACATTAATTAATTGCTGACAGTTTTACCAGCATGCAGTGGGAAAAAATGAACAAACAAAAGATAAAACAATCTTGGCTAAATAGTTGTGCTGTTGAAAGACACTTTTTTCACCTTCAGGTAGAAAGCGTTTCATTATAGAGTTTTCGAATATTCCCAAGGGTTTACACACATCTCAGGCTACAAAAGCTCAATTTTCTTCTTTTCCTCTTTGTCCAATTATCTTCTCCTTTACCATTAAAGTTGGGTAAAAATAATATCTTGATATAATAATTGGTTGTGAATTAGTCATTTCAGTGAGCTATCTTGCTCCACAAACCTGTTTTACTTTTGTGGTTCCTACTTTAATAAATGATATCACTGAAGCTAGAAACCTTAGAATCCACTCAGAATTACCCATAGTCTCCCAAACGCACACTGGCAAGTTGATCCCACCGTGGGGATATGTATCTAATATCACCACAGCCACTGGACTTACCAGTGTCTTGCAACGGATAGCAATATCTATTGTTTTTTTTGTTTGTTTTAAAAATTTTGTTTGTTTATATTTTGGCTGTGCCACACATCATGTGGGATCTTAGTTCCAACTAGGAATCAAAACCACACCCGCTGCACTGAAAGGGTGAAGTCATAACCACCGCACCACTGGGGAAGTCTCTACCGTAATTTTTAAAGACTGCCTCCATGTCACTTTTCAAAAACCTTCCTTAAGCCTTTAAAGTAGAATCATTTACTCCTTCATTTGTACTTTCATTTTCATGTAATAGCATATTAAAATATTAAAACAAAGATGTGAACAGTCATTGGAGATAGGAGTTTGAATCTTAGCTCTGCCACCTAACCATAAACAGGAGATATAACTTCTCTGAGCCTCAAAAGATATCTGTAAAGTATGGACCCAGGAGGTTCTTGTAGAGATGGAATGAGCCAGCACAGTGGTAAGCTATTATCAGTGATCAGTAAATATTCATTTTCTTTCCCATATTTACTGCAACCTCCGTCAACTGTGATATACCTGGTCATGACTGTGTGTGATTGTGCGTATATGTGTGTATCTTGTGTGAGCTTCTTGAAGATGGGAACCTTTCAGCACAAAATAAGTCTCAGTAAACATTCATCATATTGAATTAAGTCCTAAGTCTACGTCTATCCTTCAGTTATATTATTAACACTGTAGTCAATAAAATTATTTTTATTTAAATAGATAAGTTGAATGACTTTATTAATTTTTGTATTTTACCTTGTTATTTTTCCCCCAAAATTTGATAGGTAAATTAATATGTGATGATCTGAGTTATAGCCATTAAAATAATAAAAATGAAAACAACGAATAAAAACATTGAAAACAATAACGGTATTCAGTTCAGTTCAGTTCAGTCGCTCAGTTGTGTCCGACTCTTTGCGACCTCATGAACCACAGCACGCCAGGCCTCCCTGTCCATCACCAGCTCCCAGAGTTTACTCAAACTCATGTCCATTAAGTCGGTGATGCCATCCAACCATCTCGTCCTCTGTTGTCCCCTTCTCCTCCTGCCCTCAATCTTTCCCAGCATCAGGGTCTTTTCAAATGAGTCAGTTCTTCACATCAGGTGGCCAAGTATCAGTATTAGGTTTCTTTTTCAAAGTCATATGTTTGACATCATAGAAGCTATATATATGTGTGTGTGTGTGTGTAGCTATAAAACTATGTTTTCTTAAGGACAGATATTTCATATTAAAAAATATGGGCCTTAATGTTAAAATTATAGCTGAAAGGGCTAAGAGCCCAGATTCATTAATATTAGACACGAGTGGTAGAATCTAGTGTCAGGAAGTAACGGCCCCATAATATAAGGAACATATTTTAACTAAAGGTAAAACCCGCAGCCTATTTGAGATTCGTCCCTTCATGGCCGCCACCCAGGAACAGGAGGAGGGGCGAGTGAAGAGAGCGCTTTCAGCGGAACTGAACTCCTCCAGCCTAAACCAGTGGGCTTGAACGGGCCAAGCCAACTCGACTATAAAAAACCCCACTTCCCAGAACGTGAACCTTCTTCCTGTGAGTGAGTCTCCCTTTCTACAGCAGGTCCCCACCCCAAACACAGCTTCTTGAGGGTTAATATCATCGTCTACCCTGCGGCTTACTGTGTCTTGGCCAGGCTGCGTACTTCCTGAGCTCCAATAGCTTCTTAAAAAAATCGTGGTTTCTCTTCTGTGTCTTTGGTTACTTCATCTTTACCGCATGAATGGGCCTATGTCTCCTGGTGCCTAGACTTTATTAAACCAGTATGTCTCTCTCTAATTGTCCATAGGACACCACATGGATGGCTGCATTCCTATAGGACTTCTGATTTCTGAGGAAAAGAAACCAATTTGTGTCTCTTGTAAGCAGGAGCATCTTGTGATAATTTATTATCCATTATATATTTTGGCAGCTTTGTATTTTGGTACCATTTTTCACTTGCACAAAAGTTGCGAGATTATTAAGAAGAATTCCTATGTACCTTTCCCCCAGATTCAGCAGCAATTTTTACTTCTTGTTCCGTTTGCTGTCTGTGTTTACACATCTATATAGTCAGTCATACATCTGTACCTGTATGTATGTATGTATGTATGTATGTATCATAAATCAGTTCATAGTGGAGTCCCGTTATTTTCGGTAGTTATATTCTGTAACTCTGGCAGGAGCACTGAATTAGTGAATACTGAATATTTGCTCTTAGAAGAAATACAGGATTATATTCCTCTGGATCTCTGGTCACAACCATTTTTAATCAAGTGAGCAACACATAACTTTGTTTTATGTGTGTACTGTTTAAAGAGAGCTTATTTGATATATAAATGATAAATATTTTTATTTAAAACATTTATTGATTTATTAACAGTATAATCAATATAATCAACAATGTCAATTCATTAACATTGAACTTTCGACCAAGGGCACTATAACTCAGGCCAGAAAGAAGCTTACTTCTTTCTAACTTTCTTTATAACTTTCTTTATAACTTTATAACTTTATAACTTTATAACTTTCTTTATAACTTTCTTTATAACTCAGGCCGGAAAGAAGGCACGTGTTTTCTCTATAAAGCACATTACAGCCTTCTCGAATTTGGGAACATTAAACACCACTTCTGCACTGTGATTGGAGGTCATTTTAAACATTAAAATCACCAAAAAAAGTTTAAAAAAAATGCCAAAAAAATAGTGACACTCGGTAGACCTGGCAAAGGGCATGTGTTTCAACATGAGGGCTGAAGCAAGGCCACCCGTAAGCTTGTTCCGCCTCCGCTGGGAACATGCCAGTCAGGAGACGCAGACTTTTGCCACTTCGCCTATGCTTATGAATGATGGCTGAAGTACTATGCTCATTGATTTTTTTGAGTTACAAATAAATACAGTGGGTAGGCAAATTCATGGAATTGGATTCTGTGAATAATGAGGATTAGCTGTATATGGGTTTGACCCTAATATGTTTATGTCTTTTTCTGAACCATATGAGAGTAAGTTGGAGATGTAGCTATTTACTGATAAATGAGGCATTCTCTTACAAAACCAGTACAGTGATCAAATCAGGGAATTTAATGGTGATAAAATACAGTCTATTTTCCATATTCAAATTTTATCAGCTGCCTCCATATCCTTTGTAGCTATTTTCTGTTTCCCCTGGTCTAGAGTTCAGTACAGGAAGCGTAATGCATTTCCTTTCATTTTCATGGCTCTCTTCTCCTTTAGGACAGTTTCTTTTTATTTGTGCCTTTTGACATTGATATTTTTAAATAGTTGTTTTGTAGAATGTTCCTCTATTGGGCTTGTTTGGTGTCTCCATAATGAAATCGGCATGATGTGTTTTAGTAGAGCTATCGCAGAAGTACATTGTACCCTTCTCAGCGCGCCATATCAGAGGTTGTGCTACTGTGGTTTATCTCTTGGCTAAGGTGTAGTCTGCCAAGTTTTTCTACCATTTTCCCTTTGAAATTAATAAGCAATTGATGGAGAGGACGATATTTTGAAGCTATAGAAACATCCTGTTTCTCATTAAACTTTTGCACAGTAGTTTAAGCATTATATATATATATATCTACTCTAAGGAAGAATTTTCCATCTATTTATGCACTCTATTTATATCTAAATGAATGTATGAATCTCTATTTTATTCAGTGGGATATAAGCCATTTCAATCAATATTTAACATCCAAATTGTCCGAAATTTGTCCAGTGGAATCTCTTTCAAACTGGCCTGTATTCTTTCAGCATGCCTCCAGCGTTCCTTCAGCACTTCCTTGCTTTATGGTGCAGTAAGAGGCTCCACGCTTTCCTGAAAAAAGTGTCTCTGCTTTATTTCAGCAGAGAATGGTCCATAGAGACCAAGACTTGGGTGCTAGGTATATTCAGTGCTGCCAGTGGACCACTGCTTCTAGGCCCCTTCATCAGAGAGCCTAGGAAATAGATATGTACAGGCGTATGCTTGCACACACACTCACACGTATCAGACATATCAGATACACAGACATCCATATCTATGTACACATGCACGTATATGTGTGCACACATATTACATAGACAAAGATTTGCATTTCTCTGTGTGTGTGTGTATATTTATTGGTTTATACTGATGTCTCCTGTTCCAGTCCGGCCCTGCAGAGTGCATTCCAGTCACCTGTCTTTCCACGTTTGTAACTCCTTCTCCAACAATGAGAAACCTAGCTTTCACTATCCTCAATATACTTACACTTCTGTTGAAGCTAGAGTATATGGAGTACAGGTTTTAAATTTCTAACTCATACCACTGTGGAAAAAAAGCAAACCTACAAACTGTAATTCAGTGTCTGTTAGTGTCTTAGTTTAATGCACACAGAATGAAACGCATACATCTCCATGTATAATTCAGTTAGCTGTGGGAATGTACCAATACCCCTTGCTCTTTTTGCACATAAAACAGTCATTCATATCATGGTCCCCAACCTTTTTTCCTGACTGCTTGCAGTTTGTAAGCTTGAGTGTAGTTTTCTTTGTATTCATCATACTTATGCTTTGCTGATCTTCATCAAACCGTAAGTTTATGTTTCAGCAAATTTGAGAACTTTTCTGCCACTATTTCCTCAAGTATTTTTCCGTCCCCTTTTCTCTCCTTCCGTGACTCTAATGATT
Source organism: Odocoileus virginianus (assembly GCF_023699985.2). Classification (NCBI taxonomy): domain Eukaryota; kingdom Metazoa; phylum Chordata; class Mammalia; order Artiodactyla; family Cervidae; genus Odocoileus; species Odocoileus virginianus. Next base: position 862,921 of record NC_069695.1, read on the forward strand.
CACATGTTAGACTGCTCGGTCTTGTTCCTCTCGTCACTGAGGATAAATCCTTTTTCTCTCCTCTTCAGATTAGATGGTTTCTACTGATCTGTCTCCAGGTTCACTGATCCTATGTCTTCCGTATCAAACATTCTGCTAGTCTCATCCACTGATTTTATTATGATTGAGGAAAAATTGACATGTAGCATAATACGACTTTCCGGTGTGCAGCGTGAGCATTCAGTATTTGTATCCACTGTGACGGAATCACCGCAGTAAGTCTGTCTAGTTACCATCTGTCACTGTACCAAAGTTCCTTTTTTTATTTTTATTTTTTTCTTGTGATGAGAACTCTGAAGGTTTACTCTCTTGGCAACTTTTAAATATGCAATACTACAATAGCACTGACTGTAATTTCCATGCGTACATATATCCTTGTGGCTTATTTATTTTATAACTAGAAGGCCGTATCACTTCAACTCCTTTACTCATTTCTTATATCCCTGACTCCTTCCTTTCTGGAAATCACAAATCTGTGTTCTGTACCTTTGAAATTTGTTTTATTTGTTCATTTGGGTTTTAGATTGTATGTATAGAGGAACCAGAGATCAAATTGCCAACATCTGCTGGATCATCGAAAAAGCAAGAGAGTTCCAGAAAAACATCTATTTCTGCTTTATTGACTATGCCAAAGCCTTTGAATGTGTGGATCACAATAAACTGTGGAAAATTCTGAAAGACATGGGAATACCACACCACCTGACCTGCCTCTTGAGAAATCTGTATGCAGGTCAGGAAGCAACAGTTAGAACTGGACATGGAACAACAGACTCCTTTTCCAAATAAGGAGTACGTCAAGGCTGTATATTGTCATCCTGCTTATTTAACTTATATGCAGAGTACATCATGAGAAACGCTGGGCTGGAAGAAGCACAAGCTGGAATCAAGATTGCTGGGAGAAATATCAATAACCTCAGATATGCAGATGACACCACCCTTATGGCAGAAAGTGAAGAAGAATTAAAGAGCCACTTGATGAAAGTGAAAGAAGACTGAAAAAGTTGGCTTAAAGCTCAACATTCAGAAAACTAAGATCCTGGCATCCAGTCCCATCACTTCATGACAAATAGATGGAGAAACAGTGGAAACAGTGGCAGACTTTACTTTTCTGGGCTCCAAAATCACTTCAGATGGTGATTGCAGCCATGAAATTAAAAGACGCTTACTCCTTAGAAGAAAAGTTATGACCAACTTAGACAGCATATTAAAAAGCAGAGACATTACTTTGCCAACAAAGGTTCATCTAGTCAAGGCTATGGTTTTTCCAGTGGTCATGTATGGATGTGAGAGTTGGACTATAAAGACATTTTATCACCAAAGAACTGATGCTTTTGAACTGTGGTGTTGGAGAAGACTCTTGAGAGTCCCTTGGACTGCAAGGAGATCCAACCAGTTCATCCTGAAGGAGATCAGTCCTGGGTGTTCATTGGAAGGACTGATGTTGAAGCTGAAACTCCAATACTTCGGCCACCTGACGCGAAGAGCTGACTCATTTGAAAAAACACTGATGCTGGGAAAGACTGAGGGCAGGAGGAGAAGGGGACGACAGAGGATGAGATGGCTGGATGGCATCACCGACTCGATGGACATGAGTTTGAGTCAACTCTGGGAGCTGGTGATGGACAGGGAAGCCTGGCGTGCCGCAGTCCATGAGGTTGCAAAGAGTCAGACACGACTGAGTGACTGAACTGAACTGATAAATGTGGTCACGTGGTATTTGTCTTCGCTCCGTCTGATTTCATTTAGTAAAATACCCTCAAGATCCATCTATTTTTTCCCAAATGGCAAGATTTCCTTTTTAATGACCAACATTTCATTTTTAATATATGCCACATCTGCTGAGTGGCACTTCGGTTGCTTCCCTATCTTGACTACAGTAATAATGCTGTGATGAACACGGGGGGTGCATTTACCTTTTTGAAGTAATGTTTTTTTCCAGATAAATACCCAAATGTGGAATTGCTCGATCATATGGTAGTTCTGTTTTCTAATTTTCTGAGGTTCTTCTGTTCTGTTTTTCATAGTGCCTGCACCAATTTACACTCCCACCAGTAGTGCACAAGGGTTCCCTTTCCACCACATCCTTGCCAACAAGTGTTATTTATTGCCATCCTAACAGGTGTGAGATGATATTTCATGGTGATTTGGATTTGCATTTCCCTGATAATTAGTGACATTGAACATCTTTTCATGTTCCTGTTGGCCATCTGTATGTTTTCTTTGGAAAGATGTCTATTTAGATACACTGCCTATGCTTTAATTGGATTGTTTGTTTGTTTTTGATATTGAGTTGTATGGATTTTTTTTATATTTTAGAAATTAATCTCATCATAAATATGGTTTGCAAATAATTTTCTCCCATTCAGTGAGTTGCCTTTACATTTTGTCGATGGTTTCTTTTGCTGTGTAGAAGCTTTTTAGTTTTGGTAGTCTAACGTGTTCATTTTTGCTTTCATTGCCTTTGCTTTTGGTATCAAATTAAAAAAAATGATTGTCAAGACACTAAGTCAATGAGCTATCAATATTTTCTTTTAGGAGATTTTTGGTTGCAGATCTTGCATTCAGGTATTTAATCCATTTTGAGTTAATGTTTGTGTATGGTGTAAGATAGTGGTCTAGTTTCATTCTTCTGAATGTGACTGTCTTCATCCTCTGATTTTTAAAATTTCTCTTATTGTACTACTGGGTCTCCATTGTTTGTAGTTTTTATTTCTCTGGTGAAATTCTCTGTTTTTTCACTCTATATTTTCCTGAGTCCTCAAACAAATTTATAATATCTGCTTTATATTCTGACCTCCCTGTATATTTCAGTTGGTTTCTGATAGCCAATGTCTCACTTCATTGTGAATCATATTTTCCTACGTTTTTCTTATCTAGGAATTTTTGTTTTATAAGCAGAAAATTGTGTATAAAGTGTTGTAGAGAGTAATTATGTTATCTTCTCCTGGAGAACGTTTGTAATTGTTTTATCAGGAGTGAATTTGTCTGGACTCAAACTCTAAAAGCTAGTTCCCTTATGGTTGGCAGCAGCTAAAATCTCAGTTTGTCAGTTTTTGTAAGACACTTAGGAGTCTGAGCTGTTTATAGAGCAGAGGTCAACGAAGGGTTTGGGCGATTTTAAATGCAGAATTCTGTACTTCCTCACATGACGACTCTTTTCCAGGGTTCCCTTTAGTAGATTCTAGGTGCCGTGACAGTCTTGAAACCTAGGGAGTAAGACCCATGCTTTCTGCCTAAGGTCCAAACATCCCACACTGCAGAGTGAGGACTTCCTCACATGAGACGTTTCGTAAAGCTGGAGCTTCCAGGTGATGCTTCTTTGCTAAAGGTTGATTCTCTTCCAGTTTCTTCTTGCTTCTGACCATTTCTTTTCTCTCATTTTATCCAGTGTTTATATAATCTTATCTGCAGGAGTTTTCATCCAATACCAGCTACTCTGACAGCTCTAGAAGTAAAATTCTATTAACTTTTAATGAGATAATATTTGTTGTTTTTATTTCTTTTTGTTGTTGTTAAGGAAATTTTTGTCGTTTTATCGTGTCATGGGGCTTACCAGGTGGTACAGTGGTAAAGAATCTGCCTGCCAATGCAGGAGATGTTGGAGAGAGAGGTATCCCTGGGTCGGGAAAATCCCCTAGATAAGGAGACGGCAACCCACTCCAGAATTCTTGCCTGGAGAATCCTGTGGACAGAGGAGCCCAGCGGGTCACAGTCCGCTGTGTCGTGAAGAGTTGGACGTGACTGAGAATGCACGCTGTAACATGGGGCATTGAAACATCTGATCAAATCACTATCTGAGTGGTGAGGCAGATGCTTTATCCTTCACTTCTTCTGGTTCTAGAGCAACTTGTCAGCAGATTTTTAAAAGGACCATCCTTTGCACTACTGAAGTCTTTCCAAGGCATGGGGTTGTCCAACCCAAACGTCTGCCAGATGCAACTAGTCTAGCCTCCACACCTCACGCACACTTCCTCGGTTTCAGGGCTGTTTCCTGAGGGACTAAGCCTTGCTGTTTGCCTCTGCATTTGACTTTATGGAATGGGAGTAAAAAAGCGTCCTGACTACTGTAATTGCCTTATATGTCTTTCATTAATTACTTCACTGTAAATATAACTGTGTTCATGCTCAATTATCCTGTGTCATAGGGGCGCTTAGACTCTGGCTATGTATTTTACTATAATTGCTTTGAATCCTCTGAGCTCCATGGTTAATTTATGACTAGGTTCTGTTCACTTTATTATTTATTTACTTGTTTATTTACTTATTTACTTTGGTTCATTTTATATTAATCCTCCCTCAGCCTTCTAAGTAGTTAGATACCTTTTACTTTCCCTCATTTAGTTATCTTTTTTTTCCTCTTAGGGGAAGTGTACTGTCTTTTTTCCCAAAAGCCTAGCATCAATTTCCTTCTCCTTTTTATTTTTATCTTAGATTTAAAAAAAAAAAAACAATTCTGGCAGACTGCCTCTGCTTAGAAGTTACGTTAATGACCCAATTTCAGCAATCCGTCCAATTTACTTTGGGATTCATGGAAGGTTTAATTAAGTAAAAGAAAATTATGATGAAAATATAACAGAGGACATCAGAAGGAACAAGCAAATAGGGTTTTGACCAGTCTACAGATTATTCATCAACAAGTGATCCTTGAAGATACAGAAACTCAAAATATCTTGAATTAGAAATTAAAACCTGTCTACTAAATAATAATAGCAAGAAAGGAAAAGTGCTGACCTTATTCTTGCTAAAAGTTCTGCTCCTCTTTACTTTATGTGTGCACATTTTTTGAAGCGTTAACATCTGGATGACCCGTTAGTTGTTCTTTTTCTCCTCCTGTCTTTCTCTGATTCTTTTGTCATATTCCTTTGGTCACTGGATGTTCCAGTGCTAATTCTCTTTATTACCTTTCTTTATTTTAGTCCAGTCCTGAAATTTCCCACAACAGATGCTTCTCTCCTCCAGCAAACTTACCCCACGTGAACTCTTGACAGTTTTTCCATTGTCAGCCTGTCTTAGGCATCTTCCTGTCCTGGAGGATGTCCTCCAGACAGCTGGAGACTGTCTGCCAGAGGTCAGAAACTCCATGACTGGGCGAGAGTGTGAAGATCCACACTGAAGGCACAATATCTGTTCGTTCTCAATCTTAGCTGAGGGAGCAAAATGAACATCAGTAGCATGATTCTGAACAGGATCACATGCTTGGCTCTCGCAGAAGAATGAGATTTGGTGCACACGGTGCTGAGCCCAGGAGTGTCTGTAGATCAGAGGACACTCGGCAGGCCGTGAGGTTTCGTGGGCAGCAGGAACGGGCCGGGGCGCAGCCGCAGCGCGGCAGGAGGCGATGAGGACCCCAGACTGTGCTGCTGCTGGGTCGGCGGCGGCTGCCACAGCGAGAAATGCTTGCTCACGCGGCTTGTCCTGGCGTCAGACAACCAGAGGGCTCCTCTCGGCGGTCAGTTTCTCTAATAAAGGGCAGAAGACCTTGCGCTAGACTTCTGTATTGACTTTTCAGGAATTACTGCAAGCCTCCAGGTGCCAACCTATAGATATTTTTGAAAACAAGAGTTCAGAGTCTCTTTCATATTGGTTCTTTTAATCTATTCATACCAATATCATTCAAATAAATAAAGCAGAACTTCAGTGATAAAGCATGCTCTTGACGGTAACAGTCTAAAATTTAACTTTATTTTGCATCTTTATATGGTTTTGCATGGAAAGTTCTAGAGGGTTGCCATGATTGATCAAAATCTTGTCTCTCTGCAATGTTTGATTTATACAGATTCTTTTCCATAACAATTATATGATTTTTAAAAATTAAACTGCCTTCTTGGCCAAGATGATAGCAATCTTTTTTAGTCCATCTTATAATTTGTCTCTAAAATGCCTGTCTTCATAATATGCTGATCATTAGAGTAATGCATATTTGATGAAAACGGGTAATAAATAACATTTCAAAGTCTATTTCTAGGCACTGATTGATGTACTATTGTTTTGTCCGCTGTGTTTAACGGCCGTGTCTTACATTTTCTAGTTTTTAGCAGCACCCGCTGAGGAGTGAATGAGAACTGACCTGTTTTGAAATCCTCTTCCAGAAATAAAATTCTCCTCCTGTTACTTTTGTGGCTGGGCAGGGAATTTGGCACACATACTGCCATTCATTTGCAAATGCAAAGTCACCACTTGACAGCCTATTCACTCCAAGGAGGACACAGTCTATCAAACAAGATCAAGGGTACTTTTTATAGACTCACAAACATCTCTCTTTATGTACATACATAAAAGGAGCTGATAAGAATAGAATCTCCCTCACTGGGAAAAGTCCCCTAAGTACAAATACCCAGTTCTATGAAATGTATTGATCATAAAGGGGACGTGCTCTAGCAAAAGGGCCACCAAGCGCCTTGGGTTGGATTGGTCCACACCGTGCATGCGGCTGGGTACCACCGAGGAGCTCTCTTGTGCACTCTTTAGGGATGAACCAGTGCAGAAGCATCTTTAATGAGCACTTTACCCATCCTCACATCTCTTGCAGAGAGCCACTTGGCTGTTCGCCCAGGGATGTTACCCGCAGGAGAGGAGTCAGCTCTGCTCGGGCCTCCGCCTGCCCGAGCTGGGGCCGTGCGTGGAGCCCAAGCGCCGCCCAGAGGCGGGCCCTGCGCACCCCCGGCCGGCTCCCACCGGGCCGCGGCCGCCGGGCAGCGCGCCGACCAGTGAGGTACATGTCAGCGAACTGGAAACATGCGGTCCTAGCGGTGGTCTGACCCAGCTTTCAGTGTTTTCTTTTTAGCGCCAACTATTCCCTCTTTCCTTGTAGGAGCAGTCTGTGAGTTCAAGCATTGTAAGTGGTTGGGTTCACCTGTTTCTCCTTTTCCTGCTGACTTCTCTTTTTATTGTTTTGAAACTTCAGTTCAGTTCAGTCGCTCAGTCGTGTCCGACTCTTTGTGACCCCATGAATCGCAGCACGCCAGGCCTCCGTGTCCATCACCAACTCCCGGTGTTTATTCAAACCCATGCCCATCCAGTCGGTGATGCCATCCAGCCATCTCATCCTCTGTCGTCCCCTTCTCCTCCTGCCCCCCAATCCCTCCCAGCATCAGGGTCTTTTCCAATGAGTCAACTCTTCGCATGAGGTGGCCAAAGTATTGGAGTTTCAGCCTCAGCATCAGTCCTTGCAATGAACACCCAGGACTGATCTCCGTTAGGATGGACTGGTTGGATCTCCTCGCAGTCCAGGGGACTCTCAATATATGTCAAATAAAGCACCATTGAGACTGATTTTCAGAAAAGAAGAATAAAAAGGATAGAAGAGGGAGAGAGCCAGAGCTCGTGGAAATAGATAACAAGAACGATATATAAATTAAATCTGAGAAGTGGTCACCTACATACTGGATTTAACTGGATCATCTCAGCATTGCTTCCAATTCTAAAATATCTGAAAGTTGCCAAAAATATTCTCCTTTAGTTGGCTGCCAACCATGAGACAGGCAGGTAAACTTTTTTATTTTTCTTTTGGGGAAGATGTCTACTTTCTTAAATCTTATTTAATCCCTGTATTAGATAAAGAATGTACTTTGATGAATAAGATGTTGGATATTATTATTCCGGGGTCCTTCCACAAAATTGTTTCCAAACATGAGCAATAATGTCCTTTGGTCTCTCTTTAGCCATTAACTATTCTCTTTTTGCTTATTTGGCCTGCAAACCACTAGAGATATCATAGATTCCAAGGGCACTTTTCCTTTCAGTCATCCTAATACAATGTTTGAAACAGTCAAGTTCACTCTTCATTTGTTAGTATTCATTTATTTGCTAGCTTTTCTCAACCATAGTCAATTTCCATTATTCAACTAATCCCTCAATCAATCAGATTAAAAATTATATCTTTACTACTAATACATGTCCAATATTAGGAGCTATAATGAAACTCAGAAAAATCTAACACTGTTCTGGTTTTTAATGGGCATAGTAACACAGTTGACTCTAACCCAGCCAGAGAGTTGATGCTCTGTAAATCCTGAGTGTTATTCTAGAAATTCACAACCATCAGACCCTATGTACATCCCTAAAGTGCACACTATGAGATTAAGAAAGTGACTGAAAAGCTAAGCGTTTGGGCTCAGTGGCTGAAACATGCCCCTTAGTATTTAATTTACATTTTAATTTATGTTCATTGGTCATCAATGGTGGCTCAGCGGTAAACAATCAATCCATTTTGGTGCAGGAGACCCGTGTTCTACCCTCTGGTCAGGAAGATCCCCTGGAGGAGGAAATGGCAACCCACTCCAGTATTCTTGCCTGCAGAATCCCATGGACAGAGGAACTTGGAGGGCTCCAGTCCATGGGGTTGCAAAGAATTGGACAAGACTGAACGACTAACACTTTCAATGTGTACTTATAAATGGCAGTAAAGATACAGACTGGGCATTTATTAAAATGGACATTTAGCTTAAATAATGTGAAATTTAAGAAACTTAATTAAATTACTGCAGAAAAGAAGATAGAGATTTTATAAAAGTTGGACATCTTCTTTTCTTTTAAATTATAAATTGAAAAAAATATATATACCTTAAAGCCTGAATCACTGAAATGTGAGGCTGAAAGTAGTTAGTTATCTCCAAGACAGGACACACCATTTTGACTGAAGAGATTTTGGTGAAACAACCTAATTCAATTCCTGAATAATTCTTTCAAGTGTATGAGATGCCATTATAATTTACTACTGCTTTGTTACTATTAAGTTAGAAATACCACTAAAAAAATTGCAATTATACTTGCTTACATATGTAGCATATATACATACAATATACCAATAGCTCTCTCTATATATCCATATACATAGCATATATATATATATATAATTTTATCTAACAAATCTCATGGGGTGGTCCATAGAAGTTGCCCCATAGAATAAGGCAATAACTTTAAAACACAAAAGAAATCTTTGTCATGCTGTCAATCTTGAACACTGATTTGAGCTGATGCTTCCTTTCTAGCCTAATAAAGCTTATTTTTTATTGTTGTTACACCTTAAGCATTAATGTTACTTCTGCTGAGATCTTGAGAGAAGTATTGCTTTTCATTACCTTTTGTCTTTAGATCTTGGGATCTGACTTACCTTGAGTGAACTATGAAATTTGAATATGAAACATGAACATATGGTATATTCATGTGTATAAAAATTGCCATCTTTCTGATCAGAAAGTACATGTCTCAGGACTGTGGTACTACATACAATGATTAAATGAGCTAGGATAAGCCATGGGCCGGGGGGGGCGGGAAGAACAGAATAGCATCCAACTTGTAATCATCGTCTAGGATAGGAGCTGTCTTAAGTGGTAAAAAATTACTGGCAATGCTTTCTAGAGCCGTTAGGCGCTTGCTGCACCCTGGAGTGCTGTGAGTCTTAAAAGCAGAGTGGGGACAAACATGCCCTGGGGTGTCATATGCCGTGAGGCACAGATGTGTTCACCCATATTATGATAACCATTGCTTAAAGAAATCCTGTTTTTAGTAAAAGAAGACGAAGAAGGAAAAATGCATTTTCCTATTCAATAAAGATCTAGTAATATAATCTCTCAGTTTTAGAGCATGTGGAACAACTGGACTGGGGAATTTTTTACATAGATATATCATCCCCCTTAGAAGTTCCTTTCAAAATTGCAAAGGTTACTCTTAAGGTGAAGTCTTAAGACCTGACTATATATTAGGTACAATGAGTGAATAAAGGGAACCAAACTTCAGTGTTTAGGGCTTTAAATAATGATCCCAGTGATAACTATTGCCAGACCTCAGTTATTTTCCACTATGAAGAAAGTAACAGAGTTGCAATGTATTTTTCTCAATATGGACTAGATGCAGGCTAAGATTTTAAAAACAAAACTGAAACACAGAGATCCAGAGGGCATTAGACTTTCACTGAAGTATGTTATTCAGATCAAAAGTATTAACCTGTTTGATTCTTATTATTTTAAATAAGAAAACCTGCTACTATTACAAGCAACAAATAAGGTGGGTCAAAATAAGGGAGACTCAGGTGACAGTGGAAGGACTGATGTTGAAGCTGAAACTCCAATACTTCGGCCACCTGATGTGAAGAGCTGACTCATTGGAAAAGATCCTGATGTTGGGAAATATTGAAGGCAGGAGGAGAAGGGGACGACAAAGGATAAGATGGTTGGATGGCATCACCGACTCAATGGACATGAGTTTAGGTAAACTCCGGGAGTTGGTGATGGACAGGGAGGCCTGGCGTGCTGCGGTTCATGGGGTCGCAGAGAGTCAGACACGGCTGAGCAACTGAACTGAACTGAACAGGTGATAGTGGTTCTTAATTCTGATCAGTTCTTGAATGTTCTGGTGTTGGAGTAGGTTTCTTCACATAGTGTGTGCTGGGATTTTTACTCCTTACTTTATCTCCTTTTCCCTCTGGGTTTTACTTCCTGAGCAATGTGATATTTGTACAGATAACAGTAACTTTAGCAAATGTGACCATAGATTTTTGTTAAGGGAAATGAGACTGGTTTCAACTTAAAAAGGTGCGTAGAGGACCTGGGAGGACTAAAGAAGGGGATAGCAATGGAATAACTACAACATAAGAGGGGAGAAGGTTCCCAAATAAATAGAAAGTTCATACTTGTCTCCCTAATGTACTTAGATAGAAGTATGTTATCTGAGACTAATGTAGCAATGGCCAATGGCCAAAAAATTCTAGAGCAGGTTGCTTAAACTCTGCCCCATGAATCCCCCTGGAACTATATTACATTTTGTTGTTTTTGCTCTTGAGTTGTTGTTTCCTCATTATTCTAGAATTAGTTCTATGGGTTTGTTATAGTCTAAAGAGTCTGTGACCCCAAAGTGGTTAAAAACCAGAAGAACCCTAAGACACAAAGTTTCTGTTGTTTTCTAGGAAAGCACTGTGGAAATTGAAGCTAATTCAAGGTAGATCGGAGAAGAGAATTTGGTTGATATTTGAATGGTTCATTCTGTGGATCCAGGGTGTACTACAGTCTCATTTGGTCAAATTCAGAGTAGCCGAAGTACCACCAGACTTGATCACATTGAGGGTTTATACACTCAAGTTTGCTAAAGTATTAATTTTAAAGGAAGTTTCAGCATCTGTTGGAGACAATTTAGATCTCCAGCATAGATGTAAATCTCAAAAAGATTCTTACTGCTAGGTGTCAGGTGTGTTTCATTTCAGCAGGATGGGACTGAATATGCACAGACGCAGATCCTCAGATCAAAGGATGTGATTATGATGTGGAAGAGCATTTTCAGGTCTTCCGGAAGTCTCAAATGAAAACAAAGGAGTTTCCATCCAGCTCTCCCGGAAACACTCCTACGGGTTGCTGGCATTGGCGGTGTGCTGCTATTGTAATCAGAGACAGCGTGAGCAAATTTCGTGAGGTAGTCATGGTGAAAATATCAAATTCTATGGTTTGTCACAGATTAATAAGCAAATAATATTAAGGCTGTGCAAACTCTTTCTCAATAACTTGAGCGATTATCGAAGATTACACAGGACATGTTTAGCAAAAGAACAAAAACTAATAAATATGAACATCCATCTGTGAGCTGTGCCTCATTAATTCTTTACACACCAGAAAAATTGGAGTAAAGCAAGAAATATTCATTGTATAATAACCAGAGATGTGAGTAGAGAAGATTTTTAAAGTACAATTTTTCATTAATAATTTAAGAGAGTAAATGGAATTGCTACTTCAGTGAAGTCCATTGGCATTGTCTGGACTTGGCACTTAAAATACTGCCGTGTTATATAGAATTCACCTTACCCAAAGAGAGTTCTGGCCTTTGCCCTAGGCTGCTCACCCCCGGTGACCTCTGGTTTCCTGGAATTGCCTGCATGGTAGGGATATCTTTTTTGGCCTAAGGCTTTGGTGACAGGACAGACAATGGTTCATGATAAGGGGTTTGGGCCACATCATATCATTATCTTTGGAAATTAGGTATTTAGTCAGGAGACTAAACTCAGGAAGTCAGGGCTTTCTGATAGCTGAGTTGGTAAAGAATCCTCCTGCAAAGGAGGAGCCCCAGTTCCATTCCTGGGTCAGGAAGTCCCCTGGAGAAGGATAGGCTACCCACCTCAGTATTCTTGGCCTTCCCTTCTGGCTCAGCTGGTTAAGTATCCACCTGCAATGTGGGAGGCCTGGGTTTGATCCCTGGGTTGGGAAGATCCCCTGGAGAAGGGAAAGGCTACCCACTCCAGTATTTTGGCCTGGAGAATTCCATGGACTATCCGTGGGTCACAAAGAGTCGGACATGACTCAGCGACTTTCACTTTCACTTCCTAGGGGTTTCCCATGTGGCTGAATGGTAAAGAATCCACCTGCCAGTGCAGGAGTCCTGGGCTCGATCCTCGGGGCAGGAAGGTCCCCTGGAGAAGGAGTTGGTCACTAAGCTGCTCCAGTATTCTTGCCTAGAAAATCCCACGGACAGAGGAGCCTGACAGGCTACAGTCCATGGTGTTGTGAAAAGTGGGACACAATTTAGCTACTAAATAGCAGCAACAGGAGACTAAAGGTGTTAGCCTGAACCCTGGGAAGACTGGAGCCTAACGGTCAGCCACTCAATATATGTGTTCAAGACCTTCTGGACGTTGTAGACAGTCCTTGGGGTCACGAAGAGCCAGAGATGGCTTAGTGACTAAGCCCAGCACCGCAAGCTAGCAATTAGCATCAGACTGAAGGCAGGCTTGTTGGGCGTGTTTCCTTTGACCTTCCGGATTGGGTTAACTCTGGATAACTAACTCATTAAAGCCAAATGTGTAACACTCAAACAACTAGAAAAAGAAGAAAATTAGATACATAACACACTTTCACATGTTCATATACACATAAGATAAAAATAATAAAATCTGTGTACTAATGTGTAATGCACATTAACATACAGATATTTTGTACAAATGTCATTTTTTGTTTGTCCCAAATCATTTCCCCATTTTTCTGATAACAAAATTCCTTTTCCTAATGGTTATCCATTCTGTCCCTATCTATCTTCCATTCCCTTGACCCAATCTTGGTTAATCTAAATCTTCCTTGGGGTCCTCCCTCCCATAATAAAATTATTGTTTTGAGTGAACAAGCTAGACCAGTCAAATTCTTCTCTGAGATTTGTCTGCTATAGCTATTAAGGAAAAAGAAAATCTTTCTTTATCTAGAGGTGTTTTTTTCTTTGTTTCTTTTGTTTTTCCTGCTCTCCTTCTGACCCAGCCCAATTCCACAGCCCTGTGATGGGGAACTCAGTCTCTCACCCAAGCCCCTCCGTCAGGGAACATTCTCCAGGCAATGTTTTCCATCAGGGAACACACACAGTGAGGGACACCTGTGGCGCTGCTCCTGGTAGGTGGCGTGTGAGGTTTCCCAGGAAGGCCGTCAGGGTGCAGGTGGAGCCTGCAGAGTTGGGCTGTGTAGGTGTGTGGGAGGAACAAGTGTTGGTCCTGATAGAAAGCAGGGGAAAGATAGGATGGGATTTGCTGAGCATTAGGGCTCGAGGTGCTTAGAGAATGGAAGAATCAGGCTCAGAGCTCTGTTGCTGTGACCAGTTTTGTGAGATCTCAGGAATTCTAGGAGGCCTAGCAGGGGATTACTGGGATGAGAAAGACCTGCAGGCCCCAGGTGCCGGAGGCCCCTCATCCTAGACTTGTCAGCAAGGAGTCTTACTCCTGCCGCCTATCAAGCAAACCCTGATCGTTAAGGGCACCTTGCCTCACCCCCTCAACTCAAGGTCAGAATGTGGTCCCAGGGGCCTAGGCAAGTGTGTGAGTGTGGGCTCTGACGCAAATGATGTGCAAGGTTAGGACTTTCCAAGGCCAGAATAGAAAGTAAACTGCAAATGCAGTGAGTAGAGAACAGAATATTATATATTCGGAATTGCTGGTAGCCATGTAAGCATCTCAGCTCCAATGTGAACTGGTGCTTCTTTTAAGAATGAAGTCCTCACCAAGGATAGAAATGTCAAGAAATAAGGACAGATACAGTAACATGGTTTGATTTCTTGGGTCCTGGACTCATTTTGTTTCCTAATATGTTAGCCTATATGTTTCTGTTTTTTTTGCCAGAGTAGATTGAGCTTTTCTTTCACAGACTCTTACTGGACACTTAATATATATATATATATATATATACACACACAAACTTTACAGTAAGTCTTGGACTTGAGTAGCTTCAATCCACCAACTTTGGTCTTTTCTTTCAATATTGTGTTCGTTGCTTTGCATCTTTTGCTTCTCCATATAAAATTTAGAATCAGCTTGATCATATCCGTAAAATAATTTGCTGAATTTGTGTTTGGATTGTGCTGAATCTGTCAGTCAAGTTGCGAAAAATTAGCCACTGAATAATGCTGAGTGTTCCTGTCCATGAACATGGAATATCTCTCCATTTATTTCATTCTTTGACTTTGCTCATCAGAGTTTTGTTGTTTTATTCGTATAGCTATTTTACACATTTTGTAAATTCATATCTAAGTATTTTATTCTGGGAGATTTTAACATAAGTTGTATTGTATTTTTCATTTCAAATTATCTTGTTCATTGTTGGTATGTAGGTAAGCAACTGTATACTAACCTTGTATACTACAACCTTGCTGCCATCACTTAGCTGCAGGAGTGTATTTGTCAGTTCTTTCAGAGTTTCCACTTGGATGATCATATCATCTGTGGCAGGGTTGGAGGGTGGGGACAGTCTGTGAGTCAGTATACATTTTTTTCTCCCCTTGTCTTATTGCATTAGCAAGTATGATGTTGAAAGGAGTGGTGACAAGGAATATTCTTTCCTTGTAACTGATCTTAGTGGAAAGCTTTGAGTTTTCCATTATTAAATATGATATTAGTTGTAGATTCTTTTCAGATAGGCTTTATCAAGTTCAAAAATTTCCTATTATTAGTTTAATGAGAGTGTTTATCATGAATGAGTCAGATTTTGTCAAATGTTTTTTCTGACAATTCTTGATATGACCATGTGTGTGTATTCAAAGAATAATTCATTGAGGGATTGAAAAGCAAGTCAAGCAAAACCTTTTTCCCTTGTTCTTGTAGAGGCAGTGATGCCACAAGTAGGAATTTAGGGTGACTTTGGTCTTTTCCCCCTTTAGTATCTTCCTACCAAGTTTTCCAAAATAAATGAAATATTTGTGCTCTTATAAACTCAGCTTGAAGAGTATTCCTAAAACACTAATCATTATTCATCACTTTGCTAAAACCTCATTACCAAGAATTTCTGAAGCTAGTTGTGATTAATATGAGTGAGAAATTTTTCACAAACATTTCTAAAATTTGGTTTTCCCCTATATTATAGTTGTAAGTATAAGGGTTTGTGAAAGTCATGGGAGATGGGGATGATTTCTTCCTAGAGATATTGGGAGATTTGATGGGATTGGCAAACCTCTAGCTGAGTCTTCAAGAATTGGTACGAGTTTGGAGACAAGGGGATTTGATCAGGGAGAATTGCATAAATAAAGCCATGGAGATGGGAAAATGCCAGCCATATTTGGGGGCAGCCAGTTATTATGAACTTGGAATGTTAACAGAAAAACGGTAGAAAGATGAACTGAACAACTGAGTTATGGCCAAGTTACGGTGAACACTAAATGTCAAACCGAGAAATCAAATTTAGTCTGCAGGGGATGTGGATACGTTGAAATATTTTCAGTACAGTGATGACATGATCAGGACTGTGCTTTTAGAAGATTAATTTTGCAGTACTTTGTAGAATGAAAGATAGAGACAAAATACAGGAGGTAGAGACATCTTTGTCACATCTGGTAATATATCTTTGAAATTCCTTTTTCCTTTAAATGTCACACAGCAACTCTGAGAACTACACTTTGAGGCTGTGATTCCGCTGTCAGCAGTGACATTCACTTCTCATTTTCTCTTCTGATGAATGACGGGAGCCAGCTTCAGCTGACAATGAGAAGAATCACTAAATACAGTCAACATGGAATTCAATTAATGAAGAAGGAATAGCTTCTGTTCTGTATATGATCATAGTACCTTCTGGTTGTAGCTTACCTGTAATAAGAAATAGTAGAAGGAGAAGAAAGGGCAGAAGGGTAGGAGAAAAGAAAGTGAGGCGAGGAGGAGAGAAAAGCAGAGAGGACAAGACAGGGGAAGATACGTTTATGTCGGATGGGTCTCATGTTACGGTCTCTGAGAGTTTACTTGGATAAAAAAAAATCTTTATATTTTCTATTTATCAAAGTAATAGTTTGGAAGCTCTTATATATCAGTGTGAAAGATATGAGATGGTCATCAGTTCTCAGTTTGCTGAGAAGAGGTAGGATTATCCTTCCTGGCCCCTTAGGTTGGGTGGGGCCACGTGACAGGTCCAGAACCATGAGCGCTGAGGGGAGCTGCTGCCGCTTCCGGGCTGGGGCGTGTGACTGCTGATGTGAGACCCTCCAGGGCTCAGCTTTCTTTCTGGAACAGATGGTGGCTCTTCCCTCTGTTTGCTTCTCTGAGACAAATTGCTTTCTCCCAAGCCACGTTTACATCAACGACGTAAAAGAACATTGGCCTAATTGCACCCTCCACGATAATGACTAATTTAATATTTTTCTGGTTTGGTAATTTCTCGTCTCTATGATGAGTAGAGTACCTCTGCTGACCTGTGATGGAAAAGTAGCAATGAGCAAGAATTAAACTTGAATTTAACATCCTTCGGATTTAACTGTGTTTTCACTTTAATGTAATACTTCCCTTCCAATTATTTTATATCAATGTATAATTTATATATAAATTTATAAGTAATTTATTAACATATATATTTGATTTTTTCTTTTGTTGTAAAGAACAATTTTTAGAGCAGTTTTAGGTTTTTTGGCAAAATTTAGAGAAAGGTACAGAGATTTCCCGTAAGCCCCCTGTCCTTACAGACATCCTCACCAGAGTGGTACATTTGTTAAAAGTGATGAACGTATGTTGATATATCATTATTGCCCAAAGTCCATGGTTTACATTAGGGTTCATTCTAAGTGTTGTACCTTCTGTAGGTTTGGACAAATGTATAGCATTCATGTTTATAACATCATACAGAGTATTTTCACTGCCTGAAAAAATTCTTGATGCTCTACCTGTTTATTTCTCCTCCATATCCCCTGCAACCACTGATCTTACTGTCTCCATAGCTCTGCCTTTTCAACTACATGATGTAGTTGAAATCATAGAGTATGTAGTCTTTTCAAATTTCAAATGCAAATAGAAATATGCATTTAAAGTTCTTCCATGTATTTTCATGGCTTGATAGCTCACATTTTTGGTGTAAAATAATATTCTATCTCCTGGAAATACCATAGTTTATTTATCCATTTACCGACTGAAGGACATTGTGTACCTTAAAATTTTGGACATTATGAATAAAACTGCTGTAAACATCCATGTAGATTTTTGTGTGGACAAGTGTTTTGAATTCTGTGAAATATGATTTCTGGATTGTATGGCACAGATATGTTTAACTTCATGAGAGACCACGAAACTGACTTCCAAAGTTGCTGTATCATTTTCATTCCCACCAACAGTATATGAGAATCCCTGTTGTTCCACATCCTTGCTAGCATTTACTATTGTCGGTGTTGTTTTTTTTTTTGAGGGGGGCGCGTGTTGCCATTCTAATAGGTGTGTAGTGGAATTTCTGATGTTTTAATTTCACTTCCCTGATGGCATTTGGTTTGGAGCATCCTTTCATAGGCTTATTTGCCATCTGTGTATCTTCTTTGGTGAAATGTCTGTTAAAGTCTTGGTTCAGTTTGTTCGTTGGGTGGTTTGTTTTCTTAGTGTTGTTTTCAGAATTCTTTGTATCTTTTAGATAATAATCTTCTCTAAGGTATGTCTTTTGCAAATATTTTCCCCTAGTGGCTTGTCTTTTTATTTTCTTCACATTTTTTGCAGAGCAGATGTTTTTAATTTTACTGAAGTCCAGTTTATCAGTTCTTTCCACCATGGATCATGTCTTTAGTATTGTATCTAAAATATTATCACCATACTCAAAGTCGTATAAGTTTTCACAGGATGAGATGATTGGATGGACACGAGTGGACAACTCGTGGATACGAGTCTGAGCAAGGTCCAGGAGATGGTAAAGGACAGGAAAGTCTGGCATGCTGCAGTCCATGGGGTCGCGAAGAGTCAGACTGAGCTACTGAACAACAATGTTATCTTCTAGGGACTTTAGTTCTGTGTTTTACGTCGAGGTCTATTATTCATTTTGAGTTATTTTGTAAGGAGTGTAAGTTCTGTGTAAGTTAATCTTTTTGCATGTGGATGTCCAGTTGTTCCAATATCACTTGTTGTAAAAACTGTCTTTTCTACAGTTTACTGACTCTGTCCCTTTATCAAAGATCAGTCGACTCTAATTACATGGGTCTGTTTCTGGTTCTCTATTCTGTTCCATGATCTATTTTGCCAATACCACACTGTCTTGGTTATTGTAGCTTTATAGTAATTCTTGACTTTGGGTGGTCAAGTTGGGTGTCACTTCTCCAACTTTGATTTTCTTCAATATTGTGTTGTCTATTCTGGGTGTTTTGCCTCTTCATATAAACTTTAGAGTTAGTTTCTTTCTTTCTTTTTTTTTTAAACAGCATTGTACAAGCATTGTTTTTTCTCTTGACAACCTTCGTTTTATTTTTAAATGAACTATAATGTAATTAGCCAAACTTCTGAAGATGAATAGTTTCTAAATCTTTTCAGTATTTTAATATATACATTTAGCTTTTATTATTCTACCCCATATCTTTTCAACTTCCTGTATGAACAAACTTGGACAAGAACCAAGGAAGCTATGTGTTCCTATAAATAATTTTGGGTGTTTTCAGCTGTTGCCCACTGATGCATCAGTTGATTTCTCTTTGGTGCTGTCCTGCCTGTTAGACTCTTCCACGACCACATTTCTGCGGCAGCTTCTCAGTGCACTTGATACCAATGAAGCAGGAAACACCCCATTGAACCTAATCCAGGTGTGGCCTGAGAAAAAGCGAGGAAAACATTTTACTGTATCCTTTGGTGTATTCTTTGTTGAACTAATTATGAAACAGTGCTACTATTGTTGACACAGTTGTTTTGTGTCCATTGCCTTGAAACTGTGTTTTTTTCTTTTTTCTTTTTTCTTATTCTGAGGGATCAGATGTGCAATTTTGAGAAGTATTCTCTAGGAGATTTCTCACATTTGATGAATGGTTCTGGCAGCCTATGCCATCAACCAATGAACTGAAGCTTGGGTTTCCTCTCTTTTATGCATATGTTCATCTGCTTGGTGAAACTTATCCAGTATCATGGTTTTAAATACCATCCCTAAATTAACAACTCTGAAGTTTATGTCTCTAACCAACATTTCGATATAGCCAACAGCCTAAGGCACACCAGCATATTCAGCTGATCTGGGGCATCTGAACATGACTCAGTCATGTTTCTAAGCTTCTGCCTTTATACTGGCTCCGCTCATTTCAGGAAGAATTCAAGCATTTCTCACTATCTCACGGCTACCATCTTGGTTCAAGTTGCCATCATCTTTGACCTGGACCATAGGTGTTGTCTCTTGGCTGGCTTTATTGCCTCTTCTCTTGTCTCTCTTTAAGCCTCTCTTAACAGACCAGCCAGAGGGATCCTGTTAAAATGAAATTCATATCGTGTTACTCCCCTGCTCAATTCCTTCTAAGGGTTTCTCACCTCACGCAAAGTAAGATCACGCACAAGCCATCAGTTCAGTCACGCAGTCATGTCCGACTCTGCGACCCCATGGACTGCAGCATGACATGGGGCATGATATAATATAATCTGCATGAGCCACAGGGCCTCGTATCATCTGGACCCAACCAGCTTCTGCTCTACACTCTCTCCTGCTCCACCCGCCCTGGCTTCATGGCAATCCCACAAGCGCCCAGGCTTATGCTCCAGCCTGGAATCATTTGAAGTGATGCTTCTTCTGCAGAATTAGATCCTCATGTGTACCCTCAAGGTTAATTCCCTCACCTCCTATTCTTACTCTCTACTTTTCAATGATATTTATACTAACATCATATTTACGATTGCCATCATCCTCTCTTTTCATTACTCTTTCAACTTGTTTCACATTATATTTTATTTTCCACAGTACTGATGACCATTTAATATTTAATATAGTTTGTATATTTATTGGTCTCTTGGTATTCTGTCTCTCTTTGTTAGAATGTGCATTCCAAGAGGCCAGTGTCCTTGCCTGTTTTGTCCACTGGTGCATCTCACACATCTATCGTAGTCTATTAGCACACTTCTATTAGCAGTCACATTTGACAAGTAAACAAGTGAATCGCCTGACATCTGTTTCTTCCTAGGTCTGCCACAACTTATGTGACATTCATTAAATATAGACTCCTTCTGTGCTTGAGCATCTTTTAAAAATTAATACAAAAGACGTGAGCTGAGACTGTTTGTGGTTCAGTCACTAAGTCATGTCCAACTCTTTGTGACCCCATGGACTGCAGCACACCAGGCTTCCCTGTTCTTCACTATCTCCCTTCACTATGAGCTTGCTCAGACTCATGTCTATTGAGTCAATGAGGCCATCCAGCCATCTCATCTTCTGTCGTCCCCTTCTCCTCCTGCCTTCAATCTTTCCCAGCATCAGGGTCTTTCCAGTGAGTCATCTCTTCACATCAAGTGGCCAAAGTATTGAAGCTTCAGTTTCAGACTCAGTGTTTCCAATGAATATTTAGGATTGATTTTCTTTAGCGTTGACTGGTTTTATCTCCTTGCTGTCCAGCGGACTCTCAAGCGTCTTTTCCAGCACCACAGTTTGAAAGCATCAGTTCTTCAGTGCTCAGCCTTTTTTATGGTCCAACTCTCATTTCTGTACATGACTACTGGAAAAACCACAGCTTTGACTATTCAGACCTTTGTCGGCCAAGTGATGTCTCTGCTTTTTAATATGTTGTCTAGGTTTGTCATAGCTATTCTTCCAAGGAACAAGCATCCTTTAATTTCATGGCTGCAGTCACCACCTGTGGTACTTTTGGAGCCCAAGAAAATAAAATCTATTTTATCATTACTCTTTCTTAAGACCAAGCTTTGTAAAATTTTCTGTTTCCTGAAATTATGAAAATTAGAGAAATAATACATTTCTGAATGTTATATTTGGAATAGAAATCTATACCTTAGTGAACTGAAAAAAGTGAACTATATTATTTTTGGTGTATAATGGAGAAATGAAATCTGCTTCTTTAATTCCTGAAAAATAAACTTTGAATAAAGGTTTTGGGCTACTTTGCAGAAAAAAGCATACTTCATAAAATGCAACTTTGAAATAATTTAAAATACATTTTTAGGTATTAGAGAGCAACTTTGCCATTATCTTCTATTGAAACAATAATTAACTGAGATCAATTTATTACAAATATCAAATTTAGGTTTATAGTGGTGAATTTTTCCAAAATATCCAAGGGCAAAGAAAAATATTTTCATGAGCTTTGAGGTGCCTATGTCTGTTTCTACATTCTTTCTAGAAATTTTCATCTAGTTATGAATTCTACAAAAAAGTTTCTTTTTTTTATTTCAGTTGCTTCAGTGAAAAAACTTGAACATGGTAAACAGTCATTGCAAAATTCAGTTGACCTGTTATCCAATCTGGCAATTAATAAGTTTCGGACTATTGAGATTACATATTCATATTAAATTATTATAGTAGAAAGGCTATAATTTTGCACTGTGTTCTCTTTTGAAATATGGCTAAAGCCATATTCAAAAATTGTTGAATTTAAGTAAAAAAGAATTCTTGGTCAAATTCTTAGGGGTAAAATAAATACCACATTAATATCAAGAATAATGTTTCTTTCATTTTTTTTCAGAATGGATAAAATGTATTTTATTTATATTATGACTTAAATCACATAAGAATCTAATGTTCCAGACATGAGTACCCTGCACATGAAATGGCTGCACCTCTGAAATATTAGCTATCATTAATTTCAGTTTTAACAGAATAGTAGTTCTTTTTTTTTTTCTTTTCCATATAATATTTTATGTTTCTAAGAATTAACTTTTATGTAATTTAATAATTTTCATTAGTTGAATCAGTTTGTCAAGCTTGACTGGTTCATCTACAGTCATTTTGTGGGTTAAGCCTAGCTTTTTTATTTTACTTTAGCATGTATCATTGGGTGGTACTTGTGGTAAAGAACCCACCTGGCAATGCAGGAGATGTAAAAGACATGGGTTCCGTCCCTGGGTTGGGAAGATCCCCTGGAGGAGGAAATGGCAGCCCACCCCAGTATCCTTGCCTGGAGAGTCCCATGGACAGAGGAGCCTGGCAGGCTACAGTCCACGGGGTCACACAGAGTCAGACACGACTCAAGTGACAGCACACACATATCATTGTAGGCAAATTAGCTATATGTATTTTAAAGGAAATGCTCACGCTTCAGAACTGACTCTGTTAAGTGTGGGTTTGCAATAAGAAATGTATATATTCATGTACTAGGAACATAATATTTAATGATACAGCTTTAAAAATGTGTTGTCAGTCTTAGGATCAACTTTAGAGACAAAGAAAAATAGATATTACATATTTAAATAGCTGAAAATCTACCATGATAGGCTGAAAATTATTATAAACTTAAGGTAAAATTTTTAAAAATTAATGAATTTAAATTAAATTGCATGGAGAATATGAGACAAGAAAATAAATATTTTAGTTATTATTACCACTCTAGAAGAGGCTTTGGATAATATAAAATTTATTTAAAGATATTGATCAGAGTCTCCTGGTTTATAAAGTATCTTTTTATTAAAAAAAAAACAACAAACTGAAACAAAACAAAACGTACACTTGAAAGGTACGTTAACCATTTCAGTACATTAGAGTGTTAGTCACTCAGTCATGCCTGACTCTTTGTGACCCCATAGCCTGTGGCCCACCAGGCTCCTCTGTCCATGTGATTCTCCAGGCAAGGATACTGGAGTGGGTTGCCATGCCCTCTTCCAGGGGGTCTTCCTGACCCAGGGATCGAACCCGGGTCTCCTGTGTCTCCTACATTGCAGGCGGATTCTTGACCCACTGAACTACCTGAGAAGCCCGCATTAGAGTACCCCCTTGCAATATTAAGGCTGTTGTGTACTAAATGCCATCCCAGTGAAAGTCTTAATGATCTTCAGTGACTATCTTGCATACTGGGAAAATATGGCTCCAAATGCTTTTGATATCTGCTGAGCTTCTTTTAAGGATGGACCTAGAAAAGCTTGATATATTTCTCATTTGAATATTCCACATATCATGCATTTATAGTTCCCTCATATAACACCTTATTGTTAGAGCAGGATTTATGAATTTCCCAGAGCATGTTAGAGCTCAGATCTTTCACTGTAATACTTAAACCTAATATTCTGTGGTGGTGGAGTAACAATTCTAATAGCTCTTCATCTTAACTGTGCACAGGATAATGCTAAAGAAAAGAAATAACTGAATGCCTCTAGGGTCTATGAATACTTTCCTAATAGCTTTTGAAACTCAATATGCTATGTTTTATTGGTAACTAATTTTAATGGAACTATGTGAGGTGCTGAACTAAATAATCTACAATGCATATATGCTTGTTGTTGTAAATTAAGTTTGAAAATGGTTAATAATGGGCTTCATGCATTTAGTTTTGCATTAAGACACTTCTAAAATGGGATTTAAGATGCTTAGGTATTTAAGACAGCATAATGCAGGCTAATAGGGCACAAAAACATGCATAATTGATACATTTGTGTAGCATACTTACTGTCATTCTCTGGAAAAATATAGTTTATTTTTTAAAATATTGTTATCCTTGCTTTAAGTGAGAGTAGATATTCTTTGAATAGGTTTTTTATAGTTTATTTCCTCTAGACATCTCTAAGAATAATTTAATTTATTGGTTAAAAAAGGGTATACCTATGTTAATAGAAAATATACTTGCCATTATTTGAAAGTAAAAAAAAAATCCTACTAATTAAAATTACTTGAAAAATTGAACTAAAGCTGATTTTTTCAATGGGATACTGATTTTTCTTAGGTTCTGTTGAACTTGAGTAGTGTTGGGGTATTTTTAATTCACCTCCAGGAAGCTATATTGTCAGATATTTCCACTTTTATTACATCACATTTTAGAGGTCTGTATGTAGAAGCAGAGTACAGAGTTGTTTTTTCTTTTGCTTGCTGCTTCTTCCCATTGTTCTGATGTTGACCCCATTCTTACGTTTGTGAAGATCTACAGTTGTCCCCATCCCATGCCAGCGTGCCTTCTTTTGCATTTGTGAACTCTGACTCCACAAGCATGTACTGCATAATGGAAGAAGGAAAGTTAACTTGTGTGTGTTGGTGTTAGGCGCTCAGTCATGTTCCCTTTGCGACCCCATGGACTGTGTCCTTGGAATTCTCCAGGCAGGAATACTGGAGTGCATAGCCATTCCCTTCTCCAAAGGATCTTCCTGAACTGGAGTCAGTAGGGAAGCCCCTGCTTACCTGTATGACCTGCATGACCACTTTCGGTAAATCTACATCTAGAAAGAATATTTCTGGCATAAACTTTTCTAAAAGAACTCTTCAATGTGTCTTGATCCTTCTGACTTCTCATGGAGAAAGACTCTCAAGGCTGCCTTGCAGCCATGTAACTAGAAGATAGGGAATGTTCAGAGGTTCATTTCTGTTTGTTTATTTGCATAAAATGCACTATCCAAATAATATTTTGCTTTGATAGTGGAAAAAATATCAATTATCTTTAACACATGGCAGATTTCCCTAAAGGAAAGGCTGAATTTTGGTCCTTTCCAACTGTTTGTTTTTTCTTGTAAGGGAAAAAGAGGATTCTGTAATAATTGGCCATTGTGCCTCCTGATACCTTTCCATCTTGGCCATGGAATATTGGTTTAAGGCATAGACACAAACCCAAACTGTGAACAAATCTTACTTTTAATTTAGTGACTATAGAAAGTGAAAGTGTTCGTCGCTCAATCGTGTCTGACTCTTAGCCTGTCTGGCTCCTCTGTCCATGGGATTTCCCAGCAAGAATACTGGAGTGGGTAGCCATCCCCTCCTCCACGAGATTGTCCCAACTCAGGGATCAAACCTGGGTCTCCTGCATTGAAGGTAGATTCTTTACCATCTGAGCTACCAGGGAAGCCCTGTGTGACCATAGAACAACATATCAATCAGATGAAATGCACCAAGCTTCTTAGAAACTGGTGCCCAGGAAACCAGTAAACTAAGTGATAAATTAAAGATCAATGCTTATGGGTTCACATTGTATCTTGTTTCTGATTTTTTTTTTCATGCCTGTCAATCAGCCTATTATTTGTTATTTATTCACTCACTCATCCATTTATCACATATTTGTATGCCATTACTATTGCTTTCAGTTTAGGGCTAGATGGAGATTAAGTCATAAGCAAGAAAAAATAAGAATATTAAATAATTCACTAAAGCAGTTATACATGTTTATAGGGGACATATGCTACATAAGCACACAGCAAGGGCCCTACTGCTAGTCTGGAATTACCAGGAATAATCCAGGAGACCAGAACTTAAAGAGCCCTGAAAGAAAATGGCCATTTCTTTGCTATTGATTATGGAAAAACCACTTAGCTCCTAGTCTTCAAGCTCTTTCAAGACCTATAGCTTTCTACTCTTGAAAAAGTGAAAGTCACTCAGTCATGTCCAGCTCTTTGCAACCCCATGGACTATACAGTCCATGGAATTCTCCAAGTCACAATACTGGAGTGGGTAGCCTTTCCCTTCTCCAGTGGATCTTCCCAACCCAGGGATCAAACCCAGGTCTCCTGCATTACAGGTGGATTCTTTACCAACTGAGCTATCAGGGAAGCCCTCTTAGTTAAAATTCTCAAGAAAGAATATGATTGGCTACTGACAAGTCAGTAGATTAAATTTCATTGATTCAATGTGATGTGATTGAAGAAGTACAAAGGATTCATGTGAAACATGAAGTTTACCTCTTCAACATTGATGTGTGTGTAGGCCAGGTCCTATAGAACTGAATCAGAGCTGGGTGGGCCCCATTACGTTCAACTCCCAGAATTTCTTTGAGAACTTGTCTGACCTTTTTCTCACCCATTGATGAAACTCTTGTGTTGAAACTTGGAAGCCTTCATGAATAGGTTATCAACATATTTTAGTTCAGTATTTGATATTTAATGACAATTATTTTAATACATTTCATATGAAATTATTTCAGAGACTAGAAATGACATTTAAAAGCCCATCCCAAATATGCCCCAGGCGTTCAACTAGACACATTGAAATCTTTGCTAGCTTCAGACCCCAGATAGAGACAAATAGAAATTATGGAGCCTCCATCCTCAAAAATTCAAAGGGTTGATTTCTTCCTAGAAGTGAGAGAGTAAGGGAAAAACTGAAGAATGGCACTTGAGAAATAGAATAAGAGATTGCTTGCAATGACTAATATTATGTACCAACTTGACTAGGCCCAGGAACGTCAGACGTTTGGTTATAGATTACTCTGAGTGTGTCTGGTGGGTGTTCTTGGATGGGACAAATCTGCTTAATAAGTTGAGTAAAGCAAATTATCCTCTTTAACATGGGTGGCCTCATCCACTCAACTGAAGGCCTAAATATAACAAAAAGTTGACCCTCCCATGAGCATCTCCTGCCACATTGCCTTCAACCTGGGACAGTGTTTTTTCCTTGTCATCAAACTTGGAATTGAAACATCAGCGCTTCTTGATTCTTGATCTGGCCAGTGTTTGTACTGAAACTACACCTTCAACCCCACTGGGCATACAACTTACTGACTCTAGATATTGTCTTAACTTCCATAATCATAGGAACCAATTCCTTACAATAAATCTCTCTCTCTTTCTCTTTATCTCTTTCTGCACACACACACTCTCATTCTTTTTCTCCATGGAAACCTAAAACACTGCCTTTTAAACTTCAAGATTTTTAATTCAAGTATTGAACACCTTAAAGATGCATTTCTGACTTGAATAAAGTCTTTTGAGAGTGGTATGAAACATTTCAAAGATGTTTCCATGTAACATTGACCAATAGTTTTCAATGCAATATTGACCAATAACTTTAAATAATTGTAATAAGGTTACAAGCATTTTGTCAAGGCCACCTACAGTTGTACTATTTCCTTATGTTGCTATATTTTCCCCAGTTTCCTCATAATCAGTCTTATTGATTAATCAGATTGAAATTAACTTATGTATGTATTATTCTAGTTCATTAAAAAAAAAAAAAACCTGAATCCTGATGGAGGTTGCTTTGTAACTCTGATGTGATCTGATAGAACATTGCCTCTTAGATTTGTGGCATCATTGAATGGTATCCACACCCAAATTAAGGCAAGAAGCAAGGCTTATTAAAACCAGACATGGTTTTTGTTTCCTGTCTCCATCCCTAGAATTTTGGATAGTGGTTGAAGTTTGGTAATGACAGATATTTGTTCAGGACATTTTGTGCATTATGTTCTGTATGAAATATGCTCTGTATGAAGTATGAGTGTAGGCTCGTAAAAAGGGACTTGATTTCTGCCTATAAAGAGAAGAAGAATGAGAGAAACTATGGTATCTGGACTATTTATTGGTTTTCTAGGGCTTTACTAAGTGCTTGAAAACATTTCATTTAATTCAGACAACAGTTTTGTGAACTTTGACACTGAAAAAGAATAATTGTTTTCTATATGTCTCATTGGTGATTTCAAGAGGGAAGTTGATAAAATCTATATTAGTTTATATCAACCTACATTTTACTGTTATAGTTTCAATAAGATATAGTTGCTGTATTTGAAAATCTTTCAGAGTTTTACAAAGATAAGAGAGTATTAGAAAAGACCACTAGAATAATTCAGTGATAGTATGTAATTATAAAGATAAGGACACTGAAATAAAAACCAGCTGAACAGGGTGTTACATACATAATATATTACAGAGAATATGTCAACTTAATGGTTATCTGTTCTTGGAAAAAGATATTTTTGATAAGCTTAAACTTTCTCTTTTTTTCCCCAACAATTTCTAGGCTTACTTGTTTACTTTGTAAAGTTAATGAGATATGTAGATGGCATAGAATTGCTTTTTTTAAAGGAGGAGAATAATTTATTTCAGTAAATTATAGTACTGTAAAATATTTTTCTTTTATTGCAAAATACCTTTTGGTAAAGAGAATCTAAGCATTGATAACATGCTAGTTTTGTTTTTTTAATGTACAATGACAAAGAGGTTGAAATTCAAGTAGTTTCACTGAGAAAATTTATTTAAAGTTTTTCTCCTTGATATGCATATAACAATAATTTTCCTTTTAGAGAGTGGTTAATTACCATAGTGGCCTCTGAGGTTTATAAATGCAAGAGATTTTGGTCAATCACATTTAAAGTTATTAATTACATCCTTTCAGGTATTTAAAACGTTGCCTTATTCTGGCAAATCCTGCTGATGTTTGTTTAAAAAATGGAGATGATCTCAGTTTGTGAATATATAGTTTTTGTTTTTTTTTTTCATTTTAAATTTATCCTACACCTTTGGGGTTTTGCTGATAAAGTATAAGACCATCGTTTTAAATGAAAACTTTGTAGATCATGTTTTTGCAGCAGCATAGGTGGGATCCACAGTTCTGTTGACACAATGAATAGGTCCATCAGATTTCTTAGAATGCATCATGAAGCTGTGAATATCTTAAAAACACTCCTTTGAAACTATCAGACATCTGCTTGATAGGGTTTTCTTATGTGTTAAGACTCACAAATTCTATTTTTCTCAGCATGCAGTGTTGAGCACAATGTACAGTGTTGACTGGCCTTTATTTAGATAAGCTGGAAGACCATTAGTTTTCCTTAGGGAGCTATGCACATGCAAAATTAATTGAGGAAACCAACTGACTTCTTTTGTCCCAGCCACAATTCAATTGATTCAGGTGTAATGCAATGCAGTTGAGAAAAGTCAAGCCATACAAAGCCCTATGTTATAAAGTTGCTATGCGCAGAATAAAGTGTTGATCATTACAGAATTGTCAAGAAAATTAACAATTTTCAAATGGGGAAAAAAAATCCTATTACTGTAGACAGTTGCTCAGCTAACATATCCGGAGTGGTAGCAATCCATTTCAAAAGTCTGCATCATTTCGTTCTCAGTGAGCATCTATATTCAGGAAAGTTGTTTTCTCAATAATAACAATGGTCATTCTAACGAGCTGAATGGCCATTTTAACCACAAGGATTTTCCAAATAATACTTTCTTTGCTTTAAAGTGACAGAAAGCAATAAATGTCTAAGAAACATGATGTCTTGGATGAATTAGGTAAACTTTTTTCTTTCATGCATAGCTCATGCTCCACTAATCATCAAAAATGATGTTTTGTCCAAAATCATTGAATTCATTGAATCCTTTATTATATTTAAAATGATATTCTCTTTTGTAAAGTTATTCACATTGTTCATTGAGCCTCAAAATTGTTTCTCATCATCTGAAACATGGAAGGTCTGTCTGTAATAATTGAATCTCTGCACTTAACTAAGTTCCAAATGATAAGATCTACACTTATCTCCTTTAACCTTGTTGTGTGTGGTTTATTCCAACAGCACCTACTTGAGTAATCTACCTCCTGAATTAGGAGTCAAACTTGTTCTTTGCTTTCACTGAGTTTGCTCTTTAATTCTGTTTATTACCATATCACAATTTTATTTTTCAAGTTCCTAAAGATATAAGGCAATTTTTCATTCAGAATACTATTTATATCATACTGAGTTAGGTTATGCTTCTTGATGGGTAATGGTTCATGCATTTAAAATGGGCATATTCAGTCCATTGTTATTTAGATCAGCATCTTTGTAATGTTCTAACAATTGAGGGAAAAACAACAGCAAACCTTTGTCTGACCTAAAGTTTGGCTAACGTGACCAATTCAGTATTTTTTATGATGTTCCGTAATACATGATTCTATAGCAAAGAGTTAAAGACCCGCCTGCTACATCCTCAGAAATGACTCCCCGACACATTTCAAGGGCAGTGTGGGGGCCACTGGGGTCTGATAATCCTGAGGGTAAGGAGATTAGGACACAAATTGGAATCTGGGTTTATTTAATTTTTGGAAAGAATAGTCAAAGGCGTCCTCTGCCAGAAAACCAGTTGTTTCTCTCTAAAATAACTTGATTTCTGGTCAGAAAATGAATAGAAAAATTGTATTGCTTTGAGAGTTGGTTAAAAGGTGAACTCAGAACCACTGCGTGCGCCAAGGGAATGCTCTTAGTGGGGCTCCTTCAAGTCGACTAATGGATGAGAAAGGGCTGGGCAAGGAGGCACCGAGGAGACCCGGTGATAACAGCTGCCGCTGAACCAGTGCCACGCTCGCACAGTTCACGATGCGGAGGAGTAGGTGCAGCCGCGCTGGAGGCCTCAGGAGCAGAAGGGCCTCTTCCTTCCTCTTAGAGAAAGAAAAAAAGAAAACAATAGGAAAATGTACATGAGAATAAAGGAAAATACACAGGAGAAAAAAATAAAAACACAATAATGAGAGGTTGATAGCAGGAATAACAGAACCCTGTAAGAAATGTCACAGTGCGAATCAAAGCTCAGATAAAAATTAAAATTATTGGCTGTTTAGGCCACTGAATAAAAGAATCACACACAGACATCCACACATAAGCGTGTGACACAGAATGACAGGAGGGAAACCGAAGGAGACCACAGATACAGAAGAACTGAGACACTGATCAGATGATATCCTGCAAGACTAGGAACTGGTGGATGATGTGAGACATCTACTGATATGATATTATTATAATGTTAAACTAGTTGTTAACACAGGAATAGTGTGCATAGTTTGCAATATTTCCTTTTAAAAAGAAGGCACAGCTTTAATGAGGTTAAAGGGAGCAGGTCTCCTCAATGTTTCCAAGTTTCCAGTGTTTCCTGGGCTTACCCAGGAAAGCCCAGCGTGGGACTTTACATCTTTATTCAGACATTAGCTATGGATAGTCATGGACTGTAGCCCACCAGGCTCCTCTGTCCATGGGCTTCTCCAGGTAAGAATACTGGAACAGGTAGCCATTCCCTTCTATAGGGGATCTTCGTGAAGCAGGGATCGAACCCAGGACTCCCACATTGCAGGCAGATTCTTTCCTGTTTGAGCCCCCAGGAGCCCAGGGGATATGAGCACTGCTCTATACAACGTGTAAAATTCTGAGACATACAAGAAGCCCAAAAAAATGGAGGCGTCTATGGTGAGTGCTGCTCTTTTAGTTATTGTCTTACTCTGGGTTGCTACAACAAATTCTGCAGACAGGGTAGCTTACAAGCAACAGAAATCTATTTCCAGTCCTACAGTCTGGGGGTCTGAGATCAGGATGCCAGCATGGTCAAGGGAGGACTCGCCTCTGAGTTTCGACCACGTGTCTCCTCACCTGGCAGTAGGGTGAGGGGGTTCTAGGGGGTCACTAGTAAGGAGGAGGAGGCTCTCTAGGGTACTCTGTGAGGTCTTTTGCTATAAGCCCCAATTCCACTCATGAGGATTCTACTCTCATGACCTAAGCTGTTCCCGAAGGCCCTCACCTCCTAATACCATCACACTGGGCATTAGGATTTCAACCTATTAATTTTGTTGTCATTCAGTCGCTAAGTCGTGTCCATCTCTTTGCAACCCCATAGACTATAGCACATCACACTCGCCTGTCCCTCACTATCTCCTAGAGTTCGCTCACATTCATGTCCATTGAGTCGGTGATGCTATCTAACCATCTCATCCTCTCTTGCCCACTTGACCTTTAATCTTTCCCAGGTCAGTCTTTTCCAGTGAGTAGGCTCATCATATTAGGTCACCAAAGTATCAGAGCGCTAGCTATAGTATCAGTCCTTCCAATGACTATTCAGGGTTGATTTCCTTTAGGATTGACTGGTTTGATCTCCTTGCTGTCCAAGGGACTCTGTCAGTTTTATGGTATCATAAAACATCAAAAACATTTCAGACCGTAGCAGTTATTGTTATAATTGTTGAAAAAAATATTAAATAAAGTGATCATTTAGTAAGACTCAGAGAGAGTGTGTGAAATATGAGGTCATTCTTAGATTATGGTAGGATATAGACTCCTATGGAAGGGAAATCTACCTAGAGAAAGAAACTTGGAAAAGACGTCAAAGTGGAATTTGTATGGAAAATGTCAAGCAATTTGGTTCCTCTGGCTGTTTGGAAGCATGACCAAAGATCTTTCTCTGAAATGCATTGTGCATACTTCACTTCTATATTGCTGAACAGTCAACTTGATTGCAGTGCTTATGATAAGTCTATGGCCTGCATGTTTTATATTCTTGTGGTGATTTTTCGTTCTCAAGAATTTGCTGGAAGCAGTATGTAAATGCAACCTCTTTTGTATTGCCAAGGTCTGTCTGTTTCTCACAAATCAGAGTGAAAATCTACATCAAAATATCACTTGACTTCAAAGAATAATCGTTTTTTCACTTGTTTGTCTCAAGAGACAGTGAACACTTGTGAAGGCTGCTATATTTATTTCCAAAACACAGCTTATACCTAGTTGAAAGCGCTGCCCAAATCCTCTGCATATATTTGCAAAGCTGCAGATAAGCTTAGTGCGTTCCCAAAGGGGGGTCCTTACATGAGCATGACTTCTGGATTTCAGGTGGAACGGATCCCCCAAAAGGGGACACAGTTTTTCACAAACTGGGGCAAATTGGCTAAAAGCAAATCTTGGAATTGTGGTGCTCTTGTAAACAGGTGGAACCAAAGCAAGGATGTTGAGATTAGATTAACGCCAGCTTTAGCTGGAATAATTTGTGCTCTTGAGCATCTGCAGCTGTGAAATCACCGCAGCATGCTCTAGTTGAGTGTCTTTCTCTTGCCCTGATCCCTGGTTCATTTCAGTTCAGAGATCCATATATAGAAATGGGTCACTGAAGGGCAGAGTGTGCATTTCTGATTTCCTCAAAGGACTCTAGGTTTATGCATTAGCAAATGACTTGGGCAGAAGAATACGATATTTCAATAACATTAAGATTATTGACATTTGCGGGAAAATTGCACACATGTTTATTTTTAGCAATCTTTGAGAATAGAGGAGCATAAGTGACATCTCTAGTAAATGCCAACATTTGGTCTATTTTTTTTTAAACTTTTAACTGTTAATGATTATTATTATTATTTTCTCTTTTGGCCATGCCATGTGGCATGTGGGCACTTAGTTTCCTGATGAGAGATCAGACTCTTGTCCTCTGCGTTGGAAGTGTGGAGTCTCAGCCACTGGACGCCAAGGGATTCCCTGGTCAATGTTTCTTCTTCTCACTTGTCTGCTGGGAGAGCAAAAGATAAGAACACAGACCTCAGCACATTGTCTCCCATTGTATCAGTCAGTTTGGGCTGCTCAGACAGAACACTAGAGGCTGGCTGGCTTAGAAACCCCAGAGATTTCCTTCTCACAGTTCTGGAGGCTCGGACTTTGGGATCAGGTGCCAGCACGGTCAGCTTCTGATGGGGGCGGGCTCTCCGGTTGCGGAGGGCCACCTTCGCGATGCACCCAGCACGGTCAGCTTCTGATGGGAGCGGGCTCTCCGGTTGCGGAGGGCCACCTTCGCGATGCACCCCGCACGGTAGAAGGGGCAAGGCGACCTAGAGCTTCTTTTGTTGCTGTTGCAGTTTAGTCACCCAGTCGCGTCCGATTTTTTGCAACCCCATGAACTGTAGCCCGCCAGGCTCTTCTGTCTGTGGGATTTCCCAGGCAAGAATACTGGAATGGGTTGCCATTTCCTTTTCCAGGGTATCTTCCCAGTCCAGGGATAAAAGAATCCATGTCTCCTCCTGCATTGGCAGGTGGATTCTTTACCACTGAACCACCTGGGAAGCAGAGAGGCTTTTCTTTTTTTTTAATGAGATCACTAATCTCATTCACAAGGGCTCCACTCTGATGATCTAATCACTCCCAAAGGTCACCTCCTAATTCCAACACATTGGGGGTTAGGATTTCAAAACATGAATTTGAAGGGACACAATGTCAAAAATGTTAGCATACACTGAAAAAAAATACACGTTTAGGTTAACAAGGGCAGGAGAAGTCATTAATCTGTAATGGATGGGCAAGGTGGCATAGATTTTTCTTGACTAAAGATAATCAGCTGAGTTTATGGCAATGAAATGAGTCATTTGTAGAATCCTCATTTTTCATTGTCTGATATAAAGCATTTACAAATCTCTGATTTTGAATGGCAACTCTATGCAACAATATGTGGATGTCACACTCAGACACAGTTCTGAGGGCTCAACACAAAAGAATATGTATTATACATGAAGTTCAAAAGCAGGGGAAAAGTAATCCAAGATGTTAGAAGTTAGAGAAAGTAGTTACTCTTTTTTTTTTTTTTCCATTTATTTTTATTAGTTGGAGGCTAATTACTTTACATCATTGCCGTAGTTTTTGTCATACATTGACATGAATCAGCCATGGATATACATGTATTCCCCATCCCGGTCCCCCCTCCCACCTCCCTCTCCACCCGATCCCTCTGGGTCTTCCCAGTGCACCAGGCCCGAGCACTTGTCTCATGCACCCAACCTGGGCTGGTGATCTGTTTCACCCTAGATAATATACATGTTTTGATGCTGTTCTCTTGAAATATCCGACCCTCGCCTTCTCCCAGAGTCCACAAGTCTGTTCTATACATCTGAGTCTCTTTTTCTGTTTTGCATATAGGGTTATCGTTACCATCTTTCTAAATTCCATATATATGTGTTAGTATACTGTAATGGTCTTTATCTTTCTGGCTTACTTCGCTCTGTATAATGGGCTCCAGTTTCATCCATCTCATTAGAACTGACTCAAATGAATTCTTTTTAATGGCTGAGTAATATTCCATGGTGTATATGTACCACAGCTTCCTCATCCATTCGTCTGCTGATAGGCAAACTCTCTCTGTTTGCAGATGACATGATCCTCTACATAGAAAACCCTAAAGACTCTACCAGAAAATTACTAGAGCTAATCAATGAATACAGTAAAGTTGCAGGATATAAAATTAACACACAGAAATCTCTTGCATTCCTATACACTAACATTGAGAAAACAGAAAGAGAAATTAAGGAAACAATACCATTCACCATTGCAACAAAAAAGAATAAAATACTTAGGAGTATATCTACCTAAAGAAACAAAAGACTTATACATAGAAAACTATAAAACACTGATGAAAGAAATCAAAGAGGACACAAACAGATGGAGAAATATACCGTGTTCATGGGTTGGAAGAATCAATATTGTCAAAATGGCTATACTACCCAAAGCAATCTATAGATTCAATGCAATCCCTATCAAACTACCAACGGTATTTTTCACAGAACTAGAACAAATAATTTCACAATTTGTATGGAAATACAAAAAACCTCGAATAGCCAAAGTAATCCTGAGAAAGAAGAATGGAACTGGAGGAATCAATCTGCCTGACTTCAGACTATACTACAAAGCCACAGTCATCAAGACAGTATGGTACTGGCACAAAGACAGAAATATAGATCAATGGAACAGAATAGAAAGCCCAGAGATAAATCCACGAACCTATGGTCACCTTATCTTCGACAAAGGAGGCAAGGATATACAATGGAAAAAAGACAACCTCTTTAACAAGTGGTGCCGGGAAAACTGGTCAACCACCTGTAAAAGAATGAAACTAGAATGCTTTCTAACACCATACACAAAAATAAACTCAAAATGGATTAAAGATCTAAATGTAAGACCAGTAGTTACTCTTAAAAGTCAGAGAAGACTGAAAGTGCAGGTGAAAGTGGCTCCGTCGTGTCCGACCCCTGGCGACCCCAATGGATTCTTCCAGTCCATGGGATCCTCCAGGCCAGAACACTGGAGTGGGTAGCCTTCCCCTTCTCCAGGGGGTCTTCCCAACCCAGGGATTGGACCCAGGTCTCCCGCATTGCAGGTGGATCTTTACCAGCTGAGCCACAAGGGAAGTCCTGGAAGGGTACAAAAGAGTGGCATCTGGGGGTACAGATAAAGTTCTGCATCTTGATCTGAATGCTAATTTTACTTAGGTATGTTCACCTCATGAAATATCCATCAAGCAGTACATTTATGATGCATGCCTCTTCCATGCATTGTTATACTTCAATGAGACAGTTTTGAAAAATCTAGATTCCGTAAATCACTTAATAACTTCATCAAGATCTACTTCAATGGTGAATCCAATGACTGTGAGAATATCTCAGTGATGATGTGGTTCTAACTAAAAATGCACCGAAAGTCCTCTTTATGCCGAAGATGCTTGCCTTTCAAAGGCTTAGGGTCTTCTTACTAGGAGGGAGCCAATGTACATGTTAATAAAGAAAAAGTAGAAAATGTGAAAGTATCCAGTACCAAATAAAACAGCCACAAGGCAAGTTTAGGGACCGTTTGGGAAATCTTACCACCTTTCTTTGAAGACAGAATTTTATGTTTTGTTAAGATTTTCACTACAAAGTAAGTAAATACCCATCTGTATCAGGGGAACATACAATTCCATCCTAAAATAAAATAATTATAATAATAGCATTGTTAGGAGGCATTTTTTTAATTCAATACTGTTTTTGTTGTCAAAATGAAATGGAAACTTACTTTTAACCTAGAAGCATTGTATTTGGGGAACTGAAATCATCCTTGGGAGCCATGGGACATGATTTTGTTTGTGGCCTATCCCTTTCTTTACCTAAAGGGACTACTTTCCAGACATCATTGTTCACAGATACTGAGAGAACTTGTATGTATAATTCACTACACTGTATACTTGTTCAGGTCTCCATTTCACACTGTGAGGGGGTCAAAGACAGCTCCACGGCATAGTACTGGCACTTTTTCACACTCAGGGGATTTCTCAGCTTGGTTAGGAGGGCTATTTTTAATAGCAACCAGGCCTGAGTCTAGACGCTGTCACTTACTGACCAAAGAAAGTCAGTGGCATTCTTTTCATAAAACACCATTTTCCTAGGATTTTTCTATAAAACTTGTAATGAATGGCTTCAACAACAACAGCAAATAACTTATAGAAGTACTACTAATGGTGATGGTGATGACGGTGTAAAAGCTCCCCTTTATACACGCAGGGCTGTTATTAGCACTCTTTCTACATATTAGTAGCAATAGTGATGGATGTACTTGTTGAGTTAGACTATTATTCCAACTTCAAATTAAGAATCATTTACCTTCACATTTTATTTCACTCAGTTAGTTTATATAGACATCTGTAAGCCTGGCATGCTGCAGTTCATGGGGTCACAGAGAGTCAGAAACAACTTAACAACTGAACAACAACAGCTATATATAAAACACAGAAATATATCAATGACTTTGAAATAGTCAGCTCTCTTAATCTTTCCTCCGAGTTTGTAGAGGGGAGTATTTATTTTCTCATTGACACTGATATAGATGTTAAAACGTTAAGCAAATTTTCTCACTTCTCATGTTAGAACTCTTTGGACAAATAGTCACGACACTCCTGTTACATGCTGGTCATATTCTAGGCCATAGAGAATAATGTGGGCAAGATGTCTGCCCTTGTGAGACTTACTTTCCAGTGTACGAGAAAGAAAATACATAAATATATACAGCACTGGTTGATTTGATGATTTCTGGGAAGGGAATACACAAGGAATTGATAAGGAGCCGTAGATGAAAAGCATTCCTTTAGACAGTGATGCAATGATGGCCATCATTCTGAGGAGCTGGCTCTTGCCTTGAGATCAGGAAAGAGGGTCTTGGGAAGAAGGAACAGTAAGTGCAAAGGCCCTTATGTCGACACTGGCTGAGCATCAAAGGAGACGCTAGGCCGTTGGGCATGAAGCCAAATGAAAGAGGAGGCGCACTGCAGGAGACGAGGGGAGACGCAGGACGGTGATCTGGGCGTTCCTGGAGGGTTGGGAGGGGAGACACAAGGATGCAGGGCTCGGAAACAGCCCTCTGGATGCTGAATGGGAATGCCATGTCAAATACAAGGATGACACTAGTCCAGCTGAGAAACTAGAGAGTCAGAAGAGGATGGACTCAGTTCAGAGAAGATCATTCTGACTGCCAAATAGACAAAAGCGATGCACCTATTCATTAGTTTCAGTGACATGGTTATAGCAATGCACCGCTGCTGTTTTTGTGGCTAGTACTACCTGTGCTAATAACTCAGTATTAGAAACTAGTTACTAGTAATTCTGTTCACATTAATGATTTCAGTCATTTTTCATTCATCACAAGAGGGGCATGGATGAATCAGCCTGAGTCCTCTTCTCCACCAAAGAACAAATGTCAAATATATCCCCTACTATGGGATAGAAATCTTTTTATGAGAAAGAAAATGACAATTTGAAAAGGTTAAATAATAACACTTGTTATCCTTTAGTGCGTGCTTAACTCTTTAAAACACTTCAACATGAATTAATTCATATGATCATCATAGTAATCCTAGGAGATAAATCCTATGGCAAAAAAACTGGATATTGTTTTCCCATTTTATAGAGGAGAAAACCAGTGCTCTGAGATCATGCATGTGTGTGTGCATGCTCAATCACGGCAGACTCTTCTGGGATCGCCATGGACCATGGCCCACCAGGCTCCTCCATCCTTGGGATTTCCCAGGCAAGAATACTTGTGCGGGCTGCCATTTCCTTCTCCAGGGGATCTTCCCGACCCAGGGATCGAACCATGTCTCCTGCATTTCTCTCATGGGCAGATGGATTCTTTACCAGTGAGCCACCAGGACAATAAGTTCTCTGTCAAGTTTCCAAGCTAGAAACACATCAAGTGAGATGTAAGCATTATTTCCCGATATTAAGAGCGTTTCCTCTAAATGATGTATAAATTGCCTCTTGTAGGGCTCTAAAGGGATTTTCAAAGAGTAGGCGGCCCTGAACGGCCTGCACCGGAGCTTTCACTTCCCTTCTATCCTGGGCTAGTTCTGTACTGGTGGTGGTGGTGTAGTTGGCAAGCTGTGTCTGACTCTTGCAACCTCAAGGACTATAACCCACTCAGCTCCTCTGTCCATGGGACTTTCCCAGGCAAGAATCCTAGAGTGGGTTGCCATTTCCTTCTCCAAGTTCTGTATTCCCCATGGCCAAATCCAATTTTTTTCAGCCTATTGTCACTACCTTTGTTATAAGGGGAAAAAAAATAGAAATATAAATATGCAGTCATTATAAAATGAGTTCTGATGACCTTTTAGTATTTGTTGTGTACGAACCGTAGCGGCAGTTAAAGATGAAAAGGAATTGGCATTGAGCCTTCTTAATTATTGTTCCTGTTCAGACCTTTAATACGGCGCTGGCTCTCGCTGACACATCTAAATGAGGTTTACAGAACCTGGAGCTGTGAATCCAGTGCTCATTAATAGAGGAATGACAGGACTGTGGAGTTTTCCATTTTGCCTTTTAAAAAGAAATCATCTCAGATCTCAGATTTAGAAGTTTTATCTTACATGTGGGTTACCTGCTGATTTGGAATTACTGTGAGTGCGGCCTTCTAAAGAAAAGCCTAAAATGCGATCAGAAAGTGTGGCAAGAGAGAAAATGAGGGCTGTGCTTGGTCAGGCTCTTTGAGCCCTGCAAGTCGTCACCAGTGTGACTAGTGCGGGAACGCAACATGCCCCTGTGGACTGTGCTCTCCGAGGAGTATTACAAGACAGAGGTTCAGAAGCCAGGCAAATTCCAGCAACACAGATGCCATGGCGTGACCACCCTTTCGGGCTACAGATCTGTAAAAACGGGTCTTCTAACCTTTAGGGTGTTCTCAGCTTTGCACTTGTCTGTACATCCCTGCCAGATGTGACTTCTAAGACGGGTAGCTCTTGTCCTGGCATGTCCCCTGAATCCTGTTGCTGGTGCCCTGTTTTATAGTGAATTATGTATATATTCTTTTTTACTGGTTAAAACTTTCAAATTATGGTGTCAGACCAATGAAGTCAACCAGTTAATCTCAAAAGGCAAACATCAAAATTAGTAGACCTGCTTGGTCTGATGTAGTTGGCATATCTAATGGGCATGATATTCTCGTTTACCTGACTTTTTACAAGAACCATTGTGGTGTCCATGTTTCTGATAAATCTGGAATTTAACTTTTCTGACAAAAAGAAAGTGATTTCTTATCTCTATTGCGTAAGAATGAAAAAGTTTATGACAAGAAACACACAGATGAGAAGTTGAGTTCCAGGGCAAAGCAAATGGAAAAAGACATTGTCACCGAGCTAAAAGTACATGATGGCAGGTACTTAGCCAGTGCTGTAGACAAACTCTTTAAAATACAATTAATGAAAAACATGCACTAAAAAAATCTTAACTTCTGGCAATTGCAAAGAGAACAAGGATTTTCTGTAATAAAGACCTTGACATAAGGAAGCAATTATCCCTGCACAGAACCACGGTGAAATAAGAAAGGATATGAAGGACCAGAGAAGGATCAATAAGATTAAAATAAGAGCAATTCAGAACATAGCAAACGGAAGTGATAATTTCTTGACTATGCCTACTTCCTGTCATAAACCTGCTCTTCAGCAAGAATTGTAGATGGATATTGAAACTACATGGGATTCCCTGGTAGCTCAGCTGGTAAAGAACCTGCCTGCAATGCAGGAGACCACATTTCGATTTCTGGGTTGGGATGGCGCCCTGGAGAAAGGATAGGCTACCCACTCCCATATTCTTGGCTCTGATGGTAAAGAATCCACCTTCAATGCGGGAAACCTGGGTTTGATTCCTGAATTGGGAAGATTCCCTGGAGGAAGGCATGGCAACCCACTCCAGTGTTCTTGCCTGGAGAATCCCATGGAGAGAGGAGCCTAGTGGGCTACGGTCTATGGGGTCACAAAGAGTCGGACACAACGGAGTGACAAAGCACAGCATTGGAACTATATAGTTGCAGCTGTTCTTGTATATGATTGATGCTTAGACTTACTCTATAATTCTTATTTCAGGAATTCTCAACTCATTCTCTAGTTCACATGAAATTCTGAAGATGAATACACATATGGTTAAAAACAGATATTGTGTTCCAGATGTACACACAATGAACAAAGAAATAAAGCATACTTCATGCCTGTTACCTTATTAGAGATTATTTCTGTGTGAGTGAGTTAGATGTTAAAAATACATCTCCAATTTAATATTCTCTTCCTTTCCTGTGTGGTTGATTTTATTAAAGGCTCCTCATATCTCAATAGTTTGCCACAGTCTCCTGACACACAGGTGCTCTCACCTTCATACTTGATTCTAACACGATGACCAAGAGAATTAGAACATGGGAAAATGCTAAAAGAGAATATTCAGTTAGGAGAAACAGTACTGAATGTAAATTTCCTTTTCCAGAAACTTTCAAACACCTTAAGAAGAAAAAGGTCATTTGCTAATTTGTTCATTGAATAAACAGTTTTTAATGTCATATACATCATTTACTCTGCTTGGTCCTATAGACATTTAGATGAATAGAGTTACTGTCTCCAAACAGTTCAGAGTCTAGTTGGAATCTAGTATGTAAATAAATAATATAATGCAAGAGCTAAGTGCCGTAATGAAAAATGTACAGCATATTCTGAGGGTAGATTCATCTAGGGAAGATTGAGAAGGGATTAGTAACCTCTTCAGAAAGAAAATGACCTTTGAGTCTTAAAGGCTAGACTCAGCAAAGGCACTTAGGGATTCAGGGAAACATGATAAAGAGTATGGGTGAGCAACACACACACAGGACAAAACCTCCACGTGACAGAGTTCTATAGGAATCCTGGAACGTGTGATATTCACATGACTTGTGACTTACAATATATCACCGTGTTTTCTCTAAATGGATGGGAGGGTGATGAAGGATGGTGCATGACACTTGACAGAACAAGCACTGGTGGAAGAAAGAAATCTTGTGGAATGTACACTCTTCATTTCTAAGGAAAGGGCCTTCCCTGGCAGCTCAGATGGCAAAGAATCTGCCTGCATCACAGAAGACTGAGGTTTGATCCTTGGGTTGAGAAGATCCCCTGGACAAGGAATTGGCTACCCACTCCAGTATTCTTGCCTGGAGAATTCAATGGACAGGAGCCTGGCAGGCTACAGTCCATGGGGTCACAAAGAGTCGGACATGACTGAGAGATTAAAAATAAAGAAAAAGACATGTGTCTCTATGTGACTTTTTATATACTTGTTTGTTTATATTTCTGCAGGCAACTCTAGAATATTGCATGACAATATTTTAAAATATAGTTTTTTAAGACCTTCATTCTTAGTATGTTTTACTCTCAAAGAGAAAAACCTCAACCAAGGAATGAGGATTCTTCCTCTCTCCTTATTTCTTTCTTTGCTGTTGGTGCCCTCTGAGAGAGGTCAAACAGACCATGGAGTGTTTAATTTTAAGAGACATTTAATTTTCATTTATAATTGGCATTTTGTGAACCTAGGTGTTTAAGTTTAGAGTGAGTTATAGATTCCAAGATGATTACTCTGAGGGAATACTGGACAGATATAATATTTGTTCTTTTCTAATATGAGCCTGAAATGCCTTCCTAGGTGTAGCTCTATGAGGGGATATTTACTTCATATTTTAAATTTTTTGTTTTAAAAATTTGATTAAGGAAGAAATTTAGTGGTAGTTGATGAAGAATTGTAATGATGACGATGATACTGACAATTATGATTCACTGAGTACTTAACATTTTGATAGAACTGTCCAAATAAATCTACATGGGTAGGTTTATTTAACAATTCAAACAAGCCTATTAATAGCCCCGTTTTATGGATGACAAAACGAAAGTATAGAAGGGTGACTTCTTGTCCTCAGCACACTGTGATGGGATAAGAGCAGGATACTAGCTGAGATTTGGATTCCCTGAGCCTATCCTCTAAGCTTCTCTGTTATTCTGCCTGTTTTGAACATACCAACCCTATTTCCATTTTTTATTTTAAGGTATTTACTATAAAGATTTAGAAATTCCTTCAACTTACATTGTTCTTATCTTGAGATCCGCGAAACAAAAATGACAGTCATTTTTCTTGTGCTGTATCTTTGAAAAGCAACAAAAGACAGTATTATAACTTCCCCTTTTACACCCAGGGGGACTCTGTCAATTAGCAGGTGACCCTCCTCCCTACTCTCAAAGGAAGTTATTCCCTTGGCCACTTGGCCAAGAAGCGTCTCGCTTCGAATGATTTTTAATAGTAACATGGAGCACTGGATTTTGGATCCACAGGGCTCAATACTGCTAGTCTCTCCTACCATGTTCTTCTAAGGGGTAAAATGATTCTAAGCCTAAGAAAGACCATATAGTTTCATAATCCATAACATTAAAAAGAGATAAATAATTTTTGAGTGCTTTATGAGATGATTCCTTCTCGTTCTTTTTTTTCTTTGAACAAAAAGCTATACTTACATAATAATATGCTTATTAACACCATTGTAACTAACTTGCTGTATCTATCATTTCGTAGTATAGTATATAAATGTCTTCCTTGATATAGTGAGTAGTTTAATGCCAGTTTACATTGCACAGTAATATCCTTTGTTAGATTACAAAGCAATAATAATATATAACTGTGCAAATACATT
The DNA here is from genome assembly GCF_023699985.2 of Odocoileus virginianus. Taxonomy (NCBI): domain Eukaryota; kingdom Metazoa; phylum Chordata; class Mammalia; order Artiodactyla; family Cervidae; genus Odocoileus; species Odocoileus virginianus. Next base: position 906,478 of record NC_069695.1, read on the forward strand.
TATGTTATCAGCTGGAATAATTCAACCGGTAGAAAAAGCTACATGTCAATGCATAGCTTTTACCTTCTCATCCTCTTTCATGGTTTTGTGCTTCTTCATGATAATAATAAAGGCTAGAAAGAAAATTATCTTTCACTATTTAATACATCATAAATTTTCTATGAAATTGATGCTGTCATTCATAGATGGCATGCTTCTTGGTGAGGATTTGTTAGCAAAGCAAGCCTTTGTTAAAATTGTCTTAAATTTAGTTTGTGGTGATGAAACCTGCTATTAGCATGAAGAACAATTTTTCAGTGAGTATCTTCCAGCTTGGGTGTTCTTTTCTTCTTCTTTCTTGGACAACTTGTTTCTCAGTTCATTCTTCTCCCTGCCCTCGACTCTCTCCAAAAATAATCATTTACTAGATGGCAAGAGACCTAAAGTTAATTTTTTAAAGGCCACAGTATTTTAAATCAAAGTAAAATAAAACAGTATAAATCGGAAATATGAGAAATCAAAAGATAAAACAGCAAAACCCCAATCATTTGAAAGTTAAACAACAAAACAAAGCGTGTGGTTCTTTCTCATGTAACTATTTTCTCAAAGAGGAAAACAAAATTGCAATTATGGACTATAGAGATAATGCATTTGAGGGATGCCGGAGTGACAGTGTGAGGATCTCAGTGGACACATTCAAACATGAAAATAAACAACAGCAACAAAAGCCACAAGCGCAAAAACCATTTAAAGTTTCTGGAAAATGTCACAGGATATACAGTAAATGGAGGTATACTTATTCAAGAAAACGCGTGAACCCCCGTTAGAACAGTGAGAGCCCGCTGCGTTGAGAGGCCCTCTTCCTCCCCGCCCCGCCTTCCAGCCCAGCTTGGCCGCTCAGCTCCGGGATGTGTGCTCAGGGCCCTGGAGTCGGTCTCCCCACAGCTCCCATCCGGGTCCGCGTGTAACCCCAGGGAGGGCAGAGCATGGGTATCCGTCATCTCCCACCACCGCCTGGCCTCTGGGCTGCAGAAATCTACTCTAAGCGGGCATGACCAAGAGCGCTGGGCTTTCTTCCGCCAGCTGCGAGCCCTCACTGCTGGGGAGAAAGCCTTCTGGGGCCAGCATGTCGGCGGAAGAAGAGAGGACCACGGCTCATTTATGTGGGGCTTCTTCCGAGACGCTGAGAATGCCCTAATATTTTATCAGAGGGAGAGTTATAACACTGTGCAAATACACCTAAAACTATTGAATTGTGCAAAACATGAGTGAATTATGGAACTTCCCTGGTGGTCCAGTGGTTAAGACTTTGTGCTTCAAATGCAAATATACGGGTTCAGTCCCTGGTTGGGGAGCTAAGATTCTGCATGCCAGGCAGCAAGGCATGCAGAAAAATATTAATATAATAACAAATATGATAAAATGGGTGAATTATATGGTATGTAAATTATATTTTAATAAACTATTAAAATGCAAACTACAAATATAGTAAATAGATTGTGATTCTTATTTTGTCATTGAATATATTAATTAGGTGCTTCCCAGGTGGTGCTAGTGGTTAAAGAAACCACCTGCTAATGTAGGAGATGTAAGTGACCCGGCTAGATCCCTGGGTCAGGAAGATTCCCTGGATGAGGGCAAGGCAACCCATTCCAGTATTCTTGCCTGGATAATCCTGGGGACAGGGGAGCCTGGTGGGCTACAGTCCATAGAGTGGTAAAGACTCAGATACTCCTGAAGTGACTTAGCATGTAAGTACACATATTAGTTAGAAACCTATCTAATCACATATAATAATAGTTATCATTGGAAGTTCCTGACATAGACTGACTTCCTTTTTTTGCACCGAGGTCTAATCTACCTTCTTTTGCTGTTTCTTGACCATGAAAATCCAACCAATTCTTTTCTTCACTGGACTGGACATCAGCTGGGAGTGTGTTTTGGGGGAACATTCAAGGGGTAGAGTCACTTATATCTGGTATATATCTGGTAATACCTGGTATTACCAGGTTACACCTGCTTATACCTGATAGCATGATATGCCAGCTAGTCCTGCAGGTAGGAACTTAGCAGTTTTGACTTGGAAAAAAAAAAAAAAAGTAATACAATTTTTCCTGGTATTCTAGACAGTGCAAATGGGCTCTGAAAATATGATCTGTGTATACTTTGAGCATTACATTTTTCATTTTGCCACTGAAATTTTACAGTGTGAGTCTACTACATGTTCAGCTGGAAAGAGGCAAAATGAAGCAGGAAAATCGGTGATGTGAGAATTTTGCTTTGTAATTAAATAATTTATATGCACCTCTTCTTTTTTCGTACTGAAAGCAATTATATTAAATGCAGTGTGGTATGCTGGATCAGTTCCTGAAACAGAAGAACAGCATTAGTGGAAGAACTGGTGAAATCCAAACGAAGTCTGGAGTCTAGTTAATAGTGAGGTACTGATGTTGGTTTCTCAGTTTTGACAAATGCATGATGGTAAGATGTTAACGATGGAAGAAACCAGGTGAAGCCTGTATGGGAGTTCTCAGTGCTATCTTTGCAACTTTTCTGTAAATTTAAATACAAAGTTACTTCAAAAAGTAATTATGACTGGTGTTCTCCTTGGCGTGCTGTTGTTTTCTGAAACTTCCAGATGAGAATTTTAGTGAAGTTTTAGTGAAACTTTTAGTGAAGAGCCAATTTGTGTGAAATTCTAACCACACTACAGAATCAAGCCGTTGGCATATGGTTTATACAAGTGTTAATCTAGTTGCTGCTTATTTTAAGGAGCATTCAGGATGATTTCATATTTCTTGTAATTGATTAAGTAGGGACTATAAAACGGCAGGATTAAACCTACAGAGGAAAGGAAATCCATCAGTTAACATCGTTAAATTCGACAGGCACTATCAATTACAAGGACTTCCCTGGTAGCTCAGCTGGTAAAGAATCTGCATGCAATGCAGGAGACTCCAGTTCGATTCCTGGGTTGGGAAGATCCCCTGGAGAGAGTTATCAGCTACCCTCTTCAGTATTCTTGGGCTTCCCTGGTGCTTCAGATGGTAAAGAATCTGCCTGCAATGCGGGAGAACTAGCTTGGGAAGATCCCTTGGAGGGGGCGTGTCAACCTATTCCAGTATTCTTGGTGTGATAATTCCATGGACAGAGGAACCTGGATGGTTATAGTCCCTGCGATCGCAGAGTCAGACACGACTGAGCAACTCAGCACAGCACAGCACATCAATTACAAATGAGTTATATATTCGTTCTTTGCAATTCACTTGGGGTTCACTTTTCAACTGGAACTTTCTTCCCGTATTTTTTTTATCGTGTGTTTTTAAGCAATATTAATTTTCCAGTAATTTTTAATTTAGTGGACAATGATAGCACATGTGGAAAAGTGTGTCTATACAAAGCATTATGTGTGCTCTGCGGCACTTTTCCTAAGTTACAACTCAATTCTACCAACAGGATGAAATTTCTAACCTTCATTCTTCCAGTTTATCTATTCTGTAGGTAAACAAAGACCTCATAAAACAGCCCAAGGGTGTATTATCACTTCAGTATTAGAGGGACACCAGAAAGTACTAACTTTTACATTAGGTACTTCACTTTATTGTAACTATAAGTTCACAGTGGCCTTTAGGTTTTTGCTAGTGTAAGTAACGATTCATAAGAAATGGAAGGGTGTTTTATAGTTACATTCGATAAAGCAAGTATAAGGAGATTAACAGATGAGTGAAAGATAATGATACATCAAGTAGTCAATGCCACACAGCAATAAAAAGCAGGCAATTTAGCATGTTTCATAGCAAAAGATGCTGTTACAAGTTCAATAGTACTACCTATTATTTTTAGAGTACATAGTGATGCCCTGAGCAGTCTCTTTAACAGGTGGTCCTATGCAGAAGGCTATCTTCCCACTTTCCTATTTGTACAAATAATTCCCTAAATGATTCTAGGTTACCTGATTGAACTGAAACTAAAAGCAAATCACTTGTATTTGTTACACCTTTTAAATTTGTTAATTCTTTTCTAAATTATGGAATTCTTGTTTTGAATTATGTATCCTTACTCTGGAATTTATACTCCAACTAGTTTCCTTTACTCTTTGATAATATAGGATTGTTTTGTGGATAAACGAAGTCCTCATTACGCTTACTGCCATAATCAAATGTACTGTTTATGTAGAATCCTTCTCACAATTTTTCCAGGTTAAAAAAAATTAATATCACTATAATCCTTTTATATATCCTGCATTTTTCAATTCACATTAATGATTAAAGTTTTCTGTTTTCACATCGACTTTATAATTACAATTAGAATGGGTAAATAATATTACATCAACTGATCTTCTATGCCAAAATTGATTGAACTGCTCATTTACTGGAGAATGTTTCAATTTCTTTCAAAATTGTAGTTAGCATTGCAATTGGCATTCTTATGTAGCTTTATTTTGTATAATTTGTATAATTACTTTCTTAATATAAACTTCCCAGAAGTGAGATGATTGCCTTCAGACAGTAGCTACATTATAGTTGAGAAATGGACTATTTCCTGCCATGTCAGTAAACAAGGATGCCCCAGGCATCAGCGACTGTGGCCCTCCGCTGTGAGCTGGTGGGCCCTCGGGAAGGAGGAGAGTGCCTGCGGTGCCGCGGTCCCCAGACTGCAGCCTCGCCCTCTGGAGCTCAGGATGCGAAAAACACAGGAAACGGGCCTCCAGAGCGGAGGTGCACATGAAAGGGATGACTGCGGTAAGCGCAGGCTCCTGCATCTTCCCACACGTGCAAAAGCGCTACATTCCTCACCGCGGGATATCTGGTTTCATCACCCTTTGTTGCAAACCTTCTCCACAGCCTGGCTCCCCACTTGGCGTCCATCTCCGGAGCGGGTTACTCAAGATGCTGTCTCCGGGCTTGAAGTCCTAAAAATGTCCACTGAATGAAGCATGAGCCCAACTTTTAGGTTATAACTATTCTTTAGGTCAACATACTTCTTGAGATACATTTCTGTGATTTTCTAAGGTGTGGTATGTCATTTTGCTATGCCACTTGCATGCACAGACATTCAGTCTGTGGAGAAACATTCGATATGTGTTAGCAATGCTGTGTTTTCATTCTAGTCCCCTAGAATACCATTTGGGCAGAGAATACAGGTTATGTTTATTTATACTTTTGTTCTAGACATTGGTGTGCTTATTTTATTTTTCTTTGAAAAGTAAAATATATCTGCCTATATATCTGCCTGATAAACAAAAGGAGCAACCTTTTCTTTTTGCCTTTCCAGATTTTAAGAATTGCACTGTTGCTGGGTTGCACATTTAATATCAGTATTTAATAATAGCAAAATTAGCTACTTAACTGTGTACAGACTTATATAACTTCTCTTTTATTCCCTAAGGGAAATCAAGACTAGTTCCAATGTTTGCAGTACTCTTTAAGTTTTCAGCTTTTTCATACTTTGTGTTTTATTTAAAAAGTGACATCAGAAGCCTTTTCTGCTAACTTAGTAGTTTTTATTTGCTTATGCAAAGCTGTGTAGTGACATACTGAATAACAATAAACATTGTCACATAATTAGTTTAAGGAATCAATTCAATTAAACTAGATTATAATCATAAAACATTCACGACCACTCTTCTTAGTATCAGTGAAGCAATTACAGAAACTGTGAGTGCTGGATTAGCCTGATCCTTGAAAATTAAAATGCTTAGATTTGCTTCCATTATTATTAGATAATAATACATTGATACTGATTAATGAGCTGTGAACAATGCAATGATTTAGAAAAAGTATGACAAGACCAGATAAACGAAAGGATCTATTTTAATTAGAAATAATATACTCACTGATACACTCTCAAGGTGTGCTTGCTTTCTTTTGACTGACCTTCTGTCTCAGCATTTCTGTGTTAATTGGGATGACCTTATTCTCAGAGAAAACAATACGTGAGGAGAGGGTGGATTTCTGCTCTCAGCTGGGTATTGTAGAGGATGTCACTGAACCATTTCTTTGTGTATAAATTTGCCAGTTCTAAAATTCTATAATCATACGATGAAGAGTAAGTGTTAAGTGAAACTATGATCATGGAAAAATTTAGAAATGGGTGAAGGCTCACCATTTTCTTGAGGGACCCAAAAAAATGATTACAAAACAGCTTTCTTTTGGGAGTAATTTTGAGGATATGTTCAGGTGTAATTTGACCCGTTTTCTCAGAAGACTACTCTCTCTAATCTTTGGATGGATTTCATAATTACCTATGTAATCAATAGTTGCCTTTATTTTGCATGTTTGTTGATAGCAAAGATTAACACTCATATGCTAGTCCTAAGTGGTTTGCCTCTCAATTTTTATAGACTGTATAGGACTTCTGGGGTGGAGTACAATCAAAAACATTTCTCAGGGAAATTAAGCCCCTTCTTGCCAGCAAACTAATCTAAGGAGGGCTCTAGTAAATCCACCTGGACTAAAACTTCCTTCAAATAAAGCAATTGTGTACAATAAACAACTAAAACTTCATAAATCATTTGAGATTGAACTGTCCACGATAGAAATTGCTCGACAAACACTCCTTCCTGCCAACGTCCTTCCAGTATTTCTACCAAAGTCTGCCCCTGGAAAGAAAAGTGAGATGATGCTGGGAAAAAGTGAGGGATAGATAAATTTGCTTCTAAAGCACTTGCTTTCTCAGTGATGACCTTAGTATTACCCTTTTCAGTTTTTTGTGAGCTGGAAACCACAGACAACTGAGTTTGGATTTAGAAGATTTAATCCTACCCTGTATTAACATGTATTCAGTTAATTTCTTTATTTGTTCAGTATAATATGTTATGTGGATGGAGTGGGATGAGCTAGATAGACTTGTACTGACGTCCCCCAGGTGAAGTTAGAGGTTGCAGTAAATTCTGGTCAGGATTTTTGCCCCCAAGCGTGGTGAAACAGCTGGAAGTAAAGACTCCAATGTCTTGTCTTATAGGCGTAAGAGAGACCCCGTGAACTTTCTGTGGGCACCAAAGCACATTTAAGAGCTTCTGGGCTACTAAGAACGATGAGTTTCCTTATTGTAAAATGGGGAATTGATATGAGAATTCAGTGAGTAGAAAAATATAGAAGATTCCAGGCTTAGAACAGTGCTTGGCATATAGCAAGCGATTGATATGTATGTAGTAATAGTATAGAATAGGGGAACGTTGGACTGAAGTTTATCCCAACTCCACCTTACTATAGGCGTTCCAAATACCAGGATAGGAAAGGTTATCAGCCAACACCAAAGCTGCCTATTAATTAAGATCATCTCTGTGTGTTTTTGTGCTGTGGGTGCATGTGCAAGTGCACTTTCAGTTCACTTCAAAGATCAAAGGTAGCTTTTTGCCAGTATTTTTTAGACAAATCTCTTAGCTGTATGATCTACTTAATTATATTTAAATATAAGTACCTGCAATGGGTCTACTCTTCTGATACTGCAGCCACTAATTTCATATAGGTTCCCAAAGTCTTATTCAATCGATATCCCAGCAGAAAGCCCAAAAAAGACTTAATTGGACATCACCTAATTTCTCTTTCAATTGATGGAGAAGGATACAGACTCACGATCCTTATTTAGTGGATTCCTTCTTCAGAGTAGAGGTGTGAATATTATCCCCTGGCTATGAATTAATTATTCCTAATAGATAACAGTACATTCCTATTAAATATTTCTTAAAACATACCACAAAGTACCTCTTGGTCTAAATTTTTTCTTGAAAAGAAAAATGTGGCATACATTTAAAGTGTAAGGTCAATTTAGAGGGGTTAAATATGCAAAGTTACCCATGTCAGAGAAAGAGGAGTGGTTTATGATCTAGAATTCCCTGTTTTCTTTATTCCCCAAGATATTATATTTGTGCTGTTCATTTTCATGCATTTCTCAAAGTGTGAAAATTCAATGACCAGAATGCCTCTAGTCTAATCTTTGTCTTTAACCTTAGCAATATGTTCTGTTCGGGGATGCAAAGTGAGGTATATTAACGGGGAGTCAGGATCGAGGCTCAACTTCCCTTGTACAAAGATGGCCAAGGGACGAGAACTGTCTGTGAGTTAAGGCAAAGGATGTGGATGTCATGTTGACAACAGAGTAGATTGTCTGGCTGTTCAAAAGCAGGAATTCCTCATTGTGGAGCAGTGGGATATTTGGGTGGAAAAGAACTCTGGGGAGAGAAAAAATTTTGAATACCAGAAGATGAATGTGGGCTTTCATTGGTGGTTGTGGGATAAAGATTATAGTAGAAATCTCAAGATGTTGAGGAAATAATTAGTAGTTTGATCTGGATTTACCAATTGAGCAACTGAGATGGGCAGTTGAGAAGCTCTACATATGAGGAAATCAATCTTGAAACTTCACTGAATGCTGAAGCTCCAGTACTTTGGCCACCTGATATGAAGAGTTGAGTCACTAGAACAGACCCTGATGCTGGGAAAGATTGAAGGCAGGAGAAGGGGACGGCAGAGGATGAGATGGTTGGATGGCATCACCGACCACCGGACATGAGTTTGAGCAAGCTCCCGGAGATGGTGAAGGATGGGGAAGCCTGGTGTGCTGCCATCCATGGGGTCTCAAAGAGTTGGACACAACTGAGCGACTGAACAACAAGTATGAGGAAAAAGTGATCTATATGAAAAAATGCAGCTGTAGATTCAGGTAACTTGTCACTATTTAGTACAACATCGAAAATGACATAAAAATGAAACAGAAACAAAGACCCTTAATGCCCTAGACAACACACCAGCTATATTCAAATCTCTCAGTATTTGCCAAAGACATAGAGGAACTTCAGGGACAAATACCTAGTATGTTGCCCTTGAAGGACCATAATATATATCAGCTCGTGCTCTGCTCAGAAATGAGAAAGAGAGCAGCTATTTGCAAAAAATAAGGTGTTATAAATATACCCCTAGTTAAAGAGGAGAATCGCGCAGACCCACCATTGCTCCCGGCCTGTGGCTAACCACATCGTTCTCCGAATCACTGGGTGACATTCCTTGTAAACTGATGACTTTCATCTAATGGGCTCATGCAAGAGTAAACTGCTGTTTCAGGTAATGTGGCTCGGCTGCAAAGAGGATGAACTGAACTGGCCCTTAGTTAGTTATTTGCTACTTCTAACTTCCTCGCCAGAATGCTAGAAATTTCTCTGTTTTTTTCTTTTGTGTTCTGGAAACAAGAACGTATTAGGTGGCTCTATAAATGCTTAAATGCTTACAATATTGGTTGTTTACAAAACAAAAAAAGCAATGGGGAGCAAATATCAGGGAAAAGAGGGAAAGAAAGCCATATATTCCACAGTTCACAGCTCTAAGGAGTCAGCGACGATGAGGGCATTTGTTAGAGAGTTTCAGGGGTAATGCACTTTTATTTGATAAATTTCCTATTTTAAAATTAATGAAAGTATTCTAGAAAATTAGGGAAAGAAGAAAATAAGATTATTCCTAATCCTATCATTTCTATATTTTGATCTCTATAATTCAGTTTTCTTTATCATAAGTGTATGTGTGTTTATTTACAGTGGGATCAGATATGACATCTTGTTTTATAATGTGACTTTTGGTATCACCTTAATGTTTTTTTTAAAAAAGACTTTACTTTTTAGAAGAGTTGTAAGTTCACAGAAAAATTGAATATCACCCTCACAGCACTTCTTTCTTTCAGCCTCAATCCTTCAAATGATGCATATTCAAATAATGAGGGCCTCATATTTTATAGCAATTTATCCTTCCCTCAAACAATGTCTTCAAAAATACACTTCTATACTCCGTGCCCCCATTTCCTTTCAGATGAACACAGTGTATTAATCACAATCCTCTGTTGTATGGAGTTCCATCTGCAGGTGTCATTCACCCCACGTCAACTGAAAATATTGGAGAGCCTTCTGTGCTCCTCCCCTCCCCCAACAATCTCATACATAATCCACGGTAATTCTACTGCACTTTTTTATGCCTGAATGTGTCTCTGATCAGGAAGTAGCAATCACAGAATAAAAAGTGTAATCACATCAAGGAGGGCTTTGTTGTTTAGTGTGTGGAGTATGCCTATTGAAACCCGCACCTGCTCAAACTCAGGAAATGTGTTCAGGTTGTCAAATATCAATCGGCAATGGTTTCCAATGGAACTGTGCTGAAAACAGAGTTACCATGTTTCCTTGAAAAGTTACCTGAATTGACTTGTCCATAGTTATCCTAAATTGTTTTATAGGGAAGAAATATATACCATACCACAAAAATTAAAAAAAAAATAAAAATGAGGATTTCTATGCATCTTTTGCTCCTTCCTCGGTCTAAAGAACTATATACACACACACACACACACACACACATACACATATATATATATATATATATATATATATATCTTTCCAGGTTATTTAATCTCAGTAGGCTGGGGATATTGAAACTTGGAATCCTTGTAGATCCTGAAATACTAAAATCAGAGTGGCAAAAGAGAGGGAAGACTGGTTAGAATCTGACAAGAAAAACTGGACAGAGAGTAGGCCTTTTCTCTGAAATTCTTATAATGTTGCCTTAGTCACCAACTTGTTTACCTAACAGTCAACAATTTACAAATTTTAAATCTCACTTCTTATCTTAATTGATAACAAGCATTCCATTACATAACTGATAACAAACAATACATTTAATGTAATGTTAAAATGAGTATTAATTTAATAACTTTCATTTGGCAATATTAGAGAAATCCCAACTGAGGGATTGAACCCATGCCTCATTATGTTTCCTGCATTAGCAGGTGGGTTCTTTACCACTAGCTCCACCTGGGAGGCACAGAGAACTCTTAAGCCACATAATTCAAGGTTATCCCCAAAGAATAAGTTATGCTTTTGTTCTACAGTGGAGTTACTACCTTACAATGTCAAAATACAAGGCACATTTCCTAGGAAAACTGGACAAAATAACTTCTGTGTTAGTCTATGTGAAGAAGACTATGGAACTTTCTCAGTGTGTCTCTAAATTCCTATTTAATCAATAATTTTTGGTACATTTCCTTTTAATCCCCAAACATATAACTATTTTATGTCTTACTCACCTGAAATGTAATGCTTGTTATCAGTTAAAATAAGAAGTGAGATTTAAAATTTATAAATTGTTGACTATTAGGTAAACAAGTTGGTGACTAAGGCAATGTTATAAGAATTTCAGAGCAAAGACCTGCTCTCTGTCCAGTTTTTCTTGTCAGATTCTAACCGATCTTCCCCCTGTCTGGCCTGCTCACATCTTCCTTTACAAAAGCTGCTCTTCAGACTGATGGGGACTCTCCATCGAGGAGATGCATACAGGGTGAAGAGCTGAATGAGGACAGAGTTGATGATAAGCAATCAGAAACCCTGCATAATTAAATGATGCTTTGCTGGCTTCAGTTGAGAGCATTTTAAATGATTCTAGTGGGCATTAAAGTTCCTTGATGAGATCTTAGTTGGCTGTGATTTTATTCTTAAAGAAAGTCTTCTGTGATGTCTGGAGAAATGCTGTTTCAGAGATCAGATTGAGTTGCAGTCATGATCATTTTTGTTAGCAGTCAGTTTGAATGTCCTCTTTAGATGGCAAATTGGGATTCTTGGGCATTGCCTCTTTCTCATATGTCCTCAGGCACTTTTCACTTTTCTAGGCTGATTTCTTGAGTTTAAAGTATCAGAAGACAGCTTTTATGAGAACCTTATGATTCAACAATCATGTACTGTCTGCTGGCAATGAACCAATCATTGCCCTCAGGTCCATAGGGTCTAAAACAAATAGAAACATATCACTTGCAAATATTTCATACTATATTAGAATAAATACTAATAAGATAAATAAGAACAAATTTATAAAAAGTTGAAATGCATTCTTTACCCATGTAAACTTGAATTGGTTACTCTTTGTCCACTGGATGTCATTAACTTTTAATGGAGGAAAAATGTGCTGACCAAAAATAGTAAGCGTGTAACTTTTTGTCTGTCTGTCCATTTGTCTCATCCCTTATGCTTTGAAAAATGTATTTTTCTATTGTTTTATTGTAAAAAATGCATACTCCCTTAAAATATCTTCTATATATCTAGCATGGGTTTGATACCTTCACTGATAAATATTATATTTTAGTGAATAATCATTAAAATGAAGTCTAGCACAAATAGGAGTGTTTAAATTACAAATCATGCAGGTATACATACTGTAGGCCATTGTCCTATGGCCTCAGGGCTGAAGGATTGGTTAGGGACACAGATGATCCATACAGTTGAAAATCCACATGTAACTTAGCCCTGCCTATCCTCAGTTCCTCAGTATTCCCAGTTCTGCCTCTGTAGATTCAACCAATCATAGATCACATAGTACTGTAGTATTTATTATTGAAAGAAATCCATGGACCTGCATAGTTCAAACCCATGTTGTTCAAGGGTCAACTGTTTATTTATTGATATATGTTTAAGAAAATTGAGATTTAATTATATCTACAACCCCAAACTTTGCTGTTTTAAAAACATCATTATAGGGTAATGTATGCAGATTCAGCTTATTCTTTTATAATAGTTGCATTATATTTCACTTTATGGCTTTATTATGTTGTCTAATTTGATGTCCTTTTGATAGACATTTAGGCTTATTCAAATTTTCAATAACATTAACATCATTATACATATGCAAGAATTTCTATGAAGTGTTGCTAGATGCAAATGTATGTCAGATTTAGAGATGTTACCAAACTATTCCAAAAATATTTTATACTTCCTCCAATTACACTTGAAAGTATCTGTTTCCCTTATTAGAATGTCAGCTTTTTGAAGGCAGAGCCTTAGTTGCATTTTTCATCATTATTTCTGGTCATATCACTTGTATACCTAAATCCCCATGGTGGCTTCTCATTGAGACAGAGGTAGGTGGCTCTAGGTCAGGTACTTACAAGTAGCCTCCAAGTGTATTTATACCTTATACTTCAGAGATGGAAATAACAACATGACCAGGGTAAATAGCTGGACTTTGTCTCCTGTGAACACTTTAAGATAACCGTTTAAGCCATTGATAAGGGGGCAGTCTTCCGGACTTTCTCATGGGCACCAGGACCCAGGAGAAAGGAGCCGTGACCCCACAGGACACTGACCCAGACTTGCCCGTGAGTGTCCAGGAGTCTCCGGCGGAGGCGTGGGTCGGTGGTGGCCTGCTGCAGGGCTGGGGCACTGAGTGTAGCAGTGACTGCATGGGACCTTTTGAGGAGGTCACCATTGTCTTCATTACTTCCACCATAGTTTGGTCCCAGGTCAAATAGCAGGGAACACAGCCCCAGCCTTCAACAGAAAATTGGATTAAAGATCAACTGAGCATGGTCCTGCCTATCAGAGTAAGACCCAGTCTCCCCCTCAGTCAGTCTCTCCCATCAGGAAGCTTCCATGAGCCTCTTGTCCTTCTCCATCAGAGGGCAGACAGAATGAAAACCACAATCACAGAAAACTAATCAAACTGATCGTATGGACCACAGCCTTGTCTAACTCAATGAGTCTATGAGCCATGCCATGTAGGGCCACCCAGGATAGACGGGTCATGGTGGAGAGTTCTGACAAAACGTGGTCCACTGGAGAAGGAAATGGCAAACCACTTCAGTATTCTTGCCTTGAGAATCCCATGAACAGTATGAAAAGGCAAAAAAATAGGACACTGAAAGATGAACTCTCGAGGTTGGTAAAGGTGCCCAATATGCTACTGGAGATCAGTGGGGAAGTAACTCCAGAAAGAATGAAGAGACTGAGCCAAAGCAAATACAGCACCCAGTTGTGGATGTGACGGTGATGGAAGTAAACAATGCTGTCAAGAGCAATATTGCATAGGAACCTGGAATGTTAGGTCCATGAATCAAGGTAAACTGGAAGTGGTAAGCAGGAGATGGCAAGAGTGAACATTGACACTTTAAGAATCAGTGAGCTAAAATGGACTGGAATGGGTGAATTTAACTCAGATGACCATTATATCTACTATTGTGGGCAAGAATCCCTTAGAAGAAATGGAGTAGCCCTCGTAGTCAACAAAAGTGTCTGAAATGCAGTACTTGGATATAATCTCAAAAATGACAGAATGATCTCTGTTTCCAAAGCAAACCATTTAGTATCACAGTAATCCAAGTCTATGCCCCGACCAGTAATGCTGAAGAAGCTGAAGTTGAATGTTTCTGTGAAGACCTACAAGACCTGTTAGAACTAAGGCCCCCAAAAGATGTCCTTTTCATTATAGGGGACTGGAATGCAAAAATAGGAAGTCAAGGAGTAGCAGGCAAATTTGGCCTTGGAGTACAGAATGAAGCAGCGCGAAAGCTAACAGAGTTGTGTCAAGAGAATGCACTGGTCACAGCAAACACCCTCTTCCAACAATACAAGAGAAGGCTCTAAATGTGAGCATTATCAGATGGTTCATACCAAAATCAGATTGATTATATTCTTTGCAGCAAAAGATGGAAAAGCTCTATACATTCAGCAAAAGCAAGACCAGGAGCTGACTGTGGCTCAGATCATGAACTCCTTATTGCCAAATTCAGACTTAAATTGAAGAAAGTAGGGAAAACCACTAGACCATTCAGTTATGACCTAAATCAAATCCCTTATGACTATACAGTGACAAATAGATTCAATGGATTAGATCTGATAGGCAGAGTACCTGAAGAACTATGGACAGAGGTTCATGACATTGTACAGGAGGCAGGGATCAAGACCATCCAGAAAAAGAAATGAAAAAAAAAAGGTTGTCTGAGGAGACCTTACAAATAGCTGAGAAAAGAAGAGAAGTGAAAGACAAAGGAGAAAAGGAAAGATATTCCCATTTGAATGAAGAGTTCCAAAGAATACCAAGGAGAGATAAGAAAGCCTTCCTCAGTGATCAATGCAAAGAAATAGAGGAAAATAATAGAATAGGAAAGACTAGAGATCTCTTCAAGAAAATTAGATACCAAGGGAACATTTCATGCAAAGATGGGCACAATAAAGGACAGAAATAGTAGGGACTTAACAGAAGCAGAAGATATTAAGAAGAGGTGGCAAGAATACACAGAAGAACTGTACAAAAAAGATCTTCACGACCCAGATAATCACAATCATGTTATCACTCACTTAGAGTCAGACATCCTGGAATGCAAAGTCAAGTAAACCTTAGGAAGCATCACTGCGAACAAAGCTAGTGGAGGTGATGGAATTCCGGTTGAGCTATTTCAAATCCTAAAAGATGATGCTGTGAAAGTGCTGCACTCAATATGACAGCAAAATTGGAAAACTCAGCAGTGGTCACAGGACTGGAAAAGGGCAGTTTTCATTCCAATCCTAAAGAAGGGCAATGCCAAAGAATGCTCAAACTACCGCACAATTGCACTCATCTCATACGCTAGTAAAGTAATGCTCAAGATTCTCCAAGACAGGCTTCAATAGTATTGTGAACTGTGAACTTCCAGATGTTCAAGCTAGATTTAGAAAAGGCAGAGGAAACAGAGATCAAATTTCCAACATCCGTTGGATCATCGGAAAAGCAAGAGAGTTCCAGAAAAACATCTATTTCTGCTTTATTAACTACACCAGAACCTTTGACTGTGTGGATCACAGCAAACTATGGAAAGTTCTTAAAGAGATGGGAATACCAGACCATTTCTGCCTCTTGAGAAATTTGTATGCAGGTCAAGAAGCAACAGTTAGAACTGGACATGGAACAGCAGACTGGTTCCAAATCGGGAAAGGAGTACATCAAGGCTGTATATTGTCACTCTGCTTATTTAACTTATATGCAGAGCACATCATGTGAAATGTTGGACTGGATGAAGCACAAGCTGGAATCAAGATTGCCGGGAGAAATATCAATAACCTCAGATATGCAGATAACACCACCCTTATGGCAGAAAGTGAAGAAGAGCTGAACAGCCTCTTGATGAAAGTGAAATAGGAGAGTGAGAAAGTTGGTTTAAAGCTCAACATTCAGAAAACAAAGATCGTGGCATCTGGTTCCATCTCTTCATTGCAAATATATGTGGAAACAATGGAAACAGTGATAGACTTTATTTTTATGGGCTCCAAAATCACTTCAGATGGTGACTGCAGCCATGAAATTAAAAGATTGAAGAAAAGCCATGACCAACCTAGACAGCATATTAAAAAGCAGAGACATTACTTTGCCAACAGAGGTCTGTCTAGTCAAGGCTATGGTTTTTTCAATAGTCAAGTGTGGATGGGAGAGTTGGACTATAAAGAAACCTGAGCACCGAAGAACTGATGCTTTTGAATTGTGGTGTTGGAGAAGACTCTTGAGAATCCCTTGGACAGCAAGGAGATCCAACCAGTCCATCGGAAATCAGTCCTGAATATTCATTGGAAGGACTGAAGCTGAAACTCCAATACTTTGGCCACCTGATCTGAAGAGCTGACTCATTGGAAAAGATCCTGATGCTGGGAAAAATTGAGGGTAGGAGGAGAAGGGGACGACAGAGGATGCGATGGTTGAATGGCATCACTGACTCAATGGACATGAGTTTGGGTAAACTCTGGGAGTTGGTGATGGACAGGGAAGCCTGGCATGCAAAGAGTTGGACAATGGATTTGCAAAGAGTTGGACATGACTGAGCGACTGACCTTAACTGAGCTGAGTCTTCCGGGTCTTTTCCCCCCTCTCTGTCCAATCGTCTTGCTTTGACCCCATGGTTGAGATTGATTATCTCCCATGTGTATGTGTACTCTTCAACTCAGGTGGATTTCAGCACAAACACCTCTTTGGGGGAGAGGGGTTAGTGTGACTTATTATGTTTGATTTCTTTGGTGAATTCCTTATTCCTGTTGCTGACCCATCTTCCTGTTAGAATAATGAACAATGTCAATTATACAGTCAAGTGAAAATGCGAAGGTTGATCTAGCTTGTGGCTTAGGCTACTGTGTTTCTGCTTCCCCACATCTGTAGCAGCTAACGTAAAAACCTTACCCTCCCAGTTCTACCACTATTATAAAAATTACAAAATCTGCTTCCAAAAGTGTTTGCCGGCTTTCCAAAAACCAGTTCCTTTAATGTACTGTCTTGTCTTCATAGGACTCAGAAAAAAACCCTTTCCATGTCTTTGTCATAACATTTAATATCTGAAACGACGCTAGTATTGATTTTTTTTTTTTGCTTGTTTGTCGTTTGTTACTCTCTCCTCACTAGCCCCAGTAAGGAAGAATTGTTTTGAAGACAGGGACTCTGTACTTCTTGTTCACTGATGTCTTCATCGGCAAAAACAACAGTACCTGGAACCCAGTAGGTGCTCGGTGCTTAGTAATTATCCCTTGAGCAACTGTGGCTGGCCTGTAGAGAGCAGTCCAAGTCACAGGCATCATGATGCTGAAAAAAATCATCTGTCTCTTCCAATACTGAGAGTTTTCCCAAATCTGTGTTCTTTGGCTACCACTTCCTTTGGGATGTATCTTCCCTCTGGATGGTTTATAGCTTTTTAGGCAAACAGAGCCCATTTAGGTACCAGCCCCAGGCAAGACTAGGACCTATTGAGATCCTGAGAAGTGTTAAACAGAGTCGGGTGGCTGTGCCCCCAAGGGGTGACCTGGGGCTTTGAGGCTCTGGATTAACCTTAGAGTTAAAAGTGGGGTAATTCCACTCCAAGACAGCTGTATAACCTTGGGCAATTTATTTAACCTCTTAATGCCTGGTGTTTCTCAACTGACTAACTTTTCTCAAGTGAACTAACAAGAGTGCCAGCCTCATATAGTTAGTGTGAGGATTAACAAAGGTAATATAGTAAAGCACTTAAAGCAGGGCCTGACACACAGTGAAGTGCTTGGTAGATGTTGTTATGATTGTATTAGTCTGAGCTCTTAGCTACAGTTCTGTATCTGTCTCCCTCCCTTGCAATTAACAAGGAATCTGCATATATAAAGGTGGTGGCCAAGGTAGATAGGGTTTGTTTGCAAATTACTGCCCTGGGATTATTTTTTTCTAAAGCCCTTTTATGTAAAATGTCAGGCAGCTTTAATTTTGATTCTTTTTCTACAGGAACTTGTGATGGGAATAGGTATTATACTATTTCTAGGAAAGTCTGAGGCATTGAAAGGTTAAATGATTTGCTCAAGGTCATAACAAATGAACAGTGACTAGGAGATGGAAATTATATGACTTCTAATCTACTGTCCGAGACCAGACTCACTCTATCAAGATGTTATGTTCATACTTAATATTATAGAGCCAAACGGCCTGGACTCTTCTCACGTTTCCTGTAGCAGTGTGCAGATGGTGAACACAAAAGGAAGGTGACAAGTCAAACGTTGTACCGTGGACAGAAAGATATAAAATTGAAACATGTTACTTTCTATTATTCCACTTCTATCTGAGGTCTGTTCTTTCTCTTTACTCACGTGAAAATACTATTTATTCGCTTTGTGGAGGAACTGTATCCCAGTTTGAAATTATTTCTGTCAATTGCAAAATAAAGTTATTGACTATATAAAATAAGAAAAGATCACCTTGGCAACTTCAAAAATAATAAAGTATGCTTTTATAAGAGGTAAAATTTTACACCAACAGCAATTTACAATAAAACATTAAATTTATCTTTATTGCAGGAAAAAATAAATTGGACCACATTTGTACACACTACTTTATAGCCACGTATTATACTAGAGGAGAAAGCTGTAATACAGAATGGCAGTATACAAATAGAGAAATATCTCCTGGAGCTATTTTAGTGACTGAGACTGTGGTAAGCTGCTTCTGCCGAAGCTGCATACCGGTGTTTCATGAATTGAAGCCTGGGCTGCAGGCTTGGAGAAATGGCGCCGTGGGTCCTACCCAGTCCTGCGGAGCAGGGCTAATCAGCGTGGAGGTGGGGAGCGGGCAGCCCAGGGCCTCTGCGCCGGACACAGACGGGACGAGCGGCAGATACGGGGCAGCGGGAAGGACGGTGACACAAACGCCACCAAGAGCCGACCGGGGCGCACCCCGAGGTGCCGGAGCCCACCGGAGGCAGAGGGCAGCCCTGCCCGCACCGCTCCCGGGAGGGCCGCGGGGCCGCGCGCGGGGCCGGCGGCGGCCGCCCGAGCGCGGGCCCGGGAAGGAGCGCTGGGCCGGAGCCACGGTCTCGGCAGTGGGAGGCAGAGAGCTCGGCCAACCGCCGCCAAGCGGGTGCACGTGCTTGAGACACGCTCTCTAGACCTCGCTGTCTTCTGAAAGCGGAAGGAAATGCTGAGAGAGAAAAGCCCCAAACAGGAAAAAAAACAATCTTAAGTCCAGCTTGTAACACAAGATATCCCAGCCTACTAAGGCCAGGGACCACTTCAGCTCACACAGTGATTCTGTTTGAGGTAAAACACACACTGCTTCTAGCAATAAAAAGGATACTGAAGCACTTCCCATCTCATTTAATTCTGACAAAAACCCTGCCCGGAAATGATAGTATTCTCATGGCAGAGTTGAGAGAGCTGAGTTTCAAAAGTGTTATATTAATCATCAAGGTCACCCATCAAGCATCAAGATTCCCTCACTTCTCATGAAGCTTCGACCCACTAAGGAGACCATGCCGCTTAGGAGACTGTGTCTTAGGAGCTTAAAATCTAGATGCGGTCATTAAAGCCATACAACCGATTTGAACAGGCATCTTTACTGGGATCCAGACTGTTCATTTGTCTTACTTGTCTTTATTGATTTTTTACTAATTGTGCAAGCAAACGCTTTTTTATCCCTTGTAACCCCCCCCCCCCCCCCCAGGAATGGAAATTTCTTGACACATTTCTTTTACTATATAGAAGGGTGCTGCCCGTTAAGGAATTTTGTAGAGCAAGTAAGATAAGAACACATTTACACTGACAGACACAGAATGGACTTCTTCGTCCAGGTAGCAGAACAGTCCCTGGGTAGGTCAGGCGCGTCAGGCGTGGATTGACCCCGAGACTTCGGTCGTGTCACCTGAGCCCCGGCTCCTGCTTTCTGTACATCTGCCAGGTCTCTTCCTTTTGCACCTGAAAATGTCCTGCTCTTTCGGTAGCAAAACAGAGTAGGTCTCGGCCTCAGAGTCTTTATACCCAGAAGATGTTAGAGTTCTGTTGGTTCTTCATCTCCAGCAACGTCTGAGACTCACTGTGATTGGAGAGGCTAAGGTTCTCAGAGAGTTGAACGTGGTTTGTTGGTTGGCTTGGAATGGGACGATGTGAACCGGCCGCCAAACTAGAGTGGGCCCCTACTTGGCTGTGAGCGCTGAGAGCAGAGGGGTGTGGGTTCCCTTGGACGGAACCAGGGTTATTTACCAGGCATTTAACTTGGGATTTGTGTGTGAACCAGAAGGCTACCTTTAATTTTATTTTAAAGAGGTCGATGGAATGAATTCACTTTCTATTTGTGGTGAACAGAAGACTTCTATCCTTTAACATTTTCCTTAGGTTATAATGTAATATATGAACACTTTTGTAAGATTTACATTAGTGATGCTGCTCATTTAAATGTCATTGTGTTTTAATTTCAAATCCCAGGTGTTCATTGCTGTATTTAGAAAGCAACTGCCTTTTGTATATTAAATAAATAGCAGAATATTTTTTATAGTTTTTATTTACATTTTTTATTAATTTTGATTAAATTTGATTATAGTTATACTTCTCAATATTTTGGGGAAATAACCATTAAAATTTACATTCTTTTTACTTATGCATAATTGGGATATCCCCGTGGCTCAGTGGTAAAGAATCGGCCTGCAATGCAAAAACCACAGGAGGTGTGGGTTTGATCCCTGAATAGGGAAGATCCCCTGGAGGAGGGCATGGCAACCCACCCCAGTATTCTTGCCTGGAGAATCCCACAGACAGAGAAGCCTGGTGGGTTACAGTCCGTAAGGTCACAAAGAGTTGGACACGACTGAAGTGACTTAGCACACACTCACAGGATATTTCTAAACATTCATCAATTATTCCTAGAGGGAAAATCAAGTACCAATACCATTTTAAATTATACAGTATAAACACTTAAAAATTATTAGCTTTTGCAATTTTCTATCCCAGACATTATTATTTATTTTTCTTTCAATAGCTTACATTTGCTTTCAAATAGTTGTTGCCACTGACTTAATTTTTTAAATTTAGTCTCAGTTTAATTTTACTGAAATTACATTTTAATCATTTGCAATGAACTGTATTTAACAAATAAGTAAATATATAGACATAGCAATTTTTATCTTAGCAGCTAGAGATGACTGATCCCAACCGTCACTAGTTTTTACAAATACAAGTTGTAGGTGGGTAGCAGTAAACTTTCAGCACCCCTTCTTGTATTGATTTCTAGGAATACACATGATATACAAATGTATAAAAGCATAAAAAGTGAAGCTGCAAGATCTCAAAACGCTAGAGAAAGCATCTTCAGAACCAAATAGGAGTGTACTTGATTTGAATTCTCTTCCATTTGAAAACCAAATCCAAAAGAGGATATTGCCGGACCTGAATGTTTGTATAACATAACCCTCATTTTTCTCCTGCTCCATTATTAATGTACTATATTCTACCATCACTGGTTAATCAACTCTCTTTGTCCTTGGTGTCCAGGTGAGTGTTACTACCAGTCACATTTTACTGGTAGGCACCTTGAGAAAATGAGTATGTGAACCATATGCCCCTACACGTTTTGCATACGGATTCTGCTGAATGCCGCGGGAGGGGAAGCAGGTAGCAGGCAGAGCTTCCCTGATGAGATAAGAGATGAAGGAAATGTTTTAACCAGTGTTTTGAACTCAGTTTGTTAAATTTAATTGAATGAACCTGGGTTAGAAAAGCAAATATTCTAAGGTCTGCGGAGGATACAAAGATAAATACAGTGCAGTTCTGTCTCTCAGAATCTAAAATCAAGAGAGGCAGGGAGGTTTGTAACTAACTGTGATGTAGTCAGAACGCTAAAACAGAGGGAAGAGGAAAAGAGATTAGTATCACTTTTGATTTCATTTTTGAGGTAGGTTGTAAATTTCATTGTCTTTTAAACATTTTGTCTTAAAATAATTACATTATTAGAAGTAAATTTCTCATTATAAGAAATAATTACTCATAAGAAGCTGCAAAAAATACCATGAAAAGATCCCATGTACTCATTGCCTAACTTTCTCCAATGGTACCATCTTATATAACTTACACATTAATGAAAAGTAGGAAATCAATCCAACTTCATAAGTAGACTATATTCTCTACTGAGTAGTCTTTAATTTACAGAAATGGAGGAAAGGAGAAAGGCATTCTAGTTGAGGATTGAATTGGCCAAAAAGTTCATTCAGGTTTTTCCTTAAGATATTATGGAAAAACCAAAAGAACTTTTTGATTAACCCAATAATATTTGGTTGAAGTTAGATCAGGAGAGAATTTGGATTATCCGAAAGAACTGCTGAACAGGATTTTAACAGATAGACCAACCCTCCAGTTTAGAAATGAACAAATGAGGCCCAGGGGTATTAGACAAGCTGCTTATTTCATTTTCTTTCCTTGTTCCACAACTGAGTTTAGGCATATTTAAAGACCATATACCTAAATGTTGGTCTCCAAGATCTTATTTCATGTATATTCCTTCCCAAACTATTTTTTTCTTTGATTGAACAAACGCATGATTATTCTTTCGGAACCTCTATCAGATCCCATTAGACACATCTTTTCCTCTGAGTCCCTAGAGCCTAGTGCACTGTCTATGACACAGTAGATGCTCAATAAATATTTATTGAATAAACGAACCATCAAATTTCTTTTTTTAGCCCTTAGACACTGGAGGAGAGGCTGATCAACAGAGGGAACAAAAGGATAAATCACTCCCACAATTAGCCCACTGCAATGGAAACTCATTACTACAAGTCAATTTGGAGTTGGGCAGAATGACAGCTGCAAGAAGAAATGCATTGGGCAAAGAAATACATTTTATTTGAATTATGATGAATTAAAAATGCACATAGGTAATTGCCCTTGTTTCAGCTACACTGTGCAGTAAATCTGTAAATAAAAGACGTGTCTCCAACATGCAGAACACTATATTCTCCTATTCTGCATTTTGAACACATACATCAGATGTCCCTTTATAGGGATCATTATAGTTTTTTGTTTAATTCCAAGCTTAAAAACAGAATCATCCCCAAAATGTGGCTTTCCTCATTGAACAATCTGTAGGCTAGCTTGTTGCCAAATTAAGCTGCACACAGCACTTGTTAACTTAATTAGCAACCTAATGGCTGAACCTCAGCCTGACAAAATGCATGTGGCTTCAGATGGAAACTGCAGTGAAACCACAGTCAGTTCAGGAGACACACAGTCCTGCAGATATTTATTTTTCTTTTTGGTGGCAAGAGGAATACCTGATTGCCTGGGAAGATCCCCCGCTTCCTACTGAAGTCCAAAGAGCACTACCAAGAGTCACCACCTTACAGGACTGTGAACACGCCTCTTTTAAAGGCTGCGTGCAAGAGGACTCCCAGAGGGAGGATGGGTATACTTGTGCTCACATTAATAGCCCAGAAAGCAAGCTAATTAATTAGAGGATGCACGGAATGAACTGCATTTATCAACAAAAGGCCCTAGTGATCAATCATCTCAGAGCTTCTTGAAAGCTGGAACTAAAAAGGCAGTTGCCCAGGATTCAACCTGCGGTGTTTGTGAATACCCCCAGATTAGCAGCAAAGCTTCTCACTGTAGGTGGACATGAAACTTTTATGTGATACCATATCTATCTATCTAGAATATCTATTAACAGTTGGTGGGGTTTAAAGAGTCACCTAACATGATTAATTTCTGTGACTATTTCAATATATATACATATATGTGTGTGTATATATATAAATATATATATATCCTCAGACTTATGAGAATGGTGAAAGTTAAAGAGCTAAGAATCATTCTCAAAATCATAGAACTAAAAACTATGATAGAATTATAGAACCCTAATCCACTGACCCTTAAACCATAGTAATTTTCACTGCACAATGTCACCTCCCTAATATCAATATGAACAATTTTTGTGTATATATATATATATATAATATAAATATATATATATACACACACATATACTTTGAGGTACATACAGTATATATTTAAAATTTCCCAGTTATTCATTTACTTTTTCATATGCCTCGTAGGATTCTAGCACACAGAAGAAAAACAATAGTACATAAGATTAAATGCATTTTCTTGACTGATCACTTATTCCCATCTTGTCTCTAATTTTCTTTGTCTAAGCCTCCTTTCTCTTATACCCCATTGTGTCCCTGAATTTTTGCCAGGGCCTTAGAAGCCTGTGTTGATTCTCTCTCTCTCTCTCTCTCTCACACACACACACACACACACACACACACACACGAGGCCTGACCAGTCTACAGTATATTTTGTGCCATTAAACACATTGGAGAAGTCTTTGTAAATGGAAGAGAACTCTATTGTGTGTGGGGCTTACCCAACCTAATTCCAAGATTTGTGTGAGAACATTCACCTATATGTGAAAGTCTTCTGCTTGTCTTGGGAGTTACATTAACTGTCATCCAACTTAAAAAAAATGTTCCTAAAAATTTGTAGTTGTTTTATGGTGCTTACTTATGGGGTAAGCACGCTGACTTTGGTATGTGTTACAGCTGGAAAAAATAAGATGAGTGTCCCTGTGTAAGGAGGGCACAAATCTCCTGAGTCCTCCCGTTCCCAATTCACAGCGATCTGTGTCCATCTTGACATGACCGTTGACACTTTCCAGGGCATCTGCATCTGATGGCACAGCTCAATAAGAATGTGGATTCTTTGGTAACTGGGACCAAGTCCTTTTGATCATGTTAACCCCTGGCACTCTGGGACCTGGTGACGGGTGCGTGTGTGCTCAGCTGTGTCCGACTCGTTGCAGCCCGACAGAATGTAGCCCACCAGGACCTGGTGATGGTTTTTCTAAAGGAATTAAAATTTCTCCTACTCCCTGTGTATCCTGAAAATGGCATTTGATAATATACCTTCTTTAAGTCAATTTTTATTGATTGAATCAGAGTGATGCATGTGGTTCTGGGGATGGCAATAGATGTGGTCTACTAAACAGGCCTTCTTTGGCCATGGGTGTGGGGCCAAGTGGAAATGGCCCATGTCATAGCAATATCCAGTTTAGCTTGTGCCTGATTTTAAGGAATAATTCTGATCTGTTTCCAGCATGACTCATGGAACCACAAAAATCGTTCATATTGATATGAGGAAGGTGACATTGTGCAGTGAAAATTACTATGGTTAAGGGTCAGTGGATTAGGGTTCTATAATTCTATCATAGTTTTTAGTTCTATGATTTTGAGAATGATTCTTCACTCTTTAACTTTCACCATCCTCATAAGTCTGAAGAGAATGTCTTTGCGTCTTCTTAAAGCATGCTTTCTTTTCATTGTTTAGATCTTCATTTTGACTGTAACCCTTTTGGCAGGTGGTTTGTGGAGTGAACGATCGAGAAACGTGAGGGAGACCATTAGCACAAGATGCGGTGTATGTGGCTCCTCTTCTTTCCCACCTGGGTATCAGGTTATTGCTAAAGAGAACTGCGTCCACACTGCAACCCTGCAGGAGTCATAGGAACACTTGGGTTAGGTTATAGGCTGGACTGTCAACTTCTGAGAGATGTAGCAGCGGTTGACTTGCTCATTATCTTCCACCTCTCTGTGTAGCATATTTAGTGCCAAAAACTGGCTCCTGAGCTGGACCGTCTTAGGGAACCAAGGCTGAAGTGCTATCAGTGTACCTCTTCCTTCCCTCCATAGCAGCCAGTCTGAGCCCCAGGTATATTTTAAACCCACCCATCTGAATTTTCATCCTCAGCATCAGCATCTTTTTCTGATTAAATATATAGAAACTATGTTTGATCATCAGCAGCTTGTACCTTTTTATAAATCAGAATTACGTACAGGCATCCCTTCAGAGACATTTCAGGTTCAATTCTAGACCACTGCAAAAAAGCAAATTTCCTAACAAATGAGTCACACAGTTTTGGTTTCCCAGTGCATATAAAAGTTATATTTATATTGTAGTCTGTTATTACAATATGTATATTGTAGTCTATTAAGTGTGAAATAGCATCATGTATAGACCTTCATTAACAAATACTTTATTGCTAAAAACCATCAACCATCAGCCGAGCCTTCAGCAAGTTATAATCTGTTTTCAATAATAATCTTTTTTTTTCAATAATAATCTTTTCCAACGTCAAATATCACTGATCACAGACCACCATAAGAAATATGGCAATCATGAAAAAAGTCTGAAATAATGGGATAATTGAGCTTCCCTTGCTGCTGATCTGATAGAGAATCCACCTGCAATGTGGGAGACCTGGGTTCAATTCCTGGATTGGGAAGATCCCCTAGAGAAGGGAAAGGCTACCCACTCCAGCATCCTGGTCTGAAGAATCCCAAGGACTGTAGAGTCCATGATGCGATAATACAAAAATGTGACGCAGAGAGACAGAGTGAGCAGATGCCTTTGCAAAGATGGCACTGATCAACTCAGGGCTGCCACTAACCTCTGTTTTGTAAGACACATGGTATCTGTGAAGTGTAATGAAGGAAAGCACAATAAAAGCAGGTATGCCTGTATTCTTTCAAAGATAATTTCAGAGACTTCCCTGGTGGCCTAGTGGTTAAGACTTAGCCTTCTACTGCAAGAGGTGTGCATTTGTTCCCTAGTCAGGGTGCTAATATCCCACATGCCTTGTGGAGAAAATACCAAACATAAAACAGAAGCAATATTGTAACAAATTCAATAAAGGCTTTAAAAATGGTCCACATCAAAAGAAAAAAAAAATCTCGTTTTCTCCTAAAAAGATAATTTCATGTATATGTTAGGGATTTACTATTTCACACATTATCTGGTACTTTTGTTTTTATCTTTTGGATATACACTTCCATAGATTTATTTTCTATATATTTGACAAATTGCTGTGCTTAAATTTTTAACCTATTCCAATTATTAGACTACTGGCTTTTGGCCTCAAATCCACCCTTCTGTGTTCAAGTTTGTCTTGCTGGAGCTGGCAGTTTTGAAACTGCATTTGTGCTTTGCAGTTATCTTCCTGTAAAAGGCTCAGTGGTAAAGAACCCACCTGCCGATGCAGGAGGCACAGTTTCGATCCCTGGATCAGGATGATCCTGGAAAAGGAGATGGCAAACCACTCCAGTCTTCTTGCCTAGAGAACCCTATGCACAGCGGAGCCTACTGGGCTACAGTCCAATGGGGTCGCAAAGAGACGGACACGACTTGGCGACCAAACAGCAAGACTCTGCCCGTTAGGGTGTTAAAGGAAGACTTCAAAGCTGGACGAGGAAGAAGGGACGTGTTCTTGTTTGTTTCTTGTTTTTAAAAAAATTTCTCTTTACTGAGATATAATTGACATATAAACATTGTATAGGTTTAAGGTATACAAGAAATCAATTTGACACATTTATATATGACAACAAGGTTGCCTCTCTAGGGTTAGAGAATACTGTATCACATGACATAATTATCATTTCTTTTTTTGTGAAGAGAACAATTAAGACCTAGTCTCTTAGCAGTTTTGAAGCTTGTGTTACAGGATCGTCGTCCATGATCGCCAGGCTGTGCCTTAGAACTCCAGGCCTTATTTATCTCCTCGCTGCGAGTTGGTTCCCTTATTTAAATAACATCTCAATTCCCCCAGTCTTCCTTCATCACCCCAACAGCAGCATTTCTCTGGAGAAGCGGCAATTACCTCCATTTTGGAATATATGTTAACACTTGAAAATCCAGCCCCAGAGACATGGCCGCCGCTGGCCAGCATCCCTTCCTGGAAGGTCTGGTTCCAGCCCCTCCCCGTCTCCAGGACCCTTCTCAGGGTGACTCTGTAGCTGCTTCCTGCACGGGCTACCGCTATCCCCTCTGTTTTTGTTTTGCCTTTCCAGTTAGTGTAGGTAATAATTCTTTATACTGACTTAATTCTGACTATTAAATCCTCTCTGTTAAAAGAGCTAGTAAGATGTCTGTCTCTTGATTGCGTTGTGCCCGCCATAGACCCTTTAGTCATTTACCCTAGCATATCCTTTTCTGAGTCCCTTCTTGAAACCAGTCCTGGAAAACACTCTGTTCTGTTTTTCTGACCTCATGAGAAGGAGGCCTAAGCAGTTGCTTTAATGGGTTTAGCACATACCTCATGAATACTTG
The DNA here is from genome assembly GCF_023699985.2 of Odocoileus virginianus. Classification (NCBI taxonomy): domain Eukaryota; kingdom Metazoa; phylum Chordata; class Mammalia; order Artiodactyla; family Cervidae; genus Odocoileus; species Odocoileus virginianus. Next base: position 934,589 of record NC_069695.1, read on the forward strand.
TAAGGAGTCTCAGTGATTCAATAAAAGGTCACACTTCCCTTACTCTAAGGCTCTGAAGCCACTCATGTCTAAAGGAAAACACTCAACGTTGACAGGATTTCCTCACGTTCTGTGTTTAGTCATCGTTTGCACCTCATTAAAATCATAGGACTTAGGAAGGGAAATTGAGAAATCATTTAGTTAATTTGCTTGCTTCAGGCAAGAACAAATCTTGATACTTGTGTAATTTAGTTTTTCCATCAGAGTTAGACATTAGACATTCATAAAATGAGCAGATGAAAGAATTTCACAATCTAGGCATTATAGATTAGAATGACTTGATACAAAATCTCTTATCTGGATGGATGATTTTTACCCCTCCAAATTATATTTCTTTCTGAATTGCATTACACTGATATCATTTCCTTAAGTCAACACACACATTCTTTTGTTTGTGTCAAATACTCCAGCATTTTAAAAGAGATGAAGGAAAATGCTGTAAGATTAATCTTAAAATCTCTAAATTATTATGTAAAGTAGACTATTTAAATTTTGATTGGCATTTTATAATGTATGTAGGTGTCTCTACTCATAAATTTTATTGTTATTTGTGGACAAGTCAGTGTATTCAACCCTGAATATTCATTGGAAGGACTGATGCTAAAGCTGAAGTTCCAGTACTTTGGCCACCTGATGTGAAGAGCTGAGTCATTAGGAAACACGCTGATTCTGGGAAAGATTGAAAGCAGAAAGAGACGAGGTGGCAGAGGATGAGATGCTTAGATAGCATCCCCGCACAATGGACGTGAATTTGATGAATCTCCGGGAGATGGTGAAGGACAAGGAAGGCTGGAGTGCTGCAGTCCGTGGGGTTGCAGTCAGACACGACTTCGCAACAGAACAACAGCGGCAATCCGAGGACGCTACGACTCAGATGTACGGAGTACAGGGGGTGGATTTCCCTCTAACGGAGTACATCTTTTTCTCAAGCACACGTTCATGTGATCGTCAGAAACCACTTTTTCTTTGTAATTAAAACATCTTGCTCTCTTCTGCTGTAGTAGTCTTTGTGGATCATAACTCAGAAGGTAGCCCACTTCTCGAAGTATCTCCTTTGCCCTTCCTCTTTGCCAGGACACTTCCAGGGTGCAGGGGAATCTACAAAACCTCCAGGCACAGGGACGAGAGGCTGTGTCCCTGGTCTCCACACCATCCTCTGGTTGAGACACGCTTCCTTCTGGTTTCTAGCCATTGGCTTTGGTCCTCACTGAATCCATTTATGTGACTTGGTTTGTTTGTTCAGTGCCTTTCCTGCCTTGTTTTGACTAGCATGAACTGGCCTGAACTTCGATATATGTTTTGGCAAGTTATATAAGTTATCGTTTTTAACCTTAAAGAGAATATGCTTCCATGATGAAACCACCTTCTGTTTATCTTTTCTCTCTTACCAACCTATAGACAGTATTATCTGCTTCCTATCTCAATCTTTAATCCTATAATTATAACTGTAGCTGTATACCCAGACCTAAGGTCTAATTCAGGAACTTCTGGTGTTAGATTTCTAACTGTGCCATAATGTCTAGAATTTTTGATTTAGTAGAAGGACTCTCCACACAGGATGCAGAAGTCCTATTGGCAAGTCCTTACCAAAAACAAAAAAGCTTGGGCTACACCATACCATAAGTGTCCAATGGAGCTTGCTCGTATCATTACTTGTTACTGTGAGGTTCCCAAACATGATAAGCTTTCTATTACTCAGGCTTCTTGCCATTTGTTAGTCTTTCAGAAATTCCACACTCCCCTTAGTTCTGGAAGCTCATTATCAGTGGAACTCAATTTATCTTGCCTGCATATCCCCAAAAATAATTTTGAAAATCTATTTACTACTCACATATTTTTAGTTTCATTTCATCATAAATTCAAATAGTTTCAAGTTTAGTTGTAAATATTGACATTTAAAAATAGAACGGGTGTATCACTTTAGAAAAATGCATCCAGTGTAATCTAATTCATAATGATTTGAATTATGAATTAAAAATGATTTGAAATATACTCACCGTCATCCATATTAAAAACGTTGAACAAACTCTTCTTTAAAGAAAGTCACAAAATCTATCTTTGTGGTTTACCTCTGTGGTTTTGCATTTGACTTTTCTTTTAGAATTTTTTGTTATTTATATAAATGCATTTAATTAACACCTTGTTGCAGTGCAAGACTGGTTCTAAAGATTCATTCATCCTTTGTCATGTAACCTCCAACTGCTCCCGATGAATGAGCAAACATGTGCTTATTTCTGTATGATACTGAGGTTTCCGAAGGCTTTGTATGCAGCATTAGTGTTGGAAAATCTGGTTCACCCTACTATATTTTTTTCTATAAAACGAAATCAATTTTTTTTGGTTTCTATGACGGTAAGCTCCAAATAATAAAAAAGTGTTTCTTTATGTTTAACTGTTCATGGGGTTCTCAAGGAAGAATACTGAAGTGGTTTGCCATTCCCTTCTCCAGTGGACCACGTTTTGTCAGAAATCAGTCCTGAATATTCATTGGAAGGACTGATGCTGAGACTGAAGCTCCAATATGTTGAACACCTGATGTGAAGAACTGACTCATTGGAAAAGACCCTGATGCTGGGAAAGATTGAAAGCAGGAGAAGGGGATGACAGAGGACAGGATGGTTGGATGGCACCACCAACTCGATGGACATGGGTTTGAGTGAACTCCAGGAGTTGGAGATGGACAGGGAGGCCTGGCGTGCTGCAGCCCAAGGGGTCACAAAGAGTCGGATACAACTGAGCAACTGAAGTGAACATGATTAGTAGTATCTAGTTAACTTAAAGAACTCAAATATATTACAGAATTTAGGTAAAAATTTTGTTTAAAGTCCATTCCATAAGAAAAGAGGATTTATTTATTTTAAGACTTCATGGATAAATAGGACAAATAATTGAAAGAAACAAGACTAATAGTCAATTCTATTCATTTAAAGAAGATGTTTGCAAATGTAAGTGTTCAGAAATCTTGTCCACATGCAAGAATTCACATTTTATGGAAATGAGAGTGGTTTTATTGTAGCAATGCCATTCAATTGTTCTATGTCTGTCCTAGTTATATGTCAAATTTCACAAAGTGATCTTTAACCAAGAGTATTTCTAATAACCTAACAGCTGACAAAACTCTATAGATTCTACCTGAATTTTTGAACATAAAGACTGGACCACCATCCGATTTACAAAATAGTATTTTTAACTCAATTATCAGAGGCATTTACTTTCTCAACAGGAATTATCAGTCATTCAAATTGTCTTTTTGTTTTGTGTCCTGTAAGTTTTTACAACTGGGGCAATATACCAAAGTATATGTTTTTATTTTGTAAAGCAGATGAATTAATGGAAATTAATAATAACTTAATTAATGATAATTAATTTTGTAAAAAGGTAAGGATGAATTCTTGGTGAATTCTCACATAAGCACAGTTTTGAAAGGAATACCTGTGGAGGTCAAGTGTCTGAAAATTAATTTTACTTTAAAGTAAACTTTCAAAAACTACTACCCTTGGAAAATATATGTTTACTCTCAGAGGCAAGCATACCCTGGTGCTTAGATCACTGTTTTTGTATAAACAAAGCCAGAGAAAGAATGCTGTTTCCAGGCTCACCCCAAGTCTTAGCCAGCCATCTCTCCTCTTGCATTTTCATAGCATGTTGTACATAATGCTTCAAATTTAGAATTCCTCTGAAAGGTTTCTAGGATCCCTAGACTAGACCTGGAGAACAAGTGCATAGTCGGATGCCTTCAGATTCACCCAGACTTATCTGGATGCTTTTATTCCATCCCAAATGGACTTTTAGTGGTGATCATGACTCTTCCATCTCAAACCTACCTGTCTCTTCCCTCCACTTTCACTAGCCCCCACTCACAATTCCAGAGGAATTTCCTTTTTCCTGTGGGTTTAATCTTTCTTTTAAATAACATCCTGCTTCCCCTGTCCTGTGTCAGCATTAGCTCTTTGGGCAACCCTCCAGGCTTTGTTCTTACTATGGAAGTCAAGAGTTCTTGCTTTAGAATGGAAGTAAAAAGTCATTATAGATTTCCAAAAGCCTGATAAAGGCTAGATGAGCTTCACTGCTTTGGCTGAATCCATTTTCCTTTTTGGAGGGTAACACGCTTTGTGGATCTACTTTATCTGAGATAATTGAAGGAGAAAAATAAAGCCTCACATAAAGCTAAAGAACAAGACAGACACGGATACGAGAGGGGGAAAACTTATGCGATACTCCAAAACATTCTCCACACTACTATAACCTCTAACTGTATTAAGGTGTTTACACTGTGTTTTGACCCATGGTATTCTGAAGTATACATTTTGTATTCAGTTACACATTCTGGCTAATTATGCGCTCATAGCCATGCCTCATGTCACTGGGCTCCCACAGCAAGGCTGCCCTGGCAATTTTCAGCACACCATCAATATTGACTAGAGTGTCTCAGGAGGCAGGGAGGAACGCGTGGCCTTTCCTCACCCACAATATAAAACCCAAATTCCTTAGTGTAGCTATCTACAGCCTGCCTTAATATATTGCATCTAGCTCTTACATAAAAACAAAATCTGACCTAAACTAATATATTCAGCCTCTCTCATTATTCTCTTTAAAACCTTCTGCTCTAGCTAAGCTAATCTGCTCATAAACTCTACAGTGGAGTACACATCCATCTCTGTATCAAGGATATTTCCTTCCATTCTTCCTGTATTTCTTACAAGGCCCACATCTTAAGTTCCACATCTTGAAATCTTTATCACACAACCACATCCTTTATCCCTTCTAAACTCCAATTGTTTTCATTGCCTGTATGATTTCCTATAAACTGAACACATTCTGCCTGGAATTATTATTCATGTTCTTATTATTTTGTCCAGTCTTAAAGAGCAAGTTGCTTAAGAGGCCGAGAACCACGTTTCGTGCTTCTTTGAATCCATATCATTAAACACCGAGTTGCACACACAGTGGGTGTATAGGTAGTTGTCAGCAAGTGTCCAAATCCCCTTTCACATTTCTTGCTTCACCGTCAACATGCACTGTCGTCTTCAGTTTCTCAGAGACAGCTCCAATAGTCATAGGGGACCTTATTAGCATTGTAGTCTTTGATGTCTGCACATTCACCTATAGCTACCCCATTCTTGCCTCACTACTACCAGCCTTTAAGGAAACTGATACATAAGCTTTACCCACGGCCAATGAAAGTAGAATCTCCAAATAAATCAAGACCAGTTAAGTCAGAATGAAAAGATGGCCTAGAAATTTTAAGTTTACAAAGGCTTCCTATGGTTGATCATCAGTGTTTTCAGCTTCTAGAATAGATTCTAACTTCTCCCATCTTCAAGACTCTCTTTTTCTCATACCTTCATCCTGTTTATTTACTATTTTCTTCAACTTGCTAGAATGCTACATTTTTTCCTCAAGGCAAAGCAAACCAAACTAAAACTAAGATCCTTGATTCTTCTTTTATCTGTCCTATTTTAGTTTTAGTACTTTCTTTCGATTTATAGATTACTTTGCAAAATATATTCAGATAAGCTATAGCAGTGCAGGTCCAATCAGAAGATAGAAAGCATACAGTAGACTAAACAAGGTAGGGTAACTATAAAGAAGCAGTGACTATAATAAGGCTGTGATGTAGAATATGAAAGAAAACTCTATATGGTTCTCTAGGGCTAAGGGAGCGCACGCAAGAAGGACAATCGGGGAGGGGATCAAGCCTAGTTGAAGGCTTCCCTCAGTTAGGTAATCTGGTAAAGAATCTCTCTGCGATGCAGGAGATGCAGGTTTGATCCCTGAGTCAGGAAGATCCCCTGGAGAAGGAAATGGCAACCCACTCCAGTATTTTTGCCTGTGAAATCCCATGGACAGAGGAGCCTGGCGGGCTACGGTCTATGGGGTTGCAAAGAATCAAACAAGTGACCTAGCATGCCCACATATAGGCCAATATAATTGGAAGAGGTGTGATTAAGCCCATCAGGTAGCAGAGAAACTTGCTGATTTAACCAGGGCAGAGCTGGTCTGGAGTTTCAGAGATAACAATAAGCCACTGTGTTGGGCAGGATAATAACCCCTCTAAAGAGAACCGTATCCTAATTTCTGAACCTGTGAATGTGTGACCATACATGGTAAAAGGGACGTTGAAGATGTGATTGAATTCAGGAACTTGAGAGGGAGAAATTATCCCGGATTATCTGGGTGGGCCCAGTGTAGTCATATGGATCCTTAGGAGTGGAGAATCATTGCCAGAAAGAGATGTGGCCACAGAAGGATGATCCGAGAGCTGCAGTACTGCTAGCTTGGAAAATGGAGAAACAGACCATGAATCAGGGAATGTGGACAACTGCCAGAAGCTGAATAATAATAATAAAAACAGAGATATATATTCTCATCTAGAGCCCCCAGAAGGAATTCACCTTGCTGACACCTTGATAATCTGCAGAACTTTATGATAGTAAATTTATGTTTTCAGCCACTCAGTTTGTGGTCATGTCTTACAGATGAGGAGAGAACTAATACACTCACCCTCCCGAGTGCAGGAGGGGGGCAGGCGGTCAGTAACGGCGGCAGAGAGGTGAGCAGTGAGGGTTCTAGGGCTGGTGATGGGAGGAGGCCCTCTGAGCTCATAGCGCCATGCTTTCTGATAGGATGGGCCACGAAAAGGTTAGTACCAGGCTGAGGTGGTAGGATCTAAGAGGGAGCAGGTTCTGGGCCCGGAGCAGGGGCAGGCCTCACCCGCTGTCCCCACACCCCCATAGTCCACCTGTGAGTTCTGAAAAGAACCGTAGGAGAGCCTCTTCCTTTAACAGTGTCCTTCGGCGTCTTCTGCTGAGAAGCTTTAGTGTTGCTCTCACTTAAAGGAGGTGTATATAAAGAAATGCTGGTGCATATTTCAAAGACTATGTTGAAAAGAATGAAGTTGAGAGGTAATAAATAGGAGGTGTATATAAAGAAATGCTGGTGCATATTTCAAAGACTATGTTGAAAAGAATGAAGTTGAGAGGTAAAAATTGATAACTGACCTATGTTATACCTCCATATCATGGTGACCCCTGGCAAGTCGATATCCACATTCAACTCTCCCTTGAAATGACCCTTGTCATGGCAATCAGCTGTACACTGTGTTTAGTCCTCATGTGTGCCCTAAGCTGCTTCCGTGGTGTCTGACTCTTTGGGACCCCAGGGACTGCAGCCCACCAGGCCCCTCTGTCCTTGGGATTCTCCAGGCAAGCTCCTGGAGTGGGTTGCCGTGCCCTCCTCCAGGGGATCTTCCTGACCCAGGGATCGAACCGCTATCTGTTATGTCCCCTTGCATTGGCAGGCAGGGTTTTACCACTAGCACCACCTGGGAAGCCTCGTTCTTATTTATGTAATAATTGGCAATGCTGATCAATATATTCTCTGCCAAGCTCTGTCAGCCTACATCCACTTCCTTGAACCTCTCCTTCCAGTAAATCCCCTGAAAAGAGTTGTGCATGTATACATTCTAAAAGTATTTCACCTTGCAATAATTCAATCTGGCTTTTGCATCCAAAACCTCGCCAAAACTATTCTTGCAAATATAACCAAATCCTGTGGATATTTTTCAAAGGTAAATTTTTTTTTTTTTTTTAATATTTCAGTCCATTTTCCACATATTTCCTGACTTTCTACTGACCATTTTGGGCAATTCCTTCCCAGGTTTCTTCACTAACATCATCTTTTCTAGCAGAAAGGCTGGCAGTCTTTGGAGTTCATTTCAGGGTCAGCCTCTCTCCTCACATTATAGTTCCACTTTAGATGATGCATCTGCGTCTTTGTCTTCAAAAACCATGTGCTAAGGTCTGCCAAGTTTATCTCCCAGGATTACAGGCATCCAGGTACAGACAGTCAGGTCTAAAGCAAAAGGACAGATGGAGGAGCATTATGAAAGATGAGCCAGCCTGATTTCATTTGTCATTACTTCAAACCAAATCTAAACTTTGGAGAAACTAGCTGAATTTTAGTCCAGAGCTTTAAAAAATCCTATAGTAATGAATATTCATTTAGATAAAAAGTTCTTTTTTCTCCCCCACTGCATCATCAGCCCTTTGAAAAATACCTTAATTCATCCTCTAAATGTGCCCAATGGATTTTTTTTTTAAACCACAATTTCAGCATCTTAAAAGGTCTATGAATACTCATGGGTAAATCACTGTAGCTTTAAATGTGTCTGAGCTGTCCTCTTGAGGCATTTCCCCCAGGTCCATATTCTCCTCAACCCTCCATCCTGGCAAGGTTCACAGCTACCTCCTAGCATAGTTGCCGACCGATATTATTATTAATCTTTTGAAAATACTGCTTCTTGTAACTTCTGTTGAATTCATGCACTTTTCCTGTCTGCCATTCACCGAATGACGTGCTTGTTTATTACATCAGTACAGCTGATATCCAGTTGGCAAAAATTTTTAGAACATCTGTATTGCAGTAACACTTAGATACCATTTAGCTTTTTGAGGCATCAGGTTTAAGCAAATTTTGACTGAAAATTAAATGCTTTAATCATCTTGCTACAAAACTGGTACTATATTTTTATATGCTTGAAAATGATATGAAATACTAGCAAGATTTCAGTCATACTAACTCACTTCTTTAACACTATATTTTAACTAGCATTGCAAAAGTCAAGTTTTGCTTTTCCTTTTTTTTTTTTTACAAAATTGCTTCTTTGTAGCTGAGTGAGATAGCTTCAGTGTGAGAGATGGTGTGGCAACAATTCTAATGTCACAAATGTTCTTTGTAGCAATTTCTGTAGATTTTATACCAATGTTTAAGTCCAAATAGGCAGACTTCTTTTCCACTACTTGATACATCACGTTATTTCTTGATTCTTTCATACACAATGATGCAAATTCATTACCTTCTCATTTATGCCTCTTTTTTTTTTACTATTTCACATAATTTTTATAGAAACAGTATTTGACCTGAGATCATCATCAGCTGTTGGAAACTTTTTTTCAGTGTTTAAATACAAGAGCTTGCTCTTGGGTCAGCTGTTCCCCGGCAGGTTCAGTCATGAATGCTGGGATCAGTATATGAACATCTATTTTGTCTGTGCGTTGGAAATCTTGTCTGGAATTAAGAACAAATTGGCCATATCAATATTATACTTAAAGATTTCTTATTTAAGCAGCAAATCCAATTGATTTTTTTTTCTGCTAAGATTTTTAAAAATATAACTCTGTAGCTTAATTCACTAAATGTCTTTTATGTACATGCCCTTAAAGTTCACAGTCTCATTCATCTCATCTAACCATTCTCCTAAAAGTTTATGCTAAACATGGTAAATAACTTGCCAAAAGACACACAAAAAATGCAAGTTTTAAAGCCGGTTCAAAATCATGACCAAAGCCAAATATAATAATAATGATGAAGAATTGGAAATATTTAGAGAATTACCAAACACAGAGACACGCAGTGAGCAAACATTTCTGAGACGTGGCATTGATTGACTTGCTCAATGCAAGTTTTTCACAAACCTTAGGTTTTAAAAAATTGCAGTATCTTTAAAACACAGTACAGTGAAAAATTATAAAATGAACCTAAGACATAGAGAACAGACGTGCGGGCATGGTGGGGCGGGGCGTAGGGTGTGATGAATTGGGAGATTGGAATCGGCGTGTACGTTCTGTGTGTGTTTGTGAGCGCTAAGTCACTTCCATCGCGTCCAACTCTGTGAAGCCCCATGAACTGTAACCCTCCAGGCTCCTCTGTCCGTGGGATTCTCCAGGCAAGAATGCTGGAGCAGGTTGCCATTCCTACCCTAGGGGACCTTTCCTACCCAGGGATTGAACCCTTGTCTTTGGTCTCTCCTACATTGGCAGGCAGGTTCTTTACCACTAGTGCCCCCTGGGAACCCTGACAGACATGTACTCTTTGCAATACCATGGACTGTAGCCCTCCAGACTCCTCTGTCCATGGGATTCTCCAGGGACATTCTTGTCCATGGCAAGGATGCTGCAGCGGGTTGCCATTTTCTTCTACAACAGATCTATCTATCTATCTATCTATCTATATACACACACAAAGCTGATTCTCTTTGTTGCAAAGCAGAAATTAACACAACATTGTAAAGCAACTACCCTTATAAAAAAGTTGGAAAAATGAGGTATCCCTATGTATAGAAGCATATACACACAACAGAATGAAGGCAAATGTGAATGTGGCAAAATGTTACAATGGACAAAATGTGAAAAAAGTATTGTGATAGGGAGCTTCCAGATTAGTTCCCAAGGTATCCCCTCTCTATTATACATGTCCTGTAAATTCCTTGTCCTTGATCCTGAGTGGGACCTGTGACCATGAAATGTCACTCGAGGATTAGATTATTCTATCTGGTCAGGATGAAAAGATTTTGCATATGCAGTGAAGATGCCAAATCAGTTACCTTTAAATTAATCAAAAAGGGGATTATTGTGGGTGGGTCTGATCTAAATGGGTGAGCAGATCCTTCTGCTTTAAAGAAGCAGAAGTAAGTAAGAAGTAAGCTTTGAAGAAGTAAGCTGCCCGGTTAGGAGAGGGTTTGAGAAGGCCCTTGACAAGGAATGGAGAGTGGGCTCTTGGAGCCGAGAGCAGCCTTCAGCTGACGGCCATCAGAAAACGGGAGCTCAGTTCTTTAGCTGGAAAGAGTGGAATCCTGCCAGCAAGCACGCAAAAGAAGAAGATGATGCTGCACCGCAGAAGGGAGCGTACTGGCACCTGGGCTGAGACCCTGGGCAGAAGAGCCAGCTGACCTGTGGACAGACTCTTGACTCATAGAAATACTGAGAAATACATGTATGTTGTTTCAAGCTGCTAAGTCTGTAGTGATTGGTTAGGTAACATAGTGAACTAATATGTAAACAGATCTTCTTTGGATTCTCTGTATCATTCCCACGCACTTGAAACTGCACTGAAAAGATTTTAAAAACACGCTGCCCCACTGTGGACCCCTTCTTTTCCTTACTAAAAGGCTGTAGGCTAATCTAGGGCTTCCCTAGTGGCAAGCTGGTAAAGAATCTGCCTGCAATGCAGGAGACCTCAGTTCGATTCCTAGCTTGGGAAGATCCCTTGGAGAAGGGATAGGCTATCCACTTTAGTATTCTTGCCTGGATAATCTCCATGGACAGAGGAGCCTGGCAGGTCACAGTCTGTGGGTCGCAAAGAGGCAGACACGAATGAGTGACTAAGCATAGCACAGCGCAGGCTAAACTAACCAGCAAAACCAGTATCTCAGCTTCTCCATTCCCGTAACTCACACAAGACAAAAGTAAACCCGAGGTCATTAATTGCCTTTGAAATCTTATATTGTGTTGCCTTAGAATTGCACTAGAATATAATGGATTGGTTTGCTTGAATATGATAATTAAATTTTATGCTTTTGTTTCTAGCCATGATGACGAAATCAGGATTGAATCTTCCTCTCTTTCATAAATCATCTAGAAAATTGAACGAAATAAGAAATGACTGCATTCAAAGATGTGGATAGTCATAATCCCTACCAGAAAGGAAAAGTGAGGTGAGTCATACAATCATCCGAGCTTTATGTCTTGAGGCATTTACTGAATCAGATTTCAAATGGGGAGATCTTAGTCAGAGCCTAGAGCTGTTGATGAGTTGTCAAGACTGATAAGATAGAAGTTTGGGGTGGCTGAAAAGTACTCCAGGAAATGTCATTGACTTACCTTGATTCTATTAACTGAATACCAAACAGCACATTTAGAAGGCTGGGGGACAACTGGGAACCCTAGATCCCAAAATCTGGGAGATGATCACGTTCTGATAAGGCAAAGGTGAGCGGCAGTGTCTAAAACCCAATGCACCCAGTAGGACCTCCGAGTGGTCAAGCTCTAATACGGCAAATATGGCTGTTGTGTTCTGACCCTGTGTGCTCCGACCCAGCAAAATTCAGCTTTTAGTACTGGAGGTGTTTCTGTAAAATCATTCAAATTTTTCTGTATAGACAATGCTTTTATATGCAAATCTCTAAGCCCTAGGCCATAATAGAAAGGCTAAGCCTTAATCCATCCAAGGAGCAACTTCCATAGGGCTTGTGAAGGAGTGTTTTTTTTTTTTCTTTTAAATATGCAACAGAATAGAAGAAACAGAATAAAACTATATTGGACATTAGATAATAGAACCCTTATTTTAAATCTGATTTTGCCATACTATAATAAATATGTGAAAAAAGGAAAGCAATTTAACTGTTCTGGGACTCATTATTCTAATTTATAAATAAGAAAACTAATAGTTAATCCATAGAACTGTTATGAGAATTGAATGAGAAAATATATATAAGCCATAAGACTGATATAAATACTTAGCAATCTTTCAGGTTTTTTTTTTTTTTTAAAAGCTCAGCAAGAAAGACAGCATAGCCTTTAAAAAATGCAAGTAGAATATTGTCAAATAGGAAATTTCAAACTAAATAGGAGCCATCCTTAAAAAAAAACAGCATTCCTGGAATTTACTTTTTGTTGTTTTGGTTTAGGCAACATATAAATATTAGGTTAAGTTTAGAAAAAGATGTTAAAAATATAGAAGGTGAGTGAAAAGGATCTGGTTTTTAATCCAAATACAAATAATGAACACATAATAAAAAAATGAAAGTGGGCTGCAAATTTGCATGCAGTGGTCAGTTTATTATCTCCAAGTCTGTATCAGAAGTCAGTTATAGCTAGAAGTGTCTATGTCAAACATGGAGTCACAGGAAGAAGTTGCTGGAAGGATGTAACGGCTTTGGTAGCTGTGTTCACTCGCCGAATGCTGGGCCTCCTCCCACCATCTGTATCAGAAGGAGCTTGATCGTCCTTGTTACGTGAGCTCCTCTTTTTCTAGGTTACCTGAGGGGCCTGTCCTATACTTTGTGTGATGAAAGTCTGTGTAAAAAAAAGAAAAGTGAAGGGAAACTTTTCCCCGTTGTTTGGTTGTGTCCACATTATGCTTTGGTTATTATCCCGTGTGGTGGTGTATTTTTATAGACTTCTCTATGACATGTCTTCAGAAGATCGCTTGTGTTAGTTCATACAGATGACTAATTCCATCTATTTGTGGGCTTCACTTATTTCCAAGTTTTTTGAATGTTCATTATTTTCCTCTCAAGGGTGATTATTTTGCCTCTCCCCACACACACTTTTTAAAAATTGCTGGTAGTGGAGGAAGCTATGCATTTGTGTGTGTGCCGGGGGGTGGTATATGAGAGATTTCTGTACCTTCTACTCAGCATTGCTGTGAACCTAAAACTGCTCTAAAAATTAAAATCTATTAAAACAAAAACTGTAGCAAGTGATTAGCTTATTTCATGACTCTAACATGTAACAGTTACTTCATGTGATATTTCTGAAGTCGCAGTTCAAATAATTTTCACTTTTTAGACTTCCCATAATTATTTGATGCATTATCATTCCAAATAACTATGTATTTCCAAATGTATTTCCTTACTGACTTCCTTATCTTTGTGTCTCATATTTTTACTCATATTTGTCCATTTGGATGACTCTTACTCTGACATGGCATTTTCTTCTCAATAGCAAAAAATGTGATTTCCTCCCCATTCTCTCATCATTAATCTACTGTACCTCTTCAAATTTGGGGCTGTCCTTCATTATGCATGTCAGGCTGTCAGATTTTCAACATTGCTTAGAATAAAAATTCCCTTTATGAGTTGATATGGAGGGTAAAGAGTCTAGCTCATTTCTATTTTTTTCCTTTTTTTTAAAAAATATAAGCAGTGTGTATACTGTGAGCTGAGTCTTCTTGTGTTTTGTTTTTCATCAAAAGACAATGTCTTATCAGAAATCCTTCCTTCAAGGGCATTATGGTTTTTTTTCCTTAAGGTTTTTCACCTTTAAATATAGCACAACATAAAGCTTTCCTTGATTGATGGGAATCATATTAAAGTCTGGGGTAGACTGGCATGATGTTTCCTCAAGCATAATCCAATATAGAAACCCCCCTCCATACTTCTAATAACAGCACATCCTAAGATAATTTAGTAAAGCAACCAACATCCATTTCTTTGCATGGGCTCAGCATGTATACGCTGAGGATTTGCTCAGTAGAGTTTTGGTGTTGTTTCCCTTCACACCCTGAAAATCATGAAGTTACCTTTTGAATGCCTCCTGTTCCACCGAAGCGTTCACACCACATACGTAAAAGCACACGCTGCTGTTGTCGTTGTTGAGTCACTAAGTCGTGTCTGACTCTTTGCAACCCCAGGGACTGCAGCACCCCAGGCTCCTCTGTGCTTCAGTATCACCCAGAGTTTGCTCAGATTCACGTCCATTCAGTCAGTGATGCTTTCTAAACATCTCATCCTCTGTCACCCTCTTTTCCTTTTGCCTTCAGTCTTTCCCAGCATCAAAGTTTTTTCCAATGAGTCAGCTTTTCACATCAGGTGGTTAAAGTATTGGAGCTTCAGCTCCAGTCCTTCCAAGAGTTACTCAGGGTTGATCTCCTTTAAGATTGACGGGTTTGGTCTCCTTGCAGTCCAAGGGACTCTTAAGAGGCTTCTCCAGCAGCACAGTTTGAAAGCATCAATTCTTTGGTGCTCAGCCTTTGGGGTCCAGCTCTCAGATCCGTGCATAGCTACTGGGAAAACCATTGCTTTGACTATACAGAACTGTGGTGACAAAGTGATGTCTGCTTTTTAATATGCTGTCAAAGTACATATTCCCCCCTATACCCTTACAGGCTTTCAAACCTGTTAAATTATGGTCCAAGTCTATATAGCAATTTAATAGCATACCAATAGTGCTACCACAGAATATTATGAGTTCCATTTATTCTAACTCAACTTAATATAAGAACTCATTTATCATGCATCCTTTGGAAGTTCTCTTAAAATCTGAAAGATTAAGCCAGATACTTACATTTCTGAAGGTGGCAAATTATTACAATTTATTAGAAACTTAGTCATCTTCTGTGAATCGTCTTTAAAAAGTTCCCATGATGAAAATGTGAGAAGAAATAAGTGTTGTTCATACGTTTGTGGCTGTTGAGACTAGTTGTAGTTTTCCACCTCTTGTGATGAAAAGCCCTGGCCAGCTCTGACATGAGTTTAAAAACCAGCATGTCTTAAATTCCTATTATATACAAATTCCTTCATTTTTTAAATGTCAACTTTTCAGTTAGGTAGATAATAATATACCCGTTTTCATGGATGGGCCTTAGACGGATTCTTGTAAGAACTGTAGCCCCAAACGTGCCAACAGTTGCCTCCACCTTCAGATCTATGGATTTGCCCGAAGTGACTACGACAATACCAATCTTCTCTTGCTTAAACAAGAAGAAAGCTTTATAATTTTTTAGGGCTTCCCAGGTGAATCCTCCTGCTAAACAGAAGATGCGGGTTTAATCGCTGGGTTGGGGAGACCCCCTGGAGAAGGAAATGGCAACCCACTCCAGTATTCTTGCCTGGGAAATGCCATGGACAGAGGAGCCTGGCGGGCTACAGCCCACAGGTAGCAAAGAGTCAGACCCAACTTCTGACTAAACAGCAAACAGCAGCACAGTGAAAGTGAAAGTGTGAGTCGCTCAGTCCTGTCTGACTCTTTGTGACCCCAAGGACTGTAGCCCGCCAGGTTCCTCTGTCCATGGCATTTCCCAGGCAAGAATACTCGAGTGGGTAACCATTCCCTTCTCCACGGATCTTCCTGACCCAGGGATTAAACCTGGGTCTCCCGCATTGCAGGCAGACTCTTCACCATTTGAGCCCCCAGGGAAGCCTGCAGATCGTTTGTTTAAAGCGGAGGTTTATCCTGGTGCGGGGGGCTTGATAGGTTCGGAGTCTCCCCTGGCATTCTCTTCTCGTCCTGACCAGCCACGGGCCAGCATCGAGTCTCTCAGTGCCGGCTGGGGAAGAACAAAAAGAAGCGGGTGTACTGGCCGCCAGCTAGGCTATAGCCCACCATCCCCTGTGCCGGGGCTGCCCAGGGGCCTCTGTGGTAGAGTCTGCCTGCCAACAGAGGGTGAGATGGCTGCATGGCATCACTGACCCAATGGACATGAGTTTGAGTCAACTCTGGGAGATGGCAATGGACAGGGAGGCCTGGCGTGCTGCAGTCCATGGGGTCGCAGAAAGTCGGACACGACTGAGCGGCTGAAGTGAACTGAACTGAGTGCAGGAGATGCAGGATGCTCGGGTTTGATCCCTGGGTCGGGAAGATTCCCTGGAGGAGGAAATGACCCACTCCAATGTTTCTGCTGGGAAGATTCCATGGACGGAAGAGCCTGCAAGCTACAGTCTGTGGGGTCGCAAGGAGTCGGACACAGCTGAGCTCCTGCGCCCGCACGCTCTCTGTTGTCACAGTGGATATCTCTACACGGGTCACTTTTATAGTTCGTGCTAAACTGAAGAAGTAGAGTGGCTGCTGCTCAAAAATGTTCTGTGGGCGCCATACTCAGGGGTTAGTCCTAGCATATCATACAAGTACTGTTCTCGCTGCTAGAAAGCCAGAAGACAGGAGTGTCAATGCAATCAGCTACTTAAAGCATAAAGAAACCAGTCAAGCATTGGTTTTCTCCCACCTGCTAGTGGTTACTGTCACAGGATGGCATGGGAGCTGATGGAATAATATCCAAAGAACAAGACCTAAACATGTGTCCTTTACTTAAAAACATTCCCTAGTTCTAAGAACCAGGGTCACTGTCTTTATAATCGAATCCATTTTTATTAGTGCAATCAGCAGGATGCAGGTGCCACCTCACAATTTAAAACAGAAAATCCCAAGTTAATGTGTGTGGGGGCATGTTCTGTGTGTTAAGCATTTAACACAAGTCTTAGGAACTACCTCAATACCATTTCTTCAATGTCAAACAGTGATCAATGTCTAGGCACGGATTAAGTTTCTTGTATTTCTTGCTCTAAGTTTGTGTTGCAAATTTCCTCCATTACAGCATGTCTTTAGGCAGTTTGATGTTCTTCCTTTGAAAGTTAATTGTTTACATCGTGTTGAAGGCGAATTCCTGACCTATGATCTGCATCTTGATTTTGCTTTTCTGTGAATTTTATTTTGCTAGCATACCCAGAATTAATTGGACCCAGGGAAAGGCATAGGGTAACTAAACTCACAAAAGATTTGCATGGAAATAGTGACAACTTATTGATTTGTAATGATTAATATAAGTGCAAAGAGGATAAGAAACTTGTGCCAATTGATCAGTTCAGTTTTACCCCTGTAGGAAAGTCGATATGGAAACCAAAATATAACAAGTCACTTAGAACTAATTCAGTCAGAGAACAGGAAAGTAATTGGCTAGTTTCAAATGCTTCGGTGTCTAAGGCATGCATTTCTTCCATGGGAGCTCTCTGATGACTAAGAACACGGGTCGGACAGGCTGTCTCTTCAGCTTGGCTGCGGATACCCATGGTCTTCTCCGTTTAAACACATTTATTTTTAGCTGAAGAACAATCGCTCTGCAACATTGTGCTGGCTTCTGCATACAGAAGCATGGATCGGCCACAGGTTTACAGACGTCCCCTCCGTCTTTCCTGAGGATACCCTAGCCCTCATCTCAAGATGCGCAGCGACCCTGCTCCTCCACGCTTCCTTTACGCATACAGGAATTAGTCACTGTGACTCAGAGTGGGGATTTAAACACGCGTTAGCCTCTAGCCAGGGATACGCCGTGCAGGACAGTGTAAGACAGGTATTGCTGCCCCTCTTCCGTTTCTCTGCCAGACCCCGTGCAAGCGTGAGCCGGCTCTCACCTGTTGTCTTTCTGCAGCCTAAAATTTCATTCAGTTTGAATGGATTCCTCTGGCTTTATTCTTTTCACTTCTTTCTGCTGTCTTTAGCACTCAGCTCGGACTTTTCTCACCTAAAATTGTGTTAACAAGTGGCGAGCTTGCTTTGGGGACCTTAAAAAGGCGGACCCTCCTGCCCTCGGGTTACCTCGCCCGCACCCATCACTTCTCGGCGCGGCCTGCCCGCAGCCCAGCCCCGCCGTCAGTCCGCAGAGCGCGCTGCTCTCAGCGTTCCTGCCCCGCTCCCACCACCAGGCTCTTGCCGACAGTCCACCGTATACAATATCGCAGCTCCAAGCTGTTCACAGAAAAGACACTCAAAATAGCCGAGGAGCAGCTGCTTCTGTGATATTTTCAAAAGGAAGAAATTTGTATTTTTTCCCACAGGCTAAGGGTCTGTTGGTTTTGCATTGAAAGAGGCAAATGAAGTCCTTCACACCCCCTGAAATCTTCTGCCCCTCTCTTTAACTCCAAGTTTTTTGTATGGATAGTGGGCAGGGAAATGGAAGATGGTTCTGGAAAAAGCATGCATCATTTACTTGAAGATTGTTCATTTGCTTCTCATAGTTTTGGAACGGATATTTACAAGTAGATGAAGAAGAGTTGATTTCTGGGTACAATTTAAAAAAAAAAAAAAGGCCAGTTGAATCCAATTACATTTTCTAGCATTTGTGGACTCATCTGTCAGTCACCTAAGCTAACACTGGTGGGAGCGCTTTAATAACGTGGAGGAAACATATCATTACAGTCTGGCATGCTTCTGCCACTCCCGAAATTTAAGGGCTTTGAGAAATTTGGGGAGTGCGGCTATGTATCCTTAAATTTTTTTAGGCTGCTATTATAAACCTCTTCTTTGCTTTTCCCTCTCACACCTCCCCAGGAAGCATCTGAAAGAACAGTGTGGCTGTCAGGGTTGGAACAGAACAATTAGATGTCAAGGATGCAATTAGTCTAAGATTAGAGCATTAGGGCCTCAAAATCATGGCATCTGAGACCAGGCAACTATGAACTAGTAATTAAGAAACTACTTTCCACTTATTATTTACTGGAAAAAAAAATGTATTTATGTATTTCCTGTGAGATACTGGTTAGTCAATGTACAATTATGTTCCAGTTGAACAACTGATGCCATATCTTGATTCTGCAGAAGGATACTCCTGTAACAGGGTATACATTAGCAACACGTCCCATGGCCTCCAAAGTAAATTGTATGCTGCAGATCAAGCAGAGCTACAAATAATCACACTTCTTGTCACATGCTGTGGGATCACATCGAGCATTATAAATTATTAGAGAATTCACATGGACATCATGTAATACCACAGGAGTTCCATTTTGATTTACTGTTAATTAACATCTACTGACTATATTTCAAAGTGCTATTGCTCTGTCACACCACAGGCTGTTATACAAACCATAAATGCTATCAATATTCCTACATTTATCTAAGCGCCGACTGATTAAAATGTGATCTGTCCCATAACACCTTCTTAGTTTGATATGTGACTTTGTTTGCTGACCTAACATTACCTCTATCTCAGGCTGGCACGCAGTCAATTACTCTGAGTAACTACAGGGCTTCAGAGTGCAGAGGAGAATCAGCCTTGGGAGGAAAATGTTACTACTGTAACTTAAAGAGAGGAGAAAAAAAGCTAGAATGAAGGTTGGGGCTTTTCTGTGCCAGTGAAAATGAATTGTAAAGGCTGTTAGCTTCCAGAGACAGATGATAATTTAGTCTGCCCCTTACAGTTTGGGTGAATAGGAGATGCCCTCAATTTTGAACAGAAAAGCAGCTTATTTGCTTACTTTTTTCCCATTCTTCTCCCTTTTTCTTTACGCCTCCCTCCCCTTTATTCATGCATATTTATCAAATGCATATTACTTACTACGTTTCCTTAGTGGGACATGGAGAAGTCAAATTCTTTAGTTGTAAAGGCATAGAGTAAGCTCTCACTCTGCTCATCCTACATTAAACAGTGCTGGGGGAGAGTTAACATCACTTCACCATAGTTTGCTTTCACAATAAGAGTGTATAATGGCAAATAGAGTATCATAGGATAGTCTTATTGAGAATCTCCATAGAGATGACCTAATCTAAGACTTCATTGGAAAATGAGGCCAAGATCATCAAATAAATGGTCAAATACTAAATGTGAGGGAGGGCACATGAACTAGAATGCCCATCTCTTAGAACTCAGCCAGCAAATGGTCTTTACTCTTGAGTTTGCTTATATTCTTCACTGGCCTGGAAGGCAATTTCAAAACAGGTTCATTTTGTGCTAGACAGCTTAAGCACTTAATTTTTTTTAAAGAAAAAATTAATGAACTATGGAGAGGTTCAACTTGTGTCGTAGAAAAGACACAGAACTAGAATCATAGGAAATCAGATTTAGTTTGCTGCATGATTTGGGATAAAGCACTTCGATTTGAGCTGCAAGGCAAATATATGAGTGTCATTAAACTTCAAGTGCGTTCTGTTACAAACATTTGTTCTTTGGGTACAAGTTCTTTTGCTTGTCTATCAGAAGAAGGCCTCCCCCACAGTGAGAAAGCTAGTGTGCAAAATTATATTTAGTGTTTAAAACATTAAATGTTAAAAATGTACGAATGTTCTAATGTCTAAAAGTTCTAGAGTAAAAGGCAACAACGCTTTGACATTTCCTGAATGGTGAATAACCACATTATCATGCTGATAAGGCAGGCAGAAGAGGTTAATAAAGAGGAGAGAGGTTGGTAATTAATTTGGAATAAGAGGAATGCTGACTCTGCCTAGTCTATGAAGCCCTATGGAAGAGGAAGCCCCGGGAAAAGGAAAGATATGTGATGGCGTGGTCTCTACAGACCCCTGGCTTGGTTTTCGCTGGGTGACTCTTAACACAGAGAGGAGAGTTGGTCCTTGAGGTGTCAAGGTGACTCCCCGGCACAGCGGCTACTTGGAGCCCAGCAGAAGATAACGCCTGCATTGTGATGGGCTGGGCTGGGCTGCCAAGCCAGGCCCTCGCTGGGGTTTGGTTGAACGAAGAGAATCCTGGGTTTACAGAAATTTGGAGGAAGCTGAACTGATAAACCTCTACACACACCCTGGGGACGATCCTAAAAATAGAGCCAGGAACCCATAGGGCTGGATGGAAAGAAGAATTTAGACAGGAGGAAGGAAGGCGCTCCTGGTAGCCCCATGCAGTCTTGGTTTACCACAAGCCCTAGGCAGCTCTAACACAAATTTAACATGGCCGCTCTTTCAACTTTGACATTAGTTTTTCTTATCGTTTTGCTTCAAATGGTATTTTCTTAATGTAAGATGTAAACATAGATATTGAAGTTTGGGATACATTTATTTTGACATCTTGGTCATCAGAGACATGTATTTTCTAGGGAAAAACCCTACAAACAAATAGTAAATTTTCATGTCTCTCTCCATTAAAATTATATGGAGAAAGGTTTGAAAAGTTAGGTTTTTATGCTACCCTGAATTGTGCCTCCTGGTGGCAGCCACCTTGGGGTTAATTTTCAAAATGAAATAGAGTGGTCTTTGGGCACATGGCTGCAAATCTAGCTTATCTGGAGATAACAAATGTCATACTCATTATCTTCCCTTTTGTCATGTAAACAAACTGAGAAAGGCTTTAAATATCAGGCAAGTTTAGCGAGATTTATTTTTGTTTACTTTTCAAAAGCTGTATGAAGGGCTCAGCTGATTTCCCAACAAATTAATGTTCATTCATTCAACAAACATTTAGTGAGATCTTTTTTCATGCCAGGACTGTGAACTATTTCAGATATAATGTATTTCTATATTCACACTATTTCTGACTTCTTTTAAAAACTAACTTCACATCTCAGGCACTATTTTGGGGTGAGTTGAATAAAATAATAAAAGTACTATATATACATATTTTTTTGCATGAGGGACTTTCTGATAAACTCAAGGATGGCAGGAATCAAAGAATAAAAGGGAGATGAAAGGAACAGAAAAGGGAGCCTTGACTGGATCTTAGTGAAAATGCCATTGTGTTCCAAAGTAGGCATCAGCCTCCTGGGTCTTTCAAATAGCTCTGCAGTCTAGAGATTGAGGCTCCCCTGTGCTCCCTTCACTTCGAATAATAGTGAGTCATTGGGCACAGCTCCACTTAAAGTAAAACTTTGGAAAAAACATTTTTTTGTAGCTTTTTGTGTTTTCCTAATGAATCACACAGGACTCTCTTACTTTCAGAGGGTCCTCAACTAAGAAGAACATTGGACCAATTGGATAAAGGAGCTTGATGCATCGGTGATGTTCTTTATAATCTAAGCTGCAGACTTGGAGAAGCTTGTTCAATCTCTGCACAATCTAGGTCACACATCTCCTTGAATGGTTCTCAATCTTTGTACTGTAGAACATATCTAAAGGACTGGGAGAATTACATTGCCAGTTGCAACTGGCCACGCCCTTCGTGACTCTTCTGAGAAAGCCAGGCAGGCTGTTAGTGCCATTCCTCATGCAAATGGACTGAGTGACCATGTTGGTAAGGGAGTTCTGCTTTTTGATTTGTTTTAATTGGAGCATAATCGCTTTACAGTGTTGTGTTAGTTTCTGCCATGCAACTCGAATGCGTGCTTATGGGACTTATTTTTAAAGAGATTCTAGTTATTATGCTTAAAACAGAAACATTATGCTAAAGAAACAAACATATCCAATCTTGAGGAGATTGCTTCTGAAGCCATCCTATAACCCCCAGACGTACTGGCCATTTCTTGGGGGAGATTTTGTCCATGCTCTAGAACTGGCTCCTCTGCCTAGTCTGGTGTTCAACTCAGTCACTAACCCCGTCCTTTAATATGACCGACACTTCACTCCACCTGTGGTATTCTCCTAATTTCTTGGAATTCTGATGGACATCCTTCCCCAGATTGCTCTGAGCTCTCCTCACTTTGGCAGGAAGAACTGCAACAGAGAACTGGCTGATCACAAGGCTTTAGATGCTGTTCCATTTGGTTCAATTGCTCAGTCTTGTCCAACTCTTTGAGACCCCATGGACTGGAGCACACCAGGCTTCCCTGTCCATTATTAACTCCCAGAGCTTGATCAAATTCACATCCATCGTGTCGGTGACGCCATCCAACCATCTCATCCTCTGTTGTCTGCTTCTCCTCCTCCCTTCAATCTTTCCCAGCATCAGGGTCTTTTCAAATGAATCAGTTCTTCACATCAGGTGGCCAAAGTATTGGAGTTTCAGCTTCAGCATCATTCCTTCCAATGAATATTCAGGACTGATTTCCTTTAGGATTGACTGGTTTGATCTCCTTGCGGTCCAAGGGACTCTCAAGAGTCTTCTCCAACACCACAGTTCAAAAGCATCAGTTCTTTGGTGATAAAATGTCTTTATAGTCCAACTCTCACACCCATACATGACTACTGGAAAAACCATAACTTTGACTAGATGGACATTTGTCATCAAAGTAATATCTCTGCTTTTTAATAGCCTGTCTAGGTTGGTCATAACTTTCCTTCCAAGGAGTAAGCGTCTTTTAATTTCATGGCTGCAATCACCATCTGCAGTGATTTTGGAGCCCAGAAAATAAAGTCAGCCATTGTTTCCACTGTTTCCCCATCTATTTGCCATGAAGTGATGGGACCAGATGCCATGATCTTAGTTTTCTGAATGTTGAACTTTAAGCCAATTTTTTCACTCTCCTCTTTCACTTTCATCAAGAGGCTCTTTAGTTCCTCTTCACTTTCTGCCATAGGGTTGTGTCATCTGCATATCTGAGGTTATTGGTATTTCTCCCAGCAATCTTGATTCCAGCTTGTGCTTCCTCCAGCCCAGAGTTTCTCATGATGTACTCTGCATATAAGTTAAATAAGCAGGGCGACAATATACAGCCTTGATGTACTCCTTTTCCTATTTGGAACCAGTCTGTTGTTCCATGTCCAGTTCTAACTGTTGCTTCCTGACCTGCATACAGGTTTCTCAAGAGGCACTATC
Organism: Odocoileus virginianus; assembly: GCF_023699985.2. Lineage (NCBI taxonomy): Eukaryota > Metazoa > Chordata > Mammalia > Artiodactyla > Cervidae > Odocoileus > Odocoileus virginianus. Next base: position 958,313 of record NC_069695.1, read on the forward strand.
CAAGGTTAAAACTCAAAAATGTGTTTGTTGAATGAATGAATAAATGAATTGAATCCTTAGAATGAGCCAAACTTTGTGGCAGGTCACTAGAAAACAGAATAAAATAAGACAGTCACTGGCTTCGAGGGACGGTGACTAAGACATACACATAAATGCATGCAGTCAGACCTGGGAGAAGCTGCAGGTTTGGTTCCAGACCATCACAATGAAGTCACATGAACTTTTTGGTTTCCTACTGCATATGAAAGTTATATTTACACTATTTTGTAGTCTACTTAGTGTGCAATAACATTATGTCTAAAAATGTGCACATCTTAATTTTAGCATGCTTTATTGCTAAAAAGTGCTAGACTTCATCTGAGCCTTCAACAAGTTCTGATCTTTTTGCTGGTGGAGGGTCTTGCCTCGATGTTGATGGCTGCAGCCTGATCAGGGTGGTGTTTGCTGAAGACTGGGGTTGGGTGGCTGTGGCAATTTCTTAAAATAAGATAGTGTTGAAGTTGGGTACATCAGATTGACTCTTCCTTTCATAAATGATTTCTCTGTAGCAGGTAATGCTACTTGAGAGCATTTTACCCATGGTAGAAGTTCTTTCAAAATTGGAGTCAATACTCATAAACCCCTACTGCTACATCAACTAAGTTGATGTAATTTCTAAGTCCTTTGTTGTCATTTCAGCAGTCTTCATAGCATCTTCACCAATAGTAGATTTCTTTTCAGGAAACCACTTTGCTCATCCGTCAGAAGCAGCTCCTTATCCATTAAATGTTTATCATGAGGTTGCAGCCGTGTCTTCCGGCTCCACTTCCAGTTCTCGTGTTTTCCTTGCTACCTCTGCAGTTAACCGCCATGACTGAAGTCTTGAACCCCTCAACGTTATCCATGAGGGTTTTGGAATCAACTTTCTCCAAACCCTTGTTAATGCTGATGTTTTGACCTCCTCCCATGAATCAGGAATGTTCTGAAAGTGGCATCTAGGATGGTAGACCTTTTCTGAAAAGTTTTCAATTTACTCCGCTCAGATTCACTAGAGGAATCACTACTTATGGCAGCTTTAGCCTTATACAATGTATTTCTAAAATAATAAGACTTGAACGTTAAAATGACCCTTGATCCACGGGCTGCAAAATGGTTGTTGTGTTAGCAGGCATAAAAACAACATGAATCTCATTGTACATATTCTGAGTATATTTGTTTTATATTATTGATTAATTATTTCTGCTTACATATTTATTGCTTCATTTTTTTGGTTTCATTTTGCTTATTCTTTTTCTAACTTTCTTGGGTGGGGAATGTGTAATTTCTTTTTTTCTTTTTTAATTAACATATCTTTTTACTTAGTTTCCTTAGTTTGAGGCTCTGGATTTTCTTGTGTGCATAATTTTAGCCATTTCATATATGATGTAATTTTTATTTTGGTTTCTTTTTTGATTCAAGAGTTTTTAAAAAGAAATTTTTTTTTCACAAAATTTTCAGTCAAAGAGTTTTTCTTTTTAAATTTTTGTCAGAAATGTATAGCTTTGTTTCATGTTAATCATAAATTTGGGGCTCATCTACTTCCTTTTATAGGATTTATTGAAAACTTTCCTCATGGAAGATATATTTTCATATTTAGAAACTATTTAAATGGCGTTGACAATCATACAAGGCAAATATTTTCTTTATTAAGTATACTATTTATATGCATTTATTTATTAATATAAATACAACCACTTCACTTTGTCAGAATTTTCAAATGCTTCTAATTTGCCCATGACATATTTTTACCACATTGTATGTGAAAATTATTTGAAAGAATCCAAAAACTATGTGGTCCAGGATTACCAAAAAGCATTATTCACTGCCCTAGAAATTTTATAAAGAAAAGTAAAAGGTTTAATATTCACATAATTTTAGATAATTGATGGTAATAAAAATGTAAGGTTATCTTATTCTGGCTTTCTCGAGACCTTTAATATGTTAAATATTAATCGAATATCTCTAACAGGAAGCTTGGTTTTATGGGTTTCCCAAAGTTATTTTGTCATGGAAAGTTATTTTATGGTGTATTGTGAGTAAAGTAAGATGATTTCATTTCACTGGAATATTCTGACAAAGAAATAGATACTCGAGGAAGTACAGATTTATTTCAAAAGACAGTACCTTTTTGTTGCCAGAATCAGGTCTGGATCTAATTTCTGACAGTATACCCATTACTATATCACGTATACCAGTAGATAGCTAAACTGTCCATCAAATCAAATGGAAAGTGAATGAGATAAGGTAGTTAGCAATCTGAACTGTGTTCAGCCTAGCAATCTATTAAATTCCAATATGTATCATAGTGGCTCAGTTTTCAATGTTTCAATGTTCTGGTCTGCCTGTGGTATATCATATGTAAGTAAATATTATTTCTATGCATAATTGAAACTTATTTACATAATAAATAATAGTAATTGAGCACCACTTATGTGCTAAGCATGTTCAGTGTTAAACAGGACATTAACAAGCTTTCTTCTTGAAGCTGATGTTTTTAGTGAAACAGATAATAAAGAAGAAAATATTCAATATTAAACAAAGTAATGAATAAAGTCAAACAAGTTATGTGACAGAACTCCTGATAGAAGGAGTAACAGAAAGGCTTAGTGGGTAGGATTCTGTAAGCCACAGTAAGAATGGAGGGATCCAATGATGGAGGGAGCCCTCTGACCCTACCTATCATTCACTCTTGAAAGGTAAATACAATGTGGATTTATCTTAACATAGTGGGCATGAATTCTCCTTGGGTCCCCTGAAAAATCTTCTAGATGCTGCTATAATTTTCTTTCAAGTTTTAAGCTGGAGCATGAGTAAATCACTAGACCTAGAATTTGGGAGGAACTGGATGAAGCACAGGCTGGAATCAAGATTGCTGGGAGAAATATCAATAACCTCAGATATGCAGATGACACCACCCTTATGGCAGAAAGTGAAGAGGAACTAAAGAGCCTCTTGATGAAAGTGAAAGAGGAGAGTGAAAAAGTTGGCTTAAAACTCAACACTCAGAAAACTAAGATCATGGCATCTGGTCCCATCACTTCATGGCAAATACATGGGGAAACAGTGAGAGACGTTATATGTTTGGGCTCCAAAATCACTGCAGATGGTGACTTGGGCCGTGAAATTAAAAGATACTTGCTCCTTAGAAGGAAAGTTATGACCAACCTAGACAGCATATTAAAAAGCAGAGACATGAGTTTGACAACAAAGGTCCATCTAGTCAAAGCTGTGGTTTTTCCAGTGGTCATGTATGGATGTGAGAGTTGGACTATAAAGAAAGCTGAGCACCAAAGAATTGATGCTTTTGAACTGTGATGTTGGAGAAGACTCTTGAGAGTCCCTTGGACTGCAAGGAGATCCAACCAGTCCATCCTAAAGGAGATCAGTCCTGGGTATTCATTGGAAGGACTGATGCTGAAGCTGAAACTCCAATACTTTGGCCACCTGATGCGAAGAGCTGACTCATTCCCTGATGCTGGGAAAGATTGAAGGCAGGAGGAGAAGGGGATGACAGAGGATGAGATGGTTGGATGGTCCATCGCCTCAATGGACATGAGTTTGAATAAACTCCGGGAGTTGATGATGGACAGGGAGGCCTGGCGTGCTGAGGTCCATGGGGTCACAAAGAGTCGGACACGACTGAGTGACTGAACTGACTGGCTGGGGTCATCCCAAGTTGGGGGAGTTCATCTCTGCATGACTATTTCTTTACTGTTTTTGTGAAGGCTGTATACAAGGGTCAAGTTCCGTTTGAGTCTAGCCTGAAATTGTTTCAAGGTGAGTCTGCCTGGTCTTGCTTTGCATGTTGGGAGATATCTCTGTCACATGAGGCAGAAACTGTCACAGGCAGCGTTAGTGTCCACACAATTGCTGTGGTTACTGACTACTGTTGTGACAAAATAATTTCCTATCCCGCCCCTGCTTTCTTCACTTCAGCACCTGGTCATTCAATTAAGCTCTATGTTTAAATCCTCCTTTCTTATTTCCAATGTCAGTGCACTTCTTTCAAAGGAAGAAAATCTAAACATGGTCTTTTGCTATTTTCTCTGAATACAGAAGACCTTTTAAAGCTCATGTAGTATTTATTCTTAAATTTTATGTTTTATGACTGGTAACTTCCAAAGTTTCTACCACTAACTAAAGTATCTCCTTTAAAAAAAAAATCATGTGGGCATTTAAATTGAGTTCCATTGTGTCAATGTATGTGACTGGGGGAAGGGAGATGTTTTGGAGGCAGACAATATAAGGATACTTATAAAAGTATAGGCCTTTTCTATTGCTACATAATAAATTAGCACAATCTTAGTGACTTAGAATGGCACACATTTATTATTTCACAATTTCCCTGAGTCAGGAGCCTGGGCACAGCTTAACCAGGTCTTCTAATGATTTATTATCTTGAAAAGCAACACTCAGTCTGTTGAATGGGCTGCATTCTCATCTAGTGGCTTGACTGGGAACGAATCCATTTCCAAGGCCACTCAGGTTGTCGGCAGAAATTATCTCCTTGTGACTGTATGAGGGTGCCGGCATTTTTGCTGGCTGTTGCCTGTAAGGAAGCTGCCTGTAGTTCCTCGAAAGTTGCAGTCTTTAGTGTGGCTACTTACTTGACTGAGCTTGCAATGCGAGTCATCTCAAAGAGAACCAATCCTCTTTTAAGGATCTTCACCCGATTAAGTCAGGCTTTCCCAGGAAAATATTCCTTTTGATTAATTCAAAATCAATTGATTTGGGAACCTTATTCATCTTTAAAATCCCTTCATCTTTGTCAATTTCTATTGGCCAGAAGGAATTCACAGGCCTCAGACACACTCAAGGGAAAGTTATCTTTCAAGACTTAAATACCCAAGGCAGGAATTATAGGGAACCTATCTTAGAATACTTCCTACCATACTGAGTCACCATTTTCCCCAGATACATGTCTTATTCTATGTACTTTATATATGTCTTATTCTATGTATTTTATTTCATATATATAAAACTAAACTTTAAATTTAATCTTAAATGTTGAGTTTCTTTTAGGGGAATGGATAAGATTTCTGTTGTTGCTTAGCCCCTAGGTCATGTCCAACTCTGCACTGTATTCGACTGTATTGTATGTAGCCCACCACACTCCTCTGTTCATGGGATTTCCCAGGCAAGAATACTGGAGTAGATTGCCATTTCCTTCTCCAGGGGATCTTCCTGACCCAGGTATTGAACCCACGTCTCTTGTATTCCTGCACTGGCAGGTGGATTCTTCACCACTAAGCCATCTGGGAAACCACAAGAGATAAGATTATTTAGTGGGTGGTGGAATTTCTCCCATGTAATTTTCAAGATTTTATTCAACTTTCTAAAATAATACCAGCTATTAAAAAGAACTCCATCAAACTTCATGAAATATTTATGAACTGAGTATTAACTTTATTCTTTAATCCTCTGACAGTTTCATCATACTACTTATTTTTCAGCCTAAATTTTAAGTGCCTTGATTATACTCTGCAGAAAACACACATTGCTTCCAGGTCATAAAAACCAAACACTCAGAGAATGATTCATCTCTGATGCGCATTAATGTCGAAAAAGCAGTCCCTCTGGTGGGCTTTGTTTCTTTTCCGCTAGTGATGTCATCAGGTCAGTAACTTCATTCTTTCAGGTATTCATTTTGAGATTTTTAAGAAAAATGGAAGACTAGAATAAGATATGAAAATCAGTAAAACTTGTTTCTATGAATTTGGCCACCCAAAGAAAGATGATAAATACCTTTTAAGTTAGCTCATCTTCCCTTTTCGGAGTATACTTCAAGAAATTCAACATTACAAGCTGAAAACAGCTGTGGGCATGTTTGCACCCAAGGCCACTACTTCTCTTTTCAAAATACCTAATAACTATATTGGACTTCACTGGTGGCACAGATGGTAAAGAATCTGCCCACAATGCAGGAGACCCAGGTTCAATCCCTGGGTCAGGAAGATCCCCTGAAGAAGGGAATGGCAATGCACTCCACTATTCTTGTCTGGATAAATAATTCCATGGCTAAAGGAGCCTGATGAACTACAGTCCATGGGGTGTGAAAGAGTCAGACACGACTAAGCGACTAACACACACAATAACAATATGAAGGAAAATGTTATAATGATCCCGATTTTATTTCACAAAATGGAAGCAATTGACAAGGGCAGAGTGGATCTCTTCTATTTCCCGAATTTCTTACTAATCTGGATTACTATGGAATCTATGAATTATCAATAAACTGTTTATGTAAAACCAGTTTCCATGTGATCCGTGTGGGTCACTAGATGACTCTCTTTGTGAAAGTGGTAGAAATTACCTCTGGCTGCAAGTCAGCTGGCACTAGTAAGAATTTTAGGCAAACTATTCAGGCAGACATCTCTGCTCTTCCCAGTGCAGATCTGCCAGTAGGAAGGGTATAGGAAGGTACAGTGTTCATTAAGAAAAGAGCCTTTCAAACATCCCTGGACTCTAGTCTCAATTGAGCTGACTGCAAATCTGCCTGTTTTAACGTTGCAAAAGAACAAATTTTGCAAGAAAAAGCAAACAATTTAAACAGCAGGTGGCTGAAGCATAGCCTTCAGAAAGCTGTTAAGAACCATTTTTGTCTGTGAAATAAAACATGGTTGTGAGCAATGTTATTTGCACTTATTGATTCAGTGAAAGAAGTCACCTTATGTTTAATTCAAACTGCCATCCTGATACGGACAGGCTTAAAACAATCATGTTTTACAAATCCATTTGTTTAAATGATTCTCTTGTTGGCTGTTCACACCGTGCCCTGGGTTGTTACATTATCACTCACCAAGTGCTATTTAAGGAAGTGAGGAACCAGTCACACACATTGCTTTAAGCTATGGAGGTTTGGCTTAGTTAAAAAAGACACACCAAGAGTAGGTGACCATTAATTTCAAGCAGCAGCTTTGTCATTTCTTCAGGCTTCTTCAACAGTTAGTTTTCCTTTCTGTTCCCACTGCTTAGACCAGTGCGCCCGTGTTCATAATTTTGATAGCCAGGTCTTTCTTTTCCCTTTTGGAATTCAGATGCACCACAAAATGGCACAAAATCTTTTATCTAAGTGTTCGGTCGATGTTGGAGATCACAGTGCTTTTCCACAACTCTGTTTCCACACTTTAGAAGTTAAGGTCCTGCCTTAATTGTGGCAGAAATGCTTGTCAAAAGTTGCCAAGAAGGTTCAGCCTGTAATGTTCTGCCTTTCTGCAACCCAGTTATGCTTCCCATGTAAATTTGAAAATAGCCTTGAAATTGCAAAGAAATTGCAGCGAATTAAGTTTTTGCCCATTTTGGAGAAGTCATTCTGATCTTGGTTGCCTCCATGGAAGCTTTCTCGATGGCATTTGTGAAGTGCTATAAGAGAAAGCTGAGAAAAAGGTTAAATAAACTCCCTAAGATTTTAAAAATTAGTAAGTAAAAAAGTGAACCTTGTTCTGAAGGGGTTTAAAACTCTAGTTGGAGTAAATGGCTGATACATGTGCATGGAATTAGAAACCCCAGATACAGGCCGGCCATTAAGAGCCTGAAGACTCTAATGTACAGTCCCAGCGGTGGCTGCCCAGGGCAGTACGTTAGGGAAGAGACTGCACTGTACAGATAAACTGGGTGGCCGCTGGGTACAGAACTCAAATTGAAGAGGAAGCCACAGCTGTCCAGTACAGGGCTTACTTGTTTGATTTTCCTCCTTTAAAAAAAAAAAAGGAAAAAAAATCCTTTTATTTTCCCTCTTGATAGGAAAAAGACATCACTCCCCTGGAGGCCATTCTACCCCAGACAAGTCACATGCATACAGCTTTTCATGAAACAGAAAAGTGGCTTTAGTGTTGCATAAGTCCAAGTTTATATCCCAAATCTTCCGCTTCTTTCACTACGTATCCTTGAGTAGTGGGCAAGCTATAGGAATCTCACATTCTTAATCTATGCAGCCTGAGGTAACACCTCCCTCACAGATTTGCTGGATGGAAATAAATGAAATTACCCAGTCACCCAGCAGAATGCCTCCTTCATTGGGTTTATTTTTTTATTCCTGAGTATATAAAGCTGAAGACCCCAAGATCATGGGGATTGCACCTTCATAAGACCCTCGAGCCCGAGCTCCCACGACATGCTCCATAGCATGCATCTCCACTTGCCTACAAATCATTCCTTTGTCTAGAGTTGTAAGCGCTAACTGTGTCCTTCAAAAAATAGATGGTCTTTCACACAGTGACATTAGCAACTTGGCCAAATAAGACCCCTCACTCACACCCTCAACAGCAATTTGACAGTTCTCCGTGGACAAAAGAGACTTTCTGGGATTGAGCACCAAGGGACTCGGAGGAAGCTTGTCCAGCAGTGTTGGGTAATGGGCGCAGACTTTGGGCCCAGCCGTGGGCCCTGGAGTAGCTTCAAACCAGCTCCAGCCCCTCTTGGCTGCGTCTGGGTGCCCCTGGAGAACACTGCCCCAGGAAGTCACTGGTGGATGAGAGAGCCTTTATAGAAATCCAGATATCTAGCTGAGAAGTTTTAGCACACCGCAGGAGCAAAAAAAAGAAAAAAAGAAAGAAAAAAAATTGAGTTTGGACAATGGAGAGGACAGTGGAACAGACTTATTTACCATGCACCCCTCAAGACAGCACAGCGCAGCTCCAAGGACCATCTGGACCTGCGATTCTCTTGCAGGGAAAGTGAGCGCAGGGCGGGGAGCCCAGCCGCCCAGCTCCGCAGGAAGCCGCCGCAGAGGCCCGCCCCGCTCTCCCTGATGCTGAGTCCTGAGCGGCATGACTGGGGGTCAGGAAGAGGCCGGAGAACTCTAGACAGGACTCTCAGGAGGCTTTTAAAGGGAGGCCGATCCTACTAACTGCATCAAGGACTCCACTGAGCAGCTCACTTATGAGCCCTGGGGAAGTCTCCCCTAGGGAGCCTGCCAAATGGCCGAAGACACTCCCAGGGCTCTGCGTGCCCACCCGGCCCCACGCTGCCCCGAGCCGGCTGGCTCCCGCGGACACCCCTGAGGGCAGGAGAGCACGCTTTGGACATGACGAGCTGTTGGTCACTCAGTCGTCTCCAGCTCCGTGAGACCCCGTGGACCGCAGCGCGCCAGCCCCCCTGACCTTCGCCATCTCCCTGAGTTCGCTCAGACTCACGTCCACCGAGTCGGTGATGCCATCCGACCATCTCACCCTCGGTCACCCCCTCTCCTCCTCCTGCCCTCAGTCTTTCCCAGCATCAGGCTCCTCTCCAGTGAGTGGGCTCCTCGCATCAGGTGGCCACACTGTTGGGGCTTCACATCAGTGCTTCCAATGAATATTCAGGGTTGATTTCCTTCAGGACTGATTGGTTTGATCTCCTTGCTATCCAAGGGATTCTCAGGAGTCTTCCCCCAGCACCACAGTTCAAAAGCATCAGTTCCTCACCTCTCAGCCTTCCTTAGAGTCTGACTGTCACATTGGTACCTGCGTACTGGGAAAACCACGGTTTCGACTGCACGGACTCTCTCCCCTCCTGCTCCCCTCAGCGGCCTCCCTGCCGGCCGGCCGCGCACTGTCTCCCCGGGCACTGGGCCCGCCCGCACCCACGCAGGCAGCAAAGCTCAGAAGACGCTGCAGACCTTGGGGGACGGAGATTGGAGCTCTGTACAGAATGGGTGTTAGTCAAGAAGGTGGAGCAGGAGGACGTGTTCTCATCTTTTCCTGGGAGAACACCAAAACTGCAACTAGCTGCTGAACAACCACCCACGGGAGGATGTTGGAACCCACCACCACCAACAACAAAAAATACCCCATGTCCAGGGACAAAGGAGAAGCCACAACAAGATGGTAAGAGTCAAAATCAAACCCCAAACCCAGCAGAGGACTAGTAAACGTGCGCGAAAAGCTGACTGAGTCTGTGGGCCGGAGACGGCCCACAGGCTTCAGCTTTGGCTCTGGCCTCGGGAAAGCAAACGGGAGGTTGTGGGCACATGGCTGGGGTGTTGCAGGATAGAGAGAAGGCACCCGGCTCTCTGCAGAAGAAGGAGTGAGAAGCGAGGACCAGGCTTACCCCAAGGAGGTCTGAGAAAGCCTCGGAATCTCCAGCGGAGCTGCAGGAAGGGACTTCTCTCCAGAAATTAAATCGGTAACAATTAGAGGAGGTGACCTACCTATTATCTGAAGACAGCTACAGAGACTTCAAGACTTCAAAGAAGAAGATTCTACCCAGCAAGAGAAATAGTCAACGAAATGAAAAAGCAAGTTACAAAATGGGAGAAAATATTTGTGAATCATGTGTCTGATAAGGGGTTAATATCATATATATATATATATCCCATAAAACTAAATAACCCAAAACCAAGCAATCTGATTAAAAATGAGGAGAGGAACTGAACAGATACATTTCCAAAGAAGACATACAAATGGTCAATAGATACATGAAAACATGCTCAACATCACTAATCAGGAAAATGCAAGTTAAAACCACAGTGAAAGTTGAAACCACAATAGCTCACATTTCTTAGAAAGGCTATTATGCTAGAAGCAAAAAATGATAAATGCTGGGGTGGATGCAGAGAAAAGGGAACCCTTGTGCACAATTGGTGGGAATGTAGATTAGTATAGCAACTATGGAAAGCAGTATTGAGGTTCCTTGAAAAATTAAACTAGAGTCACTATATGATCCCAAAATATCAGAGTATATATCCTGGGTGTATATCCAAAGGAAATGAAATCAGGATCTGCAGTCTAGGTTCATCAGAGCAATTTTCGAAATAGACAAGATACGGAAATAACCCAAGTGCTTTTCTATAAATGAGTGAATAAAGATGTGGTATATATATGTAGAGGCAGACTCTATGAGGAAGAAGTAACCCCTGTCATTTGTGTCATTATGGACTTCAAGAGCACTATGATAAGTGAAACAAGGGGGAAAAACTACTGAATGGTATCACCTATATGTGGCATCTGAACAACCGAATTCACAAAACAGAGCAGAATGGTAGTTTCCAAGGAGATGGAAACTAGGAGGTGGTGGAAATTGGAATATGTTGGTCAAAAGGCACAGACTTATAGTTACGAAATGAGTAAGTTCTGGGGACTATTGTACAGCATGATGACTATAGTTAATAAGGCTGTACTATATACTTGAAAGTGGCTAAGAGAGTAGATGGTAAATGTTATCATCACAAAAAACAAATGGTAATTATGTCAGGGGATTGAGATGTTAACTAACAGTATTGTGATGATCATTTCACAATATATGTGTCTCAAATATCATGTTTTTTTACTTAAACTTACAATATTATACAGGTTTTCGCCACTATCCAAAAGTAGAGCATTCCTGTGAAATGTTTTAAAAGCCAAAATCGCATAAAGCAAAGAAGCAATCAGTTACCCTAGGACACATTTTGCTAACGGATGCACAGAATATATCAAGATGAAACACAGATGCTCACAGACAGTCCAAAGCAATGGAGGCTTGATGTTAAGCTGCTGAGATGTCGAGTGTGGTTCGGGGGGAAGGAGCTTGGCAGTGCTGCTCTTAAGGCTCATGGTGCATGCTGCCTCTATAACGGTTTCTTGCAAAACAAATGCTATTTTTCATAAAAGTAAAAATGCTCTTTGAATTTCTTTCAGTTAGTGAAAACAGGTAGGTCTTTTATAAAAGCAAAGTGGCAGAAAGCAGACTTTCACAAAGCAAAGGAAGTTTGTATGTCAATTGTATCTCAATATAACTGGAAAAAGATAAATGCACTACTACACATAAATGCAAAAAGGAACTGTTTGAGGCAAAATGATTTTGCCTCAATAGTTGTTAAGTCAACTTCTAAGATCAGAAAATAAAGTTTAGAAAATAGAGCCAATATGGACACTGGGCTTGCTTCTCTGTGACTCTGTTGAAAAAATGCAATGATTACCAAAACCTAGCATTTCCCCCAAGAGATTTCTACCATCTATTTTTGTAACATTTACAGCACTCCATTATATGACAGTGAAAGTCACTCAGTTGTGTCTGACTCTTTGTGAACCCATGGACTCTACAGTCCATGGGATTCTCCAGGCCAGAATACTGGAGTGGGTTGCCATTCCCTTCTCCAGGGGATCTTCCCAACCCAGGGGTTGAACCCAGGTTTCCTGTGTTGCAGGCGGATCCTTTACCATCTGAGCCACCAGGGAATTATATGAAAAGTAAATGTGCTACAAAATAATTTTGGGTGTTCTTTGATCAAAAAGTGTAGGTAGGTCTGTGCATGTTTTTGAGGATTGTTATTTCCATTGTGGATGGTGACTGCAGTCATGAAATTAAAAGGTGCTTGCTCCTTGGAAGAAAAGCAATGACAAACCTAGACAGTATATTGAAAAGCAGAGACATTACTTTGCCTATAAAGGTCTGTATAGTCAAAGCTATGGTTTTTCCAGTGGTCATGTATGGATGTGAGAGCTGGACAATAAAAAAGGCTGAGCACCGAATAATGTGGGTGCCTTTGAACTGTGGGTGCTGAAGAAGACTCTTGAGAGTCCCTTGGACCACAAGGAGATCCAACCAGTCCATCCTAAAGGAAATCACCCCTGAATATTCACTGGAAGGACTGATGCTGAAGCTGAAACTCCAGCACTTTGGCTACCTGATGCGAAGAGCCAACTCACTGGAAAAAATGAGAAGAGTGACAGAGGATGAGATAGTTGGATGGCATCGCCACCTCAATGAACATGAGTTTGAGCAAACTCCGAGAGATGAAGGACAGTGAAGCCTGGTGTGCTGCAGTCCATGGGGTTACAAAGAGTCAGACGTGACTGAGCGACTGAAAACAAATTTCCATGGTAATAATTTCCTGTTAATTGAATGAAAAATTAATCATAATTTTGTGAATATATGAGAAAATAGATGAACTGCCTTTAGGAAAAAAATTTACTTCTTGATTCACATGAAACAATCTGTAAAATTTGCCCTCATATTCAACCAGATTTATATGTTGTTCACCATGTTTGCCATATTGAAAATCATCCTCACAAAACTTTTCCTAGCTTTTCTGGCATAAAGTTATTATTCTTTTTTAATTTATTTATTTGTTTTTTTGGTTACACTGTGTGGCTCATAGGATCTTAATTCACTGACCAGGAATCAGATCCATGCCATCGGCAGCTAAAGCGCTTGAGTCCTAACCACTGGACCACCAGGGGAGTCCCCTGAAATTTTAGACTCATCAGCCCAATACTCCAGCTTTTCTTCAGATCAAATAAAAAACTCATCAGTCTTAAATAAAATGAGTAGACTTTGGATTAAAAAAAATAAAAACAACAGAAAGCCCAAACTATTATCCATTCTGAGTAGTACTACATGATGTGTAATGGTATGAAAATACCAAACTAAAGAGTAACTAAAAATATCAAAGGAAGTCTCCAGTCATCCAGGTATCATAATCTTCCATCCATCTCATTAGTAGATGCATTGTCAATAAATTTTCATTTGAGCATAATTTTTTTCTAAGTTTGCCATTATGTGTGCTTTGATCAATTATTTATTAAAAATAATTGCATTGTAAATTCAAGCTTGAAAAATATTTCACATTTAGAGCCTGATGTTAGGAAAATGTTATAAGTTAAAATTTTAATTTATATACTTAAAAATGATCTTCGAAGAATTAAGTACTAGCAGTAATAAATATTATATTACTAGCAACAAATTTAACCTAAATTCAGTTAGTTTCTTTTTTCATTCTTTAATTGAGTAAATCATTTTTTAGTATCTCCAATGCACATTGGGATAATTGTTTTAGGAACTACAAAAATGAATCACCTTCTGCTTGCAGGCTAATAAATGAACTAACTAAAAATATTTATTTATGTAAATAAATAAATATTAAAGATACGAATGTTAAGAGCCATAACAAAAGTAGTGATATATTCTATTAATTAGACAAAATAATATCGATATACCATGGTATCTAGGTAATTAGAATTTTCTGAACACTGAACTCACATTGAAAAACTGTGAAATCATATCATCAAGAGAGTGCAATCTATGCCTTAACAGATCTCTGAAAAGCAGGGCATTGAATTTCTTGTTTGAACCTCTCAGCACTTAGATCTCTGTATGTATCTTGTGCATGATGGAAATCCAAAATATGAGTGATGGACAGATGGGCATAGAGGCAATTACTAAGGCAAGAATATAGATAGTACAACCTCTGTTGATCTAATGAGAAGAGATTTCCCATGTTTTTACCCCATTAAAAATTTACTAAATCATATTTTGCCCTTGGACTATAGGAGATTAAATCCTTGTCTTGATTTTCCCAAGCTGCTGAGTTAAAAGAGGCCATATTCTCACAGTAGAAAAAACAATTCATTTGACCTTCAGGAACTTGTCTAAGTATGAATAAGTATGTCTAGCTTCCATTATAGTGAAATTACATTTAGAAAATTTTTTTCAAACTGCCTTATAACTTATAAAAATCATGTTTGATAGCCAATGTTAATACTTTACTCTGATAGTACACAGTTTCAAATTGCAGAACCTAATCTTTTTAAAGTGGCCCAGCAGTTTAAGCCTGTGGTTGCAATCCTGAAGATAGATTTAGTTGTGATTGGGATTCATTGTCGTTCAGCCAGAAGGTTGTCATCAAAGCAGACTGACGCTGGGGACCTTGACTGGGCTCTCAGGCGCTTGCTTCATGTGTCTGCAGAACCTCTCTGTGACCCATCAGCATCTGCCTTGATGGACTCTAGAAGGAGAGTGAGAAAGACCTTGGCTCATGTAAAGAAAGGTGCCCCTTTGAAGTCAATTTGTAAAGTAACCTCAATAGGACGAATAAATCAGGCCCAACTCTGGATCCTCAAACTACTACCTAGATGCAACAAGCCATTGCATGCTACAATATACAACTCTTACCAAGTTTCACTGATATTTTATAAGAGAAAGCTAAATACTCGGGTTTTTAGAAGGGTATGTGCATACGATTAAATGAACACATACATATAAACCATTTAGAACAACATTTAGAGCAGTGCTTGCCCATGTAAGCACTCAATAAACGTGACTCTTACCAGTAGCTGAGTACACTTAAGAAAGGTCACTTAGCGAAATGAATGCTTTTTATTTTGGTTCTCATATTTGGTTAGTTCATATTTAGTCTCAAATTTAAGTGAAAAATGTATAATTTTCATAAATTGAAAACAATTATGTAACTATGATAATTGTATAATAATTCCTTATTTTATATACCTTGTATTTTAATATTTCTTACATTTATTTCACACCTATAATAACTTTGTTAGGTGGCCAAGGAAAATCCTATTATAGCCTCTTATTACAGAACAAGAACTAATGTCTTAGAGAAGTTAAGTTTCCAAGCATACACAGATGTTTAACTCCTATGGGAACCGGCTAAGAAGAGAATATACTTTTGCCAGTGACAAGCCTAGCGATCTCGCCACCACCTATGTGACCTTGTAGTGGGCAGCAAAGCTGGGATTCTGTTTGTTTGTTGCTTTGTTTATAAGTGAAGAAGCAAAGTGGCATACTTAAAAATGCTTTCTGGGTAAAAAATCTGGGATTGACTATTCTCTCTGCTGCTCTGATAAGAACTACTATCACTTACTAAGTACCTCCCATATATCAAGCCATTTATGGGAATTTTAGTTAATTTTCAGAACAATTCTACAGAGTTGGTGCTGCTCCTCTCATTGTATAGATGGGGGTACAGAACTGAAGCTCAAAAAAAAAAAGGCACTTTATAAAGTCAAGCGGCCAGTGTGGCCGGGATCACAGGCTGGCCCTCTGCACTTCCTTGTTCTGATTTCTGTCAAATGGTGTGCTGATGCTCATACAATGACCCTCTCTCATGGAACCTTGGTTTCTTCACTTGTAAAATAGTGATTACACTGCTTTGCATGATTTTTGTGAGGTCTAAATAGACATACAACTGAGTCTGTTAATATTAATAAGAGGAATTCTTTAAAAATGGGTCGCTCTTATATTAGCCAGCTCTATCACTGCTTTTCTTGTGCATTGTCTTACTATTTAAATAAACTATATACCATTTTGTGTTTTAAAAAAACTTCACTTTTGGCTAAATCTTGCAGCAAGCACCAATCTGGTATTCATTTTATACTGGAGTGATAAAGGTGGGATCTTTTTTGATGCTATTCTACATTTAATACCAGCTGTGAGCAAAACTGATGTGCAATACAAGATTTTAGTTATCTATTTCCCTTAAGAAAGTCTCCTTAGGTGTAATCTTACCTATATAAGAAGCACATATTTTCAGAAAATGTTTTGAAAATAAACAATTTCCTCACTAAATTCTATAACTTATATATTACTTTCTTTGGCAGACTGCCGTTAAGCTTGAAGCTCTCATATTCTGTAGAACTTTGTGCAGTCAGAGCTCAGTTCCTAAGTTAACACACTTTTATCTGATAAATTATAAGCATGGAAGAAAAGCCCATAGAGTTTTACATATCTGTACAAATCTGAGAATCATCTTTTTGGACTTCAGAAAATGGAATAAAAGGTTCAATTTCAAATAAGAAAAAAATTGAAAGTGACTAGGCATTTGCTCGCTTCTTAATTTTATATCAGTTAACTTTAATGAGGCCACATTTCCATGTTCTCTCTCTTAAAAAACCCACTGACTTCTTTAAATCTTTCAAAATTTGTTATTTATATATTTTTCTATGTTTGTAAATGCAAATGTGGCCTGTTTTTAATTAATATTGACAGTTCAAATAAAATATTCATTGCAGACTACTAGAAAACATGTTGAATGTACACAAGGCAACATTTAGTATTCAACCCCAGTTTCTATAACAGGCGTATGAAGACATGCCTTGTACTTCTCTCCCCAAACTACTACATGTGTATTTATACATAAGTTTGCTCCATTGTCACTTAAATAAATCATGTGTTGTAAAGCATGTTTAGCTTAAAACTATGAATTGCATCTTCTATTCTGACACTCAATGGAAAATTAGAACTGAGAAGGGCTTCTCAGATCAGGAAATCCAATAATTTCATTTTACAAGTGAAGTGTCTGAGAAAGAAAAGGGCTAGGTGAGAGTCAAACAGCACATTAAGCTATAAGCTACGACCAGAACCCAGGGTTTTGGGGGTTTCTACGTCACTTCCATAATCAGGCTGCCTCATTTCTGGTAGCAAAATAGCTCATTACCTGCTTATTCCAATCTTCTGTTTGAATAATTTGGCAACCATTTCTATAATAATACAGACACACAATAAATGTTTTAATACAGATGTACATGTAATTGGAGAACATTGTGGTCATTGTGATATTAAAATCTGGTTATACTAAAAACACTCTCATTGTAGAGTTACAGAAATGTTTCCCTGCAAATATTGCATTCAGAATGATGCTTCTGGAATGCTGGTGAAAATAATACAGTAGGTAATTTCAAAGGCTCACTCTTCTACAGAAACACCAAAAACTGAGCAGAAGCTATTAAAATCAACTTAGAAGGCTGGAAAGTAATTAATGGTTAACAGCAATCAAATAAATGCCAAATCAAGAAAGCTTTACAGCATTTTTACTTGCCATACCCCACCCGCTCCCCGTCTTAGAGGTGGTCTTGGGACTTGGACAACCTACGTTCCAAGTGTGGGCCATGATTCCTGGCCCAGGGGGATCAACAGAATTATGAAGAATTACGTTTGCCTGTTTTGACTTGCTTGGGGGCTGTCTAAAGGACTGAGACAGGCACTTGCTTTGTTTTATTTAACTAGGAACACTCTCAGAGCAGAAAAGTTGTTATGCAGAGGATATTCGTTGTAACACTGTAAGGCAAATGAATAACTAGCTATTTGAGAAAATAGAGTACAGATGTAGCAAAGAACAGAGATGTTCTGGGGAAGTGTGGAAGAAAAAGTTGGGGAGAGAGTTCTGATGGGGAATTAGGGCTCTGAAATGCACTGTCATACACCAGACATTTAGAAAACCACGTATAAGTCCACGGCAGGAAGAGCGAGAAGACCCGACGCTTTCCCTAAGTTCCAGGCTTAGCACAAGCCGAAAGCGAAGGTTGTGGCAGAATCATAAAGGACCTGGCTAAGCTCTGAAAGCATCACTGACTCAGTGGACATGAGTCTGAGCAAGCTCCAGGAGTTGGTGAAGCACAGGGAAGCCTGGCGTGCTGCAGTTCATGGGGTCACAAAGAGTCGGACACGACTGAGCGACTGAGCAACGACAAAGCTTTGAAAGCGTATCCCCAGCACAGAGCCAGTCTGCAAAGAGTGGCTGGAATCTCTGCCTTCCTCCCGCCCTCCTTCCCTGCCTCTTTCCCTCTCTCCCTGCCTTCCTTCCTCCCCATGTATAGTAGATTCAGCAGTTCACTCACCTTTCAGATTATGGTGGACTCTCCTCCACATGGCTATGCTCTAATGCCTTTATGTCACCGTGGTAGAAAGTGGATGACGAAAAAGGATGAAAATAGCCATGTGCGAGATTTTTGTGGGAAAGACTTGGAAGCAGTACTTATTCTCACATTTCATTGGCTGGGACTAATAATAATGCTTGAAGGCATCTGGGGTATGGAGTCTCTTGGTACTCAAGAAAAAGGGGTGATAATTTTGATGAGTATGTAACTGTCTTTCCATAGTGACAATTTGGTTATTTTAATTAATAATTTTAGTCATTTGTGTTTAATATGGTTATTGATGTATTTGGCTTCATTTCTCTTGGCATCCCCTGGAGAAGGGAATGGCTGCCCACTCCATTGTTCTTGCCTGGAGAGAATTCCAGGGACAGAGCTGGTGGGCTACAGTCCATTGTGTTGCAAAGGGTCAGACACGACTGAGCAACCAACACTTAAATCATAGTCCTTTGTATATCTAATGATATTAAATATTATCCTTTCTGTCGTCAAACAGTATTATGACTACAGAATGCTTTAAATCTGGTTACTCCCCTCTCATATATAATTGTTGTCCAGAATTTTTATCTTTTATTTTCACGATCTGTGCTTAATCACTCACCTTAATCTCCTTCTCTTTGTGACCCCATGGCCTGTAGCCCACAAGGCTCTTTTGTCCCTGAGGATTCTCTGGGCAAGAATACTGGAGTGGGCTGCCATGCCCTCCTCCAGAGGGTCTTCCCACCCCAGGGATCAAACCCAGGTCTCCTGCACTGCAGGCAGATTCTTTACTGTCTGAGCCACCAGGGAACCCTTTTCAAGATAATTTTCTTTATTTCTCAGGTAAACATTTTTTAAACATTGGTGCACATTTTAAACAATTTTTTTGCGCATCATTTCCCCCTTCAGACTTTCCCACTGGGAACTCTCTCGCCTTTCTAGAGCTGGCATTTTAGAATTTCCTTCAGTGGGCAGGACTCTACCATGGACACTTCTCTACTCACATTATGCTGATTTTCCACTCACCCACCACTGTCCATTCTCTTATACTTTAGCATATGCTGTTTTATTTCTTAAGATATTTCTTAAGAATATTCTTCTTTCCTCTGATTATCTAAATCTTAAATTATGCAAAGTTCAACTCAGGTTCAGGTCAAATATGAGGTAGTGATGAGCCTGGATATGGGAGGGACTCAAGACTATTTGCCAGGAAAGTGTTTCCAATGACAGACATGTTCTTGTTGCTGTTTAGTTGCTAAGTCAAGTCCAGCTGTTTGTGACCCCATGGTCAATAGCCTGCCAGGCTCCTCTCTCCATAGAATTTCTCAGTGAAGAATATTAGAGTGGGTTGTCAGTTTCTTCTCCAGAGGATCTTCCTAACCCAGGGATAAGCATGTGCTGACATAGCAAATATCATCTCTACAATCATTTTCAGCAAAAACAAGGAAATATTTATTCAGTTCAGTTGCTCAGTAATGTCCGACTCTTTGCAACCCCATGGACTTCAGCACACCAGGCTTCCCTGTCCATCACCGACTCCCAGAGCCTGCTCAAACTCATATCCATTGAGTCAGTGATGCCATCCAACCATCTCAATCTCTGTCATCCCCTTCTCCTCCTGCCTTCAATCTTTCCCAGCATTAGGGTCTTTTCCAATGAGTCAGTTCTTCACATCAGGTGGCCAAAGTATTAGAGTTTCAGCTTCAGCATCAGTCCTTCCAATGAATATATTCAGGACTGATTTCCTTTAGGATGGACTGTTTGGATCTCCTTGCAGTCCAAGAGACTCTCAAGAGTCTTCTCCAACACCACAGTTCAAAAGCATCAATTCTTCAGCGCTCAGCTTTCTTCATAGTCCAGCTCTCACATCCATACATGACTACTGGAAAAACCATAGCCTTGACTAGATGGACCTTTGTTGGCAAAGTAATGTCTCTGTTTTTTAATATGCTGTCTGGGTTGGTCATAGCTGTTCTTCCAAGGAGCAAGCGTCTTTTGGTTTCATGGCTGCAGTTACCATCTGCAGTGATTTTGGAGTTGAAGATAATAAATTCTGTCACTGTTTCCATTGTTTCTCCATCTATTTGCCATGGAGTGATGGCATTGGATGCCATGATCTTAATTTTTTGAATCTTGAGTTTTAAGCCAGCTTTTTCTCTCTCCTCTTTCACTTTCATCAAGGAGCTCTTTAGTTCCTCTTCACTTTCTGCCATTAAATATTTATTAGACTAATATATTTAGAACACAACATTGCAGTAGGTGATAGGAAACAAAGAGGCCTTTCTTCCAGAGTATTTCAATACACATGGAGAGACAGAAGATCAGGTGTATTGTTAGCGATTTTCTTTGTGCTGAAGACCTATAACAGATGGTAAGTGGTATAGAAGTTGAAAATAAGGAATCACAGTGGGGTTTGAGAGAGGTCATTATAGAAGATTGCAGGAGTTGGGGACCTATGAAAAATATGGAAAATAATTTAAGATGTGGAAATCACACAATTGAAGTTGTTTCTGTATGGCATGTCCAGGAAATAATGAATCAACTAAAAAAGACTGTGTAGGGAAGTAGCAAGACACAAGGTTGGAAGGAAAAATAGGAAATGTGCTTTTAGAAGAATTTTAGGCAAAGTAATTAGAGTAAGCTTTATTATCAAGGAAGTGGAGAAACATTGATGACTTTGGATTAAAGAGATCAAGGTGAATAATATATTTTGCAGCAAGAGAAATACAAGATTAATATGTAGGATGGGTTGGAATGCGTAAAGCTGAGGTACAAAGGAAAAATGGTAACAAATGTAGAAGAGATGTTGAAAGTCTGTAAGAAGACTGTGGCATTGGAAATGGTTGGGGGAACTTTAAACTAAAAAAATTCAATAAAGCAAGTAATTAATGTATGGAAGGAATAAAATGAAAGAGTCAAACATGACTCCCAGCTATTACTGAGAGAATGGAAGCATAATAGTGAAACAGACTAATGTTGCATCTTTTGGGGGAAATGCTAATATTATACAATATCATGATATTGTCTTAAGATATGTTGAATTTAAGGCAACATAGGTAATCCAAGATACCCTGTTGCTGTTGTTCATATGCTAAGTTGTGTCTGACTCTTTGCCACCTCACGGACTGCAGCATGCCAAGTTTCCCTGTCCTTCACTGTCTCCTAGAGTTTGCTCAAACTCTGTGAGGCGAGCAGAAGTAATGCCATGGCAGGCAGCTTAGATTAGGAGTAGGCCTTCCTACTTCTGGGTGGTAAGATTATCAGGCCACCTGGATACAACCAATCAGCTTAACACTGACTGCTGTTTGCCAATTAGGAATGGGGCGGAAACCCCTAGGAAAGTCCCACACGCGCGAAAGCTTTGAGTGTGTTTGACCAATGAAATTGCTTTGCAAACTTATAACCAATCCGCTTAAACCAACTACCAATGTTGTGTGCTCACCTTATACATTTGTGTAAGAGCTTAGGCTCGGGGCTCTCTCTGACCCCGCACCACTGTGTTGAATGTGGCAGGAGCCTTGACTCGAGTCAGCAATAAACTCCCCTTTTTGCGAGTTGCATTGTCTTGGAGGCCTTCTCTCTTCCCGCTCAGGGATTCAGACATCGGGCATAACACTCATATCCATTGAGTCAGTGATGCCATCCAGCCATCTCATCCTCTATCGTCCCCTTCTCTTCTTGCTCTCAATCTTTCCCAGCATCAGGGTCTTATCTAATGAGTTAGCTCTTTGCAGCAGGTGGCCAAAGTATTGAAGCTTCAGCTTCAGCATCTGTCCTTCCAATGAATATTCAGGACTGATTTATTTTAGGATGGACTGGTTGGATCTCCTCGCCATCCAACGGATTCTCAAGAGTCTTCTCAAGCAACACAGTTCAAAAGCATCAATTCTTTGACACTCAATCTCCTTAATGGTCCAAATCTCACATCCACACATGACTACTGGAAAGAAACATAGCTTTGATTATATGGACCTTTGTTGACAAAGTGATGTCTCTGCTTTTTAATATGCTGTCTATATTTATCATAGCTTTTCTTCCAAGGAGCAAGAGTCTTTTAATTTATGGCTGCAGTCACCATCCGCAGTGATTTTGGAACCCAAGAAAATGAACTCTGTCACTGTTCCCACTTTTTTCCCATCTATTTGCCATGAAGTGATGGGGATGGATGCCATGATCTTTGTTCTTTGAATGTTGGGTTTTAAACCAGCTTTTTGCACTTCTTTCACCCTCATCAAGAGGTTCTTTAGTTCCTCTTCATTTTCTTCCATTAAAGTAGTATCAGCTTAATATCTGAGGTTGCTAATATTTTTCCTGGCAGACTTGATTCCAGCCTGTGGTTCATCCAGCCTGGCATTTTGCATGATGTACTCAGCATAGAAGTTAAATAAGCAGGGTAACAATATACAGCCTTGAGGTAGTCCTTTCCAAATTTTGAAGATACTGTGAATAGCAAATAATTAAAGACATTAGGCTAATAATAATAGAGAAGTTAGAGTGGAGGGCCTCCCTGGTGGCTCAGCTGGTTTGATCCTGGGTTGGGAAGATCCCCTGGAAAAGGGAATGGCTACTCCCTCCAGTATTCTGGTCTGGATAATTCCATGGACTGTGTAGTCCAAGGGGTCACAAAGAGGTGGACACAACTGAGTGACTTTCACTTTCATTAGAGCTGGAGTTATATGGATAATCCATGAAGATGTTAGAGCCAATTTTTCCTTAATTTATTTTTAACTGGAGGATAATTGCTTTACAATGTTTTGTTGGCTTCTGCCATGCAACCACGTGAACTGACCCTAAGTATGCACACACGGCCTCCCTCTTGATCTTCCCTCCCACGTCACCTCCCCCCCGCCCCATCCTTCTAGGTTGTCACAGAGTACCACCCCTCCAGGTTGTCCCTGTGTTAAACAGTAACTATCTATTTTCAACATGGTAATATATATATTTCAATGCTCTTCTCCCAATTCATGCCACCCTCTCCTTCCCCTGCTGTGTCCACAGTCTGTTCTCTACATCTGTGTCTCTGTTCCTGCCCTGCAAATAGGTTCATTAGTACCATTTTTCTAGATTCCATATATATATATGTGTGTGTGTGTTAATATACAATATTTGTTTTTCTCTACTTCCCTCTTTATAGCCAGCTCTATGTTCATCTGCCTCACTGGAACTGACTCAAATGCATTCCTTTTTATGAGAGCTGAAGTTTTCAAGTGCATAAAAACACCAAAGGGCTGGTGGGTGTGTAGGAAGAACAAAAATATTAAAAGCCCAGGTACTTAACCTTTAGGAAATAAATCAGTAAAAGAAAAGGGAAAATCTTTCACTTACAAATAATTAATGCTGCTGGGAAAAGTATATCACTTTTAATAGAAGCTAGTTTGTGTACTGGGAAAACATGACTTACAATTTCTTCCCCTAAACTTTGATCCCATTTCTAAAAGGGAGGCTTTTCTCTTGATTTTAACAGTGCAGAACCTATAACACAAGGAAATTTCTAAAATGTTAGATCTTAAAACAAGGTCTTCAGTTCTTCAATACATTTTTTTTTTTCTAGTCTTGTTTCATAACCACGTTGCATTCAATTTCCCTATTTTTCATGGAAAGGAGAAACATGAGCTGGAGCTGAAAAATGCATTTTATATAATCCAATTGATTTTATTTATTTATTTTTAATCCAATTGATTTTAAACTCTGCCACTTGACAGGCAGTGAGAATCCCCTACCAGCACTGCTATGGAGTTCTCTAATTTGTTTTTTGTGGCTTCCTGCTGCAAGCAGTTTGTCACCTAAAAGTCTAATAGAACTTTCACATATTGAAATGAGAGATGGAGGCAGCCTTGTAGATCATCATGGTTATGGGAAGACAGAGTTGTAGACAGGGATTTATAAAATTTTAAATTGATACTACATTTGACCTTAGACAAAAAGTCAAAAATGAACAACTAGGTACTATACTCACATAAGAGGAAATATTTCATCAGTAAACAATAAATCTGTTCTTTAAATGCCACTTTTAACAGACCCATGTAATGCTTGAAGCCAGATATCAGTCAGATTTAAGGTCATTGTCAGACAGCAAAAAATAATTCAATATTCAGATATCCTGAAATATATAGTCATTAAACATGAAATTCATTGATTTTTTTAGCAATTAAGTAATTACATATCTATATTAGTATAGCTATAGGAAAATTGGGAACTTATAAAAATACAAACATTCCACTGTTTTAAATCTTTGCAAACAATTGCTAGCCAGTCAAAACGTCATCAGTCATAACCTCTATCATCCCCAAGTTAAGAAGAACGTGTGCTTGCACAGCCACATGCAGGCCAGGCACTGGGGCCCTGTGATCATCACCCTGAACTTTGGAAGACTGAGTAATCTAGTGGATTTAAAAAACCCTGAAAGCCTACATTGCGATCCTGGCTCCAGGAGGAATTACAACCTGGGGAAGGTGTGACCCTTAGTTTCCAAGGCTATAGTATAGTATAATATAATATAACCTACCTGCAAGCTGGTCATGAAGATTAAAAAGAGATAAGCATGCAAGCTGTCTTGGATCAAGTAGGGCCAATAGAGTTCCTTTTACTCTTAAGCTTTACGAGTTTATCAAATCTAAACAACAGTGGGCTCACGTGAGCATATAGAATCATACAGTGAGACAATGCGATTATCCTCACACATGTGTTTGAATGGTAGGCATACCAACAGTCCAGTCCAGTATTCCTGTCTGGAAAATTCCATGGACAGAAAGAAGAGCCTGGTGGGCTACAGTCCAAGGGGTTGCAAAGAGTCTGACATGATTGAGCACCCCACACAGACATCTTATATACATGAAAAATATGGTCTTTTCTAGAAGTGGTGAGAAAAGTTTATCAATGACACTAACATTTTTGGTAGAACTGGGTTATGCAACAAGTCTGCCCATGTGGTCATTCTGAGGAAGCCTGCAAAGGACTGGATGAGGAATGTGAAAATCAAACCTTGCCCTAGTCCCCTTGGGCAGCCACACAAAATACCGCACATTGGGTGGTATAAACAAAAAAAAAATTTTTTATTTTCTCACAGTTCTGGAGGATAGAAAGTTCAAATCAAGGTGTTGATTTATTTGATTTCTGGTGAGAACTCTCTTCCTGGCTTGCAGGCAGCTGTCTGCAAAAATAGACGGTCAGTTATTTCCAGCTCTCACTCCTCTGCCACCAGGTGCCGGCCCATAGCATGCGCCGGGCAGCCTTGCTCGCTGCATTCTCTGGGGCTTAACGGTGCAGCCTGTCTTTCCCGGCCGAGTGAGAGAGGGCAGGACGCAGCGCTCTTGCACGCTCCAGCGTCTTGCTTGGGTGTCCTGTGCTGCTCCCCTGCCAGGAGAAAAGCGTGTTCCAAGAAGCCGCTGGTCAGAAGATGAGATACGAGAGCGCGTCTGAGCCACAGCATAGCCCAGAGTAGAGCTCTCCTAGCTCCACAGCAGACCCATGAGAAAGAAGAGAAGATTCCTTTCTGGGAATTTTGCTTCCTCAGTGGTATTGCAGAAATGGCAGACTAGTGCATTATGGGTGTAGGTAGATATGAGTATGTAGGTAGATATGAATATTCATATTCATATGAATATGAATGGTATGTATATGAATATACATACTTAATTAAATAACTGTACTTATTAAATAACCAATTACATTATGGTGGCAATGAAAACAAGAGATAGTGGACCCTGAAAAAAATTTGCCAAATCAGTGAATAAGTAATGAAATTGTCAAACTTAGAATCTAACAAAACATACCAAGTATCCTGAATATGATGAAACTCAAACTACTCTTGGTTTCTTGATCGTGCAACTATTCAATAAACATTTGTTCAACAGAAAAGGATGTGGCAAATTTATAAAATTGAAAAACTACTAGGATTCCCAGGTGACACTAGTGGTAAAGAACCCTCCTGCCAAAGCAGGAGACTTACAAGACACACAGGTTCGATCCCTGGGTTGAGAAGATCTCCTGGAGGAAGGCATGGTAACCCACTCCAGTATTCTTACCTGTGGAATCCCATGCACAGAGGAACCTGGCAGGCTAAGGCCATAGGGTCGCAAAGAGTTGGACACAACTGAAGCAACTTGGCATGCACACACACACCCAAACAGTGAAGTTAATAGTCTGTCTAAATTCCTACTTCATTTTAACTTGTATCACATAAGACAAATTAGAGTTAGACACATTGAAAGTTAAAAAAAAAAAACTTCCCATAGCAAAATCACAAACTACTGTAGAGTTGGGTAATTTTTCACCTCATTTGTAGCCCTTTCTTTGACTAAAGCCATATGGTATATACATATTTAGGACCCTGATTGGTGAAATAATAGGTTGCTGTTGATTGGATAAATGCTTGAAACACATCTGGGCTCATGAATCTGTACCTGTTAACAATTTATTTTCTGATTCTACAAGTAGGATAAGTTCTTCTCCTCTTGTGCTTACACATGACAACTAATTTTTAAACCTTCTTATTAAATGTTTAGCATGTTGATATATCTAATTGACATTAAAGAAGGAGAAAGATTTGGATATAAGCATAGAAGCTCGACATGGGCACACATAGCACAGTGATGGACAGCTCTACTCCTGAATGGTTTGCATGAAACAAAACATGATATCAAGAAAAAAAGCTGTTGAGTCCTGCCCTAAGGTCACAGGTGCAAGGTCTTGGTGCAAGGCCACAGAAGTGGAGCCCAGAAATAAGGTCATCTCCGGAACTGACTGACTGCCTTGGTTCAGTTCAGTTTGGTTCAGTCACTCAGTTGTGTCCAGCTCTTTGAGGCCCCATGGACTGCAGCATGCCAGGTTTCCCTGTCCATCACCAATTCCCGGAGTTTACTCAAACTCCTGTCCATCGAGTCAGTGATGCCACCCAACCATCTCATCACCCTGTCATCCCCTTCTCCCGCCTTCAATCTTTCCCAGCATCAGGGCCTTTTCCAATGAGTCAGTTCTTCACATCAGGTGGCCAAAGTATTGGAGTTTCAGCTTCAGCATCAGTCCTTCCAATGAATATTCAGAACTGATTTCTTTTAGGATGGACTGGTTGGATCTCCTTTGACCCCCTTGGTAACCATTGCCAACTCCCCCCCACTCTCGCCCCGATCATCACTAGAAGGCTTCCTGACTCAAATTAGGCAAAAATGCCTTCCCTGGTAGTTATCCTATGGCCCCCCAACCAGTCACCTAATGCAACCCTCCCAGCAGGAATTTTCTTTGTCTTGAGGTCTTGGCTATTAACCCATGACAATTGTCAACTTTTCCTGGTCTGTCAGGAGGTCGACATGGTGCCCACATTATCTCTGTTCTTTGTTCTTAGTAAACTCACTCCCTTCTGAAATTCTCTGTCTGGAAACTCTTTTTGAACCTGTACTTGGACTGCCTCGGCAAAAGTGTCTTAATATAAAGAATATAAGATAAGAGCTTGGGGGAACTGAATGATACGGCTGAATTAATCCTGACTGAATTTCTGGTAATGAATGACATTACTCAGTGTCCTCATGTTTAGTACAAAGAAAAATCGCAGAAGTTGGAAAATGAGAGAGCCATGGTCTAATATGGGAAGGATGTGGGCTGATTCTCCAAGTACAGCTAGGAACTGTAAGCATTTTGATTATAAGGCCATTTCATGATTGCCACCCTAGAATTAAAAATTTACAATATCTGGAGATGGGATAAAAATTTTCATTTTAACAAATTTCCAGATGACTTTATGCACTTCATTGTTTGAGAAAAAATAACACTGAATTTGTTTTTTTAACGTGTTTTTCCGGTTGCTTTTTAAAAAGTAGGTTGTTCGATCACCATCACCTGCATGGGGCTTATGGGTAATAGGTAAGGACTTCTGCCATGTCAGTTCAGCTAGCTGCACTCTGCTCTCTCTCTCCAACCCTACTTAGAACATGACCTTTCTAATTTGCAAAAAGAAGAAGTGTTTCTGGTAGCTATCCTTAGCGTTCCAGGAAGTGTAAGCACTGATGAACTAAAGCACATGGTTCTGTGACTTGCTATGCCTTGGTGTGCGTTCAGTTGCTTTATTGAAATGAGCTATGTGACATCACCCTGAGTCATTGTGCATTCAAAATTAGCATAGTTTTAAAGTTATTAAATGTGGTAATTTTGCTATTTGATTTGGAGCCAAAAAAATTAAGTATGGTACAGAATGAATCTCTTAAAAAACGTCATTGGTAAAAAAAGAAGTTTTTTAAAAAGTAACCTGATCTTGAGTTTTTAAAAATTTCTTATAAGGTTTTAGATAAATAGATAAATATAGCTGCTGCTGCTGCTGCTAGGTCGCTCCAGGCGTGTCTGACTCTGTGCGACTCCATGGAATGCAGCCCGCCAGGCTCTTCCACGGGACTCTCGAGGCAAGAATACTGGAGTGGGTTTGTCATTGCTTTCTCCAAGATAAATATAGAGATGATAGTAATACATACATTGTTGCTGTTCAGTCACTGAGTTGTGTCCAGCTCTTTGGCAACACCATGCAAGCTTCTGTGTCCTCCAATATCTCTCAGAGTCTGCTTGAATTCATGTCCATTGAGTCGTTGATGCTATCCAACCATTTCATCTGCTGCCCAGTTCTTCTTTGGCCTTCAATCTTTCCCAGCATCGGGGTCCTTTCCAATGAGTCAGTTTTTTCACATCAGATGGCCAGAGTACTGGAGGTTCAGCTTTAGCATCAGTCCTTCCAATGAACATTCAGAATTGATTTCCTTTAAGAGTGACTGGTTTGATCTCTTTGCTGTCCAAGGGACTCTCAAGAGTCTGCTCCAGCACCATAATTCGAAAGCATCAATTCTTCAGCATTTAGCCTTCTTTATGGTCCAACTCTCACATCTGTAGAGACATATATATATGTGTGTGTGTGTGTGTGTGTGTGTGTGTATGTAATTTCTTTTTCAAATATTGAATTAATGTTGTGAATAAGAGAGAAGGGCTGAGATGCCAACTCAAGCAACACATCCTTTGCTGACTTCCCCATCTCTTAATTTTCTTTTCATTGCTGGTTCTCCTGCAGTGGTTCTTGGAGAGAGCAAAAAAGCTCATGCTCCGAGAAAGCACGAATGAAAAAGATACACCACTGCCTAACAGATGGAGAAGTGTGCTCTAGCATGAGTCTCACACTGAGTCACAGCCATCATGACACCCCGTCCTGGGCTCCCCCCAGCGGCTCTCGCAGATCACACCTGCAGGTTGTCAGCCCAGTTCTCTCCCCTCCCCCAAGAGACATCCTTGCTGAGGGTACCTTTTCTTTCTGTGCAGGGTTTCCCTCTGTGTGCATTTTGACTGTTTCCCGCCTCCTTCCTTTGAGTTTGGCTGTGCTTGTTGTTATCATTACTTCACGAGTGAGTGTACAAACAGTGAGCTACCTCTTCAAAGTTTCCTAGATATCTTGGGTACTCCAGCCTCAGGAGGAGACTATTTCAGCCACCTGTGACTGTCAAACTGTAAGTCACAACTTGAAGACTGTCAGGCCTGGGTTGGTGATGGGCTTTTTCCTGCTTGCCTGCTCTTCTAGAATGATAGGATGTTGTAATAGAAGCAAATTCTGAATCATACTCAACTTTGGTAGCTTACTGATGTGGAAACTGAAGTTTGGAAAAGGTAAGAGATCTCTTCAAGTGCACAGCATTTTTTGTTTTTTTTTGGGGGGGGGATGGTTTGCCCACACCACATGGCATGTGGGACCTTAGTTCCCTGGCCAGGGATGGAACTCATGCCCTCTGCAGTGGAAGTGGAGTCTTAACCACTGGACCGCCGGGGAAGTCGCTCATAGGGTTAGGTTTATCCTCTGCCTCAGCCACCTCTTTGAAAGAGCATGTGCCCCTTAAACAGAGGTGAGTCATCTCTAGGAAGGCTTCTCTACCACCTCCTCTTCTTTCTTTATGCTTTACCCCAAAGCTGGTTTGATTTCCTTATCGGCTTTGCGGCATCACTATTTTTGCATTTGCATGTTTATAAATATATTTCTCTTAACTATAAGCTCCGTGAGGGCACAGATTCTGGTTCACTTTTGAGTGTTTGTTTGGTGCCTGTGATAGTAGGTGCCCAATAAGTATCTGTTATATAAGTTATTAAACGACTAATGTCTAGACAATGAAAGAACAAATGAGTCAATGAATAAATGCGAAAAGAGCAGTAGCCTGCCCCCCTGTGCCCTCTTACTGAGGACTCACGTCACAGGAATTAATCTCTTTTCCAGTCCTCTCTGTAGCTGAAGGGTATCTGCAAACTTGTGGTTTTTTAAAATCTGGTAAAAAATCCTTTATATCAGGATATACATGAAGAGGAATTTATTTCTGCTTCTAGATCACTGATTCTATCACATTTTCACCCATCCATGCATAAAGATGAAATAACATGGTACTTACCTAAAGATGACTTCAAAGTAGAATTAAGTACATGATCGTGGACTATTTTCAGTAACTTCATCAAGGGGATTTTTGATACTGTGATTTAGACAATACATTTTGTTAGCATTAGAATATTCTTTTCTAAATCAAAATAACAAAATTCATGTCTTCAAATGGTTAAGCCAATGGTAAAACATATTTTACATTTTTATCAATATTGAATAGGTATATATCCTTGTGTGTACTCATATTATTTACATCAGTATTTATTGGGAGTCTGCTTTTGTGCTGGAACTGTACTAGGGCTTAGCAAGTAAAAAAATAATTAAAAAACCCAAATCTAATCTTATTCTCAAAGTGCATACAATTTACTGTTTTTGTATTTGGTCAAGGTGGAAAAGCCCAAATTCCTGTATCTACCAAATATATACTATCTAACCAATTATGTATACATTACATTAAAATCATATGTATAAACACACACTTGTAAATAAACATACCCAAGTAATCTTGATGTCATTCTGATAAATTATGAAATCTTCATTGATAGATTGTTTTAATTTAATATTTCTAGTGCAAATGAGAGACACCACTCATGCTAAAAATTATATTTACCAACTAAAAGATTAGGTGTAAAGAACTATCAGCCCAGATAATTTCAATATTTAAGAAGATTTTATGTCAACTCACCTATAATTTAAACAATCTGAAAACTGATGGAAAATTCAAACTCATTAATAACTGCCACGGAAGTTAATAAAGGGACATCGGTTTCTTTACTCTGTACTCCATGTGAGGCAACACACAGCGTTGGCCTGCATAGATTGTTAGACATCAAAGATGTGGAGCAGTCAGAGCAGATAGTACTTTTTCTTAGAAGTACAGGATTTACTGTGGGCAGTACTTGAAGAAAATGGAAAGCCTGAAGATGGTTTACTGGTGGTAAGACAAGCAACAAACAGCTATGTAGTGCCGTGTGTGTTAGCAATGGTGAACCATATACCATGTTCTGTATCAGCACAGTGTGTTATAAGGGATTCACATGCTTTGAAATCCCCAAGATTTCATCATTTGAAATTTGGTCACAGTTTACAATGGCAACTGAAAATACCTCTGGCTTTCTAATATCAGATGAAAACAACACTTTTGAAAGATATGAACCTTGGAGTAAGCATACCAATCAATGCCTCAGCCCACCCCTAGACTGACATCAGAACTGGCCCTGCAGCTTGCATACCTCATGCCAAGTTAGACAGAAGATGTCTAGAAAGCTAAAATCCACTTCTGATCATCAGGAGCAGATGTTCAGAGTCAGCATGAATCCGTGTGATGCTGGATGTGTGGAAGCAAGATGTCAGGGGGTGGGCTGCTCTGCGGTGCTTCAAACCCAAGGCTGACTCAGGGGCCAAACTGTGGCCAAGTCCTCCCTTTCCTCTCTCTTAATCAGCCTAACACCCTTGTTGCTGACGCTTTTCATCCTGTACACAATGGTGACTAATGCATTCCCTGTGCAACATTACTGGCAAGCAAGTCTAAAGGCATGTGCGTGAGTGCCTGCTAAGTCACTCCCATCGTGTCCGACTCTTTGTGACCCCATGGACCATAGCCCATGAGGCTTCTCTGTCCACGGGATTCTCCAGGTAAGAATACTGGCGTGGATTTTCACGCCCTCCTCCAGGGGATCTTCCTGAGGCCAGGGAAGGAACCCACGTCTCCTGCGGCTCCTGCAGTGCAGGTGAATCCTTTACCACTGAACCACCGGGGAAGATGTTTAAAGGCGCATTGCTTCCCAGCTTCTTAGTTGTTGTGGCAAAAGGGACTTGAGAAAAAATCAGAGAGTGACAACTCACTATAACAAGGGAGTGCTTTGCAAAGAGTACAGAAATAAATATAAATATTTAGTTCAGCATTTTGTTTACTATATTCATACCCTGAATTAAGATGTTCATATTTATATAAACTTTCCATCTCTCCTTCCTGTTGAATGAATATATATTCAAGAAACATAATTGTGCCTATGTCATATATAGTATTGAGAGTATAAGATTATGTAATTGATATTCATATGTCTTATTACCTTGGGATATCAAGATCTTTTATTAAAGAAGGACACAGAACATCAAGGCTAAATTCTGTGGTCTCTGATGTGTCAGTCCTTAGTCTCTCTAAAAATGAAGATGGCTCAAAGATTAGCTAAAAGGCTATATTTACAACACTAAGCAATGTTAGATAATATGGGAAAATTGATAAATCAACTGTACCATGTTTTCCAATACTTCCAGGAGATAAAAACCATCAAAGCAGAGATTTGGTTTTACTCTCAGAAATTCTGATCATATATATCCCAATGGCTGATCCATAACATGGCTCATTCTGTCTGCCTATCTATCTATTCATCCATCTAACCATCCTTCTATTCATCCACACGTCTAAAATTTTTGTTGAACTCTGGAATCTTTTGGCAAGTTAGCATTCATGCTAGTAATGACCAGTAAAGTCATTGATACAGGTTAAACAGTGATACAAAGCCACATAAGTAGATCTATCTATCTATAACATATGATCTATCTATAACATATATCAGTTCAGTTCAGTCGTGTCCGATTCTTTGCGACCCCATGAATCTCGCATGCCAGGCCTCTCTATCCATCACCAACTCCCGGAGTTTACTCAAACTCATGTCCATCGAGTCGGTGATGCCATCCAGCTATCTCATCCTCTGTCGTCCCCTTCTCCTCCTGCCCCCAACCTCTCCCAGCATCAGGGTCTTTTCCAGTGAGTCAACTCTTCGCATGAGGTGGCCAAAGTGTTGGAGTTTCAGCTTCAGCATCAGTCCTTCCAATGAACACCCAGGACTGATCTCCTTTAGGATGGACTGGTTGGATCTCCTTGCAGTCCAAGGGACTCTCAAGAGTCTTCTCCAACACCACAGTTTAAAAGCATCAATTCTTCGGCGCTCAGCTTTCTTCACAGTCCAACTCTCACATCCATACATGACCACTAGAAAAACCATAGCCTTGACTAGACTGATCTTTGTTGGCAAAGTAATGTCTCTGCTTTTTAACATGCTATGTAGGTTGGTCATAACTTTCCTTCCAAGGAGTAAGCGTCTTTTAATTTCATGGCTGCAATCACCATCTGCAGTGATTTGGGAACCCAAAAAACAAAATCTGACACTGTTTCCACTGTTTCCCCATCTATTTCCCATGAAGTGATGGGACCAGATGCCATGATCTTAAGTTTTCTGAATGTTGAGCTTTAAGCCAACTTTTTCACTCTCCTCTTTCACTTTCATCAAGAGGCTTTTTAGTTCCTCTTCACTTTCTGCCATAAGGGTTGTGTCATCTGCATATCTGAGGTTATTGATATTTCTCCCGGCAATCTTGATTCCAGCTTGGGCTTCTTCCAGCCCAGCATTTCTCATGATGTACTCTGCATATAAGTTAAATAAGCAGGGTGACAATATACAGCCTTGACATACACCTTTTCCTATTTGGAACGAGTCTGTTGTTCCATGTCCAGTTCTAACTGTTGCTTCCTGACCTGCATACAGGTTTCTCAAGGGGCAGGTCAGGTGGTCTGGTATTCCCATCTTTATATATCTATGTGGCTTCCCCAGTGGCTCAGATGGTAGAGAATCTGCCTGCAATGTGGGAGACCTTGGTTGGAGCCCGGAGTTGAGAAGATACTCTGGAGAAGGGCATGGAAATCCAGTCCAGTATTCTTCCTTGGAGAATCCCCATGGACAGAGGAGCCTGGTGGGCTACAGTCCCTGGGGATGCAAAGAGTCAGATACGACAGAGCAGCTAAGCATACCACACACATACATCTATATCTATCTCTCTCTATATCTATCTAAATGCTAATTTGTAGGGTTGAGCACCAAAAGTAATTGAAAATTACACTGCTAACTGTGATTACCAGGTATGCTGTGTGGAAAAGTCAGAAAAGTGCTTCCCTAAAGATAAATATAAAATTGGTAAGGTTGTTAAAAACAACCATTTCAGGGCTCTGGAGATTGACAAAGAGTGGATAAAAAATTAAATGTTTCTATTTTAAAAATTTTAGATCTTTGGGTAAGAATACTGGGAGGGTATGGATTTCTTGTACAGAGCTCTCCCATCCTTCCTCCAACTCATAGCTCAGTTGGTGAGAACAATGATATTACCAACCTGATTCTGGATCTAAAACCCAGCAGCATTGCTTCCAAAGAGGGTGGATTTAATTTGGGATGGAAGAGAAAAACTGGTATCATTGTCAGCTAAACGTGACAACCAAGAAGCGATGCAGGGAACGGACTGCTTTGTTAGTCTGAGGCTGCAGTCTCATTTAGGGTGAACGCAACACCACTGGGAATTTAACAGGGATGCTAGGGAAGAGAGAGCCATCGATGAGGTGAATGAGCTCTCCATGTACCCCTGCCTGTCTATGAAACGCGAGCAAAGAGACCAAAGAGAACCCGGCAGGAAATAAAAGCCAAAGGAGACTTGAAAAATAGCTCAATTTGAAATACTCCCCAGCCCTGACTCAAGACAGAGTAGCAGTGGGATACCTTACTGACTCAGGATGTTTAAGTACAACTTTTGCCCAATTCACTGGCTGATTACTAAGCTATGCAGACATCAGGAAAACCACTAAGAAGGCAATCTAAAATTAAAAATAAGAAGCAACTGAGTAGAAACATCAGGAGAAAAACACTACAAGGGAGGTAGGCTCCAAAATTTACAAAACCAAACATGAACTCTAAAATATACATTGGAATTCAGAGACATGTGGAAGATGTCAAGGATATTAATTGATGTACAAATGCTGCTGCTGCTGCTAAGTCGCTTCAGTCGTGTCCAACTCTGTGTGACCCCACAGACATCAGCCCACCAGGCTCTCCCGTCCCTGGGGTTCTCCAGACAAGAACACTGGAGTGGGTTGCCATTTCCTTCTCCAATGCATGAAACTGAAAAGTGAAAGTGAAGTCACGCAGTCATGCCCCAGGTTTTGTGACCCCATGGACTGCAGCCTACCAGGCTCCTCTGTCCATGAGATTTTCCAGGCAAGAGTACTGGAGTGGGGTGCCATTGATGTACAAATGATAGTCTCAAAATGAGAGGGAGGGGAAAAATAGAGGGAAGATTGAAGAAATAATGGCCTAAAATTGATGAAAAACATTGATCAGTAGATCTAGGGAGCTCAACACACTTGTAGTATGATAAACTCAAAAGATCCACACCTAGAAACATCTAATTAAACTCCTGAAAGCCAAACAGAGCCTGAAAGCAAGAAAGAAATTTGACTAATCACATGCAAGGAACAAAAACAAGAAGTTTCACTGACTTCTATTCTGAAAAACTGGATAACAGAAAGCAGTGGGATGATACGTTTTAAATACTAAAAGCAAAAAGAGCTAACCCAAAATGTTAAATTCAGCAAAATTATCCTTTGAAACTAAAGGCATTCCCAATCAGACAAAAACCGAGAGAATTTATGTTCACTGTTAGCAGATCTGTTCCACGAGAACCACTAAAGAAAGTCCTTCCAGCAGATAGGAAATGACTCCTGACAGTAAAGTGAACCTACAGTAAGAAATGAAGGGCATCAGAAATAGTCACAGAAAATATGTGGGCAAATACAGAAGATATGTGTGCATCTGTATCCTGTTTTCTTCACGTCTTTAAAAGCCAAGGCTGTTGAAAACAATAGTTATAACACTGTGATGTTGAATTTAGACCTTATATATGTATGAGAAATATAACAATATCAGACAAAGGATGGGGGGAAAGAAACCACATTGGAGAAGATCTAAGTCAAATTTAAGTCAGGATTAACCTAAAATAGATTGTGATAAGTCTGTTTCCTCATCTGTAATATGTATCATAATTGTACCTCAGATTATGGTGAGGCCTAAATGAGTTTATCTATATAATAGATATATTAGATACCTACATACATATATATGGATATACATATGTTTTTAGAACTTATGTACTTAGAACAATGTCAGACACAAAATAAATACTATGTTTTAATTTTTATTATTGGCTCAAGAGATTGTATCCAGAAAAAGCCAAGGAGAGTCACTATTACTATTTTTATTTACTACCACATTAGAGTTCTTATTTAGTGCAATAAGCATAATCGAATAGCATAAATATAGAAAAGAAGAACATATTTTATTTACTTGATATAATATGATTCACTACAAAATCATTTGAGAAAGGCTTATATTTAGGACTACCATGAAAGTTTAGCAAAGTGCTATATAAATAACTGATACCATTCCTCTATGGCAGTCACCAAAGAGAAAAGAAAAATGTAATGTGACTAGGAATAAAATCTAACAAAACTGCGCAGGGCCCCTGTGACAGACTCCAAAACGTCCGCCTTACTTCCCGCCCTCACCTGCCCCCAACCTCCGCGCCTGAAAGGCATTCACGTCTAACATCGAGAACACACGAATGCGACCTTATTTTGATAAGGGGCTTTGAGATACAATTGTTAAGGATGGTAAGAGGAGGATAGGGTCCTGAATTAACCAGTGGGCCCTAAATCCGGTGACGATGTCCTTGGAAGAGACGCACCGAGGGGACAGACACACAGGCGAGGCGGCCTTGTGACCGCGGAGGCAGTCCTGGCTGATGCGGGCACCGGGCACAAATCAAGGAACCGCTGCATCTTCCTGGAGTGAAAAAAGCAAAAGACCTCAAAAGACTCTCCTCCAGCGCCTCGACAACACAGCCCTGCAGATATTTTAGTTTTGGACTCCGCAGACCTGAAAGAAAATATATATTTTTGTTTGTTTGAAGCAAAGAAGTTTGTGGTATTTTTTTTTTTTAATGGAAGCCTTAGGAAAGTAAAACAGTCTATATGAAAAACATTTAAAAATTCTAAAAGAACATAAATGACCTAAATGGATATAGAGATGTATCTATTTATTAATGCAACTGCTCAATATCTTTGTTAATGTCAGTTCTCCCAAAATGATTCCATCAATGTAATACAACTGCAATAAAAATTCTAAGTAGGGAAATAAAAATACCAAAGATAATTCACAAAAAGAATTAGGGCTATGCAAGCAGAGGGCACTTGCCCCTCCAAATAAGAGGGCATGCTAGTACCATTTTTCATTGTTCAGAAATGGTTCATTATTTGCATTTCCAAGCTGGCTGACTTAGAAGAACTATTCCTGTTGTTGGGCATTTCCTCTTCCCTAAGTGCTGATCTTCTCTTTGAAGGCACATCATTTTTTATCAAACAAATATGAGGAGGAATCCTACTACTCTCTCAAAAGTGACTCTAGCGAGCTGAAATTGACATTACAGACCATGTGAAAAGCCGGTCTTATTCCAGCATCATCACCCCTCTTCTGGAGATGAACTGCACTGTATTTACTGTTTGCCTTTTAATACTCTATTAAAAGTATTTTTATTTTAATAAATGAATCAAATAATGGCATAATGTAAAATTACACTTTATTTCCCCAATAGTCCCTAAATCCTGATCAAACTGTTTATCCCAATAGACTATGTTATATTTATTCACATGAAGAGAAAGATCAAAGTTTCAGATGCTTTGCAGCACAAAGGAGATAGAAAATCAGTTAAAGGTCACTGGAGGCCAGGAAGAAAGAGACTAAAGACAGTTTGCTAAAAAAGAAGTTCATTTAAACACAGCAATTTGAAAACAGACACAACAGGAGACAATCTATATTATCTTTTATTTGCTCAATCTTTTTGGTTTTACTACTGCCAGTTCCACCCCTGCAGTTCAGACCTGGCAGCAAAATCCCTGTTTCTTTCCAGCAGCTTTTTGCAAGCTGATAAGGAACTAAACTTGGAGGGAGAAGGGAAAAAAAAAAAGAAATTGACTAAAAACTGTGCATTTCCCTTTTTTCTCAATGTGTGTATTATTCCTTACAGCTTCATCTAGAACATGGTAAGATGACAATGGAAATGTGGGCCTGACCTAGAAATGTCTCCAACTGTGATTAACATGAACCTTCATCCTAATGGTTTTATGCATCATATAAACTCTTCAGCAGTGTTGTGTATATCTTGGAAACATAATGACTCTTAGTCAATTCATCTTCATGTCCTCCGAAGGTGAAAGCCTTTGATACGTGGTATTGTGCTGGAATCGCATTCCAATGGTTATCTTACCTGGTGCAATTATTTAAGGAAAGCCATCTGTCATATTTTGGGTGGAAAATTACATACTCAAGATGGATTTTTAAAACACATACTGTTGCTATGCTTTAGCTGACAAGGGTTTATTTTTCAGATCAAAACAATAAGTCTTACTCATCTTCAATGTTATTTTTATAAAACAAATCCCAATGAACTGCTGCATTTTAAGATCTCATTGTGATTCACACTCACTGACATTCAGGGCACCTTCCTGAAACATCAGTTCTGCAATAGATTGATCAATACTTCTATTTGGATCGAGTTCTTTACCGCAGTTGTTTCAGAATTAAAGAACCGCACTTTCCAGAGTTCTTTAGTTTGCCAAGTGAGTCCAAGTAATGACTCTCCGCTCTCGTTTTTAACCTTAGTTTGTTGAAAATGTTTTCTCATGAGACTTACCGAACATTTGAAAAATAAATTGTCCAAGGTTTCTTTATATCCCTAATATATTTCTTTTTACTAGATTTAGAATGCTTCCAGAGGGTTTTTAGTTACATTATGATATTTCCCTGTTCAGTTCTGCACTTGAATTTGTCCTTAAGCTAAAAACTTATCTTCTGATTAGCAAGCTGTTTCTATAACTGTAGTCAGCTTTGTGGGTACTAAACCCTAGAAGGAAACATTAGACTTCAAAAGGAACTTATTTCGCCTACAGGTTTTTTCCTGAGACTAAAGAGGGAATTTGGAACATTGATTAACTTTGACCAGCATCAGACATTTCCTTCTAAACACCTTGAAAATGGGGGGCTTCCCTGGTGGCTCAGATGTAAAGAATCTGCCCGCAATGGAAGAGACCCAGGTTTGATCCCTGGGTCAGGAAGACCCCCTGGAGAAGGGAATGGCTACCCACTCCAGTGTTCTTGCTTGGAGAGTCCCATGGACAGAGGAGCCTGGTGGGCTACAGTCCATGAGGTCACAAGGAGTTAGACATGACTGAGCGACTAACACTTTCCCTTTCTTCACTAAAGAGGAGATTTGGAACATTGATTAACTTTGACCAGCATCAAATATTTCCTTCTAAACACCCTGAGTAGCATGGAAATTTTCAAATACCCCAAAGCTAATCATGGTCTCTCGCTGGCCTACTAGTACCATGAATTGGAGAGACTGCAACTAGCTTAACTAATCTGGGGCTGCTAAAGCTCAAGTTTCATCAGAGGATCTCCAGTTTTGTTTTGTTTTGTTTCGTTTTCTGTAGTTATAAAGAGAGAGGAGGCAGGGAGGAAGAGAGTGAGAACCCACTAGAGAGTAAGGTTTTCTGCATATTCTTAACTTCTTTCCCATCAACCAGGATTCAATCCCTTCTGCGACTGTGCAGTAAGTTTTAGGGCATGAGCTCTGAGAAAGCTGATTGAACCCCAAGCATCTGGCCTCAGGCGATGATGCAAGCAGCCTAGAGCTAACCAGGAGGACCGTTGTGTAATAAAGCTTATGTTTTCTGAAGAGCTTTTTCACTTTGTCAAAGCTTATCTCACCCGTTTCAAATCAGATAGGAATATTGATGTCATTTAAAATGACATTTCATGAGAAGTCATCTCAGTGAGAATCTGTTCTCGGGATTCGATAGTCTGAACACCCAAGAGCAACTATGATCCTGAATCCCGTGCTATCACAGGCCATCACTGTTCCCCGTCTCCTTAAGAGCCAGGTTCCTATCCATGGCTCAGCTTTATTGTTTTCCCATAATTATATTATTTACATATAAGGCACAAATTTCCCATCCTCTGCTATTCTAGAAAAGTTTTCCCCCTGATGTGAAATTTAATTTAATATCACAGCCAGTCTCTCTATACGGGATGGTTTGCTTCAGGAAGCTTGGCAAATATCCATTAGAGAGTTTGTCTTCTTGTTTTCCTGTGCTGGCTAGTAACCATTCTGGTTCTTGACAAATCTTGCTTTCATGGATCCTATACTTCAGTAATTCCAGCGCTTCTTCTCAGATTTAGAGGAACTTAATTTCTTATACCCCTGATAGAATAATTTCCCATGGAAATTTTTTTTTTTTGGTTGTTATACTCTAGAAGAAATCAAAACAGCCTGTTTAGCCTGACGATCTGCTAAAATATTTCTATTTATTTAAGAATTACTTTCATAGTCTCTGTAGTGAGCTTTTACTTAATGACAGTAATTATTTTAGGCATTGTCAGAATATCACATACTTCACATTTGTTGTTCATTTTTTATAGAGTACCTGGGGAGATTAAGAGACTGGTTTCTATAACATCTCAAAGAAGTGTGTTATTCTAAAAACATACCAGTACATACATTTGCTCTTTTATTTTAGTAATTTGACATGCAGTAAACGGGACCGTGGGCTTTGCTGGTGACTCATTGACAAAGAATCTGCCTGCCAATGCAGGACAGATACAGGTTCGATCCCTGGGTCAGGAAGATCTCCTGCAGAAGGAAATGGCAACCCACTCCAGTATGCCTACCTGGGAAATCCCATGGACAGAGGAGCCAGGCAGGCTACAGTCCATGGCGTCGCAAAGAGTTGGACACAATTAAGGAACTAAACAACAACAAAAAAAGATAACTGGTTTCCCATTTGAATTTACTTGACTTCCAGTAGGAAAAAAAAAGGACCAATCTATCAGAGACTTCAGGGACTAGGCTCGATATTTCTTACCAGTCTGGTGTCCTTTTTTATTCTTGAGATGAGACCCACAAAAAAATTAAGTAAGGATTGGCTATGAGTTTCCAAAATAACTGCTCGTGAGCATGCCCAGGATGGGCTAGAAGTAAAAAACACACAATTCTGCTATACTCTGTGTTACAGATTTGCTGCTTTAAGAGCGCTATGCAAGTGGGTAGTGTTATAAGAAGGATAATATAGCAATAACTCATAATAAGTAATCAGCTAATAGAAAAATGTTGGGTTCTTTAGCAATACGTATTCACTATATGTAATAACATTAGATTTAATGATCCTTGTACAAGATCTGAAGATGTTTTGACTAATTTATTTGAAGCCTATAATTGCTCCGAGCCAAGAAGTCTCAGCCTTGGCCTGTTATGGAGCAAAGTCTTACATTTTTATACCAACCACACAAAAGGTAAGATTTATAATTGTACTAGTTTCTTCGGACTTTTGTAACAGATTGCCACCAGAGCAGTGACTTATGACAGATTCATTCTGTCACATTCCTGGAGGCTGGAAGTCCAATATCAAAGGATCATCAGGCTTGATTACTTCCATCGACACTGAGGGAGAGCTGCCATGCCTTTCAGCTGGTTGGGGCGGTGGCCGGCAGACCCTGACATTCTTTGCTTTGCAGATACATCATTCCTGTATCCTCCTCTATCTTCATATGGTGCCACCCTCTCTCATCTGCTCATTCTTTCCCCTTCTTCTAAGGAGTCCATCATTAGATTTAGGATTCACTCTAATCCAGTATGACCTCATCTTTAAAAAGAATTAGGTCTGCAACGACCCTATTTCCAAATAAGGTCACATCCTGAAGTTTCAGATACACATGAACTGGGGAGGAGGAAGGCAGTATTCAACCCACTGGAGCCATCATCTCAGAATCATCATTAGCTGCCACAGTCAGATAGATGCTTCTGCTTATAGAAGTATTGTGACCGTAGCTAAATCTTTGAAAAGTTCTCAATTTTTAAATAGCACAGGCATTCAGATTTCTAGATATTATTCTATAAAGATATGTGTGTGTGTGTGTGTGTGTGTGTGTGTGTGTGTGTGTTAGTTGCTCAGTCACGTCCAATTCTTTGCGACCCATGAACTGCAGCCAGCCAGGCTCCTCTGTCCATGGAATTCTCCAGGCAAGAATACCAGAGTGGGTTGCCATGGCCTTCTCCAGGGGATCTTCCTGACCCGGGGATCAAACCTGGGTCTCCTGCTTTGCAGGCAGATTCTTTACTGTTTGAACTACCCAGGAAGCCTATAAATATGTATAGGCAAACTTACAAAAATTTCTAAAATAATTTGTCTGAAATATGTTTTATCTGGAAATTCCATTTGTAAAGTAGTCCCTGTCTAGTAAATCTGTAGGAATTATGTCACGGTGGGGAAAGGAATGTTCTTCTAATAAGGATCCTAAAATAAACCTTACAGATTGGATTTGGGAAAGCATTTGGGGACTGTTAGAAATTTCTGTTCCTTGAGTGACCCTAGTAAACAAAGTAAATAAAATCCATTTGCTTTTAATCTCTTTAAAATGGACCACGTATCATCAAGCTCATCTTTTCCAGTCTTTTTCACAATCTGGCAGAATAAGTCACTTGTACTTTAAAGCTACAATTTCTCCTGTTCATCCTTATTCTTGCTCTTTCTCTTCATGCTTTCATGCAAGTC
The DNA here is from genome assembly GCF_023699985.2 of Odocoileus virginianus. Lineage (NCBI taxonomy): Eukaryota > Metazoa > Chordata > Mammalia > Artiodactyla > Cervidae > Odocoileus > Odocoileus virginianus. The sequence goes on from NC_069695.1 coordinate 1,001,529, forward strand.
AATTTGCCTTTGGCTTGTTTTTAGAGTATCTTCAAAATGTTTCTCTAATGGATCTGATATTCTGTGGTAATAGTGGGCTTAATGGTGGATACTGTCGCACTCAAATAATGAACAAAGCTGTAGTGTTATTTACTGTTGTTTAAATAATCGTAAAGTAAAGAAGGGACAGGGTATTGAATGCTCATAACTGCCTTTTAGGGGAGTCACTGGTAGGTTTGGTGAAGTTGTTCTTATGTTTCTTACCCAGTATGGGACTTTGGTTCTGGCAGTAGCTCACTGTTTGCAGTATCTACAGGTACACTTACAGATAGAATCTTTGGTTATTTTATCTAAAGAGCCTTAATTTTATTGATTTATATTTTTAAACTTTTTAACACTCTTTAGGAACATCCACCCACAAACTGGATATTCTCTAATTGGTGATTGTTTTCTCAATTTGTGAACTTATTTTCTGATTCCGTTTTGAGTGTATTTATAACAAGAGTGGATAGGTCTCCCTTTGCTTGAGTTCTTAAGTCTATTCCAGAATACAATTTGAGTTTCCTAAACCCATTTTTAAACCTCTGTTTGGTTTATAATTTTGAGTCTTTGTCCAAGGTCCTTTAAGGAGGAGGCTTCTGAAGGATTTTTATATGCTAAGTTTGTTTATCTTGCTCTCTCAAGGCACTTGTTTTTACACACGTGGGTCACTTAAATCTTCTCTTTCTTACCTTGTTGCTGCTGCAGCTGCTAAGTTGCTTCAGTCGTGTCCGACTCTGTGTGACCCCATAGAAGGCAGCCCACCAGGCTCCCCTGTCCCTGGGATTCTCCAGGCAAGAATACTGCAGTGGGGTGCCATTTCCTTCTCCAGGGAATCTTCCCAACCCAGGGATTGAACCTGTGTCTCTTTCATCTCCTGCGCTGACAGGCAGATTCTTTGCCACTGTGACACCTGAGAGGCCCATGAACTACTTTACCAAACTTGAAATAGTATCTTTAAAATTGAAATGTATCCCTTTAAATTATTCATTGCATTAAAAATAGCAAATGAATTAAAAAAATGAAGATATTTCCAATTATTTCTTGATGACCATTAAAAATAATTTTGTCATATAGAACAGAAAGGTGTTTACAAATTGTTTTCTTTCAAATACCCTAGATACTGCTTCTTGGTCTTTTAGCTAAAATCAAGTGTGGTGTCAAATACCCTAGATATACCACTAGCTATTGATATTATTGAGCATTGGCTACTATGAAGAATCTGGCACACATCACCTGGAGATTCAAGACTGAGCTTGATGCCTGGTTGGATGGGATTTTTAGGTTGTCTCAGAGAAGATGCTGGAGAGAGACTGATAGAAATATTTGTTTACAAGATGTTCTATTAACCAAATATCTTCAGCTTTCTGCCCTCTAAGAACAATATAAGAATGCACTCTCCCACGTCTTTTGAAGTTTAGACAAGGTTGTGTGACTTGCTTTGGCCAGAGAAAGGTGAGCAAAAGCCATGCCCATCACTGTTAGGTGAAAGCGTACATGCATGAACTACTCACCACGTTGCCTTCTGTCATCTCAGAGAACGTTGACAGCGATAACTGAGGGGAAGCCGCTGCGAGCCTGAGCTGCGGAGCCCATTGCGGGGAGAACCTGTCCACGGCCCCAGCCTGCGTGGGACGTGCCCTGTAAGCAAGAACCAAGCTCTTAAGTTGCTCACTTTCTGTCGTAGTTACTGTCAAAATGATCTACTTTTTCTGATATGTCTGCTGACGTTTAGCTTTCACACTACTGAAGTTTCAGGCCAGTTTGATTCCAGTGATTTAGAAGTCATCTTTTCTTCTCACCATCTTGGTTTTAAAGATTTTTCTCTTTTTTAGTTCAGAAATATTGTATGTGTGTGTACATGGGTTGGAGAGAGCATGCTTGGGTCTAGGTTTGGCTAGGTCTGAATCTTATTTTATTTTTTGGTTTATCTTTGATGAGTCGATTCAGCATGTCTGAAGACGTGCTTTTTTCCAGTCCAGGAATATGTTGTTTCCTTGAATGTTCTGTTCCTCACTGTTCTTTCCTTCTGAAAATCTTATGTGGTATTTCTCTATCTACATTTTTGGGGATATGTTTTAGAAAAATACCTTGGCAGAATCTTTTGTGTCATCAAACTTTGATATTTTGGTTTTTCTAACTAGGAATTGAGATTTTTCAAATTATTTCATTAACTATTTTTAATTTTCCCAAATGCTGAGTTTAATTTTATAAATACATATGGGTGTTTTATATATATATACCTGTATATGTATACATGTGTATGTGTGTGTTTATGTGCAAAACATACATGAGTGTGTGTGTGTGGTTTTTTGACTCTCACTGGTTATTAAAGTATTTTCATCTATTTAATATCTTATTTCTATTTCCTTAGCTTTTTTTTCTCTTTCCTAGTTTCATTCTTTCCTCACTATTTACGTTATTTCTTTAATGTTTATAAGTAAATACAGTATATTTCTCTTTTCTTGGAATTATTACTGAGTCTTTACTTTCAGACTGAATTAAATATCAGTTTGAGATTTCCTCCATTTTCAGCACTTCACCTACTCCCATTAGTTACATATTTCCCATAAGTTTCTCACTATTTTATCAACTTCTAACACTTGTTTGTTTAGTTTTTAGTGTTTATTTTCTAATTTCAATGAAATTTCAGGGGAGGGCATAAAAAGACTGTATATGCAATCAGTACACTGAATTAGATGTATATTCCCTTTTTAACTTAAAAAATAATAAAACAAGTCCTAGTCCACCTAGAGAAAGAATTTATTGATATAAATTTATTCCCCTCATCTCGGACTTCGATTATCTGATGTATTTCAGGAAATAATGTCATAACTTGATTCCCTCTACTCTTCAATAGCCCTGTAATTGTCTGTTACACATTAGTTTGTGATGTTTTATCAGGAGATTGAATGCTGATACAAAGCAGGGTCTTTAATGTGGTCAGTAATCCACTAATTGACTAAATATAATTGAGAACCCACTATGTCTCAGACACTGTACTACCATCTCATTTCTACCATCTCATATCTGTTCTTTGCCTGGGATCATACTTCTTTATTTCCATTTTATCATCATAAGGTCCTTTTATTATTGTTTTAAACAGCAACATGACTACTTACCTTCTTAAAATTCAGATAACATGTGACTCTTTCCTTAAGATGTCATTGTTTAAATTCTTATATATTACCTGGATCTAAGTGACGTATTCAAAGCTTTCTGCTTCATAGCTAAGTTTTATTCTTTAAAGCTTCTGAGTTCTAACTTGCAGAATTTTCACTTCAGCTACAGATGTGGGAAAACATATGATTGGGATTACTTTTTCTTGCTTGTTTGCTTTTTTTCCTTTTCCTCCTTTTTTTTTCTTTGGTGTTAGGGTTTGATATAACTTCATTGATTTTAATTATGTATGTTATTTTCTCCCTACTCCATCTGGCAGAACTGAACTGTAGAATTGAAACCAGAAGGTTGCAAATCTCAGTTAGTTCATGAAACTTAATTGTCAATGTTAGCTTTGTGACCAACCATTGTTATATGTGTTTTGTTATGGAGTCTCAAGAAGCCTTCAAAAACTTTGGCACAGCCCTTAGTCACAGTCAATCAATTACTCCACTTTGCAGGTGCTTGATTTTCCAGCAGACAGCAATTGCAGACTGGGTTTGAAAGGTGGGCAAACATGCTCATGAATATTTGGAAGTTTATTTTTCTTTACTGTCACAGACACATCTGTTAGACGGGAGTTTTGTAATATGTCTCTCAAAGATTGCTAAGATTCATTTTTAACTGTGTCTTTTAAAAATATTTTGTCACACATGGCTTATGGAGAAATCATTAGTGAGCGTAAAACACCCCCTTTGTTTTACACACTGGACATATTGTAATAATATTCTATCAACTTAATTACCTGAGACACTAAGAATTGTATTTTAAATGTATAATAAAATTGATTTGGTGTTTTCCTATATCCTGGAGAGATTTTCTTGCTTAAAAGTACTATCTTAAGTAGCATTCTTGATAAATTTTGAAAGAAAGGAGGTAATCAAACTGTATGCTTCATATGAGGATGCTGAGTTCTATCACTGCGTGAGAATTGGACAGACAAATAATGTCGGTCTGCATGATACCTCTGCAAACATTCTCATGCTAATTTCAGGTAACTGACTCATGATTTTGATAAAACTGAAAGGTGATACTCCTTTTTACCTCCTCATCTTAATAGAGTAGAAATGGGAAGGTTCTGGTGGATCAGCACCAGAGAATCCACCTGCCAATGCAGGAGATGCAGGAAACATGGGTTCATCCCTGGGTTGGGATGATCTCCTGGAGAAGGAAGTGGCAACTCACTCCAGTATTCTTGCCTGGGAAATTCCATGGACAGAGGAGCCTGGCGGGCTACAGTCCATGGGTTTGCAAAGAGCTGGAGACAACTGAGTGACTAAACAACAGCAATATAGCTTTGCAAGGAAAACTGTCTTGCCTAATGGAAGATTCACGGAGAAAATGGCTTTCCATGAGATATGTTTGTTGATGAATGGGTGACAAAAAGAGCTTCCTCCAACACTTTGGTGTCTAGCTGATGGTCGTACTCGAGCTCTAACTCCCTCTCATGGAGAACCCAGGAAATGGGTGCATTAGTCTTAAGTACGACTAGTTGCTTTGGCTTGGTGGTGATTACACAGGGGGATTGGATTCAGGAAAACTTCATTCTGTCCTTGAGTTCTTCTGAGCCAGAAGATCCTAGAGGTGTTGCTTTTTATTACAGTGCCCAGGGCTCTGAAATGAAAGCTTCTTTACAGGTAAACCAATTTCGTGGAAAAGCTGACTAGCGTAGCTGCTCAGAGAACAGACTGTGAAGCTGGGGTGTGGGCATAGAGGCCCAGCTCTGCCACTTCCAAGCTCTGGGTCTTGGGAACATAGCTTCATATACTAGTGCTTCATCTTCCAACAGTGATACCAACAGAGGTTCCCCCACAATATTGCTAAGAATGTTAAATGATAAATATACACTAGAATAGTATATAGAATAAAGACTGTCTGGTTTTGACATATTACACTATTTAGACTGATTCAGGATATTGATATTAAATTTGCTGTCATATTAAAACTTTGCTGCTTGGCTTTTTCATGGAAAGGCTTTTTATTTTAAATATAACAGTGTGTACATGTCAATCCTAAACTTCCAATCTATCCCTCTCCCCACTACACACCCACCCCATCCCTGATAACCATGTTTGTTCTCTAAGTCTGTGAGTCTGTTTCTGTTCTGAAAATAAGTTCATTGTTATCATTTTTTTTAATATTCTGCCTACAAGTGATATCATATGATAGTTGTCTTTGTCTGACTTACTTCAGTTTAGTTTAGTTCAGTCATTCAGTTGTGTCCAACTCTTTGCAACCCCATGGACTGGAGCACGCAAGGCTTCCCTCTCTATCACGAACTTTCAGAGCTTACTCAAACTCATATCCATCGAGTCGGTGATGCCATCCAGCCATCTCATCCTCTTTTGTCCCCTTCTCCTCCTGCCCTCAATCTTTCCCAGCATCAGAGTCTTTTCAAATGAGTCAGTTCTTCGCATCATGTGGCCAAAGTATTGGAGTTTCAACTTCAACATCAGTCCTTCCAATGAACATTCAGGACTGATTTCCTTTCGGATGGACTGGTTGGATCTCCTTGCAGTCCAAGGGACTCTCAAGAGTCTTCTCCAACACCACATTTCAAAAGCATCAATTCTTCGGTGCTCAGCTTTCCTTATAGTCCAACTCTCACATCCATACATGACTACTGGAAAAAACATAGCCTTTATTAGATGGACTTTTGTTGGCAAAGTAATGTCTCTGCTTTTTAATATACTGTCTAGGTTGGTCATAACTTTTCTTCCAAGGAGTAAGTGTCTTTTAATTTCATGGCTGCGATCACCATCTGCAGAGATTTTGGAGCCCCCCAAAATAAAGTTTGCCACTGTTTTCACTGTTTCTCCATCTATTTGCCATGAGTGATGGGACCAGATGGCATGATCTTAGTTTTCTGAATGTTGAGTTTTAAGCCAACTTTTTCACCCTCGTCTTTCACTTTCATCAAGAGGCTCTTCAGTTCTTCTTCACTTTCTGCCATAAGGGTGGTATCATCTGCATATCTGAGAGTATTGATATTTTTCCTGGCAATCTTGATTCCGGCTTGTGCTTCATCCATCCCAGAGTTTCTCATGATGTACTCTGCATATAAGTTAAATAAGCAGGGTGACAATACGCAACCTTGATGTACTCCTTTCCTGATTTGGAGCCAGTCTGTTCCCTGTCCAGTTCTAACTGTTACTTCCTGACCTGCATACAGATTTCTCAAGAGGCAGGTAGGTGGTCTGGTATTCCCATCTCTTTGGGAATTTTCCACAGTTTATTGTGATCCACACAGTCGAAGGCTTTGGCATAGTCAATAAAGCAGAAGTATATGTTTCTCTGGATCTCTGTTGCTTTTTCGATGATCCAACGGATGTTGGCAGTTTGATCTCTGTTTCCTCTGCTTTCTCTAAATCCAGCTTGAACATATGGAAGCTCATGGTTCACGCACTGCTATAGCCTGGCTTGGAGAATTTTGAGCATTACTTTACCAGCGTGTGAGATGAGTGCAATTGTGCGGTAGTTTGCTCATTCTTTGGCATTGCCTTTCTTTGGGACTGGAATGAAAACTGATCTTTTCCTGTCCTGTGGACACTGCTGAGTTTTCTAAATTTGCAGGCATGTTGAGTGCAGCACTGTCACAGCCTCATCTTTTAGGATTTGAAATAGCTCAACTGGAATTCCACCACTTTCACTAGCTTTGTTCATAGTGATGCTTTCTAAGGCCCACTTGACTTCACATTCCAGGATGTCTGGCTCTAGGTGAGTGATCACACCATCGTGATTATCTGGATCGTGAGGATCTTTTTTGTATAGTTCTTCTGTGTATTCTTGCTACTTCTTCTTACTATCTTCTGCTTCTGTTAGGTCCATACCTTTTCTGTCCTTTATTGTGCTCATCTTCGCATGTTCCCTTGGTATCTCTAATTTTCTTGAAGAGATCTCTAGTATTTCCCATCCTATTTTTTTCCTCTATTTCTTTGCATTGATCACTGAGGAAGGCTTTCTTATCTCTCCTTTCTATTCTTTGGAACTCTGCATTCAGCTGGTATATCTTTCCTTTTCTCCTTTGCCTTTTGCATCTCTTCTTTTCTCAGCTGTTTGTAAGGCCTCCTCAGACAACCATTTTGCCTTTTTGTATTTTTTTTCTTGGGGATGGTCTTGATCACTGCCTCGTGTACAATGTCATGAACTTCCATCCGTAGTTCTTCTGGCACTCCATCAGATCTAATCCCTTGAATCTGTTTGTCACTTCCACTGTATAATTGTAGGGTTTTGATTTAGGTCACGCCTGAATGGTCTAGTATTTTTCCCTACTTTCTTCAATTTAAGTCTGAGTTTGGCAATAAGGAGTTCATGATCTGAGCCACAGTCAGCTCCTAGTCTTGTTTTTGCTGACTGTATAGGGCTTCTCCCTCTTTGGCTGAAAAGAATACAATCAATCTGATTTCTGTATTGACCATCTGGTGATGTCCATGTGTAGAGTCTTTTCTGGTGTTGTTGGAAGAGGGTGTTTGCTATGACCAGTGCATTCTCCTGGCAAAGCTCTATTAGCCTTGGCTCTGCTTCTTTCTGTACTCTAAGGTCAAATTTGCCTGTTACTCCAGGTATCTCTTGACTTCCTACTTTTGCATTCCAGTCCTCTATAATGAAAAGGACATCTTTTTTGGGGTGTTAGTTCTAGAAGGTCTTGTCAGTATTCATAGAACCGTTCAACTTCAGCTTCAGCTTTACTGGTTGGGGCATAGACATGGATTACTGTGATATTGATATTGTTTGACTTGGAAATGAATAGAGATCATTCTGTCATTTTTGAGATTGCACCCAAGTACTGCATTTCAGACTCTTTTGTTGACTATGAGGGCTACTCCATTTCTTCTAAAGGATTCTTGGCCACAGTAGTAGATATAATGGTCATCTGAGTTAAATTCACCCACGCCAGTCCATTTTAGTTCACTGATTCCTAAAATGTCAATGTTCACTCTTGCCGTCTCCTGTTTGACTGCTTCCGATTTACCTTGATTCATGACTTACTTCCCTTAGTATGATATGCCACCTAAATATCCATCAACTGATGAATGGATAAAGAAGGTTGGTACTTATATATGGTGGGATGTTACTCAGACATTAAAAGATAAAATAATGCCTTTTGCAGCCATATAGATATACCTGGTGGAGAAGGCAATGGCACCCCTTTCAGGACTCTTGCCTGGAAAATCCCATGGACAGAGGAGCCTGGTAGGCTGCAGTCCATGAGGTCACCAAGAGTCGGACACAACTGAGCGACTTCACTTTCACTTTCCACTTTCATGCATTGGAGAAGGAAATGGCAACCCACTCCAGTGTTCTTGCCTGGAGAATCCCAGGGACGGGGGAGCCTGGTGGGCTGCTGTCTATGGGGTCACACAGAGTCACACACGACTGAAGCGACTTAGCAGCAGCAGCAGCAGATATACCTGGAGATGATCATACTTAGTGAGGTATGTTTTATCACTTTCTGAGAGCCATTCTTGTGTGGTCCTAGATGATGAAATGGTCAGAGAGAGCCCATCAGAGGTTCTGCTAAGCCAGTCACAGTACTCCTCCTCAAGTCAGAAATGGATCCCCAGCCACTAGAGTCAGTCACTATTCAGTACTTGAGTAAAGGAAGCCCTAGGAAGTCAGCACTGGAGCAGCCGTGTTCGAGGAATGAGTAAGTCAGGGGAGGAGACAATGGGCTGCAAAGTGTGAGCTGATGGGAAAACGAGAGGAGACAGCGAGGTGGAGGATCTCAACAGCCCATCTCGTAAAAGAGTCAGGCCTCTGGTGAGTCACCTGAATTTCTGCCTGTGTTCCCTGAAATGCTGCTGTCGTCTTATATCGTCCCTCGCTTCAGCCAGCTGGAATCAGTTCTGTTCCTTTTGACCAATTGCTCCCTGTGACCCCACGCTAGACAAATGTTTATCCCCAAATGAAAAACAACTCCAGTCTTAGACACTCCTCATTTCTCACTTCACTTCAGTTTTGGATCAAGCAAGTTCCTATGCATGATGGTTCAATGAATTTTCTTCATACACACCAAATACCATTCTTATTATAATGCTACACAATGGTTATTTTTATAACAGGCATACTTACCTTTAAATTTAAAAATTAGGTTAAATCACCCCAGAAATATCATACTGGTTGAGATGTAGCGGCTCACTTACCAATATGGGCAGCACTGAAAAGACATCTGATGGAAGAAATTGATATTTATTGAACCCTTACTATGTTGGGGGCAATATCTTATGTGTTTTATTTATGTTGTCTTATTTCATTTTCATGGCTGTCCTGTCAGGTAGGTATTATTAATAGAGGATGAATTTCAAACACAGAGAGGTTAAATAACTTGCCTAAAGTCATAGAGCTAAAATATGAGGCCAGTTCTGCTTGACACTATGCTCTTTTCAATTTATCTTGCAGTTAATCAATCATTCAGCAATATTTGCCGAGCATTTACCATGTGCCAAGAAGGTGTTGCTATGTAGACCTGGATGCGGAGGGCACGGTAACTGTAAGTCATAGTAAGAATTTTATTGAAATGTTATCAGTCTCTTGTATGTGGGAGAGAGAATATAATTTTGGAGTTTTTCTCTCATCTTTTCAAAATTATTAAGGTCTAAATAACATGGAAATGTCTAATGGTAATCCAAATATAAGATACCACAGATTCAAAAGAGTAATACTCAGATATTGTTTTTAAGATCATGAAACAATCTTAAAAATTGCAGCTTAGTACATTCAGCTCAGCACCCAAATTTTGTGGCATTTCTGGTGTCCTTGTGATCAGGCAGTAAAGACTAGATTGCATGGAAAACTGAATTAATAATTGCAAAGGATTCTGGAGGTTTGTAGTTTAATCAATAACAAGTTGACTTATTTGTTTACCTAATAAATACAAATAAGGGGAACATGAAATAGCTCACATAGTTTTAAAAGTATATTTGTAATATGAAGAGTATGGAATTACTATTTTGTTCTTAAAAGGCATCTTTCCGAATTAACTCTGTTTGCTTTAGATGGTCACTACTTTCTCCAACAGGTCCTTGGTTAGATATATTGATTGATCAGAAGTATGTGTCTGTTCCTGTAATGCCGCTTAATTGACCTAATTATAACCATAATCGTACCTAATTGATGTGGTCCCACATTGCCTTGGAGCTTTATTTCTAAAATAAACAACATATGTGCATACAAAGGCGCACATGCATGTGCACAAATATACCGGCCATGACCTTTGCCTGTGACTCTTATCAGTCATGTTACTGTCTCCACATTCTTGAGAACTTTCTTACAGAGTCATGTAGTTTTTATGTAATTCTCCTATATAGAACTCACTCTCATTCAAAACACTAACTTTGCACAACAGACTACATTTCTTAAGTTTTGTGATATTGTGACAAAAGCACCATTTTTACTGATATCAGAAAAACCAAAACATTACAACATGTGATTCGATACAAAAATTAACATTGAGTAGACCGAAAAGGCAACCAGGCAGAAAGTACTGTGTTCTGTGTTCAAAGAGACATGGTTATAGGTTTTAAATTCACCCTAGGGACTAGTTATTTTTCATCTGAGGGTCAACTAGACCCTCAGTGATCAAAATAAAGACTCTTAATAGAGGTCCCTTTTACCCATGTAATATACAAGTAATTAACACTACACTTCAGTTTAATACTAATGCCTGAAATTTAGGTCTTGGAAACAGCACTAACTGCTGATGGATCAAAGTTTGATTTTAAGTTTAATTACATTTGGTCCAAGCATTCGCAATTGATATGAAAGCCAAGTTCATCACAAAGGCAGCAACCAGAGAACTCTTAAAGTATACAGTCTTGGCTTTATTTAGAATGCAATTTCTGTCATTACATTAGAGAGATGAAAGAACTCCACTTCCTCTGCTAGCTCTGTGCCTTGCCCTGGCCAACTCTGTACGTTCAGCGAGTTGGTTTGGTTCTCTTGGGGCCACCCTTGTGCTCAGCAGGTCACAGAACTCATTACGCATGCCGGCAGAGGAGCTGTGACCATGTCCTCCATTCTGGAGACTTCTGTGTCGCTTGTCCTTTTGGCTACTGAAGTAGGGGAGGAGCTCTGTCTTGCCTTGCTTCTTTAACCTCATCAACCCCATTACTTCTTCTGAAAAGAGGCTTTACCACATTAAACCATGTTATTAGGTGATAGGACTGTAAGATGACCATATCTATTTCATTGAATGCTATCTATTATGCAAACATATACTTAATATTACTAATAGTGGGTAGCCTTTCCCTTCTCCAGGGGTCTTCCCAACCCAGGGATGGAATCTAGGTCTTCTGCACTGCAGCCAGATTCTTTACCAGCTGAGCCACAAGGGAAGTCCAATATATTTCACAGTCATCAAAAACTAAAACTGTGATTCATGTAAATAGTCATTTTCTCCTCTAGTGATCAAAATGATCTCACATATGCTGCTGCACTTATATTTTGTTGTTTTTGTTCTTGTTCGGTCTCTAAGTCAACTCTTTGCAATCCTATGAACTGCATCTTGCCAGCCTTCCCTGTCCTTCACCATCTCCCAGAGCTTACTCAAACTTGTGTCCATCGAGTTGATGATGTCATAGAAGCATCTCATCCTCTGTCGTCCCCTTCTCCTGCCTTCAATCGTTCCCAGCATCAGGGACTTTTCCAAAGAGTCAACTCTTTGCATCAGCTGGCCAAAGTACTGGAGCTGGAGCTTGAGCTTCACCATCAGTCCTTCCAGTGCATATTCAGGATTGATTTCCTTTAGGATTGACTGGTTTGATCTCCTTGCTGTCCAAGGGGCTCTTAAGAGTCTTCTCTAGCACCACAGTTTGAAAGTATCAATTCTTTAGTGCTAAGTATTCTTTATGGTCCACCTCTCACATCTTACATTTTTCAGAGCTTTATGAACAAGTAATGGGTTTACATTCCAGCACCATCCACTAATTTACAATCTGAGGCTCTTTTCTATAACACTTATTCCTATGTTACAGTCTATCAGTTAAATGCAATTTCTTCTTATTTTCATCTGTCTTGAAAATGACTATTCTATGTAGAATAATTAGAGGAATCAAGCTTGGAAAATAAATAACTGCCTTTGAAATTCTGTAATTTTATTGCATATTCATGGAGAAGGAAATGGCAACCTTCTCCAGTGTTCTTGCCTGGAGAATCCCAGGGACGGGGGAGCCTGGTGGGCTGCCGTCTATGGGGTCACACAGGGTCGGACACGACTGAAGAGACTCAGCAGCAGCAGCAGCATTGCATATTCAGGAATTGAAAGGGAAACAGAGAACACACTGTTAACTAGAATTTGAGGCGCTGTTATTTTTAAAAAGTAGATGAGAAAATGTGCATTGACCGTTTTGTATAGTGGCATACAAAAGGGCAAGGAATTAAGACACAGTAATGGTCTCCTATTGAACTATTTCACATTTCCATGTGTTACAAATTTCTTAAGTAAATCAACATGTTTTTGCTGCTCTGTGACAGCCATGTATCTTGGGTAATCATCCTGTGAATGGGACAGTGCATTAGCTCTGTAACTTCAATTAGCTACACTACCACCAAGCTCTGAGAAATCTACTGTAACACAGTTTAAACCATTAGATTAAAAATGGCCATAAATGCTAAGTGTTGTAAATAAAGCCAACTTTAGGATATTGCATTTGAACTTCAAAACTTCACTAAAATTTAAGTATTTAATATTAAGTATTCAATATTAAAATAGCCAGAAAAATACCAGGACTACCATATCCAAAATTTATTCTTTTACATGTGTCTGCATGTTTTGCCCTAACATAAGAACAGAAAAAGAACATTTGTTCCAGAATGTAGAGAACAGGGCAATATGTCAGACTAGAAAACTGGACATTTTTTTTGAAAAAAATAAAGACTTAAAATTCTGGATAAGATATCACAATCTTCCTTCTTAATACATTCCTGAATTTAAAACAATGTAAGGCCAATACCTGAGACTCAAAAACATAAAGCATATCTGAAACTCAGGGTTATAAGACTGATTTACCACAGTGGACTTAGAGAATAGATAGATATTGCCATTCTAGAAAACTGAGGGGGTGGGCTTAATGTCCAAGTGAAGAGAAAAATAACGTTTCTATTTCATGCAAGGTGGTGCATTGTGCTTGATAGAATTCTCAGACATGAAATCAGGATGGGTCAGTGAAAAATGTGCCTACCCAACGGAGAGATGACTCTGTTTGATGATGTTATCTTTCATATCAAGTGACTTAAGCAAGAGTGTTGAAAATACTGAATGAATGAATCACCTTTAGAATAACAAGGGCAGATGTCACTGTAAAACTAGAGGAGGATAAGGAGGGAAGTTAGCTCAGGAAGGAAGGATATTTCCTTCTTTGTGATTTAAGGGCAAAGGAATCTTAAAAGCCCATAAACATAGCCACCACTGGGAGAGAGAGACGAGAGAGAAAGGAGGAGAAAGAGACAAAGAACTCAATGATCAAGTCAAATCCCCTGGACCAGAGCAACCTCCAAGCCTACCTACCGCCCCAAGGGAAAATGTCTCATTGTGTGTGTGTGTGTTCAGTTGCCTCAGTCGTGTCCAACTCGCAACCCCAGGGACTGTAGCCCACCAGGCTGCTCTGTCCATGGGATTCTCCCGGCAAGAATACTGGAGTGGGTTGCCATGCCCTCCTCCAGGGGACCTTCCTGATCCTGGGATCGCACTCACATTTCCTGCATCTCCTGCATTGCAGGCGGTTCCTTACTGCTGAGCCCCCTGAGGAGCCAGAGTCTCATTAGAGCAGGCCACTAGATAAATGCAGTTGGTGCCTGAAGTTGCACGTATACAAAGTTTGACATGTGATCAGATGTAAAACTTAATTTAGAAATATTAAGAAATGAAAAAAGTGAAATGGTGAGAAAGGTAAGCATATGCTTTAGGCTCCAAATGCAGGGGAAATACAAGGAATTCAGATATGAGGCGAGGAGGTAAAATTAGATAATCTTTATTTCATTTCATTATGATGACTATATAAATGCATGTGAATATTTTTTTAAATTATCATGCCTTGCTTACTCATGAAGCATCATTTGTTCTTCTTCCTTCTGATGTTAGGATATTAATGTTAAATAACAAGCATGTAAGGACATATACACATTCACTAAAGTTTAACAATAAAGAAATAAGAAACTACAAATGCTTTAGTAATTGGGCTTAAATTTAAGAATCAATCTAATAAATTCAAAGATTCATCATAGCAGTTCCAATAGAGTTGAGGACTCTGTAAAAAAAAGACTGGCTCTATAAAAAGATTCAGTGAGGCAGCTGATCAAAATGCTTTTAATTAATCTTCACTGAGCCCATTTAAGAGACTTTAAAAATAAATATTTTAATTTTATTATTCCTACAAAATTTAGATGCATTTAACTTTTTTTAGATGCGTTTACTTTTATAGCATTTTCATTTTATAAACAAAACAAAACATAAAACCCTTGAGGGCTTTTGATAAATTCTAGCATTTCCCTATTTATTCCTATCCAAATTTGTCAAAGAAAAATTTAAAAGCTATGTCTGTATTGTATTATTTCTCATTTAGTTTCTCCAAAGAGAAATTCCTTTTTGTAATTTTAATTATTTTTTAACATAATAGAATGTGATTATTAAATTTATAATCACTGAGGTTTTAAAATAATAGAGCTAAATAAGTTAACCCAGGAGATACAGGAGATGTGGATTCAATTCCTGGGTTGGGAAGATCCTCTGGAGTAGGAAACGGCAAGCCACTCCAGTATTCTTGCCTGGGAAAGCCCATGGACAGAGGAACCTGGCAGTCTACAACCCATGAGGTCACAAAGAGTTAGACACAAGTGAGCAAGCATGCATGCCCACCACCACCAATGTTTATAGTATTTAAACCACTCATTTTCTATTGAATTCATGAAAATTATTTTTTTAACTTAAGATGATGGGGCTATATTTTAATTGGCAATAAAATAATCATTATTGATTATGCCAAAGCCTTTGACAGTGTGGATCACAATAAACTGTGGAAAATTCTGAAAGAGATGGGAATACCAGAACACCTGACCTGCCTCTTGAGAAACCTGTATGTAGGTCAGGAAGTAACAGTCAGAACTGGACATGGAACAACAGACTGGTTCCAAATAAGAAAAGGAGTATGTCAAGGCTGTATATTGTCACCCTGTTTATTTAACTTATACGCAGAGCACATCATGAGAAATGCTGGCCTGGAAGAAGCACAAGCTGGAATCAGATTGCCAGGAGAAATATCAATAATCTGCAGATGACACCACCCTTAAGGCCGAAAGTGAAGAACTAAAGAGCCTCTTGATGAAAGTGAAAGAGGAGAGTGAAAAACTTAGCTTAAAACTCAACATTCAGAAAACTAAGATCATGGCATCCAGTCCCATCACTTCATGGCAAATAGATGGGGAAACAGTGGAAACAGTGGTGGACTTTATTTTTCTGGGTTCCAAAATCACTGCAGATGGTGATTGCAGCCATGAAATTAAAAGATGCTTATTCCTTGGAAGGAAAGTTATGACCAACCTAGACAGCAAATTTAAAAACAGAGACATTAGTTTGCCAACAAAGGTCCATCTAGTCAAGCCTATGGTTTTTCCAGTGGTCATGTATGGATGTGAGAGTTTGACAGTGAAGAAAGCTGAGAGCCAAAAAATTGATGCTTTTGAACTGTGGTGTTGGAGAAGACTCTTGAGAGTCCCTTGGACTGCAAGGAGATCTAACCAGTCCATCCTAAAGGAGATCAGTCCTGGGTGTTCATTGGAAGGACTGATGCTGAAGCTGAAACTCCAATACTTTGGCCACCCGATGCGAAGAGCTGACTCATTGGAAAAGACCCTGATGCTGGGAGGGTTTGGGGGCAGGAAGAGAAGGGGACAACAGAGGATGAGATGGTTAGATGGCATCACCGACTCGATGGACATGGGTTTGGGTGAACTCCGGAAGTTGGTGATGGACAGGGAGGCCTGGTGAACTGCGATTCACGGGGTCACAAAGAATCGGACACGACTGAGTGACTGAACTGAACTGAACTGAACTCCTTGGAAGGAAAGTTTTGACCCACCTAGACAGCATATTAAAAAGCAGAGACATTACTTCATCAACAAAGGTCCATCTAGTTAAGGCTATGGTTTTTTCAGTGGTCATGTATGGATGTGAGAGTTGGACTATAAAGAAAGCTAAGCTAAGTTGCTTCAGTCGTGTCTGACTCCGTGCAACCCCATGGATAGTAGCCCACCAGGCTCCCCTGTCCGCAGGATTCTCCAGGCAAGAATACTGGAGTGGGTTGCCATTTCCTTCTCTGGACTATAAAGAAAGCTGAGCACCGAAGAATTGATGCTTTTGAATGGTGGTGTTGGAGAAGACGCTTGAGAGTCTCTTGGACTGCAAGGAGATCCAACCAGTCCATCCTAAAGGAGATCAGTCCTGGGTGTTCATTGGAAGGACTGATGCTGAAGCTGAAACGCCAATACTTTGGCCACCTGATGGGAAGAACTGACTCATTTGAAAAGATTCTGACGCTGGGAGGGTTTGGGGGCAGGAGGAGAAGGGGATGACAGAGGATGAGATGGTTGGATGGCATCATCGACTCAATGGACATGAGTTTGAGTAAACTCCGGGAGTTGGTTATGGACAGGGAGGCCTGGTGAACTGCGATTCATGGGGTTACAAAGAGTCGGACACGACTGAGCGACTGAACTGAACTGAACTGAAATAAGAATTGATTAATAGACTCCTTAAGCAACTAAAAAAATAGTTATGAACTTTCTCAAAACCTAAGCTGACAAGTGAATTAGACTCATTAAAAACTCATGGGCTAACAAATCAGGTGGTAAATTACTGACTTTCACTATTACCAAAAATTTGCCCAAAGCTTAGTTTTATTCATGTGCACATTCACTTAATCGTGTATTGACCCAGCATTTGAATAGGTTCCATGTAAAAATGCTCTGTTGGCGGTTGTGGAAACTACTCATATTTCCTTCAGTGTGCTAGTTTTTTCATAGCTACGTGCACCTGCGGCTAGTACTTTTCTTCCTGAAATGACTTTCTCTTTTTTACTGTGGAGTGAGTTCCTGCCCCATTTAAGGTACTCTCTGGAAGCTGTCTCTGCTTCTCCCCAGCCTCTAACAGGCAGATGGACTCAATTTCTTCTTTACGTCTCTATAGAAATCTGACATATGCCTCCAAGGTGGTTCTTCTTACAAGGCACAAAAATGGGGTGGTGGTTGCCTCAGTCATTGGTCTTGTTTTATTTCTATGACTTGATTCCTAACTAGACTTTGAATGTTTTATATCATCAGACATCCATCTAATTAATCCTCAGCTTCCCAGAAGTCACATAGTCAGTGATGATTTTTGAGTGTTGGTGAATCCATCAAT
The DNA here is from genome assembly GCF_023699985.2 of Odocoileus virginianus. NCBI lineage: Eukaryota > Metazoa > Chordata > Mammalia > Artiodactyla > Cervidae > Odocoileus > Odocoileus virginianus. The sequence continues at coordinate 1,019,095 of NC_069695.1, forward strand.
AATTAAGTGGTTATAAGACCTTGTTTTGAAATTGCTATATATATCTGTCTCCTTTTTAGTGAATTTTATTACTTATTTTGGGGTAAAAGTTCCCAGTCTTGTTGGATTGCTACTTCCTGACGTATTCTTTTATTCATTCAAGTTTCAAAGTCGTAAGTAGATGCTTCCAATTGGCAGAATTTGGGTCTCATGCCTAGTATAGGTGCCAAAGTGCAAAGAGGAAGTTTCTGCTGATTTTTGACTTTGAAGGAGACAGATTCGGCCAAGATTCATGGCAGGGGGGATTTCTTGCCCAGAGAAAAGTGGTTTGCCAGTCAGCTCTGTGTTTCCATAGTGTATTAGTATTGTTCTCTTAACCACGTTTCCTTATAAACTGTTCAAGAACCAGAATTTCTTTATGTGCACATGATTTGCTTTTTGCTGAGATCAGGCTTTTGGTTCACAGGAATACCAATTATGAAGGTGACTTCCTAGGTGGCACTAGCGGTAAAGAACCTACCTCCCAATCCAGGAGACATAAGAGATCCAGGTTCAATCCCAGGGTCGGGAAGACCCTTTGGAGGAGGACATGGCAATCCACTCCAGTATTCCTGCCTGGAGAATCCCATGGACAGAGGAACCTGGTGGGCTACAGTCCATAGGGTCACACATAAACAGACATGACTGAAGTGACTTAGCATGCTTGAGCACACATGAAGATGATAATAATAGTAATATAATAATAATCAATGGCAAGATTTATCAAGCACTTAAAATGTCAGTGCTTACTAACATTTTAGCACACATTAGCACTAACATGTTAGCACACTTATAATATACTGGATTCCATTCTAAGACCACTGTATCTGCTAGTAAATTTAATTCCCACCACACAGCCATACTGTAAGTGTGATTATTGTTCCTGTTGACACCCTTAAGCAATTATTCCTCTGAAGCAAAACCTCAAAAAGGTATTTTTTATTTTGAATCTTATGTTTATATTATTTCAAACATTTTAAAAACTATAAAGTATAATTTAAAAAGCATGTATGTGCCCAGCCACCCAACTGTCACAGTATTACCGACAGAGTCACAGCTCCCTAGGGACCCCGCTCTAACTCCATCCATCTCCTTCCATGTCTGATATCCACCAACCTGGGCTTGATGTTTGTGAAGCCTACACATCTCTTCAATCAAACCCATGTCTTATTCTGTCTTCTGCATTGGCAGGTGGATTTTTTACCCCTAGTACCTCCTGGGAAGCCCTTAAGATCTCTACACATCTGTGTATATCCTTAAGAATACATGTTGCTGATATTCACAACTTAATGTTCATGGACATTGTATACTTTATGTATTCTATTGCAATTAACATTTTTTCTCAATCTCATATATGTGATATTTATATTTATCACATATGTGTGATATTTATGGATTTGACACTCATAACTTCATTTATTTTTAATAGTTGTATAGTATTCTGTTAGATGTATAAACCACAATCATTGAGTAGTGTTCCTTAGTATGGCAACACTACAGTTTGTTTATCTATTCACCAGTTGAAGGATATTTTGGTTGTTTCCAGTTTTTGGTGAATTAAGTAAAGCCAGTGCAAAAACCATATTTTTTTGTGTGAACATGTATTTTCATTTCTCTCGAGAATAGGAATAGAATAACTGGGTCATATGGTAAGTACATGCTTCTCTCTGTAAGAGACTGCCAAAATGTTTTCTAAAGTAGCTGTACCATTTTTCATTGCCATATTAACATATACATTTTTTAAATTTGAAATTAATTTATCCAGACTATGGATGAGGTATGAATCTAACTTTACTTTGTTTTCCAGATGGTTATCCAGTTGTCCCATCACTATTTATCGATATACATCTGTTCCCTACCAATTTGAAATGCTATCTTTATCATATTCTAAAGCTTTCTATCTATTTGTATCTATTCTTTGACTTCTTATTCTCCTCCACTAATAGCTCAATATAATGGATGAAAAACGATTCCAGGAGTACACTTTTCAAATTATTGAGACTTTATATTTTAAATCCCAGAAGGGCTAGTACTCTATCATGGAGATTTCTTTCCATTTGTTGCTTGTTTACTTTTCCATATCAGTTTATCAAGTCACACATTTTCTTTATTTCTTGAGGGCAGTTTCCATCTGTGTGGTTTTTATTCTCTCAGTGAATACATTGGGCTTCCCAGGTGGTGCAGTGGCAGAGAATCCACTTGTCAATGCAGGAGACTTAAGAGACACAGGTTCTATCCCTGGGTCGGGAAGATCCCCTGGAGAAAGGAATGGTTACCCACTCCAGTATTCTTGCCTGGAAAATTCATGGATAGAGGAGCCTGGCAGGGGACAGTCTGTGGGGTCGCAAAGAGTCGGACATGACTGAGCAAATAACACTTTCATCTCATCTCTAGTAATTCACTTCCAAATTGTTCTGTTTTAATTTCTGTATAACAGTTATCACTGTTGGAATCATGGTTCTTCACTTTTCTTACCTCTTTAATTTCTAATCGCTCTGATGGGTTTAAGCCACTCTGAAGGTAGGGGTGTGGTCTTCTGATTTTCCGCGGGGTCACCAGCACGGAAGACGGGGCCTGGCACCGGGCGGGTGTGCTGCGTGCAAGAGAAGAATGAATGGACGGCCCTTTTCAGCTCCAGCAACTGTCTTCACACTCCTGCTGCTGCTCCTTATACAAAGCAGTTGGGGGGATTTTCTACTTGAAATTACTTGGCTGCCTGAGAAAATCAGTGAAATAACAACTTGTGATTTTTCCAACCGAGCACCAGAATCAGGGGTCGGTAGAGTGAGACCCCAGCGCTTCTCAGCTGCCTCTATCCTTTCTCTCCATCTCATCTTTGTGCTGATGTGACTGACAAGACCACCATCTGCGACTCCTTGAGGCAACAACGTGAAAAGACCGAAGCAGGATACATACTCAGAAGCAGCTGAACAAAAGTTACGGTTTGCTCTCTGTAATCCAGCTCTTCACAATCAGACTAATTCTGCTCCCCAAATGCTCTGGAACAGTGCTTTCCATCCTGCCTGATGATGAGTCACCTACCGCGATTTTACAAACAGAGCCATTTGAAACTCAGGCCTGCCCTACCGACTGAACCTCTGAATCTCATTAAAGCAAGCAAACACCGCCCATCCCCATAACTCTTGGGGGAATCTTGTCCTCTTCCCTGTTGGGGAACCAACCACGGCCCAGCTGGAACAGGCAATTGACTACAGAAGCCGTGTGTGATCAATGGGAACTGATGCGAGAACCGTGGATAATGTCTGGTGTGTTCTAAACTTTTATGGAATTGTTAAATTGATGGTGAAACAGTCAGCTGAAAATCTAACTAATATTGTGAATTGCTGAAAAAGGCCTCTGGAGTCTGTACAATACCCACAGTCAAGAATAAGCCTTTATTCTACAACATCATCAAGTGGATTCTACCATTTACCTGGCCTGCCTACCCTGGGACCAGAATAGCTTAGTGTTTAATTGAAGGTCTAAAGCTGTGTTGTTAGTTAGAAATGCAGATTCCTGAGCTTCACTGTAAAGATGTTGAGTCAGAATCTATAACTAGGGACCCAAGAAGCTGACTTGTGATCATGTTCTATGTATTTATTTCTTGTTGGCTGTGCTGGGTCTTCACTGCTGCGCGGGGTCTGTCCCTGGGGGCGGCGATCGGGGACGACTTTCCAGTTGCCCTGCGTGAGCCTCTCGTTGCGGAGGCTTCTCTTCTCGCGGGGCGCGGGGGCGCGCGGCTCAGCTTGTGGCACGTGGGCGCAGTACCTGGGACTCCCAGGCTCTCGAGCGCAGGCTGAATAGTTGGGTCGGGCACAGTTGCTCCGCAGCATGTGGGAGCTTCCGGCGTCAGGAATTTAACCTGAGTCTCCTGCATTGGCAGATAGATTCTTTACCACCGAGCCACCAGGGAAGCCCTATAATATTCATTTGATGACCTCTTTTGCACAATAATATTTGAGAACCGGGCAAGCCTAGTTTGGGACTTCTTATGAAATTAAACTAATTGGGTTCCAATGGGTCTAGCAATGTGATTCTGGGCAAGTTTCCTGTTTTCAACCTCCATTTCCTCTTCTACAAAATGGAAGACCGACGACATCTACCTTAAAGAATTGTTAGAGAGGTTAAATGAGGTCATCAATATGAAATATTCGGCAGAGTGTCTGAAAAGAAAAATTGGTCAGTAAATATTAAATCTTATCTTTATTAACCACTTGGTTTACTGGTTTATCCATATTTGAAAAATGGCAATTTATCCTTTAGCAATATCCCAAGCACTGGTTCCCAAAACATGGTCCCTGGGCCAGCTTCATCAACATCACCTGGAAACTTGCTGTAAGTATAAAATTTGAATATCACCCAGACATATTAGACTAGAAACTCTAGGAGTAAAACCTAGAAATTCATGTTTAACAAGCCCACCAATGACTCAGAGAAATGCTAACAAGTGGGAATCACCCACCAAGGGGGATGATTGAAAAAAGGATTAATTGAAAATGACTGAAATCAAACTATGAAATAAACAAAATACAGTTTACTAAAGGGCTAATTTTTTAAAATGCATGATCTGTCTCACAGACATATATACATCACTCCCCTTATCATACACACACTCAGTCCAAACTATGAATAATGCAGGTTTTGTTTCTCTAACTAGTATTTGACTCCTCTCAGACCCATGTTTGCTCTGGTTTTCTCTGACTTGTATCAATACCCTGGTTTTGTATTATCTGTGGTTGCTCTTCTGTATTCCACACTCTTCTCTTTTTGACAGTAGTGTCCCCTGGAATAATTACCTCTCTGTAGCAGATTGCTGTTCAGAATGAGACCGGGGGTAAACAATGAAGGTAGATAGGCACAATATGTTGATGTTGGGCAGATTACTTAAAACCCTCAGAATTCTAGGTTCTCCATCAGTTAAAAAGGGACTATAACACCCACCTTGAAACTTTTTTCTGAAGAATAAATGTAACATATATAAATTATCTAAGAAGGCTTCCCAGATGGCACAGTGGTAAAGAATCTGCCTGCCAATACAGGAGACAGCAGAGATGTGGGTTCAATCCCTGGGTCGGGAAGATCCCCTGGAGAAGGAAATGGCAACCCACTCCAGTATTCTTGCCTGGAGAATCCCATGGACAGAAGAATCTTGTGTGCTACAGTCCATAGAGTGGCAAAGAGTCAAACACGACTGCAGTGACTTTGCACACACACACACACACACACACACACACAATTTTGGAGTCATTACATCCTAATCATGTTGTTAAATATAAATTGAAAGCCACTCTCAGTGGATTTATGATGCTGAATTTGGCCAAGCTGACACCGTTCTACCCCTAGTTAGAATGGAAACTGACACTCTTTAGAGGTTTTTCTTTATTCCTATAGCAAAATCTCCATAGCAGTTGCTTCTTGCCTAGGCAGCCAGAAGATCAGTTGTAAAGCATTTATTAGAACATGCTTCGCTGTTTAGCCACTAAACCATGTCTAACTCTTTGGAACCCAGTGGACTGTAGCTCACCAGCCCCCTGTCCATGGGGTTTCCCAGGCAAGACTACTAGAGTGAGTTGCCACTTCCTTCTCCAGGGGATTTTCCCAACCCAGGCATCAAGCCCATGTCTCCTGCTCAGCAAATGGATTCTTTACCACCTAGAAGCCCGGAATATGCTGTCGGTCTCCATCATTTAAGTTGAGGCAGCTGCAGAACCGAGGACTGGAACCCAGGTGTGCATTCTGATGAAAGCTCTGTCACATTCTAATCTCAGTCCCATTGTTTCATTTCTATTGCTTTCAGTGATAGTTCAACTTTCTCATTTGTAAAATGACCACATGAAATTTGGCCAGGTCAGTTTCATGAAGTATTTACTATGTACTTGAAAATCATATGTACTCTCTATCATGCTTCGCATATGTCAAAATTGACATTTGGATTATGTATGTATAATTGTTCAGATTCTCTGTAGTCTAACATATTTTTTTTGGTCTGCTCATTTTGTCTGCTATAAAAAGAGATTGTTAAAATATCTCTTCCCATAAGTTGATGCTACCTTGTGGATTGCATACAAATTTAGAATTGTTTTATCTTCTTAGTGAATTGACATATCATTAAGAAGTGTCTCTCTTTATATCTAGTAATGCTTTATGCCTTGATGTCTATCTTGTATGATATCAGTGTAGTTACATAAGCTTTCTTTTGAGGAGAGTTGGCCTGAATTGCCTTTTTAAATCCATCTACAATCATCCTTTCTTTGTCCTCTGATTAAAGATGTATGTCTTGTAAACAGCATATGGTTGGATTTTGTTTTCAGAATGTTTTCTGTGCGGTGCCTAGGGATGGCTTCCACTGCATTAACCCTGGGTAGGGATTTGTATAGTCACATTATTGTTAGTAATTTTGTTAAAATACATTTTAAAACTACAATTCGAAGAGTAAAATACATAAGATAAAAATGCACAGATTTTCAATGTGCAGCACTGTGAATTTTCACAAGCTGAATATATCTTTATACCTAGGTCAAGTTCCCTGATGAAGAAAAAGACTATTGCCCAAACTATAAGACTCCCTTGCGCTCTTCTCCAGTTTCTGTTCTTCTAAAGAAGTCATCATCTTTATTTCTAACAGAATATATTATTCTTGATTTTTATATGATTCCATATATAGAACTTCTTAACTCTGTGATTTCTTACTTTTACTGGTGTCAGAAATTTCCCAATAATGATCTCTTCTAAAATGGCCTCTGTTCATTCTCTTTCCTTCTTTCTCCCTGACTCTAATTACGATGCCTTTTTAAATTTTTATTTTTAACCTTTTTACTGTATTCTTTATATCCCATCAGTTTTTTTTCTCTGTGTTTTCATTTACATCTTCTACTGAGTTATCTTCTAGTTTGTTGATCCTCTCTTCTGGTTTATCTAATCTGCTGTCAAACCCATCTATTAATTCTTCCTTTAGGTTATTACAGTGGTTAGTTATAGAATTCCATTTGATTCTTTTTATTGTTTCCAGTTCTCTGATAAAGTTTTTTATTATATTATCTAAACAGTAGTCCCCCCTTATCCACAGAGGGATACATTCCAAGGCCCCTAATGGACACCTGAAACCTTGGATAGTGCAGAATCCCATATATACTGTTTTTTTCCTGTACATATATACCTATGATAAAGTTAAATTTATAAATTAGGCACAGTAGGAGATTAGCAACAACAATAACAGAATGAAACAATTGTAACAGTATACTGAAGTAAAAGTTATGTGAATGTGATCTCTTTTCCTCTCTCACAAATATCTTGTATGAATTGATTGCCTTTTCTATCTTAACTAAGCAGTTGTCACACACTGTGGCCATAACTTTTGCAATCTGAGCTGCAAGAGCAAAACTACCACCCATTAATTTTTCCTTCTTCACAATTTCATGGATAGAAAATTCTTTCTTACCATTGATCTTAGCAATCTCAGCAATGATTATTTTTTTTTTTTCTCTTTCCTTGTTAAGTCAAGAACTCTCAACTTTTCACCTAAAGGAAGCACTTTACAGCTTGTCTTTGGCATATCTAAATAGCCAGCATCACTACTCCAGAATTTTGGGGCCATTATTAAGCAAAATAAAGTTTACTTGAACAGGGCTGCAGTACTGAGACTATCTGATAACTGAGATGACTACGAAATGACTAATGGGTGACTGAACAAAGCAATGGTTCAAGTCCTGGGCAGGACAGAGCTGAATGTCTTCAGATTTGATCATGCTACTTAGAAAGGCTTGAAAGTTAAAACTTATGAATTGCTTATTTCTGTCATTTTTCATTTCATATTTTCACACCATGCTTGAACATAGGTAACTGAAACCATAGAATTCAAAACCATGGAGAAAGGGGGACTATGTATTTTAGCATATTAATGATAGTTACTTAAAATTTTGTGTTGGATACCTTGACTATAGTTTGTGTCTGTTTCTGCTATCCAGGTTTTTTTCCTTTTTTGGGAGGGGTTCACTCTGTTATTTTTTCTCATGGAATGCAATGGAAATTTTTACTGAGTGTTCCATATAAATTATGAAAATATTTAGAGATAATAATGTATTTGTCTAGAGGGCACTTAGTTTTGCTTTTGTTAAGCATTTGAGCTAAGGAACATGCCCTTAATCCAGTCTAGAATTTATCTGAGTTCAAGGTGGGTTTCAGTCTCTTGAGAGCCGGTTTATTTGCTGGCGCAGTGGTAGAGAAACCACCCGCTAACGCAGGAGACGCCAGACATGGGGAAGACCCCCTGGAGGAGGAGACAGCGCCCCACTCCAGTTTTCTTGCCTGGGAAATTCCATGGACAGAGGAGCCCGGTGGGCTTCAGTCTGCGGGGTTGCACAGAGTCGGGTACGACTGAATACGCACTTCCTGTTAAGATACAGTCCCCTATCAATGACTACTGAGCGTCCAGAGTGTTTATAAGAGCTCCTTCTTCCTGTGGGCCATATATTCAAATTTTTCTTGCTCCCAGTTGCATAGCGTCGCATAAGATCTGCTCAGCTTCTCAACATCCGCCACCTCTTGCTGCTGCTGCTGCTAAGTCGCTTCAGTTGTGTCCGACTCTGTGTGATCCCATAGACGGCAGCCCACCAGGCTTCCCCGTCCCTGGGATTCTCCAGGCAAGAACACTGGAGTGGGTTGCCATCTCCTTCTCCAGTGCGTGAAAGTGAAAAGTAAAAGTGAAGTCGCTCAGTCGTGTCCGACTCTTCGCGACCCCATGGACTGCAGCCCACCAGGCTCCTCCATCCGAGGGATTCTCCAGGCGAGACGACTGGAGTGGGGGGTCATTGCCTTTTCCGACCACTTCTTGAGAACCAATAAATTCCTCAGAGAGAGAAGTGCTGATGAATGTTGGGCTCATTTCTTTGGGTACTTTCATCCCCTCTGGAATTATGATCCCTTAAGCCCCTTGTTACCTCACTGATGCTTTCAGGCAGATTAAAACAAAAAATCCAGCCTTTCTGGTTGTTCTCAGAAAGAGATTCAGTCAGAAAAAAAGCCATTCTACAATTAAATGAAGCAGAAATTCCAAGGACCCATTTTGAGAATTTGTTTTGTAAACCCATGATTTTCTTTACATGGACTGTAACACAATCAGTACAATTAAACCATTTGAAATTAGATGTTTTCCTGTCAGTAGAAGCCCCGTTATATATTTTTGATGTCTACACAAATTATCTATCAAAAAATAAGAATAATTCCCCTAATATACAAAACATCTTTAATAGCAATGCAGAACAAAACAACCTGTCTATAGAACTGAGTGTCAAATGGCAAAACATTTACAGAGTCAAGTCCTACCACGGCCACTATTTGACTGCTGAGTTAATTCAGTGACCCATAAAATAAGAATAAAATCCTTTAATTACATGAAATAAAGATATGGCAGTAAATTGGGTATTTTGCCTTTAAAATCCATGTCAAAATTGTAGTCTATAAAAGGAATTGCTCCCATTTAATACCCAAAATGGAGATTCATACTTTGAGAGAGAGAAATTGCATACACTTTTTTCTTCTATCATTAAAAAATAGTGAGTCTTATGCCAGTCTTACAAGATGTGTCTTATAAAAATCCAAGAAAATACTTTCATGATGTTTTCAAATCATTTTCTTTAGGACTCTCAGAGATTGACAGCCTGGGAAGAGGAAAATATGTTGTATTCTTTTCTTGAAATTAAAAAGAACACCTTACAATCTCTGAAATTGTCAGGAGACTCTGTGAAAAGACATTCTTATGCAGGCAACTACAAGTCCATCTGTTGTTTTAATTTATCTTTCTAATAATTCCCAGGAGTTCCACTTGGTTTGAATATTGGAATAAACAGAAATGAATCAGGTCGTTTTCTCTTAATATTAATCCAGAAATTCAATGTGGTATATTAACCATCACCTACATTCTTTCAAGGTTGTTTGATTTCATTAACCTTCACAATATTCCAATTAAATACAAGTATATTCATTTTATCATTTGGACTTGATTTCTTTAGATAATCAAACTCTGCAATTTTCAGTGATTTTAGATGTGAATGCCATTGTAATTTGTAGGATGTTTTTTCTTTTAAAACAATGTCACATGTTTAAATAATACAGCAGTGCAAAGTATCTGTTCCTTGTTATAGGAATGGAATCATCTATTTCCCCTTATATGCTTTTTAATTTGATAGAAAATTTTCAATTTATCTTAACAGTTTGAAAAGGCCCCTTTTCTGGGTTTCATCAGTACATTTTGTGATTTGGAAAATGCTATGTATATATTGATGGACATGAGTTTGAGTAAACTCAGGGAGTTGGTGATGGACAGGGAGATCTGTCATGCTGTGATTCATGGGGTCGCAAAGAGTCGGACATGACTGAGCGACTGAACTGAACTGAATTGATGTATATATCGAAAGTCCCTTATATAGAGATGACACAATACTGTTCTTAGGTGATGGGCGCTATTATTAAGTTGCATATATTATTTTTCTATATACATACTTTATTCTATAAAATTCCTGTAGCACTTCAACAGTGCTTATGAACTTAACAAACTAAATGCCTTTTCTTACCTGAATTATGATCAGACACCTGTAATCAAGTTCTTTGGGGGCGCAAGTCAGCCCCTGGTCTGCCAGTCTAATTTTAGGAACACTAACAGTAAGCCACAATAGATCCGCCTTTGATTAGATCTTCACACCACCTTTCAGCAAGAATAATCATTTTCCTGTTACTTCCTGGTGTGAAGATCTAATCCAAATGCCAGATGATGAGAGGAAAACCTCTCATCAAGTGAAAATGAAGCAGAATAGAAGGTCCTCACTGACTTTAGGACTTCTCTCCTTTGCTTATTCCTTCCACCCCTCTCCCACCTGTCTTGTCTCTGGAAGAAAATATACAAGCAAGAGTAGCTGATCAGATTGGATAGTCAAGGAAAAGAAAGTGAAAACCCACAAGGGTGATGTTTCAAGTCTGGATGATTAAAAAAGAAAACCCAACTTTTGATCTTGTTAGCATTTTTCATTGAACTCCCATTATTCAATCGCTGAAACTTAAAATGTTATTGGGGGGAGGAATTAAATGAAGGAAGAGATAAATTTTTAAAATGCAAATTGTAAGCACCAAAGGGTAAAAAGAAGTTGAGACCAGGGAAACTACTGGACTAGAAGAGTCAGGTTCTAGTCTTGCAAGGCGTTGTTGAAAACTGACTGTGTGTGCTGGCTGATTCGTTTTATCCAGTTAAGTGAAAAGGTACACGTTCAGTAAGTTACCATATTGACCATATGGAGATGTAATGTGAAATTTTAGAATAAATACACTGATACGGTCTAAGCTGCAGGAGACACTATTAGTGACGCTACACTTTGGGAGGAGAAAGGATGGGAGGGTTCTGAACAGCCTTGTACCAGAAACATTCCGCAGAAGCAGAGTGATAATAACTCCTCATGTGTCGATTTTGGAATAGAGGAAGTTCAATTAGAAAGGAATTACGTTAACGATGTATTGACTGAGGCAAATATTCAGCGTTAATTGGGTGGCATTCTGAATGAACTGACTCTCTAATACAGCTGTTTGTCAGAGGAGGACTTCAGTTTAGATTTGTCTCTGCTCTGTCTTAAATTGCTGTGATCTCTTCACAGCAGATTTAAATGAAAATCAAGTAAAGCAAATCAAACCTTAGTGTTAAACTATGTGCATGTGTGTGTGTATAAACGTATAAATGAGTTTTGTCCAATTTTCCTCGCAGTTCCTTTCAATATGGCCACGGCAGAAAATATGATAAGTGGATATTTGAGGAGTCTACATAAATTTTACACGTATTTTTAAAAGCCTGATCGAGTGTGAAGGAAAAGAAAATAATGCCAAAGTGTACAAAAGAAAATAATGCCTGTAATTCAGGCAAAGGGGCTTCCTTGGTGGCTCAGCAGAAAAGAATCTGCCTGCCAAAGCAGGAGATGGCGGTTCAGTCCCTGGGTCAGGAAGATCAGAAGGAAGTGGCAACCCACTCCAGCATTCTTGCCTGGGAAGCCCCCCTGACAAAGGAGTCTGGTGGGCTACAGCCCATGGGGTAGCAAATTGTTGGCCATGACTTAACGACTAAACAACAACAAAAATTCAGACAAACATTCCCAGAGGGTAGGATGATAGGCTGAAAGTCAGATGAATGATCAATGTGGGCTAGTGATATTTTATATTTTAAGCATATATATTTAAGAAACTATTGTAGTTAGGCATGATAGTACAATTTCAACAGTTTTATTGAAGTATATTTTAGGTATTATAAAACTCACCTGTGTTGAATGCATATTTTCACTAAATTTAGAGTTGTGCAATCAGCACAATAAATATGACAACATTTTCATCATCCAAAATAAGATAATAGGTTTATTTATTATAATAAAGACTGTTTGACTTCATGTTTTATATGTATTTCCTTGAGAAGTAGAATGGATTAAGTATACATAAGGCAATTTACAAAATATTCCACTTTAAATTTCTGATTAATGTATGTATCTTGTTAACATAGGTCTCTGAGTTGACCAGTTTGTTAGGAAGATTTATTGGAAGAATAATGAGTTGTTATGAGTTGAGCATTTAGAGGCTGGGAAGAGCTACATAAATGAAGTTCAGTGACTAAAAAAGCATTATAAGCAGAATTAAATAATGGAAGTCCAACCAGAACAATGGGAAGCTCAATACTCCTAGAAGAAAGACTAACTTGACTAGGTTGGCTGGGAAGTAGAGGTAAGACATAAAGCTAGAAGGGTAGTTTACTTCTGGGCGATGATTGCCACTAAGACTCAGGCAGCCAGTTTGGACTTTAAGCTGTTGGTGATGGGAGCAGGGCGTTGAGCAGAAACCTGTGAGCTAAGGGGCTTCCCCGGTGGCTCAGCGGGTACGGATCAGCCTGCCATGCCGGAGGTGCCGGAGAAAAGGGTTCAGTCCCTGGCTCTGAAGAGCCCTTACAGAAGGGAATGGCTACCCACTCCAGTATCCTTGCCTGGAGAATTCATGGACAGAGGAGGCTGGTGGGCTACAGTCCATAGGCTCGCAAAGAGTCAGACACGACTGAAGCTACTGAGCATGCATGTAGGCACGCATTATGAGTTAAGAGTGATTTAAATATTGACTTGATGACATATTCTTGGATTGATCAAAAAAAATTGCAAAGGCAAAATTCCATTTGTGAGAATGTTGTGGAAGTTTGAGGGATACCAGAGGAAATGGCACCCCACTCCATACTCGTGCCTGGAAAATCCCATGGACGGAGGAGCTGGCGGGCTGCAGTCCACGGGGTCACAAAGAGTCAGACACAACTGAGCGACTTCACTTTCTTTTTTCACTTTTCACTATAAAATTGAAATGATTCAAGAGAGAAACATAAGAAATGAAAAGCAACATGCTTTGGTGACTGAATAGATTTGATGGAAAGGCTGGAAAAAAAAAAGTGGGCCATGCTAAAGCAGACGACAAAAAGCACCAGGAGTGGCATGGAATGTGCCGGGTTTGCTGTTGCCTTCTCGGGAGAGGGTGTGTGTCCTCTCCATTTCGTGAGATGCTCCCCTCTTCCTTGGGTCTTGTGTGTGTGCACGCCTTCCCAGAAGGCCCTGGAGATGGCTTAGGAAACTCTGAGTTTTCAAGCTTGGGTGTTAGAACAAGTACCTGGTAATTTTGTCCCAGCTGACAGGAGAGCATAAGAAAGCCCCGTGTTTTGTTTTCCAGTGCTGAAGAAAAATCTTTAAAAACCCATTTACTTCCCATCATACATGCTCTTGGGTCAATCTCATTCCTTAATTATCTAGGCCAACAGAAATAGATGAGTCTGTTTCATTTTGATTTCAAGTCAGTTCCATTTTTTTGCATTTCCATGTACAAGCCCAAAAAGGAGCAGCTTATTGATCTTGGGCCCAATAATCCATTCCACACGTCATATTTTGTACCACTGCATATAGCAGCTTTCATCCTCAGCTTTCATGGCTCTTTGTGAGTGACTTCTGCTGTTCAAGCACGTGACTCAGGCTAGACCCCTGAATTGCACTACCAGAAGGTTAAAACTCACCATTTCAAAGGATACGTGTCATAATTTAGAATATTTTGCTTATGTCAGATCTCATGCTCTTCTTCTGTGTGAGTTCTTTAAAGACCAAACTTTAAATTTGCAAGTTAGCACCTCAGTTTTTTCATAGGTGTCTCACACTCCAGCTCCAGGCCAGCTTTTTCTCCTTACAGATGAATGTATCATGAAGATTCATACATTGGTTTAAAAAGCATCAAAAGCTTTTAGACCTTGATGCTGGGAAAGATCGAAGGCAAAAGAAGAGGACAGCCAAGGACGTGATTGTTGGATGGCATCACCAACTCAGTGGACGTTAATTTGAGCAAACTCTGGGAGATAGTGATGGAGAGGGAAGCCTGGCGTGCTGCAGCCCATGGGGTTGCAAAGAGTCAGACACAACTGAACGACTGAGCACAGGCTTCTGGGGTTTTAAGAACATTTGAGACAACCTAAATGTACCCAATGATGTTCACGAGTAATCTGATAGGAAACGCAGAGGAAATTCAATGACTTACTCAAGATACACACAGTTGGTAACAGGATCCAGGGCTCTGGACTCCTAGCTGTGGTCTTTGTACAATGCCAGTTGAGTGCATAATTGTTTTGGTTAATCTAAACGTATTTTTTTTTTTTTTGTAATTTAGGGGTTTCTGATACAGAATGATACTGTTCTCAGAAACCCCTGTCCAATCACGTTGCATTTCTGACTCCACAAAAAGGTAAACCACTGGAGTCAGTGAAGGAGGAACCTGTGAAGCGTGTAAGCTGGAGCCAGTTCATGGCCCGGAGAGTCTGAGCACCGGCTACGGCAGCACACTCGGTCCTGGCCACTGGGCCCGAACGGCACGGAGCCCTCTGATGAATCTCTGCCGCCTGGCTTGTCTTCACGTGCTTTTCTCCCGGCTTCAGTTGTAAATCCATAAGGGCTATTATTAAGACAGGAGCAGGGGGAAGAGACACTGAGAAAGCTGTGGATTTAAAATTTAGGCTGGAGGAACAGAAAGAATACAGGTTAGTTCAGTAGGGTTGAGAGTCCATGTCATTATAATAATCAACATTTTTTGAGCGGCTGTCTTGATGCATCAGGTAATGCTGATACTTTCCACCTAGAACTTCAGTTAATCACAGAAAACCCTACGAGGCTCTCTTGGTTTGGGTTTCCCTAAAAGATGATGTCAAGGCAAGTGTTTAGCACAAGGTTTACTTGGGAGGTAGTCCCAGGGAACACCAGCGCAGGTGGGAGGTGAGGAAGAAGAGGAAGAAGCCAAGGAAAGGTCCCTGGCGGCACATCCTGACCACGGACGCTGAGCTTAATCTCTGACACTTCTGACCTGCTGCTTGCATGACCAGGGCGGCTTCGATCACCAGAGGAAACCCTTACATTTTCTCATGGTTCTGGAAGCTGGAAGTTCAAGATCAAGGTGTCGGTATGGTTGACTTCTGGTGTCTCTCGTTGGCTTGTTGAATGCCACCTTCTTCCTGGGTCCCCGTCCGGTCTTTTCTCTGTCTGCTCACATCCCTGGCGTCTCTTCCTCTTTTCACAAAGACCTTGTTCGGATTGGATTAGAGTCCAGCTATGTGGAAACATTTGAAGAGGGCAGGGCAAGCCACTCCAGTGTTCTTGCCTGGCGGCTCCTCTGTCCATAGGATTGCAAAGAGTCAGACACAACTGAAGAACTTAGCCTGCATGCATGCAAATGAAAGTATTTAATCTTTATTGTTGTTTAGTAGCTAAAGTGTGTCCAACTCTTTGGTGACCCCATGAACTGTAGCCTGCCAGGCTCCTCTGTCCATGGGGATTTTCCAGGCAAGAAAATCGGAGCGGTTTGCCATCCGCCTCCAGGGGGTCCTCCCCACCCACAGATCAAACTCCTGTCTTGGCACTGCAGGCAGACTAACACTGAGCCGCTGCCTCTTTCAAGGCCCTCTCCCCAAATACAGTCACATTAGGGATTTAGGCTTTAATCTATGGATCTGGGGGAGAACGGCAGTTCATTCCACAACAACTGCACTGAATCCTTTGTTATTCAAATGAATTTATGTAGAAATATGAATTGTCATTAATGGTACTATTCACTCAAATAAGTTCTAGCTTCCCCTCTGAATTTGTCACACGCAGTTATAATGTGCACATACTATTTCTGTTCATGGTTACCCTGTTGCGGTGGCATAGTTGATATCTGCAATTTTTAAGATAAGAATTTGAGCCTATAGAAAAAAATAAGATTGAGTGAAATGCTGAAGTATGTCAGGAGGGCAAATGCTATTAAACGTTCTTAGACATGCATGACTATTTACCAACGGAGACCAGTTTCAAATATGAAAATTAGTTAAGTTCTTGCAGACTAGAGAAGAACAGAAGGAAATTTGGGAGACATTCTAAATTCTATAATCCATTCTTGCTGATTGTTTAAAATCCCATTGGTTTCATGGAAAATTATAGAGCTAAGCAATTACACTAAACTGTAAGCAACATTCCTTGTGATAATAATTAGTATGATTATTCAGGTAACTGCCGTCAAATTTTAGAACTGTGGAGATTAACAAGGAACAACAGGCGTAAAATAAGAATTATGAAAATATGTCCAAACTGACAAGAGTCGGCTTCAGTTCACTTCACAGAGCTGCCTGCCCGTGAAAGATACATTACAGTAGGCTGAAATTTGTTAATAATGTTTTTTGTGCAAGCCTGTTGAAGTATCTGAAGGTTTTTTTTATTACTATTATGTCAAGTAATAAAGCACTGGCATCTAAAATATTAAGGACCTGAGTCACAATGATCTGGTATTTTTGTTTCTGAGACATAGTTTTACTCCACTGCTAAGAAAATTATCTGAGAAAGGCGCTTTCTTATAAAAGAAGATTGAGCCTATTATTGAATTATGCTTGTGAATATTTGCCAATCATAATAAGTCTAATTTTTAGCTTATATCAACTGGATACAGGGCTTCCTGGTTATTCAGTAGTAAAGAATCCTGTTGCAATGCAGGAGACATGGGTTCAATCCCAGGGTAGGGAAGATTGCTGGAGAAACTGCAACCCACTGGAGAATTTCATGGACAGAGGAGCCTAGCGGGCTATAGTCCATCAGGTAGCAAAAGAGATGGGCAAGATTTAGCTACTAAAAACAACAATAAATTGGATATGTGAATGAATTTTTCATGCAGAATATAATTAGTAAGATTCTCTCCTGCTGTTATCAGTTATCACAACAGGCTATGTGAACCTAAATTTGCTTCAGCCTACATTTGAAGAATGTAAAGCTTAAAATAAAACATTTTGCAGTTAAAAATAACTTTGAGGCTATGTTGCCTATCTTCCCTGTTTGAGGTCTTCTGCAGTCAGCCTCCATTTCCTGATTACGGGACACCACGGATGTGGTGTGAAGACAGAGGCAGAAATTAGAGTGATGCTCCCACAAGCCAAGGAAGTCCTAGAGCCCTCAGAAGCTGAAGAGGCGAGGAAGAATTCTTCTCTAGAGCCTTCAGGGGGGCCTGCCCTGCTGACACTTTGATGGCAGACTTGTGGCCTTGTTACAGCGGCCATAAGGAAGTAACACAGTTCACGTGGTGCTCGCCCTAGTTCTCTTTGAAAGCATCGTGCAAACGGTATTATTTTCCTGTGGTTGCTGTAACAATTTATCAGAAACCAGGTGGCTTAAAACAACAGAAATTTATTCTCTCACAGTTCTGGAAGCTACAAGATTTCTCACCTACAAAAGGCATAGTAATTATCAGTTAAAGACTATATACAAAGACTATGGACACCTTCCGAGCAGAGGGACTCATCTTCCTGTGTCATATCTTTCTGCCTTTTCATAGTGTCCATTGGGTTCTCCAGGTCCAAGAATACTGGAGTGGGCTGCTGTTTCCCCCTCCAGGGGACCACGCTTTGTCAGAACTCTTCACTGTGACCGTTCATCTTGGGCGTCTCTACATGGTGTGGTTCATAGCTTCATTGAGTTACCCAAGCCCCTTTGGCACGTCATGGCTGTGGAGGGGAAAAGACTGTATATAAAGGCTATATACACTTAACATATTGCCTGGTGTATAATAGTAACACTTATTGAAATTCTTTGTATCAGTACAAAAAAGTTTTCCAAACATATGACAAGGGAACCCTGTCTTAAAGTATTCTGAGATTCAATGCGGCTCAAAGGAAAAAGACCGAAAGCATTTAGGAGACTTCAGGATGTCCACTGGTTCTGTATGCTCTTATTTATTTCATGTGCCAGTTTTGTAACTGTTCTCATGGTCTTCAGTTGTAAAATGGGGCCTCGGAAGACCTCATTCCTAGAGTACATGTAAATTTTTGTATTCCAGACTTGAGAATTCACAAGCTCCATGAAATCCTGGGCTGATCTCTATTTAGGAGTTACCTGGAAGGGAATGCCAAGTTGGACAAAGGAACATAAAATTTAGTGCAGTAAGAGGAACTTCTAGCTTATAGGTTAAGAACAGTCAAGTTGCCTCATTTTTCACTTGTTTCTACAATTTAGTAGTAGTATTACCTTTGGCAAGTTATTTACCTTGTCTCCACCTCAGTTTCTTCATATGTAAAGTGGGGATAATATTAGCACTGACCTCGTAGAACTGAAATAAGGTATAAATGCATTAATATGGGTACAACATTTGGAACAGTGCCTGGCGCATTGTAGACACTACACAACCATCGCTGTCTACTTCTTGTGGTGGTTTTGTTCTAGTCACTAAGTCATGTCCGACTCTTTGCAACCCTGTGGACTGTAGCCTGCAAGACCTCTCTGTCCACGGGATTTCCCAGGTGAGAATACTGGAGTCGTTGCCATTTCCTTCTCTAGAGAAGCTTCCCAACCCAGGGGTCGAACCCGAGTCTCCTGTGTCTCATGCATTGACCGCTAGACTCACCAGGGAAGCCCCTAATTTTTGTTAGGAGAAGGTAATCCCGTAAACTTAATACCACTCATTCAGAACATCCTGGAGAGCACAAAGGAACAGTTTAACTGTCTCTTTCTGAGTATTTGACAGTAAATGCATTCATAAAACTGGCATTTGTTAATAACCCTTTTTTTCAGACCATCCTCCCCTTGGGACTCTAAATTAGAAAGGAAAAGAACAAGGTCATCTTAAAGCGGAAAAAAAAAAAATACAAGAAATCACTCTCAGTTGCTAAGGAGCACGAGACCAAAACCTTTTTAGCTATTAATGCAAATTCCCCACACAATGGATGTTCACTCTAATGGCTTCCTTCCATCTCAATGTGATATTCATTAAGATGTTTTAATATAGGTTATGGAAAATCTTGAAGAAGGCTTTATATAGAAAGTCAAATTTGGAGTGGATTTTTGGAGGGTCCCATTTCAGTCACTGCTGGCATTCATCGTTCTTTTCATTAGCAAGGTCGTTTACCGGAAAATGGGATCCTGCCCGGTAATGGCCTGTTTGTCCCTGTTGCTTGTCTCTTCTGAACCTCCTTCTGTGTTCAATTTCATAATGTGTCTTAGAAAGGCTGTACTCTCCTGCAGAAGGAAGGCACAAATAAGTACGTGCAATGAGGAACAAAAGAAGAAAGTGTGGCCTTTATCCTTTTATGTTTGTTTGTTTCAAGAAAATTTGGATATTCCATTTTCTTTATCATCTACATAGTTTAGAATTCTAAAAGCACAACAGGGCTATAAACCTCGCAGAACTGAATATTCCTTCGATTACTCTGTTACTTGCTTAGGAATGAAATTCAGTTGAAATAGTAGTGAGCTTAAAATCAAAAGACTTAAAGCCTTGAGAGAATTGAATGTTTGGATTTTTTTAATTTGAAAGTTGTGCCACATAACTTAGAGCTGCTGCATTCCTCCAGCCTCTCTACGTATTTACCAACCTGAAAATACCACCTCCCTGGCATTTAGCATTTACGCGCACACACACACACACACACACACACACACACACACACACAGGGAAACACGTCAAGTTGCTTTTGCCATGAACTAGGTTGGTGATTTTAACAAATCCTTTTCCCTTTCTCATACTTCAACTACAAAAATATGTTGGCAGAGCTTGAAAGGAAAGTGTTCTTTAACAATCTTTCAAATTGTTTCCTTTAATGTTCTAAGATTTTTATTTAACTTCGTTTGGGCAAAGAATGAGATATATCTTCCCAATTACTACTCCTTTAAAAAATTTTATTTTGCATATATTACTCATGTCTCTGGACTAGGCACTCTATAGACATTTGAATCAATGAAGATGATTTTCTGGTTCTAATAAATAAATAACATTTTATATAGAAGCATACGGGGTAGAATAACAGTAGTAACCAAGCAGAGTTCAGAATTACAGGGAGATTTGATCAGATGGGGAGGCCAGAGTTCAAGCTCTGTTTAAAATCAGAGTCCCGTTACTATCGTGCACCTTGTCAGCAGGGCTTCCCAAGTGGGGCAGTGGTCAAGAATCTGCCTGCCAACGCAGGAGACACAAGAGACTCAGGTTTGAAACCTGGGTCAGGAAGATCCCCTGGAGTAAGAAATGGCAACCGACTCGTCTTCTTGCCTGGAGAATCCCATGGACAGAGGAGCCTGGAGGTCTACCATCCATTGGGTCACAAAGAGTCGGACACAACTGAAGCGACTTAGCATACACGCATGCCAATACAGCTCAATGACAAAAAGGGCATTTTTTTGTAAATGTGACTATAAGGAAATCATTCTGTGCTACAGTTGGGATTTCATTAATGTTTTCCCTCATATTTGCCTTTAAAATGCAGTCGTCTTCTGATTAATTCAAATTATTTCTCTTGTATTTATTCAAAAGAGGAAGGCAAGTAATACCAATGTAGTAGTTTCAGATTAGAGGAACTTTTTAGAATGCAGCTAATAGGATAGAAGAGAACTTTTCTGACAATGCCTGGGTCATTGCCACCACACGGTCACGTGGCCTCATCCGCTGCGGACACTGCTCTTCAAGCTTTGCCCCTCCCTCCTCTTCCTTCCTCTCTTCCTATCAATGCCTTCACCCCCTCTTCTGTCTGCACCCTTCTCAGAAAATCTCACAACTGAGTCTGTATGTTGCCAGCTTTAACTGTATGCATTCTCAGGCATCCCATCCATGCAGGCTGTTCTTTATGTAGTGTGGTCCTGTGCTCCCAGAATTGCATATCTCACCGTGGATGAACAGCAGTTGTAAAAATGATGAGGACAGGTCTCAATAATTAATGTGGCAATCCTGACCTAAGGTCACCCTAATGCCAACAGCCACTAAGGCATAAAGCTGTAATTTAATCATTGCTGCATTGCTGCCCACTCCCCAAATCCTATAAATTTTAACTCATTCATTTTTATATGAAAGAATTTTCCCTTTCATGGGTGTGTATTCGTTTATTCAACCAGTCTATATTAATAAGACTTCAATATATAGGACACAGCTTTCCTTAGTACTTTAGAAAGTGAAACAGTATAAATAAAGCACGGCTCTGTTGGTTTTCTGTCTGTAATATGTATTATATTTGCTCCTATCTTATCAAATTTATCTTCACTTACTTGAATCAAATACCTAGCTACCTCATTACCTAAGTTCTACTGCCTTCAGTTTCTCCACATCAACATAGTAGTCTTCCCAAAGAATTCCCCAGATTACATCCCTCTTTTGATAAAAGCAAGCAACAGTAAAAACAAAAGCAATGAAAGTCTCTTCAGTTCAGTCGCTCAGTTATGTCCGACTCATTGTAACTCCATGGACTGCAGCATGCCAGGCCTCCCTGTCTATCACCAGCTCCTAGAGCTTGCTCAAACTCACGTCCATCGAGTCAGTGATGCCATCCAACCATCTCATCCTCTGTCATCCCCTTCTCCTCCTGCCCTCAATGTGTCCCAGCATCAGGGCCTTTTCCAATGAGTCAGTTCTCTTCGCATCAGGTGGCCGAAGTAAAGATCTCTTAGGTAAATATTATTGCCTAAATTGGAAAGTAAGGTTATCTGGTGGTGTTAGTAGCTTTAGGCCAAAGGAATTAATACATAAACTACCTTTACCATGGGGCTTCCCAGGTAGCTCAGTCGTAAAGAATCCACCTACAAAGCAGGAGACATGGGTTAGATCCCTGGTGGGGACGATCCCCTGGAGAAGGAAATGTCAACCCACTGCACTATTCTTGCCGGAAAATCCCATGGACAGAGCAGCCTGGGAAGCTACAGTCCATGGGGTTGCAAAGAGTCAGACATGACTCAGCAACTAAACCACCACCACCTCACCTTTACCGTGAAATACTTGGAACATCAAACTCCATAAAAATTGAGATTTTAAAGAATTATTTTAGCTTTCTTATTTTATATTCTCCAAATTAATGAGGTTTATCTACATTTTTGAATCTTGAAGGGTGTTTTCCTATATTAATACCTGCATAGTAAACTATGTTGGTTTACTGTCTTTCTAAGAATGGGGTAAATGAAGAAAGCTAAATAATATTATACAAAAATGTCATTGTGATGGCAAAGGCTAGTGTAGCTCCATCCTGGGAAATAAGATGGGTGCATTCTTTAAGAGAGGAGACATTCTGCTTTATGCCTTCCTCTTTTCTGGGTGCAATAGCAAAACTGCTCCTAGGTATAACCAAACAAAACAAAATTTGCAATACTTGTGTTCATCAAATAGTGTACTTGAGCCCTATTTTTTTTCTCTTTTGAATGATTCATAACAATGGTTCCTTTTGCCTGAAGAGTCCCTTCACTTTGAGGGCTTCAATATCTAATGGCCATCCTACTCCCACCCATTTTTATCCCCTTTGATCTGTAGCATTCACTATGGTAACTAACACTCAGTAGATTTTTTTTTATTTTTAAAATGTATTTATTTTTAATTGGATGATAATTACTTTACAGTATTCTGTTCACTTCTGCCAAACATCAACATGCCTCCCTCTTAAATTCAGTAGACATTTAATGACTGTTTCACAAAAATAAAATTTCCACCTTCAATAAAAAAGCAAATATTAACACTTAAAGGACTGACCAGATATAAACTACTCCAAGACATAGTCCTTCCTTCCCTGAAAGGCTGTTGACTGGTGACATTATGCAAAAGAATACTCTACAGAGACCCTGCTGCATAGTACTGGAAATTGCCTCTTGTTGTTCAGCATGTCTCCTCTCCTTCCTCTGGGTTTTACAGCTCGAGGCAGGTGGCTCATTACGGCTTGAAAAGACTTGCCCCAAATGCAATTCCTGGGTTCTCTGCAGGAGTGGGCTCTGTCGAGTTACGCTGAGCCTAGATGCATTTGTTTGCTTTTTTGTTTCTCTCTATAGTCAGTATGGAATTCACTTAAATTGATTAGCATTTGGAGTTAGAGCCGTTGCAAATTGTTCTGAAAACACACTTCCACATCCAGAGCCAGGCTGCTGTTTGATTGCTGCTAGTGATTTTTCATTTCTTATTCACAACTCAGATGATGGGAGGTTTGCTGCGTAGAGTCAGAAGTAAGATGAGTCTTTGTGATCTTTAAAAGTCATTTGAAGGAGAATTTATTACAGTTTGGCAATAACATTTTATTATATCTGACAATAAAGTAAGTATATCTACATGTATATACACAAAAGTATACATATATAGTATATTATATATGTTTAATATATGCCATACATAAATACACACAACTGAATAAGAAGAAAAAATATTGAGGAAAACATTATAAATCAAAGGAAATAGGAGTATTTTTCTCACTTTACAGACAATAAAAAATGTGAGATAGAAAGGTTAAGTGTCTTGTTGAAAACCATCAAGTAAGTGAGTGATGTATCTGAGAAAAAAATCTAGGATACTCCCAGCCTCATTCTATATCCCCTAATCCTGAAACTACATTTCCAATTTTACACTCCCTCTCACAATGTCTTTCTACTAGACATTACCTTTGTCAGTGAAAAAAGACAGCTGTATTCTCTGGTCCTATGAAGTCTCATTTTTTGTGATCAATTGCAAACTACCTGCATAAGGACTTCATACAAGTTTTATCAGACAAAGTCATCTTATTTGATTTTCCAGGACTATTCTTATTTACTTACAATTGACAAATGATTTCATAATTACCAGAAATTTAAGCCTTTAGTTTAATATTCTAATTAAAAATTTTTAAATATATATATATATATATATATATATACACACACACTCACACAGAGAGAGAGAGAGAGAGAGAGAGAGTTAAAAGGGAGTTCATTCAATAGGATCGCTAATGAAAATAGTTGATCCCTGCCCCTGCCTCAAAACTCAGAGAAAACTACTTTAACAGTTTCCAGATTTAGTTCTTCTTTTGGTTATCTTTACATTTCTGAGTAAGGTGCTTATGTTATCATTTCTCAGTCTATCTTCCAACAGGTTAGTAGTTTCAGATTTATCATCACTTCATGCACACCCATAAAATGTCAGTATTTCTGGTTCTTCTCTGTGATAACTTTAGATAACAGGTTTAAGGCAGTGAGCGCATCTGGTGTGTGTTAGCTGCTTAGTTGTGTCCGACTCTTTTCAACCCCATAGACCGTAGTCCACTGGGCCCCTCCGTCCATGGGATTCTCCAGGCAAGAACACTGGAGTGGGCTGCCATTTCCTTCTCCAAAAGGAACTATAGAAAGAAAGAAAGTGAAGTCGCCCAGTCATGTCCGACTCTTTGCCACCCCATGGACTGTGGCCTACCAGGCTCCTGCATCCATGGGATTTTCCAGGCAGGAGTACTGGAGTGGGGTGCCAGTTCCTTCTCCAAAAGGAACTATAGAAAGAAAGAAAGTGAAGTCGCCCAGTCGTGTCCGACTCTTCGCCACCCCATGGACTGTGGCCTACCAGGCTCCTCCATCCATGGGACTCTCCAGGCAGGAGTACTGGAGCGGGGTGCCAGTTCCTTCTCCAGAGTGTATCTGGTATTTTCACATTATTCGGGCTTGAATTTTGTCCCCCACGCTCTAAGTGCGTATGCCGAAGTCCTCATCTCATAATGCAGTCTTATTTGGAGAGCAGGTTGTTCGTAGAAGTGATCCAATTCAAGGGAGGTCCTTAGAGTGATCCCTAATGCCAAATGGCTGGTGTCCCTTTAAAAGGGGGAGATCTGGACACAGAGGCAGGCGTAGAGAGAAGACAGTGTGAAGGGACGCAGAAAGAAGATGGCCATAAGCAAGGAGAGACACCGGAAACAGATCCCTCCTTCACAGCCTCCGGAAGGAACCCACCATGCCAGCACCTCGATCTCAGACTTCCAGCTTCAGAACTGTGAAGCGATACATCCATGTTGTCATCCATGCAGTCGCGACCCTTTGCTAAGGCAGCACTAGGAACTTAGAACACAAAGGTATGTAATCCAGTGTCTCTTGACCACACACCACCATACACATTGTTGCTGTTTAGTTGCTAAATTGTGTCTGACTCTTTTGTGATGCCATTGACTGTAGCCCACCAGGTGCCCCTGTCCATAGGATTTCCCAAGCAAGAATACCAGAGTGGGTTACTATTTCCTTCTCCAGGGGACCTTCTCGACCTAAGGATCAAGCCCACATCTCCTGCGCTGACAGATGCATTTGCCGCTGAGCCGCAAGTGAAGCCTCCCCTCACACACCTCTCAGCTACACGCTGGTTTTCCCAGGAGGGGACGGGAGGGCATGTGGTTTCCGCAGCCTTGGTCAGAGAGCTCCGGGCCTCTGAATGCAACTGGTGCTGCTTCCGTCAGGTGAAAAACTGCTTTTACTTGATTGCTTTATTTTTTTGAGTCTATGAAAGCGCTTTTTCAAAGCAGCAAATTTTACTTAAAAGTCTTTTAAAAGTTCAACACAAAACTGAGACTGAAAAAGAAATAGATGCTCATTAATTTCGGGAGCATATGCTGTCATGATTTTCCAAGTTCTTTTTTTTCCCTACACCTAGCTGCTTCTTCCGGCCGAGTCACAGTTGTAGAATAACACCACATATGGGAGATGATCTATTTCAGTTAGTCAATGAGCCAGTGGAGTGTATAACATCATTACCAAATCCTCCAAGAAGCATTTCTTTGAGGGAGAGAGATATGCTTAGGATTAAGAGTAATTATGGGAGCAAGAAGTACAAAATCGGTGGATGGATAAGGGATTAAATGAAGAGTTACTGATGGTCGCAGAGTTTGGGCTGTTTGTAAATAATTATGTGAACTTGAGAGAACTATTTACCTTGTATAAGAACATCTTTGGTTAAATAGTACAGAAGGATAACAGAATTTGCTTTCCCCCAAATTTCTAAGAATATTTGAATTGCTTAAATCGACTATAAATTGTTCAAAGCCACTTCAGAGATGTTTACTATATTGAAACATTAGAATTTTTACTTGTTCATGAAAGTTTTAGAAGAAATGTCATTAGTTGATATTATTTTAAGCAGAAGTATAATTTCACCAGAAACATAAAAAACAAGGTTATTCTGTCAAACTGCCACTTGTATGTGGAGTGTAGGACTTTGAGAACCATTACTTGGCAAGTTCAACTTGCTAACAGGCAAGTATCTATAAAAGTAAAATGCTTCCATTTGACTTTTAGGTTAGTTGAATGATATACTATTTATTGAAAGATCCTATTCTTAAAAAAAAATGTGTTCTCCAACAAGAAAGTAATGATGTTTCTCATCGTATTTTGTCATTTTGATTTAGACCAGAGTCTCAACCCTTCTACTGAAATTAGACAATAGGCGCTAGTTTCTTCCCTTTAATCTCACACCTTGATGTCCTTTTTATCGAAAATTAACCCAAATGTTTTTTGTACTTAAAGAACTGACTCAACTCTCTGAAAAAAAAAAATACACTGGGAACATGAAAGGTTAAAGGAGACTTCAAGATCTAATGTAGTTTATGAAATGTACCAAAGAAGAAAGTAGTGTTATAAACAATAATGAAAACTACCTAGTGTTAATCTAGCTAGCTGCCCTTTCTAAAGTCTCCCAGACTGCTACTGGATTAGTTAGATCAGAATTGATCCTTTATTTTAGTCCAGAATTACAAATTCAGTTTCAACATCCCTGCACTATTCTGCATTTACTTTTTGATCTAAAGAGATTCGAATTCTCCCTGTTTCTCTATTGAATGCATTACCTTTTTTGCCACCGTCCACTGAATTCCTGGCTCCAGATACAGAGCTTCATATTAAGTTTGAAAGTGAATGTAGGTCAGGAACACAGCAGGCCCATGTACCGTAATTTGTCCACCAGCCTGACTCATTTTATGTTCTAATCTCAGTAAGAGGTGCTGATTCTTTCCTAAGTGGTAATTGCACCTTCAGTACTGAATCCCTCTATATGCCTGGGAAGCACACTCACCGTCAGCGCGCAATCATTTCCTGCCGTGCACCACAATAGCTCCTGTGAACTTGCTGGCCTCGACCTTCAGGACGAACCCCTGGCTCTCTCTATCAGGGGTAGCTCTGCACCTCCCACAAAGCATGCTGTTACTGTCAGCAGGAGGCCAGGCATAACATGTACCAGGACTTAGATCAGTGTCCTGCGTCGCACTCCAAGCCTCTAGGGAGAGGTTTCCCTCGCTGCCTTGGACCTTAGGAATTCTTTTTCATCCAGGATTCAGTCTGAGGCATAAAAATATCAGTGGTAGAGATTTTCGCTTGAAATTCTAAGCTTAAATCCACTAATCTAACTGTAAATAGTATATAGTGAAAAAATACTAGATCTTTTCTTTATGAGATAGCGAATTCAGAATGGTTGCCTTTTCTTCCTCTTCTGTATATATTTGTTAGTTCATTCTCAGTTGTCTCCGACTTTTTGCAACCCCATGGATTGTAGCCTGCCAGGCTCCTTGTCCATGGAATTTCCCAGGCAAGAATACTGGAGCAGGTTGCCATTTCCTACTCCAAAGGATCTACCCAATCCAGGGATCAAACCCATGTCTCCTGCATCTCCTGCATTGGCAGGTGGTAGTTTGAGACAAAATATACAAAATAAACCCACTTCTGTTTGTAATACAAACAGGATCAGGCAGCAGTTCATCCATGTGACTCACCTTGACATTGCAAATGCTCCAATACCTGTGATGATTCTTTTAAGTTTTAATACATATTCTGATTTAGTGGTTGGATTTAAACAACTCCTCAGTGTTTGCTTTCTCTCCTTTGCTTCTTATACTATATGATTCATTAGTACTCCCTTACAAGAGTGAGGGTGAAGATTTTGACACTGCTGGGACCAACTCTAGTTTCTAGTACTCTGATATATCTAATATATAATAAATATTTGTTGAATAAATGGGTGAATGAATGGGAATGTTTTACCATCTTTGCTAAATTCAAACTGGAAAGTCTAGATGGGGTCAGCAACTGAATAAGAAGAGATTTGATAAAGTTCATTAAAAGTGAATGGAAATGAGGATGGAGATGAGCAATGAACAGATTAAAATAAGAAAAGAATTATTAGATTAAAATTTAGTAAAAATTACAGTTTTCTAATCTACATTTTTTGGGGGAAAAGGTTACTTTGCTGCTGTGTGGCACAGGAAACAAATGGGGGGAAAGAAACTGCAGTTGTTAGTAGTAAATAAGACCAAGGAATAGATGAGCGAAAGAGAGACTTGTCATTAAGAACCTTTGTTTCTCCCCTTCTCGTAGGATAGAGGGTCTTAGCAGTCAGTGCTGCTGGACTGTTTTCTCACCTGTTGTCACTTAACAGAATGGAGCATCCTGAGATCAAAGGTGGTGGATAAAAGACGAGGGATGTTATCTTTAGGATATGCAAGGTACAATGATCAGGATTTTAATAAACAACAGTATCAGGGCCCTGGAAACCTGAGTGAGGCAATGGGCAGAGGAAAATTAAACAGGAGACACGGAGTAGGAGGTATGTCAAAAGGCAATCTCCTAAGTCAGAACCGAAAAACAAATACGTTAATGCCTATATGTGGAATCTAGAAAAATGATACCGATGAACTTATTTTCAGGGCAGTGATAGAGATGCAGACATAGAGAATGGACTTGTAGACACGGGAGGAAGGAGAGGGTAGGATAAGTTGAGAGTAATATTGACATATACACACTACTGTTTGTAAATTTGGCTCCCGTGGTGACTCAGATGGTAAAGAATCCGCCTGCAATGCGGCTGACCTGGGTTTGATCCCTGGGTTGGGAAGATCCACTGAGGAGGGCATGGCAATTCCCTCCAGTGTTCTTGCCTGGAGAACCCCCATGGACAGAGGAGCCTGGTGGGCTACAGTCCATGGGGTCACAAAGAGTCAGACATGACGGAGTGTCTAAGCACAGCATAGCACATGTGTAAAGTAGATAACTAATGGGAAGTGAACCCAGGGTTCTGCTGGTTTTCACATGGTTGAAATTTTATCCTTCACGTCACGAAGCTTGTCTTATAAAAGTGAGACTCTTCATCATACAACCCCCATTTTACCCTTAAAGGTGGATGCATACGTACCCTTTGGGAGAGGATTTCCTAGCACCATATTAATTAATGGTGGTAATAACGCTGCTACTTAATTTTTCATTGTATCTGCCAGAAACATTCTAGACTTTTCTCTTTCTTAGTGTCATAGACTCAGAAATTCACAGAGGCAGTCTGGAGGCATCTGTATCGTATGAAATACCGACAAAGAGAACAAAGTTCTTATGCCATACAGAAGCACATTTCTCATCCCTCTCTCTACATGACCCCACTAAAGTCACCTCTAAGGGTAATGCCTGGTATATATAATAATATGCTCTCAGTAAAAAAAAAAAAAAAAAGAAGTTTAAATGAAAGTAGGAGTGAGTATATAATTTATGCTTGAAAATTCTCTGCCATACCCTTGGAATGAGAAAATTGTGCTCAAGACACTGACAGCAACACTGTATATGTATTAAGGTTGGTACTTTTAGCCTCTGTGAACCACAGTTGAACACTAAATCACTGAAGGTGAAAAGAAAACTATAAATATTTTGGGGAAAAGCCAAAAATATTAAAATAAGCTGAGCTTAGCCAGAGCTTGCAGCCAATTTCACTTGGCAGGATTGCTTTCATCAAAATATGGAATTAGATATAAGTCATTTAGAACTGAATAGGCAATTACAGCTGCCCAACACTTCAAGAGAACTACTAACAAATTTATTAATTAATCTGTATTTATCAAGCATCTACTTTACTCAATACCTTGCCTTAGGCACCATTTAAGATTTGCTTCCATGAGCTTATCACTTTAAACATAAAGCATTTCTAGATCTAACAAAGATGAATTTAATCTTACACACATGTACTTTATCCTACATAAAAATGCAGTGAGCATTATCTGAATATGAATGATTTCTTGATTACTGCAAAAATAATCATATCTATGTCAACTGAAAAAAACACAGCAATCTAAAAATTATATTTTATTTAGTGGACATTTTTAGAACTTAAGTATAGCCCAGGAGGCAGCATCTCAAGTAACCCAGAGAGAACTATTCTGAGGAGTCATGGGGAGGAGCCAGGTTATATAAAAGTTTTGCAACAAAGGGCAGGTAGTCCAAACATTAAACTTTTTTTTTTTTTTGTAAATTAAAAAAAAAAAACTGGATATCTCAAGTTAAGAAATTTAGCACTTTTCTATGCATGGGAAGATGTAAGAGTCTGGGTTCACTGAAATCATCACTTCGATATGCCCCTCCCCAATCTGGGGCTAACTTCCTGGTTTTTCACATCCTGACCTTTCTCAGGGCTCACCTTGGGGAGTGGCTGCAGTTTGATGGCTGCTAGATGGTAGATATTCTTTCTTCCCTGAGTTCCCTCAAGGCTCACAGCTCACCATCTATGGTGGCTGCAGTGGCTATGACATCCTTTGTTTACTGATATGGCAGGAAATAGTTTGTTTATCATCCACATGAAACATCATGTAGGGTGTTTCCCATTTTGTAATGCTTTTGCAGGAAGCACTGTCCTGTCTGTCTCTTCTGCCTACAACACTTTCCACCTGTTTCTCCTCATCTTCTCTTAGACCAGCCTTCTCCCCTACTGGAGAAGTTGGAACCCAGCACAAGAAGCACTTGCATTTATTAATTTCTCTGTTCACTCAATACATATTTATTGACAACCAAATATGTACCAGGACCAAGGTAGGTCCTAGGTGAACAAAGTTGCACGGCAATAAGTCTACATAATTCCATAAGACAGAAAAAGCACATGTATGGGTATGAGTATGTGTTTCAAAATAATTCCAAACTGTTGTGTGTGCCATGAAGTAAAAGAATGGTGCATCACTAAAAATTAAAAATAAAAAGACATTTTAGATAAGATAGTAAAATTTAAAAAGCCACTCCAAGGGGAAGAATGCAAAGAAACCAGTCAGGGAGATTGGTGGGATAAATATTCCAGGTGGAAGAAAGCATATGGAAAGTATCAAAGTGGGGGGAGCAGAAACAGATGCAGCTGGACTCAGGGAAAGAGAAAAATCCAGGGTGGCAGGAAGATATTTTAAAAGTGTGAAAGCATGAAAAATACTATAATAATAATAATAGAGCTTTTAGTAAGTGTCAGGCATGGCTCTAACCTCTTTGTAGGCATTATCTTATTTGATCTACACAACAAATCTATAATGTGGGTATTATGATGCTCTCTATTTTACAAATGAAGGAAACTGAGGCAGACAGAAAGTAGCTTGCAGAGACTGAAAGTAAGATTTCAACTAGGATTTGGAGGTAAGAGTTTCAACACATTAAACTATTACATTAGACTGTTTAGGTATTATATCAGACAGACAGTGGCCAGCTCACCCAGAGATGAAGAGGCCATACTGAAATTCATAAGTGTGATTTGAGCTCAATGAAAAGCAATGGATAGCTTCAAGCAGAGAGGAAGCCACCAATTCTCTGGGAAGCTGATGGAAGTTTTAGGTTGATGAGCACTGAAAAGTTTCAATTAGATTTGTCCTGGTGAAAGCCACTGGTCCTGTGGGCAGGAATGGTTGGATTGGAATGGTGGAAGCAGATACCACACTAGGAATGGACTCCTTGAAGCATGATGGGAGATAGCATAAGTAGACAGTTTCCTCTTTGCTGAGGTTTGGCTCAGAGAAGAGCAGAGAAATTGAGGGGCAGCTACTGTGAAGATACGGCACCAAGGGAAATGTTTTGTATTCAAATGATGGAAGCCATAGAATGTGTTTGTATGCTAATAGGCATAAGCTATTACTTAACACTCCCTTTGATTTCTAGCTAAGGTTGATTCAGTCCTGACTGCTAATGTTGTGTGAGATTAAGATCAATAACAGGCAACTAAAATCAACAAATCTTTGTTCCATGCCTGCTATGCATTACACACTGCTGCTCTGATTCAAAATCTAAAGGTTTTGTGAGCATTCCCATTGTTTCAACCTCTTCCCTTCGCCTCTTGAGTAGAGAGCCTTGATGTTTGTATCTTCAACTTGCTGCTTCCTAACATGAGAGAACCTCTGTCATTTGGGACAGTGTTCAGTTGCTCCAGTTGAAACCAACATTGCAGCCCCACCGCCTGTAGCCCACCAGGCTCTTCCGTCCATGGGATTCTCCAGGCGAAAATACTGCAGTGGGTTACCATGCCCTCCTCCAGGGATCTTGCTGACCCAGGGCTCAGAGCCACTTCTCCTGTGTCTCCTGCATCGCAGCCAAATTCTTTACCACTGAGCTACCAAGGAAGCCCTAGTAAGGACAGCGCTAACCATTATAACATATAAACTAAAAATTTCCGTGGAAGACACGCTAAAAGTTTATTTTGTTTTCATGAGAAACTCCACTTGCGGGGAAATCTCTTGTCTCTCCAAAGATCTGAGCCCAGGCTAGTCATCATGGAAGCCTGTACACAAGCCGGTGAAAGGATGAGAAGAGGAGTGTCACGCGAGTGTGTGCTCCTCGGGTCTTTGTCTCGTCACAACAAAAATTTGGAGTGACGGACACTGAAGCCCCTTGGCGGGTCACAGCTCTCGGAGGACAGACCGTGTTACAGCTCTCAGGTCTCGAGTGGACCGTGTTATAGCTCTTAGATAAATCAGTGTTACAGCTCAGTGTTACAGCTCTGTTTATTTAGATAATAGCAGGAAAATCCATCTTTGAGGCATGAGGGCACGTCGATCCAAAGACTCTAAGAGAAGACCGCCCCATCGCGCCGGGGAGAGGGAGGGGGCAAAGGGGAGAAGAGGGCTTTGTCTCCCCTTTTTATATGCTTCTCTGTCCCTGGGCCGGCCTTATGTAAACTGGGCTTAGGCAGGAGCGTTGTTTGTTTCACCTGAGGTCCTCACTCCGGTCCTCGGACCTTCCTTTGTTCTATTTTCGCGGGCTTTCCCTTCCAGGTCTTTTAGCCTCCGCCGTTTTGGACTCTTTTTCCCAACTCTACCTACCTAACGGGGATCACTCATGGGAGAGGGGCATATGCAGTCCATCACTTTGAAGCATAGATCACGTCTCTTATCTGTCACGGGCTAGATCTCAGTCCCAAGTGCAAGACTAACTGCACGGGAACCCAGTGAACATGTTTTGGCTGTGCATTGAGGAAAAAGAGGAACGGGGTCGGGGAACAGACTTAGACACTTGTCGCAGCTCCGGACCTGACCACTGGCTCCCTGGATGAATTAGAACACACTGTCACCCACTCCCTGTTTTTTTTTTTTTTTTTAACTTTTCTGTACTTAGTTCCTGTACTAATGACTGGCTGAATAGATCGAGACCTCTTCCTCTAAGGCAAAATTTCTGCCTCTATTGTTCTCTTTAATGTTGCCAAAATCAAAGACTGACACTTGCTTTACTCTGACCTCCAAGGGAAATAGTCAACACTTCCTGCTAAGGTGAGCCTCATTAACAGTTTAACTCCGATCATAACTCCAAGAACCACTGCTGAGCCACAGACACAAACCAGACCAACCCAACCCAGCAAAAATCAGCTCCCTCCACCAAAAGATACTCATTAAAAAAAAATCCTTCTTATAGAGATATATTGCTTCAGAGGATTTTATTAAGTAATATTCATAAAAATTCTAGGAAGCACAAATGTTAACCTTTTATATTTTATGGATGAGCAAATTGATAGAGGGGTTAAGTTTCATTTAACTCATAGTGGGTTGGTGCTAGAATGTTTGAAAGATTCTTATTTCTGAAGCCTGGTAGAAGATCTTCTTTCATTTGGGACAGTGTTCTTTTTTTCTGTAGGAAATGTGGAAAAACTCATGGAAAATTCAAAATCAGTTCAATTCAGTTGCTCGTTCGTGTCCGACTCTTTGCAGCCCCATGGACTGCAGCACAGCAGGCTTCCGTGTCCATCACCAACTCCTGGAGCTTGCTCTAAGTCATGTCCATCGAGTCACTGATGCCATCCAACCATCTCATCCTCTGTTGTCCCCTTCTCCTCCTGCCTTCAATCTTTCCCAGCATCAGGGTCTTTTCCAATGAGTCAGTTCTTTGCTTCAGGTGGCCAAAGTATTGGAGTTTCAGCTTCAGCATCAGTCCTTCCAATGAACACCCAGGACTCATCTCCTTTAGGATGGACTGGTTGGATCTCCTTGCAGTCCAAGGGACTCTCAAGAGTCTTCTCTAACACCACAGTTCAAAAGCATCAATTCTTCAGCACTCAACTTTCTTAATAGTCCAACTCTCACATCCATACATGACCACTGGAAAAACCATAGCCTTGACTAGACGGACCTTTGTTGGCAAAGTAATGTCTCTGCTTTTTAATATGCTGTCTAGGTTGGTCACAACTTTCCTCCCAATGAGCAAGCGTCTTTTAAATTCATGGCTGCAGTCACCATCTGCAGTTCTTCTGTAGCCCAAGAAAATAAAGTCTGTCTCTGTTTCCACTGTTTTCCCATCTATTTGCCATGAAGTGATGGGACCGGACGCTATGATCTTAGTTTTCTGAATGTTGAACTTTAAGCCAACTTTTTCTCTCTCCTCTTTCACTTTCATCAAGAGGCTCTTTAGTTCTCCTTTGCTTTCTGCCATAAAGGTGGTGTCATCTGAGTATCTGAGATTGCGGATATTTCTCCTGGCAATTTTGATTCCAGCTTGTGCTTCATCCAGTCTGGCATTTGACATGATGTATTCTGCATATAAGTTAAATAAACAGGGTGACAATATACAGCCTTGATGTACTCCTTTCCCGATTTGGAAATAGTAGGAGGAAAAAAGAACCATGTACTCTGCACCAAAAAGTGATATATTTGGTAAAGCTTTCTTACAATCTATTCCCTATGACCATTTTTTTTAAAGTTAGTTCTGAAAAAATACATAAAATGAAGTAAAAGAAAAACAAAACCACTTTTATAACACTACTTAATACTTCTAAAAAGTTAAAACTAATATTTCCTTCAGATCTCATTTTTAAAGATGCAAAAATCTTACAGATAAAAGTTCCATGTGCATTTTTCTTTACATTGTTAGTTCATGGATTTATTATTTTATACTCTACTCTTTACTAAAAATTTCATCATAAAATTAACCTATATCATTAAAATTCATTCCAAGCTTAACTTCTAGCATGGCATTCTATTGTTGAATATTTAGGAATTTTTTACAGTTATGCTATAATTGTACTGTAATGTATTTCTTTATGCCTAAATCTTTTATATATTTCAGATAAGTTCTTCTTGGTATCTTTCCTAGAGGGGGAAAATAAATGCAAATTTTTCTCTACCGTATCTATCACTACTTCTACTTTTTCAATTCTAATTTTTCTCTCATCTGAAACATAGCCTTATGTTTCCAAGATAGGTAAGTGATTAGTATACTTTGAAAATAAGGTAGTATCTTTTTGTTGGCCTCACAAATGAAAAACAATTTCTTCAAAATTCTTTAGTTTTAACTTTTCACTTTAAAAACATTATAGATGTTATACCAAAATTTTCTGAAGTTTAGTAAATGCAGAGGAAAAATATAAAGACAGGCTAGTTTTTCCCAGTGTTCTCTCAGTAATGTCTTTAACCATTTAAATCAAAATTTCTGCCAACTGTGTCTTGGGGTAAGACTCTTCAATTATCCTATGGATAGAACGGGATGATTTTTTTTGGTTGACTTACTCATATTCTTATTTGCTTGTTTGTTTTAGATTTTACTGATATTTAAATTGCTTATTTTTTAAACATATGCAAAAGTATTGTTCTTTCATAATGTGTTCTTGACAAATTTGTCTATACCTTCTTTTTTCCTTTTGTCCCCTTCTTTTTAATCTCTTGGGTTTTTGGGTTTTGTTTTTTCTTTTTTCCATTCTGAAAAAATATTTGAGGTTTTGATTTATCACTGATTTTATTTTTCAATGAATTGTAATGTCTAATGTGATTTTAAGTCTTTCATTGCATTTGAGTTTTTCCACCATGCTTCCTTTACTAAATCACCTCTCATTTCATTCTATCCTGTTTTATATCCATATTAGCCTATTTTTTATGTATGCCTTTTAAAGCTACATCATAGACTTTGTATATTATTTTACATCTTATAATGAGTCCAAAAATGTTATTGCAGTTTCCTTTTATTATGATTTCTGGTTCTTAGTGTCATTTTCTCAGCTTTTAGGAAGATGATTTCTGTCGCACCCCCCCTCCCCGCCACCGCTGTATCTTTCATAAGTTTCTTTCTTGTTATTTTATGGTTGTTATGTTTTGCTTTCTCATCCTCAGATGGATGCCTTTTGTCAAGGTTCACCATTTGTCAAAGGACAAAGGATGTGTTTACCTTTTGTCCCAGCCTTTAGGCTTTTTGGTGTTGGATGAAAATCCCCTTGCAGAGATTTGGTCAAACATCTAGTTATCATGCATAGCTCCTAGACTAAGTTTTAAGGTCTGTTATTAGGATTTTATCAAATGCACCTATACTGGACTATGATAAGGTTTTCAGTTCCCACTTCCTAAACCTCTTTCGCTCTGAACAGGAGAAGAGAATGGAATTAAATACCAGGAGACACTCTGAGATTTCCAATTCCCATCACCACCAAATTCTTGGAATGCAATAAACCAGTGCTACTTCCTCTGCCTGCTACATAAAAATTTATTCTCTGGAAGTTTTACTCTTCAACTGAGAGTGGAAAAAAAAAAAAAAAACCTGCTGAAGTGTGGGGAGCAATAACTGTACCCATTTAGAATAAAGACAAATTTCTGATTTCTGCTCGCCAGAGAAAGTGTGTTTCTGAAGAGAAATAAGTCTGGTGATGATGATGCCACCAGCGACCGTGGGCGTTCCTTCAGTCGGGTTAAACTGAAGGCCAGCCACCAGGAGAAGATAGAACAGAGCCCCAAGGCCCTGGCAACAGTGGAAATGGGAGCGATTGCTTCCCTGGCTTTGCCAGTTCTCTTATCTTAGAGCCAATCGCAAAAAGCTGAGCTGGGAAAATTAAACACCATTTTAACTTGGAGCTCTACTAGATGATTATCAAATAATATGTTTTGAAGTTGATATTTCTATTTAATGTGAAAGAAACATTACCCTGTGGTGCTCCAGATTAAAGTCTTTCTGTGATAAACCCAACTCTTTCTTTTATACTCTCGGCAAATGGTGTGCTTAAGAACAAAATTAGAATAGCAAAAATTCATAGGGAAAAATGCAGTTTCTCTGAGTGTTCTTTGCATATTTTCATTAATCTTTTAATGTAAAAAAGTTTGCCACATTAAATTGGTTTATTTCTCCCAGTACTTGAAGACTTTCCTCTCTAAAATCCCTAGAAAAAACTCAAAGCATATCTAGGCATCCTCTCAATGATTTTTCTCACATGACAAACTGATCTGTCAGAGAGTCAGTCAACATTTTTGTTCACAAGCTGGATTATTTTTATGAATCAACTGACATCTTAGAAATATGGTTGAAGATAGTTGCATTTGCTTATGTTCTACAGTTTGCAAGATCATATGTTAGTCCTTTCTTCCCTGGCCTTGAAATACATGGGAACAAATGCCTACAATTTTTCTTAGAATAATAGAATGTCTCTTTCCAGTGAAAATGAGATGGATATAAATTTGGAGAAAACATTATATTTTAAATATGTTTTGAATTACCCTTGGAATAATTAGAAATGTTAGAATTTCACATCAGAATAAGAAAATTTACAAAAATATTTGTGAGAAACACTGGAAACATTACTGTTAAATTCTCCACAGTTACACTAAAAAAAGGGAAAAAAAGAAATAAATCATTTTAACTTGGGATGGAATTCACTTCTGATGGTGCCAAAATGATTAGGAATTAAAGTCTGACAATGGAACCCAATTTTTAATGTGTATTAAAAACATAATTATTTAAACATCTTTATTAATTAAATGCATTATCTCTAACTGGGCACAGCTAGGATATATCCTTTTACTTTCCTGCAATGATAATTACATTAACTGGACGATCATTAATTTCAAAACTAAGATTAATATTTGCTTTTGCTTAACTGAAAGGATTATAATTACAGGTTGCAATTACTGAGTGAAGTGACTAAACAAATTCTAACAGTAAAGTTAGTTCTATACAGACATATTTATTTCAGTTCTATGTGGGCTGGTGAAATAAAACGGCATATGCTATACACTGGGCCATCTAGCACACACTTAAAGTGTGACTAAAGACAGTGGAAGAATTACGGAAGCCTCTTTGTTCTGTCTTCTGATATCTTGCATCTTCATTTTCAGAGCAATAAAGAGGTATGTGGTCTTTTAGCTCTCTGGAGAAAGGGAACAATATGTTCAGAAGATCTAAGGTTCACCAGTTGTGTCCACTCCAAGGACAGCCAGCCCAGCCAGATACAAATGTTCTATTAACAAACTGAGCCCTGATCTCCTGCCCGAAATCTCCATATCCTTTGTCCTGTTGGTTTTTGACAGGTCTTTTGTATGAGCCAAAGTGCCTTTCTGGAACCAGCAAAATGCAACATAAACAGAAAGGCATAAAAGTGAATTTGAGCTTCTGATAAAGAGCCATTAACACCAATTACATCCCTAATATTCTATTGAAAGAGAACAAGGAAAAGGCTCTGATAAGGATACAGGAAAAAAATATTGAAAATGAACCTTTGCCTTGTTGTCTACTCATTTGATGTCCTTCCGTATATACAGCTCAATATTTTATGTATCTACTTTACTCTAAATTAACGAAAATAAATTCAAAGTTTTCAAAAATTTTAAATTCAAAGTTGCACATAGGATTTGCTTAACCTATTTGCTACTTTTTTCTCTCTCCGTCCTAAACAATTTTTTTCTTGAATCTTTAGCCTTTAAAGTTCTCAAAGTGAAAGTCCCTTAGTAGTGTCTGACTCTTTGCGATCCCATGGACTATAGAGTCCATGGAATTCTCCAG
Source organism: Odocoileus virginianus (assembly GCF_023699985.2). Lineage (NCBI taxonomy): Eukaryota > Metazoa > Chordata > Mammalia > Artiodactyla > Cervidae > Odocoileus > Odocoileus virginianus. Next base: position 1,058,376 of record NC_069695.1, read on the forward strand.
GCCAGAACACCAAGAGTGGGTAGCCATTCCCTTCTCCAGGGGATCTTCCCAACCCAGGGATCGAACCCAGGTCTTCCCCATTGCAGGCGGCTTCTTTACCAGCTGAGCCACAAGGGAAGCCCTTAAAGTTCCCAGAGTTTTATATAATATGAAAAAATAGTACATTAAAATAGATTTATTGCCAAGATCATTATCCTACTCCTGATTTTGATAAGGTATTTGCAGGGTATACAGATAAATAATAAATATCTTCAAGCACAACTAGATTTATCATAGAGGATGCATTTACATTGTGATAGTAAAAGTCAAACCTCTAAATGAGAAAACATCTCTACATAAAATTGTTAGAACTTATTATACTTTTATGGCTTTGGAACTCATTAGTAGCCATGGCAGAATGATGTAACACTGAGAATTTCTTATTCTGAAGCCACTAGCAAAGTGGAGTATTCCCAATATACCCTCAGAGATTTCATACACATCCTTGCTTTAATAGATCTTAAACACAGTCTCTGAACTGTGGTTTATAATGATGGTTTAAAACAATATAAGCTACTTTATTTATGAAGAGATGAACATAGTACAGCTAGTGTCGAAAAATATATTGAAATACAAGAGTCTAAGTCAGGAATAATGAGAACGCTGATGAAAATTTAAATATGTGAATATTTGAGCAAGGCTGGTTTATGACTAGAGCAAATTGAAAAGTTGACCTGGAGGCTGATTTCACATAAAGGTACTAGTGCCATCCGTTTGAGTACCTGAATTGATACAAACTGATCAACACAATTATTTTCATTTTAAATACAACCATAGAACCACTAAGTATGTAATTAGTTAGCATTCTTGGAAGTTAGTACATATCGGAGCAGCATATTCATGACCATTGGTTTAACCCTTACTGGAATACTGATAGCTAATATAGGAAAAACCACTAGACCATTCAGGTATGACCTAAATCAAACCTCTTATGACTATACAGTAGAAGCGAGAAATAGATTTAAGGGACTAGATCTGATAGACAGAGTGTCTGATGAACTATGACAGAGGTTCATGACATTGTACAGGAGACAGGGATCAAGACCATCCCCATGGAAAAGAAATGCAAAGGCAAAATGGTTGTCTGAGGAGGCCTTACAAATAGCTATGAAAAGAAGAGAAGCAAAAAGCAAAGGAGAAAAGGAAAGATACTCCGATTTGAATGCAGAGTTCCAAAGAATAGCAAGGAGAGATAAGAAAGCCTTCCTCAGTGATCAGTGCAAAGAAATAGAGGAAAACAACAGAATGGGAAAGACTAGAGATCCCTTCAAGAAAATTAGATACTAAGGGAACATTCCATGCAAAGATGGGTTCCATAAAGGGCAGAAATGGTATGGACCTAACAGAAGCAGACGATATTAAGAAGAGGTGGCAAGAATACACAGAAGAACTGTACAAAGAAGATCTTCATGGCCCAGATAATCATGATGGTGTGATCACTTACCTAGAGCCAGATATCCTGGAATGCAAAGTCAAGTGAACCTTAGGAAGCATCACTACAAACAAAGCTAGTGGAGGTGATGGAATTCCAATTGAGCGATTTCAAATCCTGAAAGATGATGCTGTGGAAGTGCTGCACTCAATATGCCAGCAAATGTGGAAAACTCAGCAGTGGCCACAGGACTGGAAAAGATCAGTTTTCATTCCAATCCCAAAGAAAAGCAATGGCAAAGAATGTTCAAACTATCACACAATTGCACTCATCTCACACGCTAATAAAGTAATGCTCAAAATTCTCCAAACCAGGCTTCAACAATACATGAACTGTGAACTTCCAGATGTTCAAGCTGGTTTTAGAAAAGGCAGAGGAACCAGAGATCAAGTTGCCAACATCTGCTGGATCATCGAAAAATCAAGAGAGTTCCAAAAAAAAAACATCTATTTCCACTTTATTGACTATGCCAAAGCCTTCGACTGTGTGGATCACAATAAACTGTGGAAAATTCTGAAAGAGATGGGAATACCAGACCACCTGACCTACCTCTTGAGAAACCTATATGCAGGTCAGGAAGCAATAGTTAGAACTGGACAGGGAACAACAGACTGGTTAAACAGGAAAAGGAATATGTCAAGGCTGTATATTGTCACCCTGCTTGTTTAACTTATATGCAGAATACATCATGAGAAACTCTGGGCTGGAAGAAGCACAAGCTGGAATCAAGAGTGCTGGGAGAAATATCAATAACCTCAGATATGCCGATGACACCACCCTTATGGCAGAAAGTGAAGAGGAACTAAAAAGTCTCTTGATGAAAGTGAAAAAAGAGAGTGAAAAAGTTGGCTTAAAACTCAACATTCAGAAAACTAAGATCATGGCATCTGGTCCCATCACCTCATGGAAATAGATGGGGAAACAGTGTCAGACTTTATTTTTTGAGGCTCCAAAATCACTGCAGATGGTGATTGCAGCCATGAAATTAAAAGATGCTTACTCCTTGGAAGGAAAGTTATGACCAACCTAGACAGCATATTAAAAAGCAGAGACATTATTTTGCCAACAAAGGTCTGTCTAGTCAAGGCAATGGTTTTTCCAGTGGTCGTGTATGGATGTGAGAGTTGGACTGTGAGGAAAGCTGAGTGCTGAAGAATTGATGCTTTTGAACTGTGGTGTTGGAGAAGACTCTTGAGAGTCCCTTGGACTGCAAGGAGATCCAACCAGTCCATCCTAAAGGAGATCAGTCCTGGGTGTTCATTGGAAGGACTGATGCTGAAGCTGAAACTCCAATACTTTGGCCACCTCATGCAAAGAGTTGACTCATTGGAAAAGACCCTGATGCTGGGAAGAATTTGGGGCAGGAGGAGAAGTGAATGACAGAGGATGAGATGGCTGGATGGCATCACCGACTTGATGTGCATGAGTTTGAGTAAACTCCGGGAGTTGGTGGTAGACAGGGAGGCCTGGCGTGCTGGGGTTGCAAAGAGTAGGAAACCACTGAGCTACTGAACTGAACTGAACTGAATATAGTAGTCATGATAGTTTTAAATCTCACATTTTGATTATTTGATATATGTTTTTATGCATACAACCCAATTTTTAAAAACAAAAAAAATCAAAGGAATCCCTTTATTGAAATATCAATTAAAATGCTGAAATAAGGTCTGCAAACTTTCCTTAAGATATGATCATCAACAGATCAGTAAGTAATGTTTACTGTATAAAAATTACTCTATTGCACCTTAGGAAAACTTATACAACAAAAACTAATGACATAAAATATGGTAAAATGTTTACTGAATTAGATTTTTCATAAATTGGAATTTAAAAAATGACAGAAACTCTTTGTCACATATTGTCATTTAGAAAAATAATACAATAATCAATTTTTTAAAAATCTACAGAAAAAAGAGCCTATGAGGTTTTACAAAAAGTTCAAACATGAAGTTAAAACATATTTCTCTCATAAGTATTAAAATTTCCATTTTAATAATATGGAGTTCCAAAATTCAAATTAAAAAAGCCAACAGTTAGTTGTGGGACATCTTTGTGGAACACAGAAAATTATGCCCATTCAAGATGCAGTTTCCTGGAAAACAAACTTAGCTACATCATCAGCTACTTACAGAAAATGTCTTCATTTCTTTACCTTGACTGAAATCTTACTCTTTCTTTGAAATGCAGTTCTTGATGTGGCCTCTCAGATAGAGGCAGCTCATTTTCCCTTACCCCATGTCTTAGTCAGCTCAGGCTTCCATAAAAAACACCAAAGACTAAATAACAACAGAAATTAATTCTTTTACCCACAAATGTGGACAGTAAAGTCCAAGATCAAGGTCCCTGCAGGATCAGTGTCTGGAGAGCGCTCTCTCTTTGTATTGCAAATGGTCACCTTCTCACTAGGTCCTCATACGGTGGAAAGAGAGCTCTTTAGTGTCTCTTCTGATAAGGGCACTAATCCTAGCATATTAAAGAGCAGAGACATTACTTTGCTGACAGAGAACCTAATAGTTAAAGTTATAGTTTTCCCAGTAGTCATGTATGGATGTGAAAGCTGGACCATAAAGAAGGCTGAGTGTCAAAGAATTGATGTTTTTGAACTGTGGTGTTGGAGAAGACTCTTGAGAGTCGCTTGGACTGCAAGGAGATCAAACCAGTCAATCCTAAAGGAAATCAACCCTGAATTTTCATTGAAAGGACTGATGCTGAAGCTGCAACTTTAATACTTTGGCCACCTGATGAGAAGAAATGGCTCATTGGAAAAGACCCTGATTCTGGGAAAGATTGAAGGCAGGAGGAGAAGGGGATGACAGGAAGAACATGAGTTTGAGAAAGCTCTGGGAAATGGTGAAAGACAGGAAAGCCTAGAGTGCTGCAGTCCATGGGGTTGCAAAGAATTGGACATGACAGCATGAATGAAAAAATTCACTGGAAAGACTGATGCTGAAGCTGAAGCTCCAATAATTTGGCCACTGGATGAGAACAGCTGACTTACCGGAAAAGTCCCTGGTACTGGGACGGATTGAGGGCAGGAGGAGAAAGGGATGACAGAAGATGAGATGGTTGGATGGCATCATTGATTCAATGGACATGAGTTTGAGCAAGCTCTGGGGGAGATGGTAAAAGACAAGGAAGCCTGATGTGTTGCAGTCCATGGGGTTGCAAAGAGTGGACATGAGTTAGGGACTAAACAACAACAGGTGACTTAAACAACACACATTTGAGATGTCGCTAGATGTCAGTAGGTTTTGCCAGTAGATTTGGCATCTGGCGTGTGCTGTCTTCATGGCTTGTAGATGGCGCCTTTTCATGTGTCCTCACAGAGCCTTTCATCTGTGCAGGCACTAAGAGAAAAATAAATTTCAGGTGTCTCTTTCTCTTACAAGAACACTAGTTCTGGGACTTCCCTGGTGATCCAGTGGCTAAGACTCGGCACTCCCAATACAGAGACCATGGGCTCGAACCCCAGTCAGGGAGCTGGATCCTGCATGCCATAACTAGGAGTTCTCATGCCACAACTTAAGATCCCACACACCACAAAGAAACCAGCAAAGTCGAATACATACTTCAATTAATTTTTTAAAAAGACCGATTAGAAAAATCTCCGAAAAAGAAAAAAAAAGAACACCAGTCCAATCAGGTTAAGATTCTTCCTGCATGTCTTCTGTTAACATTTATTTCCTCTCTATAGGCCTGGTCTCCAAATTGAGCCACTTTGTAGGTTTGGGCTTCAACGTATGATTTGTGTTTTTTTGGGGGGTGGGGGAGATACAATTCAGTCCAAAACAGCAGCCTACGTAGAGTATTTCATATTTTGTTGTTTATTGTCTGTTCACCCTCCTATGATAAAATCTTCATAAGGTCAAGGATTTTAGGGGGAGTTTTATTCACTGCTTTGTTCTAATACTTAGAACAATGCCTGAGACATAGTATGCATTTAGTAAATATCAAGTGGATTATCTCAAAAACCTGATATGAAGTCTAAAAAGCAGGTTGTCATTTTACACTAAAAACATCATTTTAAAATTTCCATAATGCAAAATTAGACTACACAGTTTTAATGAACAGATGTGTATGTGGTATGAACAGAGGAGCCTAGTGGGACACAATCCATAGGGTTGCAAAGAGTCAGACACGACTGAAGTGACTTAGCACACACACATGTATGTGGTAATATATTTTTTAAAAAGAATTTGAAGAATGCCAAGTTTAAGACAATTAATTATTTCCCTGTAGAGAAAAAGGGAAATTAAATTAGAGAGAGGCCAAAGCAACTCTCACTGTAGCTACATGATTTTATTTCTTTAAATAAAAGTTTTGAAACAAATACGCAAAATGTTAAGAATGTTAAATCATGAGGATACAAAAATGTGCTTTATATTATTCTCTGTTTTTTACATTTTAAATATTTCGAGAGAACATGATAATAAGAGTTTCTATGAGGGCAGCGACCATATATGCCTTGTTCCTGTAGGTATTTCAAATCCCTAAAATGGAAGACAGCTTATGGTCAGACCTCAATGAATATTTGGTAGAGGGATATAAGTTTCAGACCATTTGGACTTACTTGTCTTCGATTCTGACCATAACACTTAGTACTTTGGCCTGACGATGAGCACACAAACAAGTAAGCAAAGAAACAAACAAAAACAATTTTTTGAAAGCTAGACCGTGTTCCCTAGCCATACAGTCTTGTCCCTTCCTCCTTCTGCTCCCTCTGGCCGGTGACTCGGGGAGGGCCACTCTGCCGTGACCACGCAGCTTTACCTAGTGTCTCTCTGCTTTCACCTCTGGTTTAGTTTTCTACCTGAAGATAGGAGTAAGAGTAACTACGGACTTCCCTGGAAGTCTAGCAGTGAAGACTGCATGCCTCCACTGCAGGGGCACGGGATTGATCCTCGGTTAGGGAACTAAGATCTTGTATGCCACTTGGTGCATCCAAAAGGAAAAAAAATAAAAAAAGATGAGAGCAACTGGAGAAAGATCTCAGGGGACTAACAGGGTTTGCTGTTAAGGTACTGGTCCTCTGCATTTTCTCCATCAACTCTTTAGCCGTTTGGGACTCCTGTTTGGATTTGCACCTTTATATGTTCTCCTCACTGGTTCTGATGGATGAGTCTGCCTAAAGCAACCAAAGTGCTCTCCAAAATGCAACAACAGAACTGTTTTCCTAGCTCTGCTTAACTCCCATCGACATCCTTCGCTGACATCACTTCCTGTCCCGCCTCACAGTTCTCTCTTGGATTCCATACGTAACTTTCCTAAAAACATTTTTGCTCTCACTTTGTCAAATCATCTAGAAGCCATAAATTCACATTTACCTTTCATAGGTGCAAGACTGGTAAAAGCTGAGCGTTTCCATGTTCTTTTTTTTCTATTTCTCCTACTTATGAGCATTTTATGTATGGTTTAGTCAATCTATCTAATTTTTTTCTACAAACAAGCAAAAGTCAACTTATTAACTAGAAGATATTTAGAAAAGCCATTCCCTCCCCACCTCCCCCGACATAGATATTCATCCGTGTTAATTAGGGAAACAACAGTATAGTATTTCACAATTGCTTTGCTCTTTTCTCTCTCTTCTTGGCCGTGGGGAAAGTGAAGACTCTAAGGATGAAAAGAAAATCATTTTGAATTGTAAATTAAGATCCTTTATCTGATAAATAACAAGCCAGAAATTAGAAACCTCACCTCACACCACTAAGAAGGAAGTTTCTGGTGCATTGGATTGAAAAATATCAAACCATAGAAAAATTTAATAATGTATCATTAACTATTTGTCAAATCACTGGATGGACGGCTTCCTTAGTTTAAAAGAAACCACAGGTATACAAAAAAAAAAGTGGGCAATTGACCCGGGAAGTTTAAATGTTTTTAAGAATGATTTTTGCTGCAGAAGGCAATATGAGGTAAGAACCTGGTAGGTTGCTGGCACTCATTGTACACTGAATAATTTTTACTGTTTTCCCCTCCTCTCTTCCTCTTCTCTTTTGAAAGCACTTTCATTGATTGAGGCCGGGCGGGGTCTTTCTTGCAGTGCCGGTGTTGGTCTCACTTCCTCAGTTGTGGCCCATGGGCTTCCTGTTGCCGGGGCTCCTCTTGTTGGGAAGCGCAGGTTCTAGGGCGCTTGGGCTCCAGGAGCTGCAGCTTGTGGGCTCAGCAGTTGAGGTTCCCAGGCTTTAGAGAACAAGCTCAATAGTTGCGGCACACGGACTTAGCTGCTCCGTGGCACGTGGGATCTTCCTGGACCAGGGATCAAACCCAAGTCTCCTGCATCGGCAAGCTGATTCTTTACCACTGAGCCACCTGAGAAGCCCCCCTCTCCCTTTCTTCTACTTCCGCAGCCTCTTCCCTTTCTAACCACCTTGTGAGAACTTCCCTGGTGGCTCAGATGGTAAAGAACCTGGGTTCGATGCTTGGATAAGGAAGATCCCCTGGAGAAGGGAATGGCTACCCACTCTGCTCTTCTTGCCTGCAGAATTCCATGGACAGAGGAGCCTGGCGGGCTACAGTCCATGGGGTCACAAAGAGTCAAACACAACCGTGCGACGAACGCTTTCACTTAGGAGAACTTCAGAATATAACTAAGGTGAATGGAATCATTCTTCTGAGTGCTTCAGTGCCAAACCACAAATTGACCATGTAATAATGAGAATTTTGCATTTATTGAGTGTCTGTGTGATTATATAGATTGATTCTTTTAATTCTTAGAATAATGTGGCAAAGTTAATTACTATATATCAAAACCAATAGATTTATAGACAAGAACCTTGAGAATGAAAGACATATATGGCCCATTTTAAGTTTAGTAAGTATTGAAAATAAAATTCTAATTCAATTGCTTCAGATATCTAAACCTGTTCCCCTAGAAGAACCCTAAAACTGCAGTTATTATAGTTGCTTTTTTTTTTTTCAAAATGGAATTAGGACCATGCTTTTGAGTTTAAAACCCTAGTTTAAGTGTCCAAAGTCTTATACCTAATAGGGCCAGGAAGAAAATACAAATGAGAGAAAAGACTGGATTGTATTCAACTGACATAGACTGTTTTCCATATTTTTCTACAATTTTTCTTGAAACACATAACCCTCTCAACCTAGATTTTCTTTCCCAACTTTTGACGGAATCACAGTTATGAAGAAAAACCAATATCATAAGCATGATGAGAAATGAAAGCTGAACTTTGGTTTCAGCTCTGGGACGAAAGAAGAAATTGACAAGAGATTAGCGAATGGGATGCAAAACCTCACATGTCATCTACAAGGGGCAGCTGTCACCAGCTACAGCAATATCTGCTGAGCTGGAATTCAGGTCCCAAGGCTCCACAACTTCTGGTTTCTAATGAAAAGTCAGAAATCTAGATCTTAATTCGAAATCTCCCAACTTTTAACTGTTGGCTTACAATAATAGAACAAATGAAACAGCATCCAGACACTGTGTTGTTTGAACAAAGTGGCTTTGCAGCCCACATCTAACCCAGTGACCACCTCTTCTCTTGGAACCTCTGCTCTAGATGAATAATAAGACACACCTGAGATTTTAATAATCCATATTTATGCAAATATTAGTATTAACAATGGTCCAGGAGCATGGGACTTTTGCACCAGCAACTTTGGCTTGAAGTATCCTTCCTGTCAATTTCTGCTTGGCTAACTCTTCTGACTGTCCAGCTTTCAGCTCCAGAGTGAAGTGGTCTTCCTTGATCCTTCTATCAAATGTTGCCCACACTTGTCTTTCTATTGGGCTTGCTTTCTTCAGGAAATCATTGCCATCTGAAAGGATCCTGTGTGTTTCCTATTCATGGTCTCCATGATGCTTCCCATGAGAATAGGAACCGTGTCCATTTTACTCACCATTGTATTCTCAAGACCTGAATCAGTATCTTACACCTGGTACACGTCCTATAACATCTCATCAGGAAGAGTAGCCGTCATTTATTGCATAGCTCCTCTCTGTGTGCGCGACGTCTGTAGATAAAGTGCTCTATGACTGCAAAGACGAGAATGAGTAGGAGAGGTGATTGTATCCTTTTGGGTGCTAAGCACTTAGGAGATCATCAGTGAACATTTGTGAAGTACGAGAACAAGGAATAAATCATAAATAGCTCAGATTCGCTTAATTTATGCTTAGTCTATGGAAATAAGGTTTTGTTGGGTTCAATATCCATAGACTTGTAATGTAATAGCACATTATGTGCCACATTATTCCAGAAATTGCATATTTGATTTGACCCACTGTTCCAAAAAAAAAGAAATGACCTTTTCCAAAATGATTTGCATAGCATGCTCATGGGACTCACTTACTCTGTTAGGCAATTAATCCAGCATAGTACTCAAAATTATATGTTTTATATACTTTAATAAAAGTAATTTAGATGTTTTAGATATACAGTAAAGATTTTTTAGGTTGAACAAAATATGGATTTTCATATATACACAGTCAAATGGTTTCTTAATAACACAATTATCTATGGCTGATTGATTCTGAGAATTTTGCTAGTTTTTTTTTTTCTCAGCAGTACTGTGATATTTTATATCTCACATTACTCTAATTTTTAAGGAACAAAGTTGCTTCTTGCTTTTTTCTAGGTGACATTTTGTCCTTCGCCAGTGCCAGCTATGAACTGCACATGGCTAATCTTGGATTCCTAGAACTGATGGAAAATTAGCTAAGCCTAATAAACTTCATGCATGGTCTCTCGTTGCCTGTGCACTTTTTAAGAAAAACAAATATAATGATCATGTTTCCAAAAAGAAGTGTCTATAAAGTACTTCTATATGAAATCAGAAGCACACGCTAATGAAAGTGTAGGTAACATCAGCTACCATTTGGCGTAAATTCCAATTTTTAAGAGTCACTCTTATAATTTTGGGAAGGGAAAGAGCTTCTGTTTGTTACACAAGACTTTACATCTAGATTGACGATCTTAAAAAGATAAGTTTTCGGGTCTTTTCTCTGGAAGTGGCTTCTGAAAGCTTTGGAGTAATTCCATGCCCCTATGTACAAAAACTCCATGTACTGCTATGAATCATTGATTTAGACAAATATGTCTGATGATGTCAGAAGGGTCTCAGATAAAAATTTTCTAGCAACTGTAACAGAATTTCTATAGGAATGCAGAAAGAACTCACCATTATTTGATAAGTGAAGTTCAAAAAATTACACAATCATGTAAAATTCATGGACAGAATGTGAACTTATATTTTTCAGTGAGCTTTTACTATAACAAAAGCACATAAATATAGTGAAAACTGATGCTACTGACCATACACGAAGTTAACAAAATCCTGTGTAGGCACAGCACAGTCTTTCTCTAACCCTCCTTCTCAGCTCAAATGTAGAATCTTGAGCACTCTCCTGTTTGAAGAGGCAATGGGGCCGAAGAGGTCACACGTTATAGTCTTAGAGGATTTATTCTTTAAGTTTAAAAAGCAAACTCTAGTCACCGCAATAAGCCTACTGTCAGCATCCCAGCAGGACCAGACCTTCGCGCAGAGCGCCTCTTGACAGGATGCCTGTGTGCCTTTGAGCAGCCCCTGACGACTTCCACACCTTGGTTATCATGACATGAAAAGACATTTCCGAGATCGTATCTCAGAGGTCCGTATAGGCAGGAGGCAGCTGGACTGGCTAGCTCCCGAGGTGACAGAAACTCTCTTACAGGCTCTGAAGGATGCCTAAGATTCTCGTGATTGCAAAACCCCAGCAAGCCATGATTTTTATCACCATCTTAATTGCTTAAAATGAGGTCCTGCCTTACCAGACTTGACTTAGAAGGCTTTCTCATATATATATGTCTGTGTATTTGTAATTTTGTTAGCATACTTACACAAGCATATGTATAATTATAACATAAATAATCTCTAATCATGGGTTTCTTTTAACTTTTTATTTCGTGCTCCTGAGAGCTAAGGAAAAATGTATCAGGCTAAGGAAGTGTCTATGAACAACTCTATTAACTATAGCTTTTATAGCCATTTTTAAGAGGGCAAGATAACATCACAGGTTTAAATTCAAGGTCTCTAATGTGTCTGAAAGATTTATTGTATTGGGGAAAAATTCTGCTTGTTGCTGCATTTTAATAAAATTAATCTCTATAATTTGTATTTGGGCCCATATATATGATCTCATATTTTGGATGCTGACAGAAGATGAAAATTTTAGTGGACAATAAATTACCTTTACTTTGACTTTATCCTTACATAAGATGGCCATTACCTGGGAGAAATGCAATAATGGAAAATTTGCTCTGCTAAAGAAATTTTAAAGCCCAAACAATTAGAGGTAACGAGTTTATCTATACTGAAAAAAAGATATTTAACTGTTTTCCCTTTAGAAATACCTTTCTTTTCAAAGAATCAAAAATGTTTGGGTGGTTCTTCCTAAATTGAAATTTTCTTGTCCGTAATATACTCAGTACTGCCAGAAGGCACTCTAACATAAGTCTCTCATCCAGAAGAATTTGAGAAATGTCATTTTCAACTACAGTTTGTGTCTTCTTATGTAACAAATAAAACTCAATTATATATTAAGGTATGAATATGTTATGCAGTGCCAGAAATAGGGATTCCTTTTTATCCAAACTAAAAAAGTCACATAGTAATTTTACTTCATTCAACACAAACATTCTGACCCATTTATTTTATTCTTTTAATGGCTTTTAATGCCAGTCTTAAGAATGATAACTAGAATTGATATTGGGACTGATAATCACTTTAACTTTTATATTTATCAAGTGTTCTACACACATTTCACTCTTAGGAGTAGTTTTTTGTTAGTCTTGAAATGCCATATATAAGTTTAGTTTATAGGTATTTCTACTGCTCAGCCTCTGCTGTCCCATGTTCCTTATTTTTTAATAAGGAAGCATTAAAGTATAGTTGTTGAAGTATAGTTGATTTACAATGTTAATTTCTGCTATACAACAAAATTATTCAGTTATACACATATATACATTCTTTTTTAAATTTTCTTTTCTGTTACAGTTTATCCTAGGATATTGAATATAGGTCCCTCTGCTATACAGTAAGACCTTGCATTTATCCATTCTACACATAATAGTATGCACCTGTTAACCCCAAAGTCCCAGTCCATCTCTTCCTGCATCCCTTCCCCTGGAGGAACCACATGTCTGTTCTCTCTGTCTGGGTCTGTTTCTGTTCATAGATGAGTTCATTTGTGTCATATTTTAGATGCCATATGCAAGTGGTATCATTTGCTATTTGTCCTTCTGACTTACTTCAGATAGTATGACAATCTCTAGCTGTATCCACGTTGCTGCAAATGGCATTATTTCACTCTTTTTACAGCTGAGTAGTATTCTATTGTTCATATAGGCACCACATCTTCTTTATCCGTTCATCTCCCAATGGATATTTCGGTTGTTTCCACGTCTTGGCTGTTGTTGTAAATAGAGATGCTATGAACATAGGGGTGCACGTATCTTTTCGAATTAGAGTTTCGTCCAGATGTGTGCCCAGGAGTGGGATGGCTGGATCATTGTTAGTTCTATTTTCAGTTCTGAGAAACCTCCATGTTGTTTTCTGAGGTGGCTGCACCAATTCACTTTCCACCAACAGTGTGGGAGGGTTCCCTTTTCTCCACAAGCTCTCCAGCATTTGTTATTTGTAGACTTTTTTTAAAACTTGTAGGATAATTGCTTTACAATGGTCTGTTGGTTTCTGCTGTACAATGACCTGAATCAGCTATAAGCGTGCATAGATCCCCTCTCTCTGTGTGGACTTAATGATGGCCATTCAGACCAGTGTGAGGCGGTACCTCACTGTAGTTTGGGTTTGCATTTTTCTAATAATTAGCAGTGCTGAGCATCTTTTCATGTGCTTTCTGTCCATCTGTATATCTTCTCCAGAGAAATGTCTATTTAGGTCTTGGGCCTATTTTTTTATTGGGTTTTTTGTTTTGTGTTGTTGTTGAATTATGAGCTGTTTGCATCTTTTGGAAAGATGAACTTTCTGCATCTTTTGGAAATTAAACCCTTGTTGATTGCACTGGCTGCAAATACTTTCTCCCATTCCACAGACTGACTTTTCATTTCCATTTATGGTTTCCTTGTTGTGCAAGCTTGTAAGTTTGATTAGAGCCCATTTGTTTATTTTTGTTTTTATTTCTATTGCCTTGCTGGCCCATTTACTTAAAAAAAAATGTATAGTATATAGGGAATCTGACTATTCTTTAACAGTAGTATCTTCCCATTATGGACTGGATTTTCCTACCAAAAAACCCATACAACACTCAGGTATTTCTATTCTGTAAAATAATTTTTGTTCCCAAATCTCTATGCTTCAGTGACTGTCTGTTTTGTAAATAATGTCATAGAAATTCCAGGGGGTTTAGTCTTTCTTAAATCTGCGCGAGTCTCAAGCACGTGAAAGTTATATTGCTTTCACGTGGAAGCATCAATGTGAAAGGAAGCATCAACAGGGAAGGATCAACACTGTTTATTCCTAGACTTTTTCTTAAATGTCTGTCTTATATAAAATTCTAGTGTCCTGTATTAGAACTACAAGGAATCTTGAGTACCTAGATCTTCCCATCTATAGCTGTTGGAAACCACTAATTCCTTATTTATACCCACTGATTACATCCCCGCTTCTCTTTCTTTAAAAGCAATGACCAAGGATGGATACATAAACACTCTAAGTGGGGCTTCCCCAGTGGTCCAGTGGTTAAGATTCCATGCTTCCACTGCAGAGGGTGTGGGTTTGACACCTGGTCAGGGAACTAAGATCCCACATTCCATACAGCATGGCCAAAAAATAAAAAGTAAACACTCTAAAGGAATGCAAAAGACTCTTCTAACTGAGTGTTATCCTCTCCCTGGCCAACACGGGGCTGGCAATCAATGCGCAATCAACACCCCTTCATGTTTCAACCTCTTCCTTCTTTCTTAGAGAATCCCTCAGTCACATGTTCTGCCCCTAAAGCAGATGAGAAGTATAGTAAGGATAAAGGTGCAAGTTGCTTCTCATCCTTCTACCCTGCACCCCTGGACTAGTTTGCTATGGCTGCTATGACAAAACACCAGAGGCTGAGTGTCTTCAACAACAGACACTCATTTTCTCACTGTTCTGGAGGTTTGCGCTTCAAGATCAAGGTGTCTGCAGGTTTGCTTCTCCTCAGACCTCTCTCCGTGGCTTGCAGAAGGCTGCCTTCTCTCTGTGTCCGCGTGCTTGTCCCTCCACTTTCACGGTGCCTGTGGCCACACTCCCTCTTCCTGTGACACCAGTCAGGTTGGATCAGAGCCCATCCATTTTGCTTGGCTTTACCTTGATCACCTCTTTAACGGCCCTATCTCTAAATATAGTCACGGCATGAGGTCCTGAAGTTTGGAACTGTAACGTACGAACTCTGAGGGCGCATGATTAACCCTGTAACCTCCTTGCATTGGTTCCCCAGGGCTGCTGTAATGAATTACCACAAGCTGCGTGACTTACGGGGCGTCCCCAGTGGCTCAGCCTAAAGAACCTCCCGGCCAATACAGGAGACGTGAGAGACTCGGGTTAGGCCCCTGGGTCGGGAAGATCCCCTGGAGGAGGGCATGGCGACCTACTCCAGTGTTCTTGCCTGGAGAATTCCATGCACAGAGGAGCCTGGTGGGCTACAGTTCACAGGGTCACAAGGAGTCAGACACAACTGAAGTCCCTGAGCATGCATGCAGGTGACTTATGACAGCAGAAAATCATTCTCTTCCAGAAGATTCTGGAGGCTACAGTCTGAAGCTCTGAAAGCTCCAGTGGAGAATCTTTCTGTGCTTCTTTGTGTCTTCTGGTGGTTCCTGGAAGTACGTGGTGCCCTTGGTTTGTAGCCGCATCATTTCCCTCCCTGCTCCATGCCCACCCAGTCTTCTTCCTGGTGTGTCTCCACAAGGGCTTCATACAAGGATACAAGTCATTTGATTTAGGTGCCTGTGTGCCCAAGTCACTTCAGTCCAGCATGACCTCATCCTAAATAATTCAGTTCAGTTCAGTTCAGTCGCTCAGTCATGTCCGACTCTTTGCAGTTCCATGGATCGCAGCACACCAGGCCTCCCTGTCCATCACCAACTCCCGGAGTTCACTCAAACTCATGTCCATCAAGTCGGTGATGCCATCCAGCCATCTCATCCTCTGTCGTCCCCTTCTCCTCCTGCCCCCAATCACTCCCAGCATCAGGGTCTTTTCCAATGAGTTAGTTCTTCGCATGAGGTGGCCAAAGTATTGGAGTTTCAGCTTCAGCATCAGTCCTTCCAATGAACACCCAGGACTGATCTCCTTTAGGATGGACTGGTTGGATCTCCTTGCAGTCCAAGGGACTCTCAAGAGTCTTCTCCAACAACATAGTTCAAAACCATCAACTTTTGGCGCTAACTAATTATATCTGCAAAAATCCTGATGTCAAATAAGATCAAATTTTGAGGTTCTGAGTAAACCTGGATTCTGGAGGGATGCTCTTCAACCCAGTGAACCTCCTAATATAAGTTCAATGTGTCATCTTCATCTTAGTTGTCATCTCTCGCAACTAAGCTTTATATTTTTATTTCCTCATTCTGGAAACAGAAAGAGCGCATGTGAAGAGAAGCCTGCTTGCTAAGGCTGCGCCTGCTTCCTTCCACATGGGAGCTGCCCCTTATGAGTCCCATGTGGCAAGGAAACAGGAGCAGCCTTAGCATGCAGGCTTGAGGAACCGAGGTCCACAGTCTAACAGCCCAGGAAGAACCGAATCCTGCTAGCAACTGTGTGAGGTCGCTTAGAGAAAGAACCTCCCTGTTTGTGCTTTCAGGTGGCTGTGGTCCCAGCAGTGTCCCGATTGCAGCCTTGAAGGAGATTCTATAGCAGAAGACTCAGCTGCACCCATGAAAACTCAGATAGCTTATGCTTGAAGCCACTAAATGATGGTAAAATCTGTGATGCAGCAATAAATAACCAAGATATCACCCATAGTTATTTATATTGTCAGCTGCAGGCTCAAAGTCTGGTAAGGAAGCATCCAGCTGGTTGGATCAACATATTTGCTTGTATCCCAGCTGCACGGAGTCATGGAGGGCAAGCCACCAGCCTGCGCATCTTTTAGAGTTGGAGGTGGTTTCTTCCTCACAAGATGCATAGGGTGGTTTTCCGAAATGTAGAAAAGACTCTCCTATTCTGCTCAGTTATAAAGAAGTACCGTCCACTACTATGACTGCATCGCCAGAGAACCAGTCCAAATCATGGTGCAATAAGGGGCCATTGCCTCATTTCTCCTTGCACACATAAGGTAGAACTTTTCCTGTGTGCCTACGCTTGCCTAGGCACTCTCATCATATTTAAGACACTCTGAACTCCTAAAATAGGTGGGACCTGGGGCGAGCTGGAGAAGTATTTCTTTTGGGCAGCTTATGAATTTTTAGGGTATGACTTTATGTTAAACCATGAGAATTGTTGGAAAGAATTTAACTTTGATTGTAATTTCATGTAGCCCCCCCCCCCCCCCCAGTTCTGAGCTAGTTGAGGCAACACAGGAAAGTTCTGAAATATCAGTGTGATTTTCTTTTTCCCATAGAACACTTTCCAATAGAAACATTTTCAAATAGGTGTCTTCCATAGTAGTAAAGGATGCTACAGACCAAACGGAAAGCCCAAAGTCACAGCGCATGTGTGCTCAGTAGCTCAGTCATGTCTGACTCTTTGCAACTCCATGGGCTGAAGCCTGCCAGGCTTCTCTGTCCATGGGATTTTCCAGGCAAGAATACTGGAGTGGGTTGCCATTTCCTCCTCCAGGGGATCTTCCTAACCCAGGGATTAAACCCATGTCTCTTGAGTCTCTTACATTGGCAAGTTGATTCTTTACCACTAAGCCACCTGGGAAGCCACAATAATCGTACCTAATAGCAAAGTCACAGGCCTCAGAGCAGAGGAGACATAAGCAAAGACACCCTGCAGAGGACAGTTACTGGGAGACAACTCCAAGTTCATGGCCACCACGGAGACTGGAGATCATCCATGGCAAAGAAAGTAAAGCATCTGCCTGCAATGCAGGAGACCCGGCTTTGATCCCTGGGTTGGGACGATCCCCAGGAGAAGGGAACGACTACCCACGCCAGTACTTTTGCCTGGAGAATCCCATGGACAGAGGAGCCTGGTGGGCTACAGCCCGTGGGGTCACTAGGGTCAGACATGATGAGTGACTAACACTTTCAGTTTCACGTGTGAGATGCTTTAAGAGCGGAAGTGACGTCGCGGTGTAGCGGGAGACTCGTTGAGAAGCAGGGAGAAAGCCACAGAGAATACGGGAATCCCTACGAGGACAGTAGCCAGTGTTTCTTCAAAATGCACTCTCGTGGCGCTCGACAGGGGCTCTAGGGCCATGACAAGAAGAATAAAGCGCGTTTTGTAAAAGATGGCAGAGCATGAGAAGGCTAAGACTGTGATTACAGAGAGGGGGATGCTGTGCTGAGACGCCTGTTGTTTTATGACGTGTCATGGAATGTTGGAGGCCAGTTATTTTTCCCCTTTCTTTATAAATCTCTTGCTAATTCAAAGTGGTCAGAGGATTTGCAACCGATGAGAAGTGTTTTGTCCAAAAGGATGAATCCTCTGATTTTATTTTGGGGGAAGTGTGATGTCTGAGCCAGACAAACTGTGGCAGTCCTCCAAAAGATAACCCCAGAAGATGACACTTTAGTGCATGGGCAACAGGGGTTACATAAAATGTCCACACAAAAGGAATCACTCATTACATTTTATTTTTGTTCAATGATTATTAGCCCTGTGTTGCTTCTCTCTGCCCTTGAGTAACCTCAGTAAGTTAATTAATAATGACTTTTTCAATGCATTTTCATTAGTACACATCAGTATGTGAAACACCATCCTTTCTCCCTAACCAAAGTCTTTACAATTCTTTCTGCAAATTTGAATATACCACTGATAGCAAAACAATTCAGAGGAATGAATGGATCCACAAATTGCATAGTTCATTGGAGAAAAATCATGATTGATAGAAAGAAAATTTATTGCTCACCAATATGTAATTTAAGAGTGATTCATGTACAATTTCTTTCATTATCTTGGCAGGCAAGATTGTAATAAGTCTGTAATTAGTGATATTAGTGGAATACATTTTTTAAAAATGATAGGCAAGTTATATTTGTGCAAAAATAAAAGTTAGGTAATTTTAGTGAGGAAGTTGAGCAGCTATAGAATCTAGTAGGTTAAGATTTCATGCAAATAAGCAATCATTAAGAGAAATGTTTTCTAAATGGTGGGCTGTCATCTATCTCTTAAGGACTATAATAACAGTAAAGAAAAAATTATGTTGAAGACAGATCTCTTTCAAATTCTATCATACTCTGCTTCCAAGGAGATGGATTGTTAATAGGCTATGAGTTGTCCATGGCACCATCTTTACCTGGCATCACTGCTTGTGATTCTATTTCTCAGACCGGAGAAAATCCTGCTAGGACTTTATTTCTGTAGATCAAATGAATATCCCTAAAGCCTATAATTACATGTGTAGCTGTTCATCTGTATCTACTCTTCAGATGGAGCTTTCCTTATTACCAAATTGGCCCCTCAAATAATACCTGAACTGACTTCATTTGGGGCTCCCCAGGTGGCACTCACAGTAAAGAACCTGCCTGCCAAAGCAGGAGACATAAGAGATGTGGGTTCAATCCCTGGGTCAGGAAGATCCCACTCCAGTATTCTTGCCTGGAGAATCCCATGGGAGGAGGCGCCTGCAGACTACATTCTATAGGGTCACAGAGAGTCGAACACAACTAAAGCGACTTAGCACGTGGCTTCCTTTTGAGTGGACTAACTCCTGGGTTTAGTCAGGACGTTGTGCCCAGCACATAAAGCAGCATGATTTATGCGGTATCACGAAATGCTGTGGGTCCTGACTTAGTCACAAGACAGTACAGAGTAAACTCACTGAAGGGAGGGACTCCATCCTAACTAATGTTACCCAGCACAGTATTTCAACCATAATTCAGTTATCACTGCAGTTAATTGCTTTGTTGCATGATTCTGGATTCATGAAGAATGTAGGATGAATATTATAAGAGTATGCTTTCCTTCTATGATTGTATAAGTATACTTTACACTATACTTTACCGTCTAAGTATTCTTTCCTTATTATGATGGGTAGTCAGGTCTAAAGGCTTCCCTGTTGTCTCAGACAGTAAAGAATCCACCTGCAATGCAGAAGACTGAGTGGTGATCCCTGGGTCAGGAAGATCCCCTGGAGAAGGGAATGACTACCCACGCCAGTACTCTTGCCTGGAGAATCCCATGGACAGAGGGGCCTGGCAGGCCACAGTCCGTGGGCTCTAAAGGACCTCTGAAACAAAATCACAGCCAAAGTGAACCATGTGATGGTGTGGACTTTCCGTGGGCCTTTGTATCCATAGTGTCCATCACAACATCTAATGAATTTATACCACACACAAAATTTGAATAAGATTCTTGCCAAAAGTTATCACATAAAATAGGAACTAAAATCATAAGGCTATATTAGTCCAAATTTTATTTGGTGCAGGAAGCAACTACGGTGGGAGGTCCGATGAGGCGGTACTCAACGAGGGGTGGAGGAGAGGAGAAAGCTGCTGTGGGGAAGTGGCGTGTGATTCTGGGAACAGAGACGGAAATAAGGCTTGGACGGGTAGGAGGGACTTGGGAGAGCACCCCAGCTGGGGACACAGCTGTCAAACGACAGAGGCAGGGATTTAAATAAGCACGCAGGACAGTGAGAGGTTAATGAAGAGGAAGGCTTGGAAAATAAGGCTAAAAAAATATAGAAGCAAATTTTAGGAGTTTAAATAACTTAGGACATTTACACTAGAGTTTACTGTTCTCACTGACTTCCTGCTTCTCAAAGATACAGAGGAACAGAATGATTTGGGAAATCCTTCCAGCTGATTCTAAAATCTATATCAAAATCTATGAGAACTAGAATAGCCAAGGTAGCCTGAAAGAAGAAAAACACAGTTGGAGGATTTACACCACTGCGTGTCAAGACTTACTCTTAAGATACAGATATGAAGTGCTGCATTGGCACAAGAATAGAATAGTCAAATGGGTCAGCACAACGACCCTGGGAGCAGACCCACACACAGGATATACAGCGAGAGTGCCAGCACAATTCATGGAACCGTGTGATAGCGAAAGAATCATTTGTTCAGCCACTCAGTCACGTCCGACTCTTTCGTGACCCCATGGACCGTAGCTCACCAGACTCAGTCCTTGGAATTTCCCCGGCAAGAATATTGGAATGCATTGCAGTTTCCTTCGCCAAGGGCTCCTCCTGGGTCAGGAATCGAACCCGCGTCTCCTGTATTGGCAGGCAGATTCTATACCACTGAGCCACCAGGAAAGCCCAGCCAAGGGATAGCTGTATAGAAATTTTAAAAAATATGAATCTTCATTCTGAATTTATATCACACACAGGATTTGAGATGAATAACAGATGGTTTAAGTGCAATGTAAGTTTTTAAGTAACTAAATAAGTGAGCAGTAGAGTTTTTATTAATAAAAAAAATGGTTATAATGCCTCAACAGTCACCTCAGGAAGAATGTCCAAATGGCCATGATGAATAGAAAATGATGCTCGATTTCATTAGCCATCATAGAAATGCAAATTGAAGAATAACCATGGATCGGGTTAGTTAAAACTCAAACAATGGCCAGTATCAAGTGTTGCCAAGGGTGTGGCATATTTGGGGCATTGATATTGCTAGGTAGGAGTGAAATTTGTTTCAACCACAGATGAAATTATTTGGCAGTATCTCACAAAAGCTAAATGCATTTACTCTTTAATTCAGTACTTCCAGTTCTGGTTATAAACCAAACAGTGAGTGTTTATTTCTATTAAAAGACATGTATACAAAAATTTATTATGAATGATAGCTGCGCTAATGGGATTTCCCGGGTGACTCAGTGGTAAAGAACCCACGTGCCAATGTAGGAGATGCAAGCTGGATTCCTGGGTTGGAAAGATTCACTGGGGGAGGAAATGGCAACCCACTCCAGATTCTTGCCTAGGAAATCCCGTGGACAGAGGAACCTGCTGGGCTACAGGCCACGGGGTTGCAAATGGTCAGACATGCCTTAGAGACTGAGCTACACGCATAACTGCTTTAATAGTCCTCAAATGGAAACAACCTAAAGTTCATCAGTAGAAGGATAAACAAATTTGTGGGATATTCATATACTAGAATAGTTAATAGCGGCAGGAAAATTCCACAACATGGATAATTCTCATAGATACTATGCTGACTGAAAGAAGTCAGACCAAAAGAGTGAATGTGGTGTCATTCCATTTGTATGACATCCAGGATAGGGGTTAAAACAGCTATTATCTTTGGAGGGTGGATGTTGATTTGTATGAATCATGATAGAGCCTTCTGGGGGAACAACTGTCTTTTATTTTTATTTGTGTGGTAGTTATAGAGCCATTTATATAAATTCAATATTTAGGCTTTATAATTAGGAGCTCAATATTTAGGATTTATGCTCTTTATTATAAGCAAATTGGGCTTCCCTGATAGCTCAGCTGGTAAAGAATCCACCTGCAATGAAGGAGACTCCAGTTCAATTCCCAGGTCAGGAAGATCTGCTGGAGAAGGAATAGGCTACCCACTCCAGTATTCTTGGGCTTCCCTTGTGGCTCAACTGGTAGAGAATCTGCCTGCTATGCTGGAGACCTGGGTTTGATCCCTGAGTTAGGAAGATCCCCTGGAGACGGGAAAGGCTACCCACTGCAGTACTCTGGCCTGGAGGATTCCATGGACTCTATAGCCTGTGGGATCGCAGAGTCGGACAGGACCGAGGACCGAGGACTGAGGAACTTTAGCTTTCATCAGGAAATTATTCTTAATTTAAAGTCAGAAACCTAACTAGATTTTAGGAAGTCTCTTATTTTTTAAATTACTTGCCTACATTTAAAAAAAATTATTTTTCCATTTTTCTTTGCATCTATTATCTCTTCCAGTCTTGACTGGTTTCCTCTTCTTATTCATCTCTTGATCTGTTGATCAGGTCTTCATGATCTTTTGCCTTGGTTCCCAAAGATAAACACACATTTACCATCAATGTCTGTCACTTCTTTCAACCCATAAGATAGCTTATATTAATGGTGAGGTATTGGGCTATTTTACACACATTATCACACTTAATTTGCACAAAAAGCTCATGAACTAGCTATTATTATCATTGCTTTACTGATGAAATTCTAAAAGATGAAGTAACTCAAAGAACTGGCCTTTGAACCTAGATTTATCACATTCCAGAACTTGTGTTCTTAAACACAATGCTATCAGAAAGATTGAGAACAAAAGAGACTAACTTTCCAATTTCCCAGGTCATTTTTTCATATCAGCAGTAGAAGTAGTAAATCACTGAGAATCTTACAGATGGGCAGACCCAGGTCAGTCATGGCAGATAGAACGTGTAGAACAAATCATAAATCAATGTTTAGAATGATCCCAGGGACTCAGGATGGAAGCATATTTTCTCTAATGTTGCTGCTAAATTATTATTCAAAATTTCATTACTCATTGGTCTCTTTCACTCAAACAGTAGCCCTAAAAATTAAAAACAATAAAAGTAAAAAGAAAAGAAATAAAAGAAATACACTCAAGTTATCAGTAGAATGTATAAATTTCATGCAAAATTAAAGAAGAGACCTATTTCAGTGTCAGTCTAGAATGTTGTATGCTATTTTGATACTAAAATGTCCTGGAGTTGAGTTAAAGAATCTGTTATCAGTTTCTCATCTGCGTCCTGAGTATCATTGTAGGAATTATAAAACATCATCTAATTTAGGTGCTTAAAGAGAGGATTTGAAAGCTTTATCTAGCCATTTTTATTCCTCTTTAGGAATTAATGAACAGACTTTTACTAAACGGTTTTAATTTGCATTTCCCTGATGATTAGTGATATAGAGTACTTTGTAATATATCCGATGGCCATTCATATGCCTTCTTTGGGGAAAAAATGTCTATTTAAGTCTTTGCCAAGTTTTTAATTGGTTTTATTTGCTTTCTTGCTATTGAGTTGCTTGAGTTCCTTTTGCATTTTTGGATCTTAATTCCTTATCAGTTGATGGTTTGCAAGGGTTGTCTCCCATTCCATGGTTGATATTTTTGCTGCATATTTTTTCTTTGTTGTAGAAAAACTTTTTAGTTTGATGCAATCCCATTTTACTGTCTTTGATACTATTGTGAATGGCATTGTTTTCTCTATTTTTCTTCTAGATGGGTCATTCTTAGTGTATAGAAATACAAATAAGTTTTTGTATTGTGTATCCTTCAACTTGACTAAATTCACTTATTAATTCTAACAGTTTTGGAGTGGAATCCTTAGGATTTCTATGTATAAGACCATAGCATATGCAGTCAGTTTTACTTCTACCTTTCCAATTTGGATGCCTTTTAGTTCCTTTTCTAGTTTAGTTGCTCTAGTTAGGACCTCCAGTACTATACTGAAGAAAAATCGTGAGAGTGGGCATTCTTGTCTTGTTCAACTTTTCCTCATTGAGTATATGATGTTAGCTATGAGCTTATAGATGACCTTCATTATACTGAGGAACATGTCTTCTGTACCTAATTCATTGAGGATTTTTATTATGAAAAAATCTTGGCTTTTTTCAAATACTTTTGCTGAGTTTTTTGAGAGGATCATACCATTTTAACCCTTCTACTTAATAATGTGGTGAATCACACTTATTGATTTGCACATATTAAGTCACTCTTGCATTCTAGTTTTTGTTGGGAATTTTGCATCTATCTTCACCAGGAAAAGTGGCCTGCATTTTTTTCTTTTTTCTTTTTTTTTTTTGTAGTGTCCATGTCTGGCTTTGGAATTAGGATAATGTTGACGCCGTAAAATTAGTTTAGCAGTGCTATCTCTACTTCAGTTTTTGAAAGAGTTTGAGAAGGATGAGTATTGATTCTTCTGTAAATGTTTGGTAGGATTTATCCATTTAGCCATATTGTTTATCTTGAAAATATTTTTGATAACAATGTAAGGAATATATTTCAAGCTATAACTGCTTAGTATACTGATACAAGAGATAAAGAAGACCCACATGCAGAATGGAAAAATGAGAGCCCCAACTTGCATAAAAATATGATAATACAGACTACAAGTTTATATGAGAGACAACTTGCATAGAAGCACAAAATAATCAATTCTAGATAGAGTAAATGTGAGAGACAAACCATAAAAATTTTATGCTTTATCATATAAATAATTTATAATTTAAAAATATAAAAACCCACAGAGTATAGTGGAAATGATGGCAAATTTTGCTGTATTAAATAAGGAGTATCCATGCATCTAAAGATCTTACAGATAAAGTGTGCAGACATGATGGATAATCCTTAAACTGGGAGACAGTACATGCAAAATTACAACTGATTAAGAATTTGACCTGAAATATACAAAGAACTTCTTCAAGTCAACAATCCAAAGACAAATAGCTTAACTTAAATTATGCAAAATTATGAACAAGTACTTCACAGAAAAGCACACAGAAAAGGGCAAATGTTAACTGCAGGCTCATGAAATTGCCAGTTGCAACAACTATTGGATATTGTTTTACACTTAACAAAATAACAGGTAAACCTTGACAATTACAAGTATAACTGATGGTGGGTAGGAACCTGAACTTTTATATCATGTTTGGGGCATATAAAATTTTATAATCACTTTGAAAAACAATTTGGCATTATCTAGTAAAGTTAAAGATGTCTCAAACCCATGACTCAGCAGTTCTACTCCTGGGCTTAGAGAAATTCTTGTATAAGTGTTCCCAAAGCTGTGGACAAGAGAGCTTTTAGCAGTATTTCTGCCAATAGTTCCTAAGTGAAAGTAACTCACATATTTTTCATCATAGAATGAATAAATTGTGGGCAACATATACAATATCATGATGTAGAACAGTAAAATTAGATGCAGCCACATTGAATACCGTGGCTGGCTCTATGGAAAACAGTATCGAATAAAAATATAAGTTGAAGGATACCTATGATGCTACTCCATTTATGTAAATTTCAAAACCATATAAAACTAAACAACACTTTGTTCAAGGGGAAAAGCATGATGACAAACAGTTTCTAAAGTCTCAGAAATAGCTAAAACAAAATTCATGGTGGTGGTTACCTCTGGGGGGAAGGAGCGGATGCATTCTGGGATACAAGGAGGGTATCTGGAAGCATATTCTTTCTTAAACAGGGTGAAAGGTATAAGAAAATTAGGCACATGTTTCATAAATTTATTTTACCACTCAACATTTAATAAAATGTTTCTAATGTTATTATAGAATAAATTTTATTTAATTGAAGAAAGTTGTAAACCTCAGTTTGAAAGGGATTTTATACCAAGGGGGAAAAAAATCATGTAGCAATTGACACCAAGTTATATCTTAGATAAATTATTTAAATGATGGAAAAAGAAAAATAGTATTTTGGGCAGAAAATGCTAGTTAACTCCAGTGTAAAAATTCCAACTGACCTATTTCTCCATAGGAATATCCAGTATTGAAATACTCTAGAATAATATGTACAAAGTACTGAGTAAAAATTAACATACCTCAAAAATATTATATACAAGCAAGGTTTAATACCTCTGAAGTGATAGTGAACATCGCTCAATCATGTCCGACTCTTTGCGATGCCATGAACTATATAGTCCATGGAATTCTCCAGGCCAGAATGCTGGAGTAGGTAGCCTTTCCCTTCTCCAGGGGATCTTCCCAACCCAGGGATCGAACCCAGGTCTCCCACATTGCAGGTGGATTCTTTACCTGCTGAGCCACAAGGGAAGCCCAAGAATACTGGAGTGGGTGGCCTGTCCCTTCTCCAGGGGATCTTCCCGGCCCAGGAGCTGGACTGGGGGTTTCCTGCATCGCAGGCGGATTCTTTAACAACTGAGCTTTCAGGGAAGCCCACATTAATACCTTTAATATAAAGAAATTAATACTTTTAATGTAAAGGCATTAATACATTTAATATAAAGAAAAAAGCTATATTTTGAATGATACAAGAATCTGTAGAGTCTAATTCTTATGAATAGTGCTTAAAAATATCACTTGATGATGACAACCAGCTATTCGTGATATGATTCAAAAGACTGCAAGAATTGACAAGTTTTGGGAGAAGAAGACAAGTATTTAGTACTAAATTCTTTTAAATATGAAAGTAAGAAGAAATAACTCTGTGAAATGTGTTGCAATATAAACATGACATACCTTAATATAAAAAATAACTTAAAATTAAGAGATCTGGGGAAATTGAGAGTAAAACTGAAAAGGTAAAATTTTTCAACACTTTGAGGGGGGAATGAAGTGCTTAAAATTCAAATATGTACTTATAAATGGTGATTCCAACTGTGATGTTTGTCATAATCATTTTCATTTCCTTAGTAGAATCTCTTAGGAAATTATTTTCTGTGTAAAACATTTGTCAAAAGTTTTAGTTTCTTGTGTTTTACTTCACAATAATTTATTACTATAAATCTGACAAAATCAAGTTCAGGTTTTATGAACTAAGACATCTTTAAAGTGTCATTGCAGTATTTTTACAGAATATTTCCTAGTTCTTTTTCTGTCTGCGTATACATAGACCTACCTGGAAACATTGTGACTGTTTCAGGTACTTCTTTCCTGAATGGTGGGATTTGTTAGTTTTCCTTTCTCTGTTTTTACTCTGGCTCTATGATGTAATATTTTTTAAAGTGGATATCGTCTTTACATAAGCAATAGTCACACTTTATAAAGAGCACACAATTTGACCCAGTAAGTCTTTTAGGAATCTCTTACAGAGTTCTTCATGAACACGATTTTTAAAAGAAACCCAAAAAGTCGACTTGTGTCTGGTGAGGCCATCCTGCCTGTTCCACCATTACCTCTGTAGTCCTGTGTTATCCTAACATGAAGCAAAATGCATTTCAGGAAAAGTAGAGACCATTGCTCCTTAGGAAGGGGGAATATATGACAAATAATTATGTGCATTTACTAGTAGAATGGTCACTTCACATTCTTTCTGTTTGCATCTACTCAACAAGAAATGCATGCTTTCTAGATATTTGTCCTCATTCCTGTTCCAACCCCTATAAAGTCTTGTCCACCCTTCATCACTTCCTATTTCATCCTGTCTCTGATTCATACAAAACTTTTCACTCTGTACTCAACAACTCATAGTAAACTCATCAGCAACATCTATTTCCTCAATCTCTCCACTGACAGTTCTTGATATGATTGAAACCTGTTTTTTCCTGGAGATATAATTAGTCTTGTGTGTGTGTGTGTGTGTGTGTGTGTGTGTGTGTGTGTGTGTTCAGTCGCACAGTCATATCCAGCTCTTTGCAACAACCCCATGGACATAGCCCACCAGGCTCCTCTGTTCATGGAATTTTCCAGACAAGAATACTGAACTGGGTTGCTAGTTCCTTCTCCAAGGAGTCTTCCAAGCTCAGGGATCAAACCCGAGGCTCTTGTATCTCCTGCATTGGCAGGCAAAATCCTTACCACTGCACTCTCAAATAATGGCACTTTTTTCTCAAACATATCCTATGCCTTACTTCCTGGATGGGGCTTCTCACTGTCATTTCTAGATCATTCCATAAACAACAAATTCCCTTGAATCCAGTGGAATCAGATTTATTCACTTTATCTTTAATCTTGATTCAATTATTTAAAATCTTGATTAAAAAGTGGAACACACAAATTAAAATCAAGTTGAGATACTTCATGCCCATTAGAATGGTTATATTTAAAAAATCAATGGAAATTGACAAATATTAGTGAGAATGTGGAGAAATTGGAACTCTTGGGCACTGACTGATGGTGGGAATGTAAATGTGGTACTGCCTCTGCAAAAGTAGTATGAAGGGTCCTCAAAAATTAACCTTAAATTTCCCATAGGATCCAGCAGTTTCACTTCTGACTGTATACCCAAAAAAGTGAAAGAAGAGACCCAGACAGATATTTGTACATCTATGTTAATAATAGCATTACTCATAGCCAAAAGGTAAAAAATAAGCCAAATGTCCATCAGAGGGTGAGTGGAGAAACAAAATTTAGTATATACACACAGTAGAATATTATTTATCCCTAAAAAGGAATGAAATTCTGACACATGCCACAACTTCTAGACGAACCTAGACTACAGGTTGGTCTAAACTATAATTAGTTTAGCTAAACTAATTTTAGCTTAATTTCATCTAATTTTAGACGAACCTAAGATACACACAGAAGAAAAAATATTGTATAATTTTGCTTTCATGAGGTACCTAGAGTAATCAAATTGATACAGACAGAAAAGTGGTTACCAGCATCTAGAGGGAGGGAGGGATGAGGAGTTAGACCTTTCTCAGTACAGAGGTTCCGTCTGGAAGTTTAGAATCTAGCCTGGAAGAGAAATTAGTTACAAAGGTGGATCCTGACATTCTCCTGGAATTCTTAAGCTTCATATATGAGCTCCTTTCTTTTCTGAAGAAGGGATCTTTGTTGCCCCATAATAGGCACTTCCTTAGCCTGTTTTATTAGTAGAGTATGTCTTTATAAGGTTGTAATTATATAGCATAAACCACCACAGCTTCTATGTACATTGACCCAAAATTACTGAATGTATAGAATTTGGAGATACACTGAGTAGTCTTGGAAAGTTCTCTCTTTTGAACTAGTGAATTTTTGTGCAAGCTAAAACTAATTCTAGAATATAGCTTTATTTTTTTCTCAGATAAGGGCATCTTCTCTAAGCAGTTCATGTTTTCCCATTTTAAAATTATGTTTTAAAATATTGTGGTTGTGATCCTGTCCTCTGCTGATTTGTGGGCTTTTTGGGTGAATAATACAGCAAGGAGATGCTTTTTAAAGAACACAATGATTATTTAAGAAAGGTGTTTTAATGGTGAGTTACAATATTATTTTACAATATTGATTATTTCTTTGTGAGAGTTTCTTTATATGTGCTCTATGCATATATAGCTATGTACATATAACTATATATAATCATATATGTCTAAAATTATAGTGCCCTGAAAAGTCTTGCCATGTTTCCCTACATGATCTCTATTTATGGTTTTCTAAGAAAAAAATTTTAATCAAATCAGTCAGTTTTTTTCTGCTTAACCATATGCTTATCCCTGTTGGAAATAATGAATGCTGTGGAAACCCACTGATACTCATCTAACAAAAATATTTTAGTCAATTTTCTCTTTGGAACCAGATAAAGTTAAAAATGCATTGTAGATGGGTCAGAGCGTATTATTAGGTATTTTAGTGCTGTCTGACTTTCTGAAACTCCAAACACTTTTAATGATTAAAGCCATTTAAAATAATAATAGGCTTTACGGTAAAAATGACTGACTAGCTACTATTTGGAAACAGAAATTTATAACCAAAAGAGGATCTAAGATTCTGAAAATAACTGGTAGCTCATTATTTGGATTAAATTGCTGAGTTTAGTTTTTCATTTACGTTTAGCAAAACCACGTTTACCAGCTCTTAGGGTAGGCTTGGTAAATGAGCACGCTCCCTGCAATCACGCTTCCAAAATGATACAATGCCAGTGGAGCTATAAATGGGTAAAGATTACAAGGCTTAATAATGCTCTTACCTAGAACAGTTCTCAAAACAATGAGGTGTGCTCACATCTTCAAAGTGGTATCTTTGAGTTAACATGTCCTTACAAGTGGCTCAAGTACTAGTTCGACATAAAGGTGTTATTTGGAACTTGATACTGACTAGCCTCACTGATTCAACGGGCATGAATCTGAGCAATTCATGGTTAGATAACATCACTGACTCAATGGTTAGATGCATCACTGACTCAATGGGCGTGAATTTGTGCCAACTCTGGGAGATAGTGGAGCACAGAGGAGCCTGCAGCCCATGGGGTCACAGAGTCAGACACAACTTGACGAGTGAACTGAATTAGCACAAAGCATGACTCCAGTAAAAGCCACTTCGCTCTTTGCAGTCCCATGGCCAGAACCAGCCTATCCTGCACCATCACATCCCTAAATCAAACGTGGGCAAAGACACCTAACAGGATTAGGTCAGTGCCACCGCTCAGAGCCCAGGGTCACTCTGCTTGCAGGGGTTTTCTGTCACCTTACATGAAGCACAACATCTGTAGTTGTGTATAAAAAGCCCTCTGATTCCAACCCAGAAAAAAATGCAAAATATGACCAGGCCTAACACAGCTAGGCTTCCTTAAGGCTCAGTGGTAAAGAATCTGCCTGTCCATACAGTAGAGGCAAGTTAGACCCCTGAGTTGGGGAGACCCGCTGGAGGAGGGCAGGGCCCCCCACTCCAGGATTCCTGCCCGGAGAATCCCATGGACAGAGGAGCCTGGCGGGCTGCAGCCCATGGTTTCACAAAAGCTGGACACGACTGAGCGACTAAACGACAACGCAATTACAGCCTTTACACTGACCTTACGAGGCGTGTGCGTGTCAGTCGCTCAGCCCTGTCTGACTCACTGCGACCCCACCGACTGTAGCCCGCCAGGCTCCTCCGCCCGTGGGATTTTCCAGGCAGGAACACTGGAGTGGGCTGCCATTTCCCCCTCCAGGGGGTCTTCCTGATCCAGAGAAGAGCTTTATTATTCCCAGCTCAGACATGAGGACTCTGATCATCACACTACTGAATTGGCCAAATGGGATTTTATTTTATTTTTAATTTCTTTATTTTTAATTGGAGGCTAATTGCTTTACAGCGTTGTGCTGGCTTCTGCCACCCCTCTTCATGAATCAGCCATAGGCATGCATATGCTCCCTCCTCCTAGAACCTTCCTGCCACCTCCCACCCCATCGCACGCATTCAGGTTGTCACAGAGCCCCGGGTCTGAGCTCCCCGCATTACACAGCGAATTCCCACTGGCTCTCTATTTTCCATATGGCAATCTGTGTGTTTCAATGCTGCTCTCCCTGTTTGCCCCACCCTCCCTTCCTCCACGGCGTCCACAAGGCGCTTCTCCTCTGCATTAAACTGGAATTGTTCGACTCCAGTGTCTCTTATCTCCCCACTTAGCCGTTCTGTCCTTCTTAAAATATTTAGGTTTCCAAACAAAACAGATCTATCCTCTCTGTGCCTCGAAGACAGCATGTTAGTGGGTGACTTGATGGTCTGGTTCCGCTCCAGTAGTTCCTAAGGGCTGAGATTGCCACGTGAATGAGCAGGTTGGCTTGTCGGCTCGGTAGGAAGGTCCCTCTGAGCAGGTGAACAGCCTGTGAGGAGAGCAGAGACAGGCTCCTTGCTGTGATGATGTGATGTGTTATTTCAGGGCAAATTTATGCCTCTCCCGGGGAGCCTTCTAGAGTAATAATCTCTGACAAATGGTGATCCTGTTATATCGAGGCTCCCCAAATAGCTCAACCTGAATTTATTTTGTGTGTAAATCACAGTGCTAGGGTTAAAGAAGAATCTCATAGATGTAGCTTCATTTTTACTTATTAAGGTTAGAAAGAAAAAAAAATGTGATGATTTGTTAACATCTTTCAATCATTCTGCACTTTCTCCCAAGTATTTATTTTCTTGCAAGTGGATTTTAGGATCCTGGGCTACCCTTACATTAAAAAAAGTGCACTGTAAAAGTTTTTGTGATCAGGTCGTGCAAATAACCATAGTATGTCAAAGTAATACTTTCCATTTATTGCGTTTTTAAACATTGGTTGTGACTTTATTTTTCTTTAATTTGGGGGGATAAATTTAGTTGCTGTGGTGTATGTATAATTATTAATAACATGTCTTGTACCTTTACATTCTCCATGGTCATTGTTCACTGTCTCTGTTCTCTCTGTAACCAGAACATCCCCCACTTGCTACAAATTTTTAGTACTAAATCCAAGGTGGATGCTCTGCCGCTAACTGAAATGTCTCCGTGAAAATGATCATTTTGTCCTGTCTTTCCTTATTATAGGCAAATTCAAATATGGAATTAAGAAAGAATCAATTAGAGTAAAACTATTGTCACCTTCTCTCAGCATTGTTCCTTGACTAGCTTGTCAGAAGAGAGGTCATTAAAAGTCTCATTAGCCGGGCAACACATTTATCTCCCTACACCCCCAGATGATTCTGTATCACACGGTCTTTCTATAGTTAGAATAATAGCAGTAGTTTATGAGTGATCACTCACTGGTCTTGACTTATTAAAAACCTAAACAAGTGTCTGTAGAAGGAAAGGTTTTCCAGAGAGAGCATCACAGTTTTCCTTGCGGTGTGTGGGAAATCGGAGTGTTACTGAGAATATACCGCTTTGTACTGTTCATTCTTGGAAAGACTCATTGTCCCGGTGAAAGTCAGATTTTCCTCTATGCTTGTTTTCTGCATTTTGAGGAGACTGGGTCATTTTTGGCATCTACTTAAATAGTTATTTAAAAAGCAGTGGTAAAGAAACTGCCTGCCAATGCAGGAGATGGAAGAGATGCAGGTTCGATCCCTGGGTTGAGAACACCTGGAGAAGGAAATGGCCACGCACCCCGGTGTTCTTGCCTGGAGGACTCGGTGGGCAGAGGAGTCTGGGGCTACAGTCCACGGGTCACAAAGGGTTGGGCGTGATCGAGCCACTGTGTGCACATGTGACCCACCCACACACACAAGCAAGTAGGGTTTTTTTCCTTATGCAAGTAGTTGCTATTTAGTGTTACTGAAAAATTCATAGAGAAGGATTCTGTTTTGTTGGCCATGTTGCATTTGTTCTTTCAGAAGCGCAAAGAAAGTATCTGGTAACTTTTCAAAATGATAGTATATAATGTATTGGGCTTTCAAGGTGGCGATGGTGGTAAAGAACCCACTCGCCAGTGCAGGGCATGTAAGAGACAGACTCATTCCCTGGGTGGGGAGATCCCCTGGAGGAGGGCATGGCAGCCCGCTCCAGTGTTCTCGCCTGGAGAATCCCATGGACAGAGGAGCCTGGTGGGCTATAATCCATAGGGTCACAAAGAGACAGACACGACTGAAATGACTTAGCATGCATGCACACATATAATGTATTCCTATCTTCTCATAAATCTTTCGTTAGTGGAGGGTTCTTTGCCCCTAGCCAAAAACACTAATATAAATTCAAACGGAGATAGATAGTTAATGAATAGATGATACATAGATAGCTAGATATTAGGGTTCTATAGTAGTGAAAGGATGGATACTGCCCTCTGGAGGCCACAAGCAGAAACCACAAACCAAATGATTCTCCCATCTAATGGCATATTTAATGCTGCAAGTTTGAAATTAAACTGTATCTCTTACCTTTGCAATCAAGAACATCCAAGGAAGCACAACCAGTATGACAAAGTTAGGCTGAACCTGAATTTCACCTCATTACACGGATTTTTATGAGCTGATGAATTCCTTCCCTGCAATTTACTCAGTATGTTTCTCCCAGTTACCAAAAAGCACCAAAAGAAATAAGTGAGAAAGGAATAATGGACTATGAGGCTGACAAAAAGCAGATTAATCTTTTTGTCTACCCAGCCTCTATTTGAAATATATATATACATATGACTTTGTACTTACTTTCTGTTTTCTTGCATAAGATACATGCCAAGTTTGTGAAGTGAAAAATGCGGTCAAAAAATAGATGAAAATGAAAGAAAAGCTGTGAATATAAAAATAGAAATATATTCTTTCTATATAAGGACAGCTCTTCTCTTATGAAAGTTAAAACACCACAATGAAAGAGAATAGCTTTTGCTGCCTCTTACTTAAGAGTATGTATACATATGATGTCAGTCTTGGAATATGAGACATAGATTAGAGTAATCTCCCAAATGCAAAAGCTTCCATTTTAAATATTCAGAAGGCTACAGGAAATAACCATAGGGACTCAGATATTTGGAAGAGTCTCTTCCTAGAGGAGCTCGCCTCTCTTAAATTCTCAATTTTTGTAACCCTTTAAGGATCATTTAAAATTTCAAGTTCAAGAAAAGCCTTTCTCTACTTCAGTTCATTTTAGGAACTTAATATTTATTTCACTCCCTAGAAATTCTCACACAGTTCTACAGTGTATAAAGTACCACCTATGTCACAGTTTTTTTAAAAAATATAGACAATGTTATTCTCATAATGCTTTCCTAAAATAGGGTTATTTACCTTATTTTGTAGGTAAGATAGTGAGAATCATTTAGGTTACTTAACTGATTTCTTTACCAGAACATGGTGCAGTCTGGATTAAATGCAAAATGTGTGAACAAAATTGCTTTTTTTTTTCTTTTATACTACATTTAAGAAAAAGGCAATATTTTAATGGGTTCAAAATATGAAACACTCGAAGTGTTCAGAATAAATTGGATACAGTCACACTGATAAACAGTGTATCAAATAATACTTTAGTATTCTAATAAATAAAAGGAAGGAAGGAAGTAGGAAGAATAGAGGAAAGGTAGTGGGGGGGAAAAGGAAGAAAAAACTGAACATTTCGCTCAGTCCCACATGTTGAATCTTGCCCTTCTTATTTGTCAGAAGGAACAGCACAAATGTAGGATTTAAAATGTGATGATTGCACAGGTATTTCTGGAATAGCAAACTCAGGTCTAGAAAAAAGAATATTGTGGGAGAGGAAAGAACCCAAGGTGACAATGAGCCGCCGGGGCAGAGCTGTGGTTGGTCAGAAGCCATAGTTGATGATACAAAGGCCTTTAATGAGAAAAAAAATAGAACAGTCTATTAAAGGGCACATTTTTAAAACCATTTTCCATCTGTGTTCCTGGAAATGTGAGTTCAATCAATGAATAATTCATCCAAAGCAGATAAAGGAAAAGTGCAGAATGTCTTCACTTGGCCAAGATATGGAGGACAGTCAGCTGGTTACAGCTTCAGCTGCCCTGGCATCAAGGTTTAATTGAACCGAAAAGCAATTTTGAAATTTCAAAAGAAAATGATTTCTTGTATGATATCTGTAAAAATTGGATAAATGCTTTTGAAGACATAAAACTAAATTGAGGGTAAAATGGGCTTATGAATTCAAACCATAAAGGTTATCGATTTTATCCCTACCTAGTTTAGTTGAGTAGAGTCATCAGTTTCTTTCCACCCTGCTTCATTTTCTTTGCTTTTATATTCACATGTCATAAATTCAATATGCAGATACTATCGCAGAATGTAGAGCGTGGACAATAGAAATATCTTGGTTCCAACTGGGAGCCATGATATTCCGTGGAGGTTTAGTCCCCAAGTTATATCCAACTCTTGCAGCCCCATGGACTGTCGGCTGCAGGGCTCCTCTGTCCATGGGATTCACCAGGCTAGAATACTGGAGTGGGTTGCCATTTCCTTTTCCTGGGGATCTTCCCGACCCAGGGATCGAACCCAGGTCTCCTGCACTGCAGGCAGATTCTTTACCAGCTGAGCCACCAGGGAAACCCCAAAGTCTAAAGCACGGTCCCTGGGTGGCCTCAAACCACCAACCTTTTCTTTAACAGCCAAACGCACTAATCTATTGCGTCACAGAGACAGCTGGGACCATCTTTTAAGAAAGCTTCTTTACCACTTTTATGGCTTTTATAGCTTTAAAAACCATCATAAACCCTGTGACTTGAAACAATAGTCCTACGTTCGTCACTGGACATGCACTTTTTCTGAGTCGGCTAGAAAAGTCCTTCCGCTGATCTCAGCTGGACTCGCTCTTTCACCCACGGCAAGCTTCCTGGTTGGCAGAGCCTGGCTGGTCAAAGGGGAAGTTAACTAGACTGTGTTCGGCCATTCAGGTGTGGCTGACTCTTGGCGACCCCATGGACTGTAGCCCACCAGGCCCCTCTGTCCGTGGAATTCTCCAGGCAAGAATGGGTTGCCTTTCTGCTCCAGGAGATCTTCCCAAGCCAAGGATCAAACCCACGTCTCTTGTGTCTCCAGCACGGGCAGACAGGTTCTTTGCCGCTGCGTCACCTGGGCTTGTCTTTATTCCATTTGGTCTCGTAGCCCCCCGCAGGTGAACTCCGGCTTGGACACATGATGCTCTCACTGTCCCAAGGGCGAGACGCATATAAAGATGTCATGAGGTCAGAGTCAGAATTCGCGCAGTTTCCTCTCCATCGTTTCTTGTAGTCAAATCAAGTTACGTGGGACGCCCAGGTTGAAGGGGCAGAGAAAGAGATTTCTACCTCCTGAAGGAAGGAAAGGTTATGTGCGTAGTTTTGCGCTCAACCTCCTTTGAGGAACTCTCCTTCATGAAGGTACAACCATGAGATGAAAGTTTATTCATAACTCAGGACATAAGTTTAGGCCCCGGACACTTCCGAGTTCAGAGTTCCCAGCTCGCTACTCTCTCCCTTTCCTCAGCGGCAGTGAGACTCCTCAGAGACTTGGGAATTTGCACGGGATGCCAGCTGGGACTTCTCTATTGGCTCAGCGGGTAAAGAACCCCCTGCCTACGAGGGCGGCGCGGGAAACACGGGTTAGATCTCTGTCGGCCCCCAGAGTAGGAAGTGGCACCCCACTCCAGTATTCTTGCCTGAAAATTCCTTGACAGAAGGGCCTGGAAGGCTACATACAGTCCACAGGGCCACAAAAAGTCAGACAGAACTGAGTGCACGCGTGTACACACACACACACACACACACACACACACACACACGCACACGGGATGTCAGCTATGAAACTGATGCCATTTGATGGTTTCATCTCCTTCTATACGTATTGTGGTTTTCTTTCTTTCTTTTTTTTTTTTTTTACATTTCTCATTGTGTCTCTATCCAGTCTTTGAATACTAGCAAAAGCAAGGTCTCTATCCTTGTGTCTCCCTTTTTCTTTGCATTTTCTGAATGGCCACGGGTACACCACAGCTTCGTCCCTAGTTGCCCATATTCCTGCAGTAGACTCTCACTGCACAGCTCTTATCTTTGACTCTCATCATGACTACCATAAAGACCTTCTGAAATGCTTGGAATAACCACATCAACTATAACTTTTAACAATCTTTGCTTTTCTCTAAGATTTTCAAGATAGAGATCAAACTTTTGGAACTCAAGGATATTTATGCTCTAATCTCTTTTTTACTTAAATTCCCCAAATCATCTCTGCTAAACCCACATATGTCATTATTTTTAAATACTTAACATTTTTGCAGTATCCTTTGCTCTCTCATGATTTAAAAATAATTTGCTGCTTCCTCAAATGTTTTTTTATCACATCTTTCTAACCAATTTATCTCTTACTCATCCTAATCAAGATTCCACACATTTCAGTCACTTCCAGAAAGATCATCTAATGCTTCTTTGTGTTAAATACCAACACGGGGGCTCCATGAACCCTGTGCTCACCGGATATAACACATGGCAATCTGTTATAGAATGTTGACTATTTTTTCTCCCTCTGTCTCTTGCCTGAGCGTGTCAACTGAGAGAAGGATTCTTGATATTTGTTTTTGTGTCTTTAGCACTGACCATTGTACCTTGGTACATAATATAGCAGTCAACAGATGTTTGAAATAATTAGGTGGGAGCCATCTGGGGAAAGGACAGTTGATGTGTCAGTTACTTAACAGTCTAACAGTGCTGTGTAACAAGCAACTACAAAACCCTAGTGGTGGGAAACGTTAACGTTTATTTTTGTTCTTTGTGTATGTGTCACCAGTGGTTCCCCTGATACGAACAGATGTGGCTGATCTTGAGGTCTTGTTCAGGTACTTGCGAGTCTGTAGGCTGGCTGGCTGAGAATACTCACCTGTCCTCAATGCGGTCTCTAACCCTTCATTGACTAGTCTGGCTTTAATACTCCTGGAAGAGGCAGGCATCCAGCAAAGTTCCTAGGCTTAGAACTGGCTAATACCTCTTCTGCTTCATTCTGTTGGTCAAGGCAAGCCATGAGACTGTACCAATTCAAAGTGTGGAGACATACACTCTACCTCCTGATGAGGAGGGCAGCAAAATTACACTTCAAGGAGCATGGATATAGTGAGGCCATTAACAGGGGCTACCAAGGCAATCAAGTCAGCCTACCCTGCTGGGGAAACAGTGCAAACAATGGCTGACTTTATTTTCTTCAGCTCCAACATCACTGCAGATGGTGACTGCAGCCATGAAATTAAAAGACACTTACTCCTTGGAAGGATAGTTAGACCAACCTAGACAGCATATTAAAAAGCAGAGACATTACTTTGTCAACAAAGGTCCGTCTAGTCAAGGCAACGGTTTTTCCAGTGGTCATGTATGGATGTGAGAGTTGGACTATAAAGAAAGCTGAGTGCCGAAGAATTGATGCTTTTAAACCGTGGTGTTGGAAAAGACTCTTGAGAGTCCCTTGGACTGCAAGGAGATCCAACCAGTCCATCCTAAAGGAGATCAGTCCTGGTTGTTCATTGGAAGGATTGATATTGAAGCTGAAAGTCCAGTACTTTGGCCACCTGATGCAAAGAGCTGACTCATTTGAAAAGACCTTGATGCTGGGAAAGATTGAGGGCAGGCAGAGAAGGGGACGACAGAGGATGAGATGGCTGGATGGCACCACCAACTCGATGGACATGAGTTTGAGTAAACTCCGGGAGTTGGTGGTAGATAGGGAGGCCTGGTGTGCTGCGATTCATGGGGTGGCAAAGAGTCAGACATGATTGAGTGACTGAACTGAACAACTGACATAATTATCCACATCATTCAATTCTACTAACTGTCCACAAATGTATGAAGAAATGCAGTTCCAAAGTAGACATCAGATTTGTTCGAACTTATTCTTTCCAAACTTTAGTTTGAAGTAAAAGTTTCTGATGCCAAAAGGAATTTGGAAACAAAACAATCATTTAAACACTGAGCACCACAGCTCAAACAATAAAGAAATTATAAGATAAAGATGCTAATGAAACAAAGAGAAGTAAGGAAGGAGGGAGAGGAAGAGATAATGACTCAACAGAGCCAAACAGCGAAACTGCAGCAATCAAAGCAAATAGCAAGAAAACAAAAGGCACTGATTAAATTCAACCTCTCTGCTCCCAAAATAATATGTATGCTGCATCATTTTTGACAAACAACATGGTCAGGATCTGAGTGAGAGCACAGCAAGCCTTACCAATTCTATTTTCATTACTATTGGAGAAGACTTCAGTTTTCTTGATCAATTAGGAAAAATTACCCCTGTTAATGTACAATGTATACAACTACATAAGCCACTTGAATCTATCCTGTTCTTGCTGTGGTCTTGAAGTATTGACTATTATGGTCCACAGTCAGCTGGGCAGAGAGCAAAATGACATAGCCTTGGAGCCTCAGCTTCCTGGATCAAAAGTCCATTCTCTGCTTAAGGACAGTTTCCATGGTGTTATGGAAAACCTAAGGCTGAGTGTCAGAGACATGAACTCAGCTGCTAAAGAATTGATGGTCAAGATGGCCTTAACAGTTCCCTCAGCTTAACTGCGCTTTAGACAAGCTTCTCCCTGCCTCCAGGCCCCTGACCGCCCTTTCACCCAGGCCCTTACAGAATCCAGATGGCCTAACCACAGAGGTCCCTTGGCTCCCTTTTCTTAGAGGATTTACTTTAGAAAAATGTAGAATTGTAAAGTCTTTCTTTGCCCCTTTGAAATGCAAATCTTTTTTAAAAAGCCTCTTGCCAGTTTTATACCCAGGACTGTTTCTCAAGGACCTGGAGCCAACCCTTTGAAATGACATTATGGAAGAAGGTGGTGTTCCTCCCTGCCAGTCTCCCTGGGAGGGTAGGCGCCCGAGTTCCCTTCCGGGGCACCTCGCTCTGAGTGTGAACCTTCTTTCCATCACAGAGGTACAGGAAAGTCTCCTTTTGCCTTGGGTCTGACCAGTTAGCAAACAGAGAAGGCCTGTGATCCCCACACCCCAAATCTCAGAATGAGCTCTGATCTTTCTGCCCTAGAATAAAGTCTTCCTTGGATGTTTAACTTTCATGCAGTTCGGTTTTGAAGGTGACATCTATACATTTGCCAAAAATGTTTGAAAGGTGCTTCTGGAATTTCAATAATCTTCACAGAAATTCTAAGAAGCCTGAAAGTCTCTGTGCAGTATTTAAAAAGGAAATAGTTTTAGAAAGCCCATATTTATTCATAAATTATATAAGTTGTTAGGCCAAAGCTGATAAACTTAATAGAAGGAAGAAAAAACATTTTGTTTTTCACAGTGAACTTGACGTTTCTTTCGGGAGACTCCTTCTTTATGAAATGTTTTTCTTTAATCTTAACAGCATACAGTGCTGTCCATCTTTTTTCCACAAGGCTTATAACCGGAAAACATAGTCTATTTTAAAATTAAATTGAACTTAAGTTTAACTTCAATGTGATGTGCATTTAAGGGAGCTTCCCCGATGAAGAATTAGTGGTAAAGAATCGCCTGCCAATGCAGAGACTCAGGTTCAATCTCTGGGTCAGGAAGGTCCCTGAAGAAGGAAGTGCCAGCCCACTCCAGCATTCTCGCCTGGGCAATCTCATGGACAGAGGAGCCTGGAGGCTACAGTTCATGAGGTCACAAGAGTTGGACACAACTGAGCAACTAAATAACAACAACCGAAAAAGGACCACAGGTTTCCCTTTTGAATTTGAAATAGTTAAAATTATACAAATTAAATTTTTGATAATAGTAAAATATCTAGGAAACCTGAGTACTGGGAAATAAAACAACATATTTTAAAATTATATAAGAGAAAAAGATAAAATCTTAATGGACATTAAGATAAATAACAAAAAATATAACATATCAAAATTAGTGAGATACAGCTAAAGCATTGCTTAAAGAGAAAATTACTTTAGAAATTTCCAATATTAGAAAAGACAAAAGATTTTTCACCAGTGCCTTCAGGTTTAACCTTACGAACTTTAAAAAAAAGAAGCAAAGTGAACTGAAAGTATATAGAAAAAGAGAATGGCAATGAGGAGAAATTAATTAAATAGAAAAGGGATAGACAACAGAGAATATCAGTCAAGCCCGAAGCTAGTTCTTTGAAAATATAAATAAATTAAATTATTTAATATAATTAATATATATAAATAACTAAGTATTAATTAATTTACAAACTCTTTGGCTGTATTGATCAAGAAAAAGAGATAGTACAAATCACCAAATTAGCAGTGAAAAAGGAGTTATCATGACAGACTATATGGTTAGGATGTTTTATATATATATACATATATGTACATATGCTTCCCCGGGGCTCAGATGGTAAAGTGTCTGCCTACAGTGTAGGAGACCTGGGTTCAATCTTTGGGTGGGAAGATCCCTGGGAGGAGGGAATGGCAACCCACTCCAGTATTCAAATTCCACGGACAGAGGAGCCTAGCAGGCTACAGTCCATGGGGTCGCAAAGAGACACAGCTGAACCACTAGCATCCACACGCACACAAATATATGTATCCTATCATAAATATATGATAGAACAGTATAAGAAACTTTAGGACAATTTTTTTTAAATTTTATGAAACAGACAAATTTTCTTGAAAAATTCAACCTTGCAAAATTGACACAAGAATCTATAAGCCCACGATTAAAATTTGAATTGCTTATCAAAAACCTTTCTAATAAGAAAGCTCAAAAATCATATGGTAAGATTTATCAAGCAGTCAAGAAAGAAATTATATAAACTTTTTCAGAAACCAGAAGGATAGGGATTACTGGCTAGGACTAACTTGTTTTATGAGGCTAGCAAATCTCTAATACCAAAAGCTAATAAAAAAAATTGCCAACCAATATCTTCATAAATACAGATACAAAATCCCTTAACACAACACTTGCAAACCATAACTTAACATATTTTAAAAGCATACTATGTTATGATCAAATTGAATATATTCTAGGTACTTCACATTTAAAAATCTATCAAAAGTATACCAATTTTCATAGTAACATTATTTGCAATACTCAAAGGGCAATTAGCATAATCCAGATTGGAAAACAATTTACCATCTCTTATATTTAAGATAGGCAAGATTTTAAAACAGTGACAGTACTTAAGTATGTGGAGCCAAGAAATCATTGCACATTTTTGGTGGGACTGTAAACTGGAACAACCATTTTAGACTTTGATATGTTCCAATAAAGTTAAAAATGACCAAAAATTTTGCTCAAAATACATACATTAGTGAAACTCTTGCACATGTTCTATGGGAGAAATATATCAGAATATGCATAGCGTCTTTTGGAGTAGTAAGAAAACTGGAAACAACTCATATTCACTGAAGAAGGAGAACCACATTTTCATTCTTTCATGTGATGGTATAGTATGCAACAGTAA
Source organism: Odocoileus virginianus (assembly GCF_023699985.2). Classification (NCBI taxonomy): domain Eukaryota; kingdom Metazoa; phylum Chordata; class Mammalia; order Artiodactyla; family Cervidae; genus Odocoileus; species Odocoileus virginianus. The sequence goes on from NC_069695.1 coordinate 1,100,996, forward strand.
CAACAAACCAAACATAGCTACAGGTTCAAAAATAAGTCTCAGAAAGCCTTTTAAAAATTATGCAGAACTATTCACAGTAGGACTAATATTCAAATGAAGTTCAAAAATATTTCAAAATTGAACAGTGCATATTTTTGAATAGGTAAGTAAGTTATAACAAGAGAAAGATGAACCCGAAATTCAGGGGATAAAGTAAGTAATGAAATCACAAAGAACTCACAGGAAGCTCATAAATTATTAACAATATTCTATTTCTTAAGATGGGCAGTTTGTAGATGAGTGTTCATTCCATTTATTAGTCTTTATAATTTAGATAAACCTCATCTCTCAAATGTAAGAAAAATATGTTAGGGGCAGACTCCACATCTCTTATGCACTAGCCCAGCTATTAATCATTTTTTCTTTTATCATACATCTCCTGACTCCTGTTTATTTCATGTACCAACCACAACCAAAAGTGTTTCTCCTGAGGAAAAGAAAACAATTCACTATCTCTTTGTTTTACCATTATTGATGATGATAATTATATTAAAAATCATGTGCAAAATCCCTGTTACTTTACTTCCTATAGAACTGGAATAACTTTTTTCTCATTTCTAGAAATGAATTGCTAACATATCTTTCTATATAAGGATGGAGAGAAGATATTTTGAATGTCATTCATAATTACTTTTGCATTTTTAATATGCTACATTTTTACTGGACTTTCCTGTGGCTCAGATATTAAAGAACCCACCTGCAATGCAGGAGACCCAGGTTCGACCCCTGGGTCAAGAAGATCCCCTGGAGAAGGGAGTGGCTACCCACTCCGGTCTTCTTGCCTGGCCCATGGACAGAGGAGCCTGGGAGATTACAGTCCACGGGGTCGCAGAGTTGGACAGGAGTGAGCGACTAACACTTTCACTTTTCATTTTTATTGTTATTCACTCTAAGTATTTATAACTTCCATTATGATATCTCCCTTGATTTTTTTTCAATTTAAGAAATCTGGAGGGTTTTTTTCTGTTTTATATATATATATAATTCTTATTGGAGTATAGCTGCTTTATAACATTGTGTTAGTTTCTGCATATAGAAAAGTGAGTCAGCTACACATGTACACAGGCGCTCTCTTGGATTTCCTTCCGATTAGGTCACCACTTAGCAGTGAGTAGAGTTCCTTGAGCCATCCAGTAGATTCACATTCATTATCTATTTCATATGTAGTATCACTAGTGTATATATGTCAATCCGAGTCTCCCGATTCACCCTTCCCTTACTCCTTCCCCACCCCGGCCCTTGAGATCCAGACGTTTGTTCTCTACGTCTGTTTGTCTATTTCTACTTTGCACATGAGATCATCTATGCCATTTTTCTAGATTCTACATATGTGTTCCAGTAAGCAATATTTGTTTTTCTCTTTCTGGTTTCACTCTGTATGACAGCCTCTAGGTACATCCGCTGCTGCTACGTCACTTCGTCGTGTCCGAATCTGCTCATCTACACCTCTACAAATGACCAGTTTTGTTCCTTTTACCGCTGAGTAACATCCTATTGTATATATGCACATCTTCTCTATCCATTCCTCTGTTGGTAGATGTTTAGGTTGCTTCCATGGCCTGGCTATCGTAAATAGCACTGCAATGAACACCAGGGTGCATATATCTTTCGAATGATAGCTTTTGCTGGATATATGTCCAGTAGTGGGATTGCTGGGTCATATGGTAGTTGCATTTTTAGCTTTTAAGGAACCTCCATACTATTCTCTGTAGTGTCTGTATCAATTTACATCACCACCAATAGTACAGGAAGGTTTTCCTGTTTTCTCCACGCCCTCTCCATCACTGATGGCAAATTTTCTGCTGATGGCGTCTCTTACTAGTGTGAGGTGCTATCTCCTTGTAGTTTTGACTTGTATTTCTCTAATAATTAGTGATGTTGAGTATCTTTTCATGTGTTTGTTGGCCATCTGTTTGTCTTCTTTGGAGAAATATCTATTTAGGTCTTCTACTTGTTTTTGGACTGGATTGTTTGCTTTTTTGTGTGTGTGATATTGAGTTGCATGAGCTGTTTGTATTTTTTGGATTAATTCTTTGTCAGTTGCTTCATTTGCAAATATATTGTCATTCATAATTTAACACTGGAAAATTTACGTCCTTGGATCTATCTTTCCTTTGTGCTGCAGATTAAGAATAGTTGAAAGTAACATCACGAAGAAACAAGTAAAATTCAAAGCATTTCTGAAATATTTTGGAATGCCATCTTTGTTTTCTTTTCTGAAGCCTAAATCTCCAGTGCTACATCAATGTCACCTTTTCAAATGACAGTAAGATTAATACTGACTATCACAAAAACTTTGCTAGGCCTTTGGTCACAGAGGACACATTATTACTCAGGACAGAACTCAACACCAGCAAGGCTGACCTGCTGCTGTGCTTCACAAGAGGAACAGCTCGACCTGAGTGATCACAGGGACGGTGCATTTCTTTGACTTCCAGATTTGACGGCGGGAATTCATGACAAACTCAGAGCAATTCTCATCAACGTTATACAATGGCTTGCAAGAAGGGAATTGTATAGGCGCCACAGACCAATTTTCTATTTCCAAATATGCATCTGAATTGGCAACTAATTCCTCTAGGGTTAGTCACTCAGTCGTGTCCCAACTCTTTGCGACCCCATGGACTGTGGCCTGCCAGACTCCTCTGTCCATGGAGTTCTCCAGGCAAGGATGTTGAGAAGGGAGCCATTCCCTTCCCCAGGGGCTCTTCCCAACCCAGGGATCAAACCAGGTTTCCTGCACTGCAGATTCCTTACCATCTGAACCACCGGAGTAGTTGCTGACAGCTTCACACCAGACGCTCGGTCCCCGTCACCGCGAAAAGCCCTGTTGTAACTGAAACGTGAAAGCGTTAGTCACTCAGTCCTCCTAAGTCTTTGTGACCCGGCGCACTGCGGTCACCAGGCTCCTCTGTCCACGGAATTCTCCGGGCAGGAGTGCTGGAGTGGAGAGCCCTTCCTTTCTCCAGGGGGTCTTCCTGACCCAGGGATCGAACCCACGTCTCCTGCGTTGCGGGCAGACTCCTTACTGTCAGCCACCAGGGAAGCCCCTGCTGAAATGACTGACAACCAAAAGCACACACAGGACACGCCACAACAGTCTGCCAACACACGCAGGTGTGACGTTGTTGGGGAGTTCCTCTGTTTGTTACACCAGTGCTTGGCAAGTCCTTATCGTATTTCTTCTTGAAATACGGCAATGAAATAATACCTTAATACACAGAAATGGGTATTTCTGTGAGCATAAAATAAAAAATACAGAGGATTAAAATACCATCCTGGAGAAGGAAATGGCAACCCACTCCAGTGTTCTTGCCTGGAAAATCCCAGGGACGGAGGAGCCTTGTAGGCTGCACTCCATGGGGTCGCTATGAGTCTGACACGACTGAGCGACTTCACTTCCACTTTAAAATACCATCCAAAGCAATGGGGTGAAAGTTGACCTACTTTTAAATAGCACTAAGTCAATGAAATCTTATTTTATTCTATATTTAAAATCTGACAATATCTGTGCAGTGCTGTGAATGAGAAACAGGTTTTGACATGTTTTCTGTTCCATATGCTTTAGTTATGATTAATCAATAATGTGATTCTCCCATTCTTTGCTTATTTACATTAATATTAATAACATCTGAGGATAATGAAAAATGAATATTGCATGACAGCTTGTTTTGGAAAAATCTAAGGAACATACAGAAACAAAACAATAACAGTACTCGACTAGAACTAGTAAGGAAATTTAGCAACATTACAGTACACTAGCTCAATATAAAAAAACTAATTGTAGGTCTAAACATAAACAATAATTAATAGAAATCTACAATAACAATAATTATTTATAAATAGTAGCAAAAGCCATTAACTATTTAAGAACGAAGTGCATGAAGTATGTGTAAGACTATATGCTGGAAACTACAAAACACTGCTGAAATAAATGAAAGAATACCTAAGTAAGTTGATGTACTGTTTTCATAGACTGAAAGATGCAATGTTGATAGTCAGACATCAATTCTGCCTAAGTGTGTGTGTATATTCACTACAAAGGCTATTTTATAGAAATTAATGAACTAATTCAATATTAATTAATAAGCTGATTCAATAATTTTAACTTTATAATTTAAAATATTGAATAATTTAATTCAATAACATGCAAAAGACATAGGACAACCAAAAAGTCTTGATAAAGAAGGTAAAATTTGAGAAATTGATCAACCTGATTTCAAGGATCAATATAAAGTAAGAGTAATCAAGACAGTTTAAATAATAGTGTTTGTGGGGAAAAACAGATCAAATGCAACAGAACTGAGAGTTCAGAAATAGACCGCATGTCTACAGTCAATTGATTTTCACAACGGCAACGAGTTAAATTATTGGGCGAAAGGGTAAGGTTTTCAGCCAATGGTTCTGGAGAAACTGGATATCCATTTGAAAAAAGAAAAAGAAATTTGACTCCAATCTCACACCATACAGAAAAAGAAATATTTATGAGAGATCACAGATCTAAATATAAAAGCTAAAATTATAAAACTGTAAGAAAATATCAGAGAATGTTTTTGTAATAGAATGTAGACAATACTTTTTAAAAACAGGACATAATAGCAGTAATAAAATGATAAATTAGACAAAGTTTAATACATTTACTCTTCAAAAAAATTTAAGAAAATGAATAAGCAAGTCACATATTGAGTGACCTTTTTGTAATTAAGATATCCTGCAAAGGACTGATATCAAATATATATGAAGAACTTCTGCAATATATTAATTAGAAGACAAAATAATAGAAATAGATGAAAGAATTCAACAGTCTAGAAAACAATAAGCACATTAAAAAAAAGCACTCAACATCATTAGTCATCGTGGAAGTAAAAATTTTAAACAGTATATGATGCTATTAGAATTCCCAGAATTTTTAAAAGACAAATTTCAAATTTGATGAGAATGTGAAGCAGCAAAAATTCTCAGTCATTGCTGGTAGAAATTTAAAGGACTACACGCACTTCATAAAGAAGCAAATCTCCTCACTCTCCAAGCAACTCTCAAGAGTCTTCTCCAACATCACAGTCCAAAAGCATCAGTTCTTTGGTGCTCACCCTTCTTTATGGTCCAACTCTCACAACTGTACTTGACTTCTGGAAAAACTATGGCTTTGACTAGATGTATTTTTGTTGGCCAAGTGATGTCTCTGCTTTTTAATATGCTATCTAGGTTTGTCATAGCACTCCATGGGGTCTCAAAAAGTCAGACACAACTGAGCAACTAACACTTTCACTTTCTTCCAAGGAGCAAGAATCTTTTCATTTCATGGCTGTGGTCACCATCCCCAGTGACTGTGGAGCCCAAGGAAAAAAAGTCCGTCACTGTTTGCAATTTTTACACATCTATTTGCTGCAAATTGATGGAACTGGATGCCATGATCTTCGTTTTTTGAATACTGAGTTTTAAACAAGCTTTTTCACTCTCCTCTTTCACTTTCATCCAGATGCTCTTTAGTTCTTCTTCGCTTTTTGCCATTAGTGTGGTATTATTTGCAATCTGAGGTTGTTGATATTTCTCCCAGCAATTTTGATTCCAGCTTGTAATTCATCCAGCCCAGCATTTAGCATGACGTATTGGGCTTCCCTGGTGACTCAGAGATTAAAGCGTCTACCTGCAATGCGGGAGACCTGGGTTCAATCCCTGGGTCGGGAAGATCCCCTGGAGAAGGAAATGGCAGCCCACTCCAGTATTCTGGCCTGGAGAATCCCATGGATGGAGGAGCCTGGTGGGCTACATTAGTCCATGGGGTCGCAAAGTGTCGGACACAACTGAGCAACTTCACTTTCACTTTCACTCTCAATATAAGTTAAATAAGCAGGGTGATGACATATAGCCTTAATGTACTCCTTTCCTAATTTTGAACCAGTCTGCTGTTCCATGTCCAGTTCTATCTGTTGCTTCCTGACCTGCATACAGATTTTTCAGGAGACAGGTAAGGTGGTCTGGTATTCCCATCTCTTTAAGGGTGTAGGTGTTAGAAAATTACATTTTTTTCCATGTTGAAATATAAAATTCATCCTTGAGTATACTACGTTTTTAAAAAAATCTTCAATTAAGATTCTCTCCTGCATTTTAATCTGTTATATTTCTTAAGAGTTCATTACCTCTATGTGCATAAGACCAAGTAAAATGAATGTGAAATACTAAATAATTGAGCTACAAATTTTCCTCCCAAAATGTTTTCTTCCTGACAGTCTATCATCTCTTTTTATTGCATGCCTGTCTTCCATGTGTATGCAAGATCTTGTGAAAAGTAATTGCTGCTTTTTTATTCAAATCATAGCATATCAAAGCTACAGAGTGTGTGACTTTTGAGTGCACCCAGGTCGGAATTACAACTGATATCCATTCCACTTTCGAAAAGTGGGACACTCCTGAGAACAGAGCCGGAAACAGGAAGCTTCTTGGGCAGAAGATGTCAGGGAGTCAGGAAAGAGGGCTGGGGAGAGAAAAGCAGAGAAGGAAAGCCAATTATGCATTGTAGAGATCCCTCCTGCAGGCAAAGGGGGCTCAGCGAAGAAGAGATTCCACAACGCGTGAAGAATGCCCGCTAGAATTTTCCTTCCTAAGAACAGGAGCCTGGGGAGTTTATCCACTGGCTCCTATTTCCATTGGTTGAAAGTTGCCTCAGCAATTGACTGCACCCTCCATCCCTCTCGACTTCCGTGGTGGCTCAGACGGTAGAGTGTCTGCCCGCAATGCGGGAAATCAGGGTTCAATCCTTGGGTAGGGAAGATCCCCTGGAGAAGGAAGGGGCTACCCACTCCAGCATTCTTGCCAGGAGAATTCCATGGATGGAGGAGCCTGGTGGGCTACAGTCCGTGGGGTCGCAAAGAGTCAGACATGACTGGGCGACTTCACTTTCACTTTCTTCCTGTCCCTCTCTTGCACTTATAGACTGTGCTTTTCTATATATAGTCTGAGAGAGCTGTGTGGCTCCTGAAAAAGCTCTCTCAGATAAGCAGCGTGCTTTGGGGTGGGACAACGGCAGCTGAGTCAGCCAAGCCCCCGAGTCATGACTGAAAGAAAAATGAGCTGAGTATGCCAGTGTTTTCAGTTTATTTCCTTTTGAAAGAAGGGTATTTCCAGGGTCAGGGTTAATTAAGGATGCAGGTGGGGAAGGTGCAGGGTAGCAGACCTTGGTCTCTAGAATCAAAGATGGCGCTGTTGACTCTATTGTTTTCCACGTGTTAAATACTAACTTGAGTATTCTCCCCATTAACGATGTGCCGCTTGTCTGCTAGTGGGTGTTGGTTATTATTTAGATGTTTTATGCCCTAGTTGCCAAGCAGTGAGTGCCCTCTATATATCGGAAACTGTACTTGGAAGAATGCATTTTCCTTGATCATCATAATAATCCTAAAAGATAGACATTATTGCAAACTTTACACAAGTGTAATCTATACATTTATAGAGGAAAAAATGCTTGTCCGAGGTCACTTGGTAGTAAATGGCTGATCATTTCTGACTCAAAGTTCATATACTTTCCAGCTCCTTTGCTGCCTGGACTTTGGGGCCAGATGTTTCTGATGGGTCCGTGTGCCAGAAGGTGGGTAACAAACAACAAATGTCACAAAATAGGCTCTTCGAAGAGAGCTTGTCACATGTTTCTCAGGCTTTGCTTTGGGTATAATTTCCCTCTTCCAATTACTGCAATATACACTACTGTGAACATAATCAGACATGGGTCCTCTCTGTATTCCTAATTTTTCTTGGAGGGATAAAGATAGCAGAGATGAAGCACCTCCAATAAATGCCTGCCTAAGTACAGAGACTTGGTAAACCAGGTCACTCTAACATGCAGGCTAATAAGTCTCCTGAAATGTTATCCATGACTTCAGGAAGAAAGAAAAGCATTTAATGTTTCCCTTTCCACTCCTTCTCAGCAGGCAATTATTGCTAAACCTTTCCTGCTTGGTATTTTTTCCTCCAATAAGCGAAAAATATGCAAATAATCTTTTTAATTGTTCATGAGAACTCATTAAATTTCCCTATTATGATGAAATTTCATTCTTTTAATCAGGGATTGTTTGGCAGCTAGTAGATAAAAAAGTATCAGTATTAGCGCACTGCATACTTTTTTTTTTCTTTTTTAACAGAAGGGAAATTTTAAACTGAAATGATTGCCAAATTTAATTTAAAAAACCGTATCCCTTTTTCATCTAATTAGAATTTTAAAATGGTTTCTTGTATCAAAGCTAAACTATCTGACCTCCCTTTGTAATATTCATTGAGAATTCTGATTCTGTGAAGTATCTGACATGAATATATGAAATTGTACCATTATTATATTTCTCTCTGGTACCTTCTTGTTCTAATAAGAAATGTGAATCCTTACTTTAAGAGAGGAAAAAGTATTCATAGAGTCTGTGGCATTTGGAATTAAAGACGCCTATTGTGAGAGTCTGGTCTGGAGTCCCGTGGATGATGGAGGCTGAACGTGAAGGGCTGGTGTCATCCGGTTCCAGCCCCCCGACCCTTCTCACAGTGTGAGGGCTTCTTGACCTTGTGAATCCAGGACATTTTTCTGCCCCTCCTGAAGACAGAGTTTTTTTCCCTCCTCCTTGCTCTTTATTAAGTGGTGGTGGTGGTTTAGTCGCAAGGTCATGCCCAGCTCCTTGCGACCCCATGTCCTAGAGCCCTGCCATCCTCTGTTGATGGGATTTCCCGGGCAGGAATACTGGAACGGGTCGCCAGTTTCTTCTCCAGGGCATCTTCCCAACCCAGGGATCGAACCCATGTATTGCAGACAGATTCTTTACCTCTGAGCCACCAGGGAAGCCCATCTTTATTAAGTGGTACATATGTACACTATTCACGTTGTTCAAGTGTCTTGATGATATTGAAGACTCAGAACATTCAGACGATACAGCGTGCAGTGAAACTCTAATCTGTCTTATGTCAGCCTCGTCAAAGATAGAGGGCTTTTACCCTTTCACAGCTGCCGTGGGTCTTCAGGAGAACCTCGGGGACCACAGAGTTTGCCCTGCTCCCCCAGCCGCAAATGTCTTCTGTTCCACTGGGGAGAAGGCTGCGGGCTTCCCAGGAGTGGGATCTGACTCCTCCCAAACCCTGCTCCTGTGGGAGCATCCTCCAGTCTGCTCACTGCCCCGTCTTTGTCCGGGGCAGCTGGGGCAGTCCGTGGAGAAGGACTTGCTAGTGGGTGCAAATCCCCCAGGTCTGTGGCTCCCAGACCTTCTACAATCTCATATTAGCCCACACTGGGCCACTCGCAGCTTATTAAAAACTAGCTAACATTTTAGCTGAATTCTTCTTACCATTTTGTGTGGCTGTCCCATCCTCCTCCTGTTCTCTGCTCTAGGAAACCCGGAGCTCTTTCCATCTCTCCTTGGAGGTCCTAGCCTTTCTTTAAATTTAAGGCTAGTTGTTATTGTAAGAACTCCACCTTTCAAGGGTTTCAAGAGAAGCTCTGATTTTATGGAAAGTCTGGCTTTAACGTGTTAATTAAGATAGAAGCAGTCCTCTCACAGATTTCTACATCCTAAATCAAAGTTGCTCTTCCCTCGGGCCTTGTTAGTTGTTTCACTTGGTCAACAATTGATTGTTGATCACTTTTAGTAGACAATGTTTCTTGTTTTCTATAAATTGTATGGTTGTTTTATCCTCCAAATTATTGCATATGTCAAAATATTGTAATGACCTATGGCTGAGTATGAAAGCCTTTTGAGTTAAACTTTTGTTTCTTTGGAAATGTGATTCAGAATTAAAATGTGCTCTTTGGCATATTGATATCACCCTTATGTTTTCTTTTTGATAAATGACATGATTTTTCTTTTTGGATGTTTCTCAGATTTTTTTAAAATCTTCAATGATGTTTAAAAATTTTACTACTATATATTGGTAGTAATTATTCCATATCATTTTCTTTCTCAAACACACTATGCTTTTTACTGAAAATTCTATGCTTTGAGAAATACATTTATTTTTTAATTTCCTCTTTATTTATATGCTCTTATTTAGCATCATAAATTATGCTTACAGTATGTTCTATTCTTCCATCTGTCTTTCATATATTTCATTTTCCCTATTCATTATTTCACTGTTATCTTTTTGTTAATCTCCATTTAATTTTCTGTGATTGTTTTCAAGTCTTGCCTTCTTGCCTCATCTATACTTTTACCATTATCAACTGAACTTTGTGTTGCTTCTAAGGTAGCATTTTAGTAATGATGCAACATTTTCCCAATCATTTTCTAGGTTCAGCATTAACATTTTATCCCCTTTCTGCTTTTGATATTTGAGGTGATTCAGTTTTGTTTTTCTATAAGACCTATTTATGAAAAAATCTTAATTTTTTTTCTTAAATCTTGCTGCAATTTTCTAAAATGTTTATCCTTATTTTGTTTAGTATTATGTCTTTTACCTTAATTTTTGAATTGTATCTATGTTTCTCTCCCATGTTCTTTCTTTCTAATCATTACTTATTTTTCTGAAGGAGCATTTTTATTTAAAATAGATTTTACTGAACCATATGCTAGAAAAGTAGCAACGCTAGAGAGAGTGAGCAATAAGCAAGTAGTCCCCCAGTTAGGGTTTTCTTCCTCAGACACAAATATTATGCCCTTTGCCCCACGGGTGTATCTACTGTTCTATGAGCTCTCTTTGAAAAAACAAATTGTCGACATCATTACAATAAAACTTCTAACACCTTATGGGCTCTGTTTTCTATCACTGAGGTGTCAGTTTCTTTCTTACCCAGGCATCATACGTGAGTGAACAGCTTGCAAAAGATGCTGGACTCTGGCTTTGGTTCAGCCCAGTGTGTTGAATAGAGAGAGCCCAAACTGCAGATTTGTGGGAATAATTTAAAAAAAATTTAACCACTAGGTTTATGGGTGATTTATTACAAACAATATGTAATTGAACAAACCATTTATGGCCAAGGTAAGAGGAGCCACGTTTGAAATTCTCTACACTCCTCAGCTTTGGTCCTAATGCAACTGAAATTGGTAAATAATCTTTATGCAATAATATAATCTTCACTCGGGAAATAATATATGCTCATTTCTAATAAGATGATATTAATTATGGACTTAGCTGTATACTTGAGTACAATGTCACTGTGCTAGTGGTTTACATTTTATTAGTATTGGTTTGACCCTATGACGATAGTTTTAAGAGACCTACTATAATCAACAGGTAAGTGAGAAAACTAATCAGTAGAATTTAAAAACGAATATAAAAAATGGTAATTTTTATGATATGAGAATTAAAATAGAACCTACCATTTTAAGTTTTGCTCTCATCTTTATTTCTTTGATGTAAATTTACTGGCTTCTTCGCCATAGAAATAGAAAAGTGTATCCTGTATTAGACCTTGATATTAGATATGAAATATGAAAGTCATATAATTCATATTTATTATAAATATGTGTACTAATTTTTCTAATAAATTTGTTAGAAATTTATAAGATATGAGGTATGAAAGTCATATCTTTCAAACAATTTAGAAAACATGGGAACATAATAAATTTTTAAAGTATGTATTCAAGAGTGTCCTTATATTTTTCTTAAAACATAAACAACTTTAAGATGGCTTTAGAAACATCCAAATTTACTGTATGTAGCAATATGAAGCAAATTAGAATTAGCCCTGAAAGTGAAAGTGAAAGTCGCGCAGTTCTGTCCGACCCTTTGTGACCCCGTGGTCACATGGTCAGTTGGGAGCACATTGTTTAGGCTCCTCTGTTAACAATAATGAGGCTCCTCTGTCCATGGAATTCTCCAGGCAAAAATACTGGAGAGGGTAGCTTCTCCAGGGAATCTCCAAGGGATTCCCAACCCAGAGAGCGAACTGAGGTCTCCTGCATTTCAGGCAGATTCTTTACTGTCTGAGCCACCAGATGCCACAGAATTAGTCCTAGAGTGGTAGTATTAATTTTCCAGAGAATCATTGCTGTTCCTTAAGACTTAAAACCCACCACTGGTTGGCATTTCAAATCATGGGCAACATGATTTACCAGCCAACAATGTTGACTACCATTATCTGGGTAACTTAGGAGTCCTTTAAATCTAAGTCAGTGTAAATTTTTTTCTTCTCTGTACCCTGGGTGTTGAATAAATTGCATTCTATACATACTGTACTTGCAAGATAAGAAGAAAGAAGTTTCTTTTGGCACCCACTTAACTGATGAAACAAATGAATTTACCAAGAGTGAAAACCAGAGTGACAGACTGAGGTCAGAAGTATGCTTGTCATGTCATCAGGATTGTAAATCATCTGAAGCGTCTGATCTGTTTCCCACATGTATCCTGTGTACTCCTCCAGTGATATTGCAGAGTTCTTCTTCGGTTTTTCCCTTACATGATATTTTAATTGTAGAAATCCAATGCTTCCACACAATCCAGGCCTCAGTGCTGAAGACATTTCTATTATTGATATTGGGCTTTTCAATATTAATGACACCTTAGTGCCAGCAGTGGAGATAAATGACCTTCTGCTTTTTTTTTAAACATGTAAGTTATTCAGCATAGGAGTGTTATTTAGCTCTAAGCCTCTAAGCTACAAGTAACATTTTTTATGTTTAAATAACTAATCATGATTTATTTTCTTTGTAATTCTTAACTAGCATCCTTAATAACAGAAGCTCAAAGAAGTACAGGGAAAATAATTCTGAACTTTCTGGACTATACAGACCTACATTACTTTAGATTCAAAGAGTAGTTGTGGAATAGAGTTAAGAAGGATCCTTTCTGTTCTTACCTTGATAATAATGAGGCTCTTAAAAAGTGGGCTAAACAATGTGCTCCCAATTTAATATATTTATCATTTCGTTAACCAGAAATATCTATTATTTAGCATTTCCTTTACTATGAAATTGAGTGACAGGCAAAGATTCTTATCTTGAAGTGCTCTCAGATTCTTTATGATCCTCTGAATCTATCAATAATCAATTATAAGCCATCTAACGTTAGTGTTTGAAATACGTTCATGGGGTTCAATACACGATGGAAGATTAAGGAAGCTGCAGGCCTGAACGGAGGCCACGTGACTGGGGACGTTGGACAACCTGTACTGCCCAAGTTTTCATTTATTCATTCAGTCATTTTTAAGAAACATCACAATGTACAAATTATTATGCTCAAAGCAACACCACTCTGACTCTTATAATATCCAGTAGAGCAGAGTGCATAAATAATATACTATTTAGTAGACAAAATAAGTATTATTGATGAATAGGAGAACGGAATTAGTTGATTTCCACAATCCATTGGGATTAAACCATGATTTACTGTATGTATGTATGTACATATGTTATGTATATACTTCTTCATTTATTCTCTATTTTTACTAATTGATAGAGTCTACTCATCTTCAGAACATGGTATCTTTTATCTAAACCTTAGAGTCCCCAGAAAACCCAATACTAGAAAGAAAGAAAACCAGGCCTTTCTTACGGTTTTGATGGGGAAGGTGGGAGATCATGATTTGTGGCTTCATACTTGAGGAGAGGGGCTTCCCAGGTGGCTCAGTGGTAAAGAATCCACCTGCCAAGGCAGGAGACCAGGGTCCGATCCCTGGGTCGGGGGCATCCCTTGGAGAAGGGAATGGCAACCCACTCCAGTCTTCTTGCCTGGAGAATCCCATGGACACAGGAGCCTAGTAGGCTATAGTCCCTGGGGTCGCAAAGAGTCAAATATAGTTCATTTCAGTCGCTCAGTTGTGTCCGACTCTTTGTGACCCCATGGACTGCAGCACGCCAGGCCTCCCTGTCCATCATCAACTCCTGGAGTTTACTCAAACTCATGTCCATCGAGTTGGTGATGCCATCCAACCATTTCATCCTCTGTCATCCCCTTCTCCTCCCACCTTCAATCTTTCCCAGCATCAGAGTCTTTTCCAATGAGTCGGTTCTTCGCAACAGGTGGCCAACTGAACAGACACACATTTGAGTAGAGTTCTTGCTTTGCCTGATATTTACGTCCCAACCCAGCTCAGCAGGGTATCAAATTGCTCATGCCCTCTTTGAGGTGCAGTTGTAATCATCCTGATGACAATGAAAAAACTTAAAGTTCTGTACAAAACCCTCTCCTTTGTTCTTCAGTGTACCCTGGTTGTCATGGAGATGCAGTCGTTGCTTATGAGATCCAGGTGCTTGCTCTGTCATGCTCTCTGGGACACATCTTTGGCCCCTAGAGAAAGAGGATGTATCCATAATTTATGTCACTATAATTAGAGGTTTGTTTTTTTTTTTAATCTATTTCACCAACTCCGCTGTGGCTGAGACTCTTCGAAAAATCCCTCAGTGATACGGAAATTTTATTGTCTTTTCCAATTGAAATGATTGCCAGGACCATTGCAGCCTCTGGAACTGCCTGGGATTTGTCACCTGCTGAGCAGCACAGTCCTGGAGTTTCAGGGGTGAAACAACCATGATTTGCTGCCTTTACCCTAGAAATGACTCAGTGATGCTGAGTGCCAGTCCCTGCCACAATCATAGCTGTTCTATAATTCTTGATCTAGATATAAAGCTTTCTGCTAGTTGTTGTTCAGTCGCTAAGTCATGTCCAACTCTTTGCAACCAACCCCGTGGACTGCAGCACACCAGGCTCTCGTGTGTTCCACTGTCTCCCAGAGTTTACTCAAATTCATGTCCACTGAGTCAGTGATGTCATCCAACCATCTCATCCTCTGTTGTCCCCTTCTCCTGCCACCTTCGCTCTTTCCCAGCATCAGGGTCTTTCCCAATGAGTCAGCTCTTAGTATCAGGTGGCCAAAGTATTGGAGCTTCAACTTCAGCATCAGTCCTTCCAATGGATATTCAGGGTTGGTTTCCTCTAGGCTTGACTGGTTGATATCTTTGCAGTCCAAGGGACTCTCAAGAGTCTCCTCCAGAACCACAGTTCAAAAGCACCAGTGTGAGTGTGTCTGCCTGTGTCTCTTTGTGATTACCTTGTCTACCTCTATCCAATGACTGTTGTGTCAAGCTTCCGGCTGAACAACTTCCAAGGGGAGATAATCATCATCTTGTGGCTTCAAAGCTTCTCTACCCATGTGGACAGGCCCAGGTGTAATGAAGTGACTTCCCAAGTCACAGACAAAATTCTTGGAAAATAGTTTAATTCTGTCAAAAAGCACCATTGAGCCTCACAGTGACTCAGTGATATCTACGAATCATGACTGTGTGTGCTATTCCAATATTGTCACCACTCGATATTTCTAAATGTGATTGTTCACTAAACATCACTAGCATTAACCTTTAAGGGACAGTTCTTTGATGCGTTTTTCATGAATATATTAGTCTTGAGAAGGTTTAGAAGATAATTTACTTTTGTGAATAATATATTTACTAAATATATCCAAATACAGTTAAAAACATATCCACAAAAATATTGAAGTATCTTACCAGGACTTACTGGACTTACCAGGTCCAGCGGTTAAGATCCGCCTTGCAATGCAGGTGATGCTGGTTCGATCCCATGTAACTAAGATCCCACATGTATTAGGGAGGCGAGGCCTGGGCACCTGTGGGTCACAACTAGAGAGACTCTGTGGTTCACAGCTAGAGAGAAGCCTATGCATTGCAGTGGAAGATCCCATGTATACAACTACGACAGATGCAGCCATATAAGTAAATAAGTAAACATTTTTTAAAAAGAAGTATTTTATCAATATGTAAATGGTTATATAAATATTACTTTTAAAATTGTAATATTTTATGATCATATAAATGGGGATATATTAACAAGAACAATTAATATTCAAGATCATTTATTCTGGGAATATATTTTTAAAGCATTCAATCTCATTCACTCTCTGCTTCTAGTTCTCCAGCCACAACAAGAAAGAGCTGGTTAGGTTAATGAAAATATTCCATTAAGTGTAGACAAAAATAAACAAAACAAAAAGACAAAACTGGTCAAGTTAAACTAAACAGTTATAAGAGATAAGTAAATCTGAAAAGATTTTCACTCGGGAAATGGACTAGTTCTTAAATTATATATGAGTGAATTGGTAATTAAGAGAAATGGCCTGCTTTTCTCAGAACACTCCTCCTTGGTACTCCAGGCGCTGTCTTCAATAATTTCTTAACCAGCTCACTTCTCAGTTTTATCCTGTGAGCCTCTCACTAAGTGTCCCCGGTATCTGCGGGGGTGGGGGGGGTGGTTCCAAGAGCCCCCGTGGGTACCAAAATCTGCAGATGTTCACATCTGTCATGTAAAATGCTGGAACTTGGTCATCACTCTGTATTTGTGGGTTTAGCATTCACAGGTTCAGCCAACCAGTACAGCTTCCTACTGTCTGATCACAACTTCAGAACAGTGTTCATCTCTGACCAGAGATTAAAATAATTGAAGGATAAGGAAATATCCAGAACGTACTAACAATGGATACAGAATGTGTATTATTTGAAGAAGAGATAAAGATCTAGAAATGTGCAAAAATGGAAGACGGAAAGGAGCAGTTAGAAGTAGCTGCCTTCTAACATCTGAATCTTTGAGGGACAAATTTTTGAGTTCACACTTTACTGAGTTATACATCAAGCTCTAATACACGTGGCAGCAGCTCATTTAAAGTAAAACTCAGTTAAGTCAGACAAAAAGCTAGCAAAATACTGAAAAAAAAAACGGGAGAGCAATTAGTGAAAAGTTCACAATTTTCTCTAAACAAGGGGGGTCAACGAGGGTTGGGCATGATGTCATAGCAAGTGGAATTTTAAAAGGAAATGCTGGAATGGTTGCTATTCCTGAAAGTTAGAAAATATACGACTGTCTTACCTGGTTGTAAAAGTTAGATTTGAAACCAACTAGACTCCTGAAGAATAACTCTTATAGAGAGTACATAAGGTTTAAAGACATGCATATGTATTTAATCTATATTCAGTAAGTACTTGTTGCATACTTACAAAATGCTAGGGCTTCACCAGGTGCTTCAAAAATGAAAAGACGTCACCGCTGTCTTCAGAAAGTCTACAGTCTACACAAGGGGACAGGCATGCAGAGAGCTAAGAGCAGGACAGGCACCAGAGGTGCTAGTGAAGCACTCACCTCAGGCATAAAGTTGAAGAGAGCACAAAAAAATCTTAGTCATCAGAATAAATCATATTTTAATTCAATATTTCTAAAAATAAAAATTGATGCAAAAATTCCATGCTATAGAAAATATCCATGTTTTAAATAAAGCAAGGTCACTGTTACTGACTTTTCCTTTGGCTTCAAGCTCCAATACAGCTCAGCGTGATACTGATCAGTAGTACAATGCTGGGATAGGCACTGCTAAAGAGGTTTAAAGATGGAACATCTAAAACCGTGAAGATCGGGAGCAAGATATGATCCATGAAATTGTTCCTAGAGGAATGTAAGAGCCATCTTAATGATGAGTCTGAGTTAGTTTGATAAAGAAGGGAAGTGATAAAGTATTATAAAGTAGTGTGTATTAGTCTCTCAGTTGTCCAACTCTTTGCAATACTATGGTCTGTCCATGGGATTCTCTAGGCAAGAATACTGGCGTGAGTTGCCATTTCCTTCTCCAGGGGATTATAAAGTAGAGAAGCATTCAATTTAAACACGGTGATTTTTGTTTATAATATGGTGATTTTCAGTCGCTCATTTGTATCCAACTCTTTGTGATCCCATGAACTGCAGCACTCCAGGCTTCCCTGTCCATCACCACCTCCTGGAGTTTGCTCAAACTCATGTCCATTGAGTCACTGATGCCATCCAACCATCTCATCCTCTGTTTTTCCCTCTCCTCTTGCTCTCTGTCTTGCCCAGCATCAGAGTCTTTCCCAGTGAGTTGACTCTTCACATCAGGTGGCCAAATATTGGAGCTTCAGCTTCAGTATCAGTCCTTCCAAAGAATATTCAGGGTTGACTGGTTGGATGTCCTTGCAGTCCAATGGACTCTCAAGAGTCTTCTCCAGCACCACAGTTCAAAAGCATCAATTCTTCTGTGCTCAGCCTTCTTTAAGGTCCAACTCTCAGATCTGCACATGACAAGTGGAAAAAGCATATCTTTGACTCTACAGACCTTTGTCGACAAAGTGATGTCACTGCTTTTTAATACATTGTCTAAGTTTGTCGTAGCTTTTCTTCAAAGGAACAAGTGCCTTTAATTTCATGACTGCAGTCTCCATCCATAGTGATTTTGGATCCCAAGAAAATAAAATATCACTGATTCCATTTTTCCCCATCTAGATTTGTTTTTAACATGGTTTCTCCATAAATAAATTCTTTAAGTGGAAAAAAAGACAGTTTCTATAATATAGCAATAAGATTTCTGAGGGAAGCTGACTGTATGTGTGCTTCGTGCTAAGTTGCTTCAGTCGTGTCCAACTCTTTGTGACCCTGTGGATCCTAACCCTCCATGCTCCTCTGTCATTGGAATTCTCCAGGCAAGAATACTGGCGTGGGTTATCACGCCCTCCTCTAGGGGATCTTCCTGACCCAGGTGTTGAAGCTGTGCCTCTTGTGTCAGGCATTGACAGGCAGGTTCTTCTACCACTAGAGACACCTGAGAAGCCCATATGAAAATATAACAATATTAATTCAAGAATGCACTCATGAATTGTCATCTCAGATTTCTACCTTTGCAATTCAAGTTCAGATTAATTATAAGAATAAAAATTTGGATATGACACTACTTCCTTATAGTGGAATACCAGATGGTTTCATCAGCTAAGTTCCGTGACAATGCTATGAATCATTTCCTATGTGGCTTGTTTGTCCATTTTTAACTTGGATAATTGTGTCTTCTTTTGCTTACAATTTCTTCATTCCAACATATCCCAAAATTTTGATTTCTATTTTATATCTCTGCTAGTGTACAAACATATATGGATTGAGTTTACCTGGGTCTGGGGTTAAGTACCTAGGGAATTTTTAGACTTGCACATGTAGAATCAGTTGTCTTCAGACTGACGTGACCTGATAGTCCTTGACTGTGATGTTGGAAAACAGAAAGATTTAGCAGACCATATAGATTTTGTCATTATCTTGAGGACATAAAATAATGTAATTTATAGCCCATTCTTTCTGAACTGCTCTGGTATGTAATTGCTGCTAATTGAGCTTTTAAAATACATATATCATTTATTAATAAAATAATTCTATAATTTTAGGCCTTAAGAATCTTGATAAACAAACTGCTGAATTCATTCACAGCAATGGAAAATTTTCCAATCTCGACTTCTTAGTGTCCAATTAACAGCCAAAGTGTTATGTCTTCATGGAGTCTTGTTTTTCCTTTGTATGTTTTCTGTTTGGAATGTGGGGCATAGAAGACCTTGTTAAGTACCAAAAAATACTAATAATTTCACTAATTACAGAATCTAAAAAATAATTTTATTTCATCAAAGGACTTAAGTTACAAATGGAATGTTTAGGAAGAGGTAAAAACCATAAATCAGTAGGCTTAAGGAAGACACACAACTCCAAAGAAAGGGCAAGACTACATGAACATATGCATGGAGAGTATGGTTCATTTCCATTTCTGTTCATTTTAATCTAACATGTGACAATTAGGCTTTACTAGCATTTAATATACAGATTGACTTTCATGCCTTCCAACATCAGCTGTAGTTAGAATGCTACCTTCAAGGAAAATCACAAGTTCCAAAATTCAGAGATACACACAAAAATGCCCTCATCTGTTGGCCACATTTTGCAAAGCATTGAAGTGTATTGGCTGCCAGTTAAGTGGATTTATGGATGGTATTTTCTAGTTTTAACTAAAACTGATCTCAGAAAATGAAGAAGTGGCTTAAATAAATTCTTGAGAACAAGAATTTAAAATAATACTAAAAATTTGATTCCTCAGGGATGACATTTTTACTTCTAGCATAAGCTCTTCCTAAGCCAGTTTGTGTGTGTTAGTTGCTCAGTCGTGTCTGACTCTTCATGACCCCATGAACTGTAGTCCACCAGGCTCCTCTGTCCATGGGATTTTCCAGAAAGAATACTGGAGTGTGTAGTCATTCCCTTCTCCATGGGATCTTCCCAACCCAGGAATCGAAACTGGGTCTCCGGCATTGCAGGTAGATTCTTTACCAGGGAAGGTTATTCAGTAACATTACTGGCAAACCAATCAGATTTGACAAAACCAGCCAAAAATTCAAACTACTGCAAATATTATCTTCAGTATGGATTTATATTTGCTACCAATATGGTAAACTTGCCCAAGTATATGTTTTCTTCTTTATAAATTGTGTTATTTCGTTGTGATATGTCTTTTTCAGTAATGGTCATTATGAATCATATATCAAAAAATACTCAACTTCAAACTAGGTTCTTGAGTTGCGGTATCTCAACATATTTAAACAAAGTTTTCCAAAGGTAAATATTGAATCACATTGCTTTTAGTAAAATATGATGAATAACATTTTTAGTGAGATCAAAAATGTTTGTACCATTTAAATATAAAATCTGTCATATACTTTATTTATTCTATCCCCTTTCAATATCTATTTCTGTGTACTTTATGATGCCTATTATCATTACAAGAACAATATTGGTGGATGATTTATAAATAACTATATTCTGGGATAGATTAAAAACTTTTAATATTTTATAATTTTTACTTCGATTTTATGAGTGATTAGAAAATTCTAGAGACAGTTGCCCTACACATTCAGTTCAAGCCACTTAAAAGAATGGCCAGGCAGAGTAGGGCAAAACCTGTTTTATTGCAACATCTGAATTGATTCTTAACAGGTCTATGACCCAGCTGGTTTTAGGATGAAGACTGAAGCTACAATAGTTGGAAGATTTTACCTCTTAGAAGTGTAAGGTGCTGACTAAGAGGTAGGCAGCCAAAATCTACAGTCATCAGTGTTGAGAAGTTCCAGGGACCTGTAACTACATAGTTTTGCTTCCATTTTACCTTTTATTTTTATGTTTTGGGCTGTTGTTTTCAATAGGGATTTTTAAGGCAAGATAATAGGAGTGATTCTAAGCAGAGAGATTTCCTTAAAACTGGGTTGCTGAGACATTTATCTTTGCTACAGCTGTTAATGGCAAACAGCACAGATTTGCTGGCATGACTACCAACGCTTTCATTTGTGAAATGTGCATTGAATATGTAGCGCTTTAACTCCAGCTGAATGTATAATGCTTTAACTCCAGCATTCAATACCTGTGCCACAGGTTAAGGTTAATGTCTCCCCAGTAGGCTTGAGAACTGTAGACAAGATCTGTTTTTTGTTTGTTTGTTGCTTTTAAGCAAAATCAATACTGTGACTAATGAAGCAGATGTGTTTTTTTATTTTTTTTCAAATGTGAATATTGCATTAAGGCAATAGCTCTCAACCGAGCCGTTTTACAAAACTCTCCCAACCCCATCCATGGGGACGTCTGGCAATGTCTGGAGACATTCGGTCATCACAGTTCTGGGCCTGGGGTGCTCTAGTATTTGCTGGGAAGAGACTAGGGTTGGGGCTAGATATGCTACAATGCGCAGAACAGTCCCCCCAGCAAAGGAGTAACTAGCCCAACATGTCAGTAGTGCTGCACTCAGACCCCTGCAGGCCAGAAGGATTGTCCTGTGATCTTAAATATATTAATATAAAATATTTTAAAATAAAATAGTATTTTATTTTACTTATTTAAAAATAGTATTTTATTTTAAATATTTTTAAAATAGCCTTTTCCAATTAGTTTTTTAGATTGCCTTTGTACTTTTTCTCTCTTCGATATCTCTGTTCATATAGACACATCATGTACAAAGGCATTTTTAATTCTAATTTTATGACCACTTAATTATTATTATATTTGTTCTATTTAAATAATTTCTTCTCTTTTCTTCATCCAGCATAACGATAGCAGCTGAGCAATTCTTACTACTTTTCAACCTACTTTATTAATATGAGTAAATATTAAACACAATGGGGATCCATGTAAGAGGAAGTGCTTTGTGATGCACACTCTTACTTAAAAATTACCATTTTGAGCATGAATAAATAAATTTCCAACGAAATGACTGAGCTGTTTAGCCTTCTTCACTTGTTTTTTTCTCATACCATTTCCTTCCCTGATGAAATGTGACAACACTTTATCTTGTTGGATTAGTTTGGAAACTTTTCCTCCTGGTGTTAAATCCTCATCCACACACCCTTGTGAGGTTCTAGCTACTTCAGTGACCTACCTTGCTTTTTTTCACTACTCCTAATAATTAGCTTTCCATGTTGGAATCCATTCTCCAACTCAATATTTACAATTTGATTTTTTTTTAAAAGCTGTGTAACTAAGGCCAAAAAAAAAAAATGTTACTTGCATTGTTCAAAAATTCATCTGCAATGTGAAAGTTTTGATGTGAGCAGAGACCACATTGACAAATAAAGGCTACCCTAGCTGTAGAAAGAATCAATTTAACAGGATAATAAGTTGATACTAAGAGAAGACATTTGTAATAGAAATAACACAAACACTGGATTTGGAGCAGACACAACTTCTAAACCAAAAAAAAAAAGTGGAACAAATATTCCATAAGTTGAGATGGTAGCGTAGGACTGCACTTTGAAGTCATTTTAGAACTAGTAGACAGATATATAAACACTAGATTTTCGGCTGCCATGTGAGAGACCCAGTTCAATCCCTGGGTCAGGGAGATGCCCTGGAGAAGAGACTGGCAGCCCACACCAGTCCTCTTGCGTGGGAAATTCCATGGACAGAGGAGCTGCTGAGCCGCAGTCCACGGGGTCACAAACGGTCAGACAGGACTGAGCGACTGACACTCTGACTGTGGCTAAAATCTGGCAATCACTACAAGTAGCAGTTGATGAGCTACATGAAGGTCTTAAGGGGAAAAAAGAATTCAAAGAACTGCAGGAATAGTTTAGGACAATACACTGGTTATAAAGAAATCATTTTTGAATGATTTCCCAATACCTACACACAAACATGAAAAGTATAGTTTAGAAGAAAATAAGGCAGCAAGTAACATTAGTGGTACAAAAGGCTTGCAGATTTTTTTTAATGAAATGATAAAACATGTAAACAAAAGCAAAGAATTCTCAGGAAAAAAATACATTTTAATAGAAGCTAAAGCTCTAGGATAATCATAAAATGAAAACAGTCAAAATCTCCACATTTAAAAATAGCAAAGTAAATATCAAAGATACTTATGTCTATTGCACCGTCAGTAAGTAATGATACAATAATTTGTTCAATATTTGCTCTCTAGCAAGTGCTATAGAAGATGTTGCTATAGGTTTGTTTGTTTGTCTGTTTGTTTTTCTGGCTGGTCTAAGAATTAAATTGACACTGGCAGCCCACTCCAGTATTCTTGCCTAGAGAATCCCACGGACAGAGGAACTTGGTGGACTACAGGTCATGGGGTTGTAAAGAGTCAGGCACAGCTGAATCAGTACTAAAGTTAGCAGTGGTTAACTAAAGTTAGAATCAGGGAGAATTAGAATTACCAGTCCCATTATCGTTCTTACAGCATTTTAAATTGGGGAGAAAGACCCCTGGGAAAATGTCGTGAACCTTTGCCTCCTTCACTAACTTTCTCTTGAGAACTGGAATAAGGAAGTTTAGAAATTGGATAACGTTGTGTCCTTTGGTGATGTATTTGAACTGAGAATTGTTGAATTACTTTGCATTTGTAATTTCAGGTGCTTTAAAATGTGAGCATTCCTTGAAATATCAGACTCAGGCTTCAGATTATACTTAAATTCTAATCCAGCAAGGACATTCTTTGTTTCTTCAAGCCTTGACTACAGTGTATAAGCTAGACATTGTGTCAGATGTTTTAAAGTAGAAAGAGTTGATATTTATATAGCATCCTATAAAATGTCATCTTGGGATTGAAACTGATTTGAGTCAGTGAGCCTTATGCTAATGTGCTAAGGATCTTTCAGGTATAAGGAAATTATAGGGTTTCAGGAAGGAAGATAAGCTCTTGGTCTATCAAGTAAATATGTACATGTACACAACTTAATAGAGAATACATTTACAGCTCTAGATTCTAGAATCTACAGCCTATCATCTCTGATTATGTATGATATTGGATAAATTTTTGCCTTGGAAATTTGGCTAAGAAGAAGATAGCAGTATTTTTCAACTCCACTTAGAAAATAAGGTTAAATAAGTAAACAAAAGAATCAATTAATTGGCAAAAGTAAAAAAGTGGCTAATGAAGCTGCCCAGTTTCCCTGGTAGGAAAGACAGTAAAGAATCTGCCTGCAATGCAGGAGACCCAGGTTCAATCCCCGGGTCAGGAAGATCCCCCGTAGAAGGAATTGCAGCCCACGACTGCACGACTAACACATTATCAGTACTAAAGTTAGCAGTGGTTAAAAAGTGGTTCTTCTTTAACTCACAGTGTATTTCAGCGCCATGCTTTCTGTGGAATCAGGTGAACATGACATAAGATAGTTTATTATTCTTGCATACCCTTACGTTTCTGTGTTTGTAGAGAGCTAAATAGCAGAAAAGAGGACTGGCCAAATAATAAACAAACTATAGCAAGAGGTTAAATTTCTTTTGACTCTGACATCATCCAGAGAAGTTACTAGTTTACACAGATACAAAAACAGGTCACAGAATAATACAAAATGCGCTCTGGGATCTTCACATGAAGTATGTAAAAAGGTAAAATACAGTAGTAGCATAGGCCTTTAAGTATCTCATTCTTGTGCCTGCCAGAGGGTGAGCATATTTTTAGGAAGGGTCTCTTGACGCTTTCATGATGGTAGACGATAAAATGTTGCTTTCCAAAGTGTGCACATAGGCCTAACAAAGACAATATACCTGTAACCTGTGGTTATGTGACTTGCTTTGTTGGCTTCTAACTGTGAAGATTTTCGAGCTAACAGAGGATATGAACTTGCATTTCTATTCTGCTGTAAAAATGCCAAGTGCATTAAGTTATTCTTTCTGCATTTATAAAAGTTTGACTATCAGCAGGAAAGGTGTATGTCAGTGTATTTTAAATATTCAGATCCTAGCTAACAAGCTATCTTCTTGTACAATATTTCTCCTGCAAAATTTTATTTCATTTTCACTATAGGAGATTCTCCTATACGTATTTTCCACTTTTTTGTTTTTCATACTTGTTTTGTGTTTTTCCTATATTGCTTTGAACCCATAATTAATTACGTATAATAGGAAAAGTACTTAAAAACATTTTCAGATACATTTCTATATCATGTAAATATTGTTGTTCTGGAGACTTTCCTCTCCCCACCCTTGATCTCCTTTGAAGAAACGCCTTTCTAGGTTTCAATAAGGACTCTCCCTGAAACAAGCAAGTCATTTTTCAGCTTTGACAGTCAAATGAGATTTTTTTTCATGTGTTTGTTGGTTTGTTTAAATTGGCAGCAATAGCTTGAAAACCTGGCTTTATCAAGAAAAGCGGGATTTTCTTTAGGGTATCAGAATGCAATGTGGCAGTCTTAGATAACACGGGTACATCCATAAGATCCTATTTTCCCATGACAACGATTGCATGAGACGTGCTGCCTCGGGTAGACGCGACGAAGGGCCTCAGAGCTCAGCCCCGCCTCGCCGTGGCTGGAGTGGAGGAAAGGTGAGCGGGAGGGACGCAGCCGAAGAGACGGTGACGCGGAGGTTCAGGTCTGCTTAAAGGGAACTTGTCTAGAATGGAGGAGGTGTGTTGAAAAGCACCTGACTGTTCAAATATATCAGACGGCTCGCAGCTGAGTTTGAGCAAACTCCGGGGGATGGTGAGGGACGGAGAAGCCTGGCCCGCCGCAGTCCGCGGGGCCGCAGAGAGCCGGACGCGACTGAGACAGCTCCTGGGCGGACTGTCCCGTACTCTTCAGGGAAAGCGGCAGTAGCTGTGTTTGCTGGTAACGACACGTTTGATTGAAAATGACGTTTACTATAAAGATGGAAGAGAATTTTTAGAAGCCACTCGTGAGTGTTAGGCGCAGGGGAACTGGGTCATTGGCAGGTAACTTCCCTCCCTCTCTCTAAGGAGCTGGTTCTCTGACTTTCTCATTGTGCGTCTGCTGCACTATTTACTTTCTCTCCAATCAGTTTTTCAGTTCATTGATCTACTTACATATTGCCCTTAAGCAGTGGCCTCAACCTCTGATTTTCCTTTCGTTTCCCAAATGAGTGCCTATGCCCAAATTCTTATATTTTTTAACAGCCTCTGATTTGCCTGTCTTGGATCAGAAGTTTATAGTTGATCCAATAAACAGTAAAGAGGGTTCAAGACACCTAAGAGTGTGAAACAGATCACCCGTCCAGGTGGGTGCATGAGACACGTGCTCGGGCCTGGTGCACTGGGAAGACCCAGAGGGATCGGGTGGAGAGGGAGGTGGGAGGGGGGACCAGGGTGGGGAACACATGTAAATCCATGGCTGATTCATGTCAATGTATGACAAAAACACTGCAATGATGTAAGGTAATTAGCCTCCAACTAATAAAAATAAATGGAAAAAATTAAAAAAAATTAAATAAAATAAAGGAAGGCATGTCAGCAAAGCAAAAAAAAAAAAAAAAAGAGGGTTCAAGACGTCTAAGAGGGCATGAAGTAGCCCATTTCAAGGTCATCGATAGGAAGAGATTTTTAGGATGAGACTGTAAGAGAGGAAATGATTTATATTTCTAGATTCAGCTGACATGAAGTAAAAAGAAATATATGTTCAATAAGGTTGGGAAATTCTGAATTCACCAAGATTAAGAAGTTTTCTTTAATGTAGGAGAAGCTTTGCTATATGTAGATATTCAGATTGGTGATTTCATATCCCATGTCAAATTGTTTGTTTTTAAGAGCAACTCATTGTATATTTATAGATCCATTTTGGAAAGGAACACTATTTAAAAGAGTATCTTCTCATTTTTATTGCAATGCATATATTTAAATGTGAATATGCATATTCATCCACTCATTCAAAATTTATTCAAGGCCTACTGTGTGGCAAGCATTGGACTGATGCAGGGAAGAAAAAGTTTACAGAGCAAACAAAGGACATTAAGAGCTATTACTTCTGGAGACTATAATCATGCATAAATTTTCTCTTTACTTAATTTTTTGCTTATCAACATTTTCTTCAGTGAACTATGCTATCTATTTGAGAAAATAATGAAACAACATTCTGAACTAAGTCACCCAAGATAAAAAGAGACCCCAGAAGGAATTCTATTTCCATTACTAGTTATGATGTTGCTACATCAGAGGCCACTGAGTCAGGGACCTGCTGAGCTTGGAAATAGACCAACCCCGCCTGTTATGAGGTTTATAACCATCATGTGAATATCCACGCTGTTGATATGTATTTATAGGTCTATTTGCATTCAAAGACTCAACAGTCTCTTTAAACCACTCAAATCTACTTTACTGAACATTCCCTATTACTGTGACTTACGTGCACTGGAATCAAAGAAAGAGTGTTTGTATTTTTATCACTGAACTGTCTTTACTTTGAAGCGGAGTTGGAGTCCTTTTCATTTATAATATGGTTAAGAGAGTTAAACAACAAAGACTGTTTATATTTTTTTTTCAGCTGCTGAATTAATCATTCTTCCCACATACATGGAAAAATAGTACTTCTGGCACCTTAAAACTAGGTGACTATATGGCCCATTTTGGCCAATGACAACCTAAGCAGAAGTGATAAGTGTCACTTCTGGCTGGAATCTTTATCATTTTTTAAAGTATATTTATTTTTTTATTTGACTGTGCTGGGTCTTAATTGCAACTTGTAGTGATCTTTGCACGTGGGGTACAGGATCTTTAGTTGCAGCGTGTGGGATCTAGCTCCTTGACCCCCTGCCGTGGAAGCACAGAGTCTTAACCACGAGCCGGCCAGAGCAGTCCCTGGGCTGAAGCGCTAAGAGCCAGTATGCAACGGCTTTGCTCTTTCCCTCGGCCACCAACGGCAGCCGTACGGTCAGCCTGGTTACAGATGAAAAGATGAGAACGGAGCTTGGAAGCGTAGGCGGTGCTTGTGGAGCCCGAGCAAAGGCTCATCCTTTGTGGTGTTTGACTCCTGAGAGTTTGGAGGGTGCGTGTCGCTGGGACAGAGCTGGTCCTTCCTGACAGACACTACGATTTTATTTAAGACAGTTTAATACGGGTTTCGTAGTACCAAGAGGACAGGCTCTGGAATCACACTTTATAAGTTCAAATCACAGCTCTTAGTTTATTTTGTGTGTGTGTGCTCTCTTTGGCAATTTATGTATGCTTTCCTTTGCCTCATTTTCCTCAAATGGGAATAGTGACGCCTCTCCTTATCAGGGCCTCAGGAGGAACAAATTTCATGATATACATGTGGAAATAAATGAAGGCCAGCCAAATAAGAACAAGCAAAGACTCTTTACTCTTAGGTCGCTAAAGGAAGGGACTCAGACACCATCACCCGGCCTTCCTGGAGACTCAGACGCAGGCAGAAGAGTGCAAAAGCTTGATAGTGGGAAAAGGGAGTGTTTTAAGTCTGCCCTGGCTGGCTGGAGACTGCCTGATGAGCAGTGGGCATCCTTTGTGAAGAGGAGAGCATAGCAGGGTTTCTCAGTTGGAAGCAAAGGTGAAAAATAGGGAAGCAGACAGTTTTTGAGTTCCGACCCTTGGGATTAATTGCTAGAGAGATGATGGTTTGGCTTCCGGAGCTCATCATGTCAAACTGTGGGTCGGTGCTACATTCTTACGTAAGATCTGGTCAAGGTTTATTTGTATGTTGTCTCTCACCTGAGGTTTGCATTGTAAATTATTCTGCACTGTACCAACCTGTAGTAAAATCGGCATGTGCTATGTGTGCTAAGCTGCTTCAGTCAATTCCAACTCTGCAACCCTGTAGACTACAGCCCACCAGGCTCCCCGTCCACGGGATTCTCCAGACAAAATACTGGAGTGGTCCCCATCCACGGGATTCTCCAGGCAAAATGCTGGAGTGGTCCCCATCCACGGGATTCTCCGGGCAAAATGCTGGAGTGGGTGGCCATGTCTCTCTTCAGGGGACCTTCCCGACCCAGGGAACTAAACAGTCTCTCTTATGCCTCCTGCATTGACAGGCAGGTTTTTTACCACTAACACCACCTAAGAAGCCCATAAAATCGATAAATAATACTTATTATTTTTGTTATTATGATTAATATTATTAGTCCTAAAATAATTATTAAAATGAAATTGAACTGACCTTCAGTTTCTCCCAACAGTAGCTACATTTCTACATGACAGTGTCTGAACAAAATATATTATTATAATTAACATAATATGTATATATTTATTATTTATTACATATTATATATATATAATTAAGTTAAAATAAAATACTCTGAGTAGAAAGAGAAAATAAGTGAAGCTACCCTCTTCTTGGATGTTGTTGTTGGCTGGGATTTCCATCTTCCCAGAAAATTACATATGATGATTGCTACTTGGAAATAGTTAAATTAAGTAAAGCTCTTTCTAATGAGACCAGAATATCTTGATGGTAAATGAACAAAAAGTACAAGTTAGGAGAAAATTAGAGTGAGACTAAAGAACGTAGAAAATCTGACTCTGCAGGGTATGGATCTCATTCTTGGTGCTCCGGGAGGTCTGCAAGAGAGCTATACTTCTTAGAAAAATAGACTATTTGAAACACTGTGCATTATATAACAGGGTTTACCTTGTTATAAAAAGCTATACAGAAAGTATAGCAGAGATATGACAAATGTTCTTCCACTGCCAGATTTAACAAAATAGCAATATTATGCTATTGGTTTCAAATATTTTTAAAATAAAATAATAGGTCATGGTTCTTGAGGTGTATTTTGGCACTTTCCTCAAATACAGTCAGCTTTTTTTTTTTAAAGTCTTTTTTATGTAGAGCATTTTTTTAAAGTCGTTATTGAATTTGTCACAATATTGTTTCTGCTTCATGTTTTCATTTTTTGGCTGCAAGCCGTGTGGGATCTTATCTCCCCGATCAGGGATCAAGCTTGCACACCATGCCCTGGAAGG
Organism: Odocoileus virginianus; assembly: GCF_023699985.2. Lineage (NCBI taxonomy): Eukaryota > Metazoa > Chordata > Mammalia > Artiodactyla > Cervidae > Odocoileus > Odocoileus virginianus. The sequence continues at coordinate 1,130,943 of NC_069695.1, forward strand.
TAGTCTCAGCCTCTGGACTGCAGGGAAGTCCCGCAATCAGCTTCTGTACAGCAAAAAAGTTCTAATTAGAATATAACCACTAATCAGTACATGTACTTTACCACACCTTTGTATATTCATAATAAATATATGGTATTATTTAAATTTTTTACATTAGTAATGTACATTAGTAGTAAATAGCAAATTAATTATTAATGCTTACATTAATAAACACGTGTTTCATACTCTGAAATGTTACTTAACTTGCTTTTTTTTTTTAATCACCCTAAGTGTTGGTATATGGAAACATAACTAATTCACTTTCATTTCTCTATATTCAAGAAAGGGCTTCCCAGGTGGCTCAGATGGTGAATGTCTGAGCGGCCTAAAACATATCTTTTCAACTGATAAAAGTTTTCATTCTTGCAAACAGCCCTCCAACTAACAATTTAATAAACTTCCCTGTGCACATGTGGTAGAATGTCTGCAGAATATCAGCCTTAGAAATAGTGGGTGCTGGGCTTCTGTGAGTGTCATCACCAGCAGGTGCTGCCAAGGAGCTGACACTTGCTCACTTTCCACCGGCAGCAAATTAGAGACCTTCTTGCTCTACACACCAACACAGTGGTGCTTCTTATGTTTTGCCAACTTAATGCATGTGTGATAGGGCTTTGTTGTTTAATTTATGTTACACTTTTTATAATTCTGCTTTCTGTCTGTTGTTCAGATGGGATCATTTCTACTTTTCTATCTTCAGTTCACTCTTTCATTCCCATTACTGTTGTTCTGCTATGAAGTTTCTTTGTTCTAAGCTATTGCATTTTCAGTTCTAAATTTCTAGAATTTGGTTCTTTACTTCTTCCATCTGTTAGCTGTGCTTTTCTAATTTTTCATTTGTGTTTTAAGAATGTTCATAGCTGCTCAGTGGAGCATTTTTAGGATAGCTGCTTTAAAATACTTATTTGGTAATTTCAGCGTCCATATGATCTCAGTGTTGGCATCTGCTGATTACAGTTGCTCAGATGACCTGAGGTTTTCCTGACTTTCCATGTGACAAATGCTTTTGGATTGTATCTTCACATCTTAACTATTGTGTTGTATAACTCGATTCCTTTTTAAGTTCTGCTTAAGCAGGCAGTCAACCTGTTAGGGTGGGTCAGAAGTCCTGGTTCATTTGTGTGGTTTAGTCACTCAGTCAGGTCCAACTCTCTGCGACCCCATGGACTGTAGCCCACCAGGCTCCTCTGTTCACGGGATTCTCCAGGCAAGAATACTGGAGAAGGTTGCCATGCCCTTCTCGGGGTATTTTTCCAGCCCAGGGATCAAACTGGGGTCTCCTGCATTGCAGGCGGATTCTTTGCCGACTGAGCCGCCAGGAAGCTCTTTGTGTGGACTGTGGTTCAAATGTCATGTTAGCTTATAAAGCTTCTGCCTCTCTCGTACGTGACTCCGAAGACAGGACTGTGCCCCACAGCCCTCTTAGCGCTGCCTGGGCAGTGCCCCCGTCAGAGCTCTGCTCACAGGTTCCACCAGGGAGCAGCGCCTCCTTCTTACTGCAGGGAGGGAAGGCAAGAATTCCGCCCACAGGCGCAGTGAGCAAGGGGCACCACCTCCATAGAGCAGGGGGCCCAGAGCTCAGAGGTTCTGCCAGGAGGGCTGCCTCCTCCTAAGTGGAGGGAGGAGACGGGAAGGTGGACCACAGTTAACTCAGGATCTGTCGGGGTGGGAGGTGGACACCACTTTTCCCCTGGTGTTTGACATCTCAAGACCAAAAAGCACAGAAGCGAATCGTCTACTGGGTCACCCTTTTCTGGTCCTTGATCTAGATTAAAGGGGATTTTCTTGAGGCTTTTGTAGGGCTGCATTAGTTGACATTTCTAGTTGCAAGCTTCTTTGGCACTTGGCTAGGATATGTAAGAGACGAGGAAAAATCCCAGGAAACTCATCAGTGGATTGCCACATAGTGTGTGTGGGATCCCAGTTCCCTGGCCAGGTTGAACCTACGCCCCCTGCACTGGAAGCACAGAATCTGAACCACCAATGGCCAGGAAAGTCCCACATATCATTTATTAATGTGCTATTTCACCATATAAACTTACTGGTCTTATCTCTGGAATCAAAGCACATTTTATTCTACCTAAAATCTCTTTTGCTAACCTTCTCCAATTTCTTTTATGAACAGGACAATTTTCCAGTTCAAGTAAAGGTTTGGTAGCAGTTCTACATCCAAAAGCTTTAGAAGCTTTGTTGCTATTGCCATCACTCTGAACTTCCCTGTTAAATGTCTTAAATTAGAATCCAGAGAGTTCTTGATTCTATTCTCTCAAATCAAATAACCATTGAAATGACAAAGTGCATACTTGTGGCAAAGGATCACCTGCTGCAATATTATTTAGCATGCCATTCCTCATCCCCCCAGAGCCAAGTATCAATTTATTTAGGTCATACTCACACTCTCAGCTGTGATTCACTTTACAGGTAAATTGAAAGGTAGTGATAATATTTTGTCACTGGTTGATGGACAATCTCATTGTTGTAAATGAAAGAGGAAACTGAACAAATGATATGTCTGAATATTTTGTTGTGGAATATGAAACACTTCTCCTTCAAATCATGTCTGCGTTTTCTGCAGCCATAGAATCCATTCTACATAAAGCTGCTATTGTACTTTTCTGGAATCCAAGAGATACACTTTTTTACTTTGCTTTCCAGGAGATTACAGTTTTAAGTGTGAAATAAGTTTCACTTTAGTTGCTGGACTGAATGTCATTTAAATATTTTTGATACTAAATGGATGGATGATGATAACATTTGGGGAGATTATCCACAAAATGATACTAAGCAATACTGAAGCATTAAAGATGAAGTCTGTTACAATTCATTTCCAGTTGTAATAAAGAGAAATTAAGGAAATTCAAATGATATTTATAGATAATCTTGAATTTTGATTGCCTCATAAAATGCAAATGACTAACTTCAGGTGTATCACAATTTTACTATGATTTTTAGATTCCAGCCAACCCAACAAATGTATATTAACTTGTTTTCTGCCCATAGTTTTACTTCTGAATGTTCATTTTCATATGACTTTGTGCTAAAACTTGAATGGGTTCAGGAGCTGGAAAGCATGTTAAAACATTTGTAGATTATAGTCTCTAGAATTCAAGACGGTGTGTCTGATGTTTTATATAGCAGCAAGCCTATTTAAGGTCTTATCAGGTGGCTCAATGGTGAAGATGCCAAGCAGGAGATCTGGGTTCTATCCCTGGGCTGGAAGTATCACCTGGAGAAGGAAATGGCAACCCACTCTAGCATTCTTGCCTGGGAAATCCCAGGGACAGAGGAGCCTGGTGGTCTACACAGTTCTGTGGGGTTGCAAAGGCTATTTAAATACATAAAATAAGAGCTGGTTCAAACCTCTTACAAAGGCTTTATAATACAGGGATGAACAGAGAAATTAAAAACATATTTAGTCCTAAAAATAGCATAGGAAATCTGAACAGTATGTTCTAATTCCATCTATATGTTTTTCCCTGGTAAATATACTTTGTAGCAAGCGACTCTGGGAGGGCCGGGAGTCATTCATTTAGGTAGGGCGACCGCATAGACCATGCAGACTGTGTCCTCCATAAGAGTGCCCCATGAAGGAATTAGATGGAGCTAAGTCACAGCCTTGCTTTAAAGCCTAATTGGAAGATGTGATGGGCTGAGTTTACCTGAGAGGTCTATTTTTGATTCCCACTGAGACCTGTTACAGACTAATTGTGACTCTTATTTAGAGTCTAGTCTTAAAAAGTTCCATTTATGTGGTTATAATATACATCTATATCCCATTACAGTATATTTTCAGCCAGGTATGCATTTGCACGTAGAAAGCCATACACTTTTTTAAAGATGTGAACCATTTTTAAAACCTTTATAGCATTTGTTACAATATTAATTCTGGTTTATGTTTTTTTTTTTTTGTGACCATGAGTCATGTGGGATCTTAGCTCTTGAACCCGCACCCTCTGCAGTAGAAGGCAAAATCTCAACCCCTGAAAAACCAGTGAAGTCCCAGGCCACACACTTTTATAGCTTTATATTCTTCTTCGAGGTTTGAGACTTTTGCAGAATTTTCTGAAATCCTTTATAGTAATTGCTTAAGTTCTCCTATCAAATAGTCAGGGTGAGAAATACCAACTTCAATTTCTGGATGATCAAGCAGATGTTTGTTTAAGTTATAATTTATGCACACACACTCAGTCATGTCTGACTCTTTGCAACCCCATGGACTATAGCCCAGCAGGTTCCTTTCTCCATGGAATTTTCCAGGCAAAAATACTGGAGTGGGTTGCCATTTCCTCCTCCAGGGGATCTTCCCGATCCAGAGATCAAACCCTCGTCTCCTGCTTCTCCTGCTTCGGCAGGTGGATTCCTGACCGCTGCACTACCTGGGAGGCCCCCATATTTTAATCCCAATGAAATTAACCTTTCAACTGATCAGAATAAAACACAGCTTCTTCCGTGTAAAAGGAAGGATAAGAACACTGCACTGGGAGTTAGGCATTACGGTTCAGCACTGGCTTTGGTGTGGTGTGATGTTTTTCCAATAGCTTAGTTAGCTAGACTCATGTTGTTGATCTTTTAAAATCTGTATAATGGGGAAATGCTAACAATTTAATCTAAGCTATTTATATTGACTAGGGGTCTTAAACTGATTATAAGAAGTAGAAACTGGCATTAATTTTGGAGCTTTTGGCAACCTTTCCCTGATTAGGTGCACATGATTCTTAACTGTCTGTTTAGGGAGAAGTCACATGAATAAATGAACTAGAGAAATTTTCAAAGGGAGGAGATAAAATTGCTTGCTACTTCCTGGCTTTCCTGGTGGCTCAGATGATAAAGAATCCACCTGCAATGCTAGAGACCTGGGTTCGATCCCTGGGTCAGAAAGATCCCCTGGAGGAAGAAATGGTAACCCACTCCAGTATCCTTGCCTGGAGAATTCCATGGACAGAGGAGCCTGGCGGGCTACAGTCCATGAGGTCGCAAAGAGTCAACAGGACTGAGCAGCTAACACTTGCTTTTCCTTTGGGGGATGCCGTACAGCCCTGAATTTTAGAGCTGAAGGCTTATCGTTTGAGTTGCAGTATTTGGGGATGTGGAAATTCAGAGTTTCCTATTGATATGTAATTGGAGACATGGCTATTTTAAGAGACACACATATGTCGCCCTCAGGGAAGCGGGGGAATCAGAAGAGGTGATCCCCGTTGTTCTCGTCTGGGCTGCCAGCACCAGGACTCTGAGAGGTGGAAACAGCTCTGGGGCAGGACAGCTTTCCTACTGACGTTTCCTTTGAAAAGCTAAAGGATACAGCTCAGAGTGATGCAGTGGGATATGCTTTGCATATTCTTTTGGACGGATGAAATCTGTGACTCCAATTTTGGTACGGGTTTATGAAATATTGGATTATTTTCATTATAGGAGGGGGAAAAGTAAATGGTTTAATCTTTCATTAGAATGAAGGCCAAGAGAAGTCTGAAGCAGGTTGTTTGTCCAAATTGTGGTGGTGCATAATTTATTATTGCCCCTGCTACATGTGGCTGATTAATCTCAGTTATTCATACTCTGAGCAAAGCTAATGTTACTCCAAATGGCTTTGAGGCAAGTCACAAAGACTCTGGCCTTCAGGGTGCCAAGGAAAATAAAAGGTAAGACCCTGAAAGCTGTGTTCACTTGCTCTGGTATGCTCACACTATTCTGCTATGTAAAAAAATGATTATATTTATCAACATGGTAGGTATGTAAAATATAATCCCTGCCTTTGAATATGATTAGCTAATTGCAGAGCTCAAAACAAGAAATAGGCCAAAAAGAAGCTGAGTCTCAACCACTTTTATTAGCAAGTTTTTACTTGCTTACAGATGCCACATTAGATAAGTGTTTGCATCTCACCATTATTACTAGGACAGATTTTTAAATGGCTCCAACATCTATTCCAGCCTCCTGGTGGCTCAAACAGGAAAGAATATGCCTGCAATGCAGACAGAAGACCTGGGTTTGACCCCTGCCTCAGGAATATCCCCTGAAATAGGAAATGGCAATCCACTCCAGTGTTCTTACCTGGAGAATCCCATGGACAGAGGATCCTGGCGGGCTATAGTCCATGGGGCCATAAAGACTCAGACAGACTGAGTGATTTTCACTTTCACTTTCAACATCTACTCACAACATGAAAGGAGTATGTCTGCGTGGCTGAGCAGTGAACTATTGGCATGAAAATCTCAGAATGTAGCTTTGGAAGCTTGGGTGATTTTGCAGGAAAAAGAAATGTCCTGGGAAAAGAGATGGCTGCGTTCTGATCTTGACATTGCTGGTAACTGACCTTGTGATCCTGTCCTTCTCCTTCCCTATTTTTGAAAAATAGTTAGATCACGCTTAGGTGTCCTTCAGATCGATTTTTACAATTATATCTCTGCAAAAATATGTGTTTACTGTCACTGTTGGGTGTACTTATATGGCTGCTTCTCCTGTTGGGATGCCTTTCCTGCCCTGATTTTGGAGATTTTCCATGGGAGTAGTTGTCCTTTAAGGACTATTAGTGGTGGTCTCCAAGTAGAATACGTCAACATCAAAATACAATAAAAATAGACAATAGGGCTTCCCTGGTGGATCAGTCAGTAATCTGATTGCAATGCTCGAGCCCTGGGTTCAAACCCTAAATGGGAAGATCCCCTGAAGAAGGAAATGTCAACCCACTCCAGTGTTCTTGCCTGGGAAATCCCATGGACAGAGGAGCCTGGCAGGATACAGTCCATGGGGTCACAAAGAATCAGACATCACTTTGCGACTAAATCACCACCACATAAACATACACAGCCAGTGTTCATTACTGTAGATTCCTTATTTGCTACTGTGCCTACTCAATGAAATTTTAATATGCGTGCTGCTTTTGCAGTCCTTCATGGACATGTACAAAGCAACAATGACAGGAACAACAAAAACCTCCAGTCTCTAGCTATGTATGTTCCCAGCTGAAGTCAAATAAGGTTACTTTCTGCTTTCTTCTTTCAGCTCTGACACTGTAAATTCGAATGTCCTTTTCATGATCTATTAAGTGCTATGTTTTTCTCATTTTTGTGCTTTTTTTGTTGGCAATTTCTCAGTTTAAAATGACCTCCCCCCACAAGCATAGTTTTGGGCACTATCTATTGTCCTTAAGCTGGTGAAGGCTGTGATGTGCCCTACGGAAAAAATACACATGTTAGATAAATTTCATTCATCTAACATGAGTTGTAGTGCTATTGGTCATGAGTTCAATGCTAACATGCACTGTAGCCCACCAGGCTCTTCTGTCCATGGAATTCTCCAGGCAAGAATTTTGGAGTAGGTAGCCATTCCTTTCTCCAGGGGATTTTCTTGGCCCAGGAATCGAACCCAGGTCCCCTGCATTTGCAGGTGGATTTTTCTGCTGTCTGAGCCACCAGGGAAACTGAGTGAATTAACAGTATATATTAAGTAAGGTGTCTTTAAACAGAAACCCAAATAAAGCAAGGTCGTGTAATGATCTTACGAGATCTGGGACTCCCAGGTATTTTGGTAGGAGCAATTGTTCTGTATTCAGGAGCTCATTTTTCACGGTGACTTGATGGACCATAACTACTATGGATAACAAGAGTAATTTATACATATAGAGAAGGTTTCAGGGACTAAAATTTGTGTGTGTGTGTGCATATGTAATCCTCTAAAGGAGCCTCCTAAATTATTTATGCCTTGCAACTGCAGGTGTTTGGGTCAGCACTAATGCATGAAAAGAAAGCCATCAGGAAATTTAACATAGAGGACCTATGGCATGACATCCCAATGTGATTTGGTATCTGTCTACAGTCTGATTCTGAATTATATCATCATTTACTTTCAGCATACAGAATATGTAATGGAAGCTGACTTTAAATGGCATGACGTGCCATCAGAGGTAGCATTACTCATACTGTATGAATGCATGCTGAGTGGCATTAGAAAGCAGTGTGGAACGTGTCAATTGATACTGAATAATGGATAGTTGACAGTCTAGGAACAATTTTCTTGATTTTTACACGATGACAGAATTTTCCCCAAGTGTTTTCATGCCAGAGTTGGAAGAGTATGCACACCTGTCTATATCTTTAACATATGTTTATATCAATACACTGGGATTAGAGGTGGAATCTACTTGCACAATGAGTTTTTGTCTAAGATTCTTAGAGTTAGAAGCTTTGGGCAATCCTTAGTTATTGAGTCTTGAATATCACAAAACTTTTGCAACCATAGCTGAGTTTGGGATCCAGGATTTGCGATTTGCAAACTAAACATTCTTCTGTATGTCCCCTTTCAGTTCAGTTCAGTTCAGTCGCTCAGTCATGTCCGACTCTTTGCAACCCCATGGACTGCAGCATCACCAACTCCCGGAGTTTGCTGAGACTCATGTCCATTGAGTCAGTGATGCCAATAGTAATATACTGTGTACCATGGTGGATGATTTGAGGAGAAAACCAGCTGAGAGGGTGTACGAAGTAGCTGTTGGGATGGAAAGTGCACTTAGTGTTATTGAATGGCTTGAGATTCTGTTAACTTTTCACCTTGTATCTTCTTGTGACCACGGTTTCATGGATAAGAGAGAATATAAAAGGAATAAGGAAAATTGAGAGAAAGCATAATGATTAAGGAAGCTCAAGGGATACAGAAAGTCCCAGAACTAAGTGTTTAGTTTGCGCCTTGGGTTTCATCAAGTAAGAGTAAGCAGCCCCTTACCGAGATTTTTCCATGAAAACCACAGTGGAAATAACCATTCTTGGCTTTACCACCATGCAAAATGGCTGTTGACAAACTCTTGAAAATTCACATGCACAGTGCAAAAACTAAGCACTATAACCCTTCACCATGTAAATGGGACATAATGTGTGAAGATTCTTAGTCGCTCTTCACTTATCATCACACAAAAAGTTATGTATGGCTGGGTATAAGCATGCTTGAATTTGGTTTTACCAAATCTGTTTACAAAAAGCTTATTCCAATATGCTTTGTCTCCAGCATTTATCTGATCCTGTAGCATTTTCACCATAATATCCCTGGTATTGTTTTTTAAGGAAAAGAGATTATGCTGTTTAGTAATTATGAAATGTCTTAATACTTCTTAATTAAAATACATGTGTATTTATATGTAAATCACTTCACTTTGAAATGTAGACTAATGTTTTAAAAAGGACATTTTAACTGAAAACAAACTTGAAATTGACATTCAAGAATACAGATTAAGCATTTAAAATTGAGAAACTAAAAACATGACTGATTAGGTCACTCCTCTTCATTTTTCACCATTAGCAAATACTACTAGGTCTTAGACAGGAAGCTCTTCAACTTACAGCACAAATGAATCCTTAAAAGGCTCCGTTGCTCCATATGAAGGTTCCAAGGGAAGAGTATGATCATCTCTAGCTGCCATTAGGATGGTGTGGAAAATACAGTGTTTGGGGAGTCATTTATGGCTGACAAACTCTAGTGTCCTTAAAGTGGAGGTTTATGGTGAATGGTGGTCTTCAGAATTTTTTTCACGTGATAGTTTTGCCTTGCTTCAATGAGACAATGTTGTGATTAGAATGATATTCACATCCCAGTTTTGCAAGTTTTTGTGTAATATCAGATCACTTATTTCACTCTCTCAAACTTTGGTTTCCTCCTCGATCTAGGAAAAAAAAGAATGATAGTGCTCCACGAAGGTTGTTATAATAACATGGAAATAATATGACCACAATATGTGCTCAATATTAGTCCTTTCCTGCTGTTCTTATATGCTGCCTAGAATCCCTCTGATTTTTCACTTTTGGCTCCTATCAAATACCATTAGTAATTTCAAATAAGTTAAGATTAATTATTTTTGTTTTCTGGGTGAACTAAGAGTCAGGAAGCACACATTTTTCTAGAATAATCTTGGACATTTTTGCTTCAAAGGGAAGCTAAATCTGATGACTGACCATATCCTTGTTGGCAGGCTGCAAAGGAAAGGCACCCAAGCATAAGTTGGTCATGAGCAGAACTCACTATCCAGCCCAGAGAGCCTCTTTAAGTCAAGAAGATTGGCTAAAAGGAAATATTTCAACAGGCATGCCCATCAGTTGAAAGATGGATTACCAGTCAGTATAGTTCCTTTTCAATTTATGCCTTTTTTCCAAATGTGACATGAAGGTATTAAGTAAATACCACTAGAAGACATTACAAAATATGGATATCTGATTTTTCAAAAGTAACTAAAAAGTTGTAGCTATTGTTAAATTTATTTTGTTTATTAAATACTGAATTATATGGCATGCTAGTAGCAAATAATTTTACCACCTGTCTTTTAAAAATCCAAATAAGCTTAAAAACATAAAATCTTCACAAAATAAACTTGCCATTTGTTACCATAAGAAAAGCAATTCCCAGTTTCACAAGAGTATTTTCTCTAATATGTGTCCTTTCACCCATCTCTACTTAGCCTTATAAATCACTAACTCCACTGAATTAAAATATGGGAAATATCAGTGTTTTCAGCAGATTATGATACATATTTCCATTTGTCATGTTTCTACTTTACAACAGAGTGGGGCAAACTGCTTACATTTATAGATTGCAATCTTTGACATTCTAACTGAAAAATGATATGACATTGTTTCTATAAAACAGCATAATATACAATTGTACAATTGTATACTGTACAATTCAGTACACTGACATTGCTGTTAAAATAGCTTACGTTTTAATGACTTTAAGCTCAATAGAATTCTACAACATGATAGCTCCATAATTTTTTTTGCCATCTGTTATTCTATTAAATTGTACTCTTTATAAATGTGTAATGGAATAAGGAAATTCACAAAACATTTTTAAAATAATTTTTGTGTCAAATTAACTTAAATTTATAAAGCTATAATTTTTATGTATTTTAGTCATCTGAGATTAAATAAAATAATCTGTGGCATGATAAAAGCCAAAATATTTTAAGATGTCATGGGTGTTAACATTTATGTGTACTTTGAATGTTTAAATGAGCATGACTGACACTATATTACCATGTCCTTAAACAGAGGTACAAACATATTGCTCGACTCTCTCACTATCTAGAGCTTTGAAATGTTCACCAATGCTTGGTTTCTTTTGATATCATAAAAACTGATTAAGACTCATTTTAGGGAGCAGGGGAATGGCAGTAACTGTTTAAGATGCTAAATGACCTTAAGAAAGAGAAAGCAAACATGATCCAAAGAAATTGGGTGATTTGATATTTTACAAAATATGTCCCATTTTTGTAAAGGTCATTAAGTTATACAACTGAAGCTTTCAAAGCATAAGAGAGAGGCATTCACGTCATTCATATGTCGTTCCACACGTTGTTCATGTGATACTGGTACTTGTATGTTTCAAATCAAACGGTAGTAACTCCAGCTTAGCTAGGATCTTTAGGGGACAAATGTTCGTGTATGTGTGCTCAGCCGTGCCTGACTCTTTGCGACCCCATCGACTGTAGCCTGCCAGGCTCCTCTGACCATGGAATTTTCCAGGCAAGAACACTGGAATGAGTTGCCATTTCCTCCTCCAGGGGATCTTCTTGGCCCAGGTATCAAACCCGTGTCTCTGTGTCACCTGCGTTGGCAGGGAGTTTCTTTGCCACTGGGAAGCCTAAGGTTACAGTTACTTGCTATTAAAAATACAGTAGCTTAGATAACCATAAAAGAAATAAAACAGAAAAACACTCACTTTAAAATATCATCTTGATGTGCAGTTTAGGAATACAAATGGACAAAAATAGCAGGACAACACATAGACTGAAGGTACTAGATTCACAGCCAAGTCTATGTCCTTATTAACCAAAGTTTCATTTTTAAAAATTTGACATCATATGCCAATTAAAAAACATAATTTGGAGTTTCACCTAGCATCTTAGGAATCTCTCAGGAGCTATCAAGGAAATACATGGTATATGAGTAGTGGCTTTATTGAGATTATTTTGAAGGATACTTTACAAATGTATGTAGGCTACATTCACTGAAAGAACCGTGGAATAGTGATGCTTGGCTTTCAGATCTATTTGCAAGTGACTGTAAAGCAAAAACTGATAAAATTGAAAAGAGAAGTAGATTGATATATACAATAATAATTGAAGATTTCAACACCCATCCCTCAGAATTTGACAGTATAAATAGTAATAAAATCAGTAAGGATATAGAAAACCTAAACACATGGTCAAAATGTTATATGCTGAACTTCTAACACCTCATAGCTCAGAATATCACTGTGTTTGAAGATAAGGTCTTTAAAGTGCATACAGGGTCTTTTTCACTTAAAATGAAGTCATTAAGATGAGCCTAGTCAAATATGACTGGTGTCCTTATAAGGAGACGGAATTTGAACACACACACACAGAGGAAGACAATATGAAGACACAGAGATGGCCATCTACAAGCTAGGAAAAACAAGTCAGATCAGATCCTTCACAGCCCAGAAGAGAGCCAGCACTCCAGACACCTTGGTCTCAGACTTAATCTCCAGAACTGTGGGGAAATAAGCTTTTATTATTTAAGCCGCCCAATCTGCGGTGCTTTTGTTAACAGCAGCCCTAAAAGACTAACCGTGTGGCAAAACCATGAGATGTTTCTGTTCAGTCTGTCTGATCTCAATCAGGCAGCGAACAGGCTGTCATGTAGCTGCTCTTTTAAATTGTTCTTATCGTCTATTAGGCTATAAATCCCATTAAGCCAAGGAACGGGGACTTCCCAGGTAGTCCAGAGGTTAAGAATCTGCCTTGCAATGCAGGGGATGCAGGTTCCATCCCTGGTCTGATAACTAAGATTCCATGTGCCACTAAGCAATGAAGCCCGTGGCCCGCTACTTCTGAGCTGTGCACTCCGGGGCCCAGAGCTCCCTCGTGCTTCTGTGAAAGAGTCCGTGTAACGCAGATAAGACCCAGTGCAGCCAAATAGATAAATAGATATTATATATTTAATGCCAAGGGACGCATTTTCTCGTTCATAGTTGTATCCTGAGGCTCTAACTCAGCACCTACTATAAAAAAGGTTTTTGAAATGGACTCATGCAATAAGTGGCCTGGTTACATGTTAGTAATTTGCGAGGCAAAATTTGAATAGTGCCAAATAAGCAGAAAAAAAAGCCATAGAGAATGTATAAGCAAACATTCCCTTAAGAATAATTCCCTTAATAACTACATGCACCAAGAACTTTATAAACTTTAGGCCATTTAATTCCCATTTTGTTCATTAGAGAGATGAGACCAATAGAAGCTTAATAAACTCTGAGAACATACAGCATGCCCTGGAATGGAGTGAGTTCATCTAAAGCAGAAGTCAGCAGACTTTTTCTGTAAAGGACCAGGCTGTACTTCAGGCTTTCCAGGTCATAGAGCCTCTGTCACAACTATTCAACTCTGGCCTCAGAGTTGAGTAAAAGCAGCCACAGACAGTGAGTAAAGAGATGGGTGTCAATGTCCAATAAAACTTTACTTACAAAAGCAGGTTGTGGACTGGAGGAGGTGATGGTGGTTTGTCCAACTCTGATTGAAAGCGCTCTTAAAACTTAGAACATGCGTCTTGACAAAATAATTTAAAATTAAAATGCAATCTTCATTCCTCTTTTTAAAGCCTGTATAAGAATTCCAATTAAGAACTATCCGTGTATTTTTAACACATGATGATGTATCCCTCACTGTGATGGTTTAATTAGTATACAATCCATGCCTAGTTAAATGTAAATGAAGTGCTTACTTCATGATAATTTAAAATGCTGTGTTGTATCACGAGCAGTTATTAAAAGGCTCATTGACATGATTGCTTATTTTGTTCTAAAATTTATTGTCAAGATGCAGCCTGGCAAGTTTTATCATTTCTTTTTTCAATACTAAACAAGTCTATTTAATGTCAACTAGAATATTTTCTTTGGAGCATATAAAAATAAGTACAATAGTATTAATGCAATAAATTGTGTATCCATTCAAAAATATACAGTTGATCCTTGAACAGGAATGTTTGAACTAATGGGTTCACTTATATACAGATTTCTTTTCAATAGTAAATACTATAGAACTACACAATTGAAGGCTGGTTGAATCTAAGAATACAGAGGAATTGCAGATAGGAAGGAACCAAAAACAAGAAGGACCAACTATTAGTTACAAGCAGATGTTCGAAGGTCAAATGTACAGGGTACACTAGAAACCTAGACGACTGCCATGTGATCCCAGCCTTGTGGCTACTTAATATTTTTAGTGGTGTTAAGAGCACACTCTTAATATTTCTATTATATCATTTTCACCCTGCATGCTAATTTTTTTTTGTCTGAAGATGCTGATGGAAAAAGTGATGGTCTTTGTATGGGCAAGAGGATTCTGGAAGTTTCAAAACAATTTCTCTCACTGAATGATTCTGGCAAATATACATAAATGGGCTTTACTAGACAAGATTTATATTATAAAATCATCCCATCTAAATAAATACTTTCAATCTGTGTTGTCCTTAAGAGTGATGTGGGATTTATTTATTGATTTTTTATCTTCAGAGGAGGATTCCTTGTTGGCATACATGTGTCAGGTGAGTGTATGCGCCTCGGTTCTTTGTCTCGTCACAGCAAAACTTTGGAGTGACGGACACTAAAGCCCCCTCGGCAGTCACAGCTCTCCGGTCTTGGACAGACCGTGTTACAGCTCTCAGGTCTCGAATGGACCGTGTTAGCTCTTAAATAAACCCATGTTACAGCTCTATTTTATTTCAATAATAGCAGGAAAATCCATCTTCGAGGCGTGAAGGCACGTCGATCCAAAGACGCGAAAAGAGCGCCCCATCGCGTGGGAGAGAGAGAGAAGAGGGCTTTGGCCCCTCCCTGTCCCTGGGCCTGTCTTATGTAAATTGGGCCAGCCAGGAGCGATGTCAGTTTTATCTGAGGTTCTCACTCCAGTCCTCGGACCTTCCTTCTGAGGACCGTCCTTTGTTCTATTTTCGTGTGCTTTTCCCTTCCAGGTCTTTTAGCCAACGCCATTCTGGACTCCTTTTCCCTAACTACCTAACACGTGGATCTTGTGATTTAGTAGATCTGAGGTGGGGCTAGGGATTTGCCATGATCCAAATCTGCAATTTGAATTCACACAAGTTGCCTGAGGATCACAATTTAGGAAAAATCACCTAACTTCTTAGACTGATTTCCAGGTAGCTGAGTTTACACAGCTCAACAGAAGTAGGATATCACATCATACCAGAGTTTCCTTGTGGGAACTTCTGTGAATTATAGCACAGAAGAAGGTCAGGAGGTTTTCAGTGGAGCACATCCATGCTGACCTCTTAAAATAGAGCAGCAGGCGTCAGTGGAAGCAGCATCGAAAGAAAGACTTATTCCCCCCCCCCCCCTCCCCTGCAAAAAAGTGAAGTCTTACCAACTCCTCTCTGTTGGAAAGTTATGTTCTGGTGAAGTCTGTGTCAGCCCGCAGGTCTAACTCTTCTGTTCCCTAGCTCTTTACTCCCTTAAGCATGTTGGAAATGCGCGAGCAGTTCCTTAACGTGACAAACAATATAAGTCAAATAAAAACTGGTGGTAGGGTGAGAATGAAGTGCCTGTCTTGTTCCTGATTTTAATAGGAATCTATCTAGCCTTCTTATTAAGTCGATCTCCTCACCAATCTGCTGGAATCTTAACAGTTTGTACTAATATAATCTTTGACTGGGCTCAGTCACGTAAGTCATCCGGATGATCTCAACATACTACTACCTCAAGGATGCGTGCTTGGGCAGCGTCTAGCCACGGGGGTGCACGTTCCTTCAAGGACGCGGAAAGGACGAGGCACTGCTGATTGCCAGGCTACTGCCACCTGGTCACAGCAGCCGCGTTCCCTCCTTTCCTAACAATAGTACATTTACAATTCCGGAAACCCAATCGACCTCCTTACTTGTAGTGGAATCCATAGCACTCTCCCGAGGCCGGGAATTGTAAGGCTGAGGGCTAAGGTTGAGGATCTGAGTCTAAGTCAGTCCCAATAAGGTAGGGTTCAGAGGTCTGCAGCCTACGGAAGAATTTAGTAATGGCATTTAGGAATGGGCAAAGACACGCTTGTGGCTTCCCAGGTGGCTTAGTGGTAAAGAATCCGCCTGCCAATGCAAGAGATGCAGAGATGGGGTCTGATCCCCGGGTCGGGAAGGTCCCCTGGAGGAGGAAATGGCAGCCCGCTCCAGTGTTCTTGCCTGGAGAATCCCATGGACGGAGGAGCCTGGTGGGCTACAGTCCATGGGGTCACAAAGAGCCAGATACAATTGAGTGAGCACGCACAGAGACATGCTTTTAAGTTTTAAGGAAATCGATTCCAAGTTACTCGAACTTGAGGGGAAAATGCCAGTAGGACACTTGGAACTAGGACTGGAAATAGTTCTCAGCAGCCTTAGTGGGTACTGGGTTTTCTCTGAAGGTGATGAAAATGTTTTGGAAATAGAAATGCCACTGAACTGTTCACTTTGAAATGATTAATTTTATGTTGTATAAATTTTATCTAAAAAAATTCAACTACTCAGGCAAATAATAGAACTTGAATTATAATTTTAATTATGGCATTTAGGAAAAAATTAAGATAGCCCCAATATAACAGATGTATGTGGAAAAAAAATATTCTTTCTGAAATTAAATCTACTACTCTCCCGTTCATGGGGCTAAAATGCTCTCAATTCAAGAAACACGTTTCGGTGCCAGGATTTTTTCAGCATCAAAATGCAAATATTGAAAAGGGGCAATTACTTATGTTCTCTGACATCAGAAATACCAGAGTTATCCTCTTCTTTTATAACAAACCATTTCTCTCACACAAAAAAATTACTGATTGCTCCACCAATCAGCTTTCAAGGCTTTCAAGCCTCCACCAAAGGCTTTCAGGGAATCAAAAATAAAAGAATGTAAAATGCAAATGTGCTAAGTCACGTCAGTCGTGCCCCACGCTTTGCGACCCCCATGGACTGTAGCCCGCCTGGCTCCTCTGTCCATGGGATCCTCCAGGCAAGAACACTGGAGCGGGTTGCCATTTCCTTCTCCAAGGGATCTTCCTGACCCGGGGAGTGTGTCTCCTGACATTGCAAGCTAATTCTTTACCACTGAGCCAGGAAAGAGTACATTTGCGTTATACACACATACCCAGGAAAGGGTACATTTACATTATACCCATATACACCAGAGGTAGAAGGCAAATACCCAAGACCAAATGTCCTAAATTCACACCAGAGTGAAATGACAAAGGCAAGCACAAATATTTAGTATCCTAAAAATAATACAAATGAATACTAGGGGAAATCAGTGCTATACTAAGATAGGCCCCTGGTGGCTCAGACGGTAAAGAGTCTGCCTGCAGGGCAGGAGACGGGTTCGATCCCCGGGTGGGGAAGATCCCCTGGAGAAGGAAATGGCAACCCACTCCAGTACTCTTGCCTGGAGAATCCCATGGACAGAGGAGCCTAGCAGGCTACAGTCTATAGGGTCCAAAGAGTTGGATGCGACTGAGCAACTTCACTTTCTTTCTTTCATAGTAAGGTTGAGAGAAAGGCACAGACTTATGTGACACAATATGCTAAAGGAAACTGACATTTTTATACTTGCTAACCTAAAGTTAACTCTGCAAAACACTGGTGAGAAAGTGCTATGCAAAGGGAGGCAATGACAAACTAAACAAGATAATGTACTCACAGAAGTAAAATAAGGACCACATTCTTGGTGGGGTACACACACATTCAGACATTCATCCAGATGAAAAATCAGTAAAGGGAGGCATGTCCAGGAGTCTTCAGGGAACGTTTATCTTGGTGACTTACATAGCTAATTTGTTAATGTGGGTGTCTGGATTCACTTTTGCATACATACTATGGATTTCCTATTTGCCCTGAGATTAATAAAAATATATATATATGCATCTCATTACACAGAGAATTCTTTGATAAGAATCAGTAAGAAAAAAAATCAGCAAAATGGTTTACTTTCAAAAGCATTTTCCATACTTCTACTCAAATATTTAGAAGTAAATGTTAGAAAAGAATGGACTGGTCAGTTTAGTAAATTTTAGGTTGTCAATTCACTATAAACATTAGATAATAATGTACAATATTTTTCTTGACTAGGTCTGTATTGTTTAAATGGTGGATAAAGATAAAAAAACTGAGTACATTTAAAATTTATGTGTACCTTTTATAGTTTTAAAATATGCTGTAAATAAAATTTCCCTTTAAAATTCAAAATGGTCTTTTTGGATATATTTTATTAAAGCTATTAATTTGGTTGTTTTACTTGTGCATTGAATGTTTTGCAATTGAGTAGTTACCATAATTATGTCATTACAATAATTATGCAATTACTCTCTATAATTACATCATTTAATTATATAAGTATACTTACAGGAATTAGTTGTATAATTAGAATGTGTAATTACATGGTATCAATAAAATAGAAAACTGTACTTTAAAACACACTAACTTGAATATATTGACCCATTTAAAAGTATAGTATTCACCATATTGGTTGTTTATCCTCTATGAAATTTCTCAAATTAAAAAAAAACTTATCTTAAAAGAATCATAAATTTTCAGAAAATCTGAATTCCTTTCATCCATATACCCCATTCAAACTTGGTCAGTTGTCCAGTTGTTTCTATTTTTTGCAGAATGATCCAGTCTAGGATCAAGCATTACACTTAGTTGTCATGTCTCTTTTGACTTGTTTGATATGTGTATATGTGTATATGTATATATGTAAGTATATGTGTTTATGTATATACATATGTATATATGTAAGTATATGTGTATATGTATATACATGCATATACATGTGTATGTATATACGTATGTATATATGTATGTATCTGTCTGTTCTACTGTTTATCCATTTAACCTTCTCATCAAAAACATGACTTCACAGTGATGCCACCAATTCCAATAAAAACACAACGTTCATTCTAGCTTTTCTCATTATCATATTTATAACTACCTTCTCTACTTAAGAACTTGGCTCTCACTATCCGCAGTATATTTCCTTATTTACTCAACTCTGGAACAGTCCCTCAGTCCTGTCCAGGTCTCTGTGATTTTATTATTTGGAATGTTACAGATCAATTATTCTATAGAATGACCCTCAGTTTGGATGTCTGCTATTTCCTCATGACAAGATTAAGGCTTTCACTTTTGACAAGAATCCTCCAGAGAGATTCTACATTTTTTTTATGCCCCTCTGGAGCTTTATAATGTCATTGTGTTCCATTACTACTGATGTTAGCTTTAAATAGTTAAATAAAGTTGTATCTGTCAGTTTCTTCACTGTAAAATTTCTTTTTCCATATATATTAAAATTATATGGAGATACTTTGGTATTATGTAAATATCTCACCTTGTATCCTGATTTCATCTCTAGCTGATCAAAATTCACCTAGCAGTTCAATAAAGAATGTTGCCTAAAAATTGTATAATTATGACAGTTACCAAATGGTGATTTTTTAATAATTATCTCATTCTTTCTATATTTATTAGTATTCTCTTGAAAGAAAGAGCTTTCTCTTATTCACTCATTCTGTTATCTACAGCAATGTAAGTTCATAGATTACTGTTTTTGGTTAGTCGCTAAATTGTGTTCCGCTTTTGCGACACCGTGGACTGTAGCCCGCCAGGCTCCTCTGACCTTGGGATTTCCCGGGCAAGAATAATGGAGTGGGTTGCCACTTCCTTCTCCAGGGGAACTTCCTGACGCAGAGACTGAGCCCACGTCTCCTGCATTGGCAGGTGAATTCTTTACCACTGAGCCACGGGGGAACCCCTCAGACTACTAAATAGTGCTAAATATTTGCTGTGATGAAGCTTATCATCATTGTTGCTTACTTTGATGCCCAAATTATGTCAGCATGCACGAGCCCTCCTAGACACCGCCCTGCCCAACCAGCATCGCCAGCCACCGCCTCAGCTGCTCTCACCAGGGCCCCAAGCCCCCCTGGAAAGGCCTCCCACAGCCACGTCTCTGTTAATTCTGACTAGTTAAGTGGTCTATCCAAGGCTGTACATTGCTCTTCTAAACCCCATAATATACCACCTAGTACCTCGAGTAGTGGTATGAATATCTGTGCTGTCCAAGGGGCCATAAATCCTCTGCTCTTAGCAACCAGTACCTGGGTAAACCTTTTTACTATCTATATGTATGTCAATTGTATGTATTATTCAATAGGTTTCTAACCAGGAATAAAAGGATTTGAAAAATTTTAAGAACTTCTGTAATATTTTCATCTTTATCCTGATACACTGATCAGAGTTATCAACAATTTGAAGTATTCTGATATGACCAAGAGAGTTAACAACAAAGAAGATGAAAGATTTGGGGACGGGGGGGTGAAGGTAAAGAAGAATTTTTAAAAATTAATAGTTGTGAGTTTATTTGTTTAGCTTTATCACCAAAATATGTGACTCTAAATTGCAAGTAGAATGATCAATTAAATAGTAAAATATTGGAGAACTGGGAAGAAATTGTATGTACACAAATTTGCATGATACAACTGTGTTATGAAAAGATACTGCATGTATATAACTCATTTTATAAATACGTCCCATAGATTAAAGTAAAAACTTTTTACTGGAGTGGGCTGCCATGCCCGCCTCCAAGGGATCTTCCAGACCCAGGAATCAAACCTGAGTCTCCTTCATCTCCTACATTGGTAGGCAGGTTCTTTACCAATAGCACTACCTGGGAAGCCCTTGCACTATCATTAGGGATATATTAATAAGCCTAGTTAATTTTCCTCCAAATTATAGTAATTAAATTTCCCTGCCTACAGAAGACTTAGAGTGAAGGCAACTAAGGGAGAATCCACAGAAACAGACTTAATGCTTGCAGCCAGTATTGTAGGTGACTGTTCGCTGCTGATGGAATGAAAAGAAAGTAACCAAAGTAGAACTGAAATTATTAAAATGCATATTAGGAAAGCAATCTGCTATGTATGATAAAACTATACATTTAATAAGATGAGCACAGTTCTTGCTTTCAGATGTTCATTCTTGTTTTATTTGTTCAGTTACTGAGGAAGAAGAGAGATGACTCAATGTGCCATTTCCTAATACATCGAAGCTACTTCTTCGCTGTTTTTCTTTCTAATGAGTTTCCAAGTAGCTGTATAGAAATAATTTTTAATTGAATAATTTCACCCACTTTGACTTTGCTTCAGAAGTACTTTCTCATTATTGATCGGTAAGGGAAAATGACTATCGGATCTCTAAAGACCATCGATGACTTTTATAAAAAGCACAATATAAAAAGCATTTTTTGTAAAAGCATCGATGACCATATAGCACAGAACTGACCACTGAAATAATGACACCCTCATTAAACAAAAATTAGTTTTTATGAGTTTAAGGGAGTAACCTCGATATATCTGGATTGGTTCCTTATGTGGAGCACCTCCTTTTCTGTGGTTCAGCTTAACTGAAGTCCTCTTACTATTTGTAGAACTCTTGGGCATGTTTAAGTATTATAGGAAACAAGCAAATTAGTACACATAAATCTTGTTTGCACAAAGTGCTTAGTGTTCTGGCATTTTCTTCTGCATTTAAAATTTGAAAGCGTTTTGACAACTATAGGATAAAAGACAGGAAAATCAAATATACATGTTTCTAAGGAGGATGTTGGGAATCCCCCGTGAGATGGACGCTGTGGTGGGTTTGCACTGTGTCAGAGGAGCTGCCTTCAAACTCTTTTTCATAGCATGCCCTCTGTTTCATGACTCTGGGTTAAGACCGGGAATCAGTGCCAAAGCTGCAGGCAGAAGTCCGAGCGCTCTGCGGCGTAGGCTGGGAACGCGTGCGCAGAGGCGCTGCGGCCCGCTTCCGGCCGGGCTGGCGCCGGCTCGCCGTGCGGGAGGGCGCCGGCCCGGACTCCACGTCCTCCCAGCTCCCCGGGTTTCTCCTTTTAGACCCAAGGAGTCCTGGGTGGTGGTGCATGGAGCCCACGTATCCGTCACCCATGGCATCAGGATTGAAAGCGGCGAGAGATGGGTGTGAGTTCGAGGAGACTTCGCAATTCTGGGTTTTTTCCGTGGGTTTCGGTTTTCCCCTGCGTTGCCATCTTTCCTTCCCGACGGCCAGCTCTGCTGACTTCAGGCCAGACACTTGATAGAAACAGCCAGCTCCCACCGTCGTGTGAAGTCTCATCCTTAGAATGAGTGGCTTACTCTGTATGCCTTAATAGGAACTGTGCTTCTCTGACCAACACTGATGCAAAACTAGTGATGTAACCAGTAGAATGAAGCATGACGGTGACAGAGAACTGGTTGGTATTGTTTTCGTTTGTATGTTTCTTCAGTAACTAGAACACTGGCTGGCGTATAATTGTTGTTGTTTAGTCGCTAAATCATGTCAATCTATTGCCACTCCATGGACAATAGCCCACCAAGTTCCTCTGACCATTGGATTTCCCGGCAAGAATACTGGAGTGGGCTTCCATTTTCTTCTCCACTGGCGTATAATAGATGCTCAATAAATCTAGTGGCGCGATTGATGACCTCGGTGGCCAGGACTGGGAAAAGAAAAGAGAAGAAATAGGGGAATATCAGGAAGGACAGAAGTGGATGCATTTAGGACTGCATTGGGACTTTGCTCTTGCAATGGACAAAGTAATTTGTCCATTAGGACAAATTAATAGGACATAGTAATACTAATGGACAAAGTAATACTAATGCTTCTCAATGTCTAAGTCACTATCCATTACTAGCTACTAGTCACGTGTTGCTATTGAAAACATGGTGGCCAGTGTGAATCAAAATGTTCTATAAGCATAAAATACACACCAGGGTTCAAAACTTGGTTTAAAAAAGCACTAGAATGTAAATATCAAATTAGTAATTTGAATGTTGAAAGCTGAAATGATAATACTTTGCATATATTGAATTAAATAAAATATATTGATAAAATTAATTTTCCCACATTCTTTTTTACTTTTCTATGTGGGCTACTAGGAAATTTCAATTAAATATTTGGTTGACATCATATGCTAACAGACAGTACCCAAGTGGTCCTTTTGTAAAGATTTCTAAATCATTAAAAATAACAGCAGTTTCATTTTATTGACAAGTAAAATGATATCTTCCAGACATGTTCTAATTTAATCTTCACAAGAGTTTCTTGGTTTAGCTACTGTTTACTGATGAGGAGTTGGATCTGTATGGGTGAGGCACATTGAAAGGTACATATATTGTAATAGAAAAGCTCTTTGGAATCAGGAGCCATGTCTTTTACCACCTTTTGTAGCCAATTTTGCCAGTGAAAGTATTGACAGTATCTCTTTTGTATGAAACAACAAAGTAGACTTCCATGAGCAGTAAGAAGCTTTCATGCTTTTATTTACATGTTTGAAGACTGTAAGTAAAAATACCACTTTCAAACTCTCTTTGGGCTATAGCAGTCTATTTCAGTGTATCTCTGGGAATTGTCTTAAAATATCCAACTCTTAAAGTCACAAAAAAATTTAGGAAAATTGGCCTCTGATTGCTTCCTAAGGGACATGTATATATATTAATTTTATAACCTACATTCTATAATTTCAAAATATATTCACATAATCCTGACAACTCTATGGATTAATTTAGAATTATGTTTTGAATATAAGTTGATCATATGGACAAGAGTCCAATGAAAATTTTAAAAATTCTACTTTGCATATTTGTCAAAAACTGTGTCTAAGGATGATTAATAATTTCACCTAATACAATTGCAACTTCCTCTTTATATTTAGGGTCCTGATTTTTCTTTGATCTTGCTTAATTCTACCAAAAAAGGCAAATATTTTCAATAAGTTTTTGAAAAAAATTCATATATGTTTGTGCAGCATTTGGAAGTTTTTTTCCCCAGATCTAAATATGTCATTCTCTCTGAAGTGCTTATTGCCATAGAGATTTTATCTAATCCTCCCGTGAAAAATACAAACACATGAACTTAAATAATGGATTCTTCCTGAAATAACATTTTTATGTAAATGTTGCCTGCTAAACTTCAGATTAAAGGTGCATAAAATTAAACTCCTCTCAGATGTTTAGATCATTTGACAAGTTTTTTCAAAAAAGAATTTCCTAAATAAATGTAGGTTTGGAAAGTATTTTACACAAAAAATACAAAAATCAGGTTACGTACATTCTTACAATGAATGCTGGGATGAAGATGAGTGCCCTCAATTATATGGCCAGTAAGGTTGTGCTTGGTCTGTTATTTTAGAAAATATTTATTAGCAGTTAGTTTATGTTCTAAATATCTGATAGTACAAAAAATGATTTGGGGGGGAGTACTACAAACTAAACAAATGAATTTCTTTTCTTAACATGTCTGAAATTAGTCTGAATTTAAACATATTATTAAAAATTACATAATCTGCTAATTCTGATCATCTGAGTCTCCTGACTCCTTCAGTTCTTCTTCTTTAGATAAATACTCAGATAAAATCCTGTTTATATGCCTTGTATAGAGATGTGTTGGTTCTCCAATAGGAGAACAAAGCAGAACTACACATGTCAAAAGTTTTCCCATGTTAAAAAAAAAGATTGAAATAAGATATACTCAAGAGCATATCATAAGACTGGGGGTAGTGGTCTTAATGTTGAAGAAATCTGAGCATTTTAAGAATTAAAAAAGACCTTCTTAGAAAAGTCTTGTGGATTAACTTTTTTTTAGTATTTACTTATATTTTTATTTGACTGCACCAGATCTCTTTCAGCAAGAGGGATCTATAGTTGCCTCCTGTCAACTCTAAATGGCAGCATGTGAGATCCAGTTCCCTGACCAGGGATTAAACCCAGGCCCCCTGCACTGGGAGTGCTGAGTCTTAGCCCCTGGACCACCAGGAAATTCCCACAGATTACTTATTCTTAAGTGTATCACTCATGTCAATTAGTGTGTCTAAAAATATTATGTTGTCCATAATATTTCCTTCGGTATTTATACCATTAGTTGTATGAAGAAAAAAAGTATTCGCCAAAAGTAAACATTAATGGATTCTATTCACATATTAATAAGTTCTGAAGGGTATGACAAAATGGATGAAGTTTTCCTGGTATTTTATGTTGACAGTAAATTTCTAGGTGGGTTGATAAGAAGTTCAGGATCCTCGAGGAGGAGATAGGAGTCTGGGATTCTCAAGGAGGACAAAAGTACAAGCCTCTCTTTTTTTTCCTCTCTATATTCCTTAGTCTTAGTCACATAATTTCTTTCTTTTCCTTTATGCCAGGGGCTGATGATTACACAACAAAATAGCTCAGTTTAAACTCTGTACTGAGGATTCAGTTCAGTTCAGTCGCTCAGTCGTGTCCGACTCTTTGCGACCCCACGGACTGCAGCACACCAGGCCTCCCTGTCCATCACCAGCTCCCAGAGTTTGCTCAAACCCATGTCCATTGAGTCGGTGGTGTCATCCAACCATCTCATCCTGTCTTCCCTTTCCTCCCACCTTCAGTCTTTCCCAGCATCATGATCATGGTCTTTTCAAATGACTCAGTTCCTCGCATCAGGTGGCAAAAGTATTGGAGTTTCAGCTTCAACATCAATCCTTCCAATGAATATTCAGGACTGGTTTCCTTTAGGATGGACTGGTTGGATCTCCTTGCAGTCCAAGGGACTCTCAAGAGTCTTCTCCAACACCGTAGTTCAAAAGCATCAATTCTCAGCACTCAGCTTTCTTTATAGTCCAACTCGCACATCCATACACGACCACTGGAAAAACCATAGCTTTGACTAGACGAACCTTTGTTGGCAAAGTAATGTCTCTGATTTTTAATATGCTGTCTAGGTTGGTCATAACTTTCCTTCCAAGGAGCAAGTGTCTTTTAATTTAATGTCTGCAGTCACCATCTGCAGTGATTTTGGAGCCCCCCAAAATAAAGGCTGTCACTGTTTCCATTGTTTCCCCATCTATTTGCCATGAAGTGATGGGACTAAGGATTATATAACAACAATTTATCCTGCTTGAGGACAGGTTCCCCTTCTTGAAAACATTCTCACTAATCTTGTTATCTTAAAATGTATATTATGGAAGTGGGTCTGGAAAGATCTTTCTCTTGTTACTTCTGATCCTGTCATCTTAAAATGTAAATTGTGGGAGTGGGTCTGGTAAGATCGTTTCAACCTTGAGACATTCTTTTGATTTACTGTGATAACTACTTTAAAAAGTATATAACTCCCTTGCTAACACTAGCAAGGGGAGCACTCTCCTTCCCCCTTTGCTGTCTATGTCAGAAGCTTTCTTCTGTCCCGTTTCAGACTTTAATAAAACTCTTCTACACAAAAGCTCTTGAGTGATCAATCCTGGTCCCTGGTCCCGAAGCTAAATCAGAGATTTACACCGTTCATGGTAAACTATCAATGTTTGCTCATGTTCAGGTAGTCTCTTGTCCATCTGTTAATGTTAGAATTACTGATCTCAAATTACTATTAATACCTACCAGAAGACTCAGACCTACATGATTCCTTTTTATGTCACCAAAAATATCACCCTTTGTGAAGAGGGACATAATTTATGCAAATCAAACTCAATAGCAATAAGTATCACTGCACCGAGAATTGGGAAATAGAAAGATTCTTACAAATGCTAAATTATGGTTCCTTTTATTCCAGCAATAATTAGGATATTCACGTTTTGGTAAGAAACATGTCTTGGTACTTCTTGTAATCAGAATTGGAATCTATGTGATTAATCATGAGTACTAGATTTTGTATCATGGATTTTGTGCCATGGAGACAGTCCCCTACACCCAATATATAAGAATTTTATCCAGTCAATCTTGCATTGATGATATGTCCATTTTTAGTTGTCTGAAAAATAAAAGAATTTTTAAATTTTACAATATTTAGATAATAGAATTAATTTTCCAGAATACCATTTCATCAGATTATTCATCCAGAGGAAACGTGTGCTTCACTGCTGTATGCTGCGTTCAGCTGCTCAGCCACGTCCGACTGTCTGTGACCCCGTGGACTGTAGCCCGCCAGGCTCCTCTGCCCATGGAGTTTTCCAGGCAAGAACACTGGAGGGGGTTGCCACCCCCTCCTCCAGGGGATCTTCTGGATCCAGGGATCAAACCTGCCTCTCTTACGTCACCTACATTGGCGGGCAGGTTCCTTACCACTAGCGCCACCTGGGAGCTCACGCTTCTTTGCTAACACTTTTGAACATCTGCTAGTTCTAAGTTTACACTGGTGGTACTTGAGAGGGTGAAGCTGTTCGTATGACAAAGGGCTCAGTGTATTTACAAATTAAATCATAAAAGTAGGTTGAATCAGCTCAGAACGCAGATCAAATTAACTTGGAAATTGGCTTCAGCCTCTAGTCCAGACAAGCGTTCTAAGGATAATCCTTCCTCTCTCTTTCCAGTTCTGGATCCATTAGGACAATTTTATTTTCCAAGAAAAGAAAGACAAGAAATCTTTCTTGTCTTTTATTGACTTTCCCCCTGGTTTCCTAACCTTTCCAGCTGTTTATAACTGGCTGTCCTTTAGATTAGTTTAATCATCCAGAGTAGGAAGCAGTATCTATCGAGCATTTGAGTAATTGAAAAAACTCAGTTGACAATTTTTCTGTAGTAAAACTAAATGACGAAAATTGTTCATGAATTGTGTGACACTATATCCAAATGAGATACTATGTATTTACTCACATAGAGTAGATGAGTAATTCTGGAAGAAAACAAAACTGCAAATGTTTATTAAAAATCTTAACCAACATCTCCTTAGCTTTGATACAGCCTTTTATCTGGTTATCTGGTTATTTGTCATTTCAAATTTCTTTTCAAAGAACAAAGTGCACAAAATATAGTACAAATAATATGAAAATGCTCAGAGTTGAGAAAATATGCTTCATGACTAATAAATTAGATACCTAATCCCAAAATAACTATTAACATTGTTGGTTATAACTAAATTATGGAGTATAAGTGATAATAATGCCAATATAAAAGATTTTATTATCTTTTCTATGATTTGTATATATTTAAAATGCATTATCTTCTAATTGCCATAAATAATAGTTCTAATGCAAACTGGAAAAGTGGTAAAAATAATAGATTTCTTTGCTTGACTCTTCAGATAAAAACCTGTGTCTAAATGAATTGTAAGCATCATTTGTTAGTATTTGCCCTGCAAAATTTCCCTTAAATGTTGATTATTAATGTATTTTTTCTGAAGTGATTTCAAGCTTTCAACTAATAAAATTACATTTTATGAAAATAAAAATTTTATTAAAGCTACATTCTATTAAAATTTCATTTGATTAGTTGAAAGCTTGAAACCATTGCAGAAAAAAATAAAAGGGATGAGGGAATGAAATGGTAAATTTTTCCCCGAATCAGGAAGCTATTGTGTCAACTTGCCATATTTCTGTAATGAATTTGTTGTTATTGTTTATTATAGATCAGCATGCAAAAAAAAGGAGAAATAAGCATGTATGTCCACACGATGCGCAGTTTGTATTACCTAATTGAATAAATGCCTATACAAAAAGTGAACATCACTCAGTTGTGTCTGACTCTTTGCAACCTCATGGACTATACAGTCCGTGGAATTCTCCAGACCAGAATATTGGAGTGGGTAACCTTTCCCTTCTCCAGGGATCTTCCCAACCCAGGGATTGAACCCAGGTCTTCTGCATTGCGGGTAGATTTACCAGCTGAGCTACAAGGGAAGCCTAAGAATACTGGAGTGGGTAGCCTATCCCTTCTCCGGCAGATCTTCCCGACCCAGGAATTGAACTGGGGTCTCCTGCATTGCAGACAGACTCTTTACCAACCGAGCTATCAGGGAAGCCCATACAGAACTGTGCATTAAAGGATTAACCTTGCCCAAAGCAAGGTTTGGCCCTTTGTCTCAAGCTCCGGAGAAGGAACCTGCAAATTCTTGGAATGTCCTGACTGAGAGAAGTGTTTCTGTTTTCCTGGGGACTGCAGGCCGCATCCAACTGTCTATGCTAACAGTGTGATTTATGGCAGGAACTTTGGGCCATGTGGCTTCACTTCAACTTCTAAAGTTGCTAACACTAAGGTCAGTCCCATAGGCAGCCATCCATCTTTATGCAACCACCTTCAGAAAAATCTCTGATAAGTAAAATCAGGTGAACTTCCCTGGGTGGCAGACCCCAGTGTAATTGGTCATCTGATTTTTGCCAAAAATGACACTGCAGAGAAATAAGGAAATGCTACATCTTCAATCCATGTTATTGAATCAAACGGGATATGCACATAGAAAATATTATTCCTGACTTCTCCCTCATATGGTATACATTAATCAGTTTAAGTGGGCTGCAGATGTAAATAAGAAAGATAAAATAATAAAAGCTTTAGAATAAATAGGAGAAAATTGTCATTCACTTGATAGGCAAATATTTCTTAAATAGAAAAAAATACAAAGAAAAACATGAATAAATTTGACAACTTAAAGTATCCCTTTATCAAAGGACAGCATTTAGGAGTGAAAGGCAAGCTACAGATAAGACAAAGATATTTGTAATATGTATATTTAACAAAGCACAAATATGCAGAATTTATAAAGAGGCCATCAAGAAAAGAAAAGCAGAAAATCCAATAAGAAAATAGCAAAACACTTGCGATAACACTTCTAAAGAAAGACCCAATGGCCAGTAAAATAAAAGATACTTGTTATGGAATAAATTATGTCCCACCCAAAATTTGTTTGTTGAAACTACAACAGTCTAAGTGCCTTCCCGCATGTAGATTATATTCTGGGGAGAAACCTGGATAACAAATAAGTAGGCACATATATCAAAACATGACTTCACAGAGTGAACAGACTATAAAGAAAAAATTCAGTAGTGGTATACGACAAAAGGCTTCCCTGGTGGTTGAGATGGTGAAGAATATGCCTGCGGTGCAGGAGACCTGGGTTCAACCTTTGGGTCGGGAAGATCCCCTAGAGAAGGGAATGGCTACTCACTCCCGTATTCTTGCCTGGAGAATCCCACAGACAGAGGAGCCTGGCGGCATGCCTCTTACAGAGGTTGTAAGAGTCAGACACAACTGGATGACTGTCCGTTTTCTCACTTCTCTGTGGAATGGGACATGTAAGATATAGTGACTGCATGCGGTGGCGAAGAGCAGGGAAAAACACAAGGGTCACCATTTAATGACAATAACTGAATGATATAGTCTAGTAAATCCTTATAGGTGAAAAGATCCAGTGAAAAGAAGCTATTCAAAGTAAAACAACACGCACAAGAGACCGAAGCAACAGTGTGCTGCGACCTCGAACAATCCCAGTCCTGAGGGTCTAACTCCCAACAGTGGCTAATCCTCCACAGAAGGTGTAAGACCCACAGCTGAGCTTGTCCCCGGCAGAAGAGCAGGTGAAAGAGGAGTCCACCACCGATGATGTCGGGGTGATGCCGGTGATACTGTGAAGATGGAGAAACTCTTCACAACGTTTAACACCAGGGAGCGGGCCGAGTCATGTTAGAAAGGCGAGGATCTCCACTGCAGAGCAGGCCTGCTCTCAAGCATCAGCGTTTTTCCACGAAACTTCACCAAACACGGGAGGAGCTGGGACACGCGAGGAGAGCCCAGGAAGGGCGTCCCTGGGGTGCCTGTGGCCTCCGCTGCCGAGCAGTCCCCTGGGAACGCGGGAGGAGGGCCAGGGCCAGGTGGACATCTGTCAAGATGCTCTGGGGTTTTCTGCTATGAGAAGAGCGAGGCAGGAATGTGTAGAAAGCATCCCCCATCCCCCCCCCCCCCGCCCCCGCTGGTTCTCAACTGCCACAAAACTGCGAGTTGCATTGTAGGCGGAGAAGGCCCCCTAAAGGATCCGGGGCATTTCATCACCACAGTCTGGAGGCAGGGTGAGTGCGAGGTCGCTTCAGTCCTGTCCGGCTCTTTGTGACCCCGTGGACTGTAGCCCACCAGGCTCCTCTGTCCGTGGGATTCTGCAGGCAAGAACACTGGAGTGCGTTGCCATACCCTCCTCCAGGGCATCTTCCCAACCCAGAGATCAAACCCACAGCTCTTGCATCTCCTTCATTGTCAGGTGGGTTCTTTACCACTAGCACCACCTTGGAAGGGCCCAGCATTTCTGAAACCAAAGCCTGGAGGCAGAGAAGAACTGAAACTCACACACGTTCAGAGTCGTCACAGAGCTCCGGGAGGTTGCCCTCTGAAGGAAGAGACGAGGACTCTGGAGATCTCTGCAGGCTCAGAAGACAAGGAGCAGAATGGGGAGGAGACGGGACACTCGGGTGCCTGGAAGCCTTGCAGCCAAGCTGAGAAGGGGGCAGAGGTGCCTTAGGTGGCTAGCACAGGCAAGAGTGCTTGGCGCCATCACTTCTTAGCCCCATGCCCCACAGATAGGAAGTCTCCATCCAACTGTCAACACATTCGAAATCAGTGGAGGATGGACTCAAATTCAATAAGCAACAAAGCCCAGATACAGATAAACTATAGATCAGATGGATATGCAGAAAGTAAATATCATTCAATTTATTGTCTGCATTTTCACTTGGAAATGATAACACATAATCACAAATTTTAAAATCTACATGAACAAATTTAGAAAATGGGACATACAGACAAGATAAGGAAAAGTCTATAGAAGGAGGTCTGGAGATGGCTCAGCCGTCGAAATCACATCAAAACAACCGTGAAAAGATGCCAAAGGATCTGCTGAAAGAGCAGATAGCATTCACAAACAGATGGTAATTACAGAAGTCTGGCAACTCGCAAAAAGAACCACATAGAAATGCTAGAAATTTAAAAACAATATCAAATATGAGAGATTATCTGGTAGATTAAATAGAAGGCTGTTTAGAATCAGTGTACTTGAAGATGGGGCAATCCAAACTAAAACACGAAAAGAGTTTAAAACACACAGAAAAAAACGTCTAATATCTGTTGTCAGTACTTTCAGTCTAACATTCTTATAAATGAATTCGCAGAAGAAAGGTCTTTTCTGGTGGCCCAGACAGTAAAGAATCTGCCTTCCATGTGGGAGACCTGGGTTCGATCCCTGGGTTGGGAAGATCCCCTGCAGGAGGGCATGGCAACCCACTCCAGTATCCTTGCCTGGAGAATCCCCAGGGACAGAGAAGCGTGGCGGGCTTCAGTCTAGGGGGTCACAGAGAGTCCGACACGACTGACCGACTATGCACAGCACCACCAGAGAAAAGGGAAAAAAATAAGGTATCCAGAAAATAACATATGTTTGAAAGGAAAATAGTTGAGGACTTTCTGAAATAGAGAAAAAATTTTGATCCACAGATCCAAGAATCTCAGCAAATTATAATCAGAATTCAAAAAAAAAACACAAAGAAAAAACAAACACCTTGACATAATCAGAGTCAGAAACCAGTCCGCAATTAGGTTGGGTCTGTGGATTCAGAGGGCTGAATCTGCCACACAATTTGCGATTAGGTACTCGAGCATCTGGAGATTCTGGCATCCACTAGGGCTCCTGAAACTAATTTCCCCACAGATACTCAGAGGTGACTGTAGAGTCAAATTCTTGAAACTCCAAAACAAATAACAGAATTTAAAATCAGCCAGAAACGCATTACGTACAGAGATCCAGTTCCAAACGCCAGGAGTTGATGTGGGTTTGGGTTCCACTCTTGCTGTTCTGTTAAGCGCACAGAGCCTTCTCACGCTGCTCCTACCCGTGTGTAGAGCAGGGCTTGGGCTGGAGGGCTTTTCTCAGTTTTCCAGCTCCACCCTCTGCTTCAGCAGTCCCTGCCCGCTTGTGACGCAGAAGGGTTCGCTCTGCTCCTTCCCCAGGGGGAACAGTTCACTCAGATCTGTTTGTGGCCTGGTCAGCCTCTATCTTAGGCAGCCTCTGTTTATCCGGTCCTCGGGGATGCTTTGTCAGCATGCTCAGATGAGCATCTGTGATTTGCCTTAGGCTCCCGCTCCTCCTCCAGGGTTAGCAGACCCCTGCTTGAGACGGATGTAGACTCCTGAACCCACCAGGGTTGCCTGTCCCCCACCAGTGCGGAAGGTTTTTCTCCAGGCAACTGATCTTTGCTATATCCTGAGTCACAGGTCTTCCTACCCTCATCCAAAGATAGAGGACTTTTGCTTCTGTTTCTTTCTCAGAATTAATTTTTAAACAGCCCTGGGATTTCAGTGATTGCTACTGATATCCTAGGATTTTAAAATGTATGCTTCATAGCAGGGAATGATCCAGGAACTTCGGCAGGGTTTTGCCCATGTACCCCAGCAGCATTAAGCACCTCCCACACCTGCACCGCCAAAGGGCACCCCCTCTGTGTCCCCACACCCGCTGTGTGTGCATGCTCAGCTCAGCTTCTGCAGTCCTGTCCGGCTGTGCGACCCTGTGGACTGCAGCCCGCCAGGCTCCTCTGTGCATGGGATTCTCCAGGTGGGAACACTGGAGTGGGTTGCCATGCCCTCCTCCAGGGGATCTTCCCGACCCAGTGACCGAACCCACATCTCTTACGTCTCCTGCATTGGCAGGCGGGTTCTTTACCACGAGTGCCACCTGGGAAGCCCCCACTTCCCTAACCTTTCTCATGAGAACCTGTTGGAGAGCTACTCAAAAGAGATTGTAAATGAGCATAAACGCCCCTTGGGTCTGAGAATTTTAGCTATTCTAATCTGATGCTAGCCCACGTTTGTTCTTTCATAATGTGTTACACTTCTAGCCAATTTTTTTTTTTACTTGTTTGTGTGGCACTCACATCTTTCTTCTGTTCTCTAAGATAAAACAGTTCCTATGCCTCATCTCTCACTGAAAAGTATTGCCTCTCTCGGGAATGTGGTTTACTTGACTTGTGACTTTAAGTCTCTGATGAGCTCAATAAAAAGTAATGATTGTGTAGTTTACCTGGCACTTTTTCTTTCATCGTAAGTTTGAAAATGATACTCTCTTGAAGCTTTCTGCATCTTAAGCAGAAGCAGAATTCAAGGGTGTTTTCACATGTTTACTTACTCTAAAGTGAAAGCAATCTGTTAAGATGTGGTTCATTCAGAATATATGAATTCCCCTTGTCCCTGCTCATACCCACTTGGGTGTTACTAGAATTGGGCAAGCATTTTATAACAGAAAGAGGAATGTTTCTGAACCTGGCCTAATTTTTATTTCTGATGGTAGAGCTAGACTATAGAGCATTCCCACATATGTGACCTGAATGAAAAGAGTGAAAGTGAAAGTCACTCAGTCGTGTCCGACTCTTTGTGATACCATGGACTATACAGTCCATGGAATTCTCCAGTCCAGAGCACTGGAGTGGGCAGCCTTTCCCTTCTCCAGGGGAATCTTCTCAACCCAGGGATAGAACCCAGGTCTCCCGCATTGCAGGCAGATTCTGTGCCAGCTGAACCGCAAGGGAAACCCAAGAATACTAGAATAGGTAGCCTATCCTTTCTCCAGCGGACCTTCCTGACCCAGGAATCGAACCAGGGTCTCCTGCATTGCAGGCAGATTCTTTACCAACTAAGCTATCAGTTCAGTTCAGTCACTCAGTCGTGTCCGACTCTCTGCAACCCCCTGGACTGCAGCACGCCAGGCCCCCCTGTCCATCACCAACTCCTGAAATTTACTCAAACTCATGTCCTTTGAGTCGGTGATGCCATCCAACCATCCCATCCTCTGTCGTCCCCTTCTCCTCCCACCTTCAATCTCTCCCAGCATCAGGGTCTTTTCAAATGAATCAGCTCTTCACATGAGGTGGCCAAAGTGTGGGAGTTTCAGCTTCAGCATCAGTCCTTCCAATGAACACCCAGGACTGATCTCCTTTCGGATGAACTGGTTGGATCTCCTTGCAGTCCAAGGGACTCTCAGAGTCTTCTCCAACACCACAGTTCAAAACAGGTCTCCTGTTTGACCACTTTCAATTTGCCTTGATTCACAGACCTAACATTCCAGGTCCCTATGCAATATTACCCTTTACAGCATCGGACTTTACCTCCATCACCAGGCACATCCACAACCGGGTGCTGTTTTTGCTTTGGCTCCGTCTCTTCATTCTTTCTGGAGTTATTTCTCCACTGGTGGACAGGTCTGACAAAACATGGTGAAATGGAGAAGGGAATGGCAAACCACTTCAGCATTCTTCCTTGAGAACCCCATGAACAGGATGAAAAGGCAAAAAGACAGGCCACTGAAAGATGAACTCCCCAGGTCGGTAGGTGCCCAATATGCTACCGGAGATCGGTGGAGAAGTAACTCTAGAAAGACTGAAGAGACGGAGGTATCAGGGAAACCCCGAATGACATGAGTGAGCATATGATATGTGGAATATTGCTGGAAAGAAATATTATCTCGTATTATTAGGTGTTTGCATTAGTGCTTGTTATAAGATGATATGAAGTAGAAAAGCACAGAAAGAAACCGAAGAATACCTGACTGTTTCTGCTTCCACCCACTCTATTTCTGGTGTCGCAGCCTCCACGCTGGGATGTGTTCCCACGCTGCCACAGTGCAATGCACACTCATTCACACTCTCTGCCCTTCTGTTTCTGGGTTGTGGCAATCTCTGAAAAGTTGAGATTGACAATTCATATTGACCTTTTCAGAAACAAGGACTAGCTGCCCAGTTTTCTGCTTAGCATAGATGTTGGTATTAAATTTTTTTTTTTTAAACCAGATCCAGAACAGTAGGGAGAAAATACTAAGTCATATCACTACCTCTCTTTCAGGAAAGAGCAAAGTGTCTTAGTCTCAGTAAATGTTCAATAATGAGTGAGTGATGACTTATTATGATTGTTAATTGGGATCCACACATCTTATAGTGAATGAATTCCTCCTCCAGCCCCAGGTGTTGGCCACAGCTAATTGTCACTCAGGATTCTACTCTCTTCATTTCTTAATTTTTTTTTAAGTGGGGAATTGGTAGAAGTTGCATGAGGGGTTGTTATGTAGATAAAAATTTTAACCACAAATTCTATGTTTTATTCTGATTTTTGGACCTAATTTTTATGTAACTTTGTGAGTCCGTCTAATCTGTGGCTGCATAATCTACTTCTATGATCTACAAAATGCATGGTAACAGGGAATTCATTTATACTTCCCTTTTAAAATTAATGTGATTAAAAATATCTCTCTTGTTTACCATATTTTTCTTCCAGGATCAAATGAGATTGCAAATACCAGAGCTTTTGCTCTTTCCTGAACTGTATGTAGATCACTATTTGTCTGTCTCTTTTGAGCTATTTGTGGAGTGTATTAGGGTTTTAGATTCTTTGTATATCAAGGCCTACCACAAAGTAGACACAATCTAACTGTCGATAAAATGAATTAAGCTAATTGTAAGATAAGGATAGTCATAAGTAGAATATATAGAAAAATGGATTTATGACTTATTTTTAACTTATAAAACTTAATATAGAGCGATGCATATAGTGAAAATTCCAGATATATGATGTCACTGACTGCTTGATTGGAAATGGAAAACTGGTCCTCATTTCCTTGAGATTATTTATTCCAGTTCTCATCTATATGATCTATGAAAAGTTCCTGTCAAATAAAAATAGTATTTGTGTTTATTATATTACACATTTATAGTACATAATCTATAATCCACATAATTTGTACATAAATGAACATTATTTGTGTATATTTATAAAAACAATAACATTTGTCATTGTGCTATTTTATTCTGATGCTATAATTCCTAGGAAAGGCTTATTGTAGATTAATTACTTCCTAAATGATTTGATTCCCTTTCCTTTTCCTTCAGGTAATCATAAGATATGAGAATATTGTGTTACACAAATTCTATTTAGAAAACATGATGCATTCTCCAAACTTCAGATATTAAATACATTTTACCATGTTTAATTAATGATTTCAAATAATCCAGAAGTGTTATTAAGCTATTAGTATTACTAAGTAGGCTAAATAGTAATTTAAACTAAACATAAAATGATGCAATATTTAAAATAAAACTTAAAAAAAAAAACTAAACCAAGAAAAATATGTATTTTCTTAAACTCCTGCTAATCTTTCAGGTTTTGGCTTATAGTTAATATCCTCAGAGAAAATCTAAAGGACCTCTGAAAAAGCCCAGCCCCTTCTACTAGATATTTTCAAGTACTGCACTCCCCCTAAAATAAATTTTTGATCTTCTCTTTTCCTTGTTAAAATGTAGGCTTTGTAAGGGAAGTGCCCATTTAGGGCTTCTTCATCACTGACTTTTCAACCCTTAGCATTGTTTCTAGAACACAGGAGGCCAGTTCAGTGTATCTATTCAACAAGTATTTATTGATCTTAAATGTAATTAAATTCATATTTTCCATTATAAATAGTACTATATTATGATGCTGTTTTATCCTGATGTCAAAAAACTAAATATCATCCTTGATTCTAAGACCATATTACTAAAGCTAATTTCATGTAATGAACTTTTTCCCAGGTAGATCTGTCAACCAGGAGAGAATGTACTGATATCAGTGATTTCAAATATTCCACCTAGACAAGCCTATTTGTTACTAGAAAAATTTTAAAGGCATGAAACATTTTTGGTTTTGGTAATCATATGATTGGGTAAGAATTACTATCCATAAAAGATTTGAATGAACTGAATAAGATGACTGAAAACTAAACAGCTGAATATTACTTTGGTTCTTAAGGGAAAAAATAAATGCCATAAGAACTATGTTTTAAAATGAGAGAGAAAAAAAAAAGTAACACATCCAAAGTTGAATGTAGAAATACAATAACAGACACAAAAGTTCACCCCTTACTTTAAATTTTTCATATTTTCTCATAAGTTTGGTAGATTTCTGTTTTTGGCCATCAAAATATTTTAATAATGGTACAATTCCAGTATAAGTAAAATCCTCTTAATTGTTAATGTTTCATATCACTTGAAAAAAAAAGTTAAGAATACATCATTGGCATTAATTATGCTAAAGATAGCATTGTTGCACACTATTTTTGTCCTTTACTATGCAAAACACTAAATGATTTTTACATATATACATGTGTATATATATACATTTATTTTAATTTCCAAAATTTTTATTGAATTAATCACAAGATATTACATGTGAAGTGCATTTTCAATTTATTTATATTTTGTTAAATTTCACCCTTAGGCATCAATATCATAATAATTATGAATGAAGGCACTCCAGATAAGATAATGGCATATTCAGTCTGAAAGCAGATTGCATTTTGCTATGAAAACATGACAACAGAATGGTTCTTAATTACCTCCTATACTTTAGAAAGTGGCAGCTGGCCAATGAACTGCACTTTTTTTTTCTCTTAAAAGAATATAATCAAATAAATGGTAGACAAGATTTTGTAGACTCTTGGATATGTAAATTAAGCACCTATTTAACAAGTTATTTTGTCATCCTAATGAGTGGAAACATTGATTTTCAAGACTAATTATACTCACTATTTTTAGAATAAGCAAGGAGTTTTGCATTATATAGCTTTGCAGAGCATTGGAATTAGGCAGGTTCTCTGCAGCTCAGGCCTTCTCAAAAAATGTCCATCTCAAAAGATGTACATAAAAGTCATCTTGGTGGAGGAGATGAGGGTTATAATTCAGCAGCTCACCATGGGTCCAGTTTGCATTTTGAAGTCAATTGGAACTGTCTGCTTAGACATGCCTTCCCGAATGTCAATGAAGGTCTGCCTCTGTAAATAGCCATTAATTACTAACACATCTTTAGTGAATAAGTCTAGACCCTTATTTGTCCTCTGAAAAGCACTGTTCCTCTAGCAAAAAAAAATATACTTTTTTGTTGAGCTAGGAGAATATCTTGTGAGTCTACTGAGATTCATTGAACAAATCTGTTTTATGTCAAATGGTTTCAAAGAGAGACCCAGGGGAGGAGTTAACACTTAGGTTTTGGAGTTGTCCAAAGAAATGTAGAACTAACAGTCCTTTCCAAGGAAAGAAGTATGTAACCAGATACTAACACAAAATTATATTTTATACTTCTGATTTTCAATGGCAAGGAAATTCAGAGTTTTCATGGAATGCAGAAATACATCACCTAGATTAAAACTTCTGAACAGTTTTCCCTTAAGTACATTTAGGGTGTAAATCTGTGAACTGAATTTTAGATTCAAGAATAAGTGGAAAATATACATAAGCTGGAAATTTGTGCTCAGGTCTCAGGTTGGGTGTCAGAGCATGCTTAGAGCCTGAAATTTATTAGTTAACATGATACAATGTCTCCTTTCAGTGCTCCTTTCTCAGAGTTTTGCTCAAGAAATTTATTGCTGATTTAAAAAGACTGTCCTATGCTTGAGTCTGAGCAGTAGCTTCCACAATGCAGTTTACCTGAACTCTTCCTGAGAAACCATTTGCCTTCACAAGACTTGAGCTTATTCCAGTTGAAGAAGAAGCCAAATAGAGGAAGGATTTTTGTATCCATATCAGCACATGCACAAATCTTCAAAGTCTCAATGACAAGCACATTCTGGAGTTGACAGGAGCATTATTGTTAGTGACAGTGGATGTATTTGCAAGATGCAAATGTGTACTATTTATATTAAACTATAGCTGTAAATTTTTATCCTCTGTCTCTTTATTTTCCCAATCTTAGCATATACAAGGATAGTCATCAGATTAAAAGTCACAATTGGAGAAGTAAAATTCTAGTTTAACAGGTTTTTATCATTTTTTAAATTTT
The DNA here is from genome assembly GCF_023699985.2 of Odocoileus virginianus. Taxonomy (NCBI): domain Eukaryota; kingdom Metazoa; phylum Chordata; class Mammalia; order Artiodactyla; family Cervidae; genus Odocoileus; species Odocoileus virginianus. Next base: position 1,170,550 of record NC_069695.1, read on the forward strand.
TTCCATCTTCAATACTGAAGAGGCAACATGTGTACATATTTGTGTTTTACCTATATATTTGAAAAGCTAAATTAAACATGACTCAGTTATATGCTATATAACTATATAGAGAGATGACACAACATTTGTAGAAAATCAGTCTGAGTCAGGCACTGCCTTCTGGACTTCACACATATTATTTTCTTTAATCCTCACAGCAGTACTCTGAGATTAGAATTATTGTCCTTGCTTGACCGAAGAAGCTACGTGTTACAGATGTTAGTAACTCACCTCTAGACACAAGATTCATTTCCCCAGAAAGGAGACTGAGGTGCAGGCGGCTGAGGCTATCATCGCACTGAAAAGTTCACGGCTCACTCGTTTCCTGTTTGCATTTTCTAAAGCCCCATTCACTACACATTTGTTGTTGCTCGGTTGCTAAGCCATGTCAGACTCTTGGTGACCCCATGGACCGTAGCACTCCAGGCTCCTCTGTCTTCCACTGTCTCCCGGAGTTGGCTCAAATTCATGTCCATCACTATATATGGGGAACAAATAAACCGAGATTCCTGACTGCAGCCCGTGAATTCAGTCAGAAAGACACAGATTCACTGAAACTGCATATAATACTGTCATTTATTATGTATTATCAAGGGGATTGACCCATAGATCCACATAGATATCATCAGAAGCTCAGAGCACTTTTTGTGATATGAAAAATGGTAAGACAGGACTCTCCTGGTGTTCTAGTGGTTAAGAATCCGCCCGCCAAAGCAGGGGACACAGGTTCGATCCCTAGTCTGGGAACTAAGGTCGCACACGCCATGGAAAACCCAAGCCTGTGCTCCTCAACTACTGAGCCCCTGCCCTACAGGCGAGGGCCCGCCTGCCGCAGCGAGAAGTCACTGCGATGGAAAAGCCCAGGCACCACCATGAAGACCCAGTGCAGCCAAAAATAAGTGAATAAAAACAGGACTACCGTGACCCAGACAGTACATGCCACATCTGTTTGCTCCAGGATGACCTCACTTCAGGCTTTAAAGGACATATCAAGATGAGGACATGTTAAGATAGGAAGCGAGCAAGCATCAGAACTGATTTGTAAAACAGTTCACTCTTGCAGGAGACTCCTAACTGAATTGGAAACACCACATTAAATTAAAATAAACATTTGCATATTTGATAAACTAGACTTTTTGTTGTAAACACTGTAGGGCAGATGTGCCTGGGAACAACTTTTAGAGTTTAAGAAACTGCACAGATTTTTTTACTTGCTTAAAATAAAATCAGCATGAGACTGGCATGACCGGAAATGTTCTTGACTTTATATTCTGATTTTGATGATGTATATAAAGCCTAGGGAACAAGGAATGTTGTGTAAAAAATAAGCAAAATGACCTTCATTTTAATTCTCATTATTGCAAATCTGGAATAATTCTTTTTCACAGTTTTCAAACTTAATTGGTCATAATTTGTTATTTTGATTTTTGTAATCTTTGTAGACATTGAAATATTGATACAACAAAAACTGTTACACCAACTATGAAATTTTTCATTCTTCCTAATGCCATTTAGAACCTGTCCTTCTATTTAATATCAAAAGATTGAAACCTGTTCAATGATTGCTGAATTGTTTCAGGGTTTTAGATAATTACCATTTTTGAGTGATCTCTCTCCTGCAGGAAAATAAATGCTGTTTACCATGCATTTGAGTTTGTTTCCCTTTTAAAGTGTGACTTTGAAATAAGTTCTCATCATGTGAAGAGCCTTGGATAAACTAGAGCCGCTGAAGCTCAGAAAGACATCTGACTTGACACCTTCTATGAAACGTGGTGTCCAGGAACGGACCGCAATCGGCAGACCGTAATAAGCACAGTGGTACTCCCGCACACATGCCTCAGAGTCCAGGAGAAAAATGCTGCCAAGTGATCAGCCTTCCGAAGTGTTAATGCACTGCTTCCCTTCCCAGGATGCTGTGAAATGGCTTTCTCTCCCTCAAAAAAATAACACAATTATCAGTTTTCATTGAGACCCAGATGGAAGAAGATGATTCTACACGGGATGATGGTCACATGTCGAGTTCCGCAGAGAACCAGCTTGATGGAATCGGGGCCTCCCTGTGTCTGGCAAGATGGCCAACCAAGCAAGTGCAGAGGTCAGCAGCCCAATAGTGACAACACATCTATCCTTGGACAAAACCCGGGACTTGGACATTTTCTCTGTCCATCTAATTATCAATTTATGTAACCTGATCACACAGTAGAAAAGTAATATGTGTGTGCATGTATGTGTATGTGTGTGTTTATGAAACCTAAGATTTGCTTATGTATAACAAACAAAATCACCTTAATAAATGTCTAAGCAAACCATGGAGTATTTTTTCCTAAAGAGGTTAAGAAGCTTCATGGTTTCAAAGTAGGTTTGAAGACAATTTCTTAGAGCCAATTGGATTAAAAATGAATTTTTGCTCTTTTATGCATGCGTGTGTGCTAAGTCGCTTTAGTCGTGTCCAACTCTGTGTGACCCTACAGAATGTAGCCCACCAGGCTCCTCTGTCCGTGGGATTCTCCAGGCAAGAACACTGGAGTGGGGTGCCATGCCCTCCTCCAACACATTTTACTTAATCTCTCACTCTGGCGCTTACAGTCAAATGTTAATAAGGCCTTCAAAACTTACAACCGAGTAGCTCCAAGGAACATAGGGCCAAAAGGTGGGTAATGTTTTGTCTAATATTTCATAGTGTCTTGTAATAGCTGTTGGTCTTCAGTGACATCTGGGTTCATGAAATATTCAAAAAAGTTACTATGCACAGTGGAAGTTTCCTCTTTCTGGCATCTAGCTATTTTTAATTTTATTTTTACTAACAAGTATTAAAACAATTTAAATGTCATGTAGATTGCAAAAATGTCTTGAATCAATAAATATTCAATCAACAAATATATTTTACTTGAGGGTTTGTAAGCTTGACTTACAACTTTTAAATTATTTTTGTAGTAAGAATACTCAATATAAGGTCTACCCACTTAGCGAATTTTAAGTACATTATTATTAGCTATTAATGCTAACAATGTATTTAGACCATTATCTTCATGCTTCCCCCACCCCCAGCCCCTGGGAATCACCCTTCTATCCCTGTTTCTATGAGTCTGAGATCATACAGTATGTGTCCTCCCGTTCAGCTTATTTTATTTAGCCTAATATTCTCCTGGTTAATCCATGTATACCTGGAAGGATATCTTTTTTTTAGGCTCAGTAATATTCTGTCGTGTGCATATAAACCACATTATCCACCAGTCTACTTAAGGATACTTGTGTTGTTTCCGTATCTTGGCTATGGTCAACACTGACACAATGAACATAGGAGTTGCAGGTGTCTCTTTGAGATACTGACCTCAGTTCTTTGCATAAAAGCCCAGACGTGGGATCGCAGGGTCATATGGTGGTTATATTTTAATGCTGTGAGGAAGCGCTGTACTACTGTTCATAATGGATGCACCAATTTAATACCATTATTAGTGCATGAGGACTCCCTGTTCTCCACATCCTCTTCAACACATTATCATTTGTGTTTTAAATAATACCTATCCTAACAGATGTGAAGTGACATCCCATTGTGGTTTTGATTTGCATCCCCTGATGATACTGAGGAAATATCCTTGGAAAAATTGACTGACCTGCCAAAATTCTAAGTCACTAAATAGTTAAATCAGGTATTAAAACAAGGTCGTTTAACTCCAAAGGCTGGCTTTTGATCAATACTCCCATATTTTTGTGATTTCTTTTAAAAAAGAAGAATCTTTTTTTAAAAGGGTACAACTGGAAAGATTATTACTTTTGAGACGTACGGAGTGAAATTCATCCAAGAACAACTAAATTCAATATTCTTAAATATTTTAGAATACAATGCTTTAAGATTCAAGTCAGACTCAAATATTTATTAACCAGTTACCCAAGTGCTTCACAGGTCCCAAACTGTCTACAACCATAGGAGTGAAAATCCCACTTTGCAATGAAATTAGATTGAACTACTAACATAGTGAGAGATTTCATACATTAGTGTAACAGAGAATTTAAGTCAAAAATTATCTTTATACTAATTAGTGATATGAATCTTTGCAGACAAGGTGACATATATATTAAGATCAACTAATTTTTCTCCCCAATTACACTTCTCTCAAGAAACAAGAAAAATCACAGGAGCTCTAGAAAAGAAGGTGTGTGTGTATATGTGTGGATGTCTGCTGTCTCTAAAGCATATCTGACTCTTTGTGACCTCATGGACTGTAGCCTGCCAGGCTCCTCTGTCCATGGTATTTCCCAAGCAAGAATTCTGGAGTGGGTTGCCATTTTCTCCTCCAGGGGATCTTCCTGACCCAGGGATCAAATCCGCATCTCTTGGTCTCCTACATTGACGGACAGATACTTTATCACTGTGTCACTTGGGAATGCCTTGAAACATAGAACACTTTCCCCCAATTTCAGGTATTTGAAATTTGCTCATTTCTCTGGAATCACCTTTAGATGCTTTACTTAAAGACAGAAAGTATGTTTTCTTCTTTTCCCTGTGCAAAACCATGGGAAGTTATAAAATCAAGTTCATGTGGGCATCAGACAGGCCATAACAAGGAGAAGCTATATAAAATCCCAAGGGCTCGCCACAGAAAATAGGGACAAGCCAAGAATATTTGTTAGTGCCAAGGCCATGGATGCAATGAAATAGTGAGATACAAGACGAAAGGCTAAATCTAAAAGTCTGAAGTTAGGTCAGTATTAAATGAACACATAGGCCTACCTAGAACAGGGATAACTCAAACTGAGTAGTTTCTGAAAGTTCTTGAGGTAGGGTATCTCTTCCTTCTAGGCCTGAATTCGTGTGAACATGGGATAATTTTAGAATAATTGATAAAATCTAATATTTGTTGAGAAATAGGAAATAGATTATATCACACCATAAGTTTTCAGATCCATGTTTGCTGAATTTTCAAATTTAATCATATCCTACCTATATTGTCATTACTTCTATGGTTGTCTATGGAAATCTAGAAATTCTTTTATATACAATGCCTTTAGGGTATTGGGAATTTTCTTATAAACTCCAGACATTTCCATAATAATATTTCAGATACCATAGCTTCTGCCACATATACTCTGCAAGACACCCATACCACTGTGCAGTTTCTCTCTAGCGCCCCTGGAAATCCATCAGAAAATGACCATAAGGACAGGTGGTCTATAAGCCACTTCTAATATATTCATCCACTGTATCTTTTTGCATGCTTTATACCTTGATGAGTATGCATAAAGCACAATATATGAATGCCTATTCAATAGGTCAAGTATTGACTGTAAATCATAGCAAGCAAGCACTAAATCTGTCCCAATCACTTTTCTGCCTAACTCAATGGGCATTGGTTATTTTAAAACAAGAATCAATACGAATGACAGATTTCAATGCTGTTGCTAGGAATATATATTACTACAAAAAACACCCATGTTATACTTGACCCCGTGTCTTAGAAGGCAGAAAATCAATATCCTTATATCCCTACTAGGATTAAATTCTCTTCTTAGAATATGCTAATTAAAAGCCAACCAGAGTGCTAACATTTTCTGCATAATTAATACAAATTTATAAAAGGCAAAATAAATTATAATGAGCAAGCACTTTTGTTGGAACATTAGTACCAAATTACATCCCCAACACAAGAATTACTTATTGTAACCCAAGAAGCCAAAACTATGTCAGGCTGTTCTCTTTTTTTGTGTTACTCTTACCTATTAATTATAAAACGATAATGTGTGTGTGTGTGTATTTGTGTGTGTGTGTGTGTGTGTGTATTTAAAACACACAAGCTCAAATTGTGGAACATTGTGAGGTGCTTTTGTCCCTGGATAATGTGTAGGTAGAAAAGCTATTTAAAGCAATAGAATGCATTCTTTAATGTCAGTACAGCTTTCAGTGTGACTTAAACTTAATGATTTTTGAGGGGAGAAATAAATAGGTTGAGTTCCATCAGACGTCTACTCAATTTCACACTGTAGATAGTGTTTTAAGAGAAAATTTACTATGGAAGTTAGAAAAGTAATCACTCTGCAACTACAGAACTATTGTCTTTTTTAAAGATGTATATACAATTCGGCCTTGGCCCCAGAGAAAAGCTATCACAATATTAGGGGAAAGATTCACTTGTACAGAAATACCCAGGTCTAGAAGAAATGGAAAAAAATTAAGATATGCTAAATGAAGTACAAAATACTGTCATGTGTGATTTTTAAAACCCTAGAAATTTATGACATAAAATGAAAATCCAAACAATCCATCTTGGTCTTTCTTACCTATTCCCAACTGATCAATACTCTTGATGGATTTTTTTTTTATTATTTAAAAAAATAGTCTCATAGATCAACCAAACAGCCAACTGCCTTTTCTAAAGGAAATTATGTTCAACACTTTCAGCAAAACTATCCTTACCAAATTCTGCACCAGTTCAGTTATCTTTATTTTTTATTAGAGTTGACTGAGAATCTTTCTTCCTTTATACTGCAGCTTTGAAAGACTATAGTTTTCACACTTTAAACACTAGCTTTGCATGCAATTTGAAGCTGCATACATTTTCCTCTTGAGAAATTTATGCAACTCAACCTTGATTTTTTTTTCCTTCCTTCAAAACAGCAATTTATAAACAAATTAAATTGGTTCTAATGCATTCAACAAAACAAGTGAATTGAAGATCTAGGAGTACTATGCTCAATTCTGAGCAACGAACATAAGAAATGAACAAAAGAGACAAACATCCTCGCCCTCAAAAACAGCTTAGACAGACTTTTATATGCAGTGTCCCTTTCCATGTGAGTGACCACAGCTGGAAGAGGATGGTGTATCTGTGTCTAAAAAGTCTCCCCTACTCATTAAGAAAGCATTGTCATTGTAGGCTTGGTCCTACCTGGAAAAGGCATTCTACGTACGTGATTTCAAATCACAAGGTAACAACATAGAAAAGGTAAAATAAACATCCTAACCAAAACCAAAATCTGCAATCTCAATGAACTATTTTAAAAGAACTTTAAATTTCTATATTCAACTGCAAATTGTGAGATGTAATTAAAAAGTGAACTTGTGAAAATATTAGATAGAAGGTAGATATCTATACTTTAAATGCTGTATATGCCCCACTACAGTACTATCTCTAAAATAAATGACCCAATCAAAAAATGGGCCAAAGAACTAAACAGACATTTCTCCAAAGAAGACATGCAGATGGCTAACAAACACATGAAAAGATGCTTGACATCACTCATTACCAGAGAATTGCAAATCAAAACCACAATGAGGTACCATTACACGCCAGTCAGGATGGCTGCTATCCAAAAGTCTACAAGCAATAAATGCTGGAGAGGGTGTGGAGAAAAGGGAACCCTCTTACACTGTTGGTGGGAATGCAAACTAGTACAGCCGCTATGGAGAACAGTGTGGAGATTTCCTAAAAAACTGGAAATAGAACTGCCATATGACCCAGCAATCCCACTTCTGGGCATACACACCGAGGAAACCAGATCTGAAAGAGACACGTGCACCCCAATGTTCATCGCAGCACTGTTTATAATAGCCAGGACATGGAAGCAACCTAGATGCCCATCAGCAGACGAATGGATAAGGAAGCTGTGGTACATATACACCATAGAATATTACTCAGCCATTAAAAAGAATTCATTTGAATCAGTTCTAATGAGGTGGATGAAACTGGAGCCCATTATACAGAGTGAAGTAAGCCAGAAAGATAAAGACCAATACAGTATACTAATGCATGTATATGGAATTTTAAAAGATGGTAACGATAACCCTATATGCAAAACAGAGAAAGAGACACAGATGTACAGAACAGACTTTTGGACTCCCTGGGGGAAGGCGAGGGTGGGATGTTCTGATAGAATAGCATTGAAACAAGTATACTATCAAGGGTGAAACAGATCACCAGCCCAGGTTGGATGCAGGAGACAAGTGCTCGGGGCTGGTGCACTGGGAAGACCTGGAGGGATGGGGTGGGGAGGGAGGCGGGAGGGGGGATCGGGATGGGGAACACATGTAAATCCATGGCTGATTCATGTCAATGTATGGCAAAAACCACTACAATATTGTAAAGTAATTAGCCTCCAACTAATAAAAATAAATGAAAATAAAATAAAATTTCTACTTAAAATAAAATATTGTGTCTGTTCTTTCTTTACAGCTCATATTGAATTGGCCGGTCGCTCTGTCTGATTGCCCTGCCTCAGGCAAATCCATTATCCAGCTGATAGCAGCTGGAGAAAGGGCTTGTTGGATCAGAATCTGAGAGCTCTCCCATGTCCTGAGATGCTTCCCTTCATCACCTCTTTTCCTTGAGAGTAACAGCCAGAGTGGCTTCCCAGGTGGTGCTAGTGGTAAAGAACCCACCTGCCAATGCAGGAGACATAAGAGATGTAGGTTCCATCCCTGGGTGGGAAGATCCCCTGGAAGAGGGCATGGTAATCCACTCCAGTGTTCTTGCCTGGAGGATCCCATGGACAGAGGAACCCAACAGACAGAGTAGTGAAGCTTCAGAGAGGGTCCTCTTGCCTTATTACTTATTTTTGCATAGGGAAAGGGGACTTCTCTGATTTGGGGAGTGATGGAAAAGGGCTGGGGTATTCATATAGACTTGGACTGAAAGCTTCTAGGCTTTCAGTTTTCAAACGTCAATATACATACTGCCCTTTGCCTAAATTTATTCTTTCCATTTGCATTTTGCTCCTCCCCCCTTTCTTAATCATTTTGCTACCAGGATCCACAAGTTTTGCTTTCTATTATGTAATACTTGATTATTTAATTGATTTTCACTAACCACGACTTGCATAGTTTCCCCACCATTTTTTTTCAGACTCTCAAGTTGTATGCATCAAATATCCTGACTTAAATAAGGAAGAAATCTTTGTTATCTAGTTTAGCTTTTTAATCTTATACACAGGGAGAAACAGACACAAAGGTAAACGCGAGTGTGGAAGATGTGTGTATTAGTCAGTCATGTCTGACTCTGCGATCCTTGGACTGCAGCCGCCAGGCTCCTCTGTCCATGGGATTCTCCAGGCAAGAACACTGGAGTGGATTGCATTCCCTTCTCTAGGGCATCTTCCTGACCCAGGGATCAAACACAGGTCTCCTGCACTGCAGGCAGATTCTTCACCATCTGAGCCACCAGAGGTAAATAACATAAAAGCGAAGACCACCCCCTTCCCCTCCAGGAAGGGAGACTCCCAGGCTGACTCCTCTGCGCTGCTCGGGCGGAGAAGGCCACACAGGGGCTGCTAGAAGTCCTTCATGAACTGACTTCGGGGATAAATGGACAGAGGACCAATTTTCAACAGAACATAAAAAACTTTTTCACTGGTGTGAAACATGAAGAGACGTACCACAACATTTAAGGATAATTACACGCTGCAGTTGTGTGTGTGTAGTCTCGATTCTTTTCAGATCAGCTCTTTTCCTGAACAGTAGATTAAGTCCATATCCCAAAGGACTTCCTCCATCGCCCCAAGGCCAGGTCCCAGACAAGCGGGGACAGCTCCTGCCCCCCAGAACCTGCTGAAGTTACTCAAATTAGCCAATCCCAAGCCAGTCTTCCTCCTCCCCAGTCCCCTTTTTCCCCACGAAATCAAAGTGAAAGTGTTAGTGTCTGACTCTTTGTGACCCCATGGACTGTAGCCCACCCAGGATCCTCCATGCATAGGGTTCTCCAGGCCAGAATCCTGGAGTGGGTTGTCATTTCCTTCTCCAGGGGATCTTCCTGACCCAGGGATTGAACCCAGGTTGCCTGCATTGAAGGCATGTTCTTTACTGTCTGAGCTACTGGGGAAGCCCATATGTTTGCCTAATTCCTCACAAATAAAGAAGGTCAAAGTTTTGCAAGAATTTTATTTCTAGACTATTTCACATCCTCTGGGCTAATCATGCCATCTGGTGGACAAATTAAATAAATGCAAGGAAGATTTCTTGGTACCTGTATGTGTGTGTGATCTGTAAGGAAAAGAAGTAAGGAAAGTAGTAAATGGACTAAAGTCTAGTAAATAAAGTAGCATATTCAATTGAAACTATAAAAAGATCAGTTTCTAAGTAATGACATTCAGTTCAGTTCAGTTGCTCAGTCATGTCCAACTCTTTGAGACCCCATGGACCGCAGCATGCCAGGCCTCGCTGTCCATCACCAGCTCCTGGAATTTACCCAAACTCATGTCCATTGAGTCAGTGATGACATCCAGCCATCTCATCCTCTGTCATCCCCTTCTCCTCCCACCTTCAATCTTTCCCAGTATCAGGGTCTTTTCAAACGAGTCAGCTCTTCCCATCAGGTGGCCAAAGTATTGGAGTTTCAGCTTCAGCATCAGTCCTTCCAATGAACACCCAGGACTGATCTCCTTTAGGATGGACTGGTTTGGATCTCCTTGCAGTCCAAGGGACTCTCAAGAGTCTTCTCCAACACAACAGTTCAAAAGCATCAATTCATCAGCGCTCAGCTTTCTTTATAGTCCAACTATCACATCCACACATGACTACAGGAAAAACCATAGCTTTGACTAGACAAACCTTTGTTGGCAAAGTAATGTCTCTGCTTTTTAACATGCTGTCTAGGTTGGTCATAACTTTTCTTCCAAGGAGCAAGCGGCTTTTAATTTCACATCTGCAGTCACCATCTACAGTGATTTTGGAGCCCCAAAAAATAAAGTCTGTCACTGTTTTCATTGCTTCACTCATTGCCATGAAGTGATGGGACCAGATGCTTTGATCTTAGTTTCAAACTCACCCCAAATATATCTAACAAGTTCTACTAGGTAGTGCCACACCCCTTCTGGTCGGTTATGCAGGTAAACTTAAGAAAACTGAATTAATTTCTGGGTCTGATTTAATTTGCATTCGCAATATCAGTTAATTTTCACAAGAGAAGATTACAAGGAGTATATTAATAATCTCATTTTTTTTTAAATGAGAAATAAAATTCTATGGTTTGAAACAAATTAGGCATTCTACAGCAGGTAATTCTTCTGGCTTATCAACCCTTTGAATATTGTTTCATTTATTGGAATTTTGGTTAGATGACGCATAAAAACCCATGGTCTTCTGTTTCTTTTGAAAGTCTTAGGATCTATTTTACACACGCAGAACTTCTGCAAACAAAGACACCATTCAATCATCTATGACTTCATTTGAACTTAAGCTACAATATGAAGCCAATATGAAGGTTCCTAGGGAACAAAGGCGCCACCTTGTGGAAAAGGAAGATAAACGGACCCGCTGTTGGCTTTGGGGAGCAGGGCTTTGGAGACCAGTGGATAGGAGGAAACTGGGCTGTGGATTCTTGTCTCTGTCCCCTCAGGGTGTGGGTCTTTGTGTTTTGGCTAATAGTCCACAGATACGTCTTTTCCAAATATATTTTTCACTGTCTGTGGTGTGTCTTCTCATTCTTTTTAGCCACAGAGTAAAAGTTCTTTATCAGGTTGAGTAATTTGCCCTCTGTTCATAGTTTGTGGAGTGTTTCTATCATGGATAAATGTTGGCTTTTGTCAAAGACTTTTCCGGCATGTATTGATATGATCATAAGATTTTTCTTCTTAGGCCTGGTGATATGACGGATGACATTAATTGGTGTTCCAATGTTGAATCAACCAAAGGCTCTAGAGCTTCAAAAATAAATCTATTTTGTGCTTCTGTAGATTAAAGAGCAGATTTAATCAATAAAATGGAAAGATTACATTTAAGAACATTGTGGCTATTGCTAATTAGATTGCCTGTAGTCAGAGAGTAACAAAATTTAAAGTCAAAAGAATTTTAAGATAAAACCCCATAAACACATAGATTTTAAGATGAAACAACATAAATACATGTGGCTGAATTTCACCTAGACTTCACACTCCAATTTTGTTAATTATTTACACTTGAAACTTAAAATCTAAGTGATTTAATTAACATAAAATTATTTCCTAAAGAAAACCCAAAGATTGGTTTCATTCACACATTTCGTTTTATGTTTAAAGTGCTTTCTTTTTGTACTTTTTACATGCAGAAATATACACTGCATTTTCAACCTAGTACATGCTTTTTCCCTACCTGCTCTTCATTGATAAGAAATTTACTGTAAACTATCTCTTTCCTTGAAACAAAATATTCTGTTTAAATTTAGGAATCAACCTAAGGAAAGATTTGATTGGAATTATAATAATCTGTTTCAAATTTCGATAGAAAAGGATTGAACAAATGATGTTTCCAACCAAAGAGTATTCTTTGTATTTCATGTTTTTCCATATCTTCTTTCCCTCAAAATTTCTGATCACATTTATTCAAAAACTTTTTCTTAAATTCCTACAGAATGCAATGCCCTTGTCAATAATTCATTTTCTAGTGGACTCTTCTCAGGCAGCCCTTGAGAGTGACTGCTGTAGTCAAAGCTGATGGAGGCACCGAGTTGTGTAATCCTTTCATTCATGTAATTTCATATCTACGCTGTACTTCTTTTTTTTTTTGCTATTATTGAAAACTGTTCCACTTCCCAAATCTCTTATTCAAGAAACATAATCACAATTCCTTCTATCCATCCTGTCCATTCATCTATATCCTTCAGACTCCTCGTTCGCACTCATCGCAGCCTAGTCAGCTGAGATCCAAGACCGCTGATTTAAGATCTTCACAACGGCCTTCCCCACCCTTTTGTCTTTCTTCTGAATTCATAGCACAGTTTTAACCATGGATGAGAACAACTGTCCAGTTTTGCCTTGAGTGTAACTAGGGGTCTACATTTCAGCAGAATTTTTATTTTTATTTGGGCATTTTCAATTCTGTGCTCCTCTCTAGGGATACCAGTTTTACTGATCTTGAGTAATCTTATCTCTTTCCCATATTCCATCATGGGACTCTTTCTTTCCTTTTTTTTTTTTTTTTTTTAATGAATTCATGGTGAATGCTTCACTCCTTTCTTTCAAACCACAAATTCAGTTTTGAACTGTATGTTATGAGCAGTGACCACCGTGTTACTTAATCCAATGCCTCTTCTTTAGCCCTCATCTTATATGATCTCTTAGAAGCTTGGAACACTTTGACAGCTCCATTGTTCTAGAAACACTTTCCTCCCCTAGCTTCAGCGACATCGTATCCTTCTGCTTTCAGCTACATCTCTCTTGCTATTTCTTACCCTCTGTTGGCTCAGACACCACCTGATCTTTGATGTCAGAGGTCATCAAGAATCAGATCAAGACTCTTATTTTTTTTTCCCTATTCATTTTTATTTAAAAATTCTTCAAATCTACTATGAAGAAAAAAGTGTAGTAATAAGTTAATGGTTCGAGTTGGTTAGCTTTTAATTTATTTCTTCCTCTGGTGCACTTGTGGTTTAAGTGTGTTGAAGAAAAACGATGCACTGAACCAGCAACACCCAAAGCAAACTGTGTTCTAACAGGTGACTCTGATGAGCCCGAGGGGGCAGGGTCTGCAGACTCAGGCTCAGAGTCCAGTTTGGAGACCGTGCCGGCGAAGTTCACTTCTGCCAGCGCTCAGATCTCTGCAAGACGTGCCCCCTGCAGAACTGCACTGAAGGACTCAGCCCACGCCATCGCAAAGGCGCAGCTTCCTTGTCGACCTGGGCAGTCCTGCCCAGCAAGAAGGCCGTTTCCCAACTAAGCCAAGATATAATGGAGCTTTGGAAACGAGCTGTGAGTGGAGAAGCAACTTCAAGTCAAATGGAAAATACATCTCTTGGATGGTCTGTGATCAGTTTTTTTTTATAATGAAACTTATAGGAACTTAAAGAAATTAGGTTTCATTAGACAAACTTGCTCTCTACTCAGTCTGAAAGAGTAGGAAAATAGCATTGAAAATATTCTCAGCAACAAAAGCTGGTGTTGGTCCCTGGGTTAGATGCACCACAGTAGACACGGCCAGAGCCCCACCTGACCCCTCACGTTCCACTTCGCCGTGCCCTGGGCCTCACTCCTTGCTGCCTGCACCTATTCCCTAGAGGCAGAAATGCCAACCCACTCCACTATTCTTGCATGGAAAATTCCATGCACAGAAGAGCCCGGGGGGGTGGGGGGGCGACTTTCCCAGGGGTTGCAAAGAGTTGGACTGAGCACTCAGTACATCTCTGCCTGAAGGGCTCATCCCGAGGCTGGAGCCTACATACAACGAGCCAGAGGTCCTGGGGAATCGATACTCTTGGGAGCAGCCCTCAGTCTGTGATTGCTGATTTCGATTGTGTCCCAGTGGGGATAAATGAAGGTCAGTTTGCTCACAGAGGTGGCTGGCTCCTCCACATCCCTGTAGGTGTTTCCTCCACTTCCCAAATAAATCCATATACTGTTCTCAGAGTCTATTTCTGGACAGATACAAATTATATGATCTATAAAGTTGTTTGCATGGCTTTAAAAATATTTATGCTCATTTAGTACAATCATGCATCTTCTCACATCTTTAGATAATTCTTTAAATCTGTAAAAATTATAAATTAAATATCTTTATTAGAGTCCTCTTAGGCACCCTAAATAAATTCTGTCCTGTAAATAATTGATATGCTTTTTACTTTGATTTCCTTGGAAGGAAAAGCAACATAAACTAAACTATACTTTTCTATGGATAAACAACCAAAACCAAATTTGTCTTCTACTATAATTTAATATTACAGAAGAACATAGAGATTACAATATTGAGCAATGTCATTTAAATAAGGCAAATATAGTATAAAACAGCATAAAGAGCAGTGGAAAAAACAATAGAAAAGCATAGAGAACTCACTGCTTACCCACATTAAGGAACATATTAAATATCTTCTTTGTTTTACATTTAAAATCAGTCACTGTATTAATGGGCATCTGAGTTTAGGTGAGGAAATGTCCATACCATATTGAGATGACTTGTATAAATTGCTACTCAAATGTCACATTCTGATTTTAATCTAGAAAAGAGGTTGGCAAACTCTGGCCCCTGGGCCAAATTCTTTGTTTTTGTCAATAAAGTTTTATTGGAACACAGCTATGCCCATTTGTTTACATGTTGTCTCTGATGTTTTCACATTACGGTAGGAGGGTGGAGTATTGTGACAGAGACCATATGGTCCTCAAAGTCTAACAGATTACTTTAGTAGTTTTATATGAAAAACTTGCAAACTAATAGTAGAAACATCTATGCATCCAAACCTGCTTATCATTCTTTCATTCTTTATCTTCTTTTTTGTATATAAAGAACAAGCCCACTTTTGTATTCAATATGTACAAATTTTGTATCTTAATACAATGGGTAAAATAACCCTTGGAAGCCAACTAAACTTGCATTGACAATGATTTACTAGGCAGCTGGACTCTTCATTTATTTACGGAGACTTACCGCTGGGCCTCCCCGGTGGCTCATGGGTAAATAATCCGCCTTCAATGCAGGAGTCACAGGAGACGCAGATTGGATCCCTGGGTGGGGAAGATCCCCTGGAGGAGGGCAAGGCAACCCACTCCAGCATTCTTGCCTGGAGAATTCCACGGAGCGAGGAGCTTGCCAGGCTACAGTCCATAGCGTCACAAAGAGTCAGACAGGATTGAAGCGACTTAGCACCCAGGCATGCACCTACCACTGGCCTTAACTCTTCAATCATCTAGTACAATATCAGCAAATAAAAAAGTGTTTTGTCTTTGAAACAATGTCTTACCTCAATCAAAACACTTTTGAAATGTTTTATAGTGGTTGAAAATTTAAACAAATAGTTTCTGATAACTGGTCATTTTGAACTATTCGAAATTTAAGTAATAGCCCATATCAAGTCATACTTAATATTTTTATTCACACATTGTTTTGCTTTTTATACAAAATGCCTGGTTTTACACTGATGGAATGCTATTTTCACCCACATAGAATTAAATGTGCTTTTTCAGTTGTAATTATCTGCTAACCTGGTTGTCACAGTTTTCAAACACATCTATCTTGTCAATTTCACAGCCTTTAGAGTAGGAATCAACATTGGTAAAAAACGAATATTTTGGTTTTATTTATTTAAATAGGATACTAAATAACTTTTAACTGATTTAAGGAATTATTATTTTCCCAATCAAGCTCTTATACTAGTTGAACTTTCTTAGTTCCATTATTAAGGAAGTATTTTTTGCTATTATCTGATTTAATTTTATGCATTGCTTAGTCACTTACAGTTCAATTCAGTTCAGTTCAGTCAGTCAGTCGTGTCCGACTCTTTGCCACCCCATGAATCGCAGCATGCCAGGCCTCCCTGTCCATCACCAACTCCCGGAGCTTGCTCAAATTCATGTCCATCGAGTCGGTGATGCCATCCAGCCATCTCATCCTCTGTTGTCCCCTTCTCCTCCTGCCCCCAATCCCTACCAGCATCAGGGTCTTTTCAAACGAGTCAGCTCTTCACATCAGGTGGCCAAAGTATTGGAGTTTCAGCTTCAGCACCAGTCCCTCCAATGAACACCCAGGACCGATCTCCTTTAGGATGGAGTGGTTGGATCTCCTTGCAGTCCAAGGGACTCTCAAGAGTCTTCTCCAACACCACAGTTCAAAAGCATCAATTTTTCGGTGCTCAGCTTTCTTCACAGTCCAACTCTCACATCCATACATGACCACTGAAAAATCATAGCCTTGACTAGACGGAACTTTGTTGGCAAAGTAACGTCTCTGCTTTTTAATATGCTGTCTAGGTTGGTCATAACTTTCCTTCTAAGGAGTAAGTGTCTTTTAATTTCATGGCTGCAATCACCATCTGCAGTGATTTTGGAGCACACAAAAATAAAGTCTGACACTGTTTCCACTGTCTCCCCATCTATTTCCCATGAAGTGATGGGACCAGATGCCATAATCTTAGTTTTCTGAATGTTGAGCTTTAAGCCAGCCTTTTCACTCTCCTCTTTCACTTTCATCAAGAAGCTCTTTAGTTCTTCTTCACTTTCTGCCATAAGGGTGGTGTCATCTGCATATCTGAGGTTATTGATATTCCTCCCTGCAATCTTGATTACAGAGACAAATTAAAAGTTAAAGTCTCAGATTTTATATCTAATACAGGAATACACTTTCTATGGAAGCATGGTTTTGTATTGAGAGTTCTTAATACATCAGCATTTTATAATAAAATATTATTTTAATAATTATTTTTCAAAAATTTTAAATAAAAAAATTTCCTGAATGATAACTTAGCCATCCCTTATTCATCATGACCATTTAACAGACCGTTTTGAAAAATTGCCATGACTTTTTTATAGTTTTAAATATTAAAATATGCTTTAAAGAAATGTTTAGTAAGCTTACTTCATGACCTTTCCAAGGCATGGTTCCCAGGTCCTTGTAAAAGACATTCTTAGATTGTAAAAATGGGAAGAAGTTTTAAAAAGATTTATATCTCAAAGGGCTAGTCAAAGAACTTACAATTATAAATTTTATAAAATGAATGTTTTCAGAGAAGGAAGGTCAGGGTCTGACTGAGCATCAGGAGGAAGTCTATCTAAAGTGTAGTCAGACTGAGGGAAACTTCAGATAGCTTCATCAGGCATAAGGTATAATGGCTGTTGGCCCCTTCCGGATGTGAGAATTCTTTGTGAATACCTTCTCAGTTTGAAGTCTCAGAGCTTTATGATAGGCCAGAATAATTGAGTGACTTGTAGCAAGTTTTCTGCCATCAAACAGTAGAACTTCTACCCTAGAAGATCAAATTTCTCTTTTTGCTATCCCCCTTGCCCACTGTCCCCAAAAAGGGGATTAAAGGTAGAGTCACTGCATTTGGAAACTTGAGGGACTTCCCTGGTGGCCGTGATTAAGACTCCATCCACTACAGCTACATCCCTCGTAGTTCAGTCGGTGAAGAATCTGCCTACAATGCAGGAGACCCAGGTTTGATTCCTGGAAGATCCTGCGGAGAAGGAAATGGCAACCCACCCCCGTATTCTGGCCTGAAGAATTCCGTAGACAGAGGAGCCCAGCGGGCTGCAGCCCATAACTCGCAAGATTTGGACACAACTTAGTGACTAAACCAGCACCACCCCTACAAGGGGCTCAGGTTCCATCCCTGGTTCAAGATCCCGTGTGCTGTGAAGCACAACTCCCCCCCACCCCCAATTTTTTAATATAAATAAAAAGTAAATAAAAATAAAAACTTGATGTTTTGTTAAGCTCTGACTTTGATATTTAAATATTTGAGGGCCCAATAGAAAATTCAAGTGTGATTGCCTTGCCTTTTGCTGACATCTGCTGGCACTTTCATGAAACTATACTTCTTTGCCTTTTAAAAAATTTTTTTTTAAGTCCTGGAAGAAAGACAGCCAGGTGTCCACTCTCAGGCCTGACAGAGTAACTCCAGCAACCTACGTGTCTGTCCAAACAAAACTCGGCATTCTATCGATGAAGACGACAGGGAGGTCTCCTCAGCGCTCCGCCGTGACCTAGATGGAAGAAAATCCCCGCAGAGGGGGTGTGTGTGTACACACGGCTGACTCATTCTGCTGTAGACGCTGACACAGCATTGGAAAGCGACTATCCTCCAATTGCAATTAAAACAAACAAACAAACAAAAAAGATGACAGGATCTATTCTCCTTATACCTCCAAGACCTTGAGGAATTCAAATTCACCTGTGACGACTTCAGTTTGGAGTGAAAAATATTTGAACCAGAGAGCTGAGTTCACTGTCTCAGTTTTAAGTGATTCATCTGAAAAAAAAAGTTCAGAGCCCACGATCTGCTTGGCCAAGCATCCTACCCCTGTGGGGACCCCAGGCCACCCTCTGAGTGAAGCAGGCAGGGAGCATCGCGGGCATAATGCTTTGGCTTTGCAGCTACGAGGGGCCGCGATGACATTCTGAAAGGCCTGGTGATGAGGAGGGGAGGTAGAATATGACAATTCCATGCTAGAGAGGATAGAACGGTGTGAACTGTGTTACACAGTGCAAAGAAAATGTGGCTGGAAAGATTACTCTGAAGTCTCGTTGCTTTTCTCCAAACGCAGGAGTGGGGTGGATACAGTGAGTGAATAACCATATTGTCTGGATCTTTTCCTGTGGTCTAGTTCTGCCCTGGGCCTAGTTACAATCAACCAGACTGAATGACCACGTTGCAATCAACCAGACTGAATGACCACGTTGCAACCAACCAGACTGAATGACCAGGTTGCAACCAACCAGACTGAATGACCAGGTTACAATCAACCAGACTGAATGACCACGTTACAATCAACCAGACTGAATGACCACGTTGCAATCAACCAGACTGAATGACCACGTTACAATCAACCAGACTGAATGACCACGTTGCAACCAACCAGACTGAATGACCACGTTACAATCAACCAGACTGAATGACCAGGTTACAATCAACCAGACTGAATGACCACGTTGCAACCAACCAGACTGAATGACCACGTTGCAACCAACCAGACTGAATGACCACGTTGCAACCAACCAGACTGAATGACCACGTTGCAACCAACCAGACTGAATGACCAGGTTACAACCAACCAGACTGAATGACCACGTTACAATCAACCAGACTGAATGACCACGTTGCAATCAACCAGACTGAATGACCACGTTGCAATCAACCAGACTGAATGACCACGTTGCAATCAACCAGACTGAATGACCACGTTGCAATCAACCAGACTGAATGACCACGTTGCAATCAACCAGACTGAATGACCACGTTGCAATCAACCAGACTGAATGACCACGTTGCAACCAACCAGACTGAATGACCACGTTGCAACCAACCAGACTGAATGACCACGTTGCAACCAACCAGACTGAATGACCATGTTGCAACCAACCAGACTGAATGACCACGTTGCAATCAACCAGACTGAATGACCACGTTGCAATCAACCAGACTGAATGACCACGTTGCAATCAACCAGACTGAATGACCAGGTTGCAATCAACCAGACTGAATGACCACATTGCAATCAACCAGACTGAATGACCACATTGCAATCAACCAGACTGAATGACCATGTTACAATCAACCAGACTGAATGACCACGTTACAATCAACCAGACTGAATGACCACGTTACAATCAACCAGACTGAATGAGCACTTACAATTAACCAGACTGAATGACCACGTTGATATCTGCCTGGAAGGCAGCAAGAGATCACATTCTTATTTTAAAAAATGACTAAAGCAGAAGTACTCTTTCGTATCCTTTTTAAATCTCCTCTCTTTTTTGAATACTTCCATGTGTTTGTTTATTTGGCTGTTCCAGGTCGTAGGTTCTGCACGTGGGATCTAGTTCCACAGCCAGGAATCAAACCGACGCCCCCGGCACTGGGACCGCAGAGTCTGAGCCACTGGACCTCCAGGGAAGTCCCACCAAATCCCCTCTTAGCAGGCCTGTCTGTCAGTAAGTGAAGCAGACGCTCTGGAGGCTGGGAGTGTGGAGAATCACATGGGTGTGTCTGACTGCTCCCGCTCTATGGAATGGGAAAAAGAACGAACACGTCAAAGTGACCTGTGACCTCACAGATCTGGCTAAGGTCTTTTCCGTGCAAACTTGAAGCCCAGCCAGGCCCACCCTGCATTCTTTCAGATGGAACTCTGTAGACATCTACTATTTTCCCACTGGGATGTTTGAATACATGGCCATTTGTCTTAATTAGACGAGGAAGGGCTTGGAAATGATAAACATTAAGAGCCAGTTAGTGCGCCACATTAATGATATTATCATAATAGCTCCTTGGAGAATTAAGGAGCAGGAGTTCAGAACTGTAGTCACCTGCTTGACAAACAGAGGCTGGCTGATAAATTCTGCTACAATTCAAAGCTCACTGAAATTCCTGGGAAATACGAGGGTTAGAGCAGCGCGGGACATTACCATTTGGTGGTTAAAGGCACAGACCTCTTCTCGTGGCTTTATTTTATTAATGAGAACACTGATCCTCGACAGCTCAGTTATAGAGATATTAAAGACTGAAAAGGGATGAAAATTCAAGTATTTCTGAGTTTCAGTTCATATTTTCCAACTACTCCAAAAATGAGTTTCTAATTTGTCTAAATATGAAATATTTTAATCATATAGAAGATGAGTTAACAAATTTCCATTCACCCATCATTCAGATAAACAAACCTTAATATTGTTTTTTCCATTTGCTTAATAGTCAAGAAATGTAATTGGTATCTTCACTGTACACGGTGCAGCAGTGTTCATTGCGGTCATCCGTCAGACGTTATCTCCCTAGAGCTTACTGCGGAAAGTTTAGACATTTTACCACCTTCCCACAATAGTTAACAATGTCCCATGATACATACGAAAATTATTGAGAGTAAATTCTAAGAGCTCCCATCAAAAGTAGAAAAGTTTTCTTTCCTCTTCTCCTTTCTTTTAACTGTATTTACGTGAGATGATGGATGTTAGTAATCATTTCACAGTGTGCATAAATCAAGCCATCAGGCTGTAAACCTTAAAGAAGGATATATGCCAATTTTTTTTCAATAAAACTGGGAAAAAAAGAAATGTCAGTTTCCGTGTTTTGTTGAAATGCTGTTTCAACTGTTTCCTGTGTCAAGAAGGAAGTTATTAGTCCTGAAATCGGTGTGTACCCGGCTCACCCGTATTTTCACTTTTCTGTTACACAGAAGTGAGTTCTCACTTTCAGCTCCAGTCACCCAGGGAGGCACTGACCTGCTCCTCTGCCCTCACTGGTGTCGGAGCTACTTGAGCTTTACAGAAAGTTTTGATATTCGGAGAGGCAAGTTCTTCTTCCTCATACTGATATTTGTGCTTCAGATGACTTAGGTGTTCATGGTTCTTTGTTCCATTATCGGAAGTTTGGGATCAGGCTATGAAGTTTTGAAAAATAAACACAAAACATCTGTTGAGAATTTGATTGAAACGTTTTTGAATGTAAAGATTACTTAAGAGAGCCTTTCGTTTAAAGACACTGATGAGTCTTCTTTTAGGTGAGCAAACACTGCTGAAGACGATTTGATGGTATTTTATTTAAAATATACAACTCAGTGGTCACAAGAGTGTTTGGTATAAAATGTAGTTTTATTATACTATTTTATTTTGGTCTTACTAAGACAGTTAGAATACATGTATATTTGGGAGTTAGGGGTCTCTTTCTTTTCTTATTCTGTGATGAAATTATACTGTCTGTTTCTTCAGGGTGTAAAAAACCCACCTACAAAAATACCAAGACCCGAATTACGTCTCCACTATAGGGCAGCAAAGTTACTGTGTCAACTGATTTAATGTTTTCACTTTCTTCTATTTTTATACTTCTTCTTGAGAGTATTATGGTAATATGTTCTTCAAAATTATTAACATTAGTTTTGCTTTGAATTTTATTATGATTTTTTAAATCTCTATAGAATCTGTATTTGAGGCCTTGTTTCATCTTAAGTGTTAACATGTACTTCTATCCATTTATTGATCACTTTGCCAGAGGTTTGTTTTCTTTATTTAGAATATGAGCAGAATACATCATTTGGCGAGATAATTTCTTCTTTTAATACTAAACTTATATCAGCAGTATAGAAGTCAAGGATTTTTGGAGGTAAAAGTTTTCATAATACTTATATGAAAAGTATATAATACTTATTTCATAATACTTATTTCTTTTATCAAAACCTCATATTAAAGCTTTGACCTTTAGACACAGGCTGATGACATACATTTCAGACTTCTCCATTTTAGATATATTCTTTATACCTTGAAAATAAAAGGATATTTTCCAAAATGCTCTTCTAACTATATTTAGCTGAAATTAAAAATTGGATTCACTCTTTTTTGGTTGCATGTTTCGTCTAGAGGAAAAAAAAATCCTGAGGCAACTTTACTTGTTGAATAAATTATAGAGAGAAGAGGAGTTGTTGCCACTTTCTTATTTGTTTTCCCCTGTAGCCCACCAGGCTCCTCCGTCCATGGGATTCTCCAGGCAAGAACACTGGAGTGGGTAGCTACTCCCTTCTGCAGGGGATCTTCCTGACCCAGGGATCAAACCCAGTCTCCTGAATTACAGGCGGATTCTTTATAGTCTGAGCCCCCAGGGAAGCCAAACATCTATTCAAACAGCAGAGATCTTTCTGTGAATACATTAAATGCTCAGGTAATGAGCTCTTTGCGTCAACTGGATACTTTCAGTTCAGTTCAGTCGCTCAGTCGTGTCCAACTCTGTGACCCCATGGACTGCAGCACACGAGGCCTCCCTGTCCATCACCAACTCCCGTAGTTCACTCAAACTCATATCCATTGAGTCGGTGACGCCATCCAGCCATCTCATCCTCTGTCGTTCCTTCTCCTCCCACCTTCAATCTTTCCCAGCATCAGGGTCTTTTCCAATGAGTCAGTTCTTCACATCAGGTGGCCAAAGTGTTGGAGTTTCAGCTTCAACATCAGTCCTTCCAATGAACATTCAAGTCTGATTTCCTTTGGGATGGACTGGTTGGATCTCCTTGCTGTCCAAGGGACTCTCAAGAGTCTTCTCCAACACCAAAATTCAAAAGTACCAATTCTTTGGCACTCAGCTTTCTTTACAGACCAACTCTCTCATCCATACATGACTATTGCAAAAACCATAGCCTTGACTAGATGGACCTTTGTTGACAAAGTAATGTCTCTGCTTTTTAATATGCTCTCTAGGTTGGTCATAACTTTTCTTCCAAGGAGTGTTTTTTAATTTCATGGCTGCAGTGATTTTGGAGCCCAAAAATAAAGTCTCTCACTGTTTCCACTGTTTCTCCATCTATTTGCCGTAAAGTGATGGGACTGGATGCCATGATCTTTGTTTTCTGAATATTGAGCTTTAAGCCAACACTCCACTCTCCTCTTTCACTTTCATCAAGAGGCTCGTTAGTTCTTCTTCACTTTCTGCCATAAGAGTGATGTCGTCTGCATATTGAGGTAACTGATATTTCTCCCAGCAATCTTGATTCCAGCTTGTGCTTCATCCAGTCCAGCGTTTCTCATGATATTTCATTAAATGTTGTGGTAGAGCAAAACATGTGTACAATAAATGTGCACATTCATTCCCTCAAAAACGAGCCAGTTTTCCGATGGCTGTACAGAGAATAGAACTGAGTGATCTCAGACTTCTCTGCTTAACTTTATTGGCTGATAAGCCAGAGACTCAACTATAACTGTTGATTAGAATCACTGGATGCTTTAAAAACTATTCTGATCACAATCCCAGAAGTTCTCATTTAATTTGTCTGGGTGGCTCCTTGCATTGTATCAAAAAAAAAAAAAGCTCCCCCAGAGAAAACTGAGTTGAATGAAGAGAAAGGGTCATGACCCAGAGTTTAAAAACTACCAAAGGCAAAATAAGGTTCAAACACCTGAAGCACTGAATTCCAGCCAAGTAATCTCTCTCTAACAGAACACTGTAGGAAACTGGGTTTTACTAAAAAGTGAGAAAGAATGCCACCAAGTCTTTGTCAATATAATGTGTGAAGAGTAATCAAATAATGTCACTACATTTTAAAAATTCTGGCTTTGCCTCCTCATGATACACCCATGTATGGCCTTGGAATTCAACACACTAAAGTCTTGCTTAGGGCCATCTATAATAATGAATGAATTCACTTTTGTTTTATATAATTGCTCCTGATTTTATGCCATATTTATTCGTGTGTGGTTTATGTGGAATCTGCTCTTTGCATTAAATTATTCTGTGCCATTTTCCCCTGTACCATTTCTCTACAGAACAGGGAATAAGAAATGACACATGTTATACCATAGAGAAAAACAGTCCTAAATTTCACTATACTATAGTTATATAAACCTTGAAGCATTACCTTTGTACAGTTAAGTGCATGACACAGCAATGTACTAGGCATCACTGCATACCTATCATTTATGAAGGACACCGTCATCCTTGGCCCAGAAGAGGTTACTGCCAGTGAGAGAGCCAGTTTGCGAAGCATATCAATGCCATGTCATGTATTCAGTATTATCCATGTCAGTAAACATATGTTAATTGCATTCTTACTGTTGTTCGGTCAATAAGTCATGTCTGACTCTTTGCCACCCCATGGACTGCAGCATGCCAGGCTTCCCTATCCTTCATTATCCCCCAGAGTTTGCTCAAACTCACTGAGCATGACTCACTGAGTCATGCAACCATCCAACCATCTCATCCTCTGTTACCCCTTTCTCTTGCCTTCAACATTCCCCAGCATCAGGGTATTTTCCAATGAGTTGGCTCTTCACATGAGGTGGCCAAAGTATTGAGCTTCTAATATTCAGGGTTGATTTCCTTTAAGATTGACTAGTTTGATCTTCTTGCTGTCTAAGAGACTCTCCAGAGTCTTCTCCAGCACCACAATTTGAAAGCATCAATTCTTCAGCACTCAGCCTTCTTTATGCGTCCAACCCTCACATCCATACAAGACAACTGGAGGAGCCATTGCTTTGACTCTGTGTACCTTTGCTGGCAAATAGATGTCTCTGATTTTTAATATGCTGTCTAGGTTTATCATAGCTTTTCTTCCAATTATATTCTTGACACTCACATAATTGGTCCTGGTTACAAAATGGTAGTCCTATAGGTCATCCTCATCTTTGTATAATTGTCTAATTGAATATAAAAAGTATCTATTGTTGAAAGAAACATTATTTTAGAAAAAAAATCTTATAAACAAAGATATATATGTAAAGACAGAATTAAGATTCATAGCTTGGTTGATTATCTCCCCAGGCCAGCTGAGGAAGAACTTTCTCTTCTGCTGCAGATGAACAAGCATCCAAAAAGCCATCAAGCTGGTAATAATTGTATACTGAGCACAGGAGTAGGGTCATCAATGGAGAATATTGTGGAAATGTATGCAGTCCAGAGAAGGGGAAGGCAATGGCACCCCACTCCAGTACTCTTGCCTGGAAAATTCCATGGATGGAGGAGCCTGGTAGGCTACAGTCCATGGGGTCGAAAAGAGTCAGACACGACTGAGCAACTTCATTTTCTTTCTTTCTATAGGTCCTTTTGGAGAAGGAAATGGCAACCTACTCCAGTGTTCTTGCCTGGAGAATCCCAAGGATGGAGGGACTTGGTGGGCTGCAGTCTATGGGGTTGCAAAGAGTCGGACACGACTAAGCAACTAACACACACACACACACAGTCCAGAAAAGCAGTAGTTTATGAGGATCACCAGATCAAGAGGAAACAATTTGCCAAGGTTCGACATCATAAAAATTGATGGCATGGTTCAGAAGACAGTCTGCACAAAAAGAATTCATTCTGAGTTTGGAGCGATGTGTTGCACTGTCATTTTTGATTAACCACATCATCCTACCAAACATGTAATTGAGTTTCTAAAGAGCCATAGTTAATAGTTTCTCTATTTCTGCATCTCTGTTGTCATGGCAACAAATGTAGAAAAGCCACTGAGTGATCAGTCACCTGAAATGAAGGATAGAAAGTCGGATATGAGTTTCTCTATTTTCCTCTGCTTGAGAAGAAGCAGTCAGAAGCCCATTAAATGGGGTCCTATTAAATACTGGTCTTTCCCTAATTTTTGTGACTCACTCTTATTTTAAGACTTCAGATAATCTGTCAAAGTAGATGTGCAGATTTTCTGCCAAAGTGGAAGTTTTCCACGTGGTTCTAGTTGCAAAATATACTCTTTTAATTATATTTGTAAAATCTTTCCCTCCTTTATTTACAAAATATTCGACTCAATTATTTGTCTCCATGTATCTTATCATTAGTGATTCTACTTTTAAAAAAATATCTATTAATAGATTTGAAAATTGGGAGTTTTTTTTTTTTTTTTTAGTAATAGAAGCAATTATAGGCATCTTTACCCCAAACCCAATGGCAGTGGAATCTAAAATAGATATTACTTTTTGGATGAATGGATGAATCCATCATGAACTTTTGGATTCCAACATTTTATTTTGCATCCAGGAAATTCTGCCTATAGAATGGAGTGAAAGTAGTCTATCCATGTTATAAGCTATAATTAAAACATCTGGTAAATAATTAATATATCTGGTAAAATGACTATAACAAGCATGGCAAATCCCCAATTTTAGCAGTATAGTGACAGGGTAATATTTATGAAATATTTACTAGCGCTCAATATTTTGTGACTACTGTTTGTCTCAGATTGACCCTCTAATCATTGAATCAAATCATTGTATTACTTTAGAAGTGCAACCGAGAACAAAGTAGGCATTACATTGCTTTAATTTTCCAGGTTGTTATTTTTTATTTAAAAAATTACAAACAGTAAGATTTACTTTTTACTATATACAGTTCTCTGGGTTTTGACAAAGGCATAGAGTATCACATCCACCACTACTGTCTCTACACAAAAATAGTTTGATCATCTCTTTTGGAGACCATCTCCTCCCACTTGCAACTTTTGAGAATCACTCATCTGATCTCTGTCTCCAATAATTTTGCCTTTTCCTACAATTCATGCATAACTTCTTTCGTTTAACAAAATGCATTGGAGAGTCATCTATGTTGTTACAGAAACCAATAGCTTGTCTTTCTTACCGAGAGTATACAATGCGATATATACCACAGTAGATTTTTCCATTCACAGGTTGAAGGACGTTTGGGTTGTTTCTTGTTTTTTTGGTGATAAGAAATAGAATTGCTATAAATAAACATTTGCCTGTAAGATTTATACAAACAAGTTTTTATTCTTTTTAGACAAACAACTGAGAGTGGAATTTACTGAGTTTTATAGGAAGTCTATGCCTAAGAAAAGGTCAAACTGTTTTCTTATAGAACTGCACTATTTTGCATTCCCATCAGCAATGCAGGAGACTTAGAGCTGATCTGCATTCTGGTAAGCAATTGGTATTGCCAACTTTTTTTGTTCATTCTGGTAAGTCTGAAGTGATATTCCATTGTGGTTTTGACGGGGCTTTTACTAACGAATAATTATGTTGAACATATTTTCATGTGCTTATTTGCCATCTTTGATGAAGTATCTGTTCAGATCTTTTGCCCGTTCTTTAATATCAGGTCCCTTCTTTTTCTTATTGCTGGATTCTGAGGGCTCTTATATAATCTGAAAACAAGTGCTTCGTCGGAAACATGATTTTTCTCCCACTTTATGTTTGTATTCTCTTCTTCACTGTGTTTTCACAGACTCAAGGTTTTTAATGCTTCCAATTTTTCTTTTATGAATTTCACTGAAAACTTTTTAACTAACCCAATACATTGTTTCTTCTATATTTTACATATATATATAAAGTTGTAAGCTATGGGGTCGGGATCGTGGGCATGTGTGAGGCATCACTAACTGTTTGGTTTTGTCATGTAGTTGCCAAGTCATGACCGACTCTTTTCGACCTCATGGACTAAGCACTCCAGGCTTCCCTGTCCCTCACCATCTCCCGGAGTTTGCCCAACTTTATGTCCACTGAACCACTTACTTAAAAGATGATCATCTCTCAATCAACTTATCCTTGAATCTTTGTCAAAACTGATTTACTATATTTATGTGGGTTTACTTTTATATTCTGTTCCAATAATCCACATGTCTGGCTTTTAACCAATAGCACACTGTCCTAATTACTGTAGCTTTATACTAGGTCTTGTAATTGGGTTGCATGAAATCAGTCAAAATGCTTTTGATTGACAATAATTATGCCCTCAGAAACCTGGGAGACTCAGGGCAAAAAACTTACAGCATTGACCCAAAAGTCTGCAATAAAGTGTGTTTCTGTTCTTAGAAAACAAAAACAACTTAAATTTCAGTGATTTTCATAAGTTCTAAGTGTCACAAGTAAATAGTACCATTTGGCCAGGTCCCACAAAACTACTTGCACATGATTTCATTAGGCGTGTGCATTATTGTGAGGACTTGTGAATGTATAAGTCAATCAACAAATAACCCAGCTCTTCATGGTCCCTGACGTATACCAGGTCCTAGACTGACCCTTGCCTCATAGTGCTCAGTGAGGAAACTCTGGTCTTGGAGTTATGGGGTGAAATGTAAGAATAAAATGTAAAGCATTTAAAAAGAAAAAAACCCACAGAAATGTTCTTTGCTTTAGAAGTCAAGGAAAGAGTAAATAGAGTAAATAGAGACTAAACAATAAAGCTATAAAACAACTCTATACAGATGGCATTCACACATATTTGACATCTTACTTCCTGGAGGCATTTAATTTTTCAATACAAAGTTATGGTAACAAAACAACTGGAGTATTAGTGGATTGTGTGTGTGTGTGTGTGTGAGCTGGTCAGTTGTGTCCGACTCTTTGCAACCCCACAGACCGTAGCCTGCCAGGCTCCTCTATTCATGAAATTCTCTAGGTAAGATACTAGAGTAGGTAGCCATTCCTGTCTCCAGGGATGGAACCCAGGTCTCCTGAACTGCAGGCAGATTCTTTACCATATGAGCCACAGGGACATCCTGGGAAAAGTAAATAGAAACCAAATTTAATAAAGGAATAAAACAACTCTGTATAGTTGGCTTTCTCACATTTTTGTCAACTTACTTCCAGGAGACACTTAAATTTTCAATGCGAAGTCATTGTAACAAAAATCAAGCACAGTTGAATGATCATGATAAATAATCTGTTCAAAGGAAATTTTAATTTATGACACAGTTACTGAATGCATTTGCTGTAATTATGCAAAGATCAATCCATAGCATTTGAGAGGGGCTGAGTAATGCTGACTTTCAAAGTTATCCATAAATCACTGAAATAAAGGACATGTGCTAAAGTTAAATTGTTTGAACAAAGTTGTACTTTTAATTATGCAAGTTATTCCCTCAGCTCTGTGATCTGGGCAAAGGGAATTAACGTAAAGCATGAATTATGCCAGGCTTCCCCGGTGGCGCTAGTGGTGAAGAACCCGCCTGCCAATGCAAGAGACGTAAGAGACGCTGGTTCGATCCCCGGGTTGGGAAGATCCCCTGGAGGAGGAAATAGCAACCCACTCCAGTACTCTTGCCTCGAGAATCCCATGGACAGAGGAGCCTGGTGGGCTACAGTCCATAGAGTCGCAATGAGTCAGACTCAATTGAAGCAACTTAGCATGCACAAATAAATGATGTCAAAGCTCTGGAGTGGGTTGCCCTGCCCTAGAGGATCTTCCCAACCCAGGGATCGAATCCACTTCTCTAAGTCTCCTGCATTGACAGGCAGGAGACTTTACCACTAGTGCCACCTGGGAAGTCCTTTAAGCCCTTGAATAAATCAAAGATAATTTGGATAGGTATGGTTTCACTTCTATTTCTATTTATGTTTAAGTGATTTGACAAATGGAAATATAGGAGCTGAGACAGAAATACTGTGTTTACTACCTGTGGAAAGCTAAATTTGCCATAAAATGTTCCCAAGGGACCTCAATGGTAAAATACTGTCAAGATTGCAGAGTTGCTGAGAGAAAATTTGAAATTGTGGGTCAGTTCCAAATGTATGAGATATCTCTGCAGCCAAGATTATTTGGTCTGCCTGGGAATACAGAACCAACCTCAACAAACATAACATTCATTGTTTTGATCCACATGGGTTACTGGCTGTCTCAAAAATTTCCAGCTCTCATAAATGTCTCTATAATTCACACGAGTAACCTTTATTCTTGCTGTATTTCAGCCTTTAAGACACCTAGATCATGCATGTGCTAAATACAGGAGACAGCCAGGAAAACTCACATGGGTCAGGGACAACTCACGGATAAAATTTGTATAAAACTTCTTTTCCTGATACAGTTATGCCTCTTCTTTCTAGATTAATATTATATTTTCTGATAAAGTCTGGTCATTTTATAAGGAAGGTGATGTTCTTTGCACTTAGGAAGTAAAACTATAAAACCTGAGTATAATTGAAAAGTGTTTTATTTTTTTGGCTTTCAGGGACCTTCGCTTCATAAAGTACTGCTAGAATTTAAAGTACTGCTAGAATTTATGGACCACAGCCAATTTAATTTTTTATTTATTTATTTTAATTGAAGGATGATTGCTTTACAATATTGGGTTGGTCTCTGTCGCGTATCAGCATGAATCCGCCGTAGGTTTGCACATGTTCCGTCCCTCGTGAACCTGCCTCCCACCTCCACCCCATCCCACCCCCCGGGGTTGACACAGAGCCCCGGGCCGAGCTCCCCAAGCCATACAGCGGATTCCCCGACCATCCATGTTACATACAGTGCATATGTTTCCTTGCTACTCTCTCCATCCATCTGACCCTCTC
This sequence comes from Odocoileus virginianus, assembly GCF_023699985.2. Classification (NCBI taxonomy): domain Eukaryota; kingdom Metazoa; phylum Chordata; class Mammalia; order Artiodactyla; family Cervidae; genus Odocoileus; species Odocoileus virginianus. The sequence goes on from NC_069695.1 coordinate 1,201,667, forward strand.
TTCCCCCCTACTCCCTGTGTCTATGAAATCTGTTCTTTATGTTTGTCTCTCCATTGCTGCCCTGCAAATTGGTTCATCCGTACCATCTTTTAGATTCCATTTACATATGTTAATATAGGATATTTGTTTATCTCTTTCTGACTGACTTCACTCTGTATAATAAGGCTCTAGGTTCTTCTGCCTCATTAGCACTGACTTAAATGTGTTCCTTTTTAATGACTGAGTAATATTCTGTTGTTTATAATTAAAAACATGGTAAGGTATGCCTCTGGGCTTCCCAGGTGGTGCCAGTGATAAAGAATCCACCTGTCAATGCAGGAGATACACGAGATGTAGGTTCTATCCCTGGGCTGGGAAGATCCCTTGGAGTAGGTAATGGCAACTCACTCTAGTATTCTTGCCTGGAAAATTCCATGGACAGAGAAACCTGGTGGGCAATAGCCCATTGGGTCACAAAGAGCTGGACATGACTAAGCGGTTGAGTGACTGAGTACACACACACACACACACAGATACACATCTAGATGGACCAGAGCTACTTTTTAAAAGAAAATTTTAAGTTATTCTTAATAGGATAGTTCAGAACACTGAGTGGAAGTTGCTAGATGGCAAGACTGTTTAAATATCCAATGAACTACAGAATTTAAGTCACAACAGTGCTCCTCATAAATGGTTCATTAGTTTGAGACTATACAGGTATGGTTTAATGGGCTGTCTATCATTCCTATGTGGAGTTTAAATAACATATTAGCATAGCCACTATCACTGCTTTATCAAGGAAGTGTCTTTTTGTGAAGTTAGTTTTTTTCTACATGAAAAGACATTCCATGTGAGAGTGAAGGTCAGAAAGATTTAATGTATATCTATTCTTGTATTTGTGAAAGGAAAACTAAAATGGGGACCTAGAGATAAGACACTTCACATGAGATTGGGAAAATCAATTCTGATATTTCTGTAAAAATATTTATTAAATTTGTATCCACATGATGCTGGGGATTTGGATTAGGAAAACAGCAGATATGTTTAGATGGACATTAAATATCACTGTTGTTGATCTTCAGAGACATTAAAAATGGCACTGCAGAAGCAACTAATTGAATCACTGCATATAAGATTGGTAGAAGCCACAATTCCTTCTTAATTGAATCACTGCATATAAGATTGGTAGAAGCCACAATTCCTTCTAAATAAAAAAGCAAGGATCAAAAAACCAATCCTGTCAGCCCTGTCATTCTCTTCTCTAACTCTCTGCTCCAAAATACAGAACATTTCTTCATCTGATTTATTGAAATAGAGAAACATCATATATGTACTACTTTATTTTTTTACAGAGACAGAATACTACCATATGATACTGAAAATGATTTGAACTTGGCAAGTCTTTATGCAATGAAATCAATCATGTAAATATATATTAACTTACCAAATTTCACAATGAAATTTCTTTCTTTATAAGAGGAGGGATTTCTGTCTTTTTAATTTACCGATGTATTTTAATGCACCAAGAAATGTCCCTGATAGTTGTGGTGGTTATTCAGTTGCTCAGTCATGTCCGACTCTTTGTGACCCTGTGGACTGCAGCACTATAGGCTTCCTGTCCTTCACCATCTCCTGGAGCTTGCTCAAACTGATGTCCATCTAGTTGATGATGCCATCCAACCATCTCATCCTCTGTCATCCCCTTCTCCTCCTGCCTTCAATCTTTCCCAGCATCAGAGTCTTTTCTAATGAGTCAGCGCTTTGCATCAGGTGGCCAAAGTATTGGAGCTTCAGTTTCAGCATCAGTCCTTTTAATGAATATTCAGGACTGATCTCCTTTAGGATGGACTGGTTGGATCTCCTTGCAGTCCAAGGGACTCTCAAGAGTCTTCAACACCACAATTCAAAAGCATCAATTCTTTGGTGCTCAGCTTTCTTTATAGTCCAACTCTCACACCCGTACATGACTACCGGAAAAACCATAGCTTTGACTAGATGGACCTTTGTCAGCAAAGTAATATCTGCTTTTTAATACACCATCTAGGTTTGTCATAGCTTTTCGTCCAAGGAGCAAGAGCCTTTTATTTTCATGGCTGCAGTCACCATCTGCAGTGATTTTGAAGCCCAAGACACTTGTGACTTTCCATAAATTTTACTGAATTAGTGAAAACAACAAATACATAAACAAACTTGAATCTCTATATCTATCTCCAATGAACTCATTCCCCTGTCATCATCTTACATAACATAGGATAGAAAAGAATCAAGCATTCTAAAGAGAGGATACCATTTATAATATCCCTTTATTATTATCTTCAGTAATAGACTTTTCAAGTTGGTTTTTACATTCAGTATTCAAGTTTATACTGCCATATCATAAATCTTTCCCAAGTCTTTGAATTTCATCAATAAGATAGTCAACATCTGTTTGTCTTGTGGCAGGATTAGAAAAGACCATTCGGAAAAAATTTACTTTGTCCCCACAGGGCTGGTAGCTGAGCATGACTGTACCTTCCACTATCATCTGTGCTTTAATCTTTGGAGCAATCTGTGTATAAATGCAAATATCATTAAAAAGAAAGTTTAAAAATAAATACTGTTCTACCTCCTAGATGCCTACATGACTATCATTAGCTTGAGGTAAATTGCAGGCAATTTAAAACTGTCAGGGATAATTTTTAAGAAGCAGCTTACTACAGAAAAAAAGCAGCCTGTTCTAAACACATATTAATGCTCTTGCTAGTCCATGATTCACAATTACCAAACTCGTAAAATAATGCAAGTGTACTAGAATACATTAAAGAAGGTTGTATGACATTTTGTTTACATTTTTATGTCAATCTAAACAGACATATCCGGGAGAGAGGTAAAATGAACTAGAGAATGGAAAAGTAGGAATACCTTCTGGTATTCTAACTTTCACTCTTTGAGTTATTACCATACAACTTGAGTTTTTCAACAAGGTCACTGTTTTGCAGCGAAACATGGTTTCCTTGTAAATTCTACAGAGGAAAATTCTACCTTTAATGTCTCACACATTAAAAGCTCCTAAAACAATACTGGGCAGGCGATGTCAGATCATATGACACTCTTAGGTCATTATGGATACTATAGGACAGAGTGGTACTGAGACTTGGGGAAAGCAGAGGGCATTCACACGTTATTTAAAATGCAGTATGAAAAGTATAACTCCCGTATCACGCGCACACACAAACTTACCTTTCGCAGTTCTTGATCTCTTTCAAAACTTTTCGGGATATGTTTAAGTCTTGGTGGGAAATACCAGAAGCAGACATTGGTGAACTCAGGCTAAATCAAAAATCAACACTTTAAAAGTATTCTTAAAGTTTTATCTACTTCTTTAGTAATTTTATGAGTATTCTTAAAGCCCTACCTAATTTCTTAATTATCCCAGAGGTATTTTAATTACCCATGCCATCAGGCTGCCAAGGGGTTGACTGGCCCTTGAAGAGGAAGATGGATATAATACTAGCACACTCTCAATTTTACCATTAATACCTATAACTTAGTACCTTATTAATAATTAACCAAGCATTATCAGGTAACTTAAAGATCACTTTTCTTATGTTACCTACTCTCCAGAAACCCAACTTCATAGCCTAACTTACAAGAAAAATGCTAGGAAAAATTAAATTTCTCTTGATTAAGTGCCATCAAAATCAGAAAAGCAATTATAACCAAATAGTTTTATCTTAGTTTTTTTTAAATTGAGTGCCTGGTGGGATATAATTCATGGGATCATTAAGAGTCAGACACAATTAAGCATGCACAAAGGCAAGGCAACTATTAAATTAATCTATTCGGCCCTAAGCCTTTAAAAAAGAGAACTTAATGGAAAAGTTTTTAAGATCTAAATGTTTTGCAGCACTTAGATAAAATAAAATGTGTATGATAATTATTGCATGTAACTTTTGAATTATCTCAAAGTGTTAGACAGGTAATAGATTCAAGAAAAAATACTCAGCAAAGAAAGAATAGATCCATTAAAATATCACCAAAAAAAACCCACTAATAGATTCCTTACCTCTGCATCAAATACAAGCTTAAAGTTATCTTTTTTCTTTAAAACTTTATGGAAGTATTTTGCAAGTTCCATATATCTGTCAATCTGTACCTCAAAGCCATAGGTTCCCTGTAGTTTTAAAAAAAAAATCAAAAGCTTTATTCAAGTAAGTACCTTTAAATTAAACTAAAGAAGCTCTTGAAATATATGAAATTTATTTAAATGTGATTATTATCTTATTAACAGTAGGTATCATCTGTTCTCACTGCATTCTTATTTCTATCTTCTCAATCCGCTTTTACTCCCCACTGTCTGTGGAGCTTGAGGCAAGTTACGTAGCCTTGTTAAGCTTCTGTTGCCTAGATCTACAAACGTTTGATAAATATTTTGACATGAGTTTTAAAAATAATTTTACTTATTTATTTGTTTGTTTTTGGCTGGGCTGTTCTCCCTTGCAGGGAGGGCTTTTTCTTTAGCTGTGGTGACTCAGGGCTACTCTCTAGTTGTGGGGTGCAGACTGCTCTTGTCGCAGAGCATATGCTCCAGGGTGTGTGTGTGCTCCAGGGTGTGTGTGCTCCAGGGTGGGTGTGCTCTAGGATCTGTGTGCTCTAGGATGCATGGCTCTGGGTGCGTGGTCTCTAGGGCGCGTGGGCTTTAGTAGCCGTGACCCCCGCATTCCAGAGCTCAGGCCCAGCAGTTGCGGCTCACGGGCTCAGCTGCTCCACAGCATGTGGGATCTCTCCAGACCAGGGGTGGAACCCGTGTCTCCTGCGTTGGCAGGCGGACCCTTTACCACTCAGCCACCAGGGAAGCCCCTGACATCTAACTTTTCATCTATCTAGTATGCAGAGCAAATTTTTTAAAAAATTTTATACCATGCAGTGAGGAACAGGAGAAATATGAAAAATAAAGCCCTTGGCATATTGGCTGGCATAGGATATCTTAAAACTAACAATTGTTGACCTTTAGCTATATCCCAGGTATGTAGTTCCGTGCTTCGTACTCTTGGTCTAATTTACTTTTGGGAGAACACTATAAAGTGGGTGATGAAGGCACCGAAAAATCGACCCGTCTCTGTCTCCACTCACCTTCTTTCCCTTGGTGATGTCCGCTTATCTCATGGCTCTAAGCAATATGGAAAGGCGATGACTCTCCCACTTATATTTCCTCCTGAGACCTCATCTCTGAACCTCAGATTCATATGTTTGATTCCCTATTAATATAACTAACATCTCAAAATGACATGCCCAGAACCGAACTCCTGACCTTTCTCCACAACTTGTACTTCCCAGTGTTTCCAATCTCCATTCTATCCTTTAGTTGCTAAGGTCCAAATCATCAGCATCTTATCCTTGATTTTCTTTTTTCACACCCACACCCAGTAGAATATTTTGAAAAATTCCATTGGATTTACCCTCAAAAGGTAATTAAATTCTAATATATCTTAACCTATTTGTTGCCACTTTGCTGGCCCAATCACCCCCTTCTGCATTACTGAATTTGCTTTCTAATGATCTCTACTTCTGTCTGTACATTCCAGATATTCTTTGCTGAGGGTACCCATTACTGGTTACTTTAGGGGTATGCAATGTAGAGCCTTTACAACAATATAAGGTGGCACTTCAGCATCTTTTCAATACTTAAGCTTTTGTGATCAGGCAGACTAGTGTCCTTGGGGTCGCAGAGCCAGACGCAACTGAGTGCATACACATACCTGTGTGAAAGACAGTAGGAAGGACGTAGGCAGCCTGGGAAAGCTTTCAGACTGTGAATAAACACGACTCGTGTGTGTGTGTATTAGTCACTCAGTTGTGTCTGACTCTTTGTGACCCCAAGGACACTAGTTGCCATTCCCTTCTCCAGGGGATCTTCCCAACCCAGGGATCGAACCCTAGTCTCTCACATTGCAGGCAAATTCTTTACCATCTAAGCCACCAGGCAAGCCCAAACATGTCTCTAAGTGAAGGGAAAAGATGGGCAATGAAATCTAAGATTTAGGAAGGCCTTTAAGACCTCTTCACATCAACTCAGCTATCAGGAATAGTCTCCTGATACTCTCTCAGGAGCGGTATGCCTTAGACTCCCTGCCACGCAGTCAGTCACTGACGGGAGAAAACCGGGAAGCCCAGCCTTTGGTCAAATGCAACTGTGACTTTAGAAGAAGCAGATGGGGCTCTTGGACAATTAAGCTCCCGATAGCTTTCTCCTGGCCAAACACAGTTATTTTATGAATATGAAACTAGTCCAACTCATGTAGAAAATCCATCCAAAAAAAGAAGCTTGTGCATTACATTTGCTTTTGCACAATAATTAATGTTTGTGGAATCTTATATTTCTATATGATTTTATTACTTAGTTTTATAACCTACCACAGTATTTTATGGAATTAATTTTACTTTAAAGAAATATGAATTTCATTAAAAATGGCTCCTCTTTTCTGTAATCAATGAAGTATTCATTCTGTAATTACAACAAATGAGGAAAAAATATAAAATTTTCACTTTTATCTCTAGACTTTATTATTAATTCCCATCATCTTGTCAAGAGAACTGATGGAGTCTCACACAGCAAATGTTTAAATATTTAGTAGTTATAGATCATGCAACAAACTTGCAAGTCAACTCATCCCTTTCAAGCCTGCCATGGATATTTACCTGAACTTTCATTTTAACATATAAAAATGCTCTTAAATAGGAAAACAATGTCCATTCCACCGTATACTGGGATTTTGTTTCCCTGCTCTCAGGAATGGCCTTGCTTACATAATATCTGCTTATACACCTTTTTTTTTTATAACATAGTTTCCATATGCAAAAGGTGATAAACTTGCTTCTTCATCACTACTCTACATGAGTTTTAGCATTCTCATGGTGCTATGAATTATGTTAAGAAAGATAATATGGATTCGTGGAAAAATAGATTTTTAATCTGAGAGTCAGCTGTGCTCCTTAGATTAAGTTCTCTTCATCCACCAGCAAGTTAATTTCTTTACCTATTTACCAGATATAACCAGCTCAACTGTTGGGACATGTAAGCTAAATAATATAAGTAAAGCTTTATAGCCTAATATATGTTCAACGTATGGTAAACCCATTACTACTGAAGATCTATACTATTGAATAAATATATTTATTATTTCAATGCCTCACTATCAAAAGAATTTAAGGTGAGTTATCAATATATATACATTATTCAAAGTGGATTTTTAAATGCTTATTTCAAACAAGGTGATGGTAAGGTTAGGAAAAAGCAGGTGATAAAAGACAACTTTGTAAGAGAAATGCCGCCAATGTATTATAGATTACTAAAGAAGGATTATGAATTCGCCTCTGGGATTCATGTTACAGAACATATTTTTCTATTTGTGTTTTGTACTAGGAATTATATATCCACAAAATAAAAAATCTAAGCAACTTTTCTGGAGGATAACTACCTGTAATATACACAAGAGCCCCCTTGAGATGCAGAGGATGGGTGATGTGTTGTGGAGGATCAGGGTCCCACTGCATCAAAGAAGCTGTTGGTTCATGTCAAAGCTTTCATCTTCACAGAACCTACTGCCCATCTTCCTATAGAGGACTGGGAAAGAGGTGATAGAAATAGCTTCCTAAAAGCATTTCTATTATTTAAGTTAAAAATTATAAATAAGGTGCAGAAGGAGAGTGCAGAACATGATCTGCTGTTGCAATCTTCAGAGAGACTGTATCTGTTGTCCTTGACTCTGTGTGTGTGTCTGTGTGTGTCTGTCTGTGTGTGTGTGTGTGTCTGTGTGTGTGTGTGTCTGTCTGTGTGTGTGTCTGTGTGTGTGTGTGTCTGTGTGTGTGTGTCTGTGTCTCTGTGTGTCTGTGTGTGTGGTGTGTCTGTGTCTCTGTCTGTGTGTCTGTGTGTGTGTGTGTCTCTGTGTGTGTGTGTATGTGTCTCTGTGTGTCTGTGTGTGTGGTGTGTCTGTGTGTGTGTGTCTCTGTGTGTCTGTGTGTGTGTGTGTCTCTATGTGTCTGTGTGTGTGTGTCTGTGTGTGGTGTGTGTGTGTCTCTGTCTGTGTGTCTGTGTGTGTGTCTGTGTGTGTGTGTCTCTGTGTGTGTGTGTGTGTGTGTCTCTGTGTGTCTGTGTGTGTGTGTGTGTGTGTGTGTGTGTGTCTGTGTGTGTGTGTCTGTGTGTGTGTATGTGTCTCTGTGTGTCTGTGTGTGTGTATGTGTCTCTGTGTGTCTGTGTGTGTGGTGTGTCTGTGTGTGTGTGTGTGTGTGTGCGTGTGCGCGTGTAGTAATCGCCCAGTCACGTCTGACTCTTTTCGACCCATGGACTGTATCCTGGCAGGCTCTTCTGTCTGTGGGGATTCTCCAGGCAAGAGTACTGAAGTGGGTTGTCATTTCCTTATTCAGGGGATCTTCCCAATCCAGGCATCAAACCCGGGTCTCTTGCATCGCCCACATTAGCAGATGGATGTTCTACCACAGCACCACCTGGGAAGCCCTAGCCTTGACTCTAAGGTAGATTGAATATTCAGGTAATTAATAAGTGTTCACATCTGGGAATCTATATTGGCTTCAAGTGGCTTGACCTATTTCCAATTCCAATTAGAAAAAAAAAGTTGTTTTTTTTAAACCTGAAGGCAAATTTATATTCCTAAAGATTTTAGGAATCTGCTATTTAATCTGTTATATAATTCCTACCGCACAATTGCACTCATCTCACATGCTAGTAAAGTAATGCTCAAAATTCTTCAAGCCAGGCTTCAGCAGTACGTGAACCATGACTTCCAGATGTTCAAGCTGGATTTAGAAAAGGCAGAGGAACCAGAGATCAAATTGCCAACATCCGATGAATCATTGAAAAGCAAGAGAGTTCCAGAAAAACATCTATTTCTGCTTTATTGACTATGCCAAAGCCTTTGACTGTGTGGATCACAATAAACTGTGGAAAATTCTGAAAAAGATGGGAATACCAGACCACCTGATCTGCCTCTTGAGAAACCTGTAATGCAGGTCAGGAAGCAACAGTTAGAACTGGACATGGAACAACAGACTGGTTCCAAATAGGAAAAGGAGTACGTCAAGGCTGTATATTGTCATCCTGCTTATTTAACTTATATGCAGAGTACATCATGAGAAACGCTGGGCGAAATATCAATAACCTCAGATATGCAGATGACACCATCCTTATGGCAGAAAGTGAAGAGGAACTAAAAAGTCTCTTGATGAAAGTGAAAGAGGAGAGTGAAAAAGTTGGCTTAAAGCTCAGCATTCAGAAAACTAAGATCATGGCATCTGGTCCCAACATTTCATGGCAAATAGATGGGGAAACAGTGGCTGACTTTATTTTTGGGGGCTCCAAAATCACTACAGATGGGGACTGCAGCCATGAAATTAAAAGACGCTTACTCCTTGAAAGGAAAGTTATGACCAACCTAGACAGCATATTAAAAAGCAGAGACATTACTTTGCCAACAAAGGTTTGTCTAGTCAAGGCTATAGTTTTTCCAGTGGTCCTGTATGAATGTGAGAGTTGGACTATAAAGAAAGCTGAGCGCTGACAAATTGATGCTTTTGAACTGTGGTGTTGGAGAAGACTCTTGAGAGTCCCTTGGACTGCAAGGAGATCCAACCAGTCCATCCTAAGGGAGATGAGTCCTGGGTGTTCATTGGAAGGACTGATGCTGAAGCTGAAACTCCAATACTTTGGCCACCTGATGGGAAGAGCTGACTCATTTGAAAAGACCCTGATGCTGGGAAGGATTGAAGGCGGAAGGAGAAGGGGATGACAGAGGATGAGATGGTTGGATGGCATCATCGACTTGATGGACATGGGTTTGGGTAAACTCTGGGAGTTGGTGATGGACAGGGAGGCCTGGCGTGCTGTGGTTCATGGGGTCGCAAAGAGTCAGACGTGACTGAGCGACTGAACTCAACTGAACAGATTTTACTCCTACCATTTGATAGAATACATAATTAATGGTAAAACAAGCTAAAATCTTATTCACCTCAGTAGAATTTTGAGCTCAGAAACCAAGCTTGTCATTTGTAGTTAGAAATAGAGCAGCTTCCTTGACAGAAGTTTAACAAAATAAAAGGACCATAGGGCTTCTCTGGTGGCTCAAGGGTAAAGAACCCTCCTGCGAACGTAGGAGACAGAGATTCAATCCCTGATCTGGGGAGATCCCACACACCACGGAGCAAATCAGCCTGTGTGCCGCAACTACGGGGCCTGTGCTCTAGAGCCTGCAAACTGCAGCTACTGAGTCCACGTGCTGCGACTACTGAAGCCCCATGCACCCAGGTCCTTTTCTATGCAACCAGAGAAGGCACTGCAGGGAGAAGCCCCGAAACTAGAGCGTAGCCCACCTTCGCCCAACTAAAGAAAAGCCTGCATAGCAGTGGGGACCCAGCACAGCCAAAAACAAATAAATAAAATTTTAAAAAGAGAAAAACTTAAAATAATAAAAGGGCTATAATTTGGGAAAAGACATCCAAAGTAAGCTCTAAAATATGGAACTAGTTACATCAGGTATCCAAGTACATAGGACCTAATAAAAGATGGCAAATTCCTACCTTTGCCTTCCACATTAACCAGAGCTTAAAGACATCAACGTGTCGGCCACACTGAATAGTTTTATCCCCGGTGTCAAAGTTAATATTGTAGACTTTATCAGGCTGGAAAAGGTATTCAGCTTGCATCTGGTTGCATGCTCCCAGAAGACCCTGAAAAAGGAATGATATATCTACTGTGTAAGCCATCCACTTCTCAATAAGAAGCCACAATTACTTATTTATTTCAGTTCACTTAGCATGTCTACTTTAAAGGCACATTTAAATAGAATTTGTGTTTACTTTATACAAAAATATGTTACTTTCTGAGGATTTTCATGGATTCAGTTGTTCTTTGGATTTATCTGGAACAGTAGATGGTGTAATTAGATTACCAGTTGTCTATATTTCTTTAACTTTTCTTAGAAACCTTGAAGTTTTGCGGCTCTTTTGAAATTACGTGACCAGCCTGCATTGAAGTTAATTAGAATTGAGTGCCTGGTTCACTTTAACTAAGGTCCCTCATGAATCAACCATTTAGATGCCAGTCAAGCAAACTGCTCTGATGGCCATGGGAGGTAGAGAATAAAACAGCCCATTTATTTAATTTTGCCCTTTCCTAGCCATTTCTTCCTACATAAAAGGTGTCGAAAAATTCCTCCTTGGTATTGAAAAATGGAGAAATATTCCTTTTGAGTGATTAAATAATAATCACTAGAGAAAAGAAATGTTTTCCATCAAGCAGTTGAAAAGAGGCTTTTCTCAGAAGATATGCATTGCCACAGCATAACAAAGGCTAAACCTGTGTGCACTGACTGGGTAGAGTTTAAATATATACCAACTATAACCTTTTGAATATGAAGCAAATAACATATTTATCAGGTGCCTATTATATGCTGGACACATCACAAATATACCATCTGATCCTCATGGACGACTTAGGGCCTAAGAGCTACTATTAGATCATTTTTATAGATTGGAGAAACAGAAACTTCACCACGGTAAGTAATTTTCAAGATCATATATCTGTACAGTGGTAAGTTTGAGAGCTAACAAGAGGGTAGTTTGTCTGGGAGTCTGTGGCAATCCGAATCCAAGGGAAGAAAGCTCATACCCTTATTTAGGAGCAGCTTATGGATCTAAGGCAAGGATCACAATTGGTGACAAGATTTGAGGTACTGGGGTGAAATAGAGAGGAAATGATACCTCGCGGAGGAGAGTACGTTGTCTGTGTGTACAGTGTGTGTGCATATACACATATATATATATATATATATACTATATATATACTATATAAATATATGCACTACATACACACACATATATATATACTATATATATACTATATAAATACATGCACTACATACACTGTTTTAAAATATTTTAGTTTCCAGTTCCTATCTAACAAAATATTAAAGTAGAAGAATACCAGAGTGCGTAGCCATTCCCTTCTCCAGGGGATCTTCCCAACCCAGGGACGGACCCATGTCTCCTGCATCTCCTGCATTTCAGGCAGATTCCTAACTTCTTTACTGTCTGGCTCAGGAGAATCCCATGGACAGAGAAGCCTCGTGGGCTACAGTCCGTGGGGTCACAAAGAGTCGGACACGGCTGAGTGACTAATACACTTCACACTATAGGGTCCAATTTACACATGAAAAATATTCTCCATTTAGTTTACTTCAAACTTCTACTTTAATATTTTGTTAGATAGGAACTAGAAACTAAAATATTTTAAAATAGTGTAAACAATGTGAGTTTTAACTATAGCTCTTAGGTAAAGATTGTGAGTATGCTCAGTTAGGTCTGATTCTTTGCGACCCCACGGACTATAGCCCACCCGGTTCCTATGCCGATGGGACTTCCCAGGCAAGAATACTGCAGTGGGTTGTCATTTCCTTTTCCAGGGATCCTCCCAAGCCAGGGACTGGACCCACATCTCTGGCATCCCCTGAAATGGCAGGTGGATTCTTTAGACCGCTGTGTCACCCAGGAAGCCTCTGAGATAAAAATTAAGCACCTAAAATCTGTCACACTCTGTGCTGGGACTGTGGATTTGTGATAAGGAAAACCTCTAGCCTTGTTGAGTTCACAGTCTGGGTTGTAGGAGGCTGAGCAGAGAAGGGCAGGGCTACTTCAACATACTCATTATGAATGAAGAAATGAAAAGCTGCAGAAAATTTGTTTTTGAGCCCTGAACATAAAAGTACCAGAAATCTGAAAGTGGAATACAGATCTGTTGGCAAAGTGGAGAGGTTGCTGCCATGCAGCCAGCTGAGCAGAATCTAAAGTAGAGCTAATGGTTCCAGCCTGAACTGCTGAGAATGCCTAGGGTCAAGAGAGAACAAAGACTGTCTCAGAGCTAGAGAAGAGGTGTGTATTTAGCTCTCAACAGAAAGTGGGGAGTGCCAGCTCAGGCAGTTTATAATGGGAAGAGAAGCACTTTATTTTTCAATTCAAACCACTGAATTGCTTGTGAATAAGAGAGAAAGAAAACAAAGCTATAAATGCCAGCTACGTCAAGTGTGTCTGCACCTCAACAACTAAGTAGAGATAGGCAATATTCAAATTGAACTTTGTAATTGCATCTCTTCTTGCAGGAGATCACAGGCTTATCTCCTTGTGTAGCAGTACATTTACTATTGGCAGAGATAAAATACACAAGCTTATAAGCAAAAATTAACTTCATACACCCATAATTTTTTGTTTTTTATGCTAAATGTATATCACCGTTACTGATAGTCATCCCTACTTAAAACAAGTCTTATTTTGGTCTTACTCTCTGAGGTAACAAATTGGTCAGCAGGCCAAATCTGACTCCAAAGAGACCTTCCATTTGTTCATGGTGTGTTTAGAAGGTAGGTCATGAATGACCACCTTTTCTGTCATCTGTTCTATTTCTCATCACTGTCTACTGTCTTATCCCAGATCTTATTCATACACTAACTTACGACCTGTCGCCCTGCAGTCGTTGGATTCTGTGGCACTTTAGTTACCACTGCCGGCGTTACTCGCTCAGTCGTGTCCGGCCCTTTGCGACTCCATGGACTCTGTCCGTGGGATTCTCCAGGCAAGAGTACTGGAGAGGGTTGTCATTTCCTTCTCCAGGGGATCTTCTTGACCCAGGGATCGAACCCGGGTGTCCCGCATTGCAGGCAGATCCTTCCCCATTTGACCCTAGGGAAGCCCAGTGGTTGCTAAGTAAGGATCAGCTTTCCTCTGCAGGGCAAAAGGTCCTGCACGGCATTAATGCAACGAGGCCAGAATGATTTTGGTTTTGAACATACACAGTGAACCTAGTCATGACCAAGATACCCATTACATCACCACTTGAAAATGGAAATCGTTTACTTTTTCCCGGGTCAGGATAGCAGAACACTGAAGGGGAACACCCATGAGTTTATGGGGATTCCAGGTCACGGAGTCGGCCCTAGGTGATAAAACAACGCCCGTTAGTGCCCACAGTCTAAGGAGACAAAACAGAAGCCTGAAGAGGTTCTTCCACTTGCACAAGCAACGGCCCAGTTCTCACCTTTCAATGCCACTGAGTTTATAAGAATGGTTTCTGGACAACAGCAATCCACCTCCCCAAGCTGCCTACAATGGACACAGAGGATTTGTGTTTTTACATTAAAGATTTCTTTTTACATAGCACTGACTGCCCTTTCCTATGTTATATTTTTTTCAAAAGTTGATGAAGATTTAATTGCTATGCTAGATAATTACAAACTTGGCTATAATTATCTCACTTAAAAGAACAATGCAAAAAAAAAAAAAGAACAATGCATTTAAAATTTTCCTCCTATGAATTCTCATTGTCTATTCATGACATAGTAAAGCTTTAGGTTTCTATTGATAATTAATTCAAAGAGACACCTTCTGTATAATTTCCAGAGACAGAATTTTTTAAAAGTTGTCTCAGATTTGGCAATACTACAGAAAAATTAAAATATCTACCATATTATATAACTTTACATTTCTCCAACTCTAATCAAAGCCAAAGACATTTTTGCACAGTCATTGTACTAATAGCATCAAAAGTTTTGATTTTCACAACAGCTATTAATTAAGAAATATATATTAGAGTAAGGGGCTAAGTCTCTTTGATTTAAAATATTTAACTATTTCTTTATATTGATCTTCTAAATTGGTGGTTGAATATTGATAGGCATTTAGACTTTTTAAAAAGTATATTGATACATATGTAGCTCTTTTTATGGCAGCGTATTGTATATTTTAAGGTAATTTATGCAAATGAGACTATTTTTTCTTGATTGAATAGTATAGAATATAACATATAGAAATAGTATAGAATTCATTATAAAAATTAGAGTTACAGAGAAATTTTGGTCTTGCTTGTAATGTCAATTAAGAAATTATGAGGGCAGTTCACAGGTTACATTTTTTTAAAAAGGGAAATTACCAGCCAGACTCGAGGACGTGACTTACATCCACATGCATCCAGAGTTTGTGTATCTCACAAATATCTGCGATGTCATGGAGCGGGTCGAAGGCCCCGAACACGGTGCTGCCAGCTGTGGCCACAACACAGAAAGGAGTCCGGCCCTGGGATGACAAAAGCTGCGTCGTTCCTACAGTCTCATGAAGCCCATTGTTCTTTCGCTGCTAAGTCATTTTTGAATCTTGTGCGACCCCACGGACTGGAGCCCGCCAGACTCCTCTTTCCAGGGGCTCTCCCAGACACGAGCAAGGAGCGGGCTGCCGTTTCCTCCTCCAGGGGCCGCTCCGACCCGGGACTGAGCGCGCGCCGCTTGCATCGACCGCGGCTCTCGGCTGCTGACTGACCGGGGCTCTCGGCTGCTGACTGACCGGGGCTCTCGGCTGCTGACTGACCGGGGCTCTCGGGGGCTGACTGACCGGGGCTCTCGGCTGCTGACTGACCGGGGCTCTCGGCCGCTGACTGACCGGGGTTCTCCGCCGCTGACTGACCGCGGCTCTCCGCAGCTGACTGACCGCGGCTCTCGGGGGCTGACTGACCGCGGCTCTCGGCTGCTGACTGACCGCGGCTCTCCGCTGCTGACTGACCGCGGCTCTCCGCTGCTGACTGACCACGGCTCTCGGCTGCTGACTGACCGGGGCTCTCGGCTGCTGACTGACCGGGGCTCTCGGCTGCTGACTGACCGCGGCTCTCCGCTGCTGACTGACCGCGGCTCTCCACAGCTGACTGACCGCGGCTCTCGGGGGCTGACTGACCGGGGCTCTCGGCTGCTGACTGACCGCGGCTCTCCGCTGCTGACTGACCGGGGCTCTCGGGGGCTGACTGACCGGGGCTCTCCGCTGCTGACTGACCGGGGCTCTCGGCTGCTGACTGACCGGGGCTCTCGGGGGCTGACTGACCGGGGCTCTCCGCTGCTGACTGACCGGGGCTCTCGGCTGCTGACTGACCGGGGCTCTCGGGGGCTGACTGACCGGGGCTCTCCGCTGCTGACTGACCGGGGCTCTCGGGGGCTGACTGACCGGGGCTCTCGGCCGCTGACTGACCGGGGCTCTCCGCTGCTGACTGACCGGGGCTCTCGGCTGCTGACTGACCGGGGCTCTCGGGGGCTGACTGACCGGGGCTCTCCGCTGCTGACTGACCGGGGCTCTCGGCTGCTGACTGACCGGGGCTCTCCGCTGCTGACTGACCGGGGCTCTCGGGGGCTGACTGACCGGGGCTCTCCGCTGCTGACTGACCGGGGCTCTCGGGGGCTGACTGACCGGGGCTCTCCGCTGCTGACTGACCGGGGCTCTCCGCTGCTGACTGACCGGGGCTCTCGGCCGCTGACTGACCGCGGCTCTCCGCCGCTGACTGACCGGGGCTCTCGGCTGCTGACTGACCGGGGCTCTCGGCTGCTGACTGACCGGGGCTCTCGGCTGCTGACTGACCGCGGCTCTCCGCTGCTGACTGACCGGGGTTCTCCGCCGCTGACTGACCGGGGCTCTCGGCTGCTGACTGACCGGGGCTCTCGGGGGCTGGCTGACCGGGGCTCTCCGCTGCTGACTGACCGGGGGAGCCCCGACTACGGACCTTAGGTGCCTAATTACTGCAGACACCTGGAGGCGCCTACAGTGACGGCAGGGCTGATGCTGCAGCTGAAACCCCAGTACTCTGGCCACCTCATGCGAAGAGCTGACTCACTGGAAAAGACCCTGGTGCTGGGAGGGATTGGGGGCAGGAGGAGAAGGGGACGACAGAGGATGAGAGGGCTGGATGGCATCACCGACTCGATGGACATGAGTTTGGGTAAACTCCGGGAGCTGGTGATGAACAGGGAGGCCTGGCGCGCTGCGATTCATGGGGTCGCAAAGAGTCGGACACGACTGAGCGACTGAACTGAATTGAACTGAACAGTAATGGAAAAAGTAGCTTAAGCATAAGATGAACAAATATCACTGTCTCTGGGTCTCATTTATTGTTATTTCTCTCTGAATTTATTTTCAGAAAATCATACCACAACAATAAAGATGATCAAACTCCTTTAGTAGTAAATATTGGTGATAACTTTTCTTTTGATATTTAACAGAAACAAAATGATCAGGGGAGCATTGCAATGTCATTTAATTCCCTTACTTCAGCTTTAGAAGAAATTTCCTGCATTTTGAGATTATTTTCTGTAGCAATTCTCTTCAGTTTCTTGCCACTAATGAAAGTCAGTAAAGAAAATAAAGGTGCATCTGCAAGTTAAATATGGAACTTCAGAGCTTACCTTTCTTTTAGCTTGTAATATATTTTTCTCTAACTCAGCTGGAATCATCTTTCCCCTTAAAAAACAAATACACATTGTTTTCTTATGAGTGAATAAACATATCGATTCTACCAATTAGAAGAATTAGTAATATTCAAGATTAAAAAATTAGTTCTTAGTGTCTCCCAAAGGCATTTATAGGTGTAAAACAAAGTGTTAAGCTGTTCCCTAAAACCAAGGTAAAATATCATGTTACTGAGTTAAAGGAAGTTGAGTTTACTATTCAATCATCTTAAAAACTACATTATTTACATATCAGAAGATTCCGATTTTTCTAAGATACACAATGGTTTTCTTCCTTCCTTCTTTTCTTTTTTCCTTTCTTTCTCTAATGATTAACCTTTAATTATAAAGACTTCTTAGGGCTTTCCTGATAGCTCAGTTGGTAAAGAATCCACCTGCAACGTGAGAGACCCCAGTGGTTTGACTCCTGGGTCAGGAAGATCCCCTGGAGAAGGGATAGGTTATCCATTCCAGTATTCTTGGGTTTCCCTGGTGGCTCAGCCGGTAAAGAATCCACCTGCAATGTGGGAGACCTGGGTTCGACCCCTGGATTGGGAAGATTCCCTGGAGAAGGGAACAGCTACCCACTCCAGTATTCTGGCCTGGAGAAATCCATGGACTGTATAGTCCATGGGGTTGCAAAGAGTCGGACATGACTGAGCAACTTTCACTTTCACTTTCATGAAGATTTCATGGCATTAAGGTAGAAAAATCAAAGATAGAAATTGGTGAGGGGAATGTGGCAAAAATTCAGGTGGTCTCACATTTTTCTTCACAGCAAATTTCTGGGACAAAAAAACAAAAGCCAGTATTTTTCTGCTCCATCCAGTTATCAGACTAAAACACAGTCTACTGTTAATTCACTAGAAGCATTCCTCTTAAAGTTCAGAATCAAATAAGAATGCCTACTACCATCAATATTATAGCATTTTTTTCTGAAGAAATACCTGTTACCTAGGGAGGTAATTATGATGATAATAGATGATAGATAGATAGAAATGAAAATAAGAAAAACTCCTCATTTAAGTACATATGGTTGTATACCTGGAGTAGCTAGCATTGTTTATTGAAAAACTTTTGAAAACTATAAAAATGTTGAGCAATGGGAGGGTTACAACAGTAAAGTAGGTTCCTAATTTTTTAAAACTAATTGTTCTGAATAAACACAGAACATATCCTATTCCTAGTAGTAAAATCAGATATAAAATATCTAGGAAAGAGATTCTCAGCAAATGTACACAGTTTATATAAAGAAAACCAAACAACTTAAAATAAGTATAGAATGACAAATATATAAAGCATGTTTGCAAAATATTTTATATTCATATATTTTGCATTTCAAAACATCTCAATATATAAATATTTTTACAAGCCAATAAATAATAAACTACCAATAAACAATTGGCAAATGAAAATGAACAGATATATTATGGTAACACACAGCTGGTTGGTCAAGATACTAGACATATATAGTTCCAAACAACTAAAGGTCATCTTCATCTATCAGAATTTTCAAGTACAGTAGCATTGATAATATTCAAGCTTCTCTCAGTAGATAAGCGTCAGTTAACTCAAAAATATTTGAAGAGCAAATGAAAATATATATGACATTTAAGTGCAGACAATCTTTGAACCTGTAATTTAACTTCTAGGGATTCATGTGAGAAATATTCAAACACAGACACTCAATATACTTGTATAAGTATATTCATTAAATCAGGGCTTCCCAGGTGCTGTGAGCAGTAAAGAATCCACCTGCCAATGTAGGAGACCCAAAAGACTCAGATTCAATCCCTGGGTCGGGAAGATCTCCTAGAGAGGAAATGGCAACCCACTCCAATATTCTTGCCTGGAAAATTCCACGGACAGAGGAACCTGGAAGGTCCATGGGGTCACAAAGAGTCAGACACGACTGAGTGCACACACATACACACACACACATTCATTTAATCATTGCCTTTATATACTAAAATCTATGTGAAAATCTTTTAAATAAGATGTGTGAAATTAAATATACAAAATGGGAAACTCCAAAGTAATTAAAAAAGAATAAGGAAAGTCTGTATAAATGCACAGGTTAAGATTTCTAAGATATATTCTAAAGCCAAAAATGTTAAAAAAATAAGTTGCAGATTGTAACACAGAATTTGATATGTATAAATATATTTAATATGCATCAAAATGATCTTCCAGAACATATGTATAATATAGTTTATTCATGAAAAGTAAGATTCAAGAGAAATGGAAATATATTTTCACTCTGTAAATTTGTGATGCAACTGAATTTCTCACCTCCAAACATCATTATATTGCTACTTTAATGTACTTAAAACAAAGAGAAGGTATGTGACTCTCTCACTTGTATACGACTACATTCAGTAAAGAAATCTTAACAATAGGATAGGATAACTTTGGTGCTTCTTTCGTAATTACTTCTAGTTAAAATTATTGAAACTAATCTGGGAAAGTATTCTTGCTAAAAATTGGGATAATAGAAAAATGGGATTTTAATCTTTATATGAAGCATAATGATAATACAAATCTTGAGAATGTGTTAAGAAACATACCTTTCATCACATTTTACTTCAATTACATTATCCGTTCCAATACCAAGGGTTGCTGCAGCTTTTTTTATGGAATAATGACCCTTGGACAAAAATGAAAACAGGAAAGGCATTAATTTTCCTGCCTTAAATCATCACTTACACTAGTGCATCACTCAAATTAGGCCATATATGCATACCTCTGAGTGGATCTGTGCATACACACACACACACACACACACACACACATATAGAAGTGTAGTTCTCAAGGCATACTTCCAGACCTTTATCATGACATTAGTTGAGATGAAGAAGGAAGCACCTCTTTCTAGGAGGCACTGTCACTCAGCACAACACTTTAAATGCAGGAGTTTGAATATCTTATTCTAGTTTTCTGTATCCACATGAATCATGTCACTTATAAATTTAGTGACAATATCCTCCAGGTAAGTCCTTACATGCTATGGACAGCTTTAAGTCTTGAATTTCCAATTTTTTTTTTTTTGTTTTTTTAAAGAGAGGCTTGAAAAAGTGAATCAATTTTTCCTCTGCTTGTAGTTTTAAATTTTGATTTTGATATCAACTTTGATTTCTTGCCTTCTGGGTAACTACTATCTCGTGGCATAATTTACATAATATAAACAGAATCAGTAAGATGGAGGTGACAGCTCAAAGAGAAACTTCCTGGGTTATTTTTAGTTGCCTGGAAAAGACCACATACATGAGAGAGAAGAGAAATTTAAAACCCTTACCATGTTTTCATTTCAACAGAGAATATCAATACATACATTAAATAAGAAATGATTTTTTTAAGAAAATCTACGTTATGGGATTTCAGCTTATTTGCTCATAATATTGAAAAAGTACATGTCAAATGATGAAAATGACATTTGTAAACAAGTATCTTTGATTGTATTGTTTTATAGTAAAATACATTAAGTATGCAGCGGAGGGACTCAGTGGTAAAGAATCTGCCTGCCAATGCAGGAGACTCTGGTTCAATCCCTGGATCAGGACGATCCCCTGGAGAAGGAAATGGCAACCCACTCCAGTATTCTTGCCTGGGAAATCCCATGGACGGAGGAGCCTGGTGGGCTACAGTCCATGGGGTCACAAAAGAGTCAGACAAGACTTAGCCACTAAACAAAAACAACAATGCAGCAATGGCCCCAATTTGATAATATGTATTTATATAATGCTAGTTTGAGTTTAGTAAAGGCAGAACATTGCAGACATAGGGACATTTTTAGAAAATCCAGTGTTTCCAAGTACTGTTAGGTATAATTCTCAAGCTGTGACTTCAATTACACTTTAAGATTATAAATGTTACCACAGTGGAAAAGAAAAAGTGATCAGATTTATCAGAGGGGTTAATTGATTTTTTTAAATGAAGTTTTGATTCTATACAGAGTCAGAACATGAAAGCTAAAGGAGACCTCAGTGGATCTATTGTCAATTTCATAAACATTTAGCTGAGGGCATATAAAACAAAGCTTTCTCTTCAACCAACTTCTTCAGGCCTAACTGGAAAAAGAACATTAATCACTTTCTTGTTCTCTTCATGCAATGTTAAAAAGAAGCATTAAATATTTGAAATTTTTATGCCTTAATTTTTTTTTGGTAAAGGTAGCAGAAAGTTTTATATTTACAGTCATATCTTTTTTTCTATTAGTTTCTCCTAAGTTGAAATAAAATTTTTCCCAAATTATTTGTATTGCTAATCTATATAGTCTGTATAGACTGGAAAGTTGTTTTTCTCCTTTCCAATATCAATATATAGATCCAAAAAGAGATTACAGAGTATTTTTAACATAAAAATGAAGCTAATATTCTCAATGTTTAAATTACTTTATCAGTATATCTTAGAAGATTCTTAAATCTTAGAAAAATCTAAACTTGATACTTACTTGTTCAGAAACAAACAATACAATTCGTGGAAGGACTGTCATGCCTTTTGCTTTTATCTCTGGAAATTGCTTATAACGAGCTACTAATATACCATAGAGGTTTGATATACTCCCACCTATGGAAGAGAAATTGTGACTGTTAATCCAATTTCAAAAATCAGAAATGTTGATTGAGACGATTTGAGAGTTTTCGGAAACTAAAATGGTGCCAAATTACTGATGTCATTTTTAAAATAGTCTTCCTTGAAAGTATTAAGAGAAATCACGAACAACAGAATCCACAACTTCTAGATTTCAAAAAAGTTTGTTTATGATTATAACCAACAATATGGCTTATGCAAATTAATTGAATGACTCAAAAACAACCATATTAATTGAAATACATTTTGACTATCTCCTATTATTTTTTTTCACTTATAAACCTTTTTCTTACCAGGCGAAAATATTCCATCTGCTTCTGCTTCTCTCCAGCCAATAATTTCACACATTTTCTTAAGAAGAACTGCTTCCATGACAGTAAATACTGGAGCTATTTCATAGGTAAACCTATAACGCATGCATAGAAATTCCACTGTGAATCATGTTACATGAAAGAGGATAAATAAAATCATGTGCTAGGTAAGGTTATATATGCTTTTGTATTCTACAACAGACTGTGCAAGAAATGGTTAAGTTTTATATGTTCTTGTCCCTCATCAAGAGTATGTGAGTTCTACAAAGTGTCATGGCTTCCATTATTTAGTGCAGTACCTGAGAATTTCATTTGCCACCAAAAGGAAATTGAAAGTAGCCCCATCCCCTCAGCACACACACAACACTGTTAGGGACAGAAAATGCCCAGTTATCAATAAAATATATACACATTTCCTGAGGGTCAACACATTTACAGCTACAGATAATGATTTGCAGAATAAGAAAGCACTTCTTCTAAAAACTGATGGATAAATGTTTTCTAGCTAAAGATTGTACTATGAGCAAACACATCAAAAAAAAAAAAAAGGCTAAAATCTGTTGTTTCCAATAACAGCAAGTAGATGGTACAGGCAAGAACACCTCATCAAAAAGAATTCAAAGAAGACTGTTGTGGGGGGCTCTCCTCTGAGTCACCCTGTGAAATCAGCTCTACATAAAGGAGTTAAAACAGAGGCTCAATGCTTTTCTCTATAAACACCAAAATGCAATAAATAATAATGGATGTACTAGGGACACCCAAATCAAACAGTGGGTCTAGTTATTCTCAAGAAATCCTTGCTGTTTGTCTTCAAAACAATTTTAAAGACCCTTTAAGTGGAGCTCCACGTGGATCCCGGAACCAGGCACCAGCTCTGCGCCACCGCAGAGGCGCTCAGCTTTCGCCTTCTCAGGCCCTGGGGCGTGACTCAGGCCCAGCCTCCATGACCACGTTCACCCACAAGACGATAGAGAACCACACACTTGCGGTCCCTAACCTTCAGCCCTGGGACTTCCTTTTGCCCTTAGCGTGACAAGTCATGGAATCAGCTGGGAGTCCCAAGAATGCCCAGTGACAATGTGTGGGGAACGTAACATCCCATTGCTTAGTCCTTTGGTCATAAGAGACGTGGTGGAGAATAAATTTGTTCCCTTGCTCCCGACAGAGGGCCTGATGGTAGAAGCAGATCTCTACAGGGGGGTATACATCCCCGGAAACCATGCACTCGCTTCTGCTTATTCTAAGGGGTAGCCAGGTCTAAAAGACCCCTCGAGTTACCCTCTGCCTTGTCCTGACTCCCTTCATTCCCCCTCATTCCTGCTACCCTGGATCGCACGCCCTCATAAAGTGATAATACATAAGCTCTGGCCCAGGGCTCTGTACAAAAACCCAGACTAAGAAAACCCACTGCCTATTAGAATTAAGCTTCTGTTCTAAGAGGAATAAGTTTACAAAGCAAGCCTTACAGACTTCTCTTTCAATGAGGCTCGTTTCTGCCAGTGCTTTGGCAATTTCAGCTTCTCACAAACATTACTTTTTGATCCTATTTCAATTCCATGGAGTAGACATTATTATTTTCAGACAACAGTCAGTCAGTCAGTTCAGTTGCTCAGTCATGACCAACTCTTTGCGACCCCATGGACCGCAACACACCAGGCCTCCCTGTCCATCACCAACTCCTGGAGTTTACCCAAATTCATGTCCTTTGAGTCAGTGATGCCATCCAACCATCTCATCCTCTGTAATCCCCTTCTCCTCCTGCCTTAAATCTTTCCCAGCATCAAGGTCTTTTCCAATGAGTGAGTTCTTTGCATCAGGTGGCCAAAGCTTTGGAGTTTCAGCTTCAACATCAGTCCTTCCAATGAATATTCAGGACTGATTTGCTTTAGGATTGACAGATTGGATCTCCTTGCAGTCCAACGGACTCCCAAGAGTCTTCTCCAACACCACAGTTCAAAAGCATCATTTCTTCAGTGCTCAGCTTTCTTTATAGTCCAACTCTCACATCCATACATGACTACTGGAAAAACCAGAGCTTTGACTAGACAGACCTTTGTGGGCAAAGTAATGTCTCTGCCTTTTAATATGCTGCCTAGTCTCTGCCTAGGAGACTTTTCTTCCAAAGAGTAAGCATCTTTTAATTTCATGGCTGCAGTCACCATCTGCAGTGATTTTGGAGCCCCCCAAAATAAAGTCAGCCACTGTTTCCCCATCTATTTGCCATGAAGTGATGGGACCAGAGGCCATGATCTTCATTTTCTGAATGTTGAGTTTTAAGCCAACTTTTTCACTCTCCTCTTTCACTTTCATCAAGAGGCTCTTTAGTTCTTCACTTTCTGCCATAAGGGTGGTGTCATCTGCATATCTGAGGTTATTGACACTTCTCCCAGCAATCTTGATTCCAGCTCATGCTTCCTCCAGCCCAGCATTTCTCATGATGTACTCTGCATATAAGTTAAATAAGCAGGGTGACAGTGTATAGCCTTGATGCACTCCTTTCCCTATTTGGAACCAGTCTGTTGTTCCATGTCCAGTTCTAACTGTTGCTTCCTGACCTGCATACAGGTTTCTCAAGAGGCAGGTCAGATGACCTTGTATTCCCATCTCTTGAACAATTTTCCACGGTTTGTTGTGGTCCACACAGTAAAAGGCTTTGGCATAGTCAGTAAAGCAGAAGTAGATATTTTTCTGGAACTCTTGCTTTTCCAATGATCCATCGGATGTTGGCAATTTGATCTCTTGTTCCTCTGCCTTTTCTAAATCCAGCTTGAACACCTGGAAGTTCATGGTTCATGTACTGTTGAAGCCTGGATTGAAGAATTTTGAGCGTTACTCTACTAACATGTGAGATGAGTGCAATTGTGTGGTAGTTTGAACATTCTTTGGCATTGCCTTTCTTTGGGATTAAAATGAAAACTGACCTTTTTCAGTCCTGTGACCACTGGTGAGTTTTCCACATTTGCTGGCATATTGAGTGCAGCACTTTCACAGCATCATCTTTCAGGATTTGAAATAGCTCAACTGGAATTCCATCACCTCCACTAGCTTTGTTTGCAGTGATGCTTCCTAAGGCCCACTTGACTTCACATTCCAGGATGTCTGGCTCTTGGTTGGTGATCACACCATTGTGCTTATCTGGGTCATGACGATCTTTTGTGTATAGTTTCTTCTGTGTATTCTTGCCACCTCTTCTTAATATCTTCTGCTTCTGTTAGGTCCGCACCATTTCTGTCCTTTATTGTGCCCATCTTTGCATGAAATGCTCCCTTGGTATCTCTAATTTTCTTGAAGAGATCTCTAGTCTTTCCCATTCTATTGTTTTCCTCTGTTTCTTTACATTGATCACTGAGGAAGGCTTTCTTATCTCTCCTTGCTCTTCTCTGGAACTCTGCATTCAAATGCGTGTATCTTTCCTTTTCTCCTTTGCCTTTCACTTCTCTTCTTTTCTCAGCTATTTGTGAGGCCTCCTCAGGCAACCATTTTGCCTTTTTACATTTCTTTTCCTTGGAGATAGTCTTGATCCCTGCCTCCTGTACAATGTCACGAACCTCCATCCATAGTTCTTCAGGCACTGTCTATCAGATCTAATCCCTTGAATCTCTTTCTCACTTCCACTGTATAATCGGAAGGGATTTGATTTAGGTAATACCTGAATGGTCTAGTGGTTTTCCCTACTTTCTTCAGTTTAAGTCTGAATTTGGCAATAATGAGTTCATGACCTGAGCCACAGTCAGCTCTCAGTCTTGTTTTTGCTGATCAGAGACCATTAAAGGGTAGAGTTAGGACTTAAATTTGGTTCTTCCTTTAATTCCATCTCACATGCTTTTCTATTATCTCACTTTATGGTTGGGATTCCCACATGGCTCCAGGGGCAAAGCACCCACATGCTAATGCAGGGCATGCAAGAGACAAAGGTTCAGTCCCTGTGTCAGGAAGATCCTCTAAAGGAGGAAATGGCAACCCATGCCAGTATTCTTGCCTGGACTATCCCATGGACTGAGGAGCCTGGAGAACTGTAGTCCAAAGAGTTGGATACAACTGTAGTGACTTAGCATGTGTGCACACATCTGTTGACTGAAGTAAGAAAAATTCAGAGGTACAGAACCTTCTCTTAAATCCTTTCTCTTTGCGTTTCTCCTACTATTTCTCTATTTAAACCAAAAATCTATATTTTCTTCATACAGAGAATGACTGTTTCATAGCAATAGGGTTCCAAACAATGCAGTAAGATTTGTAAAATGATTTTATGTAATAATTTATATAAAATGCATCACATTTTATATATCACAAATGATATAGGTTCTTTAAGGGTCTCTTGCATTGCAGGTGGATTCTTTACCAACTGAGCTATCAGAGAAGCTCCCAAAAGTGTTACTCTATGTGTATTCAAATAAAGGGCTACAATCAAGCAATGAAAATTAAAACTAGCAATAAACTATGTAGCTTGTTTTTCTATGCATTTCGCATTTATAAAACCCTGTGCACCATTAAGATCCCAATACAACTAAACAGTTAAAGTAAACCACAGCTTTCCTACACAGTAAAGAGTCACTTCTCATAAATGTTTAGTTTCTGGTTTTAAAGTTTAAATTTCTACCAGCTATCTCTTTTGATTGTAGTTAAATTATATTAACATCTGAGACAGAGTATTCCTTCCAATTTCATAACCAATCATTTCCCTATCCCTTCAAACTTGAAATATATTGCCCTAAAATTAATTTTACTTCAAAACATTATAGCAGTGTTATCTCATTTTCATATAACTGAAAGTTTTGCTGTGGCAAAGGTCAAAACTTTTAAGGAATCATATTGGAATTCGATTTAACTTTAATAGTTTACTTTCTTCACCTTCGGGCAGATTGAAGTTCTAATTAATATTTAGGCAGCTTTTCATACACTAGTGTGTGCCATCTTTGGACTCTGTGCTCTGGGCTGTTTTGCATAGTACTGCAGTGATTTCAGTCCTGGAGCTGGACTCCCAGTCTGCACACTAATAACTCAGACTAATCAACTGAACTTTACTGTTTACCAGGAAATTCAGCTCCTGAAAGTTTCTAGAGAGGAGAGACAGTCCAGAAGAGCAGTTAAAATGTCCCCCAGGGAACAGGAACCATCTTCTTTGCATTTCTCTCTGGTATCACCTATTTGTTTCTGATAGAGCAAACATCCTGTCCAGCAAAACAGAACTTCAGCAACTGACACCTTCACTCTTGCTCACGTGCCGCACAGTCTCACGCTCCTTAGATCCAGAAGGATACTCACATGTTGGTATTTGCAGTGGCTGTTAACCATTCCCCTGCAAGTCCAATCACATCTAGCCCACTGGAGAGCTGGTTAAAATAGCGAGGATGTCCTTGAAAAAAAGACAAAATTGCACATGGGTCAAATTTCAGCACAGGGCTGAAATGTGGTTAATTGTTATAGCAGTTTCTCAGTGAACAGGTATTATGGATCAAGCACAGCATTTCATTCAGTGAACACTCCTGAGCGATTATCATGTGCTGGGAGTGCTCTGGGTGTTAGGGCCCAGTGGTCATACACGGTGGACATAGCCGCTGCCATGGGGATCTCACTTACTATTGAAAGAAGGAGATAATCAAGCAATGACACAAATGTATTTAAGTAGAGTAAAAAGCAAAAATTATGAAGCAAAGGATCAGGATGTTATAAGACCATTTCTAAGGGGTCAGGAGTAGGAGAGGCAGTCTCCAGAGAAGGCTTTTGGAGGAAGTGATCTTTCAGGGAAGATCTTAAGTTTATCTCCAACCAGTGGAGGAGGAGGAACAGCTGTGAGAAGGCACCAAAACGAGAAAGGGCTCAAACACCAGAGTGAGGAACCCAACTGGAGCAGAAAGACCGCGGGTGGCTGTGGGGAGCCACCTCAGTGAATGGGGAAAGATCACCTGGAAGATGAAATAATTTTCCCTCCAAAGCTGCATATACATTTTGGATGAAATATCAGGTCCCCAGAGATTATCATACTAAGCAAAATAAGTCAGAGAAAGGCAAACACCATGTGAGAGTTGGACCATAAAGATGACTGAGCGCCAAAGAATTGATGCTTTTGAACTGTGGTGTTGGAGAAGACTCTTGAGAGTCCCGTGGACTGCAAGGAGATCCAACCAGTCCATCCTAAAGGAGATCAGTCCTGAGTGTTCATTGGAAGGACTGATGCTGAAGCTGAAACTCCAATACTTTGGCCACCTGATGCAAAGAGCCAAAGCATTGGAAAAGGCTCTGATGCTGGCAAAGATTGAGAGCAGGAGGAGAAGGGGGCGACAGAGGATGAGATAGTTAGACAGCATCAGCGACTCAGTGAACATGTATTTGAGCAAACTCCAGAAGACAATCGAGGACAGAAGAGCCTGGCCGCAGCCCATGGGATCACAGAGTCAGATGCAACTTAGAGGCTGAACAAGAAATACGTGGAATCCAAAATACTACACAAATAAACTTATCTACAAAACAGGAACAGAATCACAAACATAGATAACAGACTTGGGATTGGCAAGGAGGAGAGGGGTGGAGGATGAACTGGTTTGGGAGTTTGGGGTTAGCAGATGGAAACTGTTACATGTAGGATGGATAAACAGCAAGGTCCTAGTGTAAGCACAGGATATTCAATATCCTGTAAGAAACCATAATGGAAAAGAATTTTTTTTTAAATACAGGCAGCAAAAAAAGATAAATAATTTCAACTATAAGAATATCAGGTTCCTCTTATAATGATTTTTTGAAATTTTATATTAAGGAAGAATTACCAAACACTTCTTGTGAAATTGAACAATCTATATTCAGCTCAGTTTAAATTAAGCTTCTCCTCCTTAGCTCCACAATGGATTGTTCTGTGCACTTGTTTTACACTCTATCTTAAAGATAATGTGTGTGATAGCTCTTTGTGAATCTCTGTTTTGCCTCTAGAATTTTGTTCAAATATCATTTGCTCCTGGAAGTACCACTGTTTTAAGAGATTAAGAATTAAGTTATAATAATGTTATTTTAATCAGAAAACACTTTCTAAAATATAGGCTGCATATATAATATATATATCTAATTTTAGCATTCTATATTTTATTGATGTACAGAGATAATAAATCAAGCATCCAGTAATGAATATGATCAAATAAAGCAGAAAATGAAAAAGGTAAATAAAAACTGTATGTTATTTGCCATTGGGATATATCCCTCCAAACCAAAATCATTTTGTTAACTTTCTTTGTTAATTAATAAACAATTCATATATGAAAATACCAATTTAAAATAAATTAGGCAAATGTTTTAAATAAAAATGAATGAAATTGGGATATGTTTCAATGCAAATGTACACTCAAGGCTACTCATTCAGTCTCCAGTTCGGGCAAACAAATTTGAAAATTACCTGTTTTAACACCATATTTTAAGGTGTCTGTGCAATCAACAAGCAACTGCTCCAGAGATTCAGGATGGTCAGACAGTTCTAAGTCAAACCCATCCAAACCTTCAAGAAGCTGATGAGGATGATGAAAGTCCAATATTTTACTCTTAACATCGAAAGTTTTCTCAATGTAGTGCAGAAGAATATTTACCACTCGCAGCAGAAAACATTTTGTTAAATCTTTGCCCTCCTTGGATGGCAACAAATCTAGAGAAAAAAGAAATAAACAACAAGGTTGGTATCTAAAGAGTCAAAGAAACTCACTATCAGATAGAATTTGATCATAGGAAATTAAAGATATTTGAAGGCCATGTCAAATAGTAAATAAAGCAGCATTTGTCCAAATCCTACAAATAGTTTTCATTTGCAGTCCCACTGGATAACAATTTTCACCAAAAAGTAAGCCACTTTGGGTTAACGCCATTAAAGTAATTGGTCCTTTAAGCTCTACCAGGTGGTCCTTATTTGACTGTCATCAAAAATGAGCTGGTAAGCTGTACTTTTAAAAGTCAGTTAAAGTATACTTACAACAGTCAGTCTGTAGATGTTAAGAAAATCAAAATTACTTCAATAAATATGTAGATAACATAGAATTTTATAAAAGAATAAAACAAATAACATTTGTTAATAGTATCCATACCTGAAGCATAAGCATTTGATAAATTAGTCATTAAATTCTCAGTGTGAGTTTCTTTTATCACATCTTTGTCAGTTGATTGACAAGGATGAATGGATTTTTTTCTCATCTGTTTCCTATCTAAGTTGAGAAAGAAAATATGTGTAATTATTAAAACATGCTAATAGGATGTATTACTGTAATCAAATCTGTAATCAAATAGATGCCTCAAAAAAACTCATAATATTTGAAATTTTTATTTACACGTGACCTCTGGTGGAGAGGGATAAACTGGAGAGAAGCATGAATTCTACTGAAATTATGTAAGGTTCTTTTATCACCACACAGAAAGCAATGATACAACTCTTACATGTTAGCTTCATATCAGCTTAGCATAGAGGATTATTAATTTAATAATAAAGACCTATCATAAAATAAAGTGAGTGTTAGTCACTCACTCTGCCTCTTTGCGGCCCCATGGACTGGAGCCCACCAAGAATTCTCCAGGCAAGAATGCTGGAGTGAATTGCCATTCCCTTCTCCAAGGGATCTTCCCAGCCCAGGGACTGAACCCTGGTTTCCTACATTGCAACTTGACTCTTTACCGTCTGAGACACCAGGGAAGACCTGCTGCCTTTAACTATAAATAGCAATGCCTGCTGCAGGGTAAGATCCTTCAGTGCCTTGCATGTGTATTAACATTTAAGCATATATAGCCATATCTACTGCATATTAAGAGTCCTAAGTTCTGTGCACACAATTTGATCCTCACTGTAACCATACAATATAGGAACATTTCCCAGTAAGTAGATAAACAGATTTAAAGTTAAGGAATAGTAATAAACTAACTCTTGTTGAGCACTTATTATGACCCAGGCACTGTTCTAAGTACTTCACATGTATCATTCTATTCAATCCTCATAATATAGGCTTATGATATAGATACTATTATTAACAAAAATAGCTTTATATATGGTTGGACTGGAATTTATAGACAAGTGTTTGAATACAAAGATCAATAAGTCTTTAAAATATCATTATCCTCTTTAAAATTTAATATTTGAAAATAATAAGTCAGAGTCTTCTTCAATAAAAGTGTTAAACCAAATATCCCATCAAGCAAGCTATTTCATTGTTAAATATCATTTCATGTCCTAAACAATGTAGGAGAAAAAAGAAAGTACAAACTGTAATTTATAAAATCTACTTGCTTACCAATAGTTATAAAGAAAAAACACGAAGTAATCAGAAAATGCCCTGGAGAAGGAAATGGCAAGCCGCTCCAGTATTTTTGCCTGGGAAATCCCATGGACAGAGTAGCCTGGTGGCCTACAGTCCATGGGGTCGCAAAAGAGTCAGACACGACTTAGCAACTAAAAGACAACAGCGAATCAGAAAACGGTGTATGGCTAAATTTTGTAGCTTCTATTTTGTAAGCTTAGTAGTATTGTTTCAAGTTCTAATGGATTTTTCTTAAAATAAAATAAGCTATTCCTCTATACAATCCAGATTGCATTTGTTAAAACTGCAGCAAGATTAATTTGGTTTAACTTTTAAGCACTGATACATTTATCAGTTTATAAAACAGAGCATTTTAAATGTTTATGTACAGCAGACAAAAGTATTTCAGTATAGCTTTCTCTGTAAATAAAATCCTAATACATGAGAAAATTTCACATAAGAAAAGACACCATAGATTACAGAAATGTGAGATGATTTTGCAGAGAATTCAGTGTACTTAAAAACAGATTTTCATACTACATGGTGATCCAGTAGACATAAATTAATACATTGTATAATTTTTTTTTCTAGAGGAAAATTGCTTTTCCAAGTTTCAGTGCTATAAACAATGAGTAATAATTGATAATAAATAAATTTTAAAGTACTAAAGCTTTATATGCATCACTTCTTATAAATAGTGGAAACAAAAATCACAAGAAAAGTGAAATAAAAAAATTCTATACATGAAAGAGTATTACAGAACATTTATTAAAAAGTTAGTAGCAACTAAAAGATTTGATATTGTGGAATAAGAATTATACTCCATTAATAGTTCAACTACACACTGGCTCTACAACCTGAAACTAAATTAATACTTAATAACAAAATGCTTGCTTTAAATGCATAAGACAAAGATTGCTAATATGCTCTGTCAAATTATGTTAATAACTAATAATCATAGAAAATAAGCAAGACTTGAGAGTCTGAACTTTTAATTTTCACTTTTTCTCACAAAATTTCAACTTACTTGCCAGGCTATATCCACACTCCTTGAGGTCCATGTACAGTGAAAAAAATAATACCTACTTTAAGAGAATTCTGCAGCCAGAGTGCACTTTTAATGTAACAGAAAGAACTTGACTATTAAAGATGAGGAACTGCTGTAATTTATAAGGGGCCCTTTCAAGGTCTTTTTTTTATTTTTTGATGGCATAGAAATTTGGAGCAATTCCATTATTTGTAAAACAGGCCACAATACAATGCTCTTATTTGTTTAGAGAATTTACTAGGAGCATTGTATGTAAGGGTTACTCGCTCAGTGGTGCCCAACTCTTTGCAACCTCATGGACTGTAGCCTGCCAGGCTCCTCTATTCATGGGGTGCTCCAGGCAAGAACACTGGAGTGAGTTGCCATTTTCTTCTCCAGGAAATCTTCCCAACCCAGGGATCAAACCCAGGTCTCCTTTGCAGGTGGATTCTTTACTGTCTGAGTTACCAGGGAAGTTATTATTGTATGTATCAGTGTTTAAACATAACTTGCTTTTTAAAAGTATGATTTACTGGGAAAAAAGTGAATTTCAACTTCCCTTTAACAATTACAACTTTTATCTATAGATCGATAGGTATGTTAGGTATATTAACATTCTAGGGTACAAACAAAAATAGCACATGGGCATATTAATGGTATAGTTCACATGTTTGTAATACAGGAATTATTTTCTACTTTTGGATTGAAAATTCTAAAATAATCCAAAAATACATAATGATCGTCATTTCTGAGTCCCATTTCCAGGTGAACCTTTTCTCAAGAATTTGTCAACTAGTCCCTTGGAATTTACAGCTATTAAATAACGCGCTGGTCAACATTGCTATTTTTTTAAATTAAGCATCTTTAGGGCATGCTAATGAAAGAACATGAAAAGATGCTGCTGCTGCTAAGTTGGGTGGTTCACAAAACAGAAGGACCTGGAAATATGTTAGCTTCTCTTCTGTGCGTTTGGTGCAGTCTATAAAAAGATTCAGTGATGTCCAATTCACTCTGATAATGATAGGAGGAAAAACGAGGGTTGTCAAAAGCCACTGACAAATTTCAACCTAATCTGGACCCATTTTTACAATATTATCCTCATCAAGGAGTTCACTAGAGCCTCTAACAAATAAAGAAAAAACATATTGGATGATTTGAAGACCATTCTGTGTCTTTCTTTCTCCTTTCATTGCTTCCCGGTAGAACTGATTGATGACTGAGAAGTGACATAGAAGGGGGGAAAAAAGAAAAAATAAGCTTCACGGAGTCCATAGCTGCTTTTCCATTTCCTTCAACGATCGACAAACCTTCCTTGCGCTATTAGCGTCGCCCCATCCACTGTGCGGTGCGAAGCCGCTTCCATCCTCTCCGACTCTGTGCGACCCCGTGGATGTAGCCCACCAGGCTCCTCCGTCCATGGGATTCTCCAGGCAAGAAAACGGAGTGGGTTTCCTCCTCCAGGGGATCTTCCCGGCCCAGAGATCAAACCCAGGTCTCTTAAGTCTCCCTGCATGGGCAGGCGGGTTCTTTACCGCTGGTGTCACTACATCCGCCAGGGAAGATTATCTCATTATCTTCACTCGAAGAAGATCCACTCTGCTCTTGACTCCTGGACACCCGCTCATTTCCGTTAATAAACCCGCCTCTGTCCCTGCGGGCATACGCAGCGCATCTCACCTTCCTCCTCCTCATCTCACCTTCCTCCTCCTCATCTCACCTTCCTCCTCCTCATCTCACCTTCCTCCTCCTCATCTCACCTTCCTCCTCCTCATCTCACCTCCTCCTCCCCACGCGCTGTATCCACCCGCACTCAGACAGTCCGGCTCTGAGGAAGCGGTCCCCCCGACAGGATGCTCTGTCATTCATTTCTTCCCCTTCATGTCCCGGCAGTTAGACCTTTACTTCTAAACACACTGAGGTGAAGCCGACCCTCCCCAGCCCGAGGGGAGATTAATGTTGCTGTTTTTTTCACTTGATTCTAATTTTGTACATTTGTAAAATATATATAAATTGAAATGGAAACTCAATAATTTTTATCTACAAAGCATGTGAAAGATTTCTTGTATTATATTACACTGTATTAGATAGGACTTCAAGAGGAAATGGAGATAATACTCTTAGAAGCCATAGTCACACAAGGTTAAACCTGCAGCTTTTTTCCTATTGGACACCTATTATATTTAATACAGTGCTAAATATATTTCATACATTGACTCCTCATAGAACTGGAGTGATTTAGATATTATTACTATTGTGTTCTGTCTCACATCCTCCTTTACTCGTCCTCCCATCAATAAAGCGGGCACCATAGTAATACCTACTCATGAGCTTGCAGCATAAAAAGAGATGATGCTTTTGAAGTGGTTATAGCAAACTATGGATTCATTTCCCTGACAATCTTGACAGACAGAACAAAAACTACCAAAAAATGATTCTGATAATGTCATTGCCTTGACCAAAAACATCTAATGATGCTATCTACTATAGTCTGTAAGTTGACACTTTTCTTGTCTTGCCTCCTACCACTCACCTGAGAAACCTTCTGCATCTCAAAAATAGTTCCCTCACTTTCTCCTATTAACTTCACCTCTTCTTACTTCCTTGCACTTTATATAGAGCAACTTCGTATGTTTTAAGTGACTTCTCTCCTCCTTTCTCCTAATTTGAATCCCATGTATCACACATTTACTGAGTGCTTATGTGCCAAGCACTCTTCTAAGATAGATTCACATTGATTCATTTAATTCTCCCTGCAACCTTATAAAACACTGCTATTTACTTCCCTCATTTTATAGATGAATAACCTAAAGCACAGAGAAGTCAGCTATTTTCCAGAGATCACAGAGC
This sequence comes from Odocoileus virginianus, assembly GCF_023699985.2. Lineage (NCBI taxonomy): Eukaryota > Metazoa > Chordata > Mammalia > Artiodactyla > Cervidae > Odocoileus > Odocoileus virginianus. The sequence continues at coordinate 1,236,966 of NC_069695.1, forward strand.
TAGTAAGTGGCAGACCCAGGATTTGAACTGGATCATTCCTATTGTAGAGTCCACTCTCTTAATCCCTCCTCTGTCACATCCTAGTAACTCCATAAATGTTTGCATATTTCCACCATTGAGCTGAAGTGATCTTTATTTCCCTCTGAATTATCGCAGCAACATTTTTTCAATTTTTGTATAGCTTATTCGGCAGTTTAATGCATTTATTAGAAGTTCTATCTTGGTGTTGGAGGGAAGGTACAAAAAGTATAATCAAATCCACCCTCAAGGAAGTTACAGTTTAGCAGAAAGGAGAGTAACAGACAAGAAAACACTCTACATAGTTTAATGATGTGAAAAATGCCACACTTATAATAAAATTATAATCAAGAGTTATAGCAGTGCCCTGGGACAGGGTGGTCCATAAATGTGCCACCAAGTTGCTCTAAGAGAGTTAACAAAGACTAACACAGTCTGAAAGGCTGCCTGCAGCTCTCTGAAGAGGGTGTGTACGAGCTGAAATTTGAACTAAGTGGCATTTAACTAGGCGATGAGCCGGGAAAATCACATTCAAGAAAATTTTTGAAAATGCACCAAATCTTGAGATGCTAATTGAGGAAATAAGGGGAAGTAAGTGTATATGACATCCCAGAAAACCAACAGAGAGAAGTTTTCAACAGGGGAAGTGGGAAAGGCACATCAATGTGTTTGGCGTTTAGCGTTACAAAACCACGCAAGGATTTGGGCTGTGGAATGACGTGATCGTGGTTTCCTTATGGTTGTAGAAACAATTGTGAAGGGATTGTGGGTGAAAAGAGTCAGTCTCTTGGTAAAACTTAGAGCAGGAGTTGCTTTTTTTAATTGTCTGTGAGATTAGCAGAGATGCTAGAAACAGGAGCATAGATAGGCTTTCTGACAAATTCTTCAAAATGAATCCCAATTAAAAGCATGAAATTGAATGATGATGGCACTATGTAATACAAATATATAAAGTGGGCTATAGGACTATGGAGGGTGAAAACTTCTTTCAGTTTGGAAATATATTAAGCATGATAAATCTTATAAACTTTGAACTTTTAGCATGCCGTGCATGTGGGCTTAGTTGTGTCCGACTCTTTGGGACCCCATGGACTGTATCCCACCAGGCTCCTCTGTCCATGGAATTTTCCAGGCAAGAGTACTGGAGAGGGCTGCCTTTTCCTACTCCAGGGGACCGTCCCAACCCAGGGATCAAACCCACATCTCTTGCGTCTGCTGCGCTGGCCGGCAGATTCTTTACCGCTGAGCCACCGGGAAGCCCGGGCTTCAGTATGGCAGACTCTAGCCTGAGTTCTTTAGGAGTGTTAATTCATTCGATCCTCGCAACAAATCGATGAAGTAGTTTATTAGTTAGCATAGCGTATGGCCGCCTCAACAGAAACAAAAATAAGAGTGCTTGAAACCAACAATTTTATTCCTCTTTTACAAAGAAATCGGCACTGGATGGAAGGTGTTCAGAGTTCTGCTACATGAGTTCATCCAAAGACCTGCGCTCCTTTCTTCTTGTGGCCCTCTCATTCCCTTGATCCGGGCTATCTATTTTATATGGCACTTAAAGGTAAGAGAAAAAAAATTCTCATTAAAATTGCATATTTAAAAATTTTTTAATCAAGTGAAATTAACTTTAATAATATATTTAAGTTTTATCATTTCAAGCATGAACTGCTTCTCAATGAGGATGTTAAATTTCATTTGAAATACTTAGTCTGTATTTAGATTTCATGACATTTTCAAATAAAGATAAATGAACATACATAAATTGTTTCAAAGGTACTTAAAAGTCTCCAATAACTAAATTGAGTATGAGTTTTTATATTTAAATTAACTATAAGGAAGTAAAATTTAAAATTTATCTCTTCAATTACACTAGCTACATTTCAAGCACTCAAAAGCACACGTGGCCACTGTCTGCTGAACTGGACAGCTCAAGTCAAGATTGCTTCTTTTACCCACTTTTTACCCACAGAGCTAGCTTATTAGCACTGTACCCGAATTCTAGACCAAGGAATGGGGGGGAAGAGATAAAAGAAATTAGGCTACTGTTTAAAGTGTGAGTTAGAACTTACATACATCCCATTGGCCAGATCTTAGTTCCATGGTCAGAAATAGCTGACCTGGTCATACAGAACTGCTGGGAGACTAGGTTAGAAACCATAGTCACCTTCTAAGCAGACTTTTTCTCCTTATACTTTGTGCATAGGGTAAGGAGGAGGAGAGCGGGGGGAGAGAGGTTTTCCATTTCTAAAACAAAGAAGAGAAGAGGAACACTGGGAAAAATTAACAGGCTGTGCCATATGCAGATACTATTATAGTACTTTCTTTAGATAAGTAATGGGAAACACAAAATGATCATGCACCTTGGGCACATTTATAGTTTTTAACAAGTAGAGTTGAAAAAAATGATATTTGGACCATGATAAAAAAGGATGTTTGTAATTTCAGTATATTGTTGGAAAAATAAGGTTGTGGATCATTGTCATTTAATGTTTTATTATTTTTTTTTAATTTTGCCAGTGTTGATATTCTATCCCTTAAATTGCATAAACTTTGAAGACAGAAAAAAATATTTAAGAGTATTTTTTTCTGTCTTCAGAAAATCATTTAATTATTTTCATATCTATATGATGCTTAGTCATACCACAAAGTCCAAAGAAGACTTGTCACCCCTTTTGTCACCCCTCTCACTGGAAATATTTATTAGCCTTTCTTTCCATAAAATGTCTGATTATCTGGGTTCAAATAGAAAGATAAATTTGAAGATAGAGTAAATAAATAAGACTGTGGAATAGAAAGATACAAATAACACCCAGAAGACATATTGATATGTGTTTACTTTGTAAGTTTTGACTTCATTTGTTTTCATTAGTCACTGATTTCTTCTGGGAGAATTTATTTTCATCTTTGAGAAACTATTTTAACAATACTATGAAGCACAATATTCTAAACACACAAAGGACTGAGAGAATAGCTCTTGCTTATGGAACAATCTGGTCTTTACAATTATGTGATTCTTTCATCTTACATTTCACTTTAGTTTTCCCATAAGCACTTGCAAACTTACTGTTTACACATTGTAAGGAGAAAAGATTATAATCATTCAATATACTTGAACCAATATTTTTCTTTGTACTTTTTGTGTCTAAACTACAGGACATCTTTCTTTTATCAGCTTGCTTTGTAAAGCAGAAAAAGAACTTTTTGTTTTGCTTTGTTTTTTGTAGCAAAGCAAAACAAATGCCATTCCCATTATTTAGATATATAATTCTAACAAAATACCAACAGTGTAGAAACTATTTTACAGAAAACTTAGGGAGTTTGCCCCCTACAAAGTATAACTAACAACTTTCAGAACAGAGATCAACCCCAGACCAAAATGCAGATCTTCCAACTTTAATCTCTTCATTTTATTAAAACAACATAGCCTACCATTTCCCATATCTTTTCACCTCATGACTTTTTTAAATACAGTCTATCATGTTATCAATATTTTATATTGTGTTCAGTTGGTGTGTGTTTTCACTTCAACATAAAATATTAATATATAAAGTAATACTGATCCTTGGCTTTCAAAATTCCTAATTTACCCCCTTCTTCAGGGTTCCTTCCCAACCCAGGGATCAAAGCCAGGCCTCCTGCATTGCAGGCAGATTCATCACCATCTGAGCCAGCAGGCAAACCCCTCATTGAGGGACTGAATCACCACTTCATGTTTCTACATTCTATTTGTTAACACATGGACTTTATATTTCTTGTCTCACAAGCTCCTACATTTTCAAGCATGATTTTAGAATATGGACTAATAGCAACAAATAATTCCAAGTTGAATTTCACAGAGTTTAGTGTAACCTGGCCTGAACCGGATCTATAATATCTGTGCTAACTGACGGACAGCAGCTTTAGAAAACAAGACAAATCTCAAGCTCTCTCAGTCATGAGAGCCGGAAATCAGCTAGGTGTTAATAGCATCCAGTTTGCTACAAATAGCTGTTACCATAAGTTTTAGATTGGTTTTGGAAAACAGAATTATTTCTTATAAAAACCATGTTATTTATGTTAATATATAATGCTTTGCATGCAGATTCTTTACCATCTGAGCCACCAAGGAAGTGCAATATATATAATAGATTTATAATTTTTACTTTAAAATAAACTGATAAATATTTTAAATTTACTAATTTTAATTTGGTATATTTCTAGTAGAACAAGATTATTAGATATAACCCACATAAAGCAAATTCTTTGAGGTTTTCACTAATTTTTAAGACTATATGTAACGGGATCCTGAGACCAAAAAGTTATAAAGTGCTGTGCCTGTAAACTTCAATGTAGATACAAAACTGTTCTGAAATACACAACAGGATTTCAAATGGTATTGTCTTACTTAAAAAGAGGCAATAAGTTATTTTTTTTCCTCATGAAAATGTATTATTCATTTTTTAATGATGGACAGATATGACAACTACACCTAGTGTTTGCATTTGAATCTCAGTTGATCATTACTGAATACAAAGAGGAAAAAAATAACATCTGGGTATCACGAAATAAACCAATAACACAAATTGGCTCATGAATATTTATTTGCGCATTAATTCATCTATAGATAAAACAAATGGATAAACTCATAAATAGCCCCTGAATTATTTATCTATGCATCTTTTTGTAGAAGATGCTTTTACAAAAATTTTGCTCCTTGTATAAATGACATCTGAATAGTTTTTACAAATCCTCTCCCATTATAATCACTGGATACCACTATGCTAATAAAAAGCAAAGATGAAAGATGGAGATTTGCATAATTGAACACTATTTGAAATGAGATATTAGCTTGATTCTAGTTTACATATTAGAAAGCTTTAAAACTGTCAGAGATAGCCACAATTAACCAGAAAAGAGCAGAGGACAATACATTTATCTCTCATCTCTCTAGTTTGCAGTAGGAATAAGGATGGAGTTCTCTTCATCTATTAATTGTCATTCACTCAGTCTACACTGTGAACTATATATACAAGATGAGAGGACCTTAGTCACTTGAATTAATTAATCATTAAATGTATTTCTTTTGCTATTAACTCAATTTTGCATGTCTTCCCCAAATTTCCTGTATTATTTGAAGTCCTACTTATTCTTACAGGACTCACTTATTCTTTCTCAATACCATAAGATGAAATAGTTTTCTGTTTCCCTATTATTGATACAGAATTTTTTTTCAGTATTCTGGGTTTTTACCTTAGAGTGTTGATTATCTTCCAATGTAATCGCTTTTATACATTCTGCTTCTTTGACTACATTGTCAGTTTCTTGAAGTAACTACTATTGTGTCTTTCTCACCTTTGTCTATACTGATCTAGTGCAAAACTGAGAACTTAGTAGATGGATATTTTGTGTTAATGAAGTGAATTAAACAACCTCAGAAAATTCTATCAGCTTAGTCCAAATCTCCTGGTGTGAGGACCAAAAAATAAATTTTAACCAAGGAAATAAAGCATCAAGAATACCATCTTTATATTTTCTATTATTATTGAATAAGAATTTAAGAACACATTATATCTTACCATGAAAGAAGAAATATAAAGTGCATGTTTTTAAGTCTTGGAATAAATGCAGAATATAGACCTAGAATTGAGGCATCTACAGATCTGTGACACTGAGGTTCCATTTCTGGGAGTCAGTTCTAATCCTGTCTTTGTCTCATTTCCTTCTAAGTTGCCAGCAAGACTTCAAAAGTTTCCTAAATGAATTTATTCTCTGTAATTACATTTCTTTCTTTTTTCTTTTTCTTTTTTAAATTATGAAGGTATGATAACACATTTACAGGGGATTTGGAAAATTCAGAACAAAGTAACATTAATTATATTTTATTCAATGCTCACAAACCACAGCAAAGTGAGTGTTATGTTAGTTCATTGATTTTTTCAAAGGACATTTATTGACTGTAATGTGTCTGTGGGGGAGGAAAAAATTTTTTTCTTTCCAGAAAATTCTAGGTTCTTGTCTTAGACTCATCTGTAATAAAGACATATTAGCAGAATGAAAACAATAACAAGTTTAATAACTTGTTTGCCTCCTGCATACGTAAGATTTAGCCAGGAAAACCTTTGTAACTCCCAAAATGGCCCAAGCCACCACCTTAAATACCATCTTCAGCTAAAGATAAAAGAATATGTTGGAAGCCTGAGGGGAGACCAGTTGTGGGAGGCTGTCAGGAAAATGCAGGGTAAGGTTGTGCAGATTTACACCAGCACCTTCTCCACTGAGAAGAGTTTCTAGAGGTGTGTGCCTGTGGGCATGCTCATTCATGTCCTACTCTTTGCAACCCCATGGACCATAGCCTGCCAGGCTCCTATGTCCATGGGATTTTCCAGGCAAGAACACTGGAGTGGACATCCATTTCCTACTCCAGGGATCTGCTGACCCAGGGATTGAACCCGAGGTTCCTGCATTGGCAGGCGGATTCTTTACCACTAAGCCACCAGGGAAGCCCCACGGCTGCATACCTGATGTGATTTACTATAAAACAATAACGATGAAGATGCTTGTTCACAAACGCCATGTTCATCATTCGACATGTACTTTTTCAATATTATGTAGTATCCCAACAATTTCCCTTTTCTGCTATGCTTAATTCTTCAAAACTCAATTATCTTAAGGACTTCTTTCATCTTAAACGGCCACACAAAGATTAGTTATTTCTCTCTGGAGAAAAGTCATGGGGGGAAAACATTCCCTATTCAGAGCAGATGTAAACTATGTTTAAACAGTTAAACACTTCTCTATGTGCCTTTGTATTATTCCCTTTGCCTGGAATACTTCCCTTTTTTCATACCTAGCCAATTTATACTTCAAAGTCAGTTCTAATCTTATTTATGAAGATTCCCTGCTTCTTATAGTATTACTAACATCTTACTCCTCCCAAGATAGATCTGAACCACTACAATTGTGTAATTGATTGAGCCATGGCAACCGATAAGTTCAATCCAAGTAATACCTTTGACTAGACTGTGACCTTTTCAGAGTTAGGAATAGTGCTTGCTTTATTCCATATTTTAGGGCTCTGGCATATGCCTAGGACCTAGTACACATTCAATTAAGACTTTTTAAATGAACAAAAACAATATTTCATCCTCAGAACTGGATCAGAATTGCTTCCCTTCAAATAAGCCATGAGGAGGATCCCTACATCCTGCTCTTTTTATTGACTTGTACCTGGCTCTCTGCATCCAAAACAGATTTTCCATCTGCTCAAGCTGGTCCCCATGAAGCAAATGTGAATAAGTCCAGCTGATGAATCCAAATTCTAAATGTGAACCCAAATTCTAATTTTTAAAATTAACACTGATGCTCAAAAGTTGATTCACTCTGAGGTTCAGATTCCACTTAAGTTCATCTCAGCAGGACCCTTGCATCCATGGAAGGCTGAAGGAATGTAGCTGAGAAAGGAATCTGAAATCTGAGGAATGTGAGAGTGGAGCTCTTTGAGGTAAAGACTCTGGATGAGCATAACCATGTACAATCCATTTAATTCCATTTTCTATATCATCAGACAACTTATTTCTTTGTCATCATGGGACAGATGGAGCAGGAGTAAAAACCGCAAAATCAGGAGATTGAAGAAAAACTCACATTTCATGAGAGAAATTTGTGAGTTTACATCACACCAGCAATAGTGGTCAGCAAGCAGTAAAGGTGGTCAAAGTGACAAATCATCAGTGGAATTTTTGTATCACATGAAACATTAGTTGTACTTTTGGAAAATAATTTTTTTTTTAAGAATACACTACTTGACATAAATGCTGAATAAATTCATATCTTAGTTTTCTTGCTGTAATAGTATGAATTTTAACAGACTTTAATAATTGTGCAGTACTAACTTACAAGTAAGGAGCTGAAAAACGGTTTAAACTACATTTAAACTACATAGACGTTTACAACACAGTTATAATTACGGTCACTCTCTTTAGCTCTCATTTTATTTACTTCGCTGCTCTTGCAGATGAGATTTACTCCCCCACCCCACACCCGCAATTGCTTTCTGTTCCAGAGGTTTCTTAAAAAATTATTTTTCTACCTTCCACTTGTAGGTGCCGTCTGCAATCTCTCATCCTTTGCAACAAACAATCCTCATTAGTAGTCATGGATGTTTTAACCCTGTTTTATTCCTTCAAACTAAGTATTATATTCTTAAACCCAAGGGCAGTGTCTTTCCAAACATCATAAGATAGTGAGTAAATATGCTTTGTACTGTAAATAAGCCATACCTTGTATAAAAGGAGGTACTGGGTGATTGTCTTAACCTCTATGGAAGAACAAATAGCTTTCTTATATAGAGAGTTTAATGATGTTTGAAGAAGATAAAACACTGATAGATAGCTAATAATAAAAGTTAGGAAAAGCAAAATCCCATAGATTTTATTTTTCAAATTAATCAATACTAAGTCATGAGAGCTTCAAGTCCTCAACACCTGCTTTAATACCTTTCCGTTAACTACTTCCTATCTTTAGTCCCTTCCCCAGCTAGCAGAGGCCCCACGGTTCATTACTGTAGTCTCTTGTCAATATCCTCAACATCTTGCTTTATTGTTTTCTAGCCTCTTTCCCACCCAACAAATCTTCCTCAAAATTTTAGCCCAACTCCTCGACCATATTTCTTCTTCCTGCAAAGATAAAAAACCATCAAGCTCCAATATCTCTATAAACTAAGGGCGTCTGCATCTATCTGGCTTTCAGCTTCTGTTGTCTTAAAGACCCCTCCTCTATAGTGAATCCTCCTCCGCATCTTTTTCTATCCTATCTCCCACGGGAGCTTCACTCCCTCTTGATTCCCTTCTTTCTCCTCTGACTTCAACTCCTTCCCCTTTACAGGAAACATAGCTCCAACAGAACTTTTTGTGGGTGGGGTCGGGTCCCCACAAATCTCATATGTTGAAGTCCTACCCCCCAGTAGCTTAGAATGCGACTGCATTTGGGCATAGGGTCTTTAAATAGCTGATTGGGTTAAATGGGGTTATTAGGATGGATCCTAATCCAGTATAACTGGTGCTGTTATAGGAAAAAGAAATCAGGTCACAGAAATACACAGAGGAAAGAACAAGTAAGACAGAAAGACGGCCACCTACAAAGCCAAGAAAACAGAGCAGACTCGGAAGAAACCAGTCTTACCGACATCTTAATCTCAAGACTTCTAGCCTCTGTAACTGAGAGAAAATAAGTTCCTGTTGTTTAAGCTACTCAACCTATGGCAATTTGCTATGGATGCCTTAACAAACTAATACAGATTTCATTGGTCCTTATAGAAATTCAAAACTTCTCCAACTTCAAAACTTCCTCTATTTTTGAACCCATATGATTCACTTTTATCACACAATATTTTTCTTCCTCTTGAAAATCAGGCTTCTTAACTCGTAGGTCATTTTACCTATGTTTCCTCCACTTTTAGTCAATTATTCAATTCATTCCAATTTGCATTCTACCTCAAAGGTATTGAAACTTTTTCCTTTCTTGTCTCCAAATTTCAATCCTGATGACCACTCTCTCCTTTCTCAAATGCTTCCTTAACTTGTTTTTTATAATATCATATTATGCTGATTTTCTCTGAACCTCTTACTGATGATCACACCATCTTCAGCTCTACTGGGCTCCGGTTTCTCTTTGATATTTGTTTATTTAGAGTTCAAGCCATGAATCTCTTCAATTCTTATTTTACTTTCCATGCTCATCATTTTAAAGTTCTACTTCAACTTGCTGGGCTTTAAACTCATTAGAAAAATAAACTAATATTCTAAATTGACATATTTAAGCCAGGACTCATTTCCTGTCCTTCCTGACCTTTCTCCTATACCTGTGAATGACAGCATTGTATATTCACTTTCCCAGATGAGAAACGTGTCGACCCTTACTCCTTCTTCTCCCCAACATCTCCCATTAAACAGTTAAGTATTTTTGACTTATCTTCTTCAATAGTTCTATATTTTTATACTTCTCTTAATTACATCTCTACTAGCTTGATTCCCTAAGTTCCACTCTTGACAGATGCTGCATTCATCGTCATCAGTTTGAAGCATTAATATGACTTTAAAAGTTATCCTACCTAAAATCTTTTAGTGGTACAAAGGCCCAAATTACTTAGTATGATATATAAATTCCTTTCTGCTTCTGTCTATGCCACCAGGTTTAACACTTCTCTTTCCCCAGCCTTCATAATCTATTTTCAAGGGAAATCTGCTTAACACAATTTCATGTTCTCTGACCTGGTTCATTTAAAATGTAATCCCTTTAGTCTGCATCTTCCTCCCTAACCCTTTGTTTAGCTAATTGGTGTTCATCCTTCTGGTCATAAATTACACATTTTCATTTTCTGGAACTTCCCATAGCATACAAGACTGAGTTAGGCTCCCTTTCTATGCAGTTCTTTGGAATTTTATGCTACATATTTAAGTATTCAGACAGGTAAGCAGTCACTTCTGTTTTGATGTGATCATTCATCAGTTGTCTGTCAGTTTACATGAATTTCTGGACTTCTTAAGAGACAATAAATATCTGTTAAATGAAATAATAAGTCAATGTTTGAGTTTTGCATCAGAGGATATTTCTTAAGCAAAACTGATGCAGCTTGTAAAAAAAATCTATTTTCAATATGTCCCTACTGTGTTCCACACAGCATGGAGCTTGGCATATTATAAATTTTCAAGGACAATATGAACTTGATAAAAACAAGGAAACCCTAATAAACATAACTATTTTAAAATTAGCTTCCCTACTTCTACATTATTTTAACAATGATAAATGTTGTTAGGGAATAATTGACAAAATATTTTGGGACAAAATTATTGAAAATTAACAGTGACATTTCTTTTTGTGTGTGTGTGTGTGTGTGTGTGTGTGATAAAGATTTATTAAAGTATGAAAGAGAGAGAGAGACAGCTTCTGACACAGACATCAGAAGGGGGCGGAAGGAGGGACCCCTGCTGCTGCCGCCGCCGCTGCTGAGTCTCGTCAGTCGTGGCCGACTCTGTGCGACCCCACAGACGGCAGCCCACCAGGCTCCCCCATCCCTGGGGTTCTCCAGGCAAGAACACTGGAGTGGGCTGCCATTTCCTTCTCCAGTGCGTGAAAGTGAAAAGTGAAAGTGAAGTCGCTCAGTCGTGTCCAACTCTTCGCGACCCTATGGACTGCAGTCCACCAGGCCCCTCCATCCATGGGATTTTCCAGGCAAGAGCACTGGAGTGGGGTGCCATCGCCTTCTCCAACAGTGACATTTCTTAAACACTATACTCTGGTGTTCCATTAATAATACCCTAGACACAATCTTATTGTGTTCTTTTCCTGCGTTTTGACTTTGTCACCCTTATATTAGTGTCTCCTAACATGTCACTGTAGATAAAATAAATAGCATCAAGTCTCTCATATGACTTCAAAAATCCATTTTTATTAAGTAGAGTGATGTTCATAAAACTAAGCTCTTTATGATGGGTAAAGAAAATTGCTAACTTTAAATCTTACATAAATTCAAAGAGCTGGGGTGTGTCAGTGATATCCACGAGAAAATGTTTTACAAAACAATGTAAGTCTTCCAATAAAAGAAAAAGAAATGTATTTACTTAGCTAAAAGCACTTTATAAAAATAAAATACACACCCAAAATAAATACTGTAAGGTGTGGCAGCAGTAGATTCCAGACTTTGAAGGAGTGAATGAGTACAGAATGACAGTCAGCAGCCAAAAACAGTCAACAAAGAAGCAGCAGGAAATGCTAAATATTTGCAAAGCCATTTACACACATGAGCAATGAAACTACAGAGACTCATGGGATTTTGCAAAACCTTTGAGATGCAGTCAAGTTTCTAAAACTTTTAAAGTCAAGTTTCTCATTGGTGAGATTGGTTTAGTAATAATTGCTAAAGTCTCAGAAAATCACACAAAATTGTGAATATCAAACTAAATAATGTGTGGATGCTCTTAAAAAAAACAAGTGCAAGAAACAAACATTGTCTACCATGGCCCAGGATAAAAGGCTAAATTATGGGAGTAAGGGTGAAAAACATCTTCTAGTTTTTTCTAAAAATGCTCAGGCACTTTAACTTGAAAAACTGAACTATAATCAAATAATTTGAAATCAATAGTCAGAGTAGAATAGATAGTAGATAGAAACTGTCACATATAGAATAGTTGGACCACACAATCCTACTATATGGCACAGGGAACTGTATTCAATATCCTGGGATAAACCGTAATAGACCCACTCCAGGGTTCTTGCCTGGAGAATCCCAGGGACAGGGGAGCCTGGTGGGCTGCCGTCTACGGGACCACACAGAGTCGGACACGACTGAAGTGACTTGGCAGCAGCAGCATGCAGATGTGTAAGTCACTGAGTCACCTTACTATACAGCAGAAATTAACACAGCATTGTAAATTAACTTTATTTTATTAAGATAATGCAAACTATAACAGATAGAAAAGAGATACATGAAGCAGATACATGGGAGCATGGAGGGGAATGACCAGCTCTGCTTGGGAGCTGGGAGGTTTTGGAAGAAAATGTAGTTTTAACTAGATTTATAAGTTAACTTGTAAAGAAGGGTAGAAGAGCATCTCAAGCAAATGGAACTGTGATCTAAACAAAGAGGTCTGAAGGTCTTCGTTATGAACTCACACTACAGTGTGTTGAGTGCATTGACCTAAAGTTGGGGAAGCAGGGACGCAGACTGGAGCTCTCTGCACCCACCCAGCTCTGAGACAGTCCGTGCCTGGGTCTTGTGCGTGTGCGAGTGCGGAATCCCTTCAGTGGTGGCCTTGCAGCCCCATGGACTGTAGTCCTCCAAGCTCCTCTGTCCATGGGACTCTCCAGGCAAGAACACTGGAGTGGGTTGCCATGCCCTCCTCCAGGGGATCTTCCCGACACAGGGATCGAACCCACGTCTCTCGTGTCTGCTGCACTGGCAGGCGGGTTCTTTACCACCAGCACCACCTGGGAAGCCCCGAGTCTTCTGGGTCCTGCCTGTGATACAGCTGCTGCCACTCCCTATGGACAGGAGGATGGGAAGATGTAGGGTGCTGGCCCCAGAAAACTGTCAGTTGCCCAGTCATGTCTGACTCTGTGACCCCACGGACTGTGGCCCACCAGGCTCCTCTGTCCGTGGAATTCTCTAGGCAAGAATACTGAAGTGGTTGCCCATTCCCTTCTGCAAGGGATCTTCCTGACCCAGGGGTCAAGCCCAGGTCTCTTGCATTGAGAAAGCTTCTTTGCCATCTGAGCCACCGGGGAAGCCCATGTTGTGATGCTCAGGTACACAGATTTGTCTGAAGGGGAAGGAGCCTTTGTATTATTCGTTGAGCATTGCCAGTTAAACTATTTTCTCTTTCTCCAGGGGTCCAGCCAGTTAATTTCCAATTTTCGAACTTTCATTTCCCTCTGACCTTCACTTGCTATCTCCCTACTCTAGTAGGGAAATATCACCCTAGTCGGATGTCCAGTAGGTTGCTCTGTCGAGACCAAGGGCCAATTATTTCCTTACCATGAAAACCAAGAAGAAGGTGACTACAGGTGATTCAACCTCTAACACATACACATGTACACACAACCTGGACAGTCAGAGAGTTGAGTTACAGCATAACTATTTTACCTCCAAATTACTGCCAGTGCTGAAAAGTACAAGTATTTATCTAAAGTGTTTCAGGGTTATGTGTGGGAAAGTTGAATGTTAGGTGGAGTTTAATTTTACCAACAGCTGTTGTGAGATGAACTGTCAGAAACAAACTTGTTTTTTTTTTTAAATATATATATATATATTTGTCTTTATTTAGCCTCTCAAAGATCAGGTCAGCAGGCTTCCTTGATGGCTCAGAGGCTAAAGAATCCACCTGCACTGCAGGAGCCACAGGAGATGCAGGTGGGATCCCTGGATTGGGAAGATCTTCTGGAGTAGGAAACAGCAATCCACTCCAGTATTCTTACCTGGGAAATCCCATGAACAGAGGAGCCTGCTGGGCTATAGTCCTTGGGGTCATATAGGGTCGGACACAACTGAGCAAACATAAACACCCACACAGTCTCTCAAAATTCAGAAGGCCGGCGATTCTAAAGGATATTGTTCTGAGTTGAATATAATGAAATCCATGCTTTGTGCTCTGAGACAATGGGAATATCCTTCAATTTGGCTGATGGGGCATGAAATTCAATTACTGTTCATTCAAGTATTATTTGAACTATTCCTTTGTTCTTTTATAAAATTTACCATATGGAAAGGAAGTAGAATGTCTTCCAGTTGAAAGATATAATTGGCATTAATATCCTATAATTAAATTGGCTTTATTTTCCACTACTTTTTGAAGACTTGTATCCAGATAGACAGTGAGAGAGAGAGAGAATAGTAATAAAAGAGCAGAATAAACCTGAATAACTCGACTAGATGGCTTATATCAACTTGATGCTGAGCAGTACCCTGTTGGACTTCCTGGCATGTCCCGCATTTCTTGCAGGCATGACTCCAGCCTCCATGACTTTTCCTGAGTTCCAAGGGGCAGATCAGTTGCTAATCAAGGGAGCTCCAGCAATGAAACTACCTGGGGCAAGATTAAAAAGGCCAGGGAGGCGCATTAAGATTAGGAGACCCACCACCTAAGACTCTATGCAGTGTGTTCAATTGCCAAGTCACGTCCAACTCTTTGGGACCCTACGGACCGCATCACACCAGGCTTCCCTGTCCCTCACTAACTCCCAGAGTTTGCCCAAGTTCATGTCCATTGAATCGGTGATGCCATCCAACCATCTCATCCTCTGTTGCCCCCTTCTCTGCCCTCAGTCTTTCCCAGCATCAGGTGAGTCAGCTGTTCAAATCAGGTGGCCAAAGTGTTGGAGCTTCAACTTCAGCATCAGTCCTTCCAATGAGTATTCAGGGTTGATTTCCTTTAGGATGGACTGATTTGATCTCCTTGCAGTCCAGGGACTCTCAAGAGTCTTCTCCAACACCTCAGTTCAAAAGCGTCAATTCTTCAGCATTCTGCCTTTTTTATGGTCCAGCTCTCACATCCATACATGACTCCTGTAAAGATCATAGCTTTGACTACACGGATCTTTGTCAGCAAAGTGAGGTCTTTGCTTTTTACTACACTGTCTAGGTTTGTCATAGCTTTCCTGTCAAGAATCAATCGTCTTCTAACTCCAGGGCTGCGGTCACCATCCACAGTGATCCTAGAGCCTCAGACACGGAGACCAGTCGCCTCCTCCACCTTCTCCCTCTTCTATTTACTGTGAAGTGATGGGGCTGGATACCATGGGCTGAGTGCTTTTTAATGTTGAGTTTTAAGCCAACTTTTTCAGTCTCCTCTTTCACCCTCATCAGAGGCTTTTTAGGTCCTCTTTGCTTTCTGCCATTTGAGTGATATCATCTGCATATCTGAGGTTGTTGATATTTCTCCCAGCAATCTTGATTCCAGCCTCTAACTCATCCAGCCTGACATTTTGCATGACTCTACACATTCTAATCTTGTCAGCAATCTCTTCCTTTTGGAAATTTGCAGCAGAAAGAATGCAAAGTTACTGTTACTGCCTTGATCCTTATCACATAACCTTGCCTGACTCCATAACCTCTCCTTACTCACCAGGAAGAGGGGCACAGTTCTTGGGGTGCTAGCCTACTGTGTTCCCTCTTTGCCTGGAAAGTAATAAAGCCATTCTTTCCTTCTCCTTTGTAACTATTTCTGTATTCCTGTTTAGCACTGATGCATAGAAAGCCACGATGTTAGCAAGAACTCAGCAAGTTTTTCGACTTAATTTTTTATAGCAATCATCTATAGTATAAATAAGTTAGCAATACATTTCATCATGAGATCGTCTCATTTAATTACTCTACCAAAGATAGAGCATCTCCTCTGAAGTATCTGTGTCAAATGATACATCATATTCTCTTAAACCAGAATCTGCCTTCATGTTAGTTTCTCTGGGATCCAAATAACTTCATCCTGCCTGCAAAAGTGAAAATACTGGACCAATCTTCCCTTTGAAACCTCCAATTTCCACATGATTGATTACAGTTATTTTGGAGACTAGCTACAATTTTCTTATCAGCCAAGAAAAATACAGAATGTGTTATTGGTTTTCATGAAAGGACTGCAGCATGACTTTTATAAACCTGCAATTTCAACATGTATTAAAAATGCTGGGGCTTAATTTAGACTTCTCTTGCCCTAGAATGCAAGCCATGAATCTTACAGAATTGTATTTACAAGCAGCCATTATTCATTAGAAGATCTGTTGCTAATGCTGAAGCTCCAATACTTTGGCCACCTGATGTGAAGAGATGACTCACTGGAGAAATCCCTGATGCTGGGAAAGATTGAGGGCAGGAGGAGAAGGGGGTGACAGAGGATGAGATGGTTGGATGTCTTCACCGACTCAATGAACTTGAGCTTCAGCAATCTATGGGAGGTAGTGAGGGACTGGAGACTGGTGTGCCACAGTCCGTGAGGTCACGAAGAGTCCAGAACTTAGCAACTGAGCAGCAAACTGTTTTACTTAGAAACTTCCCAGATATCAAGCACAATGTTTGCAGATGAACAACAGAACCTTCCTTATAACCTTATCAGGGAGCAGGTGTGGTCAATAGCAATTAATTTCAGTTTGTTTTTTATGCTCAAAAAATAGGGTAAAAGACTATTTTGAAGGAAAGCATAAATATTAGATAACTAAAATAAGAAAAATAAATCATACATATGTTTTTATATCAATTATCTAAATTCACCTAACTTTAAGTATGTTACAATATCAGACTTTAGCTAAAACACAAATTCAGTATAAACCAAAGACCTCAGACTAGCCACTTACATATGATTTAAATAACATAATTAAGAATCGTCTCACATCCCAAAAAGGGTAATTGAAAGACTGCTAAAACATTCTAATTCCAAATTGTGCCAAGTGTTAAATCCAATGGTACAAAAATAGCACCAAGTTATAATCCCAAATTTTCCTTATGTCAGTTCCCATTTTTTTTCTTGCATTCATCCTGTAGAGAAGAGAATAGAATTTCTGTCTAAGGTCTCACACCAATGATGCTAGTTATATGAGTCTTGGTGCAGTCCTCAGTATTGGTACTGCCTCATATTTTCAGACAAGTCTCCTGAGAGCTCCCACCGTCACTCATCCATTCCTCATCATTCTGACCTGTAACTCGCATGTCACTGTGCTGTAATTTCTCAGAGCACTCAAAACTATCTGAAAGCGTAAAATTCATTTGGCTATTGACTATTTTATTTTCTGAACACCCTTCTCTAATCTCCCCATGAGAGTGAGGTTCTCGATTTATTCACTCCTGTATCTCTGGTTCCCAAGATGTGACGGTGTATATTGTTGTGTAGTTACCAAGCCGTGTCCGACTCTTTTGCGACTGTAGCCTGCCAGGCTTCTCTGTCCTTGGGATTTCCCAGGCAAGAACACTGGAGTGGGCTGCCATTTCCTCCTCCAGGGGATCTTGGCAACCGAGTTGAACCCACGCCTCCTGTTTTGCAGGCAGATTCTTCACCACTGAGCCCCCAGGGGAGCCCAGTGGTATATTTTGTGCCCTGCTTAGTCGCTCAGTCGCGTCCAACTCTCTGTGACCCCAGGACTGTTTCCCTCCAGGCTCCTCTGTCCATGGGGATTCTCCAGGCAAGCAGACTGGAGTGGCTGTCCCCTCCTCACAATGTTATTAAGTAGCTGATAATGATCTGGAATAAATCAACTATTTGTTTTTCCCTTAAAAACGTCTCCAGTCCTGAATTTATTCATCAGGACTCAAAATGTTTACCTATGAAATAATACCTTTAACCAGAAAATAAAATTCTTCATCTAATGAAAACTGTTGATTCATATCAATTAGGCCACAGTGACAACACCCCAAGTTCAGAAGTAACTAAGTTAACCCTACTTAACAAACTTCTTCATCACACATCAGTACCCTTAAAAATCAAACTGAACAAGAATATTGATTACCAAAAGTGGAGTCCATCAAAAGAAATTGCTATGTTACTTTTGTTAGGAGAAGTCATCTAGAAAAGGGTGCTGTTTCTAAACATATGACGATATTAAGTAAAGATGACTAATGACAATTAACAGCTGTCGACTCTAAGAGTTATTTGATCTCAAAGATAAACATAGTACAGGAGCGAGTTTTCCGGAAATCTAATTCCAAGCAGTGACAACCTTTAGAGATCACATTAAAAAAAAAAGAAGAAATTCCAAAATTACTTAAAATTAAGATATGGCTTTAAAAGTGTCATAATAGGTAAGATTTAATTTTTTTCCAGCAACCTATGTCAGACACCTATCTTCTTAAAAGATCAAAAGATATTGCTGATTTAGAAATAGAAAATATTGAGAATTATGTATTTTAGGTGAAAGATTATATGACTAAACTTTTCTTGTTATATTTATTTTATTTTGCAGATGTAAATCATCAATCTGAGGTTAGAGTTTTGTCTTCTTGATCATTCTGCGTTGTTTTTCAAACATTGGAATTTCGTACAGAAAATGGGAAGTAGAGGGCACTCTTGGACTTGCGATCAGATGTGGGAAGCCTGGGCAGGATGAAATTCAAGCAATTAACTCAGCAAGATCCGCTTCTCTCACTTTGTCTACCAAAACTATTTTTTTTTAACTATTTGATAGCCCAACAGGCTGCTTCTCCCTCTTACAGTGTATTAAGAGACAAAAGTATTTTTTAACTATTGATAGTCCAACCTGCACTTTTCCCTTTTGCAGTGTATTAAGAAAATCATATTGCTGAATTATTCATACAGGGATTTTTTTTTTACAAATATAGCAGAAGTATTAATAAAATTACTTAAAAATGAAGTGGAGAAATTTATAATGGGTCAGGTGGTACACGTTTTCAGTTCTGGGGAACATATGTATTGGCTTGGAGAGATCATGTTTACAGAAAAAATATGCTTTAGATGTGATTATCCAGGATTCCCACAATAAGAGAAAGTATTTCTTTATCCATATTCAATAATCCTCAGTTTGTTCATAACACTCATTTTTTGACGCAAGCCATACATATTTAATTGCCTCTCTTGATTGAGACGAGTGCATTTTTGTATCCCATTTCTTCTCCTTATATCAAAAATGCTGCCAAATTGTTAGCAATCATGAGAAATTCCACCTCAATCTCCAAGTCTTTTGGTACCTGTGACCCACACATTCTTCCCTGAAAGGAAATCTAATCATTTGTCTTCATTTCCCCACAGGGACATTCTGTGTCCTGCCATATCACGCGTCACATCACAGGCGTTTGTGAGCATGTGTCATCCCCTTACTAGATTCTCGAGAGCCACGGTCACGAAGCCTCCGTCTAGAGACCCCAGAACCAAAGCCAGCCACCTGACTTAGTTGAGAGGCCTCCCAACCAAAGGCCCAGGCAAGGACCTACTTGGTGAAGTGGAACAGAGTTTGCCAACTTCCATCTTCAGCCCCCTTCGCCCCCACCCGTGGTCACATTCTCCTCTCCCCCCACCAGGCGAGGACCCACTATCTCACTCTGCTGTGTCACTTGGGCTGGTCCTCACTAGACGAGGTAAACATATGTGTGTGTGCTGAGTCGCCCAGTCGTGTCCGACTCTTGCGACCCATAGATTTTGGCCTGCCAGGCTCCTCTGTCCATAGGATTCTCCAGGCAATAAGACTGGAGTGGGTAGCCTTTTCCTTCTCCGGGGGATTTTCCTGACCCAGAATCAAACCCCAGTCTCCTGCATTGCAGGCGGATTCTTTACAGACTGAACTACATTGCTTCTTGACCAAGGTAAATATATAATTTTCTGTTTAAAGACTTGAGAATAGAAAGATTACTACTAAAATACACAGGCCTGAAACTTGCATTAACAATCTGAATGCCATTTAGCAGGGTAACATTTAACCTGAGATTCACATGTGAGATAAAGAGAGGTTATTGGTTCAATATCTTAGGGCCTCAATTACCCACTATGTGCATATATACTGAGTTCCTCAGGGATATTTCTATGAAATGATGGAAGATAGAAGCGATTGAATTTTGTGTTTAGTTTTCTCTTAACTGAGAAGAAGAACAGAATACAGAGATGAGTGCAGACTCTCTCTCCAAAGAGAAAATCTTCAGATTCTCCCATGGCTAATTCGTAGCAAAGAGGCAGGAGAACCCACTTCTGGAGGTTACAGTGTCTCTACCTGCTAGAAAAACAGCCCAGCCGGAGATTTTACTGCTGATGCATCCACGGGAGCCCTGCTGTGTAGGATGGGAGCCCTTACTTCTCCCTTGGAGGACGGGTCAAGAGGCGCTGTGAAAGGAGCAAGGATTTGTGGTGTGGATCTGGGTAAGTTAGAAAAACCTCGTTAACCTCACAGAGATTAACACCTTCATTAAGATCATTCTGAAGGTCAAATGAAATAACGTTTCCACTCACTAATTCTTTCATTTATTTGCTAAAAAATTAATAACTAATTGATTACTAAGTGCTATTTACCCTTCTAAGCATTAAGGATATTGTCTTTAGAAAACAAAAACAAAAAACCCTTGGTATTAGTGTACTGGCTATTGACTTGCTAATGAATAGTATTCATTCTGTAAATGTCAGTGATTTATAGGCGCACATTTGTTTCCCTAGAATGCTTACATTTTTTTCTAGTATATACAAAGTATAAATTCATAATCTTTACTTCATAAACCCAGGACCACAGATTTAGTACAGGGGTAAATACAAATTAAATCTTAAACATAAGAAAGAAAAGATAAATATTATTTTAGACATGGCCATTTTAAAGATATTTGGTTTTCAGTATTTTAGAAGCAACTTAAGATGATAAGAACATATTATTACTCAATTCATTTGGTTTTTAACTGCTTCCTCAGAGCTGGAAAAAAAGAACCTCTGCCTTTTATTACATATATATACTAAACTAACTAAAACATGCCCTATGCTTACTCAGATCTTGATAGTACCGGAAGCAAGTGATATTTTTTACTTTCAAAAGAAGTCTTTCATATATGTGTTTTTAATTATGAAAGATTTCAAACATGATAAAAGTACAGAGAACAATAAAGCAATGTACTCACTACCCAGATTTTAAAATTGTTTTACTGTGTTTACTTTGGGATTTTATACATACATATTTATTATAAAATGTGTATATGTGAATAATATACCTTATTATATACAGATTTTGAATATATAAAAATAAAATTTATATAAAGTGTTACAAAAAGGATTAAAAATCTCTCCCTATCTCACCATCAACCTTTCCCCTTGTGAGGAAATCATGTACATCCTTCTCTTTATGATTTGTAACATTATAACATATTCACTATCTATAAACAACAAAATACAATTCCTCTGTGTATTTCTAAAATTTACACCTTAAAATGATTCTCCTTCCTTTTTTAACCACAGTGTTAGATTTTAAATTTATCAATTCTGACTGTAATTAATTAAATTTCTTTCTACTGCATAAAAGCACCATAGTAAGGCGTTCCTTGTATATATTGGTAAACATTCATTTTTTCATTTGCTTTTGCTTTCTCAAACAAGGCTAGAATGATTACACTAGTATGCTCACCTGCACATATGTTCAGGTCTTTCAAACAGATTTTAATTCTGTAAGTAGAATGTCAGGATCAAAACACAGGCAGAGCTCAGCTTTACTAGAAATTGCCAGCTGTTCCCCTAAACAGTGCAAACATTTATATTCCTACAAGCCCTGTAGGAGAGATTTTATTTCACAATATTCTAGCTAAGACTTGATATTATCAGAGTTTTAAGGTAAGCCAATTATGTGAAAATGGTATTTTGCTGTTGTCATAATTTACATTTTCCTAATAAACAGTAAGATTGAGTGTTTTTCATATGTCTATTGACTCTTGGGGTTCCCACAACAACAAAAAAGCTCATCTGGTGTTTTTGTAGGGATCTGATTTGCCTTATTAACAATATTAGGTCTTCCAATCCATGAACACACAATATCTTTTCATTTATTAGATTTATTTTCTTTCAACAAGGTTTTGTACTTTTCAATGTAAAATCTTGCACTTTATTAAATTTATTTCTAGGTACTGATATTTTATTCCTTTTAATAGCATTGTAAATTTAATCATTTCCTCAATTTTATTTTTGGATTTCTGTTGCTATTTTATAGAAATGCAATTGATTTTTTAATATTTATCTCATATCATGCTGCTTTGCTTAATTCTTTTATTAATTCTAACAGACTTGTGGGGGTAGATTCACTGGTATTTTTCTAGACCCAAAATCACGGCATGTCATCTGCAAGTAGGGATAAGCTTTGTTCTTTCCAGGCCACATGCCTTTTGTTTCTGTTTTTTCTTGTACTGACTACACCCTTTCAGTATATTGTTGAGTAGAGGTAGGACAGTGAACACCCTAGTCTTATTCCTGATTTGGTGGGAAAACATCTGGTCTGATGTGTTCTGATAGGAAAACATACCAGTAAGTATGATATTAGCTATAATTTTTGTGGGTTTTTTCATTTATGACACTCATCAGTTGGACGTAGATCTCTTCTTTGCCTAGTTTGCTGAGTGTTTTTACTATGAAAGGTAATTGTCTTTCACAAATGCTTTTTTCTGCAGCTTTTGGGATGATCATGTGTTTCTCTTCTTTATTCTGATGATTAAATATGCTACATCACTTGATAGTGTTAATTTGAACATCACTCATGACTCATATTTTTTGTTTTCAGTTTTAAAAGGCATACCCAACTCCAATAGCCAGCCTATACCTGGGGTAAATTACAAGCTTCTTTCTACTTTTCTAGGCTGGTTAAAAGATTTTTTCCAATTTCATTTTCACTAAAGAGGGAACATCTCAAGGTCCTAGTCTTGTGGTTTTATTTAGGATTTTTTAATCTATTTCTAAGACTTAATTAAAAGTCCAAGGCTCCATGTGGAATCAGAACCTCTGCTCCAAATTTCTAGGCTTTACGTCTGGTCTTGTTGTTCCCTCTTCCCATTTTCAAGGTTTCCAAAATCATCAGCTTTAGTCTCTTGACATGGCATTGAGGGTCTTACCTATTTCTAGTACTCAAACATTTTTTTCTTTACTTCTCATCTGTATATTTTAAGTGTTCTTATATTTTATTCAACATTTTATCATTTATAATGGACAGGATCCATTTTGGCTCTGTCCTATGTTTTGGTGGAGACACTGATATTTATTCTTTCACATTCTAGTGAATATCCGCAACAGTAACAAAAAACTAAATCATTGATTATTTAAATAACAATATTTGTTATTAATAAATAGCCATTAGTTATTAGCAAATAGTTATATTAGTTAATAGTAAAAAACCATACAATGTAACATGAGATCTTTGCCTTATATCTTAGAATTCTTGTTTTATCAGAAGCCAAGAAACACAATCCAGTAAAGAAAAATGCAAATTTGAATATTTTTCAATGACTCAAATGGACAGTGTGTGAGGATTTATTTTTTCATCCAAAATAAATCATTCTACTAAATTGATACAAAATAATCATTATGTTTGAATATATGCCTATAAGTGTGATATTCAAGGGCGAGAAGATAGAGGAACAACGAAGATTCCCCAAATATTAGGAAATAGGAATGTCATGCGAGCGCCACCACACTTCACCACGTGGTTACACACACCCCAGACATTATCACGCTTGTTTACATCATGACTTAGTCTTCTGTCTTTTTATGGTTCTCTAGAGGAAAGAAAAGCAAAGCCTGAAATCTTGCCAGCTCTTGGAACTCTTTCAGGATCTTCCCTGGGTATATACCAGCTGTAGGAGAGCTAAAGACCGCAGAGAAATAAAAGGTATTTCTTCCTCATGAGTTTCCCAGGTGACTCAGTGGTGATGAATCTGCCTGTCAATGCAGAAGATGTGGGTTCGATCCCTGGGTTGGGAAGGTCCTCTGAAGAAGGAAATGGCAACCCACTCCAGTATTCTTGCCTGGGAAATCCTATGGACAGAGGAGCGTGGCAGGCTACAGCCCATAGGGTCACAAAAGAGTTGGACATGACTTGGTGACTAAACAACAACAATTTCCTCATGAAGAGTTGGAGTTCTCTAGACAGGAAATTAATTGTTTCTCTAAGAAAGTCATGGAAGTTCATTATAACTGCACTTTTAATAGAAGAAACCTTGAACAATGCCTGGCACAGAGCAGGAATTTAATTTCCTACCTTTATTCTCCCTAGTTATAGTAATTATCATCATAGGCTAAGTCTTTGCACATCACTTCAGTAAAGAACAGGAGAAACGGCCTGTGGCAACTGGCTAAGGTTCCTTGCCACAGGGATAATGTGGGTACATTTCTGCAGTGATATCACTGATGCACAGGCATTGTGTCTGATTTCCCATCACTGCTTGGAGGGATGTATCTTTCACATGCCCTTGTGGTTTTGCTCACTCAGTCGTGTCTGACTCTTTGTAACCCTATGGACTGCAGCACACCAGCCTTCCCTGTCCCTCACCATCTCCCGGAGCTTGCTCAAATTCATGTCCATTGAGGCATGAATCCATTCACATGCCCTAGGCTTTTCATTTACAGGGCTTCAAAACACCCCTGTAAAAAAAAAAAAAAAAAAGAGTGGGGCCGATTTTCTTCACTTTGAAGATGAGGCTCAAAGATGAACCTATTTGTGTAAGTAAGAGGCGGAGCTTGGATTACAATCATGCTTTGCTCAATTTCAAAGCATTATAATGTCCACGTTCTTAAAGGGGACACATTTCTGATGTTCTATGTGCAGCAGCAACGTCTTGAGAAAGAAATGGTTGTATTCATAAGAGTGCGTGGTCAGGGCTCTCACATGCATGAAGTCGCACACTCTTTCTTTTAAGCCATTGTGAATGCCTGGGATGTTTCCCTTTATAGGAGGTACACCTGCAAAAGTTTAAAAAGAAATGGATGACTCTTTGGGAGGGTCAGTAATAACAAAAATGCTTTGCCTCTCTAAACTTCATATCTTTTTTTTCATAAGGAAAACAGTTTCATGTTTGCAGGGCCTAAAAACCCATGAAGTGAGTGAATAGGACTGTGCTAAGACTAATCATTTTATCTCGATGGCTAATGGCTTATATGAGTAGATAGATTCATAAATAAGGCATATCATCCTCTGGTGATGCACTTGGGTAAAGCAATAGGATGAGATATAGCAGAAACTATTTTATCACTCTAATGTAGTGAAACTGATGATGCTAAGATTGAATTTTAGGGAACACCATGTGATAACAACTCGCAAAACCACATTCAAAGGTGATAAATATATAGCATTTACACAATTCCAGGAAATGGGGTATATGAGTTAGTAGTGCAGAGCATGAGGGTACTATTCTATCCCCAAGACATGCCCATGCTGACCGCCTGCTGACATTTCTGTCTTCTACTAAGAATCTTGATTTCTGAAACAATGTGTGTGATAGATAACATTATTTGAAATGTACTCCTTATTTCTGGTTGCATGATTTCTTGGTTGCTTTATGTCAGTGACAAACTGGCCTTTAGTTCATTTCAATTGAAGGACATAGTGGAAACCTCAAGAATAGAATCACTTTGCTTATTTTCTATTCACTTACAAGAATCTTCAGTTCAGTCAAAGGGCGATACTGAATACTGAAGAAGGGAAGACTGGTGTTTTCCTTTGTTAGAGACATTTGTGTCATTTATGGGCTTTGTCCTATGAATCAACTTTCTGACTCTCAGTAATCTGAAAATATAAAAATGGACAACTATGAGTTGTCCTATTGATGATGCAATCAATTATTGTCTACCTCCCGTCTTTAAACAAAATTTCATGGTAGCAAATCACCAACCACTTTTCTCTTATAAGCACTGATTTTTTTTCTAATAAGCAACAGAGCTTTTCTTTTTTTAGTTGCCTGGATTCTACATGCTAAGCACTTGATGTTTTTGGATCCCAGAAGGATAAATCAAAAAAGCATGTTTGTATAAATCAGGATTTTCTCTGTTCTTGTGAGATAGTTAAACTCTTCTACTGAAAAACAATTGTCGGCTTCTCAGAGCATTTATAAAGACTAAAGTTTAGAAAATAAAAATATAGCTTATAATCTTAAGATAGGAGTGAGAAAAGATTTCATTCATCTGGACAGATCTCTTCTTTTCCTCCATTTACTGTTCATTAGACTTTCCTGTCACTCAGTCGTGTCCTACCCTTTGCAACCCTATGGACTGTGGGGTCCCCAGCTGATGCCTGAAACCAAATCTTGTATATTTGAGGTTTATTTAAACAAATTTAAGCTTCAGTGTCTTTCCTGCTGCTAGTTCCAAATTCATACATTTCCCTACAGGGATAATATTGATGATAATCAGGGCTTATGTTCAATCATCTCTGAAATATCATATAGGTTATGAAAACACTGAAATAGTTGTAGAAGCCCTGCATCCATAACATCCTCCACTATATAGCCCCACCTTCTGCCAGGGACCTTGAACGCATCTGGAGCTGGAAATATTGGGAAGTTAAAACTGAGATTCCTGCCAACTGAGAACACTGAAATTCAATGTATGAAATTGAAACGGATTGAAATTTGGAAGGTAGAAGTGGGGGAAGCTCAAGAGTCAAGTAATTCAAGACATATTTTGTGATAATTTATAGGCTCTTTTTGTAGCTAACTTTAAAAAGACAAATACTGCATGGTCTCATTTTAGGTATGGAATCTAAAATACAGTAGTCTCCCCTTAACCACAGAGAATTTCTTCCAAGACCCCCACTGTATATCTGAAACCACAGACAGTACCGAACCTTATATGTATTATGTTTTTCCTTATATGTGCATACCTATGATAAAGTTTAATTTATAAATTAGGTACAATAAGACAATATCTGACTTGCCAGCATCACTACTATTGCTTTTAGGGGCCAATATTAAGTAAAATAAACGCTACTTATACAAAAAAACTGATACATCGACAGTCAGTCTGATAACAAGCATTTAAGAGCCTGGAGACATCAGACAAAGTGGAGATTCACACCAAGGGATGGAGCTGGTCAGCGCAAGACTTCATCACACTACTCAGAATGGCGTGCAATACAAAACTTACGAATCATTTGTTCCTGGAATCTTCCATTTAATATCATCACATCACAGTTCATTGAGAGTCACTGAAACTGCAGACAGAGTGACCTCAGACAAGGGGGGACTGCATGCTCAATCGCTTTAGTCATGTCAGACTCTTCATGACTCTATAGACTGTAGCCCACCAGGCTCCTCTATCCATGGAATTTTTCAGGTAGGAATACTAGAGCGGGTTGCCATTTCCTTCTCCAAGGGATCTTCCTGACCCAGGGATGGAACCTGGGTCTCCTGCACCTCCAGCACTGGCAGGCAGACTCTTTACCGCTAAGCCACCTGGGAAGCCCAAGGCGGCACTGGTGTAGACAAATTCATACAAGCAGAGAATAGGACAGTGGTTCCCAAAGACTCGCAGGAAAGGGTGACACTGCTCAAAGGGCAAAAGCTTAGTTATGGAAGAGGAGTTCTTGAGATCTAGTATACAGCCTGGCAGCATAGTACCTATCATTAACACTATATTGCATACTTTAAATTTGCCAAGAGGGTAATTATGAAATTAAATTTTTAATCACACACAAAAAGGAAATGGTAACTATATAGAGGTGATGGATGTAATAATTAGCCTGATTGTGGCGATCATTTAACAATGTATACATATCAAAACATCAAGTCACACATCTTAAACATATATGATGCTCAGTCGTGTATGTTATATATACACGTATATATGTCTGTTATAACCTCCATAAAGCTGTCTTTTTAGAAAAAGCCTGTGGTGGAAGCAATGCTGTCCAGTGATTTTCATAGGGTCCATTGAATGATAAACCAAAACCTAGGGAGCTACTGGTATCAGTCTGGGCCCAATCAGGAGACAGAGGCCACATAGTGATGTAAATATTACAGGGAAGTTAAATATAAAGAATTATTAAACTGTGATTTAAGAGAGGAGCTTTCTTGGTGGCTCAGACCATAAAGAATCTGCCAGCAATGCAGGAGATCTGGGTTCAATCCCTGGGTCAGGAAGATCTCCTGGAGAAGGGAACAGCTACCCACACCACTATTATTGCCTGGAGAATTCCATGGACAGGGGAGCCTGGTGGACTGCCATCCATGGGGTCGCAAAGAGTCGGATCTGATTGAGCAATTAACACTTTAAGAGTAACTGTTAAATGTAAGAGAATTCTGTATAGCATGCAGGGACTAAGGGCACACACTCTAGGAAGGGAAATCTTGAAAGGAGACCCTCATCCCAGTGTTAGGAACTACACGTCACTGGGAAAAGTGTGGTCACAACCCACCGGATGACAGAAGATTACTAGCTGGCCTGCCCTCGAGCTGGTCGGCAGAGAGCATGCTGTGGGAATATACATGAGGCTCAATTCACGGCTGTGTAAGGAAAATCAGATGCCAGATAACGATGCCTTTTGCAGTTTGGAAATCAGTATTATATTACTTTAATGGAAAAAATTGGGAAGCATTCTTCCTTTACAATCTAGAACAGTAAATGTAAAGAAAAGACAGTCTCACAACAAGGTCCCACTGTATAGCACAGGTAACTATATTCGATATTCTGTGATAAACCATACTGGGAAAGAATATGAAAAAGTAGGTGTATATACACATATATATTCATTCACACGTAACTGAGTATATGTGTGTATGTATATATGTGTGCATGTCTGTGTACACACACATATATGTAACTGAATGACTTTGCTGTGAAACAGAAATTAACACGTCATTGTAAATCAACTATACTTTAATAAAATAAATTAAAAAAAAAAGGAAAACGTAGAGTCATATAGGTCTGTGTAAACTTAAATACAGAACTTTGTAAGTTCAGATTATAAAGTCATTTAAAATGGAAAAAGTAGTCTACTCTGATAATGTTCTACTTAATTCTATTTTGGTAAATTAAGCCATATTTGAAGAGTATAGAATAGTAATTCCACCAAGATATTCTTGTTGATATTAATTAATATGTTAGATACCCTACATTCTGGTAAATATATTTTTTTAACTAAAACTTGAATTCAGACTTGCTGTCTTTTTCTCTTAATTACCCTCACTGAAGGATGTGTATTATAATGGTGTTTTCAAAGACCAGCAATTTCACTTACTTATTGTATAGCGTTTTTATTATTAGGTATCATTGGGTTTTGATGTGATTTCCTTATACTTATTTTACTTTTTCCTAATCTTTAATTGGATATTAATTTTCTGATTTTTCTGATTTAATAACAGCATTTAAAACTATGAATTACATATAGGATACTGAAACAGCTTAGTGTGAGAAGAATGACTAATGCTATTTGGAGCAAGAAGGCTGGACATACAGATTATCTAACCAAGCAAAGAAAGTCAGAAAGAGACCAGTACCATATGATATCACTTATACATGGAATCTCAAATACGACACAAGTGAACATACCTATGAAATACAGACCCACAGACAGAGAGAACAGACCTGTGGTTGCCAAGGCGAGGGATGGAGGAGGGAAGAGTTGGGAGTCTGGAAACAGCAGATTCAAACTGTCATGCACAGAATGGGTAAGCAAAGTCCTACTGGATAGCACAGGGAACTATATTCAGTATCCTGTGATGAGCCTCAATGAAAAAGAATATATTTATATAGAATACATTTATACATATACGGACATTGGCAATTTGATCTCTGGTTCTCCTGCCTTTTCTAAATCCAGCTTGAACATCCAGAAGTTCACGGTTCACGTACTGTTGAAGCCTGGCTTAGAGAATTTTGAGCATTACAACATTGCTTCAGATATATAAAATTCAGCAAAGGATTTTTAAAAGAAATGCTATTGTATTACATGATGGATTAGTCTGCAAGGATTACAAATAACACTGTAAATCTATAATTGTTAATATGGGAAAACATTCTACAACATATACCTATACAAAACAACAGCAAGTTGCAAAGCAGTATATGAAGTAGTATTCTATTTTTTAAAAAAACTTTTAATTTTAGATCAAGTTTGGATTTACAGAAAAATAATAAGCATAATACAAAGAGTTCGCATATATCCCAAATCCAGTTTCTTCTCATTAATCTCTTACACTGCAACTATGTCTCATGGTAACTTTCTGTAGCACTTTATTTGAGGAATGGTTCTTGGTAAACACTCAAATATCTGGATTTTGTTGTATGACACTAATAACATTTATCTTTTAACAGGTATGTTTTATATTTTTACACTTAAATTTTAAAAGAATATGTTTGGTCTTTTTCCTCTTGTTTAATTGTTTTATGCAATATTTATATATCATGGTACCTTGTTTTCTATTGTTTCTTTTACTGTATGAACTGGCTTTCTTTATTGTTTTTAGTTTGTTTTTTACTGTATGAATTGGTTTTAAGGAAAAGACTACCAGATAACACTAAGCTTTTCATCTCCCCAACCGTCACTGCAGTGTCTCTATCTGCACCTACCTCTGCGTCTACCTCTGTGTCTCTGTCTACATTTGCATTTTGTTTGTCTCTATCTTCATTCAACCTCTGAGTGTTGTGCTTGCTTTTGTGTTGTTGTTTTTATGAAAATAATAGAAGTAATACATTATCTGAGTCTTTGAATAACAAAAAATGTCTTCACACTACATTACATAATAACCCAACTTGATGCGCAAGAGATGTTTGTCACAATATGTCCTGTGAAAACTGTCTGTTGCATCTTTACGTTTGTTACTTGTGTAACTCAACAGTTTAAGAAGTCTGTTATTTCTTCCTTTGCAACTAGTTTGTGTTTATGTGTGCCTGTGTGTTTTCGTGTGTGCGTTTTCTTTCTAGCAGTTCCTTTTTTATCCTCAAAATTAAAAAAAAAATTCTCCTACATACATTTAGGAGCCAGTCTTTGAATATTCCAGATAGAAAAATATACACATTGAAAGACTGGCTGAAAATCCCATGGATGGAGGAGCCTGGTGGGCTGCAGTCCATGGGGTTGCTAAGAGTCAGACACGACTGAGCAACTTCACTTTCACTTTTCACTTTCATGCATTGGAGAAGGAAATGGCAACCCACCCCAGGGTTCTTGCCTGGAGAATCCCAGGGGTGGGGGAGCCTGGTTGGCTGCCATCTGTGGGGTCACACAGAGTCGGACACGACGGAAGTGACTTAGCAGCAGCAGCAGCAAATGTATGTAGGAAACTTCTTTTAATTGTTTTCCTCCAAGTAGCAGACTCATTCTGTTCATTTGTAATAAAATATCTGCCAAATATCCAAGTCTAAAACAACCATAGATTGTCAGTCATTCTTTCAAGCGAAAATAGTGTTAGATGAAAAGAAGATGCTAGTTCAGCTCACCATTCAATTGAACGAGTGCTTTCCTTAGGACAAACTTGGTAGTTTGCTGCCCAGCGGAACTGCCTTATGTGTATTTCCTATTGCGTTATAGAGATTATTTCTCCCAGGCAACAAAGTGGTAAAGAATCCACTTGCTATTGCAGGAGAAGCACGGTACAGGGTTCCACCCGTGGGTCATGAAGATCCCCTGGAGAAGGGAAAGGTAACCTGCTCCAGTATTATGGCCTGGAAAAGCCCATGGACAGAGGAGCCTGGAGACCTGGGGTCCACGGGGTCACAGAGTCCGACACGACTCAGGGGCTGAGCACATCATAACATTCAAAGACCAAACTTGGGTAACATACATAATTTTCACTGCTTCTTCCCACACATTCCTAAGCAAAACTAGTCTTTTGTTTGTTTCTTTTGTTCTGCTTTGGGCTTTTGTGAAGCTGTGTGTGTGCATTTGGGTTGGTTTGGTTTGACTGTGAGAGCAAAGTTTTCACGTCTAGTAGGCCAGTTTGGTGTGACTCAGTTTGTGCTGAGAAATCACTAATGTTATTCTTCTTTGCCTTTGTACCATCAGTGCAAATGTGAACACAGTGAAAAAGATAAATAACTTACTAGTTTTATTACAAAAATAGGGCTGACCTTGCATTCCCCCGAAAGGATCCGATGGACCTTCAGGGTTGCCTGAAAAAGACTGGAAAACTATGTCATGGACCACAATACACTCAGAAACTGTAATGGGTAGGCTTATTGTACTTGATTGCCTTAATTCCAGTACATCTATTACATTGTTCTGATTTTTTTCTCCTGGACTTTAATAATTATATAATATTTCTTAAAATGGTACTGCTCTATCTAATAAACACATTTAAAAAAAGAAAAGAGAAAAACCTTGAGGAAACCAAGACAAATTCTGATTATAGAACTAATACATCTTCAAAACAAAGAAAGAAAATTGAGAAGTGACGTAAAATAAACATATTAAAAATTACTTTCACCTTTTCATCCATCAGTAACTGCTGGTGACATTTTGAAGTATATCCTTTCAAACTACTAGGCCAGAAAAAAGCTTGTGCAACAAATTACATTACAACATTATTTCAGATACTATAAAGTTCAGTAAAGGGTTGTTCAATAAATTTAATTATATTATATAATAAATTACTCTGTATTATAAATAATGGTAATAGCAATTTGCAAAGTAGTATATAAGACAGAATTGTGCTTTTCAATAATTTTTTTAAATTTTAGACCAATTTTGGATTTATAGGAGAATTTCAAGTATAGTACAGAGAGTTTCCATAGCCTCCAAACTCAGTTTCTCCTATCACAGACTTGCTTCGCCTGTTGCCCAAAACCTGCATTTTTTTTCCTCCTGTTTTATATTAATAGAAATTACGACAATAGGGCTAACCCAGCACCACTGATTCCACCATGGTAGAAAGTAAAAGTTCCCTTTGATTTTGTTTTGTGCTTTCACAAGCATTTTATAGTTGGAAATGGCATAAAATTTCACTAGCTTTCTATAATACTACCTTAAAGGAATACAATTTGTAGGTTTTTAATATGTTTTTTAAAAAAGCCTAAGAGGTAATGAAATATTTTAAGCCACCAGGACAAAATTAAATATCAGATCTAAGCCATGGGGTCTTTGGCCTCATGAGGAACCTAGAGGGAAATGAATTAATCATTTTATTAAAAATATATTATGACATATGTTAAGAAATCCAAGAAAAAGATCAGTTAATCCCATTTAAATATTTACTATATTAATCTAATCTCATCCTAAAAAACCTTTGACACTTTTATTAGACACATTTTGCATGCAGTTTCACTGAAATTAAATAAATTACAGAAGCTCACAGACCTAGTTAATTTTCAGAGATTGACTGAACACATTTCTGAATTACTCTAAACCCTATGCTATGGACTCAGAAACTGTAATTACCACCCCTTTAACCAAGGATTTATATGTTTATATATAAGGTATTGGCATAAATTACTAAGGAAAAAGAAGGTGACCTCTGCAAATAATCAAGAATATGGGGTTTCAGTCTAGACAAAGGTCTTGCCAGGTGGCTCATTGGTAAAGAACTAAGCTGCCAATCCAGGAGATGCAGGTTCCATCCCTGGGTCAGGAAGATCTCCTGGAAAAGGAACGGCAACCCACGCCAGTATTCCTGTCTGGGAAATCCATGGACAGAGGAGCCTGGTGGGCTACCATCCACGGGGTGACAAGTCAGACACAGCTTAGTTACTAAACAGAAACACCACCAATCCAAATGAAGCCACTCCGAACTCTTTCCAATGGACTTCTCCTGAGACACTGGTGAAAAGGGAACTTGATAAAAACAATAAAGGCTTTCTGAGACTGTATTTAAATTAGAATAAAATGTCTTAGTAGAATAAGAGTTCGGATATAATAGATGTTACACAGCCCTTCCCTAGCTTCTGATGGTAAATATAAATTTCCAAACCAGAAAATCTCTCTGCATGCTATATGAGATGTTGCCCGATGCGTGAATCCTTTAACCAAGCCATTCATGCTGTTTGTTAACAGGCTGGTGGGAGTGAGGAATTCCAAAGCGAACTTCTGACGTTCTGGGACAAGTCACTGTCTTTCTTGCCCATTTCTGAACGTGAAAATCCCTCAGTCGTGTCTGACCCTTTGCAGCCCCATGGGTTACAGTGCATGGAATTCTCCAGGTCAGAATACTGGAGTGGGGAGCCTTTCCCTTCTCCAGGGGATCTTCCCAACCCGGGGATGGAACCCAGGATTTCCGCATTGCAGGCGGATTCTTTAGCAGCTGAGCCAGAAGCGGGGCGCCGGTAAGCTCCTCTCTGTGTGAGCTCCAGCCTCTGCATCAGTGTCCCAGCGCCGCTGGCTGTCCTTACAGGGCAGACCTAGCTGGGCCAGGCGACCCAGCCGGCTTCTGCCTGGAGCTAAGCCCCTAGCCTGTAAGACGGCCTTTTTTCAGACTGAAAACTCACACTTGTGCGTGTCACAACATAGAAGTCCCACCCTGACCTCCCAGGGGGCGCTGTGACACCGCCGCCGTCGTGACGCGCTCGCAATGCGCGGCGCGCTGACACGTCGCGGCGTGCGGGCGTCCCGGGCGCGGCTCTGCGTGCGCGTCCGGACAGGCTGTGGCGCGCCATCTCCCTGTGGCGCGGCCCCCTGGGTCACAACGCCAGAGGGCGCGCGGTAGCGCGGGGTGGTGGGTTGCAATGGTGAGCGTGCCGCTGCAGGAAGGTTTTGGCCGAGGTGTGGTTTTCTGTCTCGACAGGCATGCTGGACGGGCTCGATGCGCGCTGTGGCTCGATGCGCACTGTGGCTCGATGCGCACTGTGTCTCGATGCGCGCTGAGGCTCGATGCGGGGCCCCTGCCTGGCCTGGGGTCGGGGGTGGGGGGCACTCGGGTCCAGCAGAAGGGACCCCACGTGGTGTGGTCACGCGGCGGCGACGGGAGAGGCCTCGAAACACGCTCATGCGTCTCAGCGTGGTTCCTTCTGTCACGATCGGAGGAATGCGTTGCGACACCAAGGCTGTCACGGGTGCGCGTCTGTATGCGCGCGATGTCGAGGCGTTCCCTGGTGTGTTGAGAGGCGGGCATTTCCGACGGGGGCTCATTCTCGTGCGCCTCAATCCAGGCAGCGTCCAGACATCCCGTCATGTCTCCGTGGCCCGTTGGTGTGCCCGGTTATGTCCCGACACACGTGGTGGATCGAGATGCAGGGGCATCCTGCCGTGGTGAGTCCAGGCAGTGAGACGGGCACTGTATCGTGGCTGGTGTGATATGTCTGGGCGTGTCATGGTGTGTGCGCATGAGCAAGTCGCAGTGTACATGTGGAGATATGCATGTCGATGGAATATACGAATATACATGCAGATGTGTATATATTTATCACATTCTCTAATCCCATCAAATCCAGTAAATCATCAATGCTATTGCATAATATAATACAGCAATATAACGCGCATGCACTGAGAAGTCAAAAAAAGAAATTCATGTGGCTTTTTCATTAAAATATTCACTCTATCACAGTGGTAGGAACCAACTCCACAGTGTCTCTGAGGTATGACTGTTCCCAGGACCAATCTAATGCAGCCATCCCTTCTCACCTGAGGGGAGAGAAAAAAACTGAAATACTTGTGAAGTGCACAGTCCTGAGGCATAAGCTCCCTAAAGACTGAGACCTCATCAGTCAGGACCACAGAAGGCTTCCCCTCCCCCACGCTCACCGCCACATCACCGAACACATAACTCACACTTGTTTTTCTTCTAAGAAGCTGGCTTTTTATTTATTTACCTGTTGATTTTGGCTGCACTGGGTCTCTGCGGCTGCACGCAGGCTTTCTCTAGTTGT
Organism: Odocoileus virginianus; assembly: GCF_023699985.2. NCBI lineage: Eukaryota > Metazoa > Chordata > Mammalia > Artiodactyla > Cervidae > Odocoileus > Odocoileus virginianus. Next base: position 1,272,677 of record NC_069695.1, read on the forward strand.
AGCCGGTGGGGTCTGCTCACCAGCTGTGAGGGGAGTCCCATTGCAGCGGCTTCTCTGACTGCAGAACCTGGGCTCGGTAGTTGTGGCAGGTGGGCTGTAGCTGCTTCCAGCATGTGGAATCTTCCCAGACCAGGGACCGAACCCATGTCCCCTGTGTCGGCAGGCAGATACTTTTCCACTGCGCCACTAGGGAAGTCCTGGAATACTTTTGATCTAAAAGATTTCATATAACATTTGTCCTACAACCAGAAATATCCTTAAAATGCTCTTTTTTTTTTTTTTCTTCATCCAAATTAGGCTTCCTCGCATGTCTCTAACAATCAGCTACAACATAGAACTTCACCACCCACTTTGGTCCTCTAGTCCCTTACCTCAAGAGAAAGGTTGAGGAAGGAAAACAGATTTTTGGATAACCTAGGGTTGTGAACGTTTTCACTGCAGTGGGTCATTATCTTAACCTTTCAGTGGACAAACCAAACAGTCACAGATGACTTTTATCTATGGGCTATCATTTAATTTAAAAAGATTAGCAGTCAGCGTTTCATAAATGAATTTATTCTATAAAACAGTAATTTTAAAAAGTGACCCACAAGATGATGGCTTTTATTATGGTGTACTTAGAATGATATGAATGTTTATGGCTTTCTTCAACTCCTAATACTGCATTAATCTGTTTAGGGGGAAAAAAAATACTGATGTAGCAGGCACCCTAAGTGCAAAGCATATTTGTTAAGTTATCATTTAAAAGTGTAAATAGGCCAGAGAAGTAAACAATACTTGTATTATAAAAACATTTTATTTTCTTGGTCTTTATAAATTTATAAAGTTATAATTTGTAACTTGCCCTTTTTCAAAATCAAAGTATCTTAAGAGTCTCTAACCTGATACTTCATTTCGGCTGCCTCCCAGGTGATCTTGGGGATCAAATTTCAAATAAGGGAGAAAACCAGTCTAGCAGTCTAGTAATGATTAACTCCGCTGGGTTTCATGCTAGGTTATTGCTTCACAGCAGGCTAAGATTATTCTCATAATACAAGATAATTAGACTAAGTTTTTCATGGAGAGGAGTATCATAGTTAGAATTTCTGTGAGTAAAATAATATTAAGTACCATTTGTAAAAGCCTTAAAATATTCTGGACACTGCCTTTTACAGTATTTCTCTCATGGGGCAATGTTATGATATTAGTAAGCATCATGAGATACTTAGAGAGGTCAAGCAAAAATTTTAAAGGCACACAGTAAATAGAGAAGACAGATTTCACCTGTATCTGTTTAACTGCGAAGCTCATACTCTATTCCTATGCTGGTTGCTTGGCACAAAGGTGTTTATTTCTAGTCCTGCCGTGACTTCCTGAGGCAAGCTCAGCAGGAATGCAGACCCTCAGTGGAAACCTCAAGTGTCACAGAGATTAGTCAAGTCCTTCCCTTGAGAAGCAGGAGTTTTGTTCTTGTGAATTGTTCTGAAATCAAAATATGTGTACATGTTCCACTAGCCGATCCAAAGTGGGATAGGCAAATAAGAATCTAATGTGCAATATTTTGAATGACTTTGCTACCTATAATGCCCCCTGACTGATTCACCTGGAAGTCTCAACAAGTCCTCAAACCACTCACTCAATGCTACTTCTGCCTTCCTCTCAGAAAAAGAAGTTGTGAGCTGTATTGATCAGAATAATGGTCTGTATTTCCAAAGCTCTTCATTGTCCTTGAAAGTTAAAACTTTTCTCTTTCCCTTAGCTTTGGATTTTATAGAAAGGCCTTACCAAACCAGGTCAAGGTTTAATTTTTCTATTGGGAGCTTAAATAATGATAAAATTTATTATTAAATCATCATGATATTACATTCACATCATTTAAAAGTTTTACAATTATTCAATAACTGATAAATTTTAAATATCAGTTACATCCAATTAACAATCCCAGTGTACCAGTAATAATGAGCTAAGCTGCCCAAGAATTGCTGTTTTCAAATTGTGGTGCTGGAGAAGACTCTTGAGAATCCTTGGACTGCTAGGAGATCAAACCAGTCAACCCTGAATATTCATTGGAAGGACTGATGCTGAAGCTGAAGTTCCAATATTTTGGCCACCTCATGGGAAGAGCTGACTCACTAGAAAAGACCCTGATGCTGGGAAAGATTGAGGGCAGGAAGGAGAAGGGGATGACAGAGGATGAGATGGTTGGATGGCATCACCGACTCAAAGGACATGGGATTGGAGCAAACTCCAGGGAATAGTGAAGGACAGGGAAGCCTGGCACACTGCAATCCATGGGGTAGCGAAGAGTCAGACACAAATTAGCAACTGAACAACAACAATATTAAACACATATAATTAAATCTCAACAGTTTATAAAAAATGGTCAGTTTTATAAATTGCTTCCTATGAGAATTCATTTAATCACATTTAGCTTTTTCCCTTTTGGGGCTTCTTCTCTGTATCAATAAAAGATAAAAAGAATATTAAACAAGACTAATTCCTTATACAAGACCCTTTGAAACCATCTACTTTGAAGTCAAGGCTAAATAAAATTCAGTATCAGCAATAGTAGACATCAAGGCTGATTTTTACTACATCCAACCAGGACTATTTAGTGAAATCTTTGAGGAATGGTGAAGTGAAACGAAGTGAAATTTGTTCAGTCATGTCCGACTCTTTATGACCCCCATGGGCTATACAGTCCATGGAATTCTCCAGGCCAGAACACTGGCGTGGGTAGCCTTTCCCTTCTCCAGGGGATCTTCCCAACCCAGGAATCGAACCCAGGTCTCCCACATTGTAGGTGGATTCCTTTACCAGCTGAGCCACCAGGGAAACCCAAGAATACCGGAGTGGGCAGCCTGTCCCTTCTCCAGCAGATCTGCCAGACCCAAGGATCAAACCGGGATCTCCTGCATTGCAGGCAGATTCTTTCCCAGCTGAAATACCAGGGAATGGTAATTGTGGAGAAAAAGAAAACTGGTCCCCCCACAATGACTGCCAGTACAAATGAATTTATCAGGAAGCAAAGCAAGCAGGCACCTGTGTGATGCTACTCCAAATTATATCCAATTCAAGGTCTATTCATCCCCGAAAGGCTTAATTAGAGTCTTTGCTTCCAGCCACCAGTTAATACAGTTGCCTTTCCTAATACAAACTCCAATTAAAGTCTCAGACTGGAAACCTGAGCAGGAAGAGAGATAATCTTTTTCTTTTATTTTTTTTTTTTTTTTGGTGAGCGGGGGTTGAGTGGGGAGAGAACAATTTCAGACGAAAAACCAAAGCTAGAGTCTGTCAAAGGCAGAATAGAAAATCTGGAATGAAATCTGAAATGAGGTCCAGATAGTCAATAGCAGCAGATTATATCCCCTGGGCACACAGACTTCAAAACTGGAGTCAGCCTCAGTTCTAGAAGGAAGCCTCTTATACTCACTCTTTACAGAATAGGAACCAACTTTTTAATTTATCTTAAACTACACCTGAGGCCCAGGCCTCTGACGAACAGATTCAGAGGCATGAGATGGAGAAACTAAAAGATACCTTAGAGATCACAGTTCAACTAATTAGTTTGACAAATGAAAGCACTCAGCGCCAAATCCAATGAAGGAAGTTGCCTGAGTTCACACAGTGCATAGCAGACTTAACACCAGAGTCCAGGTCTAGTTGTTCAAAATCTTACTCTCCTTATGCCACAGCACATAAATGGAAGATGCTGACCCAGGAGAAATCAAGTTCTGATGAGGATAAAGAATGGACCAACATTTGAATGAAAGACAAACATCTGATTAAAGCTAGCTCTTCTCAGGGGCCAAAGTAAACCAGAGAGATAGCATGAAAACAAGAGGAAAACAGTTCAAGAAGATGTCAACAGGTCAAAGGGGCCCAGAGATGGGAAATGCACATGTCTGCTCAGGCATGTCCGACTCTTTTGCAACCCCATGGACTGTTTCCCACCAGGCTCCTCTGTCCATGGGATTCTCCAGGCAAGAATACTGGAGTGGGCTGCCATTCCTTACTCCAGGGGATCTTCCCGACCAAGAGATTGACGCTGAGTACATTGCGTCTCCTGCACTGCGGGGGAATTCTTTACAGTTGAGTCACTGGGGAAGCCTTGGGTGCAGAATGCCAAAAGCTCTATTTCCTCATTTCAGCTCTGTTCAAGGGGAAAAAGAAATGTTTCCTACCCAACTAAGGCCACTTTGCAATTCACTCTGATAGTAAAAATGGGGAATAAAATGCTCATTCTTTGAGAATGCTTTATATCATCATGTGGTACAAGGATTAAAATCAAGACTCAATATTAAGCATTGGGTGTCATTGGTGGCACAGTGATAGAGAATCCACCTGCCAATGCAGGAGACTAGGATTCAATCCCTGGATTGGGAAGATCTCCTGTAGAAATAAATAGCAACCCACTCCAGTATTCTTCCCTAGGAAATCCTATGGGCAGAGGAGTTTGGCAGGCTACAGTCCCTGGGGTCACAAAAATTCCAACACGACTTAGTGAATAAACAGCAACAACAAATTAAGTGCTACCGTGATACCTGGTGAAATTGAGAGGGCTTTGAATGGCCCAGTTTCTCCTGACTCTGTTCCTGAGAATAAAGCCGCTTAGCTGAATGACCTTCCTTATCAAAGGGACCTGGAGCAGTTCCTGCATAGTTCCAGATTAGGGGGTTTTAGTTCGCTGCTAGCTGGGAATTATTCAAACAAGCCAGTCACATCCTCAAGTGAGAACCAGGGACCACCTCACCTTCTTGATGCTTCAAAACCTGCCTCCCCAGCCCCCGGTTGATAGCTCTGTTCCCAAGTGCAGCCCCAGGGTGGCCTCGCATGCAATAGCAGCCCTCCCCAAGGCTGTGAATATATGTGACTAATAAACTGGTGTCATCTCGTCTGTCAAGTGTTGGGTGTCAAGCGTTCAGCCACCCCCATATGTCTAGTGGAGGAATCCCTCACTCACTGAAGGGGTACAAAGGAGGTGAATAAAACACATTATATGTTTCCCAACTCGCCACACATCCAAATCACTCTGGTAGATATCATCACAGTCAGAAAATCCAACTCACTGTTTGCGAGGCTCTCCTGATCACTGATCAAGAGTTTGCTGCCACTGCTCAACCCTTCCATGCTACTCACCCCAGAACTACACTTATTAGGGAAACTGACCATCTCCCAGCCTGGTAGCAGCTTTCCACGTTTAGAGAATATGGCATTTGACCTTCAAACTCACCAAATACAGCCAGGGCTTTCCAGGTGATACTAGTGGTGAAGAGTCTGTCTGCTAATGCAGGAGACAAAAGATCCCTGGGTCTGGAAGATCTCCTGGAGGAGGAAGTGGCAACCCACTCCAGTTATTCTTGCCAGGAGAAACCCATGGACAGAGGAGTCTGGAGGGTTACAGTCCACGGGGTCGCAGAGGGTCACACATAACTCAGCACCTGAGCATGCACAAACATACCAAACCTTTAAATTCCCTGGCTTTTTTCCCCTTTATTTCTTTTTCAATTTTTCTACACTATTTTTAATTTTTTCCGTCTTCCTTGTATCAGGAAGGCCCAAGTTAGTAGTCATATTACATTAATATCAGTAGTAAGTATGACCTTGTAGGGAAAATTTTGACATCACATTGTTGAGTCACACATATAAAATAAATAATTCATCATCCAACAAATATTTATTAAATACCTCCTACAGGCTAGATTGTTTACTTTTCCTTGTTGATTTTCTTGATCAGACAGATCTTCTATGTATACACCTCTTTTATAACAGGTCTCATACACTATGTTATTTGTTCATCAGAACACTTATTTCAATCTATTAGAGATTAAAGTTTGTCTCAACACAAAATTGGCCCACTTTGAATGATTAAATTAGTTCTCCCTTTTGAGAAGGGCAGTTTAAAAACCAGGTTAGAGTCAATTGATTGTGTGTCTCATGTAGTCAAAATTGTCATATTTTCATTCCAAGGGCATTTTAAAATTTAAGATCAAAAGCGAAAGAAGGTTACTTTTATTTTAAAGAAACTTGACATCAAATGGTTTTCAGGACTATAAATTCGATTTCTCTGACGTGCTAAAAAAAAAGTCAAATGATAAACAGTCGAAGATTGGACTGCTCACTATTACATATATATTAAAGAATCATCTTTTTTAAAAAACACAGCAAATATTTCTCAATCTATTATTGCTATTGCACACAGCATTATTCTGGGGGCGCCTACAACATCTTAGGCATTTTCTTGTGTATTTTTCAACCACAGCAGTAATGAAAGTGTTTGGTTCAGGTGTTTATTTTTCCCCCAGGAGCTGATCAAAGAGTTTTTAAGTCACTGCAAGGGTTCAAGTCCCAGCCTGCTTTTTATTGACTAGCTTCTATAAAGACTGACTTCCTTATCATTGTGTGTGTGTATGTTAGTCACTCAGTTGTGTATGACTGTGACCGCATCGACTGTAGCCTGCCAGACTCCTCTGTCCATGGAATTCTCCAGGCAAGGATACTGAAGTGGGTTACCATTTCCTCCAACAGGGGATCTTCCCGACCCAGGGATCGAAACCAGATCTCCAGCATTGCAGGCAGATTCTTTACCATCTGAGCAACTAGTAGAATTACACTGTATCTATGTCATCTGGTCATTGTGATATTAAAGATAGCCTGTGCAGCCAGCCTTCTGTAACCCCAGGCTTCTGCATCTTTGGATTCAATGAACAATAATCAAAAATATTCTAAAACAAATTCCAAAAAGTTTTAAAAAGCAAAATTTAAATTTGTTGTGCATCAGCAACCATTTCCTATCGCATTTACATTGTGTTTACAGCTATTTACATAGCATTTACTTTAATCAGGTGTAAATATTCTAGAGATAATTTGAAGTGTAGAGGAGAATATGCATAGGTCATGTGCAAGTACTATGCCATTTTATATTATATAAGGGACTTGAGCATCCATGGATGTTGATATCTGTGAGTTCTGGAGCCAATATGCATGAGGATACCAAGGGATGAATGCATGTGTATCACTTAGCATGGTGTTTGTCATACAGTAAGAACTAAGTATACGTTAGCCATTATTATTATCGATAATGTGTTACTACAACAGTTGCCCCATCTTTTTGGGTAATTCAGTATAGACCCTAAACATGCAGTCATTAGGCTCCTAGGAGTTAGAGGCTGATAGTTTTAAATTTTAAATTTCTTGCATGATTTCATAAAGAATGTACATTTGCTCTATCTACATCTGCTTCTTACAACAGATGCTTATATCTGCATATATATTCATTGTAGAAATGTTTTCTTTTTCTAAAAAGTTTTATTTTTTTTCTTTTTATTTTAATTGAAGGCTAATTACCTTACAATATTGTGATGGTTTTGCCATACATTCACATGAATCAGCCATGGGTGCACATGTGTAGAAATGTTGATTACTGATGCCAACCCACCAACTGGTCCTTGGGTTAGACTCTGTCAAGAGCAGAAATGTTATACCAGTGCATTAAAATATTTACTTAGAACTCTTAATTATGCAGAGTGATGATAAATACTATACAACGTTATGCTGAACGTAACATTCATGTTACAGATGAAGATCCTTCCTACTTCTAGTGCAATTTTACTATCTTCACATCTTTTATTCTGGTTATTTACAGTTTTTCCTGACAATGCAGGCCAACTTAAGTTTTGGCTCCCTTCCCTAAGACACAGATAAACAACGCTGTCGTCAGAGAAAAGAACCAAGCTTAGTCTGCCAGCTCCGATTTTTCACACAGTAGTTATCACGTCTCATTTGCGTTGTGCCTTTTGGGAATGGTCTCCATGTGATTCAAAACTAATGATTTCCCTCCTTAAAAATTAACACTAAATACCATGTATGTGCTATTTGGGGATGGTATTAACACATACAGTTGAGAAATGGAATATTTCCTGCCATATCAGTAAACAAAGATGTCACAGTCATCAGCAATTGCAGTCCTCCAACGTGAGCAGGTGAGCCCCAAGGGCACTCAGGAAGGAGAGGCATACTTGTGACCGTCAGACCGCAGCCACTCCCTGTGGTGAACCCCTAGGGAGCTCGGGATGTGAAAAACACAAGATCCTGGCCCCAGATAGCTGAGATGCACATGAGATGCTCCTGAAAGGAATTATTTCAGTGAGCCCAGACTCCTGCCTCTTCCCATACACAGAAAAGCACCATATTCCTTAACTTGGGATATCTGGTGTTCTTTAATGAACAATAATCTTTTGATGTGAAGACTACCTGTCCTTTGTTGCAAAACTTCTATGTAACCTGGGTCCTCCCCTCACCTCCTAGAGCAGTTCTCTCAGGGCTACTTGAGATGCTGCCTCCTGGGCTTAAGTCTTACAATTTACTTTTTTTTTTCCCATTTATTTTTATTAGTTGGAGGTTAATTACTTTACAGTATTGTAGTGGTTTTTGCCATACATTGACATGAATCAGCCATGGATTTACATGTGTTCCTCATCCTGATCCCCCCTCCCTACAATTTTCTGCTGAATAAAACACACCTCAGCTTTTGGTTGTGACTATTTTTTAAGTGAACACAATCCAGCCTTTCACCTCTTAGCAGTTGTCCACAGAGACTACGTATTTGGAAGTGGTAGAAGCAGTGGATTCCTCCAAGCTGAGTGATCACAGAAGCCTCTGAAGAGCTTTTTTTTTTTTATTTTTTAGAACAGATTTCTGTGCTCTAACTTGTACTTAATAGATCAGAATTTCTAAGGGGCAGGGCCTTCATACTTTTGGATATAGAAAGACCCCCCAGCGGAACAGACTGATCAGCCTGGTTTGAAAATCACTCCTGCAAGGTACATAGCATCCATCTAAATATTTAGACTCATTATCTTTCAAACTTATTTGCCTGTATGTTTGGCAATGCAGTTTTCTGTAGTTATGTTTATATAGGAACAATACACTAGTCAGATTGGGGGCTTCCTGGTGGTTCAGGTGGTGAAGAATCTGCCTGCAATGCAGGAGACCCTGGGTCAGGAGGATCCCCTGGAGAAGGGAGTGGCAACCACTCTGGTATTCTTTCCTGGAGAATTCATTAGACAGAGGAACCTGGTGGGCTACAGTCCATGGGGTTGCTAAGAGTTGGACTTGACTGAAGAATACATATTCTCTTTGAAAATGATTTGTCATCTGGAACATCAAAAGCTCCCATCTCTTCCTTACTCTTTAGTGAATCCTAAAGTCCTGCAGAACCCTCAAGGTTCATGGAATACACATGTAAATCCCTAACCCACAATAGTCTAGGTGTATAGTTCCACCTCTGAATTAACTAAAACTGCCCGACATCTCCGTGTACGCAGCTCCTAAGTGTGCTTCTTGTAAGTCGCTACTCTGATGGGTGCTTTAGTATTAGGCTCTCAGATTCATTATATTTCACCACAGGAAATGCATATTTGGATTTCACTTCCAAATATTTGGATTTGCTATAAAACTTGTTGAGGACACACGCTGATGTCCTACCCAGTTGGTCAGTTCAGTCTCTCAGTCGTGCGTGTCCGACTCTTTGCGATCCCATGGGCTGCAGCACTCCAGGCTCCCCTGTCCATCACCAGCTTCCGGAGCTTGCTCAGACTCACGTCCATCAAGTTGGTAATGCCATCCAACCGTCTACCCAGTGGACCTCTCATAGTATTCCAAGCGGGAAACTCCCCTTCAGATATAGTAAGAAAAATCTGTATATCTGTGAAAACTTGGAAGTGAAGACAGAAATAATCTGTCTTTCTAGACAATGAGTTTCAGTTTGTGGTGGCAAAATCATAGGTATTTCTTGAAGAAATTATTTTGGGTAAGCAGAGTCTGTGACTTCAAGGAACTCGGTGTAGTGGGAAAGCTAATTCTAAAACAATGCAATAAATTGAATGCTAGAGATATACATAAGTTGCTATGGAAACAAGAAGATAACTTCTGTAAGTAATTACTTTCCATTTTTGCCTTAGCTACAGGAGATAAGAACTAAATTTGTGCTCAATTACAGCAACATTAACATTTACCAGAGGCATAATTGCTTCTTCTTCCCCTCAATCTTACTTTATTTCTTTTATACTCTTTAATTCATCCTATCATATATCTTCTTTTCCCATTAAATAAAAAAGCACTGCATTAAAAATAAAAAAATTTTACTAGATATTTCCTCCTTTTTTAAACTTATTTTACAATTACAGGAAAAAAGACAAAATTATGAGTATTTAGTAATGATATTACATTTCATAAACACATGGATTGATATAGTCTAATAAGGGAGTATTAAAAGATAGAAAAAAATGCAAGTGGAAAACTAAATGTGAAGCATTATGTTTAATGTATATAATCTGTTTAGTGGGAGAATAATAAGGGAAATAACCCACAACCTCATTTCTTTAAGAGAGGCAAATCTAGACTTAATTAAGCAAAAAGCCCAGTGCTCTTTAATATGGATCTAGCTTTGTTTTAAAGAGCCGCCTACAAACTAGTTAATAAAATAATTCTTAGTATTCTGTTGCAAACATACTTTCTTGTCCTGTATTATCATTTCCATAAAGCCCACTGTCTCAGCACTGCTGTGACAGCACCAATGCTCACCTGTGGACAGAAGTTTGGGCAACACTTCAGAAAAGACACAGGGGCATCGCTGGTCGTGCTCCTGTATCCACGAGGGAGACGCTGCCTGCTCGCAGCCAGGCATGCAGTTCAGGTTACTTTTCCTTCCTGGGGATGCTCTATGCACACTGGCGTTGGTTCAGTCTATAAATCCAGGGCAGGCTGGAAAATACAATGGAAAGAGCTGCTGCGAACACGCGTGGAGCCCACAGCCCGCGTGCTGTGGCGCCTAAGCTGAGGGACAACGGCTTTCTTTACCTTCACTTTTCTTCTCTCAACTCCTTCTTTTCTGCAAAGTAGTAACTACAGTAATGCGGACAGTGGTGCACGCTTTCATCTCCTCTTTCATCTCCATTCTGTAAAAGTCAAGCATCTTCCAGAGAGTGGTTCTGTGAATTATGGGCGGGATAAATGACTTCAGCTCTGTCACTGAGCGATCATCCCTGCAAGATACGTGACCTTTCCGGGCCTCAGTTTTCTTCTCCATAAAACAGAGGCTGTAAATTATATTTGGATCATAGGATCACTGTGAGAGTTTGACAAATTTTAAAATATAAAGTGCTTAAAATAATGTATTAGAAGACTAAATGTTATGAAAGGGCTATTGTTAGTAGCGATGGTCTTGTTATGCTATTATTATGTTCATTAAGAATACCAAAATGCCTCAGTGTTGTGTGTGAAAAATTTGCCAGCCTAATGACAAGACTTTCAAGTTGCTAATTCCAAAATGTCTCTGCACTATGCAAGCTATCTTCTCAACCCTGCTTCGGCCAGAGACTTGTTTCGAGTTTTTTCTTCAGGGAGTCAGAGCACTTTTAAAATAATTTACAGCATTGGATGAACTCACATGTTGCTTCTCCTGTGATAAAGAGACTTTGACAATAATGATCCCATTTCTCCAAAAATAAATTTGGAGTTCATTGTAGCAGCCATGTGAGATTCATGGTTGCCATATATGTACCTTTTTCCCAGACCTTATTTCTACCCTCCGTCTGATTCTATATTCTTAGCCATGTCTTAGTATTTATGTTCTTGCATATGCTCCCATAAATACTTTGCAGAAGAGGCAGTTATTAATAAATAATATGAAATAACTTTGTTTTTGTACTTTGCTAAAACATCCCTCATACCTATGAGAATAAACTGAATCTGTGGGTGAACATCACGGTCAACCTCTGTGTCAGGTGATTTGAATTACAACATTTCTTCCAGTCTTGGCAGGACCTGAGATCTATGTTTTAACCAAAGGGTCAATGAATGAAAGAGTAGAGAATAAAAATAGAGATGAGAGAAACCCAAGTATGAATCATTAAAATGCTGCAAAACTGCTTCCAAACTGTATGAGTTGATTGTTCTTGTTACTCATGCTGAAGCAAAGTATGAGGTAAGTGAAGAAATTCCAAAGTAAGAAAAAAATAAAAATAAAGACACTTTCTTTTATAATTAAAAAAAAATCTTTATAGCATATTTAAATTCTAGTGGCAAAAGTAAAACTGTGTGTGTACTTCCCCTTCGCCATTCCCAAGTAATCACGCCTGCAAAAAGGACATGATCTCATGGCTCTCTGGGGACTGACCGCTTCAGCAGCTTCCCCAGCATAGGACCTGGACATGATGACTGCCGCCTGCTCAGGCTGACTACAGTCACAGAGATGCCCAGTGTCAGAATTCCCAAGTAAGTGCCCACCCAGGTCAGCATGCAGTTTGTTATAGGACATGCTCCTCAAAACATTTGCTTGATGCTTTATACCTTTCTTTCTGCAATAGCACTAGGGTAAATGTCTCCTGCTATAACCTACCAAAAATAACAATAACAATCATAATGAAATTTATATAAAAAATGGAATTTTATATCTCTAAGTTCTATTATTAGATTTGAAGCCCATATATATACAACAACACTGATTTGGGTAACTTGCCACATAGCGCCTTCAAAATTATGTAGATGTCAATAGCTCTGAAGCAGCCTAAGTTTCCAAGGCAGTATTATTAAAGTGTGCACACTCATACATACACAAACCTGAATGGTTGTTCTCAACCTCTGGAACAATTTCCAGGTCACTGAGCTTGAACCTGCATGAAGAGAGGTACAGAAATTATTATGAAAGGGAAGCTTAGCATCACGCTATTGGTTGGTTTGCAAACAAAAGGCATGCTCTGCTTTAACCCTTTGCTATCTCTAAGAATTGGCTGGCTCTGGGAGAAGCAGACTCTCTGATGTCAGGGAGGCCACAGATGCCAGAATCTCAAGAATACAGAAAATAAGAAAATATAGATAAACTGGGCTTCCCCAGTGGCTCAAGTGGTAAAGAATCTGCCTGCAATGCAGGAAACACAGGAGATGCGGGTTCAAATCCCTGGGTCAGGAAGATCCCCTGGAGGAGGAAATGGCAACCCATTCCAGTATTCTAGCCTGGAAAATCCCATGGAGAGGGGAGCCTGGTGGGCTACAGTCCATGGTGTCTCATAGAGTTGGACATGACTGAACATGCACACACATAGATAATATAATGGGCCCTGTGATGAATGAATGCCAAACAGACAAATATAAAAGGAAAAACAGTTGAAACTATCTATCACTATATCTATGTTTGTATTACTGCTATAACTGTACCTCTATCCAATATGAACAGTAGCTGTCTATGAATATGGGATTAAGGGTGATTTTAACAGCTAGCATGCATTGAATATCATGATTTTATTGGTAATCTAATTACAATGTCTTAACTAATCTTTCCAATAACTATATTAGATAGGTTCTGTTATTATTTGCATTTTAATAAGGAAACTAAGGCTGAGAGATATTAAGTGAATTTCTCAAAGTCATATAGCTAGTGAAGGTCAGAGCTTAGACTCTAGATGAAGTCAACTTGATTCCAAAGAGTATTTGATTAACTAACAACTGAATTGTGTATCTGAATATGTATTACTTTTGTGAATAAAAGGAAACATTTTTTGAAAAATTAGGCATGTGTGCAAACATGTAGGAATATATAAATCATATATAAGCACACATTATATACACCAATGTATGTGTACATATATGTATGCAAATATATATAATTATGTAAATGCACAAACATTAATGTCCTGAGACCAAAATTCTCAGAAAGCAAAAGGTCCTGTAGACTATATGAGGGCAAGAGAATACAAGATAATAAAATAGATTCTGTCCTCACTTTTCCTTACTTGCTTTCATTATGTGTATATGTATGTGTGTGTGTGTGTGTAAGCAGATTATTTTAACAGACATATGTGCGTTTTGAAGATATTTATAAACATTTTCAAATCCATTTATGTACAATGTTTTTTCATAACAGATAAACAGATCAGTGTTAGATCAGTGATCATCTTCTTTCAATGATCAGACACAGGCAAGCAGTGCTACTTAAGAGTAGCTGAGTTTCAAATATCTCCTACATTACAGAATCAAAGAAAGGTTATTTAATTATTGAAGTAGCTCACAGATGTTAAAAAAAAAATCAAGCAGAGATTCAGTTCCCGAACAAACGAAAAGAAAGCTCTGAGAAAAACCCATTCTGTGCAATGTTATTCTGATGTAATATTCATGCTATTTGAAACGATGCTGTCCCCATTTCCTTCAGAGTGGCATTTTAGCAGTGCTGAAAATCAGAAGTACTTTCTTTGGAACGACTCTACTGAGAAAGGAAGAGGAGAATGAGCCCTGAAACTGGAATGCACATGTCACCACAGGCTCGACACTCGGTAAAATGTTTCCCTAGTTCTTCAACTCTCTGCAACTTCTGATCTGAGTTAATATCAAACATTCCCTTGCCTGGTGATTCAGTGGTCAGGATTCCACCTGCCAACGCAAGGGGCTTCCCTGGTGAGTCAGACGGTAAAGAGGCCAGTGCAAGAGAGGAGGTCTGATCCCTGGGTGGGGAAGAGCCCAGGAGAAGGAAGGGGCGCCCGGCCCAGTGTTTCTGCCTGGAAATCCCACGGACAGAGGAGCCTGGTGGGCCCCATGGAGTCGCAAAATCAGACACGATTTAGCAACTGAACAGCAACAATGGGGAATTCAGCAAAATGAGAAGGAAGCCCTCCATCAATTAATGTGGGCAGTTTCCCACTTGCATCCTGGAAAACAGGCATCACAAACACTGGGATCGGGCCCACTGAATTCTGTTACCTGCTGGATTGTATGTGACTTTTTGTCCTAATCTGCCCTCTGTAGCATCCCAGTCTTCACCTGACTGCCTTCTCAAAAAGAATATATTTTTAAAAATTCTTATCTCCCTCATCCAGTTTTCTACATGGCTTGTAAATGCAAATATTAAGAACTCAAATAGTAAAACTTTTTAAAAATAGATTAAGCTCATTCTGGTTAATTAGAGTCAGCTGAATAACAGTAGATGAGTGTATGGTTTTTGGACCTCTATATCTTATGGGAAAAATACTAAAGTATTTTGCAGTAAATATGCTAAATAAACCAAAATACAGAATTCCATGGACAGAGAAGCCTGGCAGGCTACAGTCTATAGAGTCACAAAGAGTTGGCTACAACTGAGAGATTAACATACACACACACACTGAAAGATTAAATGGTACCATTAATATTTATTTTGGTTGATTTCTATGCTAGAAGCTTAATAGACATGATTGCTTTAAAGGTAACAAGATCTTGTGTGGCATTCCTTATGCACATTTAAAGATGAAGAAACTGAGACGGAGAAAGATAAATACTACCCTTCAAAACTTTCAAAATTGGCAAGTCAGGATTTGAAATAGACTGTTTCTTTGCAAGAAAATTAAAGAAAGATCCTGATGGACAGAAAAGGACCACTTTCTAACTATAATTCTAAGCAAGTTATTTACTTTCCATTATCTCCATTTCATCAGCTGTAAAATGAGGGGAATGATGGTATTTTCTTCACATGGTTTTGTGAGAATTAAATGTGCTAATTTGCATATAGCGGTTAGCACTTGACTAGCACAGTTTTTATTATATGATAGCTCTCATTACCATCATCTGTAATCCGCAGCAGTAACCACAGGATCATCATATTCTTTCCAATTTTCAGGGAAACTACAGAGGATTTAGAAAGTGAAGGATACAAAAAGCCCATGGTGAGACAGACATCAGAATAGCAATGGATATTACACAGAAAGCAGTTGAGACGACATTTTTTCCACTTCAGGCAACTGCAGAGAAAAGGAAAGTCCAGAGAATAGAATATTTGATGGATCTGAAACCTTTGATTCTATTGCTAATCACACCACATTATCTTTTATAGGCACCTGTTTAGTACATCCACCAGCTTTGAATTTAAAGTTTTGGTGGAAAAAATGAGTCCTAGAAATATAGGATGAGATGCACTTTGCCAGGGCCAATGGATTTGCTGATGTTGCCCAGATTCCTCAACAGATGACGGAAGATAGTGGAAGATTTTCATCCAAGTTTGCTCCATGTTCTCTCAAAAAGAAGATTCTTCAGGTGTCAAGGAAAATTATAACAGATAGAGTTAAACAAGCAAGAAGACTTTATTCAAGACAATTACAATGATTCAAAACAATTGCCACAGTAATTGGCAAAAGAGAGATTAAACTTCACTCCGCCGAAACAAAAGGCAGGAGGAATTTTAAATCCTGAGGTGAGCTAACGGGGAAGCATTGGAGGATGTTATTCATTGTGGAGGCCATTTGTGTTTGCAAAATTGCCACTTATCAAAGTTTCAGCTCCTACCCCACTGCAGGGACTGAAAAGAAGGGCCCTATCTTTTCTAGTGATTACATGCCATAGAAATGACTCCCAGGTCTTTGAGCAAGGTATTCTTGGGTTATTAAACTGGCAAGAGTCTGGGAGAATATTATAAAATTTATTATCTATATTATATGGCCCTTCCACATAGAAAAGCAACACAGATTTATGCATCTACATTTCCAAGGACTGTCTCCATCCATTAGTTTTGTCCCATAGAGAGTAATAAGATAATTTTCAATATTAACTTTACCACTTACTAGATGCAGGCCCTTAAGTTGTTTAACCAGTCTGTGCTTCATTTATTTAATCTATGATTTATGGAGGCTATCAAGACCTATCCACAGGGTTCTGTGACAACCCTTGGTTCACAGAGAATGCTAAATCAATGCTAGCTACTATTACTCCCCAAAGTTCCAAAGTGAAGAGAACTGAGCTGATAAAATAAATGGTTAAATGATTTTTTTAAGGATTACCACCACGTTTTTAAATAGACATCTGATTTAATGACTAAGTGTTGGAAACTACAAAATGTATGGCAGTCTTATTCTTTACAGTTTTTATTCCATCAGTAATAGTAGTGATGGTACACTCACAAGGGTTTTAGAGGGTGGGGTGGGGCAGGGAGAGAGGGGGGGAAAGAGCGAGAGAGGGTCTGAGAAGGCAAAGCACGTGAGAGAAAGAGATATGAAGAATTATCCTTCACAGATGACCAGTACTGGGACAGCTTTGGAGGCCACTCTGCTCTGATGCTCATACGAAATTACACAAAATAACAGGCAACCCAATCACTCTGCATTTGTGTGTAATTTTAGTGGGTCTCCTTGCAAAGAACTGCTTTATTTTACTCTGACAGAGAGACAGGAAAGTTTAGTAGGCATATAAAAAAATTTCTGCATTTATATAAACAGCAAGAGCATAGTTTTAAAATCCTAAAGTCTTTGCTGCTTTTACTACAGAGAAAAGTTTTTCCCATTTTACATCATTAATTATTGGGAACATTTTGATTTTGTTTCACCAGAAATAAAGTAATGCCTTTAAAAGATGAAGAACAGCTTATTGTTGACTTGTCAAATACAGCAAGGAAGAGAAAAATCAGTATGCAGTGCTAAGTGGTTTGTTTTTTTTAAACGATGGCTCTACCCTGAATTATCATTGGTAGCTACATAAGAGTTCCAGGTAGTTCAGTGGTAAAAAAAACTCACCTGCCAATGTATGAAATGCAGCTTTGATCCCTCGGCCAGGAAAATCTCCTGAAGAAGGAAATGGCTACCCACTCAGTATTCTTGCCTGGAGAATTCCATGGACCGAGGAGCCTAGTGGGCTACAGTCCATCAGTTCAGTCACTCAATTGTGTCCATCTCTTTGTGACTCCATGGACTGCAGCAGGCCAGGCCTCCCTGTCCATCACCAACTCCCGGAGTTTACCCAAACTCATGTCCATTGAGTTGGTAATGCCATCCAACCATCTCATCCTCTGTCATCCCATTCTCCTCCCGCCTTCAATCTTTCCCAGCATCAGGGTCTTTTCCAAAGAGTCAGTTCTTTGCATCAGGTGGCCAAAGTATTGGAGCTTCAGCTTCAGCATCAGTCCTTCCAATGTATATTCAGGGTTGATTTCCTACAGTCCATAGAGTCACAAAATAGTCAGACATGACTTAGCAACTGAACAACAACAACAGCTACATAAGCTTTAAAGGATATAGAAAGATTAGAGATTTCAGTCTTAGTGCTTCCGTATCATAGAATATGAGGCTGTCATTTAAAAATGAGTGGATTCTCTAGATAGCAACTCAAAAAGAGCACTAAAATATCAAAAATGCAGAGATGCATAACAGATAAGTAGAAATATTTGCATAAAATAGAAGCACAGAATATATTATACTGCCATTACTATTTAGCATCTTTACTAGACATTCTGTCCAGGGCAAAAAGAAAACAAAATTGAATAATTGATGCAAATATTGGAAAGAGACAAAAACTATTATCCTTTATATATATGTATATATAAGCTATTGGCTGTGGAGAAAATCTACTGATGCCTGATTAATATGGATAAGATGGTTCAATAATGGGAATTGGTACAATTAAATAGCAACAGTGCTGTTTAACCAAAAATGTTCAAAATATAATAGAAAAATGATTCCATCGTATGAAAAACAAAATATATAAAATGTCTAGAAATCAATTAAACTAGAAATGTTCAGGACCCATGTAAAGCATACTACGAAACTTTACTAAAGGCAAAAAACACCCACCTAAGTAAATGGAAAACCAAGTCATGTTTGATGGGAAGACTTGACAAGAGAAACAATTTTACAAAATTGTTTATAAACTCATTGTGATGCCAGTCAATACCCTCAATGGTATTGCACTTATGTCTTGGCAAAACCATTTTAAAGATAATTGGAATTGAGAAGAATCAGCCTAGCCACAAACATTTTTGAAGAATAGTGATAGAAAATCATTTGCACCACACCATGAATGATTCTATGAATCTACAGATGCTAAAAGAGTGTAACATTAGCACACACACAAAAATCAATGGCAAAAAAGACAGAAAATATACACATGGTTGTACTTGTCCATAATTTAGTGAACATTTGTGTGCAGAGACTGTAACCACTGTGACAAATAGTTACCCCAGTTGCTCAAGTTCCATCATTCTTCTGAAGTCAACTTGACAAAGATTAGGGTGAAGAAAGAGCTGAAGTCTAGAACCTAATATTTAAGGAGTCACTCACTTGGAGCTGTGCAGGTGCCAACTCCGGATATGCATGACCGTGACAGAAAGAGCCTCCTTAAATCATTCTATACCCTGTTTATCTTCTAGCTAACCCCGGTCCAGGGCTGATTCTCTCTAAAGGATTTATTGAAACCACTCCACGTAGCCGCACGAATTTCATCCATTAACACGTAACCTGTAAGCCCCCAGGTCATTCGATCTTATCCACAGCTTCGTTCTCACTGAGTTCTGCACGGCCTTGCTTCTGACTCACCCAGCCCTTTGGAAAGTTTTCCACTGTGCCTTGGCCAGTGTAGTTCCATCATCAGCAAACTCCCCTAATATCCTCATCTTTCACAGAGTACTCCCTCTACTGGTTTGTCTCATCTGAACCTGAGAACACAGTATCCTCTGAAATTTGGTCAAGTCATACACTTGGGTCTCAAGATCAGAAGGTAGGACCTATGTGTTGCATTTCTCTGTTTTTTGGAATTGCAAGATAAATCACTACAACCCTCTTATAAAACAGGTAACTCTCTATGACTTCTTTACAAGAAAAGAAAAAACCCCGCTCCTGTGGTCTTCACCACCATCCCCTCTTCACTGCCATCATTCGATCTGATGGTCACAGTCCCGCATCCACATACATGATGGTACTCATAGTTTTCCTCTGTTCCAAGTTCTGTCATTACCTCGGGTAACTCAACACAATGTAGATGGCCACACAGCACCCTGGCCCTGAGCTTCTTTTTACTTTTGTCATCTCCTACAAGCTTCTCCCATCTTCCTCTCCACCCTATGACTAAGACACAGCCCAAATAAACTGTTTGCCAAAACAGTTCCACATTCACCATCACTAATCTGAACATCTTGGGCCCTCCCTGACGACACCATCCTCTCATCCTAGCCCAATTCTTTAGCAACATACTCTGACTATCCTTTAACTTCAGGGCCTCTATTATTGATTCTTAATTCTTTAAACTCATTAGCCCTTTGCTTTCTCCTTTCCCTGAAATTCTGTGATGCATCATTTATTGGAACTCTTAAAACTAAACCCCTTGAACTTTTCTGGTTTTGTTTTCATGTAGACAACAAATTTTCCAGATATGCAATTGGGAAGTTGAGCACCCTTTGAAACAATCATACAATGAGACATTCGTAGTCACCCATTCCAAACAGACTTTCAAAACTGGCTCAGTTTCCAGTACAGTAATTTTTTCTAGTCAATGCCTGCTCCCTGGATTAAATACCAACTTAAACTCACAGCTTGTTTTAATCCCCAGAGAACACAGGAAATAAAGGATGAGATCTTGTATACTTTCCCAAACCCACCTGTAAACTTATGTAACCCTAACACATTCTATCAGAGCCTTTTCATCAGAATTAGGTCCTGTCCCCATGAACGCTTTCCTGATCATCCTGCCATTCATCTTCTTAGGAACCTTATACTTAATGGAACCCCTTTACTTCCTGGCTATTCAACTATTCTTTCTCAATGGAGACATTCCCATAATCTTAAACATAAGCAAATCTTTCCTATGTGAATAATTTTAGCTGTATTAAGGCAAAATTTGTAGACTCTGAAAGAGGTGACAAATCAGCTGTTCTCCAACATAAAATAAAAAGTAAAAAAAAAAAAAAACCTTGCTAAGTTTGTATTTCAAACTTATGTTAGGGAGGAAATGGTACATGACACAGAGTCCACCTTTGCTGCCTTACTGTTCAACAATGCAAAGTTCCCTTGTTTTAGGGCCAAGTCATGTCTCACTGGCCTGCAGCCCACCGGGCTCCTCTGTCCATAGGATTTCCCAGCAAGAACACTGCAGTGGGCTGCCATTTCCTTCTCCAGGGGATCTTTCCGACCCAGGAATCAAATTCAAGTCTCCTGCATTGGCAGGTGGATTCTTTACCACTGAGGCACCCGAGAAACCCAAAATGTTCCCTAGACCATTCAGATATAATGGTATCTGCTTGGACTCATTAAAATCGGGGCATTATAATTCCGATAATTCTGAGTTTACCTCATTATTCACACTGATTTTGGAAGGATTCTAGGCTTATCTTAATATGCAAGGCTGCACAACCTATATTTAAAAACCATAAAGAGCATATGCACCCCTGATTGAAACAAACATATTAGAATATGATCTTGAAAGGTCTGGAAACACACAAAGCCTGAAGGGAATTTCTTTTTTAAAACATGTAAGTGTAGTAGTTTTTCCTTGACTAAAATGTGTTAAGAATACCTGGGTCATTAAACAAAGGATATTGTATTTAGTTCTCTCAGCACGTCAATAACCCAAAAAAAAAAAAAAATTTAAAAATAACCCAGTGCAGATCCCTGAAGCTGATTACAGAACTCACAGTGGGATTTTGTTACATCAATTTCAGTCATTAATTTTCAAACCTGGATTATGCAGTGGTATACTGTGTGTTGTGATACATAGATAATAGATAGGTAGATATTAAGATAGATAGATTTTACCATCATTTGCATAACTATGGACAGTTCTGACATACTTGGGGAAATTAGTATTAGAAAATCTTTCTAACGTTTAACATGCCCCCAAAAAACTTTCTTATTCTTCACAAATCTTAGCTTAACAAGGGCACATAGTGAGTAGCCAATAAATATTTACTGGTGTATTTACAGAAATCCAATCTGGAATTGGTATCACAGAGATGATACCAAAATAATTTTAGTTATTCAAATTTTTATATGTCAAACATAACCAATCCAGCAAAGCTGCACTAGAATCTTGTTGCTGGGCTTAACACATTTAGATTAAAATACATTTGGACACCTGAGACTGATTCATGTCAATGTATAGTGAAAACCATCACAGTACTATAAAGTAATTAGCATCCAATTAAAATAAAATAAAATACATTTGGAGTTCTATTTTGCTTGTGCTGGTGTATGTGTGTGCATGCATGTTAAGTCGCTTCAGTTGTGCCCACTCTTTGCGACCCCATGGACTGTAGCCCACCAGGCTCCTCTGTCCTTTGAATTTTCAGGCAAGAACAGTGGAGTGGGTTGCAACGCCCTCCTCCAGGGGAATCTTCCCCACCCAGGGATCGAACCCGCGTCTCATGTCTCCGTATGTGTGTGTGAATGTGTCTGTCTAGGGCAGGGAGATAATCTGAAACAAAAATTTGTACAATAGCTATGGAAGATATTTATTTCTCATGTATGTTGAATAAAATAATAAGCAGCAAAAAAGGAAGTAGTAACTTTTAGGGGCACATAAATGTGTTTTTAATTAAAAAAAATAATAAACAAGATCAAAATAACAAATGCTACCTTATTTCTGCATTATGACCAATTTTAGAGAGAAAATGAAGAATAAAAAATTGTTAAAAGACAGATGAGGGAGAAACAGGGATGTGAAAGAATAAATACCTTGGCACATAAAGTGATGAAAAAAATTTTAAAATTTTATTTTGCAATCTACAACCCTCTAAAATCTTCAACTACCAATGGACTCACGTGTAAATGCCATTTCTTGGCATAGGTCCAAGATCAATTTTCATTTTTGGTCCCAGCATTATTTTCTGAACTAAAAATTATTTATTGTGCATGGCTATCTATGTGCATCTTTATGTTTGTAGTTCATGAAGCTTTTTGACGTACAGTTTTAAGTACCCGCTATTTGAGTGTCCTCTGGAATCCGTAAGCCATGTTCTAAAGCAGGTGCACCTGGAGCCTGAGACCCTCAATCACGGTGGAACTGATTATGCCACTTCTCTGTTCCCCGTCATCAGCTTCCTTGTTCTTCTTCCGTCTGAACTTGACAAAATCTGCTTTGGAATTGAATGTGAAATTTACTGGAAGTAGAGAAGAGATGGGAAACAATTTGTGCCACTCAGGAGAATGGAAGCAAATGCATGATTACTCTTCCACACGTGGTTATAGCACTATTTCATGTAAAGATGAAAATCCAGCTCAAGAGTGATAGTCTGATCTAAGCCAAAACTGCCTACATACTTTAATTAGTCTAATGATTTTAAGACAAACGTAGTCCTAATCATAATCACGAACCACCAGTGGAACCCAGTGCAGAGATGAGCAGAATCCAGGCATTCATACTAATAGGTAGGTTAAACTCAGCGGTCTCATACATGTAAGAGAAAATAAATCTTTGGTAAAGTAGTACTCTTGCTAATGTGCTTGTCCTTGATGTCTTAAAACAGTAGTCTTCATTGCATTCAAGATGGTTAGCAAAAATCATGTGATAGTTCTTGATATCATATAATTTTCATACATTGCACACAATAATCACATAATTATTATTCATAATATTATTTAACTAATAGTACATTTTGGAGAATTCTCTAGTTGTCTTAGAGAGCCAAAGTTGGAGATGTTGCCTAATTACGTACTGTTAGAAAAATTAAAGTTTTGATTAACTTAAAATTGTAGGTGTCAACTGAACTTGTAGTTAAGGAATAGGAAGTGAAAGATTATGAATTTATCTGTCTTTCAATACAGCATCTTTTATCTTGGAGAAGCAGGACACGTTAGACCTTTTAACTGGTCTGTTAGCTTCTGAGAAAAGCCCACTCATTTTCTGAATCCCATGCATCCGGTGTTCTGTAGATGTGACTTTAGATGCATTCCCAGTGAGAATCTTCCAATTATAGCAGTGTCATATCTGTACTCTGAAAATATATCTGCCTGGGAAAATCAGTCAGTCAGTCAGTCAGTATAGTTGCTCAGTCATGTCTGACTCTTTGCAACCCCATGGACTGCAGCACACCAGGCTTCCCTGCCCATCACCAACTCCCAGGGCTTACTCAAACTCATGCCCATCGAATCCGTGATGTCATCCAACCAGCTCATCCTCTGTTATCCCCTTCGCCTCCCACCAAATCAGTGCTAGCTTTCCCCCTCCCCCAACTCTTAAGTAGAACTACACTGATAATAAACAATAAATAAAATATTTGGAACAGGACATGATGCTGGGCTTATTATCTGTACTTTTTTTTAACTTTATACTAATTTTAATTTCTTTGAAACTAATTTCCTTTCAGAGTTTGCAGTATAAGTTTCCGTAATAGAATTACACAGATATAAAGTGTTTAAGCCAATAAAATAGTTCTACATTGTAGATGGTACCTCTGTCCTACTATTTAAAGAGATTATTTTGTCTACCTATCAAAATGGAACACACTTGATTTATGATATCAAAAAGACACAGAATGTATCAAAGATAGGCATTTTAGGAAGCCTACTTTAAGTTTCAAGATAGCAGATGTTGTCGAGTCACTGAGTTGAGTCTGACTTTTTGCGACCCAATGGACTACAGCACATCAGGCCCTCCCTTCCTTCACCATATCCTGGAGCTTGCTCAAACTCATGCCCATTGAGTTGGTGATGCTATTCAACCATCTCATCCTCTGCCGCCCCCTTCTCCTCCTGCCCTTAATCTTTCCCAGCATCAGGGTCTTTTCCAACGAGTCAGCTCTTTGCATCAGGTGGCCAAACTACTGGGGCCTCAGCTTTAGCATCAGTCCTTCCAATGAATATTCAGGGCTGATTTCCTTTAGGATTGATTGGTTTGATCTCCTTGCAGTCCAAGGGACTCTCAAGAGTCTTCTCCAGCACCACAGTTCAAAAGCATCCATCTTCAGTGCTCAGCTTTCTTTATAGTCCAACTCTTACATCCACGCATGACCACTGGAAAAACCATAGCTTTGACTATGGAAGTCTACTTTGAGTTTCAAGACAGCAGATAAGGGTCAGTATTACAGCTTAGAACTATCAGAAGATAAAACCCTGTAATTCCTTTGCCCTCCAATCTGAGAATATATAGGAAAAATGTCTCAGAGCATAAAAAACAGAAATTCAATGGACTGTGAAGGAATGTGTAATATACAGTTGCAATTTCCATAACCATCTTCACATCTTTAGTGTTAGCAGCCTGAAAATGATTTTCCAACCCAAGGCAAGCCAGAAAATAAAATGTTATGGCTAATATCACCCAGCAATATCTCAGAGGGATTGGCAGTGTTCTCTCTCTGTCATTCATCTTATCCCTGTGGAAAACTTTTCTATTGTTAAATCCAAATCAAGAGAAAATACCTACCTTCTACTTGTTCTTTTACAAAAGAAAAGAAAAGATGAAAAGAACAAAAGTGGAAAAACAAAAGAAGAAGAATTCAAATGATAAAAAACGATTTTATGAAATACGTAAGTTGACAGTGGGTATTTTATGGAGAACAAGTACAGAAATAAAGAAAGTGGAAATTATTCTTTCTTATAAATTACTCTTTGTATATTCAGATCATCTACTTGGACTGAATTACCAGTTATTGGACTGAAATATCAGGAAACTTTTAAGAGAGGAACTTTTTTTTAGATTAAACAACTATTAAATTTGGTAATTATTGATCGATTAGCCTCAATAGTGTGCTTAGTCGCTCAGTCATGTCCGACTCTTTGTGACCCCACGGACTGTAGCTCTCCAGGCTCCTCTGTCCACGGGATTCTCCAGGCTAGAATACTGGAGTGGGTTGCCACACCCCCCTCCAGGGGATCTTCCCGACCCAGGGATGGAACCCAAATATCCCGCATTGCAGGCAGGTTCTTCACCATCTGAGCCCCCAGGGAAGCCTCAGTCGAGAGGATTTAAGTCTGACTTCTCTAAAATACTTTGAATCTCACTGCCTGTTCCAGGTAGTAGAGTGTGGTGGAATTAAGAGACCTTCCCCAGGCTGCAGACGTTCACTTCCCAGGGGATTCTGACCTGAAGCATTACATCCCCAGGAACAGTGCATCATTTTTAGATAATTCCTTCTAAATTAAAGGTAGTATCTCAATCCATTCCAGTATTCTTGCCTGGAGAATCCCATGAACAGAGGAGCCTGGCAGGCTACAGTGCATGGGCTAACAAAGAGTCAGACACAACTGAAGCGACTTAGCATGCAATTAAGTAGGATGATTAGTAAGAAGATTGGGCATATGAAGAAACATAAAAATTAACACAGGACCTCTCAAAATAAATTTCAAAAGTACATGAAAGAAGAATACGTCTTATTCACCCCTGATTCTGTCCTGGGTGCTACTTAATTCAAGATTTATCTGTCAACAAACAGCCTCTGGTAACCACAAATATGGTTTCTTTTCATGAGTTCGCTTTTGAAGTATTGCATTGTCCAAAAAGTCCATCTGGGTTTTTCCATACAGTGTTACGGAAAAAGCCAAGCAAACTTTTTGGCCAACCCAATGAAGTTGCCCTGCAACCCCCATGTTAGATCCTAATACACAATATAGTGATTTGATATCCCTGCACACTTCGAAAGGATCACCACAGTAAGTCCAGTTCACACGAAGACCGGCCACTCTGTCTTTGATTGGAACATTTAGTCCATCTACCTTTAAAGCAATTATTGACAGTGTTTATTGCCGTCTGGCTCACTGTTTGGAGGTTGCTTCTGTAGTTCTTTTTCACTCCTTTATTCTTGTTCTGCTCTCGTCCCTTGTGACTTGATGGCTTTGAGTGTTGGGCTTGAATTCCTTTTTCAATTGTATATGAATCTGTTATGGATTTCTGGCTTGTGGGTACCAAGAGGTTTATACATAGCATCTTCCCTGGGGGCTCAGATGGTAAAGAATCTGCCTGCAATGCAGGAAACCTGGGTTCAACCCCTGGGTCAGGAAGATCTCCTGGGGAAGGGAATGGCAACCCAAACCCAGTATTCTTGCCTGGGAAATCCCATGGACAGAGGAAACTGAGGGGGTGTAGTCCAAGGGATCACAAAGAGTCGGCCATGACTAAGTGACTAAGTAACAAAACAATATACAAAGACACAATTATATACAATATATTGCTGATCTCTTGGCTATTATTTTATCATCCTGCATTTTCACTCTCTGTTGACATCATGTTTTCCATCTTTTACATCTGTTTATTCTGTGAACACCCTAACAACGTATTATGGACAGAAATATTACACTATTTTGTCTTTCACTTTCCCGCTAGTTTTGTAAGTGATTGCTGTAGTAACTTGACAGTGTATCTGCCTTTAACAATGAGATTTTCTTTTATAATTTTCTCAGTTCTAGTGGTTGTCTTTTTCTTTTGGTTTAGAGAAGTCCCTTTAACACTTCTCATAAAGCTGGTGTCCTGGTGTGAACTCTCAGCTTTTCTTGCCTGTAAACCTCTCGATCTCTCCTTCCCTTTTTGCTCAGCAATTCCAAGTGCTCTTCCCCAGCCTGGTCCTTGCAACAAGTGTTATAGCTAGCATCAGCCGAGGGCTTAATAGCAAGCAGGTGTCACTCTCAAATTTGGTCATTTGAGAATATAGGAAAGAGATATTTTCAAAGCTGTTGGCAGGAGGAAAGGGAACTCACAAGAAATTGTAACCAGTATTTGTTAGAGGTGGATGGTTTTATCACCTTTAAAATTAGTGAAGCAAAAGGAGGGAGCAGACAATGCCGTATGACTAGAACTTGACTTTGGTGACGGGTGAGCAAAAACCTTTGTACATCTTTAATTTGATATTAGAGTTTGTTGCCATTTTCAACAGCTCTTAGTATTGGTTTTTGTTCTATCATTTTTTGAAACCTGCTAGTTCTTTCTTAGTTTAGGTTATATATTCCTTTGCTGTACCCAGGATTTAAGGGGAAAGTCTTTTGGAATTTAAATATATATCATTTTGTTTAATAGAGTCTAGATTTCCAGTTTGGAGAAAAGATGTCCTTCACCTATGGATGATATCTTCTAATATAATATATTTTTAGATATTTTCTAATATATGTTAAGATCTGCATGACCCAGATAATCACAAAAAAGATCTTCATGACCCAGATAATCACAATGGTGTGATCACTGACCTAGAGCCAGACATCCTGGAATGTGAAGTCAAGTGGGTCTTAGAAAGCATCACTATGAACAAAGCTAGTGGAGGTGATGGAATTCCAGTTGAGCTATTTCAAATCCTGAAAGATGATGCTGTGAAAGTGCTGCACTCAATATGCCAGCAAATTTGGAAAACTCAGCAGTGGCCACAGGACTGGAAAAGGTCCGTTTTCATTCCAATCCCTAAGAAAGGCAATCCCAAAGAATGCTCAAACTACCGCACAATTGCACTCATCTCACACACTAGTAAAGTAATGCTCAAAATTCTCCAAGCCAGGCTTCAGCAATACGTGATCTGAGAACTTCCAGATGTTCAAGCTCATTTTAGAAAAGGCAGAGGAACCAGAGATCAAATTGCCAATATCTGCTGGATCATCGAAAAAGCAAGAGAGTTCCAGAAAAACATCTATTTCTGCTTTATTGACTATGCCAAAGCCTTCGACTGTGTGGATCACAATAAACTGTGGAAAATTCTGAAGGAGATGGGAATACCAGACCACCGGACCTGCCTCTTGAGAAACCTGTATGCAGGTCAGGAAGCAATAGTTAGAACTGGACATGGAACAACAGACTGCTTCCAAATAGGAAAAGGAGTACATCAAGGCTGTGTATTGTCACCCTGCTTGTTTAACTTATGTGCAGAATACATCATGAGAAACGCTGGGCTGGAAGAAGCACAAGCTGGAATCAAGATTGCCAGGAGAAATATCAATAACCTCAGATATGCAGATGACACCACCGTTATGGCAGAAAGTGAAGAGGAACTAAAAAGCCTCTTGATGAAAGTGAAAGAGGAGAGTGAAAAAGTTGGCTTAAAGCTCAACATTTAGAAAACTAAGATCATGGCATCTGTTCCCATCACCTCATGGGAAATAGATGGGGAGATAGTGGAAACAGTGTCAGACTTTATTTTTTGGGCTCCAAAATCCCTGCAGATCGTGACTGCAGCCATGAAATTAAAAGACATTTACTCCTTGGAAGGAAAGTTATGACCAACCTAGACAGCATGTTAAAAAGCAGAGACATTACTTTGCCAACAAAGGTCCATCTGGTCAAGGCTATGGTTTTTCCAGCAGTCATGTATGGATGTGAGAGTTGGATTGTGAAGAAAGCTGAGCACCGAAAAATTGATGCTTTTGAATTGTGGTGTTGGAGAAGACTCTGGAGAGTCCCTTGGACTGCAAGGAGATCCAACCAGTCCATCCTGAAGGAGATAAGTCCTGGGTGTTCATTGGAAGGACAGATGCTGAAGCTGAAACTCCAATACTTTGGCCACCTCATGCGAAGAGTTGACTCATTGGAAAAGACCCTGATGCTTGGAGGGATTGGGGGCAGGAGGAGAAGGGGACAACAGAGAATGAGATGGCTAGATGGCATCACTGACTCGATGGGCATGAGTTTGAGTAAACTCTGGGAGTTTGAGATGGATAGGGAGGCCTGGCATGCAGCAATTCATGGAGTCGCAAAGAGTCAGACATGACTGAGCAACTGAACTGAACTGAATATATGTTTTAAACAATTAAAACTTTAATTCATCCAGAATTTGTTTTCATATGTGGTAAAGCCAGGTGTGCACTTTTTTTTCTTCCACAGCATAGCCAGCTATGCCAGCACAATTTAATGGCTAAAACATTCTATTATGAATAAATTTAATCATCATTATTACATATATCAAATTTCTATCTACACTGAAATAAATTTCTAAATACTCTTGTTTTTTCCTGCAATAAGTTTGTTTATTTAAAGACCAAGACAAGAGAGACTTAATTACACTGATTTTATAACATGATCTAATGTCTAGACTCTGATGCTGGGAAAGATTAAAGGCAGGAGGAGAAGCAGACAACAGAGGATGAGGTGGTTCAGTGGCATCACTGACTCAATGGACATGAGTTTGAGCAAGCTCTGGGAGGTGGTGATGGACAGGGAGGCCTTGCGTGCTGCGGTCCACGGGGGTCGCAGAGTCAGACATGAGTGAGCAACTGAACAACTGAACTGAATGTCTAAAGCGGAAGTCAGCCACCAGTATATTTTTTCATACTTTTTTGGATACTTTAAAGCATTTGTTATTTATTATGAAATGTAATAATTTTCCAGTAAAAAATCAATTGGGGTTATAATTGAAATTGCATTATTTAATATATCAATTTTGGAGTATTAATATTTTAATGGCAATAAAACCTCCTGTTAACAGCACATCATGTCCTTACATGTGTTTATATAATATTTTACAGCCATCAGTTCAATTTAATAGTTTTTTACCTAAAGGCTTTGATTTTTTTCCTGTTAAATTTCTTC
The DNA here is from genome assembly GCF_023699985.2 of Odocoileus virginianus. NCBI lineage: Eukaryota > Metazoa > Chordata > Mammalia > Artiodactyla > Cervidae > Odocoileus > Odocoileus virginianus. The sequence continues at coordinate 1,302,863 of NC_069695.1, forward strand.
TCCTGTTAAATTTCCTGTTAAGGTTTCTTCTTTCCTGTTAAATTTCAAGTGTTGTTACAATTGGGAACGGAAATTTTTTTCTATTTCCACTTATAGTAATTACCTGTTAAGAGTTGAATAAAGTTTATCTGGTCCCAGACAACTTTACCAAATTGTGTAAGTATAATAGCCTTACTGTAGTCTCTTGAGTTTTCTAGGTACAAAATCATACTACCGGAAAAGAGATCATCTGAGCACTACTTTTCCCATTTGTATTAGTGATACTTCACATATGCCAATGCATAATGAATAATGAAATGAACATTTTTGTCCAGCCAGGCTAAGCACCAAAGCACTATAGTGTGACTGCAGACAGCACGCGCATGCCATCCCAGCCCTTCCTCCACCAAGGACTCTTCTCCTGAGACATTCCCGTGAATATATGCATTCCTAAAAAACTGCAGAACTGTTTTGTGCCTCATGAATGATATCCCCCTGTATTTATCTTTCTGCAATTCATTTTCATTCAATTTAGGTTCCTAAGATTTTTTTCATGATGATACATGTAGTTCTAATTTATTTACATTAATTAATATGTACTATTTCAATGAAAGAACATGTTCTGATGTATTTGTCCATTTTCTCGTTAGTGTCTCAGGGTGATCTTTATTTCTGTTTTATGATGTGTTTTTATGCATGTGAATCAGAATATGTATCTAAAAGCTGAATTCCTTGCTGAAGTCTATTTTTATTTTCTCCTAGAAAGACTATTGACAGAGTGTTCGCCAAAGTATTTTGTGTCATCTTGTCATTTCATACTTCAACCAGCAATTCCCATTTCTCTCCTTTCTAGCCAACATTTGTAAGATACATTTTTAAAACTCTTGCTAATACAACGGATGTGAAATTGTATTTTGTAGCTGTGATTTGTACTTCAATTTCTTGTGAGATCATTTTATATACCTTTGAGTATATAGACCTTTGAGATTTCTTCCTCTGTGAATAACTTCATATCTTTTATCCATTTTTTAAATGCATTGTTTCCCTTCTTTTATTAATTCGTTCCAGTTCCTTAGGTCCTCTGGAAGATAGGCTGTGGTCACTATATGTACTGCAAAACTTCCCCCAGTCTATGGTCTTTTTTGTAGTGGTAGTGGGCAGAGCGAGAAGGACATTTCCATGAGTGTAAGAAATTTTCCTATTTCCAGTGATAGAATTTTCCTATCTCCAGCTCCTGGCATATAATAGGTGCTCAATAAATTTTTTGGATTAAACAATACTATCTTTGAATTCTACAGGTCTGCTGTAACTCATGGGGTTTTTAAATGGCTAGTCTCTTAGTTTAGTATCCCACTACCCCAACAAATACCATATTAATTTTAAAGTTTGAGATTCCACCATACATTAAAATTTAGAAAGAAAGCAATTCTTATCTTTTTGGCAATGACCTAGAATTGTACCAAGTGAAAATTAGCATAGAGAAAGTAATAGAATACCAGCCATTCTAAAAGTGCAACTCATAACTTATTCTCACAAAAAATAACAGCTAAGAAAGTATGTTAAACCTATTCATGGATTTCCAAACATTAAAAAAAAGTGAAATGGGAAGACGTATTCTTCAGTGAAATTTAAAGACTTAATATATTAAATTAACATTATTTTATTATTTTTCTGATTTTGATTCCAGGAAAATCTTATAAAAAATGTTAACAATCTTCACTCAAGAAAGCATACAGTTAACATGAGAGTTCTTAGATTTCTTACTATTTAAAGCAAGGCATTGTGGGAGGCACGACTCTAATGTCAAACAAGACTTTGGATTTGAGTTTGGACTTAACTTTTTGCAATATATTTAATTCTTAGATCTGCAAGTTCTTCATCTGAAAAATGATGATCTTATTTAATTAAACTGTCATAAAAAAACTGTCATGAGATGATATATGTAAAGCACTATAGTGCCTGGATCATACTGAATACTCGAATACTCTTTGCTTGTCGCAAAGAGTCGGACACGACTGATCACACCCACACACCACTGCTGCTGCTGCTAAGTCACTTCAGTCGTGTCCGACTCTTAGTAACCCCATGGACTGCAGCCCACCAGGCTCCTCCGTCCATGGGATTTTCCAGGCGAGAGTACTGGAGTGGGATGCCATTGACTTCTCCGCCACACACCACACACAGCACTAAATAGAGGCTAAATAGATATTTATTGAATGAATGAACAAATGACTAAAACAACCATGAAGCAAAAGGATTGAAGGCATGAAATTCAGGTTGAATTCTATTCTATAATTTTATCTCATCTGTCAGAGTCTGGATCATCGCAATCGTATCCGCAATCTTAGGGCCAACAACACATTCCAGTTTGCTCAGGACAGTCCCGTTTCCACCAGTTGCCACATAATGATGAATCCCTTTTTATTCTCAAAGGCTTATCCGGGTCTTCTCACTGTCTCACAAGGCCATATGTTTGCCATATTCTATTGGTTACACACGAGTCATAAAAATTCTGCCAATTGACATGGCTAAAAGGTCAATACTCTGATCAGGCCTGATGGAGAGAAGGCATATGTTCAACTGGCTCCTGACTATGATGCTCTGGATGTTGCCAACAAAATTGGGATCATCTAAATTCAGTCCAGCTGCCTAATTGCAAATATAAAAGTTTTCACTACGTAAAAAAAAAAAAATTCTGCCAATATTACAAAAGAGGATTTTCAATAGGATTCACTTTGGAGTGAGTTTGAACATGGGAATCGGAACCCAGTATATTTCTTCAAGAGCCCATGTGATTAAAACCTTCATTTTAGCACACTTACCTCTTCAAGATAACTAGGCAAGGTGTTTTGACTGGTTTTCAAATTTATTTTCTTTACTGAAGTAAAATAAATCTCACCATTCTAACCATTGTAAAGTTTGTGACCTAGTGGTATTTAGTTCACTCAAAATACTATACAAACATCATCACTTTCTAATTTAAGAATATTTTCATTGTGCCAAAAAAGAACTCACATGTTCACTAAGCTGTCAGCCCCATTTCCTCCTTGCCTCAGTCTCTGGCAATTAGTCGTCTGTGTTCAATATTCATGAATTTTCCTGTTCTGGACATTTCACTAAAATGGGATTATCCAATATGCCGCCTTTTGGGTCTAGCTTCTTTCATCTAGCATAATGTTTTCAAAGTTCATCCACACTGTAGCATGTATCAGTAGTTCCTTTTTATAGTTGTACAATATTCCGTCAGATGGGTATATCATTTTAATTTATTCAGTTATCAGTTGGTAGGCACTTGGGTTGTTTCTGAATTTGGGCTAGTTTATGATTTGCATGTTGTTACAATTTTTTTTGGTATAAAGTTAAGACTGGAACTTCTGGGTCATATGATAATTCCTTTTAGAGGTATGGCCAAACTGTTTTCCAGAGCAAGTATACCATTTTATTTTCCCACCATCCAAGTAGGAAGTTTCCAATTTCTCCACATACTTTTAATTGCCAATACTCTTCATTTTCCAGGGTTTTGAAAGTAATTATTACAGTCATTCTAGCAGGAATAAAGTGATATATCATTGTGGTTTTGATTTTCATTTCCCCAGTGACTAAGAGTATTGAGCATATTTTCATGTGTTTATTGGCCATTTGCATGATTTATTTGGAGAAATATCTGTTAAATTTCTCTGCCTCTTTTTTAATTGCATCATTTGCCTTTTTTGTTGTTGAGTTGCAAGAGTTATTTATATATTCTGGAGACTAAACCATTAGCTCTAGCATTTGTATATACATGTAGTTCCCTCAAGAAAACATGACTCCTTTGAAGCTATCTTACCTCAATTACAGGTTACCTATCAATTATAGGTTGGGTACATAGTATATTTAATGCATTAAGTTTAGATTTTGGAATAAATTCTTACGGTTATTTTAAAATACTAATAGTAGGGAATAATTGTGTCCAAGAGAGTTTTTATGTATTCCTCCATCATATCAAGTTGTTTGGCCCCATATTAGAGTAGGTATTGTGTATGAGATGACACCATTCTAAAATTCTGATAGTCTCCTAAGTAAACAACTTAATATAAAACTATATTTATCCAACGTATCATACGTGTACCACATATTAGATACTGTACAAACACAATGCAGAGATAAACTCACAATATTTATAGCTTAGAGTTGAATTAAGAGTTTGTAAAAAAAACAGACTTAGTCAAATTAGCAAATTAAAAAATATATATTGGAAGTAAAATACCATACGGGAGACACAAACAGGTGTCACTGGAGTAAAGAAAAATTACAAGAATTCTAGGCAAGTTAGGGAATCGTGACAGCAACAACAGATGATGAATACTATAGAAAAAATAAAGAAAATAAATAAAAATAAACAGAAGCACAGAAACTGTGAAGGTAAAAATATACCTGAGAACCAGTTAATATCCCAAATGAGGTTGGTTAGAATGTTGATGATGCTTTGAGAAACAGCAGTTGATTCAGCAAGGGGGTCTAATACTGTTCTCAACTAGAGTGACCCATCCTCCCCTGCACTCTGCCAGTTTTAATCTGACACTTTCATAAGACCTACATCAAATGCCTCCTATTTTCTAAAATGCTCACAGAAATGACTATTAGCTCCTTGAACTCTTAATAGTATTTTATTTGTGCTTTCCTCATGGCATTTACCACTCATGAGGATAAAATGTAATAGGATAAAACTTCACTATGGAAAAGAAAATCCCACATTCTTTGTGCATAGGAGATGTACAGTAGAATTCAGTGAGTTCATACATCAAAATCACTGAAACCAAGTGATAATATCCAAGAACCAAGAATAATATCTATGTGAAAGTACAAATTTGTAACTAAGAAATTTCAAATCAACATTATCTGGCAAGTAACTGATGTGTTTCTGGAGAGGTTACAAAAAGTAGCTTCAGTTTTTAAATCATATTATTCTTTACCTAATTTACAAATAAAATTTTGATAAGTCAATTTATTCACTAATGGTTAAGAATATTAACAAGAACACATTGAACTGAACTCCTTATGCTTAAAAATCAAAGCCCCCCCCAAAAAAAAATCAAAGCCCAGTAAGCTATCATTAAACTGACTAAGAGAAATATTAAAGCAATTTGTAACACATAAAAATCTAATAATTCAAATGAAATAGCCTTTATTAACAATGTACTCAGAAATAATAGGCATATTTTCAAGAAAATGATTGCCTCAAATGAAATTGGGGGGAAAAAAAGAATAAGCCTTGTGATAAATTTTATTGAGTGAATCAAGATTTTTCTCAAGGGAAAAATAATAAGGTAGAAATAAAACTAATGTAAATAAAACTCAATTATGGCATAGTTCATTGAGATGTAATACCTACTCCAGTGACTTCATTCAAAATATGTCCAAATCTTTTCAGACCACAAGTTTTTAAAGGAAAGCTCATTTTCTGGTTAAACAGGTGTGTGTCGTCGCCCAGTCGTGTCCGACTCTTTGTGACCCCATGGACTGTAGGTAGGTTGTGCTAAAGAATGAAAGTGGAGGGAAAGTGTTAGTCGCCCAGTCGTGTCCAACGCTTTGTGACCCCATGGACTGTAGCCTGCCAGGCTCCTCTGTCCATGGAATCATCCAGACGAGAATACTGGAGTGGGCAGCCATTCCCTTCCCCAGGGGAGCTTCCCAGCCCAGGATAGAACCCAGGTCTCCTGCACTGCGGGCGGACTGTTTATCAGCTGAGCCAGCAGGGGAGCCTGTGCTGAAGAACACTCCAGGCATTCTCTCTGTGAATGTAAGTGTTCCAAACGTCCTGTAACACCTTACTTACCAGGGACTTCGATCACTCATCCATAGGCACAACAGATTCCAACTTAGACTCGGTGAGTCCTCTGTATGTTGCGAATTTTTTCATTTAAAACTAGTTTCTCTTAATCACAACAATGGCAAAACTGCTTCTCTTATGAAGAGATGCCTCATTTTTCATCTCTGCAATAATCTTTTACCAGGTATATAACTAATCAAGATACAATTTTTCAAGTCCACTTCAAAGGCACATACTCTTGAGATCATACTTTAAAACATCCATTACTTGATTAAACAAAACTCTATTGTACTAAATTATCCTAGGCATCTTGCTGCGGGAAACACAAAGACTTTAAAAGAAGATATTCTTTCCTATCTTTAACTACATTCAAAACTAGTGGGGAGAAAATACCTACATAGAAACCACCACAGTAAAATGCAGAATGAAGCAAGCAGTGCAATAGAGCTGTAATCAACCCTCCCTGGTCACACTAATCTGGAGAGCCCACCAGGACCGTATTACCAGGAATAAACCGCCCTCTTCCAGCTCCGCCCCGACCCTTGGTTACACGAAATCTAGTCTGCTGCTGCTGCTGCCGCAAAGTCACTTCAGTCGTGCCCGATTCTGTGCGACCCCGTGGACCTAACCCTAACCTAACCCTAACCCTAACCCCAGACTCCTCAGTCCCTGGGATTCTCCAGGCAAGAACGCTGGAGTGGGGTGCCATTTCCTTCTCCAATGCATGAAAGTGAAAAGTGAAAGTGAAGTCGCTCAGTCGTGTCCGACTCTTAGCGACCCCATGGACTGCAGCCTACCAGGCTCCTCCGTCCACTGAACCCCAATTATGCACAAACAAGTCTGGGGGTGCTATTATTTCCTCACTTCTCTGTTTCCTTGGAGAGACTAATCCCACGGGGTTGGAGGTGAGGAGGCGGAAGCCGTGTCTGTCTGGCTCACCATTACATCCCTAGTAACTAACACTGCACTGGGGTTGTGGGTATCTGCTGAATAAGTAAGCACATCGCGCATCACGCGTCCTGGGTAGCTTGACGCCCGTGGGCTGTGCCCTGCACCCTGTGGCACCCGCCTCTCCCACCCTGCGCTCCGGCGCTGCGGCGGGCCTCCGGCTCACGGTTGGCGCTCATGCTCTGAGAAGCCGCCCCGCCCAACTCCTTTCAACACAAGCTGATAGTCTCTCTCACTGTTTTCACCCCACGTGAACCGGCTTAAACTAGTAAACCCAGTGCATGTTCAACCGCTAAATTGTGTCCGACTATTGGCGACCCTGTGGACTGTAGCAGGCCAGGTTCCTCTGTCCGTGGGATTTTCCCGGCACGGATACTGGAGGGGGTTGCTATCTCCTTCTCCAGGGGATCTCCCTGACCCAGGGATGGAACCCACACCTCCTGCACTGCAGGCGGATTCTCTGCCACCGAGCCACCTGCGAAGCCTGATGGTACCCAACGGGCTCCGGCAGTTGCCCCACATGAAGGACAGGGTTACACAGTCCTACATAGAACCTGTGTATTTCCTTTATCACAGAGAGGAAAGCAAAACTCTTAAGTGACCTTAGCTTTAATGCACTCATCAATGAAGGTCCTTAACCGTGGGATTAGGACATGGGTTTAAACAGGTTGGAATAAAGGAAATGTTCAGTGACACAGGAGGTCATATAATCAGAATCCACACTTCCATCCAACATGGACTCATCTTCTTTGGACCAAGTTTGTGTATCTATATTCTTCATGTTCTTTAATACATTATTTTTAGGAAATTCTACAAGTCTCATCATAAACAAATCCTATGTAGCTTCAATCATCTAGCAATCCAGATATATCTAAATATCAGCATGAGCTGCTCAGAGACACATACAAAGGGCTAATATTGAAATGTTTAAATCAAATTAATCATTTTCTGAGTTACAACAGGCTTAGAGAAGAGATCATAAAAAAGAATGAATTGGTCTATATGACACTCAATTTGAGATAATAAAGGAAAGAATACATCTCAAAATCTAAAGATAATAAGTATTCATTGAATAGTCACATGAAGTCCAGCTAATCACTGCAGATGGTGACTGCAGCCATGAAATTAAAAGACGCTTACTCATTGGAAGGAAAGTTATGACCAACCTAGATAGCATATTAAAAAGCAGGGACATTACTTTGCCAACAAAGGTCTGTCTGGACAAGGCTATGGTTTTTCCAGTGGTCATGTATGGATGTGTGAGTTGGACTGTGAAGAAAGCTGAGTGCCAAAAAGTTGATGCTTTTGAACTGTGGTATTGGAGAAGACTCTTAAGAGTCCCTTGGACTGCAAGGAGATCCAACCAGTCCATCCTAAAGGAGATCAGTCCTGGGTGTTCATTGGAGGGACTGATGCTGAAGCTGAAACTCCAATACTTTGGCCACCTGATGTGAAGAGCTGACTCATTGGAAAAGACCCTGATGCTTGGAGGGATTGGGGGCAGGAGGAGAAGGAGATGACAGAGGATGAGATGGCTGGATGGCATCACCAACTCGATGGGCATGAATTTGAGTAAACTCTGGGAGTTGGTAATGGACAGGGAGGCCTGGCATGCAGCGATTCATGGGGTCACAAAGAGTCGGACACGACTAAGTGACTGGACTGAACTGAACTAAACTGAAGCCACTTCTGATCTCTATATATGTTATACATAAGTTGGGCAAGGTATAACCTCTGAATCCTAGCTTTCTCATAAATATCAGATAACATTACTTATTTACAGGTTTGCTTAGAAAATCAAATGATCCAGTGGACCTGAAAATGGCTTGTAAATTGAATAACACAGTACAAGTATCAGTTGTTGATTTCCTCCTTAATACTCACACATTCACTTATAGTTTCCTCTCTGCCTATTTTCAATGTTTTTGATAGAGAGAACTCTACCATGCCATGTAGAACCTTAGGATACAGTTTGTTTTTTTTTTTTTAAGCACATAATCTAAGACTTCAGTTTGGCTCATGGTGAACATGATTTTTGTTCTTAACAAAATTTTGTTCATAATAAAAAAACATAATTTTTGTTCCTAACATCGAGCTTATGGAACCCATTCAAAAATTAGTGATGTTCTGTCTTTATTGTAGTGAGTCCATGAATTCCTTAATAAATGAATGTGAATAAAAAGGACAACCAGACTCTTGAAATATACTTCGAATGTTTTTCAAGCTTCTTTCATCATTTTCCATATTAAAATTTGATTTTAGATCGAATCTAGGACATCTATACAAACAATAACAAACATACACAAACTCCAAAGTTCTCATGAAATAATACTTAAATTTAATAGAAGTGATATTTTTTCTCCTCTGTCACATTCTAATTCTTTTTTTTAAACTGCTGCTGGTTACCTATTATTTCACTAGTGGTTGTGACCTGCAGTTTGAAGAATAATGCTTGTATTGAGAAGATATTTTCCCATCGGGGAAGTAAAAGAAATTAAGCCTTCCGGGTAGCAGAGAAGAAAGCCAAGGTCATGCCAGGACCACTGTCTGGATAAGATACAGCTGCCATGGCGTCCCAGTGGCCTTTTGCTAGTGTGAACATCATTGCACAGTCACAGCAACTGTGGCAGGACTGACTCCACTGCTGTGAGTTTGTGTGTGTGTGTGTGTGTGGGTCCTCCTCCTCCAGCTGTAGAGTCTAAGTGGAAGCCTATATTTGACTTACAATAGACTGTGTGTGTGTGTCGCTCAGTCGTGACCGACTATTTGCAATCCCGTGGACTGTAGCCCACCAGCTCCTGGGTCCATGGGATTCTGCAGGCAAGAACACTGGAGTGGGTTGCCATGCCCTCCTCCAGGGGATCTTCCTGACCCAGGGATCGAACCCGGGTCTCCCGCATTGCAGGTGGATTCTTTACTACCTGAGCCACCAGGGAAGCCCTAGAGTGTGAGCAGCAAGGATATTTAGAAGCTCGGCTGCCAAAAAATCACAAATACATCGCACAGAGTTCTTTTCAATCTCTAGTTACTGAGTATTATTTACAACTCGCTGGATTCAGCAGAATCCTCAGAAACCACTAGTTTAGTCTCCATCTTCTCGTCTACCAACGGCTGTGCAGTAACGCCCTGAGGAGAAAGGACAGAAAGAGAGCATTTCCGAGTCATCAGTTAACCTTTGAGAGTCAAGAAGACAAGTCTCCCGCTGAGAAGGCAGGAGCAGCAGCCGCTGAGAAGCGGCCTGAGCTCCAGTCTCGGAGGCCCGCCTGCGTCTCGCGCCTCTCTGGTTGGTGGGCGGACTTGCAGGAACCCTATGAAAGCTGCCCTTGGCTTCGCTTGGGTTTGGTCAAAGACCACCTTGGCAGGCGATCAGGCGGAGGGAGGAGATGAGGTTTGCCCACGTATTGCCCACCCCCTTCCCTGTGAGAGTGGACTGCTTCCCTTCTCTGAAGGTCACCGATTCTCTCAAGGCAGCTGACCCCTTCCTTAGGAAGCTAGGCCTCCAGGCTCTGGTAACTGTTCCCTCCTTTTACCCCATCAGGAGGTGACGATGCTGGTTCCTGCATTATCCACCCCAGGTCCAAAGCCTCTTTAATGATTAACCTCTCTGTGAGTTACCCTATTCCAAGTATGCCAACTGCTTCCTCTTGGGAGTCTGGATAATACAGATCATGTCTTGACTTCACCAAAATTATATAGCTTTGGTTAAGTCAAAAACTATTTGACTTCAGTTCTCTATGAAATGTGAACAAGATGAAAATTTGTGCTGCTGAAGAATATGGTTATTCAGGTTATAATAAATATCAAAAATTCTCAACGTATTATACAGCTAATCATTAGGAATATATAAAATTAATATTGTAATGTTGCCAAATTTGATTATACAGGTCAAATGTGATAAAATGTAATAAAACATATTAATTACTTGAAGAATAAAATGAACACAATAAAATTTTCTCATCCCACTTCATTAAAAGGACTTAATACTGCTGTTTTTTAATTATCATTTTAATTCCAAGTCAAAATAATGAAATTTTGGATATGTTTCCATGAAATCACTACACTATATTAATTGAGCAGCCTAATTTGATTAAAATAATTATATGGCAAAATTAATTCCTTAACAAAGGGAACATCTCAGTGCACCAAAGAAGATACCATCTTCGAAAAAGTAAACATTTTTTTTTTCATTTGCAGTGCTGACGCTGAAAGAATAAAACAGATTTTACTTGAATATTGTTTCAGTTTTTCTCACTCTCTGGGACCTCAGAGATGCTCCAGGAGAGATGAGGGTACCTGGTAGCCATGGCAATGCACATTGGAGGATTCTCAGATTTCCAGAAAGGGCCTACATGGAGGATGCTACTCTAAGTGAAGCAACAGCTTATGTATAAAACACAGGTGAGGACAGCTCCAGGTGACTTCAAAAAATGCCTGAGCAGCATCCTACTTTTAATGTGCAGTTATGGAAAGAATCCATGAGAATTATGCTATTATTCTTAATGTTATATCCCCATGTACATCCCTGGTAAGTTTTAGAAAAACCAGTGCTATCTAAATAAAAGCAAAGCATAAATCTGTAACAACCACATAAAGTATATCTTTTCACTCTGAGTTCTGAGTGGCGGCATGCTGTGTTTAGGAACGGGGAGAGCGCTCCTTCAGAGACAAGTTTCATTCCAGTGCCGCCACGGCCATACTCATGGGAGCGGACAGACGCAGGCCATCTTTCTCGGGATGTCTTTTGGGAGAAGAAAATCTCTACAAATATTCCATTAGAATTTAGTCACCTAACCCTGTGTGTGTGTGTCGTGTGTGTGTTAGTTGGTCAGTCGTGTCTGACTCTTTGCAACCCCACGGACTGCAGCCCGCCAGGCTCCTCTATCCATGGAATTCTCCAGGCAAGAATACTGGAGTGGGTAGCCTTTCCCCTCTTCAGGGGATCCACCTGACCCAAGGATTAAACCCAGGTCTCCTGCACCGCAGGCAGATTCTTTACCATCTGAGCCACCGGGGAAGCCCACCATTGACCCTACCCAACTACAAATATAATCTATCACCAGAAAAAAAGGAGGAAGTGGGTTTTGGTTAACACTTAGCAGATGTTATCATAAATTTATACTGTTTTTTCCCACTTAATTTATCGCATTCTTTTGCAAATTTTATTTGCAGCAATCAGATTCAGTAGCTTCACAATATCCTATCATATGAACATACAATAATGGACTGAGCTATTTTCTCAATTAGCAGTTTACCAAGTTTAGGGGTGCTACAAATGACACTGCAACGAACAGTTTTATACATAAATTATGATTTATCATAAACTATTTCCTCAGACAAAATGTACAAAAGAGGAAACCAAAGTCTAAAGACACTTTAAAGTGTCTTGATAATCTTGCAAATTGCTTTTCAGAAAGATTGGATCAATTTACATTTCCATAGGAAGAACATGAGGAGGTTGATGGTTTCAATCAATAACCTCGCTGGTATTGATTGAAACCATCTCATTCAAGTGTGACATTTTAATAGACAAAACAGCCATCAAAAATAATGGTTGAAAATACATTCCATTGATTTTTTAGAGTGGTTAAATATGTTTTCATAGGTTTCTTTGCATTTGTGTTTCCTCTTTTGTATGTTTCTTTTATGTTCTAATTATCATCTATTAATATATTTTGAATAAGAAAATCAATTTTATCTGTATCATTTATATACTAAGTCTGTAAACCTCCTAAACTTTATGCCATGTTTGTATCAAAATTTCAATAAGATATTTTTGATTTTTTAATTTCATGAATTTTCCATGTGGTAAGTGAGATTGTTAATTTTATGAGTGAACTTGACCTGCCAAGTGGTGCCCTGATTAAATATTGTTTCTAGGTATCTGTGAGGATGTTTATGAATGAGATCAGCATTTGAACACTCACCATAGTAGATTTCCCTTCCCTGTGTGGGTGGGTATCATCTAATCAGTTGAAAGCCTGGAAAAAAAGTCAAAGGAAGGAGGAATTCAACCTTTTTTCCTGTCTCACTGAAGGAGTTAGAACATTTCATCTCTTCTTTTCTTGCCCTTGGGCTGAGATTTCCCTGGTTCTCAGGACACTGAATTTGAACTGAATAACACCAGTGATTTTTCTGGGTCTTCAGATTACAGACAGCAGATCTTTGGATTTCACAGCCTCTCTAATCATTTCTGACTCATTGGAAAAGACCCTGATGCTGGGAAAGGTTGAAGGCAGGAGGAGAAGGGGACGACAGAGGATGAGATGGTTGGATGGCATCACCGACTCGAAGGACATGAGTTTGAGCAAGTTCCAGGAGATGGTGATGGACAGGGAAGCCTGGAGTGATGCAGTCCGTGGGGTCACAAAGAGTCAGACACGACTGAGCGACTGAACTGACAATCATTTCATGAGTCTACTCATCATTTTATATATTATATGTATGATACATGTATATAAAAATGCACACACACACACACACACTCTTTTTCTTCTGCTTATCTGCAAATCTCTGACTAATACAATAAACAGTCACACATATAAATGCATAAGCACAATGGAAGAAATCACAAAGAAAATGATCTAGGCAATAGCATCTTAATGCAAGATAAGATGAAATTTCATCTTTCACAGTGTTTTTGCTTTTTCTCTCTTCTTCTCTTTTTTTAAACATCTGACTACTTAATCCATCTTGAATAATTTTGAAATAGGGAATGAACAAAAAAAAATGAGAGAAAAATTAAATACTTCCCTCACAGTTCGCATGCCAATTTTCTTAACACATTTAATTGAATGATCATTGAATCATCCATGGAACCACTGAATCATCACTAAGTCATCATTTTGCTTATTTTGTCGATTAAACTGATGCATTCATGTGATAATAGAGGTTGTGCTTATTACCAACATAATCACTTTATGGTTGGCATTTAATGCTTTGCAAGATGAATAAACAGCCTAATGTAGCAACTGGCATTTAACTTGAAGAGCTGTACATTCTGTCTCAAAACTTTATATATAAGTGATGACCATAACCAAGAAAGTTCCTAAGTAGGAGGTGAAAATGAAGTGCCTGAACTTCTTCTCATTTTAGCAGAAGAAAAAGTCCTTGCTTTAAAAAAAAAATTTTTTTTCTAATATAAATGAATTTAGATATATGCAAGCAAAAAAGTCCAGATAAAGAGCCAACATAACACACAAAATTCATTTTCTGACAGATATGAGGCTTAGTTGAAACATCAATTCCTTCTCAACCTTTCCGGGAACAACTCCAATTTGTAGCCTAAAGGCAAGATCAAAACTCTTCTATTAAAAACTATGCTATATATAAATAATTACAAGGCATCTGAGAAACTGTCGTAGCACCTTGAAGACTTTCTGTCAGTTAATACCTTTTATGTGTATAACAAAGAAATCTAACTTTTGAATCTTAACACTAAAATTATTTAAGATACTGGAATTATGTAAAATATTCTTTAAATGTATGAGAAAGATTGATTCTGGGTAGGAGTATACGTAATAAATTACAAAGCACCTCACACTAGCTATAGATGGTGTAACAGTCTTAAAGAACTACTTGGGGCATTTTTGGGTTTGGGTTGTTTTGTTTTCGTCTTTCTTTTCATGGGAGCATAATTGCCTGACAAGGTGTGTTAGTTTGTGCGGTAGAACCACGTGACTCAGCCGTGTGTGTACACATACTCCCTCGCCCCAGCCGCCCTCACCCCAATCCCACCCCACACCTTTAGAGCACCAAGCCGAGCTCCCTATGAGACGCAGCAGCTTCCCCCCTAGCCATTTGTTATACCATATACGTATCAGGGAGCTGGGGGTGGACAGGGAGGCCAGGCGTGCTGCAGCCCGTGGGGACACGGCTGCAAGACTGAACTGAACTGAACTGATCAGCTATACATGTGGCAGTGTACACATGTGAAGGCTACTCTCCCAGTCTGTCCCAGCCTCCTCGCCCCCAGCCTGTATCCACGTGTCTGTTCTCTATTCCTGCCCTGCAGATAGGTGTCTACACCTACTATGAGCCACGCTGTCCTCAGTGGCTGACTCATGTCTGACTCTGTGACCCCATGGTCTGTAGCCTGCCAGGCTCCTCCGTCCACGGGGATTCTCCAGGCAAGAATACTGGAGTGGGTTGCCATGCCCTCCTCCAGGGATTACAAGCTGTAGACATATCTAGTGATCCAGTGATCCCACTCCTGGGCAAATATCCTATAGAAATGTGCACCAGAATGTGTGGACAATAACGCTGATAGATGCACTGTTATAACAGACACACTAAATAAGTTGTGGGACAGTCACTGGGATACTACAGGGCAACGGAAGTCAGCTAACTATTCTAGAGACAATAAAGCGCTCAAACAAAATGCTGAGTATCATCAGCAAAATACACACAGTATTATTCTAGGTACATATAATTTTAAATTGCCAAAACTCATCCATGGTATTTAACGTCAAGATGGTCAGGACCTTATGTGGGGGCTGCTGATATGAGGAGCTGGGTGGGAGGGAGGTACAAAACAACCGCAATAAGAAAAGAGATGTCTGTGATCATGATCTGATTTGGGCACTTAGCTTTCCCTGCTGGGAGCTGAGCAGCCCTTCATCTTCCGTCATAACCTCTGCAGAAATTTACAGATGTCTGGATAAATGACATGTGAGCATCCATGCATAAAAGTGAAAAAAAGTGAAGTCGCTCCGTCGTGTCTGACTCTCTGCGACCCTGTGGAGCCCACCAGGCTCCTCCGTCCATGGGATTCTTCAGGCAAGAGTACTGGCCTGGGTTGCTATTTCCTTCTCCAGGGGATCTTCCCATACATACGATACAGTTTCTCATTCACATCACAAACAACAGAAGGATCCCCAGGGTGGGCTCCGGTTCTACCAGAAGGAAAGGAGAGCAAAAAACGGCGGTGGTCTGTGTTTTGCAGTGGTTACTGAGTGGAGCTAGGACGAGGCAGCCACCAGGAACTAGCCTGGTTTGAAATTTCCACCAGCGTCAAGGGAAGGAAGGCCATGGGCTTTTTTTTTTTTTTTTAAATCAGACTGCACAGAGTCTGGCAAAGGAAAAAGGGAAGAGGGGATTGAAAGTTGTGAAAAATCAAACATCAAAAATACAGTCCATTACAGTTACGACTGTGTATTACATAACAGCATGTGTCTGTGTGGTTACATAAAACAGTTAAAGTCATTTTAAAAGCAATTCAGATAAATGGAGGAAAAAACTAATTAGCAAAGAAGACTCCCAGCTCTACATACAAATTATGACTTGCTCAGTAATAGACAAATCACAAGGAACCCACAAAACAAATTGTGATGTACAAATCAAATGCTTGTCCCAGGCAAGTGAAAGTTATGTTCACTTCTACGCAGGTGTTCAGTCCTCACAGGAGATCCTGTAGTCATACCATTATATTCCATCTTTCATTAACTATTCAGCCACGTAAATATTTTAGGTAAGCAAAAGGTCTTCTATTACTTGTTTTATTTATACATGATACATGATTTATGGTTTGCACAGGATAGCATGGTTTGACCAAGACAAAGGACAGAGGGTTTAGCAAAAGGCAGTGCTTCTTAAAATTAAATTATTGAGCAGTCTTTGCCCAAATCTTCCCTAGAACAGAATTTCTTCTGCTAAAGTAGTAAAGTTGTGGAGGCATTTTTTTTGTTGTTTCTAAAAACCACGAAAGAAATCCATTTCCTTTAAACATGGCCAAGGACAATTGTATTTTATTCTCCTTTTATTTCAAAATAGTCTTTCAAGAGAATGATTGTCTCAATATTCCGGTCACCTTCATTCTTTTTCTCTGTGTTATGAACTTTCAAGAGTTGATACAGGAGTTTCCTCTGAACTGCAGGATATGATTATAAAGGTAGATGAGCTGTACCTTCTTCTCTCTTTGTATTTTCTCTCCCTGGGGCTGCCAAATATGGCATGGGACATACTTTTGCTGAAAATTGTTTGCTGTTTATCTGAAATTCAAACTCAACAGTGTATCCCATATTTTTATTTGGCAAACCTGGCAACCCATCTTCTATTCCAGGAGGTTTTCTACATGTGGATTCATCTCTCTTCTCCATGTAGAACTTCTTAACTTAAGATTCAGTCATGGTTTTCCATCAACTTAGGAGGGGTTTTTACTGGGATATCAGATAGTGATCTCAGGTTTAGCATTTCTGAAGTTGAAACTTCAGAAACATCACCACACTTCTAACAAAAAAAATGACTGCCCCCACTCACTGTACCCAACACACCAGATCCCACATTTGTTCATTCCATGAGTATTTGTTGAGTGCCTATTGTTGAGTTAACAAAATAGACAGATATCCTGACCCTACAGAGTGTTGCCGTTTTTCAAGAGTCTGTAGTCTAGACCCATCCCAGGTCTCCAAGTAGATTCCACAAGGGTTGCTGTTATTTCTCTTTCTTGACACTAAATATGCTATCCTTATTCTTGCCTCTGGTTTTCTTCTATCTCTATAAATTTCTCCTCTTCCCAGTGAATAACCCTTATGCTTGGCTCAGATAAAAATGAAAAGAGGGAATTCATTCATTCCTATTGCTAACTCATCCAGAATTAGGACTCATCGTTCAGAAAGGCTGGACCCAAAGGCTCAGAGATGGCTACCAAAGCCCCATCTCTCCATGTCTTCCAGTCACAGCTGAACTTGTGTGGTGTTTCTGTCTGCACACCCTCTTTCCCAGTCAGGCCAGGGCAGGAAGGCCCTGACCTCACAAATGCTCTTCTCGCCACCCAACAGACCCTGCAAACCACGTCTCACTTGATTTCTCCAATGACTTTGACCTTTTGTCAACTCTTGCATCCTGCATCTCACCATGCCATCTGTTCCTGGTCCTTTCCCTTCCTCTCTAGCCTCTCTATGGATTCTCCTACTCACTCACCATATGGAGAAAAACTTAGTTTTCCACAGGGTTTCATCTTTGCCTCTAAGCCCTTCCCACTTTCCATGGACATTCTTGTCTAGACATGTGCCTTCACCAGTGACCTAGATTTTTTGAATATTCAAGCTTTTTCTCCCTTCTGACCCTCAGTCTTATATCCAGAAGTTTCCACCAGTACTTCGACTCAGCAAAACCAACCATGTTAACCAACCAACTTCCACACTAAATTTGCCCTCTTGGACTTAGCTTCTATTTGTAGTTGTTGACACCTCCATACCCGCCACTGCCTAAATTAGAAATCTCAGAAACATTGAACAGTCTTCTTTACGTTTCAGCAGCCTTGTTCAATTCTAGATCTGAATCCTTCTGCAACAGCGAAACACCCCTCCCTCCCACCCCTCCTTTGACTGCCGTATTTGAAAATCGGGCAGTTGGAGGACTAGAATATTCCATTACACTTCTGAAGACTTACACAGTTCTGGAACTCATATATTCCAAGCTGTTGTCTACTCTATGGTTAGAGTGACCTTTCTAAAAACATTCTGTGGAAATCTGTCAGCGTCTTACTGGTGAGATAAAGTTCAAGCTCTTCAGTAAATGAAGTTGCTTGGAGCCTGCTAGCTTGCCATTTCTGAGGTTTCTTATTTCTTCTTTGTTACACTGAATTCTTCTCCATTCATCCCCCTGCCCTGAACACTGGTAATATTTCACAAATCTTCCAACATATCTTTCCAGTTGTACTAGACCATTACCTCCTCTCTGAGCTGCTTCCTGGCTTTCTGGATCACGTGTCAGCAGATGCCTTCTGTCGTGACCTTGCTACACCTAGTTCCTCTCCTGTTCTGTCACGAGTTAAGCGACAAGGATTAAGTGACTGTTTACTTGTCACATTTTTCTTTCCCGCTGAGCTGTGCCCCCATGGACAGAGATTATGTATTCTTTATATATCTAGAACGTGTCATAAATTTGGGCACATACACAGTAGTTATTGCGAACTATTGGCCATTCAATTATCCAATAACAGTTTATAAGTCATAGCATGTTCCAGACTCTGTGACAAGCAGCAAAAATATAGCAGCTGAGAACGCAAATTGATGTTTTTACGGAGTTTATATACTAATGAGTCCAAAGAAATAACAGACTTCAACACTCATATTGAATTATCACTATATCCAGACATATACTTACATAATTTAATGAATATTTTAATCAATTGATTGAATTTTCTTAAAACTTCCACCCATGTGATATCACAGGTCTCCTATTAAAATAAAAATTTAAGTATACAAAATGAGTGATAAAATTTGATCTCCAAAGTCAGTAGTTAAAAAGCAGTTTCTATGTCATTTCAGTGATGAGAATTTTACAAAAATTAAATAAAATCAGGAAAAATCACATTACTAACTTTTCTGCCCATGAACTACCGTTGCTTTGTGGTTGAACAATTCTGAGTTTTTAGCTGTTTTGTGAAATACACTATTGCCTCTTCAGTTCTGGGACAGCACATACTGAAAGTGACATAAACAAACTACAAAGCCTCCAAAAGCAAGGGATTAGAATGCCAAAGAGGTTCTTACTCATATTGGATAAGAAGTGACAATGAAATAGGTTTTGCCTACCGAAGTAGATAAGTGATACTAATGATGATCAAAACTCACACCAGATAGTATTTACTATGCTCCAGGTACTGTCTACAGCCCTGAACTAATATGACCTCATTTAACCTTATCCCTTAGCTGAGGGCCCTTGGCTCACAAGTGGCATAGCTATGATTCTGCGTTCCCTTAACCCTACACTCATCTGTTTCACTGTACTGTATTAGGCTGCAGTAAGCCAGCAACAGAAAAGATGACTGCTGTTTATTGCTACATAGAAAATTATTAGGAGTCCTTTAAAATCCTGACAAAGTGTTAAATGTTGAGATAATGAGCTGAGCACAGTGTGATCAATATGTGTGTATACTCTCAACCTGAAACCGTGAGTGCTATGGAATGATAATTCATATGCTGAAACCCTCACCACCAATGTGACTGTATTTAGAACCAGGACTTTCAGGAAGTCATCAAGATTAGGTGAAGTCTCAAGAGTGGAGGTGGTGAGTGGAGACCTTAGAAGACCTCAGAAGACCTTCTAAGAAGAGGAAAAGCACTCTCCCTCTCCATGTGAGGACAGAGTGGGAAGGCAGCCGTCCGCAAGTCCAGAAGGGAGCGCTCAGCAGAACCTGACTGTGTTTAACAGCCTGACGCTGAACTTCCGGTCCCCAGAACTGTGACGAAAGAAGTTTCTATTGTTTACGCCACCTAGTCCATTGTATTCTGTTATGGCAACTTGAGCTGGCTAAGATTACATGACTTAAGGAAATATTTAACAACCTCCGAGTGCTTTAACTGGCACTCTAGTCAGAGGAAATTCAAATCTTAGCAAAATCATACAAATGCCAAAATATAAGATAAATAAAAGAATATAAGGGGAAATAACATGAAGTGAGCTTCCTGGTTCAAGAAAATAAATGGAAAATTGGTTAAAAAATAAGTAGAAGTGCTCAAAGCCAAATAGCATGAATCAACTTGGACTACATTACAGGACAGTAAAGTACCATGTATTTTTTTTTTCAAATTACCTTTTGTAGGTTAAGAAGAGTATAAAAAATTGTCTGCACAGTGTTATCATGTGTCTATGCTTTTGGCTTGTTAATCCAAATGGGAAAAAAATAAATTGGGTTCATTCCAAGTAAAATTTTATTCAAGTAAACCTCTCTGTTTACCTCAAATTGAATTGAGTTAATGATGGTCTACAAAGATAAAAGTGAGGTAAAAGTAGTTAGGACTCCAGTAGTTAAATGCCAACTCATATTAGCATATTCTGACATTGTTGGTTACAATAGGTAGACAAATAAACAACTAATTAAGCTGCATTTTATTGAAGCAACTCTTTGCCTTGTTCTAGTTAAATAATTCTTGAAATATCAATATTTTCAGAAGACTTTATTCAACTTTCTCAGCTTCATTCAAGTCTAAACCTGAAGAGCCCTAAAATGCATAACAGTGGGTCCCTCAAAATATTAATATATTTATTTTTAAACCTGTACACAAAGAGTGAGAATCTGCATAAACCTAGTAAGAAACTCCAGTAGTCATCTTTGTTACCCAAAGAGAAGAATCATGCCATTTCTGTGCTCATAACATTGCTCTGTTTGAGTATTAAAGAGTCTAGTTTCTAATAATTCACTTTTAAATGTCTGCTTCCCTCGAACTTCAAAAAGAGATCAGTTATGTTCTTATCTTTTTGTCCCTCAGGGCAGTATGTCTATTTTATGTCAAATAGACATAAAAAATGTTAGAAGAATGACTAAATTAAAAAAAGAAGAAGAAAGAAGAATGGTCTAAAATGTTCTTAAGAGATTTAAACAATGGGCTGTTTAATATGGTCAACTTGAATAGTAGTAAATATAAGACCTCAAAACAAAATTTTTAAAGGTTGTCTACAGAAAATATGGATAGGCAGAAGCATATATTATGATTTTATCTCTATATGAAAAAACAGAGCAATGTTATTGCCAAAATTGATGATGAAACTTTAATGTGTATTCATAGAATGATAGGGTCTATTGTGAAGTAGTATCATATCAGAATGCCTAAGATAATTAAGGGATTTTAATCCATCTCAGAATATATCTCAGGAAGACTAAAGACCTCAGGAGATTCTTCTTGGGAAGGGGAAAAAAGGCTAACAGTGAATATAACAATTTTCTATATTTGAAGGACAATTTTAGGGCAGTGGGATTATATTCATTCTGTATGATAAAGAAATATAACTTGAACCAATAGTTAGAAGTTGTATGAAGATTTTGGCTTGATATAAGAAAGTACTTTCCAATAGCCAAAGCTGTCATTAAAAAATATTTTGTAACTCAGAGCTCACTATTCATTAGCCACCAAAGTGACCATGAAAGAACATAAAATCACCAAGGATATTGAATAAGAGCATAATTCAATTTTTTTTAATCTGTTACAAAACATGTTCCCAAGAGGAGCACGAGGTGAATTACCATGTGTTTGTTAAATAATATGAATTGCACTGATTACTTTTGTATTCTGGGACAAGGGGAAATTTTTCAGACAAAGGTAAAATCATGACTTTCACACAAATATAAAACATTTATTAAAGACTTTGCTAACTCATTATTAATGAGGGATTCAGGCAGATGTTGACACCAGTTCAAAGCGGGCCCAAAGAACAGACACACAGATGGATCAGGAGTAACTTAGGTGAATTCATAAAAGGACTCAAAATCATCTTCTTCCAGGAGGGGAGAAAATATACTAAAACACCATCTGACAGAATTTATTTGCATGTTTATAAATGAGAAGCATTTGTATTGCTGTCATTTATCTGCAACTTACAGAGTTCTAAAATGGCATAAAGTCAACAAGAGGTTCAGATCCCCCATAGAATTAGATTCATATAACACACAGAGAGCTGTGCTCTAAGGCATGCAGTTTTCTACCAGAGACACCAAATAATATTTTTGCTTGTTCAAAATTTCCTTGATTGTAAGTCCTAAAACTTGTGTCAAGCAATTAAAAGTAAGGAAACATTCCGATAATTTATTTCTTTATATACCTGTTGCATCACTGCCACATGAAACAATTTCTTGGCCACACCACATAGCATGTGAAATCTTAGTTCCCTGATCAGGAATCAAACCCAGGTCTCCTACATTGTAAGGTGGATTCTTAACCACTGGACCACTAGGGAAATCCCCTGAGATAACTTCTTAATTAATACCCTTCACTGGTATTTGATGATGGCAAACTTTGAAGAATGCAGTATCTTTGTAAAAAAGAAATTCATGCTCTAAAAAAATACAGTCTATTTAAAAATGAAATTTGTGAACTTAACTTGAACATCTGAATTCTCTTTCCTTACAATTTCAAATATTTTCATAGAGTTAATAATGAAAAGCTCAATGTATATTGGGAAACATTCTTCTCTCTAACTTCTTGTCTTAAAGATTATTCTCTTGCTATTTCTATTTTCTCCAATTTAAATATTTCATTTGGTAGTTCTAAATGAATATAGCAATTTACCATTTCTAAAAATCAATTTCCCAGGCAAAAGTTAAAATAGCATATACTCGATTTATTAAAAATGTGACTATAAATAAAAAGACTGATTTTTATAGAGCTGAAATGTGGTTTATACTCTTTCATTAACTCATCATTTAATAAGTTTAATGATGGATAAATAGTTACTAAGGACATGGAAGAACACACTGGCTCCAAATAGGAAAAGCAGTACGTCAAGGCTGTGTATTGTCACCCTGCTTATTTAACTTATGTGCAGAGTACATCATGAGAAACGCTGGGCTGGATGAAGCACAAGTTAGAAATTGAGATTTTAGGGAGAAACATAAATAACCTCAGATATGCAGTTGACACCACCCTTATGACAGAAAGTGAAGAACTAAAGAGCCTCTTGATGAAAGTGAAAGAAGAGAGTGAAAAAGTTGGCTTAAAGCTCAACATTCAGAAAACTAAGATCATGGCATCTGGTCCCATCACTTCATGACAAATAAATGGGGAAACAATGGAAACAGTGGCTGACTTTCTATTTTGGGCTTCAAAATCACTGCAGATGGTGATTGCAGCCATTAAATTAAAAGACACTTGCTCCTTGGAAGAAAAGCTATGACCAACTCAGACAGCATATAGAAAAGCAGAGACATTACTTTGCCAACAAAGGTCCATCTAGACAAAGCTTTTCCAGTAGTTATGTATGGATGTTAGAGCTGGACTATAAAGAAAGCTGAGTGCCCAAGAATTGATGCTTTTGAACTATGGTGTTGAAGAAGACTCTTGAGAGCCCCTTGGACTGCAAGGAGATCCAACCAGTCCATCCTGAAGGAGATCAGTCCTGGGTGTTCATTGGAAGGACTGATGCTGAAGCTGAACTTCAATACTTTGGCCACCTGATGGGAAGAGCTGACTCATTGGAAAAGACTCTGATGCTGGGCAAGATTGAAGGCAGGAGGAGAAGGGGATGACAGAGGATGAGATGGTTGGATGGCATCATGGACTCAATGGACATGAGTTTGGGTAAGCTCTGGGAGTTGGTGATGGACAGGGAGGCCTGGCGTGCTGTGGTTCATGGGGTCACAAAGAGTCAGACAAGACTGAGCGAATGAACTGAACTAAAGATTAAAAAGAAAAGATTTGAAACGGAAAGTTTTGAATCATAAGCATTCATGTTAACTACCTACATTAATGAGATTCACTATATAATTGAGAAACTACCCACTTCATCTTGCCATTGTAGACAAATGGAAAAGTATGTTGCCTTAAGTGTGGAAAGAACCAGTGTAAATACCAAATACCACACAAAAAAGAAGTCTTCTAAGTGGCAAGGTCTGGTTCAGAAATGCCTTCTGATGTGTCATAATTATAAGACAGATGTTCTGAAGATGTGTGAGAGGAAACTCCACATTCCTTACAGGTACTGAACTTAAGAAAATCAACCTCTTGTACAGTGCTTTGCGATTAAAAACGGGCTGTCACGTTGTAGAGTCAGGACATGCAAGATGGCTGTTTGCTTGCTCTGTCGACATCCCCTGCTCTACCAGTCCCTACTTCTCCTGGGTGCTACTCACAAGACTGGCCTTTGTTCCTAATGTAGAGCCTAATCAGTATATTGGAGGAGGAAATGGCAACCCACTCCAGTATTCTTGCTGAGAAATCCCACGGACAGAGGAGCCTGGTGGGCTGCAGTCCGTGGGGTCGCAGAGAATCGGACATGGCTCAGCTACTAAACAACAGCGTGAACAGCAGTAAATACCTACATTCTTGCCCCTGGCTCCAGCTAGTGATTGCTCTAATCTTTAGATCAGAATGGCTCCTCGCCTACAGCTGTTCAGAGGGAAGACCTCTGCCTCTCTCTCCAAGGTGTGCAGTAGCCCCAGGGCTGAAGAGGGACCACCCCCTAGCTGGTTCCCTTGGCAACTGAAGATCCAATCTGAGGTCAAGGCTCCTTATTGCCCTGGGACCAAAGACTGCTGCTGCCTCTGTCTGCCTGCCTTCTGCACGCACAGGGGGGTGTCCCTCCAGAGGTGTAAGATCGCCCACTGATGACCCTGCCACTGATCCCAGGCTCTTCCTTCAGCACTGAGGTGGGGCAAGTACCAGGGCCTGCAGACCTGCAGGGTGCATCTCAACACACATACATTATATTTGAGCCTCACAGTAACCTCCTAGGTAGCTTTTTGTTGTTGAATCATTCAGTTGTGTCTGACTCTTGAGACCCCATGGATCCTTGGGATTTCCCAGTCAAGAATATTGCAGTGAGTTGCCATTTCCTTCTCCAGGGGATCTTCCTGACCCAGGGATTAGCCTTCTCTGTTTGCAAATGAAGAAACTAAGGCTCTGATAAACTGTGTCTTCTCCACAATTTCCAGTGGTGAAGCCAAGAATAATAAAATTCCCAAAGTCATTTTTGTCAAGGTCTAGTTAGGATGCACTGCTCAAAACAAGTTTATTAAGAACAACAAAAAGAGAATTATTAGGGGAGACCCTTAAAAGGATCTCAACTAATGAAATCCAAAGAGATACATGAGTTGGCCAGGTAATTTATTAGGGAACAAATAATACTGGTGATTTAAGCCCTAATACTATAACTAGATGCTTTCTAAAACGTGGTGATAAAAAATAAGGTATGTGTTTTTAACTATGGCATAATATTAAGTAATAATTCCAGCACATTTTTATGAACATTTTAATTGGCTAATGCATTTATATTTATAGTGCATTTTGAGGGTAGGGTCATTTATATTTTAATCTCCACAGCATAAGATCAAAAGGCAGAAAAAGAATGGTCAAGTTTTTTCAGCTTTGTATTTTCATTTCTCTTGTAAACCAGTGCTTTCATCAGATAGTTAAGCAAGCAACATTCTTAACTACCTCTGTGGTGGTTATAAAGTAGATTTATTTTTAATTAGACTGTTCTTTTTCAGTTTAATTATTTTTGCCCTCCTCATAACACCATGGGACTATGAATTCCTTTGTGCAATGAAGATCTATGAAATTCTTAGGATAAATGTTATTAGGCTTATAATTTTATTGACTTAAGACTAGTGTCTGGAGAATAAACCATGTCATTTTTCCCACAACAGAAAGGCTTGGTACGCTGACCAAAATAAGATAAAAGCATACTCTGACCAGTTAAATTTGTCCTTAGATGCTATTTGGTAATAAATACAACTTGCAAATTTAATGGAAATGCTCCTTTTTCAATGATTTCACAATCGATCATTTCTAATCTTCATTCCAATCATTTTCTGTCAATAAATACCTGAAGAATTACAAGTTCACGGATCAGTAGATTGACTTACTCATTTAAATCATACTGCATATCCATAACCTCAGACTTTTGAAGCCTCTTGCTCTGATCAACAGCACATCATGCTTCTACTGATAGAACAGGTGTTCCAGATTTGACACAAATCCACAAACTCTGACACATTTTTAAGATGTCAAATGATGACTCTGTAAATCAAATTCAGTAACAAAAGAAACGCTCAAGAACATAAAACTGCATGGAATATTTCCTGTGTTTCTGGAACTTGGACAAAATGCTGGGGACAGAAAGGGTCAATATTCCACTTTCTAAAGACACCAAACAAGTAGGGGCCATACAACCTCTCCAGATCTTAGTAAAAGGCCAACGGCTTCCCTTCACCCAAACATCATCTGCCACTCCCAAGCTCTATGAACAGAAAACCAGTGACAAAGGAGAGAAATGCAATTCCTAGAATGAGAAAGAATCCAAACATTGGGGGAGTCCCAGTGAGGTGAAGCAATGAGCTGCAAATGACTATCATAATAACCTCCCAACAAAGGGGAGGGGGATCCACATCAAGATGTCCTGATCTGTCCACCAAGCACGCAGGGTCAGAGGGCTGCCCAGGAGGGCTGATGGATGCGGGTAGCCTGTTCAGTCACCACTGGCCTGAGCTTCAAACATCCTTCCTGCTCAGAAACAGATAGATGCAAGATACCAGCAGCCAGTGTCAGGATATCCCGTCTTGGCCAAATGAGCTTAAAAGAGGGCTGTTTCTTCCCTAATAACAGTGTGACAACTGAACAAGTACATAAGGGAATTTAGGGCCAAGACTGGACAGAAGAGAAAGTAGAGAACCCCAAGAAGGAAAGCTAATCACTGAATAGGAATCAATTCTTCAATGACAGTAACTGGAGAATCTTCGGTTTGTTTTCATGTATACACAACTTCTCAATTTTATCAACAATGACAAGAGATGAGAGCTCATGTTAAGAAACTGAAATTCAGTTATACAAATATAGACACATGCACAAATATCTGAGCTTCTGCTTGAAATTCACATATTTCATTAGTACTTTATATTAAATATATAGAGGGTTTATACACATAACAAAGCAAAACCCAACAAGCCAGAAATGTTTGCTCTGTGATAATAGCAATAGGTTTGCAGTAGATATTTCAAATCTGTCACCAGTAACAAAATACATATTTTATAGAAATGTAATTTTAGCAAAACTGCACTTCAGATTCTTAAGTTCTGCCAAATGCCTCAGGCTTTACAGTTATACAATAGTCAAATCAAGGTAATACCTCTCAACCTTCAAAGTTACTTTACATTGACTTAAAACTAACTTCACTATAGTTTGTACTCCTAAGAAACAAAAAGAAATTTAGAAAGTTCCAGCAGGCCCAAGAATGGCTATTCCTTTTTGGAACCAAGATTGATCTGCTTACAAATTCTCATAAAATCTTTCCATACTGATCCACATGCCTTTGGAATTTCACGTAAAAAGAAAGTGAATTCTGAGTATCATCAATTCAGTTAGCCTCTATATACTACTCACTAGAATATTATTTCTGTTTTGATCTTTACTGTATCCCCAGCACCTGGAATAGCCCCTGGCTTGCTGAACATACCTTGAACTAAAAAGTAAATATCTGACTACTAATAGTCCAGTGCCAAGTACAGAGAAGGTATTTTATAAACTGATTTGTACCCCATCTCCGAGGTGAAGTCCTAACCCCATTTCCTCTGAATGTGACTAGTTGAAAATAGGACCTTTAAAGAGGTAATTAAATTAAAAAGAGGTCATTAGAGTGGGCGCTAATCCAATATGGCTAGTATCCTGCCAAGAGGAAGAAGTTTGGACACAGACATATACAGAGGGGAAACCATGGGAAGACCCAAGGGGATGATTAATATCTACAAGTCAAGAAGGCAGGCCTCAGGAGCAGAAACCAACCCTGCTAACCCCCTGATTGGGACTTCTAGCCCCCGAAAGTGGCGAAAATGTGTGCCAGTTTCTGTCCTTCACTGTCTCCCGGAGTTTGCTCAAACTCATGTCCATTGGGTCAATACAAGGTACTTAATTAACTTTCTGACTGATAGAATATATATATATATATATATATATATATATATATATATATATATATAAAGTAAATGCATAGAATTTTAGGAAAAAATGTAAATTTTAATGTTAAAATTCATCATGCATCTATAATCAAGCTATAACCATGAAACCCAATGTGGTCCCCCAATGGCTAATTAAAATAGTTTCATGTGTTAGTTTTTGTTGTTGCTCACTCATGTCCAAATCTTTTCGACCGCATCGATTCTAGCACGCCAGGTTCCTCTGTCTACTACCATCTCCCGGAGTTTGCTCAAATTCATGTCCATTGAATCAGCAATGCAATCTAACCATCTCATCCTCTGTCACCCCCTTCTACTTTTGCCTTCAATCTTTCCCAGCATCAGTCTTTTCCAATGAGTCAGCTCTTCACATTAGGTGGCCAAGGTATAGGAGCTTCAGCTTCCACCTTCCATGATATTAAATGAACATCTGTGAAACTGTGCCAAACCCCATAGTCCTGATGCAAGCTACCAATGATAATTTAAATAAAGTGTTACCTTCTTTGTTTTAGTTGCCTGATTCAGTACCAGTGATTATTAGATCGCAAATACAGGCAAAGGTTATCACATGGATGATAATTCATCAAACCAGGATTGCAAGGGTACCAGACTACTTAGACCCCTAAGAAGCAATCAGATGTGTTGTAATCAAGTTTATTTTTCATAGGAAATGCAGTCTTTCCATTTATACATAAATAAAAAAATTTATGGCTGATGAAAGAATAAAAGACTTAGGATATCCATGCATGATTTTTGTTGCTGTTGTTAAAAAATCCACAGTGATTTTATATCCAGTGAGTGTACAGAGGTTAAAATATTGAAGACTATATAAATGTTCAATATACCCTTTATTTTGAAAGGGACAAAGCTGTTTAATATTATAATATTATGTAAGAAGGCTTCCCTGTCCCCCAAAAGCCATGAATAACCACAAAATCCAGTTACAGAGTAATGTGTTTTTAAAGTTCTAAACTTTAAAGGTAAATGAGAGTCATATGTCCTAGACCAATAAAATTCACATTGAATGGCATTGTTTACTGGAAAAGTGTGAGAAGTAATTGAAGCCAAAGGATATTATTTAATTGCCAGAAATCTAAAATCTGTTATTAATTTTGTTTGAGAGTCTTGAGTCTAGTGTTAGAATCATCTTATTGAGACTAGATCCCAATGATTGAACTAGGCAGAAAATCTATAAACAGAGTGGTGTGCTTGCTTCAGAAGATTGTAGGTTTGCCACATTTGAAAAGAACAATTAAATTTGAGGCGCTAATCTAAAAAAAAAAGTTGAGATGTCTTTTGTTCTCTACCAGAGCGGCTGTTAGAAAACCAAAGGAGAATAAAGCAAGTAGTGGGAAAAAAAAAACCCAGTGTATTTTCCCCTCATATAACAGTGTAGTAAAACAAAAGTTTTCTATTGATTGAAGTCCAAATGCCCAACATTTATTACACTTATATAATGTTTAAAAAAATTTCATTGAAATTCTGATAAGAACTCCATACACAGTTGACTATATCTGACTTGTTCAGAAATAAGTGCTTACTTTTTTCTCAGTTCATTAGCTAATAATCATATCAATATACAAATGGTGTATATAATGACAAAAAACTAAAGACATGAAGGTGGTAAATGCAATACATATATAAGATTTAAATAGATATATTGGACTTATGATAGGCATATAGTAATGAAAATGTTTACTTACCATATATGCAAAATACATCATGGGAAATGCCAGGCTGGATGAAGCACAAGCTGGAATCAAGATTGCTGCTGCTGCTAAGTCGCTTCAGTCGTGTCTGACTCTGTGCGGCCCCCTAGACAGCAGCCCACCAGGCTCCCCTGTCCCTGGGATTCTCCAGGTAAGAACACTGGAGTGAGTTGCCATTTCCTTCTCCAATGTGTGAAAGTGAAAAGTGAAAGTGAAGTTGCTCAGTCATGCCCGACTCTTAGCGACCCCATGGACTGCAGCCCACCAGGCTCCTCCATCCATGGGATTTTCCAGGCAAGAGTACTGGAGTGGGGTGTCATTGCCTTCTCCGATCAAGACTGCTACATAACCTCAGATATGCAGATGATACCAGCCTTATGGCAGAAAGCAAAAAAGAACTAAACAGCTTCTTGGTGAAAGTGAAAGAGAAGAGTGAAAAAGTTGGCTTAAAACTCAACATTCAGAAAACAAAGATCATGGCATCCAGTCCCATCACTTTATGGCAAATAGATGGGGAAACAATGGAAACAGTGACAGACTTTATTTTCTTGGGCTCCAAAATCACTGCAGATGGTGACTGCAGCCATGAAATTAAAAGATGCTTGCTCCTTGGAAGCAAAGCTATGACCAGCTCAGATAGCATATTGAAAAGCAGAGACATTACTTTGCCAACAAAGGACCATTTAGTCAAAGATATGGTATTTCTTGTCGTGTATGGATGTGAGAGTTGGACTATGAAGAAAGCTGAGCGCCAAAGAATTGATGCTTTTGAACTGTGGTGTTGAAGAGACTCTTAGGAGTCCCTTGGACTGCAAGGAGATCCAACAAGTCCATCCCAAAGGAGATCCTGGGTCTTCATTGGAAGGACTGATGCTAAAGCTGAAACTCCAATAGTTTGGCCACCTGATGTGAAGAACTGACTCATTTGAAAAGACCCTGATGCTGGGAAAGATTGAAGGCAGGAGGAGAAGGGGATGACAGAGGATGAGATGGTCGGATGGCATCACCGACTCGATGGACATGAGTTTGAGCAAGCTCTGGGAGTTGGTGATGGACAGGGAGGTCTGGTGTGCTGCAGTCCATGGGGTCATAAAGGGCTGGACACAACTGAGAAACTGAACGGAACTGAATGGAAATGTTGGTTTAAAGAAAAAGCCATTTGCAATCATTCTTGAGTTTTCAAGTTGAGGAGCAAATTTAAAGTCTAATTCAAATAATATGGATAATATGAAACATATTCTAGGCATATTGTTGTGTTTTGCATCTCAGGAAATTTAGAACATAAATCACCATCATATTGGCCTGTTGTACACTGACCTGGGAACCTTCTTCATTGTCCTAATGTCCCCAGAATAAGTTGCAACAACCTGTTTACATATCAGCCTATCCTTGACCCAGTCAACATTTTGGCGGCCAAATGAGTCTGTGATCACCTGCTTTTATTATCTGCATCCAGTTCTCCCAATTTATATAATCTAGAGAGTTAAATCACCATTCCATCAACTCTCAAATCTGTATTCCAGACTTCACCGCTATGTGGATACATAATTACTAGCTTATGGAGAGGTAGAGGTGGAGAGCTACCTCTTGACCATGACCCATAGCCACATCAAACTTATGTCCAAACCTGAAGTGTTCATCTTTTCTCAAACCGGCTCTTACTCCTGTAAAATGATGACGCGTCCAATCATCCATTAGACAAAATAAAAACATGGATTCATCCCTGACTCCTCTCTCCCCACACTCTTCGTATCTAAGAAATCACCATATTGCAAATTTAATTATATTAACATGTTTATGGTTGTAATCATCCTTAATTTATTTTTAATTAGAGGATAACCCCTTTGCAATACTGTGCTGGCTTCTGCCATACAACAACATGAATCAGCCATAAGCATACATGTGTTCCCTCCCGGCTGAGCCTCCTTCCCACTCCCCCCCCATCCCACCCCTCCGGGCTGTCGCAGAGCACTGGCTGGGGCTCCCTGTGTTATTCAGCTACTTCTGTTACCTGTCTGTTTTACACATGGGAATATATTCTTTCAATTTGTCCTGTACTTACTCTGCTGTGGCCAAAGTCGTGGTACACATATACAATGGAATAATTCTCAGCCATAAAAAGGAACACATTTGAGGCAATTCTAGTGAGGCAGATAAACCTAGATCCTGTTATACAGGGTGAAGTAAGTCAGCAAGAGAAAAACAAATACCGTATATTAACGCATATACATGGAATCTAGAAAAAGTGGTACTGATGAACCTATTGGCAGGGCAGGAATAGAGACGCAGATATAATTATGTTAATATTTATGCAAAGTGTCATTTTATCTCCAATCCTACTACCTAGTTCTACTAACCTAGCTAGCATCCAACAACTTCACCTTAAACCATATCTTTACAGAGTAATGCTAAACATTCTCAGGTAGCTATTCTTCATTCATATAAGAATAGCTTGAAAAAAGGGACTGTAACTTATTTACTTAAGCTTCTCCTGAAGCTATTAACACAATGTCTTACCTTTCAGAAATAGTAGATGGTGAATGAAAGAATGGTTTAAGAAAAGAGACACAATTGATATGGATGAGATCATATTCACACGCCTTGATTTCCAACAAGAAACTTATTTTTTTCTCTAAGTTTTATGGATCTTTGCCTAAACTCACCCATTTGGGCCTACCTACATCTAAGTGAAATACCAGGACATACTGTATCATTATGTATTAACTTTCAACCGATGAAGATTAGTAAAACAATTGGTAACCTGAAAAACTTCTAATAAATTGGGCTAAATGTTCATTCAAGGTTGTTTTTGGTGGCTTGGATGGTGAAGAATCTGCCTGCAATGCGGGAGACCTGGGTTCAGTCCCTGGGTCAGGAAGATCTCCTGGAGGAGGGCGTGGCAACCCACTCCAGGATTCTTGCCTGGAGAATCCCATGGACAGAGGAGCCTGGTGGGCTACAGTCGACGGGGCTGCAAAGAGTCAGACATGATGGAGGGACTAACACTTTCACATTTTTTTCATTAATTCTAATTAATTTGAGTCTCATTAGTTTTCTAAAAGCAGACATGCTCATTAGTTAGTAAATAAAGATAAGACTGACCAATTTATCTATTTTTAGAGGAAACAAATACTTTTTAACTGTGTTTCTTTTTTCATTTTATTTTTTATTTTAGTCCTCTTTAAAGACAGAATTCACTGAAAAACACTAACATAAATGTTGTCATTCAAAATTCACCAAAATAAATAAAGACAATAAATAATTAACCTTGCAAATGATTTTTTGTATGTTTGTTGCATTTCTGTTTCCAGTGTTATAGTTTAAAACCATACTAAAATTTTGGGACATTATGTCTTTGGAAGTTCTCTTCAACTCTACAAATTTTTTTTTTTCCAGTAATCAAGTCAGTTTCAGAGCTATACATACACTAAACAAAAAGATGTCTATTGAAAATCTTACCAATGTTTGGGGGTAGTTAACCTAGTTAGACCCACTCCAGTGTTCTTGCCTGGAGAACCCCAGGGACGGGGGAGCCTGGTGGGCTGCCGTCTATGGGGCTGCACAGAGTCGGACACGACTGAAGCGACTTAGCAGCAGCAGCAGCCTAGTTAGGGGTTAAAGGAAAATTTACTCCATATCTGAAATACTTCCAGTAGATCTGCAGCCTGTTCCTTCAGAATCCTACGCCACCCACAGGTCTTGGGTCCTGGTTCATCTTTCCAGATAGTAATTAGCCATATTTTCTATCTTTCCAAACATATACCATACCAACAAAAGATAACCTAATTGAGTCTACAGAGAAAACACTCCTTCTATAAAACTTGCTATGTACATTTTAAGCCAAAAACACAGCCTCCTAAAAATTTAACAGATATTTGGAAAGAGTTTTAGAAATACTAACTTAGAATCGCTGTTCAAAAGTATATGGCTTTCTGAGGCTAAAGAAGACAGTGAATATTACATTACCATAACATCACATCATTTTTTTTTAATTCTCATTTTGATTAAGTTTTCTATGATATAACAGCTATTTTAAGACAGGCTGTTATTCAAAAGCTTATTTTATTTCTTTTTTTTCATTTATTTTTATTAGTTGGAGGCTAATTACTTTACAATATTGTAGTGGTTTTTGTCATACATTGACATGAATCAGCCATGGATTTACAAGCATTCCCCATGCCGATCCCGCCTCCCACCTCCCTCTCCACCCGATTCCTCTGGGTCTTCCCAGTGCACCAGCCCCGAGCACTTATCTCATGCATCCAGCCTGGGCTGGTGATCTGTTTCACCCTAGATAATATACATGTTTCGATGCTGTTCTCTCGAAACATCCCACCCTCACCTTCTCCCACAGAGTCCAAAATTCTGTTTTGTACATCTGTGTCTCTTACTCTGTTTTGCATATAGGGTTATCGTTACCATCTTTCTAAATTCCATATATATGTGTTAGTATACTGCATTGGTCTTTATTTTTCTGGCTTACTTCACTGTGTATTTTATCTCTTAATAAGTTGGTGCCTAAAAAGTTCACATTATCTGTTGCCACACTTGGGCTCACTCTTCTAAATCTACAGAGTAGATCACTACAGAGTGGATTACCACTAAGAGTGCAGAAGGGGACAGGTCCATCAGTAGTAATCTACTCGAGATACAGATTTTTTGTTTGTGCAGATGTCGCAGAAAGTCTTCTTATTGGAACATAATTGGTTTCCAGTGTTGTGTTAGTTTCTGTGTACAGCACCGTGGATCAGTTATAGATACACACACAGCTTGTGTGGCCTTGCGTCCCCCTCCCGCACCGCCCCCAGGTCATCACCGAGCCGCGAACTGTGCTTCCTTAGCCACACGGCTGCTTCCCCCAGCCGTCCGTCTTTCATGGCAGTGAGTGCCTGTCAACCCGACCCTCCCGGTTCACCCCACCCTCCACCTCCCCCCACCGTGTCCACGTGCCCGTTCTCTATTTTTAATAGTAGGAAATCAAATTCCCCAAGAAAGAGAAACAGCATATAGGACAAGGTAAATTGAGTTACGGAAAATAATTTGCTGAGATTTGACTCACCTTGTGTTTCTTACACTCAGGTTACCATTGCTACTGCAAAGAGAACTCCCAGAATTAGGCTATTAATCATTTAAAGTTGTAGCCCCGAAAGATCAGAACTCCCTTTCCTTGGCTCTTTGACAACCTGCGCAGCTCCTGAAAGAGGGCAGAGCAGAGGCTGTGGCCAGGACCTGTGACCGGGCGCCACCCCTGCGAGTGGGGCCGTCCAGGCCAGCGCCCTCTGTGAACGGAAGCCCACCTCGTAGCACCTGGCCCCTGCGTTCATCACAGCCAGCGGGACCGGGAGATAGCACCCGACATCAGATGAGCCCGTCCGTGCTGGCTTGTGGCCTGTGACTCGCTGTGACATCCGATACCTTCTCAGGGAGCTGACCTGAGGCATGCAAAGGCCTTGACCCTCACCAGCGGGCACTGAACATGCCAAGTCTCCAGCAGGTAGTGCTGGGTTCCTATGGAGTCCACGGCAGGCTGACGTCAGGTCTTAGGGCAGACAGAGGGCCAGGATTAGAAATGTGGATAGAAAAGAAAATAGGGAAACATAAACAGAAAAGGAAAAGGACATAGAGGAAGAAGCTATGAAGGGTTTGGAACAAACTGCAGGGGTAAGAGCTGGTCTCTGAAAAGGCGTTTCAATTAAAGAAACAGCCTCACACTTAAAGCCCCTGACTTGAGGTCATTTGGCTAGTATTTTCCCTCCTTGATACCAAACAGCCCTGTTGAAAAGAAGGAGAATGGCAGTAACCAGCTTAGCCCGGCCTCCCGTTACCTCACACACAGGAGCACGGGAATGGTCATTCCTGACACACACCTCGCTAAAAAAACCAAACTCCGTCACGATTTTTTCCCCTTTCATCCAAGAGAAACTCTAGCTGCAGCCGTCTAGGAGCAATACTGCCTCCTGAATCTGCTGAGGGGTAGCACGGTAAACATATACTGAGCTCAAATTGGAGAAGCACTTCGAATCTCCTTAAAGTTTCTCCTGAAATTTTAATGACGTGAAGACTTCCGGCCAAAAGCAAAAGCAACTTGAATGAAAAATAATTCATGAAAGGATTTTTAAGAAGTGTTTATTAGATATTCTAAGACATCTCAGGGAGTCTAAAATCTCTCAAAGACATTAAATGACAAAACTCAACACTTAGGCACTGATTTTATAAAACATTCCACGAGCATTTACGGACATTTTTTTTTATCACATTAACTGCGAGATACCCTCTCTGCTTCTCTTCTTTATAATATTGGATAAACTAAGGTAAACAGAACTTAGTTATTTTTCAGTCTCTTATTTTACATCCAAATCTTTGCAACCATGGCCTAACTATACAGTCCACGGAATTCTCCAGACCAGAATACTGGAGTAGGTAGCTTTTCCCTTCTCCAGGGTATCTTTCTAACCCAGGGATCAAACCCAGGTCTCCCGCATTACAGGCGGATTCTTTAACAGCTGAGCCACAAGGGAAGCCCAAAAATACTGGAGTGGGCAGCCTATCCCTTCTCCAGGGGATCTTCCCAAGCCAGGAATCAAACTGGGGTCTCCTGGATTGAAAGCAGATTCTTTACCAACTGAGTTATGAAGGAAGCCCCTTATTTTGCAAGTTATCGGAAAACTGAAATCCTGATGTGTGATATGGCATGAAACTTTCTAACACTCTCTAACACCAGATGTAATCAAAAGCAGGGAGATAGCACAAATACCTTCAGAGGCACGTTACAAAAGAAAATCCAAGTTTGTAGAATCAGAAAAGGAGGAATGCTAAGTTTTAATGCAAATCTGTTTATCATAATTTTATTTAAGTAGAAGCTAAACAATAATGGGGGCTTCCCTGGTAGCTCAGCTGGTAAAGAATCTGCCTGCAAAGCAGGAGACCCCTGTTTGATTCCTGGGTTAAGAAGATCCCTTGGAGGAGGTGCAGGCTACCCACTCCAGTATTCATGGGCTTCCCTAGCAGCTCAGAAGGTAAAGAACTCACTTGCAATGTGGGAGACCTGGTTCAATCCCTGGGTTGGGAAGACCCCCTGGAGGGAGGGCATGGCAACCCACTCCAATATTCTTGCCTGGAGAATCCCATGGACAGAGGAGCCTGACCGGCCACAGTCTGTGGGGTCCAAAGAGTCAGACAGGACTGAGTGACTAAGCCCAGCACATCACGAACTATAATATCCAAACAGATTCTTGATTAGCAGAAAATCTGGGGCAGGAAATGGCAGAAGTATTTTTCAATTTAAAAGCAATTACATGTCAGAAACAAAATGTAATTCAAAGATTAAATTTATAAGAAACTTTCTAAGACTATACACACTATTCATAGTAGAGAACTGTAACTCTAAATAAATACTAGATGTTTAGAATATTTATTGGTGGCTTAATGAAGCAAGGTATTCTCAGTCCCCCCACAAAGGCAAGAAAGATGTTAAGTATCCTCTTTTCCCAAACCCCAGATTTAAGAAAAACCCATGAAAAACAAAATCTAGGTTTTCTCAAATGGCTCATTGGGATAAAGACCACATCAAGTTCACTGAAAAGGAAAATTTATCTACGAAGTTTTTACCCCAGCTCTCCTCTAATAAATAAGCAAATGAGCCCATTTAGAACTGTAACCTACATGCTACTTGGCATGAAGTGACTAAACCGTGCCACTCTGAAGCATTGCTGTGCTGAAAATAGGAGTTTAATGACACATGAAGTATCACAGAGTGTTCGTACGTACAAAAAATTGTTTTCAGTGCCTACACGATAAGAAATCAAATTTCAAAGTATCTTTAAAAACTACTCCCATGATCAGAGTGTGTAAAATTGGTGAATTCTGTAGGGTATACAATCCCCAGAAAGACTATAGAGCCTTAAAAAAGGCTTAGATTAGAAAAATATAAAATAAATACAACTAACATTTATATGGTATTTACTCTGTTCAAGGCACTAGTCGAAGTGTTTAATACATATTAAATCATTTAATTCTTAAGTAAGCTTTGTAGTTATTATTATAATACAAAAGAAGAAATTGATGCATACACTTAAAAATGTTCACCCATACACACAAATATGAAATTATTACCATAGATCTATTTAGCAGTATGCTACTCTATTTCTAAGTGTAATTGGGAGTACTGAGAATTTACTGATCTGATAGGAACTATGTACTTATATTTTTAAGTCACATTTTGATCAGTAAAGATACTATGAACAAAATAAGCTCCAAAAAGGGTCACACTGACTTCAGTAAAAAAAGAACCAATTCTGATTTCACTTACCAGCTCTGCCCATTTTATCTGCTTCATACTCTTTATTCTTTGACCGTCCAGTGTCTCTCTCCTGGTTCTGGCTACCACACTGACCATTTCTCAGCCTCCGTGGCGGCTGTGAAAATGTGCCAGCAAACCTCCAACTTCGGGGAGCTAACTGACAGCAGACCTCCGCTAACTGCTCTCTGAAATTCATTGCCACACTTGATCCAGGACCAGGCTTCCCACAGGAGTTCCCAGCCAATCACCGTGCGCAGCAGGAATGACGTCACCGCAGGTCTCCTTGAGCCTTTCTTCCCTCCCTGCTCACTCAAGGTCAGGCTCCGATTGTGATTTGACACCTTTCTCAGCTTCTCCTGGCTCAAAAACCATTGTTTTTCCCTCACAGACTTCTCAGTAAAATCATAGACACAATCCTATCTTGGTATCTTCCTTCCAGAAGACCTAGACTTAACACCAATATTATTTATTTATTTGCCTATTTTTTCCCGCTTACATTTGCCTCTCAAATACATTGTGTTCCTCATGATTCTGTTCATAATTTCCCTTTTCCTTCCATCTTAGTAGAAACCTACAGCTTTCAGTACAGCCTGTATCTACCACAACCAAAATATGTGTCTTTATACCAGAGTGTTCCTTTGGCTGTATATTCATCTTTGCTAAATAGATATTTCCATGTTGTTGCTGTTCAATTGCTCAGTTGTGTCCGACTCTTCGCTGTTCAATCGCTCAGTCGTGTCCGACTGCTGTTCAATCGCTCAGTCGTGTCCGACTCTTTGCCACCCCAAGGACCGCAGCACACCAGCCTCCCTGTCCATCCCAACTCCTGGAGCTTACTCAAACTCATGTCCATTGAGTTGGTGATGCCATCCAACCATCTCATCCTCTCGCATCCCCTTCTCCTCCTGCCTTCTATCTTACCCAGAATCAGGGAAGTCTTTTCCAATGAGTTGGCTGCTCGCATCATGTGGCCAAAGTATCAGAGCTTCAGCTTCCATGTAAATGTCTCAAAAACACAAATTTCAAATTTTTAAAAAGCTAAGTGTATCTTGTCTCTTAAAAGGATCCCTTAATCAGGTATAACAATCATAGTTCAGTGTGAAAGACAGACATACGGTCAGAATGTCAGGCAGAAAGGAACTTAATACAGGAAATAGGTGCTTACAAAATTTTGGAATAGCTGTGGACCTTCAACTATTTTATTTCATTGCAGTTTTACACCACCTGAGCTGCAGTCCACAGATGAGGAGACGCTGCCGGTCCTGCTAGCTCTGATTCATAAGAGAGGACTTGATACCTGAAGCCGGAGTCACCTGGTGCCAAAGTTGTCATCCTGCAGATCCTGTTGGCCAGCGGCTACGGCCACAGGAAGGTGACTTCTGCCTCACGTATGCTTTCCAAAGCTCTTGAGAATATATCTAATTGGGAAAAACTATTCACATACGGAATGCAGGCTGCAAGGAAATCTGAGCAACACAGACTTCAGCTTGCTGAACTCTAAACTGATGGATGTTTAAAAGGAGACTGAGAGCCAATCCATGTGCCTACCAGATAAATGGCACCAACATCTACCCATTCACGGAAGGCAAAAAATGGAGGTCATGGAAGATTCCTTTCTCTTTCTCATTCTGTTCATGACTGATCAGTAGTCTCCCCTGCAGCAAAGCGACTACTGGCTGACCTCAGATCTTCACAGACTCTTATTTGGGCTACTGTTGTAGTATCCTGGGATTCCCATGTGGCGTTAGTGGTAAAGAACCGGCCTGTCAATGCA
The DNA here is from genome assembly GCF_023699985.2 of Odocoileus virginianus. Taxonomy (NCBI): domain Eukaryota; kingdom Metazoa; phylum Chordata; class Mammalia; order Artiodactyla; family Cervidae; genus Odocoileus; species Odocoileus virginianus. Next base: position 1,342,763 of record NC_069695.1, read on the forward strand.
AGAGACATAGGAGACTCGGGTTCAGTCCCTGGGTCGGGAAGATCCCCTGGAGGAGGGCATGGCAACGCACTCCAGTATTCTTGCCTGGAGAATCCCATGGACGGAGGAACCTGGTGGGCTATGGTCCATAGGGTGGCAAAAGCTAGACATGGCTGAAGCAACTTAGCACACACACACACACACACACACACAATAGTATCTTAGTAGTTTTCTATATTCAGGAAATAAATGGATTAAGCAACACTGAATTTTTTCTAGTCAGAAATTTCAGAAAGTTTACATGCTAATGTAAACTCTGCAACTTCAAGAAGGTAATGAGTTCTCAATGCTTTCCAAAATTCTTTGACCTTTTATTCTGTGGTAGGAATAACATTAACATCTAAAAATAGTAGTCTGTGTAGCACAGTCTGATAAATACTTTTCTTTAGCAATGTTTCATATTTATTGTTACAAAATGTAAAACAAGGACTATGCTCAGAGGAGATATATATTATGATTAACTCAATTTTGTGTGTACTTAGAAAAAAGAAATCTGCAATAAATTTTCAAAAATACTATTAATGGGTCTAGCTTTGCTGGTTGTATTTCTTTGGCTTCTACAAAACTAAACTCTGTCAGACAATTAAAATTCCTCCTTGAGATGGCGAAATGTTATCTTTCCAGCATGATTAACCATATCAAGGTTTTATAAAATCTACATCAAGTAATTGAATTTGAGATTTTAAATGTATATAGTTTTCTGGGATTTCAATGATTAAAATGCCTGCAAATTAAATCTTTTTTTTTTGGTGAAAAACCAAAATAAACAGAGTTTTGCCATCAATACTAATTTTACCTATTATATAATTATATATATATATATAATATGTCTGTTAATACTTTTACAACATAATGATGACTATGCATTCACAAATGCAGGTAAAGCACATTATATGCAGGGGGAATAGACTAGACTCAAGAGAAACTCTCTAGGATGCATGCAATATTACATTGAATTTTTGACTGCAATGAAGTTTCCATGAAGGAGAATAGTGACAAGTGAGTTTTATAAGGAGAAAAAGAGGAGTCAGACACACTGACAGAAATGAAGGTATTTTACAAGTGATTTCATGTAGGGATTTTTGAGAAAGATGGACAAGTCAAAGATATTCTGAATTTTCAGCCTTAGGAAATGGAACAACCATGTCACCAAGAGAAGTAGGGAGCATAAAGTCAAGCGTTGACTCAGGAAGTTTACACAGAGTTGGCTATTTATGCTTAAACATTTCAACAGATGTTTTCCCTGTTACTTGCTTATTAAGTATTTCACCACTCACACAAATCCAACATGGGAGAAGGAAAGACTTTTCATGTAATTCGGATATGCTGCTGGTAAATGTGTGCATGTGTGTGTGCTTAATCACCAACTCTCTGCGACCCCATGGACTGTAGCCCGCCAGGCTCCTCTGCCCATGGGGATTCTCCAGGAAAGAATACTGGAGTGGATTACCATGCCCTCCTCCAGGGGATCTTCCCGACCCAGGGATCAAACCCAGGTCTCCCACGTTGCTGGCAGATTCTTCACTGTCTGAGCCACCCAGGAAGCCCGAAATGAGTTTCAGAGTCAAGGCAGTTAACGCAAGCTGCTGCGACAGGCAACAGCAATGTTTAGCAGCTTAACGCAGTAATGATTATTGCTTGCTTGTGTCAAGGTTCAGCGCAGTTGGTGGGCCAGGGCATGGAGGGAGTTGGAGATGTGAGTTGTGTTCTGTGCAGTCATTCAGAGACTAGGGTCCTTCATGATATGGTTCTAACATCTGTACCATGAGGCTTCAAAGAGTCTTCATTCTAGAGTCATCCACGAGGAGATCAGAGGGAAAACGTGTAGAATCTTACAAAGGAAACAACAACACTCTCACTTCTACCCACATTCCATTAGTTAGGATCCGGCCCCACCCAATTTCAGCGATAGATGAAAGATGATCATTTAACTCGGTGCTCAGGAATCATACTCAATGTTGCCTCTGTCACCAAAGGGAAAAAAGATAAAGCCCTTACCTAAGTCACTGAAGACTTCAACTATGAAACAAGTATTTTTTATTGTCCCTTATTATCAATAGTCACAAACTCTACAGAGATAAAACCAAAAGTAGTCATGGCAAGAAAAAATGCTATATAAAATTTCATAACTTGGAGTTTAAATTTGAAAAATAACTTCCTCACAATCTTTCAAAACATTCAGAAATTCTGATGTATAACTAGCATTCACCCATCTTGGCTTAAATAAATTAAGTTACCAAGGAATGTGTGAGTTATATTTAGAAGCCTTCAATTAATGAAGTAGGTTTGTTGTTTAGTCACAAAGTTGTGCCTAACTCTTTTGCAGCCCCATGGGTTGTAGCTCTCCAGGCTCCTCTGTCCATGTGATTTCCCAGGTAAGAACACTGGAGCGGGTTGCCATTTCCTCCTCCAGGGGATCTTCCCGACCCGGGAATTGAACCCACATCTCCTGCATTGGCAGGCAGATTCCTTACCATCTGAACCATGAGAAGCCCCAAGATGGGACACAGAGAAAGCCCAAGGTTACTTCTTCCTCTGTTTTATTGAGATTGGACCTACAGCTATTGCCTAAACTCCACACCAAAAATAACGCTGAGTTCTTGTTATCACTCTTGTAGTTAGGATTGATTTCCAGGAGGACAAAGAGGTGACAGAGCAGACAAGGAAAAGATCAGAAGACACGGGCCGCCTGTCCCGTCCAGGCTCACGCTTGCCTGTTACGTCTGGAATGCAGAGTTGTTTGGCCGCCTGTCCCGTCCAGGCTCACGCTTGCCTGTTACGTCTTGAATGCAGAGTTGTTTGGCCGCCTGTCCCGTCCAGGATCACGCTTGCCTGTTACATCTTGAATGCAGAGTTGTTTGGCCGCCTGTCCCGTCCAGGCTCACTCTTGCCTGTTACGTCTGTAATGCAGAGTTGTTTGGTGGCACCTGAGTCTTTGCAACCCCATGGACTCCTCCATGCACCAGGCTCCTCTGTCCATGGGATTTCCCAGGCAAGGATACTGGAGTGGGTTGCCATTTCCTTCTCCAGGGCATCTTCCTGACTCGGGGATTGAACATGTGTCTCCTGCACTGGCAGGCAGATTCTTTGCCCCTGAGCACCTGGGAAGCTCCAATGAAGTAGATAGACTGTCTTCAAAAAAAAAAAACAAAAAACTGAATTCCAGATTCTCCACATCTTAACCAACACTTACTATCTTTTCTTTTTTAGATAACAGCCATCCTGACAGGTGTGAGGTGATACTTCATCGCAGTTTTAATCTGCGTTTCCCTGATGATGAGTTTTGCTGAACACCTTTTCTTATATCTGGTGGTGATTTCTCGGTCTTCTTGGGAGACATGTCTGTTCACGCCCTTTGCCTACTTTTTTGCTAATTTTTGCTAATCAGGTTATCTAGCATTTTTGCTATTCAGTTACATATTTTGTATATTAACCCCAAATCAGATAGATGGTTTGCAAATATTTTCTCCCATTCTACAGATCGTCTTTACGCGCTGTTGATTATTTCCTTTGCTGTTCAGGAACTTTTCAGTTTGATGTAATCCCATTTGTCTCTTTTTGGTTTTGTTGCCTATAATTTGGCTGTCAATTCCAAGAAATCATTGCCAAGACCATTGCCAAGGAATTGCTGCCCAAAGGCTATAAACTTTCAGTTATGCAAGATGAACAGGTTTTAGAGAGCTGCTGCCCAACACAATGCTTATAGTTAATAGTACAAAATTGTGCACTTTAAAATATATTGCATAGAGCTTACACTAAGTGGTATTATCACACACATAAACGGAAAACACAAAAGAATACAAGGAAATTTTTGGACGTTGATGAATATGCTGAGTGCCTTGACTGTGATGTATCATAGAGATACATGCATATGTCCAAACTCATTAAAATGTATACCTTAAATATGTGTATGTTTTGTATTTCAATTATACCATAATAATGCTTAAAAAACCTGAGTGTTGCCTGGCTATTGATCTTTTTCTTCCTGAGTTCAAAGTAATCATTATTTACATTAATACTACATGGTTTTTAAATGTCATAGATGAAAATAAAACTTTTCTAGCTATGATAAAAAGAAATTCTGCAATGGAGAAATATCTGATCTTAGTGCATAAGAAATTAACTCCTTCTGAGCCCTGGTATAAACTGTGACTGCCTATCTAGTTCTTGCATCCACAGCATAGACTCTTGTATTATTAAACATTCTGCGTGTCAGCTGTCACAAACTGAAGTGTGACTGCCTTTCTTCTCAATTCAAAGAAATTGAGAGGGTAAATAAATTCAGTGTCCTGGCCAAAAAGGCCATGCATCTCTTCTCTCTCTCTTTTTTTTAAAATTTTTATTGGAGTCAAGTTTTTTTTTACAATGTTGTGGGGGTTTTTTGCTGTGCAGCAAAGCAAATCAGACATATGTATACATATGCTCCCACTTTTTGTATTTCCTTCCCATTTTGGTTACCATAGAGCATTAGGGAGAGTTCCCTGTGCAAAAAAGGCAGTGCATCTAATTCAGGAACATACACCCCCTCCTGTAAGCAGGATAAACCTGGGTGCCTCAGGATGGCTTGTTGAGATCTCAGAGAATGTCCTCTGGGAACCAAGTTGCTTTCCTTGAGAACATGAAGAGGGAAATTTAGTCTCTCACATCCTGCTGGCTGCCCGACTCCACAGGCTTCTGCCTCTGAATTGGGCTTGCCTGCAGTTTGCGTCTCTGGACCATCGCGAGTGTCTCACAGACTCCACTGGACTCGGATTGGTCAGAAGGAAGCAGAGGAGGAGTCCCTCTGAGCATTTTTTTTTTCCCCTTCACACACCATAAAAATCAGCAGCAGCTTCTGACACTCAAAGCAAAGCTTCAGGTTGCGAACCGCTACCTCTGCGAGGCAGCTGACAGAGCATGCGCGCACACAGCCGGCTCTCAGCCTAGCGCAGCCACCAGGCAAATTATTCTGCAAAGACCTGCATCCGACTAAAGTTGAAGTGGAAGTAAGAACAAAAAAGCAAGCGGCAGGCTCGACGGAGAAGGAGCATCTTGCAGCCTGAGATTTTCAAGTGATGCTGACCAGAGCCGCACCTGAAAGAGACTGAAAACTCCCTTTCCAGCTCCGGAGCATGGGACGTCTATTCAAAGCAGGCATGCCACTCTCGGCCGCCTAACTTTCGTTTGGAGCAAGTCAAGGCTGGAGAAAGTCGCTGAGGCTGCCGGACCCCGGAGGTTCAATCAGCCCAGAGGGGGCCTGAATCCAGGATGAACTCCACCCAGCCCCATGGAATGCACACCTCTCTCCACTCCTGGAACCGCAGCGCCCACGGACTGCCCGCCAATGTCAGTGAGTCCCTGGCAAAAGGCTACTCGGACGGGGGGTGCTACGAGCAGCTCTTTGTCTCTCCCGAGGTGTTCGTGACTCTGGGGGTCATCAGCTTGTTGGAGAATGTTCTGGTCATTGTGGCCATAGCTAAGAACAAGAATCTGCACTCACCCATGTACTTTTTCATCTGCAGCCTGGCTGTGGCTGACATGCTGGTGAGCGTTTCCAACGGGTCGGAAACCATTGTCATCACCCTGCTAAACAGCACGGACACGGACGCGCAGAGTTTCACGGTGAATATTGACAATGTCATTGACTCGGTGATCTGTAGCTCCTTGCTTGCCTCCATCTGCAGCCTGCTGTCGATCGCGGTGGACAGGTACTTCACCATCTTCTACGCGCTCCAGTACCATAACATCATGACGGTGAGGCGGGTGGCGGTCATCATCAGCGCCATCTGGGCAGCCTGCACGGTGTCGGGCGTCCTGTTCATCATTTACTCAGACAGCAGTGCCGTGATCATCTGCCTCATCACCGTGTTCTTCACCATGCTGGCTCTCATGGCGTCTCTCTACGTCCACATGTTCCTCATGGCCAGACTCCACATTAAGAGGATCGCGGTCCTGCCAGGCACCGGCGCCGTGCGCCAGGGCGCCAACATGAAGGGGGCGATCACGCTGACCATACTGATCGGGGTCTTCGTGGTCTGCTGGGCCCCCTTCTTCCTGCACCTGATATTCTACATCTCCTGCCCCCAGAACCCATACTGTCTCTGCTTCATGTCCCACTTTAACTTGTACCTCATCCTCATCATGTGTAACTCCGTCATCGACCCTCTGATTTATGCTCTCCGGAGCCAAGAACTGAGGAAAACCTTCAAAGAGATCATCTGTTGCTCTCCTCTAGGGGGCCTCTGTGATTTGTCTAGCAGATATTAAGTGGGGACAAACGCGATGCTACACAGCGTAAGAGACTTTTCTCCTTCTCATATGTACAATCTGAACAGTCTGTATCAGCCACAGCTTTATCTTGTGTGTAGGGCATGGATTGAGAAATTCTATTGTATCAATTGAAGTTTGTGATTTTTTTTAATGTGAAGCAGTGCCCAGTCTCGATGTATTTTTAATGTCATGCTACTTTCTGGCTGTAAAATGTGAATCCACATCACAGGTTATAGGCACTATGGATTTATAAAAAAGAAAAAAAAAGAAAAAAAAGTCCTTATGAAGAGTTTAACAGTGTTTCCTTCTTGTGATTTACAAGGATGTGATACTTTGCTTGTTTTTGTAACATGGAAATCACAGCTTCACTAAATATATTCTAATAAGTGGTTTTTTATGTTATACTGTACAACACTGAAGTATAAAATTTTGATTCTAGCATTTAGGGGAGAAATTGAAGAATAGATGCTTAATCATAAAAAAAAAAAGCTGAAATTTCAGGTAATTTAATAAGACTTGCTCATTCATTCTCCCTGTGAAGAAGCTGGAGCTTCTACTGGGAGAAAAATAGTTACTTTAAAAAAAAAAAAAAGGAGGGGGGATATTTTGAATCAGAAAACCTTGTGTGTTTCTCAGAGGCAGAGATATTAATTTGCTCAAGCAGGGAGTCTGATATTCCTCACAGGCAATTCAGTTTGGGATTAAAAGAAGAAAACAAAAACAGCAGCTATGAGGATCCAAGTGTTCTGGGAAATCTAAGTGAACAAGGCAAACTAAACTTCCTGATATCAAACTGTGCAACCACCCCTAACCAAGACAGAGAACAAGGTCTTCCTGCCCCTTTAACCAGGGCCCCAGAGCCTGCTGAAATGTCCAGAACAGGGGACGCCCCACTGAGATCCGGCTTCTGCTCCCTAAAGAACTACACAATTCACGCTGAGTTCTTCCACTTTCCACATGCAAGTAACTTACTCTTTCTCTATTACTTATTTTTTGAACTGGAGTTTATGTACTCATTAGCAAGGATTTTAGCTTTGAAGACTCTTTCTATAGCATAAGGATTTTAGGCAATATTTGTAAAAATTTAAAAGAAGGGAACTCATGGTGCTAGAATGTTATAAATAGGGGGGAAAAGCATGACCTGAACCCCAGAGGACGTCATGACATAAACTAGCCTTCCACAACTATATTTTAGAGAGAAATACTTGCTTTGCTCCAAAATAATGCCACAGATTTGGCTACTGGACAATAAAATCTGTGCTTTCCGATTTGCATGTATTTTGAGAAATTTACCAGTGAATTACCTTTTGATTTACTGAGATACTCGTGGGCAGAGATAACACGACAAGGTACTGCTTAATTCAAATTTCTAAATGTTTTGCATATTGACAGCAAGTCCTGAGAAGCACTTTGAGTACTGACGAGGAAACACTACTTTAAAATACAATAGTAAGGTTAAAGCTTACACATGAAAGGTGATACTGAAGCCTGATTCACTGCAATGCCTCTGTTTTGACATAAAAAATGTGTGAGGCTTTAAATTATATTTAAAGAGAACCCCAAATTGTGGCAGGACACAGTAGGTGTTTCTGTCTTTGCTGCTGTTCCTGTCCATTCTTTCATGTGATTGTGAGGGACCCCGGAAACTGGAGACACGGAGGAGAGCTAGGAGCATCCCCCACCTTCTGAGGGGGCTGTCCTTCCAGTCCACTCTGTTCTCCAGCCAGGGTCATTTCAGATGCTGCTCGGTCCATTGAGAACCAGCCCACTTCTGCCACTGACAGGAAATCAGCCTCCCACATCTCGACTTTCACAGCTCCTCCCGGAGCAGTTACAGGGATGGGGTGAGTGTTAGTCAAGAACCCGTGTGCCCAGCCCCCCTCCCCTATGTGCCCAGGGCCCAATATTAGGCTTCTGTTTCTTTAAGTGCTAAGGCTGTGTCTTTCTCATTTTTTCCTGTTCTCTAAACATTCCTCTATGATGCTACTTCTTTCTCCAATAAAACCAAGATTCTCCCAGAGGGATACATCATTATCACTTAAAGTCCATAGTTTACATTAGGGTTCATTCTTAAGTATTGTACATTCTATGTGCTTTGGCAGACATATAATGACATGTATTACAGTAGCATACAGAATTGCTTCACTGCCTGAAGAATCCTCTGTGTTCCACCTATTCCCCCCTCTTTCCCTCCTAACCCCTGGCTACCATTGACCTTTTTACTGTTACAATAGTTTTGCCTTTTCCAGAATGTCCTATAGTTGGAACCATACACTATATAACCTTCAGATTGGCTTCTTTCACTTGATAATATGCATTTAAGATTCCTTAAGGTATTTTTATGGCTTGGTAGCTGATTTCTTTTCGGTATTGAATAGTATTATATTGTATGAATGTAATACAGTTTATCTGTTTGCCTACAGAAGAACATCCTGGTTGCTTCCAGATTTTGGCAATTGTGAATAAAGCTGCTACAAACACTTGTGTGTGGACATAAGATTTTATTTTATACCAAGGAGCAGGAATGAACCTTTAAAGAGCTTCAGTATAAACACTGTGATGTATGTGTTTATCCTTTAATATTTTGCTAAGGGGGGTTAGTTAGCATTTAGAGTATGCTGGTCAGGAGTATATATTCCAAATGTAACTGGTGAGCAGCATAAGATACCTTTATTGAAATTTTCACCAGAAAATTCAGTGAAGTATAAAGCCTATTAGAAATAATTTTTCATTGGTGATAGAAGTGATTTTCAAGACTTACTGACTTAAAAAGTCAAATAACAATAGCCATAACTTGCATGAACAAGGTTAATATCTTGCACTTTCGTTCACCTGGCAGGTACCTACCATGACTCTGGGCTGCGAATAGTCATCACCTACTTCAGAAAAAGAGTCTTTGTTGCCCAAACTAAATATTTTGAAATTACTAAAACATTTTTGAAGAATTATTTAATAACATGTAAATAAGTACCGACTTCTGCTTTGTGTTACAAGGAATACACAAAAAAGAATATTTAATATGATACCAACTATCTTTTAAAGTACCACCAATATACTCATATACCTCCTGCATATTACTTCCAGTAACTCATGAACAATCAGTAGTCATTATTCTTGGGTGATAATATGAAGGAGCTTGTTTACTTTCTTTACTGAAGGTGTTTCTATTATGCAAATTTGCTACAATGAACATATTTTAATTATTAGCTTTTTAGAAGTAGACATAAGCATTTCAACACAAAGGTGTTGATGACAGTGTAATTGCCAAATTACCAGTGATTTGTGGAGCAAGAGTAGATATAAGAGAAGTTAGTTTTGAGCCAGAACAGATATTAGATATCATCTCATCTAACCCTCTAAGACTCAGAGAGAATGTCTGACATCACATGTGAAATCACTGGCAACATCAAAACTTAAGAGCCAGTTCCTGACTCTGGATTTTCCTGCATCAAATTTTACGAGCCTCCTTCTGCAGGCAAGGACAGTTTTCTCAATCATATAACCTATGGCTGAATTATGGTTACATCAGTTTTTAGCTGTGAGATTTTGTTGGGTTAGCTTTTTCATTGTTAAATGTGCATAATAATACCTGTCTTTTCAAAGGAGAAAAGACAATTATAAGATTAAAGATTAAAGCTCAACACAACAGTGCACGATAAATACAGGGACTCAAAAACAGTGGTTATTAGCACTTTCAGGAAAGCCAAGTATACAGACAGACTTATGAGAGAATGAATACTTACCAGTTTTGCTCTCTCTCAGCATTATTGGAAAATACACATATGCCTTGAGCTTAATTACATTTTCTTAAACTATCTTTGAGGAACTTCCCTGGTGGTCCAGTGGTTAAGATTCCCTGCACCTAATGTAGGGAGTCCAGGTTCGATCCCTAGTCAGGGAACTAGATCCCACGTGCTGAAACCAAGATCCAAGACAGCCAAACAAATTTTTTTAAAAGCTACCTTTGATAGTTTTCTTAAATTGGACAGAATCTGGGGGGTATAAATGGGTATATTTAAACTTAGAGAATATACAGGCATACCTACATTTAAAAAAGCTAATTTTTTTATCCTTAATAGTACTAATAGTTTTAAAATTTGCAGGGCCACATTCAATACCAGAAAAGGCTAAATAGAAAGATAATATTCTAAACATGAAATAACCAATCAGCCCATTTCTTCAAAGATTAACTGATTAAACTTTATGTCATCAATTTGTGTTAGTAGAATAATATTATCTAAACTGATATTGTTGATATTAAATGTAAACCCTCTAAAGAGAATCATAAGTAATTATGTTATAGTCACATCTTTTTTTTAATATAGTCACATCTTGACGCTCAGTTATTGGTTTATCATGTACTGATCCAAGCCTATGCTTGCGAGTAAAAGGTGCACGCAGCATTTGGACTAGGGGAACACTGGGCTCACATTTGATTTACCAGCTCCAGAACTATGGGCAAGTTTCCTGAGCACCTATAATCTAAACACTGAAATGAAGATAACATTCATCGTCTTATCACATGTGTGGGTGCTAGGACGCTTCAGTCGTTTCCAACTCTTTGCGACCCTATGGACTGTATTCTGCCAGGCTCCTCTGTCCATGGGATTCTCCAGGAGAGAATACTGGAGTGGGTTGCCATGCCCTCCTCCAGGGGATCCGGAGACCCAGGGATCAAGCCTGCATCTCTGTCATCTCTTACATCTCCTGTATTGGCAGGGGGGTTCTTTACCACTAGCGCCCCCTAGGAAGCCCCATCTTATAGTTAATGACAAATAATCTATTGAAATGATCTCGGGGGGCGGTCCTAAGACGGTGGAGGAATAGGAGACCACCTTCTCCCCCACAAATTCATCAAAAGAACATTTGAACACTGAGCAAGTTCCACAAAACAACTTCTGAATGCTGGCAGAAGACATCAGCTACCTGGAAAGGCAGCCCATTGTCTTCGAAAGAAGGTAGGACAAAATATAAAAGATAAAAAGAGGGACAGAAGAGGTAGGGACGGAGATCCGGCCCAGGAAGGGTGTCTTAAAAAAGAGAGAAGTTTCCAAATACCAGGAAACACTCTCTCCAGCGGGTCTGTGGAGAGCCTTGGAATCTCAGAGGGCAAAATAACCGGGAGGAAAAATAAATAGATAAATAAATAATTAAAACCCACAGATCAGCTGCCTAACAGCAACTCCCAGTGGAGCAGCAGCCCAGACGCTCGCATCCCCCACTAGCAAGCGGGGGCTGGGCAGGGAGGCGCGGGCTGCATTGCTCAGGGTGGGACCGGGCCTGAATGCCCTGAGGGCAGTCTGAGGGAACCAACTCGAGACAGCAACCCAGACTGTGGGACAGCTATCCCGGGCAAAGCCCTAACCCAAGAAACTGCCAGGCCCGCTCACAGAACAGAGCTAGCCGGCTGCGGACCGGCCCACCCCCGCCGGAGTCGGGCAGGCGGGGACAGCCAGAGCCGGAGGGGGCATTCGGCCCCAGAGAGGCGTCCCATCCCAAGCTGCAGGCAGACTTCCCTGCTAACCAAGACTTCTTGGGACTCTGGATGATTGACATCCGCCAGGAGGGTCGCAGCCAGAGACCCGCTCCCCAGAATAGACACAGGCACGCCTAAGGAGGCGCCCCGTTGTTCACCCAGAAAACCGGCCGGCTGGGCAGGGGGAGGCGAAAAGCCGCAGCCTCCGACTGGGGGCGACTGCGCCCGCCAAGCGCCTGGTCACCTGAGCCGCTGGGACCTGGAGCGGGCTCAAAACGCAGGCCCAGCCGAGTCTGCGCCTTTGTGGAGTACCCGAGAGCAGGAGCCTCGGCGGCTTAGACCCGGGGAGTGCACGCAACCCAGGGCCCGCATCACAGTTCCGGCAGAGCAACCTGGAGCCTGAGCAGTGTAGACAGGAAGGCACACACGCGGTGAGCGGGGCAAACCCAGTGTGGCCCAGGCACTGCGCGCACGCCCCGCACACGCCAGTGCCGTTTGTTCGCAGTGATCCTCCCTCCCCGCAGCGCGGCTGAACTAGTGACCTAAAACAGTGACCACCACCGACCGCCCCTGTGTCAGGGCGGAAGCTGGACACTGCAGAGACCAGCAGACAGGAGAAGCTAAAATAAGCAGAGGGAACCGCTTTGGAAGTGACAGGTGCAATAGACTAAAACCCTGCAGTTAGCACCCACTACATACGAAGGGGCTTACAGACCTTGAGAAGTATAGGCCAGATAAAGGATCTACCTGAAAATGAACTGAACCCACACTGCCTGCAAGAGCTCCAGAGAAAGTCCTAGATATATTTTTACTATTATCATTTTTTTAATTTTTTGAATTTTTTAAAAAATTTTTAAGTCCTCTGTTACTCCTTTAATTTTCATTTTTATAACATACTATTACCTTGCAAAAAAAGACCCTATTTTTAAAGCAAACTTCATATATATATATATTTTATAATTTTTGTGACTTTGTTTTTTTTTTTAATATTGTATTTTTGAGAATCTAACGTCTACTCTAGATTTTTAATCTTTGCTTTTTGGTATTTGTTGTCAACTTTGTACCTTTAAGAACCCAATCTTCAGTACCCATTTTTACTTGGGAGTGAGATCACTGGCCTGATTGCTCTCTCCCCCTTTTGACTCCCTTTTTTCTCCACCAGGTCGCCTCTATCTCCCCCCTCCCCCTTTTCTTCTCTACCCAACTCAGTGAATCTCTTTGTGTGTTCCGAGCTGTGAAGAACACTTAGGGAACTGATTACTGGCTGGATCTGTCTCTCCTTTTGATTCCCCCTTTTCTCCTCCTGGCCACCTCTGTCTCCTTCCTCCCTCTTCTCTTCTCTGTGTAACTCCGTGAACATCTCTGAGGGATCCGGACTGTGGAGAACACATAGTGAAGTAATTACTGGCTAGCTTGCGCTCGCCCCTTTTGATCTCCCCTCTCCTCCTGGTCACCTCTATCTCCCTCCTCCCTCTTCTCTTCTCCTTGTAACTCTCTGTACCTCTCCGGGTGTCCCTCACTGTGGAGAAACTTTTCATCATTAATTTAAATGTTTTATCATCAGTGCTGTATGGATGGAGAGTCTTGAAGCTACTGCAAGAATAAGACTCAAAACCAGAGGCAGGAGGCTTAAGTCCAAATCCTGAGAACAGCAGGGAACTCCTGAGTCCAGGGAACATTAATCGATAGGAGCGCATCAAACGCCTCCATACTGAAACTGAAACCTAGCACCACCCAAAGGCCAACAAGCTCCAGAGCAAGACATACCACGCAAATTCTCCAGCAACACAGGAACATAACCCTGAGCCTCAAAACACAGGCTGACCAAAGTCACACCAAACCCACTGGCATCTCAAAACTCACTACTGGACTCTTCAGTGCACTCCAGAGAGAAGAAATCCAGCTCTGCCCACCAGAACACCAACGCAAGCTTCCCTAACCAGGAAACCTTGACAAGCCAGCCGTCCAACCCCACTCACAGTGAGGAACCTCCACAATAAAGAGGAACCACCAACTGCGAGAATACGGAAAGGCCACCCCGAACACAGCAACGTAAACAAGATGAAAAGGCAGAGAAACGCCAGCAGGTAAAGCAACAGGACAAATGCCCACCAAACCAAACAAAAGAGGAAGAGATAGGGAATCTACCTGATAAGAATTCCGAATAATGATAGTGAAAATGATCCAAAATCTTGAAAACAAAATGGAGTTACAGATAAATAGCCTGGAGACAAGGATCGAGAAGATGCAAGAAAGGTTTAACAAGGACCTAGAAGAAATAAAAAAGAGTCAACATATAATGAGTGATGCAATAAATGAGATCAAAATCACTCTGGAGGGAACCAACAGTAGAATAACGGAGGCAGAAGATAGGATAAGTGAGGTGGAAGATAGAATGGTGGAAATAAATGAAACAGAGAGGAAAAAAGAAAGAAAATAATCAAAAGAAATGAGGACAACCTCAGAGACCTCTGGGACAATGTGAAACATGCCAACATTCAAACCATAGGAATGCCAGAAGAAGAAGACAAAAAGAAAGGCCATGAGAAAATACTTGAGGAGATAATAGTTGAAAACTTTCCTAAAATGGGGAAGGAAATAATCACCCAGTCCAAGAAACCCAGAGAGCACAAACAGGATAAACCCAAGGCAAAACATCCTAAGATACATATTAATCAAATTAACAAAGACCAAACACAAAGAAAAAATATTAAAAGCACCAAGGAGAAACAACAAATAACACACAAGGGGATTCCCATAAGGATAACAGCTTATCTTTCAATTAGAGACTCTTCAGGCCAGAAGGGAATGGCAAGACATATTTAAAGTGATGAAAGAAAATAATCTACAGCCCAGATTACTGTACCCAGCAAGGATCTCATTCAAATATGCAGGAGAAATCGAAAGCTTTACAGACAAGCAAAAGCTGAGAGAATTCAGCACCACCAAACCAGCTCTTCAACAAATGCTAAAGGATCTTCTCTAGACAGGAAACACAGAAAGGCTGTATAAACGCGAACCCAAAACAACAAAGTAAATGGCAACAGGACCATACTTATCAATAATTACCTTAAATGTAAATGGGTTGAATGCCCCAACCCAAAGACAAAGGCTGGCTGAATGGATACAAAAACAAGACCCCTATATATGTTGTCTACAAGAGACCCACCTCAAAGCAAGGGACACATACAGACTAAAAGTGAAGGGCTGGAAAAAGATATACCACGCAAATAGAGACCAAAAGTAAGCAATAGTAGCAATACTCATATCAGATAAAATAGACTTTAAAACAAAGGCTGTGAAAAGAGACAAGGACACTACATAATGATCAAAGGATCAATCCAAGAAGAAGATATAACAATTATTAATATATATGCACCCAACATAGGAGCACCACAATATGTAAGGCAAATGCTAACAAGTGTGAAAGGGGAAATTAACAATAACACAATAATAGTGGGAGACTTGAATACGCCACTCACATCTATGGATAGATCAACTAAACAGAAATTAACAAGGAAACACAAATTTTAATTGATACAATAGACCAGTTAGACCTAATTGATATCTATAGGACATTTCACCCCAAAACAATGAATTTCACCTTTTTCTCAAGCGCACACAGGACCTTCTCCAGGATAGATCACATCCTGGGCCATAAATATAGCCTCGGTAAATTCAAAAAAATTGAAATCATTCCAAGTATCTTTTCTGACCACAATGCAGTAAGATTAGATGTCAATTACAGGAGAAAAACTATTAAAAATTCCAATATATGGAGGCTGAACAACACGCTGCTGAAGCGATCTGGTACTAAAGAGCTTGTCACTATAGGTATCTGTTATTCAAACTGCACTTAAAAGGTTGTCAGAGCTTAAACCCTAAAAATTAAATTATGATATTCACTTGGCTAGCCTCATTGCCCTACCGTGGAGAGACAAGAATCCATTCAAATCTGCTTTCACCATTTCATTAATTTATTTCTCAAGTGAAGCAAGTAAAAATAAATCTCTGTGTTTGTTATTTTAGGTATAAAGAAATTTTAAACACTCCAAAATAATTCAAGGCAGCTAGTGGGTGGATTTGGGCAGGAAGAGACACATTTTTTTCGATGGCTTCAGTACTATTCTAATTCTTGTGTTGAATAATGGTTTAATGTATACTTTATAAGGGCTTCCCATATGCTTCAAACTTAAATGACATATAATCTTTTATAAATTTTCAATATTTTAAGAAAATTAAATGAATACAATGCATTTACTTTGTAATGTGCTGAGAGGGAACATATAAAACTGTATTTGTATAATTCAAATAAAGGATTTCTAGCATAATTGAATGCTGCCACTTCAAGGAGAGGAAAAAAAGAAGAACTTTGATCTATGATCATCATGGTTGAATTGGGTCATGGGTTAATGAAGTTAGTAATCAGAATGTACTATTATTAACTGTGTTTTCACTGACAAGAGACACCTAGAAGCCCTTCAAACAGAGCCAGATGGAAGATCTCAGCAACTCAATCAGTGAAATATTCAGTGAGGTTTTGTACGGGGCTCAGCTGCTAATGACACTATTATGATCTGATTTCTAAACCTAACATTCTAAATGGTGTTAGAAATTTCACTTTTAAATTTAAACCAACATTGAATGAAATTTAAAAGTGAAAATAAAACAATAAATTTGGTCATAATTCCACTTGAGGGAAAAGAAAACACTTAGGCTAAAATTTTATCTGTGAAAAGTTTAACTCCTTAATTTAAAATACGTTTTATTTGTAATGTTGAAGTTTCAGAATGACCCCATTAAACGTGTGTCGGTTTTCTATGAATCTCACAGCATCATGTGGATTTCATTTTACCAGGAAGAAAGCAAGAAGGCTTGAGAGTAATTCTTTTTGTGATTTTTGTTTACATATATTGAAAATTATGCTCTGGTCATAATTTGTACCTACTAGCTATGTTGTTGTTGTTGTTTAGTGACTAAGTCATGTCTGACTCTTTTGCCACCCCCATGGACTATAGCCCACCAGGCTCTTCTGTCCATGGAATTTTGCAGGCAAGAATATTGGTTGCCCTTTCCTACTCCAGGGGATCTTCCTGACCCAGCGATCAAATCTGCATCTCCAGCATTGCAGGTGGATTCTTTAACACAGCCACCGGGGAAGCCTACCTACTAGCTACAGCTATTAGCTAATTATGTCAATATCAGAAAGAAAACCTATGCATGTTTCACATCTGCCCAACCTCTAATCTTCCCGTCTAAGCCATCACATCTCAACATTCCACATCAATGTATTTTCACCTAAAACTCAGTGTGGCTGAAACAAAAGTGTTCACTGACACAAATCTGGCTTCTTTTTACTCTCTGTACGTTTGCATCATTTCATCACTCTCATGGGAACAGACACTCAAAAGTTCAGTCACATTGTGCTTTCACTTCCAAGATCAAATGAAACAAGTGAGATTTTGAAAAAGCTTCAGGTGCTTGAAGTCTGACACAAGAGACTGGCCTGTCCGTATGTACAAAGGAGCAAAATGGAAAGAAAGCTGACTCATGGATTTATAATTCTTATTGAACAAAATAGGAAGACAAGGACATGATTGATTTATTTGGGTTTGGTGGGCTTTTTTTGAGAAACCTACATAAAAACCAGGCTCAGAGAAGTCTGGGAAATACATATCAATTTTTTAAGCTGAAGTATAGTTGATTTATAATGTTGTACTAGTTGCAGGTGTACAACAAAGTGATTCAGTAAAACAGATTTTTTTCCATTATAGGTTATTACAAGATAGGGAATATTGTTCCTTATGCTACACAGGAGGTCTTTGTCGCTTATCTATTTTACATACAGCAGTGTGTACCTGTTATTCCAAACTCCTAACTTACCCCTCCCTCCTCTAATTTTTTCTACTTTGGTAATCACAAATGTATTTTCTATGTCCGTATGTCTAGTTCTATTTTATCAAAAGGGCTTCCCTGGTGGCTCAGATGGTAAAGAATCCACCTGCAAAGCGGGAGACCTCGGTTGGATCCCTGGGTTGGGAAGATCCTCTGGAGGGGGCAAGGCAACCCATATCAGTATTCTTACCTGGAGAATCCCGGTAGACAGAGGAGCCTGGCAGGCTATGAAGTAAGTTCGTTTATCATTTTTTTAGATTCCACATGTAAGTGATACAATATGATATTTGTCTTTCTCTAAGTTATTTCACTTAATATGATCATCTCTAGGTCCATCCATGTTGAAAACAAATATCATTATTTCATTCTTTCTTATGGCTGGGTAATATCCCACTGAAGGATGTACATATAAATGTGATAGTCATGAGCAGGTATAGAGATAGTGGAAGATAGGATGTGAGTGATTCCTCAATATGTCTTGCATCCTGCAATCCCTTCCTCCTGTTGTCTCCAAACCTCATTCTGGTGGAGCCTTCATCCACAACACCTGCACTAAAACTGCTCTTGCTGACATAACCAAGATGTTTCCAATGATTAAATCCAATGATCAGGTATTTTTTTCCCCGGATTTTATTTAGACCAACACAAACTGTAACTTGTAGATCACTTCCTCTTCTTTACTGTATTTGGCTCACAGGTCAGTAAAACCCTTGGTTTTCCTCCCAGCTCAGAAGTATTTTCTCAGTCTCTTTTGCAGATTCCTCCTTCCTGCGCCCCCCCAGACCCCTAAAAGGGGACCCTTCCATAACTTGGTTTTTTGTACTGTTCTCTTCTCTTTGGTCATTTCAACCAGTCTCAAAGAATTGAATACTATCACTGTTCTGAAGGCCCCCAACCATGTGTCTTCGATTTAGATTACTTCAACTACTTTCTGAACATCTATGCCTGGCTTTCTAAAACAAATTCTGTCTTACTTGAGGCTACTCTAATAAACTACCAAAGACTGGCTGGCTTGAACAACGGACATTCATTCTTCACAGTTCTGGAGGCTGAGAAGTCCAAGCTAACAGTGCCAGCCAGTTCAGTTCCTGCTAAGAACATCCTTCTTGGTTGCAGATGGATTCTTTCTACCTGTCCCGTCACATGGAAGAGAGAGAAGGAGCTAGCCCTCGTCTGTCTTTATAAGGACATTAATTCCATCAGAGAAGCTCTGCTTTCACGACCTATTTACCTCCCAAAGATCCCATGTCTAAGTACCTCCACATCAGGACCCCACCATGTGAATTCTGCAAGCATGCCTGCTCTGTCGCTGTCATGTCTGACTCTTTGTGACCCCATGGACTGCAGCCCACCAGGTTCCTCGGTCAATGGGATTTTCCAGGCAAGAATACTGGAGAGGGTTGCCATTTGCTACTCCAGGGGATATTCCCGATCCTGGGACTGAACCCATGTCTCCTGCATTGGCAGGCAGATTCTTTATCTCTGAGTCCCCAGGAAGCACAACAGAAACCATAAACTTACAAGTCTACTTTGAACCCCTAGTTTTTCTACCTAAGATGTCTCCTTTCACTGTTTCGCCAACATCAGATGATGACAACTGGGTCCCTCTATTTGATCAGACCAAAATCTCTGGACTCACCACTAATTAATTTCTCTTTGTCTTACACCCCCTTTTGTGGGAAGAGAACAAGGCCTTTTGGACCCATCAGGATATATTATTGGCCTTATCATTAAAATATACCCAGTAACTTCTCCCTAGTACATATCCTGGAGCACATCTATAAAAAGAGCTCAATAGATATTTGATGAAAAAATGAAGGAATGTATCGAAAAAAGCTAAGACTGGATGCCCCGTTATTCTCACAGCAGAATTTAAGGGGTCCTGTGCTTTGGGTTTGTGCTTAGGCGTGTCTGACCCTCGGCGACCCCATGGACTGTAGCCCGCCAGGCTCTTCTATATCCATGGATTCCCCAGACAAGAATACTGGTGTGGGTTGCCTTTTCCTTCTCTGGAGGATCTTCCCAACCCAGGGACAAAACCTGGGTCTTCTGTTTTGCAGGCAGATTCTTTACCAACTGAGCCAGCAGGGAAGCCTGCTGTAAGGGGTTAGTTAACAAAGAAGAGGTCCTGACGTCATAATCACAGGGGTAAAAGAAACGCTACAAAAGGAGATACAGCTGAAGTCAAGGGAGGAGGGAGCGGAAGGAACAGGCTATCCATCATTTCAGTAAAGGAAGACATGAAGCGCTGTTCAGAAATGTTTTCAACTAGAAATCTAGTGTATTTCATTTGAGAATAGAATTGCAAAGATGATGAAGGTTTTGACAACAAGATGAAAAAATAGAAGGCATTAGAGAAAGAGCGAATTTCCAGTAAAATACTGATGCAGATACCAGATGTTTTTCTTCTCACATGGAGACACAGAAGTAGAATGAAAGCAAGGGATGTAGAAAGAGTACAGGCTCTTCTAACAAGCCGTATGGAAGAGAACAGGGCGCGTGAAATCAAGGGACAATTTCCTCAAAATGGATTCGCTTCAGTCAGGGAAGATCCTACGCAGGGGCAAAGAACCAATACCGACTAACAGGCTGAAAACTCTGAATATTGACCGAAATGTCTCAGTAGTGCAGCTAAATCATTTTCTCGTGATTTTCCATAAATGGTTGCCTTTTCTTCTGAGTCATTTTTTTTCCCTAGTTACACCAAGAAGTAACTGTGAAGAGCTCTACTTCAGAAGTGTACATTCCCAATCTTCAGGAGGTGAATTTGAAATGCCAACACCTCCCTTACCTCAGAGGGAAAGGGACCAGCTGAGCGCCCATCTGGGGTCAGCGACTTTAGTAAGATCTGGGCAGACTCATCCTTTTCTGTACAGAGCTAACATTCTGGAGGACGAGTCCATCATTCCTGGCTGCAGCAAATGTCTCTCTGACTCAGGATGGCCAGCCAAATATCAAACCGGAGAGCGGAGCCCAGCTGCCAGGGACAGTAAATTTCAGGACCCTACAAAGGCTGCGGAAATCGCCTGCTGCTCTGGATTTTCTGCAGCAGAAAAGGGAGGATGCCTTCTCAGGCATTGGCGAGAACCAATGCGACTGCCAGAAATGCCTGAGACAGGGTATGTCAGCGCACGCACACACACACACGTGGCCAAGCATGACAGAAGGTTGCACTTAGGTAAAATCCTGGCTTAACTGCCCTTTTACTAAAATTCTCCCCCAAAATGAAAGCAGAAGGCTGAACAACACATAACCACACCCAACAAGCACTGATGGGCATCATCACTTCCCATCTCTTCCTCTATTAGCACAGAGGCGGCCTCTGCGGACGTCATCAGGCTGCTTGTGTTTGCTTGATTTATTCATTTTGACACTTTGGTAATTGGTCCTGCATTATATTGCTACATTTTGTACCTAGATATCTTGCTAAATACATAATGCATTTTATTGTAAACATTTGAAAATATGATCTCACCTCCATGTAATTACTTTAGATAAAAGGAAGTTAAACAAATTCAGAGAGACTGAAATTAAGTTAAGCGCTGAATATTAAGGAAGGCTTCATCTTTAAAGGAAAATACGAAAGAACGTGTATAGAAAATTCTAAGGCACCCTTTTTTAATGCTGTTGTTGTTTATTCCCTAAGTTGTGTCTGACTCTTTTGTGACCCCCTGGACTCTAGCCCGCCAGCTCCTCTGTCCATGGGGTTCTCCAGGCAAGAGCACTGGACTGAGGAGCCATTTCCTTCTGTAGGGGATCTTCTCAACCTGGGATGGAACCCACATTTGCTGCATTGGCAAGGAGATTCTTTACAGCCGAGCCACCAGGGAAACCCCTACACTACTAAATACATACACACAAATCGGTGTCTAGGGGTGTGGAAAATGGGCCAGTTAAGACGAGCTTATTTCATTTAAGTCAGTAATTTCCCAAAATGGGGTTGCTAACCATTACACTTATCCTGCTATTCATGGACACACTGAAATGTTTTGTCATTACCTTCAAAACAAGAGTAAACAGGTTGCAAGGAGGAAGTTCCTAAGAAGCCTGGTTAGCAGAGGTGGTCTATTGAGATCGCCGGTCTGGGAGAAAGTGCCAACTGGGGATTAATAAACCACACAGCTTCCATTTTTTAAAAAGTGACTCATTAAGGGAAGACTGATCAAGTAGCCAGAAAAACTTCAGTGTAGACTCTTCACAGCAGTCTATCATTTTTTGAAACAAGTCACAAATATCAATGAGTGGTCAGAAAATGAATAGAAGGGCACATATCACTTGGCAGGAAGCACCATAGTGAGAAAATTAATTGAAAATGTCAAGTAACTTTATGAATCAAGGCTATCTGGATTAATTTAACCTAAGGATGGAGGAAATGGGGGATGCCGGATCTTAATTTGATTATTCTAATCACAAGGGGATGGAAACTTTAGAGCAACAAAAGACAGAATGCGGCACACGAGGGCTGCTTATTGTTTGTTAAAAATACGATGTCAACGACCAGGGCCGCTCTTGGCCTAACGGCCATGTCCTCCAATTACCCAATCATTCTGGGCTTCAGAGTGGGCACTGGTCTCTTCAGAGAGCAAGGCAGATCAGTGCAGGGTTCCCTTAACCTACGGAAGGGTCTCTGTGGGCTATTCCTGGCCATCACTGTGCCAGGCTCTTCATTCCTGTTTTCCTCTCCTTTGCAAAGACAGTATAAACTCACTGGGACATGTTTCTCCTTCCATCCTGTTTGTTTGTTTCTTGGTTTTTCACAGAAACATAGAGGATAAAAATAGTCCTTTCTAAACAAGGGCTCATTGGAAAAGACCCTGATGCTGGGAAAGACTGAAGGTGGGAGGAGAAGGGGACAACAGAGGATGAGATGGTTGGATGGCATCACTGACTCGATGGACATGAGTAACGAGCCAGCTCTGGGAGTTGGTGATGGACAGGGAGGCCTGGCGTGTTGCAGTCCATGGGGTCGCAGAGAGTCAGACTCGACTGACCGACTGAACTGAACTGATGGAAACAAGGGCTATTTGTTTAGAAACACTAGGGCACTTGCCACCAATATTCCTTTCCCATTGTTTTCAGGTAAAATATTTATCATCCAGGAAAGGATAACTAGATGCCTGTGAAACTTTACTTTTTAAAAAGTGTTCTGTACTCACAGTTCCCAGTACATCATGAAAAGGGGAAAAAACATTTTTATGGCAGCAGGAGACAATTCTCTGCCCCAAGAGATGATTCTCTCAATATCCAAGTCCTTCCCTAGGAGGCCAAACCTTCGTAGCACTTTCTGAAAGTAAATTACATCATGTTGTGAAACAGTATTTGAAAGATCTGTACCATGAAGGACCTAGATTATTTTATGAATGTGTTGTAATTCTGTAGGATCTTGCCTTCAACCAGAGAAAATCTTCATCCAGGACACTCCAAAAAGTTAGTACCAACTCCATGCCTGGAAAACTTCATTTCTTTAATCTTTTAAAATGATAAACAGGCAAACTCAGCCTCCTGAAGATTTTAAAGAGTCTCAGTTTACAAAGGACGATGGGTGAGCATGCTGGCCGACACTGTTCCTGACACGAGGCGCCTTCCGCCATCTCTCCCTCGGATGTCTTCGCCCCTTCACAAATTTTTTTCCCAAGTCATTCTTCTCTTATAAAGTTCAGATCTTTTCTAGCCACCTGTTAACCCAGGCCACCTGTAATATTCTCGAGGAAATTTTATCGTTGAGATTTTTTCATCTAACTTATTCCAAGAAAAAAGGCACAAATCTGGCAACACAGAGCGAGATGCATTATCTCCTCCTCTAGTTCACCTACTCTAACAATTCTTACCATTTATGACTACAGTGGGATTCCCTAGTGGCTCAGATGGTGAAGAATCTGCCTGCAATGCAGGAAACTCAGGTTCGATCTCTGGATCAGAAAGATCCCCTGGAGAAGGAAATGGCAACCCACTCCAGCATTCTTGCCTGGAGAATCCCTAGACAGGGAAGCCTGGCGTGCTGCAGTCCATGGGGCCGCAAAGAGTCAGACACGACTGAGCGACTGAACGACAACAGCAATGATAAATGGGAATTGCAGCCTCACGCTGTTTTAAAATGAAGGCAATTTATTGCTCACTTGTTTTAAAATTTTACAAACAGGAATGGTTTCTGGTGAGACTTTTTCCAGAAACTCAAGTAAAATACTTGGGACTCAGTTTCTCTCTGTTTCTCTCATCTCCTTCCTACCCAGTGAGCTCCATCGGTGGTCTCTGCTACAGTGGTCTTCAAGAGGCTCTAAGGTCTCCATTCATAACCCCAAAACTGGCTGCCATTGTTTCAGAGCGCTCCTTCTCACACCGTACTGTGGGAGAAAGAAAAGGCGTCTCCTGCCCAAGTGCTAGGATTCATCCTCCGGAATCATCTCTAAAGGACTCAGTGCAGTCAGGCTGATGCGATGTGTCCACTGGCTTCCACCAAACAGCAGCAATCCACGATAAGTGGGTGAGTTCCCCAGAAGATATTAGGAGAGCATGAGCGAGAATCGGGGAAACGGCAGCTTGGGGGACATTCAAGGGCTATGTGCACATTCGCTGCAACATCTCCTGCACACACGAGTACTCTCAAGAGTGAATCCATGGGGTTTTTATGCATGTCAGCCTCCTTTGCTCAATTCCTTTAAATTTCAGGTTTCCCTATGGGTACTCTATGGCAACCAACACTAAACATCAGCTCTCATGTTTTTAATCGCCCACTAATAAGATTAAGGAACGTCCCTCTGGGGTCCACCTTCTCCACCTGTCCAAGCTCTTATTCATGCTCATTAGTGATTTTTGGCCACTAAATAAGGATTATAACTTATGGTATTCATTAATAATAGCTATACACGATTGTGTCTCTAGTTAACTATAATGTGCTATGCACTTAAAAATTTGTTGGGAGAGTAAATTTCATGTTAAATTCTCTTAGCGTAACAAAAGAAACTACTGTTCATATCTACCCTACATAACATTTTATTCTTAGCAGTAGATAGTGTACATGGGCCCCGGGGCCTCCTTTTTAGTCTTCTGAGCCAAACATGATGAGAGAGAAAGAAATTGAGCTCCAGGGCTCCTGGCCACCCAGAACACAGGCATAAAAGTCAGTCCAGTAAATTCTTAAAATATATTTTGAATGTAAAGCTAAGTTAATACATTAAAATTCTAGTTTAAAAAACCAAATAGAAATAGCTAGAAAATAATTATGTCATGAAAAATAAAAATCAAAAGATGATTCATACAATTATGTATAGCTAGTTATCTTCTGACACAAGCAATTCTGCCTTTTGCTGTTGGTAGATTTTTCTGCTGTGAGACCCCTGACTTTCAAAGCTTAGTCCTCAAGTCAACATTACTGGAATCTCCTGTGAGCTTGCTAGAAAAGCAGAATATTAGGCCCCACATGAAACTGATGGAGTCAGAATCTGCATTTTAACAAGGTTTCCACATGAATTGCATGTACACTGGAAATTGGGGAGCTACGTAACAAGTTTATCCATTAGCACGCCTTTAAAAAGACAGTGTTAGAGGCTCAGTCATGTCCACCTCTTTGCAACTCCATGGACTGTAGCCTGCCAGGCTCCTCTCTCCATGGAATTCTCCAGGCCAGAATACTGGAGTGGGTTGTGATTCCCTTCTCCAGGGGATCTTCCCAACACAGGGATTGAACCCACATCTACATTTCAGGTGGATTCTTTACCATCTGAGCCACAAGGGAAGCCCTAGGATGCCTTTAATTCCAAGTAATTGAAAACCAAATAAAAGAGTCTTGATAATAGACAGGAAAAAAAGCTTTAATCTAAGTCTCCATCTTGAGAAGCTAAGGAAAGAAAGTAAATCCAGTCCATAATAAGTAGATAGAAGGGTACAATAAAAATAAGGGCAGTAGCCAAGGAATCAGCAAACAAAGGCACAGGCAAGAAAATCAACAAATCCCTCTTTGTAGGAAAAACAACCCAGAGAGTTCAAGGGCATGTGTTCGTTTTTTATTGCTGCAAATGCATTACCAAAATTTCAGTGATTTAAAACCACACGCATTCAGAAAGAGAAAAGCAAATATCATATATTAACACATATACACAGAATCCAGAAAAATGGTACCGATGAACGTATTTGCAGGGCACAGACAGAGACGCAAAGGTAGACCACAGACTTGTGGGCACAGATGAGGAGAGGAGAGGGTGGGGCCCATTGAAAGAGAATACTGCTGCTGCTGCTGAGTCGCTTCAGTCGTGTCCGACTCTGTGCGACCCCATAGACGGCAGCCCACCAGGCTCTGCCGTCCCTGGGATTCTGCAGGCGAGAGGACCGGAGTGGGTGCCACTGCCTTCGCCAATGCATGAAAGTGAAACGTGAAAGTGAAGTCGCGCAGTCGTGTCCGAAGCTGCGCGACCCCGTGGACGGCAGCCCACCAGGCTCCGCCGGCCCTGGGATTCTGCAGGCGAGAGGACCGGAGTGGGCGCCACTGCCTCCTCCGAGACTGAAAATGAACGCACCACACAGGAGCGGAAGTCATGAGGCTAATCACCCTGCTAACAGCCCTCGGGGCAGGAGTCTCTGCTCTTCTGTCTCCTTGAAGCCAATTATTTATCTCTTCCTTTGAACTCGTGACCAATGGTCTTAATAAATCCAAATTTTTATTCAGTTGGCCAAATCCTTTCCCTATTCATTACCACTCTCGAACAAAAATGTTTCTTAACACAGGAGTTTTTAGTGTCTGAAGAGAGAACACCAGGAGCCAACTTACAAACTGTGTTTTGCCTGGAGGCATAGAAACCATAGGAAAGGAAACACTTGAAGATAATAATAAAATACTGTCAGCATCTTGGGGAAATTAAAGTGTGATAGTCCCATTGAGCTGCTAGTCCTGTAGAGAACAGGCTGTGTGCTTCCGTGTTTCACAGGCACAATACCTACCCAGACTTCTCTTCATTGTACGAAGTCCAAGAAAAGTTCTACAATTTTTCCCATGAAGTTTCAAATGAGGTCATTGGTTTAATTTAAAGACAGTTGGAACTCAACCGTAGTCAGTCTAATTTTCTTTTCTACCACACATAGATTTGAATGTTCTTAGTCCCAGGAAAAAGCTAATATTACAGAACTCAGGTTTTCTGAGTTTGAACTGTGTTGTAAAAATTTCTGTATATTGAATTTGGTGCAAGTTGCATCTTTATTCATCTTTATGAATCACACACTCTGAAATTTCAAATGATCCACTAAATGCCATACACCAAAATGAAGATTCCTCATTACAGCACTTCTAAATTAGTTTGTTACAAGAAGATGACTAAGCTATGGGAGCAGCAGACTGTGAAGAATCAACCTAAATTAGCTGGGTTTAGTGTAGTGCAAGATATACTTGATCTCAACACAATGTGATTTAAGTTTTATAATACACACAATATTTATGTTGCATGACAATTACACAATTAATAGAATGCAGTTCAAATAAACCCTTAGGCACAGCAATTGTTAACAAACAAAACTAAGTTTAGTAAGAGCCTCAAGGTAAAATGAAATCAAAATTTGCTGAAAGTAGCCTTGAAATTCTCTAAATATTCTGAATTTATACCCAAAATGTTGTAGATTTCTGCCTTTCCCACAATGATTTCCTACTATTTAGAAATCTTATCCTGAGAACTTACAATAGAAGATTGTACGGTTATCATAGTAACTCATTCCCCAATATCCATTTCATTCCAAACAATCAGTCTAGGCAAGTTACAGAAATTGCATTCTCTCATCAAAAACTAATAGAGACAAGTGAGCCTGTCCTGACGAACAGGAATTTCCTCACTATTAAAATGACAGGCACAAGGTCACAAGGGTCCTTCATTTTACTGTTGATATATTTTTGTCTGAACATAATGCCTTGAACAGTTAGACTCATTTTGCAACAACTAGGTTAGTCAGTGTGAGAGAAACCACTGATACCTTAAAGATGACTGATCCTAGAGATGGAAAGAAACTGGGCCTTGATGACACCCCTAGACCACAGAACTAACCTGTCTGGAGGCTGAACAACCCAGTGCTTTCCTTGTAAAATGGAGAAAATTATAATGCTTGCTTTAATCTTATCAAGAATGAGTCAGAATATGCAAAGTATTTAGAATAATATCCAACATACAACATGAACTCAATAAAGAATACCTATTACTATCACCCTAATTAAATAACAACAATTCTGTGAGATAATGTTGATGTTCACTTGTTCAGTCACTCAGTCATGTCAGACTCTTTGTGACCCCATTGACTGCAGCACACCAGGCCTCTCTGTCCTTCACCATCTCCCAGAGCTTGCTCAAACTCATGTGCATTGAGTCAGTGATGCCATCCAACCTCTTCTCCCGCCTTCAATCTTTCCCAGCATCAGGGTCTTTTCTAATGAGTCAGCTCTTTGCATCATCATGTGGCCAAAGCATTGGAGCTTCAGCTTCAGCATCAGTCTTTCCAGTGAATATTCAGGACTGATTTCCTTTAGGATGCCCTGGTTGGATTTCTTTGCAGTCCAAGGGACTCTTAAGAGTCTTCTCCAACACCACAGTTCAATAGCATCAGTTCTTCGGCGCTCATCAATTCTTCAGTGTGAGATAGTATGTTCATCATTTAATAAGCTTTCACAGTCAGGTCTTTTTAGTAGTCGGGACTTTTTTTTAACCAAAGAAAGTCCTGTTAGTTTCAGCAGCGAGTGTCTTACCTATACAGCATATTTATTCCCAAGTAAACAAGGCTGAAAAAGAGAATAAAGTTCCAAGTCATCCTTATTTTCCTCTGGACAGCTCTCACGTAGGCCCGTCCGCTTTAATTAGCACCTTCTGAGAAAGGCTAAGAGAGGCCGTGAGGAGATGGAGAAGTAAGGATGGTGCTTTCTGAAGAGTGCCAACATGACTTGGTGCTCTCAGGATCAACGTTAAATATTAGCTGAAAACTAAGTGATGTCATTTAAAGGCTTCCACCCCAAGATTTCTCTCTACCTAAAATTCTGTTTATAATTATATTTTATGGAGAAAAACCTTTTGAAGAGAGAACAGCTAGGTAAATGATGTGCCATTCACATTTCATTTTAAAATTAATTTAATAAGAACAATTTTCTAATATCTAGCTTACTCACAGCTCAGAAAGAGAGAAAAGGAGAAAAAGAGAGGGAGAGGGAAGAAAGGAAGGAAAGAAAACACTGCTTTGAAAGGAAAATGAGACACAGTTTTGAATAAGAGCATTTTAAGAGATGACCTATCCAACCACAAGTCATTCCAGGTTAAGGATGACAGACTCCTGGGATAAAGTAGAATGAAAAAGCAAAAAGTATGTGAGTGGTATAAGTGATAAATGGATTCTGCACAGTCACAAATAGGAGAGAATTAAGAATCTATGCCTAAAAGTTGAGGCTAATACTGCAGAGGCAAATATATTGGGACTGTGTTCTGACTCAGTGTTACTAGATGGGTCTCTTCTCATTCTATGATATCCTAAATAGAATGAGAGGAGAGTTTACATTTTATGCTTACAAATCTTTTCAATATTTTAAGCACAGATGACAGAAGCTTTAAAAATTCTCATTCAGTCATAGTGATAAAAGCTATTCAAATATATGTTCTCTAGTTGAAAGCTATATTTTTTGTATACTCTTTATCCTGATGCAGCTTTCACAAATAATGAAACGATCTTTCAAATAAGATGTTTGCTTTTCACTTCACATTTTGTCTCAATACAGCTGAGGTCATGTTTTAGAAGTATGCATTCCATTTTTCATTACTAAAATAAACTATGTAGGACAGAGCACTACATACCCCTAAAAAGTAGTTATTTCACTCATTTTTTATTTTATTTATTGATAACCACTTATAAGTGAGAAAACAAATTCACTTCATGAGCCTGAATTGGAATTCCTAAGATCTTTTCCAGCTTTAAGCACACTGACAAATCATTTGTCTACTTTCTTTTTATCAAGTCTGTAATACTGGACTTTCTCGTTTTTTCTTCAAAGAGATTGGGGCAGAATTAGAAATCTAAGCTTAAAGAGGTCAAAGAAAAAAATGAATTGTATAACTGTAACCAACTGGACTTTCATTCAAACCTAAATGTGTCAAACTGGAATGCTCTGGCATCTGAAAGAAAATAAATTGCTGAAAAGTTATTAGGCTCCAAGTTCTAGCAAAACTCTTGTCATCAGAAGAAATGTTATCAGGACTAACCACTAAAATTGTTTCAGTAATACCTTTATCAGGCTTTGGCAGTATAGCACTAGAAAAGGAAAGGGCCAAACAGAGGAAAGAAGTTTTAAGCTACAGTCTTGAAATGGAACTATCCTGGAAAATTCATCATGTATGGCAGTCAAACAACCCAAGGTCTGTAGTGATGACTGACTTTTTCTTGACAATTCTGAATACTGGGTTTTAAGCTCTTTAAACTTTCAACATCGCTCTTTCCTGCTAGTATCTCCAAGGGCCAAGCACAAGAGGCCAAACTAGAATCTCTGGCTTAAGATGAACTTGCAAAAGCAGTGATGAGATAAAGGAGAAGAAAAAGAAATTTTGTACTCAGAGTTTGGAAATTGATAAAGCAGCTAAAAGGTAGTTTCCAAGGAAAATGAAAATCAGTGAACTAAAATTCTATAAAAGTCCTTGAAATCCCCAGTTCCTTTTATTTAGTTTTGACTTTTCTTGGCTTTTATATAATTAATACTTGTTGAGTTTACCTAAATTTGCATATGTAAGTACTGAGGGTCTTCTCAGTGTGTTCTTTTAGAAGAGAATATTATGTCCATAGTTTCGTTGAGTAAGGCATAGTGATACAGACACTCTGAGACCCTAGTTAAATAAAAGTCAGTGCGTTCTCTCGAAACATCCCACCCTCGCCTTTTCCCACAGAGTCCAAAAGTCTATTCTGTACATCTGTGTCTCTTTTTCTGTTTTGCATATAGGGTTATTGTTACCATCTTTCTAAATTCCATATATATGTGTTAGTATACTGTAATGGTCTTTATCTTTCTGGCTTACTTCACTCTGTATAATGGGCTCCAGTTTCATCCATCTCATTAGAACTGATTCAGATGAATTCTTTTTAATGGCTGAGCAGTATTCCATGGTGTACATGTACCATAGCTTCCTTATCCATTCGTATATTATCTATGGTGAAACAGATCACCAGCCCAGGTTGGATGCCTGAGACAAGTGCTCGGGCTTGGTGCACTGGGAAGACCCAGAGGGATCGGGTGGAGGGGGAGGTGGGAGGGGGGGATCAGGATAGGGAATACATGTAAATCCATGGCTGATTCATGTCAATGTATGGCAAAAACCACTACAATATTGTAAAGTAATTAGCCTCCAACTAATAAAAATAAATGGAAAAAAAAGTCAGTGTGTGTTCACTCTACCTTTGGTTATAGTGAAGCTCTCAAAGGTAATTTTCTACCTATAAATCCAGAATCCTTCTATCAGGTATGAGATAAGCCTTGGCAGTACAGCTGTGAATTTACCTAGAGTCCCAAAGACCCACAAAGATGTTATTATATTTTATATGTTGGAGAGTCCATCCTACCAACAAAAACTTCTGGAAACTTAAAAATCAGTTCCTCCATTCCCAGTGGTTACCAGATCATGAAGTCTGCCTTAGTCAGCTCAGGATGCTCTAACAAAACACCAAAAGCTATGCAATTTATGAACAACAATTTATCCCTCACAAACATTCAATCCACACTAAAGTCAGTTTAGGGAAAGTTAGTATACTGAATCTGATACTTGAACCTTGTAGGAGCATCTAGATTTCGAGACTCTTGGCTACTGCCCTAAGGCTATTTTGTGCCTCCCTATTTATGTCAGCATGTTGCTTACTGATTATACATTCATTTGATTAAAATGGTGGTTCAAATGTGCATGAAAAATTTGCATGCCCTTTGAAAAATTTTGTTATGGTACTTTTTCTTTACAGACATTGTCTTATATGCCCACTCTGCTGGAGAAAAAAATTAAGCCATCTTAGCTTGCATATATATTTTAAGGTCAAAACACCTTTTGAACAATATTTTACATTTTGAGTTAACTTACTGAAGTTTAAAAGTTGCTACTTAATAAAAAACAAGAGGCTCTTACACACGAGACAGGACAGCATGAATATTTATTTTCAATGGTGATTATGATTGTAAGACTCAGACACTGAATTTATATGATAATTGATTCCACTGCTATTCAATAATAGAATTTTATGTTGGTTCTTCCAAGTCAAGGAAAATAAATAAATGTGAAGTACTCAAAGGCATCACAGGATAGGACCCAGAGAAGCTGTAGCATTGTCGTCATCAGTAGCATCCCCTGAGAGTGTGGTTTATAATGTTTAGTGTTGAGAGATCCAAAGGATATGCCTTCATGAAGCTATGATCTACTTCCATATACAGTTTATACCTTTTTAAATTTTTAATTGTTTTGCTTTCCTTTGGAGAGCTAAAAGTTCCAAAGAAATGACAAAGTTATAAATTTTGCATCCCAGAAAATGAGAGCCTAGAATGGAAGAGGTACTTGAATGCGGTCATAAAACACACATCATCACTCAGTTTCCACGGGGAATTGGTTCCAGGGCCCAAGTGAAAGTTGCTCAGTCGTGTCCGACTCTTTGCAACCCCACATACTATACAGTCCATGGAATTCTCTAGGCCAGAATACTGGTGTGGGTAGTGAAGGAAAGTTGCATGGCTCAAGGCAGCCTGGAGTTAAAACTCCCCTCCAGGTTCTTCCCACCATTCTAGGCAAAACAAAGAACTCTCTCACCCGAAGATAAAATAGACATTAGGTTGATTACGCCCAGCCTCTGGCCGATCTCCAGAACTCCTTGCCCCAGCTGTTTAAGAGATAACCACTCCCAGCAACCTTGGAGAAGAACAGGCCCCCTTAAGACAGTAGCTTTCTACATACATGCCTATATGAACCTACTCTTTTCTTAGCTAAGTGCAGCAGCTCGCTAATCTGACTGCTGCCCCTTCTCGCCTCATTAAAGGTGATCTGTTCCTGTAGAGTTCCCGTCTTGTTCTTTTTCTGAACCTCACCTACTCTAACTCTGTACCTTACAGGTAGTCTTTCCCTTCTCCAGGGGATCTCCCCAACCCAGGGATTGAACCCAGGTCTTCTGCATTACAGGCGGATTCTTTACCAACTGAGCTATCAATACCAAAATCCACTGGTGCTCAAGTCCCTTATATAAAATGGCGGAGTACAATTCATTTGCAATTGGCTAAATATTTGGATGTGGAAACCGGGGGATATGATGGCCTGATGGCATGACTTTAATGATGATTACAGTAATAATTTTGAAAATGCCAAAAATCTGCTGAGCACTTCTGGTGACTTTAAGACAGCATAAAGCACTCAATGGTTGAGCTAACAAAATCCTCATAATTTCCCTGAGATAAATATTTTCACCAAACAGTTTCCAAAGGATGAACGTTGGCAATGAGGAGTGTGGACAGCCCAGTTTACACAGCTAGAGAAAGGTAGATAGATCCTAACAGTATGAAACATCTCTAAAATATCTTGCCTCAACAAAAGTGATGTTAGAAACCCCAGATCACTTCCATTATCAAATTTATAAGTTTCTCAGTTTGCATGGTGGCCTCCAAAAAACAAAGAAATTACTGGTGGCAGAATTGGTGTTTTCTTTCTTTCCAAAGAGCAAAATGGATTAACTCACCCCAACACTTCTGCCTTCCAGGAAATATGCCTTTCTTAGTTGAGGTCGGTGATGTCTGTCTTCCTGGAGTTCCAGGGGATCTTTCCCTGCGTCCATGCCAAGTCACTTCAGTCATGTCCAACACTTTGCAACCCTATAAACTGTAGCCCGCCAGGCTCCTCTGTCCATGGGATTCTCCAGGCAAAAATACTGGAGTGGGCTGCCATGCCCTCCTCCAGGGGATCTGCCCAACCCAGGGGTCAAACCCATGTCTCCTGCGCTGCGGGAGGATTCTTTACCACTGAGCCACCAGGGAAGCCCCAGTCTTTCTTTAGGCATCATAAATACAATCATTAATCCTTCTGCCTGATTTGCAAGAAACACTCATCGTAAGCAACCCATTATCCTGTCTGTGTGGTGTTTAAGTTATAATTAAATAAGGAACATTCAAAGGCCATTTGGGGTGTTAAAGTTATTCACAAGCATATTGGGGTATACAATCGAGAAAATAAATAATATGAAAATGTTAAAAATTCATAATGTTTTATTCTGTTCAGCTGAACAAAGCAATGCCAGACATGACTCATTAAGCATAGAACATACTGTCAGCAGGAAAAAAAAGAAAGTGATGGTTCAGTTTGGCGTAAGTGGCTGGTGTAACAATGGTATAACAATGTTTTGGCACTTAATGGATAGGTTTTAAACATCCATGGCATGTGGGTTTTAATTATATTTGTAGTGTTCAGGCTGTCTAACTTTTACCGAGCTGTGGTTTCAGTGTAAAATTTCCTTGTTTACCCCCTTGATGCTCTTTCTGAATTGCAAACAGGTGCAGACAACTACAGCCTGCAATGCTCTGGGTTTTAGTCTTTTTATACAAATTTAACCATCAATTTTGTTTAATCTACCTCTTCTCTAACGCTTAAATCCACCATCAAACATGCACGTGATTAGGTTTAGTTTCCCTACATATTCATGAAACAACTTAGATGCATTGTCACAATTCCCTTGGAAAGGGGAGTCAAGAATCTTATTTCTGATCTTTTGCTTGGGCTCCAAAAGCACACACCGAGGTATCTGAGTAGATGCTAAATTTTTCTTGGAAATAGTGCAGGCCAAATTTGTTTGTGTTGGCTTCTCCACATCTTCTGAACAGATAACTAACCAAATTGCAAGATAGTATTTAAAAGCGATTTTTATCCAGTGCTGACTCTCCCTTCACGCATGCGTCAGGGTCTAGCGTCCTGATTCATGTAGCTCCCTCCTTCTGCCATCTCTGACACACTTGTACAGCCCACAAGGAGGACCGGCTACATCCCAGGTTTGAGGACAAGCCTCGGCTCAGGCAAGAGGGCTTCGGAAAGCCATTCTGAAACTCTGCCAAATCGCTGTTGTTGATGATCGACTCTTTCTTGGCATCCCAGTTCTCAGCACTGATAACTCAATTTCTGGCTTGCCTCCTGCCCTTTTTACCTGCCATGTGAGCTAGCCTTCAGGATTTAGGACAACAGTCCAACTGGCATCTGATGGCACGGCATGCTGCCAACTCACAGAGCGTCCTGAAATTCCTCCCTGTCTCAGGGAAACCGCATGACAGCGTGCGGGTCCCCGACTCCATGCTCGCCAGAGATAATGGGAAGGTCCTTACACTCTTTCATCCGGTGGGCTCCACCGCTCACCGCTGTGCAAGGCGGTCCACGCCTGGGCCCAACTCAAACTGGTTATTTTGCCCTCCCATTTCGGTGTTCTCCTGCCTGCTGAATCACACCTCTTCCTGGCCCTGCCCCTCTGTGTATTGACCCCAGCAGTGGCCCCAGCCTCTCAGGTGACAGAATTCTGGGAACTGGCCTCTACCATCTGCACTGTCCCGATGCAGTCATCAAATCACATCTAACTGACTCAGTCTCTCTTGGGCAAAACCCTCACTCTTTTTGCTCACAGGCTCTGTGGCCCTAAGTAAGTTACTTTATCTCTTAAAGCCTCAGTTTCCTTATCTATAAAGTGGAAATAATAAACATTAGTCATTTGTTTACATGATTATTCAATTATACAATTCATATAAAAAATTAATACAGTTTCTGGCAAATAATATATACCCTCAAATATTAATTGCTTTTCCACTTATCTTGGGTATGATATCATTGAAATGTTATGGAAGCTAAATTGAAACCAAAAAAAAAGCCAAGTAAAATTCTACTTATCGTAAAGCCCACTCAATGCAAAATGAAAACAAAATCAAAGAAGGTGGCCCAGGAAACTCAGCAGCAATGATTGGAGCCGTGGCTCCTTATTACAAAGGAAACAAGCAGATAAACAGTACTTACTGGCTTGGGTTGTGTGTGTTAGTCTCTCAGCCGTGTTCAAATCTTTGTGACCCCAGGGACTACAGCCTCCCAGGTTCCTCTGTCCATGGGATTCTCCAGGCAAGAATCCTGGAGTGGATTACCGTTTCCTTCTCCAGGGGATCCTCCTGACCCAGGGATCAGACCTGGGTCTCCTGCATTGCAGGCAGGTTCTTTAATGCCGGGCCCACCAGAGCCCTAGAAGTTTTAGTTACAGCAAACAAATCATTATAATTACTGACATCACTCAAAATTAGAACATAGCAATTTAATTTATACTAAGTCTGTGTAGCTTTGGTGTTGGTTTTTTTTTTTTTTAATTTTACATGGATTTAAATACTACTGGTTCTATTACTGGGAAAGATCTGGCTAAAAGTTCACTTTGTTTTAAAGATTTTTTTTATGTGGACCATTTTTTTAAGTCTTTATTGACTTTGTTACAACATTGCTTCTGTTTTATGTCCTGGTTCTTTGGCTGCGAGGCACATGGGATCTTAGCTTCCCAACCAGGGATCGAACCTGCACCCCCTTAACCGCTGGAGCCAGGGAAGGCCCTGCACCCCCTTTAACCACTGGACACCAGGGAAGTCCCAAATTTTACTTTCTAGATGACCAGAGAGAATCATAATCTGAACTAACAAGGCTGGTAAATCTTAAAATGCGCTGGATGTGGGAGTTTTCCCACCCCTGCTTCCGTCAAGATTGAAACACTCTATCCTCGTGAAACATACTGGAGAGGATAAGTGATCCCACCGCAAGGTCAAGTTTATAAGCCCAAGAGATTTTCCAAGATGAAGCAAGCAGAGAGTTGGGCTGAGGAACAATTTCCCTTAAAGAGATTTAAGGAAGTAGATACTCCATTGGAAATGGAAAGCAAACCTCAGGGGGGGGGTTATATACTATGGTTTCTGAATGAGAAACTTTCCTCTTAACTCTTGAGATCTCATCTGAAGTGTACTATTTTTAAGCTCTCATATCCTCATGGCTTGAATCAAAGTGAGTGAAATGCGATATTCTCCAAACCTAACATTTCCAATGTTTGAGGTGGAAAACACGATTAAAGTTGAGAGGATAAACCTTTCTTCAAAAAAAAAAAAATTTTTTTTTTTTGCCAAGAGGTGAATAAAAAAAAAAAAAAAAAAGAGGTGAATAAAATATTTTACTTGAACACTCACAAATTCCAGAAAATGTTGAGTTATTTTATTACTATAAACAAAAATGCCCATTAAAAGCCAAAAATAGTTATATTTTGGATTATCCACGTCACTGCTTCCCTCTAAGGGCAAAAATAACTAAGAACTGACTATATGCCTCAAATGTCAGCTTAAAACAAGCCAACACCACCGTTAAATGCCAAGCACATCCCCTCCTCATCTGCATACACTATTTCAGTCTCTAATTTTCAAATCAATAGGATCTGCATCTGGAACATGCTGAAGCCACACCATGTGAATATTATGCCTTGATTCCAGGATGTATAACTGATAACCTTGCACACCCTTTGGAAGTTGACCTGACCCCCTCCTTCTCAATCTGGGCAAGTGTCCCTCCATTTTACACTCTTAGTCTTTTAGCTTCTAAATCATCTTGACTATTTGAAGTCTTTTTTTTTTCTTTTTTCCTCAGACGCTTAAAAGAAGTGATAATATTCATATTACCAGATGAATAGGGAAAACATGTTCTAGGTTTCTAACTAGAAATGAGTCGGTCCCACATATTCTTGCTTATTATAGCTATGAAGTAAAAGCAGTGAATGTTCCGCAGATTAAACAAGGAATTCTGCCAGCTACTGTAAACAAAAGGTCTAAGCAGATACTTTGAATGTATGAAGTTTTAGCTTATTTGCTTTGATAGAAAGTGGCATTGTAACTTTCCTACTGAATGAGCTTACATAAGGCAATCCTGAGACTAAACGCTAACTGTGATAAAATTCACATTTAAAACTGAAATCCGTGACAACAGAGTCCTGTGGGAAAAGAATACACACGGAAGCCAAAGTATCTCATCTGAAAATCAGAGTTGGGTCCTGTAAACCTCCAGCAAGGGAAACACAATGGAAGGACATTTTTCCTTTTATGCAGGGAGTGTGAGAAGCTGTGTAATTGAAGTCAGATCAAAACTTATGAGTCGAGTTAGAGAAAAATGAAATAGACAATGAGATAATGAAATAATGGAAATAATGGGATGCTATACTTCTAAAATAGGCTTGACAGATTTAGCTATCAGACATGAAGAGTGATCCCCAACTAAAGCAAAACTTGGTCTTCTTTTATAAATTATACATATAAAATAAAAGCATGTATTGCCATTGATTCTTAGTATCATTTCAAGTATGTATCCAAAAGAAAAGGCATATAGTGATAAAAAGAAAATCCTCCTAATGAAAGATAATATTGATTTGAAGGGAAAATCTCCTTTAGGAAATGTGTGACTGATTGCATTTACTTTCTTAACAGAATATCTTTACAAAATAGGGAATTTTTGCAGCATTTACCACAGATCCATTCATGCTTTAACAAATGCCTCATCCCTTTAATATATGAAAGAAGCTATCAGTTCATATATATTACCTATTGATGTTTAATGTTTATGTGTATAGAGTTTTTCATGAGTTTCAAAATATGTCCCTAGATGCTAACTTCCAGATACTTAGCAGTGACATCAATCCCAAGAAAATCAGAACAGTTTAGTGTTCTTGCTTATGATCTCACGATTATTCTATTCTGAAGAATCTGAAATTGTGGTCAATCATGTCCTGTTCTTAATAAATGACTTACAAAGACTGAAGTGTAACTCATCACGCATCATTATTTGCCATCCTCACTGTCATTAGTAACTTGGCTCAGTGGTAAAGGATCCAACTGCCAATGTCTGCAATGCAGGAAATGTGGGTTCGATCCCTGGGTCAGGAAGATCCCCTGGAGAAGGGAATGGCAACCCACTCCAGTATTCTTGCCTGGAGGATCCCAAGGACAGAGGAACCTGGCAGGCTATAGTCCATGGGGTCACAAAGAGTCAGACATGACTTAGCAACTAAACAACAATGACAATACTCAGAATAAGGTAAATATAGCAGTTAGAAAACTTGTGTGGATTCAGTATCTGAAATGAGTACTGCGAATGTTCTCTAGGTCAACGGAATTCATGATCAAAATGGCAGGGAGAGTTAGGAACAGAGCAGATTGACCAGAGAAGTCATTTTGTTACAGTGAGTGAAGATAATTGCTTCAGTCTCAGAAACAGTATAAACTTCCTGAAGGAAAAATTAGTAAACAGTCAAGGTGCTTCCAACCTTAAAATCTAAAGATTCTGTGAATAATCAAAAAGTAGGGGGTTTTGTGTTTTGTTTTGCTCAGTCTATAGTCCTGAGTTTGCCTTTAGCTTACTTGAATTATTTCACTGATTTTGGATATAAGAAATTTTAGATTTTTGAAAGTTAAAGACAATACACAATCATGAAAATTAATGGTTGAAAAACCACAAGCGTTCTAGTCCATTTTCTAGCTCAGTTCTCTCTTTATACAGGCAGAGGTTTTGATAAACTTTGTTCAGATTTTGGTTATTTACCTCTGATTTATTACTCTTTCAATTGTTTCCTTTTTATTCTTTGTTTATCAGCTGCTGAGCAGACTGAGAACAGCTTAGATCCAAGATATTGCTTTCATCAGAAAGGGAAAATGAAATGAGAATAATCTCAGCAAAGCTGGAAAATCTCACAATCACACAGCAACAGCGACTTTTTTCCTGCATCTTTCAGCTGAAAAGGATGCCACAGCGTTGGCTTAGAAACTATAAACGAACTCATTTCTCTCCATATCTGTAAAAGACTCAACTGTCCAAAAAAATCCTTTCTAAAAAAAATTCTCACATTTATTTGGGAAGAAGAGATTTCCAGCCTGAGTCTACCAGCACCTATAATATGAGCTCATCTTGACCAGTGGTCGTTTCTCTGCAGTGTGGTCTCTCTCTCTCTCTCTCTCTTGCTCTCCCTCCTCCACCTTTTATTCTTCTCCTAATTTCTTCTTTAATTAACATTATTTCCTTACTCTTTTGCCCTCTTTATGTCCCTTTTTAATGTTTAAGCCTAAGAACTACATCAATTTGCTGAGAAAGTTCCAAATAATCAAAACAATGATTTTTCCAGTAGTCATGTATGGATCATAAAGAAGGCTAAGCATCAAAGAACTGATGCTTTCGAATTGTAGTGTTGGAGAAGATTCTTGAGAGTCCCTTGGACTGCAAGGAGATCCAACCAGTCCATCCTAAAGGAAATCAACCCTGAATATTCGTTGGGAGGACTGATGCTGAAGTTCCAATAGTTTGGCCACCTGATGAGAAGAGCCAACTCATTGGAAAAGACCCTGATGCTGGTAAAGACTGAGGGCAGGAGGGGAAGGGGGAGACAGAGGATGAGATGGTTGGATGGCCTCACCGACTCGATGGACATGAGTTTAAGTAAACTCCGGGAGATAGTAAAGGACAAGGAAGCCTGGTGTGCTGCAGTCCATAGGGTCACAAAGAGTTGGATATGACTTAGAGATTGAACAATTAAGAACTACTAGCAGTTTCATTTCACTGGTGGCAGAAAATATTTTCATTTTCTGAATGGATTGATTCAAGAAGGTCCCTCCAACTTAGCTTGAAGAGCACAGAGCATATGAGGGAGTGCCCAAGAGGAAACGTCTCCAAGCTCAGCTTAGAACAAAGCTCTCATCCAAGTGGCTGTAGCTGGGAATCTGTTCCCACAGCTTCCCATGATGGTTCTTTTTCATCACTCAGCTCTCAGCTCAAATGTCACATCCTCAGAGAGACTGTCCTGCACCGTAAAGAAGATTGGAGTCCTAAAATAAGAGGCAGCAAGCTTGAGTGTGGAGCCTGAAAGAGGGTTCCCCAGACACATTACAAGCACAGATAAAACTGAAAGACAGGGCAGGCAGATGGGGGCTGGAGCCACAGGCCCTAGGCTCCTAGACATCCCGGCCCACCTGAGTGAGCAGACATCTCCCAGCCATGATGGAGCCTTCTTGCCCACTTCTGCCCGCAAGCCAATGATGCATGGTGATATGGATCGTAAATGAAACAGAAGGCCTGCAGGAGGAAGTAAGAGCCAAAAGAATGTGGTGTATTAACAGAACGAAGAGGAAAAACATGGGCATCCCAACTAATGCAGAAAAAAACATTTCACAAAATCCAACAACTCTTGTAAGCATTCAACAAACTAGTGATAGAACAAAAGTTCCTCAGTTGGATAAAGGGCACCTATAAAAATTGTGGTGTCATTGAGAAGGGCCAAACTAACATGGGTGGGGAAGTGTAGTTCACACATGTAAACAACTCTATTGAGAGATCCAGCTGTGTGCGTGCTAAGTCACTTTAGTTACGTCTGCAACCCTATGGACCTGCCAGGCTCCTCTGTCCATGGGATTATCCAGGCAAGGATACTGGCGTGGGTTGCCATGCCCTCCTCCAGGGGATGTTCCCCACCCAGGGATTGAACTTGTGTCTCATGTCTTCTGCATTGATGGGCAGGTTCTTTACCACTAGCAGCCATGTCTGCAAGCAGATCTGGGGTAAAGTCATATATGCTTGTAGATATTTTCTTTGTTTAAGCAGGAGAGATTCTAGAGAGTATTTGCATGCTGGTGAGACTAATTGAACCCAGCAGGTAATGCTGGTCCTGCAGAAGAAAAAGGGGAGAGTATAGGGACAAAAGGCCTTGAGAAGGCGAGTGGAGATGAGTTTCAGAACCCACACTTAAGACTGGGCTTTGAAACAAGAGGGTCAACTCCTCAACTGTATCAGAAGATAAAGTAGATAGATAGTTGTAAATACAAATAATTTTGAAGATAAGTAGGAAAACAGAAGAGATTTCATGTAATGATAAATCACCTTTTCAATAGTATATGAGTAAACCATAAGCTCGAGTATGACAGTATCCCCAAAAAAAAAAGATGGCAATAGG
Organism: Odocoileus virginianus; assembly: GCF_023699985.2. NCBI lineage: Eukaryota > Metazoa > Chordata > Mammalia > Artiodactyla > Cervidae > Odocoileus > Odocoileus virginianus. Next base: position 1,384,395 of record NC_069695.1, read on the forward strand.
AGATTAAGGAGAAAGGAGAACGTTTGCAATACTTGGCTTGGAACATGAGAAAACTTAGCTTATAAGGGACAGAATATTGGATTATCTGGCAGTGCTGAGAGTACAACTAATACTTCACATCTAACACTTGAAATTAAACCAGTGAATGCCGCTGAACAAGCATGGGCATAAAGAGATCATGTGACTGAGTTCATCTAAGGTGGGGTGTTGCGAGACAAATATGACCATCAGATTTCCGGAGGAGTGAATTGTGAGTTTTCTCAAGGGAAGGATTCTAGTGACGCATCAACATGCTGAGTGGTACCCAAAACAGAAATACAAAACAAACAACAACAACAACAAAAAACCTAAAAAGGTAAAGGCTAAAAAAATTGAGAGTGAAAAAGTCTGAAGAATCAAAGAGTCGTAGGTCAGGTTGTAGTTTGAGTTCATGGCATACGTGGGCTGGAAATGTGAGAATCTGGAGTCAAAGAGAAAAAGAAAGCCTGCATTTGAGATTTGAGAGGTCTAAATTTTTTATTTAAAAAAAAAGCCAAGTGCATGACCATGAGAAAGGGTGGGTGATACAATATGGACAGAAATTCACTGCAGTTGAGGTCAACAGACTGGATGAACAAAAATGTAGGAATCATGGATGTTGACAGGAAATGGGTTGGAGATGCACACAGAATCAACAGCCAAAGTCTTCAATGAATGGAGATGTCCAAAGGGTCACAGGATGACAAAAGTGAGAAGGTGGGCACAGGCGTGTGTGGGGAAGGCATGGCCTGTGAATGTATGAGCAAGGGTCTATGAAGTAGGTTTAAATAGTGAAGACCTGGAGATGATGATGGATGATGGTGGGAGATGAAACGAGAAAAAAGATCATCCACCAGTTTCTGGACCCAAAGAACATAAAATAGAAGAGAAAGAAGATTGAGACTTCCCTGGCAGTTGAGTGATTAAGATTCCATGCTTCCTTTGCAGAGGGCACAGGTCTGATCCCTGGATAAGAAACTAAGATCCCACATGCTGTGTGATGTGGCATAAAAAAAAAAAAAGAAAAAGATCATCTACTTGATTTGTCTGAAAAGGAACCAGTGACTCTAAGGAGCAATCAAACCTAATTAAAGTGAAGAGGTTAAGAGATCAATTCAGGCAAATCAGCTGTTCAGATACCAGTTTCATCCCTTTTGTGTTCCTCCAGCTGCAATGACTGGTTCTTTTTCCCTCATGTTTATTTACAGCAGAAAAGTACATGGGAGGATAGAACCACCAAAGCAAAATGCAAAGAAAGCTAGATGACAGCAACAAAGTCCAAGCCAGAGAGTTGACTTCAGCCAACGAAGGAACTCATGACTCAAGCGTCCTGGAAACCAGTCCTTCTTTGTCAGATAAATTGTCACATAAGGTGAATCACTTGTGCGAAAAGTCTAATCCCAGGAAAAAATATGTGTGAGGAGCCAGGACGAACGTATTCTTGTTGCCTGTGAATTAAATGAGGCCACTATCATTTAATGGCCCTGTTAACATTTCACAGAGAAAAACAACCACAAATCACACACCTCTCTACTGTGTAATCTCATGCCATTGCTCACCAGGTAGATGAGGTGAGAGGAGAGATGGATCGAGGCAAGCTGTGTCATTTATGATGGAGAAGCTAATTAGAGCTCATGACGTAATCAGAAATTTTTGGCAACCATTTCATATCCCCAGTGAAGCTCCCAACCAAGGCTTTGCTATAAATTTAAACCTAGCATTTATAAAATCATGATGATGCAATACAGCATCATCCTGCATTTAGTGCAGCAGATTTAACAATGAAAATAACATGGGATGGGATTATTATGTAGGGTTGATCTCTCTATATCTTATCTATAGAGATCAAAACTCCTCTATTAGTAACAATGATTTTTTTCACTCCCTTCCCTGATCTATAGGATTTCTGAACCAATCCAGAATGAAGTAACTTTGTACATAGGCATACGATAGTTAATATTAATTGAATACTTAACAATGTGCCTATTACTATGATAAGTACTTTACATAAGCTGTCTCAAGTCACACTTCCAATAACATTAGGATGGATGAGCTTTCTACTATCCTTAATTTGTTGTTGTTCAGTCCCTAAGTTGGGTCCGACTCTTGGCGATCCCATGAACTGCAGCACACCAGGGTTCCCTTTCCTTCACTATCTCCCAGAGTTTGTCTCACTATCTCCCAAACTCACATCCACTGAGTCAGGGATGCCATCCAACCTTCTTATCCTCCGTCACCTTGTGTAACTCAATGAAGCCACAAGCCATGCCCTGCAGGGCCACCCAAGACAGACGGGTCATGGTGGAAAGTTCTGACAAAACGTGGTCCACTGGAGAAGGGAATGACAAACCCCCTCAGATATTCTTGCCTTGAGAATCACATGAACAGACTCACTTACTTTGCCATTACAGAAAATAGATGAATTAATAAAATCAGATTACGAGAACCTGAAAAATAACATCTCTCAAGTATGCCTCTTTGAGTCAGGAGAAAATGCGTCAGTTCCTGGTGGCAAGATAATGCTTTTGTGCACTTCCTCTAAAATGCTTTCTCAAGCTGTCTTTCACAAAGAGAATGGTCAATAGCTTCAGCAATCCCCCCAGAGTAAATCCATCAGCAGGTTTTGTGAAGCTATTTCTTATAGGATTCTTTATTGCATGTTTAGGAGTGAAATACACAAAAGCTCAACTTCTGTGAGATGACAAAAAAACTCCCTTAACTGAAGCCATCTGGGGAAGTATACTCATCGAATTGTTGAATCCAATGACTCTATTTCCATTCTCAGTGCATTGGACCCTCGGTAACATGTCACTTTTTATCACTCCCTTTCTATTAAGTCTTTTTTTTTTCCATTTATTTTTATTAGTTGGAGGCTAATTACTTTACAGCATTGCAGTGGTTTTTGTCATACATTGAATTAGCCATGGATTTACATGTATTCCCCATCCCGGTCCCCCTTCCCACCTCCCTCTCCACCCCATCCCTCTGGGTCTTCCCAGTGCACCAGGCCTGAGCACTTGTCTCATGCATCCAACCTGGGCTGGTGATCTGTTTCACCCTAGATATACATGTTTCGATGCTGTTCTCTTGAAACATCCCACCCCCGCATTCTCCCATAGAGTCCACAAGTCTGTTCTATACATCTGAGTCTCTTTTTCTTTTACACAGAGCTAAGTAAGCCAGAAAGATAAAGACCATTACAGTATACTAACACATATATATGGAATTTAGAAAGATGGTAACGATAACTCTATTAAGTCTTAAATCCACTACAACTTTAGCATCTGTGTGTGGCTTCATAGCCCTTCAACATTTGTGTTCTCCAGGGTCCTGGATCGGACTTTTCTCATTCTCCGAGCTCTCCTTCTGTGTCTCTGCCTAGGCTCTCTTGTTCACTGCCAATCCCAGACTCATAATATCTAGTTCTGCACCCCTAAACCACCAGGTGCCCTCTCTCCCTCTCCTCCACACACATGTACACATAGCAGTCTCCTCTTCTCAGATCCTTGGGCTAACTCCATCCCTGCTTCTTATAGAATTTACACTGTCATCGGAGCCTAGAGACTCTTCCATTGATTCTCTGAACCAGGGTTGGTGAGTGGGAACGTACGAGGCACTCATGTGTGTGATTCCAGGTGCTGCTCCAGCTAGTGTTCCATTTCCAGGCAACATGGGACACCATAATGAGCATGGAGCCATATGAAACATGGGACTTTTCTAGGAAGCCATACCCCCAAGAAATGGTTCACCAACAGCCATGCCATGTATTTCTCATAACCTATCTGGATATTTCTTTTCTGCTTCTCCCCTAGAAATTTTGATTCTTGAGTAAGAATTAGGATACCCTTAGGTGATTTATGACCCGTTGTTTGTTCAATTTATCTTTCAGGCTATTCTTTCCAGGACAGGAAAAGCTTTCTTTTCCAGTGTAGCAAAAACTTCTCTCACGTAGCATCCTCATCTTATCTACTCCATAGTTTTCTCTATGCTTATTCATTAATGCTTTGAGTTGACACATGAAAATGAATTAAGAGAAATCTCTTTTCCCCTCTTGTAATCTAGGCTGTCAAGGTGATCGCCCTACTGTAGCCTTTAGAAAATTGCTTTTAAACTCAACACTGAGCAGCTATTTCCATGTCCTAGACAGTTTGTGCTGTTCCTTTCTTGAGGCAATAAATTTGGACCTAATGGCAAAAGAGCTACAAGTGATGAAAAAAATTAAAAAAATCCTCCATCCATGGAGAATCTTCATGGTTTATCAGGACAATTTGTTGATATCCACAGACCTGGCTCAGTGGTAAAGAATCCACCTACAATGCAGGAGCCACAGAAGACAGGAGGTGGATTCCCGGGTCAGAAAGATCCCCTAGATTAGGGCAAGGCAACCCTCTCCAGTATTCTTTCTGGGATAATCCCATGGACAGAGGAGCCTGGTGGGCTACAGTCCATAGGGTCACAAACAGTCAGACACGACTAAAGCAACTTAGCATGCATGCACAGACCTAGTAAATCTACTAAACCTACAAGAATAAATGAACTATACTTCCTTCATCCAAGTCTCCTTACATGTAACTCCTTTCAACTGTGTTTTTTTTTTAGAACACAGTGTAATTTTAATTATCCACCTCAGTTGTAGCTACAACTTCTACTTCTGTTAGACGTGGTTGAAATTGGTCAGAAGAAGGTAAAACGAGGGTTGACTAGTAAACCTGAGTTAGGCCATGGTCTCCTAATCAGAGCATGGGCTGCCCAGGTGGCTCAGTGGTAAAGAAGCTGCCTGTCAATGCAGGAGATGCAGGAGACGCTCAATCCCTGGGTCAGGAAGATTCTCTGGAGGAGGAAATGGCAACCCACTCCAGCATTCTTGCCTGGAGAACCCCATGGACAGAGGGGCCTGGTGGGCAGCAGTCCATGGGGTGGCAAAGATTCAGACACAACTGAGCATGCATGCACTGCTAATGAGAGCTTGGTCCTTTCCTAAACTTTTTATTCTTTTTTAAATGCTTTTCTCATTTAGATTATTACAAAACATTGAGGACAGGCCCCTCTGCTATACAGTAGGTCCTTGTTGGTTACCTATTTGAAACACACCAATGAGTACATGTCAATCCCAATTCCCACCCTATCCTCCCCAACTTTCCCACCAGTTAACAATAAGTTCATTCCTTTCACCTATTTTTTTATCGCTTTGCTGCAAGCAATTTAAGGTTTGGTTTTTTTTTTTAATTTAAGCAATTTTCTAACTGGATTCTCACGTGCATGTCTTTTATGTAAGGAATAGGTTATCTGATCAACAACATTTGTTATCAGGTGAGCATTTCCCCAAGCAAACAAGTCTGGAATACCACCAGAATATCTAACTAAAGCAGAAATGGGGTTCTGTGAATTTCCAAACTACACATTTGTAGGATCACTCATGGTCTACAAAATCCTTGTAAATATCTCAGCATCACATGTAATACAAGCTTCCTTCTCAGAAAACAAGAAGGGACACCCGTTCCACTGTCCCAGTATTTCCATTATTAATATGGTATAACCATGAATCTAGTAAGAAACAGTGGTTGAACATTTCTTACGTACAAGCCACTGAAATGAGTGCTGTGTATAAAACATTGAAATCAACCTTTCCAGTTGCCCTGTTGGGATGCTGGCAATGTCTGCATACATGAAAAACCCGAGGCCTTAACAGATCAAATGTCATGTCCAGGGTCATAGAGGGTTGACCCGGTTTCTGAATCCAGACCCACCTCCAGAGTTCTCAGTCTGAGCAATATGGTTATAATTTCCTTGTCTAGAGAATCCCGTGGACAGGGAAGCCTCGCAGGCTACAGTCCGTAGGGTCACAGAGAGTCAGACACGACTGAGGGGACAGCACACACGCGAAAGATTGTGCCAGATTCTTTATTTGAAGTAGTTTATAGGCCAGTGTATTTCAGATTATAATATATTGTCCTCCATTTATATGCACCTTTAGGGATTCATTTTACCACTTGAAATGTATTTGATACTCCCAGGTTGCTGTGTTATCACCTTCCCTGATTTGGAAAACAGAGCCAAGTATTGGAGTGGGGGGGAGATGTGTTTGTGTGTTTGTGTATAGTACAGCTAAGTGTATAACTTTCCGTCATTTGCAATTAATATAGAGACAATCTTACCTTCAGTTCAGTTGCTCAGCTGGGTTCGACTCTTTGTGACCCCATGGACTTCAGCACGCCAGGCCTCCCTGCCCATCACCAACTCCCAGAGCTTGCTCAAACTCATGTCCACTGAGTCAGTGACGCCATCCAACCATCTCATCCTCTGTCACCCCCTTCTCCTCCCACCCGCAATTTTTCCCAGCATCAGGGTCTTTTCAAATAAGTCAGTCCTTCACATCAGGTGGCCAAAGTATTGGAGTTTCAGCTTCAGCATCAGTCCTTCCAATGGATATTCAGGACTGATTTCCTTTGGGATGGACTGATTTGATCTCCTTGCAGTAGAAGGGACTCTCAAGAGTCTTACCTTATTTTGCAGCTATTTTTAGCTTTTGGTAAATCTTTTTAAAAAATCTTAGTCCTTTAACATGACTTTAATTCACTTTAATTTCACATTGACTTAATTAGATTGAGCTTCCCTTTAAGAAGCTTTCCTCATGGCTCACATGGTGAAGAATCCACCTGCAATGCAGGAAACCCAGGTTCAATCCCTGGGTTGGGAAGATGCCCTGGAGAAGGGAATGGCAGCCCACTCCAGCATTCCTGCCTAGAGAACTCCATGGACAGAGGAGCCTGGCGGGCTACCATCCGTGGGGTCGCAAAGAGTCAGACACAATTGAGTGACTAACACTTTCACTTTCATCTAAAACTGAAGAATTCCACTAGCAACTGAACGGCCCCAGACAACATCTACCTTCTTACTCATTTTAGAATTATCAAAAAATTATTTGCCATGTCTTAAGCATAATCGTATTGATAAAAATTTAACTGTTTAAAAATTTTTCATCACTTTTCTTGAATATTTATGGGGAAAAAATCTTGTAGTAATGCCTGCTTCTTAGATATACATAAATGTCTGATTCTATGGGATAAAAAGAATGTACAGGAAAGCTAGAAGCAAAAAAGAAAAACAATGAAAAGAAGAAGGAAGGAAGGGAAAGTTCATACCCTTGAGCGTGAAGAGGAACAACTGAACATTTCTATTAGCTACAAATTAATTGGTTAGCTTTTCTGCTTTCCATAAGGAGACCAATTTTTCATACTAGGAAGGATGGCACTGAGCATCAGTACAAAGGGATGTTCTAAAAGAAATATAAAGTAGTAAGACAAGGACTCGAAGACATTCATCGTCCCTGATGGAGGATGAGTATGTTTCCTAATAAAAAGGTAAATTGGAATCACTTTTCTAGAAGCAATTTGAAGACATGCATATAGAATCATTCTCCTTGCTGAATCATTTCTGGAAGGAAAGATTGAAAAGTTCCTCAGTATTTAATAATAGAGTGTAGGCTATGTAAATATACATATGCACTATGGAATATTAATAATTAACTATATTTTGACATTAACTTGCCAATCTTGCCAATATTTTGATTATATATATTTCTTCAAATATTTACAGTGTGTTACCATATTTAGTCAACTCAGAGATACACATCTTTTCATAATTTAATATAACTGAAATCCAGAAACAGTTTATAATCATCACCAGCCAGGGCCTGCCCTGTATGTATGTATGTTTATATATATGTTTACATGTAATTAATGACATAGTTGTTATTGCTTGTGCAGGCCTATCAAAAGTCAAAGTCTTGGAAATATATTTCATCACCAATGTCCTCAACTGCACAAAGAATGCCTTATATGAAAAAAAAAAAGCTATTTTAAACACAGGACTAGGCATTTGAAGAAGTTTTAAAACTATTTTACCAAATTTATTTCTCTTATATTTTCCCTATTGTAAAAGCACAAAAAGGTTAAATCATAAAATGATATCTACCAGTTGTGTCCAACTAATAAACTCTTTCAATAAAGGTATAAAATAAAACATTTAAGTGATTTTAAAAGCACTGTAAAATAGTTGAATGGTGTAGTACATGAGAAAGTGTGTATCTAGTATTTGATCATGTCTTGAATTCAATGGTTTAAAAGAATCTTATTTTTTTCTCTAAAAGTAAATTATATAGGTACCTTTAAGAAAGGATTGCAAATAAAAGGGCAAAACAAGGTGAGAAATGATCATCTCTGGACTGTATGACCATCGGCAATTTTTAATTTCCTGATGTGTTTCTATAAAGAAGTATGTCTATGTTCAGATTCAAAACAACCCCAATGCACTTTGATAAGGTAGACACTAGTTACCTTAAATGAATTCAAGCTTCTATGAACAAATTACTCTCCAGAGTGGAAAAGAATTAGGGAAATACTCTGCGATTTGTTGCCAAAATAAGAAGACCAGTTTCGACACAGATTTTGATAAAGGTTTGAAACGGAGACACATAGATAGACTATAGAAGGATAGCAGGCCAAAGGTATTACAGAACTGGCTATAAGAGCTAAAGAGCGATTCCTAGGAACTTTGTTTAAATGCTTTATTTCCTTATTTGACTGCGCTGGGTCCGTGTCGCAGCCCGTGGGATCCTTGCTGTGGCATCCAGGACCCAGCTCCCCGACCAGGGGTTGAACCTGAGCCCCTCCACTGGGGGCGCAGAGCCCCAGCCATGGGACCACCAGAAAAATCCCAATTTCTAGGAACTTTTGAGGGCAAAGGAATACATGGGGTGGAAGCATCACTTGAAATATTATTTATAGCATCCCTTTCTATAAAAATAAAGAGTGATCGCTGAATGCCAAAATGTCAACTTCCATATGTAAATATTTCCATCATTTATCAATGATTGTTAAAGTTGAATAGCTCATTTAAATGTTGGATTAAAACAAGCTTAAATAAGGTTGCTGACTAGCAACCTAGACTTTTTTTTTAAGAAAATGCATTCCATATGCCAGATAGCCCACTCATGAGCGGTTTGATAGCATCCAATTTACAGGAGAGCTGTTTTCTAAGGGAGAATAACCCTGCTCCCTGTTAAGTTGCCAAGAATGTCTCTCGTGGAGCAACAGAAAGACTCAGGGCATCTTTTCCAACTACTTTCTGTAAATAAAGGAAATAAGCAAATATGTTTTGTGCCATTCTAATTTAATTTAGCATAAACAATATTGCTAGCATCAGAAAGCATGATGGATATTTCTATTAAATAAATGCATCATTAAAATATTGCTGCCAATAACTTTCTCTAGGCCTTATTTTTTACAGTATTTATTTTATGCATTAAACATGAAGTGTTTCATAGTGTTTTCATTTGTTCTCCTTTTAAAATATATTCCTCCCAATGTTTTACTATGTGAGGTTTCTGAGGATAACTTGTAGAAGGAAAGATAACAAATTGTGGACTATACTGCCCAGTCATCTGAGGGCAAATGTGGTACATTATTACAGCATCTTTGACAGAGGTAGCTGAGGTTCATCCTTAACCTCAAAGAAAGAGACATAATATTTTCTTAAAGACCAGGACATTTGTTTTTCAAAAATTATTATATTTAATGGCACAGTTTCAAAGTCCTCAATTGATGGTTTTGAGGCTGTTAGATCTGACACATCTGCATTATGAATGTTTCTACCAGAAAAACAAATAGCTCTTAGAAAAACTCACTGATAGACTAATCTGAGGTAATCAGTGATTCATGTAAAAGAGAGCGGAACAGACTGAGTCAAACTTCAGTGACTTCTGAAAGTCATCCCCAAAGAAGGAAAAGAAACAAATGTGTCAAAAGCATTAGTAACGACCACTCAGAGACTGATGAAAGCTGTTTGTCTCAACACACACAACTAACAGCTCTTTCTGTTAGACATGTATTCCACAGAGGAGAGAGAGACAGTTATTTGCCAAACGAATGCTTCTCTCAGCTTTCATTTTCATGATAAAACAAGCCATTTCTTTGTAACCGAAAGAGAAAAAAATCCAAATTAGAACAAAACTTTAATTCTGAAAGGTCAAGTTCTACATGAAGGTTGCTATGCCTTTGGCTTGAGTAAAAACTCAAAACTATAAAGGTAACTGTGATGTGGCACATATATGACACCTTAAAGAAAAAAAGATAATTGATAGCACTTGTTTTGTTAACATGGCACATATGCTGTGCTAAGTCACCTCAGTCACGTTCGACTCTTTGGGACCCTACAGCCTGGCAGTCTCCTCTGTCCGTGGGATTCTCCAACGAAGAATACATGGCACATAAGGAAGCCAAATGTGATTTAGAATATTTCAAGTTGAAAATACGTCACATCAATTCCTTTGTCTTCATGGCAAAAAAGTCATCTCTGACTAAGATCTTCATCATTTTTAACGTGAAAGAAAGAAAGAGAGAGAAAGGAAGAAAAGAGAGGAAGGAAAGAGATATACACTTAATTGAACAATAGGACCTTCAAATAAATGTTTTAAATACTTTCAGACTTATCTCAGCAGTGAAACTAAAGTTTTAATACTCAAAAAAGCTTCATTATGTTGAAAAGTTTTTATACATACTTGTTTGCTAGTCTCCTCAAGAACAATGGCACCTTAAGCTAAAATAGTAGTTTTTCAAGAGAATTTATAAAGGAGAATGTAGGACCTTGAACAAGAAGATAGTTGCTATTGTTTTTTCCTACGAACATATGGTGTTCGGCCAAATCATTTAAAAAATCCCACCTGAAAATGGTTCTGAGCAGGCTCTATTTTTCTCTTTAAAAAATTACCAAAAAGGAAGTCCCCTCTGACAGAAACTTGGTACTTCTTTTTCTTGGAAAGCTAGAACATTTGTACCACAAATGTAAACAAATTTCAAACTTGGCTCTCATTTCTTCACAAAACTTCTCAAATACGGGCAACTCAAATCCTGTTTCTGATACAATGCAACTTTCTTAGCAACACACGGATATTTAAGGACGGAGGACAGGGAGTGTAACAGTGTCCACGCCAGCGCAGGAGGAAGAGTGTCAGACGGGAGCCTTTTCCTTCCCAAAGCGCAAACACCAAGAGCGTTTTCAGCCTATCAAGTTACCGCCCAGGAAAGTACCAAGCTTTCCTTCAGGTCAAACTCTGGCTGGAAAAGACACATTTCACCATTACAAAGTAGTCTATGCACTTGTATTAGCGACCTATTGTTATGTAACAAATACCCAAGGAGTAGTAGCTTTAAAACAACAACCATTTATCCCCTCTAAGTGCTTGCTGATGGGGAGTTTGGGAGCACTTCAGCTGACTGGCTCAGCATCTACTGAGGTCACCGTCAGGACACGAATCTAATTAGCAGTCATCTGGAGACTGGACTGGAGTTGAAGGGTCCACTCGCTGTGGCTCAGTCACACAGCTGTCGGCAGGAGGCCGCAGTCTCTCCTGGATGTTGGCTGAAGGCTTCAGTTTCTCACCGCGTGAGCCTTCCTAAGGCCACCCGAGACACGGCACCTGGCTTCTCCCAAAGCAAGTGACACGATAGAAGGCCCGGAGAAAGCCTTTGACGACCTACTCTCAGAATTCACACACTCTCACCTCTGCTTTAGTTTACTTGTTACCAGCAAGTCAATGAGCTTCCCTGGGGGCTCAGAGGGTAAAGAATCTGCCTGCAGTGCAGGAGACTAGGGTTCAATCCCTGGCTCGAGAAGACCCCTGGAGGAGGGCCTGGCACCCCACTCCAGTGTTCCTGCCTGGAGAATCTCATGGAGAGGAACCTGGCGGGCTGCAGTCCACGGGGTCGCAGAGTCGGACATGACTGAGAGACTTTTCACTTCACTACTTCACTTCAAGCAAGTCATTAATTCTAGTGATACTTCAGGGAGGAGTTAGGTTCCATTTCTTGTGTGCGGAGTATCGATACCTTTATGAACATATTTTTAAACATCACAGGATTTGCAGTTTCCTAAAAAGCCACTAAATTATGCAATCTTCGAAGAGTAACAGTGTGTAAACAGCTTATGAAAAGTAGGAATAAACCGCACTAGAAAATATCAATTATTTAATTGTGCCACTTGCTGAAGAGAAATTAGATAACTCAGTTCTTCCAAGAGGATCTTAAAATTGTTATAGAAAATATCTAAAAGACATTTAGAGTGGATAAAATCATTTGATACAGATGTTGCCACTGTTTTCTGTTCCATGACCCTACATTTTTACTTGAATTTATAGTAATTTAAGAATTTCTCCTCTTGTGTTATGTGGAGATGTTAGATTTCCAGTCTAGTATTAACCATGCAAACTGTTACAAAAAAGAGCTTCCATGAAACAGTGTCTGAACTGACCACTTCCGAAGCACTCAGAACCAAGAAATGGCAGTATTACAGACTAGAATCGAGCCTTCTAAATTTTTCAAAGTCAAGTAAATGGCCAAAGATACCTAAGGGATGAAAGCAGAAATGATTGCTTCACCTAGTATAAACCAGAAGCTTGGTCTATCATAATCAGTTGAAGAATGGAAGAGAATCAACATCAAAGAAAACCTAAGAAACCAAAAGAATATCCCAGAGGTCTCCCAGGTTCTTTAACAACTGAGGGCCACGTCTTCAGAGTCTTATGCCTGAATTCAAAATAATTCTTCCTTTTCCTCTTTTACTAAAAATATTACTGTTCATTACATGCTACTGTTAGTTCTGTAATTACCTGTAGCTTAGCCAACTTCAGCTCATAGTGCTTTACTTTATTCTGACTTAAATAAGCGTACGATAACTCACAATCAATTTCCAATGCTAGTACTGAATTTGCATCCTAATGAAGGCAAACACTGATATAAATCACTGAAAGGAACTTCCCTGGCAATCCAGTAGCTAAGACTCCGTGCTCCCAAGGCAAGGGGGCCAGGTTCGATCTCTGTCCAGGGAACCAGATGTCACACACCACACCTAAAAGCTCACATGCTGTAACCAAGGATCCCATGTGCCACAGCTGAGACCTAGAGCAGCTTTAGAAAAAAAAAAAAAACCAGAAGATTTTCAAAACAGAAATGGGTTTCTACTTCATTTTGTCATAGAGAGACCATATTTGCAGAAGACTTACCTTGCCAACTATTGAATTTGGGTTTTTAATCTGGTTTCGTTTGCATATCCCAATACACAAAATTTAAATGAAGAAAAGCATTAAAAAGCACCTCTCTTGGGAAAAGATATTAATTGCTGATTAAACATTTCTTATAGATATCCATACAGAACATAACTAATACTTTATTATCTTATGCTATATTCATTACATAAACCTTTAGTTCTGAGTAAGTGGGTATGCCTGGAATAGTCTGGCCTTAAATGCTCTGGTTGTATGTATATGGTGTTAGGAATGTATCATAAGGAATATGGTAAGGAAAGACACACACACACAGTGCCAAGCATTTCAATGTGTCTGGAATTTAAATGCTGCTTTTGCATCTAAGAATGCAGTGGAAGAGGCAGTGGCTAAGAGACACCAAGATGTCGGTTCCAGTTCTCTTGGTGCAGCTCTTTATGAAAGCAACCATGGATAAGCATCTCACTCAGACCTTGTGTTCCGTAAGGGACAAAGGTAAAGAGCTGTGATTACACCAGCTTGATAGGGCTCAGAGGGCTTCCCTCATAGCTCGGCTGGTGAAGAATCTGCCTGCAACACAGGAGACCCGGGTTCGATTCAGGTTTGGGAAGATCCCCTGGAGAAGGAAACGGCAACCCATTCCAGTATTCTTTCCTGGAGAATCCCATGAACAGAAGAGCCTGGAAGGGTACAGTTCACGGGGTTGCAAGAGTCGGACACGACTTAGTAACTAAATAGATATTCATGTAAGAATAACTGAGGTACTATATAAATCAAACTCTATTATTAATATTTTTATCTGTGAATGACAGAAAAAAAGTTTGCTCAACTTCAAAATATCAGCTTTGTGAGCGGTCTTTTTGTTCAAGGGCAAATACATGCCTGTTCAGCCTTAGATGGCTTCCCAGGAGGCTCAGTGGTAAAGAATCTGCTGCCAATGTAGGAGACACAGGCTCAAATCCTGGCTTGGGAAGATCCCCTAGAGAAGGGAATGGCAATCCACTTCAGTATTCTTGCCTGGGAAATTCCAAGGACAGAGGAACCTGGTGGACTATAGTCCATGGGGTTGCAAAGAGTCAGACTTGACTTAACAACTGTAGACTTGGAAAACTGCCCTGAAAAGTTTTTTTAATCCTGAATTTAACACTGGATATATTTGCTTCTAAACCAAGTGGATTCCTAGGCATAATGAAATTTACTTCACTGCAGTAGGAAAGATAAGAGGTATGGCTGATAACCAAAAAAGTCTGCCTAGGAACGTGTGTTTCAGATCTGAGTACTAGGCAGTGCTATTGGTAAAGTTTTCATAGAAAAAAAGTAAAAGAAACTCTGAAATAATGGTACATGTAAAAGCCATCAATCACACTTGGTTATGAGAAGGTACTGAATCGCCCAAGGCTTTACTCTGAGTGGACCAAAAAGTTCTTTAATTCAAATAGAACTCTCTACATGGTGTTATGCTTCAGTACGAGGCATGAATAAGAATATTGTAGGGTTCTCAAACCTTACTGAACAACTGTAATATAGAGCTCTTAACCACTATAGTGATATGCAAGTAAAAGGAATACAGAGTCTCCCTTGAGAAAACCAACACTCCACTCAGAGATTAGTAAATGTCAGTAGAGCAATTGTTTAAAATGAAATCAGTTCCAGTAAAACTGCTCATTGCTATCTGAAAAGCAAACCTTCCTTTCCTCATTTTTTCCACGTCCTTCATCAAGTCAGCAAAGTTGAATATCAGCTCAACAGGATTGAAGAGTCAACTCAATAGAACTGTCACTGACGACTACTCCTCGGGGTTGCCTTTGTTGAAGCCCAAACCCCAGCCACTCCTCCCTGAGAACTGCCCTCAGCAGCAGTCATCCAAAGCGAGGTACCTACAGGACCTGCCAGGAACTCAAGTGAGGAAAGTCAGTTAGGTCGATGAACAGTCATGAGTGGTGGGCATGCGTGCTGGCTCAGTCGTGCCTGACTCTTTGCGAACTCACGGGTTCGCACCATGAACCCTGCCAGGCTCCTCTGTCCATGGGATTTCCCAGGCAAGAACACTGGAGTGGGTTCCCATTTCCTTCTCCAGGGGATCTTCCAACCCAGGGCTCGAACCCATGTCTTCTGCATGGCAGGCGGATTCTCCACCACTGAGCCACGTGGGATGCCACTGGAGAGGTGACAATCAAGGTATCCTGAGCAGGCACAGGAACCTGCGATCCAGACGAACGGTGGAGGGACTGACTCTTGGAGAAGAACAAAATGCCTCTGGCCTGCACTTGGGGCTTAACTGATAACTGTGACCTAGGGATGACTCTGAGAGGTCAACACCATGGACATGAAAGATTAATGTTGCAATTCCCCTAGGAACAGAGGCACAACTTCTCACGCCAGGCCACAGGAAGAACATCAGGTTTTGGTCAGGAGCCAAAAGACAGGAGCGTGGGTAGCACTTTGGTCAGGACCTTTATTGGGGTTTCTGAAGAAAAGGCAAGGGAGAGCAGAGTAAATGGATTAGGACTGGCTGGATAGAATAATTTCAGTGGGCTTTGGGCCATGAGGGTGGTGTCAAGTTGCTTGGTACCTGGCTCTGGGGTGAATAAGGCAGAACATCTGTCACTAGGTGTACCAGCCAGGCAGAGGACACAAGTCCCTGCCCTGGGTCACTTGCAGATCAAAAGCTTGCTCCGAGCGGAGTCCTTTGCCTGGTCTAAGAATTGGCTAGCTCCACCAGGGGCAGGCTGCCGCATCCAGAAAAGTTTTTGAGGATGTTAAAATATCATTAAAAAATTTTTTTTTAATTTCTTTATTTTTGTGGGGTTCCAAAATCACTGCAGATGGTGACTGCAGCCATGAAATTAAAAGATGCTTGCTCCTTGGAAGAAAAGTTATGACCAACCTAGATAGCATATTAAAAACAAGAGACACTACTTTGCCAACAAAGGTCCATCTAGTCAAGGCTGTGGCTTTTCCAGTGGTCATGTATGGATGTGAGAGTTAGACTATAAAGAAAGTTGAGCACTGAAGAACTGATGCTTTTGAACTGTGGTGGTGTTGGAGAAGATTCTTGAAAGTCCCTTGGACTGCAGGGAGATCCAACCAGTCCATCCTAAAGGAAACCAGTCCTGAATATTCATTGGAAGGACTGATGTTGAAGCTGAAACTCCAATACTTTGGCCACCTGATGCGAAGAGCTGATTCATTTGGAAAGACCCTGATGCTGAGAAAGATTGAAGGCGGGAGGAGAAGGGGATGACAGAGGATGAGATGGTTGGATGGCATCACCGACTCAACCGACATGAGTTTGAGTAAACTCCAGGAGTTGGTGATGGACAGGGAGGCCGGACATGCTGCAGTCCATGGGGCCACGAAGAGTAGGACACGACTGAGAGATTGAACTGAACTGAAAACACCATAATATACAGAAAATAAAAAATGTGATTACTATACTCTTAAATTATAACATGAAAAAGAGGAAAGGAGAAAGTGGGAAGAATGAAGTTCTAATGTCGAGAAGGAAATCTGAGTAGCTCAGTGTTCGGGGCTCCATAGATCTCTATAAACTTGGAAAGCAAGTCAGCAGCTGAGAGACAGCCTAACTGCCCGCACGGAGATCTGACAGTAGTGAAGACTGCTTGGAAAAGGAGCTCTGGAGATCAGGGGAAAGAGCTGTTGGTAAGAGAAATGTGGCAGGGTTGCTGGGCAATCAGTAACAAACTTTCTGCTTCTCCTGATCATTCACTTTCTCCTAATCTCATCAAGAGCAGGAGCTTTGTAGGTCACAGCAAGTTTTCAGCTTGTTTGTGTGGCCATGTGTTCCCCCTTCCTCATCCCATGGTTATTTTAATAAATGAACATGAAACAACACTCCAGGGCAAATCTGCCTCCTGAAATCTGAAAGGAAATTTAAGTTTAAGAAACGGGTTTTTAATGTTGCTAGAGTTCACAGAATTACCGTTGCAGCAAGGGACCATGGAGGTTGGCCAATTCAATTGTCCTTCCATTGCCGTCTCAAAGGGACGGTCATCAATCTAAGGTGCCTCATAAAGTGCATCCAAGAGGCTGAATTTCTGAAAGACCAAAATAGCTTACCAAAGGAGAGTTCAATATAAATGTCCCCATGGCAAAAAAAAAAAAAAAAAATCTCATGAGAGTTTCTTCATAAAGTTAAGCGTTTTTACTTAGTAAATCAACACCAATTCTAGCAGACAGTATAATTTCAAATTTCTCAACTATGTCTTTCACCAAAATGATGCTATGTACAAGTGGAATTCTAAATAAATGAATCATGGAATATAAATATCTATGTCTCATGAAAAACTATTATCAAAAAAAATCTGAATTTGTAAAACAAACGACTTAGAAGATCGTTCTTCATCCTCTGAAACGAAAGCTTGCCTTTTTACAGATCTCCCACAGGAGCATATTCTTTTAGTAAAAATGTGAACAGATTGGATCTAATAGAATCTCTTAAGGAAATTTTGAGCCTCAAGCATCCCTTCGCTTACATCTTTCACTCCTCTTGCTCTTGTTCTCATCTGGCTCTGTTCCTTTCTATAAACACACACACACAGACACACAAAGACCGTTCAATTATGACCCTTATTAAAGTAAAACCAACAAGCAAAAATGTTTGACTTCTAAAAATTTGACTTCTATGTAGATGGATAGAGAGGTAGCTAGGTAGGTAGAGGGGGTTTTCCTGGTGGCGCAGTGGTAAATAATCCACCTACTGATGCAGGAGATTGAAGAGACCTGGGTTTGATCCCTGGGTCGGGAAGATCCCTTGGAATGGGAAATGGCAACCCACTCCAGTATTTTCTCCTGGAAAATCCCACAAACAGAGGAACATCACTGAAAGTTGATGTTTGCATGGGCTATCTAGAATTGTAGGCCTCATTTTAGGAATATAAGATGACCTGGTCTAGGTTGATAAACCTTTATCATGTAAAGGTTTATCATGACCATAGCATATGATATGTAGATAGATTCAGTGGTTCATTCATTTCATGAATACATGAATATTTATTAAATGGATGAACACTGAGTAAATCAACCCAAGGGCAATTCTAACTCTATTTCTTGTTCAGCTCGGTTCAGTAGTTCAGTCGTGTCCAACTCTTTGCGACTCCATGGACTGCAGCATGCCAGGCTTCCCTGTCCATCACCAACTCCCAGAGTTTACTCAAACTCATGTCCATCTAGTCTGTGATGCCATTCAACCATCTCATCCTCTGTCAGCCCCTTCTCCTCCTGCCTTCAATCTCTGCCAGCATCAGGGTCTTTTCAAATGAGTCAGTTTGCATCAGGTGGGCAAAGTATTGGAGTTTCAGCTTCAGCATCAGTCCTTCCAATGAGTATTCAGGACTGATTTCCTTTAGGATGGACTGGTTGGATCTCCTTGCAGTCCAAGGAACTCTCAAGAGTCTTTTCCATGAAATTTGATTTTGCAAACTTATTTTGACGTGTGTTTCCTGTTTCTTGTACTCCAAATATCCTAAATAGCTAAGATTTTCCCTTACTACACCTTTCTGTGTATTTGACAGGTCTCCTTTCTCCATTTTGAAGTGATTGCCAAGCTTCGGTGTGACTGATTTCTGGTCTCCCCCTAACCCTACAGTTTCGTTCAAAAAATCTTCTTTGCTTACACTTTTGAGTGTTGGTTTCACACGCGGCTCCATCTCCAGCTCTTCTCATACCTCTAAACTCCCTAAGGGAACACATTCTCTTTCATGCTTTAACTATCCTTTCCACCCATATTCATATTTCTCACATACATTCTAGAAACTTCTGCTGACTCTAGAGTTGTGTCTCCAACTGTCTATGGCGCGTATCTGCATGAATATCCCGTGGCCTCCCCGCCTCACCTCACAGCACGTCTCTATCTTTCGTTCCCCCTTGAACTTTCTGATGTGAAGTGAAAAGCGCTCAGCCCGACTCTTTGTGGCCCCATGAATGGTATTGTGCCAGGCTCCTCTGCCCATGGAAGTTTC
This sequence comes from Odocoileus virginianus, assembly GCF_023699985.2. Lineage (NCBI taxonomy): Eukaryota > Metazoa > Chordata > Mammalia > Artiodactyla > Cervidae > Odocoileus > Odocoileus virginianus. Next base: position 1,403,451 of record NC_069695.1, read on the forward strand.
CAGGCAAGAATACTGGAGTGGGTTGCCATTTCCGTCCCCAAGAGATCTTCCTGACCCAGGGATCGAACGTGCGCCTCTGCTGTCTCCTGCATTGACAGTCGGAGTCTTTATCACTAGCACCTCCTTCTGGGGTACCCCCGCATTAATGAGTGATTTTAAGCTTAATTCAGTCAGCCAAGCCAAATGCACAGAAGTTTCCACTCCTCTTTCTCACCCAGACACTCTCCATATTACATTAATTATTAAAACCGTGCTCTTAGCCTTCTTAAAATCCCTTTATCTTTCCCTTCCTTTCCGTATCTAGAGTCAAGAGATTGGTCCCATATTCCTTACCCTCCGAAAATCATCACACCAGCTCTCCTGTATTCACCCTCTGCAATCCCCTCCGCAAAGCCCCGTGTCTGTCTTGGTCGCCCACTGACTTCCACAGTTGAGGTGAAGTCACGCGCCTCTCGGTTTAAACCCTTCCATGGAGCCCTGGGATTTTTTTGTTTTGTTATTGTTGTTGTTCAGCTGAGAAGTTGTATCCAAACTTTTTGGCTGATATAAACATGAAACAAATGCTAGCCACAGTCCTGTAATGTTGATTGATCGTATTACCTTATCCCATTTACTTTTCCAACCACTCTGTGATTTAAATAGCATTATTATCCTTATTTAACAGATAAAACTGCAATTTAGAGAGTGTTTTATGACTTCCAAAGATCATGCTGGGGTGTGTGAGAGCTGGATTTCATTCTAATCATTCTAACTCCAAAACCTGTGCTGACATGCTGCTTCTATCAAGAATTTTTTTTCCTTTTCATTTTCCTAATTGATATAGAAGTCTTCTACATTCAAGTATTTTCTCTTCCTTGAAGGTTTCCATGGTCTCCCTCTAATTTACAAGTTTCCCTCTTCAGTGTGGCATCCTGCTCACAGCACTGAAAATAATAATAATGACTACCATTTCATACCAGTCTTGCTATGTACAAATATAGCAAGGTGCTTTAGATTCATAAATCTACTCAATTCCCATGGAAAGTTATTAAGACATTTGTAGGTTACAGGTGGAAAAAAAAAAATGCCCGAGGTTATATAATGCCATAGACACTCTGTTGTGTAGTCTGTGTTTGCTATGAACTGAATGTTTGTGTCTCCCCAGAGTTCATTTGTTGAAACCCCACTGTGATGGTACTTAAGGAGGTGTCCTTGGGAGGTGACTAGGTCGTAAAGGCATAGTCCTCATGAATGGGATGAATTAAGATAAGTCCCCATAGAGCACCCTCCCCCCTTTCTTCCATGTGAAGGCACAAACGAGATATTTACCCATCAGCCAGGAAGCAGGTTTCCACCAGACACCTAACCTGTCAGTGTCTTTACCTTGGACTTCCAGCCTCAAGAACCATGAGAAATCAATTTCTGTTATTTATAAATTATTCAGTCTGTGGTATTTTTCACAGCAGCCCAAATAGACTAGGGCAATATTCTACTTTCTTTGTTCTTTTGGAAGACTTTGAGCAAAGGAATTCTGCCTTATATGATTTTGAATACCAGGACCTGGACAAAAGCAAGCTTATTTCCTGAATGTTTGATAACTGAATGGACCATCTATTAGGTGATCTGTGACAGTACAGTTGTACATGAATATAACAAATATGATTTTTATATTTTATGCTCTGCTTTGGAAGACAGCATGAAAATTTGATATGATGATATACTCACTCCCACTCTCCATTCTTCTGTGAATGTCCTAGTGCCATGAACCATGGCATAGTCACCCTGGGTTCCATGCATCTAGCAGAGGTACTCAACAAACAAACCCAAAAGTTAAGTGAATCATCAGAAATCAGAGTTCACTTTCCCTCTCCAGTTCAGTTCAGGTCAGTTCAGTCACTCAGTCGTGTCTGACTCTTTGTGACCCCATGGATTGCAGCACACCAGGTTTCCCTGTCCATCATCAACTCCCAGAGTTTACTCAAACTCATGTCCATTAGGTCAGTGATGCCATCCAACCACCTCATCCTCTGTCATCCCTTCTCCTCCTGCCCTCAATCTTTCCAGCATCGGGGCCTTTTCTAATGAGTTGGCTCTTCCCATCAGGTGGCCAAATTATTGGAGTTTCAGCTTCAACATCAGTCCTTCCAATAAAAACCCAGGACTGATCTCCTTTAGGATGGACTGGTTGGATCTCCGTGCAGTCCAAGGGACTCTCAAGAGTCTTCTGCAACACCACAGTTCAAAAGCATCAATTCTTTGGTGCTCAGCTTTCTTTATAGTCCAACTCTCACATCCATACATGACTACTGGAAAAACCATAGCTTTGACTAGACGGACTTTTGTCGGCAAAGTAATGTCTCTGCTTTTTAATATGCTATCTAGGTTGGTCATAAGTTTTCTTCCAAGGAGTAAGCGTCTTTTAATTTCATGGCTGCAGTCACAATCTGCAGTGATTTTGGAGCCCACAAAAATAAAGTCTGACACTGTTTCCACTGTCTCCCCATCTATCTCCCATGAGGTGATGGGACCAGATGCCATGATCTTAGTTTTCTGAATGATGAGCTTTAAGCCAATTTTTTCACTCTCCTCTTTCACTTTCATCAAGAGGCTTTTTAGTTCCTCTTCACCCTCTGCCATAAGGGTGGTGTCATCTGCATATCTGAGGTTATTGATATTTTCCTGGCAACCTGGATTCCAACTTGTGCTTCATCCAGCCCAGTGTTTCTCATGATGTACTCTGCATGTAAGTTAAATAAGCAGGGTGACAATATACAGCCTTGATGTACTCCTTTTCCTATTTAGAACCAGTCTGCTGTTCCATGTCCAGTTCTAACTGTTGTTTCCTGACCTGTGTACAGATTTCTCAGGAGGCAGGTCAGGTGGTCTGGTATTCCCATCTCTTGAAGAATTTTCCACAGTTTGTTGTGATCCATGCAGTCAAAGACTTTGGCATAGTCAATAAAGCAGAAGTAGATGTTTTTTCTGGAACTCTCTCGCTTTTTCAATGATCCAACGGATGTTGGCAATTTGATCTCTGGTTCCTCAACCTTTTCTAAATCCAGCTTGAACATCTGGAAGTTCACGGTTCACATACTGTTGAAGCCTGGCTGGGAGCATTTTGGACATATTTTTCTAGCATGTGAGATGAGTGAAACTGTGTGGTAGTTTGAGCATTCTTTGGCGTTGCCTTTCTTTGGGATTGGAATGAAAACTGACCTTTTACAGTCCTATGGCCACTGGTGAGTTTTCCACATTTGCTGGTATATTGAGTGCAGCACTTTCACAGTATCATCTTTTAGGATTTAAAATAGCTCAACTGGAATTCCATCACTTCCACTAGCTTTGCTCATAGTGATGTTTCCTAAGGCCCACTTGGCTTCGCATTACAGGATGTCTGGTTCTAGGTGAGTGATCACACCATCATGGTTATCTGGGTCATGAAGATCTTTTTTGTATAGTTCTTCTTTGTATTCTTGCCACCTCTTCTTAATATCTTCTGCTTCTGTTAGGTCCATACCATTTCTGTCCTTTATTGAGCCCATCTTTGCAAGCAATGTTCCCTTTGTATCTCTAATTTTCTTGAAGAGCTCTCTAGCCTTTCCCATTCTATTGTTGCCCTCCATTTCTTTGCATTGATCACTGAGGAAGGCTTTCTTATCCGTCCTTGGTATTCTTTGGAACTCTGCATTCAAGTGGGAATATCTTTCCTTATCACCTTTGCTTTTCACTTCTCTTCTTTTCACAGCTATTTGTAAGGCCTCCTCAGACAGTCATTTTGCCTTTTTGCATTTCTTTTTCTTGGGGATGGTCTTGATCCCTGGCTCCTATACAATGTCATGAACCTCCATCCATAGTTCTTCAAGTACTCTATCAGATCTAATCCCTTAAAATCTGTTTGCTATTTCCATTCTATAATCATAAGGGATTTGATTTAGGTCATACTTGAATGGTCTAGTGGTTTCCCCTAATTTCTTCAATTTAAGTCTGAATTTGGCAATAAGGAGTTCTTGATCTGAGCTACAGTCAGCTCCCAGTCTTGCTTTTGCTGACTGTATAGACCTTCTCCACCTTTGGCTGCAAAGAATATAATCAATCTGATTTCAGTATTGACTTTCTGGTGATGTCCATGTGCAGAGTCTTCTCTCGTGTTGTTGGAAGAGGCTGTTTGCTATGACCAGTGCATTCTCTTGGCAAAACTCTGTCAGCCTTTGCCCTACTTCATTCCATACTCCAAAGCCAAATTTGCCTGTTACTCCAGGTATTTCTTGACTTCCTACTTTTGCATTCCAGTCCTGTGGCTCAGCTGGTAAAGAATCCACCTGCAATGTGGGATACCTGTGTTTGATCCCTGGGTTGGGAAGATCCCCTGGAGAAGGGAAAGGCTACCCACTCCAGTATTCTGGCCTAGAGAACTCCATGCACTGTATAGTCCATAAGATCATAAAGAGTCGGACATGACTGAGCAACTTTCACTTTCAATCATACCCCTATAATGAAAAGGACATCTTTTGGGGGTGTTAGATCTAGAAGGTCTTGTAGGTCTTCAGAGAATCTACAAGTTCAACTTCTTCAGCATTACTGGTCAGAGCATAGACTTGGATTACTGTGATATTGTCCATTTTAGTTCTCTGATTCCTAAAATGTCAATGTTCACTCTTGCCATCTCCTGTTTACCACTTCTAATTTGCCTTGATTCATGGGCCTAATATTCCAGGTTCCTATGTATATTGCTCTTTACAGCATCAGACTTTACTTCCATCACCGTCACACCCACAACTGGGTGCTGTTTTTGCTTTGGCTCCGTCTCTTCATTCTTTCTGGAGTTATTTCCCCACTGATCTCCAGTAGCATATTGGGCACCTTTACCAACCTGGGGAGTTCATCTTTCAGTGCCCTATCTTTTTGCCTTTTCATACTGTTTATCAGGTTCTAAAGGTAAGAATACTGAAGTGGTTTGCCATTCCCTTCTCCAGTGGACCACGTTTTGTTAGAACTCTCCACCATGACCCATCCGTCTTGGGTGGCCCCACACGGCATGGCTCATAGACTCATTGAGTTAGACAAGGCTGTGGTCCATGTGATCAGATTGGTTAGTTTCCTGTGATTGTGGTTTTCAGTCTGTCTGCCCTCTAATAGAGAAGGATAAGAGGCTCATGGAAGCTTCCTGATGGGAGAGACCGACTGAAGGGGAAACTGGGTCTTGCTCTGGGGTGGCGGGGGAGGCGGGGGAGGCGGGGAGGGCATGCTCAGTAAGTTGTTAATCCAATTTTCTGTTGAAGGGCGGGGCTGTGTTCCCTCTCTGTTATTTGACCTGGGGCCAAGCTGTGGTGGAGGTAATGAAGATAATGTCACCTCCTTCCAAAGGTCCCATGCAGGCACTGTTACACTCATGCCCCCAGCCCTGCAGCAGGCCACCGCCGACCCACACCTCCGCCGGAGACTCCTGAACACTCACGGCGAGTCTGGGTCAGTGTCCTGTGGGGTCACGGCTCCTTTCTCCTGGGTCCTGGTGCACAAGGTTCTGCTGTGCCTCCAGGAGTCTACTCCCCAGTCCTGTGTAAGTTCTGGCAGCTCTGTGGTGGGTGAATGGCGACCTCCTCCAAGAGGGCTTCTGCCATGCCCAGGTCTGCTGCACCAGGGCCCCTGCCCCTGCGGCAGGCCACTGCTGACCCGGACCTCCTCAGGAGATGCTCACACACAGCTCTGTCTCAGTCGTGTGGGGTCCCCGGGTCCTGGTGCGCACAAGGTTAGTTTCAGTGCCCTGAGCGTCTCTGGCGGGAATGGGGTTTGAGTCTAAACGTGAATTCACCCCCCTACCATCTTGCTGGGGCTTCTCCTTCGCCCTTGGACATGGGGTCTCTCCTCAAAGTCGCTCCGGCGCCATGCAGCCGCCACATAAATGCTCAAGACAGTAAGAAATCTTCATTAAATCTCCGATACAGGCAGCATAGCAAAAACTGAAATTAATACTTGGCTAAGTTTACTGTAATCCATTACCATCCACCACAGTTCATCTGGTTTTTCAGAGGCAATACAGGTGAATTGAATGAGGATATGAAGTAGGCGCCACTCAGTTATCCCAAGGCAAATAAAATGACAATACCAGCACCTTTGCCCCAGTTTGAAAAAGCAAGATAAGAGTTCCATTTTAAAAAATATATTTCCCATAATGCTATTTTTGCAGCATTTATTTTTTTTAATACTGGCATGCCATCATGATACTGATTCATAAATTTATATCATACTTTACCAAAAAGGTTATCAACTCTTTGACAAAGGTTACATCTCATTGTGAACTCTGCATACATATGAATGCTGTAAAATTGTTACAGTATCTCTGAGATATTCTAATTGTATTTTGGAAACTGGGATTGCCTCTTCAAGTGGAATCTCTAAAAGGTATCCAAGCTAGAGACATTCTGGGCATTTCAAAACTAATAAATATTAATTGGGTATCTGGGTATTGTATACTAGGCAACTCTTAAGAATCCAATCCCTAAGGTGGTGGAGTTGAGAAGCAAAACTAATAGCCCTTGAAAAAATAAGAAACAAAAACACTGCTAAGAAAAGAAGTGAAGTGAAGTCGCTCAGTCGTGTCTGACTCTGCAACCCCATGAACTGTAGCCTACCAGGATCCTCAGTCCATGGGATTTTCCAGGCAACAATACTGGAGCAGGTTGCCATTTCCTTCTCCAGCTAGGAAAAGAGGCACCCGTCATTGATTTACAGTTAACTACATTTTCCATTAACTCCAAAGGAGGCCACAAGAGTAAGAGAGACAAAGAACAACTGTTTTCAGAATCATGCTGGAGAAACCATCCAAGAAATAATGTGATTAGACCTGAGGTCCAGTGTTTAGAAAGGTTGAAAGTTTTGACACTGAGGAAGTGTTGTGTATTATCACCTTGAAGGTGCAAGGTTACACAGGAGCAAGTTCCAAGGGAGTTTAACAGACAAAAGTGGCTGTAACCTCTAAGGTCCACAAACTGGTTGCAAGAAATATCTGTCAACTGAAATAGCATGAATTGAGGAAACAACACAGATTTGGCACTTGATGGCTTTTTACTCTAGTTTTTCCTTACAGGGAAAGGTCCTTTCTCTTTCCTTCTGATCTCTGCTTTTTCTTTGCTGCTTTGTTGTTTTCTGCCTCTCCCATTTTGCCTTCTCTCTTTCCCTTATTTGTCATTCACCATCCCTTTTCCAATCATCATGCTCTTATCTGAACAGTCACAAGACACAATTTTAATGATTTTTAAATAAAATCAATTAGTAGTTAAGTAAAAAAAAAATAAATAAAATATATCTGTAATTAAATAATTGCAAATAACCAATTTAAGTTTTAAATTGCACTCATTTAAGTTTTTTAACTTTTTATTTAAAGAGCAGGTGAAATTAATATGTATTAATCATTAATATATTTTCTACGACTGTAAAAAGCCTACAGCAATTTTCAAGTAAAGAATAATCCTTGTCTACTTCAATTTAGGTATGAAAGCTCTTTTTTTCTTTGACAGATCTAAGAAAATTGATTTTTCTGCTTGCAGACCTTCAGAGGAAATTGCTGTGAGCAACTCTGTGTTTTAGTGTACATTATATAACAAAGATGACCATTAATCAGCACTGATTTCTTTCTTTCTTTGCTCTTTATTTCCAAAACGATTGTCCTATTTTTCAGCTTACATTTTCTTCTTTAATAGAGGGAACTAAGTCTTGAGTTATCAAGCAATCAAAATTTTTAATTTATTTAAAATATATTAAGTTGAGCTGTTACAGAGTTGATTCAAATTCAACTTAGGCATTGATTAGACTTGAAAAAGATCAAAAACTTACATAGAATAAATGTAACAGTTGGCCTAACTTTTCCGTGCAGTACCTGAAGTTTAAAACCTAACGGTCATTCTTTATGTACCCATGTTCGTCAATGACCTGCCCACAGCAGAGTCACTATCTGCTGGGCTGTCTCACAGGCACAGACAGGAGGCCTCTGCTCCTGCCACCGCTCCTAGTCTCTCAGGCCTTCTGAAGTGGTGGCAATCCTGAAAACACCCAACTCTATCCCCCCACTCGGGAGAAAACTATACACTTTCTCTATCTATTTTTCCCCTTCAGCCTGGGGAAAAGTATAAACGGTGATGAGAGAAGAAAGTGAGAATGTCAGAAAGTAGAAAACGAGATGACTTTCTCTGAAGGAAACAGCAACTTAGGTCATCTATGTTGGATGCGCTGTGTATCTATCATAGAAACGGGGCACACTTCATACCTGAAAGTGCGAATTCTGGGATCCAAAATTTTTAAAAATTCAGCAAAAGCAAAAGAGCATTGCTAGAGCTCCTAAAATATAAATAAAATGAAAGCAAGTGGCATGACAATTATGAAAACATACCAAAACAACAAGAAAAAAACAAAAGAGATTTTAAAAATTAAATAACTAGAAGAAAACTGAATGATATGCAAGGCTGACCCCCCAAAGAAGAAAGAAAAAAAAGAAAAAATATTTGGAAACTTGATTTCCTTAAAATAGACAATTCTACTAATGTAAAGAATGTATATTTATTTGAGGACATGATACAAGAAGATATATTTGAAATAAAATAAATCTGCATTTAAAAATTAAAAGAGGGCATTGTGACCTATAAAATTTAGTACAAAATGCTCCATGCTAGCACACGTCCTACTTATACTGACAAAGTTGGAAGAGGAACAAAACATGCTTAACTCTTTTAGGTACAAATATCAAACCTATATGAGGAAAAAAAATCTTCCTTCTTGGGGGGACTACTTTTCTAAACACTACCTGCTGAAGATGATGGAAAGTAAATGTAGCTGTGGGCATGCAGAGAAATGGCTCAATAACTCATCTTGATTTTACAAATAGAGAAAATAATATGAAATAAAGTTTTGAAATTTTTTTGATCTTTCACTAAGAGAATTTAAACTGTCATGAAGTATAAATTGGGAGTCAATCCAGAATTATCCAAGCAATAGACTTCTAGCTAAAAGGTTTTTTTTTCAGACTAAAAATAGAGTTGCCATATGCTTCAGCAATCCCACTCTTGGGCATATATCCAGCAAAACTATAATTCAAAAAGATACATTTACCGCTATGCTCATAGCTACATTATTCACAATAGCCAGGACACAGAAACAACCAAAAAGTCCATCACTAGGTGAGTGGTTAAAGATGTGGTCCATATACAATGAAGTAATACTCAACCTTAAAAAAAATGAAATAACGCCATTTGCAGCAACATGGACGGACCTAGAGATGATCATCCTCAGGAAGCTGGGGCTTCCCAGACGGCGCCAGTGGCAAAGAATCCACCTAGCACTGCAGAGGAACAAGAGACCCGGGAGGGCTGATCCCTGGGTCAGGAAGGTTCCCTGGACTAGGAAATCACAACCCGCCTCAGTAACCTTTCCTGGAAAATTCCACAGACAGAGGAGTCTGGCGGAAGCTACAGTCCATGAGGTCACAGAGAGTCAGACACGACTAAGCTCACGCACACACAAGTGAAGCTAAGTCATAAAAAGAAACAAATACCATTGATGTCACTTACACGTGGAGTCTGAAGTACGACGTGATTGAGCTTACCTACCAAACAGAAGCAGACTCAGACGCAGAGAACTGGACTGTCCTTGCCAAGGGCGAGGGGGTTGGGGGAAGGATGGAGTCGGAGTCTGGGACTGGAGATGCAAACTGCTATGTACGGAACAGAGAGACAGCGGTTCCTACTGCCCAGCACAGGGAGCTGCATGCAATGCCCTGTGATAAACCGTAACGGAAGAGAAGACAAGAAAGAATCTGTGTGTGTGTGTGTGTCTGTGTGTGTGTGTGTCTGTGTGTGTGTGTGTGTTGTTGTTGTTCAGTTCCCAAGTCGTGTCTGACTCTTTGTGACCCCACGGACTGCAGCACGCCAGGCTTCCCTGTCCTTCACCATCTGCCGCTGCTTGCTCAAACACATGTCCACTGAGGCTGTAATGCTACCCAGTCATCTCATCCTCTGTCGCCCCCTTCTCCTCCTGCCCTCAATCTTTCCCAGCACCAAAGTCTTTTCCAATGAGTTGACTCTTTGGATCAGGTGGCCAAATTATTGGCGCGTTAGCTTCAGCATTAGTCCTTCCAATAAATATTCAGGGTTGATTTCCTTTAGGATTGATTCATTTGATTTCCTTGCAGTCCAAGGGACTCTCAAGAGTCTTCTCCTGAAATATATATATATTTATATATACACATATATACGTGTGTGTATGAATCACTTTATCATATTTATCACTTTATCACTTTACAGCATAAATTAACACAGCATTGTAAATCAACTATACTTCAAAAAATAAATAAATTTTAAAAGGCTTTTCAAAAGAATTTTTTAATACACCATTATATTATAAAGAAGGCTTTGCCTTCAGGGGTGACACATGAGGGTGATATGATCTCACGGATTGCATATAGCTAGCTGCTAATGTCAACAGCGGCCTGATTCATGAGCTATTCAGCACTAAAAATAACAGATGGGTCTTCCAGCTGCATTTAAAGATTTAATATTCTTATAAAGTCTGTGCTACAAACCTCACTCCCAAGCAGAACATATTTCAGGTATACAGTCAGAAATGGAAATTGGAAAGAAAAAGTCATCAAAAGCAAACACATATCAGTGATGGATCTTTACACAAATGAGCTATTACATCAACATTTACTTCATTTTCTAAAGATGCTGTCCTGAAAATTCTTTTGATAAATGACTTAGCAATCATTCTACCTGTAAAAGAAGATAGAATTACAAGTAAATAAAAGGGCAATATATTAATATTAGTGAAACTCTTCACCATTTTTAAAGAAACTACTAGGCTTTTTACCTTGTCGTTTTTCTTAAAAAAAAAAAAAAGATAAGTAAGTAAAATACCTTTGTTGCCTGAAACATGTAAAGATTTATAAAATTATTTTCCATTTCATGTAAACTCAGGTATTCTCAGCTGACAGCCAAGGAGGGTATATTTACATTCTATAATTGCCATCTAGGATATGTGCAATAAATTGATTGAGCAAGCAAGATCATGGAATAACTGACAATGAAACTTTCTTTTCATCTCTCATTGTCTCTTAAAATTAATTTCATGCAGGTAGATTTTTCATGCTATCTCAATGAAATTTAAGACAAGTTCCACAAATTCATTATTTTTAAGAAAAGTGATACATTTGCTTCTACTCACAAAACAGTTCAATTCAATAATTTTTGCATCCAGTATAGTGCAAGAATCAAAATATTCCAAACTTAAGTGATGGCATCACCCCTCTGATTCCAGCCTGCCTGCCATAAACAAGGAGGACATGTCGGTTTCTCTTTTCTCTTTCCCCTGTAGTTTAACTCTCCTTCTCCATTTGCTATTGCATTGTCTGCTACCTGCAGGATCAGAGAAGCCAAGAGAAGGAAAAGAGGCAGAAAAGTTTTTCTTGTAAACACGGCTGTGAAACGAAGCAAGTCCACTTCAGTCTTCATTAGTGTTTGTGTGCTAAGTCACTTCAGTCCTGTCTGACTCTTTTGCGACCCCATGGACTGTAGCCCGCAGGCTCCTCTGTCCATGGGATTTCCAGGCAAGAATACTGGAGTGGGTTGTCATTTTCTATTCCAGGGCATCTTCCTGACCCAGGGATCGAAAACACGTCTCTTCTGTCTCCTACACTGGCAGGAAAATTAGTGTTTGAAATCTCATGCTCTATCAACTGAGATACTGGGCCTGGGTTAGAGTTTAAAGTAGTCTTAATACAATGCTGTTCTAAAGTTTTCCCTCCCTTATGGCAGAAAGCAAAGAAGAACTAAAGAGCCTCTTCATGGAAGTGAAAGAGGAGAGTGAAAAAGTTGGCTTAAAGCTCAACATTCAAAAAACCAAGATCATGGCATGCGGTCCCATCACTTCATGGGAAATAGATGGGGAAACAGGGGCTGACTTTATTTTTCTGGGCTCCAAAATCACTGTAGATGGTGATTGCAGCCATGAAATTAAAAGACGCTTACTCCTTGGAAGGAAAGTTATGACCAACCTAGACAGCATATTTAAAAGCAAAGACATTATGTTGTCAACAAAGGTCCATCTAGTCAAGGCTATGGTTCTTCTAGTAGTCATGTATGGATGTGACAGTTGGACTGTGAAGAAAGCTGAGTGCAGAGGAATTAATGCTTTTGAACTGTGGTGTTGGAGAAGACTCTTGAGAGTCCCTTGGACAGCAAGGAGATCCAACCAGTCCATCCTAAAGGAGATCAGTCCTGGGTGTTCACTGGAAGGACTGATGCTGAAGCTGAAACTCCAATACTTTGGCCACCTGATGCCAAGAGCTGACTCATTGGAAAAGATCCTGATGCTAGGAAAGATTGAAGGCGGGAGAAGAAGGGGATGGCAGAGGATGAGATGGTTGGATGACATCACTGACTCAATGGACATGGGTTTGGGTGGACTCTGGCAGTTAGTGATGGACAAGGAGGCCTGGCATGCTGTGGTTCATGGGGTCACAAAGAGTCAGACACGACTGAGTGACTGAACTGAACTGAACTCGCTTTCTGCTTTGCTATGGTTCATTTATGTCCAGTTCCTCAATGCAGAATATTGCCCCTTTCAAAATTCTGGTGAATTTTGCCTCTTATATCAACCATGGTAACACTCTCCATGTATAGATAAAATTTAGAACTGGATAAAAATACTATGGGGCTTTTGACATGGTGGCATTGAAAAATCTGCAATTTATGCACATCTGCTTTTCCTAATATAGTAGATCATCAAAAGCATGATATTATCCCAATTTTATTTTCATTTACAGTCTTAAGAAAACATGAGATTGAATTATTTATGTGGTAAAGAATTTGCCTGCCTATTCTAGAGACACAGGATCGATCCCTGGGTCAGGAAGATCCTCTGGAGTGGGAAACGGCAACCCACTCCAGTATTCTTGCCTAGAGAATCCCATGGACAGAGGAGCCAGGCAGGCTATAGGCCATAGGGTTGCAAGAGTTAGACATGCTTAGTGACTAAATAACAACAATAATGACTGAAGTAAAAGAAGCAGAATAAAATGTACTGACAGTGAGCTTTTTTCCTGGAAAACTGACTTATAACATTTACTTCACAAGAAATCCTCACTCTTCCCAGGAGTTCCCAAGAGAATGAAGACATCAAATTCTTAGGCCTGTGCTCTTCAAGTTGACTTCAAGAACTGGAACTCTTACTAGCTTCCAGTTTGTAAAGTCACATTCTAGTAGACGCTTAGTTATTCTAAGAAACACATGGAATTTCTCCATCTATTGCTCCATCTATGCATTCCTGGTGGGGACACAAAATGGTATGCCACTTTGGAAGACAGTTTGTTTATTATAAAACTGAACATACTCTTAACATACAGTCCTGCAATCTTGCTTCTTGGTATTTACCCAAGAAGATAAAAACTTGTGTCTGCACAAAAACTGGTAGATGGATATTTCTGAGTGCTCAGTTGTGTTCAACTCTTCTGTGACCCCGTGGACTACATCCCATCAGGCTCCTCTGTCCACAGGATTTTCTAGGCAAGAATACTGGAGTAGGTTGCCATTTACTTCTCTAAGGGGTCTTCCTGACCCAGGGATCAAACCCATGTCTTCTGCATCTCCTGCATTAGCAGGCAGACTCCTTACCACTAAGCCACCTAGGAAGCTCACATGTATATTTATGGCAGCTTTATTCACAAATGTCAAAAGTTTGAAGCAGTCAAGATGTCACTGGGTTGTTGTTCAGTCGCTCAGTCATGTCCAACTCTTTGGAACCCAATGGACTGCAGCACGCCAGGCTTCCCTGTCCATCACCATCTCCCGGAGGTTGCTCATGTCCATCGAGTTGGTGATGCCATCCAACCACCTCATCCTCTGTCATCCCTTCTCCTCCTGCCCTCAATCTTTCCAGCATCAGGGCCTTTTCTAATGAGTTGGCTCTTCCCATCAGGTGGCCAAAGTATTGAGTTTCAGCTTCAACATCAGTCCTTCCAATAAACACCTGGGACTCATCTCCTTTAGGATGGACTGATTGGATCTCCTTGCAGTCCAAGGGACTCTCAAGAGTCTTCTCCAATACCACAGTTCAAAAGCATCAATTCTTTGGCACTCAGCTTTCTTTATAGTCCAACTCTCACATCCATACATGACCACTGGAAAACCATAGCTTTGACTAGACGAACTTTTGTCAGCAAAGTAATGTCTCTGCTTTTTAATATGCTGTCTAGGTTGGTCATAGTTTTTCTTCCAAGGAGCAAGCCTCTTTTAATTTCATGGCTGCAGTCACCATCTGCAGTAATTTTAGAGCCCAAGAAAATAAAGTCTGTCACTGTTTCCATTGTTTCCCCATCTATTTGCCATGAAGTGATGGGACTGCATGCCATGATTTTAGTTTTTTGAATGTTGAGTTTTAAGCCAACTTTTTCACTCTCCTCTTTCACTTTCATGAAGAGGCTCTTTAATTCTTCTTTGCTTTCTGCCATAAAGGTGGTGTCCTCATGATGTGCTCAGCATGTAGGTTAAACAAACAAGGTGACAGCAGACAGCCCTGTCACACTCCTTTCTCATTCTTGAACCAATCAGTTGTTCCATACAGGGTTCTAACTGTTGCTTCTTGACCCACATACAGCTTTTTCAGGAGACAGGTAAATGGTGTGGTATTCCCATCTCTTTAACAGCTTTCCACAGTTTGTTATGATCCACACCATCAAAGGCTTTAGCATAGTCAATGAAACAGAGGTAGATGTTTTTCTGGAATTCCCTTGCTTTCTCTACAACCCAACAAATGTTGGCAATTTGATCTCTGGTTCCTCTGCCTTTTCTAAACGCAGCTTGGATATTTGGAAGTTCTTGTTTCGCATAATGCTGAAGCCCAGCATGTAAGATTTTAATCATGACCTTACTAGCGTGGGAGCTAAGTGCAGTTGTCGAATGGTTAGCACATTCTGCAGTACTACCCTTCTTGAGGATTGGGATGAGGATTGACCCTTTCCAGTTGAATATTATTCAGCACTGAAAAAGAGCTACCAAACCATAAGAGACACAGAGGAAACTTAAATTCATATTACTAAATGAAAGAAGCCAATCTGAAAAGGCTTTATGCTGTATGATTACAATTATATGACATTCTGGATGAAGCAAAACTACAGAGGTAGTAAAAAAATAAATAAATCAGTGATCAGGTAGGAGGTGAGGATGGGAGCAGGAGTGGATGAACAGGCTGAGCACAGAGGATTTTTAGGATAGTGAAAACACTCTGCACGATTCTGTGATGAGTATACGGCACTATGCATTTGTTCAAACCCATAGAATGGACAACACCGAGAAGGAACTCTGAGGTCAAGTATGGACTTTGTGTGGTTTTGATGTGCCAATGCAGGTTCATCACTTGTAGCAAACGTACCACTGTGTTACAGGATGTTAGTGGGCGAGGCTGTACGTGGGTAGGGGGTGAAAGACATAAAGTACATAAGAAATTTCTGTGCCTTCCTCTCAATTTTACTGTGAATCTAAAACTTCTCCAAAAATAAGTCTTTACAAATAGCTTATAAGTTATAACACATAGAAGTAAAAATGATAATAACTTTGGAGTAACAGCTATAAAAATATTTGATTAAGTTTACTTACAAAGTTGAACAGCATTATTTAAAAAATGATACTGATTATACCCCCAGACTTTTATGATGATGCTTGAATTCAAAATGACAACTTTATTTTGCTAATAGTCACAAACTTATGAAGTTTTATTTGATGTAGGTAGGTAGGTTATTTATTCATGAAAATTTTAAGGTGAAAAATCTTAGATGATGTAATGTATATAATATTATAGCTGATATCTTCAGGCTGTGGAAAGCTACATCTACAAATAAAACCATTAATCAAGCCGTCCTTGAAAATGGCAAGTTTCTATAATAGGATATTCAGTCTATTAGTCAAATGTGATCTTTCTTAAAACTATCAAAATCCATTGCAAGGAATACATTTGTTTTAGTAATTGCTTTGTGTCATTTTTCTGTACCATTTTAGTAAGCATATTTACCACATCATTTTAAAAGTTAACTTGAGTGAACGAAAACACTGGATCCAAAAGAAAAAAAAAATGTTTTAGATCGTGGGATTTGTAATTTACATATTATCTTTGAAGAAGGATCCATTAGGCTACAGTCTATCCAAACAACAAAGGGAAAGAGGGAAGGTTGAAAGGGAAGAAGGGAAAGGGAAGAGGAAGGGAGGGAGGAAGGGAAGGAGAGAGGGAGGAAAATGCAATAATCCCATGAAATAATCTCCATGTGATCATGTCCACGTCACAAGGTACAAGGAACGTCAGGCATGACCTGAAGACACCCATCATTTTTTTGTTTGTGGGGAAATCCACTCAGCAATTTAATTTAGAGAATATCTCAGTAACTAAAATGTTATTAAAGTAAAAACATTAACCTGGGCATTCACAAAGAAAAAAGGCAATCACAAAAACTCCATAGTTGTCTCTTAAACAGCAGAGATTTTCCAATTGTATCAGTACCCTTGTTGAATCTTTTCATGACACTCTCTATTCTTCCCCGACAAATGCTAAAGGCAACTTGGGAAAACAGAAAGAAAGAAGAAAGAAAAGGAGAAAGTAGAAGGGGTCCGGGACCTCCCTGGCAGTCCAGTGGCCAAGACTCTGCTCCCAGTGAACGGGATGGGTTCATTGAACCCAGTGAATGGGTCTGATCCCTGGTCAGGAAACTAAATCCCACGTGCTGCAGCAACAGGCCCGGAGCAACCTAAATAAATAAGTTAGGAGGGGTTTAAGTGAAGAAGTTAGAGGGAGACTCTAAGGAGAGGAGAGTAGAAAAGAAGGAAGGAGGGAAAGAAGGGAGGGAGGAAGGAAATGACTCTCAGGAAGGAAAGGAGATATTCTTCTGGTTTATTCTTTATAACTGAGCTTAATGAAAAACTTCATGGGTTGCAAGAAAGGGAGAGAGGAAGGAAAGAAGGAAATACTGAAAAATCTCTCTATCTGGCATGTTGTGTCTTACAGAGAATTTAAAACGTAGCTAAAACTTTATGAAATATTTGAAAGGTCTTAGATTAAAACTAAAATAAAGTGGTAGGACAAGGGTTATAAATCAGAATTTTAAATTAATAGAAATTGCTGTTGGGAATGTTATCTGTTGCTCTAGAAAGTAATTATAGCTCTGCATCATCTTGTTTTATGAAGTACCTTGGAGGATGGAGTCTAAATAAACTATTGTGATTTGTTTTTTTTTTAATAAAATATACTTAAAGGAAAATTTTATAAAATACACTTAAAGGAAAATTTTAAAGTAAAGTAAAATTTTACTTTACTCTAGAGCTCTTAGAAAAATTTTTATTCCCACAGCCAACATGCAATCAGCAAATACAAATGCAAACATGTACATAATTATTGACAGTTCATTTCCTAACCGTCTTCCCAGCATTCAAGCCATTCAAACACATTAATAGAGGTCAGATCGTTTGCAGTTAAGTCAAACCAATGGGATCATCCTGCAAAATATCTATCTTCCCAACCCCAACAGCATAGACACTTAGAATTTAATTTCAGTAACTTAGTAAAAGAGAAATTAACCTAAATGTTTGAGAGACAAGACACTGGTATTGATTGTGTGAGCATGCTTAGAGTTATGTCTGACTCTTTGCGATCCCATAGGCTGTAGCCCGCCAGGCTCCTCTGTCCATGACATTCTCCAGGCAAGAATACTGGAGTGGGCTGCCATGACCTCCTCCAGGGGATCTTCCCAACCCAGGCATTGAACCCACATCGCTTATGTCTCCTGCAATTTCAGGGGGGTTCTTTACCACTAGCGCCACCTAGGAAGTCCACTGGTATTGATTACATTTTCCAAATAACTTAGTGGTTGCTCAGAAAGTCCTATTTTAATCCAATTCTGTAACTGAAAATCTTCCAAATTCGATGCAATAGCATGGAAGCACACTGCAAGATTTTGCTGTGGAAGTGAAGAGCGTTAGAAAATTTTATGAATCCTATTTAGGACACATTTGCTTTTTTCCCATCTCTATTAGTTCTTTACATTATTTGCCCTGTCTATGCCACTGAGTCTGAGGGTAACCGAACCTTATTGTATGAGTGGAAAAAAAGCACTCTACAGAAAGGGGTTCGCAGAGTACAAAACAGGGGGGCTAGAAGTGCATTCGCTTGTGAGCACAGAGAACTGAATTGCTCCTTAAAGATTTATCAGCTGTTATAATATATTCTGCATACAATAGAGCCCTCTTCTTACAGATGAAGAAATCGAGGAGCAAAGAGGAAAATGACTTTTCCAAGTCACTGCTAATGAAGCGCTGGGCTTTCCTTCCTGTTCTTTCTGTGCTCACGTGCATCAGCAGTGTTTGCCTCTTTGCAACCCCATGGACTGTAGCCCACCAGGGACCTCTATCCATGGAATTTCCCAGGCAAGAATACTGGACGAGGCTGCCATTTCCTTCTCCAGGGGATCTCCCCAATCTAGGGACTGAAGCTGCATCTCTTGTGCCTCCTGCATTGGCAGGCAAGGTCTTTACCTTTGCGCCACTTAGGAAGCCCTCCCTGTTCTTCCTACATGTTCAAAAAGTAATGACTTCAGTCACAATTGAAATCAAAGACACAGGCTTTCAAAAAGCTTTTTAATAATAATGTCAATACCTCAAATTGTGTCTGTGTTCATTCACTAAATTTATTAGTCATTTTTTATTTTCATTATTTGCATAAAACATAGTTCCTGGATTCATACTGTGTGAAGAGAACGGGTTTCCACTAGCACCAACAGGCAATGCTCTATAATCTGGTCGGTAGGTACCCTACAACTAGGTGTCCTACAATTCAACTCTTTCTGACACTGTCTACGCAGAGAAAAGATCAGATCTCACAATTAAGGGTTCAACCCTACAAGGCTGCATGCCTCACTCAGGTGCCAACTGCAAGCCCAGATTGCGGCCTATGCTTCTGACCAGCTACTACTCAGAGGTTCCCACTACCTGTTCCTTGTTCTTCAGACACAAGTCGCCAAATCCAGGTTACCTGTACTTCTGGTCAACTGGCTATAAATCAGGGGTTCCCTTGAGCTCTCTTTAGGTTTGATTAAGTTTCTCACAGAACTCAGAGAAACATTAAATTCTGCTAACTACATCCCTGGTTTATTATAAAGGTATATAACTCAAGTGATAACTTTGGTGATGGACAGGGAGGCCTGGCATGCTGCAGTCTATGGGGTCACGAGTCGGACATGACTGAGCGACTGAACTGAACTGAACTGAAATAACTCGAGAACAGCCAGATAGAAAAGATGCATGGACCAAACGTCGGGGAGTGGGGCATGGAGCTTCTCTGCACGTAGGCGCTCCTTCCTACACCACGTTCCCAGGACTTCTGTGCGAACACCAGTCCAGAGGCTGACCAAGCTCCATCCTGTTGGGCTTTCATGGAGCCATAATTGATTAAATCATTATGGAGCCATAATTGATTAAATCGCTGGCCATCTGCAGTTGCTGCAGCCTCAGCCTCTCCCCTCCCGGGAAGTCGTAGGGTGAGTCTAAAAGTCCCAGTCTAATGAGGAGATTAGTTCTCAAGGTAACCAACCCCTTCCTTAGGTAGGATCCAAAAGTGACCTCATCAACATAACAAACTGTGGTGCTCTCTTCTGAAATTCTAAAGGTTTCTGCAGCTCTGTGCCAGAAATGGGGGCAAAAACCAACTACATATTTCTTATAAATGACAATATCACAATAGTGAATATCATATCTTTTTTCAGCAAGCACACCATAAACAATTAAATAATTAGAAGTAAAGTTTTTTCTTTTTTTGGAAGTTTCAATAGTATATAATTGATTGCAAGTTTACTTGCTTTCATACAAGTTATTTAATTTGACCCATTGATATTGTGGTAAAGTAGGCAGGGTACTATTACCATTTCGTTTTACAGATGATGAGACTAAGGGTCACAGGGTTTCCATTTATTTCCCAAAGTCTCTGAAAATTAGGTTATGAAACCAAGACAATAAAACCAGTCCTTCTGACTCCACATTCAGTGCTCATTCTAATCAACCTGATTCCCGAGTAATTAATGTGACACTCATTTCCCTGAGAATGAACACTGAAACCTTTTAAAAATCTTTTAAATGCTTCAGGAACAAGGTAGAGCATAAAAGTTTCCTTAAGAAACTTTTCTTAAAGAACATTTTATACACATTTTATTTCAGCTTTAAGAGACTAAATTTGAGGTTTAAGAGACTAGTTTTCTCCAAATATTTGCGAATATTATCTATTTTGGAAAAGATCAATAAATACACTGGGGCAAAAACATCAACAAAAGTGTAACCCTCAACATTTATTCTTTTCAAAGTATTCGATTTGCCACTTGCCAGTCCTTGTAAGTTAACAGTTCCTTTGAGTTAAGTGAGGTTTTATGATAGAAATGCACACAAATCTGCCTGAAGTCAAAAGTCAAGCTCAACACCAAAGAAAAGTGGGTACTTTCACTCTGCAGAACTGGGGTGAGAGCTATAACGCTAGTGATGAGCAGTCCAGAGCTATCAAATTCTGTGAATCCTATTGAAAAGATGCAGCACCGGGCATTAGAAATCTGGCATAGCTACAAAGAGAAAGAAATAGTAAAAACTCGATCTGCATTCGTGCTCCAGTGGAATCCACCTCAGACTAACTTGAGAACTTCAACACACTTCATTGGGATCCAGAATTCCTCAAATCAGCTGAGGGCAGAATAAAATGGCCTGAGCGCACCTCTTAGCACGACCACACCAATATCACAAGTATCTGCAGGACAACCACGGAAGGAAAAAAAACACCTGACACCCACCAGAAAAGATCTTGTCCAACTAGAGACATGAAGAAAGACCCAGGAGGCGGGGAGGGCGGGCGCGCGGGTTCGCCTGCTCGGTCGCTTGACCCCAGGGACTGCGGCCCGCCGGGTTCCTGTCCATGGGATTCTCCAGGCAAGGGCTCTGGGGTGGGCTGCCATGCCCTCACTCTCCATGAAATCAAATTCCATAACCCCAGGTGGGCGACCCACACACTGGAGAATAATTAGAGTGCAAACTTTCTCCTACAGAAGCGGGAGTTCCGAGCCCCAAGCGAGGTTTCCCAGCCCAGGGCCCGACACCAGGGAGACAAGCGCCCTGACCTTCGGCTTTGAAGGCCAGTGTTGCCTTTCTGCAGGAGCCCACGGGACGGGGGAAATAGGGGCTTCACTCTCAAAGGGCGGCCTCAGAATCTCAGGCACGCCCGAGACCACAGGCAAGAGCAGTGATTTGATCCAAGCCTGGGCAAGACCTACCTGCTGGTCTTGGGGCGTCTCCTGGGAAGGTGGGAACGGCGGAGGGGTGAACCGCTCACCCCGGGGGACGGAGCCACGGGGAGCGGACATGCTGAGGAGATTCCGCGTAAACACTCCAGGCCGCTGAGCCATTGCGCAGTAGCATCAAGATCCGGCTCCACCAACGGCCCGCGAGCTCCTGCGCGCCCGCGCCGACGCGGGGAGGTGTGCGAGCTTGCTCACTCGCTAGGTCCTGCCCGACTCTTTGCAACCCCGTGGACTGACCGAACCCCGCCAGGCTCCTCTGTCCATGGGATTCTCCAGGCAAGAACACTGGAGTGGGCTGCCATGCCCTCCTCCAGGAGATCTTCCCGACCCAGGGATCGAACCTATGTCTCCTGCATTGGCAGGTAGGGTCTTCACCACTGAGCCACCTGGGAAGCCTGCTGGGACGCCTCAGGACAAACACCTAACTGGGAGGGGACACAGGCTGTCTGTAGACTAGGGAGCCTGGCAGCCGCCCCCGGACAGGGCCCGGGGCCAAGACCCAGCTCTACCTGCTAGTGGCCGGCACAGGCCCCTCCCAGCAGGAAGGCTGCTCCGGCCTCTAGCAGAGCCTCACACACCAGAGGCCCCCCAGAGCCGTGGGATCAACAGGGCCCCATCCCTGCCCACTAGCAGACCAACGTCAGGACACAGCAGACCCCGTGCCCAAGAGTGCCAGGAACCAGCCCCGCCTCGGCAATCTGAAAAAGCCCTGGGTTCCCTGAACCTTGCAAAGCAGCCTCCAGGACCCGGGTCTGCCTACGGGTTTGTTGCTGTTGCTTTTTAGTTGCTCGGTCGCGTCCAATCTTTGGGACCCCGGGGGCTGTAGCCTGCCAGGCTCCTCTGGCCATGGGATTTGCCAGGCGAGAGTACTGGAGCGGGTTGCCATGTCCTCCTCCAGGGGATCTTCCCGACCCAGGGATTGAAAGTGTGTCTACTGCATCGCAGGGAAATTCTTTACCACTGTGCCCCCTGGGAAGCACCCTGCCTGCCGGTAGCCCAGCCCTAATTCCAGGATCTGGCTTCACCTGCCAGTGAGTGGGCAACAGAGTCTTCAGGACACGAACTCTGCCCACCAGTGACCCAGCGCTGGTCCCCTGGTGCCCTAGGATTCTGCAACCAGCCGCCTCGTGACCAGGGCCGCTAAACAGGAGCCTCCACACAAGGCAGAGGTTGCGAACCCCCAGACTAGGGGCCAACAAAGCTACCAGCTCGCCCACAGGGTCGGCCCAGCCTGCCGCGAAAGAAGGGCCTCACGTGAACCACACTGCAGTGCTACAAAGGCCAAAGGTTTAGCAAGGGGCCGATGAGACGTTCATGAAGTGCTCACCTCTTCAAAAGAGAACAAGGACTCTGTCGCAAATGATTGAAACCTATAACAAGACACGTCAGGGCATTAGTAAGGACCCTAGAATGTTGTTTAGTTATACTAGATGTGTGGATACCCATCAGACTTTCATTCATAACATAATATAGTGTCACAAATAACTTTGTTGACCTATTCTGTAAATATGTGTGCTGACAACAGTAATACAACAAAAATTATGAGGCAAAAACCATATTTGTCTTTAATCTATCTCATTTTATAATGTTTTAAAATTCCACAACTAACCCACATCTTACAATTTAATATATAAGGAATTATGAACCAGTAAATGTTCTCTTAAAAATAGCATTGTTCAAAAAAAAAAATAGCATTGTTCAGTATATTTCTTTAATCAAAGTAAATTTTATTTTCAATGCTTTAAAATTTAGTTAAACCTAAAAAAACTTATATATCTTTATATAAGCTTAAAATAAAAGAATGCTTTCTCAACAGAAAAGCAAAGTGATGTTTTAAGAAATAAAAAGTTATCAAATTTGTTTTGAATAAATTATTTATTTCTATTTGTATCTCTGTTTGGACATTTTTCAAAACTTTGGTTAACTTTTTGAGCATAATTCTTATTTAGCAACTATCCCAGATAAAACTTTTTATCATGTAGAGTAGGCATTCTTATTAATCTGAGGATTCATAGATATAAAATATATACATGTTTGTGTATAATATATACACAAATATATTTTTCTGGCAGAAGAGAGTGCAGAGAGTTTAATAGACTTTTAAGAATTAACAAGTGTTAAAAACTCCAGGTGAAAATATTGTTATTTTGAAAATTACTTTTGTCTCTAATGTGGGAGACCCCAGTTCGATTCCTGGGTTGGGAAGATCCCCTGGAGAAGGGAAAGGCTACCCACTCCCATATTCTGGCCTGGAGAATTCCATGGACAGGACACAACTGAGCAACTTTCACTTTCTTTCACTAGAAGTCTATCTTCAATAGTGCCTTTTAAACTATAAAAATAAACTGGAATATGCTCCAATTTGAAGTAAAATGTGAAATATTTAAGTGCAATTTCCTGATAAGTTTCTTTATGGCAATGAGTAATACCTAACGTAAGCTAATTTGTGGCTAAATTTTATGGCTTTGCCAAAATGTACAGGAGATAATGGTTTGCTATTTTTTTTAATTGCAGATACTCTAACAAATCACATTTTAACTATCCCTTTAGTCTAGTTGCTGATAATGATAAATGCAAATTAAACTCATATATTCCAACTATATGGTATTATTATCTTATGTTGTATGTTAATAACCACACATAGCTTAATATTTTGGGTAAAATTCCAATGGTGGGGTCAATAACATTTTTAATTAAAATGCCCAGTCAATAAATAAAAGTGCTGCATGCCTTTCACAGTTATATATATGATGAAAAATCAGTTTTCACTCATTGGAGATGATTTTAAATGGATTAAAATGGTTTCCTTTAGTAATTCTTTGGGGTATTTGAATTTTTTTCTTTTCAGGATGTTATCTTCCATTGATTGAGATGATGTGGCAGACACATAATTTAGCTCCAAATAACGCCATTTAAAACAATAATGTAACAAATACTGGCTTATAAAAATTTGCAGTCTAAACCACCACAACAAAAAGGTGAGAAGAATTTGATATTGTAACTTCAAGTAGCTCTTCTGTCTCAGAGCCATTCTTGGCCACAGCTTATCTTAGTTTTATTTTGTTATTGTAAAAGTGTGGTTTTAAGTAGTTTTCAAATTATTCTGTAGACTGAGGCAATCTCAAGTGTTACTGACTGGTTAGTGTGACAGAAAACCTCTTATTCCAATTAACTGCAGATTCTACCTAAGAAATATTGCTAATGAAACACAGTTGGAGATTTCTGAAAACTACTTGTGTGTAGAGAAAGAACAGGGAAGAAAAGAGGATGTTGGAATGATCCTATTGAGCGAAAAGAATTGCATTCCAAACAGGTGAGAAATGGGAGGCCAAGTGGGAAAGCAATGAGGAGGCTCTGAAACCACCAGACTCTGGTGCCCCTCTGTCCCTTCATCTGGGGCATGTTCATAGATGGCGAGGAGGCATAGCAGCAGACGCAGGTGAAATGCCAAGTGCATCAGCTGAATGAGATGCGAGCAATCTGGCATGATTGATACCAACCAGGGTAAAGCACAACCTTCAGAAGGAACTTTGTTTCTGGAAAGGCGGTAGAAAAATCAAACTTGATTTTGAACAAATAAGAATCCTTATTCCATCCAGAAAGCATAAAACGTACTTGCTCTGGGACTGGACCATTCATTGGAGCAGTTCATCTTTTCTGTTTTTTTGTTTGTTTGTTTGTAACTGGGAATACAAGCACAAACCTAATTCAGATTTACTGTAGACAAAAATACGTACAGATACAGTGGTAAAACATTTTGAAAATAGGGGGAATGTTCATGTCCTTTCCTGTATTTTCTAAGTATTAATAATCAAAACTTTCCTTCTTCAAATATTTCCAATAAATATTAATTGGCCAACATTGATAGTACATCTAATAGGTTACATTTGGTGTATGCTAAGGCATGGAAGTTGGAAAGCATAAAAATGTCCCTCTCTTTCTTTAAGGCTTGAAGTACATGGCAAAGTCCCTTGCATGTATTAGTCCCTCCATAAATATTTGCTGAATTTCTTCAATTTGAGTAGGAAAAGATTAAAGAGCAACTATAAGGCATCCTATTAAGAAATAAGGGCAAAATCATGTATTTCAAACTGAAAGCAAAAAATCACTTCATTGATTTTTCCACGTAGAAGGTACAATAAAGTAAAAGAAAGATTCAAGGAATGTTTCTCCTATACCCCAAGGAACAAGATACTGACCCGGATAAAGCACAACCTTCAAAAGGATCTTTGTTTCTGGAAAGGTAGGCAGACAAATCAAACCTGATTTTCAACACCAAAGAGAATCACAGAATTACAAATGAACTTATAGGAAACTGAACTCTACCTTCAAGAGGAAAATATTTCCTATAAGAAATATTCCAGCAGGAATTAGAATCCAACTTGCACGATTAAACAAACAAAATCAAATAGATTTTCCTTTGAAAATTAAATGTGCTTTATCATTTGGGAGCTATGATGCCCCACTTCTTCACTCAACTTGATAAATTGCCGATTAAAAAGTAATCACATAATGGGTCATAATTAAAACCCCACAGGGTGATTCTTCATATTTATCACCATAGTACTGAGCACATTCTTCTACAGTGAGCTAATGAGCCATAAACTGCCTGAGCAGCGGTGGTAGTTTCTCAGTCGTGTCCACATAGAATCTTTGTGACCCCACGGACTGCAGCCCACCAGGCTCCTCTGTCCATGGGACTCTCCAGGCAAGAGTACTGGAGTGGGTAGCCACTCCTTTCTCCAAGGGATCTTCCCGACACAGGATTGAACCTGGGTCTGCCCCATCTTGCAGGCAGATTCTTTACCGTCTGAGCTACCAGGGAAGCCCAATAAACTACCTAGAGGGCTATTACAAAGATAAAATTTCCTGCAACCGTTGACCGTTGTCGGAACACGGGTGTTTGCTCTGTGCTGGGGTTGAGAGCACCCAGAGGATGTCAAAGAGTTAGTTGTACACAGGTTGCTTGAGTGACTGGGGTATGGCCTTTTTACAGACGGAACCTGACAACAGAACTGTGAGCTGAGATGCAGATAATAAATGGAGTCAAAGCCAGGTTAGCGGAGAGAGGGGGTAAGCATTGCCTGGCCAGAAGGTGTCACAGGACAAGCTAGGAAAAACAGCAACCAAAAAAAGCTGGACCTGGGATTTAATAATCTAGGATAGTTTAGATAGCCCCAAGTCAGCTACTGATGAAGCAAGATCAACTGCTTTAAGTGGAGGCTAGACTCTGTCAGGACCCAGCGGCCTTGTCCCAGGCTGTGAACGGAAGCCCGGCCACATAGTGAGAAGGTGTAATTCTCCATGAGGACTGGGTGCATTGCTTCAACTTTTGGCATCTTATTTGCTCATCAGAAGCCCTGGTAGACCCAAGTCAGGACTTGAAAGACCCTGAAAGCTGGATATCTCCCCAGGAAATTGAATCTTCACTTCTCACCTCCCCTCACACTCCAATAGACATCCACATATGCCATCAAAGCAGGTTAGCAACCCCAGCATGTGTGGGTTTCGATCAATCAGTCAGTTGCAGGCCTGAGTAGAACAGCAACAGCAGCAACAAAAAGTGCCAAGTGAAGGGGAGCTCTTCTTGCCTGAGGCCGTGGCATTAGCTCTTCCTGCCTTTGAACTTGAGCTGAAGCATCAGCCCTTCTTGGGTTTGGAGTCTTTTGGCTTTCAGGCTAGAATTGATACCATCTGCTTGTTGGAGAAGGTAGTCAAGAGAATGTGGCCACTGACTGCCTCTCAAGCTGAACTCGGACCATTGAAGGCTCTTCACCCCGTCCTGTCCTTGGAATGGCTGAATGGAAAGAGTGCAGCTTTGGATGGAATTTCAAGTTCAAAGTCTGTCACTGATAAGCCTTCTGACATTGGGTGATTTGGTTTTTGTGTGTTTTTTAATTGAGGTATGGTTGATTGACTGTGCTGTGTTAATTTCTGCTGTACGGAAAGTGACTCAGCTGTACATGCTGCCGCTGCTCGGACCCTCAGTCATGTCCAACTCTGTAACTCTATGGACTGTAGCCCACCACGCTTCTCTGTCCACAGGATTCTCTCGGAAAGAACGCTGGAGTGAGGTGCCACTTCCTCCTCCTTGGGTCAGGATCGAATGTCTCCTGCATTGGGCACTGCCACCGGGAAGCGCTCAGTTAACACCTATGTAAATTAATCACTTCAGCTCTATATTGTTTTCACTTGGAAAACTGTGATGATGATGATGCAATAATTCTTGCTCCAAACATCACACTAGGTTTTTACAGACATTAAATGGAACAATGAGTGTGAAGTTGAATAGGCATTCTTAAAAGTTTAGCTCAACTGCCAGTTTCCACGATGAAACCTTTCTGATCCTTTGTTTCTTTTTCCTGTGTCCCTTGGATGCTCTCACTTTTCTGATCACTGAGGTTTTTTTTATCACTACTTTCTAATGGCAACTTTATTCCTTCCTGTTAAAGTAATTAGATTGTAAATTTCTGAAGGTAGAATTCCATGTGTAAGTCATCCTTTGGCAGTGCAAAATATTTCTAGAAAATTTCTTATGTGTCATAAATAGTCACAAAGACCAACTGAGGGATTAAGCAAACTTGATCCCTGATTAATTTAACAAATAAGCAATTCATTGATTCATTAGAAATTTATTTATTCATCAATAATAACCTATTTATAAAAAATTTTTGGATGAGATGATTTCCACATTCTTTTTTGAAAAAGCGTGGACTTGGAAATGTGATTTTTGGGGTTATCTGTTGTCATCAATGAAAAGAGGAAGGATAGCCTCTCAGGTTTTTTGAAGGAATCCTTAGAACTTTGGGCAATGTTGTGCATTGTGTTAGTCACTCAATCATGTCCAACTCTTCATGACCCCATGGACTGGAGCCTGCCAGACTCCTCTGTACATGGGTTGTGTAATGTTGGGGTCTAGGGAAAGGATCCCTTGAAAGACTGAAACAGTGTTTCTCTACCTAAGGGAGTTGAAGCACTGGAGAGAATCCTAAAATTTTTTTTAAAGAAACTAAAGTTGTGAGTGGTCTACTGGAGAATAGAATGGCAAACCACTTCAGCATTCTTGCCTTGAGAACATGAACAACATGAAAAGGAAAAAAGATAGGACATTGAGAGATGAACTCCCCAGGTCGGTAGGTGCACAATATGCTACTGGAGATCAGTGGAGAAATAACTCCAGAAAGAATGAAGAGACGAAGCCAAAGCTAAAACAACACCCAGTTCTGGATATGACTGGTGATGGAAGTAAAGTCCAATGCTGTAAAGAGCAATATTGCATAGGAACCTGGAATGTTAGGTCCTTAAATGAAGGCAAATTGAAAGTGGGCAAACAGGAGATGACAAGAGTGAACATCTACATTTTAGGAGTCAGCGAACTAAAATGGACTGGGATGGGTGAATTTAACTCAGATGGCCCTTATATCTACTACTGTGGGCAGGAATCCTTAGAAGAAGAGCAGTAGTCATCATAGTCAACAGAAGAGTCTGAAATGCAGCACTTGGATGCAACCTCAAAAACGGCAGAATGATCTCTCTTCGTTTCCAAGGCAGACCATTCAATATCATGGTAATCCAAGCCTATGCCCCAACCAGTAATGCTGAAGAAGCTGAAGTTGAATGGTTCTATGAATACCTACAAACCTTCTAGAATTAACACCCCAAAAAGATTTCCTTTTCACTATAGGGGACTGGAATGCAAAAGTAGGAAGGCAAGAAATACCTAGAGTAACAGGCAAATTTGGCCTTGGAGTACAAAACGAAGCAGGTCAAAGGCTGAGAGAGTTTTGCCAAGAGAGTGGTCATAGCAAACACCCTCTTCCAACAACACAAGAGAAGACTCTACACATATACATCACCAGATGGTCAACACTGAAATCAGATTGATTATATTCTTTGCAGCCAAAGATTGAGAAGCTCTATATAGTCAGTAAAAACAAGACCAGGAGCTGACTGTGGCCCTGATCATGAACTCCTTATTGCCAAATTCAGACTTAAATTGAAGAAAGTAGGGAAAACCACTAGACCATTCAGGTATGACCTAAATCAAATCCCTTACGATTATACAATGGAAGTGAGAAATAGATTCAAGGGACTAGATCTGATAGACCGTGTGCCTGAAGAACTATGGACTGAGGTTCATGACATTGTACAGGAGGCAAGGATCAAGACCATCCCCAAGAAAAAGAAATGCAATAAGGCAAAATGGTTGTCTGAGGAGGCCTCACAAATAGCTGAGAAAAGAAGAAAAACTAAAGGTAAAGGAGAAAAGGAAAGATATTCCCATTTGAATGCAGAGTTCCAAAGAATAGTAAGGAGAGATAGAAAAGCCTTCCTCAGCAATCAATGCAAAGAAACAGAGGAAAACAATAGAATGGGAAAGACTAGAGATCCCTTCAAGAAAGTTAAGAGATACCAAGGGAACATTTTGTGCAAAGATGGGCACAGGCACATAAAGGATACAAATGGGAGGTGGCAAGAATATACAGAAGAAAACATACACAAAAAAGATCTTCATGACCCAGGTAACCATGATGGTATGATCACTCACCTAGAGCCAGACATCCTGGAATGCGAAGTCAGGTGGGCCTTAGAAAGCATCCAATGAACAAAGCTAGTGAAAGTGATGGAATTCCAGTTGAGCTATTTCAAATCCTAAAAGATGATGCTGTGAAAGTGCTGCACTCAATATGCCAGCAAATTTGGAAAATTCAGCAGTGGCCACAGGACTGGAAGAGGTCAGTTTTCATTCCAATTCCAAAGAAGGGGAATGCCAAAGAATGCTCAAATAATTGCACTCGTCTCACACGCTAGCAAAGTGATGCTCAAAATTCTCCAAGCCAGGCTTCAACAGTACGTGAACCTTGAACTTCCAGATGTTCAAGCTGGATTTAGAAAAGGCAGAAGGACCAGAGAACAAATTGCCAACATCCATTGTATCATTGAAAAAGCAAGAGAACACCAGAAAAACTTCTGCTTTAAATACCAGAAGTACTTCTGCTTTACAGACTATGCCAAAGCCTTTGACTGTGTGGATCACAACAAACCATGGAAAATTCTTCAAGAGATGGAACTACCAGACCACCTGACCTGCCTCCTGAGAAATCTGTATGCAGGTCAGGAAGCAACAGTTAGAACTGGACATGGAACAACAGACTGCTTCCAAATTGGGAAAAGAGTACATAGGGCTGTATTTTTTCACCCTGCTTATTTAACTTATATGCAGAGTACATCATGAGAAACACTGGGCTGGATGAAGCACAAGTTGGACTCAAGATTGCCAGGAGAAATACCAATAACCTCAGATATGCAGATGACACCACCCTTATGGCATAAAGCAAAGAACTAAAGAGCCTGTTGATGAAAGTGAAAGAGGAGAGTGAAAACGCTTGCTTAAAACTCAACCTTCAGAAAACTAAGATCATGGCATCCGGTCCCATCACTTCATAGCAAATAGATAGGGAAACAATGGAAATAGCGACAGACTTTATTTTTGGAGGGCTCTAAAATCACTGCAGATGGTGACTGCAGCCATGAAATTAAAAGACGCTTGCTCCTTGGAAGAACAGCTATGACCAACCTAGACAGTATATTAAAAAGCAGAGACATTACTTTGCCAACAAAGGTCCATCTAGTCAACGCTATGGTTTTTCCAGTAGTCATGTATAGTTGTGAGAGTTGAACTGTGTAAAGAACGCTGAGCACTGAAGAATTGATGCCTTTGAATTGTGGTGTTGGAGGAGACTCTTGAGTGTCCCTTGGACTGTAAGGATATCCAACCAATCGATCCTAACGGAAATGAGTCCTGAATATTCCTTGGAAGGACTGATGCTGAAGCTGAAACTCCAATAGTTTGGCCTCCTCATGTGAAGGACTGACTCATTGGAAAAGACCCTGATGCTGGGAAAGGTAGAAGGCAGGAGGAGAAGGGGATGACAGAGAATGAGATGGTTGGATGGCATCACCAACTCTATGGACGTGAGTTTGAGTAACTCCGGGAGTTGGTGATGGACAGGGAGGTCTGGCATGCTACAGTCCTTGTGGTCCCAAACTGAACTGAACTGAACTGAACTGAAAGTAATGAGGCATATCTTGTTCTCATAAATTTCTTGAACTCTGGAGTTGTAAATTCACACTGCTGCTTACAGCATTCAAACCTTGGTAATCAAAGGACTGTGAACGTGTCCATCAAGCTGACATAGGGGACCGCCCTGTAAGCTCAGCTGCAGCACGGCTGTCCCATCCAAGATGGTCACGCAGCCACGTGGACAGCCCGTTCCAGGCTGCCTGAATGCAGGGGACACTGAACAGCCCACAGGGGCAGTGGATTCATGAAACAGCCAGAGCTGTGGTTTTGAAATTTTACGGCACATTAGAATCGCCGGGGGGACTTAAAAACTCGGGAGGCCCTTGGGATCACCACATACCAATGAGATCAGAATGCTTGGGGGCATAAGAGCCAGGTGATTCCAATGTCCAGCAAAGCCTGGGGACTATCTGCTGCCTTCGATCACCCCCCTGTTTCTGAGCCTCCTCTGTGCTATGGTTTTTTTGTTCTTCCTCCAGTTACTGTGCTTCTGGAACTGCTTGGTCTATAATCCCTTCTGCCAATTCTATTTATTAATACCTGTTTTCCTTGATACCTGGTGAGCCAACCTAATGTCAATTCTCCTGTAAATGGTAACCTCCTTCCCTGAGGAATGAAGATTGCCGACAAGCCCTGCCCGCCTGCCCTCGGCTAGACCAGGTGGAGTGTTGCTTCCGGACAGGACGTTTTGCTCCAGGACAGGACGTTTTGCTGCAGAACTGTAAGGTCCCCTACCCAATAAACCCCTGATGTCTCTAAAAAATAATAATAATAATTTCAAACCATGCTTCTCCTTGGGCTTCCCTGGCGGCTCACAGCATAGAGAATCTGCTTGCAATGCAGGAGACCTGGGTTCAGTCCCTGGGTTGGGCAGATCTCCTGGGGCAGAAAATGGTAACTCACTCCAGAATTCTAGCCTGGAGAATTCCATGGACAAAGGAGCCTAGCAGACCACAGTCCATAGGGTTGCGATGAGTTGGGCATGACAAGTCAGCTGACACACGCGCTTTATGCTTCTTCCTAGGCTTCCTGCCCTGTCTGAACTTGCATTAACTAATTAATTAAAACCTGGTCACATGGAGACATTTTCTGAAATGTAGGACTTGAGGATGGTTATATTTGCTGAAGTAGGAAGTTTGCATTTTGGCCAGGGAACATCTGGTCCTCCATTATTTCACCAGTGCAGTAGAGTATTTTCTTCAAACAGTGATTCCTAAGAGCCCCTGTGCTTTGGAATCACCTGGAGGGTTTAAAAAACTCCTGAAGCCGGTGCTCTGCCCTCAGGCATTGTGATTTAGCGGGTCTAGGCTGTGGCCTGGACTTTGGGATCTTATAAATATCCTCAGGTAATCCTAATGTGCAGAGAAGTTGAGACCACTGACTTAAGAGGAATGATCTGGTTTTTCATTTTAGTTGCAAAAATGCACTGCAATATAAAATCTTTTATGATGTTCAAACAATGAAAAAAATGTAAATGCTACAAAAATGGAATTCTGTTACTCTATATGATTTATATTTAAGTCTTTTATTTTTAATTTAGGTATAGTTGACTTACAATATTAGTTTCAGGTATATAATATGGTAATTAGATATTTTTATAGAATATACTCCATACAAAGTTATTATAAAATATTGACTATGTTCCCTGTGCTATACATTATATCCCATAACTTATTTTATACCTAGTAGATATTTAAGTCTCTATTACATCTTTAAACAGGACTGTGTTTTTTGCAGGGGGGTGTGTTTTGCTTTTCCATTTTGTGTATCTGGTTTGACATATCTGGATTTGTCTTTTGTCTTAGATATTTTTATCTTTCCCGTTCATTTTTATGTTCTTCAATTTCTCTGTCCTGTCCTTTATTTCATAGGTCTCACATTTATGAATCTTCCCTCTTTAACTTTCTATGATATATAATTTAGCATCCTTCATTACTGGTTTTTATAAACATTAAACCTGTAGAAGGAAATGGCAACCCACCCCAGTATTCTTGTCTGAGAAATCCCATAGACAGAGAAGGCTAGTGGGGCTACAGTCCTTGGGGTCACAAAGAGTCAGACATGACTGAGTGAGCACATAAACATTAAATGTTTTTTAAAAATCATTTTGAAATGAAAAAATAAACCCCAAGGGGTTGGGGACTTTTGGTTTCACACTGGCATGTCCTTATGACAAAGAAACTGTTAAGATGAGTAATTCTTCTTAAACTAGTCAATAGTGTATATTAGTTTGTTAGGGTTGTTGTAACAAAATACCACAAATTTAGTGCCTCAAACAATAGAAATGTATTGAATCACACAATTCTGAAGGCTAAAAACCCAAGACCACAATGCTGGCAAGACTCGTTCCTTCCGAGGGCTCTTCCAGAACAGAATCTATCTCATGCCTCCCCCGTGGCGACCAGTGGTTTGCAGACGGGGCAGGGATGCATTTCTCACAGTTTCGGAGGCTGCAAGTCCAAGACCACGGTGCCAGGCTGGTCAGGTTCTGGTTACAGATGGCCGACTTCTCGCTGTGTCCTCACACAGTGGGCAGGGGCCGGGGGCTCTGTGGGGCTGATTTTATTGAGGCCATAATCCCACCCATGGGGGCTCTGCATGCCTCACCACCTCCCAGGGACCCCCTGCTACTCCCATCACCTTAGAGGCTAAGATGTCAACATATGACTTTGAGGGGGACACAAACGTTCAAACCATAGCAGTGTCTGTGCCCACATGTCCCCTTTTGTAGCTAGGACTGGGGATATGGCAAAAGCCCCTGCTCCCATAATTTTACATTGTACAGCAGGTGAGGAGGCAGATCATAAAAGAGGAATGCAGAGATGTGCTAGGCAGCAGTGAGTAAATCCAGATAGGTAGGATGGATGACAGCAATGGCAGAGGCTGCTACTGTATGCAGGGCGGCCAGGGAGGCCTTCCTCCTAAAAGTGACGGGTTCTTACGGGAACCGAGAGCAGCCGTGTGGACATCTGTGTGCAGAGTTCCGAGGAAAACACATTGCCAGTGGAAAGGTCCTCAGTGGTGCCCGTGTCTGGTGCACTGGAGACTCAGCAAGAGGCCTCCAGGACACACCGCAGGGCGTGGGGATGGGCAGAGGGGCGTCCGTGGGGCAGCATGGGCGGGTGATTTAGGGCCGCTTGTTAGGGCTTTGGATTTGACTCTGCGCAAGAAGGCAAGTCAATGCGTGCATGGGCGGGGAGAGTGACATGATTTGCTGTTTTAAAGAGCTTCTCCAGGGCTTCCCAGGTGGCGCTCGTGGTAATGAACCTGCCTGCCAAGGCGGGAGAAGCAAGTTTGATCCCCAGGTCAGGAAGATCCCCTGGAGGAGGGCATGGTGACCCACTCCAGTATTCTTGCCTGGAGAATCCAAAGGACAGAGAAGCCTGGTGGGCTACAGTCCATGGGGTCACACAGAGTTGG
Organism: Odocoileus virginianus; assembly: GCF_023699985.2. NCBI lineage: Eukaryota > Metazoa > Chordata > Mammalia > Artiodactyla > Cervidae > Odocoileus > Odocoileus virginianus. Next base: position 1,438,283 of record NC_069695.1, read on the forward strand.
ACATGACTGAAGGGACTTAGCATACATGCACTCAAAAAGCTTCCCTAACATGGGGAGAACAGGTTTTTTAAAATAACAAAGCCAAAAAAATCTTGCTGGTAAAATCTCACTTTTGTAATTTCCTATTTTCCTAAAATAAATGCTTAAACTACACTTGACAGAAATTGATTTTCATCTTGCAGCACAAATAAAATAATAAAATTTCATTTTAGAACCAGTCAATTTTAATTTCCCTATCTGCATTACATAACACCACATTGGAAATAACTTTCTTTTCTATCAAATGTGGTGCAGATACATTAGCATTATATTCAAGTCCACAGGTATTGTTTCCAATAGAATTCAAAGTTGCTCTTACTGATGAAACTGTCATAAAACAGGACTTTAACATATATATGTTGATTCCTTAGAAGTTGACATTGCAAAAAGGAAAGTAGCAGATAAAACAAGTAATTGTTTTTGTTTCTATGGCCACATGAATCATTTTTTATTAGACTAAACTTTTAGGGCTTTATTGCATTGATGTCAGCTATTAATGTGCATATTCATACTTTTAATGTAAATAACAGTACTGATTAATTAGTGCTGGTTATTCTGCAGGAGACAGAAGAAAGAAGGGATCAAGTCCTGCCTCAGGAAGATCCCTGGAGAAGGAAATGGCAACCCACTCCAGTGTTCTTGCCTGGAAAATCCCATGGATGGAGGAGCCTGGTGGGCTGCAGTCCATGACGCTGCAAAAAGTCAAATAGGACTGACCACAGACACACACACACACATTTTCTGCGTGGCTACTAGCAAGTCATATAGTCTTCCTAAACTTTTGGCTCCTCACTGACAAATAGGGAACTAATAATCACAAATTTCTCAATGAATTAAAAATAATGTATGTTGATGTTTGATATAAGCTTAGCACACAAATGACATGATTTCTAACTGTTATTAAGAGCTGGTTGATATAGGAATTGGTAACCACTGCCGATTAATTTTAGCATTTTAAGTGTTCAAGACAAATACTTAAAATTTGCCTTGTTTATAAAAGAAAAAAGTCAGTTGCAAATAAATTCTCAAGATCTTCTCAGGTTAATAATTTCTCTTTGTGATTAACTACAGAGTCTGAATTGGCTTCACTAATTAGCAAATATTTTCTAGTTTTACAAGCATAAATTATTAAGAAATTATAAAGGAAATGTGTATTTAGATATTTTTTCTTGTGCATAGAGATCACAGATTTTAGGAAACATTTCTGAGAGGTAGTAATTTAGATTCTATGGTTTCTTAGACATACTGTATGTAAACGGTTTTCTTTCTCTGTTGTGTATCCTGTATTGGGTTTCTGTGGGCAGCAATCAGCCCTTCTGTATTTTATGGACTCGGTAACTGCACCCTTCAGTGTCTATTGATTAAAAATTAGAAAGTCAGAGCTGGAGGAGAGTATCCATTGTGTTATGCACTCGGTAGTGCCCAATAAACACCTCTTGAAGGACTTTCAAATCTTTACATATAAGGCACCTCTGCATAGAACGGATTCACTCTGTTCCTCAAACCTTGGTAAATAGATGTCCTCTCAAAGATTGCAGTTTTCTAACTTATATTTTTATTTGATAACGAGTTTATAAAATTTTCTCCTACTTGAAGTCTCATATTTAATTAAATCTGCTTTTCTATCATTTTTACTGACAGATACTAATTCTGCTGGGCTTCTCTGATAGCTTGGCTGATAAAGAATCCACCTGCAATGCAGGAGACCCTGGTTCAATTCAACGGTCAAGAAAGTCCCCTGGAGAAGGGATGGCCTGCCCACTCCAATATTCTTGGGCTTCCCTGCTGGTTCAGACTGTAAAGAATCTGCCTGCAATGTGGGAGACCTGGGTTCAATCCCTGGGTTGGGAAGATTCCCCTGGAGGAGGGCATGGCAACCCACTCCAGTATTCTTGCCTGGAGAATCCCCATGGACAGAGGAGTCTGACGGGCTACAGTCCATGGGGTCACAAAGAGTCAGACACGACTGAGCAGCTAAGTGCAGCATTATTTCTGCTCCCCCATACTTAATTTGGTCCAATTTTGGTCCAGTTATACACATAGTCTTTTTCAAACTAAACATCTCCGTTTTCTTCAGTGTTTGCCATAAGACTGATAAAACCAATGAAGAATTTTGAAGACATCACTTACCAAAATTAACTCAAAATGGGTTAAAGACTTAAATGCAAGATCTGAAGCCATAAAACTCACAAAAGAAAACAGAAAAAGTTCTTTGAAATGAACCTTGGCACTAGCCATTGAAATGAAGAAGCCACCTAAGGACAAGGAGAAAACGTTTACAGATGACTGACCTGCATAACGTTGAAATCCTAAATATGTAAGGAATGCATGTAATTCAGCACCAAAAGCAAAGCAGAACAAAAGCAAATAATCCAATTAAAAATAGGCAAAGCAACATGGATGGACCAAAAGAGTGTCATACAGAGTGAAGTTAGCTGGACAGAGAAGAAATGTCGTAGGACATCCCTTATATATGCAATCTAAAAGGAAATGATACAAATGAACTTACAAAACAGAAACAGACTCGCAGACTTCAGGAAAAAGTGTATGGTGATTGGGAGAAAGTGTACAGTGAGGGATCGTTAGGGAGTTTAGGATGGACACGTACACACTGCTATATTTAAAATGGATCACCAACAAGGACCTACTGTAGCACCTGGAACTCTGCTCAATGTTATGTGGCAGCCTGGATGGCAGGGGAATTTGGAGGAGAATGGATACATGTATATGTATGGCTGAGTCTCCTCCTAGTTCACCTGAAACTATCACAATATTGTTTGTTAATTACACCTTATCTCGGTTCAGTCGCTCAGTCGTGTCTGACTCTTTGTGACCCCATGAACCGCAGCACACCAGGCCTCCCTGCCCATCACCAACTCCCAGAGTTTACCGAAACTTATGTTCATCAAGTTGATGATGCCATCCAACCATCTCATCCTCTGTCGTCCCCTTCTCCTCCTGCCCTCAATCTTTTCCAGCATCAGGGTCTTTTCAAATGAGTCAGCTCTTCGCATCAGGTGGTCAAAATACTGGAGTTTCAGCCTCAGCATCAGTCCTTCCAATGAACACTCAGGACTGATCTCCTATAGGATGGACTGGTTGGATCTCCTTGCAGTCCAAGGGAACCTCAAGTGTCTTCTCCAACACCACAGTTCAAAAGCATCAATTCTTCGGTGCTCAGCTTTCTTTATAGTCCAAGTCTCACATCCATATATGACCACTGGAAAAAACCATAGCCTTGACTAGACGGACCTTGTTGGCAAAGTAACGTCTCTGCTTTTTAACATGCTGTCTAGGTCGGTCACAACTTGGTGGCTCAGATGGTAGAGACTGTCTGCAATGCCAGAGATCTGGGTTCAGTCCCTGGGCTGGGGAGATCCCCTGGAGAAGGGAATGACTACACACTCCAGTATTCTCGCCTGGAGAATTCCATGGACAGAGGAGCCTGGCGGGCTACAGTCCATGTATTGCAAAAGGTCTGACACAACTGAGCCACTCTCACAACTTACACCCTATACCCTAATACATAACGACCAATTTAAAAATTTATTTAAACTGAGGAAAAGAACCAAAGAGACATTTTTATAAAGAGGATCTACAAATGACCAACAGATATATAAAATGGTGTCGAATATCACTAATCATCAGGGAAATGTGAATCAAAACCACGTGGATATCACCTCACACTAGACAGAATTATGAAAAAGATGAGAGTTAACACATACTGGCAAGGATGTGGAGAAGAGGGAGCGTGTGCACACTGTCGGTGGGATCATAAATCGGTGCTGTCACTAAGAAAAATGGTATGGAGGTTCCTCAAGAAGCCATGAAATAGAGCTACTGTATAATCCAGAAAGCCCACTGCTAGTTATATATGCAAAAGAAATGAAATTACTATCTCGAAGAGATACATCCTTTTCTGTTTAGGTGATATAGATGCTTGTCTTTTTGGTGTAACTTGTGCTGGGGAAAAAAAAAAAGCTTATTTGCTTCCACACATTTATCCCATTTCAGGCTTATCCAGCCCCCAAAATTCTCAATCTTGATCTTTTCTTTACTTTCAATCATTTCAGCCAGAGGTTCTGTTTTGCAATAATCACAACATTAGAGCCAGTAACATCCATTTACAAAGAATAAAGCAAATTGCATGCATGTTCAGTTGCTGAGTCATGTCTGACTCTTTGTGTCCCCAAGGATCATAACCCACCAGGCTCCTGTGTCCGTGGGATTTCCCAGGCAAGAATACTGAAATGGATTGCTATTTCCTCCTCCAGACGATCTTCCCGACCCAGGAACTGGACCCAAGTATCCTGTGTCTCCTGCGTTGTTGGCAGATTCTTTACCCACTGAGCCATCAGGGAAGCCTCATAAAACAGATTAATCAGCAACTAATAATGATAACTATGGGTGATTGAATATTTATTCTGTTTCAGGCACCTAGCTAAGTGCTTTTCCTTTCATCTATTCCTCATAAAAACTGAAGAGTTGCTAGCACATTACACATATGAGGAACTGAGATGCATGAATGTAAGCAACCTGGCACTGGCTCTCAAATGGTGGAGAAATCACTAAAATTCAGGTTGGCTGACTCTAAAACCCAGAAAACCGTCATTTTCTGAGTGTGCTGTCCTGGCTATGAGAAAAAACTTGACAGACAGAAGGCAAGACAAGATAGGTATTTTGAGGCCAGAAGGACATTGAACAGTTTAGGATACAGGATTCTAGCCAAGACCTTGTGAAGTAGACAATGATGAGAACCCTGTAAGGTAGGAACCCAGCAGGAACAAGCCCCAATCACACAAGCAGTCAGAACTGCAAGAAACAGGCCTCTGGATATTTAGATGGTTTCCCTGAGGTGTAAATAATTAATTTCAAAATTAAGCATTAAGGGTGCTTCTCTGTTGGTCCAGTGGTTAGGAGTCCAGCTTCTAGGGTGGGGGATACAGTTTGGTCCCTGGTCAGGGAGATAGGATCCCACCTTCTGCAGGGTAGCTGGGCATGCACGCCACAGCTGCTCAGCCCGTGTGCCACAACTGAGACCCAATGCAACAAAATAAATATTTTTTTTTAATTAAGCATTAGGGACATTAATGTTTCAATGCTGTAAACTTTGATATTGTGTTTAGCTGTTCATTTGCTCCAGCTAAGAAGGAAGACTGTTTGACAACATTTTGGCTTTAACGATATGGATGACATGATTAATAGCGCCAATATGTGCTAGGTAATTACAGTGTTAAACCAAATATTAGTGTGAGAGAGTAGTGAATTTTAATGCACTGCAGAATAAGGAAGCCTAAAAGGACACCGCCTAGGCAATTAATTATAATCAGCTTTATGCAAGATATGTTACTGCATTAATAGGGTGTAGTTTACTAGTCAAGGTGCATCCAAGAGTGTCTGAAAGATACAGTGAGAAAGCAAATCCTGTTTATTAGTCTGCTTGGTCTGTTGTAACAAAATACCATAGGCTGGGTGGCTGAAACAACAGACAGTTGTTTTCTCAGAGTCTGGAGGCTGTTGGCGCGGCCCCCTCTCTGCACAGGGAGGAGGAGAACTCTGAACTCTCCTCCTCATTCTTTTTTTTTTATTGGCCTGCAGGATCTTAGTTCCCCAACCAGGAATCGAACCCATGCATCCTGTGGTGGAAGCACAGAGTCTTAGCCACTGGACCACCAGGGAAGGCCCTTCTCTTTTCATCAGGACACCAGTCCTATTGGATTAAGGCCCCATCCTTACGATCTCATTTAAACTTGATTACCTTCCTAAAGGGCTATGTCCAGTAAGAGTCATGGGAGGGGTTAAGCTTTCACCATGCTAATTTCAGGGGGAAGGCAATTTAGTCCATAACACACTGATGCCCACACTGAAATCAAGACTTGCCCTGGGACTGGTGTGTCGGGACCTCTGCCCTGGTGGTTAGTCACTAAATCATGTCCAACTCCTGTGACGCTGTGAGCTGCAGCCCACCAGGCTCCTCTGTCCTCTGTCCGTGGGATTTCCCAAGCAAGAACACTGAAGTGGGTTGCCATTTCTTTCTCCTGGTGATTTTTCCTGACCCAGGGATCAAACCCAGGTCTCCTGCATTGCAGGTGGATTCTTTACGAACTGAGCCGCCAGGAAAGCCCCCTGAGTTTAATTCCTGGTTCCCCAGAAGAGAGAGCTCCCGACCATTCCCTTCTTAAAGCACTCTTCTTGTGGCTTCTGAAAGGGAATGCTAATGACCAGCAGCACCTTTCTCACAGGGTTGTTATGAAGAGCAAATGAAACAAAAGATAAACAGCACAGAGCGCAGTGCCTGGCAGTCCCAGAAAATGTTATTTATTGGTGTTGCTCTTGATAGCTTTTGGCAAACATCAAGTTTGAGTTACGTACTAGAATTTGAAAAAAAATGACATAGTGTTACAAGAAACTAGAATTGATGTTAGAGATAGCAGAAAGATCTTATGGCACAAAGAATTTATTTAAAGCATAAGGCCAACTTGTTTACTTCTGTGTTCCCCAAAAGAAAGAAAGAATTGTTAAAATAATGTAAGAAAAAAATTCAAGTTGCCAATAGCTACTTGTTTGAGAAATGCTAACTTTATTTAAAAAATTTACAAGAATACAGTGACAACACATTAATTATATCATGAAAAATGCAAATAGAGGTCAATATTTAAAGGTGTGAAATTCTGGATGAAATGAACATTTCTCTTGAAAGTAGCAAATTGTTAGCTATAATTTTTCAAGAAAGCTATAAAAATACAAGGTGTAAAAGCAAAACTTTAGAATAACTAAAGGCATGGTATGATAAAATGACTTCTGACTTTGTTCAGATCACAGCAGCCTTCTGCAATAAGCTAATCCCCTGTAAATGAAGTAGCTCATAAGGATATCTCTGGGAATGAGTTAAATGGTTTATTGAAAAGAATGTTATTCATCAGAGTTCAGGATTCAGACTACAAGAAACATACTATTTTATGCACATGAGTATATAACAATATAGAGAATAACAGATTATCCCCAACATTTAGCAACTTAAAACAATGATATATATTTATTATCTCACACACGTGGGTCAGGAAGTTGGTTATGGATTAGTTGGGTGGTTCTGTCTTGAAAATTTTCATGAAGTTTCAGGCAACAGGCAGTCATCTGAAGCTTTGGCTAGGCCTGGAGGATTTCCACGACAGCTCACTCCCAGGGCTCTGCCCAAGAGCCCTCAGTCGCTTGCTGGCTAGTTGCAGGAGGCCTCAGTTCTCTGCCTCATGGACCCAACCCAGGGGTGCTTGAGCATCTGTATGGTGTAGCAGTTACCTGCCCAGATTGAAGAGAATAAGGTGGAAGCTCCAGTGTATTCATGACCTTACCTTGAAAGTCACATGCCATTACTGCCTCTATGCTCAATCTGTTTGTATAATATTAGTATAGGAAGCAGATTCCAGGAAGAAGGAAGCTGGTGAAATCAGAATTCGTAGAGTTCAACAGGAAAAGTTTGTGTGGGATCGGGGGTGACAGGTTTGGAGTGGTGGTAGAAGGGAGTTTGGTGGGAATTGCATGAAGTTAGAAAAGAAGACCCCAAGACAACATGTCCCCGCTGTCTTCCTAATCACCTTACTCCTAATTACCAAATTCAGGCAGAGTTACATCCTCTGAGTTTTAGGGTCTTAACTGTTTTTAATTTTGCATCAGGCCCACAGTAGACAAAACCTCCATTCCATACAGGACCTGACTTACGGCTGAAATATACTCCCAGCTAAAATCTATGAGAATGTATTTATTGTTGGGTCAGAGAAGAAAACGAATGAAAGTTCCGTTTAGTAACAGAAGGGTAAAAATGTGCTTCTGTTTGTGGATGTAGGTTGATAGTCATGAAATAGCCGATTTATTGAGGAAACAGTAACTTTGGGGGAAGGTTAGTTAGCACTCTCAAGTCAGGCATGCATTTTTATTGCATTGTACGGCTTTAGTGCATGCTCAGTCATTCAGCTGTGTCCGACTCTTGGCAACCCCATGGACTGTAGCCCACCAGGCTCCTCGATCATTGGGATTCTCTAGGCAGGAATACTGGAGTGGGTTGCCGTTTCCTCCTTAAGGGGATCTTCCCAACCCAGGGATCAAACCGGCGTCTCCTGAATCTCCTGCATTGACAGGCGGATTCTTTCACCACTGAGCCACTTGTAAGGCTTGTGGTTGTTGGTCAGTCGCTAAGTCATGTCTGACTCTCTGTGATCCCAGGGACTGCAGCGCACCAGCCTTCCCTGCCCTTCACTAGGCAGGCCAAAAAAAAAAAAAAGGGCTTAGATTTTCATGGGCACTTATGAACCCAAATTTTCTCTCTTGCTCCTGACGGAGCTCCACTGAGCTGGAGCAAGACAATCTCCTGGGTGATGGAGTAGTGATTTAGAAAAGAAGCCTAAATGATATTATTAATAACAGTCAAGACTTTGATCACTTACTTCAATAGTATAAGCAAGAGGCTAAACCAGAGAAAGCATCAGTGCCCTTGTTCCATTCCCCAAAAAACTGGTGAAGAGTCAGATGGATCAGCCTAGTTGTCACGGAGGAGTGGGGAGATTTGCCAGATAAAGCCTTGGTAAAGGCTTGCATTCTGCCCTGAAATATCAAACAGGCTTAAGCCAAGAGCTATATTCCTCCATTATTCTTAGTTACAAAACTATCAGATTTTTATTTGTCTACTTTTGATTTGGAAAGTACAGTCCCTGCAAGTCTGGCTTTCTAATTGGGTTCCTTTTACTGCATCTCTGCAAATTTTTAGCTTACTTGCTGTTCAGTCACTAAGTCATGTCTGACTTTTTGCAACCCCATGGACTGCAGCACACCAGGCTTCCCTGTCCTTCACTGTCTCCTGGGATTTGCTCAAACTCATATTCATTGAGCTGGTGATTCCATCCAACTTTCTTAGCCTCTGATGTCCCCTTCTCCTTCTGCTTTCATAATCTAAAATTGTTAAAAGCTTTCCAATGAAGCATATATAATGAAAAAACATATTAATTAAGGGTCTATTAACAAATATAAAAAATAAATACTTGTAAAATGTACTGAACTTACTTTCCTGGTGGCTCAGATGGTAGAGACTCTGCCTGCAATGCAGGAGACCTGAGTTTGATCCCTGGGTCCAGGAAGATCCCTTGGAGAAGGAAATGGCAGCCCACTCCAGTATTCTTGCCTGGTGAATCCCAGGGACAGAGGAGCCTGGCAGCCTGGGACATAGGGTCACAGAGTCGGACACAGCTGATCGACTAACACACTCAAATTATGCTAATATTTGCTGCTTCTGGAGCAGGGTTTCCTCATTGGCATGGTATAATAGCACATGCCCTTGGCAACATCTGTTAACATTTTGACTCCATGTTTGTTTTCTTACATCTCTGTGTCTTCCCTGACCTTCTAGAATCATAGTGACCTCATCCTGCCCTCTAGACTTTCAAGCCTCACACTTCATTTTTCCACATCACACTGCTTATTACCTAAGTACCATAGGATCTCAAATGTTTGTTTTTAGTCTATCACCTGGGCATCATCACCTCCTCCAACATCGACTTATAGGTTGATGTGAGAAGGAAAACAGCTTGGTTAGATCAATTCCTACCAGGAAATGTATGACTAACAGTCTGTCGAGTCTCATCAGTTCATTCGCAGCAACAAAACAAGTTGACCCCAAGTAATCTCTAGATGATAGATTTCAGATTTTCAGGGAAAAAAATAAAGAAAAATAACAGGAGTCATATAGAAGAAATGGTTAGGGTGAAAGGGGCCAAGTAGAAAGAATTTTTATATTTCTAAGTTCTTTAGCTTAGATTCATTCCTATTGTATTCAATGGGCTGACCTATTCTTTTTCTCAAAGATAGATGGAAAAGATACAATGAGAAAAATGAAGTAAATGGTCTCATCATTTACCTAACTGCTCAGGTCAAATTCCTTGATGACCCATCTTTGATTCCTCACTTCATCTCACAACCCATGCCTAATGCATCACCAGGGCAGGCAGACACTTCCTTCGCAAAGTATCCAGATAAGACCCCTGCTTCCCCTCTTCACATCCACACTCCACATCCAGAGCACCATCTGTGTAGCACATTACAACCCGAGCCTTCTGTGCTCACAAGCAGTCTCTTCAACAGGGGCCACCACGATCCTCTCCAAATGAGCATCATGTCAACAGCATCCTCCTCCTGCTGTCTGTGGTCCTATGGTTTCCCATCACACCAAGGGGAAAACCCGAAGGCCCTCCTGTGCCCCGGCCCTGGCCATCTCTTAGACCTCATCTCCTACTGCTCTCTTTTGCTCACCATGTTCCAACCATGTTAGCCTGCCCGCTGGGCCTGGAACAAGCCAATCATTTCCTCTGTCAAGATGCTTTGTTTTGCCGTCTCCTCCTCACTCTTCCTTTTGGGGGAAAAGTCTCTGGGATCTGTATATAATTCTTATCTCAGTGGAGTCAGGTCTTCAAATCTCAACTTCTCAGAGACTCTATTCTAAACACTTTATCTAGTAAAGCTTTCTCTTTATCCTGTTTTCTTACCCAGACTTAGTTTTTCATATCAATATATATGCAGCATTAGTCGGTATTAGTCTCTACAGAAACAGAACCAGTAAACCTATCTATGGACTTCTCTGATGGCTCAGAAGTTAAAAATCCATCTACCAATGCAGGAGACACAGGTTTGGTTCCTGGGTCCGGAAGATCCCCTGGAGAAGGAAGTGGCAACCCACTCCTGTATTTTTGCCTGGGAAATCCTATGGACAGAGGAGACTACAGTCCGCAGGCTTGCTAAAAGTTGGACACAATTGAGCGACTGCGCCCATGTGCAATATGCACACACACACAATCTATCCTCCTTTCCATCGGTCTATCCATCTATTCTCTCTCCCATGATCTGACATCTGCAAGCTGAAATCTATGGTGTAATTCAGCCTGAGTCTAAAGGCCTGAGAACCAGGAGTTCCAGGGGCAGAAGATTGACCTCTCAGCTGAAGCAATCACAGAGGAAGGGGTGCATTCTATTCAGGCACTCAATGCATTGGATGATGTTCATAAACACTGTGGAGGGCGAACCACTTTACTGAGTCTATCAATCAAATGCTCACTTCATTTGGAAACACTCCCAGACACATAACAGTTAATATTTACCCAGTATCTTGGCACCCTGTGATCTAGTCAAATTGACAGAATCAATTCATATATACATATACATATTTGGGGCATCCAGTGTGTAACCAGACACATACATACATGTTTTGGGGCTTCCCAGGTAGCTCAGCTGGTAAAGAATCCACCTTAATGCGGGAGACCCAGTTCAATTCCTGGGTCAGGAAGATCCCCTGGAGGAGGGCACGGCAACCCACTCCAGTCTTCTTGCCTGGAGAGTCACATACAGAGGAGCCTGGTGGGCTACCTTCCGGAGGATCACAAACAGTCAGACATGACTGAGTGACTAAGGACGAGCACAGCACATGCCTATTTTACTGCTGACCTCGCTAGAATGTATGTTCCATGTGGCCGAAGATGGCGTTTTAGTCATTACTATATCTCTAGGGCCTAGAACATTGCTTGATATGTAATAGCTATGTAATTAATATCTGTTGAATAAATAAAAGCCCTTTGAAAAGTAATCATATTTTATAATTATGTATTTTTGATAGAGAATAATAAATCAATCATTAGATTCAGTTCAGTTCAGTTCAGTTCAGTCGCTCAGTCGTGTCTGACTCTTTGCAACCCCATGGACTGCAGCACTCCAGGCCTCCCTGTCCATCACCAACTCCCAGAGTCCACCCAAATCCACATCCATTGAGTCGGTGATGCCATCCAGCCATCTCATCCTCTGTCGTCCCCTTCTCCTCCTGCCCTCAATCCCTCCCAGCATCAGGGTCTTTTCAAATGAGTCAGCTCTTCGCATCAGGTGGTCAAAATACTGGAGTTTCAGCCTCAGCATCAGTCCTTCCAATGAACACCCAGGACTGATCTCCTTCAGGATGGGCTGGTTGGATCTCCTTGCAGTCCAAGGGACTCTCAAGAGTCTTCTCCAACACCACAGTTCAAAAGCATCAGTTCTTCGGTGCTCAGCTTTCTTTATAGTCCAAGTCTCACATCCATACATGACCACTGGAAAAACCATAGCCTTGACTAGACGGACTTTTGTTGGCAAAGTTATGTCTCTGCTTTTTAATATGCTATCTAGGTTGGTCATAACTTTCCTTCCAAGGAGTAAGTGTCTTTTAATTTCATGGCTACAATCACCATCTGCAGTGATTTTGGAGCCCAGAAAAATAAAATCAGCCACTGTTTCCCCATCTATTTGCCATAATAATCATTAGATTAGATTATTATATTCTTTGAGGTAAAAACAGGACCTTGGAATCTAGGTATTCCAGAAAAGTAAGAAATGACAAAGATCTATTGTTAAAGGGCGGACAGAAAAAGTACTGTTGATTCTGAAAATGCCAAATGCCAATGCCTTATTTTTTAATTTTTAAAATACTTTAATCTTTTTGGAGTACAGTTGATTTACAATGTAAATTAGTCCCAGGTGTACAGAAAAGTTGATTCACTTGTACATATATGTATATTCACTCTTTTTGACATTCTTCTCTCAAATAGGTTACCACAGAATATTAGGTAGAGTTCCATGTGCTATGCAGTAGGTCTTTGTTACTTATCTATTTTACATATAGTGGGGCACATGTGTTCACCCCAAACTCCTGATTTATCCTTCCCTTCCGCATTTCCCCTTCGGTGACAATGTTTGATTTTGCTATCTATAAGTCGGTTTCTGTTTTATAAATAAGTTGATTTGTATATTTTTTCATTAGATCCCACATATGAGTGATATCATATGATATTTGTCTCTGTCTGACTTACTTCTCTTTAGTATGAAAATCTCTAGGTTCATTCATGTTGCTGCACATGGCACTATTTCATTCTTTTTTATGGCTTTTTTCCAATGGAGTAACACTTCATTGTATGCATGTATCATGTCTTCTTTATCCATTTCTCTGTTGATAGGCACTTACTTGGCTACTGTAAACAGGGCTGCAATGAACATTGGGCTGCATGTATCCTTTCGGAATCACATGGTAACTGCATTTTAAGTTTTTTAAGGAAGCTCTATGCTGTTCTCCACAGTGGTTTTTACCAATTTACATTCCCACCAACAGTACAGGAGGGTTCCCTTTTCTCCAGATCCTCTCCAGCATTGATTGTCTATAGACTTTCTGATGATCTTCCCTGCGTCAGGAAGATCCCCTGGAGACGGGGATGGGAGCCCACTCCAGTCTTCTTGCCTGAAGAATCCCATGGACAGAGGAGCCTGGTGGGCTACAGTCCACGGGTCGCAAAAAATCAGACATGACTGAGGGACTTTACACTCATTCTGACCCGTGTGAGATTATACATCATTATAGTTTTGATTTGCATTTCTCTGATAACTATTGATGTTAAGCATCTTTTCGTGTGCTTTTGGGTCATCTGTATGTCTTCTTTGGAGAACTGTCCACTTAGATCTTCTGGCCATTTTTTGATTGGGTCATTTTTTTTTACGTAGAGCTGCGTGAACTGTTTGTATATTTCAAAGATTAACCCCATGTCAGTTGAATCAGTCACAGACATTTTTCCCCATTCTGTGGGTTTTGTTGGTGGCTTTCATTGCTGCACATAAACTTTTAAGTTTAATTAGATCTCATTTGTTTATTTTTGTTTTTATTTTCATTGTCCTAGGAGGTGCCAATGCCTTTTTAAAACATTAAAGTTTAGGATCCTCACACAATAGACTAATTCTTTTAAAAAGTAATAAAAGGCCAAAGAAACTAATGAAAAACTAAACAGTGATTGGATACAGAATTACAATTTTCTTCAGAGTTCTTTAATTGATTTTTTAAACTCATGTAACCATTTTTTTGTCTGGGTAGAAAATGTAGTGCCAAATTTATTGAAACATTCTCTCACCATGATTTCACTCATTTTTCTCAGCACACAGTGTTATTTTTCCTCTTTGGGCTCTATTATTTCTCCCTGCAGCGCTGCACCTCTTGCGATCTGGCTGTTAGAAATGCTACTGGAGCATGACCATGTTGAATATTTCAGGTTGGGAGCTCATTAGAGCTGTCCTCAGAAGGTTGATCACTGTAAAGTAACAAATCAAGGCAATGGCTAATTTCCTAGGAATCCAAGGAGAGGGCGGAGCCAGGAGAGGAGAGCTTCCTGACATGGAGCCCTCCAGGAAGCCACATTTGCCCTGAGCTATGGCGCGAGTGGTATTAAGAGGGAACCCCACAGTCCTTAGATGTAGGACCCATTATTCCACCTTGGCTGAGGCTCCAGGCTACAGGCAGAAAGACTTCCTTATATAATCATAGCTATTGAAAGCCCCAGGGAGAATCTGTTCCATTCTGGATGAAGTTCTTAAAAGGATCCTGGAGCTGCTTCAGAAAGAATTCCTCTTCCCATAAATTCCCCCATTTTAGTAGAAAAATTTGTTTAATTAAAAACATATTTTACCTACTTTTGCCCAGTCGATACTTATGACAAAAATCATATCAATGCATCGCTGATGACATTTCTGTTTCTGTGTGAATGATTTCAAAGTTATTTCAAAGTGCCATCAGTTTGGTACATATTTGTTCAAGTCTCTTCTGCCACTTCTTTGTTACTTCAACAAAGAACAGATGGAACATCAAAACTAGCCTTGAAAATGATATTATATTCGTTCCTTTATCTATCTCAGCTTCTCTCTGTTTGAATTTTCAGCACCTCTGTTTTATTATCATTAAATTCAAAAGTAGAATTTCATATTCCATTGCTGTTTCATGAGTATTTGAATGTCTATTCTTTGTCTAGGATTTCTGTCATTATAAAGGGAGTCTAGATACCATTTTCCAGGGTAGCCTAGAATATTACAAGCTTATAAGAAAGGATCAGAGGAAAAATAACAAAGTAGGTAGATTTAAGACAAAATAACCACCATGATTAACAGATTTCATCACGTAAGACTGTGAGATAAATATGGACTGACATAAGTGCAGTAATGTTTATTAAAATTTTGGAACTTACAAAAGACATTGAAATACAGCTCAAAAGTTGGTAAAGAATCTTTCTGCAATGCAGGAGACCCCAGTTGATTCCTGGGTTGGGAAGATCCCCTGGAGAAAGGATAGGCTACCCTCTCCTGTATTCTTGGGCTTCCCTTGTGCCTCAGCTGGTAAAGAGTCCACCTACAATGTGGGAGACCTGGGTTCGATGCCTGGGTTGGGAAGATTCCCCTGGAGAAGGGAAAGGCTATCCACTCCAGTATTCTGGCCTAGAGAATTTCATGCACAATACAACTGAGCAACTTTCTTTTTATTTTTTCCCCCAATTATTTTTATTAGTTGGAGACTAATTACTTTACAATATTGTAGTGGTTTTTGCCATACATTGACATGAATCAGCCATGGATTTACATGTGTAAATCCTGAACCCCACTCCCACCTCCCTCTCCATCCCATCCCTCTGGGTCATCCCAGTGCACCAGCCCCAGGCACTTGTCTCATGCATCCAACCTGGGCTGGCGATCTGAGTGACTTTCACTTACGATTTTATATACATTTTCTCATTTGATCCTCACTAATTCTTCAGTGATGATTAAAGATAGCCATCGTTATTTTTAATATGGTGTTTCAAGAAAGTTAAGTAATTTGCCCGAGTTAGTAAATAACAGAACTGGAATTCAAACCTTGCCCCTTTATATCCAAATGCTGAATTCTTTCCATTATACCATAGTGAAAAGTAGAGAGAAGTTGAGTGCTGCATGTTGGAGAGCCAGCAGGGAGAAATGATCATCACAGACCCACTGTGAAGTGGCTGTATCAGAGTACTAAGCTGGCACTAGGGAATGATGATATCAGTAATGACGGCATCCATGATATTTAAAAAAATGATTATTCAAACACTCTGTAATAAATGACCATTTATCCAGAATGAGCTGCTTTAGATTGGCAATGTTTCCAGAATTAGGCTGGGATGTTGCCTGCATAGATGATTTAAGTCCAATGCTTAAAATTCTTCTTGCTTTTCAAACTACCACTATCACCAAAATTACACATTAATAGCAAAACCATGTTGATGTTTTTGCAAAACCATGTTGATGCAGAGTGATTTTCCCCCTGGCCCATCGTCTTCATTTACTGTAAAATGTCAGTTACCATGTACTTTTCCAGTTCTTTTGAGAAAGAGCTGAGAATACTCACTTGCAGCATCACCTGCCTTTTCATGCTCTCCTCCTCACTACCTGCCTCTTTCTACATCCCTGCCTACCTCATCTGCCGTTGCTGTAAGCCAGGCTAAAGGCTGCAAAAGAAAATGCTTAATAAAAAGCAAGAACATGAACACAAACAAATAAACCTAGGTCTTTTGCATGCGGACTCAGTTGTGTTCGACTCTTTGTGACCCCACGGACTGTAGCCGCCAGGCTCCTCTGTCCATGGAAATTTTTAGGCAAGAAAACTGGAGTTGCCATTTCCTCCCCCAAGGGATCTTCCCAACCCAGGAATCTAACGCGTGTCTCTTGAGTGTCTCCTGCTTTGGCAGGCAGATTCTTTACCACTGCGCCACCTGGGAGACCTTTGAGTCTTTTGAATTGTCCTTAAACCTCTTTTTCAGTTGTTTCCTCTCACCAGTTATTGCTTTTTTTCTTACCCTAGGTATGCTGGAGTTTACTAGTGAGTCTGCAGTTCGTATTTTTAAATTCTAATGGTAGGTACAGGCTAGCATCAGTGTTTTTCTTGGCTAAGGTGTCAACTTTCCATGGTGTCTGCTGAGCTGTTAGAGCAGGTTGGGACCCTTCTTGCGAGAGAGGATATTCTGTTAGAAGCATCACCTTCCGCTGGGTTCCTCTGATGCTGGTTGGGGGGTTGCCATGTTGCAAGCTGCTCTCCTAGCTGCGGTTCTGGGCTGTGCCTGAAGTGGGTGAGGCGGCACCGGGAGAGGGAGGTGACGGGAGCTGGGCAGGGAGGGCGTGTGAGACGTCTGACCTATAACATACATTACAGAGTTAAACTCACTATGTCTTTTTAATATGGACAATACTGTCTACATTTTAACAATAAAGAAATTGTGTCTTGTGGGCTTAGCTAACAAAGGTCACACACTGGATTCAAGATCAGGCTTGTCCAACTCCAGAATCCTTCACCACTAGGCTAAGTAATTAAGGGCTTCCCTGGTGGCTCAGTGGGTAAAAAATCTGCCTGCAATGTAGGGAGCTGGGTTCGGTCCCTGGGTCAGGAGGATCCCCTGGAGAAGGAAATGGCAACGAACTCCAGGCAAACTATAGCCCACGGGGTCACAGTGAGTTGGACATGACTTGGCAGCTAAGACTCCAAACCACCAGGATGTAAGTGCATCCAGCTAGTGAGTCTATTTGATCTGATTATTAGCCCCGACCTGTGGGTTCAAACTCTTAACCTGGCCTCTCTGCTTCCCACTTCACTCAGGATGCTACAAAATGATAGCTTCCGTTCATGACTGTCCCATCTGCCCTTGACCAAACCGCTCACTAGAGAGGGAGCGCCTGTCTTATAGTCACACAGACACGAAAGAGGTCAGCGACAGCCCAGATGACCGTTCAGTTGTGTTGGCACTAAGGTGTATCTCTCTCACTTCATAATGAATTAGGGCTAGCCATTTCCAAGTGGAAACATAAATGAAAAGCCGCTCCCCCTAAAGTTTCTCTTCTGCCTTCATCATGCGATGAAAACATCCCAGGGAGAACACTTCACCTGGAAAAGATTGTGGCTCTCACAGTGGTTTCAGTAATTAGGGACTGAGATTGCCTAAACGTATTCCTAGGACCAGGCTTGTCCTCTGGATCTTGTAAGACACGCTGCAACCCCAGACCTTGCTGAGTCATTAGCCTGGGGGCCGGGCCTCGGGCGAGAGCTTAACTGAAGGGCGGGGCCTAGGGCGAGAGCGTAATTGAGGGCGGGGCCTCGGGCTAGAGCTTAACTGAAGGGCGGGGCCTAGGGCGAGAGCTTAACAAGCCCCCAGGTGATGCCAATGATGCCAAGCTGGGGGCGCCGAGCTTGTGAAGGAGGCTCTACCGAAGCTCGTTCAGTTTAACGTCGGCCGGGCGGTGAGCGCGTCCTGGAGCAGTTCTGTCTGCAGGAGCAGCGTTAAGAAATTTGAAATCACCTTTGCTGTCATGCCAGGTAAGTGACCATCTCTGGATGCCTAATTCTTGGTGATGTTGCTGGAAAGGAAATGATGTTTCTTTGTGCTTTGGGGGAAGTCGGTTACTGCCAGGCCTGCTCGCAAACTTTGGCCTCCCCTGGCAGTGGTTTCCTAGCGCTGTTGTAATGAATTGAAGTACCACAAACTGGGCGACTTCAAATAACAAATTTATTATCTCAGAGCTCTGGAGACTGGAAGTTTAAGGTCGGGGTGTTGGCAGGGTTGTTTGCTTCTTGGGGCTTGAGAAAAAAGTCTGTTCCGTGTTCCTCTCCTGGCTTCTGCTTGTTTGCCGGCCATTCTCTGCTTTCCAAGGCTTGTGGGTGTACCACCCTGGTTTTTGCATCTTCCCATAGCGTTCTTCCTCGTGTGTGTTTGCCTGTGTGGCCAAATTTCCCTTTTTTGTGAAGACATTGGTCTTATTGAATTATAGGTCACCCTAATAATTTCATTTTGACTGTCTGTCTGAAAACATTATTTCCTAAGAAGGCCCATATTTTGAGGTATACGGGGTTAGGACTTCATATTAATAGCTTTATGGGAGAACATTCAACTCAAAATGCCTGCCCAGCTGAATAAAGGGAGAGGACTTTGTGAGCTTTGACTCACAGTGTCCTCAGAGAAGGTAAAGGATGCTAAAGGCATTTCTTTAAAGAGCTGATCCTAGAATTGTACCTGCTGCACTTTGTCACTCAGTCGTGTCTGACTCTCTGCGACCCCACGGACTGTAGCCCGCCAGGCTCCTCTGTCCATGGAGTTCTCCAGGCAAGAGCACTGGAGTGGGTTGCTATGCCCTTCTCCAGGGGATTTTCTCAACCCCAGAATCGAACCTGGGTTTCCCACATTGCAGGCAGGATTCTTTAGCACTGAGCTATCCAGGAAGCCCCGATTCTAGAATTAGGCAACAATAATTAAGAATCAAGGTACACTAATAAATAAAACCAGGCTGATAGCCAGTATGCCATCACCCATCAGTAAGAGGTAAGATTGAGAAAGTCTTTGAGAAATGCACCTGGGAATCCTGGTCTGCATTTTCCGGCAACATTTGCAGGTAAGGAGTCCTGTGTGGGAACATAGTTTTCAGGTGGAGCCAGCGCCGATCTATTGGCAGTGGATTCCTAGACTCCAGTCTTAGAGAATGTCTGTGACTCCTCCCAAGCTCCAAGGGTAAGACCCCTGAGAAACGGTAGTGTAGCTGAGAGAGGTGAGAGAGAGCCCAGGGTTACAAACCCCTCCACTCCGTGTAAGAACGGGTGTAGTTTTCTACACGCACCTGGAAAGAACCTGACAGTAGAAATTCAGTTTAATAAATGTTTGTATGCAAGGACCTCTGAGAGGCCATTGTTAATGCCACATCTCTTTAATGGCGTTTGCTAGTTGCATTTTCTTAGTTGGCTCGCTTAACTTGCGACAAAGTCACCTTCTGCCATCAGCAGTGCCCTGTCTCAGCCCTCACAGGATGATCCTTGCTCTGGGTTTGTTCCCAGCACCCTATTTCTTCTCGAATTGGAACCTGAACCCTGCTTAGGAGATGCTGGGCCTCGAGTTGGGGGGCTGGGTCTCTGGGACCTCTGCCGCTGTCTCTCCATGCCCCTCTCGCCTTTTTCCAAGACTCCGCCCGCCATGCAGCCTGACGGTCTTAGATGTGGTTTCTTGTCCGTTGAACCTTCTCATTTTGCCTGTTCCTGCAGCCTCCTTGGCCTTTCTGCCTACGTCCAATAGTTCTGCTCCTCCTGCCCCAACAGTTCATTATTTTGCCAAGCCTGCTCCCAGATAAACCCCTGCTGTCACACCTGACCTTTGGAGAAACTGGAGGCTAAACGTTCCCGACTTTCTTCAGCATGTTAGATGCAGTTGCTCCTAGCCAACCTCACATCAGATGCTGGAGCAAGTCTGACCCAACAGAGGCCTTGTGGAGTAAGGGTAAAGGGTCTGAAGAGAATCCACAGAGAGAAAAATCCAAGCGAATTTTGTCAGGAGAGAGAACAGATGAGGGCAGAAGGCCTTGGCAGGGTTTGGAGGCTGTCAGTCTGTAGGGGGCCAACTAGACAAGCAAGCGAATTTTGAGAAGCAGACCTTATGGCAGTTGTTAGTCATACGGAATCTGTGAGGTTCCTGGGTGAGTTTTTAACACTTACGCTAGCTCTGGAACTTTCGGTTTATAAGAATGAAAGTTGACTTCCTGTTCCGATTCTCTATCCACCATCTCTTTAGCATCCTGAATGTTGCATATTCATTCCTCTGTTTCTTTGCTGAAAGAAAAATGGAATGTTTTTCTACTGTAATCAGTATTGGCAGCAGTGTAAAGAATTTACTAAAAATTGTAAAATGCTGTATTGCATCGATGCAGGGTCTTAAATGGAACTTTTTTTTTTCTGGTATCTTAGCCACATTTTACTGCCAGATATTTCAGGATAGAGACTCACTATTTATCCTTATAGGATTAGTGTGCTTAGATCATTAAAAGTAAGTGTATACATGGATAAATAAGATATCTTAATATTTGAACTATATTATTCTTACTGGGTAACATGGTGTTTTTACTAGTTTCTAAGATATAGTAGTGAACAAATGATTATATGTCATCATCAGAAACTATCCAAAAGGCTGAATTCTAGGCATCTGTTGAAGATATGCTTAGTGTAAATGTACAGCTATTTGGGACCATAAGTGGAATATAAAAACACAGACTTGGTTTCAGAGAGTTGGATATAATAGAATAAACCTAATGAACCATCATATGAGAAATTCAGGGACTTTGTGTCTTGGAAAAAAATCTTATCTAAAGGAAAAACAGAACAGATTGTCAGTTTGTCAAGTGCCTGAGTATGTGAAAGTGAAGCCAAAAGAATCTCAAATAAGCCTAAATCCTGAAGAGGGGCTAATTATTTTCCATTAGAATGGCTCTAAAGCAGGAGTTGTTTTTTTAAAGATTAAACTCAGGGTTTGATCCATATATTTTGCTTGTAATCAGTTTTAATAGCAAGTATAATTTAAAATAAATAATTTCTTGCATGTGTTCTTTGGCATTTTGGATTGAAAAATATTTTGTTATTTCCCTCAATCAACAACATTGATGTATGAAAAGCATAATTATTTCCATTATAAAAACAAGACAGACTAGACTGTTCTAGGGCTTCCCTGGTGGCTTAGGCAATAAAGAATCTGCCCGCAATGCAGGCGACCTGGATTTGATCCCTGGAGAAGGGAATGGCAACCCCCTCCAGTATTCTTGCCTGGAGGATTCTATGGACAGAGGAGCCTGGTGGGCTACAGTCCATGGGGGTTGCAAAGAGGCGGACACGACTGAGCGACTAATCCACAGACAGACTGTTCTAGGTTGTTTTATCGGTATTTTTATGGGTCTCTGCTCCACCATCTGGTCTTGGCTTCTCCTGGCTGACCCAGGCTGGAAGAGCCACCTGAGGACAATAAAGAGGATGTGATTAACAAAATCCATTAAGAAGTCACAAAACGCAGCTTGATTAAAATTGGCTTCTAGCAAGCAGACCAGATGCACAGCTGGAGACTAGAGCCCTGGTTAGATGGGCAGGTCTGTGCTCTTGAGCCCGTGTCCTTATTCAGAGACAGGGCAAGGGGTCTGCTTCCAGCTTCTGACTAAAGTGATGCCAAAAGCCATTTTACCAAAACAATCAGTACTGTCTTTTCTAGCATATTTTATTCTTGATATTACTTGTTCGTTTCATTCATGCCTCTGAGGTCTAATGTCAAAGTAACATTCCAGGAGTGAGAGATGAGAAACACTGAACTGCCATCAGCGGCAACACCTTGGCTGGAATCACCTTCAGCCGCAGAACCAAATCAGTTTAGCTCATCATTCAGTCACCTAGAGAGAAGGGGACACGGGGCAAGTACCCGTGGGAAAGAAACGGGAAGAAAGCCAAAACTGGGAAGAATGGGACAGGAGACTGTCCCATTGGGGACAGTTGGGGAATTTAGCTAGCTTCTGGGCATGTCAATTAAAAAGCGCTAAGAAAATTATCTGAAATCTGATCTTTAAAAAAACAACATAAAGTTCCATGGTTCTGCCCAGAATCTCTAGTTTCATTTGTGCTTTTCTCAAAAGCTATCATTTTCTTCCATCTGCTGGGCAAGATAAAAAGGAAATAAGTTTATATCAGTAGATAAAGTCTAAGACTCATTTGACAATTTTAAGGAGAATATTTGGTGGTGGTATACTTGTAACAGTTAAATAACTTGTATAATTATAACCATGTGTAATTAATCAAAGATTTAGAAGTGTAAAAACTTATGAAGGATAAAGTATTACTTTGGTATTTAATGATTACATTGCTTATTGAAGTATTTGTTTGATCAAACTTTAAATAATATCACAAAAAAGCAACCATATAACACCATATGGTATTATCCATTTCTTAAAATGTCCCACCAGCAAATTTAAAATTAGGGTATGGATTTTGTTACTATAGAATTAAAGTGTTTCTGAGACATTAGAGTGCCATCCTATGCTTGGATCATTACATGATTCCAGAAATGTATTTTTTTTATTTTTAAAATTCTATTGAAGTATAGTTGATTGATAAGGCCTTGTTTCTGCTGTATAGCAGAGTGATTTAGTTATGCATATATTCTTTTCATATATATTCTTTTTATGGTTTGTCATAGCAGAAATGTCTTAGTTATGGAGAAGGTACCTTCCGTTTATGTCAATAAACAGAAATTGAGTCTGTGATTTCCAGAATTCCTCCTTCGCTTTAACTGCAGGGCAGAGAACACCCACAGTATGAAACCCACGCATCTCTGCAGACCTACGGAAGTGTTTCTCATCAGTCGTTAGGGCTGATTCTCCCTGTGTGAATTCTGCCTCTGGTTAGCACTTAGACTGAATCAAACTGAGTCTCTGATTCTTAGCAGCTGGCAATGAAACCCTTTGATAGGATCCTGTTGTTACCGCCTCCTTTGACCCCTCTCTGAGGTCAGCCTCATGCTTGGACTGTGCGCTTCACTTGTCGTTTTCAAGCACGTGGCCTCCTCTGTCAGACTGCTTTCAGACTCAGTTTCCCAACTAAGATGCCACCATTTCTACTCTTGTGTTCATTTCATTTCCTTCCACTTAGGAAAGTTCTAGAATTTTATTTTTGAATTTTATAAGAAATTATTTACCAAATCATTAATCATTTTGATTAAAGCCATTCATTCACTGGCAACAAGGAAATTATACCTACTCTTACATTTAATTTCAATGCTTGTCATCCAGCTTCAACCTTACTCGACTTCTTTGTCCTTTGTGTAGGTCCATTTTGCTTCAAGATCTGTCATTATCCCTGAGAATATTAGCACCACGCTCTAACCAACTGAGCTGACCACCCACCTTCCCTGAGAATATACACTGTATGTATAATGATTGCATTTTATTTGCTCCTAGCACCAGAAATACATCCTGGTAACTAAGAGCTGTTGGAATCAAATATTTTTTTTTTTGCCTTTCTCACTCAGCATCTGCTTTTCCTTGTCTAAGCCACACCCCAGTATTTCCACATGGGAACTGATGTTGCCCCAACTGGACATGACCCAGCAGAATTGTCATTCATGGTGCCAAGGGTGTGGGTATATGACCCTAACTATGTCAATCATACACTCCTTCTCTGTATTTCAGAGATTTAAAAAAATACGCTGAAATTTGTTAACGGTGATTGGTGACAAAGGCAGCATCCTTACAGAGACAGATGTCCATCAGTTCTTTAAAAAAAAAAATTATTGAGGTGAAATTTACATAATAACTAACCACTTTAAAGTGTACATGTCAGTGGCAGCTGGTACACTCAAAATGTTGTACAACCACCACCTCTGTCTAGTGTCAAAGCTTCTTCATCACCCAAACCCCATTAGTCACTCACCATTATTCCTCCAGTTCTAGTCACCTAGATGCCTGTTGTTTCTCGTCTGTTGTGCTCCATCTAAGAGTGTGTGTGTGTGTGTGTGTGTGTGTGTGTGTGTGTGTGTGTGTGTGTGTGTGTGTGTGTGTGAGTGTGAGTCACTCAGTCGTGTCTGACTCTTTGCAACCCCATGGACTATAGCTGGCCAGGCTCCTCTGTGCATGGGATTCTCCAGGCAAGAATACTGGAGTGGGTTGCCATTTCCTTCTCCAAGCGGAATAATGGTGAGTGATGAATGGGTTTAGGGTTATCTTCCGGGTGGTGAAAAAGCTTTGACACTAAACAGAGGGGGTGGTTTTACGACATTGTGAGTTTACCAGATGTCACTGACATGTACACTTTAAAGTGGCTAACTAAATATTATGCAAATTTTATCTTGATGATTTTCTTTAAAAAGGAATAATACATAAATGAAATACTCAGAAAAGTATCGGAGCGTGTAGGACATTTTCCCCTCTATTCCCAGTTGTATGTTTCCAAGCTAAGGGATATCAGTTACTATACCCTTGTTGGCTTCTCTTCACCCCCTCCTTATCTGATGGATGAATTTAGGAACAGAAGGTGGGCATGTGATTCTCTGCCTCTTATTCTTTTTCTTGAAAGTGAGATTCCTGCAGGAAGTAAGGCAAAGGCCCTTCTCTGATGTGAGGGGTAAGGTTTAGGGGTGTGGGAAGGCTGACCATGGTCCAGAGCTGTGTCGACTGGTGGGTGATTTCCTTACTCATTCCTGAATTCCTTCGGATTTCTTATGATGGTGTGACTCTTTGCATTGTTGTCCCTTGGGAGAAAAAATGATCTGTGTTTTATAAAGAAAGAAAACACTAGTAAGACAGAGTAGAGATTGCAAAATTGGGAGATGAGATGAATGGGAGTGGACGACGAGGATGCTAGCTTTTGTCAATTGTTGGGTATTTGTGTGTCTATTTACTGGAGGATTGATGTGAAAGGCACACCCAGGTGAACCAGAGAAAAACATACCCTTCTGTAATTGAGAGGAGCTAGGTGAAGGAGCCGGAGAAGGCAATGGCACCCCACTCCAGTACTCTTGCCTGGAAAATCCCATGGACGGAGGAGCCTGGTAGGCTGCAGTCCATGGGGTCACGAAGAGTCAGGCACGACTGAGCAACTTCACTTTCACTTTTCACTTTCATGCACTGGAGAAGGAAATGGCAGCCCACTCCAGTGTTCTTGCCTGGAGAATCCCAGGGATGGGAGCCTGGGTGGGCTGCTGTCTGTGGGGTCACACAGAGTTGGACAGATGTGACTTAGCAGCAGGTGAAGGAGCAATTCACTTGCTTTGTCTGAAATTACTTGAGTTAATAATGAAGCTATTGTTAACTAGATTGTGAAGCTGAACTGTTTTTTGAAAGCTTGATTTAGAGCCCTAGGTTTAATTCTTCTGCATGGCAAATTAAATAAAGCCAGCATAGCTCTGGGCTGTGATTTCTCAAGCTATTCTATTTTCTTAGCTGAGACAATCATTTGTTAAGCTAATGGGAAGTAATTGCCCAAGTACATTAGAAGAGACGTGATTTCTTCCAGAATTAATACTTTGTTCAGGATTAAGTTTTCTTTGGCAAAACCAACCATCAAGAACTAAGTAGGGGGATGGTCAGAAGAGGAAGCAATTCATTAGAATCAGTGGATTTTGCAAAACAGAACCAATACGATTATGATAACAGTGTGGGTCAGTGTAATGATACTTAGCAGTGTCACCAAACTTTCTCCGAAAGGAATTCTTTGCCTTGGGTTATGCTTCAAGTAGAAAACAACATTCTTTTTGGAAAGGAGTCTCCTTTCTTAGATTTATTTTTAATTGGAGGATAATTGCTTTACAATGGTGTGTTGGTTTCTGCTGTACAACATGAACCGGCTGCGAATAAACACACCCCTCCCCTCTCCAGCCTGCCTCCGCCAGCCCGCCCACCTCTCAGCCATCACGGACGCTGAGCGGAGCTCTCGGCCTGCAGCGGGCTCCCACGAGCTGTCTGGTTTCATGTGTTCGTGCACGGATGTCAAGGCGGCCCTGTCTGTCCACACTCTCCTTCCCCTGCTGTGTCCACTAGTTCTCTCTCTGGCTGTGTCTTTTTGTAACCCAACAAATATGTGGGTTAGAGCAGGTGGGTGGGCAAGGGCTGGAGAAAGAAGATCCTAAGTTACTCAGGTAACAGAGTTGACACATGGAATGAAAATTGACATGCGACTCAGCCAATCAGTGCACCCTTCTGTTGGGCCAATAAGTACTTAAAACATGACTATGTATTGAATGATACGTTGAACATGCTTAGAGTAAAGTCATGAATATGGCTTTATTTCCCCATAACTAATGCACCAGGTACTCTTTTCACTATTCTATGTAGATACAAATTATGTCATGGTTGCACAAAGAGAAAATTGGTCCTTACAAGAACAGGATGAAGCAGACGAATGGATGAGGAAGCTGTGGTACATATACACCATGGAATATTACTCAGCCATTAAAAATAATTCATTTGAATCAGTTCTAATGAGATGGATGAAACTGGAGCCCATTATACAGACTGAAGTAAGCCAGAGAGATAAAGACCATTACAGTATACTAACACATATATATGGAATTTAGAAAGATGGTAACGATAACCCTATATGCAAAACAGAAAAAGAGACTCAGATGTATAGAACAGACTTGTGGACTCTGTGGGAGAAGGCGAGGGTGGGATGTTTCAAGAGAACAGCATCGAAACATGTATATTATCTAGGGTGAAACAGATCACCAGCCCAGGTTGGATGCCTGAGACAAGTGCTCGGGCCTGGTGCACTGGGAAGACCCAGAGGAATCAGGTGGAGAGGGAGGTGGGAGGGGGGATCGGGATGGGGAATACATGTAAATCCATGGCTGATTCATGTCAATGTATGACAAAAACCACTGCAATATTGTAAAGTAATTAGCCTCCAACTAATAAAAATAAATGAAAAAAAAAAAAACAAGAACAGGATGAAATTTATTTAGTTTTGGGGGTTTCGTTTTTTTTTTTTTGGTGTATTTCCAGACTATATTTCATTCCATTGATCTATTTGTCTATCTTGACAGAAATAGTACACTATCTTGTTTACGGTAACTTTATAATAGTCTTAAAGTCAAGTAGTTTTAGTCCCCCAGCTCTGTTCTTGTCTTTAAAAACTGGGCTATTGTCTTAAACAAAAAAGGAATATAACTGCTTACAACGTTGTGTTAGTTTCTGGTGTGCAATGAGGTGTATCCACTATTGTTGTTCAGTCGCCAAGTCATGCCTGGCTCTTTGCAACCCCAGGGACTGCAGCACTCCGGCCTCCCTGTTCCTCACCATCTCCCAGAGTTTGCCCAAGTTCATGTTCATTCGTCAGTGATGCCATCTAGCCATCTTATCCTCAGATGCCCTCTTCTCCTTCTGCCCTCAATCTTTCCCAGCACTGGGGCCTTTTCCAACGAGCTGTCTGTTCGCATCAGATGACCAAAGTACTGGAGCTTCAGCATCGGTCCTTCCAGTAAATATACAGGGTTGAGCTCCCTTAAAATTGACTGGTTTGATCTCCTTGCTGTCCAAGGAACTTTCAGGAGTCTTTTCCAGCACCACAGTTTGAAGGCATCAGTTCTTTGGCGTTCTGCCTTCTTTGCGGCCCAGCTCTCGCTATGTACGTGACCTCTGGGAAGACCATAGCCTTAACCATAAGGACCTTTGTTGGCAGAGTAATATCTCTGCTTCTCAGCTCACTGTCTAGGTTTGTCATAGCTTTCCTGCCAAGAAGCAATCGTCTTCTGATTTCACGGCTGCAGTCACCATCCATACTGATTTTAGAGCCCAAGAAGAGCAAATCTGCCACTGCTTCCACCATTTGTAAATACATATTTCCTCCTCCTTGGACCTCCCCCTCTCCTCACCCCATCACCTCGGTCATCACAGAGTCCTGAGCCGAGCCCTCTGTGCTATACGGCAGGCTCCTACTTGCGAGCCAGTTTACACTTGGTAGTGTATATTTGTCAATCTAATTTCAAAGTATGTATGCATTTTGTGAAGCAAAAGACATGAATGATGTATGAGTGGGACAGGGCCGCACAAAAGGGAGTCAGACTCTCGGGCTGATCTTCCAGTGCTTCCTTGTTAACAGGAAGCCTCGGATAAGTCTTTAACACATGCCGGTTCCAGGCTTGCCGTTGCACACACACATTCTGCTTGCCTTTCCCACACTTCTCGTTTATGACCTTCGCTATGCCTGAGAGATTCTGATCACTCAGTTGGTTAAAAATCCAGTTCAGCTTTTAGAAAAGGGATTAAAGGCTGCTTTTTCCACAGAGTCTTTGAGTACCACGGAGGTACTCAAGCAAAGTAATGCTCAGAATTCTCCAAGCCAGGCTTCAACAGGACATGAACCGTGAACCTCCAGGTGTTCAAGCTGGATTTAGAAAAGGCAGAGGAACCAGGTCAAATTGTCAACATCTGTTGGATCATCGAAAAAGCAAGAGTTCCAGAAGAACATCTACTTCTGCTTTATTGACTATGCCAAAGCCTTTGACTGTGTGGATCACAACAAACTGTGGAAAATTCTGAAGGATATGGGAATACCACACCACCTGACCTGCCTCCTGAGAAATCTGTATGCAGGTCAGGAAGCAACAGAACTGGACATGGAACAACAGACTGGTTCCAAATAGGGAAAGGAATACGTCAAGGCTGTATGTTGTCACCCTGCTTATTTAGCTTATATGCAGAGTACATGTGAAATGCTGGGCTGGATGAAGAACAAGCTGGAATCAAGATTGCCAGGAGAAATATCAATAACCTCAGATATGCAGGTGACACCACCCTTATGGCAGAAAGCAAAAGGAACTAAAGAGTCTCTTGATGAAGGTGAATGAGGACAGTGAAAAAGCTGGCTTAAAACTCAACATTCAGAAAACTAAGATCTTGGCATCTGGTTCCATCACTTCATGGCAAATAGATGGGGAAACAATGGAAACAGTGACAGACTTTATGTTTTGGAGCTCCAAAATCACTGCAGATGGTGACTGCAGCCATGAAATTAAAAGATGCTTGCTCCTTGGAAGGAAAGTTATGACCAACCTAGACAGCATATTAAAAAGCAGAGACATTACTTTGCCAACAAAGGCACATCTAGTCAAAGCTATGGTTTTCCCAGTGGTCATGTATGGACGTGAGAGTTGGACCATAAAGAAAGCTGAGCACTGAAGAATTGATGCTTTTGAACTGTGGTGTTGGAGAAGACTCTCGAGAGTCCCTTGGACTGCGAGGAGATCCAACCAGTCCATTCTAAAGGAGATCAGTCCTGAATATTCATTGGAAGGACTGATGCTGAAACTCCAATACTTTGGCCACTTGATATGAAGAACTGATTCATTTGAAAAGACCCTGATGCTAGGAAAGACTGAAGGCGGGAGGAGAAGGGGATGACAGAGGATGAGATGGTTGGATGGCATCACCGACTCAGTGGACATGAGTTTGAGTAAGCTTAGAAGTTGGTGATGGACAGGGAAGCCTGGTGTGCTGCAGTCCATGGGGTAGCAAAGAGTCGGACATGACTGAGTGACTGGACTTAACTGGGTACCATGGCCAGAAGAATTGCATGTACATTATCAGGCTACTTTATTTCTGCAGGCATTGGAGATGTTTTTCTGGTCCACATTTGCTCTTTCCAGTTTGGGAGTTTTCCAGGGTGAGAACATAATGTATTCACCTCTATATGCACTGAACATTCTTGGTACTTAAAAGTATCAGTTACTCAATAGATGTTTATTGAATTAGGTTCTGACCTGAGTGGTTAGCCTCATTTATAAGAGAATAAGAACTTGTCTTTGTGAATTAAAAAATAAGTTGATATTACTCAGTGTTGGAAAAGATATGGAAGACCATACATGCTCCTAGAATGTTGGTGATAACTTACTGCCTCCTTTCTGAAAAGTGATTTTGCATTAGTCATCAAAGTTTTTAGCATATATCCACTTTGATCCAGAATCTTAGCTTGTTATGTATAAGAAGTGTAATGGTTATCAGAACATGCATGCACACAAGACTGTTTCTTCCTGTCGTGTTTATAAATAACAAAACCCAACTAACCAACAAACAAAAGGCTGAAGGAACCAAGGCTCATTAGGCATGAATAGGACTTGAACTTCCCATGTGTATTTTGTGCAATTTCTTTTTTTTTTTTTACAATGAACATGTATTTTCCTCAAAGAACTCCTGTCCTTCTTTGGATAGGGTTATACCTGAGCAGGGGTGCATATGCTTCCCATTTTATCTCCTCATTCTGTTTTGACAGAGGGGGCAAGAATAATCTCAGAATCTGGTTTGACACGTTTTCCTGAGCACTGATACCCGCTTATATATTTTGCGACAGTTACTCGGGATCTTGAAGTTGTTGACAGCTCCTCATTTCCAAGGGGATAAGATCTGTACAACGACCCTCGTGGTCGTTTCCCAGTCACCCTTCCCTCTCTGCCTCCAGCCCTTCTCTCGAGCCTCTCTGCTTCTGAAGCTCACCTTCCGTGTCAGGGTTCTTATCGTGGCTCTCCACTCCCTTCTTTTAGAATGCCACTGCCCGTGTGAGAGCCTTCCACTTCCCTTCTGTGACGTCTCTGCTCACATGTTCTGCTCTGTGATAATCTATCAGGTCTTAGGAAATCCTCTATTCATGGCACTCTATCCCCTTCATCTCACCCTAAGGCTGTCACATGTCAGGCGTATCTTCCCCACCTGAAGAATGCCCACTGGGGACAGATCCAAACATCTCTGTAGATGTTCGCTTGAGTTTTACGGACGGAAACATGGTATTAGTGGAAATTACATTTCACTTCGGTAACTGATCATGGGTTACGTTCTTATTAAAGAATGCTCTGCCGTGACTTTAGCCACCTGGTACCAAAGCAAAGGCTTCTTTCTCCCCTCCCCTTACAAAGTCCATTCTTTGTATTTAGCTGTGTGTCCTGCACTTTTCTTTGAAGCTCATGCTTTCCTCATCCAATGATTTCAAGACATGTAGCGCATGCTGTTCTAGCTCTGTTCCATGAGGACTTTTTCTGGCCAGTCTCCAGACCATCTCTTCTTCATGCTCTCACAGATGATTTATTTCCACTTGTTCCTCTCCCAGGCAAGTCCTTTACAAAGTTCCAGCCCTCAGCCAGCCCCATGGTGTTCAGGACTGCATTAAAATCTTTACAACCTGAAACCTGAAAAGATGGTGGTACCTCTATCGTTATGTCAACTCCAGAATTACTACATGGTGAAACACAAACTTATATGTATATGCTGCAATTAAATATACTTCTCCAGAATTTTCTCATTCTAAATTCCTCAAAGAGACCCTGGTTCGATTCCTGGGTCAAGAAGATCCCCTGGAGAAAGGAATGGCAACCCACTCCAGTACTCTTGCCTGAAGAATCCCATGGACAGAGGAGCCTTGCGGGCTACAGTCCATGGGGTCGCAAAGAGTCGAACACAACTGAGCAACTTTCACTACTTACTTTTCTTCCAGCCTTTGTTTTGCTGTGTCCTCGCTCACGTTTCGGTCTCCCCATGTGGTGGTCTTTTGTTCTGGTACCCTGCTGCAGCAAAGGATTTCGTGAGATGCGCTTTAACGTTACACATCCAAATACTTGGAGTTCCAGGCTGCACTCGTACTAAAGAACCTGCATGCCAGTGCAGGAAATGTAAAGA
Organism: Odocoileus virginianus; assembly: GCF_023699985.2. NCBI lineage: Eukaryota > Metazoa > Chordata > Mammalia > Artiodactyla > Cervidae > Odocoileus > Odocoileus virginianus. The sequence continues at coordinate 1,470,131 of NC_069695.1, forward strand.
CATGGGTTCAGTCCCTGGGTCGGGAAGCTCCTCTGGAGGAGGGCACGTCAACCCACTCCAGTATCCTTGTCTGGAGAATCCCATGGACAGAGGAGCCTTGAGGGCTATAGTCCATGGGGCCGCAAGAGTCAGACACGACTGAAGCAACTTAGCATGCATGCACGCACGCATCCAAATGTTTATTTTCATGATTCTAGGAAATGAAGGGGTTTCTTAATATTCAGTGGTTTCATAGGTATATATTACTTTGGTCTTGGAGGAGATTTTTAATAATCATCATTTTGGCACACAGGTTTCAAAGATGCTCTGAAGCTAAAAACTTTTTGCAAGCTGTCCACAGTGTGTGGAGCAGCTGGGGTTAGTTTCTCAAATATTGGGCTGGATTTATTTCTATCATAAGGGTAAGTTTGCCATATTTAGCAAATAAAAATATATGCAACATTTGAGATTTACTTATACTAGGAAATAACTTGTTGTTTACCTGAAATTCAAATTTAACTGGACATCTTGTGTTTTTATCTGACAGCCCTATCTGGGAATAAAGAAAAAAACTCCTAATGCTTAACACTGGCTCAACTAGTTGCTTTTATTTATCTCACTGAGTTGTCTTAACAGCAGTTATGCAGTTTAAAAAACTTTTAGAAAATATTTTTCTATAAATATTGGTGTCATTTTATTTATTTATGGATGAAGACATGGAAGCTTGGAGAGTTCATACTCTCAGTGCCAAGACTGGAGCCCAGAAATTAAACTCTAGAGCAGGGGATGATGAATAAAAATGTTTGTGATTTTCTTTTTAATATCTGTGGATTCCTTTGGGTTCCTTTTGTTGATGCTATTTTATTTCCTCATTTTGAAGGAGGGGGAAAAACACTGCCTTTTGTGTGTGCTTCTGTATCTTAAAGAAAACTCTGGGCTTTAAGCAAAAATTCTAGGTGGAAGATAAAACTCCTATAGTGAAACAGGGTAGAATTTGCAAAATAATGGAGTAAGGTGAGCGAGATGGCCGGGAAGGAGGTAACTTCTCAGTGTTTGAGCAGATGGGATGCTGAGTCCAATCACGTTGTATCTTCTTTAATTTTCTCCCTACCACTGGCAAGTCTTTCCTGATTTTAGTAAGTTTTCTTCAATCCTCACCAGCCTGAGCCAACGAAAGCTAAGTCATGTTGGCCAGAATGGTTGGAGAAAAATTGTTCTCACATCTTCATTTCAGGACAGTTTTTGGAATGAATATTGCCTCTTCTTTTGTTTTCTTCTTTTCCCTGCTTTTCAGGTGGTGAAGTGTCCTCCCTGTCGCTCCATGTACCATGCTTTCTTTTTCTGATTGCACACTGCTCAGGTGACCTCCAAGAACTTCATCTCATTCCCTTGTAACAGTTTGATGAAGTGTGTGTGCCTGGAATGTCATTTCTGCCCTTTGGAGACACTGAGACTCGGCTTGGTCTTCAGACTTCTCCAGGTCTCTCTCTCTGTGTTGACTTGAACCATGGATGGAAGGACTTCCTCCCTAAGAAACCTGCCTCTGACTCCACAGCATCAGCTTACAGCTCCCACCGTGGTGCTGTCCATGTTTGGGATGCTTCCGGGGCGTAATCAATTCCGTCCCCTGCGATTTGGTTTTCAGGGACTGTTCTTCCTCTAAAAGTCACAAGAACTTAGGCTGAAACTCTTAACTTTGCACTCAGTCCTGTGGAAAACGGAACTTCTGCTCCATTTAAAATCAAAGTTAAACTCTTAAGCATATATCTTTGCAGAAGGACATTGCCTCTACCTTTTGAAATGTGCATTCTCCTAGAGCAGGCTCATTGGAGATGGCCCTGATGCTGGGAGAGACTGGAGGCAAAAGGAGAAGGAGGCAACAGAGGAAGAGGAGGTTAGATAGCATCACCAGCTCGGTGGACATGGATGTGAGCAGACTCCGGGAGTTGGTGATGGAAGCCTGGCGTGCTGCAGTCCAGTGGGTAGCGGAGAGTCAGACACGACTTAGCGACTGAACAACAGCCGTTCTCCTAGTTCTCATCATGAGACTAGACTCTCAATCCCAAAGTTTCCAGTCTTGGACCTTCTTGAGGATCATCTTACCTTTGGCATCAAGTACTAGCTTTTCACTTTCCTTTTATCATACAGGGAAGGCAAATTCTGATTCCTAAGGCCTTAAAACATTGTTCCCAAAAGGCCCTGCAATTGGAGAGTATAGAATTTGGAAAACAGCCTTTTTTTTTTAAGAGGCTATTAAAGCATAAAGCAGGAGAACAGTGTTATGCAAGTGATTGATTTCAAGTGTGCACCCAATCAACGACATTTTTTTCCCCCTCTCCCACAAAGTATTTTCATTTGAATTGAGTTTTTCAGCTAAATCATCACTTCATGGACTGGCAATTAGGATTAGTTTCTTCTTTTCTAATCAAGTCCTTCCAACTACAGAAGATATTGTGCATACTGTCTAAATTGTAGATTTCTCTCATTGTTACATTTGGAGTAGAATGGTCCATTCACCAAATGTTTACTCAGTACCCACTGAGCACGCTACTTGGTCTGGGGTGTTTGACAAATGGGAAAGCTCTTTGAGCTTTTTAAAGTGATTTAGGAGTGATGTGCAGAATAAAATTTAAAATGAGAGCAAGCTGAGTTCGTCCCAGGTCTGGAGATGTTCACCATCAGATTAAAGCAAGCTAGCATGCTATCACCCGTCACAGGAGACTGCTTGGGTGGAACCAGACCTGACCCCGGTACCAGTGGAAACACGTGGGACCACTCAGATTCACAGAGTCGTTAGACTTCACTTGGAGGAGATTTAAAACCACTTTATCAGAACTGAACTCTCAGGAGGTGGGTAGCAGAACTTCACAGGCCAGTGTGAGCTGGAGGGGAAGTCAGAGCCACGTTGAGGTTTTCGTGCCAGAACTTGAACTGTCTTCTGGTTATTGGTTTCTCCAGTACTTTTCTGTTCAAATGTTTAATAACCAACACTTGCTGCTTCCTTAGGTCTGTGCCTGACTTTGGACTCATAGGGATGCAGAAACCCAATCCTTGCCTTTTCCCTCCCCGCTCAGTGGTTAGGATTTGGTTTTGTAATTAGGTTGGTTGTATTAAGGAGATAAGCAAAGAACTTTTGGTCAAGTAAGATGACCAAAGTGCTTACTTACAAATAAAATAACTTTTTGACTTTCAAAATAATTTCTTTGAAACTGTTTATCTCACATCTACTTTTAATACAGTAATTATTCCCATTAATCCTAGTACCTGGGGTTAATTTATTCATGAACACCTATAGTTTCAAGTCATTTTTTTTGAAATGTGCTTAATATCTGGCTTATTTTGAATGACCCTAAAAAATTCTTTTGAACTTGAATAGGGCTGATCTGACTGCTTGAAACATACTGGAAAATGGATAGTTGCTGAATATGAGAAATATATTTAATTTGTACAATGTGTTATTTTTTTTAAGTGATTACAAATAAAATAGCCAAATGAAGGTGAACTTTGGAGTAACTTCATGTCCATAATACTTAGTGCAGTATTTACCAAGCATTTATTGAGTTCTTAGTTTCAAACGATAAATGAGATAAAACCCTACTAAGGAAAAGAGATAAGAGATAAGAGAGCATTTCCAAAAGTTCATTTCTTACATTCATTTTGCCAGGTGTTAACAAATCTAGGTCAGAAAAGGTACTTGCTGGATAAGTAAGCTTGAATGATGCTGAGATAAACAGATGTGTAGTTTTCCTCTGAGGAGACTTCCGTGTGTTTTAAAATAGTCTCGTCCATGTGTGTGTGTTGGTATCTCTCTCTGGACCAGGATTCTGCAGCGCACACACTTAAGCAAACATGAAAACGATGATGGAGTCACTGGGAGAGGGAGAGAGGGGGTGGGCAGAGAAGGCGGCGGGGCCACATTGATGGTGGAGCTGTGGGATGACGGTCTGTGGGGGCTGGAGCCACACAGTCATCCAGTCCCACTCCCTGTGAAAGAAGCCCATTATCTGATGCTGTAGGGCCCAGGCTCCTTACTGTCATTATATATATATTATATTACATATATATTATGTATAATAGATATATATACGTATATATATAATTATCTATTATACGTAATTAAATCTTTATAATTCCCCTTGTCTCACTCCCCTTCCCTAACACGCATACACATGCCTTGCTCTTGTCGTTTAGTCGCTAAGTCATGTCCTACTCTTTTGCGACCCCATGGACCACCGCCTGCGAGGGTCCTTCGTGTATAGGATTCTCCAGGCAGGAACACTGGAGTGGGCAGCCAGGTCCTCCTCCAGGGGATCCTCCCCACCCCAGGATCGAGCGCCTGTCTCTCCTGCGTTGACAGGCGGGTTCTGCACCGCTGAGCCTCCAGGGAAGCCTGTCGTGCTCTGCCCTGCTGTCATCAGGGCTGGCGAGTGGGAATTGTTCCCTTGTAATCCAGTCTACTTAATACTGAATAATAATAAATTACATCACTTAAATAAATTTATTATCTAAATGTTCTAATGTGTTACGATTTTCAAATTCGTTCATGTATCCAATAACATTATCTTTTATTTCTCCCAACAGTCCCTGCAATAAAGTAGGTATTGTTTTTATTATCCTGTTATTGATGCAGATAACATATTTCTTAGTCTCTTGAGGGCAGTGATTGACATTTTAGGCAGAACAAGTCTTCGTTTTGAGGAAGCTCTGGTCCCTAGGCACTAAATGTCCAAGTTTAATCAAAACCACTTCTATTAAGTTTCCCCCCCACCCCCACCTCAAATGCTCCCTAGAGGGGTGAATACAGGCCCCGGGTGAGAGTCCAGGATCTGCAGATAGTATGTGACTGAGCTTGAATTCCAGTCTGTGTTCTGACTACAAAGCCCATTGTTCTTCTATGAGCATGGTAATGTGCTTCTTCCTACCAGACAGTCCCATAAAAATAACAGCTGGAGCTGGACTGTGCCTGAAGCTTACTGTTAAATGAACGAATGAGTGGGTGGTTGAATAAGCATAAGTAAGCAGCCATAGAGGCCAGGTACCAATTTAAATTAACAAGTATAGAAAGGTAGAGTATTGGTTAAAATTCCATTTATAAATGTCATTTAAAGTTGATTTTGGATTCAGGATATCCTTTTAAAAATCTTATCTATTGCAGAGACTATAATTTGAACTAAAAACTACAGATTCCACTTATTTAATATTTCTGTCTTACTCTTTTAAACTTTTTTTATTTTATATTGGAGAATAGCCAACTAACAACGCTGCGATCGTTTCAGGTGGATGGCAGAGGGACTGTGCGTGTACATGTATCCATTCTCCCCCAAACCCCTCCCATCCAGGCTGCCACAGAACACTGCGTGCCCTGTGCCGTACAGTGAGATCTTGTTGGTTACCCATTTTAGATATAGCAGAGTGTACCTGTTCCTGCCAAACTCCCTACTATCCCTTCCCCCATTCTTCCCTCCTGGCAGCCATGAGTTTTTCTCTAAGTCTGTGAGTCTGTTTGTGTTTCGTAAATCAGTTCATCTGTGGCACGTCGTCTTAGATTCTTATCAGGGATCACCCTAAGATATTTCTCCTCCTGTGTCTGACCCCACTCAGTATGACAGTACTTGTGTATGAATAGATGGGAAAGTATAGATCAGATCTGTTATTTCCTCCTCTCTTTCTCTCTCTTTCTTTCTTCAAATAGTATCTATCATGTATTTTCTATGTACTAGTTATTGAAAAGCATGAAAATACGTTAAGGAGAGTGAAGTGTAGTTGAGACCTGTTAAAGATTCTGTGAAAAATTATCCTAAGTCTCATTGAAGATTTAGAAACAGTCGTGAGCATCGTTTTAAAATCTGCTGTTTTCCAGTCGTTTCATTCTGTGAGTTGTTGAAAAATCAAAAACGTACCATTTGAGTTCATGTGAAATTACAGCACACTGTCTTCTCTCCTTCAGTAGCAACGCATAAAGCTTTATGTGTACTGTGACGGTACCGCCGCCCTCCCATCATCCTACCGATCTAAAGACATTGGCTGTCTTGCGTATCTTCGGTATGTGTAGCTATTTAAGACAGCTCTTCTGGCCAAGAATACAGATCATTTGCAAACTAGGAGCAACCTGATACATGATATCATGGCTTAGGAGCAGATTCCACAAAAAAACTGCTAACAGGGAAAGAAATTTTATGGAGGAAAGCTAGTAGACAGAACTGGAGGAAAACAGATGGGGTACGTCTGTACACAGCATCTTCATGTTGGCATTTTATTTTCAGGACAGTTACTCTAATACAGACTTGTCAGGTATAAAATGTTTCATCTTACTATTCAAATTACATTTTAAATTCCAGTTCCTCATGAAATGGTTCTTTTTGGCATTAATCTCAGTCATGGATTTGAACGGTGTTGATTCAGCAGCCTTTAGAGAATATTGAGTTTACATCTTGTTTTTTCCCTTTTTTTTATCGAGGTAATATCGATTTGTAACGTTACATAAGTTTCATGTGTACAGCATTTTATTTCTGCTTCTGTAGTGTAGGAGGCTGCTCACTACCAAAACCTCAGTTTCCACCCATCACCATACAGCTGATGCCTTTCCCCTTTCCCCTCTGGTAAGCCCTGCTCTGCCCCCTGTATCTGTGTATTGGTCTGGTTTGGTTTGTTCATTTATTTTGGTTTATTGTTTCTTTCCTATGTTCTGCGTGTGAGTAAGATCATATGGTATTTGTCTCTGACTTACAGCATAACACCCTCAGGTTCTCCCCATGTTGTTGCAGATGGCAAGATTTAATCATGTTTATGACTGAGTCGTGTTCCTGTGTGTGTGTGTGTCTTCTTTATCTCACAGTTTGCGCACCTTTGCCCTCTGTTTATGATAGAAGAGCCCCTCTGTCTCTCGTGAGGCGGGCCAGGTGTCGCTGTGATGGTTCAGCTTCCGCTCCTCTGGGAACGCCTGATGCTCCTTCATATCTGAGTGGCAGCTTTGCTGGGTAGGGTCTTCCTTCCTGGGTGACAGTGTTTATCTTCCGTATTTTCATCGTGTCATTTCACTCCCTCCTGGCCTGGAGAGTTTCAGGTGAGAAATCTGGGGGCTTCCTTTGTAGATGACTGACCTTTTCCCCAGGATGCCTTTCAGATGATTTCTTTGTCATTGACTTTTGAGCATTTTAATATGTGTGTTGGAGAAGGTCCTCTTGAACTGAGGTCATTAGCTATTCTTTTAGCTCCGTGGACTCATATGTTCAATTTCTTTCTTCCCCAGGCTTGGGTAATTCTCGGCTATTATTTCTTTAAAGAAACGCTCTGCTTCTTTCCCTCCCTCTTCTTCTTTTGGAACACCCATCACCCACCCTTATGGACCGCTCCATTTCCAGTGCTTTCTAATGCAGTCTTCCTCTTATTCATTGAGTTTTTCAGCTCCAGAATATTTGTTTGCTTCTTTCTTAGAACTTTTCTCTTTGGTAAAGTATTCCTTTTATTCATCAGTTTTACTCCTGAGCTCATTAAGCTGCCTTACTGAGTTTTCTTGTAGCTCATTGAATTTCTTCATGATAGCTACTTTTGCATTCTCTGTCATTTAGGTCACCATATTCCATGACTTCAAGTTTGGTTTCTGGAGATTTGTCATTGTCTTTTGCGGCAGTGTTACTGTGGTTCTTCAGGGTTCTTGATGGCCTGTCCCCCTGTGGGTGCAGAAGTCGAGACAGGCTGGACACTAGAGGCCTTCCTTTTGTTTTCCAGTAGGTGGTGGCACAGCACAAGTTTTGGGTTTGTTTTTGTTTTGTTTTCCTACTTGCCTTCCCTCTGGTTGTGTTTGCAGCAGACACTTTATTCTCCACCTTCTTGGTAAGAGGTGTGGCCTGGACACCAAGGAGATCCAACCAGTCCATCCTAAAGGAAATCAGTCCTGAATATTCATTGGAAGGACTGATGTTGAAGCTGAAACTCCAATACTTTGACCACCTGATGCGAAGAACTGACTCATTAGAAAAGACCCTGATGCTGGGAAAGATTGAGGCCAGGAGGAGAAGGGGACGACAGAGGATGAGATGGTTGGATGGCATCACTGACTCAATGGACATGAGTTTGAGCAAGCTCTGGGAGTTGGTGGTGGACAGGGAGGCCTGGTGTGCTGCAGTCCATGGGGCCACAAAGAGTCGGACACGACTGAGTGAACTGATGGGCAGATGTGCAGGCTTTTAAGTAGGTGATAGTTGCCCAGTTGTGCCTGACTCTTTGCGACTCCATGGACTGCAGCACATCAGGCTCTTCTGTCCTTGAGATTTTCCAGGCAAGGATACTAGAGTGGGTTGCCATTTCCTTGCAGACCCAGGGATCGAACTCAGATCTCCTGCACTGCACGCAGATTCTTTACTGACTGAGCTACAAGGGAAGCCCATACAGGCTCTTAAATTAATGCTTAGAAGTTTGACTTAATTGTCATTCTCTTATTTTCTCAACCAAAGTTATTGACATAAGAATTCTGAGACTGAGATAGTAGACTAAACAGTACTTATTAACTACCAAATTGCTTTGCATTGAAACAGTGTGTTTAAATCCTGATCAGAAGTCTAAGATTCAGGAATAACATAATCCTCAGACACTGTGATTTAGACTGGATTTTCAGCCTGTTAGGCTATGAAAGTTGTGTGTCATTTTTAATGTTCTCCCGAGTTCTTCAGGGCTCAGTAATCTGAAAAAACAGAAGCAAGATTACAACATGAACTGTGCAAATTCAGAGATACTTAAAGTATTCTGTCCAAAGTGTTCTCGACCAATGAGTTTCTATTCTAAAAATTCAGAATCCAAAAATGTACATTTTATTGCATGCTCTGTATCTGAACTCATAGTTGAAAAAAAATGACTTAGTGATGTCTTTCCATGTGGCAAATTAAAATGCTGTAACTGGGGACTGTCATTAAACTGAGTTTGCAAAGTAGAGCCTAGGATATAATGTGACAAATTAGGATGTGATCACAGAACCAGCATACAGGTTAAAAAAAAAAAGAAAGTGGTGCCTGGAAGACCAGGGTTCCGGGGACGAGAAGAGCTGGAGAGTCCTGAGGGGTCAAGGTCTCCGTGCAGCGGGGAGAGCCCATGCCCGGTCACGACTTGGCAGCCTGCTGGGCTCTGTCTCCACGCCAGCATCCGACACTGCCCCATCCGCCACGCTTGCCTGCAGGAGCAGGTCTTCTCCTTGGCCTTTCACCCTTGCTGTCCTCATTTCCTGGAATGCTCGCCCTCCGATCTCCGCTGACCGGCTCCTCCTCACAGTTCGTTGTTGTGGCTGTTTGGTCGCTAAGTCACGTCTGACTCTCTTGTGACCCCGTGGACTGTAGCCCGCCCGGCTTCTCTGTTCCTGAGACTTGGCAGGCAAGAGTACTAGAGTGGGTTGCCGTTTCCATATTTCAGTTCAAGCATCACTTGCTCAGGGACACCTGCCCTGATCACTGTGTAAAGTGGTCACACTCCCATCTGCTGTGTCATTTTCTGGGCTGTACGTGTTTAATTACCTTATGGCACCTATTGGTTTCCTAATCACGCTCACTCATTAGTTTACTTTTTTTCTCTTAATCAAGTCTGGGTTGGTCGAAACATAATCTCCATGAAGGCAGAGATTTGTCTTGTGTGTATGGTATCCTCCATGCCTAGACAATGAAGGTACTTAATAAATACCTGTTAAATAAATAAATGTTCTAACATGAAAAATATTAGTGATGAAAATATTAACAACAGGATGTGTTTTATATTTCCATCATTTAAAAAACAGCCTACATAAGCTTTCAAAGATGTGTCTATTCATGTTGGCATAGGAAAAAGTCAGGAGTAAAATAAACATGCCAAAATATTTATAGGTTTTTTCCTTATGACTTCCCTGATGGCTCAGGCAGTAAGAGCGTCTGCCTGCAATGCGGGAGACCCAGGTTTGATCCCTGGGTTGGGAAGATCCCCTGGAGAAGGAAATGGCAACCCACTCCAGTATTCTTGCCTGGAAGATTCCATGGACAGAGGAGCCTGGTAGGCTATAGTCCAGGGGGTCGTAAAGAGTTGGACACAACTGAGCGACTTCACTTTCACTTTCTTTTCTTATAGAATGGAAATTTTATTATAGTCTATATATTTATAGGATCAATAATAATTGGCCAGTTATATAACAAGCATTAATTATATGGTAAAATGAAAATTAAAGAGAATATAGATGTTCTAAAGAGTCTTTGGTAGAAACTGTACAAACACCTGCCCAGCTGAAGTAGAAATGGTTAGTAAACTGCTCTTCCTTTGATTGTGATTCAGAGTCTGAGAGAAAGTTTTTCTTCGTGATTTGTTTAAGTGGAGGGAACAAAAGAACAGCACCTTGCATATGGAACCAGAAAACTGGCTAATAAATAGTCTAGAACACCAATAGCAAAAAGGAAAACTCTTTTATTTGTCCTGCTGTTTAATGAGGGAGAGTAGCTTACAGGGGATCATGGAGCATGCATTTCCAACAGAGGAGTGAGACTGGGACACGTCTGAAAGAGCCTTTGATTGTGACCTTGCCCGCTGTCCTGCAGGCACGCGGGGCCTTTGGATCAGGTCTATCTTTGGGCCTTTGTTCTGTCATCCCTATAGTCAGACATGGTTCCTGTCCCCTTCCTCTTCCTGGGTGTGCCTCACTCTAGTGACACTTCTTGTTTCTGTGGTTTCTCCTGATAGGTTTCTCTGAGGGCTGTTTGTGAGACACACTTTTGCAGACCCCACCACACCAGTGCAATGCTTGCCCTATGATAGACATCACATGAATATTTATTACCTAAGTGAATTTTTCATCAAGTATGCAGATTTGAACCAAATGTCACTGTGCATGATAAAATGATGCGTGTGTATTAGTAATACAAATGCCTCGGCACATATAAGTATTTTTCGAGACCTGTATTTTTTTATTAACTTTTATCAGAATGTAGAGTTAATTTACAGTGCTATGTTCATTCTGCTTTACAGAAAAGTGAATGCATGTTTTTAGCTTTACATTGTCCATTTTAATAAAAAGAGTATATTCCAAACATTTTCCAGTTTTTCTTCTTGAGAAAAAGACCACCTCAATTCCTTTAAGATCCTTGATTTTTCTAATTCTTAGACCAATGACCATAGAATTTTCAGTCACTGAGGATTTTCAGGTCAGTGAAAAATTGGGACATAGGTAATGAGTATATAGGTGTTCTTTTTTTTAGAAAGATATCTGAATACTTAAGTGGAAAGACTTTGTCATACCTATGATATAGGTTTCCTAAGTTCAGCAAGTAAGAAGTTATAGAACTTTTGAAGGTCAAAAACCTATTGTGCAGGGTTCTATAATTTATTAGGCATGGCCATATCAAAGAAACATAAAATAAGAGTAGCAAGGTTCACTTGCATTCTTAGGTCATTATTAGCAGACATATGGTTATTGTTAATAATAGATCTGATAAAACTTCAGAAAAAGGAAAATATAAAGAAATCAAAATTTTATTAAGAGCCTAATTCATGGGCATCTAAGTTCCGTGGTCTATTGTCTATACAAAGATAAGTTAGAGGAGGGTATAGAAATTCTGTATAGTGACTCACAAGATTTCCTTAAAGAAAGAAGAATGAAGAAACATTGAAAAGCTTAAATTGCATAACTGCTACAATGGACTTTCTTAGAGTTTTTGAATTTATGGTCTAATATAGCCTTTTCCTGAATCTTAGATTAGTTTAGTTATGATCAATATATTGTTCTCAGTGAATATTTTGATCTTTAAGTTATAAAATGCTAAAACATGAGAAGTTATAGGCAACTATATTGTCTGTAAATAACAAATTATTATCACTATTTAAATAATACTTATATTTCTTCCTGCTGTTTCTTGTATTATATATATTGACTGAAACTGCAGATGTAATGTTGAATAGGTGGGGTAGAAGTAGGCATTTTTCCCTGTTTTTTTTTTTTTTTTTTAAGGCAATTGTTTCTAATGCTTTAACAACAGTTTGGGCTTTTGAAGTCTATTTCAATTCCCAGTTTTCTAGGATACTGATTCATAAATGATTAATCTTATCACATTTTTCTTCATCTATTGAGATAATCATTTGGGTTTTGCTACTTTATTCTGTTAATGTGGTAAACTAAACTAACAGTCATTAAAATCTCCTTATTTTTAAGGTAAATCCTACCTCTGTAATTGTGTTTTCCGTACATTATTAAATTTGGTCTGTAAATATTTTGCATCAGTATCTATAAGGGGAATGGGCCTGTAAATTTTCTTCCCAGTGTCTAAGAAAAGAAACCGCTGGCTCTGCCCATAAGCTCTCAGTGAGGACAGGGTGATGGACCTGCACAGGTCTCTTCTTGTAGGTCTCTCTGTTGAAGGAGAGGAATCTGCCCCGACCCCAGCACCAGATCCTCTGGCCGCTTCCTGGCTGGTACAGAGAGAGGAAGGAGAAGCGTGACTCAGTGCCCAGGACATCGCCACCAGGGCCGAACCAGGGCCGGCTCACCGCGGGGGAGACCTGCGCTTGTTCACACACCGAGGGCGTGTCCTCTGGCAGAGCTGTCAGCGTCTATCACACGCGTTTCCCCAGGAAGGAAGGACAGCCGTTAATACTATAGGACTCAATACGTATCAATATTCATTCTAAGTGATTTACATACATTAACTCACTTCAGTCCTTGTGATAATCAAGTACAAATCTAGGAAATGAAATACCTGGGTATCAGGCTAGAAATTGGATTTTTAAATTGAAGATGAAATTGAGGTGAGCAAGGCCAACCTCCGAAGTTACAGCGCAACACAGTGTCCCAGAGAAGGCAAGACCGGCCACGCTGTGGTCCTCTCTCCAGGGTCCGGGGAGAGCGCTGTGGGTCAGGCGGTTCCCGGGGCCGAGCCTGTGCTGGCCGGATGATGACTCATCCATCTAAAGGCAGCTGCTGCAACACAAGGTGTTCAGTATCAACCAATCTTCCTACCGGCTCAGAGCCAAATGTCCCCTTTCTGCACCCTGCTAATCAGGTGTGCATACATATATGATATATATAAACCCAGTGTATGCATAAACCCAGTCTACTGCTCACCAGCTATACTAGTATAGAGTTTGCACTTCTCACTTACTAAAGGTGAGATTATTCCATTTACTCCTCTTGAGTTCAAAGTTATACTTTACAAGGGGAAGACATTAGCTGAAGCTTCAGCTGATGATTCCTAACTAGGGTTTTTAAGATAAAACATAAAAGCATAAAATAATGCCATACTGCAGTCTCTTCTTCTAATCCTCTCTCAAGCTTTTGCTTGGATTCTTAGCCTAATTCAAGAGCTAAAATGCTGCAGTTGTGTGAATCAAGTCAGGGAACAATTTAATTTCCTGCCTTCCTGCAAAAAAAAAAAAAGATTATAAAATATATAAACTATTACTTGGGAGGTTGGTCCTGCTCACCTCAAATTTATCTTCCAAGTCAAAAATCTAATTTCCAGCTTTATATACAGGTATTTCATCTTCTAGAATTCATTACTGATTGTTACAAGGACTAAATGAACCAATCAATACATGTAAATCACTTAGACTGAATATTGACACTTATTGAGTCCTATTAAAGTATGTTGTTGTAAAAACCTCGAATAGCCAAAGTAACCTTGAGAAAGAAGAATGGAACTGGAGGAATCAACCTGCCTGACTTCAGACTCTACTACAAAGCCACAGTCATCAAGACAGTATGGTACTGGCACAAAGACAGAAATATAGATCAGTGGAACAGAATAGAAAGCCCAGAGATAAATCCACGAACCTATGGTCACCTTATCTTCGACAAAGGAGGCAAGGATATACAATGGAAAAAAGATAACCTCTTTAACAAGTGGTGCTGGGAAAACTGCTCAACCACCTGTAAAAGAATGAAACTAGAACACTTTCTAACATCATACACAAAAATAAACTCAAAATGGATTAAAGATCTAAATGTAAGACCAGAAACTATCAAACTCCTAGAGGAGAACATAGGCAAAACACTCTCCGACATAAATCACAGCAGGATCCTCTATGACCCACATCCCAGAATTTTAGAAACAAAAGCAAAAATAAACAAATGGGACCTAATGAAACTTAAAAGCTTTTGCACAACAAAGGAAACTATAAGCAAGGTGAAAAGACAGCCCTCAGATTGGGAGAAAATAATAGCAAACGAAGCAACAAAGGATTAATCTCAAAAATATACAAGCAACTCCTCCAGCTCAACTGCAGAAAAATAAATGACCCAATCAAAAAATGGGCCAAAGAACTCAACAGACATTTCTCCAAGGAAGACATACAGATGGCAAAAAAACACATGAAAAGATGCTCAACATCACTCATTATCAGAGAAATGCAAATCAAAACCACAATGAGGTACCATTACACACCAGTCAGGATGGCTGCTATCCAAAAGTCTACAAGCAATAAATGCTGGAGAGGGTGTGGAGAAAAGGGAACCATCTTACACTGTTGGTGGGAATGCAAATTAGTACAGCCACTATGGAAAACAGTGTGGAGATTCCTTAAAAAGCTGGAAATAGAACTGTCATATGACCCAGCAATCCCACTTCTGGGCATACACACCGAGGAAACCAGATCTGAAAGAGACACGTGCACCCCAACGTTCATCGCAGCACTGTTTATGATAGCCAGGACATGGAAGCAACCTAGATGCCCATCAACAGACGAATGGATGAGGAAGCTGTGGTACATATACACCATGGAATATTACTCAGCCATTAAAAAGAATTCATTTGAATCAGTTCTAATGAGATGGATGAAACTGGAGCCCATTATACAGAGTGAAGTAAGCCAGAAAGATAAAGACCATTACAGTATACTAACACATATATATGGAATTTAGAAAGATGGTAACGATAACCCTATATGCAAAACAGAAAAAGAGACTCAGATGTATAGAACAGACTTGTGGACTCTGTGGGAGAAGGCGAGGGTGGGATGTTTCAAGAGAACAGCATCGAAACATGTATATCTAGGGTGAAACAGATCACCAGCCCAGGTTGGATGCATGAGACAAGTGCTCGGGCCTGGTGCACTGGGAAGACCCAGAGGGATAGGGTGGAGAGGGAGGTGGGACGGGGGACCGGGATGGGGAATACATGTAAATCCATAGCTAATTCATTTCAGTGTATGACAAAAACCACTGCAATGTTGTAAAGTAATTAGCCTCCAACTAATAAAAATAAATGGAAAAAAAAATAAAGTATGTTGTTGTTATTATCCAGGGGATGTGAGGAAAAAAACTAAGGTGGTATTTTTGGAGGTCAGCAAATCAGTATAGTGATTGCACTGGACACAGCGTGGTCAAAATTCTTTAAAAGTACTTAGTGTTAGGGAAATTATGCACTGTTACTGTCTATAACTGATTTCATCTTGTAGTTCAGGAGGGTGAGGTATACTAATGCTTGATTCAGAAAACAGTTGGTTCGTTTGGGCTCTAAATAGAGCTACACATTTGGAGTCTATCCATTTTTCTATTTTTTTTCCCCTATGTGTTCATGACTTCTTCTTCCTTTCTTGGGACTTTTAGGATCATGTGAGCATTTTTCCCTCTTTTAGATGGCACATTTATAAAAATGTGAAGAAAACAGGAACCATAAAATCTCCAGCCTTAAGAAAGAAAGGATTTCTTAACTTTCGAGACAAATATTTGTAGTTTGAAAGTTTAAGAAATGCTTTGCAAAGAAGTATTCAAGGTTTTATAACTGATTTCATCTTCTTTACTTACTGTAACAACAGTCAGGAAAAAACAAATGCAAGACTCACCAAGCAAGATCATCAGAACTCTCTGCCTCTCCTCCCAAAGGCCTTCGGTGAATCTTAAGCCCCAACAGCGCAGCTTCATTACTGCCACTCAGCAGGTGAGTCCTCTGCCAAATAAAATGAAAAACAGACAAAGAATGAAAATGAGTCAATGTCTTATTTTTCTTGACATCAGCATTTTCCATGGGAAAAAAACAGCAGTTTATGGTATGGTGTTCCAATGCTTTTGAAGTCAGGAGCTTCCAGATTTTGGTGAAATGAACCATCTTGGGAAATTACTTAATAATTATGTAAACTTGGACACCTATAAAAATTGAATTTGTAAATCTGAACTTGGGGGGTAGGGTTGTAGACTAGAAATGCTGGCAAAGTATATGATTGTTGGTATATTTTTTTCTGCCTTTTCTTAGGTATCTCATACTGTTTTGTTGTAATATAGAGGCAAGTCAGGTGTTAACCACCAGGCTGTGCCGGTCACTTTGTCTTTTTGATTTAAGTAAAAATGACTCAGCTCATATTTTATCAAAAAATCGGAAACCAGAGTCTCCTCCAAAAGTCTTGGATGTTTTGGATTTTTTCTTCCTTTCTCCTTTTTTAATCAAAATATATTTGATTTACAATGTGATGTGAGTTTCTGGCACAGCAAAGTGATTCACGTATAGTTAGGTGGATACATAGAGAAACACAGATATATTCTTTTTCAGACTCTTTTAATTATAGGTTATTATTACAAGATGGTGAGCGTAGTTCCTTGGGCTGCATAGTCCTGTTGTTTATCTGCACAGATATGGTAGTGTGTGTCTGTTAAACCCAAGCTCCACCTTTTTTTCCTCATTACCTTGGCTGTGCCTTCTCTTTGCCTGAGGTCTTGTGTATTGTAGAAGTTTCCTCTTCAGTCCCACCCAGCACGAACCTTCACCCAGATTCTCCCATCATCTAAAAGATAACACACACTAAACTCTGTCATGGTTTTTAATAAAATTTAGGCCAAGGTGGGTGATGTAGACACAGAACATTATGCAACAAACAAGTCCTCATCGGATAGGAGACGCACAGCTGGTGAGGTCGTTTGGCTGTCTTCCCAGATCGGCTCGGTAGGCAGGCCCCGGTTCCTGCCCATCTTGCTGGGTTCTTCCTTTTTTTCTCCCCCTTTCCTGCATCCCTTCATGTCTTCCTCCGAAACTCCTGGACGAAGCTCGTTTTAGTCTGTCAGTTTTCCTTGTGTTCGTTTGTTTCCCTTCTAGATTGCTCATTTTTACCTTTTTCAAACTCAAAAAATCATTCATGGTTTCATTCAAGTGAAGAGCCATTCCTCTTAGAGATAAGTCACATCACTTACTTCTCTAGTTGGTTTCAGCTCTGAATGACAGTTTAGTTCTCTTCCACAGAAAATTCAGAGTAGAAATTTGTATTTATACAAAATGACTAATTTTGCATTAATCAGTCTGAGTTTCAGCAGTCCTGACTGATGTGAGGCCTGTTTAGGTGATAAAATCTTCCCAGTTTTAAAAAGGAGAAAATTTAGTGACATGGAAGTTGTCGTTTGTACAAAATCCCAAGGCCAGCAAGTGAAAGAATCAGACTTTAGTCTTGGGTCTTTGTCTTCATAACTTCACACCAATTGACACTGATATACAGTAATAGGAAGGCTGTGTGTAGAAACTCCAAGGTAATAATTGGAAATTGTAGGCTTGTTATGATGTCTGAAGTATTGGCTTTAAGTAGGGCAATGGGAAATTTTATGGAAAGGTCAGAGAAAAACCAGACAACTATTAACCCACTGGATATTGGAACCCGTAGAAACCAGAAGATGTGATCAGATTAATAATTGGCTAAGCTATGATTATGCTTCTGACAGCAGCTGCAAGGCACCTTTGTGAAAGGTGTACCATGGCATTAACTTTGAAAGGTTATGATTGTAGCTGAAAAAAATTACAGCTCCCCTTGGTTTGTTTGTGGAATCACCCATGAATTCAACTAAACTCTCAGAGGACCTGTTTTTGTCTTTTTTTTTTTCTGTCTGCAATATCTTTGGGTTTCACAGCTTCATATATTGCTTCATATAATATGGCTCCTAAAAATACTCTTTAAAAATGTAGTGATGGGGTGAAAATATCCTGTCATTGTGATTATTTAGTGCCAACTTAATACATACATGTTGGGTCAAAATTTACACAGTATAGTCAGGCAGGAAATAGGTACTGTCTGTCTGTAACTGTCTGTCTGATCTCATTCCTGCTTAGGAGTTTTCATTTATATTGTAGCAGGAGTGGGCGTGTCCAGCAGTGGCGATAAAGTCTCGGAATAAAGGTAGCTCAGTTCTCCCACTTAAGGTGGTCTCTTTCAGAGGTGGTCTCTTTCAGAGCGCGCTGGCGTGCGTGTTCAGTCATGTCCAGCTCTGTGTCCATCCTCATGAACTGCAGCCCAGCAGGCTTCTTTGTCCGTGGGACTTTCCAGGAAGGAATGCTGGAGTGGGCTAGCACCTCCTTCTCCACTCTTTCACATTAATTCAGTGTTACTGGAATAAGCAGGTCATTCAGAACCTAGTTCAGGTCAGTTCCTTCCCTCTCTTCTGCTTCCTTCGCAGGGAGGTCATCCATCTCCTCATGGCGCTGCTGGGGATGAGGGCACGTCTCCGGGGGAGCGGTCTTACCCCGCATGTCTCTGTACTCAGGCCTCGGACCTCACTGTCGGAGGTGGCTGGTCCTGGGCTCTGCACTCAGATCCTGGTGGCATGATCAATCGTTGTTCTGGGGATTCAAACCAGGCCCACCTCGGCTCTCAGCAACAGCGCAGAGCCGCTCAGTCTGTGGGAGAGTCTCCCAGAGGACTCCTGGCTTGCCTGACCGTCACCACTTCACCGGGCAAGGGGCTCACTTCACCCTGTTGGAGATCATTCTCCACGGGCTTCTGGCATTTCTGTGCATCTTAGAGCAAGGCACGGACCCTCTGGGTGCTGCAAGATCATTTCCGGAGTGTCTGTGTGCTGACCAGCCTCAGCCAGTAGGGCTACAGGCACCCTCGGAGCCAAGAGCAGCTGGCTGACCCTGTTACGAAAGGGATGGCTTCCTTATGTTGTGTGGAGCTGTTGTTAGGTTTAGCTCTGTGTTCCCCTGTGGGATGGGGGCTTGGAGAATGAGAAATACTGAAACTTGCATTACTGCTGTAACTGTGACTCAGAAACTGTCCTTCCGCTCCGTCCCAGGAGTCTGGGGTATTCTTCCAGTGTTTAGGAAGCAGTGGGTATCGAACTTACTGGCTTGCAAGTAAGGAAGAATCTTGGCACCTTCTGACTTCTTAGCATACCCCTCATGGAGGAGACCCCTTGGCAAGACATACAGCCAGGACCTTCAACTTTCTTGTGAATTTAACCTGGGAAGGGACACAGGGGATGTTGGTCACCCCTTCTACACCACCAGGCTTGGCAGAACTGCCTCCAGCTCCCTCCTTGCCTGAAGATGCCACACCATCATTTCCGGTCTCCCATGAGTGACTTCCCTGGGTTGGCACAGGGCATGGTGAAGTTCTCACCTGAGATCCAGGGAGGAGTTCCTGGCTCATTCATTAATCTCGATTCTTGATTTATTAAAGGGAAGCTTTTGTCATTTAGAAACACCCTTTTTCCTCTCCATAAAGTCTGTTTTATCAAGACGGTGGCATAGCTTTGCCTCAGGATGCTGTGTTAGACAGTGGCATAGCTTTGCCCCAGGATGCTCTGTTAGACGCCTTTGCCCCAGGATGCTGAGTTAGCAGCATAGCTTTGCCTCAGGATGCTGTGTTAGACGGTGGGGTCCCTTTGCCCCAGGATGCTGTGTTAGACGGCAGCATCCCTTTGCCTCAGGATACTGTGTTGTAAGTCAAGATCTATAGCTGACTCATGCTCTGTGCATTCTTGTTCAGAGGATTCCAGTTCTCCTTGAGGCTGTGAGTAACCCTCGCTGGCTCAGGGAAAAGAAACCTTGATAATATTTCAAAAATATTTTTCCTGTAGCATGTATACTAGTTTGCAAAGACAGATGAAACACATGCAGGCTTTCTTAACAAGGCTTGGCACATGAGAAAGTGCACACAAATCAAAAGTACACATTTATTACAGACCCTCCAAGCTGTTGTGACTTTAGTTCTGCTTATATATATAAGTTATACATAAGTTAATGGACTCAGAAAACCTATTAGTTCACTGGTATTGAAAATAAATATCACTAATCTTATCATTAAAATCAACAAAGGCAAACAGAACAATTGTGGGACAAGAATTGTCATTATTTCCCCAGAAAAGAAAAATCTTGGTAGTGAGCTATTATATTTTTTCACGTAGAGGTTCACTTTAAGAGGAAACAGATTTAACTGTGGTCTCACTGCAGCATACATACCGTGGGTTCGTCTCAGAGCAGCTTGAAATCAGAGATTAACCCTCATGGTATTCTCAGCATCAGGAACGGTTAGTACAAGGAGGGACTCAAGAAAGCGTCTCTGTAGTTTGGACCCTGAAACCTACTTAAAGGACCTTGCAGAATGTTTTGCATGGAAATATCTATATCTGTTTGTGTTTATGTCTGTTTATCTGTATTATTCACTAGGCTGATATATTAAACGTTTTACAATTTACCTTGAAATTAGATAATCATTTTGATTTGAATGAAAATAAATTAATAGATTAAAAGTCATTTTATTTTTTACATTTTTAATTGAAGTATAGTTGATTTAAATGTTGTGTTAATTTAAGGCGTTCAGCAAAGCGATTCAGTTATATGTGTGTATCCATATATACACATATATTTTAGATTTTTTAAATTATAAGCTATTGCAAGATGATGAATATAGTTACTTCTTTAATGCTGTGAGTAGGTCCTTACTGTTTTATACATAGTAGTGAGTGTCTGTTAATCCCTAGCTCCTGATTCACCCCTTCTTCCCCGCTTCCCTCTGTGGTAACCATTAGTTTGTTTTCTATGTTTGTGAATCTATTTCTGCTTCGTAAATTGTGTCATTTTCATAGGTTCCACATATGAGCAATATCATGATATTTGTCTTTGCCTGACGTAGTATGATAGTCTCTAGGTCCATCCATGTTGCGGCAAATGGCATTATCTCATTCTTCTATGGCCAAGTGATATTCCATTGTGTGTGTGTGTGTGTGTATACACCACATCTTTATCCACTCCTCTGTCAGTGGTCACTTAGGTGTCATCAGCAGTCCTGCTATGTAAACTAGGGTGCATGTGTCCTTTGCAATCAGACTTTCCATCTGTCCCAGGAGGTCAGTCATTTTAAACAGTAAGGTTTCTCTTCTGCGTGTACTCTAATATAATCTTAATACTTCAGTAAACAGTAATTATCTTACAATGATCTTAAAGCATTATTTTTAGTAAGTTAAAATCTAACAAGTGTTTATACGTAGTAAATGAGAGGGTTGAGCCAATCTCAGTTTGCCTCAAGCTCTGATAAGCTGTGGATTCGTGGCACTGCAAAATAGAAACAATTTTTGTATCTTCCCTGTTGGATAAAATTAGCTTTAAGTGTCACTAGTAATTAATTTTATCTAGAACTTGGTGCCCCTACTTTTAGAATTTTGTCCAAATACTTGGACTAAAGATCCCTTTGGAATTTTTTCTTATTATGTAGATACTGTTAAATTCATTTTGAAATAGCATATTGGCCTGAAATTTGAAAGGTTCTAAATATCTATGATTTACATGTAGTGTACCTTTCAACCCAAGAATAGAACTATTGGTTCATCAATCACTAAAGCTGAGGTCTAACATTGGGAAACTTTGCCTTTTTCTCGATTGTTCATCTCCTGTCTTGGCCTTTCTCTATCTTTTCCATTTCCTGTTCTCGGAAGCTAGAGACGTGTTTGTGTTTTCTGGGTTCCCAGGGTTTCCCACTGGATTTGTCTGCTTGCGCTGCCTTAACAACATACCACAGGCTGAGTGGTTCGGACAGCAGCTGTTCCTTTCCTCCTAGTTCTGGATGCTGCTGATCCAGGATCTGGGTGCTGCAGGCTGCTTGCCGGTGAGACCTCTTCCTGGCTTTTATAGATGGCCACCTTCTCCCTGTGTTCTCACGTGGCCTTTCCCCCCTTCCCGGAAGAGAGAGAGCATGTGCAAGCAATTAAGTGAGCAAGCACTCTGGCATCTTTTCCTCGTCTGACAAAAACCAATCCTATTACCTTAGGGCCCCACCCTTAGGACCTCATTTAATCTTTAATTCGGTCACTCAGTCGTGTTCGACTCTTTGTGACCCCATGAATCACAGCACGCCACGCCTCCATGTCCATCACCAACTCAAACTCACGTCCATCAAGTCAGTGATGCCATCCAACCGTCTCATCCTCTGTTGTCCCCTTCTCCTCCTGCCCTCAATCTTTCCCAGCATCAGGGTCTTTTCCAATGAGTCAGTTCTTAGCATCAGGTGGTCAAAGTATTAGAGCTTCAGCTTCAGCATCAGTCCTTCCAGTGAACATTCAGGACTGATTTCCTTGAGGATGGACTGGTTGGATCTACTTGCAGGCCAAGGGACTCTCAAGAGTCTTCTCCAACACCACAGTTCAAAAGCATCAATTCTTCAGTGCTCAGCTTTCTTTATGGTCCAACTCTCACACCCATACAGGACTACAGGAAGAACCATAGCTTTGACTAGATGGACCTTTGTTGGCAAAGTAATGTCTCTGCTTTTTAATATGCTGTCTAGGTTGGTCATAGCTTGTCTTCTAAGGAGCAAGCGTCTTTTAATGTCATGGCTGCAATCACCATCTGCAGTGATTTTGGCCTCAAAAATAAAGTCAGCCACTGCTTCCACTGTTTCCCCATCTATTTGCCATAAAGTGATGGGACCCGATGCCATGATCTTAGTTTTCTGAGTGTTGAGCTTTAAGCCAACTTTTTCACTCTCCTCTTTCACTTTCATCAAGAGACTCTTTAGTTCTCCTTCACTTTCTGCCATAAGGGTGGTGTCATCTGCATATCTGAGGTTATTGATGTTTCTCCTGGTAATCTTGATTCCAGTTTGTGCTTCATCCAGCCCAGCATTTTGCATGATGTACTCTGTGTTTAATCTTAATTATCCCCAAAATGCCCCATCTCCAAATACAGTCACACTGAGGAGCAGGGCTTCAGCATATGAATTTTGTGGAGCACAATTCAGGCCTTGACACCCATCATTATGCCCTGCTCATGCTCTAAAATTTAACCTCTGTGGCCTTCATCCCTCCTCAAAACGTGTCTGTCATCCTTCTCGGGACTCTTCTTTTTGCTCACGGAATGAGCAACGGTTCTAGTGACAACTAGCGGGTCAAAACACTGTAGCCTAAGATCATATATTTGTATTTAAAAAGGAATCTCCTGCAAACACTTATTCCAAGTTAAGGTAAGTATTGCTACAGGTGGTGATTTTAGCCACACCTAAGTGAAAGACATACAGATTTTCAGTACCGCGCCATCTGTGTCATTCTGTTAGAGCCTGCCTAACAGGCGTTGACTGCCAGCAAGTCAGTTTGCCCACATTCAAAAGAGAAATTACAAACAGAATATCTCCAGCTATCAGTCCTTACTGAAAAGCAGATAGCACCTCAGTTATTCTACTACAGTCTCAAGAAATTTCCAGTCAAAGATATTATCAAGATAGTTGAATCAGAAGATTAAACATAAAGTTTCAAAACCACATGAAGGAAGACTTTTCTTGACCCGGTGACCTGGGTGAAGGGAGCTTGAAAAGTTGCTCCCACCAGACTAAGAAGTGCTTTTCATTGACATGGAGGATCTTGGAATTTTCTGGCATCTGACATCAAACGACGCTTTGAACCTTTGTTCTTCTAGCTACTGATTTGCAGAGATCATCTTTGAAATGGTAGTGGCCTGGTTTCCTTGGAACCAAGGAAACACCAGCACTACTGCTGGGGAGACAAAAAAATTTTCTCTATCCATCAAGGTTTTTCTGGCTGATCTAATAAACTGATACAAGCCAGTTTAATGGGAGAAAATCAAATTTTTAGTTTGTGTGTTTGGGAAACCCAAAGTGATGGGGCTCAGAAATGACCAAAACAGGCAGCTTTTACCTTTTAGACAAAAAAAAAAGAATATATTTGTGAAGAACTGACAAGTCAGGGCTTGGGGAAATAAACCAGTGCAGAAGTGCCCAGATCTGTTTATACAGTCTTTGGGACACTAGGTTTTCTGTGTCTGTGATAAGGATACCATCTACCCTCTTGATACAGGGAGGGTACCTTTCCCATGGGAGATTTGTTTCCTGCATTCAGGGAGACAGAGAACAGTCAGCGTGTCCTTCTTGCGCGGCTGTTACTTCAGGAGCTTTAATTAAAAATAAACAATATGCTACCTTGGTGTATTTGGGGGCAGCCTGCCCTGAGCCCCAACACGACTGATTCTCTGATTAGGCTTTGTTAAAAATTAATAATCATCAGCTTTCAACTCTGCCTGTGGATTGATGCAGAATTGTCATCTTTGCCCTTGGAAAAGTATTGTATAAAGCTTAGAATTATGAAGTCCCACATTTGTCAGAGGGGCTCCCTTTTCCCTTAGAATCCAGAAACACATTTACCATGGAGGAATCTTTTTGTTCAGTTTACAGTTTGGCTAGCAGGTAACAATACTGTGATTCGAGACATGCACAGCATGTTTCTCACAATCAAAGCCAGCAGGGAACGTCTTATTTGGAGGGACACGGTGGCTGTCACTTGCCAGCATCCGGAGGGTCTGCTTGTGCCCCCGTGTGTCCAGGCGCCGTAGTCACGTTGCAGTCTCCTGTGCACCCTGTCCTTGTCCCGGGAGCCCTGCGGTCACTGTTGCACTTTATGAATCCCAGGAACCAAATGGAAACAGATAATTCCCAAACAAAAGGAAAATTTCAGTGTAATCGATACAGTACCTGAGACACTCCGGAAGAACTTGATGACTTGGCTCAGGTCACTGGGGAGATTTTAAGGAGACGATATTTTCCTAGGGGCTTTGAGAGCTGGATTATGTTGGGGTCAAAGGAGAGCAGGGGAAGGCTCTCTGTGACTTAGAACACTCACGGGATCCGGCCCTAGACCACGTCTGTAGGGGACCATCCTTGCTGCTTTAGAAAATACACAGCAGTCATCACAAGAATATATTCGGGTTAAGTCTGTATCTTTGATATGGAAAAAAAGTTCAAGTTAACAGCTTCGATGAGAACTCTCTTGTTTACTGAGATAAAGGTCAGTATCACTCATTTGCTGAGATAAGTATCACTAATATCTACCAACTCTTTCTGTACCCACAAGTCACTCTTTGCTAACCTTGTAGATCAGAGGAATAAAGGGAATTTGGGGGAATGAAAAGCAAAGTCCCTAGGCACCCTTGCAAATGGCAGACTCCTCCCATCGCTCCAGCAGAGTCTTAACAGTGTGGCAAGATGCCTGTTCCAGGCAGTGTTCACCCGGAGCACTCCTGCCTGAGAAAGGCTTCTGCTCTGATAACGTGCCTCTGCAGGAGTTCTCTCTCCGTTCACTTTAGTCCTGACCCAGTGGTTTCATTTGCTGCGGCTTGCAGGGCATTCGAATAGAGGTGCATGCTGCTAATCAGCGCAAGGCACTGCATCTGGACATTTTAAAAACACAAACAAACCTGGCTTCTGACTTCAGCTGGGACACCGGAGGAGTGTATGCCGGGGGGGTGGGGTGCTTGTTTGCACATCTTAATCTGTTCTCCTGACACGATGGTCTCCTCCTGTGTTGAAACTCAACCACAGGTACGGCACAGAGCTTATTTATTTGTTGACTTGCATCCCAGCTCTTTCCCAGATTTCCCTGGAACCATTCATCTTAAGCTTCTGATGGGTACTCCAGGTTGTATGCTTCAGCTGCCTTTGTCAGAATAGGCCTTTCCACTGTAGTAGGAAAATAAATTAAAAGATCGTACTTATTGGACACGTTTTTGCACAGTAATAATTTTTTTTCAAAGGTAGCTTTACATCGTTCCTGTTCAGAGAAAGGAGATTTATTCCATTTATGTCTAAATAACATCATCTAAGCCCTAGAGTATATAGGGTATATCAGTTAGGATGCTCTCGGCTATCATTCACAGAATATCTGACTGAATTGACCTACACTGTCTGGGTTGGTGATTTTCTCACATAACAAGTCCAGAGGTGAGTGATTTTTAGTCTTTTTTAGTGTTTTTTATTGTTCAGTCGCTAAGTTGTGTCTGACTCTTTTTCATGTCTGGTCTGTTTTAGACTCTTTTTTAGTCTGTTTCAGACATTCAATAAGGTCATCTAGGACCCGGTTTCCTTCAGTCTGGAGGCTCTGTCGTCCCCTGTAAGTCAGGCTAAAGGACAGGGTTCAAAGGCCAGAGTGGGAAGTTGCATCAAGGAGGGACTCACAGGCCTGCCTTCTCCTCTCTGCACAGAGGAAGGTCTCTTGGGAAAGCCCCCTCTCATCACGTCCCCTATGATTTGTTGACCATCATTGGATCATCGTCTATCGCTTACTGAAGAAAGGAGGGCAGGTTTCTTCACCTTTCTCTGGTTCTGACCCTTGCTCTGGAGGAGGAGGCTGAGGACAGCTGGGGGTGGGTGGGGGGCCTGCTTTGGCTCCCGGCGGCTGCCTCTCTCACTGATGGTGCGTTCTCCTCTGCGTGGTGTTTGCTCAGTGAGACCCAGGCTGAGATCCACCATCTGAACAAAGAAGGGCATTCCTTGGAGCTACTCTACTTGGGAAAAGCGAGACCATCCACACAAGACTTTGTGTGTTCACTTTATTCTTTATGTGTTCAGCCCTCTTGGAGAAGATGATTTAATTCTTTGTGTCTCTGAAAATGCCATGGGATTCACCATTGTTGATTGATTACCCCTTTGTTCCAGAAAGTCAAGCAGGAAAGAGCTCCTTGGCAACATTGGCGTTGGGTTTCCTTCTGATTTCTTGGGCTGCTTCTTCATTAAAGTTGCTCAGCCCCTCCTTTCCTGTCTGTCCTTTAAGTATGACTGTCCTGTGGGCTTCTTTGGGTCCTTGACACCACTTCTCAGGCTGCTCATCTAATGCCCTATGTGATCTTATCTGGTCTCTTGGCTGTAGTCACAGCCTTAATGAATCGATGACTTCCAAATCTTGCTGTCGAGTTTTCATTCCTCTGCTGAGCTCCAGATCCATAAACCAGCTATATACTGGCGGGGCTTTTTTTTTTTTTTTTTTTTTTTTTGTAGAAAGGAAAGTTGCTTTTAATCAAATGCCAGTGATTGGGGGGCGATGGCAGACTCACTGCCCCAACAAAGCCACCTTCCAGGATTCTGCAGTGGCTTAGCATTTTTATTGGTGGTCTGGTGGATTCTTCAAACTCAGATGTTCACAGACAGAACTAATCTTCTCTCCTCTTCACACCCACCTTCCCCTCAGTTCAGTTCAGTCGCTCAGTCGTGTCTGACTCTTTGCGACCCCATGAATCGCAGCACGCCAGGCGTCCCTGTCCATCACCAACTCCCGGAGTTTACTCAAACTCATGCCCATCGAGTCGGTGATGCCATCCAACCATCTCATCCTCTGTCGTTACCTTCTCTTCCTGCCCCCAATCCCTCCCAGCATCAGGGTCTTTTTCCAATGAGTCAACTCTTTGCATCAGGTGGCCAAAGTATTGGAGTTTCAGCTTCAGCATCAGTCCTTTCAGTGAACACCCAGGACTGATCTCCTTTAGGATGGACTGGTTGGACCTCCTTGCTGTCCAAGGGACTCTCAAGAGTCTTCTCCAACACCACAGTTCAAAAGCATTAATTCTTTGGCGCTCAGCTTTCTTCACAGTCCAACTCTCACATCCATACATGACCACTGGAAAAACCATAGCCTTGACCAGACAGACCTTTGTTGGCAAAGTGATGTCTCTGCTTTTTAATATGCTGTCTAGGTTGGTCATAACTTTCCTTCCAAGGAGTAAGCCTCTTTTAATTTCATGGCTGCAGTCACCTTCCCCTAGCTGGCTCCATTTCCTTTGTTTCTTTTTGGCCTCCTCATTATTTTTGGCCATGCTAGGACTCCGCTGCTGCATGCAGACTTGCTCTGTGTGAGGAGCTGAGGCTGCTCTTGTTCAGTGTGCAGGCTTCCTTCTCACGCGCGGCTTCTCTTGCGGCGGAGCACAGGCTCTCGGCAGGCGGGGCTTCGGCGGTTGCAGCGTGTGTGCTGAGTAGCTGCAGCCCGCGGGCTCTAGCGCGCCGGCCCGGTAGCTGTGTTCCCGGGTTCAGCACATGCGGCCCGCGGGCTCTAGCGCGCAGGCCCGGTAGCTGTGTTCCCCGGGCGCAGCAGATGCGGCCCGCGGGCTCTAGCGCGCCGGCCCGGTAGCTGTGTTCCCCGGGCGCAGCAGATGCGGCCCGCGGGCTCTAGCGCGCCCGCCCGGTAGCTGTGTTCCCGGGCTCAGCAGATGCGGCCCGCGGGCTCTAGCGCGCCGGCCCGGTAGCTGTGTTCCCGGGCTCAGCAGATGCGGCCCGCGGGCTCTAGCGCGCCGGCCCGGTAGCTGAGGCTCAGCAGATGCGACCCGCGGGCTCTAGCGCGCCGGCCCGGTACCTGTGTTCCCGGGGCTCAGCAGATGCGGCCCGCGGGCTCTAGCGCGCCCGCCCGGTAGCTGTGTTCCCCGGGCTCAGCAGATGCGACCCGCGGGCTCTAGCGCGCCGGCCCGGTAGCTGTGTTCCCGGGGCTCAGCAGATGCGACCCGCGGGCTCTAGCGCGCAGGCCCGGTAGCTGTGTTCCCGGGCTCAGCAGATGCGGCCCGCGGGCTCTAGCGCGCCGGCCCGGTAGCTGAGGCTCAGCAGATGCGACCCGCGGGCTCTAGCGCGCCGGCCCGGTACCTGTGTTCCCGGGGCTCAGCAGATGCGGCCCGCGGGCTCTAGCGCGCCCGCCCGGTAGCTGTGTTCCCCGGGCTCAGCAGATGCGACCCGCGGGCTCTAGCGCGCCGGCCCGGTAGCTGTGTTCCCCGGGCTCAGCAGATGCGGCCCGCGGGCTCTAGCGCGCCCGCCCGGTAGCTGTGTTCCCGGGCTCAGCAGATGCGGCCCGCGGGCTCTAGCGCGCAGGCCCAGTAACTGTGTTCCCGGGGCTCTGGCGCGCAGGCCCGGTAGCTGTGTTCCCGGGGCTCAGCAGATGCGGCCCGCGGGCTCTAGCGCGCCGGCCCGGTAGCTGTGTTCCCGGGGCTCAGCAGATGCGACCCGCGGGCTCTAGCGCGCCGGCCCGGTAGCTGTGTTCCCGGGGCTCAGCAGATGCGGCCCGCGGGCTCTAGCGCGCAGGCCCGGTAGCTGTGTTCCCGGGGCTCTAGCGCGCCGGCCCGGTAGCTGTGTTCCGTGGGCTCTAGCGCGCCGGCCCGGTAGCTGTGTTCCCGGGGCTCAGCAGATGCGACCCGCGGGCTCTAGCGCGCCGGCCCGGTAGCTGTGTTCCCCGGGCGCAGTTGCTCCAGGGCGCATGGGCTCCTCCCAGACCCAGGATCTCACCCGTGTTCCTGCCTTGGCAGGCAGGCTCATCCACGGAACCACCAGGGGAGTCCCTCTTTCCTTTACTCCTGAATCCTCACATCTACCCGTTTGTGCAGGTCGTCTTTTTCATCTTTCATGTCTAACCCACCCTCCCTGTCCTCACTGCGCCTCCTGGATATTTCTGCAAACAGCGCTTTGTATCCATTCCTCTGACGCTGCCTAAGTTCAGCCGTTCCTCATGGTTTGACTGTTCACTGCATATTCCTCTTAAAAGACTTCAAGCTGCCAACATCCTCCCTTCCTAACCACGTTCTTCCCTGATGTAGCCCAAAGGCAAACTAACTGTACTGAAACTCATATCCGATTAAGAGGTTTCCCATCTTCAAAACTCTCACACAGCATCCCATAACCTTCAAGGTAAAAATGCAAACTCTTAAAGGGCTAGCATGAGACCTTCCGGGGTTGCCTTTTTCTGGCTCTAGAACCCCCTTAAGTCTCAGGACAGCTGTGGAAACTTTATGCTGGCTTGTACCTCTAATGTTACGTGCTGATTTTCTGTTCACGGGCCTCTTCTTACTTTTTTTTTTTTTTTTTTGGTAAGAACTTTGAAAACATCATCTAATCCTCTGCAGCTGCAGTCCATAATATGTCAGATACATAACAATCATTTGAAAAGTGTTTGCTGAATTATTAATATCTTTCTTCTTCTGATGTCTGTGTTTTGGGCCAATATAGTATGTGACTTTAACATGTGGGTTACTTTAGAGACCGTTTCTGTTTCTGTGCTTCAGTGATACCCCTCTGGCACCATACAGTGGGGTCCTCAGGATCTCATTTCCCCTTCAGTTAAACTATTCCTCTGATGGGATTGCCTCCTGACCTCAGTACCCAAAGTTTCCAAAATTGAATAATGATTAAAAGACATTGGCATATACTGAGTACCCAGATCACCCACACTTCCAGTTCTTTCTTGACAATGCTGCATAAAAGGGAGCAAGTTTGCCTCCATCCCAATTCCTTTTTATTTTTTTAAGATACTGAAGCGTGAAAGCACCGTAGGTTATATATTGTCTCCAGTACGGGACTACTGGACTTCCTCTCTTGACAATGCAGTCATTGATTATACATTTCACTTCGTGAAAGCAAATCCGTGGCTTAAATCGTGTTACGCTATCAGGAAAATTGCACTAAGAAATTTTCCTAACATTCAGTGTCAAGCTGAACTAGATACTTAAATGAGAGGAATCTGAATTACATTTAGAGAACATCCTTTGTAAACAATCAAATGGCAGATACAAATTTAAAGAAGATCTTAAGTCCACTGTATTTAAATAATTACATGGAAATACATGTACCGAATATGACAGAATAAAAGGTTATTGGATAGATATTCACAAGAAAAAGGCAGATGCAGAGACCTTTTCTAAAATTCAGTCCTCTCTTTTATTTCCCTTGTATAAGTAACAGCTCTAATTTCATTAGAATCTTACCATGCATATTGATTTAAGCTAATAGTGCAGGTATATTTCTTCTGCATATGAGAGAGTGATCTGATTTTAACACTGCCACATGAATGGCTAGTGTGAAATTAGACAGAGCTTGCATTCTTGAGCTTGATTGCCTAGATCTAGATTCCAGTTCTGTAATTTATTAGCTAAGTCTGGGCAAGTTGCACAGTCTTTCTGTGCCCCCGCTTCTTCTCTGTAGATGGGGGATAATACAGATATTTACAGGAGTGATAGGAGGAGTCAGTCAAGCCTGTCGAGTGTGTAGAACTGTCCCTGGCACAGTGCAAGTGGCTGGAGGTGGTCATTGTTTTCAGGAACAGCCAGAGCTCACTGGACACATTCACGATGCCAGCACCTATTGTCTGTGCGTTGCATTATTTAATCCCCAAATACCTCTTTAAAAAGTAGCTTTGTTTTTAACCTTCATTTGACAGATGCGAAAACTGAGGTTTAATGGTTAAATGACCATTAAACTGCTGCAGTTTACAAAATGGCCAGGCTAGAATCTGACCCACTCTCCTGGTATATTTGGCTTCCCTTGTGGCTCAGCTGGTAAAGATTCTGCCTCCAATGCGGGAGACCTGGGTTCATTCCCTGGGTCAGGAAGATCCCCTGGAGAAGGGATAGGCTACCCACTCCAGTATTTGGCTTAGAGAATTCCACGGACTGTTACTGGAACTCTGAGGGATTTGCACAAGAAAACAACTCAGTTTCAGTCTCTGAAACTTTTATTTTGAGAAATAAAATCATCCAGGTGACCATAATATAACTTCTGTTATGAGATATTTTCAGAAATCGTGGTAAGAGAAGATATGTACTTGTATCCACATGCATTTCTTCTGTTGTCACCTGCCCTGATTCATGAAACCTTCAATATGACAAAAAATGTATATGTCAGAATTTAATTACAAAGTGCCCTTTCACTTTGCAACCAACTCATACAGTTTTCTGAGTCTAATAAAAGGGAATAAAAGGGTTTATTGTGAGGCAACAACGGCAGTGACCTTTAACAGATGCTACTGTACAATAGAAGAATGAGTCATTATTCCTGAACTTAAACAGTGAAAGATAAATATAACTTAAAGTTTAACATCTTAGATAAATTCTGTACTAGATATATTTTAACATGTTTCATATTTTAACATATATGAAAATTCTTCATAATGAAAATAGGCTTCTAATTAGAGTTAATAATTCCACGATGAGCACTGTTGATGGGTTGGCTCTGTCTTCCCACTTTAGAAGTTATTTACATAGCACCAGTGGTTTCTGCTTGATTCCTGTATTTATCCATCCACCATGTGTGAAGGCCTACTGT
The DNA here is from genome assembly GCF_023699985.2 of Odocoileus virginianus. Lineage (NCBI taxonomy): Eukaryota > Metazoa > Chordata > Mammalia > Artiodactyla > Cervidae > Odocoileus > Odocoileus virginianus. The sequence goes on from NC_069695.1 coordinate 1,502,132, forward strand.
GTGCTGGTCCCTGTGCTGTGTGGGCTGAAGGGAGCGTTGAGAGTCAGACACCTTAGCTCTCAGCTATGTAGGGCTTACAGCGTAATGAAGGAGAACTACTAAACAAGTAAAAGAATACATGCTCACTCTCCCTTCCCCTTTCCTGGGGGGAGAGGGTGTGAATTGGGAGATTGGGATCGACATCCATACACTGTCAACACTGTGTGAATTAGACAACTAATGGGAACCTACTCTCTAGCTCAGGGAACTCTACTCAGTTCTGTGTGCGGCCCCGTGGACTGTAGCCCACCAGGCTCCTCTGTCCGTGCAGTTCTCCAGGCAAGAGTGCTGGAGTGGAGAAGGACGCATGCCCTTCTCCAGGGATCTTCCCGACCCGGGGATCAAACCCAGGCCTCCTGCACTGCAGGCGATTCTCCCATCTGAGCCGGCAGGGAAGCCTTTACTCAGTGTTCTGTGGTGACCTAAATGGAGAGGAAATCCCAACACGGGGATGTATTTATATTACAGCTGATTCATTTGCTGCACAACAGAAACCAACGCCAAACCGTCAAGCAACTATACTCCAATAAAAATTCATTTGATAGATAGATAAACTTGTAAACTAAATGTATTATCTCTGGGGGAAATGTAGCATCAATACTTGGGTCAATAAATAGTGATCATTAGTATGTTTTAAAAAATAACACATGTTCACTTGAATCACCTGCTTTTTGGTCGATGATGACCTCACAGTTTCCCCCTGGAATGTGTGAATACTTACTTTGTTCTTCTAAATAATTTACTTGGGTTATAGTTCTTAATTCTGAGAATATCTGTCTCAAAGGTAAGCTTAGTTCTTTCTCTGAAAACAACTACATTCTACTTTCAAGACGGAATTTCTTCCAGCCGCCCTCCTAGCTCTGAGGTCTAGCAGAAGTAACCTGCTGCATCAGGATATGCCTTTGGTTTGCTCTCTGATGTCCTCGTCTTAGGCTTTCCAGGTGACTCAGTGGTGAAGAATCCACCTACCAACGCAGGAGATGCGGGTTTGATCCCTGGGTCAGAAAATCCCCCGGAGAAGGAAGTGGCAGCCCACCCCAGTATTCTTGGGAAATCCCAGGGACAGAAGAGCCTGGTGGACGACAGTCCACGGGGTCGCAGAGAGTCAGGCAAGACTGGGCGCGCACACGTCGTCTTATCAACCTACATGGCAGGTTTCTGCAATTTCTCGGTGGACTCATTTCTTTTTAAGAACGTGAATTTTTAACTTGCTTACATTTGTATGCAGGTTGCATCCCCCTTCTCATCTGTGCTGCCCTCCCTTAAGGCACCATTATGCTTCGCTGTTTTCCACCCGAGCTGACTTGTGGCTCAGGGGAGTGGCAGCTGACTCACCCTTAACGAGGAGGAAGCGGGGTGCTAGAGGTAGCGGAGCGGGGCCTGCGGCGCAAACGGGGGCAGGGGCAGGCGGCGATGCAGTGACGACAGCGGCCTGACGCTGTGCGCGTGGCCGCGTCCTGTTTCCTGGATCCGGGGCGGACGCACGCGGGTCTTGGAGATGTCGCGCCCTTTGCCCGGCTTATGGGGTACTTAGCGCGCCTCCCTATGCGCTGGTTCTACCAGTCTCCATTTCTTCCTCCTCCTCCAAGCTGGCAGGACCCCTGGGGACACTTCCCCAAGCTTTTTGGCCAGGGAGCTTTTTATTTTATTCTTCTACAATGTATGTATTTGGGGCTGCGGTGGGCCTTTGCTGCTGGGCGGACTCTTCTCCAGTTGGAGACAGCGAGAGCGACTCTGCGTGAGGTGCCTGGCTTCTCGCTGCGGTGGCTTCCCCGGTGGCGGAGCGAGGGCTGCAGGATGCCTGCGCTCGGGAGTCGCGGCCCCGGCATTCTGCGGCACAGGCTCCGTGGTTGTGGGACACGGGCTTCGCTGCTCCGCGGCAGGCGGAGTCCTCCCGGGCGGGGATCGAACTCGTGTCTCCTGCGTTGGTAGGCAGATTCTTGATCACTGAGCCTCCAGGGAAGTCAGGACTTCCCAGGGAGCATTTTGTTACAAGTCAAGAAGACACCAATAGTAGCTGCGAAGCTACCATGCATGCTTGCGGTGAGGTTACGGGCAAGAGACATCAAGAAATATTGTAACTATACACTATAACTTGAAAAAAAGCACGTTTACCAAAAGTAATCATGTAGATGTCTTGCTCATTAATGGATTCTTGGTTAGTAGTGTTGTTTATGAATTAATATTCAGATCAAACACCTTAAGCTTGTGGAATTTTCAGGCATTTGGTTACATGCCATACCATTTCCAGAAGGCAGATTGTCATTTAAACAAAAAGAACCATTGAATACAGGAGTGGCATAATTGTTCCACAGATACATACATGTTTAGTATTTTTTACCTATACATTCACTTGCACTTACAAATATAAAATATGTGTTTAATATTTATAAATAATTGCAGCATTAATTTTTCAAGAAATTCCCATTAGCCTCTAGTACAATACATGTTTTTCATGAGACACACTTTGAATTATATTAATATAAGGAAATGTGCATTGTGTTTATGATATTTTCTTGAAGATATTAGCTTAATAATTGAATGAAAATTACATGTTTTATGTAGTTTTGGAAAATTTCTTGGTTTAAGGTGGCCTGAGTTCTAGACATGATCCTTTCAGAGATCAGCAACAATATTCAATGGATCATGTCCATGAACTGACCTCTCTTCCCTAGTCTTCCTGGTGTAAATTTCCCCAGCAGTGTTCCCTGCTCAGAGAGGCAGTCCCAGGCTGTTCTTTGCCCAGGGAATGGCTTACTGAGTGGACTTGATGTGTCCTCATGACTTGAGAATGAACCATAACATGTGGTCTCACATAGAAAGGATGAGGCATTCATCAACTCATCAACTCTCAATCTTGATAATGCAGAGTAGAATTTCAGGAAGATTCTCCGTTGGTCAGAAAGCATTTGACACACACAATGTAGCCATGCCTATTAATAAGGTTTACTTGGGGTGAATTTTTACTGCCTGCCTTTTAGGAATATCGTTTTTGAATTAAAATTTTAACATAAATGCTCCTCCAATAAAGAATCTGCTTGCAATGAGGGAGACCCAGGTTCAATCCCTGGGTCAGGAAGATGGCCTGGAGAAGGGAATGGCTACCCACTCCAGTATTCTTGCCTGGAGAATTCCATGGACAGAAGAGCCTGGCAGGCTCCAGTCTGTGGGGTTGCAAAAGAGTCTGACTTGTCTGAGGGACTAAACAACAACAAACCTTCATGACTTCCTAACTCCCTCCAGATAACAGTCACCCTGGGGGTTAGGGCTTCAGCAGGTGGATGTAGGCAAGGAGACACACAATTCAGTCCATGGCACCTACTAACTTTTTCTCTTGATTCCAAAAATGTTTCAAGAAGTTATTTTTTAGACCAGCTTTTTTTAAAAATTAATTGCCATTTAAAAGAAATGGAAACCATCCATCAACCACCCATCTCTCCCACTGACCCTTTAAAAAGGCCTTTCTGTCATCATGTAATTCCCTTGAGGGAGAAAATCCAGAGGAGGGTGAGAAAAAAATAAAGCAGCAGATCAAGCACACATTCAAGAGAGAAGCTATCCAGCAGCTTCTTTTTCTTCCTTTTTTTTTTTCCTTAAACACGAAAATGATTGATTCACAGTTAGCCTGCCCTAATGCTGTTTTATGGAGTTTCCAACTGCCAAGTCATGTCTGAGCTGCCAATCTGAGTTTCAGACTTGTAGAGAATGAACTGCTTCATGTTGAGCCATTCATCCTTGTTCGATTTCATATAAAGAATCTGCCTTAACAGTTCTGGGGCCAGAAGGTACCTGAGTTTGACAGTCCAGACCCCTTGACTTAACTTCCTACCGTGTTGTCCATCGAAATATCTGAGTGGGGAAAAATAATTTCACAAGGGCATCAGAAACTTCTATAAAGAACTAAGCGGATGTGGGGTTCAGATAGGATTTTTATGAACAGCAACGCAGAAAGCAGGGAAAGAAGAGACGGCTTCAGCCAGTTTCCTGAAGCTCTGGTCTCTGGAGGGATGCGGCAAGCTTTGATGCCGTCTGTGTCTCTCTGCCGTAGGACTTTAAAAGTCTGGAAAATCCTTAGTATCTTTGATATCTTAAACCTTGGCATGCATCTGAATCATCTGGAGGGCATTTGTAATTTTTATTATTTTTTATTGAAGCATAGTTGATTTAAATGTTGTGTTAGTTTCTGGTGTATAGCAAATTTATTCAGATATATATGTGTGTGTGTATGCTTTTTCGTATTATTATATGATGTATTACAAGATACTATAGTTCCCTGTGCTAAAGGGTAGGACCTTTTTTATCTTTTATATATAGTAATTTCTGTCTGCTCATTGCAAATGGAAGGCATTTAAGACGCACATGTTTGAGTCCTACTCCCTGTGTTTCTTTTTTTTTTCTTTTTTAGTATTTTTTAAACTTTCCTTAAAAATGCATTTATTAATACAAAAAATTAGCTTCCAAGTAGATATACATTTCTTACAAGAAAGATCTCTCCCCACAATGTCTGGAATTTCACTATGTTTCTTAGAATATTGTGTATTCATTCATTGAACAAATATTTCATGAAGATCTATATTGTATACCAATTTTAGGAACGGCTGTTATCTCAGAATCTCTGGGCTGGCGGGCTGGGACCAGGGCGTCGGTCTTTTGTTTTTTTAATGCGCTGCAGGAGTCTCAAGTGTGCACACAGGTTTGAGAGTCTTTGTCCTTTTCTGATTAGATGTCAAGGATGGTCAGTTGCTCCAAATGACTAGAGATGATAGTGCCTGGACCAACCTCTGAAAGGCAGAGAGGAGGCTTAGTGTAACCCTTTCAATGTAGCTTCTAATCAGGCCTTGAGTAGACATAGCACTGATAATTCATGTGGCCCTGACATAACACGTTTGTCCTCCGAATTGGACACCAGTGAAAGATATTTTTCACCTTATAGGACTTCCATGGGAATCTTTTCCTACTTAAGTATGGTTGTGGGACCACATACCTCAGAGAAAATGAAATTTTTCTAAGGTGTTCTATTTTTGTGGGGAAGGTGCAGGGCATTTTACGTTACAGAGTATGCTGAGCATGGAACAGCAAGTGCACTTGTCTGTGAGGAGGCTAGTTTGTGAACTCTTGATGTTATCCTCACACTAGGCCTGGCTAAATTGTGTTCTGCTCACGGCTGAGTCAATGGAGAAAATCAGATCAAAGCTCATAAAACTGTCTGCAACCCAAGAGAAGAACATTTCTCTAAGTGTCCAGTAGAACATCAGGCCCTCCAAATAGGATTACCATATGGCAAGAAAAAAAAAAAAACATTTAAAATACCTGCCTGAGAACCCAGTTTGTTTTAGAACATCACATGCAATGACAAATGGGTTGAGAAAAGTAGGGAGCAGTTTACGATAAGAAAAAATTGGAAAGAATCAAATGATCCCAGAAGCAATAAAAGGAAAGACATAGTATACAGGAGGTGGCATCATCAACTCTATATTTTGACTCAATTTTTGAAATTGGCATAATTAAAGCAATGCAAATAAGTTAGGTGAAGATTTTTTTCTTTTAGGGAAAAAGGATCCATGTCTTAAGGATCCATTTCTCCATGACTGAAAATAGGAATCAACGTTCTGCGTAATGCAGTGATAGAGTTTGTCCCAGCAAATGGTCTGAGGAGGATTCGCGGTTATCTGTGGTCTGTAAATACGGGACTTAGTGCACCTCCACAGTGACACCCTACAGTGTGGCGCGGGGATGCTGGGGCCTGATGGGCAGTGCAGGGGTCAGTAAAGAGTTTCTTCTGGCCTGGGTGCTTCTCGCAGCCCCTGCCTTCATGTCTGCCCTGTGGGCTGGATAAACAAGACTCGGATGGGTGGGGAATGCCTAGGGTGTGCGCGGCCTTTTCCCTTTGACTCGCAGTTCCATGGCTTGGCACAAGTTCTTTAAAAGGCACTGAATGGCTTTTTGTCACATTAAGTATTAACTTTAGTGATTACTATCAAAGGGATAATTTCCTTAACATTGTTGCATGAAACAGTATTATTCATGAGATCATTGCCAGGAGTAAGGGCTCTTAGCTCATGAAACAGTCATTCCGTTCTTTAATTTAGAGCCTAAGTTCAAACTAATTTTTCATGGGGACAGAGGAGTCAGTAAAGTTTCAACATACCTGCTATTGTTTGAGCACATGCTTGAACCTCTCAAACGTGTTTGCCCAATTTAAGATCTAGTTTTGTCCATGTACACAATTCACTTTCTACTGGAGGAAAGGGATTTCAGAATATGGAGATAGTAGCCTAATAAAAGCTGTATTATTGTCAGTTAGAGTATATTTTAATAAGAGGAAAAATGCATGTGATCTGCTTCTAGTGTTTCCACCACCACTTCTTCCTTTGATGGTTGTTTGACTAGTGTAATATGTGACTAGAAAATAACAGCAGTATCTTCCCTGCTGGAAAAATTTTTCTAATCTCTCCATACCCTTTCAGCTCTGTGATCACATTGTCATGGTAACTGGGAAAAAATTCTTAAATAATAGTGACTGTTCTGCTTAAAATTCTATATCTAATATTATCGCTTTTGTTCAGACAGGGCTGTAGCAGGCAGTTAGTTTTGGATCGAGAAATGAATTACCAGTGTGGTATGAGCTCTGAAAAGAAAATTAATGTCTTCACCAAAGAAGCATGTTATCCCAGTTCTAAAAATCTAGTTTGTGTTAAAAAAAAAAACTCTTCACAAGGCAGATAAACAAGGTCACTGTGACTTCTTTTACAGAGAAGCGTTTCACAGCTAAAATGCATTATTATTCCATTAAACTAAATGCCCATGAACTGTCTAAGTTACATCTGTGTATGACTTGAGTGTGTCTGTCCTATGTGAATTTCAGTGTAGCAAATGGAAGTTAGTCACATATTTGCTTATAAATTTTCCTTGTACTTGCTCATATTATGAAAATTGTGGAGGCCCAGTGTGGAATTAATTTATATATTTCATTCCCTGGATATTCCAACTTGTCTCATACTTCCAATTAACTACTGAGAGATACCTTACAACAAATGTAATATGCATAAGATACAGCACACGTTGATATGTGCTACCTTTACTAGTCCATATTTCAACTGGCTGGGTACCTACTTGCAAAATAATGAATTGCATCCTTATCTCATACCATATGTAAAAATTAACTCAATGGATCAGAGACCTGATATTAGAGCTAAAACTATATAAAACTCTTAGAAGAAAATATGTCAGTGAATCTTTACAACCTTGGATGTGGCAGTGGTTCAGAGGCACAAGAAACGGAAACAAAAACGGACTCCATCAAAATTTAAAACTTGTGTGTCAAAAGATGCTATCAAGAAATGGAAAATAATTCACAGACTGGGAGAAAATATTTTCAAATCGCATATCTGAGAAAGATCTGGTATCCAGACTATATAAAGAACCTGCACAACTCAATAACAGAAACACAGCCTAATTAATAAATGGGCCAAGAGCTTGAATAGACATTTCCCCGAAGAGCATGTTCAAGTGGCCAGCAAGTACAGGAAAAGACACTCACCATCATTCATCATTAGGCAAGATAAAACCACCGTGAGATACCGCTTCATACCAGTAGGATAGCCGTAGCCAAAGAAGGAACGATAAGTGTTGACGAGGATATGGAGAAACTGAAGTCTCTGTGCGCTAATGGTAGGAATATAAGATAGTGCAGTCACTATGGAAAACAGTTCGGTACTTCTTCAGAAAGCTGAACGTAGAATTACACAAGACCCAGCAATCCTGCCTCTAGCCATATATACCCCCAAAGAACTGAAAACAGGTGTTCAGACAAAAAATTGTACATGAGCCTAGTAGCAATGGAATATCATTCAGCCATCAAAGGAATGAAATACTGATATATTTTACAACATGGGTGAGCCTTAAAAGCATTATGCTGAGTGAAAGAAGACAGGCACGACAGACCACATGCTGTATGAATCTATTTGTATGCAATATCCATGAAAGGTAAATCCGTAGATACATAAAGCATGTTGGTAGGTAACAGGGGTTGGGAGGAGGGGATATTAGTGTTGACTACTAATTGGGTGTAATTGATTTTGAGACCATTTTGAAAATGTTCTGGAAATTAGTGGTGATTCACATAATATTTTGAAATACATTAAAAACCACTGAATTATATAGTTTAAAATTACTTGTGAAGTATACAGAATAGGCAGATCCATAGAGATAAGACACACACTGCTTGGTGTCAAGGGGTCGAGTTGGGGAAAGGGAACTGGGAATGGTTGTTTAATGACTTTTCTTTGGGCTGGACAAAAAGGTTCTGGAACTAGATAGTAGTACAAGATTGAAAATGTACTAAATGCAGTACAATTTGGTACTTTAAGAGGGTTAAAGTGGTGAATTTTATGTAAATACAAATAAAAATTTTAAAAGTAAAGGAAGAACTGTTCTAAATAATAAAGTTTAATGCATTTTTTTAAATGACCAAGTTAAAACTCTGAAGTTTGAGTTGCAGCTTGTAAAAAATCTCTAATCTTATTTTGTGCAAAATTTGCACATAAATCTCATTTATCCAGTTTTTGCTTATTTGATTTTTTGGTTAGCTCAGATTTTAAGCAATTAAAAAGGATCCGAGGTCCACTGGCTGTATACGAAGAAGGAACTAAATCTTTTAATTGCACCCAGGAGGTTCAGATACGATGTTCCACTTTGTAAAAATACCCTCTTGCTGAATTATAAATAGTCAGGATCTCTGCTGCATTTTTTACAACTTTTTTTAAATTAAAGTATTGTTGATTCACAGTATTCAGTTCAGTTCAGTCGCTCAGTCATGTCCGACTCTTTGCGACCCCATGAACTGCAGCACATCAGGCCTCCCTGTCCATCACCAACTCCCGGAGTCCACCCAAACCTATGTCCATCGAGTCGGTGATGCCATCCAACCATCTCATCCTCTGTCGTCCCCTTCTCCTCTGTTTCTCAAGAGGCAGGTCAGGTGGTCTGGTATGCCCATCTCTTTCAGAATTTTCCACAGTTTATTGTGATCCACACAGTAAAAGGCTTTGGCATAGTCAATAAAGCAGAAATAGATGTTTTTCTGGAACTCTCTTGCTTTTTCAATGATCCAGTGGAGGTTGGCAATTTGATCTCTGGTTCCTCTGCCTTTTCTGATTGACAATATTCTGTTAGGTTAGACAGCATGGTGATTCAGTACTTTTGCAGATTACATTGCATTGTAGGTTATTGTCAGATAATGGGTATAATTCCCTGTGCTGTACAGTATATTCTAGTTGCTTATCTATTTTGTATATAGTAGTTTGTATCTATTAAATAATCAGTTCAGTTCAGTTGCTCAGTCGTGTCTGACTCTTTGGGGCCCTGTGGACTGCAGCACACCAGGCCTCCCTGTCCATCACCAACTCCCGGATCTTGCTCAAACTCATGTCCATCGAGTCAGTGATTCCATCCAATCGCCTCATCCTCTGTCATCCCCTTCTCCTCCTGCCACCAATCCCTCCCAACATCAGGGTCTTTTCCAATGAGTCAACTCTTCTCATGAGGTGGCCAAAGTATTGGAGTTCCAGCTTCAGCATCAGTCCTTCCAATGAACACCCACGACTGATCTCCTTTAGGATGGACTGGTTGGATCTCCTTGCAGTCCAAGGGACTCTCAAGAGTCTTCTCCAACACCACAGTTCAAAAGCATCAATTCTTTGGCACCAGCTTTCTTTATAGTCCAACTCTCACATCCATACATGACCACTGGAAAAACCATAGCTTTGACTAGATGGACCTTTGTTGGCAAAATAATGTCTCTGCTTTTTAATATGCTGTCTAGATTGGTCATGGCTTTTCTTCTAGGGAGCAAGCCTCTTTTAATTTCATGGCTGCAGTCACCATCCGCAGTGATTTCAGAGCCAAAAAAAATAATGTCTGTCACTGTTTCCATTGTTTCCTCATCTATTTGCCATGAAGTGATGGGACCAGATGTCATAATCTTCATTTTTTGACTGTTGAGTTTTAAGCCAGCTTTTTCACTCTCCTCTTTTCACTTTTATCAAGAGGCTCTTTAGTTCTTCACTTTCTGCCATAAGGGTGGTATCATCTCCGTATCTGAGGTTATTGATATTTTCTATTAATCTATTAACCCCATACCCTTAATTTGTCCCTCCCTGCTTCCCTCTCCCCTTTGGTAGTCCACTGCATGAATTTTCTTGTGAATTTCAGGAGAAGAATTTCAGAAGCTTAGAATTTTATTTTGTTTGTTTAGAAGAGTTTTCCTAGGTCTATGTACGGAACCTAAAACTTTGCCTAACTATTTGTAGGTAAAGGACTAGGAAGAATGAGGCTATTTCCCATGTTGTTTGAATTATCAAGATGACCTTGTTGCCCTGAATATAATTTGAAAATTATCTTACTTCATTTAACCTTTGATTGTTTAATAGAGCACATTGTAAAAATACAAAAGTTCCAGAAACCATCCATTCTTTATCCTCACACTGGCTCTCAGCGGCTCAGTTCTCTTCCTCAGGTTGTTGGGAATCCCCCCAGAGATTTCAGTGCACATCTCAGCAAATAAGTTACCTTTTACGTTAATAGTATATATTATGTAGCACCCTTACGCACTTGAAAGACATTTATTACATATTTTTACAGATTGTTACCTACCTGATTTTATTGGCTTGCCTCACTAAAAAAGGGGAGGGGGGCAGCATTGTATCTGATCATTTGTTTAAATTTCAACTCACTTGAATTGATTTCAAATGTAACTTCTGCCTCCCAGTTGTCAAAGATGAATAACATTGCACTATTCCAATGATGTTATCTGACATTTTGGGTGCCTTTTGTTCTCAGACCAGCCCTTTGAGTTTCTGAATAATTTAGTGTCAATTTATGACAGCGGTTTCCTCTAACTCATGTTGGTATAGTCTTTGCATAAAGATTATGTGATTCTGGCCTGAGACTTAAGCTCTGTCCATATGAAGTCAGAATAAGTTCTCAGTTTACAAGTTCTCTTGTTTCAGTGGTAGTTGCCAACCCACTGACTTTTGTTGTTGAAATTTATTTCTTTGTTTGGCTGCACTGGGTCTTAGTTGCGGCATATGGGATCTAGTTCCCTCACCAGGGATTGAACCCAGGCCCCCTGCATTGGGAACGCTACGTCTTAACCACTGGACCACCTGGGAAGTCACTGACCAACTGACTTTTCTCTTAGATGATGGGCTCTTGGCTTTCTGTCACTCTCGTCATCTCACGTATTCAGAGAAACTGAAGAATGACAGCAACAAGAAGAGAAGGACAAAAATATTTTTAAACTTTTTAGTCAGATTTTTTAAAACAGTTAGAGGCCTTTTTCAAAATGCATATGATTAAAACACATCTTTTAAAGCTGTCATCCCTCAAAGTAAACATTATTCTGTACTAAACAAATAATCATTTTTTAATTTTTGAAAGTTTCATTATAAATGGCATGATCATCTAGAATACTAATACTTTGATCCAAGTATTTAATTTTACTGTTTGAAATATTAGCTAATAGCCAAAACCTGTGAAATAAAAAAGTAACAAGACCCTTAGCCGTTTTTCTGTAAAGAAATAATGCTCTAATGTCAAGGATAACTGCAATTCCTCATAAAACTCAACACACTGTGGCTTTATTTGCATGTACAGGGAAAAAGGATCAGAATTACATTTGTAAAAAATAAATAGCAGAATGCCTCAGATAAATATATATATAATATAATATATAATATATATTATAAAATATAACAAAGTGATATATGTTAGTCTGCAAGAATTTGCAGCTCTTCAGGGCATAAGTTGGTTTCCATAAATGAGATCTTAAGAGTTGTCTTGAGGCTCTTTTGCTGGTTTTCATATTAATCATCTTGTAACTGAATGCATTTTAGTTTATCATGCTTTCATTTAAAAATATGTGTAAGAAAATGGTATAATTTATAACTAAGTGATAATTTGATGAAATGTTTTTATAGCCATTGATATAATTCCACGACAGTTCCTTAAATGTAGAAATCATTTAGTCTTGGTGAAGTGTGCCAACTTCCTAATTACAGTTTGATTTTTTCCATTTATTGTAGTTTCTGGTATGTGTGTGTGCGTGGGCACTCAGTCATGTCCAACTCTTCGCAACCCCATGGACTGTAGCCAGCCAGGCTCCTCTCTCCATGGAATTTTCCAAGCAAGTGCTGCCGCCGCTAAGTCGCTCACTTGTGTCCGACTCTCTGCGACCCCATGGACAGCAGCCCACCAGGCTCCTCTGTCCACAGAATTCTCTAGGCAGGAACACTGGAGTGGGTAAGTGCTGCATAGAATTATGCAAATAAAAGCACAAATTAAAGATTTCTAATTTTACAGAACAGTTGTTGACTTCTTTTACTGAACAGTTGGCGTGTGCAAGATACAGCTCACAATGCTTTCCAGGTCATGACTCTTAATACTTGAATAATGTGCTAGGGCTTCCATGTGACGAAGCCCCACAAGTTGGGTGACTGAAACGACAGAAGTTCATTGTCTCACAGTCCTGGAGGCTGGAAGGCCAAGACCAGGGTGTCAGCAGGGTAGGTGCCTTCTGAGTACGTTGAGGAAGAATCTGTTCCGTGCCTCTCCCAGCTTCCAGTGACTTGCTGGCCATCTTTGGCATTCCTTGGCTTGCAGAAGCATCCTCCTAATCTCTGCCTTCATCTTCACATGATGTTCTCTTTCTGTGTATCTGTTTGCCAGCTTCTCTTTTGTAACCACAACAACCACACTGGAGCAGGGCAGGGCATCTGAATTAATTGCATTTGCAGCAACCCTATTTCCAAATAAGGTACGTTCCGAGGTTCTAAGGGTTGTACCTCAACATGTGAATATGGATGGGGACACAGTTCACAGCAGTAGTCACCCAGTCCTACAAGGCGGGCGCTATTGCTGTCTCCAGTGGTTACACGGGAAAGCTGAGACAGAGAGAAAGTAACAGCTGGGAGCTCAGCGCAGGCATCTGAGCTTCAGAATCTACAGGCACTTTTTTTTTTAAGCTTACTTTTCCTTTAACGGGCTTCAGGATATTTTTATGTCAATACTCAAATGTGCCTTTGTTCTATCTAAGGCCGATTTTTCCACTTGAGCACTGGATTTTCTACTTCAGTGACTTACAGAGTCTATTCGTTACTGCTAACCACCATCATCTCTCTTAACATTATCAATTCCTGGCAGGCTGATTTTCCTTATGATCTGGGTAATAACTTAGGGCCCTATTTAGATGCCTAATCTACTAAACTACCTAACATATCTATAATGGAGTTAATAAAATATATTCAAGTTTATGAAGCTATATCTAATCCATATTCTGGTCACGTCATACTTGTGTCATCCCTGAAGAACAATTTTGGGAAGAAACAAAGGAGAAATACTTACCTCCTCTTCCTGTCCTTTTACCATGATCTGTGAGGGACAATTCACATTATTTTTCCACAAAGGAGAAAGCTGCTGAGTCATAGGCAAGCAGGTAAGCCTCCCTATACCCTGTAGAGACAGGAGGCTTCTGTGATGTGTATTTTAACTTAAAAATTGTCAGAAGTACAGAGAGGAAATAACTGAAGGAGCTGCTGTTTCAAACACCGGGGAAATGCTCTTAGCAATGAGTGATTTCAGTGGGAAAAGATGTTCCTCCTGCACCCTTTGCCCACATGGTTGTTACTGGCTCATCTCAACATCTGCATCCCATCCCTCCTTCAGGAGGAGGAGAAGGGCTAGGTCCAACCCCGAAGTTGCACAGGTCACCTTTTCATACATTTTTATTAGCAAAATCTCATCGTGTGGCCAGATGCAAGGGAAGCTAGGAGAATGCTACGCTGAAAGGTTTTTTTTCTCTAGATTCACAGAGTTTTATTTTCCTCTGTTAAGCTGAAAGTTTTATGACTAATAAAGAAGAGAAAATGAATGTTAAGGGATGCATAGTAGTCTCTGCCACAAACAGGTAAATAGGCTCTGTGGAGATGCACCTTGACAGTAAACGAGTATTTTACATTGAATAGTAGGAAACTGAAGCAGTCAGTCTGTTGTTTATAAGAAAGAACAAGACATAGGAAAAGTTTCAAGTACGCATGAAAATGCAGAAAATGACTTAATGAACCTATGTCTCCATCACCTAATACAAATGGAAACAAGGATTCTGCACTGACAGCTCAGGAAGGAATAAACCAAGTGTCCCAAGGACAAGAGAGATGCTGCGAGTGGCGTTATTTCGTTCTCTGCGGCTGAGTAACATTTCATCGCGTGCGTGGACATCGCGTCTTCTTTGTCCTCGGTCTGTCAGTGGACATGCATGTGCTTCCACGTCTTGGCTGTTCTGAGTAACGCTGCTGTGAACATACAGGCACAAGGTTCTTTCTAACTAGTTCTCGTCTTTTCCAGATACACGCTGAGGAGTGTGATTGCTGGGCCATTTGGCAACTCAGCTTTAGTTTTTGAAGGAAACTTTATACTGTTTTCCTTAGCGGCATCTGTTTTCCTCAGGAGCATCTTTTCCAACTTCCATTCCCAACAAGGTAGGAGGGTCCCTTTTCTCCACGGCCTCTCCGGCACTTACTGTGTGTAGGCTTCTGATGGCCGTTCTGATTGGTGTCAGGTGATCCCTCGTTATAGTTCTGATCTGCTTTTCTCTAATAATTTGCGATGTTGAGCATCTTTTCACGTTCCTGTTGGCCATCTGTATGTCTTCTTCAGAGGTACTTCTGTTTAGGTCTTCTGCCTGTTTTTTCACTGGGTTGTCTGTGGGGCTTTTTTGATGTTGAGCGGTGTAAGTCGTTTGGATAGTTTGGACGTTCATCTCTTGATCAGTCACATAGTTTGCACAAACATTTTTTTGCCATTCTGTAGGTTATCTTTTTGTTTAAACAAAATGTACATATTTTGCACAATGTTTTAATACATATTGCCAAATTGTTTTCCAGAATATTACATTAATTTGCATTTCAACCAGCGTTTTAGTCTATTTTCTTGCATCATATGGATGATATTTGTTTAAAAGTTGTAGCAAATTTGATAGATTAAAATGTTTGTTCCTTTTATTACTAATCAAAATGAATAAACTTTCGTAGGTTTTTGAATGTTTGATTTATTCTTCTCTGAGTTGCCAGTGTATAATATTTGCTTCCATTTATATGTTATTCTGTTCTATCATTTTATAGAAGCCCTTAATATATTAACTCATGGTCAGTTTATAGTTTGCTGACAGTTTTCTGTTTCTCATTTGACTTATTTTTCATGTTTTGTTACCAAATGCTTTTAAATATTGATATTCATATTATCAGTTTTTACTTTTATTGTTTTTGCGTTTTACTTCAAGCTTAAAAAGACCTTCTTACTCTAGCTCAGTTCTTGATAAATGAACCACTTCCTTCAAAGTGATAACACTTTCAGTGGCCTTTACCTTACATTGTTAGTGCTTGAAAGCAACTGTGTTATTTTTCCTTTATACAGTATACCACAAATACAGGTTCTTTTAGTACAATTCAGAATAATCACCATTTAGTATTGATATGTTACTCAGGTATTTTATGAATAGAAAAGGGAAGTTTTCTACTCATAAAGAAAAAAGTTACTAAAACTATACTTAGGAAACTTTCAAGGCATGGAAAATCACAGAATGCCAGTTTCCCTTACTTTTTTTTCTCCTGGAATATTCCTGAGGGCAGAGAAAGTGATTAATATTCCCCAGGACACGCAGCAGCAGAGCCTAAGGCAGCCGTAACGGCAAGCAATTCTTTGAATTTTTATTTTATTTTTTTTAATTTTTTTTGCCATGGTCTCTCAGTCACGGTCCTCTTCATGAATTTTTATTTTAAAGCTTAAACATTTATGCAAAATTCCCCTTCCTCTGCCGGAGACGTCCCCTTGGTTCTCCTTGCGAGCTCGGTCACACCGTTGTGTCCAGCTCTCTGCAGCAGCCGGGCTCCTCTGGCTGGGTCACGTCCCCCTCTTTGCAACCCCATGGACTGTAGCCCGCCAGGCTCCTCTGTCCATGGAATTCTCCAGGCAAGAATCCCGGAGTGGGTTACCATTTCCTACTCCAGGAGATCGTCCCAGCCCAGGGATTGAACCCGAGTCTCTTGCATCTCCTGCGTTGGCGGGCTGATTCTTTACCACTGCGCCAGTGGGAAGCCCTGGTTTTCCTTAAGTCGCATTTATTGAGGTGTAATTTCTATACAGGACAAATTACTCTCTCGAGTTATGTAGTTATCTCAATTTTGATAAATGTATATAGCTGTGAATCATAACCATAGTCAAGATACAGAATGTTTCCATCATCCCAATGGTTTCCTTTGTATCCATTGCAAGTGAAGCCCTGTCCTCGCCCACAGCCCTGGGGCACCGCTGCCCTGACCTCCGTCCCTGTAGCATTGCCTTTTGGTAAATGTCATATAAATGAAATTGTAGGTTTTTGTATTAGCCTCTTTCACCAGCATGAATGATTCTGAGATTCATCACTGTTGCATTTATCAGTGGTTTGCTCATGTTGATTGCTGACAGTGCCGCATTATGTGATTTTACATGTGTTCATTCTTCGTTAACACTTGAACTGTTCCCTTTTTTGGCTGTTATGAATAAGGGAAGTGAAAGTCACTCAGTCATGTCCCACTTTGCGACCCCATGGACTGCAGCTCGCCAGGGTCCTCTGTCCGTGGGATTCTCCAGGCAAGAATACTGGAGTGGGTAGCCTTTCCCTTCTCCAGGGGATCTTCCCACCCCAGCGATCGAACCCAGGTCTCCCGCATTGCAGGCGGATTCTTTACTGTCTGAGACACCAGGAAAGCAAAGATACCGTGAAATCTAGTGTACAGGCCTCTGGAGACACAGTTTCATTTGTCTTCTTCCAATACTGAGGGATGAGACTGTGATGAGTATGATCATTGTATGTTTAAAAGAAATTGCCAGCTTGGTTTCCAAAGTAGTTGCACCATTTTGCATTCCTGTGAGCACTCTGTGAAAGTTCCAGTCATTCCAGATCCTCACCTGTCAGATTTTAAAGTTTCAGCTATTCTGCTAGGTGTATAGTGCCATCTCATTGTGGTTTTAATTTGCATTTTCCCAATAACTATTGATACGAGTACTGGTTTTTAGTGCTATGTCATCTGTATCTCTTCTTTGTTAAAATATCTTGTCTTTTTTTAATTTTTTTTTTTTTTTTTTTTTTTTGGCCAGCCAAGAAGCTTGTGGGATCTTATCAATAGCTCCCTGACCAGGAATTGAACCAGGACTCATGGCAGTGAAAGCACAGTCCTAACACTGGACCACCCTGGACTTCCCTTCTGCATTTTCATTGAGTAGTTTTCCCTATTATTGACTTGTGAGTTACTTAAATTTTAGATACAAGCCCTTTATTATATATGTTTTGCAAATTATTATTCCATTCTGTGACTTGTATTCTTATTCCCTTAATAATATCATTCAAAGGTCAGATGTTTCAGGTTTTTCAGTAAGTTTTTAAGTTTAGAATAGGTTCAGATTCACGGAAACAGCTGCAGAGGTTAATGCTGGAAGTTCCCGTCTACTCCTTACGCAGCTTCTCCTGCTCTGACATCTACTATCATGATATGGTTGTCAAGCCAGGAAACCAACCTTGGACGTTGTTATTAACTGAACTCCAGGCTTGGTTTGGATCTCTTTCTGCCTCAAGAACTTCTTTCAGTTTGTGCAGGGAACTGGCAACAAATGTTCTCAGAACTCATTTTCCTGGAAATGCTGTATTTTGCCTTTGATTTGGAAATTTCTTTTCTATTTCAGTATAGAATTGCCATGAACATTTTCTTTCAGATGTCATTCCATTGTCTTCTTGCTGGAATAGTTTCTGAAGATGTTTCTAATAATGCTTAGCTTTGTTCTTCAAGGTAAGGTAACCTCTTTTCTTGGGTTGCCTGTTAGAAGACTTTCTTCTTGTCAGTAGTTCTCAGCAATTTGATTTAGTTTGGCGTGGTTTTCATTAGATTTGTTCTATTTGGGATTATTTGAAGTGTCTTAAGCCCATGAATTTATAGTTTTCAAAAGGTTTACAAATTCGAGGGCCATTTTTTCTTCAAGTATTTTCTGTACCCCCTCTCATCTCCCCTCCTTTTGAGACTTCAATTACATGATGTCACCATCACTTAAATTCTCTTCATTTATTTCTGTCAATTTTCTCTGAGTTTCACTTTGGATAATTTATATTGTTATGTCTTCAAGTTTACAGATCTTTTCCTGTGCCATATCTAATCTGCTCTTAATCAACTGGTACTTTGAATTAGATGTTATGCTTTCTATCTCTAAAGATTCCGTTTCATGATGTTTTTAAATCTTGAATTCTCTCTTCACGTAATTAAAACTTCCTGCATGCTGAACACATTTACAACAGCTGCTCGAAAGCTTGTGAGATAATTACAAATTATCTGTCATTTCCAGGCTTCTTTTAGATATTGATTCTTTTTCTGATAATTGCCCTACTCCTTTACATAGCTAGGGCTTCCCTTGTGTCTCAGAAGGTAAAGCGTCTGCCTACAATGCGGGAGACCTGGGTTCGATCCCTGGGTCAGGAAGATCCCCTGGAGAAGGAAATGGCAATCCACTCCAGTGGATTGCTTGGAAAATTCCATGGACAGAGGAGCCTGGTAGGCTACGGTCCATGGGGTCACAGACATGACTGAGTGACTTCACTTTCTTTCTTTCTTTCTTTCTTTCTTTCCTTCTTTCTTTCTTTCACATAGCTAATAAATTTTAATTGGATCCTAGATAATGAATTTATGCTTTAATTTCTGTATTTTGTTGCATTCCTTTAAGGAATGTTGGATTTTTATTTTGTAGGCAGTTAACTTACTTATAGGTTGATTCTCCAGTGCTTTTATTAGGACTTGAAGTTTTTTGTTAAGTCGCTCCATCATGTCCAACTCTGCAAACCAGTAGACTGCAGCACGCCAGGCCTCCCTGTCCATCACCAACTCCTGGAGCTTGCTCAAACTCAAGTCCATTGAGTCGGTGATGCCATCCAACCATCTCATCCTCTGTCGTCCCCTTCTCCTCCTGCCTTCAGTCTCTCCCAGCATCAGGGTCTTTTCAGATGAGTCAGTTCTTCCCATCAGGTGGCCAAAGTATTGGAGTTTCAGCTTCAGCATCAGTCCTTCCAATGAATATGTAGGACTGATCTGCTGTAGGATGGACTGGTTGGATCTCCTTGCAGTCCAAGGGACTCTCAAGAGTCTTCTCCAACACCACAGTTCAAAAGCATCAATTCTTCAGCTTTAAGAAACTCAGCTTTCTTTATGGTCCAACTCTCACATCCATACATGACTACTGTAAAAACCATAACCTTGACTAGACAGACAGGGCAGGTATAAAGGATACTTTACTTTACTTCAGGGATAGTTTAGCCCTGCTTCTAAAGTGTGACCCTCTCAAATGCTCTATTAAACTTGTCATGTATTCAAGGATATGAATTTCTTTGCCTTTAATCCTCATGGCTCAGCTGGTAAAGCATCCGCCTGCAATGCGGGAGACCTGGGTTCGATCCCTGCGTTGAGAAGATCCCCTGGAGAAGGGAAAGGCTACCCACTCCAGTATTCTGGCCTGGAGAATCCCATGGACTGTATAGCTCATGGGGTTGCAAAGAGTCAGACGAGACAGAGCGACTTTCACTTCCTCACTCACTCTCCCTCTAGCTCTTGAAAACTCAGTCTATCCACAGCCCATTCTTCTGCCTACAGTTCTCCCTCCAATAATTGCTGTTTCTTGGAATTTGTACTTCCCAGTCTTGTGAGGTTTTAACTCTATACGTACTCAGGTTGGTATTTAACCAAAAACTGGGGGGACTCCTGTATAGATTTTGGGGACTCCAAAATGCATGTCATAACTGCTGCTTCTCTGGAACTCAGTCCTGCAAAGCCTGGCTGCCTGGGCTTCCTTGAGCTCCTTGCTCTGGAGTTGTCCAAGTGGTTCTAGTCGTCAGTTCAGCTCATCAAGACCTTGGTGGGCGCTGCTTGGGTTTCTCCTTCTTGCCTTAGGAGTCATCTCAGTGCAAAAAACCAAGACTACCTTAGGGTTCATCTTGCTTATCTGCCTTATCCCAGGGACCATGGCCCCATGTTGTCTGTTATCTAATTTTAGAAATCAGTTACTGCATGTATTCTTTCCTATTTTCTAGTGGTTTAGGATGGGAAATATGTTGTTACTCTTTCAAGGCCAGAAGCGCCGTATTCACTTTTTTTAAAGTCAGGTTTTTTAATGAAATCAATGAAACTCACTAATTCAAATTAAATTGTTTTGAATGGTTTGTCAATTATATTTAAACATATTTAAGATGCACTTCACTTAATTGATTGGCAGGCTTGATTTGCTGGCCGCAATTACCATTGTATCATGATTTTTATTTGTAAGGTCATTTGTCTATTTGGTTGTTTTTTTTCAGTCACTAAATGAATATCTATTCAGGTTGTAATTGTATAGAAATTCTGGCCTAGTTATGGAGAATGCAGAAGAAAGTCACAGCTAAATGAATTGTTTAGTAATGAAAATACTTTAATTTTTATTATAAAGATCATTCATTAATATTTAGAAACAATTTTCCCTTCTTTTCAAATGGTATGTACTCATTTACTGTATACACATTAACTGTTTATGTTTTCAAAATTCAGTTTTTCAGTTGTGTGATATCTTCTAGTATATCTTTCAAGTCAACAGATTGGAGTTTTCTATAGTTAAGATTTAATTTCAAAAGTGGTGTGAATTTACTTGAAATATATTTTGATGATAGTAACTTTTCTCTGGATTTAACAAAATTTTTTAGATTGTTCCAGATTTGTCAATTAGATTTTTAAGTTTTGAATATATATATTTTCTTTTTATAGGAGAAAAAAGGGGTCTTTTAACAATATTTATCCAGGAAACTATATTTATTCTTTTTACTAATATTTTTTAATAAAGAATGTCCAATTAAAAATGAAGAGAAATTGTTTTGATTTCACAGCTATTTCAAACATCCATTGGACTTTGGGATTTAAACAGAAATTTATCAGAACGCAAGTAGTGAGGATAAAAGGCATTTATAGAACATGTAGGAATTTGATTTGAAGGAAGTGAAATGGAAGTTGTGCAACCAAATTTACATTTTTTAGTTTCCCTTCCCGGTGAGTAGATGTCGTTAGAGATTTGTTTGTTGCTTATAAGGTCAAAATAGGCATGTTTTAAACTTTATTAGAGGACATAAGAAAAACTGATGGCCAGAGCCCTTTTTGGACAGGGAGGGAATAACAATGACACAGCAGGCTCAGATGTAAATTTGCAGTGTTAAGGAAGGATCTTGCCAAGAACAATTATGATTTGGCTGTTACGGGAAAAGATGAATAGAGAAGGCCCTAATGAAGCTCAATTCATTCTACTAAGAATAACAGTTTTTCTTCAAACATCTTTTGTTTGGCTGTTTAAGGAAGGTGGGGGGAAACTGCATTTTATTCATTGTTCTAAGGGGGCCATTTGTAACTGATAAGAAATAACACAGGTAGCTCAGTGGTAAAGAGTCTGCCTGCCAGTGCAGGAGACAGGAGACGTGGGTTCAACTCCAGGGTCAGGAAGGTCCCCTGGAAAAGGAAATGGCAACCCACTCCAGTATTTTTGCCTGGAGAATCCCATGGGCAGAGGGCTGGGCGGGCTACAGTCCAGCAGGTCTCAGAGAGTCGGACACGACTGAAGCGACAGAGCACGCACACACGCGATAGAAGAAATAGAACACTCTGGCATAGAGCAGTAGGCTGCCCGTGGCTCACGAGAAAACGAAAACCAGAAACTCAAAGAAGATACTTTTAAATCTTAATTTTTTTTTAACTTGGCTTGAGATCATATCCATTAAATGTTATCTTAGAATAGTCACCTGCCTGAGGCCATAAGAAGCACTCTTATACTTTGGTAAAGAAACAAGTGTGTGTATGTGTCCATGAACTTGCCAGGAAAGAAGTCTGGAGCTATTACGGTATTACTTTCGTTTCTCTGGGTTATTTTAGACAAGGAGGACTGCAGTGATTGGGGGATAGTCATACAGATGTATTTCTCCATTGTTGCAAAAACTAATAAGGGCTTTTAAAGCATCACTTAGCACGATTGACATCTAATCGTTACAACTTCATTTCTTTTGAAATCCTGCCACTTGGGATTTTTTGGCAGTTATGACCCATCCTTCCCCAGTTTCCTGAATACTCAGGGCTCAAAAATTGTCAAGAGCAGTCTTTTGAAATTAGGAATGATCAGAAATCCGTAGCTAGTTCTGTTTTTTGTCTTGAGCCCACAAAGCCCACCTGTATCTGGACAGCATCGCGTGGGGGGTTTTCCCTGATTGTTTCCTTATTTCATTCGTGTCCTCGCTGTGGCCACGTAGGCTGCTGTCCCGTGGTGCCTGGGATCTTCCCAGGCAGGGATCGAACCCATGTCCCCCTGGTTTGGCAGACAGATTCTTATCCACAGGACCAGCAGGGAAGTCCTTTTTTTTTTTTAGTTCCGTGCAGTCTTGGGTCATCAAGCATCCCACCTCAACCCCTTAAGTCGAGGCAGCTCTGCTGAACCCTGGATGATGTGGGTGGCCAGGTCCATGTCACTCTCTAATTCCTCTCTTTCTTCCAAATTTGCTGTTTCATTTTTCTGCTGAACAAAAGAGGACAGGCAGGAGAGGCAGACCCTGCTTCTGAGGAGCTTTCACTGTATGGATGCCCATCTTTTGGAGTTGGCCAGGGTCTTGACAACGAGGCCTGATAGGACAGATGAGGCTAGATTAATGAGTATTTTCATGCTATTCCCTCAAACTATCACTCCAACGGCTTCCAGATGAAACTGAATAGATGCCAACAGATGTTTGGTTGAAGACAAAAATGCCATCTGCTGGATGCAAAAAGTGACTAAAGTGACATGTAATACCCCCAAGTGGACTTCAGATGCTTTGGAGTGACCAGCTAACTCACGGGAACCAGATAAGAGGAATCGAATTTATAATAATATGTATTTGTAGAGGATGACGTCTGATCTTCTCCTATTTATTGCAAGTTATAGAATACTAAAAGCTTGACTTTAGTAATTGAAAGAAAAATCATTTCAAAGTAGTGATTATCAGAGGCAATATCAATCTGTTATAGAAAATTAGAAGTAGTGGCTCTGGGATTATTAAACTGTGGGTAACAAATGATTGTTGTCCAATTTGTGTCCATTCTGTAGGTTTTACCTTTAATATGGGGCTTCCGTGATGGCTCAGATGGTGAAGTGTCTGCCTGCAATGCGGGAGAGCCGGGTTCAATCCCTGGGTGGGGAAGATCCCCTGGAGAAGGGAATGGCAACCCCACTCCAGTACTCTTGCCTGGAAGACTCCATGGACAGAGGAGCCTGATAGGCTACAGCCTTTAATATGAGGAACTTTTGTCTTTTTGAGGGTTGTTAATGAAACAGACTAAGTTAAAGCAGATATTTTACTTTTTTACCTTAAGCTATTCTGTGATTTTCCACAGGTTTGGTTTTAATTGAGTTGTTCAATAAGAAAAGAAAAAAAACTTAGCTGATGCATGACATTCATCACTAACATTTTATTTTTGTGATAAAATAATCAAGTTAGGTTCGATTTAGCCATTTACGTTATTTACCAGAAGCTCCATGTTAATTTGTAAATCTGATGTTTGAATCATACTCACAAAAACACTGGTGAATTTTGTCATATTTGTGTTTTAAACTCAATTTTGTTGATGTACACTTTGGAGGCGGTCACAGATTTTTCCTTTAGTGAGCATTTCTTCTGTTCATTAGGAGTTACTTAAGCATGCCTTTTCCTTGATTGCTTTTCTGCATGCTCGGAGTGTAACCTAATCATCTCTGCAAGGTTGTCTCAGTAAGGATCAGGTCAATGGGCGACTTCAGCAGCTATTTTTAAATGAAAATCATGGCAGCTCACAGTTATAGGGCATTAGTTACAAAGACTCAAGAAATGAAGAAAACACTATGCAGAGTTTTAATTCCCCATGACTTTGTTGTCTGAGTGATAACAGGTAGCAGTAAATGATAGCAATAATGTCTTTACTACATATTTATTCATTCACTAATTTTTACCATTCTGATGTGCTCACCACAATGAGAAGTAATAAGACACACAAGACAATACTACTGCCTTTCAAAGTGATTATAGTCTTGTTTTTAGTTAATTTTTATTGGCGTGTAGTTGATTTACAATGGTCAGTTTCCGGTGTACAGCAGAGTGGATCACTTATACACACACCCGCTCTTTCTAGATTATTTTCCCATATAGGCCATCACAGAGCGTGGACTAGAGCGTCCTGTGCCATGCAGTAGGTCCTCATTAGTTACCTGCTTTACTAACGCGTGTGGTCATGCATGTATGTGGGCTTGCCCGGTGGCCGATGCAGGGGACACCTGAGTCGTGGTTTCCATCCCCGGGTGGCGGATCCCCTGGAGAAGGAAGTGGCGCCCACTCCAGCGTTCCTGCTGGAGGCTTCCGTGGACGGAGGAGCCGGCAGGTGCAGCGGACGGGCTCGCGTGGAGCGGGCGCGGCCGAGCGGCGAGCCCAGCGCAGCGGCGTGCGGGTCCCCGTCTCCGCTCACCCCTCCTCGCCGTCCCCCGTGGCAGCCGCGTTGGTTTCCCACGTCTGTGAGTGTTTCCGGTCTGTAAGCTCATCTGCTCCTCTTTTTTAGATTCCACATATAAGCGCTATCATGGGTTTGTCTCTGACTTTACTTCCCTCGGTCTGAGAATCTCTAGGTCCATTCCTGTCACTGCAAATGGCGTTATTTCATTCTTTTTGCGGCTGAGTAATCGCCCATTGTGTATAGGTACCACATCATTTAAAAAAAAAAAATTATGGGAGTGTAGTTGACTTACAGTGTTGAGTTAGTTCCTACTGTTAAAAACAAGAACTCAAAATTCTTTTATTCCCTTTCTGTCTCAGAAGCTCTAAAAGCATGGAAGCCTCTTCTGGAATGTTCCCTGCCTCTGCCTCATCAAACAACCCCAGTTCTCCCCAGACTGCTTCCCCATGGAATGACTGGCCTGGTCATTCCACACTCCCTTTTAGAATTCCATTCTCTTTTCCTGACCCTTTCTCCTTTACTTGTGTAGATAAATCTATCCTTCCTCGGCTTGTTCCAGTTCTCCTGCCTATTGGTTCTCCAGACAAATGTACCCAAAATACCAAGC
Organism: Odocoileus virginianus; assembly: GCF_023699985.2. Classification (NCBI taxonomy): domain Eukaryota; kingdom Metazoa; phylum Chordata; class Mammalia; order Artiodactyla; family Cervidae; genus Odocoileus; species Odocoileus virginianus. The sequence goes on from NC_069695.1 coordinate 1,527,356, forward strand.
CCAGCAGGCTCCAAAGCAACACACGCTCATTCCTTTTTGCAGATGAAGAGGAAAGAAGGCTATGAATATACGCACATTGATATCTTTGCCTACTTTGCACAATATCATGGATGTGACTACATTGTTTTCACAGAAACATGCTCCTTAAAGCTGGATAGAATCTCAGGTCATTAGCTGGTCCTGTTTCTTGCTTCAGGTCATTGAGCTATTTATACTCTGTATTAGTCTGAGACTTGACAAATTGGTTTGATATGCTCTGGATCATGGATTTATGGAAAAGAACACGGATAACCCCCAGTCACTGAGAGTTTAATAGTGCTCTTCCAACCCACTACACTATTTGAATTTTTTTCATTTTGGCTGTTCCGTATAGTTAATTTCTAAGAGTTCAATCTCAGTATACTTCAGTTTAATATCTACATGTTGAACAATCCACCAAATTCTGAACCCTTTGCTTTTTACATCGCCCCAGCTTCAAGGTGTTCATAGTCTAGCGGGGGGGGCACATGCTGACTCTTCTACAATCTCAGCAGTGGCCGACAGGCAGAAAAAACACAGTGGAAGGAGATCGGAATGGCACATAGGGGACAAGATGCTGTCTGAACATGGAGCAGTGGCCTCAAAGGTGATCCTCAGTACTTTTGATATGTACAAACAGAACTCCTGGCGTAGCAATTAGAAGGTATAGTTTTAATGCACAATAAATGTTGAATCTTGTTTTATAAATGCTCTCTCCCTTTCTCTTCCTTGTTACTATAAATGTTGTTGTTCAGTCACTCAGTTGTGTCTGACTCTTTGCGACCCCATGGACTGTAGTAAGATAGGCTTCCCTGTCCATCCCAAACTCCCGGAGTTTACCCAAACTCAAGTCCATCAAGTTGGTGTTGCTATCCAGCCATCTCCTCCTCCGTTGTCCCCTTCTTCTGCCCTCAGTCTTTCCCAGCATCGGGGCCTTTTCCAAAGAGTCAGTTCTTCACATCAGGTGGCCAAAGTATTAGAGCTTCAGCATTGGTCATTCCAATGACTCTTCAGGGTTGGTTTCCTTTAGGATGGACTGGTTGGATCCCCTTGCAGTGCAAGGGACTCTCCAGAGTCCTCTCCAGCACCACAGTTCAAAAGCATCAATAAATAAATATAAACGGGTCATCTCTAATTTGTCACCCAGTCACTTTCATTCCTCTGGTCTGCTTTATTTCTAGCCCATTTTCTGAGAAGGTAGGCAGGTTGCTCAGCTAAACAGTCGCTGGGGGAACCACTTCAAATTGTTTTCTTGGGAGTGGGAAGGTTGGTTTGGGGGAAAAAGTCATCTCTGGGAATCATCCAGCCCTCCTCCCTTTCTCTGTGTCTCCTCTTCCTTCCCCTTCTCCTCCCCTCCTCCCCTCCTCCCCCTCAAGTCCCCTGGTGGGGGCTTAGCCATCTTTAGCTTCTCAGGGGTGCCCCAGCTGACTAGAGTAAGGACCTACTTAGTTCTGTCTTGTTCTGGGCCCATGGGAAAATCCTTAAATTTCTCCTTGTAATGATCTCATATTGGAACTAGGGGATAAGAAAAACAAAGATGCATGTTAACCTGTATAAGGAAAATTCCCCAGATTGTCATATATGGCAATGAATCGTGTGGGTTTAGGTATCGATCAGACTTTATTTTAAATGGTAAACAAATGATAAATGATACTATGCTGGCCAGCAAATCTTGGCTCCTAGAAGACTTTTGATTTCTGAGTGTTCTGCTTCTCTTTAAGATAAAATGTTTGAACTACTGGCCATTGGAATTTCTCTTCTCTGACCGTGTCTTCGGAACCAAAGGTAGGTCTCAGGTCTGCATTGAGGAGGAGACGCAGCGAGGGGTGGGCTCGTTCCCTTGGGTGGGAGCTGCAGGAGAATGGGGGGCAGAGGGGATAGGGTGGGGGCAGGTCTCAGAAAGCTCTGAGACCCTTTAGACATGCTGGTGGGGGGAGGCAGTGCCTGTTGATAGAACACCCCCTCAGATGCTGGCCTGATTATTGTTCCTCACTGCCTCTGAATGGCAGTGCTGATGGGGAGACCCGGTGGTCTCAAACGAGCATCCCCACCACTTTTACAGAGAGCTGCCTCCATCTCAAGGGTAAGAAGGCCAGGACTTGAACACCTCTGCTCCGGCCAAGGGAGAAGAAAGGGATCCGTTCCTTCTGAGTTCACTTCACGAGTAGAAAGCTCTCATTTCTTTTTTTAGGCGCCTCGTGTGGAAAGTGTTCAATTTGGTAGTTAGATATAGTGGAGTTGTTGTTTACTCGCTAAGTCGTGTCTGACTCTTGAGACCCCGTGAACTGTAGCCCACCAGGCTCCTCCGTTCATGGGATTCGCCAGGCCAGAATACTAGAATGGGTTGCCATTTCCTTCTCCAGGGGATCTTCCCAACCCCGGGATCGAACCTGCATTGGCAAGTGGGTTCTTTACCACTGAGCCGTCAGCAAAGCTGGTGAGTTATAAAGCAAAGCTTGGGCGAAACTAAAGTTCCTGAGCTATTTAGCAAAGCTGTATTTAACTTATAGTTGAGCTAAAAAGCAAAACGCTTTTGCCATGTCATTATTTAAGATAGTCTGTTTTCTGTTCAGTTTAGAGCTTTACGTTCTTCAACACTGGACAGCAGTCAAGCCTCACCCTGCACACACGTCCCTCTTGTTCCGAAGTTTCTGAAAGAAAATCAGAGAGACCGGGAGAAGCCGGCCCTTGGGGTCCGCGCACACACAGCAATCGGGGAGACGGTAGGGTTCACATGCTACATTTGTGACTCTGAAGTCACATGAAGTTCCCCAGTCCTCTGATTTAATGAAGGAAGTCTGTGTCCGTTTGCTTCAAATGTGTATCAAAACCACATGCCTTCCCGCCCCCCGCCCCCTGCACTGTGTGTCTAAGGGAATTATCAGCACCAGGAAACAAAGGAAACCACGCCGGTATTGAAATAAAATTGGAGGACAAAAACTTGACTCAAGCTCCAAAGCCTTTGAAGGTGCCCTAAGCTTTCTTAAAGCGTCTTCACAAATAATCTCTTATCAGCTCTGTCTGCTCCAACTGGGTAGCCTTTGAATTTTAAAAGAAACTCATTCAATTGTGTGGTCCTGTTCAGGTTCATCTTAGGTATGGCACCTATAGCAAGAACCTGAACATTTTCTGTTAAAGGTCATTTTGTGTTCATTTGAGAAGTATCACAGCAGGAAAGGATCCCAGCTGTTTTTTCTTGATGGGTTAGGTAGGTCTGTGTGATAGTCACAGACTTGACAGTCATTTCTGTAGGAAACTGTGAGTCATGTTTCTAACACTGACCTCCTGGAAAACTTAAGACACCAACTAAGTACTAACCCCCGAAGGATGAGCGTTTTCGTTTTTCTCTTCCCTCCCTCCTTCCCTCCCTGCCCCCACCCCGCATTGCTACCTAGCTGTCATCATCTATTGCCTATTAGCCCAGAGTCCTCTCTTTCCCCTGTATTCTAAGTACCCTCCCTATTTTCTGAGGCAGACCGTTTCCATGTATCTTTTTTTAACCGTCTGACAAAAGACTGTGACCTGAAACAAATAGATACTTCTCCAGCAAAGATGGATTTATTTGAGATCATCATTACGTTGCAGTTTGGGGTCTGCAATTATGACGAGCAAATCCCTGCAGGGCAGGAAGGGCAGAGTTTTCACAGAGGGCGAAGGGGAGCCGGGAGACTCAGGGAAGCAGAATCTCTGCTCCATTGGCTGAGAGTCCTCTTCCCTTGGTCTCTGCTCTCTCTCTTTGCAGCGCGAAAGCGCTCTCCCTGCTGGTCTCCCAAGTCTGTTTAATGGACGTTTCTGTTTCTGCTTGTTGTTTAGTCGCTAAGTCATGTCCGACTTTTTGTGACCCCATGGACTATGGCTCACCAGGTTCCTCTGTCCATGGGATTTCCGAGGCGAGAATACTGGAGTGGGTTGCCATTTCCTTCTCTAGGGAATCTTCCTAACCCAGGGACTGAACCCAGGTCTCCAGCATTGCAGGTCGATTCTTTACTTCTACACCACCGTAATTTCTTTTGTATCTTTTAAATCTCTGAATTTCTTAACCACAATCGCTTCTTGGCCTTTTGGCTAAGATCAAGTGAATTTCTTAACCACTGCATTCTTTATTTTTCTTGCCATTCCTGCCTTCAATAACTTTAGGGAAAAAAGGCCATCTCCCATTATTCTTTACATTTATATGATATACAATATTTATCACTTCCTTCTTCTTTAAGGATTAACATTTCTGTCCACTTCTTTTGGAAACTTAAAACATGATCCAAGATCTTTTCTTGTCTCTGGTGATACTCTTCCTTTGGCGGCTTTTCTGATTCCTCTTTTTCTCCCCATCCCTTAACTCTGCCTGTAAATTAAGTGCCTTCATTTAAAAGATAAGGCAGGCCATTCAGTAGCTTCATGGTAAAAACAACAGGCTCCAGTATCAAAAAGGCTGATGTTGCCATCCTGGATATTTGACCTTGGGCGAGTTATTTAACCTCTGCAGTCTTAGTCTTCCTATCTGTGAAAAGGGTACAGTAATATTTATAGGAGAAAGTAGTTGTAAGGCTTAAAACAGATCTTTTATATTTAAATGCTGGGCACAGGGTCTGACATGCAGTGAGCGCTCGATGACTGAGATATTAGTGTCCTTTGAGACATTTCTTTTGCTTCAGATATCATCATCCCTGTTAATAATTCCCAGACATATTCCCAGATATCAGCCCTGATATGTCTCTCATCTGAGTCATGGATCTCAAGTGAATTTCTTAACCACTGCATTCTTTATTTTTCTTGCCATTCCTGCCTTCAATAACTTTAGGGGAAAAAGGCCATCTCCCATTATTCTTTACATTTATATGATGTACAGACGATGTCCAAAATTGGCATGCTGCAAACTAGTTGTATTAAGAACATCCTGGAGAACACTGATACGGTGTCTTAGTAAGAATTCCTGTGACAGTGTCCTTTGGGGAGCTGACATTATCAAGCAAACAAGACTCTATAGTAACATGGTTTGTCTTTGGTGTGTCCTTGCATGCTCAGTCATGTCCAACTCTTTGCGACCCTGTGGACTGCAGCCCACCACGCTTTTCAGTCCATGGGTTTTCCCAACAAGAATTCTGGAGTGGGTTGCCATTTCCTCCCCCAACTTTGGTCTTTGGATTGTTCCCTAAGTACAAGGAAACCTGTATGCCTTAAATATAAAGCCAGCTGTTGCAACTCGATTATAATGTAGTGGTCTGAGTAGGTGTCTAGGCTACATTTGAAAATTAAATGTAAGCATGGTATCATTTTAAAGGACTTTGGGGATGTTAATGATTGATTGTCCTCCCTTCTCCACCCACACACACATATCTCCTATTTATTTCAGGGAATTGGTTCATGTCATATGTGATTGTGGGAGCTGACAAGTTTGAAATGTGTAGGGTAGGCTGGGAATTCTGATAGAAATTGCTGCTGCACTATTGAGGCAGAATGTTTTCCTTCTCTGGGAAACCATAGTTTGGCTTTTAAGGCCTTCCAACTGAATGAATGAGGCCTGTTCACGTTACTGAGAATAACCTTACAAGTCAGCTGATTACAGATGGTAGTCATGTGCATAAAATGCCTTCACAGCAACACCTCGATCAAGGCTTGATTGAATCAATGCATACTATAGACCAGCCGAGTTGACCATTAAAACTGACTGTTGGCGGACATTAACAAATTATCCCCAGGAACCAGCTCTAATCTTCTAATTTTTACATTTCAGAACTTTGAGGAATTCTTGATATAAGATTCTATGTTAAGTAATCCATTGAATGCTCTAAGACTCTTGTTTTCTCCCCATGTCTCTGGATTTTATTCACTATGATAGATAGCATTGACCATGGTGTACTAGGCACTGGCCAGCTATGTGTGTATTCAGTCGTGTCTGACTCTCTGCAGCCTCATAGACGGTAGCCTGCCAAGCACCTCCATCCATGGGAATCCCTAAGCAAGAATAGTGGAGTGGGGTGCTACTTCCTACTCCAGGGAATCTTCCCGACCAGGGATCGAACCTGCGTATCTTGTGTCTCCTGTACCGGCAGGCAGCTTCTTTACACTGTGCCACTTGGGGAGCCCAGCCAGGTGTGAGGGCGCACATATACCTGCATCCGGTCCCATCACATCATGGCAGATAGATGGGGAAACAGTGGCTGACTTTATTTTGGGGGGGCTCCAAAATCACTGCAGATGGTGACTGCAGCCATGAAATTAAAAGACGCTTACTCCTTGGAAGGAAAGTTATGACTAACCTAGACAGCATATTGAAAAGCAGAGACATTCAGTTCAGTTCAGTTCAGTCACTCAGTCATGTCTGACTCTGCGACCCCATGAATCACAGCACGCCAGGCCTCCCTATCCATCAGCAACACCCAGAGTCTACTCAAACTCATGCCCACCAAGTCGGTGATGCCATCCAACCATCTCATCCTCTGTCATCCCCTTCTCCTCCTGCCCCCAATCCCTCCCAGCATCAGGGTCTTTTCCAATAAGTCAGCTCTTCACATCAGGTGGCCAAAGTATTGGAGTTTCAGCTTCAGCATCCGTCCTTCCAATGAACTCCCAGGACTGATCTCCTTCAGGATGGACTGGTTGGATCTCCTTACAGTCCAAGGGACTCTCAAGAGTCTTCTCCAACACCACAGTTCAAAAGCATCAGTTCTTCGGTGCTCAGCTTTCTTTATAGTCCAACTCTCACATCCATACATGACTCCTGGAAAAACCATAGCCTTGACCAGATGGACGTTTGTTGGCAAAGTGGTGTCTCTGCTTTTTAATATGCTATTTAGGTTGGTCATAACTTTTCTTCCAAGGAGTAAACATCTTTTAATTTCATGACTGCAGTCACCATCTACAGTGATTTTAGAGCCCAGAAAAATAAAGTCTGACACTGTTTCCACTGTCTCCCCATCTATTTCCCATGGGGTGATGGAAACAGATGCCATGATCTTAGTTTTCTGAGTGTTGAGCTTTAAGCCAACTTTTCCACTCTCCTCTTTCACTTTCATCAAGAGGCTTTTTAGTTCCTCTTCACTTTCTGCCATAGGGTGGTGTCATCTGCATATCTGAGGTTAGTGATATTTCTCCCAGCAATCTTAATTCCAGCTTGTGCTTCCTCCAGCCCAGCGTTTCTCATGATGTACTCTGCATATAAGTTAAATAAGCAGGGTGACAATATACAGCCTTCACATACTCCTTTTCCTATTTGGAACCAGTCTGTTGTTCCATGTCCAGTTCTAACTGTTGCTTCCTGACCTGCATACAGGTTTCGCAAGAGGCAGGTCAGGTGGTCTGGTATTCCCATCTCCTTCAGAATTTTCCACAGTTTGTTGTGATCCACACAGTCAAAGGCTTTGGCATAGTCAATAAAGCAGAAATAGATGTTTTCTGGAACTCTCTTGCTTTTTCGATGATCCAGTGGATATTGGCAATTTGATCCCTGGTTCTTCTGCCTTTTCTAAAACCAGCTTGAACATCTGGAAGTTCACAGTTCATGTATTGCTGAAGCCTTGCTTGGAGAATTTTGAGCATTACTTTACTAACGTGTGAGATGAGTGCAATTGTGTGGTAGTTTGAGCATTCTTTGGGATTGCCTTTCTTAGGGATTGGAATGAAAACGGACCTTTTCCAGTCCTGTGGCCACTGCTGAGTTTTCCATATTTGCTGGCATATTGAGTGCACCACTTTCACAGCATCATCTTTCAGGATTTGAAATAGCTCAACTGGAATTCCATCACATCCACTAGCTTTGTTCATAGTGATGCTTTCTAAGGCCCACTTGACTTCACATTCCAGGATGTGTGGTTCTAGGTGAGTGATCACACTATTGTGATTATCTGGGTCATGAAGACCTTTTTTGTACAGTTCTTCTGTGTATTCTTGCCACCTCTTCTTAATATCTTCTCCTTCTGTTAGGTCCATACCATTTCTGTCTTTTATTGAGCCCATTTTTGCATGAAATGTTCCCTTGGTACCTCTAATTTTCTTGAAGAGATCTCTAGTCTTTCCCATTCTGTTGTTTTCCTTTATTTCTTTGCATTGATTACTGAGGAAGGCTTTCTTATCTCTCCTGGCTGTTCTTTGGAACTCTGCATTCTAATGTGAATATCTTTCCTTTTCTCCTCTGCTTTTTGCTTCTCTTCTTTTCACAGCTATTTGTAAGCCCTCCTCAGACAACCATTTTGCCTTTTTCCTTTTCTTTTCCATGGGGATGGTCTTGATCCCTGTCTCCTGTAGAATGTCACGAAACTCTGTTCATAGTTCATCAGGCTCTCTGTCTATCAGATCTAGTCCCTTAAATCTATTTCTCACTTCCACTGTATATTCAGAAGGGATTTGATTTAGGTCATACCTGAATGGTCTAGTGGTTATCCCTACTCTCTTCAGTTTAAGTCTGAGTTTGGCAATAAGGAGTTCATGATCTGAGCCACAGTCAGCTCCCGGTCTTGTTTTTGCTGACTATATAAAGCTTCTCCATCTTTGGCTGCAAAGACTATAATCAATCTGATTTCGGTGTTGGCCATCTGGTGATGTCCATGTGTAGAGTCTTCTCTTGTGTTGTTGGAAGAGGGTGTTTGCTATGACCAGTGCGTTCTCTTGGCAAAACTCTATTAGCCTTTGCCCTGCTTCATTCTGTACTCCAAAGCCAAATTTGCCTGTTACTCCAGGTGTTTCTTGACTTCCTACTTTTGCATTCCAGTCCCCTGTAATGAAAAGGACATCTTTTTTGGGTGTTAGTTCTAGAAGATCTTGTAGGTCTCCATAGAACCGTTCAACTTCAGCTTCTGCGTTACTGGTTGGGGCAAAGGCTTGGATTACCATGATATTGAGTGGTTTGCCTTGGAAACGAACAGAGATCATTCTGTCATTTTTGAGATTGCATCCAAGTACTGCATTTCAGACTCTTTTGTTGACTATGATGGCTACTCCATTTCTTCTAAGGGATTCCTGCCCACAGTAGTGGATATAATGGTCATCTGAGTTAAATTCACCCATTCCAGTCCATTTTAGTTAGCTGATTCCTAGAATGTCAACATTCACTCTTGCCATCTCCTGCTTGACCACTTCCAATTTGCCTTGATTCATCGACCTAACATTCCAGGTTCCTATGCAATATTGCTCTTTACAGCATTGGACCTTGCTTCTATCACCAGTCCCATCCACAACTGGGGATTGTTTTTGCTTTGGCTCCATCCCTTCATTCTTTCTGGAGTTATTTCTCCACTGATCTCCAGAGACATTACTTTGTCAACAAAGATCCATCTAGTCAAGGCTATGGTTTTTCCAGTGGTCATGTATGGCTGTGAGAGTTGGACTATAAAGAAAGCTGAGTGTCGAAGAATTGGTGCTTTTGAACTGTGGTGTTAGAGAAGACTCTTGAGAGTCCCTAGGACTGCAAGGAGATCCAGCCAGTCCATCCTGAATGAGATCAGTCCTGAATGTTCATTGGAAGGACTGATGCTGAAGCTGAAACTCTAGTACTTTGGCCACCTGATGGGAAGAGCTGACTCATTGGAAAAGACCCTGATTCTGGGAAGGATTGAGGGCAGGAGGAGAAGGGGACAACAGAGGATGAGATGGTTGATGGCATCACCGACTCGATGGACACGGGTTTGGGTAAACTCCAGGAGTTCATGATGGACTGGGAGGCCTGGTGTGCTGCAGTCCATGGGTTCCAAAGAGTCGGACACGACTGAGCGACTGAACTGAACTGATAGCTGTGTCTGTCCCCTAGGGCTCTCTGCCATCACCCTGGGCAGGTTCTCAGCACCCGATATTAGAATTACTGCAATAAAGCCATTCGATTTGCCGTTCTCTCTCTCTTGCTCTCCTCCTTTTGTTGTTCTGGGAACTGACTGCGACTTTAATAGGCTGTCAAGGCTCAGCATTAGTTTGTATATGATTGATCCGAACCATCATTCATGTTTCAGCATGACAGATTTCTCTGTGTGACTAAAGTTGCACGTACATAGGTATACATACGCTCACATTTACTTAGCTATTTAAATGCATTCATATTCAAAGCATTCATACTGGATTTGTGTTCAATTTGTATTCATGTGTGTCAACGTGTTACTGAAACAAAAAGTAAATTTTCTTAAATCCATTTGACAGCAAGCATAAATGTTCCTTGTCATGTTGCTATCCTAGCTTTCCTTCAGCTCCAAAAGATCTACCAGATCAAAAGATCTACCACGAAGCCATACCCCTGCATGTGAAAGAATTAATTTTTAAATGAATGGACATGATTTTTCATCTGGATATCTTTCTCAGTTTACATCTAAGAGCCTGAGTAGTTTTCCACTATCATCTTTAAGTCCAGACAGCAGTGTCTTCCTAAGGGGCTAATTTATGAGGGGATGAATAAGGAACAGCAGGACTGTTACCAATTGTCAAGGCAATTTACCGACCTAACTATTGCCAAGGACAGGAGGAAAGCCAAGCCAAAACTGTGTGTGCTTTGGCATAGCAACATGTCAATTAGAACATGGGCCTGGCACCCCAGTCTAAAACCTGAGGAAGAAATAAAATGGTAAAAAGACAAGTAAAGGAAAAACTGAAATGTAGTAAGCATCTTTAAGACACGATCAGGACAGAATAGCTCTTGACTCGGCAAGATGCTATTCCATTCCTTGCTTTTCCTTTTAAAACAACTTTGCTGCTGTGATTAGATAATGTAACATTTCCCTCTCTCTCTAATTCCTAGCTCCTTGGTAATATAGACTGTCTTAAGTGGAAATGTTAATTAAAAATTCTCATATGGCAGGTGCTATTCCTTTTTTGTCCATTTTTCTGCTAAAGGGTGTTAATTCCACTGATCTGACATCTAGGAATGGTATAATTAAGAGTATTTGTGAGGGCTTGCACATGCAAATCTAGTATTTATTGATGTAATACTCTTCATATTATATGACTATCAAGTGTTTATTATCTACATATCATGGGAAACAACTCAACATTAACTTCTTCTTTGAGCAGTTAAAATAATTTTTTCATAATAAATAATTCTAGGCAATAAGTTCTTTTTCTAGGCACTGTGCATGTAGCAGCTATAGACTGTTTATTATTATTTGAGTTCGTGGCAACCTTTATCAAGATGGAACATCTCACAGCTGTTTGTTAATGTCTTACTGTAAGCAACAGGGTTTAAATTTCTTAACCCTTCTTCATTTCAGGTAACTCAGCCATCCATCAAAGCTGCATTGTTATTAACATAAAAATCAATGATTCAGCAAAGAAAGAGGATAGAAATCATATGTAAAAGATAGCCCTTGGCTCTCTACTGGCAAGCTTACATACCCACATTGTTACTATTATTTTATTAACTTTAAAGTTCTGCCTCAGCTTCTAAGTTCTTTCAGCTGGGAGTATATTTTTTTTTAATATACTCATCACTATAAAATTAGACTTCAGAAAAGCTATTCAGAGGCTGTAATAATAGAGTTGCAGTGAGTACAAGTCTCAGTTCACAAGTTCAGCTGGAAGAAGTGTCAGTTGCTCAGTCGTGTCCGACTCTTTGCAACCCTGAGGACTGTACCCGCCAGGCTCCTCCGTCCATGGCATTCTCCAGGCCAGAACACTGGAGTAGGTTGCCACTCCCCTCTCCAGGGGAATCTTCCCAACGCAGGAGTTGAACCCGGGTCTCCTTCATGGCGAGCTGATTCTTCACCATCTGAGCCTCCAGGGAAGCCCTCAGTTGGACGGCGCACTTTAACAGTGTTCTTGGAATGCTCCCTGTTCTGCCTCGGGCCCTCGCTGGCAGAGGTTCCTTTCCGTAGGGTCTCCCTAAGGTCCTGGGGCTTGGGAAGGGCTGTAACTTCAAAGAGGGGTCTCGAGGCCCCTCCTGATCGTGGATGAGATGCCCCCATTTTCTTGCCTGTTGGTCTCTGAGTTTTGTGGTCATCCTTGGCATGTCTCTGAACCTAGGGGTTTTATGCCGAATCTCAAATCGGTGCCCCCGGGCCCCCAGCACAGAGGTGTGAGCACACGGGGTGTGTAGGGGCAGACAGCCCTGGGTCACTTCTGTTCCCTCTGGAACCTCAGACCTGATTCATCTAGAGTCTCCAGGAGCCTCTCCTGATGTCTCACTGCTTCAGAGGTGCCATTCTCTGCAAAGGACTGAAATTTTAAAAAGAACTTTACAAAGGACTTATGCTTAAAAAAACAAACCAAAAAAACCCTGTGCATTCCAAAACCCTGGATACAAGAAATTAAAAATTTGAGCTACCCTGAGATGGGTGAGGATGCAAGGGGAAAATAATTAATTCATTAACATGAAATGAATTACCCTTTAGGTATTAGTGTTAGTCATTCAGTCATGTCTGACTCTCTGCAACCCCATGGCCTGTAGCCTGCCAGCTTCCGCTATCCCTGGATACTCCAGGCAAGGATACTAGAGTGGGTAGCCATTCCCTTCTCCAGGGGATCTTCCTGAGCCCATTTAGGTATTAATGCATCATCAGATTAATAAGTCAGCAACTTATCCTGCCAGAAGACTTTCTCTGTACATAAAAAGTGCAGAAGGAGATTTGTAAGTTTTCAACACTTGTAATGTCTCTCTGTTCCAGTTACAATTTTTTCTTTTGCTTCAAATGTCCAGTCTCGTGAACCTGAATTGATGGTAAAACAAGAGGAAACATCTTTTAGTACATTAAACAGATGATTCTATGAAAATTATGAATCAAGGAAAAGCAAGCACAAATAAGTAAATGCAGTAGCTGTAGACACTATAAAGCTTACTTGATAAGGATTGTTAGGATCCTTGAGCCAGAGATCGCAGAGAAGATAAAATGTGTTGATTGTCCTGACACTGAGCCAGAAGAGTCCCTGGAATAGGATAACATATATGACAGCTGAGTGTGGAGGGCATGCTTGCTTCCAGACTGTACTTTATGTTTGTTCCTTGGCTTGTATCTTACCTACTCTTTTCCATTCTTTTCATTAATTCATAGCACCTGTTACTTAGTACATCCTTATGAATTTTTCAATGATGCGAGGCACTCTCCCTATATTTCCTTTCACATTTTGCTTTTAAGGGAAATTCAAGAGTATTAGCATTTAGCGAGTTTTGCTAAATCAGGGGCGTTTGCTAGTAACTTCAAATAAGTTGTATTATCTTCCCAACCACCATGTGTGAATGTTTCCACATTACGAAAATGGTACCCACGGCTAAGGTGGGTTTAATAGGTTACTGAGCTGGTACTGATTTGTACTCCGCTCTTCTTTGATGTTCAGAATCAAAACGTTTTGACTTCATTGAATAAGTTTGAAGTTACACAGGCCTTCAATGCTGCTGATTCATTTGTGACGTGAAAATTTTAATCTTAAGAGAGTGTTATGTACTTTAGATATTCCATACTTTATTGATGTACAATCCTAGGACTCAACCAGTATCCCCAGTACATACCCAGTTGTCAATATAAATTGGCAAAAGTACAGATATTTGGGGAAGATCTCCTGAATCGGGGTCTCCAGGTGACTCTGTGACTGCGGTGGTCAGACTAGTTGGCAGATGCTGTTGGGCCAGCCTTAGTGGTGGCAGGCAAGGGCCGTGTTTATCTGTCCGGTCCCCTCAACACTGACCCCTGGCCTGCCCCTCTGGTCTCCACGTTTGTCCTGGGCCGGGAAGGCGCCTCGGAGTTCCTCCTAACACGCCGAGTCTGCTGCGCTTAGACTGTGCCGTGTGTGCTGTGTTCAGTCGCGTCTGACTCTGCAACCCGTGGACTCTGGCCCCCCAGGCTCCTCTGCCGTGGGAGTCTCCGGGCAAGAACACTGGAGCGGGTTGCCCGGCCTCCTCCAGGGGATCTTCCTAACCCGGGGATCAAACCCAAGTCTCCTGCCCTGGCAGGTGGGTTCTTTACCAGTAGCATCACCTGGACTATGACAGATCACAGGCTCTCTGGCCCCTGATGTTTAGTATGAGAGAGAGTTTCTAGGCAAACACAGCTTGGTGCTTAACTTTCCTTCGGCTTTGTGTATTTCCGTGACCTCTGACCTTCCTGAATGGCACCCCATTGTCGCTGTTGGTGCTCCAGGCCGTCGATCTCAATCTCGTGGAGACTGTGGCTGCCAGAGCCGCAGTCACTGATGCTTGTACCAAAATGAAGCCGAAGCTCTTTTCCTGGTAGTCAGAGCCCTTCCTAACCTGGCGCCTCGCTAGACCACTTCTCTCTCTCTTGTACTGATGTCTGAGCCCTTGCAAACTCTTGAATTCCCGCCACACACCAGGCACGTGTTCTTCCCTTTCCCTAGAGCGCATGTCTCTCTCCTGTCTGTCTGGGAAATCTCTGCTGATCCTTAAAGCCCCGTGCAGGCCCTAACTTTTCCATGAAGTGCTCTGTACCCTCCGTACCGTGTTACTTGCTCTTTTGTGGTACCTCTTCTGTTCTGATATAGAATTTGCTTTCTTGTGCATTACATTTCAGTTTTATTTGTTGACGAGTTTGTCCTCACCAGACTTCATCTGTGAGCACGTCAGCAAGGTGGAGCCTGGTGCTGGGCAGGCGGTAGACCCTGAGGTCAACCTCAGTGCCTGGGATGGACTGAATCAGCTTCTCAAGCAGAGAGCCTTGCGCCCTGGACAGAACTCTCCAGTGTGACCTCGAGACCTGACCTGCCCTGCAGTCAGCCTCGGGGTATGGGCCGACGTTTCTTTAGAGCTGGCTGTGCTGGGTCTTCGCTGTGGCACTCACATCTTTAGTTGCAGCGTGTAGGATCCAGTTCCCTGACCAGGGGTCGAACCCAGGCCCCCGGTATTGGGAGCACAGAGTCTTAGCCGCTGGAGCACCGGAGAAGTCCCTCTGAGCGACTTTTCTAATCCTAATCCACCTCCTCCCCTCTTGCCAGTGATATGCTGGCCGAGGACAGGGATTGACAGTCTCTCCTCAAAATTCCTTGGATGCTGGGCAGTCAAGCTATTAGAGAATCAGATGCTTCACTCCCCTTCCCTCACTTGCTGATAATGCCCTAAAAGGTGGCGCTAGTGGTAAAGAGCCTGCCTGCCAATGCAGGTTAGACGTAAGAGACGCGGGTTTGATCCCTGGGTTGGAAAGCTCCCCACTCCAGTTTTCTCGCCTGGAGAATCCCATGCAGAGAGGAGCTTGGAGGGCTGCAGCCCATGGGGTCGCACAGAGTCAGGCACGACTGGACGACTCCCCACACTCAATGCTCTAAAATGCCTGGCAACACTTCAGAGAAACTTCGGCCGTTATCTTCACCGCAGCTGTTTTCAAAAGTTGTTATTTTCATGGAGATTCTAGCCTGCTCTCGTATATAAAATTTCTCTGGCAGTGTTTTGGGCAGAGACAGCGGGCTTCAGAAGGTGGCTTGTGTTATAAACCTAGTCCTCGTTTATGAAAAGTGTCTGGGAGGGCTGGCGGCAGGCTCGTGTGTCTCCCCGAGCACGCCTTTCCCCGGGCCCGTGGACCACGTCCGCTCAGGACGGAAGAGCCTCTGTGGCCCACGGGGACGGTCCCTTCCCTCCTCTAGGGAGTGTTCTTCCCAGCCGGTGCTCGGTCCTTAGCTTTTCCTCCAAACTCCCAGAAACTCTATCAGGCTGCCCTTTGATCTGCCAAATCACCCTATTTGTTCATTTTTTTTTATGTCCTCTAGAGCACCATGGACTTCTGGTCTTACCTTTTAGCCATCGTTTTATCTTCTAATTTCCCAGCCCCTTTATAGAAGTCTGTTTGATGTACCCAAGAAACTGGCATAACTACTCACAGTGTAAGCACTTCTAGATAATACATGTAATCTCAAAAAAGTCTGCATACCTAACCCAGAAGAGTGACTCACAATGGAATATCTGGTAGGATAAGTAGATGTTGGGTAGCAGTTTTTGCCCTCTTCATAGGAAGTGAATTTCTAATTATTTTAATAGCATGTGAAATAAACTGCTTCCTCCCAAACATGTTTATCTCATGGCACCAACAGGAAAGGATGTTATTTGCATATCACAAATGATATTTGCATATCACAAAGGGATCAAACTGCCCGTGGACAGAAACAAGCAGCCTGGGGCTCTGACTGTGCAGCCCTCCTCAGATGTTTGGTGGTCAAGGAGAAGATTCAGTGTCTTAGCTCACCAGTAACCACACCATTAGAAGGCTCTAGATCAATAACTATCTACCCAACTATGTCTAGGACACTCATTATCTGAACAGTTAATGTTGCTTATTTTTAAGTAATAGGGAGAAAGCTATAATATTTATTGTTATTGGAAATTGTGCTGTGATACAAAGCTTCCTGAAAATGGCCTCATGTGCTTTAAGGAAGCTAATCTGGTCCTGTGATAAAAGTCTTCTTTATCGTTTCCACTGTCTATTTTTCATAGACATTTGTAATGTGGGATTTTGGCTATTTTAAATATATTCATTTTCTTTGAAATGTGGGTTGCCATGATATTCCATTTGTGTATTTTCAGGAAAAAGTTGTAAAAAATATGTCTTATGGAGAGTACCTAAATATGACCAACCTTGGAAAGAGAAAAGTCTGGAGCAAGGTTTTATTATGGAGCAAGACTGTTTCTGAAAGGCCATAGGTAGTGGGGGCACCACATTCTTATGAATTGTTTCAGAAAGCTGAGTTGGGACCAATAGTTTGAAGCTATGGAGAGAAATAATTTAGGCCCAATATTTTTTTAAAAACAGAGAACAACTGGGAAGTAAACTAGGCTTTCTTAAAAGGAGTGGGCATTGCTTTATCTGGAGGATACACATGGCTGAAAGGCGATTAAGGATTCTGAAGGTGAGCTTGCCCAGAGCATGTGTTGGGTTGACATACGTGACGTTTGACCCCACCACTGGTCACCTTAGTTACTTAGCATGTTCTTGCTGTTCAGTCGCTCAGTCGTGTCCAACTGTTTGCACCCTGCAGCATGCTAGGCTTCCGTGTCCTTCACTGTCTCCCAGAGTTTGCTCAAACTCATGTCTGTTAAATCAGTGATGCCATCAACCATCTCATCCTCTGTTGTCGTCTTCTCCTGCCTTCAGTCTTTCCCAGCATCAGAGTATTTTCCGATGAATCAGTTCTTCACATCAGTGGCCAAAGTATTGGAGCTTCAGGATCATTCCTCAGGTGAATAGTCAGGGTTGATTTCCTTTAGGATGGACTGGTTTGATCGCCTTGCTGAGTCGCTAGGGAAGCCTAACATGTTTTACTGGCTGCTGACTGATAGCAAGTTGTCTTTGGTTCTGCTTCCTGAAGTGTCTAAGATATTTAGGAAGTCTGTCAGTGTCCCTAAAGTTCAAAGGCCCTGGTGTGACAGGATTTATTGAGAGGAAAAGACTAACTGCTGGTGACCAGACACTGGTGACCTGAGAAGAATAAGCCACAGCAAATATATTTTTAAAAATGAGTTGAGCAAAAAACAATGTTTTGCTCATTATATATTGGCCAGAGGGAATGATGAGAAGGAAAACATTTTTATTGCAAAATTGTATTTGCACAAATTTTTCAGATGTCAGAAAATGTCAGATGTCGTCTTCAGCAGGATTGCTACTCTCTATTCAGCAATATGAGTCTGTACTATTATCACAAATTATGCCTAAAGGGACCTCAGTTAGATAACCCACCACATGCATTCATTTCCTAACTACACGTGAAGGGACCTCAGTTAGATAATCCACCACATACATACCAAGTAAATGGGAAAGTCAGAATATATAAACAGATTTCTCTTTCTCTCTTCTCTTTTCAAATCTGTTATTTTTTTTCTCTGAAAAAGAATGCTCATTTGATTACTAGGGTGAGAAGTTGGGTCCATATTTTCTTTCAAATGCAGATTTTCAAAATATCCTTTTACTGGACATTTTACTATGAGCAACACTTCAATGAGTCCCTAAATTTGGACTAAATACTAGATTGTATAAGAGATTTTACCCCTTTATTTTAAATGTGTTAATTAATTTGATCCTTTTCTTCTGGGAACTAGATAGACCATTTCAAGGACACATCTGCAGTATCATCAGAATTTGATTAAACTAATTATGCACTCTTTCATTCATGTTATTTTTTATTGAGCCATTGTAATTAATATTGGGATAAAAGAAAGTATACTTAAGGAGAAGCGGGAAAGTAAACTGATAATGACATGAGAGGAGGGGTTGCTGCTTCTGAATTTGGGCAAGTGTTCACTGAAGTTTGAATGTTAAGGCTGAGCTGATTGGAAGATCTGCTAATAAATTTTATATTGGGATTTCCTGTGCAGCTTGGGAGCAGAAAGCTCCCAGATACATCCCTCTGTTGTTTCTCTCTCTTAAACTCTTCATTTTAATGTTTTTAACCCCAAATTAACAAAATTTACAAGAATGTTCTTTAAAAAATAAAACCTCACCAAAGAAGATATACAGATGGCTCTAAGCGTGTGAAAAGATGCTCCACATCCATGTCATTACAGTCACGCAAATTGAAGCCAGGAGATTCTGCTGCACACCTATTAGAACGGCCCAAATCTGGAACCCGGCACCAGAGGCTGGGGAGGCCATGGAGTGACAGGAGCTCTCATCATTGCCGGTGGGAATGTGAAGGGTACAGCCACTTTGGGAGCCAGGGCAGCAGTTTTCTGCAAAACTCAATGCAGTGTTAACCACATGGTCCATTAATCATGCTCCTTGGTATTTATTCAGAGGAGGTGGAAAGTGTATGTCCACACAAAAACCTGCATATGAGTATTTACTGCATCTTCATTCATAATTGACAAAACTTGGAAGCAACCAAGATATTCTTCAAGAGGTGAATGGATAAATAATCTGTGGTACATCCAGACATTGGGATATTTCTCAGCGCTAAAAGCAAATGAGCTCTCAAGCTATGAAAACATGAAGGACTCTTAAATGCACATTACTTAAGTGAAAGAAGCCAGTCCGAAAAGCTTGTATACTATAGGATTCCAGCTATATGACATTCTGGAAAAGGCAAAGTTATGATGGCAGTAGAAAGATCAGTAGATGCCAAGGGTTAAGGGGGAAGGGAGGGATGAAAAGGCAGAGTCCAGAGGTTGTTTAGGGCAGTGAAGTGACTCTGTGCAACACTGTCGAGCTTGACACAGGCCATTATAAATTTGTCCAAACCTGTAAAATGCACAAAGCAGAGAATGAACCGTAATGTTAACTGTGGACTTTGCGTGATTATAATTTGTCAACATAGTTTCATCAGTTGAACACCCCCCATCCCCACCTCTGATGGGGGATGTTGATAACGGTGGAGATAAAGCATGCGTGCACGTCAGGGGCACATGAGAAGTTCTGTCCCTTCTGCTC
The DNA here is from genome assembly GCF_023699985.2 of Odocoileus virginianus. Lineage (NCBI taxonomy): Eukaryota > Metazoa > Chordata > Mammalia > Artiodactyla > Cervidae > Odocoileus > Odocoileus virginianus. The sequence goes on from NC_069695.1 coordinate 1,546,633, forward strand.
AGTTTTTTGTGCACTTAAAACAGATCTAAAAAATAGTATGTTTTTTAAAAAGGAATGAGTATATTCATAGAATATGATATACTAAAACAAATATAGTATTCAAAACAGAAACCTAAAACCCATCTAACATAGAAGAATTTCAATTTGCTAATTTTGAAAATAAGCTGTGCAGGAATTAACAAACATAAAAATGGTTTCATTGATTACCACTGTCAAAGACACTACAACATCTGTTTTCAACTTTGACCCAGTTATACCAGCCTAAAAATGAAATATGGATAAATCATGATACATAAAAGTGTAGTTGTGTTATCTCTTTTTTAGTATCTGGTGCTGGTTTATTTTTTCAATTCGTTAATCAGATGTATAAACACAACCTATGTGAGTCAGCTGGGGAGTGTTGCATGGAAATATCACCACGTGGCTTCATGGTTATGTATGTTTAATATCCGTAATTTAGGAAAATAATGAACACAGACAAGATTGTCTCTTTGGCCCAGAGGTATTCATCTGGTGGAAATAGCCATTGGAACAACATCGGCATAGAATTAAAGTCTCAGACTTGAGAGACTTGACTGATAGAAATATAATCATTAAGAGTTTAGAATACAAATTACCTGGTTTATTTTTCAACTATCTGTAAATATAAACTATTGTACAAAAAAGTATTATTTGAAAGGTAAGTCTAAATGCCTCAGAGGCTAACCAGTCTTTCAGAGTCCTGAAATGACTGAGCATTCATAGATAAACCACAAGTTTCTAAATAAAATGATTATTATACACACACAGACACACACAAATATATATTTATATGTATGTGACATGTATATTCCTTATCAGCTGATGTTGTAAGCCCTACCATAGCTATCTATTTTAGTATGTGTATATAATATGCATGTACATATTATATGTATACCCACAATTATAAATTCATACATGTTCTAATACAGTTTTTAAAACATACACAAATATTGACATTTTAAAAGTATAAGAGAAAAAATTTTAAACCTAATATCCAACTTCTTTTTTGTTCATTTATGGTATTGGTATAGAATCATTTTTCTCCCACTATAATCTTATTAATGGTGTTCCAGTGGCTTACTTTTTAAATATCATGCTCACAGTGACAACCACATGCTACCATAGAATGTTAGTTGAAGGCAGAATATGTATTTAGTGTGAAGCTTATCATTAGTTATACCATATGCAAATTCATGCTTTAAATAGTCTTGCTGATGTTAGGTTTGGGCTTTTGTCTGATCTCATCATTATTATTACTTTAACCCTCAAGTGGAGGGAGAAGAGCTTGCTTTAGCAGTAGGCAAAGGTTCAGTCCGGCATTTTCTGGTTCTTCTCACGTACCTTCATTATAAATATTTATCAATCACGTATGGTTTCTTTGTAGGCATTTTTTTCAACTTTATTTTGTATTGGGATATAGCCGGTTAGCAAACACTGCTGTGACAGTTTCAGGGGAACAGTGTGGGGACCCAGCTGTGCACACACATGTACCCAGGGACCCAGCCGCGCGCACACACATACCCGGGGACCCAGCCGCGCGCACACACGTACCCGGGGACCCGGCCGCGCGCACACACGTACCCGGGGACCCGGCCGCGCGCACACACGTACCCGGGGACCCGGCCGTGTGCACACGTACCCGAGGACCCAGCCGCGCGCACACACGTACCCGGGGGCCCGGCCGCGCGCACACACGTACCCGGGGGCCCGGCCGCGCGCACACACGTACCCGGGGGCCCGGCCGCGCGCACACACGTACCCGGGGACCCGGCCGCGCGCGCACACATGTATCCATTCCTCCCCGAAGCCCCCTCCCATCCAGGTGCCGCAGGACCCTGAGCAGAGCTCCACGTGCTACAATAAGCCCTTGTTGCTTATACATTTGTAGGATATTTTAAGCTACGTGTCCATGTTGTAAAGAGTATTTGAGTTGAAATCGTTGAAATAATGCATCCTATAAACACATTTAACCAGAAGCCCACCTTGTAATATAGAGTCCACATCTTTATCGCCTTCTACTGGTAGAACTCCCACTCTGCCCTGATTTCTGCCCTTGACACTTAACTAAGAGACATTTGTCAGTCCACTAGAAAATATTAGTAAAGCCTATGTTCTTTCTTAACTTTAGATAAATATGCAAATAAAGCATTCGTTTTCCCCCACGCCCCAGGGGATTGTCTTGACAAATCCTGCTGTGAACAGGAGCGTGCTACTTTGGAGACCCCTGGGCCCCATGCATAATGGCAGTTGAATCAGCTCTCCACAAGAATACAGCTGCCTCTGTGCAAATAGCATCTTCAGTTTGCAAACTGTTTTCTAAACAAAAGCACAATTAAACGCTCGTGATGTACTGAGTCTGGGCTAAAGTAAGCATGGTGCATTGAGCATGTGGGCTGAGCAGGGCTCAGATGAACGGCTCCGTAATAATACAGGGGAGGACAAGGGAAGACGGCCGTCACTGCTTGGCTGGATTTACGCCTGCATGCTGTGCTCTTCCACTGCTGTGCTTCGTTCCGTTCCTTCTTTCAGTTTCCCAAGCATTTATGTAGTCCAATAAACTCTATACTTGCTGGATTCCCAAGGTACGTGACATCTCAAAGTTTAAAGGCACCTAGAATATATCTAATCTAACTCCTCCCCAAGGCATTAAATCCTCTCTACGAAGGCCTTAGAGGTGGAAGTCCAGCTTCTGGGTTTCCAGTTGTAGAACGGACTGATTATTTCCTCAGTAGGTCAGGTGTAACGGCTCCCATAATAGTTCCTATACTTTTTAAGGTCAAACATCCACAGACCTTTAGCTGTAATAAACACGACAAAGAATTTCAACATACTGATGAATTCTGTCTAGGATCCTATGGTTTACTTTGCCAGTCTTTTTCTAAAATATGAAATATATATGCAATAAACATGAAACAGCAATTCAGAATACTCCAAGAGCTTTGGTGCAGCATAAAAGTAATTCTGTTAAGTCCTCTGATTTGGCCCTTGCTCTCTTAATGTCATACAATCACTTTTTGCAGCAGATAAAATTTAATGATTCTTCATAATGCACCAAACAGACCTACCATTTTTAAAAAATTTTTGTAAGCATTTCTGCTAAGAGCCATCTCTCATCATCTTTTTTTTTTTTTTTTTGAGAATCTGACCTTTGAAAAGAATGAAATCCAAAAAAGAAAAGAATGAAATCCTAGTCTTTTTTTTCCTGCTTGTCTGTCTGTGTTCCTAACAATAACTCTTATCGGTACGTTTTGATTTTGCGTCTCTGGTTATCTGATGAATTAGCGCTAAGTTTTGTATCATATGTGTTACTTTGCCCCCACACCCTGCTCCACTGATTTGACTTGAGTTTTTTCACAGATTTAGAACCTAAACTATGCATCATTTTATTACCAAGGCATGTGATATACTTTTTATAATATCAGATGTGTGATTGGATTGGATTCTCTGGTGGCTCAGATGGTAAAGAATCCGTCTGCGACGTGTGAGAGACCTGGGTTCGATCCTTGGGTCAGGAAGGATCCCCTGGAGAAAGGAAGGGCAACCCACTCCAGGATCCTTGCCTGGAGAATCCCACAGACAGGAGCCTGGCGGGCTGCAGTCCATGGCGTCACAAAGAGTCGGACATGGCTGAGCAACAAACACACTGGATTTGATTGTCAAAGTAAGAAAAAATTGTGTTGCAGAACTATTGTGTTTTCTGTTTTTGTTTATTCATTTATTTCTTGGCTTCGCTGGGTCTTGTTGCTGTGTGCAGGCTTCTCTCGGTGTGTGTGCAGCTCCTCACTGCGGCGGCGTCTCTCGTCGCCAGGCACGGCCTCGACGGCTTCCGTGGTTGTGGCGCTTGGGCTCTAGAGCACACATTGCCTCTAGCGCGTGGGGTCTTCCCGGATCTGGGGTCGAACGCATCTGCCTTGCACTGGCAGGTGGATTCTTAACCACTGGACCCCCAGGGAAGCCCTGAGACCATGTGTTTTTTTTTAAATAAGTTGGAATGAAGTGAGGCTAGGAATGCATTACTAATGAAAGGAGGAAGAGGTGTTGAAAGATGGGGGGCAGGGGAAGAAATGCAGGGTGGCAGGGCCGAAATGTGCAGAATTAGCGTCCAGGCTGTAGGGAGAAGCCCAGTCATGAGCAGCTGGTTTCCGAGTTCTGGCTTCCTGGTTGGGAAGGACTTCTCTACATGAGCCTTGTGTGCTGAGTCACTCCGTCGTGTCCAACTCTGCAACCCCGTGGACTGCAGCCCGCCAGGCTCCTCTGTCCACGGGATGCTCCAGGCAAAAGCACTGGAGCGGGTTGCCACACCCTCCTCCAAGGGATCTTCCCGACCCAGGGATGGAACCCGAGCCTGCTGTCTCCTTTGTTGCAGGTGGATTCTTTTCCTGCTGAGCCATGAACCTTAGAGATTATTTGAATATTAGGATGAATATTAGCATCTCCAACCCCAAGATGAATTTGTGCAGGTACCACTTATCATGTTCATAATTAAGATGAGGACAGTCCCCCGCCTCTTCTGCGCCGTATGTATGCACAACTCGTCCACGCCCCCATTGACATCTGTCACGCGTATGCCACTCCATGGGCCTGATGACGAAACGGGCTTCACTGGCAGCTTCTCCCTTAGAGTGAATGAAGTCATTCAATCCTTTTCTGAAGCCGGTTTTCATCTGCATGTCTCTGATATTCCATGAAGAAAGGATACATTGCAGGACCTTGAGGCCCCTATAAAACAGATCTTATGAAACTAACCTTTATGTCTGGGGCTATCCTGCCTGTAAGAGCTTCCAGACTTTCGGTTAGGACCCCTGGTTGATTCCTGCCTGCCCCTGTTTCAGAAAGAGCCTTGATGATTTAAAACAATGGAAATTGGCAAACTGTATCAGAAATAGGGACATAAATCTTTCCTGAATGCTTCAAATAACCTGAAATGTAAGATAACAAAAAAAAAAGCGGCATTGCTCTGCTAAAGGAACAGCTTTCAGAAAGGTGGATTAGCTTTGCACCTTCCTGTCTGTCTGTCCTGTCAGGAGACTGGGTGGCGGGGAACTGCGGAGGTCAGGGGCCACGTGGGCTACTTAGGGATTTGCTATAGGGAGATCAGATCAAATAATGGAAGAGGGGAGGAATTGGGAATTCGGTCTGTCAGATCATAGCAGAGGGCAGTCAGGACTTGCGGGTGCTCCACCTTTTTGTCACTGCTGGATATTGACAGGCAGCCTGGGACAGCTGCTGCTGCTAGGAAATCTGCCTTGTGGCTTAGAATCTCAAAAATTTGCCGATTTTCTCTTTGGAGGCAATTTTAACACTCCAGATTTGGTCAGTAAGGATTTTCCCCATAATTTCATATTTGATTAACGTGTCTAGGCATGTTGTTGTTTGGTAGCTAAGTCATATCCGACTCTCTTGTTGACCCCATGGACCACAGCCCACCAGGCTCCTCTGGCCATGGGACTTCCCAGGCAAGAACCGGAGTGGGTTGCCATGCCCTCCTCCAGGGGATCTTCCCGACCCAGGGATCAAACCCACGTCTCCTGCTTGGCAGGTGGATTCTTTACTGCTGAACCACCAGGGAAGCCAGGGTAGGCGCGTTGGGAACAGTTGTGAAAGAAGTTGAGGTCACATGGTAGGACTCATCCATCTCCTTCAAGGCTTAGCTTAAGCCCCGTTCCTTTGGATGGTTATGACGCCACTCTCTGAGTTCCTTTTGATGGTTATGACGCCACTCTGTGATTTATGTCATGGCCCTTACAGTTTACAGCACTGTTCTTACAAGGTATAGTGTTTGTTGAACTCTTACCATATGTCAAGCATTATTCTGACACTAGTAATACCGATTATTTCATCCAACACCTTCAAGGAGCCCATGAGGTAGGTGGTAGTCTTGTCCTTATTATCATTGTCACCAGTATTCTCACTCTCTGAAGCTGTTCCCGTCTAGCAATGTTCTCAATCCTCCAAGCTCTTAGATTATGCGGCAGAGCCAAGAAAGAGCCGAGTCTCCTAAGCCCACGCTGTGTGTGCCATTACGTTTCTAAGAAGTGGTTTATAGGGATTAGCTGGCGGGGAAATCATACTATAAATATATTTTCTTCTAAAATGCGTTTCAAAAATTAGTTTGTCTTGATTGTTGTCAGACCACCACAATTACCCATCTGCCTTTAAGAAATGGTGTGGCTTCCCCACCTGCTAGTCCCAAGTCCCAGTAAGAAGTTTGGGAGTTCAGCATGTTGAGGATAAGTCAGGGACGTTAGGTTTGACACTGAGAATCCATGCAGAGGCTGTGTTGACTGTATAATCTTAGAGATGATGTATTCCTATACTGATAATACTTCTCAATGTTCTATATATTGTCCTATGAATTAATATTTGGGTCTTTTAAATTAAGCTGTTTCCTCTGTCTACTCTCAAACTCTTTATTTTTTTAATTATTTATTTTAATTGGAGGCTAATTACTTTCAATATTGTAGTGGTTTTGCCATACATTCACATGAATCCACCATGGGTGCACATGTGTTCCCCATCCTGAGCCCCCTCCCACCTCCCTCCCCATCCCATCCCTCTGGGTCATCCCAGGGCACCAGCCCCGAGCACTTGTCTCATGCATCGAACCTAGACTGGTGATCTGTTTCACCTGTGATAATATACATGTTTCAATGCTATTCTCTCAAATCATCCCACCCTCGCCTTCTCCCAGAGCGTCCGAAAGACTGTTCTTTACATCTGTGTCTCTTTTGCTGTCTTGCATATGGGGTTATTGTTACCATCTTTCTAAATTGCATATATATACATTAGTATACTGTATTGGTGTTTTTCTTTCTGACTTACTTCAGTCTGTATAATGGGCTCCAGTTTCATCCATCTCATTAGAACTGATTCAAATGCATTCTTTTTAATGGCTGAGTAATATTCCATTGTGTATATGTACCACAGCTTTCTTATCCATTTGTCTGCCAATAGACATCTAGGTTGCTTCCATGTCCTGGCTATTATAAGCAGTGCTTCGATGAACATTGGGGTACATGTGTCTCTTTCAATTCTGGCTTCCTCAGTGTGTATCCCAGCAGTGGGATTGCTGGGTCATATGGCAGTTCTATTTCCAGTTTTTTAACTGGAAATAGAGGTTTCCCTTTTCTCCACACCCTCTCCAGCATTTATTTTTTGTAGACTTTTTGGTAGCAGCCATTCTGACTGGCATTAGATGGTACCTCATTGTGGTTTTGATTTGCTTTTCTCTGATGAGTGCTGTTGAGCATCTTTTCATGTGTTTGTTAGCCATCTGTATGTCTTCTTTGGAGAAATGTCTGTTTAGTTCTTTGGCCCATTTTTTGATTGGGTCATTTAATTTTCTGGAGTTGAGCTGTAGGAGCTGCTTGTATATTTTTGAGATTAATTCTTTGTCAGTTGCTTCATTTGCTATTATTTTATCCCATTCTGAAGGCTGTCTTTTCATCTTGCTTATAGTTTCCTTCATTGTGAAAAAGCTTTTAAGTTTAATTAGGTCCCATTTGTTTATTTTTGCTTTTATTTCCATTACTCTGGGAGGTGGGTCATAGAGGATCCTGCTGTGATTTATGTCAGAGAGTGTTTTGCATATGTTTTCCTCTAGGAGTTTTATAGTTTCTGGTCTTAGGTTTAAATCTTTAATCCATCTTGAGTTTATTTTTGTGTATGGTGTTTGAAAGTGTTCCAGTTTTATTCTTTTACAAGTGGTTGACCAGTTTTCCCAGCACCACTTGTTAAAGAGATTATCTTCTCCATTGTATATTCTTGCCTCCTTTGTCAAAGATAAGGTGTCCATAGGTGAGTGGATTTGGGCTTTCTATTTTGTTCCATTAAACTCTTTTTGGATCAGCATGCTGAAATTTTTTACCATGCACTGTGCAGTCAAGTTGGGTAGTTGCCAGGTGGCTCAGTGGTAAAGAATCCACAGGTGAATGCAGGTGATGCAGGAGACGTGGGTTTGATCCCTGGGTCCGGAAGATCCCCTAGAGGAGGAAATGGCAACCCACTCCAGTATTCTTGCCTGGAAGATTCCATAGACAGAGGAGTCTGATGATCTACAGTCCATGGGGTCACAAAGGAGTCATACATGCCTTAGCGACTGAGCGCCTACGCAATATGTAGTCATAGTTACACTGGGCATAGATGCTCAGAGGCTGGAAGATTCCCTTTGCTGGGAGCTGCAACAACGGTCCTCCACCGGTCTTTAACCCATATAGTTTTCCTCCTTCTTTTAGTGTAAGAAAGGCATCTTCTACTGACTTATTACATGTTCCCTACCAATGGAGAATGCAGTGTTAGGGAAACAGAGAATGTTCATATATATATTCATCCTAACAAAGAGCAAAGATAAACAGAAACTGATCCATCAGCTTTTTAAAATTTCCAACCATTTATTCAGCTTGGCTATACAAGCGAGTTATCAGCCACATTGCAGCGTTTTTAATTAAAGCTGTGCTCACTCCAGCCAGGTTGCTAGTTCTGCCTAAACTGACTGATCCCAGTTAATAATGGGGAGCCACAGTGGGTGGCATTTTAATTTAGAATTATTTTCTAGAATCTGAATGACGTCTCACCGCGACTCGTATCCCAACTACTTATCACTTTTTGCTGCTACCACGCCTCTTTCCACAGCAGATAATGGGAATTTTAAAAATAAACTACCTGCAGTTTGCTATTTACATTGCTGATTATGCCCCAGGTCATTTCAGTACTGAGGAATTCCATAGAGTGGTTTTCACTCTTTCTTGCCAAACGATACATTACTACAGCTTTATGACCCCTTCTTAAAGTCTCAGGGTGCCACACTGTAGTGATAAAAGAGGCTAATAGTAAGAGTGAGCATTTGAGGGCTGCAGAGAACAGAGCTGGCTTCCAGAGCAGTTCCGAGCGAGTCTTTGGCATAGGCTTCCTGTTATTTAACTGACCTCCCTAACACAGAGACCAGAAAAACAGAGCTTGTGCAGTAAAAGAACTAATTAAATACGGCAGCTTATGTTGGTTTAAGTATGTCTGTTGGATCTAAACAGTGAAGAGAGGTCATCACCGAAGCAAATTCAATTTCGTATCATGGGTCCTTGTGTTGCCTGAGTGTTAGTCAAGGTCATTTCAGTTCTAGGCAACAAATGTTGACTCTGGCTTAAAAAAAAAACCACAAACAAGTTGGGAAGACCCCCTGGAGAAGGGAAAGGCTACCCACTCCAGTATTCTGGCCTGGAGAATCCCATGGACTCTAGAGTCCATGGGGTCGCAAAGAGTCGAAACGACTGAGGGACTTTTTTTTTTCCATTTATTTTTATCAGTTGGAGGCTAATTACTGACTGAGGGACTTTCATTTCCCTTCAGTTCTTCCTTATGGTTAGTGGTTAGTGCTCAATATAGGAGCCAATCCCGTTTTCAAAGTGCTACTGTGTTTGAAGACAGTGTCTTTAAAGAAGTGACCAAGTTGAATGATGTTGTTAGGGTAGGCCCTAATCCAGTTTGTCGGTGTCCTTATGTGTGTGAGAGTGTTCAGTCCTGTCCGACTCTTCCGCGACCCCATGGACTGTGAGTCACTCAGTCGCGTCTGACTCTTGCGACCCCATGGACTGTAGCCCCCCCGGTTCTTCAGCTCTTGGGATTCTCCAGGCAAGAATTCTGGAGTGGGTCGCCACTTCCTTCTCCAGGGGCTCTTCCCCACCCAGGGATCGAACCCGGGTCTCCCGCAGAGCAGGCAGGCTCCTTACCATCTGAGCCCGCAGGGAAGCCCTTAGCCCTCCAGTCTGTGGTCTTCTGTCCTGGCCGCCCTAAGACAAGGGCTTCGTATGCACCCAACATGTCAAGAGTTTTTCTTCTTTCCGGTCTCCTTCGAGAGTTTTGAAACACCAGGAACCAACTAGGCGACTGGGAATTCTGGAAGAAGGCTCACCAGGGGCAGCGGGCCGAGCACCGTGTGAAGTCGGGGGCACCCACAGCGTGTTCCTCCTCAGCTGTAGATGCCCCCGGGGGTGGCCGGGTGGACGGGGCCCTCCCCACCGTGACAGGGCGGTCCGCCCCTGCCCTTCCTCTGTGATACAGGTACGAGAGACTGAGCGGTCTAGAAATCCCAAGTGGGAAATGAGAGATGAGCGGAAAGTCCACATGCACGCCTGTCCCCTGGGCACCCGTTCAGCCCCTCACTTGGTATCAGTCCTTTCACCTCAGGCATAGGCTTTGTTTATAACCTTAACATTAATCATAAAAATGCAGCCTCCGTTTTTGCTCTTGCCTGAGAACCTCACAGAACATTAGGGATAATACAAGTTAATACATGACTGTGAACATCTTCATTAGAAAAATAAGATTGCAGGTATTTCCTTTACTCCCTAAACATTTTTCCCTAAAGTAAGGCGTTGGCATGTGTCCTCGTTTCAATGTATAGGCATGATTTTATCTTGGCTTTCTTCCCATCTCATACAGAATTACTAATGATAAACATCCTAAGGTAATGGATGGCCTCAAAATTTAAACATCATGATACACATTATACATGAAACCAAAACATTGAGATGTGAGGGATGATAAGGTAAAATAAATTACCCAATTTACTGTAACTACCCCCTCATTTTCACAAAATAATTTCAAGTGTTTTTAAGTGGAAAGAAATGTCCCATAATCTAAGTTGAGTTCTCTGAAGGACCTTTACCACCTCCAACTTCTGGGGAAGAAAATGAAAGAAAAACAGCTTTAGAGAAAGGAGAACAAAACTGTTCTTTCTACTTGACAGAACAGGAATATAGAAGTTTTTATCATTAACATGACACTCACATCTGCCCTGCGTTGCTGACTGAAATTCATAACATGCATACCCTTGAGCTTGATCACTGAGGAACATGTTGAATGAGTGTAGGAGGCCTGGATGAAATTTCACTTTAGTCTGCATGATCTAAGACATTAAAAATAATAAAACTATAGATTGTGAGTGTAGGAGGCCTGGATGAAATTTCACTTTAGTCTGCATGATCTAAGACATTAAAAGTAGATAATAAAACTATAGATTGGATTTGGTAATCCAAGAGATTTTAAATTTTATGCCAGAAGGAAGTATTTCGTCTTCTCACCTCTGTCAAAATCACTCTACAAAAGATCTAAGTTTAACCTGAGATTTTATTCTTCAAGAGTATTTTTGAAACTGACTCAACTTTAACTAGTTTTAAATCGATCACCTGTATAAACTGGTTCAGTGATACCTGCTCTTTCATCTTAACTACAGGAGCGAAGGGCAAGAACACTCCAGCGATGATAACTTTTTGAGTCATATAATTGAAAATTGAGTGTATCTGTAAAAATTCTAGCCTTAGTAATTCATGGATTTATATCATCTCTGAAAGTAGAATTTTAAGGCTATGTTTTAGTTCATTACAAAGCTCTAGGAAGAGCTTATAGGAAAAATTTAAAAATAATATTAATGACAATAAGATTATAATGTAAAATTTGTTTTATCTCATTTTTATAATAGTAGTATTAAGGACACTAATTCTTCCATTTAAAAATACTTATGGAGCCCCCAGGATCCACTCTCGGATAGCCTCTGTAGTAGTTGATAACCCAAACCAGGCTTGATCTCTGCCTTCTTAGTGTTGATGGCCTTGTGAGAGAAAAAGTATGAGGTTTGACATGATTCTCATGACACTTGTTACCAAGAAGAGGTTCGTGTTACATTAGTGCCTCTGCTGTGGGAGCCAGACCTAGGGAGACAGCCGCAGCCAAGTTTCCCTGAGAAAGTACTGCTGGCTCTGGGATCTGAAGGGTGAGAAGGAATTAACTAAACAAAGAGAAAAGCAAAGAGCTTCCGAGGCACAAGGAACAGCATGCAGCCCTGAAAGCAGGTCAGGGGCTGAGACAATAAAGGGAGTCACGAGCTCATCTGAGGCTGGATAATTGCTTTCAAAAGACTGTCCGTGTGTAAAGAGTTTGGGAGCAAAGAGGCTCCTTGTGAAGTGATGCAATTTGCTGCACTGACAGTTGTAAGCCAAGTGCGTAAAAGAGTGTGGAATTAGATGTGCTGATTTTTACCTAGCTCTGTCTCTGCCAATCAGTCACATTAAGTGTTCACACTGATGTCTGCAGGATCTGTCTGATTCACTGAGCAAATGATGGATGTGTTTGGTCCGGAAGCACATGGATGGCTTTTTCCATGTGTTGGTATGAGATGTCCATTGAAGGCCATAGAAGGTTAGCTATAGAAGAGATCATAGGGGTCCCAGAGGTCAATCGTAACTTCCTCAAATAGAGAAACGGAGGCCAAGAAAAGGGGGCATTTTCTATGACTTCATAGCAACCTAGTTACAGAGGTGATATGAAAATATTAATTGATTCATTTCTATTCTATCATTTTTATGCGTCATAGGCAAGATGTTGTGACAATATTACCTATTTTGGATTACTCATAGAAGCAGTATTTTCCACTTCTATACAACTTCAAAAAGAACACCACAGGTTTGAAAGCAGTTTAACACACTGTGGTTCTGTTAGTGATATTGATGACCAGCTGTTGTGATATTAACAACACTGAATATTATCATGGCAGAGATCCAAATGAAGAGAAGAGATTTTGTATATAGATTGCTGAATTATAGATTAAAAATACTTCTTACAAATGAAAATCCTTTAAAACTAGAAGCAGCATGAGTTGGTTTCTTGCTGCCAGCCGCTGTGAGTAGGCAAGTGTGATGAAAAGGTACAGAAAATGAGTCATCTCTATGAAAACAGCTTTGAATCCACTTTTATTTTTCTTGAAGATTACCTCCTTGCTTTGTACTCATACATAATGTCCACTCTCACAAACACACAAAAGTATTTTTCATCAGGCTTCTTTCAAATCGGTGGCATGATACAGCTTTTGGGAAGTTCAACTTGAAAACTACTCAGCCATATATCACAAGTCAGTTTTTTTAAATTTTCTTAAGTATTTATTTCCTTTGGGGAAAATGGAATAGCTAAAAGGAAAGCAGAAGGTATTTCTTTACAATTGTGCTTCAGTTCTATTTCTGTTGTTGTTCAGTCACTATGTTCGACTCTTTGCGACCCCGTGGACTGCAGCACGCCAGGCCTCCCTGTCCATCACCAGCTCCCAGAGTTTACTCAAACCCATGTCCATCGAGTCAGTGATGCCATCCAACCATCTCATCCTCTGTCATCCCCTTCTCCCCTGCCTTCAATCTTTCCCAGCATCAGGGTCTTTTCAGTTCTATAGTCATTCTTTTTTTTATTTGTTGAAGTGTAGTTGATGTATTAGGGAAGTTACAGGTGTATAATATAGTGATTCACAATTTTGAAGGTTATCTTCCACTTACAGTTATTTTAAAGTATTGTCTGTTTTCTCCATGTTATACAGTATCTGCTTGTAGCTTATTTTATACAACAGTTTGTGCCTCTTAATTCCCTACCCTTGCGTTGCCCCTCCTGCCTGCCCTCTCCCCACTGATAACCACTAGTCTGTTCTGTGAGTCCACTTCATTTTTGTTATACTCACTAATTTGTTATATTTTTTTAGATTCCACATATAAGTGGTATCTTACGGTTTTGTCTTTCTGACTTGCTTCACTTAGTATGATAATTTCTAAGTCCATCCATATTGCTGCAAATGACATTATTTCATTCTTTTTTATGGCTATATATTATTCCTTAGATAGAGAGATGCACACCTTTATCCATTTATCTGTTGATGGACACAAGTCACTTCTGTATCATGACAGTTGTAAATAATTCTGCTATGAATATTGGGGTGTATGTGTCTTTTTAATTAGTGTTTTGGGGATTTTTGGATACATACCCAGGAGTGGAATTTCTGGAATGTATGGGAGTTCTATTTTTAGTTTGTTGAGAACCCACCACACTGTTTTCTACAGTGATTATGCCTCTTTGTATTTCCAGCAACAGTGCAGGAGGGTTCTCTTTTCTCCTTGTTCTTGCCAGCATTTGCTAGTTTTGTTCTTTTGACGATGGCCATTCTGATGGATATCTCACTGTCGTTTCAATTTGCATTTCCCTGATGATGGTGATCTGGAGAAGGAAATGGCACCCCACTCCAGTACTCTTGCCTAGAAAATTTCATGGACAGAGGAGCCTTGTAGGCTACAGGCCATGGGGTCGCAGAGTCGGACACAACTGAGCAGCTTCACTTTCGATGGTGATGTTGAGCATCTTTCCCTGTGCCTATTTGCCATCTGCATTTCCTTTTTGGGAAAATGTCTGTTCAGTTTCTCTGCCAATTTTTTAATTGAGTTGTGTCTGAATTCTCCATGTCTGTTTTGGTTTTTTTGATGTGTGTTTTTTTATGTTGAGTTGTATGAGCTATTTATATGTATTGTATATTAACCCCTTATCTGTCATATCATTTACAAGTATTTTCTCCCATTCAGTAGATTCTGTTCACTTTGTTGACAGTTTCCTTTTCTGTGCAAAAGCTTTTAAGTTTAATTGGTCCCATTTGTTTATTTTTTGCTTTTACTTCCTTTGTTTAGGAGATGGATCCAAAAACATATTGCTCTAATTTATGTCAAAGAGTGTTCTACTTATGTTTTCCTCAGAGTTTTCTGGTATCCAACCTTATATTCAGGTCTTTAATCCATTGTGAGTTTATTTTTGCATGTGGTGTTAGAGAATCTATTTTCAGTTTTCACGTGCAGCTGGTCAGTTTTCCCAGCACCGCTTGTTGAAGAGACTGTCTTTTCTCCATTGTATGTGCTTGCCTTCTTTGTTGTCCATTAATTGGCATAAATGCGTGGGTTTATTTCTGGACTTTCTCTTCTGTCCCATTTGATATTCAGTGTTGTGGTTGGTAAAATGAGAGTTCCCGTGTTTCATTATTACAGGTTCATTATTTGTTATTAAAGGTTAGAAATTATTTCAGTTCTGGCTTTGTTTTGTTGAGGGGAGGGGTGCATCTCAAATACTGAAATTAAAAGTGATGAGAGACTTAAGGACCTTATTCCTGATGTTCAGGTTAAAAAAAAATTGTTTGCATGTTTGAATGCTTCATTTCAATCCCTTTGTCTTTTATTGTATAGTACATGCTTATGTGGTATTTCCTTAGCTAATTCTTTTCAGTAGAATTCACTATGTAAACATTTATTATTATCTAAGCTTTTTTAATGACTATTAAATTTCTGGAAAATAGTAAAATCACCTAAAAAAATGACGGGAGAAGCCAGTGAGGATTTAACTGGTGTAACAGCCATTTGCGTGAACGAAGCACTAGGGTGTTTCCTGCATTGCTCTTCGTTGCAAAGTCAGCATTTTGGAGAGCTTCTCTCACTGCATGGCTCCTCTCAGCCGGGTCGAGAGGCCCCTCCGTGCGACCTTCCCTCTCCTTCCGAGTCGCTCGGAAGATGCTGACTGCCGCAGAGTGAGCTGGGGCTTGAAGGGGACCCCTTGAGCTGTAAGGCCAGCGACCAGTGTTAGCCTGAGTTCTGTGTGTTTCATGCCCCAGATTTATAAAGAAGCTTTCTTCCTTTCCCACTTTGTACTCTTCCTGATACCATTTATATATATTTGGTTTTTTTTTAGCACATGATGAGAGTATATCATTGTCTCCCTGCAGAGCAGACACTGTGCCTCATATATGTTTCCATTCCTTCCATGCCAACTTAACACATTGATTTCAAAAAGAACATATGAACCAACCACAAAAAGCTGACCTAAAAATAGACTTTGAGAACAAACCATTTCTAAGTCAAGGGCCTCTCAGGAGCATGTATGTGCACACTCGTACACTCACCTACATGGCATCACATAGTATGGGCAGTTTGCATTCCATATAAATACAGGTGTGTATATTTGACTTTTATAAATAAAATGTATTATTTCTAAAACATCTATATTCATGTGGTTTGTGTGGGCAAAGATACGAAGAAGACATTTAACCGGGGCTTTGTAGTTAGTTCCACTTGAATTTGTTATTTTGATTTTTTACTTTAGCATTCATCCTCTTCATTTTCCTGAGCTCCTTTAAGACATACATGTATTCTTTCATCTGTCGTGTGTTGACCTGAGACAGACTGCCAGATGTTTCTCCAACAAAGATGCGTTTACTCAGGATCAGCAGAGAATTGCAACTTGGGGTCTGTGCCCCATGTGCCATGCAGGTCCCAAGACGACAAAGAAAGGGGGGCGCTTTCCTAGAGGGGAAGGGGAGTGGGGAGGCCTGTGGTAAGGAAAGAGTCCATGGCTTTTCCCGGGCTGAGGCCTTGCCAGGGAAGAGGACTCTCTCCTTCCGGTTGGGCTCGGCCTTGTCCCAGGGTGTGAGCGCGCCCCCTGCTGGTCTCCTGACTCTATTTAGTTGAGTTTTCCGTTTGTTAATTTTTTACAAGAAACACAAAAGAAATAAAGCTTTAGAGCACTGATAAGAGTTCTGATTAGAGTGAAGAGCTACTGATTGGAAAAGACCCTGATGCTGGGAGAGATTGAAGGTGGGAGGAGAAGAGGACGACAGAGGATGAGATGGCTGGATGGCATCACCGACTCGATGGACATGAGTTTGAGTGAACTCCGGGAGCTGGTGATGGACAGGGACGCCTGCTGTTCTGTAGTCCATGGGATCGCAAAGAGTCGGATACGACTGAGTGACTGAACTGAACTGAAGAGGACGTTTGGCTCAGAGTAAGTGTAAGTGAAATGTAGATAGACGCTCTCCTAACGATAACTTAGTTTCCTGTTGTTCAGAGTTGATTTCACTTGCTGACAGATTTGAAGGGATGTGTAACTGTGATTTGGGGGCTCTGAGAAGGTGGTGCTGGGGTTGTAGTTTTCACTAGAACTTGACCTTAGGAACCAAGTTATCAGTGGTTCCCTTGTCCTGGAAACAGCTATGTAACAGATTGTACTCATGTGTTTCCTGACGCTTATCTTAAATAGAAATTCCTACATTAAAGGAATGTGCATGTGCCTTCAGTAGTTACTTCATTCAGACTTTTACTGAGGACCAACTTTATCCAAACACTGTCTCAGACTCTGGGAACACAGGATGAATTGACTGTAGTTCCTTCTCTCAAGAAGCTGTCTTTGCTGAAGAGCCTGTTCCTACAGGTTAAGCTGCAGGTGTTTCTTGACACGGCTGTACGCGTGCATGCCTGTGTTCTACCTGCCTTACTTAATTAAGAGTATTCTTGTAGCATTTTTCAACACAAATAGACCCTGGGAAAAAGATGTCTGAGAAGTGAAGGGCCCCAGTACTACTCCAAGGCACCGTAAGGAGGCAGTCTTGGAGAACAGAAAGTGCCTGGGCTTTAAAGCTGTTCAGACCTCGCCTGAAACCTCCAGTCTAGCCTGCTCCAAGTCTCAAGCCCTGGGCTTTGCCAGTGACCTGAAGATGATAAAAACCGCCTCTCAGTGGGGTGCTAAAGATCTGAGATCATTTGGGTAAAGCGTCTGGCTCCTGGTCAGCACTTAATACTTGCCTAGGTTCATTTGAGTATGGTCGTAAATTAATATTATCAACAGCTTAGTATGGAAGAGCCAGCCCGCCATTGTGTGCAAGAGTCCTCTTCTGGAGCCCACCTGCCGGGGTTCTGCTTCTGGTCCTGCCATGCTCGTTTATTTGACTGTGAGGAATCTCTCGGGGCCACTGCTTTCCCACTGGCATTTTAAATAGTCAGTTCAGTTCAGTCGCTCAGTCATGTCCAACTCTTTGCAACCCCATGGACTGCAGCACGCCAGGCTTCTGTGTCTGTCACCAACTCCTGGAGCTGACTCAAATTCATGTCCATCGAGTCAGTGATGCCATCCAGCCATCTCATCCTCCGTTGTCCCCTTCTCCTCCTGCCTTCAGTCTTTCCCAGTATCAGGGTCTTTTCCAGTAAGACAGCTCTTCACATCAGGTGGCCAAAGTATTAGAGCTTCAGCTTCAGCATCAGTCCTTCCAATGAATATTCAGGACTGATTTCCTTTAAGATGGACTGGTTGGCATGGAATATTACTCAGCCATTAAAAAGAATTCATTTGAATCAGTTCTAATGAGATGGATGAAACTGGAGCCCATTATACAGAGCGAAGTAAGCCAGAAAGATAAAGACCATTACAGTACACTAACACCTATATATGGACTTTAGAAAGATGATAACGATAACCCTATATGCAAAACAGAAAAAGAGACTCAGATGTATAGAACAGACTTGTGGACTCTGGGAGAAGGCGAGGGTGGGATATTTCAAAAGAACAGCATTGAAACATGTATATTATCTAGGGTGAAACAGATAACCAGCCCAGGCTGGGTACATGAGACAAGTGCTCGGTCCTGGTGCACTGGGAAGACCCAGAGGGATCGGGTGGAGAGGGAGGTGGGAGGGGGGACTGGGATGGGGAATACATGTAAATCCATGGCTAATTCATTTCAATGTATAACAAAAACTACTGTAATGATGTAAAGTAATTAGCCTCCAACTAATAAAAATAAAAAAAATAAATAAAAATAAAAAATAAAATAAAAAATAAGATGGACTGGTTGGATCTCCTTGCAGTGCAAGGGACTCTCAAGAGTCTTCTACAACACCACAGTTCAAAGGCACCTGTTCTTCAGTGCACAGCTATCTTTATAGTCCAACTCTCACATCCGTACATGACTACTGGAAAAACCATAGCTTTGGCTAGATGGACCCTTGTTGGCAAAGTAATGTCTCTGCTTTTTAATATGCTGTCTAGGTTGGTCATAACTTTTCTTCCAAGGAGCAAGCATCTTTTAATTTCATGGCTGCAATCAACATCTGCAGTGATTTTGCAGCCCCTCAAAATAAAGTCTGACACTGTTGCCACTGTTTCCCCATCTATTTGCCAAGAAGTGATGGGACCAGATGCCATTATCTTAGTTTTCTGAATGTTGAGTTTTAAGCCAACTTTTTCACTCTCCTCTTTCACTTTCAACAAGAGACTCTTTACTTCTTCATCACTTTCTGCCATAAGGGTGGTGTCACCTGCATATCTGAGGTTACTGATATTTCTCCTGGAAATCTTGATTCCAGTTTGTGCTTCATCCAGCCCAGCATTCTCATGATGTACTCTGCATATAAGTTAAATAAGCAGGGTGACAATATACAGCCTTGACATACTCCTTTCCCGATTTGGAACCAGTCTGTTGTTCCATGTTTAGTTCTAACTATTGCTTCCTGACCTGAATTCAGATTTCCAAGGAGGTATATCAGGTGGTCTGGTATTCCCATCTCTTGAAGAATTTTCCACAGTTTGTTGTGATGAACACAGTCAAAGGCTTTGGCATATTCAATAAAGCAGAAGTAAATTTTTTCTGGTATTCTCTTGCTTTTTCGTTGCCAACGGATGTTGGCAATTTGATCTCTGGTTCCTCTGCCTTTTCTAAAACCAGCTGGAACATCTGGAAGTTCTTGGTTCATGTATTGCTGAAGCCTGGCTTGGAAAATTTTGAGCATTACTTTGCTAGCATGTGAGATGAATGCAATTGTGCAGTAGTTTAAGCATTCTTTGGCATTGCCTTTCTTTGGGATTGGAATGAAAACTCACCTTTTCCAGTCCTATGGCCACTGCTGAGTTTTCCAAATTTGCTGACATATTGAGTGCAGCACTTTCACAGCATCATCTTGTAGGATCTGAAATAGCTCAACTGGAATTCCATCACCTCCACTAGCTTTGTTCGTAGTGATGCTTCCTAAGGCCCACTGGACTTCACATTCCAGGATGTCTGGCTCTAGGTGAGTGATCACCCCATCGTGGTTATCTGGGTCATGAAGATCTTTTTGTCTAGTTCTTCTATGTATTCTTGCCACCTCTTCTTAATATCTTCTGCTTCTGTTACGTCCATACTATTTCTGTCTTTATTTAAATCAAGAGTAAGTTAGTGTTAATGATAGAATGTTAAGAATAGTTCCTGGTACATACTAATTACTATATGAGTTTTGTTAAAATTAGATACACTCGCTTTGATTCTATGGAATCTACACTTATTAAGTTAGACAAAAACTTTCAAGATTTGGGAGGCATTTTTATCCATTTTTCGATAATGAGATGACAGTGATAATATCAAAGCAGGCGACTAACTAAATCATCTCTAGTCATGTGTTGATGTGTCTTAGTAGTAAGATCACTAAGTGGACTAAGAAGATTTTATAGAAATAATTTTACTTTCATTCCTGTTTTGGGTACTGTTCTTTATCTTTTGTTGCTACATATCTTTAAGCTTGCATTTACATTGTATGTGTGCTTAATCGCTCAGTCGTGTCCGACTCTTTGCAACCCCATGTACCATAGCCCACCAGGCTCCTCTGTCCATGGGAGTCTCCAGGCAAGAATACTGGAGTGGGTTGCCATCTCCTTCTCCAGGGGATCTTCCCAACCTAGGGATCGAACCCCGTTCTCCTGCCTTATAGCCCAGGCACATTAGGGGAATATCAAGTCAGGCTTGCCTGGCTTCCCTTCTCCCTGGTGTCAGCAAGGCCTCAGTTGGGAGGGCTGTGTATCTGGGAAGTACAGATTTTCAGCATTTAGAGGTAATTTATTTCAACCATCACATTTCATTGCTAGGGTAATAAAATTCCAGGGTGATTAACTCTCTCCTTTGCCACTTTGGAAATGTCTGAAGGTGAGAGATGTTGGAATTAATGGTTAAAATGTAACTTTTAAAATTACCATGGCAGAAGTCGGGATTTCTATAACCTGTCTCGCTCATTATTACCAATACTGTTGGGCTGAACGTAGTTTCACAAGCAGACTCAGCAACATGACTCACGTGGAGTCAGCAGTGACATTTCTAGCAAGGGAGTCGCAGCTGTCATCATAGGCAGAGAACCAGATGTTAGCATTGTTACGTCGCTGAAGTTATTTGGGAGAGTACCAGTAATATTGTCTGGATGTTATTAAGGCCAAGGAGAGTCTTATCTTACTAATGTCAGTACTACAGATGTCAGAAGCCTAGTTTTTGTGATTTTTCCTCCCAAGATTTTAGAGATATTTTTAAAACAACAATAAATTTATCATATATTCTAAGAAACATTTGGAAAAGATAGTATTTGTGATACACATTGTCTAGCCTTAAAATTTTGTCTAGTTTCTAACAGTAACTATTTGATATTTGATTTTGTTACGTATCATTAAGGTAACATTAAATAACTGTCTTTTGATATTTAACTAATTTCATCTCTCACACTACTCTTTAAATGATACTGATAAATAATTAGGGTTGCCAGAAAAAATACAGTAGTCCAGTCAATTTCCTATTAACAAAAAGAATATTTATACTATAAAATGATTCATTGTGTATCTGAATAGCAAATTGAACTGGGAGTTAAATGTTTTTATTTGCCAACTCACAATCCTGTAAGTGTTGTCACAAGTCCAAAAAGACAACTTTGAAGTCTGTTATTTGAAAGTCTAACACCCATTTCAAGACAGAGTTAATAACCATTATTTTTGTGAAATACCCTTGAATCCTCCAGGAAGATTCGGGCCTCTCTTTAGCATCCACGTATCTTTCATGTACCATACCAGAGCATGTATCAGTGTGTTATCATGTGTCTTTACATCTCTCATATTCTAACCTGTGAGAGGAGGGGTCTGTTTCTTCGGCCTCGGGGCACCAGCATCTAGCTGTGTGCCTGAGAGATGAAGGCGGGTTACTCGTGAGTAACGAAGGCTCTCCGGCGCCCAGCCTGCAACCTGCTGCTGAGCTGCAGAGGAACGGACCTCCAAGGCGCCTCACGTGGTCCATGGGCTCTTCCAGCTCGACCTGTCCAAAACGTGACCTGTCATCTTTCTGTGAGGTCTGATCCTGTCCCTCCAGGTTCCGCCCTGGTCAGCGGCAGCACTGGTCAGGCCGTCAGCCAAGCGACGGCCCTGGAAGTCCGGCGCGCTGTGCCCCTTGCTGCTCCCGCTTCCTTCGTGCGTTCGCTGTGTGAGATCTTAAAGGTTCTCCTGTAAGATGTCTCGTTCTCCGCCCTCCTCTCCAACCTCACTGTGAAATAATGGGCAAGAACAGCAGCCTCAAAGACCAAGTGGCACTGAAATCCAGAAATAACAAATTATTCTGAACATAAGCATTCTAACTTCAGTATCTATATACAGTTCTAAAACAAACCACCCCCAAATATCTGATGCCCAGTTTCAAAAGAGAATAACCTCTTACAGGGCTTCCCCAGTGGCTTAGCAGTAAAGAATCCACCAGCAATGCAAGAGATGGGGGTTGAATCCCTGGGTCGGGAAGATCCCCTGGAGGAGGAAATGGCAACTCTCTCCAGTGTTCTTGCCTGGAGAATCCCAGGGGCAGAGGAGCCTGGTGGGCTACAGTCCATGGGGGTGCAAAAGAGTCAGACACAACTGAGCAATTAAGCAACAAATTTATTACATCAAAAATAGTAGAATTTTTGGTTAAAGTCTAAAATACTCTATAGAGGAATATAATTTTATTCATGGACAGTGATTGTACCTACAGAGTAACCTGATATAAGTGATCTGACTCTTGTCATGTTTTCAGAAGTGTTTTGAGTAGTTACTGTCCTCAGACAGGATCACGGAACTTGTTCTCAGCCGCACAGGTAGTGGCAGGGTCTGGCACGGTGGCGTCTTCTACAGCCTAAGTCAGTGCTTTTCCAAATATGTGCCTGACATTGCCCTTTTTTTTTTCTTTTTTTTTTGTAATTCTGAGTTTGTTTACTGTTCCACAAATAACCTTGTTAAGGAGATTATCATCTCTGCTTTTAAAATCAGTTTTATAATCACATAATCTTAAATACACACACACAATGTCTCCTCTAATGTCGTCTGAAAAATGCCATAAGAGAAACCATTTGTCTATGTTTTTTTCTGCTTATTAGCTAACTGTCTCCCAGGAAGAAGAGTATGGGATTTGGAGAGAAGAAGAATGGAATTCATACTCCAGTTTGGCTCCTTTCTGGCTGTTTGCCATTATATAACTTATCTGACCTAATGCTCAGTTTACTTTTAATGTGGGAGAATAAGACCTGCTTCTCATGCCTACTCTACCCAGCAGTGTTGGTTCAGCTGCCTGTTGGTTGTTGCTGTTGCTTACTAGCTAAGTCATGTCCGACTCTTTGCACCCCGTGGACGGCAGCCCGCCAGGCTCCTCCATCCACGGGATTCTCCAGGCAAGAACACTGGGGTGGGTTGCCACGCCCTCCTCCAGGGGGTCTTCCCAACCGAGGGACCGAGCCACTGTCTCCCCCGCTGGCAACTGAGCTCTTTGCAGCTGAGCCACCTGAGAGGCCCGCCTTCCTTTTACCGTCCTCTAAATGTTGATGAGTCACTCGCATGGATGAAACTGCCTTTGTCTCTCTGTTTAGCCTAAGTTATTTAATATTCGAATTATCTTTTTAAAAAGTGAATGGTCACTGCTGGGCTTCCCAAGTAGCTCAGCTGGTAAAGAATCCATCTGCAATGCAGGAGAGAGACCTGGGTTCGATCCCTGGGTCAGGAAGACCCCCTGGAGAAGGAAATGGCAACCCACTCTAGTCTTCTTGCCTGGAGAATCCCATGGACAGAGAGCCTGGCGGGCTACAGTCCACGGGCTCTCAGAGTCAGGCACGACTGAGCCGCTCAACACAGCACAGCGCCCGGTCACTGCTCTGGTTATTTTGAACTCAGACACCCGGGCTCAACAACAGAGGCCCTGAAACATTGACCTGTGAACGTTTTACTGCTCTATAAGAGCAGTATAGGTTTAAAAATGCTGTTTTAGTGAGTCAACTGAATGTATCATCACATTACATTACGCTCGTGTGTTTCCTGAAAAAGTTGTGCAGATCTATGCTCTGTACTCATTGCGGGCTAGGAAGGCACCCTGGGTTTGAATAATTACCTTCATGCCCAGAATTAATTGTTCTTTTTTCTTGTATGCTAGGTCTTTGCAAATTAAGATTCTGTGTGTCAGAAGCTTTGTGAAGTGCCAGTGTGTTGATTCTCTTCATCTGGGAAAAGAAATGCCTCAAAAGAGAAGCGCTTCCACATCAGTATTTTTTTTTTTCTGGGAAATTAAACCTTCTGTAACATTTGCATTTCTGTAATTATGAGTGAAGGTAGGAATCTCTTCTAAAATTGCTATGATGAATTCAGCACATACAGAGAAGGTTTTAAATATATGACAGTGAGCACTTTGTAGTACGCAGCTCCAGAAATGAAATGTTACTAATGACCTAAGGCTCTGTGTGTCACGCCCCTCTGCCCTTTCACAGCCCGGAATCTGGCATTTATCATGCCATACGTTCTTTCTCGGGCTTCCCAGGGGGCGCTAGTGGGGAAGAACATGCCTGCCAATGCAGGAGACCCAGGAAACGTGGGTTCAATCCCTGGGTTGGGAAGATCCGCTTGAGGACGGCGTGGCAACCCACTCCAGTGTTCTTGCCTGGAGAATCCCATGGACAGAGGAGCCTGGTGGGCTGCCGTCCATGGGGTCACAGAGAGTCGGAAATGACTGAGCGACTCAGCACGCACACACGCACATGTTCTTTCTTAAGTAGATTTTTACTGTCTGGGTTTGCATTCCTAAGTGATTCATGCCGCTTGGATTTGCATGTTTTTAAACTTTATACAAATAATATAATGTTTTGCTTCTTATGCTGCTTCTCTTCCTGCTCGGTTTAGTGAGATCTGTCTGTGCTGACACATGAATCTCCAGTTCACTTACTTTCACTGGTATTATAGGTTTGTCATTATTCACTTGATGGATAATTAGGTTGTTTGGGGATTTGTTTTCTCAATCCCAGAAATGACTGCCTTGAACACACCTTGTTTATCTCTTTGTACGCAGGTGTGAATTGTGTTTGAGTACACACAAGTGGAACTTCTGGGGCATGGAGTCTCCAACTTCCGTGAGACATTGCAAAGCTCCTCACCAGTATCAGTTCACACTGGCCAGCAGAGAAGAATTCCCTTTGCTCCACATCCTCTTCAGTCCGTGACTTTATACGGCTTTTGAATATGTAGTAGGGTCATCTAGTGGCTTTATCTGCATTTCTTAGATTCTTTGCCATCTGAGCCACCACGGAAGCCCTCTTAGATGACTAATGACTTTGAAATATTTCACTTATGTTTATCAGTCATTTGTAATTTCTCTTCTCTGAATGGCTCCCCCCACCCACCCAAATTACTCTTTGTGATGCCTGATTTTATGTCAGTTTGTCTGGGCTCAGGGGTGCCCAGATAACTGATAAACATTATTTCTGGCCGCGCCTGTAAGTACGTTTGTGGAGGAGAATAGCATTTGATTTTGTGAGCTCATAAAGCAGATGGCCTCCCCAGGGTGGGTGGGCATCATCCCGTCTATCGAGGGCCCAGATGGGGCAAAAAGGCAGAGAAGAGCAGGTTTACCCCGCTTGAGCTGAGACCTCATCTTCTGCACCCTCAGGCATCCGTGGAGAGGCTTTAGACTCTGGGACTCAGCGGGGTGGGGTGGGGGGCTTTCAACATCAGGCCTGATTCTCAGGCCTGTGAGGTTTGACCAAATTAACACTGCTGCTTTTCCTGGTTCTTTAGTCTCCCGATAGCACATAGACTCCTTGGCCTCCATAACTGAGTCAAGTCCTGTACTAAGTCTAAACCTAGTAATACATCCGCCTATCTATGTACCTACCTACCTACCTACCTACCCTATTGGTTTATTTCTCTGGAGAACCCTGACTAGCACACTTCTCTATTGTTTTTGTTTTTTTTATTAATTCATAGGAGTGCTTATATAGCCTGGGTTTATATCTCTATTTAGCATCTGTCTACCTACTACTTACCTATGTGTCCAAATTGTTGTGATTTTATGCACAGAAAGTTGAATTTTCATAGTTACATTTATTAAAGCTTTCTAAGAATTATGCTTTTCTTGATAAATGACTACAGGATAACAAAGTATTTTTTGTGTTTTTTTTTTAATTGACATAGTTCATTTACAGTGTTTCAGATATACAGCAAAGTGATTCAGTTATATATATTATTTTTCTGATTTTTTCCATTACAGATTATTGAATGTAGTTCCCTGTGCTATAGAGTAGGTCCTGATTATTTTTTTTATGTATCGGTTCAGTTCAGTTCAGTCGCTCAGTCATGTCCAATTCTGCGACCCCATGAATCGCAGCATGCCAGGCCTCCCTGTCCATCACCAACTCTCCGAGTTTACTCAGACTCATGCCCATCGAGTCGGTAATGCCATCCAGCCATCTCATCCTCTGTCATCCCCTTCTCCTCCTGCCCCCAATCCCTCCTAGCATCAAGGTCTTTCCAATGAATCAACTCTTCGCATGAGGTGGCCAAAGTACTGGAGTTTCAGCTTCAGCATCAGTCCTTCCAAAGAACACCCAGGACTTACCTCCTTCAGGATGGACTGGTTGGATCTCCTTGCAGTCCAAGGGACCCTCAAGAGTCTTCTCCAACACCACAGTTCAAAAGCATCAATTCTTCAGTGCTCAGCTTTCTTCACAGTCCAACTCTCACATCCATACATGACCACTGGAAAAACCATAGCCTCGACCAGACGGACCTTTGTTGGCAAAGTGATGTCTCTGCTTTTTAATATGCTATCTAGGTTGGTTATAACTTTCCTTCCAAGGAGTAAGTATCTTTTAATTTCATGGCTGCAGTCACCCTCTGCAGTGATTTTGGAGCCCAAAAAAATAAAGTCTGACACTGTTTCCACGGTCTCCCCATCTATTTCCCATGAGGTGATGGGACCAGATGCCATGATCTTAGTTTTCTGAATGTTAAGCTTTAAGCCAACTTTTTCACTCTCCCCTTTCACTTTCATCAAGAGGCTTTTTAGTTCCTCTTCACTTTCTGCCTTATAGTACTGTGTATTTGTTAATCCCCAATTTATGTTATCCCTCCCCCCTTTCCCCTTTGTTAACGAATAATTTGTTTTCTATGAGAGTATATTTCTGTTTTGTAAACATGTATATCGTGTGTATCATTGTCTGTATTCCATGTGTAAGCGATATGCTGTTTGTCTTTCTGACTTACTTCACTCAGTATGCTCATGTCTAGGTCCATCCATGTTGCTGCAGATGGCATTATTTAACTCTTTCTAGTGGCTGAGTAGCATTTCACTGTATATATGGACCACATCTTTATCCATTCCTCTGTTGATGGACTCTTAGCTTCGTTCCATGTCTTGGCTGATGTGAATAGGACTGCTATGAATATCAGGGTGTGTGTACTTTTTCAAATTAGAGTTTTCCTCTTTCCCAGATATGTGCCCTGGAAAGAGATTGCTGGATCATATGGTAGCTCTATTTTTAGTTTGTTAAGGAACCTCCATACTATTCTCCATAGTGGCTGTAACAATTCACATTCTCACCAACCGTGTAGGATCCACCTGACCAGATCACAAGAATTCTCTAAGCCTCTGAGTCCATGCCATGTGTCTTCTCTCTTAGCCATCGGTATAAGCTGAAGTATTCAAATGTTGACATCCTAACCCTGAGTACCTCAGAAAAGAAAGTGAAAGTCACTCAGTCGTGTCCAACTCTTTGCAACCCCATGGACTATGCAGTCTATGGAATTCTCCAGGCCAGAATACTGGAGTGGGTAGCCTTTCCCTTCTCCAGGGGATCTTCCCAACCCAGGGATCAAACCCAGGTCTCCCACATTGCAGGAAGATTCTTTACCAGCTTAGCCACAAGGGACTCAGCATATGACTGAATTTGGACAGAAGGTCTTTAAAGAGGTAACTCAGTTAAAATTAGATTGTTACAGTGGGCCCTAATCCAGCTGATTGGTATCCTTGTAAGAAGAGAAAGCTTGGACACATGGAAAGATACCAGGGGTGGACGCTCACAGAGACGGTGCCAGGACGCAGTGAGAAGGGGCACCTGCATGCCAAGGAGAGAGACCTCAGAAGGAAGACTCCCAGAAGAGAGACCTCAGTCCTCTTGACACTTTGATCTTGGACTTCTAGCCGCCAAACTGGGAGGAATAAGTTTCTGCTGTCTGCCCTGGTCTGTTACACTTCCTTATGGCCAGCCCCAGCACACTGAGAGAGTCATGAATGGTGTTTGTAATGACAGACACTTGTTATGACCCATGGTGGGACAAGCGGATCCCATTCCCAGGAATTTGAAAATATCCTTGGAGTTGCATTGAAAGAACAAGCAGTTTGGAGGAGACTCATTTGGTAGGGAGGTTGAGAGAAAAAGTCCATCATGTTGTTTTCTGAAAGTCATGAGCGTCTTGGGTTTCTGTCCTTGCCATGGGTTAGTTTTCCGGCTACTTTGTGAACAGGTGCGGTAAAAATGTCGTTCCACTAGAAGCCCTTTGCTCACTGGGGAGTCAGAATCAGTTTCTTCCAGCTGAGCTAAAGAAAGACACTGAAGACGCCCAAGTGGAGTTTATTTAAAGATGATATGCATGGGGAAACGTTTTGTTAAGTAACTCTTCTTGAGTTGGACTTGAATTCCAAAATTTTCAAGTGGGAGTGTTTAATAACAAGGATGTCATCAAAATCCTCCCTCTTTCTGAACAAGAAATAATTTCTGGTTATGTGGGTTTTAATTTGAATCCTTTTGTTGTTTAGACGCTCAGTCGTGTCCAGCTCTTTGTGACCCTGTGGACTGTAGCACGCCAGGCTCCCCTTCCTTCACTATCTCCCAGAGTTTGCTCACATGTATGTCCACTGATTTGGTGATGCTATCTAATCATCTCATCCTCTGTCACCACCTTCTCCTTTTGCCTTCAGTCTTTCCAACATCATGGCCTTTTCTAATGAGGCGGCTCTTCATATCAGGTGGCTATGATGCTGGAGCTTCAGCTTCAGCATCAGTCCTTCCAATGAGCACCCAGGACTGATCTCCTCCAGGATGGACTGGTTGGATCTCCTTGCAGTCCAAGGGACTCTCAAGAGTCTTCTCCAACACCACAGTTCAAAAGCATCAATTCTTCAGCACTCAGCCTTCTTTCATGGTCCAACTCTCACACCCATACTAGACTACTAAAAAAAACATAGCTTTGACTTACAGACCTTTGTCAGCAAAGTCCTTTGTCTCTGCTTTTTCATACTCTTTCCAAGTTTGCCTTTAGCAGGGCTTTCTTTGTCACTAGGCCTTGCATGGCATGACAGCCGTCAGTGATTCAGCAGGTAGCATCTTTGGAAAGATGATAGTCCATGAGAAGAATGAGATGCTTAATTGTCACCGGTGATCCCTATGAGTCCTACACTTTCCTTCCCCCGTTTCTGTGTTTGGAATATCTATAAGTACCTGAATTTGACCTAGGAACCATAAATTCATGTGCTTCTGCAGTGAGGAGAAAGCTGGGTGAGGAGTTAGACTAAGGTCTGCACTTCTGTTTTAATTCACTTGAAATAGAATCCTTCCTTGGCTTATATATCTCTTGTATTGTTCAGAGCAACTGTAACTGAGTTTCAGAGATTATTATATATAAAAGCCTGTGCTTTCTCCAAAAAAACGTCATTTTTTTGGTTGACTTATGTGGACAGTTAGATAGATATTTCTAGACTGAGTCATTTTTACTTATAATACCAGGCATCATTTATAAAACTGGGACAAAAACTGATTATCACATCCATTTGGTTGTGCTTAGATTTTCTTCCTTTACAAGATCCACAGTTAATTATCAATTTTCCTTAAAAAGTGATCTATGTAAGTATTACTTTAGAATTAGATTTTTTTAGTAAGACTCATGGGGGAGATTTTAACAAAGAGCAAAGATTTATTTTAAATAAACATATGCACCTTGGCTAAGATGTATTTTTAAAATTGCCCTTTGCTATCAGCTGACCAAGATAGCCTCAATGCTCCCCTCCTTTGACAAAATTAGCCAAGTTTCTTCTTGACTGTAGGCACCCACCCTCTCTTTTCTTAGAGCATTTATCTAGGAAACATGTAGTCATAAATTCTTTCTCTGCTCCATTTGAAATTAATAAATGTTAAAAAAAAAAAAAAAAAAAAAAAACCTCTTGCTAAAGAATGTCTTTCTTAGGCACCTGTGAACAATTCTTTTGAAATGTAATCCTGCCATGCTTCTCATTATAAAACCATGAAGACAGGGGAACGTTTACTTTTCCTTTGTTGCCTGATTCTCTCACCTTTTCTCCGATCATCTTCTCCTTCACTTGAACAGTCCATTCCCATAGCCACACCTTGGATCTCATCATCACAAATAATGTTCCACTTTGAAAATCAGTGATTCAATCAGCTTTCCCCCTGACCACATCTCTTCTCTTTCTCTGTCTCATTCCAGCTGCTTGCCCCAATAACTCCCTTGTAATCATCCTCCACTGTCTCTGAGCCATCAGGCCACTGACCCGTTTCCTACCAATTCCTCTGTTACCGAGTTCCGTCATTTCTCACCTGATCTAATCAGAAGCCATGACCTACAGTTGCAGCGTCACTCCTGTTGAAATCCTAAGTCTGTCTGTCTTCTTCTCATCCAGTCCTCGGTGAATTAGCTCTTCATTTTCTTTCGTGCCTGAGCACAGTTGTCATTTTCTGAACTCTTCTGGAGAAAGTCACATGAAAAGGAATATTAGTTCCAGTATATTCAGGTTTCACTGGTTTCTAATGGACTTTTCAGTCTCTTGACAACCCAGCTGAAGTACTATTTAATGTATCCTCCGATCTCCAAAATGACTGTTTCTAACTTTCCTTATTCTCTGGAACATTCCAAACTCCATAATCCATCCTACTCTGTATTCCTAGCAGTTTTATCTAACTCTAGTTTTCAGAAAAAAATAGAAGGCATCAGATAGAAACTCCTTTATTCTCCACATCAAATATACATACCTCCTTAGACCTGATTTCACCCTCTCATTCCCTTCTACTGCAATATGTGAGTTAAAGTATGCAAATAATACCCTTAAACATTTTCAAGCAGCTTATATATAAAAAGCCAGAATATTTATACAATTTAAGTTTAACCTATGCATACACCCATGAAACTATCACCACAATCTAGGTGATAAACATTTCTATCGCCTCCAAAAGTATCCCTGTGCCATGCTGTGTATGTGTCTTATAGTAACACAACGTGAGATCTACACTTCTCACAAATTTGTTAAGTACCCGATGCAGTATTGTTGGCTGCAGGCACTGTGTCACACATTAGACCTCTAGAAATTGTCCGTCTTGCATAACTGAAGCTTCATAGCCATTGAACACCAACTCTGCGCTTCCTCCTCCCCCCAGTCCCTGGCAACCACCATTCTCGTCTTTGTGTCCGTGAGTCTGATTATTCTAGATACTTCATATAAGTGGAATCATGCAGAATTTTTTCTGTGAATGGCTTATTTCACTTGGCATAATGCTCTCCAGGCTCACCCCGGTTGTCACATACGGCAGGAGTCCCTTCTTTTTGGAAGCTGGATCATTTCCACTGTGCACATTTCTCCACCCATTCGTCTCCTAGGCCTCTTTTCCACACCCATTCTCCTTCTCGGCCTCTCTGCCCCACTTCCCTGGCTGCCTCCTGTTTCTTAAACACAGCCCAGGCGTGCTCACAGCTCCGCGCCTCAGCGTTCTCAGACCCCTCTTCCTGGAGCATTCTCCCCCAGTCTGTTTGCATGGTCCGCTGCCTTGCTTCCTTGGGGTCTGCGCTCAGGGGGCACCTCAGCGAAGTCTTCCCTGGCTGTCTCATTTAAAATTGCACTCCCTTCATCAGACACACCGTATCCCCCACTTCACTTTACTTTCCTCTGGCAAACTACATGTTCTGGCAATTTCTTTATTTACTATTTACCTTTGTGAATGAGAAAGGTAGCCCAGTGAAGGTAGAGGGTATTTTTGTTCACTGCTGCTACCCCTAGCACATAAAGTGGGCTCAGTGAGAATCTAGCCATTAAGTGAATGAATCACTCCTGGCAGTTTCTTCTTATGTAAAAAAATGAAATCAAAGGAGTCACATGACTGAGAAGAAAGTGAGGAAACACAGATATCAAATGTAGAACACTCCTTGTTCAGAAATGATGCTTTAGCCAGCACTTTATTCAAATCTAAGTTGGCTTATAGATAAAATCTATAACTTTTGTAGGTAACTTAATAATCTAGCCTAAGAATCTATTAATTTGTAGATAGTGCATACATTAAAAAAGAAATCTCAGCACTATACACTCACTTATTTATCCCTAAGGCAACCCTGATACAGTGAGTGATTCTGAAGATTTTTATGAATATTTCAAGTGGTAAAATAGTCAGAAATGCTTAGAGACTAAATGCAGTTTCATGGATCCTGATTCCTTAAAAACTAGCAATCCACATAGGGTTTGTAATACAAATCTTAATCAGTCAGAAAATTTGGTCCGCCAGAACTTGATGCATGCATTCAGAATTACCTACCAAGTGCCTACTAAATGCCAAACTCTTAGGTAAGGGCTGTGATACAGAGGTGGTGGGCATGGTCTCTGCCTGGGAGGGGTGTGCGCCTGCGTGTGTGGTCACTCAGTCGTGTCCGACTCTCTGCGACCCCGTGGACTGTAGCCCGCCAGGTTCCTCTGTCCATGGGGATTATCCAGACAGGAAGACTGGAGTGGGTTGCAGTTTCCTTCTCCAGGGGATCTTCCCGACCCAGGGATTGAACCCATGTCTCTTACGTCTCCTGCTCTGGCAGGTAGACTTTTTTACCACTACGCCACTTGGAAGCCCTGTGAGGGCTGAGTCGTCTGTAAGTAAGTAAGTTTACTGTGTTTTACTTCTTATCTCATCCTCTGTGTTGGAGATTGATACCCTTGGGTGCCTGTCAAACAGACTCATATTTACAAAAAGCACGTATTTTCTCTCTCTCAAGAGCACTACTTTCTAGTAGAGCATATTCTCAACTAAAAAGTGACTATTTCTAAATAAGCAGTGTTGAGACAAGTGCTCAGAGCTGGTGCACTGGGAAGACCCAGAGGGATGGGATGGGGAGGGAGGGGGGATCGGGATGGGGAACACATGTAAATCCATGGCTGATTCATGTCAGTGTATGGCAAAAACCACTACAATACTGTAAAGTAATTAGCCTCCAACTAATAAAAATAAATTAAATAAATAAATAAATATGCAGTGTTGTTATTTAGTGCCTCAGTCGTGTCTGACTCCTTGCGACCCCATGGACTGTAGCCCGCCAGGATCCTCTGTTCATGGGATTCTCCAGACAAGAATACTGGAGTGGGATATTCCTGACCATGTCCTTCTCCAGGGGATATTACTGACTCAGGGATCGAACTCTTGTCTCCTGCATTGTAGCAGATTCTTCACCACCGAACCCCTGGGGAAGCCGGAAATACGCGATTCCTCTGCTTCTCTACAAGTGGCCTCCCCAACTATGACTTTCCATCTTTTATATCCACTTTCTTCCTGTATCCAACATTATTTCTTCTTTTTAAAAGATACAGCAAGAATATTTCTTTGCTGTGAAACAGTGGCCCTAATTGGCATAGGTCATGTTGCTTAGAGGATCTGACTGGAGTGTTGATGAGATAATTTATCTGACAGGTTTCTTCCCAATCTGGGGTTTATCTTATCAGCATAATTACATTCATTTCCTTTGTTAAGTCAATATCAGTTTACATTTCCCCTTACTTCTTTATTATTGGCTTCTGGAGGTATTGATTTCATTTGTGATACAATACAACGAAAAATTGAGGCTAACATTCTTGCTTTGGCTAAAGACAGTGTTTTAAAATGTGTGGTTTCTTCTTGTATGTGTAAATAATAAATCATGTCAAACCCTACTGAGACCTCACCCAACAGATTAATTCTTTCAGACTACAAGTGTGCCTGTCCCCAGTCTCTGCTTACCTCCCAGAATTATCAAACTGCTAGAAGTAACAGGTGAACACTTGATTTCTTTAAAAGTATAATTAATTCCAATTTCTGAGTGATCAGATTAAGTATTAGGTATGATCTTTTATGCAGGGACTCTATAAACCTGGGGATTATTATAAACACAAGAGAGGCATATTGAGATACTAGCAAGAGGTCTGGATTAGGAATTGGGAGATAAAACTCAGTAAGTGGTTTTGTAGTCTCCAGGCAATATTTTAATCTTTATAACTTTGTTTTCTCTTTTGAAAAATGGATCTGTCACTTGCCCAGTTTATCTTGTAAGGAGC
This sequence comes from Odocoileus virginianus, assembly GCF_023699985.2. Classification (NCBI taxonomy): domain Eukaryota; kingdom Metazoa; phylum Chordata; class Mammalia; order Artiodactyla; family Cervidae; genus Odocoileus; species Odocoileus virginianus. Next base: position 1,580,666 of record NC_069695.1, read on the forward strand.
TTGCGATAATATAATGAGTTGTTGTTGCTCAGTTGCTAAGTCATGTCTGACTCTCTGCGACCCCGTGGACTGCAGCATGCCAGGCTCTCCTGTCCTTCACCATCTCCTGGAGCTTGCCCAAGCTCGTGTCCATTGAGTCAGTGATGCCATCCAAGGGATCCATTCTCTGTTGTCCCCTTCTCCTCCTGCCTTCAGTCTTTCCTAGCAGCAGGGTCTTTTTCAATGAGTCAGCCTTCAAGCAGCCTAAAAACCATATCTATGCAAATACTTTAAAAATTGTTAAAGGTGATATTTTGCAAATGTAAGACATTTCTTATTGTATTTGTGTTTTTGCTACTTGTAGCATTAGAAGGACCTTTAAAATTTTGTAGATTAATAAAAAGGCAATATCTGCTATAATCATGAGTCAGTTAAACAGATATTTGTAGTTAAACAGTCTACAGGTACCTGCTCAGTCATCTCTGACTCTGTCACCCTTTGTACTGCAGCCCGCCAGGCAAATCTGTCCTTGGCATTCTTTGGGCAAGAATACTGGAGGGGTTGCCATTTCATCCTCTAGAGGATCTTCCCAACACAGGGATCAAACCTGCATCTCCTGCCTTGCAGGTGGATTCTTTACTCCTGAGGCATCGAGGAAGCCCCGGTCTACAAATGATGCTCGCTAATGATGAATTTTTATGGGATTAAAATGTGCTGGCTCATTTCTGATTGCTAATTAGGAACTGAAAATAATTGTCCCTGTTTTCATTCTCAAGCAGAAGCCTCTCTGGCTGCGTGCCTGTGAAGCCTCAGTGCACTTTGTTCTGATCTGTTCAGGGGGTCCCCAGCTTGTAAATGGATTAGGTTCCAAAAGTACATTTTAAGTAAGTTTTTTGGAACAGAGAGAAACTTTTTCTTCTTCCAATTAAAAAAGAAGAAACATCTCACACTTGGGGATTTTCCACCTTCTTGCCTTTGCTCATACTTTCCTACCTGCCTGAACAAGTTTGAATTCTACTCATTCATCAAAACGCAGAACTGTGAGTTCTTTGGGAGCAGAGAATATATATCATATTCATCTATGGGAACTGAAGTGCTCCTGGTTTCCCAGGTCATTGGCCCGTCCTTTTCTTTAATGTGCAAATATAATAGCAAGACTCCCCCGTTGCCTCTAGCAAGACCCCAGGGCAGTGATGCTATGTTACCCAGAGCATCCCAGGGAAGCACCCTTGGTCCAGGTCGCTGCTTGTCCTTCTCTGGTCTGCCACTCCAGATCACTGTGCAAATTTCCCCTCAACACTGGCCGACTGCTTCCAGTTACCCAGCAAGAGGCTGCAGAGACTGAACAAGTGTTAGAGACTCTAACACTGCGGCACGCTCATGGTAAAGAACCCGCCGGCCAGTGCAGGAGACGGAAGAGATGAGGATTGGATCCCTGGGTCAGGAAGATCCCCTGGAGGAGGAAACGGCAACCCACTCCAGTATTCTTCCTGCCTGGAGAGTCCCATGGACCGAGAGCCTGGCGGGCTACAGTCTAGAGTGTTGCAAAGAGTCAGACACGACTGAGCGCTCATAACACTGCAGAAGAGGAATACTGAAGCTGGGGTCGGAGAACGTGTTCCTAGAGGCCCCGTGCCGTGTGTGTTCCTAGAGGCCCGGTGCCGTGTGTGTTCCTAGAGGCCCGGTGCCGTGTGTGTTCCTAGAGGCCCCGTGCCGTGTGTGTTCCTAGAGGCCCCGTGCCGTGTGTGTTCCTAGAGGCCCGGTGCCGTGTGTGTTCCTAGAGGCCCGGTGCCGTGTGTGTTCCTAGAGGCCCCGTGCCGTGTGTGTTCCTAGAGGCCCCGTGCCGTGTGTGTTCCTAGAGGCCCGGTGCCGTGTGTGTTCCTAGAGGCCCGGTGCCGTGTGTGTTCCTAGAGGCCCCGTGCCGTGTGTGTTCCTAGAGGCCCGGTGCCGTGTGTGTTCCTAGAGGCCCCGTGCCGTGTGTGTTCCTAGAGGCCCGGTGCCGTGTGTGTTCCTAGAGGCCCCGTGCCGTGTGTGTTCCTAGAGGCCCGGTGCCGTGTGTGTTCCTAGAGGCCCGGTGCCGTGTGTGTTCCTAGAGGCCCCGTGCCGTGTGTGTTCCTAGAGGCCCCGTGCCGTGTGTGTTCCTAGAGGCCCCGTGCCGTGTGTGTTCCTAGAGGCCCGGTGCCGTGTGTGTTCCTAGAGGCCCCGTGCCGTGTGTGTTCCTAGAGGCCCCGTGCCGTGTGTGTTCCTAGAGGCCCCGTGCCGTGTGTGTTCCTAGAGGCCCGGTGCCGTGTGTGTTCCTAGAGGCCCGGTGCCGTGTGTGTTCCTAGAGGCCCGGTGCCGTGTGTGTTCCTAGAGGCCCCGTGCCGTGTGTGTTCCTAGAGGCCCGGTGCCGAGTGTGTTCCTAGAGGCCCGGTGCCGTGTGTGTTCCTAGAGGCCCCGTGCCGTGTGTGTTCCTAGAGGCCCCGTGCCGTGTGTGTTCCTAGAGGCCCCGTGCCGTGTGTGTTCCTAGAGGCCCGGTGCCGTGTGTGTTCCTAGAGGCCCGGTGCCGTGTGTGTTCCTAGAGGCCCCGTGCCGTGTGTGTTCCTAGAGGCCCCGTGCCGTGTGTGTTCCTAGAGGCCCCGTGCCGTGTGTGTTCCTAGAGGCCCGGTGCCGTGTGTGTTCCTAGAGGCCCCGTGCCGTGTGTGTTCCTAGAGGCCCCGTGCCGTGTGTGTTCCTAGAGGCCCGGTGCCGTGTGTGTTCCTAGAGGCCCCGTGCCGTGTGTGTTCCTAGAGGCCCGGTGCCGTGTGTGTTCCTAGAGGCCCGGTGCCGTGTGTGTTCCTAGAGGCCCCGTGCCGTGTGTGTTCCTAGAGGCCCGGTGCCGTGTCTGTGATGCGGTGTTCACCGCAGTCTCTTCATGTCTCTCTGCTCTTGCCTTCTCTCCGTGACCACTTTTCTTTTCCCATCAGGAATCCCCATCAATCCTGCCCTCACTTCTCAAAGCACAAGGCCATTATTCCCCCTTTGTCCTTTTCCGAGCACCCTGATAGATAAACCAACAGGAAAAAAAAAATCCGTTGACTTGATCTGTCAGAAATCTGCCATCTCCACGCCCACTGATTGACACCGTGAAGAGAATCTTTACAGAATATTGTTAGCCTGTCCATTAGAAGCTTTGGCTTATTTTTACCAGTGTTTAGGGCTGCCTTAAAACTGCAGAAAAAGGACTCATAGCTACAAAACTGCAAGCACTCACTAAAGTGGTTCCTGAGAGCAAAGAGGAAATTGGCTTTTCTTTTTTTTTTTTCCCATCATTCAGCTTTATTTTGAAATTGACTTTTCCAACCTTAGAAGTCACAAGAAATAAATTGCTTTCCAGCCACTTAGAAATAGTAATTTTGTCTTGTTTTTAACAATCACGGGTTCAGAAGTTTGCTGCATTTTATCTCCAGCATATACCCAGTTGATACAGTGCAGTGGATTCATGTTTGTTGATGAATAATTGAGTGAAGAAGCAGTAAGTGGCATCAAGCCTTTCCTAATTGTCCTTGTTGGAAGTAGCTTCAATCTGACAGTTAGCACTTTACATATACCTTTCTAATTTATTTTATCACTTTCTAACTTCTGTTATGATTCTGTGTGTCCATTTCATGTTCCCTACTCTACGTGCGTTAAAAAGATGAAACATATATTTTCATTATCGTATATTTCATCCTATTTTGTAGGTTTGTACATGTCCTATATGTTTCAGCGATTATGTTCCCAGAGAGACCTGCTTGTCCATCCTCCTTTGCATCCATCCGTTTCTTAGAGCAGCATAACAAGGGAGACGTTCTGGCGTGTTGCTTAAGGATGCAAGCATTGGAACATCGCTTCCCAATAGATAAAATAATAAATATACCTGTATCATAAGGTTCTTGTTCAGAGCTGAATGAGTGGATGCATGCAACATGCTTATCTCAGAGCTGAATCTGTAGTCAACCCTAAGAGAGCTTTAGATATGATTTTTTGTTGTTACTAATTCAAGGGGAAAAAGGGAAAGTGTCTACTTGTCAGGACCTGTTGGGTGTTGAGGACAGAAAAGGGTTCATCTTTGGCCTAAAGGGGTGTCCTGTCTGATGGGAGAGACAGATAAGTACAGTCAAATAAATACAGAGTGAATAGCACAGAGGTGGGGCTTTCAACCCAGCCTGGGGAGACAAGGCTGGGTCAGAAACGTTCCTTTGATTACTGAGGTGTACAGTCACATCGAAGCTAAAATGTAGTTACCTATAATAATCACTGGAAAAGTACTTATTTGGTATGAACAACTGAGCAAAACAGGGGAAAAAAATGCTGCAACTAAATCAACAGTCATCTTACAAGGCAGACTTAAAGTTGGCCGTGGAGAAGGTGATAATTATACAGAGCATTCCTGGTGTTTTGTATCATTCAGCCAAAAACTTGGGATTCCAGGGAAATGCAGACCCCCAGGTGTGGCACAGCCCAGAGGAGGCACCTGAGGTGAGTAAGGTACTCGGTCAGGTTTGGTCAGAATCCACACTCAGCATGCTCGTTTGTGGCCAGACCTGCCCAGCTTCACGGAGAGGGGACTGCAAACCAGTTGCTTGACACCAGCCCACGGTGGAGAGGGCTCAGTGTGGAGACCCTGGGTTTAGTGCACTGGGCTCCTCTATTCAGGGGATGGAGGGGCTCCTGGTACAAAGAAACACTCTATAAATGGACAAGGCCTGGCAGACCCCAGCTTGCAGGTGACAAGATTTTATAACTCAGAGAAGGACGGCAAAGATGGGCACCTTGGGTCAGTAATTCCTGATTTAGCTGGTGTGCAAAGGATGAAAGGTAAAGAAAGATGCCTCTGCAAATGCTCTGTGTTTACCATGTACAGAATTAAATTCATCTTCTTCCTTTTCCTTAATCAGCCCTTCTTCTTGCCATCTTTAACTTGACTTTGTCTATCTATACATTTGTGATGTGAAAGTCGCTCAGTCATGTCCGACTCTTTGCAACCTCATGGACTATACAGTCTGTGGAATTATCCAGTCCACAATACTGGAGTGGGTAGCCTTTCCCTACTCCAGGGGATCTTCCCAACCCAGGGATCAAACCCAGGTCTCCCACACTGCAGGCGGATTCTTTACCAGCTGGGCCACAAGGGAAACACGCATTTGTGATCCATGCAGTATCTATCTGTGCATCCTTTGTCACCATTGAGTCAGCTCTTTCCCTCATCGCTTTGATCAGCCCGTCAGGAAAGCTTGATGACACTGCTGCTTAGCAGCTTCTCAAGTACATGTGCTCCCCAGCCCACCGTGCCGCTTGCCCTGTTACAGGCTCCAGTTACCGTAAGCATCCCAAGAACTTTCTTACAGCACTCTTCCTGATTTCAGTCTCTCCGCTGCCTCAGGTCAGGCTTCACCCTTTTACAGAAGGCCGGATGACAGAGCTCTTAGGCTTTGCGGCTGTACAGTCCCTGTCATAACTGCTCAGCCCTGCAGTGTGACCGTACGTGGACACACGGGCATGGCTGTGGTCCAGCCAGCCTCTCATTGGAGGCACTGGGATTACATCTCACGTGACATAAAATATCACTCTTCTTCCCGTTTTAAAAGCCCCTTTAAAGGCATGTAAACTCTTAGCTCCCAGCTTGCAGGGAAACAGGTGGTGGGCCGGATCTGACCTGCAGACCGAGGTACTCTGTTTTGCACCGTCACGATGAGCTTTCCAACAAATGCAGGAAGAATCGGCTCCGAGCTGCTGGTCAGAGGCCCTGGCCGCGTCGCTGAGTCGGTGCCCGCAGCCTGTGTCCCCGCTCTCCTCGCCACCCTCCGCCCTGACCCGGGGGACCCCATGTTCCCCTCATACTGCTCCTAAACCGTCGTTCGTGATTCTAGAAGCACGCCAAGGGTTTTAACGCCTGCGTGCCCTTTCACGTGTGACTGTCAGGAAAACCCTTTTTAATCCGTCTATATCGGCAGATATCACAGGACACACATCAGCTGTCACATCTTTATTATCATTTCCTCTGAATCTGCAATTCAGCAGAATCCATTTCTCTTTTATTTGTATTCCCGTTGTACTTCATACACATTTTTTTTTCCATAGAGATTACCGTGTGGTTAAAGTTTCTTTTTAAAAAAGTACTTAGCTTTATTCATCATGGTCATTAGAATCATGTTTTTAAGTTTTTTCACCTTAAATTTGCCTTTTATTTTTTTAAGGGTGATTTGATTTTTTAAATTTTATTGGAGTAGAGTTGGTTTACAATGTTGTTAGTTTTAAGTGTACAGCCAAGTGATTCAGTTATGTGTGTGTATATATATGTATACACACACACAGAGACATATGCTCAGGTCATGAACTTCTTAGGAAAGTGTCCAATAAGTCTCTGTTAAGCAAATGGATATGTATTCCTATATAATAGCCAGTGGGAATTTGCTGTGACTCAGGGAATGAATGCAACGGTTCCTAAAAAATGCTCTTTGTTCCATATTCCTTGATTGTTTCAAGATACTATATATCTTACTGGTTATATTTGCAGTGTCTGGAGTCAGACTGTCTGGATTACTAGCTCTGGCACTTACCAGCTTTATGATCATGGCTGAGTTTCCTAACCTGTCTCTACCTCATTTTATTCATCCATAAAATACAATAATAGTAGTATGTCATAGGGTTATTGCAAGGACTAAGTAAATAAAAGTACTTAAAACAGTACCTGGTAATAGGAAAAACTCAAATAGTGATTATTATTATTATTTATTTGTGCTTGTTATCTTCTCCTTAGCAAGCTTTTTCAGTAAGTTACTATACATAACATCCAACCAACTGGTCAAAAGTGTAAAAAGTATGTAAAGACATTTATTTGATATTGTAGAAATAAAAATCTCATATTTGTTTTACTGCAGTTCTAAACTTTCAACTTGTTTTTCTGAGCCATAGATTATATTTATTTCTAGATCATGATTTCTGCCTTGGGTTTTCTGTTTAAATTTTTTCTTCTTGTATTTCCAAATCTATTTAAATTTCTATATTATTGACTATCAACAGACTTATACTTTATTTGCATGTATTCCATAATCATAGCTCATCTTGAATTAATGGGGCTTAGGCAGGAGAAAGAACACCATGAAAATGTTATGACTGAAACAGCCTGAGGCTAACTTCAAAAGAAACAAATGCAATTAGAACAAGCTGTTTAAATCAGCTATTTGTCATGTAAGGGAAAAGAAAACAGTTCTTTTCATCTGGTTATTTTCTCATTTGGTATAAAAAGTGTAGGCACCTAAATTTAAGGTCACTGTGGAACCAAACTGTGGAAGTTTTTAGATGTTATTTCTTTGAATATTTTTCAGCCAAATCTTTCTCCCCACTTTCTACATTTCCAGTGACATAAATGTTAGACGTTTCTTAGAGTCCATCAAGTCCCTAGTGAATTCTGTTCATTCACTTTTTCTGTGTGTTTTCTGTTTTTCAGATGGGCTATATCCTTCTGTCCTTCATGGTCATTAATTCTTTTTGTCTTATTATACTCTTGAGCCCAGCCAATGTGTTTGTAAATTCTCAGTTATATTTTTCACTTCTCAAACGTCCCATGTGGTTCTTTATATTTCCAAATTCTCTCTGTTTTTCACATGTTTCCAGTGTGTTTGTAGTTGTTTTCTGAAGCACTTTTATCACACTTGCTTTGCAGTTTTTATCGAAGAACTCTGAGCTCTCCATCTTGGCATTGTCGCTTGTTGACTGTCTCCTGCTCGTTTAAGTTGTGAGTTTTCTGGTGCTCTGTCAGGGTGTTATGGATGGAACTCCAGATCTTATTTTACCTTCTCTTTGATCTGGCTTCCTGTGACACCCCTCCGTCAGGGGGCTGGGGGACGGAGGGGAGGGTTTACTGCCCGTGAGGATGGCGGCCCAGATTCTCTGCTTGGCATCCATGGCCCAAGGGGGTTTGGAGGGAAGGGAAGAGGCTGAGAGCTCTGGCTCCTCACTAGAGCTCAGCCAATACCTGGCCAGGGGTGCTTTTTCTTTCTTTCTTTCTTTTCCCTAGGGTTGAGGTGGAGGGGGAGAGGGACTGGCTTTGTTAGCACTGGGCCGTGGTGAGATTCCTGTTTCTCCATGAGGCTTTCTTGACAACACCCAGCGGTGGGGAGGAGAGGGGCTCTTTTTATCACTCATTACAGCTGGGTGCTGTGGAGCTGGGAAGGGCAATTGCTTGTAAGCTCTCTCTTGCTAGGCTGCCCCTTTTGTGGTTATTGGCTTGAGAGAGCAGGCTTTTGTTCGAGTTTTTCAAATATCACATCTCATCCATGTTTCCGAGTTACTTCTCCAGCTCCAGATCTAGGTTACACAAAGCCAAAACCCCAAGAAGCTCACCACTGTGTCATTTCTTGGGACCCAAGACTCCTAGGTGGTCGGACTTCTCTCCACCTCTCAAGGTCTTCTTGTGCTTGTTAAACAAAACATCTCGAGTTTGTAGTTGGCCTTCGGGGGAAGAATAGGAGAAGGCACTTCTGTTACCGCTTTCCAAATGTGGAAGTCCGGCATCTCAGATTTCTAACTAACGTGAAACACTTCTTAACCTTTGAGGCTGTGCATGTTTCCAGAGAGACAGACCAAGTCGCTCCAATAAATTTAGTAGAACTCTTGTTCTTCCAGCCTGCAGTAAACATCCCTTCTATGACAGAGGTAAGAAAATATCTCCCAAATTTCTCATCTAGAGAATTGACACTATCTTAAGAATAATTTTTATTATTCTATCATCACATCTTATAAAACACTTTCAATGTTTCATTTCCCAGATGGATATAAAGTATACCTTGGAGATAGTCTATATAATCAGTGGGGCTGACTCAGCTATACTAAAAGTGAATTTAAATTTCAGTGGCTACATTGTGTAATACCAAAGGAGAAAATAACTAGGTAGGCTATTTTATCCTTCCACCATAGCCAAAGAATAAACAGCAAAGTTTCCATAAAAAATGAATGAGCAAAACACAACATATAAACTAGAGTGAAGAGTGGGCATGAGAGGTTTTCTGCAGATTTCACATCATAGTACTTTTTTATCTTAAATTCAGACATGGGCACCACAAGCTAGCTACTAAATATTTACCAAGCAATCACAAATTGCCTACAACTCTATTGGAACTTGTTCAATAATAGGTAAGCGTTTGTCTTATCTACTCTATTCAGCCTTTGGGTCATCCTTTTAATGAGTCTGTGGCATGTCAGGGTTTGGGACGCAGTCTGTAGCTGTGGAATAATTTTTTGAGTTAGAGTGCTAAATGATCCAGCCTCCCATTTGGGTGAAGTGTTAAAACACCACTGTCTAAAAGTAAAGCAGATTGTTCTCTAGAGCAGGTCTTGAGGCCTCACGCAAGCATGCCTCTGGGAGGTTTTGATGATATGAAGTAGTTACACCAAATTGCTCATGGCCACAGCTCTCTTGGGCACTCCGGTGAGAATGTTAGAAATTAATTCAGTGGATCAAACTGAATTGCTGTTTATGAGTCTCAGAATGTGAAAGAAAAAGAACTAAGAAAGAAAAAGATAATACCTTCCTGGGTAAATTCCCTCAGAGCCTTGTCAACAAGGTGTTGAAATTTTTTTTTTTTTTTTAGTTAGTCCCTCATCAGCTCTATAGATGTGGTCCATGAGTTTCAGAAGAGATGTTTTCATGTCTTCTTTTAAAAGCAAAATAAAGTTAGTCCCTTTGGCCACTGTTAACTTCCACTGAGAGGCTATAAAAGCACAAGCAACTTCCGATGCTTTTTTAACGTGTACCGACTGAAACCCCAAGGAAGAGCAAACACTGATTTTATGAGGCTCTCACTGATGCTGTGTGTCCCCTGCAAATCAACAGGAGCCTTTGCTTGGTGTAGATCCATTGCAAATCTGTACTGGGAGGAATAAAAAGATACCATTTGAAAATGCATTGAGGAAGTCACCTGAGAATAATATAATCATATTTATGGTTTCTCTTTTCATTACTATTCAGCATACTGACGCATATTGTTCATGTCATAGAAGAGTGGATTGGTAAAGGGAACGAATTAAAAGACATTTATATAGGTCTCCTATTTTATCCTTGGTAGATTATCTGTTTAAAATCATATGATTTCAAGAAACGGATTGCTTTTTTAGGCTCCTTTTTTGTTATTTTTGAGATATAATTGACATATAACATTGTATTAATTTTAAGTGTACAACTTAATGATTTGATGTAAATATATATTGAAAAATGATTATCATTGCAAAATAAGTTTCATTTGTGTCTGAGCATACATGCTAAGTCTCTCAGTCATGTCCAACCCTTTGCAACCCCATGGACTGTATGTAGCCCACCACCATGCAGTGACAAATTGTTTTTTCTTGGGATAAGATCTGTTAAAATGTACTCCTTTAGCAATAACTCTGCTTAAAAACAAGCCTATCAAATTGGTATTGTTTCCTATGAAAAGAGTGCTTGAAGATGCTGCCACTACAGAAATACTTGGGGACTTTCTGGTTCCTAACAGCTTTTATAATAAATGTACATTAAAATAAACATCATCTGTTGCAAATCTTCAGGTTTTGAAGGTATAAAGTCTTTTTGAATTAAGTAGGTACAATAATTGAAAATCAAATAGTTTAAATTAATCTAGGAGCTGGAATACTCTCTTACCAGGGGAGCTGGAATACTGTCTTATCATGGAAGTCAACCATTAGCTAGTGTCCTTCCTGTGTGTTGCGTTATGTAAAAGTTATTCAATTTTCTACATGACGAAATTGATTTTTTTGTGATGAGTTAAGGATCAGCCCTTCCACCTCAGGTGTGCAGAATGTCCTCTAGAACCCTTCTCTTATTTTCTTGGAAACACTTGCTGCGTCATGTCTGACGCTCTGTGACCCCATAGAACTCTGCTGGCTTCCTTGTCCTTCACTATTTCCCTGGGTTGCTCAAACTCATGTCCGTTCAGCCGGTGATACCATCCAACCCTCTCGTCCTCTGTCGTCCGCGTCTCCTCCTGCCCTCAATCTTCCCAGCATCAGGGTCTTTTCCAATGAGTCAGCTCTTCACATCAGGTGATAAAAGTATTGCTCTCTAGGTCTGGGAAAAATTGTAATTTCTACTGATGGTGGGGACCCATATCCCCATCTCAGCACTACTCACTGCCTTCCTCAAGAATTTACTCTTTTATGATTTTTTCTTTTCTTTTTTAGCTTTCAGCAATCAGAAATTCAAGTCCCAGTCTTTATGAACAATGTTCTAGTTTGTCATCTTAAAGAGTTTATCTTGAGCCATCATTTTAAACATAATTATGGACTTGAAAGTACCAAATCTCTGATCTTTTCAAGTTTTCCCTCTGTCTTCTCAGTAAGATTGTGATCATGTATCTACATTTTTTTAGCCAAACACTCTAGCCCCTGACGTTATTTGATGTTTTGTAATTTTATTTCTATTATTCTAAATTCACTGCTTGTATATCTTGCAAGTTTTCTCCTATAAATAATAGTGGATTTTGTATCACTATACAAAAAAGAGGATGATAATATTATGCCTCAAATGTTGCAATAATTTTCATTTTCTTCAAATAAAATAATTTGAGGCACACTTACCAAGTGCTGGAATAAAAATGAGAATTTTATAAAGAGATAGACAAGAGTTAATATCTCTGTACTCATGATATGAAGTCACATGAATATCTTTGATATGATTTAGAGGAAGCAGTAAGAGAGAACTGAACAGTGCAGTGGAGGTCAAAAGAGGGAGTGAGTCGCCCTGCCCCCCGAGGTTGGGAAGTGTCATAGGGACGATGCCATTTAAAGTGACTTCCCCAACAGTGAGAAAATGGGGGAGAAAGAGACATTCTAAGAAACAGGTGCAAAATCAGAGCAGACTGAAAGTAAGTAATTTTTGCAAAATGAAAAAGTATCCTAAAGGGGATAAACTATGGAGTGGGTATGTGGGTGTGTGTGTGTGTTATGGAACCAGCATACAGCTCATGGCTGGTGATGTTAAGTTGACAGGAGATACAGCAGACAGAAGCTGATGATCTACTTTTTTCCATGCAAAAAATTGGCATTACAGCAAATTAAATGGAATCACATGCACAGAGTATCAGAATGGGCATTACACCTTGAAGTCCCCTACCTGGCTCCACTGACTGCATTTCCCTCCCTGTAGCCCAGAGTTGACCAGAATGCTAAATACTGTGCTCATCTCCCAAGTGCATACCCCTAATCTTCTGTGTTGCTTTTGCCCATTTGTGAAGTTCTGTAAATGGAATTATTCTATGTGGAGTCTTTTGTGACTTACCTTAATTGATGATGTTTTTGAAATTCCCTTGTAAGGATATTCTCTGAGTAGAATGCTCCTGTAAGGATATACTGTTTTTAGTTTCATAATTTTACAGTTGATTACATTTGGCTTATTTCCATTTTTATGAATAATGCTCCTGTGCATGGCCTTCTCATGTGTGTGCAAGAGTATCGAGTGTGTGTGGAGCAGCTGGAGGAGGGAGGTTATGCATACCTTCAGTTTTGCTAGGAAATTTTTTTTTAAGTGGTTAAGTCAATTTACACTCCCACCAGCAGGAGTGAGGATTTTTGTTGTTTCTTATGCAAATGGTACTTGGCACTAATTAACCTAAACTGTTTACTAATATGGTGAGTGTGAAATGGAATCTCTGTGGTTTGTCTCCCTAACTACTCATGAGATTGAATGTCTTTTCATGCAATTATTGGTCATTGATGGTCTTCTCGGAAATTTCTGGACAATTCTTTTTATTTTTTCCTGTGAAGTGACTTTTTTCTTGTGAACGTGCAGTCCTTTGTGTCACACAAATTTCTGACATTGTGGTTTACTTGTTTCACCTTCTACGTGGTGATGTTTTAAAATCTAAGATCCTTTTTACAATTTCAACTTTATTCTGATGCTAGATGTGGAACCATCCAGAGAAACTAAACCTAGAGATGGGACACCAGTTAAAAAGCAGTTGGAAAAAATGCAGATTATGAAGGCTTAAAAGTAAACAGTTGCAATAGCATATAATCCCTTAATGGGAGGAATCAGGCTGGAGTATTATTTTGGAGGTAAAATTGACAGCCATTAATGTCAGTTTGTAGGGATGAGGATGAGAACAGAATGTAGGGGACTGCTTCCTTTAACCACAGGCACTACTAGAGTAGATATGAAAAATATGTTAATTTTGAGACAGTTGAATTGGAGGATTTTCCAAGCACATAAAAGAATGGCTTTAGCTCTCAATAGTGGTTTGTGCAAGACTTGATATGTCAATCTAGGAATTATTAATTCATAGGAAATAGCAAAAGCTGTGGGAAATCACTTAGGAAGGGGTCAGAGTCTGAGAAGGTCTCATTTCCACAAGAATTGGGACAGTGGTCTTGTTGCCGATATCCAGGAAAGTGCATGATAGACTGTAGGTACTTAATAAATACCTGTTGAACTAAGGGATACTTTGGGCCATGATCTAAGAGCATGAGAGAGAGAGAGAGTAGGCAGCCCAGGAACAAACGAACAAGTCAGGAGAACCAGCAGAAAAGGGTGTGGAGATGAGAATGAAGAGAACCTTCAACAGCATTCAGTGACCCAGTGGGAGTAGCTTCCACTTCCCAGTTGGAGCCGAAGTCGAATGTCAGTGAGCTGAGAGCGATGGGATGAGGAAGCAGACGTTGTAGAGAGCTGAGGGGACGTGGTGATGCAGGAGGAAGGCTGGGGAACCAGGTTCCCTCAGTGAGGCCTCTCTTGTACATTAGTTCAGCTCTGCTGAGCTATAACCAGGGTTAGTACCCATTAAAAAGAGTAATCGGTACATATAAACATTGTCCAAAAGAATGAATTAGAGAGCAGCTGGGAAAATATTGATAAAACAAAAGGGGGGTGTGTGTGTTAATCCCTCAGTCATGTCCAGTTCTTTGGGACCCCATGGACTATAGCCAGGCTCCTCTGTCCATGGAATTCTCCGGGTAAGGATACTGGAGTGAGTAGCCATTCCCTCTCCAGGGGATCTTCCCGACCAGGGATGGAACCCAGGTCCACCCGCATTGCGGGCAGATTCTTTACCTTCTGAGCCACCAGGGGATGGAAGGGAGCTGGGTACTGAAAAAGCAGGAAACCAAGCAGTGAAAATCTGAGTTGCATTCCATGAGTTGGCCTGGAGGGGGCTTCCCTATACAGAAACTGGAGACAGCTGTGTGTGTGTGTGATGAGCAAAGTTCTAGTGAACACTTGGTGAAGAGATGCATGGTCTTAAGGGGCCTCTAGAGAACTTCTAAGTGCATGCTTAAAGTACCTGTTCTATGAGCCCCCGACTCTGTCTGCTTAAGGTAGATGCTGGGTCAGAGGAAAGCTGTTTCTGAGTTAGAAGACATTCAAGTATAAGGACTGTCCATGATGAATGATTTTGGCAAAGATTAAATGCACCATTTAGAACTAGTGTATAACTTTTTTCAAGGAAAAACAAAAGTCTTCCAGTAGCATTCTCTGAATTTAACTCAGTTTGGGAGGTATGAGTTAGCAGGTCTCACGGGGAGCCCTAGGGTTCAAAAAATTTCAATTAGTTGCTCCAGCGTTTCTTACGCTGGGGAGGAACAATCACCCACAGATCACTGGGGATTTGCTTTGCCACTTACCTAAGACTTAGCAAGGAAATGCCCCAGAAGTGACCTTAATGATTAGGTTTAACAGTTAAACTAGGGTTAACTTTTGTAATTATTATGTAAAGAATTTTTTTAATAAAGAGATTGCAGAAAGCTTTCTACAGTCATTTCCTGAACCAGTACTTTTCTTAACTATAAGTACTGTCTCATTCTCTGTCCAGACCACATTGTTTAGCTTTCTGTGGCCCCTTCCCAAACTAGAGTTAGATAAACAAGATTCACAATTGTTCAAATACTGCAAAAAAAAAAAAAAAGAAAACTATCTCAGATTTTCTCAATCATCTGTCAATATCCGGGATCACTCTTTTTAGACACTGTACTGGGTTTTTGTTCTTATTGGAATCTCAGAATATTTGGAAATAAGGTTATTGAAATGTGACTGGTTCAGATGAGACCATACTAGAATACGGAGGCCCCTTGGTGCAGTGTGACTGGTGTCCTTATGAGAAGAGGAGGAGGCGTGGAGGGAGACATACAGTGCCACAGAGAGGCAGAGAGAGCTGTGTGTCTACAAGTGAAGGAACGCCAAAGACTGCGGCCGCGCTGGAAGCAAGGAGGAGGCAGAGACGGCTTCTCCCCGGGCCTTCAGCGAGGGCACAGCCCGACACCTCGATTTCAGACTGCTAGCCCAGAAAACTGAGAGAATGGATTTCTGTTGTGTTAAGCCACCCAGTTTACGGTATTCTATTACAACAGCTCTAGAAAACTACAGCTGCCCTTGACTTCTTCAGACAGTTTGGAACGAAAAGCTCCCTGATCCACGGCAGATGTCTTTAGACGTTCAAGAGAGAAGTAAAAACAGAACTGGGAAGGGTGGTGTTCGAGCTGCAGGAGAACGTAATCACAGTCTGCTCCTGCTAAGATGGCCATTTTAGGTTGCTGCCCCCAGATTGGAGTCAAATAAATCCGTGTTCTCACCCATTCTTCAGTGTGTTGGCTGTGGGAGGTCGACTCCAGAGGGTTGACTGGGTCTGCCAAAATGTGGCCGTTTGTATCCTGCCGTAGGATTATGTGGACTTGGAGACTCGGCCAAGGAAACTGTCGAGGCTGAGCAGTTCTAGAAGGATCTGAGGTGGAGTTTGGATGAGCACTTGAATCTGGTGCAAGAGTTGGCAGTTTCCTAAATGGGATACTGAATTAGTTCCCCAGAGCTGCTGTAGAAAAAAAATACCAGAGTCAGAATGGCTAAGACCACAGAAATATATGTTTCTCACAAATATGGAGGCAATCAAAGAGACAGGAAGTGAAAGATGAAGGCACCGTCAGGATTGGTTCCCCCTGAGGTGTCTCTCCTTGACTCACAGATGGACAGCCTCTTCCTGCCTGTTCTCACAGTCTTCCTTCTGTGCCCGTGGGCCCCTGGTGTCTCTCCGTGTCCAAATTCCCTCAGCTCACAAGGACATGAGCCAGAACGGACTTGGACCCACCTTCGTGGCCTCATCTCAACTTAATCACCTCGTTAAACGTCTTATCTCCAAAGATGGTCCTTTCTGAGGTACTGGTGGTTATGGCTTCAACATATGAATTTTGGGGAGGGGGTGGCAGTTAAGTTCACAGCAAACATCTAGGGAAGGTAAATGAGCAAGAGACTTGCGAAGCATTTCTGGGTCCATAATTGGGAAGAATGGAAGTTGGAAGACAGTACTCACAGAATGGAAAGCATGGATGACTACCGAGGGTGTCAACTACACACACCCCAGGGTCGGAGGAGCATTCCTGAGCTGATACAGAGAATGGAAAAGCCTACCGTTGGATTATCCATGGGTAATTTTGTCAGGCATTCCCTTATAAATGAGACAGCAGAACAATAATTAAAGGTTTGAAATGAAATCAGAGCCACTGACATTTACCTCAGAAAGAATTTCATTTCTTTCTTAGGTTTACTCCTTTCTCTGATTTCTCATCAGAATTGTTTTGTTCATCTGTACAAATGCTCAGTAAGAACAACGTAGACCTTATGTTTCTCATCCCTATCTGGAAATATGAAAGCAGGACACAGTGTCTGCCAATAAAGAACAAACGCTAGTAAAACTTCTGAGAAGCAGAACAATTTAGATTAAGTGCCAGCCCAAGGGTTGTGAAATGTGGACTCTACTATTTTCCTCATTGTATGCATGTGGTGAAACTGATCCTTGACTCTCGTTTCCCATTGCTGAAAGACAGAAAGACTACCTTATAAATAGGATTTAGCATTAGAGTAAATATATTCCCTTATTTTTCGGCCCATCAAGTTTAGGCCATAAAAAATCATTAAAAAAAGATTAGGCCATCATAGAATAAATGTCACCTGAGGGTTTCAGCAGCAACATGGCAGGGGTAATAGGGCCGGAGAGGAAGTGATCAAATTTTGGCTTGGTAGAGAGATGTGTGAAAGATGTTACCAGTCTAGAAAATAGGAGACCTTTTCCAGAAGAGTGATACTAGCTCATTTTTATGGAGTATGACAGACATTGCTTTAAGTTCGTTATAAGCATGGACCTTGTAAGGTGGATCCCTCTTATTTTTCCGATAGAAAGGAATAATAAGGAAATGGAATCAGAAGAGTCAAGTAAATTGCCCAAATCACACACCTAGTAAATGATAAAGCTGGAATTTAAACACAAGCAATCTAAGTCTGCCCTCCCAATCACCATGTGATACCACCTCACATAAAAACAAGGCTAAAAGGCTCTTGTCACCAGTGTGAAATAGATCAAGGGAGCATCAAGTCCAAAGACAAGGAAAGAAGAATCAAGAGATCTCAAGTTACAATAATACAACGACTTTGAAAGCTGGATGATCTTCAATAATGTGTTATTAACTTCAAAAAATCAAGCCAACAGGTACAGAAAACTCTCCATAGCAAGGAGGCTTGGAAAGGAATGTTCTCCTGGCTTCTCATCAGTGACAGAACATATTCTCAGTTTGTAGAAGAGCTGAAATCTGAATATCACTCAATCTACCTGATCAAATGCAAACTTCAACTAGAAACACCCTCATAGTGTTTGTATTGGATTAAGTGTGTGGGCATCCCACGACCTAGTCAAATAAGCATGTAAAATTAACCATCTGCTGCTCATAACAGCAATAGTAAGACACAAAAACAAACTAAATGTCCATCAGCAGATGAATGGATAAAAAAACATGGGGTATATCTATACAATGGATACTGCTCAGCTGTAAAATGATGAAATAACGCCATTTGTAGCAACGTGGATGGACCTAGAGATTATCATACGAATCTCTAGAAAGACAGATACCATATGATATCACTTATATGGAATATAAAATATGACACAAATGAATTCAGCTAACCAAACGGACCCATGGACATGAAGAATGGACAGGTGGTTGCCAAGGTGGAGGGGAATGGAAGTTTCAGATTAGCAGATGCAAACTATTGTATAGGGAATGGATAAACAGCAAGGTCCTACTGTACAGCCCAGGGAACTACATTCAATATCCTGTGATAAGCCGAAATGGAAGAGAATATTAAAAAGAATGTATATATTGTAGTATCTGAATCATTTTGCTGTGCAGTAGAAATTAGCACAAGGTTGTATATCTATACTTCAATAAAAATAATCTTAAAAAATGTTTTAACTGAACTGTGGTGTTGGAGAAGACTCTTAAGAGTCCCTTGGACTGCAAGGAGATCTAACCAGTCCATCCTAAAGGGGATCAGTCCTGGTGTTCATTGGAAGGACTGATGCTGAAGCTGAAACTCCAATACTTTGGCCACCTGATGCGACGAACTGACCCACTGGAAAAGACCCTGATGCTGGGAAAGACTGAAGGCAAGAGAAGAAGGGAATTACAGAGGATGAGATGGTTGGATGGCATCACTGACTCAATGGACATGAGTTTAAGCAAGCTCCGAGAGTTGGTGATGGACAGGGAGGCCTGGCGTGCTGCAGTCCATGGGGTCCCAAAGAGCTGGAGTCGGACATGACTGAGCAACTGAACTGAACTGAATCACAAGGGATAGGACTCAATAAAATTAGAGTTAAAAAAAATTACAGCAGACACCACAGAAATACAAAGGCTCATAAGAGGCTACTTCAGCTCTACACCAATAAAATAGTAAGCTTAGAAAAAAATGGAGAAATTCTCTTAGAAGAAACAAACATGCAAGACTGAACCAAATAAACAGAAAATATGAACAGATCAATCACAAGTACTAAAATTGAAACTGTAATTAAAAAATTTCCAACAAACAGAAGTCCAGGACCAGATGGCTTCACAGGCAAATTCTATCAAACATTTAGAGAAGAGTTAATACCTATCCTGCTGAAACTCTTCCAAAAAATTGCAGAAGACACAAAATTCTCAAGCTCATTCTGTGAGGCAATCAACACCCTGATACCAAAACCAGACAAAGATATTACAAAACCAAAGAGAAAATTACAGTCCAATATCACTGAGGAACATAGACACAAAAATCCTCAACAAGGAAGCAAAAAGACCTATACTCAGAAAATTATAATATACTGTTGAAAGAAATCAAAGATGACACAAAGAGATGGAGAGATATATACCATGTTCTTGGACTGGAAAAATAAATGTTGTTAAAGTGGCTATGCTACCGAAAGCAATCTACAGATTGCTTTCTACCAATGGCATTTTTCACAGAATTAGAACAAAAAAATTTATAATTTGTACGGAAATACAAAAGACCATGAAAAGTCAAAGCAATCGTGAGAAAGCAAAGCAGAGCTGGAGGAACCAGGCTCCCTGACTCAGATTATACTACAAACCTACTGTCATTAAGGAGTATGGTGCTAGCACAAAATCAGAAATATCAGTCAATAGAACTGGAAAGAAAGCCCAGAGATAAACTTGCACCTATGGTCACCTAATCTATGATAAAGAAGCAAGAATGTATGATGTAGAAAAGACAGCCTCTTCAGTAAGTGGTACTGGGGAAACTGGACGTGTAAAAGAATGAAATTAGAACACTACCTAACATCATACAGAAAAATAAACTCAAAATGGATTACAGACCTAAATGTAAGTCAGACACTATAAAACTCAGAGGAAAACATTTATGCAACAATATCTTTTTTAAGCTACCTTCTGGGTGTTAGCCACTCGGTTGTGTCTTACTCTGTGACCCCATGGACCGTAGCCCACCAGGCCCCTCTGTCCATGGAATTCTTCAGGCAAGAATACTGGAGTGGGTTGCCATTTCCTTCTCCATCTACCTCCTAGAATCATGATAATAAACCCCAAAATAAATGAGATTTAATTAAACTTTGAAGCTTTTGTATAGCAAAAAAAAAAAAAAAAAAAAAACAAGAAGACAACCCTTAGAATGGGAGAAATATTTGCAGAAGAAACAACTGACAAGGGGTTAATCTTCAAAATATACAAACAGCTCATGCAGTTCAATATCAGAAAAACAACCCAATCAAAAAACAAGCAGATCTAAACAGACATTTCTCCAAAGAAGACATACAGATGGCCAAAAGACACTTGAAGAGATGTTCAACATCACTAATTATTAGATCAATGCAATCAAAACTACAGTGAGTATCACCTTACACTAGCCAAAATGACCATTGTCAAAAAGTCTACAAATAATAAATACTGGAGAGGATGTAGGGAGAATGGAACCCTCTTGTACAGTTGGTGGGAATGTAAAGTGGTACAGCCACTATGGAGAACAGTATAGAGATTTCTTTAAAAATTAAAAATAGACCTACCATATGATCCTGCAATCCCACTCCTGGGCATATATATATATATCTCCAGAGAAACGATAGATGCACCTCAGTGTTCATTGCAGCATGATTTATAACAGGACATGGAAGCAGTCTAAATGTCCACTGACAGGAATCTAGAAAGATGTAGTACATAGACACAGTGGAACATTATCCAAATAAAACAACAAAATAATGCCATTTGCAGCGACGTAGATGAACCTAGAGATTCTCACAATGAGTGAAGTCAGACAAAGACAAGTGTCATATGGTATCACTTATATATATGGAATCTGAAAAATGGTCCAAATGAACGTATTTACCAGACAGTCACAGATGTGGAAAACAAAATCATGGTTACCCCTGGGAAAGTGGGGTGGGGGAGGGAACAGGTCTGGAGACGGGTCGACGTGGGCAGACTGCCGGGTGCAACGATAAGGACCTGCTGGCTTCACAGCACAGGGAAATCCGCTCAATACTGTGCAGTGACCTCTATGGGAGAACAAAGAGTGGGTGTATGTAGAACGGATGCTTTGCCATAGAGCAGAAACTAATGCAATATTGTAAATCACCGATACTCTAATACATGTTTTTAGGAAATAAGAACAGTACAATTTTGAAAAAAATCAGTCAGAAGGGCTCAGAGAGGAATTGACACAGTGACCCTGATCTGACACCATAGGCCCTACCTAGAGGATCAAAACTGGGCCCTATTAGCTTTACCAAAATACGTGGGGGTTTTTGTATTAAATAACAGAGAACAAATTATGAGTGACATCATAGCTTGTCCATTTTCAAACAGTTCTTTCCTAATTTTAACACTGAAAAGCATCGCGAGTTTCAAAGCTTGGATCGGGAAGCAACAGTGAAGGACATCAGCAGGCTGACGGGACTCGTGTCCTGTATCTGAATCCCAGAGCAGCACTGCGGGGTCCTCGGACTTGCACGGACTTCGTGCCCTGGGGGGGAGGCACTCCAGCTCAAGCGCTGTTTTGTGTAGGAAATTCCTTTATGCAAAGCAAAAGGCACTCACGTGGAGCAGCGTCTGTGCCTCAGTTCCAAAACAACAACAAATAAACAAACCTATTTCTAGGTGCATTCTTCCAAAGTTTATGTAATAGGAACAAATCATTACTGAAAAGTAACATGTACTCTGGTAAGCAAACGACGATGACAAAGTACAGTAGTCCAGGTTCCATGAGCTTTATTGGCATCTCCACTGCCTTGTATACCCTGCTCACTTCACTGTAAATCTTGAGCTTTTTTTAAATAGAAAAATGGCACTGATGAACCTAGTTGCAGGGCAGGAATAGAGAGGCTCAGATGTGGAGAATGGACTTGTGGCCGCAGCAGGGGAAGGAGAGGGTGGGATGAGTGCAGAGCGTCACACTGACATACATACCGTGTGTAAAATAGATCACTAGTGGGAAGTGCCATGAGACACAGGGATCCCAGCCCCGTGCCCTGTGATGACCTCGAGCATGGGATGGAGCGGGAGACGGGAGGGAGGCCCAAGAGGAGGGGATACATGCATACTTACAGCTGGTTCACCTTGTGCAGCAGAAACTAACAACTTGTAATTATCCTCCCGTTAAAAATTAAAAATTGGAGAACTAAAATGGAAAGTATATGACACAGAGAGATAAGCCAATAAAGTGCATGTTTTAGTCAGCTTTTGTTTTCATCTCTTCTTTTTTTTTCATCTCTTATTTTCTTGTGTTGACTGTCTCCTATCAAAGAAGTGAATATGACTTTCAGTTCTTGCCTGGTAATGGGAAGAAAATAATTTCCTTTCAATAAAGAAATATGAATACCCAGAAAATTGGAGATTTTTTAATAACCAAAATGATAGCAGACAGCCCAGAAAATTCATTTAGCTTATATTCTTGGGAATACAACCAAAAAATGAACTTCTCCTCCCCTTACCAGCTGGAAAAAGCAACAGCTTGATGCAAAACGAAACAGCATGTTTTTAAAGAATCATAATAGCCATTGTTTTTCAGAGCCTCCTTCACATGAGGTACTGTGCAATTTCTTTAAATAGTCATTTAATCTTCACTGTGCAAAGTGCATATGTATTATTATCTCTACACATAGAAAGGAAAGTAAAAGAAATTAAGATTTTTAGCTCATAAAGCTAGTAAGTGGCAAAGCTAAGGTTTAAACCCTGATCCATTTGCATCCAAGCTTGGTGTTTGCATCACCCTACTACATGAATATTTGTTATACATTTATCAGTACTTTAGGCTTCATTCTAAAATCACATCTAAAACCTCAAAAATAAAATTGCAAAAGTAGAAAATTCAATATGAAGGGAACTTTGCATTAATAAATATTTGAAAAGAACCTATCATGGATAAGGACATTTTCTCTAGACACTGTAGGAAATATAAAGATTTATGAGTCCTCAGCTCAGCTCGGTGCTCTGTGATGACCTGGAGGCTGGAATGAGGGGGTGGAACAAACGCTCGAGAGGGAGGGATATCGGTATACACACAGCTGATTCACACTGCTGTGCAATAGGGACTAGCACAACATTGTATGACAACCATCCTCCAAGTAAAAATTTAAAAATAAGTGTCCCAATATTCAAGGAGAGAATTAAGGCAAACACTGGATTTATTATGAATGGGAGAAGGCAATAGTAGTAATAAGTTCTACCAAACATAAAGTGGCAAAAATGCATGAGGAAGAATTCATATGGTCTAAACGGACTGAGACATAGAGCAGAAGGGGGACTTGTATGTGACTTGAGCCATATAGTGGACGGAAATCAAATCCAGAGTCTTAACCAAGCGGCCGTGGGGATCAGGCAAAAGTGAAGGAGCACAGAGAGACCCTGAGACTGTCTGTGACTATTTGGTGCATCTGAACATGTTCCTAGGGAGGAACCCGTGGTCTTCAGCAGACCTTCAAGTCTGTCCATGACTCAGAAGGGGGTAAGAATCACCGTGGTAGAAAGGAAACAGAGGGGTGGAAAAGTGAAGTGAAAGTGTTAGTCGCTCAGTCGTGTCTGACTGTTGTGACCCCACAGACCACAGCCCGCCAGGCTCCGCTGTCCATGGGATCACGGACAGGAATACTGGAGTGGGTTGCCATCCCCTTCTGCAGGGGATCTTCCCAAGCCAGTGGTAGAACCCGGGTCTCCCGCATGGCAGGCAGATCTCTACCATGTGAGCCCCCAGGGAAGCCCCACGCGTGAGGGAGGGGGGTGATAAACGAGGAGTTTGTACAAAACGGGTGGACAGCAAGGACCTAGTGGACAGCACAGGGAACCGTACGCAGTATCCTGTAGTAACCTATAATGGAAAAGACTCTGAAAAATAGACAGATCTATAACAACCACTTTGCTGTACACTTGAAACTCGCACAGCCTTGGAAAGTAACTATACTTCAGTTTTTAAGAAGAGGAAGAAGATCCCTGCAGTAAGAAAGGAAATGTGGAAGGGAGATGTCTAGCTGTGGCAAGGTGAAAGCAAAAGGTGTGTCACGGAACAGCCCACCAGCCTGGCCAGGGTCGGGGGATCCCGCCTGCAGAAAAATAAATGGAGGTAGATGGAGTCCAAGTCTCAGCAGAACCCACATTCCAGATCAAGGACTTTGGAAAGGATACTTAGGCCAGGTTTTTGAGGAAGTTCATTCCATGAGATCTGTGCTCAGGAACAATTCATTTTCTAGTGATTTCCAAGAAAAGGAGAGATAATGGGCTTAATAATCTACTTTAATGGGAAGTCTCCAAGCATAATTGTGTTTAAGTGTTTCAAATGTTCTGAGTTTAAACAGCAACAACAAGTGACATGCATGTTTACATTTCTATTAGATACTTCTCATTTGGTCATTGGAACAATCTTGTTTTACAAGTAGAGCAAACATTCTGATTTTTTGGCTGAAGCAAGTAAAAGATAATCCAATTTAAAGCAGCAGTTCAGTTCAGTCCAGTCTGTCAGTCGTGTCCAACTCTTTGAGACCCGATGGACTGCGTAGTGCTGTGTTTAAAACAAAGCCAAAGAGAAAACCTTAGCATATAAAAGATGTAGTTGAGTATGTGCGTGTGTGATAAGTCACTTCAGTCATGTCCGATTATTTGCTGCCCTATGGACTACAGCTAGCCCACCAGGCTCCTCTGTCCATGGGATTCTCCAGACAAGAATACTGGAGTGGGTTGCCATGCCCTCCCCAAGAGGATCTTCCTGACCCACATATCAAACCAGAATCTCTTCTGTCTCCTGCATTGGCAGGGGGGTATTTTACTGTAGTACACCACCTGGGAAATCCTAAAGTTGAGTATAAATGGCATTAATCTTCTGTGAAGCAATATTTAACTTTGGGTCATATAATAAACGTTCTTTGGAGAAAAGAATTATTAGTAAATAAGAATATAGAAATTATCCATAATTCTGTGACTCCAAGGTAACCACTCTCTGCCTTTTGACATATTCCTTTCCACACTTATTTTTAAGTATCTTTGTATACATAGGGGCTTCCCTGGTCGCTCAGCTGGTAAAGAATCCACCTGCAGTGTGGGAGACCTGTGTTCGACCCCTGGGTTGGGAAGATCCCCTGGAGAAGGGAACAGCTACCCACTTCAGTATTCTGGCCTGGAGAATTCCATGGACTGTATAGTCCATGGGGTTAGAAAAAGTCAGACACAACTGAGCAACTTTCACTTCACTTCACTTGTATACATGTATATTTTTAAAGAAATATTATATGCTCTTTGATAACTTGCCTTTCACACTCAAAGATATATCATTTCCATAACATGAAATATTGAATACATCTCTCTACCTGATTTTAATGATTACCTACTGCAGAGAGAAACTGTCAATCCTTAAAGTCTACTGTTTTGATTGTTCCTGACCTCATCAATGGTATATAAAGTGAAAAGGAGTCTTGGTGATAAAAATAAGTAGGTGCTAGAGAAAAAAAAATTGCAGAAAACTCTTGACTGTTCTCAAATTCATATGTCTTCCTTTCCTACAGCTACCGTAACAAATTACCTCAGACTGTGCAGCTTGAAGCAGCAGAAGCGTCTTCTCTCACGGTCTTGGAGGTAGACATCTGAGGTCACGGTCCTGGCAAACCCGTGTTCTCTCTGCGGCTCTGGAGAAGGAGCCTTGCCTGTCTCCTCACTTTGATGGGTGCCAGCAAACCTCGGCAGACAGCCCCCTCACTCCTTTCTCTGACACTTCTCTTCCCCCAGGAGGATTTCATTCACACACCTCGAGGTTTTATATGGAAGCTAGACCCAGAGAATGCAAAGGGTTGCTAGGAGAACCAGCATCTTGATGGTCCAAGCCTATGATTTTGCACTCAGTCAGCACATAGGAGAGAAAACCCTGAGCACATTAGCTGTATCTGCTAGCCTGCCCACACGGGTACCCCAGACACCTGCCTTCCCTGTGAATGAACAGGCCTGCTGAGATGCCCTGAGCCTCGAATATAGCCCAGATTGTTAGTGGAGACCTGCCTAACTAATTTATAGCTACCGTTGACTCCAGACCCATGCCTTTCAGCTAACAAGGGCATTAGTTCACAGTGCTTGGAAGAGCTACATTGCTTTTTTTTTTAACAGCAATTATAAGAGTGCTAACAAAAACCTGGGGATTTGGAGCATCAAGGAAGGTACTTCTTTTACTCTGAAATCGTTGTGTCTGATTTTCCTCACTGAATTCTGACTTTATGCCATGAGTGCAAAAAATTCCTTCCTTCTAGAGCACTGAGTAAGAAAGATATAGCTTTACAAATTGTGTTTTCTTTAAAGAAAGATCACTTGCATCTTTCTATTGAATGAACATAAACAGGGAATAATTAAAGGGAACAGTTTGCTATAGGTGGCATATAAAAGACCTATCGCTTATAATTAAGTCAACATTGAGGGGAAGTCATAAGAAGGACAAATTTGCCTAGAAAAAGTACATATCACCTTCCAAGTACAAATACGATTGACAGAGGATATTTTGGAATAGGAGCATGAAGTCACCTGTTTTTATTTCAACTGCAATCTTCAGCTCATACTGTCCTTGATTTGAGGTTCTATTGTTCAAATTACATCTGAAATAGATCTCCATTTAGTATCGCCTGTGACTGTACTCAGGTTCAATCCCTGGGTTGGGAAGATCCCCAGGAGATCTTGTGGCTCTCCAGCGTTCTGGCCTGGAGAATCCCATGGACAGAGGAGCCTGGTGGGCTGCAGTTGTAAAGAGTCGGCTATGACTGAGTGACTGACACGTTCACTGTCACCGTTTTCATGACTGCACTACGTAAACTGCCAATTAGGGTCATTCTTGTGCAGTGAACAGTTGACATACATAAAGAAGTTCCCTCGGAAAACTGGGTGGCAGCATGTAAATCAACAAAGTTAGAACACACCCTCACGCCATAAACAAAAATAAACTCAAGATGACTCAAAGGCTTAAAAGTAAGACACGACACCATAAAACTCCTAGAGCACAACAGAGGCAAATCATTCTCCGACAGCTGTCGTACCAATGCTTTCTTAGGTCAGTCTCTCAAGGCAATAAAAATAAAAGCAAAAATAAGCCTAATGGACCTAATCAGACATGAGATCTTGCAGAGCAAAGGAAACCATAAACAAAATGAAAAGGCAACAGGAAGACTGAAAGTATGTGCAACTGAGGCGACCAACAAGGACTTAATTTCCAATATATACAAACAGCTCATACAACCCAATAACAAAAAGCCCAATCAAAAAAGGTCCAGAAGACCTAAAGAGACATTTCTGCAAAGATGGCCCAAGACACATGAAAAGATGCTCAACATCACTAATTATTAGAGAAATGCAAATCAAGGCTATAATGAGGTGCCATCGTTACCAGTCAGAATGGCCGTCATCAAAAAGTCTACAGATAGTAGATGCTGAAGAGGGTGGGGAGAACAGTGAACCCGGCTACACTGTTGGTCGGGACGTAAGTTGGTGAAGCCACTACGGAAAACAGCAAGGAGGTTCCTCATAAAACTATAGTAGACTTGCCGTGCCTGCATGCTCAGTCGTGTCTGACCCTTTGTGACCCCACGTACCCACCCCGCCCCCTGCCCCACCTGGCTCCTCTCTGCATGGAATTTCCCCAGCAAGAGTACTGGAGTGGGTTGCCATTTCCTCCTCCAGGGGATCTTCCCCACCCAGGGATCAAACCAGTGTCTCTTGCATCTCCCGAACTGGCAGGAAGATTCTTTACCACTGTGCCACCTGGGAGACCCACATGATCCAGCATTCCCATCCTGGGCATCTGTCCAGACAAAATTCTAATTAAGATATGGCACACCAATATCCATAGCAGCACTTTTTACAAAAACCAAGACTTGGAAGCAACCTAGATGTCCATTGACAGATATATATGTGTAACTTCCAGATATACAAACTGGATTTAGAAAAGGCAGAGGAAACAGAGATCAAGTTGCCAATATCCACTCAGTTCAGTCACTCAGTCATGTCTGACTCTTTGCAACCCCATGGACTGCAGCACACCAGGCCTCCCTGTCCATCACCAACTCCCAGAGCTTGCTCAAACTCATGTCCATTGAGTTGGTGATGCCATCGAACCATCTCATCCTCTGTCATCCCCTTCTCCTCCCACCTTCAATCCTTCCCAGCATCAGGGTCTTTTCAAATGAGTCAGTTCTTCCCATCAGGTGGCCAAAGTATTAGAGTTTCAGCTTCAACATCAGTCCTTCCAATGAATATTCAAGACTGATTTCCTGAATGGACTGATTTTTAGAATGGACTTGTTGGATCTCCTTGCAGTCCAAAGGACTCTCAAGACTCTTCTCCAACACCACAGTTCAAAAGCATCAATTCTTCAGCACTCAGCTTTCTTTGTAGTCCAACTCTCACATCCATACATGACCACTGGAAAAACCATAGCTTTGACTAGATGAACCTCTGTTGGCAAAGTAATGTCTCAGCTTTTTAATATGCTATCTAGGTTGGTCATAACTTTTCTTCCAAGGGGCAAGTGTCTTTTAATTTCAAGGCTGCCGTCATCTGCAGTGATTTAATTTCATCTGCAGTGATTTTGGAGCCAAAAAAAGAGTCTCTGTTTCCATTGTTTCCCCATCTACTCCTGTAAGTCCCTTAATCTATAGCGTTTGTAATGATTCTGTTTCCCTAACTGACAGATACACTGGCCTGGGCAGGATTAGCAATCCTAAGCACACGTCCAGGTAAGTTCTAGTTTAGTAGCTGAGTATTCAGGTAGGTAAGAATGAGAGGAGAAATACCTAGTGAATGGAGAAACAGGAGACAGGAGAGAACCAGGAACAGAGGATTGGCCGACAAGCAGGAAGGCCGTGTGGGAGGGAAGCAACTTTTAAGGGCAAGCGGGAAACCAGCGGACCACAGACACAGCTCCAACGCATGCTGGCACCATGGCCTGGACCCGCGTTGAGTACTGCTGTCAAAAGTCAGCTTGAAACACACACAGTTCTCATATAAACACTTGATTCAGCCTGAAAGCATCCTATTTTATCATAGTTCGAGTACTTCAGAGACTTCAGTAATTTAGTCCAAAGATGTCGATTTCTGGTGATCTAATTTAATGTTGAGCTCAGAAAATCCAGGTTCATGGTTGTGCTCCTTTTGGTATTCACTGACCCATATAGAGTGATCTTGATAACAATAATCAAATATTTAATGGATTCTTATCTGCACCATGCCCTGTGCTAAGAGCTTTACATGTATCATTACATTTAAGCCTCACAGCACCGTATGAAAAACAAATATTACCATGCTCACTCCATAAAGGGGGCTGGGAGAGCGAAGGATCGGGAGCCGAGCCTCAGCAGATGCAAAGGATTCAATGCAGAATGGAGAAACAGCGAGGTACTTCCGTGTCGCACAGGGAGCTGTGGGCAGCATCTTGTGATCAAGCGTGATGAAAAAGGATGCATCATAACTGTGTGTGTGTGAATGTGTGTGAACTGTGTGTGTGTGTGAACATGCGTGAACTGTGTGTATGTGTGAGCTGTATGTGAATATGTGTGAACTGTGTGTGTGAACATGTGTGAACTGTGTGTGTGTGTGAATATGTGTGAACTGTGTGTATGTGTGAACTGTGTGTGTGTGAATATGTGTGAACTGTGTGTATGTGTGAACTGTGTGTATGAGTATGTGTGAGCTGTGTGTGTGAGCACACATAACGTGTGCATGTGAGTCACTTTGCTGCGCAGCAGAAACTAACACAACACTGTACATCAGCTTCCACACTGAGAGGCAGATGTCGATTGCACCCCCTCTGTAAAGAGCTCTCCCTTAAACTTGGGCGCTGTGACTAATGGAATGCAAGTCCATGAGACCTTCTCAGCCCCAGCCCTACAAAGATGGGCAGCGTCCCACGTATCATCCTCTTGGAATGTAACCGTGCTGCAAGGAGAGCATGATACTCCCAGCTGATACAGTCAACTTCCAGCACCAGCTTGCTGTCATGTGAGGGACCCACCTTAGGATTCCAGCCCAGGATGCCCCTGAGAGGTCCCAGTGCCAGACAACGCATCACTTAGAGAAGGACCACCACCATGGCGCCCAACCCACGTGCAAGAGTCAAGAAATAATTCAATGGTGATTGTTTTAAGCTGCTAAGCTAGTAGATATGCTCAGTTTGAGAAGAAAAAAAAAAGGTACCTGAAAGAGATTAAAGGTTGGCGTTTTACCTGTCAGTGCTACTGATTAGGAATAAATCCCTATACATTATGCAAGCCACCTGATATCTAACTGGCAATACTCATGTGTTAGCCACTCAGTCATGTCAGACTCTTTGTGACCCCAGGGCCTGTAACCCACCAGGCTCCTCTGTTGATGGAATTCTCCAGGCAAGGGTGTGGATAGCCATTCCCTTTTCCAGGGTATCTTCCCAACCCAGGGATCAAACCTGGGTATCTCGCATTACAGGCAGATTCTTTACTGTCTTAGCCACCAGGCAACGTTCATGTGTGGCTATAAAACCAAATAATGTGAGTTGTTGTTTCGTTTAGAATGAAAGGCCACTTCATTTGTGAATTAAGATGGACTGCTGGAGAAATAGAGACACAGGCGTAGGGAACAAATATGTGGATACCAAGGGGGCAAGGACGGGTGGCATGAACCGGGAGATTGGGATTGACATATATATGCCGTATAAAGTAGTGACTGACAGAGCCTCCTGTGTAGCACAGGGAACTCTATCCAGGGCTCTGTGGCGACCTAACTGGGAAGGAAATCCAAAACGGCAGCGGTGTATCATGTGTATGTGGAGCTGATTTACTTTGCTGCAAGCTGAAATGAGCACAGCATTGTAAAGCAACTATACATCAATAAAAATTAATTTTAAAAAAAGATGAACTGCTGGAGAGTGTCATAACAACATGCTGCTTTAAATCTTTTCCACCACTCAAAGTATGTACTTTAAAGAAATAAACATTTGTTGTAATATGGCAAGGAACATACATTTGGTTCTGCTGAAAACTGGCCTGAGTTGTGAAAACAAAAATGTTAAATAAGGAGATCTAAGATACAGCCCTGTTTATAACACTTAGTTCTGGGGTTTTATCTTCAAGGCTCTGTTCCTTGTCATCTTGCCTGTCATGGGAGTTTCACAAAAAAGCTTCTCTGGAGCAGTCACCCTGGGATACAAACTAGGGTCATCAGGACAGGCACAGAAGCCTCTATCTAAACCATCAAAGACCGGTAAATTCCAAGGAATGAAAGGTAAAAAAATGCTAAATTTATTTCAATAAGAAATGTCTGAGTCAACGATCAAAGTCTACAACTAGTCTTAAAAATGGACTTTTCTCAATTAAGTGAAACAGAAATTAAAAACTGGAACAGCAAAATATCTACCCAAATCAGCTTGGTCTTCATCTCGGATATTAGATTGGGAGTCCCAGAGCTGCCGTTTATTGAGAGTAAAACCAGACCACAGCTGTGAGAGGACATGCAGGAAGGAGACTGATAAGTCTGTGATTTGGAAGCGAGACCATCGTTTATTCCTTTAATTTCACCTTTAGTATGCTTCTATTAAAGCACATTAGATTTCTACATTCAAAATTACTCTGTGTTCCATGACACCACAGAAATGGATAAGACATCTAAAATAAAGATTAAGTGGCTGAGATAAACCATTCTGGAAATCAAAAATTGTCCTAGTTGTTGACCATACTCAAATTTGGGTAATCAACCATTCGTGAAATTTCTTCACTAACTCTTCATTTGTTTAACCAACAGATACTGAGCCATGATACAGAGTGAGGTTTCAGAAATAAGAGGTTCTCCTGAAGCAGATCTGAATTTGGCATGACTAAGGATTTATAGAGAAAGATCCACAGATGTGGCAAAAGAGTGGCAGTGGGCAGGTCAGGTGGAATAAATGGGGGAATAAATTTTTTTTTGGTTCGCTTTTACAGCCTGGGACTTACAATGTTTCAACTTAGGATTTTTCAATTTTACAATGGTGTGAAAGCAACGTGCACCCAGAAGTCATACTTCAAATTCTGAATTTTTATCTCTTCCTGGGCTCTCTCGTGAAGCTCCTAGTCAGCCACGTGGACATGAGGGTAAACAACAGGTACATTTACAACCAACCTACAGCCATATGGCCATTCTGGTTTTTACTTCCTGTGCAAAATTTAAGAAGCTGCATGAGACAGTCATCGTTTTGTTATAAAATAGGCTTTGTGTTAAATGATCTTGCCCGGCTGCAGGCTGACGGAGGTGTTCGGGCACATTTGAGGGAGGCAGGGCTAAGCGATGATGCTCAGGAGGCTTGGTCTATTCCTTACATAAATATCAACTTGTGATATTTAGAATTTACAGTGGGTTTACTGGAACATAATCCCATCACAAGTTGAAGAAGATCTCTATTCTTAAAGCTTGGTCTTGAAAAGCTAAGACATTCTGAGGAAAGAGAACACCACACACAAGGAAAATCACCTATGGTAGCATGGGAGATGGAAGATGAACACAAAAGGGAGTGGACTCGAGGTAGGAAGGAAAGAGGGAACCTGAGACGGACAGAGAAACACAGGGCAGGCGGTAGGTGGAGAAGGAGAGAGCGTGAGTACGTGTTTTCCAGCACTAACTAGTGGAATCCTTGGAAGAATGGCTCTTCGTTGACGGGTTACCTACCCCAGATTGTCCTTACTCCAGTTCAGTTCAGTCGCTCAGTCATGTCCGACTCTTTGCGACCCCATGGACTGCAGCACGCCAGGCCTCCCTGTCCATCACCAACTCCCAGAGTTCACCCAAACCCATGTCCATCGAGTTGGTGATGCCATCCAACCATCTCATCCTCTGTCGTCCCCTTTTCCTCCCGCCTTCAATCTTTCCCAGCATCAGGGTCTTTTCAAATGAGTCAGCTCTTCGCATCAGGTGGCCAAAGTATTGGAGTTTCAGCTTCAGCATCAGTCCTTCCAATGAACATTCAGGACTGATTTCCTTTAGGATGGACTGATTGGATCTCCTTGCAGCCCAAGGGACTCTCAAGAGTCTTCTCCAACACCACAGTTCAAAAGCATCAGTTCTTTGGCGCTCAGCTTTCTTTATAGTCTAACTCTCACATCCATACATGACTATTGGAAAAACCATAGCTTTGACTAGACAGACCTTTGTTGGCAAAGTAATGTCTCAGATTTTTAATAGGCTGTCTAGGTTGGTCATAACTTTTCTTCCAAGGAGCAAGTGTCTTTTAATTTCATGGCTGCAGTCACCATCTGCAGTGATTTTGGAGCCCAGAAAAATAAAGTTTCTGTTTCCCCATCTATTGGCCATGAAGTGATGGGACCAGATACCATGATCTTAGTTTTCTGAATGTTGAGTTTTAAGCCAACTTTTTCACTCTCTTCTTTCACTTTCATCAAGAGGCTCTTTAGTTCTTCTTCACTTTCTGCCGTAAGGGTGGTGTTATCTGCATATCTCAGGTTATTGATATTTCTCCTGGAAATCTTGATTCCAGTTTGAGCTTCATCCAGTCCAGCATTTCTCATGATGTACTCTGCATATAACTTAAATAAGCAGGGTGATAATATACAGCCTTGAAGTACTGCTTTCCCGATTTGGAACCAGTCTGTTTCTCCATGTCCAGTTCTAACTGTTGCTTCTTGACCTGCATACAGATTTCTCTAGTTAGAAGATTCAAAAACAAGATTTGATTAAGGTTTGCTGAGACAATGGTGAACAGTTTTGCTAAAGACCCAAAGCCTTTAGCCAGACTAGTTCAGTTGCAAAAAGAGAAAATACAAATTTAAGGAGATAGGGAAGAAATACACACCAAGACTTCTAATTAAATAGGAAAGACAAATTAATGACATTTAAATATATTCTTGCAATATAGGGTTAGTACCAATGCCACAATCTTAAATCTGAGACTATGCCACTGTTTCCTTTTGCAAACTCCTTAAAATAAGAAATCACATTAGAATACCTCCCTTAGAAGTGCTACAAGATAAACCAGAACTTTATATTATTAGTTACTATATCATTTGAAAACCCATGGCACAGAGAGACAGACTTTCCTCCGGAAAGTAGATCACATTTATTTGTTTTTTGTCTGTTTTAATGTGCAACAGAGATCAGGAATTGGAGAGTTTTTTCCCCAGCAGTCGTTAAGTGTTCATGGATCACCTCAACACTCTGAAAAGGATGACATCCAATAAAAGTGTGGCAGTTAATAACCTTCTTTCTTTTCATGTTTTGGAAAGTACAAGATAATTCCAATGGCATAAATTAAAAAGTAATATTGAAACAGAGACAAAGCATAAAATGTGTTCAATCAAAAGGCCTGACTAGAGCAACAGAAAGAATACCTCGCACGGCTTGTCAGTTGCGCTGAGCTAGGACGGGGGACCAGGGTGTAAACGAGGTGGGGGGTGACGTGTGGGGGATGGCTGAACAGAGAGACATGAAGATGGAACTGCGGTGGCTAGCGTGGTCACTTGGAAAACGTGAATTAAGGGAAAAGGAAGAGTCCAAGGCCATTTTCCAGAATTCCATCTGGATGACAGCCAAAGAGAACTCACTTAAACTTCAGGTTGGATCTTGTTCCTTTCTTTCTTCAGTACCACACTGCTGCTGCTGCTGCCAAGTCACTTCAGTCGTGTCCGACTCTGTGCGACCCCATAGACGGCAGCCCACCAGGCTCCCCCGTCCCTGGGATTCTCCAGGCAAGAGTGCTGGAGTGGGGTGCCATCGCCTTCTCCACAGTACCATGCTACTGTTCCTCAATTCTGACCCCATATCCTGATACTGCCGCCGGCACGCACTCTGCACCAGCCCCACCAGCCTGCTTGCTATTCCTAGCACACTCCAAACACCCCTCGGGCTTTGACCCTGGCCGTTCTCCTCGCCTGGGGGGCCCTTCCTCTAATACCTGCTTGACTAGCTCCCTTCCGTCCTCCAGGCTCTGCTTGCATGTTGACTCCTCAGGACGATCTATATTTGCTACTTTTTCTAATGGTATTAATAACTACCCCCTCCCCCAATACTTTCAATCACCCTTTCCCTGATTTATTTTTCATAGCCCTTATTTTATAATATTTCATTCACTCTTCTGTATTATACTTATTTTCTACTGTCTTTCTGAGAACAGAAGAGCAGAGATTTGGGAGAGAAGATAAACAGATCATTTTTAAATCAAATTGTGGTGTCCACAGGCATTTAGATAGAAATACTCCATGTGCAGGTGGGTGTACTGATCTGGAATGGA
Organism: Odocoileus virginianus; assembly: GCF_023699985.2. NCBI lineage: Eukaryota > Metazoa > Chordata > Mammalia > Artiodactyla > Cervidae > Odocoileus > Odocoileus virginianus. The sequence continues at coordinate 1,615,653 of NC_069695.1, forward strand.
GATTTATGGAGCTATGAGTTAAAAGTCATCAACATACGCGCAGTAGTTTAAGCCTTGGGTATAGATAAGGTCAGGACTTCCTGGGTGGCTCAGCAGTAAAGAATCTGCCTGCCAGCGCAGGAGACATGGGTTTGATCCCTGGGTCAGGAAGATCCCCTGGAGGAGGAAATGGCAACCTACTCCAGCATTCTTGCCAAGATTACCCTATGGACAGAGGAGCCTGGTGGGCTACAGTCCCTGGGGTTGCAAAGAGTTGGACACAACTGAGCACACCCGCACGCATAGAAAAGATCACTCACAAGAGCCCGTGTTCCTCCAGTCAGAGTTCTTGAGTGTGAGCAAAGGCACCTTCAGTTACCTTAACACCAAAGGGACTCTGCTTCCAGCTAGGACTCACAAACTTGTCCGCACTCCTCCACCTTTGTACCACTTAGTCAAAGACCAGAATTAAACAGTCTGCTAGGCGTCTGCCACTCGTCTGTCCTGTCCAGCAGCGTGTAACGAAGGCAGTATCCTCTTTACCCAGATCGCCCCTCATCCCGCCTGGCACAGGACGCCCCCAAGCAAGGAGGTTTGAAGGCCGAAAGGCCACATGAGCCCCACCCTCATTCATCCCAAAGCATAGCCTGAAGAGAGAAAAAACATGGAAGGCCAAGGATGAAAAGTTGGCGCTCTCTACATTGTAAAATATGGGTAGAAGCATAAAAGGCTATGATGAAATCTGAGGATAATCCAAAGAACAGAAACTAAACAGGGAAAAGCAGTTTACAGAAAGCAAGAGGAACAACTAAGTAGTATCAGAGAGCCAACAAACATGAGAAAATGCTCAACGTCACCAATTACTAGAGAAGTGCAAATCAAAGCTACAGTGAGGCCTCATCTCACACTGGTCAGAATGGCCATTATCAAAAAATCTACAAACAATAAATGCTGGGGAGGGTGTGGAGAAATGGGAACCCTCCTGTACTATTGGGGGAAATGCAAATTGGTGCAGCCACTATAGAGAGCAGTATAGAGGTTCCTTTAAAAGCTAAAAATAGAGCCACCATATGACCCAGCAGTACCACTCCAGGTATAGATCCTGAGAAAATGGGAATTCAAAAGGATGCCTGCACCTTGGTGTTCACGGCAGCACTATCTACAATAGCTAGGACATGGAGGCAGCCTAAACGTCCATCAACAGTGGAATGGATAAAGAAGATGTGGTCCATATGCACAGTGGAATATTACTCAGCCGTGAAAGGGAGCAAAACAGTGCCATTTGCAGAGATGTGTATAGACCTAGAGATTGTTACACAGAGTGAGGTAATTCAGAAAGAGAAAAACAAAGGTGCTAATAATATCACTTACATGTAGAATCTAGAAAAACGGTACGGATGGACTTATTTGCAAGCAGAAATAGAGTCACAGACGTAGAGAACAAACTTCAAATACCAAAGGGGGGAGGGCGGCGTGGAATGAACTGGGGCGCCGGGACTGACGTGTACACACTACTGTATGTAAAATAGGTAACTAACGAGAACCTATGCCCAGCTTGGGGAGCCCTACACAGCGCCCTGTGAGACCTAAATGGGAAGGAAATCTAAAAAGAGGGGATATAGGTGTGTGTGTAACTGGTTCGCTTTGGTGCATAGCAGCAACTACACTCCAATAAATATCAATAAAATATAGGATGAACATCAAGGGCAGCCTTGAAAAGTTGCCCCAGAGACTCCCAAGGTAAAACGGCAGAATGAAGCCAGAACCCAGCCCCTTGCCCACTTCACACCTAACCAAATGGACGGCAGACTGGTGTTAGGACCAGCTCAGAGGAAGGAACACAGCTTCAAGGCTGCACTGGAAACAGTGACTGGACAAAGAGAAATAAAAGACTCTAGGAACTGGGGTATGCGTCTTCCACCTGCAGGCTCTCTCACCCCCCCACCCCCACCTCCAGGAACCGGTGGGACAGCAGTGAGATGACAGAGTCCTGGGGAAAGTTCACTAATGTGTTCAATGAGGCAAGAGGTGAATGGACAGGGTGAAATAGCAGCCAGAGAAATATCCAGGGACCCCTTGATACAAGAATCTTCTTCACCATAAGTTCCCCGTTTTCTTCCTTCTAGCCAAAAGAGAGCAAGCAAATGAGGATTCTACTCAAAATATATAAATGGCATCAAAAAAACTTTTTAAGACAATAAATAATCCAATAGGAAAATGGATAATGTTCACAAACAAATGTCTCAAAAGAGAGGAAACAAAACTTATAAACACATAAAAGATGCTAAACTTCATTAGTAATCAGTAAAATGCATTAACACCATAGTGAGAGGTTATTTTAGCCAACAAACTGGTAAACACTAAAACCTGTGGCATATGCAGTACCTAAAAAGAAGAGATACAAATGAGTTTATTTATAAAACAGAAACAGACCCACAGATTAAAGGAGGGAATTGATGGCTGCTGGGGAGTGAAGGGGTAGGTAGGGAGTTTGGGATCAAGACACGCACACACTGTTACATTTAAAATGGAAAACCAGTAAGATCCTACCATAGACCACAGGCAAGTCTGCTCACTGTCATGTGGCAGCCTGGATGGGAGAGAGTCTGGGGGAGAAGGGATCCATGTAAATGTATGGCTCAGTCCCTCTGCTGTCCACCAGAGACTATCACCACATTACTCATCACCTACACTCCAGTATAAAATAAAATGCTTTTAAAATGCAGTAATAAGCATGGGTAAGGATATGAAGGAATGGGGGTTCTCATAAACTGACAGTGGGAGCAGAAATTATAAGCCCTGGAAGGCAATTCAGCTCTGTTGTAGATTGGAGGAACTAACCCCACATTTGGGTGTGCTGCTCTGACCCTTTTACCAAATAATACTTAGGCTACCAGTTTTGATGGGGGCCCAGAATGAAAGAATTCTCTGCAGCAGTCACTATGGAAATGTGGAGTTTCATCAAAAACAGAACTACTATATGATCCAGTAATTCCATTTCTGGATATTTATCCAGAGAAAACAAACACTCTAAAAAATTTGTGCAACCCCATGTTCATTGCAGCATTATGCTCAACAGCCAAGATACGGAAGCAATCTAAGTGCGTATAGTACATGAGTAGATAAAGAAGATGTGAGATATGTATGTATATACACAAAGATTACTCAGCCATAGAAAAAGAATGAAATCTTGTTGATGACAACATGAATGAACTTTGAGTGCTAAGTGAAATATCAGACAGAAAAACACAAATATTTCATGATCTCATTTATATGTGGACTCTAAAAATCAAGACAAAAGCAAAAATGAACTCACAGTTACAAGCAGGTGGTTGTCAGAGGCAGGGGGAATTGGAGGCAAAAGTTGCAAACTTTCAGTTTTAAGATAATCTTGGAATGTAGTGACAGGATGGTGACTACAGTTAAATAAAAAGGAAAAAGCATTAAAAAAAAATAGTAGTCAGCCATTCAATTCCAAATGTCACAGTTAGTTCAAGTAAGATAAAAATGAGGACATAATTATTGTCTTAGAAAAGATGCAGTGAAATAAACTCAAGAGATCAAAATTCAGTGGTCCAAGAAATAAAAAGGATGTAAAGTGCAAACTGTGAATACAGGCAATCAAGAATCATTGCTCTAAGGTCATAATTATATACCTTAGCATTTCTACTTCTTGAAACAGATGCAAAGTAAATAAACTTGTATGCATGCAAAGAGCTAGCCACCTGAATTACATTTTATATGCTGTTTATATTAGCTAAAAATATAATAATGTGACATATATTCAAAGTTAGGGGATTGATTATACATATTAAGTAAATGGAATATTGCACAACCATTTAAATAATGGGTAAGAATAAGCTTATTCATGCAGAAATCTGTCTCTGATTCATTCTTGGATTGATAAGGCCTGAAATATTATGTATGTCAGGATTTTGGTTTTAGAAAAAATTTATTAAAAGAAAGAGATATAGATACATAGACTGTATTTGTCTAACATTTAAGGTGCTTTGGGCTTTGAATAAAAGAATAACAAATTCATAGAGGATTAAATACAACCAATTCTTATCCATATGGAGAGAGTCTTTCAATCGGGCAATAGCAAGCCACTCAATGGTTAATTCTGTTGCTCAGAAACAGTGTCAAGGAGATTTCTAGCTGTCACCTTGATCTTGAAGCTCATTATGGTCAATTACAGCTTAAAATCTATCAACCCTTCTCTCTTCAAGGGTATTTCTGAAAGAAGGGTTTTGTCCACACTATGTCAAATAAGCATTTCTCACGACTCTAAGTCCACAGACACAGTGACTCTTTTCCTTAGATATGTGAGAGGAGACACACTTCTCAGAAGAGACGAGTGGCCCCGCTCTAGAGCATGCGTACCTTGGGATGAACCGAATGTCTGAGTCCTCCCAGACGTCTTATGTTGAAGCCCTCAGCATGCCCTCCGTGTGATGGGAGCATGTTTAGGAGGTAGTCAGGTTTAGATGAGGTCATGAGAAGGGGGCCCCATGTGGGATTAGTGTCCCTGTAGGAAGGAAAAAGTCCTCTGTCTCTCTCCCCACTTCCCAAGCCCACCATCCTCCAGGCTAGGCACACCGGGAAGGCTGCCATCTGCAAGCCGTGGAGAAGAGTGCCTCTACCAGGCCCTGACTCTGCCAGCACCTTCCTCGTGGACTTTTCACGGTTCTCATGGCCTCTAGATCTGTGAGAGATCAACGTTTATTGTTTAAACCACCCAGTCTATGTATTTGTTTTGGTAGCCTGAGATAACTAAAGACATATCTAAATTAACAACTCTTTAATTATATGTCAGGATGTCACAAATTTCAGGAAACAGAGTGTGTAAAAACATGCAATAATATATTTCAATAATATAAAAACTTTAAATTTTTCTTTACAAATGAATGACTCATGTTTCTTATAGCATGTCTCATTTTTATAAACCAAGAACTCATTAGCATAACTTTGCATTAATTTAATTTCTGCTTTTATTTGACCAATAAAAATACAAATTAATGCTCAAAATGTTCTTGGCTATCTAGAGAAACTAATTTATGTACACCTTAAATTACAAAGAAGCAGTGAATTAAAGGGCCAAAAGAAAGAAAAATGGTGATAACATTTTCATGCAAAAGTTGAATACCCAAAGTCAAGTTGGAAAAATTAAAATATTGTATTTATATTTAGTTCCTTATTATGGACTAGGTTATCATTATTTAAAAATACAACCTGTATATAAGAAATAAAACAAGTAATACTGAGCATACACTTGCATATTTGTTGCTTACATTACTCTTAACTCCCCAAAAAGCTTGATGACAATTATTAAAGAAGAACATTAAAATAATTTAGAAAAACAAGAGCCACTGATGAAAAGGTGGAGATAATGCTACTGAAAAAATTTCATTAAGGATAGTTTTTGAGACTGAGCAATAAGTGAAGCTCTGAGCTTCAACCAGGACACAACAGACTCCTGTGAATTAAGACACTCTCTTTATCTAAGGCACTAAGTGTGTGTGGCAAGATTGCATACAATTGAGTATTGTTGTCATGGAAAGAAAATGTTCTCTTGTCTGGGAGCAGCCCCCAGTTGGATAATTATGTTTTATGCCAATTTTTCAACAAACCAGGCAACCCCGGATGACACTGTGTAGATCTTAGGGTCTCTCTTTTCTCCAACTCCCTTTTGAACATCTTCATGAACTCAGGACTTGGTCCTCTCGAGTTAAAAGTTTAATAAAGTTCTGCACGTAATATAGTGGCTTTCAAACTGATTGAGGGATTCCTATGGGGACCTCTGACAGCTCAGTTCTTTTAATATGCATTTATTATTTATTTGGCTGCACCAGGTCTTGCTTGCAACATGCAAGATCTTTTAGTTGCAGTATGTGGGATCTAGTTCCCTGACCAGGGATCAAACCTGGGCCCCTGCATTAGGAGCAGAGTCTAAGCCACTGAACCACCAGTCCTGACAGCTCAGTTTTTGATGGCAGCTATGCCACATGGCTATGAACTTAGCTAGTAAGTTCGCTTAGCTAATAAGCTCTCTTATCCTTTAGAGATATCTTCACTCTGCAGGGCAACTCTGGAGCATCTGATATCTGAGCAAAATATATTTTAGCATTTTTTTCTAATTATTCAAAAGCACATACCTATTTTAGAAAAGAAAATGCATTTTAAAAAAAACTTTAGACCCCGTAGTTAATCCCACCACACAGAATTAATCCCTGTCAACATCAAATATCTTTCCTTTCATAATTTTTTCTGGACATGCATGAGGAAAAGGTAGGATTTAACATATAAATTTACAAAATTGAGATAGTGCTTTTTTCTAATGTGTGTGTGTGCGTGCTCAGTTGTGTCCGACTCTTTGCAACCCCATGGACTATAGTTCGCCAGGCTCCTCTGGCCATGAAATTCTCCAGGCAAGAATACTGGAGTGGGTTGCCATTTCCTGCTCCTGCTCTTGTGTCTCTTGCTTTGGCAGGAGTCTTTCCTGCTGAGCCACTGAAGAAGATACTGGAGCATCTTAACACCATACTCTTGGGAAACGAGATTATTAATGGCTGTACAATGTTTCACTCAGATTGTCCCTGACTTAAAAGATTTTTCGACTTTGGGAATGGTGTGGGAAGGACACACATTATGTAGAAACCCTACTTCCAAATTTGAATTCTGATGTTTACCTGATCGGCTGTCCAGTGCTGCCTCGAGATGCTGGGCAGTGACAGGCAGCCACGAGTCCCCATCAGCCACGCCATCACAAGTGCGAACCGCTGACACGCAGACATTTCTGTACCCAGGACACCATGCTGCTCTTCCCTTTCACTGCAGCATTCAATAAGTTATGTGAGATCTTCAACACCTTATTATAAAACAGGTCTGTACTAGATTTTGTTCAACTACAGGTTTAAGGGAGTGTTCTGAGCTTGTTTAAGGTGGGCGAGGCTAAACTATGATGATCGGTAGGTCAGGTGTATTAAATGCATTTTGACTTAATGAAATTTTCAATTTACACTAGTGGGTTTACAACTCATCCTTAAGTCAAGGAATACCTATATATGAATATGCTACACAATTTTATCTTTGCTGAAACTATTATTATTGAAATTTGGTTTGCTTTGGGGGGAGGGGGGTTTGTGTTTGTTTGTTAGAACAAGGAAGTCTTAAAAGGTTGGAGAGGGTGACCTACGTATGAAAAAATAGATCAAGATAAGCCTGCCCATCACAGAAGTCTTAATGGAGGTGCGTGTGTTAGTCACTCAGTCGTGTCCAACTCTCTGTGACCCCACGGACTCTAGCCCACCAGGCTCCTCTGTCCATGGGATCCAGGCAAGAAGACTGGAGTGGGCTGCCATTTCCTCCTCCCTAATGTAGGTAAATGGAGAACATTTGATCCACTCTTGCCCGCTCATCTCGGCATCCCAGCCCTCCTTCAAGGCACTCAGTCTCCAAAAGTCAGACTGAGCCACAGAATAAAGGAGAACAAAGGTGGCTCTGGGAGCTAGCAAGTCACGTTTCTTAATCATTTCTTTCTTTTCTAAAATCATATGTGGTTTCTGAGTAGTTAGAAAAGATGATGTTAAAGTATTTGGGTTTTCCCTCAGATATTAGATGCTCCAGAGCTGCCCTGCTGAGTGAAGACATTCACCAAAGGACAAGAGGGCCCGTTAGCTAAGCGTCAGCGCTTCACAGCCCGAGGGCAGTTACACCGAGCTTGGTCTCTGTTGGGGGCCGTTTTTATGGTTCTCCACGGAGATGCCACGAGACGAGCGGTGAGCAGCACTTCTGCTCTTTTACAGACATTCACTGACTAACGCTTTAGTGAGCTGCGCGGCGTGTGCTCAGTCGTGTCCGACTGCGACCCTTTGGACTGTGAAGAGGTCTCACCTGGCTCCCCTGTCCACGGGGGGTTTTTAGGCAAGAAACTGGAGTGGAATAGTGTGTCCTTCTCCAGGGGATCTTCCCCTCCCAGGGATGCAACCCACGTCTCCTGCATCTCCCGCGTTGCAGCAGATTCTTTATCACTCAGCCATCAGGGAAGCCCTGCTTGGGTGAGATACTTCCAAAAGCACGAGCCAGTGACTTTTGAAAACAAACTTATAATCAAATGGTTAAGTGTCAATAAGCTGGGCATAAGCTGAAGGCTGAAGTTGAGAGCTTTTGTTTCCTATGCAGAAAGGAAATTTTGAAGTTGGGTCGCACCTCGGATGACCTTGACAGGGCGCTTGGTTAGGGGAACCTTGACCGAGAAAGTTGGGAGGGCGACCAGGAAATGCATCCACGACACAGGCACCACCCTTGTCAGCGTGACTCGGAGCTCTCGGGTCAGTCAGAGACTGAATTACAGGCTGGCATTTCCTCCATGCTGCATTATTACAATATTTGCTTTCCCAAAACAAGGAAACTGAGTTAAAACACCGAGGAAAGAAAATTGCAAATAAATTTTTCTAATCCGTTGGAAACAATCCATTGAATACCACCTGGGCTAAATGATCTTCAATAACAAGAAAAAAACAAAGATAGAAGATTTTCCTAGATAATATAAAAGTTATATTTGAGTTTACAGGGAAGTCAAACCACAGCTCTGTAACAACCTAGAGTGATGGGACGGGGTGGGGGATGGGAGGGAGCTTCAAGACGGAGGGGACATAGGTATGTCTGAGTCTTTGCAACGCGATGGACTGCAGCCTGCCAGGCTCCTCTGCCCATGGGATTCTCCAGGCACGAATACCGGAGAGGGCTGTCATACCCTCCTTCAGGGGAATCTTCCCAACGTAGGGGTCCAACCTGCATCTTCTGCCTGGCAGGCAGATTCTTTACCACTGGCAATCGTATACCTCTGGCTGATTCATGTTGATATATGGCAAAAACCAACACAATATTGTAAAACAATTACCCTTCAGTTACAAGTAGTTTTTTTTTTTAAGTCATCAAGTTTGAACCAATGAAAGGAATCAGGGCAAGGTGACATCAAACGAGGATGACGGTGGGCTGCTCCAGGAATGAGGGGGGCAGGTACGGAGGTGGGGGACTCAGCAGGGTCGTGACTAGAGGGAGAGGCTGAGGACAGCTCCAGCGTTACTCTTACAGGGCACAGTCAGCGTTAAATGTGAAGGTCCTGTCCACGCAGCTAAACCGAGCGGTCGCTACGGAATCTTAGCTGCAGTGCCCAGCCAATAGTGGCTGCGAGTCCCCCCACCTCAGTTCCGTGGGGCTTCCTCAATTGTGTTCTGTCCTCTGCTCAGTCGTAAATCAACATATATTAAACTCCTGTGATGAACCCAGCTCTCTCCACCCACCCACTATTTATTCCTTTATGTGTATGACTGAGATGAATACATGGGAAAGCAGCTCATTCCTTACCTTTCTTAAATTTGCCAATGAATTACATCATGGAGCTAGGGAAATGGGATAAAGGCTTTCTGAAAGCAGTTTTTTTAAACTAAAGCAGCACCAGCTGAAAAAAATTAATAAATGATGAGATAAGTCTAACTAGGAGGAAAGGAGAACAGCATTCTAGGCTGGAAAATTAGGATGAATAAATTAACTTAGTCTAGAATAAACTTTCTTATGAGCCAGGGACATTGAGAATAAACATGATGATTGAAAGAAAGGCTCTGCAGGGAGATATGGAAAACTGGTAGAAAATAAGTAACAGACACCATACACTTTAGGAACAGGAAGATTGAAATGTACCTTAAAGGCAATAAAGAGCTTTCGTGTATTGTTGAGCAATAGTGAGGTTATGCTGGCAGTATTTTAGCCTAGGAAATGTGTATAGGGAAGATTTGGAGAATCATCAGGAACCTTCCCAGTGCAGCTGGGAACGGATATTGGTGTTATTTGGAAAACTGGCAGTGGGAAGATAGAAAAGAGAAAATATAGTAAGCTACTTCAAAGTAGGAAAAGATAAGACTTGGATTACCTATCCAAAATCAAGATGCAAACCCAATTACTCCCACGTTTCTAACCTAGGATATGACTAACGTGCAAACTGCCAGCAAGTGTGGGAAAACTGTCTTCCCATCGCATACAACACAAAGTCTAACTTTTTCGGCCCAAATCCAACAGATCCCCCACAGGGTGTTATTTCAAAGATTCAGCTGACGCAGTACATATTTAGCTGTCACTCTGTGCTCAGCCTGTTCTCAGCGAAAGTCTATAATACAGATTTAGACTTGGTTTCGGTGTCAAATGTCCTACTCCTTGGTATTCGGTGTCCAGATTTATATACCAAGAGACAGTATATATTATTGTCACTGGTTTTTACCCCAACATATATTCACCTTCCTCTGTCCATCCATAGAAAAATCCATCAATATGCACTCTTTGAGCCCCCATGGACTGTAACCCACCAGGCTCCTCTGTCCATGGAATTCTCCAGGCAAGAACACTGGAGTGGGTAGCCTTTCCCTTCTCCAGGGGATCTTCCTGACCCAGGGATCAAACCCAGGTCTGCATTGCACGCAGATACTTTACCATCTGAGCTGCCAGGGAAGCCCTAATATGCATAAAGTGAAAGTGAAGTGTCGCTCAGTCGTGTCCAACTCTTTATGACCCTATGCACTATAGAGTCCATTGAATTCTCCAGGCCAGAATACTGGAGTGGGTAGCCGTTCCCTTCTCCAGGGGATCTTCCCAACCCAGGGATCGAACCCAGGTATCCTGCATTACAGGGGGATGCTTTACGAGCTGAGCCACAAGGAAAGCCCAATACGCACAAATCCCACCAATGTTGTGAAGGACACCCTGCATGCTTTAGCTCTATGTCTCTCCCCTTTCTTATCCACAGCATATCTGCTTTTCTCATCCTAGCACACAAACTAATATTTACATTGTCCCATAATATTTTAGTGTTAATAATCTTATCCTCCTCTTTTAAACGAATTGAGATGCCACTGAAGACAGAACTGTACATTCTCTTTTGAGACAATCAGTGCTGGAAAACTAGATATACTACCTACTATTGATAAATTATTAGGGGAAACTCATAGCCAATAATAATTCCAAAATTTGCTTTACTTTATTCTCTCATATGATGAAGAATGAGTGTTTGCAATATAATTGCAAAATTAAAACAGCAAAATACCAAAGCAAAAAAAAATGTGTTTGGGATTTTTCTAGTCTGGAAAGACAATAATCTTCTCAATCCTCTTTTAGAGTTTTCTTTAAATCCATTAAATCTACAAAAGGCCAAATCATTTTAAAAGGATAAACTTTAATTAACACTGAAGCTTCCTGGAGTCAGCGGCACGGTGGAAGGAGTTGTTTGTCCCCTTCAGTCTACAGCTAGTAAGGCACCCACAATTCAGGCAAGGCGGCTTTGCCCAGAACAGCAGGATGCTGGCCAACGTCACGCACCTAAAGTCAGGCGGACTGAGCAGAGAGAGGCGGCGGAGGCCCCGCCTGCCGAGTCCAGCCTTCCAGCCGCGGGAGCCCCAGCCCAGGGACCCTCCGAGGGCCGGGGAGCTGTCCTCCTGGCCGCAGCGGTCCCCCTTGCTAACTGGGCCGCGGAGGCAGTGGGGCCTGGGGCTGCGTCCCTCCAGATGCTGAGGTGCCCGTGACCCCAGCCCGCAGGGGCGGAGCCCATGGACCTTACAACGAGGCTCACGGCAGAGGCACCGGGCGTGCCTGCCCCCCGCCTGCAAGCAGCAGAGCCCGCAGCTCCCGGGACCCTGGGTGTGAGAGAGGAGCCGGTGATCCAGGCGCCCGGAGGCCACGCCAGCGAGGCCCAGGGAGAGCGGGCCGGCCTTGGGAGACGCTTCCGACAGAGGCCGCGGAGGGCGGAGGTGCCCGGCCTCAGATGTAGGCAGAGGCAGCTCGCGGGCTGTTTGTCCAGTCGTTCCGTCTGTCCGACTCTCAGGCTCCGTGAACCATAGCCCACCAGGCTCCTCTGGCCATGGGATTTTCCAAGCAATACTGGAGTGGGGCTTCTTTTGTACAGGTCGCCGTTGTTCTTCTCCTGGCTGCCTTTAAAATTCTTTGTCATATGACTTTCAACATATTTAATATGCTATCAGCGGATTTCTCAGCGGAAACTCGACAGTCCAAGGAGGAGTGAAATGACGGTCTCGAAGGACTGAAACATAGGCACTACCGTCTGAGAATACTCTATTCAGCAAAGTCTTCATCCAGACAGGAAGGAGAAGTAAAAACTTTTGTTTTAAAAGCTGAAGGAGTTCATCAACACTAGGCTTGCCCTACAAGAGATGTTGCAAAGACCGCCACCGCCGGAAACAGAAAGGCGGAAGCACGCGAAACGGAGGAGAAAAATAGAATCGGGCATCAACAAGTTCATGCCAACAAATTGGACAAGCTGGAAGAAATGAACAATTTCTTAAAGTCCTATAAGCTTCCAGGACTGAATCATGAAGAAACAGAAAATCTAAATAGCCTGATCATTAGGACAGAGTTTAAACAGCAATCAGAAAGCTCCAAATGAAAGCTGTGAAAGGAAGGCTTATTACACTTTACTTAGCTGGTTCCCTACCATCCTCCAAAGGCAATTAAAGAGGATTTTTGGTTTTGAAATATTGTGAATATTTTGAAATATTTCACAAAGAAGTATTTTAATTAGTAAAAAAAATAATAAATAGATGTGTGATGAATTAAAAAAAAAACCCTCAAGAATCTTTGGAAGCATAGGAAGGCAGAAATCAAATAGTAATTTAAGGAACCATTAGTAGCAGTGTTGAGGGAAGTGCCATCTTTTAGATAAGGAAAAAACAGAAATTGGTCTCACAAAAGTTGTTTCATTTGAAGTCTGTAATTCGAAATGGATCAAAAAATAAATATTTATCAGTTGTATTTATTAAGTGGAAAATTTTAAAAACAGAGAGGCAAATCAAGTTTCTATTTACTTACTGACCTACAGAGTAACTGTGTCTTGCAAAGAAAGTATTAGTCACTCAGTCGTGTCTGACTCTTTGCAACCCCATGGACTGTAGCCCGCCAGGCTCCTCTGTCCTAGAATTCTCCAGCGAGAATCCTGGAGTGGGCTGCCATTTCCTTTTCCAGGGGATCTTCCCCACCCAGGGGTCGAAGCCACACCTCCTGGGTTTCCTGCTTTGCAGGTGGATTCTTTACCCCTGAGACACTGGGAAGGCCCTTCCATGAACGGGATTAGTGTCCTTACAAAAGGAACCCCGGCGAGGCCCCTCACCCGTTCCACCTCAAGACCTGCTGACCTGAAGCAAACAGGCTGCAGATGCTTTTCTAACAAGGCCGTGTCTGTTCAGGATCAATAGAGGATTGTTAGCTCAGGTCTGCAACCACGTGTATGCACACGTGACCACACGGGGAAGGGGGCACTTCTACAGGGAGAGAAAGGAGGCTGGGAGGGTTATAGAGGGAGGGGAGGAAGGGGGAGCTATAGAGAGAGAGGAGGAGGGGGGCTATAGAGGGAAGGGAGGCTGGGGGGTTATAGAGGGAGAGGAGACTGGGAGGGTTATAGAGGGAGAGGAGGCTGGGGGGCTATAGAGAGAGAGGAGGAGGGGGGCTATAGAGAGAGGAGGCTGGGGGGCTTTAGAGAGAGAGGAGGAGGGGGGCTATAGAGAGAGAGGATGCTGGGGCGCTATAGAGGGAGGGGAGGCTGGGGGGCTATAGAGGGAGAGGAGGCTGGGAGGGTTATAGAGGGAGAGGAGGCTGGGGGGCTATAGAGAGAGAGGAGGGGGGGCTATAGAGAGAGAGGAGGGGGGCTATAGAGGGAAGGGAGGCTGGGGGGTATAGAGGGAGAGGAGGAGGGGGGGCTATAGAGAGAGGGGAGGCTGGGGGGTATAGAGAGAGAGGAGGCTGGGGGGCTCTGGTAGAGACAGTCCATGGCTTTTCACCACAAGGCCTTTCCAGGCAGGAAGAGGGCTCTCTCCTCACTGGCTGTGAAAATGCCTCCTCCTGGCCTCTCAACTCTTCTCAACTGAGGTGTGTGTATATATATATACACATATTATATTATATATATATAACATATATAAACATATATATTTGCATTATATAATAAATGCATGCATGCACACATATACATACACACACACATATATTTTTACAGATTACAGGGAAAAGAGAGCCAGAAAGCCCTCTCCAGACACCAAACCTGTTGGCCCGTGATCTTGCTTGGATTTTCCCTTCTCCAGGACTATGAGAAATAAGCATCTTGTTTATCCACCACCCAGTGTCTGGTGCTCTATTAGCAGTCCAGACCAAGACAGTCTCTTTCCATCCTGTGCCCTTTGGAAGGAAGTTGCTTTGCAAGTCCTACACTGAAGCAGTGTGGGACTTATGCTCTGCCTTCATGAAGAAGAGCGTCTACATAAATTCTCTGGAAATCTGCACCATTTTTTCCAAGACATGCCCATGAGAATTCAGTGTCCTGGGGTTCAATGTGTTTGCATTTCACTCTGTTTCTTTCTACTTCACGATTGATATCCTTGGTTTTTCCCCTCAGTCTCCTGCAGAATATGGCATCCACTTTGTAGCTGGTGTTAAGTTGTGGGTGTCAGACAGACATTATCAATATAACTTGAGGATTTGTTTGAAATGCAAATTCCCAGTCTCTACAATCAGAAACGTAGGGCAGAGCCCAATAATCTGTGTTTTAACAAACCTTCCAGGTCATCCATGTGTGTCGTGCTGTTAGAAGTCAGGATAAATGTGTCCTTTTTTCACGCCCAGGCTTCATGCCTCATCTCACAGCCAAAAACCCCGCTCCCTCCTCCTCTGACTGGCTGCAAGTCTCAGCTTCAATGTTGCTTTAACTAACCACCTAGCATTGAGACCTTAACCTTAGAACTCTTTTTTTTTTTATTAAGTGACCCCGCCGACATCTCTGGCAACCTGGAAATTCAGATATTACATCCTCTCAGTTCACTACTGGGCTTCCCTGGGGGCTCAGACGGTAAAGAATCTGCCTGCAATGCAGGAGACCTGGGTTCGATCCCTGGGTTGGGAAGATGCCCTGGAAGAGGGCATGGCAACCCACTCCAGTATTCTTGCCTGGAGAATCTCATGGACAGAGGAGCCTGGTGGGCTACAGTCCATGGGGTCACAAAGAGTCGGACACGACTGAGCGACTAAGCACGCAGCACGCATTTCATTACTAACACACTCCATCTTGTAGCTTCCACCAAGCTTGTTCCTGTTCTCCCCGATCTGAATTTCTCACTGAACTCCTAAAAGGAATTTATTTTTGATTGACACTCTCCTGTCCCCAGTCTGTCCCTAAGCAGTAGCCACAGGTTTCTCCGCAGACACGAATGCCTGTGTGGGAGAGATAAGACTTGATAAGTGCCCGTACTTGAGCCAGATCGCTGAGAGTTAATCCTCTCCCTGAGAACCCCTGCCAGTGGCCTTGACTGTTGCCGGTTTCTAGCTGCTTCCTGGGCCTCCATCTGGTACCTGGAAGCCTGTCCAGCCTCCTGCCGGAGCCAGCACTGACACTCTACACAGTTTTTCAATTACTGTGCTTGTGCCAAGCTTCATTTACACAGCATACTAAACGACGAGTGCCTTGAGGCGTTTTGAGAGGCGTTCAGCAGCTGGAGGGCAGTTCTTAAAAATGGAGGAGTAAAACAAAGTGGTTCTAGTCCCCCCACCATCCATTTTAACTTCACTCTATTATAAAACTGCTATACATAAAACCCACTGAGCTGTAAAATACTCATTTCCTTATTCATCAGTACTGATATACTTTAGGAGGAGACCTATTTATATCACAGTGGTTTCTTGGAAACTGCTTATGAGAGGATAACTTTTGGAAGAAATGCTAAATGTTCATTTTCATTGAAATATCATAAATCCAATCCATGAGGAGTTCACTGAAACCATGATTCAGCCAGAACCTATACTCTGATGTAGTGACTGACTCATTTGAAAAATATTTCCTGGCGTATCACAGTACCTAACAACCTAACTCTGTACTGTCCTTCGCTGTAATTACATTGACACCTCTTTCTGCTTTTATGATTTTTATAATTTTCCTCAATGGACATGTATCACTGTCATAAAAATTGGAAGAAAAACATTTTTAAAAGACAATTTCATTTGCAAGTATACATTCCTCAAAATTCCACCATAAATTCAGACAATAAAATAGTGAAATATCAATAGTCAATTTTTAAAACATTTGGTATAACTTATATGTTCACTTAAAAAGATAAAATGACCTTTCTTCTGTATTCTTTGTCCATGTTTTAGATATAATCATTAGAATAGATTTTTTCACTGGAATGACTGGCTTAAAGGGTATGAAAAATTTTAAGACTTACTAGATATTGCCAAAATTCATTGACTTTAATTCTTAAACATATGCACACATACTGACTTCTTTTGCAATCACTGAAGTAATATAAATTTAGTATCAAGTATAAGGAAAAGAGGCTTCCCAGGTGATACAGAAGTAAAGAATCCATCTGCCAATGCAGGAGACGCAGGTTCAACCTCTGGGTGGGGAAGATCCCCTGGATAAGGAAATGACAACCCACTCCAGTATTCTTGCCTGGAGAATCCCACGGACAGAGGAGCCTGGTTCATGGGGACTCAAAGAGTTGGACACGACTGAGCAACTGAACATGCGCACACGCATAATGAAAATGCAACAAGCTTTAAAGGAGGACAAGAAATCACCTAATCTCAGTCCTAGAAAAAAACTGCTGGGTGTCTCCACTTCAGTCTTTTCTCTGTGAGGGAGTGACTGAGGGAGTGAGTGAGTGAAGTTTGCTCAGTCCTGTCTGACTCTCTGCGACCCCGTGGACTATACAGTCCCTGGGATTCTCCAGGCCAGAGTACCAGAGTGGGGAGCCTTTCCCTTCTCCAGGGGATCTTCCCAACCCAGGGATCAAACCCAGGTCTCCCGCTTTGCAGGCGGATTCTTTACCAGTTGAGCCACCAGGGAAGCCCCTTTTCTCTGTTATTTCGTCTTTTTTTAACACACTAGTTTAGAAGATAGTCATTCCATTTTCTTATTTTATGAATATTTATATTTTGAAATTCTAGAGACTTTTTCCCAAATCACATCAAGAAAAATTAACTTTCATCTTATAAAATTATAAGTTAGCATACTTTTATTTCCCTAGCACTTCCCTTTCCACAACTTTCTGCTCTCCACTTAAATAATTTGAAGATTCTTAAATTATCATTTAACAGATAATAGTTACTTTCTAATTTTTGCATTATTTTGTAACTATAATTGCAATGATAGTTTAGACCCAACTCTAAATTTGTTTTAATTCTTACCGTCACTGCATTCATAAAATTTCCTCTTTCTCGAATAAGCTGGACAATTAAATCCTTGTGAATCTGAAGCACAAGGTGGCATAAACTTTTCAGAACAAGTATATAGGTGGCACACATTCTAAGTCTTTGCATATTTATTAAAAACTTTCACTTTATTCAACTTTTTGTCTTCAATAAATATGTTTGAATTCATGCTGTTTAAAAAAAAAAAAAAACCCTTCCTGCATGCTTGCATAGAAGACATAGATGGGAGATAGAAATCAAGATGGTAATGAGAGAGATGGTAGAGATCAATAGATAAATGGAAAGTTACCAGTGTAACCAGGAAATGTCTGAGGCATTGTTTCACTAAAATAAGTTCTGTGCAACATTATTAGAACACATGTAATGTATTACCCCCACCCAAAAGTGGTCATATAAATTAGAGACATACTGGGTTAAAATTAATTGGCCTTCTATTTGTTTTTTCTGCTTACTTCATTTAACTAGCAAATATACAACGTGAGTCTTTCAGAAGCCATTATATCACGCAAAATCTCCCACACTTTTCAGGCCATGAAACCATTCTCCAAATGAGCACGTAAGAAAATTAATGAAGAGAAATCAGTTAAGCAGAGCTGGGAGACCAGCAGGGGGCGCCCTGACGCCCTACAGCACCGGCCCCGCCCGACAGGGACCGGAAGACTCCTCTTCTTTCCTGGCAAGGATTCAGCCAATGGAAAGCCGTGGACTCTTTGTTTCCGACAGCCCTCCCAATTTCCTTTTCTTCTGGATGCAAAAGGGACGGCATCTCCTTCCCTTCCTGCATGGGGCTCGCCTTGGCTGCAGATCCTGAATTCCAATTCTCAATAAACTCATCTTTGCTGAAGAAATATCTGGCGGTCTATTAGTTTCAGGTCAACAAACATCAGATGGAAGTATCGTTCTGTGGGACACACTTTAAGAAACACAGTTCATGGTTTTGGTTCAGACGTGTCAATTTTGTTGGACACTTGGTGAGCATTTTTATTAGTAGATTAGCATGTGTTTCAGGTCAGTCTCTCTTATTTCTAAGACTTTCTGCTCTATTTTTCCTTCTGGGATTCTGATTATAATTTAGATTGAAATCTCTAAACCTGATTTTTCTCTCTGTCCTGTTTTCTTTCAACTTTCTAATGTTTTTATTCTTTTCTCCCAAGTCCAGTTAGTTTTCCATCAGAATCCAATTTACCATTGTAACATTTTTGTTTATAATATGAAAGTTATATAGTTGGCCTTCAATCTCGTTTCTGCCACAGAGCTTAAGACCCTCAACATTTCCTGACAAGTATCTTTCATTATTCATCCTAAGCCCCTTTCAAACACACCTGAGTTTGTCAATAAAGTATTAATAACCTCCAGAAAACCCCTAAGGATGGAGGCTATTTGCCAAAGGCATCCACCCTGTGATGAGAGGTTTGGACTTTCAGCCCCATCCCTCTCCCAACCCACTTCCTCCCTCTGGGGAGGTTTAATTAATCTTTGCTGACCAGTGACTTAATCAACCACGGCTGCATCACGGAGTCTCCATAACATTCACAAAGTCAGAGTTCAGAGAGCTTCCAGGCTGGTGGCCAGTTAGAGATGCGAGGAGCCCTGCGACCTGGAACCGCCAGGCCCCCCTCCCAATCCCTCGCCTTGTGCGTCTCTCCCGTCGGCCTGCTCCCGAGTTGCATTCTTTTAATAACCTGGTTCTCTAGGGAGCAAAGTGTTCTCCTGAGCTGTGTGAGCCGCGCCAGCACATTAGTCAAACCAAGGAGGGGGAAACCCACCCTTCAGGGGGAACCGAAGGATGTGGGAACCTCCAGTCTATAGCGGTTTTCAGAAGCACGGGACTTAAGACTGGCGTCTGGAGTGGGGGGGTTGGGGGGCGGGCAGACTGTGGCACTGAGTCCCTACCTCTAGGATCTGGTGCTATTTCCAGGCAGATGCTGTCAGAACTGAGTTAAATTGTAGGGTCCCCGGCTGGTGTCCCAGAATTGCTTGAGGTAGGAAAGTCCATACACATTTATTTGGAGTACAGAGGATTCTCTGAGTAGTAGGAGTACAGAAAAACAGAAGAGGTGTTTTTGCTTTATAGCCATTCACCACTTCCATCCTGATTTTACATTTGGTGATTATATCTTCTATCACCTCACTGTATTTCCTGACCACAGATTCCTGGTCACAGTCTAATGTTATTCCACAGATGCAGATATTTTTCTCTGTTGACTCAGAGAATGAGAATTCCTGAGCAGAGGTTCATGATCAAACTTATGGAAAACCTATGAGACCTTGCCAGAATCAGCCAAGTATCGGAAATGTATGTATGTCGTGCAAACACCGCATGGATTCAGATTTAGCAGCCTAAGTAAATCAGGGAATAATTAGAACAATAAAGAGTTTTATCAGTAGATCATGTTTTTCTATCATTCTATCTAGCAATGTCTAGGACATCTTACACACACACACACACACAGCCATGAATGGAAGATCCATCAGTACAAGTTCTGGGTCCTGTTCACCACTGTTTCTCCGGGATCTATCTAGAACAGAGTCTGACTCATCATACGTTTACTTACCAGCTGTCTATTTGTTGCAAGAGACAGAAACCCAAGAGAAGCCAGATTAAGAATCAAGGGGAGGATGTCTCTGGAGGGACAGTGGATAAGAATCTGCCTGCTACTGCAGGGCACATAGGTTCGATCCCTGGCCCAGGAAGATTCCCTTGCCTTGGGGCACCTAAGCCTGTGTGCCTCAACTACCAGAGCACACGCCCTCGAGCCCTGCTCTGAAACTAGTGAAGTCACAGCAATGAGAAGCCTGTGCACCCAGCAGAGAGAGCAAAGAGGAGACCAACGAGCAACAACGACCCAGCACAGCCAAAACCAAGTAAATTACCTCTTCAAAAAAGCTAGCTTAGAAAGCAAAACCAAGAGGAAAGTCTGGTCAGAATATCTAGGAAATCCAGAAGAGCATCTGGGCTCCAGAGATGAGTGAATCCAGGCTCTGAACTCACATTGGCAGGGCTCAGAGTCTGCTATCCATCTCCAAGTGAAGTCCCTTAAATGGAGTTCTCATAGGTACAACTTTAGGGTCCTTTCCTACCTCTAAGTCAAAAATCTATGTTTTGAGGGCTGGAGAAAACTTTAGGGAGAGTCTGCTACACATAACCAACTCTGTTAACAAATTCGGAGGGAAGGGCACCATGATACACTGCCCCAGGGGTCAGCAAGGAGGGGAGAAGGGCATCTGAACGGAAGGGGTGGGGTGGCCTTAGCAGTCACAGGAGGGAAGGATTCTGCCATCCGCTGCACCACAAAGCAGATGCTCAAGGAATATATGTTGACACAGAAGGAATGTGTCTCTTACAAATGTCCCCCAAGTCCCTCTCAGGCTCCATGTCTTATTTCCCTTTCAGTGTTGAACTCAGTGACGGTTTTAACCAGGTACAGCTTGAAAAGCCCAGTGAAAGCGTTAGTCACTCAGTCATGTCTGACTCTTTGCGACTCCATGGACTATAGCCCACCAGCCTCCTCTGACCATGGAATTCTCCAGGCAAGAACATATGGTGTGTCCCTATGGCTGATTGTTGTTGATGTATGACAGAAAACCATAAAATTCTGGAAAGCAATTATCCTTCAATTAAAAAAAAATTTTTTTTTTAAATACTGGAGTGGGTTGCCATTTCCTTCTCCAGGGAATCTTCCTGACCCAGGGATCAAACCCAGGTCTCCTGCATTGCAGGTGGATGCCTTGCTGTCTGAGCTACTAGGGAAGCCCAGGGGTTCAGCTGAGGGCTAGCCAAATGGGGTGCTTTGTCCCGGATCCTTCCTTCTTATTTTGGGGGAAAGGCTATGAATGACCTTCCCTAAAATTGTGCTACTGTGTAAAAGCTGTCTCATAAACATTACTAGTGATCAGTTCAGTCGCTCAGTCATGTCTGACTCTTTGCGACCCCATGAATCACAGCACACCAGGCCTCCGTGTCCATCACCAACTCCCGGAGTTTACTCAAACTCATGCCCATCGAGTCAGTGATGCCATCCAGCCATCTCATCCTCTGTCGTCCCCTTCTCCTCCTGCCCCCAATCCCTCCCAGCATCAGGGTCTTTTCCAGTGAGTCAACTCTTCACATGAGGTGGCCAAAGTATTGGAGTTTCAGCCTCAGCATCAGTCCTTCCAATGAACACCCAGGACTGATCTCTTTTACCACCCTTTATATTCACATTTAGCTAATTCAGTGATTTTAGCCACCTAAAATACTGAGGATTAGTCCCAAACATGTATTGGATTTGCTAAGAGTTTCTGTAAGCCTAGCACGGCGGTCGACATGGATTAGCGTAAGGTCGGTTGCAATGTGTGGCCCTTCTTGTACCTTGAACCTAACAGCAGGTGCCAGTTCAGACGAGACAGAGGAATTAACTCCAGTGACTGGCAAACTATATTCAGCTTATAGTTTCAACAGTGACCTTTTAAACTTCTTCAAAAAGACATACCATGTTAACCCTACCCATATTCTGTCAATGGTGATTCCTTCTGCCAAAATAGAATGTTTATATGCCGGGCCCCAAGCCTACCAATGATAAGAAATTGTGCTGAAACCTACCAGAGAGGTATACATAGTTCAACAAAGAAAAGTAATCTTCTCAAGAAGGAAGATATAGTTCCTAAAATTTCTCTGTCAATGGAAGTTCTGAGAAATCTTCCCATGATGGTGTTTTACTTGGAATCTGAAATAGGTTTTGGTCAGCTTTCCTAGTATTTTACTAAGAAATGATTAACTTTCTAACTAAAAAGCCACTATGTGTTAGGCCTTGGTCATCATCCTGAACTCTTATATTAGTAGAGAGTTTTAGAGTTTAAGTAGTACTTCCATTTCTATGTTTCTTGTGAGCCCTGTAACCCACACTTACTCATAATATCGACCCTGATGCTGGGAAAGATTAAGGGCAGGAGGAGAAGGGGGCAACAGAGGATAAGATGGTTGGATGGCATCATCGACTCAATGGACATGAGTTTGAGCAAACTCTGGGAGACAGTGAAGGACAGGGAAGGCTGGCTTGCTGCCGTCCGCGGGGTCACAAAGAGTCGGACGTGACTGAGCGACGACAAACAACAACAAAAGCTGTTCTAGACTAAATTGACCTAAAGTTTGTCCCTTAAAACCAGGAGACCCTGCGCTTACGTTCAATTAACCTCAACAAAGGAGGCAAGAATATACGATGGGGCAAAGACAGTCTCTTCAATAAATGGTGCTGAGGAAGCTGGACAGCTACATGTAAAAGAATGAAATTAGAATATAGTCTAACATCATATACAAAAATAAACTCAAAGTGGATTAAAGGCCATTTAATGTAAGACCAGATACTGTCAAACTCCTAGGGGGAAATGAGCAGAACACTTGTTGACATAAATCACAGCAATATTTTTTGGATCCATGTCCTAGAGTAACGGAAACAAAAATAAACAAATAAAACCTAGGCAAACTTATAAGCTTTTGGATGGCAAAGGAAACCATAAACAAAATGAAAAGACAGCCTATGGAATGGGAGAAAAATATTTGCAAGAGATGCCACCGACAAGGGATTTCCAAAATATACAAACAGCTCATACAGTCAGTATCAAAAAGAGTTGGTTTCTTTTTTGAACCAAGCTGAAACCAATCAAAACATGGGCAGAAGACATAAACATTTCCCCAGAGAAGTCATACAGGTGGCCAACAGGCACATGAAAAAGTGCTTAACATGGTTAATCATCAGAGAAGTGCAAATCCAAACTACAATGAGATAATCAACCACCCCACACCAGTCAAAACAACCATCATTAAAAATTCTACGAATAACAAACGCTGGAGAGGGTGTGGAGAAGAAGGAACCCCAGCCGGTGGGCATGTATGCTGGTGCAGCCCTGTGGGGAACGGCAGGGAGGGTCCTTAAAAACTGAAGGTAAAGTTACCACATGACGCAGCAACCCCACTCCTGGGCTCACATCCTGAAGAGACGAAACTCTAGTTTGAAAAGACGCATGAACCCCAGTGTTCACAGAGGCACCGTTTACAACAGCCAAGACATGGAAGCAACCTGAGTGTGCATCACCAGATGAACGGACAGGGAAGAGGCGCTGCCGATGCTACGGCGCGTCGGTCGCGTCCGCTCTGCGCCACCCCACAGACGGCAGCCCGCCAGGCTCCGCCGTCCCCGGGTTCTCCAGGCAAGAACGCTGGAGTGGACTGCCATTTCCAAGGAGAGGTGCTGCATACCTTGAAGCAGAATGAAATAATGTCATTTGCAGCCACGTGGATGGACCTGGAGATTATCATACAAAGTGAAAAGGCAGACAAAGACAAGTATCATATGATATCATTTATATGAGCAATGTAAAAAGAATGATACCAATGAACTTACTTACAAAACAGAAGTAGAGTCACAAACAGAAAATAAACTGACGTCTACCAAAAGGGAAAGGGGCTGGTGGAGGTACAAATTAGGAATTTGGGATTAACCAATACATACTACATAAAATAAAAAAACAAGAACCTACTGTATAGCACAGGGAACTATAGTCAATATCTTATAATAACCCATAATGGAGAAGAATCTGAAAAACTGTGTGTGTGTGTGTGTATGTATATATATATATATATATATATATATATATATCAGTTCAGAAGCTCAGTCATGTCCAACTCTTTGCGACCCCATGAATCGCAGCATGCCAGGCCTCCCTGTCCATCACCAGCTCCTGGAGATTACTCAAACCCATGTCCATTGAGTTGGTGATGCCATCCAGCCATCTTACCCTCTGTCGTCCCCTTCTCCTCCTGCCCCCAATCCCTCCCAGCATCAGGGTCTTTTCCAGTGAGTCAGCTCTTTGCATCAAGTGGCCAAAGTATTGGAGTTTCAGCTTCAGCATCAGTCCTTCCAATGAACACCCAGGACTGATCTCCTTGCAGTCCAAGGGACTCTCAAGAGTCTTCTCCAACACCACAGTTCAAAAGCATCAATTCCTCAGCACTCAGCTTTCTTCACAGTCCAACTCTCACATCCATACATGACTGCTGGAAAAACCATAGCCTTGACTAGATGGACCTTTGTTGGCAAAGTAATGTCTCTCCTTTTTAATATGCTATCTGGGTTGGTCATAACTTTCCTTCCAAGGAATAAGCGTCTTATAATTTCACAGCTGCAATCACCATCTGCAGTGATTTTGGAGCCCAAAAAAATAATATATATATATATATATACACACACACATACATACATACATATATATCTGACTCACTTTGCTGCATACCTGAAACATTGTAAATCAACTGTACTTCAGTGAAAAACAGAAAAAAATAATTAAGAAAATTACCATGTGTACATAATTACAAGGCAATATTGTAATAGTTTTTAAGTCTCCACATCACTGGCAAGAAAGCACCACTTTATCAGACTAATCAATTGCATTAATTTAACATCACTGAAAGTCATTTTCATGTGGGTGGATTATGCCATCACCAAATACTGCCACTGTGGAATATACCTGCCTCAATTATTGCCATAGAATTTTATAAAATCAGTGATGATTGTTTGAAAAAGAAGTCTTTTATAAAAATTCTAATGTTTGGATGTTTGAAGCATTTTGACTCCCACTTAAGTGATGTTTTTTTCTAATATATTTGTAACTTTGGGAAGTAAAATTGGTATTGAAATGAGAGGAACCAGAGATCAAGTTGCCAACATTCAATGGATCATCGAGAAAGCAAGAGAGTGCCAGAAAAACATCTACTTCTGCTTTATTGACTATGCCAAAGTCTTTGACTGTGTGGATCACAACAAACCATGGAAAATTCTTCAAGAGATGGGAATACCAGACCACCTTGCCTGCCTCCTGAGAAATCTATATGCAGGTCAAAGAAGCAACAGTTAGAACTGGACATGGAAAAACAGACTGGTTCCAAATTGGGAAAGGAGTTTGTCAAGGCTGTATATTGTCACCTTGCTTATTTAACTTATATGCAGAGTACATCATGAGAAACGCTGGGCTGGATGAAGCACAAGCTGGAATCAGGATTGCCGGGAGAAATATCAATAACCTCAGATATGCAGATGACACCACACTTATGGCAGAAAGTGAAGAAGAACTAAACAGCCTCTTGATGAAAGTGAAACAGGAGAGTGTAAAAGTTGGTTTAAAACTCAACATTCAGAAAACAAAGATCATGGCATCCGGTCCCATCACTTCATGGTAAATAGATGGGGAAACAGTGGAAACCGTGAGAGACTTTGTTTTTTGGGGCTCCAAAATCACTGCAGATGGTGACTGCAGCCATGAAATTAAAAGACGCTTGCTTCTTGGAAGAAAAGCTATGACAAACCTAGACAGCATATTAAAAAGCAGAGACATTACTTTGCCAACAAAGGTCCATCTAGTCAAAGCTATGGTTTTTCCAGTAGTCATGTATGGATGTGAGAGTTGGACTATAAAGAAAGCTGAGCACTGAAGAATTGATGCTTTTGAACTGTGGTGTTGGAGAAGACTTTTGAGAGTCCCTTGGACTGCAAGGAGATCAAATCAATCAATTCTAAAGGAAATCAGTCCTGAATGTTCATTGGAAGGACTGATGCTGAGGCTGAAACTCCAATACTTTGGCCATCTGATGTGAAGAACTGGCTCCTTGGGAAAGACCCTGATGCTTGGAAAGACTGAGGGCAGGAGGAGAAAGGGATGACAGAGGACGAGATGGTTGGATGGCATCACCGACTCGATGGACATGAGTTTGAGCAAGCTCCGGGAGTTGGTGATAGACAGGGAGGGAGGCCTGGTGTGCTGCAAAGAATTGGACATGACTGAGTGACCAAACTGATGACCATTTTAAAACATCTCCCATCCTCACACATTTCACACACAAGTTCATTCAGATGATATTTATTGCCTCTGGCTTCTGATCAGGATGTAAAAAGATGGAAAGAATGTAACTTTTCCTTAAAAAAAGGAAAAAAAGGATAATTTGGCAAGATCACAACTGTTAAAACCTCATCAAAAAGCTGATGACGGGACAACTCACTCACCCAAATCGAAAGGAAGGCGGGTGTGTCCAATAAAACGCATGTGTGTATGTGGGACGTGTACTGGAAAGCATTCAAGCTGGTAGGAAGTACTCAGTTGGAGTTTTTGATGGGTCACACCGTCCCACTGTGGAGCAGCGGGAGTGCACAGAACCGCTGATGGCCACAGGCGGACCAACACCATGACGGGGGCTCTTTCCAGGACCTCTCCCTGGGCCAGAGTTTCTCATGTTCACTAAGGTCTGCAAGGGGATGTGAATTCTCCTGTGTCATAGCTCTCAGAGGTTCTGTCCTCTCCTGTTGTTGGAGAGTGATAAGCAGGCATAGGACCAGGTTTTTGACATTAGCCATTAGGGAAATGCAAGTGGAAACGGCAGTGTGATGCCCTTACGCATCTACTGGAACGACTACACTGACCCTACCAAGTGCTGACGCCCGTGTAGAATCCCCAAATTCTCCTTCTCTGATGGTCGGAATGCAGACATGGCAAGCCAGTGGAGTACAGTCTGACGGCTTCTTTAGAAGTGAAATCTGCCCCTACCATGTGACCTAGCCACTCCACAGCTCCCCTGTATTTACAGAGGAGGGAGGGAGCAGGGGGAGAGGAGGAGGAGGGCAGGGGAGGAAGAGGAAGAAGAAATTCTATCCCCCAGCGTTCCTAGCGGTATTATTTCTAATCGGCTAAAACCGGAGACAGCCCATCAGCTGGGGAGCAGGTCAGCATCCCGGCAATGGAACACTACACAGCACCAAAAAGAAATGAAGCGCTGTTGCAAGCAATCGCATGGCTTAATCTCATGTCGTTATATCAAATAAAAAATCAGGTAATGGGTACGATTCCATTTGTATCAAATTCTAGAAAATGAAAACTGATCTACAGAGAAAAAGCAAGTAACTAGTGATTGACTAGAATTGGAGGGGACTGGGGGGAACAACAGAAAAAAGATTGCAAGGGAGCGCAAAGGCATTCTGGTGATGGTTTCAAGGGTATATGAGTATATTGGAACCTAAACCAAACTGTATTATTTCAATACATGCCATTTGTAATATGTCAGTGATGCTTCATTAGAGCTCTCAAAAGTGACAATTATAGCCACTCTTTAAAGTTGATACAAAATACGAAGGCGCATCTAATCTTTCTTTTCTTTAGGTGCTTTCCCCTCAGACCATCCTCTTTTCTGAGTCAGTAATTCTTGTGCATTTTCATTTGCAAATTCATTCTAAATCAAGGCCCTTCCTTGAACATTTGCTGTCTGCATTTCACAGCACTGCGTGTAAAAGCAGACTATAGGGCTTATAACCTACTCCCTGCCTGAGAGGCTCTTTTCAGGCAGGAATGCCGAGCACTGGGGCCTGACGTTTGCTCCCCTGACCTGGGGGGCCCTCTTCCCCCAACCCCAGGCCCCAGCTCACTTTCTGATCAAGAGGACAGTTTATGCAGTTTGGGTTAATCGGTGTCTCCTCCCTGAGGACGGGTCCGTTTTGAGTGTTAGTGTTTTCTAATTTTTTATAATTATGAAAATATGATAACACATTTTTTAAAAGACTTGGAAAATACAGAACAAAATTACATAGTTCCATATATACCACGATTTGTTTTTTAATAATCTGTTTTTGTTTTGGTAGCCTACTATTTCTTCTGCCTCAACCTATCAGTAAACAATCTGATGAAAAACTAACCATCAGGACCATTTTATTAAACATTTGATCTAACATGATGAACTTCATCATGCTTCTTTTCTTTTCTGTTATTGAGAGTTTGGGTGTGCCAAAGGGCTGGTGCTACTACATGTATATATCTTTCGACATCAAACTTCACATACAGTGTCAGAACATTTTTATCTCTACTTTGGCCTTTTATTTTGAATTAATTTTTAACCAGTATTCCCCCTCCACATAGTTTGTAAAGATGAAATTTGAAACACAAGATGTCCATTATTAGAGGAAACACTAAAGAAATCGCCCCATGGAAATAACTAGGAAAACAGCAATAAAAATAGCAAAAGCAAGCAGGCTATTTTGTGGTTACTTTCCTAGAACATTTTGTTTAGTTCATTATTTTTTCTTTCTTAACGAACAATAAAGTGAAACATTTAAAATGTGAATTTTTTCTGATTTTTCTGGTTTGTCTAGAATTTGTGTAATTTTACATGACTTTCATATCTAAATATAATGTGAATTTCAAATAATTTAATTTTTGAATAAATATTCATCTAAACTTTAATCCAAAATTGATTCAGTTAACCATTTGAGATCAGTTTTTACACTTCATTTCATATGGAAAGAGAATGATGTCTATTTGAATTCAGTTTTGACATTTATCGAGATTTCCTCTGGGCTTAATATATAAATGGTTTTCTACATATTACATTGAAATGGAAAAGGACAGCCTTTGAGAAAGGTAAAAAGTTCAATATCAAATTTATTATAATATTTGAATCCTCCTTATTTGTCCTAAATTTTTATTTGAAAAATTCCAAACATATAATAAAAGAATATCCCATACCCTTTACCTGAATTCACCAACTATTAGCATTTTACCATATTTGTATACAGATAGGTACAAATGTGTATAGTTTTATGTTCTTAATAGAGAGATAGATACTATTTTTTGTAGAATTTAAAAGTAAGTTTTAGAAATAGAAATTTTAACATACATCTCCTAAAGACTATTCTTATGCATAAATATAATTCTATTACCAAAATGAAGAAATTTGTGTTCAAATACACAGTCCATATTCAAATTTCCTCAATTGTCCCAATATTGTCCTTAATAGCTTTATTTCTACCAAAATGATAGAATAAATAAGAGAAATTATATGCAGAAAATGCATTTTATCAACATCCTTTCATGATTTAAAAAAATCCTTCTCAGCAAATGAAATCTAGAAGGGACTATCCTTCTAATAAAAGTTATTTATAAAAAAGACTATTGCTAATATCACAGGTAGTGGGAAATTATTGAAAATTTTCTTCCTGAGATGAGAAACAACACCTGGATGTTCACCACAACCACTTCTAATTATATTATAGAAATGATGCTAGCCAATTCAATAAGGCAAAAAATAAATACATAGTATAATGGAAAAAGAAGGAAGTAATTCTGTTATTCACAGATGGCATGATTCCACACCTAGGAACCTAAATTATCCAAATTAAAAAGAGAATTTACCAAAGTCGCTGGTTATAAACTCACTATAGTAAATTTACTCATATTAAGAATTTTTTAAAAAGAATTAAAAAGCTATTGGAGAATAAAATTAATATCAATACCATATACAATTCTCTAAAAAATATCAAATACATAGGAATAAGCTATTGATACAAAGAAAACTTGAAAACATTGCTAAAAGATATTAGAAAATGATTAAATAATAGAGGAATGGGAAGACTCAAATTATGTCAATTCTCCCAAATCTATCTATACATAGTCAACGTAATTCTGGTTATCCAGCAAATATGTAGTGAAAATAGGTAAGCTGGTTTTAAATTTGTATGGAGAGGCAAAGAACCTGGCCAAATTTAAAGAGCAAAGTTGGAGTTTCTACAGACCAGATAGCAAGATTTATTACAAAGTGACAGTGTGATGCTGATGCAATGATGAAGTGATGCAATGATGAACAAACAGACCTAGGAAACAGTGTTTCTTTTAACAGCCGAAGGAAACTGATAGAACTGATGCTCCCCCAGGCTGGCCACAAAGCCAATCCCTGCAGGCTATAAACACTCTACCCTCTGCATCCCACACTTGCTCACACGTTCCATCACTGTCTCTGCTGAAGCTGTTTGGACTGTTTCTTCCAGTACAGCCTCAACACTAAACTGCCTTTGTCTGTATCTAGATGGCTGTTAGCTCATCTATCAGGTATCTGCTTAATTTCAGTGATTGAAGTAGTCATTTCTAGGACTTCATTTCCTAATTTCTTGTGTTCTTTTTGCATCACCTTTTGTTTCATTTGAAATCTGTTTATTATTTGAAGTCTATTTTTGTTCAATTTCAAATTGTTCCAATATTTCCAGTTCTTAGGGAGTCAACACTCAGGTTTATGTCATTGTTTTCCGCCTTTAATTTACTGGTTTTTATTCACGTTTGTCTTCAGCTGTTGACTAATTTATGCTATGAGTGTCTCCTGTACCTGGAGTTATGAGAAAAGTTTCATGGTTACATCTGAGAGGAAACCAGAATCTTCATGGATGATTTCTCCTCCGTCCCAAACTCTGGACAAGGGTCCGCTTCCTGGCTCCGCTCAGGAACAGCCGTGGAATGTTCCCAGTTCCCTGAACCAGGGCAGTGGGGTGTGGCTCCAGAATTAACGCAGGACACTCAGTCCTGATTTCTTCAATTCACATACACCTGTGTCAATATTTGACCATTAGAGACCCAGCCCCCAACTACTGTGGTCTTGCTTAATTCCTCTTTACTATTATCATTTTTATTTCCATTTTTGTTTTGAGCACTGGTGATCATGGTCTTTTGAGCTCATCTATGTAAGTATTTTTAAGAGAGCCCACTCACCTAAGCTCAGATTATCACAGTGCTGGAAGCTCGAATATCTGTCTTTTTAAAAGGGTGGGGGGTGCCTAGTCTATGTACTTTCAGTTTGAAATGATGTAGTTAGTCTTATTTATGTTGAGTGTGATGATTTCCGGGTTTTTTTTTTTTTACCTCCTTGCAATTTCTTTTGCTTTCTTTTTTCTATATCCTCCTTGATATTCAATTTTATATCAGAATATTTTTAAAAGTTACTGTAAGCCGTAAAATCTTTAATTCAGCCATTATAAAATATTAATTTAAAACATATGTTATATATTTTCACTACCACGTGTAAAATAACTAGCTCGTGGGAACCTGCTGGTGTAGACAGGGAACTCAGCTCAGCACTCCGTAATGACCTTGAGAAGTGGGAGGGGGGAGAGGGAGAGGGAAGCTTAAGGGGATATACACAGACATTCAGCTGATTCACATTATTGTACAGCAGAAATGCTTGCTCCTTGGAAGATAAGTTATGACCAACCTAGACAGCATATTAAAAAGCAGAGACATTACTTTGCCAACAAAGGTCCATCTAGTCAAAGCTATGGTTTTTCCAGTGGTCATGTATGGATGTGAGAGTTGGTGTATAAATAAAAGTGAGTGCTGAGGAACTGATGCTTTTGAACTGTGGTGTTGGAGAAGACTCTTGAGAGTCCCTTAGACTGCAAGGAGATCCAGCCAGTCCGTCCTAAGGGAAATCAGTCCTGAATATTCATTGGAAGGACTGATGCTGAAGCTGAAACTCCAAAACTTTGGCCACCTGATGCGAAGAGCTGACTCCTGGGAAAAGACCCTGATGCTGGGAAAGATTGAGGGCAGGAGGAGAAGGGGACGACAGAGGATGAGATGGTTGGATGGCATCACTGACTCAATGGACATGAGTTTGAGTAAACTCCGGGAGCTGGTGAAGGACAGGGAGGCCTGGCCTGCTGCAATTCATGGGGTCGCAAAGAGTCAGACACGACTGAGCGAGTGAACAACGACAAAAGCAGAAGAAACACAAGATTTTAAGGCAATTATACCCCAGTTTTTAAAGAATAAAATAAAATGTATGTTAAATTTTACGTAATTTTTAAGGAAAGAAGCTGGTGATACACATCACATGCTTTTGATGCTATAAACACCAGGTTAGCCTTTAACACGGCTGAGCAACTTCACTTTCACTTTTCACTCTCATGCATTGGAAAAGGAAATGGCAGCCCACTCCAGTGTTCTTGCCTGGAGAATCCCAGGGACGGGGGAGCCTAGTGGGCTGCCGTCTAGGGGGTCGCACAGAGTCAGACACAACTGAAGTGACTTAGCAGCAGCCGTTAATTAGGAAAAAATGAAGTATTTGAATGACAGTTTTCACAAAGTTTATTTTAAACCCATGTTTATTATGAAACTTGTCCTCATAAAGTTAGGTTTCTGAGTGTATCGATTTACTAAGAAGGTCAGTGATCTTCCCTGTATTATTCAAAGATCTGTTTTAATGATTCTGAAAACTATTGATTTATAATAATGAAACTATAATTATTTGATTCAGAAAATTACAATTAGAGGAGAGTGTTTCTTTACTAATGTTGAAAACTGTTTCAGAGGAGGTGAATTTATTTTTTCGGCCTACAGGCTGTGTCTGTGTGATCTCTGCCTTGTTCCCTGACCTGATTTCACTTCTTTCCACTTTCTCATATTCCCTTTCCAGCCACCCTGGCCTCTCAGCTCTTTCTAGAGCACTTCAGACACACTCGACAAGCCTGGCTTGATCCTTCCGTCTGGAACACTCTGTTCTTGTATTGGCATGGTTAATTCCTTCACCTCCCTCAAATCTTTGCTTCCAGGTCGCTCTCTCAAGAAGACCTACTTTCTCTGACCACCTGATTTCAATTGTAACCTGCCCACCACCCTTGCCCTTACCTTCGTTTTCTCCCCTATTGCTCATCACCGTCAGTTACCACTTCTCACCATCTAAAGTACGGGTTTTACTCATGCACATCATGTCAATTATGCTCACGGTTTCTTTGCACACACACTCTGCCCTGGCTGATCTTTGTGGCTCACTGTGGTTGTCCTTTTGTTATTGACGCTAAGTACGTCAAGGGCAGAGAACAGCAGGGAGGACGTAGGTAAGTGGTCACAAAGGGCTGGACACGGCCGAGCGACCAACACTTTCAGCGTTTCGGCTCCCCCGGTGGCTCAGTCAGCAAAGAATCCGCCGCAATACAGGACACCTGGGTTCAGTCCCTGGGTCAGAAGATCCCCTGGAGAAGGGAATGGCTACCCACTCCAGTATTCTTGCCTGGAGAATCCCGTGGACAGAGGAGCCTGGCGGGCTACAGTCCATGGGGTCACAAAGAGTTGGACACCACTGAGTGACTAACATGCTAAGTGCTCAATCTTTTTGCTGAATCTTTTGAAGTTTTTCCACCACTGACTCTGGCTTCACTAATATTACAATAAATTTTTCAGTGTAAGAGTGTTGTAGAGTCTCTTAAAGCTAAGAAAAGCATTTTTAAGCTTCTCCTCTCAGCATTCATTGTATGAAAAAATAAGTTAAGAGTGGCAGTTCAGTTCAGTTGCTCAGTCGTGTCCGGCTCTTTGCGACCCCATGGACTGCAGCACACCAGGCCTCCCTCCATTACCAACTCCAGGAGGATGCTCAAACTCATGTCCACCGAGTCAGTGATGCCATCTAACCATCTCATCCTCTGTCATCCCCTTCTCCTCCTGCCTTCGATCTTTCCCAGCATCAGGGTCTTTTCCAATGAGTCAGTTCTTCACATCAGGTGGCCAAAGTATTGGAGTTTCAGCTTCAGCATCTATCCTTCCAATGAACACCCAGGACTGATCTTCATTAGGATGGACTGGTTGGATCTCCTTGCAGTCCAAGGGACTCTCAAGAGTCTTCTCCAACACCACAGTTCAAAAGCATCGATTCTTCAGCGCTCAGCTTTCTTGATAGTCCAACTCTCATATCCATACATGACCACTGAAAAAACCATAACTTTGACTAGATGGACCTTTGTTGGCAAAATAATGTCTCTGCTTTTTAATATGCTGTCTAGGTTGGTCATAACTTTTCTTCCAAGGAGCAATCGTCTTTTAATTTCATGGCTGCAGTCACCATCTGCAGTGATTTTGGAGCCCCCAAAAATAAAGTCTCTCACTGTTTCCACTGTTTCCCCATCCATTTGCCATGAAGTGATGGGACCAGATGCCATGATCTTAGTTTTCTGAATGTTGAATTTTAAGCAAACTTTTTCACTCTCAAGAGGCTCTTTAGTTTCTCTTCACTTTCTGCCATAAGGGTGGTGCCATCTGCATATCTGAGGTTATTGATATTTCTCCCAGCAATCTTGATTCCAGCTTGTGCTTCATCCAGCTCAGCATTTCTCATGATGTACTCTGCATATAAGTTAAATAAGCAAGGTGACAGTATACAGCCTTGACGTACTCCTTTCCCAATTTGGAACCAGTCTGTTGTTCCATGCCCAGTTCTAATGGTTGCTTCCTGACCTGCATATAGGTTTTTCAGGAGGCAGATCAGGTGGTCTGGTATTCCCATCTCTTGAAGAATTTTCCAGTTTGTTGTGATCCACACAGTCAAAGGTTTTGGCATAGTGCAGGCACCATTTAAAATGATGCAGGTGCTTGGCTTTATGAAGATTAAAATCTATCAGGAAAATAGTATTGAGGGGGTATTTAATTAACTAATTACAAGAGTGTAACATTCTACAGAGATGTTATTAGGATTAAATTTGTAACACCTGGGCCCTAAGAACGAGGCTGTGAATCCTGCACTCTAATCTAGGAAAGTAGAACTGACTGAAAGGAAATCACTTAGTCACTTTGAGCAGATGGAGTAGTGTATGCAAGCCTTATATACTCTTGGCAGTTATTTCTAAAATCCCCGAAATTTGTATATTTTGGGGAATATTACAGAGAAGAAATGTTCATAGTTTGAGGAATTTTCAGGATTTATTGTACAATGCTTTTTCTGGACATCCACGTTGGCCATGGGGAAGACATTCCAGAATTACCCCACACTACAAGTGAAAAAATTAAACAAAAACAGTTCAGACATCAGACAGCTCCAAGCTGTGACTCCTGAGAAGAGGGAAGCAGCCCAGGAGGGGCCCCCCATTGCCGGTGCCTCCTGCCTGGAGGGAGGCCCCCCAAGAGAGCCCGTGGACCCCACAGACACCCTCCAACGCAGCACCAGCCACGCTGTCCTGGGAATGCCCGCTTGTCTATCTCCTTAGACCATGCAGGGCTTCCCTGCTGGCTCAGACGGTAGAGTCCGCCTGTGATGCAGGAGACCCCGGCTTGATCCTGGGTTGGGAAGATCCCCTGGAGAAGGGAAGGGCAACCCACGCCACTATCCTGGCCTGGAGAATTCCGCGGAAAGAGGAGCCTGGCAGGCTCCAGTCCATGCGGTCTCAAAGAGTCAGACCCGACTGAGTGACTAACACTTTCATTTTACACTATGAAGTCCTCCTGAAGAAGGAACACTTATCTGTCTCTGTAGTCCTGAAACATACCACAGGAAGGATCTAAGTAAACATTTGCCAAATTAAATAGACCCTGCCAGGAATGGAGGAACGGGCATGTATGGACTGAAAAAGCATCTGCTAGCAGACGCTTCTGTATTTTCCCATTGAACACCCACAGCAACCTTATTGGAGACACGCTAACTCTCACGTTGGGAAACTGGCTTGTTAACAGACCCCAACTGCAGAGTTGGTCAGCTCCAAGGCAGATGCTCTTTCTGCCCCCTCTTGCTTCCTCCTCTCGAAACAGATTACCCCCTATAGAGTCTACATCCTATAAAAGCCCTTAGTCATAAAAGCGTAACCTCTACAGCGACGAGTTTTAAAGTATTCTTGCATTCTCTAAGTGGGCAAAGTCACGTGAAAAGATGAAATAATTTTGAGAGAATATTTAAATAAAGGAGAAAGCAGCGTACCCACGAGATTATTCACTCAATTGAGAATACAGCTTCTAAAAGGAATTTAAAATAAAATATAATGAGCATCCATTTTAAAGTAGAGGGTGGACTGAAGAAGAAATTAGTTTTGGGCAATAAGAGACTGTTTCATAAATAATGAAGGCAACTGTCTAGGTGTGGTCCTCTTTGCTGGCATCAAGACAGAGAAGTCAAGTATATTTGATTATTCATGGTCAGCATGTATTACTTTTCAACTATTGTTTCTTATGGCATATTTCTTTGGGCTACATAACTACAAGTTTTTCCTGTAGTTTGAGGAAGCTATTCCATCAGAAATATCTATCTTTCAAGATTGCTTTTTTGCAAAAAGCTACTTTGTTTTCAAATGTCAAGTTTTCTGTAAAATTAAAGCCATTTTGAGTGTTCCAGATTCCTTTAAATGGTCTTCAGTATTTTAACAAAGTCCTTATCTAGAAAGAGAGAGGAAGAGAGGGAGAGAGATTTAAGAGTTTGAGAGAGAGTCTGAGAAAGAGCAGTCTGAAAGAGGTTGAAAGAGAAAGAGAAAAACATGCCCCATGGAGCCCTCGATTCCTAACTAGTCGAGGACGTCTTGAAGGTGGGCGCCTACCGTCCCAGGGATGCGTCTCTCCCAGCATGCTGCAAGCATCTCCAGCCTGGTCTCTGCATCTCGCTCCCCAAAAGGCAGAGGGGAAATCTGCTTCTCAAACGACCGCCCCCTTTATTGCTCTCGTTTACAGCGGTGGTCCACCACGTGCTGACCCCACCACCCCACGTCAGCATCACCTGGGAACGTTTTAGAAATGCAAATTCTCCAGCTGCCCCAGACCCACTGAATCAGATCCTGGGGCAGGGTTTAACAAGCCATTTGGGTAATTGAGATCCAACTGATTTGCAGCCGTCGTTTCAAACTTGGCTGCACTTTGGGCTCCTCTGAGGAGTTTAAAACTACACTCTCGGGGTCCTCCCCTCAGACATGATGATGTGGTCACTCTAGGGAGGGCCCTGGGCAACATGAGTCTGCACAGCTCAGCAGAGCCCCCTCCTCTGACGGTCTGGTGGTTAAGACTCCACTTCCCAATACAGGGGGCCTGGGTTTGTTCCCTGCTCGGC
Organism: Odocoileus virginianus; assembly: GCF_023699985.2. Taxonomy (NCBI): domain Eukaryota; kingdom Metazoa; phylum Chordata; class Mammalia; order Artiodactyla; family Cervidae; genus Odocoileus; species Odocoileus virginianus. The sequence continues at coordinate 1,652,509 of NC_069695.1, forward strand.
GATCTAAGATCTCAAATCTGCATGGTGCAGGGCCAAAAAAAGAAAACTCAGCCGATAACCCTAATGTGCAGTGACATTGGAGACCCCTTGCTTTAGAGCTTGCTTTATTTCTTACCCATGAGAACAAGTCTGCCTGGAAAGAGGTGCCAGCTCAGTAGCCAAGACCCAGTTCTAAGGGCACCGATCGAAGGTACCCTTCCTGGAGAGACCTTGCTCATATGCCAGCCCAGACGCCAGGCATGCAGGGTTCCCCTGGGCCGTCTGAACCCCAGTCTTCTCCTGAGCACCAGGGCTTCCACCTTGTACCCAGAGCTCAATCTCAATTGAGCTCACCTGATACAGCAACGCGGCAAAGACTGGTGGGAAATGATGAAGTGAAGCATGATTCTTATATCTGATGCTGCTTAGTTCCAGATTTGAGGGAAATGCTTTCTTTTAATGAATGGTCATCCTGGCGTCTAAATTTGTATGTTGTGAACACAAGCATCACTGAATATACACAGCATATGCTCCTTTCTGTTCTGTCAAGCGGCCTTGGTTGGATCTTCCCTGGACCCCCATAGTAGCTTTATTTCAGCAGGTCAGAGGCTGGCCTCCAGGTAACTGCTCTGTGTCTCTCGTGGCTTGTAGGCTGCAAGCAGAGAATGCATTTTATACATCTCTGCATCCCCAGAGCCAGGGCTCAGCAGGCATGCTTTACAATTTTGGATGAGTCAGCAACAGAACTATGAAAGCTTCTCTCAATCTCTAAGCAAGAATTTGTAGTCTTTCAGTGGCCTCAGAAAAAAGAGGGCAGATTCATGGCTTTCAGCAAGACAGAGGCTATAAAACTAGGGCGGACACAAAGAACACAGACTGTCTCCCTTTCTCCGTTTTCCCTTCTTCTCAACAAAGTCACTGATCTTCAGAAAAGCAGAAGGTTGAAAAACACAAACCAAAAGGTTGAAATTTGCTTAAATGTCTGACCTTTTTGGGAAAAGGAGAGTGGGATGCATTTAAATCCCTTCAAAAATCAATGCAATAACAGGACAAGATATTCTTCAGAGACGCTGCCTCTGCCATATATGTCGTTACCTGGCTTTGTCCACACAGGTTACTCTGGCACGTGGGCTGGGGTGACAGTGAGATCCAAGTATGTTTCTGCACATAGTCAAGCCCTGTGTGTGTATCAGTCGCTCAGTCATGTCTGACTCTTTGCAACCCCACGGACTGTAGCCCGCCAGGCTCCTCGCTCTGTGGAGTTCTCCAGGCAAGAATACTGGAGTGGGTTGCCATGCCCTCCTCCAGGCGACACTCCTGACACAGGGACCAAACCCTGGTCTCCTGCATCTCCTGCATGGGCAGGTGGATCCTTTACGACTGAACCACCTGGGAAGCTGCACAGAAGCACCCTCTACGGTAGCTGAACAAATGCATAAGACTGTGCTCTGATAACATTTAATTTGCAAGGCAAGGCAGTGGGCTGGACTTGACCCATTTGATCCCAAACAGGCTTCTCGGCCTTCCCCAGTCAATAGAAACTGACTAAAGGCCAGACCAGAAATTCAGTCCAGGCTTTCCTGGGGCTCCTGGGCCAGCTGCCGGCAGGCGTGAACTCAAGTATCGGGCTCGCTTGCTTGCTCCTGGAAGTGGCGGGAGGGCCTTTTCCCTCCACGGGGTGGGAGGAGGGGTGCCCGGGGTCGGGCTGGAGGGTGGCTGGGGTCCTTCCCATCCCTGTGCGCCGCCGAGCGCGTGGGGCACGTGCAGTTCCTGCCCTCTTTCCCAACACCCAATTTTTTGCTCCAGCTCTTCAGAAATGGCAGGTTTTTTCCTCTGCACTTTTTGGTGCAGGGTTTCCCCAACCGTGCCTGCACGCAGTTATGTTTAGTTCCGTGTAGCTGCTTTGTATCCTGTAGCTGAAGGAGAGGTGTGTCCAGGTGCAAGCTTTGCAGTGAAGGGTCCCAGGTCCCAGACCCATCTCACGTTGGCTGTGTTCTGCCCACCTCTGATCTAAATCAGTACCTGTATTTGAGCTACTTCCTTTTCCTCTATGTTATGTTTAAAAACAGTCTGGATTTTTCAGCCTCCAATTCAATAGGGCTTCAAAAGAGATATTTCCAACCTGGCCTGTCCATAGCACCCTGCAATAACAATCATTAAATTCAGAACACAAAGCCAAGCAAAGTGAGCCTTTTCAATCCTTGACCCTCAATCTCTTCATTCTTGTTTCATTTCTCACCTTCCCTTTGTATTCATGTTGCAAATGCTAACGAAACTTATGGACTCACAGTCCCTCCATTGTCCTTCTGAAGCTGAATCCCTGCATGGACAGCCCAAGAATCATGTTTGAATAAGCACCCAGGCAGCTGTGATCCTGCTGAAGTTTGGGAACCCCTGCCCCTGCCACCCTCTCTCCCAGCACCATCCCACCTTGAATAACGCCACTTCCACAGAACCAGTGGCTTGGGGACCTTCTCACTGGAGATGGGAACAGATTTCCCAGCACCCCCTTCATTATGTTCTAGAGTTGCTCTAATATTAATGTTTATGATGGTATCTATGGTTCCTGGCTGAGTTTAGAACAGATCAATGGTACCCCTGACAAATGGCGGCAGAGAAAGTCCTCCAGCTTCGCAGACAAGCTCTGCCTGAGGCACCTCTACCCCGCCGACACATTATTGACACTCTCTGAGTCTCTCTAGGTTTTCAATTTTCTCAACCTTAAAATAAGGATAGATTTTATTTTCTTAGTCTCCAAAATCATCAAGGATGGTGACTGCAGCCATGAAATTAAAAGACTCTTCCTCCTTGGAAGGAAAGCTGTGACAAACCTTGACATCTCATTAAAAAGTAGAGAGATTACTTTCCCACCAAAGTCCACATAGTTAATGCTATGGTTTTTCCAAGGTCACATCGAGTCTAGTATATTTTCTCAGAATTCTTAGAACTACCTAAAAGATTAAAGCAAGTTGGCAGAAACTACCTCCCTTTCTCTAAAAAAAAAAAGAAATGTATATAGTGAGTAAGCCAATCAAGGCTTGAGTCCAGGCTCTGCTGTTTACTCGCTGTATGACCTTAGTCTAGTTAATTGACACCTGGAAACTGGGAAGCTTGAGTTCTAGTCCTGGCTCTGACACTGCAGCTGCATGTAACCCCATAATATTACTGTCAGGCTGCACCAGGCAAGGAAGCATCCTACAGATGGTGTCTAGGCTTCAGTCTAAGTCACTGTATGATCTGAGGCCTAAAATTGAAAGTTTTGTATATAGTCGTGAAAGTATTGATTTAGTGAGTGTGGGAGGCAGGGAGAGCAGAGAGTCAGAGAGCTGGGTGCATCTAGTCGAAGCCAAGGACAGCTAGAGCAGCCACAAGCTAGTCTCATAAAATGGAAGACTCCCACTCCCTCTTCAAAGAGTTTCACGGAGGAGCTCCAAGCTCCAGAAGGCTGTTGCAGACACAGCCCTTTAGACCTTGAGAGACGTGCTGCCTCTCTCCCGACCAAGAGATGACCCTGCATCGCAGGGGAATGCAGCTCACCAAGAGAAGCTTCCCCTTCGCTTTCCAGGCAGAGCTGGGGTTTACCTACTGCAGCCCCGGGGATGGGGCGAGCGTGGTCCCTGGGAGGAGTCCTGGAGTGGGGTGCCACTTCCTCCTGCAGGGGATCTTCCCGACCCGGGGACTGAACCCCCGTCTCCTGCATCTCCGGCATTGGCAGGTGGATTTTTTACCACTGAGCCATCTGGGAAGCGCTTAGCATCACGGGAAGCATCAGATAAATGCAACCTTCTGTGTTTAACCTAAATAACATGCATATATTATGAGAATCCTCACAAGGACAAGGGCCAAGTGCCTGAAATGAATGTGTAGCTAAATCTGGGAACAGAGACACTCCCATTTCGCATCGTCATTTAGTGGCAAAGCACTTAACAGTTTACCACCACCACCCCCACCCGCCCCTGGGGAATTGACAGGGACATCGGGCGGTCAAAGATTGGCTGATCATCGCAAAATATACACACTTGACTGTAAACCTTCTGCCACATTATTTCTTTCACAAAATAAGCAGTGCTGGAGGATCCGGCTTCCAGCTCTGAACCTCTATGTGCCCAGGAATGTAAAATTGCTGTGTTTGGAATATTTACAGCACAGAAATTGGCAAAGGATACAACTTTAGGCTTCTTTTTTTTTTTTTTTTTTTTGAGGGCTAGCTTACCAGCATGTGGCTGAACATGAACTGTTTAACCACACACTGGGGGTGTGCAGGGCACAGTGTCCAAGGCTGTAAGGAGGTATTTCTCAACCAAACACATGGTCACCTTCCCAGGTGGCATCAGAAATACGAGGATTCGTTTTTGTTGGTCAAAATAACAGACGGGCACTGCAGGCATTTAATGAGCAGGCGCTTGTTATGATAAATATCCCACAACGTGTACAATGGTTTCTCCAAATGAAGAAACACCACGTCTAAAATGTCAAGTGCAGCCCCACTGAGAACCAGTACACGCAGAGTAAATATATTCTAACACCCATTTGGGGCCCCTTCTTTGAACCTGTATAGAAGATCACGTTTGTATAAAATTATTGTCCATAGAAGGAGCACGGGACTCACGGAGGCCCAAAGGTCAGGACTTCACCTTCCAAGGCAGAGGGTGAGGACTCAATCCCTGGTCAGGCAGCTAAGACCCCGCAGCCCTCTCGGCCAAAAAACCAAAACAAACAGAAGCAGTATTGTAACAAATTCAAGACTTTAAAAATGGTCCACATAAGATTTCTTAAAAAACTGGAAATAGAACTGCCATATGACCCAGCAATACCACTTCTGGGCATACACACCGAGGAAACCAGATCTGAAAGAGACACGTGCACCCCAATGTTCATCGCAGCACTGTTTATAATAGCCAGGACATGGAAGCAACCCAGATGCCCATCAGCAGACGAATGGATGAGGAAGCTGTGGTACATATACACCATGGAATACTACTCAGCCATTAAAAAGAATTCATTTGAATCAGTTCTAATGAGATGGATGAAACTGGAGCCCATTATACAGAGTGAAGTAAGCCAGAAAGATAAAGACCATTACAGTATACTAACACATATATATGGAATTTAGAAAGATGGTAACGATAACCCTATATGCAAAACAGAAAAAGAGACACAGATGTACAGAACAGACTTTTGGACTCTGTGGGAGAAGGCAAGGGTGGGATGTTTCAAAAGAACAGCATGTATATTGTCTATAGTGAAACATCACCAGCCCAGGTGGGATGCATGAGACAAGTGCTCGGGCCTGGTGCACTGGGAAGACCCAGAAGGATCGGGTGGAGAGGGAGGTGGGTGGGGGGATCGGGATGGGGAATACATGTAACTCCATGGCTGATTCATGTCAGTGTATGACAAAACCCACTGAAATGTTGTGAAGTAATTAGCCTCCAACTAATAAAAATAAATGAAAAAATAATAATAAATTTTTTAAAAAATGGTCCACATAAAAAAATATCCTAGGAAAAAAAAAGAAAGAAAGCAAACAGAAGCTTTTAGCCTAGGTCTATTGAGACACTGAATAAAGAAGGGGTTTTTATAATCAAAAAGAGCATATATATATATATATATATATGTATGTATGTATAACTGAGTCACTTTGCCATACAGTAGAGATTAACACAACATTGTAAATTAACAGAGAAGGAGGAAGTGGCATGTTGGGCTGCAAGGGACAGAAAACCCAACTAATAGCAGTTTGAGCTTGTGATGATTTTTTTTTTCTCATACTATCAGGAGGCAGACACTTATTCGTTTCTTTTCAGCAGAAAACCTCTTCCTAATGGTTTCAAGCTGCTTAGGAGGCTCTGCCAACCAAGACCATTTCCCCAGGAGAAGATGAGGAACCAGCTCAGAAAAGGGAGTCATCTGTATCCAAAAGCAAAGGCTTTCCTAGAGGTCCCAGTAGTCTCTGGCTTACTCCCAAGGCTGGGCTTGATTGATGGTCCTGTATATACACCCTAACTGCCAGGGAGCGTAAAGTGGATTTTAGCTTCCTATAGTCCATCATAAGAGGGAAGTAGATCAAAATGACAGCTGAGACAGCCAACCGCAGTGCGTGTCACCGGCAGAAACTTTCCTGCAGACCTTCAGGGAATATCGCAGTTAAATATCGGCACATTAAAGGCATAGAAAGAGGCCTGCTCAGAACGGGTTCTTGCGTGTGTGTGTGTGTGTGTGTGTGTGTGTGTGTTGGTTGCTCAGTCGTGTCCGACTCTGTGTGACCCCCTCCAATGAGAATGGATTGAGTCTTCCTGTAAAACAAATACAACACAGCCCCAGGGGAGCTGGCACATTTGAGGGTCCTCATCCAGAATTGCCTTCTTCCACCGGGATTCATTCCGAAGATCCCTGTCAACACTCACTCTCTGGAGTCCATAAACAATGCGTGTCAAATCATCACACTGTACACGTTAAATAGCTTACAGCTTGTTGTCCACTACAAAGCAGTTTTTAAAAGCCATGGACGCATCAACAAAAGAGATAAAAAGCAGAAACCACTAACAGCGTGCCCCTGGGGGCTCACCAGGAGACTTCCTCCCCGTGCATTCTGCAGTCTCTTTCCCCCGGCTTCTGTCTCCCCTCTGAAGAGATGAGTCAGCCATGTCAGCCATGAATCACTCTTTAAAGTCCCCTTGATTCACAGCAAACATCCTGGGGAAATGACTTCATTTCTCTAGAGCCTTGGGTCAAGGGGATTTGGACTGTGAGAGGCTCAAGGCTCACAGTCGTGATCATCAAACAGCACTCAGCAGGAGGACCACGTAAATCAGGGCTGATTGGGCCCTGCCCAGAGAATCTGACCCAGCAGGCCTGTGGCACCTGGGTGCTCAGGGGATAAGTCATGCCCAGCCCTTTGTGTCCCCATGAACTATAGCCCACCAGGCTCCTCTGTCCATGGGGTTCTCCAGGCAAGAATACTGGAGTGGGTTGCCGTGCCCTCCTCCAGGGGATCTTCCCACCTCAGGGATGGAGCTCACATCTCCTGCCTTAGAAGGCAGGTTCTTTCCCACTGAGCCACCAGGGAAGCAGGTCTGTGGTGAAGCTCCAGAACTTACATGCTTAGCAAGGTTCCGGGTGATCCTGGCCGGGGACTGTGCTTCGAGAAACAACGCTTTCAATGAAAGGATGTAGAAGGTCAACTTAAAGGTGGTAGGGTGCTGAGAGCAATAACACCTAGTACTTCCCCTGTGAGGGAGGAGGCAGGTTATCTGGAAAGGGGGATGAAGAGAGGAAATCGTGAGGAGAGCATATAAGATGTAAAATAGCCACAACAGGGAATCGTCAGCATTCGCTCAGGGCTAACACCCTAACCAAAGTAGTTATGATACCAGTTTTCATCGAGCAGTGTCTCTGTGCTAGGGACTGTGCTAAGAATTCTGTGTGCATTTACCCCTCCTGAAACACTATGTATTAGGAATTTTAGAAACCCCATTTAACAAGGAGACAGCAAGTTCATGGGTCTAGTAAGTGGAGAATCTAGGATTTAAATTCACAAATTGCCGAGTTTATGGTATCAGCAACCTGGCTGCGTGTGTTAGTTGCTCAGTCTTGTCCAACTCTTTGTGACCCATGGACTGTAGCCCGCCAGACTCCTGTGTCCATGGGATTCTCCAGGCAAGAATACTGCAGTGGGTTGCCATGCCCTCCTCCAGGGGATCTTCCCGACCCAGGGATCGAACTGGGGTCTCCTGCATTGCAGGCAGACTCTTTACCTTCAGAGCCACCAGGGAAGCCCAGCAACCCTGCTGTTCTGAGTTAAAAGCATTCGTTAAGCTATTCTGAAATGAATCTCATCCTAAAAAACCCACCTGACTTCTTTCTGTGATCAGTGTTGAGAATTTCTCACAATGCATCCTGTAGATTTCCTCAATCTCTGCGGACGACAGTAGCAAAGCAAGAGAGAGAGGTGTGACAGGACCTCCCCGGTGCTCCGGCAGTTTAGACTCCGCACTCCCGACACAGGGGGCGGGAATTAAGATCCCACAGACCTCGGCCAAAGAAAGAGAAGAGAGAGAGAGATGTGGGTGTAGCAGGACGGGGTAAGCTGGTGTCTCTGGAAGGGTCTCACAGCTTGGAGAGTTTGCTGTAAAGGAGCGGACCCTCAGTCTCCCAGACTGGTTGCTAAACTCTCATGACCCCAGGGGACTAAATGCCATTTCATTCATCTGTAACAAAGAGGGAATGCCTCCTTTCAGTGGTAACCAGAATACTTACATTATCCCCAGAGCAAGTTCTTCTGACAAAACCAAAGTATCTGGGGCTCAGATTAATATTCAGAGTGCCATTTAGTGAGCCAGACTATTTACAGGAAGTAAATTAAGATGCTGAAATTCAGCTAGAAGACCAGGGCATGGTTAGGCAGGTATTTTCAGCCAGCATGCATTCTGATATCTGTATCTATGCTATACTGATTATTAAATAATTTTTGTAGTTAGATTACCTAGATGATAAAACATACAAAACCATAAATCACAGGCACTCCATAGGAATGTTAATTTAGAAGCAAGCAGCAAGTAAGAAGATGGTGACTGATATTATAAAGTGGAGCATCTTATCAAAGGAAGATATTATAAATATTTAGTACATTTTGAAAGTAGGAAATACCTAAGAAGGTTTCAAATGGCATGGTTTTTTTTATGTTTACATATTTGGTTAAAAAATAAGTTTATTTTGCTGGAAAATTCAGCTATATATCAAAGTGAATTTCCATATGATTTAGATGAGAATATATACTAAGAAACAAATAACTGACTATAACTCCCTTGGAAATGGCTCACCTATGAAATACTAAATACACAGGGTAACAACATGGCTACATATCTAAAGAGAAGTAAAGAACAGCTACTTGTAATGCAAATATTCCAGTAGATCTTACAAAAGTCAACTGTCAGTCAAATGGCCACATATGAAGGCAGAATAATTTATTACTTTTGTTATTTTAACTTCTCCCAATGTAAATATTAATATATCCTTAATGTATATAATATTGTATATAGTGATGCTCACAATATAAAGTCACACATTTTTAAAGTTGCTCAAAACAACACTTTCCAAAAATATTCATACAAGCACTGTTCAATTATGTGCAAAAGTAGAAAGTGTTGATAAGGTTCATTATCCACACTGATGTGCTGAACTGTTAACTCTTAGTTACTAGAACAGTTCTATTCAATCGCCAAAGGATGACATGTACTTTACTCCCCACTTGGAGTTATTGCTACAAAAAGAAACCACCACCTCGGAAGCAAGCTACTATCTCATCACTCCACCTGCACAAGGCCCAGAAGCACAGCCCAAGAGCTCATGGGAACAGTGTGAAAAGGTGAAAACTTCTTTAAGCACCTAAAAAAATCAGCCTCACAGAGAATTATACGCACTGTTTTATAATAACTTATAAGGGAAAAAAACCTGAAAAAAAAATATATGTATGTATAACTGAATCTCTGCTGTACATTTGAAACTAACACAGCCTTGTAAATCAACTAGACCTCAATTTAAAAAAAAATCATCCTCATCCATACACAGATCACAAGCGATGTTGTACTGTTATCATTCAAAAAGTATTTCAAAACTCTATAGTGCATACATTTTTCCTTGAACACTTAAGTACCTCTAAAGAGTACTTTTATTTATAGACTTTCCACAAGTATTAAAACCTTTTTAAAAATGCCCTCAAAAATAACAACCCCTTCAGTGTGTGGAATTCTAAAGCGTAAAGCTTTGGACTATATGACAGTTGAACAAAAAAATGTGAACTAACAATTTGCTCCTCCTCAGAGAAATAAGATGCTGCCAGATTTATGAAATGCCTTCACAGTTGCCAAAGGGACTGGTTGGTAATCTGGGATCTGGTGCCATCTACTGGTCAGTCATAGTAACTTGTCCCTACTTGCTTCTGCTTAAAGTGTGGGATTTACTATTTAATCTGTCAAATAGGTACTCCTGTGAAAGTGACTGGAAAGAAATTTGCTAATGTAAAAATACTTACTATGTTTAGAGTGGGGCTTTGTTCCTTTTGAATGGCCATATAAGTTTCCTAAGAAAATAGGTTGATTTAAATATTTACAGAACACAAGAAATACAGGAAGTTGAAAGACTTGTGCAAAATGAGAAAATGAACAGAATCAAGACGGAGAATGACACTCTTGGGACTTCTCTGGGCCCAGTGGCTAGGACGCCACACCTACTGTTGCAAGCTAGGGTTCAGTCCCTGGGGAGGAAACTAAGATCCCATAAGCTCCACAGGGCAGAAGAAAAAAAAAGAAAAACCTTAAGGTCACTCTCAAAAGAAGGTGGGCATTGGAGATGGTCACGAATCTGGTGCTGGCAACCAAGAGTCATTTGACTCATCAAAACCAAAGACCTACTTTTCTCTTACTGTTTACAATTAAAGCTGGTTATCTAGCGTAACATAAATCAAGACCTCTTCTGAATTAGCATTGTGAGAAATTTATTCCAATAGATTTACAAGAAGAAACTCTGAAGGCATTCTTTGAAATGTCAAACAAAAATAAATATGTGGTTTAGCTTGACTAGAAGTTCCAGGATAAACCGTGTTTAGCGTGCAAAGTTCTGGGGCTTTGCCTGGGCCATAGAAACTACAATCTCATAGGAGACAAGGTACTGAAAGATGCAGTGTGCAGGTAACTTGCTCGGTTGCCAAGAAATAATTTCTCCTTTCTCACATGTTTTTATACTGTACATCAAGGACATACTGTCGATTTCTTTATAGATACTTTTTCCTCCATAGACCTGAAGGAAACTGTAATTCCAGATCCCTGTGTTTGTTCATTGGTTTCACAAAGGTCTCCAAGGGGACCAACATCAGACTGTATTCTGTTCCCACTCTATACGTACTTTCTAGCACAATGTCTGATACGCCGGCACATACACATTTCCCATACAGTGAAGTGTTAGTTGCTCAGACGTGTCCCACTCTTTGGGACCCCGTGGACTGCAGCCGGCCAGCCTCCTCTGTCCATGGGATTCTCCAGCAAGAAGCCTGCAGGAGGTTGCCACACCCTTCTCAACCCGGGGATGGAACCCAGGGTCTCCTGGTTTGCAGGCAGATTCTTTAGCATCTGAGCCACCACGGAAGCCCCTACTCATACAGTAGGCACTCAATAAGTGTTTTAATTAGGTAATTAAAATGTAAACCCAGGGCAGAGGCCGGGGGGAGGGGAGAATAGGAACACAAGAAAAGAATGATGAAGGAAAAGAAGCAAGGAAGCTCAACGGTCCCTCTACCGGCCCGCACAGCAGGGCCAGAAATCGCTCTGGCACCAATATCTGAGCAATATCTGTTTAAAGTGTGACCATGGTTTTTTTTTTTTCAAACTCCAATTGATATTTGATAGAAAAACACAGTTTTCTTGGCAGGAAGATTCATTACAAACGGCTGAAAGCTGAAACACTACCATACCTGGCGTCAAAGTTTAATCAGAGAAAAGCACCCAGTAGGAGTGCTGTATGTAAGAAGGGATTTACTGTAAAGATTCGACCTCATGGGATTGTGGGAGCTGGTTAAACAGTCTCCGGGAGGCATTTACTTCGAGTGCCGGGGCCTGGAGTGAGCAGGACTGGCCCTCAGGAGGGAAAGATGGATGTAAGCGGAAAAGAGAAAGGAGAAACTGGGGCCTGCAGAAAGAGGCGGGATGTATGCGCCCAGGAGTGTGTGCGCACCGAAGTCTCCTCAGTCCTGTCTGAGGGGAGAGGGGGCTGGATGAGAACACAGGAATATTCGTACGTGATGGAAGTGGTCTCGATTTTGGTGGTGGTCCACAGGGGTATATGAAGCTTTCAAAAATAACTGAAGTGTGTGTTTTTAATGGGCGCATTTTATCGGACATAAACTATACCAGAATATGGAGCTGATTTAAGATGAGACCGGAGTGAGTCCCATTCTTCCCCTGTTAGCTGTGGCATTCTTTTGATCTTTCTTTAAAATGTACTGCTGGTTGGAGGGTAATTGCTTCAGGGCTGCAGTGCTGGCCGGGCGCAGCGGCCTGAATCAGCGCAAAGTCGTCGTAGAGCAGCCCGCTGAGCGCCCGACCTCACACCAGCTGGGGAATTTTTCTTCACTTCATCTCTTCTCTGTGCTAAATATGAGGATTAGGTTTTCTGACTACTGAGGAATTCTTTGCTGAAAACTGAAAACCTGGTCAGGTCAAAGAGTCCTAGAAAATGTAAAAACTTAACCAAGAACAAGGGAGATGATTCAGCACGATTGAACGACGGGAAGCAATCATGTACGAAAGCGCTCTAGACTGATCGTGACCACTGGGACGAGGCCCAGGAAGAAAGACCACATGTTTTGACATTTTAATACTAGCATTAGTTCACCCTTGACCAAGAGCGTGCTTATTTGCATTATATCAGGGCAACCTCAGCCAGCATACTTAAGGTCACGGCTACCTCTTGAGTCTTTCTATTTTTGATTATACTGTGCCAAAATTTCCACCAGAAGAAGCTGACAGGGAGAAAAAGAGAAGAGAAGGTCAACACCCACAGAAAATTAGACTTTCTTCCTGCTTTCAGCAGTCAGAGTGACTTTTATCACAGACAGAAAAGTTGCTATATTTGGATTTCACACATATAAAATATGCAAGGAACATCTGCTATAAAAAGCTTTTTCACTGTCCTGGATCCTAAAGGGCATGTGCCTTTCACTTATTTACTCAAGCATGTTCATTAAGACTCCCCAGAATAAAGGACAGAATGGGTCATCCTAACAAAAGCAGAGTGGAAACCCAGAAAATGCTTTTTATAAAATGTGAGTTTTCTTTGTCCAAATGCAAAGAGTTCATCATCTTAAAGTGTGTCATGGCAGGTGCTATGTCAAACTGTACAAGTATGACTTCATTCTGAAAAAAAAAAGAGCCTTTTTCACTCTCCTTTTAGAAGAAACCTGTTTAAAACCATTACAACAGAAAATGAGATGTTGTACTTAAAACGTATGATTAGGCGTTTCTTTATGTGATGCGTTGACAGTCATGAGCAAGTGTAAGTGTGCTTGCAACTGGTTAAAATAAAAGCAAGAGCAGCCAAATAGTTGTGACTTTGTAAGTTAAAAGATTAAAAACTGTTTTGAAGGTTGGAATTATTCCTCGTAAAGATGGGAAAGCACTTTCATAAATTTCATTTTTACCAGCAGAGAATCAAAATGCCTTTTACTCGTGAAGATGGGAAGAAAGAGATTATGCTTTCTAAATATCAAAACATCTTCACTGACTTTGGGTTTTAAAACAGAAGCAGGGTTATGCTCTTATTATTTATTATTCTTTCAGGAACAATAAAACCAAGCAAAATCTGAGTGTGTGACAGTTTTAACTTTCATGTTACATAATGGAAATGGGAATCTTTATGAACTTTGATAAATTCACTAAATCAGCATTTGTCAAGCATATGTATGAGATACTGTTCTAAGTCCAAGAGAAGAATTTGCCTCTTTCTGGGACTTCCCTGTGGTCCAGTGGTTAAAACTTCACTTTGCAATGCAGGGGACGCAGGTTCTATCCCTGGTCAGGGATCTAAGATCCCACATCCTGTGGAGCAACCAAGCCGGAGCCTGCATCCCCCGAGCCTGTCGCCACAGTGAGAGTCCAAGCACCACATCGAAAGATCCCGCAGGCCACAGCTAATACCTGATGACAAAGCTAAACTGATTAATTAATTGATTGATTTTTTTCTTTTAAGAATTTGCTTTTTTCCTCTGGAGGGGGGGGGGGGTGCCATTAATCTCAAAAAATACCTGGAAAGAAAGAACACCATTGTCTTAAGGGCACAGGCTTTCAGCGTCTTTCACTCGCCCAGCGAACTGAGATGAAGACCAGGTTTCCCTCCAGCACTTGGACGTCGTGCTTCGGCCTCTCTGTTCAAGGGTGGTGTACTGAGTCTCTGCGTTTAACCTTGTCCTTCAGGCTCCTCTCCATCTCAGGATCCCTTCCAGCCCCGACTCCTCTCTGTCCCACGCCTCCCCAGCCCCCGGACCCCACATGGCTTGTCTGGGACGTTCAGTATGAGCCGTGCCCGCAGAGGGTCTCTCCCCGATTGTAGCTCCATTCAGTGGAGAGCTCCTGGGTAGGGGAGGAATGCGTGAAGTATGCCTTCTTCCAGAAGTTATACTGCAGAGATGCACTGGAGGGGTGTGAGTGTGCTCAGCTGTGCCTGACTCTGTGTGACCCCGTGGACTGTAGCCCACCAGGCTCCTCTGCCCATGAGATTCTCCAGGCAAGACTGGGTTGGCATTTCCTCCTCCGGGGATCTTCCCATCCCAGGGATCAGCACCTACGTCTCCTTGTCTCCTGCATTGGCAGGTGGGATTCTTTACCACTTGTGCCACCTAGGAAGCCCCAGGTGGGGGCTTTCAAGACATGAAAAAAAACAAAATCTACTCAGCTTAAAATATTTCCCGGGAATAAACTGCAAATCAGAGACTGATTTATGATGACAGCTCTAGTTAATAATTGCAAACACACATTTGGAAGGTTAATCCCAGTAGTCACTCACAGTAGGTCAATGTCAGTTAAGCTTAAGTGTAGCTTTGTTTGAAAAGAGAAGCCGAGGTCACCTGGTCTGTCTGGGCAGGTCTGTGTGAGCTTTCACGCCGCAGCTGATGAGACTGGCATGCACGAGATCCTCGATAAACAACCAAGATCATGGCATCCAGTCCCATCACTTCGTAGCAAATAGATGGGGAAATGTGCAAACTGCGTCAGATCTCATTTTCTTGGGCTCCAAAATCACTGCAGATGGTGACTGCAGCCATGAAATTAAAAGACTCTTGCTCCTTGGAAGAATAGCTATGACCAACCTAGACAGTGTATTAGAAAACAGAGACATGACTTTGCTGACAAAAGTCCACATAGTCAAAGTTATGGTTTTTCCAGTGGTCATGTATGGATGCGAGGGTCGGACCATAATGAAGGCTGAGTGCCAAAGAACAGATGCTTTCAAACTGTGGTGCTGGAGAAGACTCTTGAGAATCCCTTGGACATCACAGAGATCAAACCAGTCAGTCCTAAGGGGAATCAGTCCTGAATATTCATTGGAAGGACTGATGCTGAAGCTGAAACTCCAATATTTTGGCCACCTGATGCAAAGGGTCCATTCTTTGGAAAAGGCCCTGATGCTGGGAAAGATTGAAGGCAGGCAGAGAAGGGGACGACAGAGGGTGAGATGGGTGGATGGCATCACCGACTCGATGGACATGAGTTTGAGCAAACTCAGGGAGATGGTGAAGGACAGGGAACCCTGGTGTTCTGGAGTTCATGGGGTCGCAAAGAGTCAGACACAACTTAGCAACTGAACAACAACAACAATATGGTCATCAGAACTCATAAAATCCTACAGTCCACCACGTGAATTTCACTTGGTGAAACAAAGCCGAAAACTCTCCAGCTGCTCTCTTGTCACTCTATAATAGAATTTAAGAATGAATATATTAATTTTGTCTTAATTCCCTGGCTGTTATCAATTGTCTTGGTTCGAGGATACTTTAAGGCACAAAAGATTATCGCTTGTATACATGTCTAACTTTCATTGTACAATATGTAAGGCACTTATCTTTGTGCAATATTTTTACCCAATTTAATGCTATTTTTAAATGGCTTTCCCAGAAAATCACCTTTGGGTTATTATAACTGACTTTCTAGAAATGTAACAATGATCAAGATTTAAATTTAAACATTCTTTGGAAAACTATTCTGAATACTGTATTTATCATATTATAGTGAAATTATAACTTTTCTTAGATTTTAAGTCCCAAAGAAAATCATAAAAGACCAATGGACTCAAGTACTTAAACTGGCATTTCTGTAATAATGTAGTAAAAATAAGAAAAGATAGAACTGTATTTTAAGCAAATAAATGGCTAATAAAAAAAAAAGAAAGAAAGAAAGGAAAAGAGAAAGAACTAAAAGACAAATGGTCTTATTTGCACATTCATCTCAAGTTGGAAGCAGGGACAGAAACTAAGGAAGCTGCCAATTAGATAAACCATGGTTGGGAATACCCACTATAATAAACATGTCAATTCTCTCTAATCTAGGAACTCAATAAAATTCATTATAAATTTTATTAAAGCTTTATATGGAACTTGGCAAGCCAGTGTTAAACTTTATTTGGAAGAGCAAAGGGCCAAGAAATCAAACCTTTTTACTAGAAAGATAGGGGATGTCCTTGCTCTAAGAAATACCATTATAAAGTCTAATGATTAAGACTTTCAGATTTTGACACAGTAGAGACAAAAAGGTGGCTAACACATTTTATAAAGTAAATATAGAAACACAAAATATCGCTGAATATTGCAAATCATTGGGAAAGAATGAACTATTCAAATACTTTTGGATCAATTGTTTATCTGTAATTTTTTTTAAGTGTAATTTAGATCCCTTAGTTCACAACATATATAAAAGTCTATTTTAGGGGAACTAAAAACCTAAATGTGATAAGCAAAATATTTTAAATTCCAGAAGAAAATGTAGGAGAATAACCTTTACGAATTGTATTCAGTAAGGAAATCTTGCATTAAGATACAAAAAGCATAAATGGTAAAGGGGGGGTGAAGCTCATTGAGTTTACATCAATCCCTGAAAACTCTGTATAAAAAAAGACAGTATTAAAAAGTGAAAATAAGTAAAACTACTGAAGTGTATGCTTTTTAAAGAGTTATTTGTATGGTATGTAAGTTATATCTCAATAAAACTGATATTAAGAAAGTGAAAAAAATAAAAATTAAAGAAAGCGAAAAGTTTTATATATAAAATAGAAGAACAATAAGGACCTGCTGTATGGCACAGGGAACTATATTCAATATCTTGTAATAAAACCTATAATGAAAAAGAATATGATAAAAAATACATATAGATAACTTAATCACTTTGCTATACACCTGAAATTAACACATCATAAGTCAATTACACTTTAATATAAAGTTGCTTTGAAAAAAAGAAAAAGAAAGAAAGACAGTGGAAAGATGGAAAGCAACAATGATCTCTGGCTTTGCATTCATAAAATCGACCAAAATTTCAAGACTGACAGTACCAAGAGTGTACAAAGGTGCAGAGGACACAGATAAACAAGCTGCTGGTGAGAGCAGAAACGTTTACAACCTCTGTGAAGAGCAGACACTGGACCACCTAGGACCTAGAGGACATACATACGTGTTAACAGCAGCAGCTTCTCCAAAACCATCTGAGCAATCACCAAGAGGGAAGCATTTAAATTTGGAATATTCATAAATGAAATGTGATACAGCAGCCAAGATGAATGAACAGGGCTATATGAATCATCATGGTAATAATAACAGCTAGTTACTGCAGTGGGGGGAGGAAGGGGAGAGGAGGGGGAGGGGAGGGGAAGGGGAGGGGGAGGGGAGGGGGAGGGGAGGGGGAGGAGAGGGGGGGGAGGGGAGGGAGGAGGGGGAGGGGAGGGAGGAGGGGGAGGGGAGGGAGGAGGGGGAGGGGAGGGGGAGGGGAGGGGGAGGGGGAGTGAATCTGAAGGAGGCACAAAGGGACACAGAGAGCTTTGACTCAACCTGTGAAATGTTTTGTTTTCTGTTTCCAAGATCTGAGGCAAATATAACAAAAATGTTATTTGTAAGATCTGGGTAGTAGCACATGTCTGTTTATCTTATTTTCCTATTTTATATATTCGGAATAATTTCATAGGAAATAAAATGCCTTTGGTGTTTAATAAACATGCCTGGTTCTGAAATTAGAGTAAATAATACGTTTGGTATGAAAGCAACGGTTCTAACCACACACTATTATCAAAAATGTTTAAATCAAAGGGATCGTGTACCTTCAGTTATGCAAGAAGAATAAGCTCTGCAATACAACTCAATGCCTGTGGTTAACAGTACTGTGTTGTGGATTTTTTAACTTGTCAAGAGGATCGATTTCATCTTGTGTCTTACAACAAAATTAAATAGAAGAGAGATAGGAATAGTGATACAGAATTACAGAATACCCTAAAAATGAGTCCTATAAAATGTTCTCTGCATTCTTACTAAAACACACATGTAAGGGAGACAAGCAGAATTCGTGTAATTTTTTCTTTGGAAAATAAAGGTTGTTATTCATTTTTACTGGCATGTAGCTGCTTTGCAATGTTGTCCTAGCTTCTGCTGCAGACACAAAAGAGTCAGCCGTATGTGTGTGTCTGTGCTGGGCTTAGTCGCTCAGTCGTGTCCGACTCCTTGCAACCCCACGGACTGTAGTCCACCAGGCTCCTCTGTCCACGGGATTCTCCAGGCAAGGATACTGGATCGGGTAGCCTTTCCCTCCTCCAGGGGATCTTCCCAACCCAGGGATCAAACCCAGGTCTCTCACATTACAGGTGGATTCTTTACCAGCTGAGCTATCAGGGAAGCCCATGTTTACATCTATCCCCTCTTTTTTGGATTTCCTTCCTCAGTCACCACACAGCACTGAGGAAGTCCCCTGTGCTTTATAGCAGGTTCTCATTCGTTACCCATCTTGTACATAGTATCAGTAGAGTAAGAGAATTCCTATTGTTTAATCCAATCTATTCCTCCCCATTTTTACATGGAACTCATTATGTACCAATCTATTACTGACAGATCATTTCTTTTATTCTTTAGACCAGACCATGCCACTTCTATATCTTGTCTAATACATCATAATAAGGTAATAGCCCAATTATAAGCCAGTTTTTTTTTCCACTAGCATGTCTCTTTGCCTCCTTTCTGGTTCCATTTTTGGGTGACACCAGCTGCCGTATCTTTCGCCTGTGAAGAGACAGAACCAAATAAGAGAAGAAGGGCGTTGGGATTAAAGAGAGGTGTGACAAGGCAGGGAGCAAGAAATGCCTGGCTCCCTTCCATCCTTCATGGAAAACTGAGGAAGAGGAGCGCATACATAATGCAGACCCATGCTCACAAGCTGGAAGTCTGGCCAAATTTTACACTGAAAACATTAAAAAGATCAAATATAAAATTCTTTACTTGGATGCAAAAGTCCCCATGCCAGATATACAGCATAAGGCCTGAAAGAACTAGCAAGCAGCCCTGTGTTAATTTCTTTTTTTAATTGTATCGTTGACCAGATACTCATTGGAAGTAAACAGTGGATTACTGCTGAGAAAAGAAAAAATGCTACTGCAGTCTTAGAATCTGGGGAGGAAGAAGGTGCGTCCCAGCCAGGTCCAGGGGGTATCATGTCAACATTAGGGCCACTGCGTCTCAATCCGGACACCGTGTTTTAAGAGTTGCTTGAACACATTTAAAGAGCAGTACAAAGGGTGGGGAGACCCACGACTATTTTATGAGCAGGAGCGGAAGAAACATGAAGAGAGCTGAGGTCCTGTGCGCATAAGCAACGAGTGAAATCAAAGAGCAAACTAAATCCTGCTGGACGCAGAAAACATCTGTGGCGATTACACGGCGCTGTTGGAGATCTGGTGGACCCAGCGTAGAAAGAATTTCTTACACTGGTATTACAGAGACCCACTGATCCATCTTTCTGATCCATCTCTCTAAAGTGCAAAATAAATGCTCAAGATGCACCGTTAATGTGGATCAAGTGCCTAAGAATAAAGGAAAATAAATAATTTACTTTGAAAGATTAAATGTACAAAGGGGGTAGCATGATAGGATTTGGGGGGCTGATGGAATGGCTCTGGGTCTTGACAGTGGACGTGGTTATACGACTCTACACATATGTCAAAATTCATAAGTCTGTCCACCCAACACAAATAAATTTTACTGTTGTAAACTGCAAAATAAATGAGCCAAGACATCTTAGGATACAACAAAGCTAATTTTATCCATAGAAAGAAAGTCCCTCGGTCGTGTCCGACTCTTTGCGACCCCATGGACTGTAACCCTCCAGGCTCCTCTGTCCATGGGGATTCTCCAGGCAAGAGCACTGGCGTGCCATGCCCTCCTCCAGGGGATCTTCCCACCCCAGGGATTGAACCTGGTCTCCTGCACTGCAGGCAGATTCTTTACTGTCTCGGCCAGCAGGGAAGCCCAAGGAGCCTAGCGTGGGTGCCTGCCTCTTCTGCAGGGGATTTTCCGACCCAGGGATGGAACTGGGGTCTCAGGCATCGCAGGCGGACTCCTCTTCATCTTACAGGTCACACTGATTCCAGAGTAGAAAAAAGACACTGAGAGAGTCCCCGGCATTCAACCTTGTTGATGCCCTGACTGGTCGGTTCACATCCTGGATGCGTTCACGGGGGCCTGTTTCAGTCTTCCCAGGGCAGGGGAGGGGTGCTGGAGAAGCGAGGCCGGCCTCCCCGCTTAAGAAGACGGAGACGCAGGAGCACCGGGTGAGGACCAAGTCCCCGGAGCGCCGGGGAGTCCAGCGCCCACCCCAAGCCCGAGAGAGGCCCGCAAGGACCCTCCCTGGGGTCTCCAGAGGACGTGCAGCCTGCTGCCAGCTTGATCTTAGACCCTGGCCCCCAGACTGCGGGGCGACAAATTCCTGTTATTTTAAGCTACTTAGTTTGTGGTGATTTGCGAGGAAGCCGTAGAAAACTCACACACCCACTGAACGCAGGTCACGTTGGTCTTGGTTCCCCAAACACAGGGAACGCATCCCAGACCCGGGACTTGGCTCTGACTGTTCTCTTTGCCCAACGCGCCCTTCCTTCTGTCTTCGTGCGCCCGTCGCCTCCGCGTCGTTCAGCCCTCGGTTCCAATGTCACCTCCTCCACCGTCCCGCACTCAACCCAAAGGAGCCGCCAGGTGACTCTCGGTTCCGTTCAGTTCGGTGCACTAGCCGAGCTGGTCCCTGCGTGGCCTGCAGCGACCCGGGGCGTCCCGCGGCTGCACTGCGGCGTCTTTGGCCGCTCGCCCCCCGCCTAACACGCGCTCGCGGACGGGACCCGGCCTCGCCCCTGCTGCACCCGAGGGCCCAGGCCGCGCTTCCTGCCTAGTGAGCAGGGGGCCAGTTGGTCCCGGTTTATCTAAGACTGTCCTGGCTTTAAACCTGCTTTAAACCAAAAGAAGCTAATGTCCCCGGACAGCCTTGGGAAGGCAGGGATGGCTTACCCCACTACTGGTGGACCTTGTCAATCCAGTTACCGGCAACGCCAGCAGCTGCGTGAACACGCCTTTTAAAGAAGGTCTTCCTCACTGAAATCCAACATAATGTAGGTGAGCATTTCGGTCACGAGGTGGCACCACACTACTAGATTTATTAACACACCAACCAAGTCAACGACGCGAGGTAACAGAATCTTCAAAACTGCTGAGGTATTCAGCTATCTTCATATAGTACTATTACAGTCTTCTTTAAGACTGAAGTATACAATTATATACCTTTGAGGAACTTTTATTTCCGGTGCCTATTTCTGCCAATCATTAAATTTTTGCATATAGAAAAAAAAAGAATTTCTAAATACTATGACTAATTTGCATTTTAATTCTGTTAAGATATGTCACATTAGCCTGAAAAACCTACAGTTGGACATATGTAACTGTGACTACAATAACATCTTGTATCCGAGGATTTAAAATATACAAAGTATTCATGTGTTCACTGTTTGACCGCTTGAAGGTTTTGATGGCTGCAGAAAAAAATCAACTTGGCAGAAAAAAAAACCGAACATCAGAAATATCCCAGAGCAAGCTTCCCTCAACTTCACAGATCTTCAGTAACAGATAATCCCAACCTGGTTTTCCTTTCTAGCAGAAACTTGTAAAATTATCATGGCAAAAGAGTTCACCTCCAGAATTCATGCCTGGAGTAGAGATTGACTACTCTGACGAGTCCAGAAGTTAACATTTACTCCAGGGAACAGTTGGGTGTTCATTTCGTGTTTTTGGTTTAAATCTCCTAGCATCAGATTTTTAATTGAAGCATATTTCATCTACAGCATTGTGTTAGTTTCAAGTGTACAGCAAAATAATGTGGTTTTCTTTTGATTCTTTTTCAGATTCTTTTCCATTATAGGTTCTTACAAAACAGTAAGTCTATTTCCCTGTGCTATACAGTAGGTCCTTGTGTACTTATTTGATGTATTCCAGGGAAATGTTTCTAAAACAGAGGTCATAATTCAAGGAAATGTTATCCTCTCTTATCTCCAAAGGCTAAGGTAGTTCAGTCCTGTCTTGGCAAGACATAATGCTATGTTTGTATCAAGCAAGCAATAGTATATGTTATTTACAAAGAATATATGTTTATAGCTGAAGTAAAAGAATGGGCTGACAGATACCATGATGAAATCCTCATGGTGGCGACTTTCAGGGAGAAATTAAGGGAAATTGAATCAGGAAGGAGGTCAAGGATACTATAGCTTAATCAGTATTATTTATTTTTCGAAAGAAATTATAAGTTTGATGTTTTCTTGTGAGTGCTAATGTTGGCTATATTATATTCTGTTGTTTTCTTTCTTTCTAACTTTTCCAATTAAAAGAAGAAAGAAAGAAGTATTGTCCCCAAGGGTCAGTTGACTTTCCTGTAACAAGTCTGTCTATTCAAGGAAAAAACAGAATATGTTCAAAGTGACGCAGCCTTTGGCCTCCTCGAGTGAAACTTTCATGAAGACATAAGAACCCAGGATAGGTTATTCCGATCGGAAATTGTTTTTTGTTTGATGTTTAACACTTTTCTTCCAGTTTTATTGAGATATAATTGACATATAACACTGTACAAATTTTAGGTGTGTATATTATCACCATAAGTTTATTGAACATCTGTCTCATATAGATACAAAAGAAAAGGAAAAATTTTTTCCCTTGTGATAAGAACTCTTAGAATTTACTCTCTTAACAGCTTTCATATATAACATTCAGTAGAATTGATTATATTAATCATGTTGTATATTACATCCTTAGTATTAATTATTACTGGAAATTTGTACCTTTTGACTGTCTTTATCCAATTCCCCTCTCCCCCAACCCCTGCCTCTGGTAATCACAAACCTGATCTCTTTTTCTATGGGTTTGTTTGCTTTTGAAGTATAATTGACCTGAAGGACTGTGTTAGTTCCTGGTGCAGGAATAGTGATTGAATATTTCTAGACGTTACAAAATGATCACCATGACAAGTTTAGTTGCCATCTATCACCATACAAAGATACTACACCATTATTCACTCCATTCCCCATACTGTCGGTTTCGCGTCCATGACTCATTTATTTCGTAACTGAAAGTTTATACCTCTGAACCCCCCTCACCTAGTTATCTGAGCCCCAACTGCCCATCCCTCGCCCATTAGAATTCCCAGTGGATCAGTGCATAGGTGGGTTTCTTTCTCTTTAACTGTGCTACTAGAAAAGGGTGTTTTGCAAAATGCTGTTCTAATGAGAGCATTGTATAAGTAATGACCTCACACACTAGAAAGATAGAGGAAGAGATGGGAGGGTTGGAAAATGAGTCAGTGCAATTGGAAACCGTTTACAGTTGAAGATGATAGACTCCCAGGGAGATCTCTGGCATGTTCAAAATGGCAGTGTTTTGGTTTGCACAGAGGCAGCATAGTGCAGGCCAGAGACCCAAGGTTACCGGCGGGGAACGTGTATGCGAGGCTCCCGGCGCCGTTCGCCCCTCTCAGGCTCCCGTCCTTGCCTGTTTATTTGGCGCGCGGGGTCTTCGCTGCGGCCTGCAGCCCTTCCGCGGGGCGTGGACTCAGCTACCGCGCGGGCTCAGCTGCTCCAAGGCGCCAGGGACCGCGCTTCCCTGGCACTGGATCGAACCCGTGTCCCCGGCCCTGCGAAGCGGATTCTTAACCACTGGGCCACCAGGGAAGTTCCTCCCTGCTTTCAGGATTTTTCAAGTGAGCTTTAAAGGCACTGAAGTAGCTACTTTTTAGGGGGAAAAAATATTTTTAAATATATCTTTATATCGTGAGATGTTTTTCTTTAATATTCTTCAACATATCATTTGGTGTGGACCAGTTCAGATTCGATGGGAAAAAAAAAATACTGTCTTATTATCAATGAGGCTCTAGTCCCCACTCCTAATTCCTTTTCAGGAAATTAAAGCACAAACAGAGGTAAATAAAATGCAGAAACAAGGCATTGATCCAACATCTTGTGAAAAGTAAACAGGAATGAATAGAGGAAGCTTCCGTAGAATTCAAGTCTCCTACAGACATACCATAACTTTGTATTTGAGTACTTTGAATAAAATGCTTTCTAAAATTTATTTTATACTTACTCTTTTATAGTACACAACCCAACTTAACCTTTTCTTCACATTCAAAATGCTAGTTGTTACTATATATAAAGGACTTATTATATAGCATAGTGAACTCTAGTCAGTACTCTGTAATTGTCTATATGGGAAAAGACTCTGTATAATTCAATTATTTTGCTATACACCTGAAATTAACACAACATTGTAAATCAACTCTACGCCAATATAAATTTTTTTTTTAAATGCTGGTTGTTTTCCGTACTAATGAGTAGAGAAGCATCCTTGAAAGCACACTAAATGCCGTTTGTTTATTTGTTTAAGGGTCTTACCTGCTTTGCATGAGGGCTATCTTATTATTTAAACAGAGGTGGGAGTAGTAATACTTGATGAACTGTTGTTCATTTAGGGATGCCTTTTTTGTATATTTCTTTGTTTCTCGGATGTGTTTTTGAATCCTTGTGACTAAGAGGCTTGGAGAAAGTATTTAGGGCAGGAACCAACAGAGATAGGTGGGAGGCAGAAAGTTAAAGATACACGGAGTTCTCTACAGATACCTGCAATTAATTAAGCCCCCTCTCTGTTAGGAACAACGACCAAAAAAAAATACCCTTTAAAACTCATTTTTCAAAATATGTTGATGCAGAGCCTTATAAAATAAATAGTTTCCTGTTTTGATCAGAGAGGCAGCAAGTATAGCAGTTAGAAGAAGACTCAACCAGAAATTTACTTGAATTCCTATACCTCTATTTCCTCATCTATAAAATGGCTTACATAGTACCTACCTCACAGAGCTTCAAGCAGAAAAACATGAGTCAGTATTTGCAAAGCACTTAGAACTGTGTCTGGCACATAGATATACAACTGTTATATTCATATAAGCTACACTATGGTAAAAAAAAAGAATGTTAAGGCAATTTTGTTTGTTGTTCATGTTCTGTAATGGGTTATATGTTCCTGTTTTCTACATGATTCTGAGAAAAAATGTGTGTCTGGTATATAACCCTGCCCAGGGCTGGCTTCATGCCCATCTCAGAAGGGCTCCATGCTGGATTTAATGCTTCTGTCTTGAAATCCTCCCTACTTTTTGAGCTAGCTGTCCGGATTTGATTTTGCCCCGGGCCCTGCAGATGATGCCCTGATGTTGATGCTGACCACGCAAGGTCCTCCTTTGTTCTCCTGGTTCTGTTAAGCCCAGAGGTCCTGAGCAGGTGGCAGCACCCTCTCTCTGCCCACAGGTGTGGGGTGGGTTGCTTCAGAGGACAGAAAACAATTGAAAGCTCCCAGGCACCATGCTGGGTCTTTGCCTGCAGCCCCCCCACCCCCGCCCCCCGCCGGCAGATGGGGGGGGGGGGGGCGGGCGGACTTTGCTCCCTTCCCCTGCCCCACTCAGACTTGCAGAGGGAATGCATCTATAAACATGCTTTTATAGAGAGAAGAAGAGGTTTTCCTTCTTGCACACACAACTTACACAAAACTATGCTTTATTGCGGGCCGTATCCCCACAGGTGTTGAATGGTCAAGTCCTTCCATTTGGGCCCTCCCTTCCTCGGGCAGGGGCAGCAGAAGGAAAAGGAGAGTCTATCTTTCTGGCGGTGCCACCTCTGACGGCAGATCAGCCAAGCGCCCTCTTTCTAACTTGGCAATTGTATTCAAGGGAGGACAACCTTAGTGGCCAGATCCCGGGACCGCGGGACATCAAAAGAAGATTCTGTTGACAAAACCTCTTATCTCGAAGGAGGTCCCTTCCAGTACCATTTCAGTAGTCACAGCCTGAAATAATCCCCTCTGCTCTCTTTCCTCGGGGGATTGAGGAGCCGAGTCACAAAGTAGCTGACTTCATCTTCCCAGTGGAAACTCTGAGCGCTGGACACTGTAACTCCATCAAAGTTTCCTAGTAAAGGGTAAACAAAGGTTGCTGTTGTTGTTGTTCAGGCGCTAGTTCAGTTCAGTTCGGTCGCTCAGTCGTGTCCAACTCGTTGCGGCCTCATGGACCGCAGCACGCCAGGCCTCCCTGTCCATCACCAACTCCTGAAGCCTACCCAAACCCATGCCCATTGAGTCAGTGATGCCATCCAACCATCTCATCCTCTGTCGTCCCCTTCTCCTCCCGCCTTCAATCTTTCCCAGCATCAGGGTCTTTTCCAATGAGTCAGTTTTTCACATCAGGTGGCCAAAGTATCAGAGTTTCAGCTTCAGCACCAGTCCTTCCAATGAATATTCAGGGTTGATTTCCTTTAGGATTGATTGGCTTGATCTCCTT
Source organism: Odocoileus virginianus (assembly GCF_023699985.2). NCBI lineage: Eukaryota > Metazoa > Chordata > Mammalia > Artiodactyla > Cervidae > Odocoileus > Odocoileus virginianus. The sequence continues at coordinate 1,678,902 of NC_069695.1, forward strand.
GCAGGCCAACAAAGGTACACACATGAAATAAATAATCATTGATCATGCATCTTCTTTGAGTTACTTTGTTTACTTTGTTTCTTTGAATAAGAAACATGCGTTTTCCTCAAAGTGCTCACACTGTATGCAGGAGTGACGATCAAGGGGTAAACAGTTCTCATATCAGATCATGGCTATTTTAACGAAGGAAAATGTAGGCAGTGCTGAAGCTTGATCTATTTTCCCAGAGAGCCTTGATGAAGGCTTCGAAGGGAAGGCTGGAGGGAGTTCATCATTCATATAGGGAGGAGATTGCACTGCTGGGAGCAGAGACCCAAAGTGGGAAGGTGAGTGGCACCAGAATCCGTCCACACAGGACATCTATGTCAGGAAATAGAGACAAGGGGACTAAAATAGGAGGATGGAGAGGACTTCTCTCTGTAGATCAACCACTGACAAGTCTTTGTGGGTATTTTAATATAGGATGTTGTTATCAGAATTGCTTAAGAAAGCATTGCTGGGACTTTGCGAGTGATTCAGTGCTTAGGACTCTGTGCTTCCATTGCAGGGGGCAGAGGTTCAACCCCTGGTTGGGGAGCTAAGACCCCACCAGCAGTGCAGAGTGGCCAAGAAAGGAAGAAAGTCATCCTGGATGTGGCATAAATCACGCCTCGACGTGAAGAAGTCAAGGAGGCAAGGGAATTTAGTAATGAAGAAACTATTCCCAAGTGTCCATCAACTGGTGAATGGATAAACAGATGGGGTCCATCCACACAGGGAATATTATTTGGCCATAGAAAGGAAAAAAGTGCCAATACATATGGGTATATATCTATATGGATATGGATAAACCTTGAAAACATGATGCTAAGTGAAAGAAGCCAGTCAAGAAAGAGCATACACTGTATGATTACATCCATATGAAATACCCAGAATACAACGATCTATACAGAGAGAAAGTAGATTATTGGTTGTCAGGAGTTTAGGGAAGAGAAGATTGAGGAATGATGTAGCAACAGGGTGCAATATTGCTTTTGGGGGTGATGAAATGTTCTGGAATTATATAGCAGTGATGGTGCCCAGCTCTAACTATACTAACAGCCACTGAATTGGACAACTTAAAATTATACAAATCAAAATTTTAAAGAATGTATTGCCATAGCAGCTAGACAAGCACAGGACTGAACAGAAGTAGAACCAGAGAAAATAAACAAATAGGATGGACTCCAAAATATTTAGAAGATTCATTTTCAAGAAGTTGCATTTTAAGAAATATGGCAGTAAAAAAAGAGAGAGACAGAGAGCTTTCAATCAGTCTTCCAACTACAGGCGGGATGGGGCTGAGGCAGAGGACAGACAAAGAGGAAATATTCTTGCACGTACAGGCCCAGGTTTCAGGCGTGGCAGGGCAGGCAGTGTTACCCAAGGTCACACGAAGTTACTGCAGTTTATAGAGATGGAGGTCGTTAGCAGGCAGAAATGAACAAGCCATTTTTTTTTGTGGACTTTTTAAGGAGGCTACATTTAGTGGGGGCGGGGGGATGTATTTTGAATTATTACTTTCCTCTTGTTTCAGAAGGAATTGTGAAGCCATTTGTAAAAATGCATAGTATACAAATGCTGAAGGATAAGTAGAGAGTGTGATTAAGGCAAAGGGATATTAGTAATAAGAATGGCCAAAGGAAGCCAGGGGATAAGTACCGTATAGCGAGGCATATCAAAAGATCTCTTGTACTTTCCGAAAGTGGGTGCACGCTGAGCTCTGAGGTTTGGGGTTTGCTTTTTTTTTTTAACAGCAGGAACATGAAGTACAAGTATTTGAGACGCCTGATCAGTTGGTCACAGTCACTGGTTAATGAGGGGTTTGGATTCTCGGCTTCCTGTTCACTGAGGTTTTGCTATATAAGGCTTTCCTGTTTTGCAGATAAAACCGCCACGGCTGTCGTGTCCAGGTGTGTGTGTTTAGCAGCGGGCTCTGCCCCCCACGCACCGGGACTGGGAACCCCACTGATGGGCTCCCAGAGCGCCGGGACCTCCAGGCAGGCTCTCCTCAGAAGAAAAGAGCCTGGCTGGGCAGACCCGCTGCTATTCCTTTCCAGCATTCAGCCGCCCCTGCATTTGACCCTGGGCCCCCGTGTGCCTTCTCTGCAAAACCAGGCCTCTGCAAAGCTTACTAGAAGTGTCTTGAGCAGCAGAGTGTGAACATAAACTCCATCCGTTCTCAGGAGACGCCTACTGTCTCCTCCTTCCCCATCCCACCCGCCCTCCACACCCTGAAATACAGCAGCAGCTAAACTGCCTGCGGAGCCAGCTGGGTACTGAGGATTGAAACGCACTGGACACCGCCACGGACAGCCCTTGAGTAGCGGCGGGGGTGGCTGAGAGACGGGACTGAGGCTGACCATGTCTGTGTCAGCGCCTCGTAGCTGCACAGTGTAAGCTACGCAATGGGGCATTTAGCTGTTCGTGGGTGTCAAGGGGAGCAAAGCTTAGATTGTCCTAGAGGTCCGTCTTGAGTACGAATTCTTGGTAAATAACAAGTCCTACTGTATAGCACAGGCGTTGTAGCTGATATCCTATGACAAACCATAATGGAAAAGAGAAGGAAAAAGAATACATATATACACACTCACCTGAGTCACTTCGCTGTACAGAAGTTAACACACATTGTAAGTAAGCCATGAGCATGAAAGTGAAAGTGTGAGTCGCTCAGATGTGTCCAGCTCTGAGCCCCCGTGTGTGTGTGTGTGTGTGTAACCGAATCACTTTGCTCTACAGAAGAAATTGACACAGATTGTAAACAAACTATGAAAGTGCTACTGGCTCACTCATGTTTACCTCTTTGCGACCCCATGGACTGTAGCCCGCCAGGCTCCTCTGTCCTTGGGATTCTCCAGGCAAGAATACTGGAGTGGGCTGCCATTCCCTTCTCCAGGGGATCTTCCCAACCCAGGGGTCAAACCGAGCTCTCCTGCACTGCAAGCAGATTCTTCACCATCTGAGCCACTACTTCAATGAAATTTACCAAAAAAAAAAAAAAAAATTGGACATTAAGTATACAAAAATTAGATATACAAATATTAAATAAATATAGAAGTGTTAAATATAGAAAAAAATAACAAAGGCTACCTAGGGACTCATCTCGGTGCTGAAACACAAATACTTGCTCCAATTTCTCACAATCAGCACAGAATTTAGGATTACTATAGACAGCTGACGGGGTGGGGTATCTCTGTCTTTGAGATTCTGCTTTGATTTCTCTCTAGTAGGTCCAAGGAACTTTCTTTTAGGCCAGATGACAGCATCATCCAAAACAGGCATTGCCTTTGGAGTGGGATGAAAGAAGCAAGGGTGTTAGTCACTCAGTCCGACTCTTTGTAATCCCATGGACTGCAGCCCGCCAGGCTCCTCGGTTCATGGAATTCTCCAGGCAAGAATACTGAAGAGGATTGCCATGCCCTTCTCCAGGGGATCTTCCTGACCCAGGGATATTTTGCTGTTAAAGGGCAGCCTGAGGAACTCAAGGAGGGGAAAAGAAGGGAGAAGAGAAGCAAATAGGAAGCAGCGAAGAAAGAAATGCTTCTAAAAATAAATAATCTACAGGATATATTGTACAATGCAGTGAAAAAGCCATTATTTTATAACTATAAATGTAATATAACCTTTAAAAATCGTGAATTACTATGGTGTACACCTGAAACAATATTGTGCATCAACTACACCTTCATAAAAAATAAATTTAAAAAAAATTTTAAAAAGAAGTTCTAACAAAGTAGCTGCAACATTAGCAAACACCTTGAAATAGCAAGTCATTTATCTCTTTTTAGAAAAGTCATGATACCTCATCTGCCATCTTGTCCTTCAACTTACTGTTTTAGGTCTCAGTATTCAAAAGAGTTTTGGTATTTAAGCCTTTGGATGTACAGTAGGTTATAAGAAAATATACACTATCTTGTAGGAAGGCACGAGGGTTTTCCAGCCTTGGGAGGCCCCAGTTCTAGCTCTGACTCTGCGATTAACCTGCCCGGCAGGCACAGGGCAGAGCCTCAGAGAGCTGATTTGTGAAGCGAGGTGTTTGACCAAACTGCTCCCATCGCCCTTCCTTCCTGAACTTCCTCTGATGACCTAAGGCAGTGTAGTGACCTAGAATAAAGTAACCAGCCTTAGATAATGCCTGCCTTGAATCATGGTCTTGCTATTTATGTTGCAACTGTGCTAAGCCTCAGTTCCCTCAAGTACAACGATAATGAATATATTGCCTACTTCACAGAACAGTTACAAACACTGAGGATGTGTGTAAAGTGCCTACACAGGCACTGGCATATACTAGCTTTAAAGAAAGCAAGTTGCTTACTGTTATTAGTAATAGAAATCACCTGCAAGAAATAGCCAGGCTCTAATATAGAAAGCACAGGTAACTTTACATTTGACAGGAAGGATGAAACAAATCTTTTTTTTTTTCTTTTTTTGTTTTGGCTGTGCTGGTGGTTGTGGCAAGCGAACTCTTAGCTGCAGAATGTGGGATCTAGTTCCCTGATCAGGGGTTGAACCAGGGCCCCCTGCATTGGGAGCTCAGAGTCTTAGCCACTTGACCACCAGGGAAGTCCTAAGAAAGAATCTTTTAATTAACCGTTTTCTCATTTGAAAGAGAATAGCTCATTCTAAGACTTTTAGAAAATATTTTTAAAGCATTAGTTCTTCTGAGGAAAGATACCCAGAAAGTGAGGCAGAATTCTTTCTACAACACAAAACTTTGGAAATAAAATGACCCAGTGATTTTAAACTGTAGTATTACTGAATCCAAGTCTTTCAAACTTCAAAAGTCATCCATCCATTAAGTGGCATAATGCACTGTTCTAAAATCCCACATCCAATTACTGTAACTTGTGTTCTCACTTTTTGGAGGCTCCGTCATTTTAAAGATTGTTTCTTTTCAAGGAGGGAAGCTGTAGAAACCACTACCAAGACATTTCTGCCCGATCCTCTGCTTGTGATGGCCGTTTCCGGTCAGCCAGCCGCAGCTGCTTTGCTATCCAGTTGCCATCTTCCTCTGCACCTGCCCACTCAGCCCAGCAGAGAGAATTCGTGGCAAGCATGCTCTCAGAGCCCGGAGCCTGGCAGCCTTCCAGGGTCTTGATACACAGCTGGGAACAGGGTCCTGCCTTACCACATCAACTCACTATGGCTTATAAGTGCTGCTCACGAAAGAGCTCAAGAAGTATTTATGAAGATCGATTTTTGCTGGCAACTGTGGGAGATAGACATGGGGCCATGACGAGGGAAATAGAAAACATCACCAGGGTTTTTCCCTTGTGCCCGATACCTACACTCTGACTGTCGCAATAAAGTTATATGATGCTGAAAGCCTGCCCAAAATATCAGCAGCCATAAAAAGGAAATTTAGGTATATGCTACAACATGGATGGACCTTGAAACCATTGTGCTAAGTGAAATAAACCAGACACAGAAGAATAAATAGTGTACGATTCCATTTATGTGTGGTCCCTAGCAGAGGCAAATTCATGGAGCCTGAAAGCAGAATTGGGTTGTCCCAGGTTGAGAGGAGGGGAGGGGAGAAAAGGGAGTTGTTATCTAATGAGTACCAAGTTTATGTTGAGGACAAAAAGTTTTAGAAATGGATAGCGCTGATGGTTACACAACCTTGTATGTAGATATAACATCACTGAATTATACACTTACATAGGTTAAAATGATGAATACTGTTTTGTATGTGCTGTGCTTAGGTGCTCAGTCATGTCTGACTCTTTGTGACCCCATGGGCTGTAGCCCACCAGGCTCCATGGAGATTCTCCAGCAAGAACACTGGAGTGGGTTGCCATGCCCTCCTCTAGGGGATCTTCCCAACCCAGGGATCGAACCCAGGTCTCCCGCATTGCAGGTGGATTCTTTACTATGTGAGCCACCAGGGAAACCCAAGAACACTGGAGTGGGTAGCCTGTTCCTTCTCCAGGGATCATCCCAACCCACGAGTTGAACCGGGGTCTCCTGCATTGCAGGCAGATTCTTTACCAGTTGAGCTACCAGGGAAGTCCTGATGTTTTGTGTATTTTACCACAATTGAATAAAACAAAATAATCAAGGCAGGGGAGAGGGTTTTCCCTGAACAGGGAAACCCTGTTCATTTCAGTTTCTCAGAGAAACAAGCAACTTCAGATCCAACTTAAACAGTAATCATTTGAACAACTTGCTTGGGTATCATACAGATCAGCTTCAAGAGAGTGGTCATCTTTGGAAGGATGGAAAGGATACAGTGACCAGGGGAGAGTTACTTTGACTATCTCTTGAACTATCTGTTTTTAAAAAATCTGAACAAACTATGGCAAAATAGTATCTGTTTGATCTGCAGTTTATAAGTGTCTGTTACATAGTACTCTGGTACTAAATGGATAAACTTTCACACCTTCAGCTTCTATCCTCAAATCTCCCGCAGCCCCTCCCCATCCTCACTCTCTGCTGACCTTGCTTCTGCTTCCCAGAGAACAAGGACCCCAGGAAACTTCCTGAGCCTCCCTGACAACACCCACCGCACCCGAGCAAAGGCTAGATGCACACATCCTGCTTTCCTGCTCACCACAACAAAGGGACTGTCTAAATCCAGTTCTTCTTGTTCCCTGTCCTCTATTCACGGCTATCTCTGCAGTAATTCTTTATTGCCTGTCTCCCCTATTCTCCGTAAAGGCAGGGATCTTGTCTATAGGGTTCTGTGATGTATCCTAAGCTGGAGATCAGTTGTTGGCATGTAGTAGACTTGCAAAAGTCTACTTTTATAATGGGATGTTACTCGGCCATAAAAAGGAGTGAAATAATGTTATTTGTAGCAAGATGGATGGACTTAGAGATTACCGTACTAAGAGAAGTCAGACAGAGCAAGACAAATATCATATGATATCACTTACATGTAGAATCTTAAAAAAGAATACAAATGAACTTATTTACAAAACAAAAGTAGAGTCACAGACATAGAAACAAATTTATGGTCACCAAAGAGGAAAGGGGGTGAGGAAGGATAAATTAGGAGTTTGGGATTAACAAATACACGCTACTGTATATAAAATGTTAAACAGCAAGCTATTGGGTAGCACAGAGAACTGTATTCACTGTCTTATAATAACCTATAATGGGAAATAACCTAAAAGAGGAAATAAGCCATATAAATATATGTAATTGAATCACCTTGCTATGCCCCTGAAACTAACACAATTGTTGGTTTCAACCATACTTCAGGTTAAAATTTTGTCTTTTAATTTAAAAAAAATTAAAAAAAAGAAAATGTCCCAGAGGTACCAATATCTCAACATCCAACTCACATCCCCCAGAAGTCACATACACAAGACTTTGTCACCCACGTGTCCAATATTCTTCTGGAAATAGGGCTGTCTCCCATTCCATGGCATAGCATCTCTGCACATTGGACACCAAGGAATTTATGCAGCTCTGAGCACTTAAGAAATGTGAAAGTCCCTTCGGTACAGACAAAATCAGAGCCATCAGAATAGAAGTGGTTAAGAGCCAAATGCACTTTTTAGACAACAGAAACTGCAAAGGTTTCTGCTACTCTGTGACTAATTATAATATGAAACACCTTTAGTCTGAATTCCATTCCGTGTGCTGTGCTTCTCAAAACACTGAGTGAAGTGAGGCTCATAGCACAAAAGTGGTTGTTCTTTCTTGGCCTCTATGCTTCCTGTCATCAAAGCACAGCATGAAGATCATCATTAAAGGATTTTTTTTCTTCTGACCTACTTGTGAACACTCTGAAATTACCAGTTGTGAAACATTCTGGAAACTTGAAAATGCTGGCTTTAACAGTGACCAAGGGGGACGTGGGGGCGAAGATGAACAAATGTGTATCTTGAGGGAGGTCTCTTCCAGCAGAATTGTGTAGATATTTTTTTGTTTTAAAAATTTTCACTCCGATAAGTGACCTGATTAAAATTGGAGGTTTGGGACAGTCTTTATGATCTATTCTAAATTACAACTAAGAACAGGATAACAGTTTTTTAGCTTGAATATAAGCTCACAAAAACTTAAATTTACCCCTACATCCTGCATGTTTTATTTCTACAGCTAGTTATTCCATTGCACCTTAAATCCAGTACACTTAGTACTGGGGGAAGATTTTAAAGATGCTTTCTCTTGAACACATGGTACTTGGATGTAGCACTGAGTAGATTTGGGGAGTGGAGATTAAGCTTTAAAGAATAGAATTTCTCTTCTAGACAAAATTATGCTCCATGACTTAATTTAGGGGAAAACCAGACCCAAGGGTCAGAACAGCTTGTTAAGACTCAAGAATTCTGAGTGGAGTAAGTCAGACAGAGGAGAAATATCATATGACATCCCTTATATGTGGAATCTAAAAAGAAATGATACAAATGAACTTACTGACAAGAGACTGGCAGACTTAGAAAATGAACTTACAGTTGCCGGGGGGAAGGGAGAGTCGGGGACTTTGGGACGGACGTGTACACATGGCTGTAATTAAACTGGATCACCAACAAGGACCTCCTGTCATGTGGCAGCCGGGATGAGAGGGGTGCTGGGGGAGAAGGGACAGATGTACGTGCGTGGCTGAGTCCCTTCGCCGTTCACCTGAAACTATCACAACAGTGTTAACCTGCTATACCCTAATACAAAACAAAAATCTAAGATAAAATGTATTTTTTAACAACAACGAAAGATTCAAGAATTCTAGTCGTTTCTCTGGGCTTGTCCTTCGTCCAAAGCGTTGATGAAGGCTTTTGCTTCTCTGCAGCTCAGAGTCTACATCTAATCTGGTGATAAAAGCGCCGCCCAGAGTTTGTTAGGTTGGCTATTCCATGTCCACTCTGGTGTCTCCCTGGCGGCTCAGCCCCACACGAACAGTCAGGACTCACATGCTCGGAAGTCTGTCATTGTCCGTGCTACCGAATCTGCGTTCAAGAACTTGCTTGTTCTTAGCATAAGAGCGCGTGCATACGTGCTCGGTCGCTTCAGCCGTGTCCAGCTCTCTGCAGCCCTAGGGACCGCCAGGCTCCTCTGGCCATGGCATTCTCAGCACGGATACCGGAGTGGGGTGCCATGCCCTCCTCCAGGGGATCTTACAGATCAGGAATCGAACCCACGTCTCTTACGTCTCCTGCATCGGCAGGCGGGTTCTTTACCTCTAGCACCACCTGGGAAGCATAAGAATAAGTAACTGTTTTCTATTTTTCTTTTATTAGAACAAGAAAATATTTACAAAGGAGATCCAAATATGGTACTCATTACAGTCTAAAGTCAAGATAAAGAGTGAAAGCTAATTACGTTAAAGGATATCGAGTCTCTTAGGAAATTTCAGACTACCTTCAAATTTAATCAGGTGCTCATCTGTATAAATCCAACTCAGATCAAGGGGTCCTAGTAAGGCATTGAAAGGTTAGTTGTCTTCACAGACCCACAGACTTAGAGAATGAGCTTATGGTGGCTGGGAAGGAAGGATGGAGGGAAGAGGTATTTAGGGAGCCTGGGATCAACATGTGCACACTGCTGTATTTAAAATGGATGACCAGGGACTTCCCTGGGAGCCCAGTGGGTAAGAATCCACCTTCCAAAGCAGGGGACGTGAGGCGGATCCCTGGTCAGGGGACGAAGATTTCACACGCCACAGGGCAAGAAAGCCATCACGCCGCAACTGCTGAGCCGCAACTAGACAGGAGCCCCGGGCCACAGCCAAGACCCGGCCCAGCCAGCAATAAGTGAATAAATATGTTAAATAAAATGGATCGCCAACAAGGACCTACTGTAGCGCAGGGAACTCTGCTCACTGTTACGTGGCCGCCTGGGTGGGAGGGGGGTTTGGGGAATGGACACGCGAATATGGATGGCTGAGTTCCTCTGCTGTCCACCTGTCCACACATTGGTAATCAGCTCTGCCCCAATCCAAGATAAAAAATTCTATTAAAAATGATTAGTTGTCTTTGTCAAGTATTATCAAAATGGGGAAAAAATGCATATTTTCACTGATAGAGATGAGCTTATTTTAATATACAGTTGATATCAAAGTACTATAGTTTAGCAAATGAATATTAACTGTTATATAATGTTTGTATCTCTTCATGTTTAATGTTTCATGATGAAGCCACTAAAAGATTTACAATTCATGTGTATACTTTGTGTTTACAATGATATTTCCTAAAGAATGCTTTTATAAAATCATTCAAATACTCTTTTGAGATTAAGACCTTTGTTAATTTGTGTCCCATCTTGACAGAGATCATGTCTTATTCACGATATTCTAATAATTTGCTGGTGGCTCAGCTTCCCTAGAACGGTTGCCCACTCCAGTATTCTGGCCTGGAGAATTCCATGGACTGTATAGTCCAAGGGGTTGCAAAGAGTCGGACAGGACTGACTGACTTTCACTCGCTCTAATAATTAACAGGATCCTGGGACTGTATTTGACAATAATAAACATTTGCTGAGTAAAAATGCAGGCACACATTGACGTTAGCGAGTCATATTTAGAAATCTGTCTCCCTCTTTAGGACATGAGTTTTTGACATGCATAACTGAGCACTTGGACCTTAATGTATTTAAGGCTGCTTTGTAGTTTACGTCATTGCTTCTACCGAAGGTCACCAGTAGATTTAGGTTTTCTCACCTTTTCCCTTTTCCCTGCAAGTGTCCCTCGGGGACCATTCCCTAGGAGATGCCCTTCCGTCTGCATTGGCTTATCCCATCTACAGAGCGGTCCCCAGAGTCATCTGCAGACAGCAGGTGCACAACGATGAAGGAACAGGGCAGCCGGGCCCACGCTTCTACCAACAGGAGCTATCTTCCACCCTCCAGGGGAAGGGCTGACCCCCTAACAAAGAGGATGGAGCCGTGGACACCATCTGAAACCTGGAGGACATCAGCAGCTTTTTACAGTTCAGGAATGTGCGACCGTGCAGGGAAAATGAGCATGTAACTTCCCAGTTCACGGCCACTGCTTACAAGGAGCACCGCGCAGACTGGTCATCCTCAAACCCAGCTTCTCCTGTCACACTGTTCGGGGGTAAAACCGATTGCTTAACACACTTCTCTAAATCTCCGTAGAAGTAGGTGCCTTTATAACATACCACATCTCACTCATAAGAGAAGTATCTAGAGGGGACTGTTACAGACAATTTTAATGAAAAGAAACCACAATGTGGGAAACTTGGGCTTGGAAAAATGTCAGGTTTTTATTCACTCCTGTTTTAAAATGAGTAAGAATTAAGGGCAAAGTTTCTGATTAGAAACAGAAGACTAAGCTTAGGTCAATTTCACCAACCTCGTAACTTGCTGGGAGTTTCAGAAGCAAATTTTGGACTTACCTTAAAAAACACTCAAAAGGCATACACCACCTTGGTACCATTTCTGATTTCTGAGGTTCCACCCATGTTAGTTTTTAATGAGCATAATAACACATAACTCTTAATAACTAAAATAATTCCAGCATCTGTCTCCCACCTTTATCTACAGAGCAAAACATACTCTATGGATTCAGAAGAAAGGACATTTTGCTCTTCCCTTGAGGTACCCGTCTAATGCAGACACTGCAGCTGGGTCCTCCCCATGTCTTTTATCATTTAGCCATGGCTTTGGTATCTGGGGACTCTTAGGCCCAGCCGTTTTCAATGGCCTTCCAGAAAAGAGTGTGGGTTAAGACCCTGTGCTTCATTAACAGGCTAGACTTCAGCTTTAATAAAGGAAAAGCAAGCTCATTAAGACAGACCTGTTTGTAAAAAGAGTACTTAAAATTAACATCCTGGGGAAACGAACAGAACTTTCTGTTATCTGATTTCTTTCCACATATGGTTCAATGCTCTGCTAATAGTTTCCATTTGAAAAAGCAAATTCATTTAGAAAGAAAGATGTTTCGTCATGTATATAAAATTTCATGGTCTTCAGAATATACCAGTTCTTTAGAATTTGAGTGATTCAATCTAAGAATTGATGGTCTTCAGTTTTAAACGTAATTAACCAGTACTTTATCGTACTTAGAGTTGCAAATATCATTGGTTTACAGTTGACATACACAACCTCCCAGTGAACTCTTTCAAAAAGTTAAAGGGATCCGTGAGCACTGATAACCGTGTGGGATCAACATCCTTCCCTCAAACCTCTGCCTGAGAACCACCCCACCTATCCCCACACATTCCCGTGATCACACCCTCTGCCGCAGTGTCATCTTCCATGCTGCAAAGGAGCCTCGCTTCTGCTCTTGTGCACTGCTCCAAGCACCAAAAGTCTGTGAAAATGATGGGTGTTGAGGAAGCCATTTAATGAGAAATCAACCTGCTATAAATCTGCTTCACTACATGTATTTCAATTAAGACCCAAGTATGATTTTAGCATCAGAGTGTTTTGACTGAGGTCAGCCTCCTCTGAGTTGAGATAGATGGTAGAGTAGAATGGCTTTCCCTTTTTCACACTCTGTTCTTAAACAATACCGATCTCTCTGGAGAGAACCTTGGGAACAAAAGCAAAGCAAAGTTCAAACTGAAAACAGCTTTCCCAGTGTATGTAAATGCAATCTAATAAGAGATATATTTAAAAGTATTATGGAATATGAGTTCTGTCCATGGACCTGATTTGTTAAGAGTCAACATATACCTTGATCTCTCTGTGCTTTTGAGCCAATTTCTTTAGGTGGTTTGGCATATGAATAATTAGATTGTAAACCAATTTACAAGCCAATTGTAAACCAAACAATGGGCTTCCCTGATAGCTCAGCTGGTAAAGAATCTGCCTGCAATGTAGGAGACTCCGGTTCAATTCCTGGGTCAGGAAGATCTCCTGGAGAAGTGAAAGGCTACCCACTCCAGTATTCTGGCCTGGAGAATTGATGGACTGTATAGTCCATGGGGTCGCAAAGAGTCAGACACGACTGAGCGACTTTCACTCACTCAAACCAATTTCCAGTCTAAGGTCCTACCTCCTTACACTGCTGGCGGGACTGTAAGTTGGTACAGTCACAATGGAAAACACTATGGAGGTTCCTCAGAAAACTGAAAACAGAGTTGCCATATGATCTAGCAAACCCTCTCCTAGGCATATATCTGGACAAAACTATAATTCAAAACGATACACTCACGTTTCTGTTCACAATAACTGAAGACACGGAAACAACCTACATGTCCATGAGTGTCCATGAATGTCCATGTCCATGCCAGATGAGCCGTCAGGAGATGTGGTCTGTACATACACAGTTGCTGTTTGTTGCTCAGTCACCCAGTCCCGGCCGATTCTTTGCACCCCCATGGACTGCAGCGTGCCAGGCCTCCCTGTCCCTCACCATCTCTGGAAGTTTGCCCAAGTTCATGTCCACTGCATCAGTGATGCCATCCAGCCGTCTCATCCTTTGACGCCCTCTTCTCCTGCCCTCAATCTTTCCCAGCATCAGAGACTTTTCCAATGACCCAGCTGTTTGCATCAGATGACCAAAATAGATATACTACTCAGCCATAAAAAAAGAATGAAACAGTGTGATTTCATTCAGCTACACAGATGAACCTAGAGGCTATCACAGTAAGTGAAATAAGTCAGACAGGAAGACAAACGCCATATATCACTTATATGTAGAATCTAAAATATGGCCCAGGTGAACTCACTTACAAAACAGAATCAGACTCACACACAGAAAGCAACGTTGTGGCTGCTACGGAGGACAGAGGAAGGCTTGGGCTGGGAGTGCGGGGTCAGCAGGTACAAACTGGTACGTGAGCATGCACAGACAGCGAGGTCCTACTGCGTGGCGGAGAGGACTACATTCCATATCCTGTGATAAACTATAATGGAAAAGAATATGAAAAGGAATGTGTCTATATATGTATATAACTGAATCACTTTGCTATACAGCAGACAGTAACACAACACTGTAAATCAGCTATACTTCAATAAGATTAATTTTTAAAAAATAATAAAGTTTGAGGTTCTAGCAAGATACTTATGTTTCCAAGTAACTGGGTAAACTGGTAACAGTTCAAAAGAGCCTATTTTAATTCTGTGTTATTAGGGACTCCATTTTATTTCTCTTGAAAATGTGAGAGCATCTCACACTTCCCTTGCAATTTATAATTTGCAAGGACTTTTGACCTATGTAATGTCCTCTGATGCTTATATCAACTGCACATGGTGATCAGAGTCTTTTGTTGAGGGGACGGTGGGGGGCAAAGTATGGAACCCAGAGCAAACCTGGGCCTCTTAGCTCCTGGCCCAGTGCTCTTACTGGTCCATCAAACCGACGCCCAGCAGTTAGACGAAAGCTCCCACTGTCTGGGACTGTGCCTTCGCCCTTGCATGAAAAGCTGTGGTGGACTTCCCAGCAGCCCAGAGGTTCAGACTCTGAGCTGCTGCTGGAAGGGCCACGGGTTCAATCCCTGATCAGGGAACTGAGACCCCACATGCCACGTGGTGCAGCCAAAAAATTTTTTTTAAAAGGCAATAAATAAATAAATAATCAGGATGGATGCTAAGTACAAAATGTATTAACATCAATATAACTGATTATGAAAAAGTTTAGGCCAGGAAGCAATTGTGTTTGTTTTGGTCTTAAAAAGTCTTAAAAAAAGACTTCTTGTTTTAAGAACAGTTTTAGATTCATGGCAAAATTGAAGGGTAGGTGCTTAGATTTCCCACATGCTTCCTGCCTCTTGCTCATGTTTTAACCCTTTATTGAAACATAAATTTTAGTCAGGAATTTAGAATGTAACAACTGGGCTGCCATTCAAAATTCCCATTACATCATTGTGCTTTTTGAGACTTAGGACAAGACCATGTGGCTCTAAAACAGAATCCTGGCGATGGTCGCAGGGCTATATAAATTTACTAAGACTCACTGAACTTACAATGGGTAAAATTTATAGCACACAAATTACACCTCAATAAAGTGATTAAAGCTACACACCCACTGGGATGCACTGAATCGTGTCCCTTCAAAATTTAAAGGTTATAGTACTAATCCTAGAGCTTCAGAGTGTGATGGCATCCGGAGACTGGGCACTCAAAGAGGTAATTAAGCTAACATGAGGTCATTAAAGTGGGTCTTAATCCAACCTGACTGATGCCCGATGAGGAGGGTAGGACACAGCACACACGGAAGAAAGACCGTGTGAGGACAGAGGGAAGACGGCCATCTGCAAGCCTCGGAGAGACGCTCGGGAGAAGCCAGCCTCGCCGAAACCTTGGCTGCAGACTGCTGCCTGCGGAAAATTAATGTCCGCTAAGCCAGCGCGTCTGTGCTCCTTTCGACAGTCTTAGCAAACATCCCCCCATCAACCCCCTAAAGGGGCACAGACACACACACAGAGATGGACCTAGAGATCATCGTACTGAGTGAAGTAAATCACAGAGAGAAAGAAAAGCATCATACGATACCACTTACATGCAGAATCTAAAAAAATGATACAAATAAACTGTTTACAAAGCAGAAACAGACTCTCAGACTTTGAAAACAAATATGGTTATCAAAGAGGAACGGTTGGGGCAAGGCTAAAGTAGGAGTTTGGGACTAACATATATACACTACCATATATACACCACTGTGTATACACTACCATATATACACCACTGTGTATACACTACTATATATACACCGCTGTATGTACACTACTGTATATACACTACTATATATACACTACCATATATACACTACTGTGTATACACTACCATATATACACTACCATATATACACCACTGTGTATACACTGCTATATATACACCACTGCATATACACTACTATATATACACCGCTGTATGTACACTACTGTATATACATTGCCATATATACACTACCGTATATACACTACTATATATACACTACCATATATACACCACTGTGTATACACTGCTATATATACACCACTGCATATACACTACTATATATACACCACTGCATATACACTACTATATATACACCGCTGTATGTACACTACTGTATATACATTGCCATATATACACTACCGTATATACACTACTATATATACACTACCATATATACACCACTGTGTATACACGGCTGTATATACACTACTGTGTATACACTACTATATATATATACCACTGTATGTACACTACTGTATATACACGACTATATATAAAATAATTAATAGGAATCTATTGGCTAGCACTGGCAACTCTACTCAATATTCCATAATAATCTATGTGGGAAGAGAACCTGAAAAAGAATACTATACGTATATGAATAACTGAACCACTTCGCTGTACCCCTGAAACTAACACAACATTATAAAGCAACTATACCCCAATCTAAACAAAATTAAATTAAAATATACACATGAAAACCAAGTAAAATAAAGGTACACACACAAAGGTACACACAAATGCTAGGTACACAAGCTATGTGAAAACCTGTCTTTACGAATAGCTTTAAATTTTTACTTCTCCCCTGAGACACTATTTTACGCAAACTTCTCATGCTTAAGTTTCAATTATTTATATTTTGATGTTTCTTCTTACAGACTTAATAACTCACTGCCAAAATTCAACATATAACATCTAAAAGCTACAGAACTTTGTTAGCTACATAGCTCAACCCTGTAAAAATAGAAGCAAGTAATGTTCAGTGGCGAAGAATGGCTTTCCCAAGGTTCTACAATCACTGGTGGACATCTTGAGAACCAGGAGCCAATATCTGGGTGTCTGTGTCCTTACTAAACACTGAATGTGTACTGAGAGTGGCCGTGGAGGCTGCCCAAAAAGCTAGGCCAGAGAAAGGGAAGATGCACAAACTGCGTAGAGTTCGCATAGTTAGAAAGCGTAGAATTCATACCACGAAGCAAACAGTATTTCTTACACTTCTTAACAGTAAAAATTCCCCTCGTTTCAATTCCCCTCTTAACTGTGTACCACGGTGACATGTTGCGGTATAGTGGGATCCTGAAATGACAGAAAAACATTGAGGTTAAGTACTGTTTTTAGTCAGATGCATTGTGAGTTGGGCAAAAACGAAGCTCGTCATTGTCAGCTGATGGAGTTCAGGTGCCCATCTCCACGCTTCGTCAACAGGTTGGGCTGCAACATGTGCGTTACTGGGTGCGACATGCAATATTTCACAGGGTTTTTTCTTTTCATCACAATCACAAACTAAAGTTTAACTTGATATAAAGAGAGATTCAAAGTCTAAGAACCATCTTTAAAACACAATGCCATCCCCAGTTCTAGGAAAATAATTGGTTCTCTATAGAAGTGAAGGAAGGAAAATTCCCCCAACAGATGAAACTTATTAATGCTTTGTAGATCATCCCAGGCGCTTCCCTGGCGGCTTAGCTGGTAAAGAGCCGGCCTGCAGTGTGGGAGACCGGGGTTTGCTGCCTGGGTTGGGAAGGTCCCCTGGAGGAGAGTCCTTCCTAGAGCACTGAGCTGACCCCCTGTGTTACACAGCGGCTTCCCCCTGGCCACACACTTCACACAAGCCAGTGTACACGTGTCAATCCTAGCCTCTCGGTTCATCCCACCCGCCCCTTCCCTGCTGTGTCCTCATGTCCAGTCTCAACATCTGCACCTCTACTCCTGCCCTGGAATGATGTTCATCTGTACCATAGTTTAGATTCCATATATGTGCATTAATATATGACATTTGTTTTTCTCTTTCTGACTGACTTTACTCCGTAAGACAGACTCTGGGTCCATCCACATCTCTACAAATCACCCATTTTCTAAAAATTATTCAGTTACTTAAAATACTTTATAGAAAAAATGATGGCCAGGACAGTAAAATGTTGGGTGGTAGTCTATAACCCAGAGTGGTATTCTGCAACCCCTGCTGTTTGTTTTTCTTTTTCTCTATGCCTTTATTTTTATTTTGACCATGCAACTCTATTCTCTTTCACAGAGTCCACAGGATTAGTGACCTAGGAGGCCATCCGCCTGTCAAGACAATCACTAGTAAGTTCTGCTATATGTAAAGGTACCATCCCACTATAGTAATTCTCTTTCCTCTTCTTTTCTCTGGATTGGCCATATTTAACAGCTACCAGTTGGAGCTACCACTAAAAAAATACACGCATGAGACCCCAAATCTCTCAATTTCTAAAATCTTGACTATGTAAATCTAACACATTCCCTGCATTAGCTGGCTGGTAAGTTTAAAATGTTATGCTTAATTTCTCTCCATGAAAGTTGTCTGTATTTCCAAGAACATGTCAAGCATAGGTATTCATTTCACAGGCAAAGTTTCAGATCATCTAACCATGTGACATGGTTTATGTTATTCCCTCACTTCTCAAATGCTTTCTCAAAAAAGCATTATAGCTCCATGCTTACCACAAGATTGGAGCACAGGACAGAAAAATCAAAACATTAAACCAGGCCTTAGACTAAGTTTCACTGGGTTTCAGGGTTAAGTATCACCAAAAGACACACATCTGCGCTTGTATGGATATGTAGCTTCATGGCCAGACTTAGTCAATGGTCTTTAGCTTCCATCTTGGCTGTAAATCAGTGTGAGGAAAGAATCATATTTTGCCATTCTGTCTTATTACACTATGATGAGACCCATTCTCAAAGAGAACGTTGGTTGGTCATTTCAGGACACATACTTATTATGAACACGGGGTTCATTCCTGATATAAAAGGAAATTAAAGAGTGCCAAAGGACAAGATTTGGGCTGAGAATAAGAGGAAGAGCTGGCATTCAATCCAGGCAGAAGACCTACACACTGACAGGGAAAAGATAACTTAGAGCAAGTCCCTTATCCTCTGTGTAAAGGGGGTCATAACAGCTCCCTTCTCACATTAATACTCAGAAGAAAGTCCCTGAAACAAAAAGCTACCCGAAGGCAAGAGAAGGAACGGAGTCTGCTGGAAGAACGAGAGAAGAGCTACCAGCAAAACAACGGCTGACACTGCTGTTTATGTTTCCACTTCGATGAGTCATCCCTTGGGGATGCTCCAGGCAAGAATACTGGAGTGGGTTGCCGTGCCCTCCTCCAGGGGATCTTCCCAACCCAGGGATCCAACTGGGGTCTCCTGCATTGAAGGCGGATTCTTTCCAGCTGAGATACCAAAGAAGCCCCTTCATAGCCCCATAAGGTTTGGAAAAGAAGCAACAGAAGGGCTTGGAGTTCATTCAAAGGAGAAAGAAACACAGCATCTGAAACTATTAGCTGAAATTAAAATTAGACATGATGTATCTATATAAGGCTGACCTTGGAGATGAAGGAAGATGCAAAATCAAATTATGAAAGGTAATATTTTCAGGGGCTGCAATGTGTAATGTTTCTAGGTAGAGTTTAATTTACTGAAGATAAAGATAACAGGAAGCATAGCAAACATGTCTGTATTTAAAGTCAAACATCATTTCTCTATTTGATAAGGGAGTCTATTAGCTACAATCCTTTGGCCTCCTGATTCCAAGAGTCACTCTTTGGAAAAGACCCTGATGCTGGGAAAGATTGAGGGCAGGAGAAGAGGGTGACAGAGGATGAGATAGTTGGATAGCATCATCCACTCAATGGACATTTGAGCAAACTCCGGGGGATAGTGAAGGACAGGGAAATCTGGCGTGCTGCAATCCATGGGGTTGCAAAGAGTTGCACACAACTGAGCAACTGACCAGTGACAACAACTGTTAGCTACATTTTGGTAAACCCTGAACCAAGGAACCTGTGAACTTCACTCCTCAAGCAGGAAGCATCTTGAGTTGGTCCAGGCTGTACTACAAGTTGGTCATTATATCATTTAGAAAAAATGTCACTGTCATCTCCATATTTTACTCAGCATAAGGATGCTGGTTTCCTAGGGCCATAACAAAGTACCATAAACTTGGTGGCTTAAAAAAACAGAAAATTATCCTCTCACAGTTCTGAAGGTCAGAAGTCTGAAATTAAAGTGTCAACAGAGCCATACTTTTCTGCAAGCTCTAGGGAAGATGCCTGCCTTGCTCCTTCCTAGCCTCTGGCAGTGGCCAGTGTTTATTTGGTTTGCAGACTCTTCACGCCAGCACCTGCCTCTGTCCTCTCCTGGAGGTCGGCATTATGTCTTTGGGTCTTGATATGACCATTTCTTTGGCCACACCACTGAGGCTTGTGGGATCTTAGGTGCCCAAGTCCTAATCATGAGACCACCAGGGAATTCCCAATATGATATTTGTATAAAGATATCAGTCATGGGATTGAGGACCCAATCTAATCCAGTATGATCCCAGTTTAACCTAACTAATTACATCTGCAAAGACCATGTTTCCCTGAGGTCTATTCTGAGGCTCCAATGGATATGAATATGCAGGGGGCATCATCCAACCCAGGAAACTGATCAATGATAAAAATATTTTTTAGGAATCACCTATCTTCCGGAAGTCCACAATGTCTAAACATGTGTACTGTGTTCCGAGGCCAAATACAAGTACTCCAAATTATCCTTTTAAAAACAGGGTTTTTTTTTTTTTTCATTTCATTTTTTTAAAAAATAACTGAAATTACATCTAAGCACTGAACAATTTCTGCTCTGGGGATAGTGATGCACACTACTGTTGTTGCTCTTTACTTCATTTTTTTTTTTAAGCTTTTTTTTTTTGGTAAAACCAAAGATAGCTCCTTGATTTAAAAAAAAAAAAAAAAGCTTCAGGCTGTTGGGGAAATCCATCACCTATCCATCCTTTGGGAACAGAACTCTCTTCAGGAATGTACTCTTATTCTGCACCCCCTTTGCAGTTACAAACGGGCTTCATTTTTTCTCATGTACTCAATCATTCTGCCTTCGAACTCTCAATGTTTCTTGGCTTCAGTTAACAAATGAATAAAACTTTAGAAAACAGAGGACAGTCCTCATGATTCTAAGATTAAAAGAGCAAAGCCATGTGATTAAAATATAAATTTAAAGTCTAGACTTTGTCTTTTCATGTAAGTAGAGTGAAAATCTCAGACACTATGTATTCCAGAAATTGAATTTACAGCAGTGCTTACCACAAAGACAAGAAAAAGTTGTAGAGACTTTTTTTTTTTTAATAACCTAAGTTTGGGGCCTAGGCTTGAAGGAAAAAAATTTTTTGTGTACCAAGAAATGAGGATTTTGTGAATTTTTGAATTTTTAACATTGATTTTATGTTAAGGACATATGTTAAGGTTATGTTATGTTATGTTATGTTATATTATGTTATGTTAAGGTTAAGGGCCCTTTAACCTTCCAAGTTCTTGGGCTCTGATATGTTCCTTAAAGATGTTTTTGTCCCTAAAAGAAGAGGAAGCATTCTAAGTCACACCCAAACCTCTGATTTCTCACCCTACTCAGGTTCCTGCATGGGGAGAGCTGCACTGCAGATCTGGGGGGTAGGTCTTGATTAGATCATCTCCAACTTCCCACTGAGGACCAGTAATTACACAGAAAAAAGGAGGAAGGACCTAAAGCAACTCACCCCACAGTGTTTGCATTAAACATTCAGCAGTCAACTTCTTTCTGTCCTAGATGATGAAAGATTATTTGAAGCCAACACAAAAAAAATTTTTGCATCTGATTTTAAATCTGAGCTGAAATACAGCGAGAAGAGCATAGGAAAGCATGTGGATAGAATCTTCTAGCACAATCTCTTTCTGGAATTCTCCAATGCTCATGCCTGAGCAATATAGACATTACCTACTATGTAGCTTCCTTGCTTACTTAAGCCAAGATAATCACGTTAGTTGTTTCAATCTGGACAGGATCCTACCTGACAGGTCCCTAGCTAACACCTGGTAAGGTTTTACAGGAAAAAAGAAATTTGACTATCTTGGGCTAAATTATGTTTTATTTCTCAATCTTTAGAGTTTAAATCATTGCTAGCATTTCTAATTAGGCCCTCTAAAGCCCTTATTTCTATATCAGTTCTCTTCAGTTCAGTTCAGTGTCTCAGTCGTGTCCGATTCTCTGCAAACCCGTGGACGGCAGCACGCCAGGCCTCCCTGTCCATCACTGACTCCTGGAGTTTACTCAAACTCATGTCCATTGAGTCGGTGATGCCATCCAACCATCTCAGCGGAGCGGAGGCACAAACAGCCGGCCCCCCGCACACACGCTTCCGGGACGGCAGAGCCACCTCCCAGACTGGCTCCCTTCCACGCACTGCCTCCCTCTCCAGTGTCATCATTAGACACCTGAGCCCTTTCTGGCGATCAGCCACGCCCACTGCCTTCCTGGCCCGCAAAATATGCGGCGGTCGTCACCACCTCCTTTCCTACCAAGCTCCTCGCTGACCCCTGAAAGTCCCAGCCCAGACCCAGCCAACCCCCACCTGTTGCTGTGAACGGCCGGAGGACACGTCTCCACCCCACAGATGGGACTTGACCGCTAGGCCGCCAATCGGAGGCGCGTGTTTTCCTGCTCAGCTGTTCCCCTCTGACTCCAGTGGCTATTTTCAATCTTCTCAGCTTTCTTCAAACCTTTGACCCCAGGACGGCAGATGCGGTCAGCTGAGGAGCCTACGGGTGTCTTCTTCTTCGAGGACCCCCAGGAGAACTACAGCCCGCAGACCCCCGTGCGCCGGGCAGCCCTGCTGGGAGCAGGTCCCGGGCGGGCTGCGTGGCGTCCCTCCTCTCCCAGGCTTGGCCCCTGCAATCCCCTCTCCTCCCCTGTCTGCAGAGAGGATGCTAGCGCCTGGGACAGACTTGGATGTCACCCGTTGAGAATCAGAGCCTGTGTCCAGCGTGACTATGTGAAGTGGATCACACACGGGCACAAGTGCATACACCCCATGGCCCTCTCTGCTCAGTCAAGTGAGTTTCCCGTGAATGCGAAATAAATTTTGGTTAATGAGCTTAGATTAAACCCTTGGGGGCCGGCGTGGAGGGGACATCACCTCCAGCTGCTGGGCTGACCTAACTCCCCACACCCCACCCTCACACAGCACGTGGCCTTCTCTCTCCTGAAAAAGAAAAATGAAAATGCATTTTGTTCTCTGCTAAGTGATGGAGGCCAATTAACGGTAGCCTGGGGAATAGTGTTTAAATAACACCTATTGTCTTCGGGTTTGAGTAAGCTCCGGAAGTTGGTGATGGACAGGGAGCCCTGGCGTGCTGCAGTGGACAGGGTCGCAAAGAGTCAGACACGACTGAGCAACTGAACTGAACTGAATTGTCTTCAGGGAAATGCTTTCGCAGAATTCATGTGGCCAACAGCCTCTCAAACCCAGCATGGAGGGGGCGATCTGTGCCCTGGCTCTGCACTCTGCCTTTCCCCTCAGAATTCTAACTTAATATAATGGTTTTATACCTGAGAGTCTTGTATTGATCTTCCTTATATTTCCATAACAAAAATAGGTTTATAAGTTGAGACTGAAAAATTATTTCCTTTGACTATAAAGCTCTGTGTTTAAAAAAAGTATTTTTCTCTAGATTGAATTATCTTTAAAGTTATTTTCAGTTGATCAAAGTACCTAAATGTTATGTATTTTGTCATTAAATAATTAGTAAATATAAAGTAAAACATTAAGTGAAAAATATAAACAAAATATGGACTTTCCTGGTGGCCCAGTGGTAAAGAACCCACCTGTAAATGCGGGAGACTCGGGTTTGAGCCCTGAGTCAGGAGGATGCCCTGGAGAAGGCAATGGCAACCCACTGCAGTATTCTTGCCTGGCTAATCCCACACACAGCAGACGGAGCCTGGTAGGCTACAGTCCATGGGATCACAAAGAGTTGGACCTACAGACTAAACAACAAACATCATTGTGTCTGATTCTGGGCTGGTTATTTTTAAAAGATGGATGCGTTCTCATGCCAAGATGGTCCGCTAGCCCTGGAACAAGAAAGAAGTGCTCTGTGGCCGCCTGTCGGGTGGTGGTTTGGAGTAACAGGACATCCACTCACCCCTGGAGACTTCTGGCCCCGCTGACATGACCTGGTGGCCTTGTTGTTTCTGCCTAATTAGGTGAGGCAGGACCTGGTGTTTTTTAGAACCAGCACTTCAGGTGAAGCGGTGGCCCCTGCCCCCTTCTCTGCAGTGAGTGACCGCTGGCCCCTGACCGACATGGTAAAAAATTCCAATCCTTAACTCCCTGTTGGACAGGAACATTACTCCCTCTGAGTCTGGGGAGGAGGAGTCAGCCAGCCAGCCAGCGCTCCATCATGTCCAACTATGACCCCAAGGACTGCAGCCCGCCAGGCTCCTCTGTCCATGGGAGTCTCCAGGCAAGAACACTGGAGTGGGTCGCCAGTTCTTCCTCCGGGGGATCTTCCCCACCCAGGGGTCAAACCCGAGTTTCCTGCATTGCTAGGCGGATTCCTGAGCTTCTGAGCCACGTGGGAAGCCTCTAGGGAGGCGGAGAGGAGGCGTCAAACCTGCTCTGCTGTTCGTCCTGTGAGTCTCCGCTTTGCTAGTAAAGAGAATCTGGGACCTGAAAGTGACTGTTAAGCAAATCAACACACGCTGGATTAGACGGTGCGTGTTGGAAGAAGCCCTTCCTGTCACACTGCTTCGCAGCCTGAGGGTTAGCTTCTGAAACAGCGCCCAGCGGGCGTCTCCCTGGCGCGGGTGGAAACGGCTGGGATGAAGGCGCAGCGCCAGCCTTCCTCCTCCATCTGCCCCGAGCGTCAGGGCGTCCTTCCTCCTGGCCGAGAGCAGCTCCTCATTCCGGCTCAGGAAACCCCGTCTGTCTCGGCCTCCGGATTTCATCCGTCTCAAGCCCACCCTTCTCCTGCAGCATGAGCAGCCTCTCTGCCCTCACCTTCCTCTCCCCGTTTGAAGACTGAAGAGTCCCTCTAGAAAACTGTTCTTTCAAAGAGTAAAAACGCAAAATCCAAACACAAGCGTTACAATACCTCGGAAGGCCACAGGAAGAAACAGTAGTAGCGAGACAGGCCGAATCGCATTCCTCCACGTACTTCATGGTCAGGTTGGCATTTCAAATCCAGGGCAGAAAGAGAATCGTTTAAAAAGTGGTGTTGGGTGTGACCCCATGTTCATCACAGCAGTTTACAATAACCAGGACATGGAAGCAACCTAGATGTTCATCTGCAGACGAATGGATAAGAAAACTGTGGTACATACACACAATGGAATATTACTCAGCCATTAAAAAGGTGCGTTTGAATCAGTTCTAATGAGGTGGATGAAACTGGAGCCTGTTATACAGAGTGAAGTAAGTCAGAAAGAAAAACACCAACGCAGTATATTAACGCTATATGGAATTCAGAAAGATGCTATCAATGACCCTATATGCAAGACAGCAAAAGAAACACAGATGTAAACAACAGACTTTTGGGCTCTGTGGGAGAAGGTGAGGGTGGGATGATTTGAGAGAATAGCATTGAAACATGTATGTTACCACATGTGGAATCGATGACCAGTCCAGGTTCAATACATGAAACAGGGTGTGCAAAACTGTTGCACTGGGATGACCCAGAGGGAGGGGGAGGGAAGGGCCGGGGACACGTGTACACCCATGGCTGATTCTTGTCGATGTACGGCAAAAACAAGCACAATATTGTAAGTAATTAGCCTCCAATTAAAATAAATAAATAACATTTTTTAAAAACTGGGTGGGGGGGAGTGTTGTTGGGGAAATTCCCTGCAGTCCAGTGGTTAGGACTCAGAAGTTTCACTGCCAAGGGTGTGGGTTCAATCCCTGGTATAGAGCTAAGACCCCACAAGCCACAAAGTGTAGCCAAAAAAATTATGGTTGGACAACAATTTTGAGGATAAATCTTGATCCCAACATTGATCCTTAAGCCAAAAAAGATTCCAGATGAACCCAAGGTTTAAATATAAAAAACATAAAACTATTTTGTATAGTTTTGAATGGGGAAATCATTTTTAGGGGGAATACAAAATTCTCAGTTTTAAAGGAAAAGAGTATTAAATCTTTGACATAAAACACAAAACATATTTACACTAAGTTATAACATTATTCAATAAATAAATAAAGATAAAGGGCAAACAACAAAAAAGTCCAAATAACTTACTGAAATTGGTTTTTAAATCTAATATTTTTTCTCTTCTAATCGTTATACAGATTATCTAATTTTTATTACATTAGGTTGACCCTCCAAAACAATTTAGAAAGAAAGAAAGTAAAGAAAGTGAAGTTGCTCAGTGTGTCCGACTCTTTGGGACCCCATGGACTGTAGCCTACCAGACTCCTCTGCCCATGGGGTTTTCCAGGCAAGATACTGGAGTGGGTTGCCATTTCCTTCTCCAGGAGATCTTCCCAACCCAGGGGTTGAACCCGAGTCTCCCGCATTGTAGGCAAACACTTTACCGTCTGAGCCACCAGAAGTAATTTGACATAGTACATATTCTTGTCATAGTTTTGATTTTAATTCAAATGACTTCTTTTGCACTATGACTCTCGGTATAACATTTGCTTTTGTGTTTTGGTAAATCGTACTGTACTTAAGTAGCTCTTGTTTTTCAATGGATACTCTTAATAAATTATCACCTGCCATTTGAACACCTGTTAGTATGTAGGGTTTTTCCTTTGATTTGTATGAATTTTTATTGATAGGTTTTTTTTTTCAATGTTGGACAATGTTTGCATTCCAGGGTAAACTACTCAATCTTGATATGTTTTTCTCAGCTGTAATATTACATTTGACTTGTGAATATTTTATTTGACTAGAGTTGAATCCTTTACAGTAAACTGGTAAATGTAAGTAAAGCGTTTTCCTGAGTTCTGTGAGCCATTCTCGCAATGATTGAGCCTGAGAAGGGGGTCAGGGAGCCCCGGTTTATAGCCAGTTCGTCAGATCTATAGGTGTGACGGCAGCCTTGCCCAGGTCAGCAGTGTCAGAGGCGAACCGAATCTGGAGAACTGGAGATTTGTTTAGTGGTGGAAGAGGGGGGTGGGGGGAGGCGAGCACCCACACACCTGGTGTCAGAGTGTCACACGTTAATGCAGTTCAGAAGCCAGTTTTTTCAGATACCAGCAAGCTGGGGATTCGATGCCCCCTCCGCTTCCCCAGGGTGCTCACGCAATACTGTCTGCAGTGGAGGACACGACCCCTTGCTCCCAACTTGCTTCCTCCTGCACTCGGAAAGCTGGAGGCAACGTTTGGTCTTTGCTTTCTTATACCCCAGGCAGCTAACTGGCTTGCGCTCATTTCGAATAAGAAGAATTTGCTTCTGCTTCTGGAACTAGAAACTTTGCCTTGACTCTGACTAGTTCAGTCGATTTTACAATGCCTGTTTTTCAAAGGAGAACACGGAGACTTTGACATTCAAGCCTAGTCTGCCCAAGTTCACACAGGAACCGTGGTGTCCGGGCCTCCCAGCGGCGGACCCTCCCTCCTCTGTGCCATTAGATTCAAGATCATTTGCTTGAAGACAAGATCTCTGCTGTCGGGGACCACTACTCCATCACCGCACGTGTAAGGTCTTTGATTGTTCTCTCCAAGTACACACTTATCTCTAAATTCGCCCACATTTGGGAAGTTCTTCCAGCTCAAAGCTTGGTTGAGAAGGCCAGTGTTCTGAAGTGCCGTCAAAGCAGGAAAAAGGAAGAGAACCCTGCCTTGAGCATGAAGGGGAACTAGAAAGTGGGCAAGGACAGGCCACGCTTAGTCTCTGGGGGAATCCTGCCAGACCCGGCAAGAATTCTTTCTGAAAAGTCAAAGAAGGGAAGATGCGAGCTCGCTTGCTAAACCATCTGACTGTGACCCCATGGCCTGAAGGTCCCATTGTCAACAGCTGTGTGCTGCCCTCCCCCCAGTCTCCTTCACCTGCCTCCAGAAGTTAGTTTTATTCCAACTCAGCTCCAGAATTTGAGTCACGGACACACCCACACATACTTGGCAAGTCTTGGCCTAGATATTATGCCCACTCAGACCACCAGGCTTCTCTAACTGCTCTGAGATTAAGCTTGGTCTTTCTCACCAATCACATGGTCCTTTTCTCAGAATGAAATTGTGACATGCTGCAGGTCTGGAGAACAGGGCAAGATGTCCAGTGTGGTGATTGGGATGAGAAGTGTGGCTCTTTCCTGAAGCAGGTGGATTCTGAGGCATGTGTTAGGAAGTGTGCCTGGACTTGTGAGTCTCCAAGACAAGTGCTAATTTTCTCTTTTCAGGCTCTTGTGCAATTGTCCTCTATTTTTTTAAATTTAAATTAATAAGGGAATTTATTGGCTCATTTAAATGAGCAGTCCAGGAATAGATTTGGATTCAAATAGGACTGGATGCAAAATGTATGTGATATTGCTGGCATAGAAGAGAAGGAATTGATGCAAGGCTAGGGAAAAAAACAAGAAACAGGTGTATATTAAAATCATTAATAGCTTAAAATCTTGCCAATACAATGAATGAAAGGAATAGCATTCTTATTTGTGTTTCCCTAACTGCTGCTGGTCTAGTGGTTGAAGTGGGATTTGAAAACAAGTCCACTGACCCAGGAATTCATGTTTTTTTTCCCCACCAATATCCTGTATTATCTTTCACATCAGCTCCACTTGGAATCGTGAACTAGAAAAAGGCAGGAAAGAAATAAAACACTGCCTATCAGGTCTAGGAAGATTGTCATTTGTTAAATCAATGTGTTAGCTTTCTTCACAATGATGGCTTCCGCTCTTCCTGAAAAACATGATGCCAGCGCAGAAAAATGTTGGCAGCTTTATGTCCATAGATAGTGATAGCAGTTTGCCAGGAATGAACATCATTAATAGCAAACACTTACGTAACACCTACTGTATACCAGACACTGTGTTAAGCTCATCCCACGTATTAACTCATTTCATCCACACAACAACCCTGGGAGGTGAGTTCCGCTATTACCTCTGTTTTCAAATGGGAAGACCGAACCACAGAGAGGTGAGGTAATTTGCCTAGTGTCTCACAGCATGTAAGCGATGGGTCAAAACCAGACTTTATATCCCCATCGCTACCGCAGAATCAGCAGGTGTGATTTCTCCGAGGCCCCTCACCTTGGTTTGTGTGGCTTCCTGCTGTGTCCTCTCGTGGCCTTTTGTCTGTGCGAGTCATCCCTGGTGTCTCTTTATGTATCCAAGAGATCCACCCTCCAAATGTGGTCACCGGTCAGACTGGATTAGAACTCACTCTAACAACCTCCTTTTAACTTTGTCACCTTTTTTAAGGCCCTAGTTCCCTGGTGGCTCAAGTGGTAAAGAATCTGCCTGCAATGCGGGAGACCCAGGTTCGATCCTTAGGTCAGGAAGATCCCCTGGAGAATCCCATGGATAGAGGAGCCTGGTGGGCTACAGTCCACGGGGTCGCAAAGAGTCGGACATGACTGAGCGACTAATACTTACTAATACTTAATTCCAAATACAGTCACATTTTGAGGTACTGGAGGTTAAGGTGTCAAATCATGCATTTGAAGAGGGGGACACAATTCAGCTCCTAACAATGACTTTGAAGCCAAAAGATGATGCACCCTCAAGGTGGAAGGATCCTGGGCCCCTCAGTCAGTCCTTGGAAGAAAGGAGACTAGTGTGTGTGCTGTCTCTTCAGTCGTTTCCAACTCTGAACAACCCTATGGACCATAGCCCACCAGGATCGAAAGTCTCACATCTCCTGCATTGGTCCATGGGCTCTTTACCACTAGTGCCACCCCGGAAGCCCAAAAGAAGGCTAAGGACCTCAACCAGGAACATCAGCATTAGACTCTATGAGACCAACAAATGAAATTTTCATTTTGCTAACTCAGATTTTGGAATTGTTTATAACAGTGGATTATTTATACACTCAGCAATATTTATTCCTCCCCTACTGAGTTTGTCTCGTGGAATCAGGTATTAATATACTAGCTTCTTGTGATGAAAAATGTACAAACAAAGTGAAATGATTCTGGAGTTTTATCCTCCCAAATTGATTGGGTGAATTTGACCACGCCCATTAGGTTCTACAATGAATTAAAACATTAACACTAAACCATATGAATAATTCACACTAAATAATTCTCTAAGTGCAGCAAAGAGTTCTGAGCTTTATATGTGCCTGAAAGGATCACAGAATTAACACTTTGGAATTAGCTAATCTGAGACTGTTTGGGAAATTGATCAAGCCGCACCTTCTGACAGCTTTACAATCTCTACTAGGTCTGTTGAGGTGTGACTCTGGAAGCAGAGGACCTGCCAACAGCCAATATTCTTCTGTTTGGAGGCAGTAAATTAGGAATTTAAGGGAAGAACAGAAGGAACGAGAAAGGCACCTTCCTGACAGCTTAAGTGTCCTCCACTGCGGAATGGGGTGTTTCTCACAGTGAGCTGTAGGAAGATGCTGAGCACAGACCTGGGATACTGATGCTTGTGGACCGTCTCCCTGAATGAGAGGACACGGAAGGCACGTAGGAGATGAAGATGCTTGTGAAGAGAGCCCGGAGCCTGGAGGCCGCACAGGGGACCGCCCCCCCCAGCTTCCTGGTGCTGGAGACAGACAGCGGCGCTGCAGCTGGCCCCACGACTGTCCGCATCTGCACCCTGGTCCCAGCCTCACGGAGCCCTTCCCTCTTCAGGTCTCTTCTGTCTTGGGCAACGTTAACTCATCTTCAGTGGGAGAACTGGCTCTGCTTGCCCATTTTTCCTCCAAATCTTCTTTATCTGACACCTAGCTGTTGGCTTAAAAAAAAAAAAATTTTTTTTTTCTTATTTCTCTGGTTCTGCCCAAAGGAAATGGAGCTTGGTTTCTGTCTGTTCAACAGAAAGAAGTTCATGAAGTGTTCCAGCAAACGTTCAGTCAACGCATCAAAGCATCAGCCTGCCATGCCATCAAAACAAAGAGCTGGGAAAATGTCATCCTCATTTATATCCACAGCTTCCCTGGTGGCTTAGGTGGTAAAGAATCTGCCCGCCATGCAGGAGACCCAGGTTCAATCCCTGGGTCAGGAAGATCCCCTGGACAAGGGACTAGCAACCCACTCAAGTATTCTTGCCTGGACAATTCCATGGACAGAGGAACCTGGTGGGCCCAAGAACTAATACCTTCAAACCATGGTGCTGGAGAAGGCTCTTGAGAGTCCCTTGGACTGCAAGGAGATCCAACCAGTCCATCCTAAAGGAAATTAAGCCTGAATATTCACTGGAAGGACTGATGCTGAAGCTGAAGTGCCAATACTTTGGCCACCTGATGGGAAAAACTGACTCATTAGAAAAGACCCTGATGCTGGGAAAGATTGAAGGTGGGAGGAGAAGGAAATGACAGAGGACGAGATGGTTGGATGGCATCACCGACTCAGTGAACATGAGTTTGAGTAAACTCCGGGAGTTGGTGATGGACAGGGAGGCCTGGCGTGCTGCAGTCCATGGGTCGCAGAGTCGGACACGGCTGAGTGACTGAACAACAACATTTATATCTGGTTGGGGGAGAAAACAGTGAAAGAAAGCTGCAATATCTAAGGAAACATTTCCAGGCAAAGGCAACTTGTCTTCTTATGGGAATTCTCAGCAAGGGATCCTATAGGAAGATGGGGTCACACTGCACTTGACAGAGAAGTCGCCTGCTGTCAAGTAAAATGAAACACTCCTCGGAGACAACACGAAGTTCACAGGTTACCAGGCACCCGTGTTCTCTGGCAGAGGAAGCACGGCCCTGTTTGGTGGCCTTCCAAAGGTGCGTGTCATCGAGGATGTTCAAATCTGAGCCAAACTGGGGAGAAAGAGCAGGGTTTAGGAATGATACATTTAACACAGAATTAAAAGTGAGGCAGTCCAGAATGGCTTTTTCCCTTCTGTCTCACAGCAGGTTGAACAAGGTAACTGTGTAGCAAGTTTAAAGCATTAAAAAATTGAAATGACATGCAAGTGGTCAGGCTTCAAGATGAGAACATTCAACAAGGCTTTGAGAGACATTTTGTATTTGAAAGCATCAGGAAGCGACAGGAGACTATCAGTATTTGGGCCCCAACTGAGAGCATTATTTGGGGTAAGTATAATCGTCAATTATTTTCCCCCTTTCTTTGAAGATGGAAAGCTCTGAAAAAGACCAGAGAATCTTCCTCGGGCTCAGAAACAGTCAAAGGTCCTCATAAGCATACACAATGTGACACTAGCAGTTATTTTCCACTGCTGGGCCTATTCCAGGGCATCTGAGCAGAAGATGGTAAATATTGCAGAGATGGATTTTGATTGGGTGGCTGGTTGGGTAGGAGGGTGTTTGGTCTGGTTTATTGCTTCCTATGATGTATGGAATAGATGGACACTCACAAGATAATTAGCCAAGCTCGTGCATCCTGGACGGGAGTTAAGGAATTACCCATCCTCCGTTCTCCCCCTCCACCCTGACATTCTCTCCATGTGGGAACTGGCATCAGGAGAAGTGACTTTGCAAGTTCTTCCAGTAAGCTCATTGCAACACTTGGACAAAAGCCTGGTCGTCCTTCCTCTGAGCCTAAGGTTCTCCCCCACTTGAAACTCCCTGCCTCTTTAATGGTCATGGGCTTTATCATAAAAGTCGTCAACTGGGGATGAGTCAAACTGTCGCCCTTCACCACAGCCACACCTGCAGCAGGATGACTACTGCTATAGTTTGCACAACGCAAATTTACAAAAAAGACGACACCACAACAGTGCAAGCAAGCTTCAGACGCAGGGGCCCAGAGGCACCACACAGAGTAGGTGCTGAGTAAGTAGTCTATTAATACAGTAATTAATATGCAGATAAAGCAGAGGGTGTTGTCAGGCCATCAGACACATAGGCAGCAGCCCACGATGTTTCATGTGCTTCTTAGATCCAACATTCTTCAAATACTTGGCTGACAATGCTAAACATAGACCCCAGATTCGGCTTGCTCTAGGGTTCAAATGTTTCAAGTCAGGCATCAAAATTCAATATTGGAAACCAACTATACTTCAGTTTTTTAAAAAGAGTCAAAATTCAGAACTGATGGGGTAAATTGGGCTGTAATAAAGACTTTGTCATTAAAATACTCATAAAATTCTATTGAAACATTAAAATTGTTTTAGAGGTACTGGCCGTGATTATTTCTGCGACTGCCATTATGGGTAAATTCCTCCTCCTTTTTTCCATCTTTCTGCACATCCTGAATCTTTTTAGATTAAAAATGTAATTTAATGGGCTTCCTTCGTGGCTCAGTGGTAAAGAATCTGCCTGCCAATGCAGGGGTCATGGGTTCAACTCCTGGCCCGGGAAGATCCCGCATGCCTCGTGGCAACGATGCCCATGCACCACAACTCCTGAGCCTGCGCTCTAGAGCCTGGGGACCACAGCTACTGAAGCCCGCACACCCTAGAGCTTATGCTCCACAGCAAGAGAAGCCACTGCAATGAGAAGTCCGTGCAGTTCAACTAGAGAGCAGCCGCCACTCACTGCAGCCGGAGGAAAAAGCCCGAGCGGCAATGAACACTCAGCACAGTTATAAATAAATAAATGAATTTTTTAAAAAGTAATTTAAGAACAGCAGACCAATACAACAAACTAGTGACTACAACAAGAAAGAAAGAGACAGAGAAAGAGACAGAGAACAAACTGGTGGTCACCAGTGGGGAGAGGAAGGGGGACGGGCAATAACAGGGATCAGAGATCAAGACGTACAAAAAATTAAAAGAAACTACCAGGATATATTGTCCTGCACAGGGAGTATAATCAATGCTTTCAAGTGAAAGCAAAGTGAATTCAGTAGATAATAGTAAACACAAATATAAAATAATGTGAGGTATTAGATAAAGATATTTTTCAGTTACATTATTATCTTCCTCTCAAAATATTTAATCTGTGAAAGTGAAAATCGCTCAGTCGTATCTGACTCTTTGCAACCCCATGGACTATACAGTCCATGGAATTCTCCAGGCCAGAATACTGGAGTGAGAAGTCTTTCCCTTCTCCAGGGGATCTTCCCAACACAGGGATCAAATCCAAGTCTCCTGCATTAGAGTCAATATTTTATAACTGTAGGTGGAGTATAACCTTTAAAAATTGTAAATCTCTATATTGTACACCTATAACTTATATAATGTCAAGGCTATGGTTTTTCCAGTGGTCATATATGGATGTGAGATTTGGACTGTGAAGAAAGCTGAGTGCCGAAAAATTGATGCTTTTGAACTGTGGTGTTGGAGAAGACTCTTGAGAGTCCCTTGGACTGCAAGGAGATCCAACCAGTCCATCCTGAAGGAGATCAGTCCTGGGTGCTCATTGGAAGGACTGATGCTGAAGCTGAAACTCCAATACTTTGGCCACCAGATGCGAAGAGTTGACTCATTGGAAAAGACCCTGAAGCCAGGAGGGATTGGGGGCAGGAGGAGAAGGGGCCGACAGAGGATGAGATGGCTGGATGGCATCACCGACTCGATGGGCATGAGTTTGAGTAAACTCCGGGAGTTGGTGATAGACAGGGAGGCCTGGCGTGCTGTGATGCATGGGGTCGCAAAGAGTCGGACACGACTGAGCGACTGAACTGAACTGAACTGAACTTATATAATATTATGGATCAAGTTTACTTCAACTTAAAAAAAAAAAGCAGACTATGTTGACTGCTTTTGATGTTGACTGCTTATGATCTGACGGGGTGAGGGGAGGCAGCGGCTGTCACCTGCGGGGCCCCGGGCCCTGGTTATGCAGCAGACACAGGAGGGCCGTGGCCCCTGCCCCTCGGGGGCCCCCCATTCTAGAGTGGGCATCAAACTCAGCAAATCAAGACGTCTGTATAAAGTGGTGAAGAGGGATAAAGCAGGAGTAGGGTCTAGCAAATGACGGTGCAAGTTTTAAAAGGACACTCACAGAAGACTTCCCCGACTTCCTCTCAAGCTGAGTCTAGAGAGACGGGCGAGGGCAGGCAGTGGGGGCCCACCAGAAGACCGTGACAATGGCCCAGATGAGGAATGACGGCAGTCCTGACTGTGGGGGGACAGAGCAGGCTCATAATGAGACGGCCCAGCTGAAGAATTGTGAGTAGAGCCACAGAACGTGGGGTGGAGGAGAAGGCAGGGGCCTTGGGGGTGTCACGACACTAGAGTTTGGCCTGAGCACACTTGGCTTCAGAACCTGCCCAGCTAAAAACCAGGTGGTTTAGTCACTCAGTCGTGTCCGACTGTCTGTGACCCCGTGGACTGTGGCCCACCAGGCTCCTCTGTCCATGAGATTTCCCAGGCAAGAACACTGGAGTGGAGTGCCATTTCCTTCTCAAAAAAAAAAAAAAACACCAGGTACCTTGTGACAGATGAAGGCAACTGCACTTTTCCAAGCACCTGTCACTTTTCAGCACACTGCCTTTCCCTTGTCTGATTCACAACAGTGCTGCTCTCTCCAGGTCAGAGCTGAGCCAAAAAAGGAATCCTGGACTAATACATCAGCCAGGGTCACCCCTCAGGTGATGGGCAGAGCTGAGACTAAAACGAACATTGCCCAATGTCCCCGAGAGGCTCTTCCCAAGTCCAGTGACCCAGACAACAGGGACCACATGTCCCAGCGTTTATATTCTCTGAAGTGCTCAGCAAAGCATCTGCCTTCTCACAGTGCTCATGGAATTAACTCCCCAGGGAGAGAGGTCATGAGCAGATCTACCCTGAAGACCAGGGACGTGGGCTTTGGAGTCAGATGGATCTGGGTTCTGTCTCTACCTCTGTGTCTAGTCTTCCGACTGGGCAGACTTCCAAACCTTCCATCTTCCTCTTATTAAAAAAAAAAAAAAAAACTGGGGCTAATCACTCTTAGCCCTGTAAGTTGTTGGAAGGATTAAGTGAAATGATACTTACAAGGTGCTTAATGCGGGAGCTGGCACACAGGAAGCAATGAGAAAGGGTAAACTATTATTAAAACAGGACCGAGAGACAGTATTTAATCCCTCCCACTCCCTAGCCAGCCGTGCAGTTCCTATAAACCTGTTACTGTAAGACCCTGTGGCTTAAAATAAAGCAACCGGGGAGGTCTCTGGAGCTCAGCCACACGCAGCCCCACCCTGCCCGGCCCTGCAGGGCTGGCTGGAGGACCGCTCTGAGTCATCCCAGCCGGCAGCGCGGCAATCTGAAGTCCCATGGAACCCTGTGCCTGAGCAGACCCACAGCACCTCACACCCAGCTTTCCTGTCTGCAGTGAGATAAATGACAAAGGGGAATCCCTTGTGCGTTTCTGGGTGTTGGAACGATCAGCTAGGGAACAGGGTCTTATCTGAGTCTCTGTCCAGTTTTGAGTTACCTATTTGATGGCAGAGACCCCCAGCTTCTACAATACCAGTCTGCAGAGAAAAGCAGACAAGTGTGGGTCATTAGACTTTTTGTGTGTGTGGGTAGCTAGTTAAATAATGAAAGCCATTTCCATATCTGACATGAGAAGCTGAAATCGTTTTCAATTCTGTTAACTTACCTGTTTGTTTGTTCCCCTTCACTGAGCCCGTTAAGAAAAACAAGAAAAAGACACTTCCTGATGACTGCCCTGCTGAGTCAGCCAACAACTGTGGCCCATTTTCAGGAGGGAATCGACAGGCCTCAGAAGCTGGCTCACTGTTCAGGTTGGCTTTAGATGCGCCGTCCTCATCACCTCCTATCTTCCCACCTCCCTGGGGGTGGCTGCTTGGACTCCCCCTCTCTCACTGCAGCCCCTTGGAAGCTACGAAGTGTCCTGTTTTGTGCCGATTCTTTCTGCGGGCATAATGGCAGGAGGAGGGATGGAGAAAAGCCACAGGAGCCAGCAAAGCCGGCCCACACTGTGCAAAGGCAGAATCCACCAGAAGCCGACAGGAAGTGCTTGAAACGCACACCAGGAGTCTTTCGAGTCACACGCTCACGGGGCCCAGGCTCCAGTTCATCACGCATTATTCTTGTCTGCTCCTGAAAGGGTTCGGTGCTCAGTCCTGTCCAACGCTTGGCAACCCCATGGACTGTAGCCCACCAGGCTCCTCTGTCCATGGGATTCTCCAGGCAAGAATTCCGGAGTGGGTTGCCATTCCCTTCTCCAGGAGATCTTCCTGACCCAGGGATCAAACCTAGGTCTCCCGCATTGCAGGCAGATTCTTCACCACCTGAGCCACCGGGGAAGCCCTGCTGGCTCTTAGAGACGTGAACTATTCAATGTGTTCTTTAAGGGTTATTGCAGTGATGGCTCTTTAAAAAATAGATTTCTAAAAAGTCACCAATTCTTGGTCTTTATGCCCTACGAATCCTTTCACCTTGAGCGTGGGGTGGACCTAGTCACTTGTTTCTAACAAATGGAAGATAGGAAAGGGAGGGGATGTCTCTGCCGGGATTAGCTTATAGATGGTGACTTCCTCCTTGTTCCTCTTTCTCTCTCTCTCCCCGTCTCTCCCACTTGCTTTCTTTCTCTTTCTTCTTCTTCTCCAGCACTTGCTCTGATAATGTAAGCTGGAGAGACTCGTGTGGCAAGAAGCTGAGGGTAGCTCTAGCCAAACACCAGATAGAAACGGAGGTTCTCAGTCCAACAATCATCAAAGAGTTGAGTCCTTCCAACGACCACATGACAGAGCTTGGAAGTAAACCCTTCTCCGCCTGAACCTTCCAGTGAGATCATGGCCCTAGTCAGCACCTTGATTGCAGCCTTGTGAGAAACTCTGAGACAGAAGATTCAGCTAATCCACACCTAGACTCCTAACTACAGAAACCCTGAGATGGTAGAGGTGCATTGTTCAACGTTTCTAAATATGAGGGTCATTTGTTACACAGACATGTATAACTTACACACTCATCTCAGGCAACATCTACTCCATGAAGACTTCAATACCTCCTGCCACACACACACTCACACACACTCACACATTCACACACACACTCACACACACTCACACACTCACTCTCACACACACATTCACACTCACACACACATTCACACTCACACACACTCAACACACACTCACACACTCTCACACACTCAGTCTCACACACTCACTCTCACACTCACACTCACACTCTCACACTCACACTCACACTCACACACACACTCACACACATTCACACACACTCTCACACACTCACACACTCACACTCACTCTCACACTCACACACACAGTCTCACACTGTCACACTCACACATACTCTCACACTCACACACACTCTCATACACACACACTCACACACACTCACTCTCACACACACACTCACACTCACACTCTCACACACTCTCACACTCACACACAGTCACATTCTCACACTCTCACACTCACACTCACACATACTCACACACACTCTCATACACACACACACTCACTCACACTCACACACACACACACTCTCACACACACACTCACACTCACACACAGTCTCACACTCTCTCGCACACACTCACACACACACTCACACTCACACACTCACACACACACACACAGTCACACTCACACTCACACTCTCACACACTCACACACACAGTCACACTCACACTCACACTCTCACACACTCACACACACAGTCACACTCACACTCTCACACACACAGTCTCACACTCACACTCTCACACTCACACATACTCTCACACACACTCTCATACACACACATTCACTCACACTCACACACACACACTCTCACTCTCTCACACACACACTCTCACACACTCTCTCACACACACACTCACACACACACTCACACACAGTCTCACACTCTCACACACACACACTCACACACACACTCACACACTCACACTCACAGTCTCACACTCTCACACACACACTCACAGACTCACAGTCTCACACACACACTCACACACACACACACACAGTCTCACACTCACACACCACACACACACACTCACAGTCACACACACATACACACACTCTCACACTCTCTCACACTCACACCACACACACACACACATTCACAGTCTCACACTCACACACTCACACACACACTCACAGTCTCACACTCTCTCACACACACATTCACACTCTCACACTCTCTCACACTCACACACACACACTCTCTCACACTCTCACAGTCACACACACTCACACTCACACACACACAGTCTCACTCTCACACTCACACACACTCACACACACTCACAGTCTCACACTCACACACTCACACACACTCACAGTCTCACACTCACACACTCACACACTCACACTCACACACTCACACACACACATTGTGAGTCTCAGAGCTCCCTCAGCACTTTGTGCTCACCTTTGGCCCAGTACGTAAAGGATTAATTGTAGTTTTCTGTTTTTGCCTTGGTCTTCCCACCAAAGAGACATGTGTTCGTGGTTATTTTGTCTTATATCTGTAGTGATAAATGTAGTTCTTAGAAAATATGATCAAAATTATCTTATGGATGAATGAGGAAATGAATGAATGAGCAAGTGAATGAATGCCATTTTGCTAAGTGACACAGGGGATTGAAAAAATACTTGAGATCTGTGTTCCCCCTGTAGGAGCTTATAATCAACTTGGAGAAGCAGATATAAAATCAACATAAATGTGAATGAAATCAGTGTTGCATCATGATAAGAAAATGTGCTATGGGCACATAAAAGATAGACTGTCATCTCTGATTGGGGAATCTGAAAATAGTCATTTCTGATTGGGGAATCGGAAAATAGTTCTTGAGGAAATGGCTTTTGAGATTGGCCTTGAAAGATAACAGAGCTTTCAGTAACCAAGATGAGGAGGAAAGGAATCCAAAATTAATAAAAACTGTAAACAAATCCTAGAAAGTCAGGAAATCTGGCTGGGGGACAGAGTCAGGCTGGTGCCCAGGGAAAGAAGCCAGATGGAGATGAAAACTGGAAATCAGTTGGCTTCAAGGGGGCACATGAGGTCACCACTCTTAGAGAACACGATGAAAGCAGAACCTTGGGAAACTGACATTTAAAAACCAAAGGGAAAGAGGAACTTGCTAAGGGTTGAGAAGACTTTGCTGAAGTTTGGAGGAGGAGGTGAGGCTCAGAGGTGGGACGTGATGCAACATAAAGAGAGGCCGCGGGATGTGGCAATTGCTAGTGACCTTTAAGAAACAGCATCTATGAAAGAGTGGAGCGGGCAGGCAGATTTTAAAATGATAGAAAGAGAGTGAGTTTTAGGGAACCAACCTAGGAAGAACCCCAGTGATAACTTGATAGACCTCCTGTTACGATTTCTGAGTCTCTGGGGATGTTGATTGTGAAATAACTCATCCGCTCACCAACATCCTTCTTTATCTGAAATAAAAAATACCTGACCCTATCAATGGGTCTGTACCTCTACCAACAATATACCGATGTGATTACTATCAAGTTATTGTGTCTTGCTTTTTGGTAGTTCAAGGACTCACTTTTTATTCCAAACAACAATTCATTTAGGATATTCATCTGCCTACTTTGGAAGCTTTGCCCTTCCATGCACATTGTGACTAAAATCACACTGGATCTATAAAAACTGCAAAGGAATGAAAATTAAATTCATCATTTCATTCGATTTTCTTTAATGGTTTTCAAAAGTGTTTAGTATTTTTTCAAGATTTTTTTTTTTAATGTGGACCCTTTTTAAAGTCTTCATGGAATCTGTTACAATATGGTTTCAGGTCTATGCATTGGTTTTGTGGCTGAGAGGCATGTGGGATCTTAGCCCCCCAAACAGGGATGAAAACCACACCCCCCACATTGGAAGGTGAAGTCCCAACCACTGTGCTGCCAGGGAAGTTCCTCAAAAGTTTAAACACTTCATCCATCACCATCCTGCACTTTTACTGGATTTTTTCTTCTCTTTACCATTTCTTTTGCCATATAAATTACTCCTATTTTTCAATTGTGTTAAAAATGTATTTCTGATGAAAATAGACTCATGGGCTCTGATGCTATATCCAGGCAACTTCTTTAGTCTCATTCATTTTAACAGTTTACATTTAGATTGTCTTGTATTTTCTCTAGTGACAGTCATATTATCTGCAAATAAATGACAGTTTTCTTTATAACTCTTTTTGTTTTTCTGATTTTACTGTTGTG
This sequence comes from Odocoileus virginianus, assembly GCF_023699985.2. Classification (NCBI taxonomy): domain Eukaryota; kingdom Metazoa; phylum Chordata; class Mammalia; order Artiodactyla; family Cervidae; genus Odocoileus; species Odocoileus virginianus. The sequence goes on from NC_069695.1 coordinate 1,719,642, forward strand.
ACTAGAACTCAAATAAAGGCTTGAATACAATTTGGGGAGGAAAACACACACACACAAATGACCCTACCCAACATTTTTCTTTTCTCTAGTGAACAAGTTCACACAGCTTATAACTGTTAATTCTGGGCCATTTATAGATGTTTCATCTGGTTTTGCTCATCTGTGTCCTCAACTCAACTGTGAAGTCCATAAGTCAGGGAGGACGTTTGCTCCATCTCATCACTCAGCAGGTACTTAAAAATCTCAACAAAACCATGATAACATTCAGCTTTCATAAACTCTTTATCATCCCCCAGAGTATTTTTTTTTTTAGGAGCCATTTATTGGGAGCTTACTAACTGCCAGGCTGAGAGCTTTGCATTCATGATCTCTTTTAATCCCCTTATGAATTTTGGGATTCCAAGGGGCTAGGAGTTATAAGTGCCCCTTTCTCACAAATGAGCCAAAAGTGGAAAAAAGAAGTGGGGTATGGTTTACTTAAATGGAGATCCTCAGAGTTAAATGAGCTAAAAGTACACTTGCAAGCACATCACAAACATAGACAGGTGACCACCTGCCCTGGGTTTACCTGGAACTGAGGCCACTCCCAGGACATGAGACTTTCAGTTTTAAAACCAGGGAGGCCCAGGCAAACTGGGACCAAGGAACATTCCACAGTCTTCAGGGATGAAATAGTAAAATGTAATGATAAAGGGGGCCAGCAGCTGTGTCCCTTCAGGAATATTTATCATGAGAATTCCAATGTAACTGTCATATGATTTGGGTTGAAAATCACAGTAGAGTATGTTTCTCAACATATAGAAATACACACTTGTCATTCACCAGCTTATTCTTAGAAAAGTGTGGTTTACAAGTAAGCCACACCTAGAGCACATTATCACCCTTCTTCCTCCTTATGTTCATTAAAATCTGGAAGAAAAGCCCAGATTTATCATCCTGGTTGGTACTTTCCCAGGGCCCCAAGGAGTCATCTGTGAAGCTTTAGCCTGACTTCCTCATATTCTTCTAGAACCACATTTTGAAAGTTAAACAAAAATTTTACTCTTGATTTGCCAATTCTCAGAAATCTGTCCTTTTTGATGTGACAGCCATAAAAACTTCAAAAAGAAAAAAGCAGAGTTTTTCTCACTTTCATTACAGCTACTGTGTTGTATTGCAAATGACTTTTTTTCCCCCCAAATAGGACGTTTTTCCTCCTCTGCTCCACTCTCTGATGAACTGATACACGTGTGTTTCCTGAGGACAGAGGCTCTGGGAACCACTAAACAGTAACCTTGGTAAAACCAGATGTCATAACCCACACCCACTCAGCGAGCGCTCCCTGCCTCTGGCCCAGCCCAGGTCCAAATGAATCACCCAGGACGCGGGCTGGCTCGTTTCTACCTTCTCTATTGTTCGGGGTTTGTTTGTTTGTTTGTTTTATGTTGGCACCGATTTCTTCTTCCTTCCTAATTCCTGCCTGACTTTCTGAAATAGAGCAGCCAAACTGCTGTTTTGCCTGCATTCTTCGAATCCCTTTCTCGACCATTGCGAATCCGCCCTGCGGGCCTGTCTCAGGAGGCGCTGTTGGGGCGCTGGCTGGGAGCCGGCGAGCCGGCGGGGAGCGGATCTTTCATAATTCCTTGCGCCCTTGACACAGAACCCCTCCCCGGGGTGCGGTGGGCCTCGGCCTCCCCGCGAGCCCCCGGGTTTCCTGATAACCTGAGCCAGCTTCCAGCCTCCGGAGGCTGCGGGCCCATCGCTGGAAGTGGGGGTCAGCGCAGCCGAGCTGCGCTTACCGGGATGCCTCCTTCACCAGCTGGGTTAATAATCAACCTGCAACCCTCAGGAAACCCGGGGTAGAATCCCTAGCTGGGGAACCCTTAGCCTTGCTCTGGAATGAGTTCTCTCCCCTGTCCCCCGGTTGGAAGCGGCCCTGTTCTGGGGGCAGGAGAGGGGAGCTCTGAGGCGACAAAGGCGCGGGTTCAAATCCTGTGTCTTCCGCTCTTTGGCCAATTAACTCTGGGGAGATGGCTGGTTCCCAGAGGCTGTTCCCTTCCCTACAGAATAAGAAAGATGATCATGCTTTCCAAATTATATGCACTAAGTGAAACAAATCATAGTTTCTAAAATGCTGAGCTTGTCATGGGTGATCCATAAATGGTTATTTAACTTGGAACTTCCCTGAGGGTCCAATGGTTAAGAATTCACTTCACAATGTAGGGGAAACAGGTTGGCTCCCTCACTGGAGAACTAGAATCACATGTGCCAAGGAGAGCGTTGAAAGAGCCTGCGTGATGCAACAGATTCCCAGTGCCATGCAGTAAAAAAGCAATAAGTACAAAATAAATAAATAAAAATGTTAATGGTATTGGTCTTGAAGTTTTGTCCACAGGAGGACAGACTCAGAGGAGCCCTAAGTTCCCTAAAGGCAGGTCTTTCCTTCCGTCCTGATGAAAAGACTGCCCCCCCCACCCCCCACCACTGAAAACAGCCTTATCCAAATCTAGTCTGAGCTAACCAGACCAGTTCTTCTTCCTATTTCTTGAGATGAAATTGTGTAAATCAAGACGTGAATTTTTATATGAAAATGTACAAGGGGCTTCGGGTAATTCGATAATATTCGTGAAACCTAACACAAAGGAGGTGGCAATAAATGTTCTGCCGTCACTAAGAGGTCACAAATTAAAAGCAGGTGTCTCATTAAGGGAAAAATGGCCGCTTCCTCTCCAATTCCACACTGCCATACCGCCTTCCTTCAAAAGGTTTCATTTTAGTCTAGAAACCTTAGTTGCACAAGATCTTCCATAGCTTGGTAAAGAAGCTAGTACGTAACCCTCTGTTCTGACAGTAAAGAACATGCATAGAGCGGGAGTGAGCCAGAAGTCAGGCACTTTCCCACCTCGTCTGATCTTCAAGATGGTTTGAAATGGGTGCGTTTTACACCATTTTAGAGGAAAACAAGGGTCAAGTCATTTATCCAGAGTTCCCCAAAGAGTAAGTGGTGAAACAACGGACTGACTCCAATGCCAGAAGCCAGTGACCCTTGTGGGCAGAAGAAATGTGTGGTTTAGAAAATAGCTGGGTAAAGATGTGAAGTCGGGAACAAACAAATCTCAGAAGCTCCATCAGAGACTGTTAGTGAGAGAGCGTGACCAAAAGGAGAAATGCCTTTTTTAAAAAACACTAGATGTATCAAGGTTTGTTTTTTTTTTTTTTTGGCTTGTTTATTCTAATTTCAACCCAAACCCCAACCCAGGTTCCGTGTGATGTGCAATCTCAGAGTGGACAAGGCTAGGAGGCAGTGTGAGACCCAGACTTCTAATTCCAAATCTCCATCTACGACTCTAATTAATTTTCTGACATTTTGGTTTTCTAAAAAGCGGCCAGTTTGGAAGAAGACAGTAGGTAGGTGTGACCATCACACTATGACTTTACTAAAGCAAATTCTTTTTTTCAGACTTTTTTTTTTGGATGTGGACAATTTTTTAAAGCCTTTATTGAACCCATGAGCAGAAGTGCCTCTGTTCCATGCCTGTTCCATGCCTTGACCTCTTGGCTGTAGTACCTTTAGAATCCTAACCCCCACTGGGACCCCCCAATCAGGGATCCAGCCCATACACCCCACCTCCCCGATCCCCACGCTGGAAGGTGAAATCCCAACCGCCAGGGAAGTAAACAGTTTCTGAAAGTCCTCAAAGGAGAAGCTCCTGCTAATGCCTGCATTGCCCTGACAACAGTTTTGCTCTTGAACCATGACCTGTTACATAAGAATGCTCAGGTGATTAAGCGGCCAGGTGTGTCCTGGCAGGCGCTCTCAGCTATTTCCAGCCTCATATAAGAAGCAGGCCTGACCGAGTGAGGTCATCATCAGGGAAGCCAGGATGCCCGGGCAATTCTCATTTCCCAGAAAACATTTACGTGTCCGAGAACCCCCGCACGACTTCCTCCAGGACTTACCATCAGTGTTGGGGGGAAGAGTCTGCGGGGTAGTTGGTTCTTTTTGTTGTTGTTTTGGGATGGTTTGGCGTTTTACATCCACGCTTTTACTTCTTGCAGACCCTTCAGTTCTCTCTGAATCCTGTCTGAAATAAGGGGGCGAGTAGGAAGTGTGATGCAAGGCCTTCTATAGGCATCTTTGTCACCCCGTTTTCCGTTTCACACCACAGAGACCTTGACGATCCGGGTCTCTGAGCGCAGAGGAGTAGCTGACCCAGACAGGCTGCCTCAGTCGGTCACAGCTCAGCAGACACTCAGACCCCGCTTGGGAGCGTCCGGCCGCAGCACTCCAAACTGGGGCACCCTGTGGCACCCTCACTCTCGGCCGCTGTTCTCTTTCCAAGGTGTATCTTCTGGGGCGTCTTCCCCTCTGACAAAGCTGTGAGGAGTCTGACGGACTCCTCACCATTTATGATGTGCCTGCCCAGCGTGGTGTATGCATGTGGGCAGTTACTGCAAGGGATTAAAGCCCATAATCACAGGGCCCAGCACCTTTAGACTGAAGAACTTGTTTCATTCCTAGATACAGGATAGATGATAGATACATAGATTCTTCCCAAATATAGACTATTGAGGTTTTCTTTTAAATCTAAGTGCAAATCAAAAAGTATTTTTTAATTCATAGTAGCTCTTTGTTGGTCAATAGATACAATTATGTGGACATCATGGGAACTTTTTGACATTTAAATAGAGTTCTCAAATAGACTCACAGAGAACGAACTTATGGTTACCAGAGGGAAGGGCAGTTAAGGAATCTGAGATCCACCCGTACACACTGCTGTATTTAAAGTGGATCACCAACAAGGACCTCCCACAGAGCCCGCAGAACTCTGCTCAGCTCACGTGGCAGCCGGGATGGGAGGGGGGTTTGGGAGAGAAAGAATACATGTATACGTCTGTGCGCCTGCAACTATCACATTAATTGGCTATACTCTAAAACAAAGTATTTTAAAAATGGGAGTTCTCAGAGAATAATGCTCAGACCATCAAACACGGGCCCCACCTTTCCTGAAGCCAGGCTCCCCCTACCCGTTTTGCGGCCATCAGCTCCCCCAGCCACCTTCCCCCGCGGCCCTTCCTCTCTCCCCATCTGAGGGCGGCGACTCACATCCCAGGACCTCAGCACACTCAGGCGGGCAGGGCTGGGTCGGGGAGGCGGCTCTGAGACAGAGGCGAGAAGGCAGGGGTATCTTTGGAGCTCTCCCACTCAAACAGGAAGGCCGCTGGGGTCACACCTCCTTCAGCACATGACTAGTTGCAGATGACGCAATACCTGCTGCACGGAGCTGGGGCGGCGGGAGGCAGCAGCTCAGGGCAGCTACAGAAACAGCACCCGAGTCCCCTCGCCGGGCAGGCAGAGCCAGGAGCAGCCAGGGACCCGGCCTCAGCAAACCTCTAGGTTAGACCTTGAGTCTCCACCGCCCGCCTCAGTCTCCAGGCATCCATCTGCAGCACATGGCAGCACTCGAGACCTGTGCCTGGCATTCATTTCCTATTTTTCCCTACTTCTTTTCCCAATTAAAGCCTAAGTCTCTAGAGAGCAGAAATCACGGCAAATGTCCCGGTAGAACCTATTCCCACCACAGTACTGGAGCAGAGGTGGTTTGGTCAAGAGGTGACTGCTCATGGAGGTTACTGAAAATATTTTGGTTTTACAACGAACACTCAGTAGCTTACACGATGAAAAATAAACACACAGAAAAGAATGTTGGTAAACTTTAATAGGTTACAGCTACAGTATGAAATTTTAATTGTATATATGTATAAATACAGTTATAGACCATAAATATCCACAGCAAAACATTCTCCTCTAGGCAGATGCTGCACCCCCCCCCCCCAAAAAAGTCTTTGCAACTAAATAAATGAACAGCTTTAAGTAATACTGAAGAAAAAAACATGCTGAGGTAATTTTTCATCTAAAGTGACTACAGCCTATATTAAAACATTCTTCCTGAAAGAGTTCAAGTAGTTGTGAAACCCTCGCCTCAAAATTCCAAAATACAACTTTATTATCAAACGAAACAAAAAATAGTTTAATGATAAATAAGTAAAATAAATAAGATTATTCCTGCTGAAATTCAATCATAACAGTATTATTTCTTTTCTATATATTTGTGGAGATTTGTTGATAGCCTGGCCTTTTAATAATTGAAAACAAAGGAATTCATGAAGCCTGTCTTACCTATTACTCTAACACTATATATATATAGATAGATAATATATATATAGGAGGTGAAGTTATGCATATGTATGTAAATAGGATTTTCATTCTGGACGAGCAATCTGTTCCTTTTGAAAAACACATGTATGTATCTCGATTATGAAAACATGCTTAATCTCTCTTAAAAGAATCACTCTTATACAATATGCCCTGAGTATAAGAAAGGACATTTTACAGATTTTAGAAATTTCTTTAAAAACATTCATTTTCTTATCAACAGTTATATTAGAATATTCATCTTACCAAGTTTTAATTACAGCAAGTTAAAAAAATCTATCGCTTCTTAAATTATTCCGAGTTATGCAAAATCCCCATGCTTCTTTTTCTTTTCTGCAAGAATTTCACTGGCACCAAGTAACACTTCAGATTTTTTCAAAGCGTATCACTTCCCAGTTTGAGGCTCATTGGAACACACTTTAGTAAAAGGTCTTCTGAACAGAAACAACAATACATCTTAACTCAAAAGAAACTTTCAAATTAGTTTATATTTTGTAGTGACTTATGAAATTAACATTCACTATCACATTCAGTGTTCTCAATAATATATATAAACCAAAAGATTACAGTGTTCTGGTACTGTCACCCAAAAGTAGAAACAAACATGGAATATATTGTTTCTCAGCCCGACCATAGTCTATAATCATTTGTCAGTTCCTCTTACACTGGGCAGCAACCTTCAGCAAAAATACTAGAACAAGTCTCTAAACAAAACCAAAACGTATAAAGAATTGATTCCCTATGTTCAAAGCTCCTCCACTCTTGTTTTAAAATAAACAAAGTGGATTTTTAATGTTCTCCAATCCCAAACAACGACTTCTGGCAAACCTCGGACAGAAATTCATGTGTGGAGTTGTATCCATCTTCAGGTGTGTTGTATCCATCTTCGTTTCCATGAGCATTCAAAAGCAAATCAGAGTTCCTTCACGTTCTTCTCCATTACAAAGCAGTCTCTTTTCTAATTGATGAAATTTGCATTTACTGGGGAGTCTTCTGATGAAATCTGCACCTACTGAGGAATCTTCCTTTTGAAAGGAGTCTCCTCATTCGAAAGCTTCTTAAGTCAAGTTCCTGAGCGGAGGAGTTTGGATATCAGATTCACAAGTTTCTGCCGGAAATTCAGTTTGTCTCCAATTCTCCTCAACTGAATAGCACACTCAACTTCAGGATCTGAAAAGGAAAGCAAAGTATCAGTTACACTGACGTTGCAAACTGCAGCCCACAAGAGTTAATACACCCATCCCAAGGACAAGTTGAGTATTTATCCTATAAAGCATTATCTTAACTTTATGTACACTTGTTTTCCAAATGTAAAGAAAGAAAAGCAACTTATACCACACGACATACACAAACATATAGTGACTCATAAACAGAAATAATTAAGCAAAAATAAACTTGATTTTTTTTTTTTTTAGCATCCTGGATGAAGCAATGTTATCTTACTTTCAAATATAGACATTTATGTCATACACCACAAAGTGTGAGTAAGTTTCACAGCCTCAGGTGATGTCATCCTTTTATCACTTAAGACTGGCTAGAGAAAGAAAAGTTAAATTCTTTTATGTTATTTTCAAGTACAACTCACTTTGTAAATGGCAATAATTCATAGTTCATAGATTATGCCCTCATAATATGTAAATCTAAATGCATTATTATCCTCATTTAAACAATTCTTTCAAGTCCATAAAAGCTTATTCTAAAATTAAGTCCACATTTTCTAAAATAACTTAAAATTTTAAAACAAATTCTTCCCAATCTGTACCAATCCACTGCCTCTATGGAGATGAGTGAAGCAAAAAAACAAATAATGTTTAGTTCACGTGTTTACTATTTTTTAAGATTAAGATACTGTAATAAACTGAATATAAGGAGAAAGTAATATTTATAATCTAATTTCTAAGTAAACTTTTATAGTAAATGAAATCAACACCAAACCTATACTGACGACAAACATATACTGATTTTCTTGGATAGTGCAAAAAGCAATTCAGCTTCTTTTTGGTGCATTTCAATATCATGATCATGATCACTATAAACCATTATGACTACAAATTAAAAACTGATTTACTTTGTAAACAGTCCCTGCAAATACCCTATTTAGGCTCAAAATAACCAAATTCTCTTTTTACAAGAGCTGGGTAAAATTTTCATAATTCCTAAAAAAAATTAATTAATAATCCCTAACAAGACACCTAATAAATTTTCTAAGATATATTTCTTTATAGGCTATAGGATCAGGCATTCGGAAAAGTATTTAGTAAAACATGTCCTTTTCAGTTGAGTTAGAAATACTAACACAATCCTAAAAAAACAATCATCATTCAGCCTACCGTTTTGAAAGCCCTGAATTGTAACAGAAAAAATTATCCCTTTCATCAAGAAAAAAAGAGAGAGAAAACAGCACCTAGTTGCTTCTTTAATGATTTTATTACATCTATAAATGTATTAATTAAAAAACATAACTATGTGTGGTGATGGATGTTAAAGTTATTACAGTAATCATGCCACAATTGATACATATTTCAAATCATTATGATGTTCACCTAAAACTAAGACAATGTTATACGTCACTCACATCTCAATTTTTTTATGTCTTACCATCAAATCAAGTTTAAGAGGGACCTTTTTGCTGTCCCTTATTAATGGGGGCTCAGTTCGACGGTTAAGGTTATGCAATTCTCTGCAACATAGCCAGAACTCCTGGACATCACAAAAGATGACAAAGCTTCTTCCCTCCGAAGCAAGAGACACAGAACAGCCTTGTGCCAACTTAGCCACCGCCACACTGGCCATGCACCACTTCATTTGCACGCCCAAGGGGCCCCCTAAAATTTAACTAAGCTTAAAAGGGACCCGATACAGTCTGAGGTAACAGCAGTATGACCCACACGGATTTCCAGCCCACGGTCTTACTTCTTTGCTACTGCTCCTTAGCAGACGTCTGCCTTGTTTGATAAAATTTATAAAAGCGGGGAGGAGGACAGCTGACCTGAAGTTACTTAATGGAGCTACATGGATGGGGAAGGGCGGAGGAAGGGATGGATTAAACAACACTGTGTACCATCTCCTGTTTTTTTCCTACGCCATTTCTGTAACTAATACCGACTCTTAAAGTGTTATACTTTTATCTAAGAAGCCAGGCCTTCTAGGCTTCTGGCCTCGTTGGTCCTTTCGGGGCTTCCATAACCCTCCATCCGTCCTTTGCAGAACTGTGATGGCATCAAGCGTTATTATCGCTTTTGTTGGTGCTGGGGCTGGAGACAGCGGTCAGGCGGAGAAGGGTCCTCAAAAGGTCCTGGACCCCGGAGGAAAGGGCCTGTCTCGGGAACCGCTGAGCGCCAGCGGCGCCCCCGGCCGTGACAATGACTTTCTCCGCGTGGCCCCGGCGAGGGCGAACGCGGACGGAAGGCAGGCGAAGGAGAGGCGGCTTTCGGCCGCCGCTCAAACGCAGCAGCATCCCCATCGCAAGGCGCACCCCTTTCCTCGCCACCGCTAGCGCCCCGGGTTAAACCCGAAGAGCTTCCCGGAGGCGCTCCTAAAGCACGTGCCAGGGCGCGGGTCCCGCCCGGCTCTTAGGCCCCGGAACGACGGGCTGCCCATGCCCGGACCGAAACCGCGACCCCGGCCCCCTTCCCGGTCAGAATCTCCGCGGGCCCCAGTTCTCCCTACCTGCCGGGACCCGCGTGGGGCTCGGCTGGGCGCTCCTACGAGCCCTCCTTCCAGGCATCTCTGCAGACGGCCGCCGGTAGACCCGGGCAACTCTGGGATGCAACCCGAGCACCTCGGGTCTGCAGGACGCGGGCCGCAAGCGGGGCAAACGGGTCGGAGCCGACGGTCCGCACGGAGCAGGAGAAACTAAACTGCGCGCTCGCAGGGACCTCGCAGCACTGGCGCTGCAGCAGCCCGCGCTCGGGTCTTACGGGGACTTCCCGGTGACGTAGCGAAACCCGCCGCGGACCCCGCCCCCGGCCCGGGCCCCGCCCCCGGCCCGGGACCCAGCGCCGCGGGGGCGGGGCGCGTCCGCCCCACTCGCCGGCCTGGGACCCCGGAGGCGGGGCCGAGCAGATCGGCGGCTGGGCCGAGCCGGGCTCCGCGCGGGAGGGAGGCCCGATCCGGCCCCGAAATTACTTCCTGGACCGAGGACTCGGCTGCAGGCGTAGCTGGGTCTAGGAGCTGCGAGCGGGGAAGGGTTGCCCTCGCGGAACAGCTGCGGATGGGGAGGCCTGGAGCGTCATCTGTATCATAAACGGGCAATCGGAGGCTCTCGCAAACAAACCCCTGAACGGTTCGGGAAAGGACGGTGTTCAAACTCGAGGCGTGTGGGAAGTTTTCAGGGGAAAATGAGAACACTTTAATTACGGTAGAGAAGCTGCCAGAAGCTTAAGTGAAACCGAAACTGGTTGGGAAGCTCACTGCAAACTAAAAGCCTAGAGCAAAAGAGGAAATACTGTTTGGATTTGGAAAATGCTTTGGGGGGTTGGGGGGAGAAGGAAAGTGGGTGAGAAGTGGCTGCTCTCTGCCGCCGGGTGAGGACAGTGGTTTTAAAAGTAGAGTGCACCACCCCCACCCCCACCCCGGGTCGGGCTAAAACAACAAAAATACTAGGTTATTATGTGGACAGCTTTCAAACGCTCCCCTGGGGGGAGAAATGAGGATTTGGGAATATGTATTTGCCCGATGTTTGGCTGGCCCTCGAATAATTCCATTATTATAAAGAGAAGCAGTCACTCGTGCTAGGGAACAGATCCTGAGAATTTGGCGCTGAGGGCTTCCGAAGACTTTCTCATCCTGTCCTCGGAACAACCTGATCAAGCGGACATTCTCACCATTGTGGCCACTTTCCGGGTGCGAAAACTGAAGGTTTATAGAGATGAAGTGAGCTACGCAAGCTCACACAGGCCGAGAGCAGCGGGGGGATCTGAACCCAGGCAGGACCATCCCAAGCAGGACGTATTACCCGCATCTGCGGCCTTCCCAGGAATCACAGTTTCTTAGAAAACAAGCGTTCTTTATGTATGCGCGTGCGTGCTAAGTCGCTTCAGTCATGTCCGACTCTTTGCGACCCCATAGACTAGCCCACCAGGATCCTCTGTCCATGGGATTCTCCAGGCAAGAAAACTGGAGTGGGTTGCCATGCCCTCCTCCAGGGAATCTTCCTGACCCCAGGGATCGAACCTGTGTCTCCTGTAGCTCCCGCATTGCAGGCAGATTCGTTACAGCTGAGCCACTAGAGAAGCCCCTCATATATATATATATATATATCTTTTATTATCTATATAATGCAAAGGTTGCAAATTGGTTGCTTAGAGCTGCGTGACTCCCTAGAAGTTTTCGGGTTGGTTCACAGTCTTGTGAAAATTCGAGTTAGTTACCAGCATTTAAAAATTGAGAGATTGCATTAAAAGCTCAGATTTCTGGCGGCCTTTGCAAAATCATTAACTCTACAACCTAAGATTCTTGTTGCGAAAGTGCAGGAGCGGGCTGGGAGAGGATGCAGTGACCGCCCTCAGAGAGACGCCAGGCCGGCGGGAGTTCTCACGTTGGCCACACCCTCCTGCTGTTTGTTTTGCTCATTTACATTATCTGGCCCCAGCAGGCAAGTGAACTTGTTTATTTACCTTGAGTCACTCAATCAACAAAAACCTGCAGGTATTTATTTGTCACTGGATCCTGCTGAAATATAGGCAATGCCATGTAAGCATGGAACAAAACTTACTCGATTTTCAGCAACTTAGTTTTGAGTGTGGCAAAAACACAGTGCTAAGAGTGGACAAAATTCAAGAGTTATCACCACAGGGTCCAGGAAACCCAGCAAGCCCAGCAGAGATCCTGCCTTGAAAGTTTTGAACCCATGTCCCAAAACCACTCTCAAGGCTCATTTTGATTGACTTAATACTTCAGGAACATCATTAGCTTCCTGCTTGGATAAATGAATAAACTTCTCATCAAACCAAGCACCCTGAAATGCAATCTGTACATTCCACAAAAGAAAAACAAATCATACCTTGTTTACCTGCAAAGAGTGTGTCCTCTTGACCTCTGAGATTATCATCATAAAAGACCGTTGACCACGTGACTTATGCTAGATACAAACTTTAGGCAAATTGTGGCTTTTAGGGAATTGCAAATTTTAACTCCCAGGAAGGAAAAGGGAAGGGGGGGTGGGCTGCAGAGATAGGTCAAGTCAGCCATTTATGGAGGACTTGTTAAGATTTTTATTTTGAACCAGTGAAGTTGCTCAGTCGTGTCCGACTCTTCGCGATCCCATAGACTGTAGCCTACCAGGATCCTCCATCCATGGAATTTTCCAGGCAAGAATACTGGAGTGGGTTGCCATTCCTTTCCCCAGGGGATCTTCCCAACCTAGGGATTGAACCCAGGTCTCCAGCATTGCAGGCAGATGCTTTACCGTCTGAGCTGTCAGGGAATTAATGGTTCATAAACTTTTTCAGATTTAACGTTCTATTAAGAGAATCAGAAGCTGTGTGTGAAAGGGCTTTCTTAACTATTTGGACCCAGAGAATGACAAAATAATGATTTATCATGAAGCATTAAAATCCCCTATTATGTTTTCTTAAAAAGGACTGGTGAAGACAGTTTTTAAAACTATTACCAGGTTTTGGTTTTCATGGACAAGTTTCCAAAATGACAGTGCAAACCTGGCCATGACTGTGTTGTCACTTAGAGTGTTAAAAATTTTTTCTAAAAAAAAACAAACCCAAAAATAGCAAACATGATTACTAATAAGATAGTCATTCATCTGTTTCATGCAGAAAATAAGACTGGACAGGCAATGAAGATATGAGACATGAATGAGGGGGGGATTTAAAGGAAGCCTGTGACAAAATGGATTGTAGGCTTGAGGCTGTTTATTCTGATAAAAGGGGACTCCCCCCTGCCCCCTGTATAGCATGTTTGTTAGCAAGAAATCAGCCTGATGATCATCAGAGATGCCTTTCCCGCGTAATTGATGCCTTTCCTGTTAACAAATAGAGACTGATTTCCATCTCTATTTTAAGGCAGACACTGTGCTCCTTCTGGGGAGACAGTGCTTCCTACCCCCATGGAACCTACCTCTGAGAGACAGGTACCACACAAATTTAATGTGCATATGAATCCCCTGTCTTGTTCAAATGCATATCTGACTGCAGATTCTGCATCTTAAACTCTGGAGATGCAGATCCTCCAGGTCTTTGGTTAGCATCCACAAGTCTGGAGGATGATGCAGGACAGCACACGGGCAGGTGCCTTCGGGCCGGGCCAGGGGATTAGGCAGACTGTGGGGCCTCCTGGGGAGACAGTTAAGCAGAAAGGGCATCTCCATAGAGACCAAGGCACAAACAGGAGCTGTAGGCATTGGCCAAGCAATGAGACCAAGGGGAAGAAATATGCTCCATGCAGAGGCTGAAGAGCAGTGGAGGGGGGCTGGGGTGGGGGGGAAGCCCCCTGAGGAGTTTGCACATCTTCGCAGGGACAGTGGGGGCACCATAGAAGGTTTTAAGCACCTGAGATATATGATCAAATTCTAGAAAGTTCACTCTGGCTGCAGCACGACTATATTAATCCAGATAACACCGGTGACTTGACAGCGTGACTGGTCAAGATGGGTGCTTAGTCACTCAGACGCGTCCTACTCTTTGCGACCCCATGGACTGTAGCCCCCGCCAGGCTCCTCAGTCCATGGGATTCTCCAGGCAAGAAAACTGGAGTGGGTTGTCATTCCCTTCTCCAGGGGATCTTCCCGACCCAAGGATTGAACCCAGGTTTCCTGCATTGCAGGCAGATTCTTTACCGCCTGAGCCATTAGGGAAGGCCCAACCAAGATAGACACTATAGTGATTTTTATACAAGATGGTAATGTCAGCAAAGACAGTCCCTTCTTTCAACCTTGTCTTTATTGAAATTCCCATATTTCCTGACTAGGATAGGACCGAGTTCTATTAGAGCAAGGCTTGAAATTTTTCAGCATTAAATGCAATTGACATTTTTGCCTATATTAGTTTCCTAGAGCTGCCATAGCAATGCACCCCCAATTGAGTTGCTTAAAACAATAGAAACTTATTCCCTTGCAATTCTGGAGGCTGGAGGTTTGAAGTCCAATTTGGTGTCAGCAGAGCGGTGCTCTCTGAAGCCTCTATGGGAGCTCCTTCCTTGCCTCTTCTAACAGATGCAAGTGTCCTTGGAGATACTTGACCTGTAGGTCTATCACCCCATCTCTGCTTCTCTCTTTACACGACCTGCTCCCCTGTGTGTCTGTGTCCAAATTTCCCTCTCCTCATACAAACATCAATCATTGGATTAGGGGTCACCCTAAATCTTGTAGGACTTCATTTTACATCGGCAAAGTCCCTATTTCCAAAGGGAGCCACATTCAGAGGTTGGAGGGGGAGGGGCAAGCGGGGGATGAGGACTTCAGCAGGTCTGTTTGAGAGACACAGCTTAAGCCCTAACACCCCCTTTTATCAACTTCCTTAAAAAAAAAATTCTGTATATACATTTTTTTCATCCAATTTGCACATTGAAAAACCAAAAGGAGCTTAGTAAATGTGACGATGAATTTGAAGCAGCTTGAAATAAAGGTCAAAAGCAGTATAGATAAGAAGTAAAAAGACTTCAGAGGGAATAGGTTTAAAACATCTGTCAGCCCCAGAAAGCATGTGTACCCGAGCACACAGTCTTAGTTGAAGATGGTGTGACACACCACCCCCCCATCCGCCCCCACCTCTGGACTCCCCACTCACAAAACCAATCACGATTTCAAGGAAAGCTTTGATGGAATTTAAAAGTTAATATGATCCCTATTAGTGCAACGTATAAGCACATTATAAAACATGGAAAGCAAATGCTTTTTTAAATTTCCCGTTTTCTTCATTCTCCTTTATTAATTCTTTTCTGATGCACCCCACCACCACCCTAGCCCACCCCCGCCCCCTGGCGCCAAGATCACAGATAATGATCATCAAGCACGTTTGTAACTGAAAGAAATAGGCAATGGGACAGTCCAACAAGTCTTAGGAGAATGACTGAAATAAGTCAGGATGACCTGTGTATTCTTTAACTGAATTACTGATTTTCAACATCTAAACAAATCCAACTAGCTTAGAGCATTTCATTGAAGAAGCTACTACTAAATGCTGTCTAAGTTCATTAGAACCCGGAATATCTGATGATGAACAAAATGATTTTTAGGTTGTCACTGAGTAGCTAGTAGGAAGGTAATTCAGTCTTGTGTAAGGGCTAAAAAGCCATGATTGTCTGAGTGTAATCTGTGCAAATACAACCACAGAATCAATTGACAAGCTTATTTAAAATGTAGACCTGCCTGACCTCAGGCTAGTGAATCATAGTCTGTAGGACCCTAGCCTGGAAATTCACATTTTAGCAAACCTCTCAGATAATGTCTGTACACTAACGGAGAGGATGAAAAGGGACTTGAGAAATGATTCGCTGTTGTTATTGTTTAGTCGCTAAGTGTCCGACTCTTGAAACCCCATGGGTTGTAGCCTGCCACACTCCTCTGTTCATGGGATTTCCCAGACAAGAATACTGGTGTGGGTCGTCATTCCCTTCTCCAGAGGGTCTTCCCAACCCAGGGATCGAACCTGGGTCTCTTGCACTGGCAGGTGGATTCTTTACCACTGAGCCACCAGGGAAGCCCTGAGAAGTGATACTTGACCTCAAATAGCTTACACTCTAGTGAAAATAAAATAAATATGAATTAGCAGTGAATAATTGAAACTGGATTATAACTTATTGTGCAATTATGTGACACATGAAAATATTTTTAGCATATAGTAACAGCTAACTAAAAATTATTTGTATTTTGTATATTTTTCTGTTTGAGTGTTATAGCTCACAATTTAAACAATCTAGGTAGGGAAAGGAGAAAAAACAGGCCTCTTAATTGCCATCAGAAGACAAAAGAAACCTGGATATCCAGAACCTGTAGGTTTAGGGAAAAAGGATTACAAACAATAATAATGCATACACAATTGACCCAGAGCTTATACCTTGTGGATGGGGCAGAGGCAGAGCTGAAATGCATGGTGCTTAAGGTCTGGAAGAGACGAAGAGGCAAAACAAAGACATAGGTGGTGCGACTTCCCGAAGTCCAGGAGTTGAGACTTCTGCCCTCTAATGCAGGCGGCAAGAGTTCGGTCTCTGATTGGGGACTAAGGCCCCACATGCCACAGGATGTGGTCAAAATTTTTTTAAAAAGAGACACAATTGATAACAGGAGGGCAATAGGGAATTAGAAGGTGTTTTGAGCATCTGGAAACTCTGAGCATTACTAGTGCAAGCCGAATTGTTATCCAGCTGTGTGGCTAATCAACAGTTGCTTCCTCTAATAGGGAATACAGCTTCACACCACAGAAACTTGGAAATGGAGGAAGGCTGATCTCTCAGTTACCCTCGTTCGTGCCTAACCTAAACCAGCAGCACCCACGATCAGCGTCACGGAGAGAGCTGTCAGCCTCGGATTCCCTGGAGTGGGGCTCCCCTGGCCTTCCTCAGGCTCTCCCAGTTTGCTTCCTGCTTCTGAGCCTTTGCCCTTGCCCTTTACCAAGCCTAGAATGCTTTCTCCCTATCTGTCCTTGCTAGAGCCTTCTGGCTGTTCAAGTCTCAGAACAAAGACTTTATTCTCAGGAAGCACTCCCTGATCATCCTGTCTAAAATCACACATCCCTATCCTCCAAGGCACGAGCTAGCAGGAAATTGGTTGTGTCTACTTGACTGGCTTGTTCTTTGTCTACTTCCCAGTTTTGCTTCCCTGGTGGTTCAGCTGGTAAAGACTCTGCCTGCAATGCCGGAGACCTGGGTTCGATCCCTGGGTTGGGAAGATCCCCTGGAGAAGGGAAAGGCTACCCACTCCAGTATTCTGGCCTGGAGAATTCCATGGCCTGTATATTCCATGGGGTCGCAAAGAGTCAGACATGACTGAGCGACTTTCACTTTCACTTCCCCTTTTGCAGTCAAACTCCACTTGAGCTCAGACCTTAAAGGCTTGTTCTCCACCGTTGCCAGTCCCTGGACCCCTGGTGCAGAGCAGTTGAGGACACCAAAGTTGAAGGAAGAGAAGGTGGTTGCCTAAATTCCCAGCACTAATAAGCAAACAAGTAGCCTCTGCAATCCGAATTGTCTTACTCTACACCTCATTCATCATAGTCATTGTTTGATAATAATAATAAAAAAAGAGACCATAATCAGAAGAGATCACACATCCTGGGCTTTTAAATTCTGCCTCTCTCTCTTATTTTTTTTCTATAAAAATATTTATCTTTAACAATAAACCTGGGAGTCCAGTGGTTAGGACTCTGCATTTCCACAGCAGGGGGCTTAGGTTCGATCCCTGGTCGGGGAACAAGATCCTGCAAGCCACACAGAATGTCCAAAAAAAAAAACCCGAAAGGATAAACCTCCATATTGAAAAGTTGGCAAGCACAGAGGGAGAGGCTGGTGCAAGCGCCCTTGGGAATCAGCACTGCCCCAAGCGTCCTGCGGGTGCCAGTCTTTCTCTCAGCCTTCCCCGGTTCCCTGCGCCGCTCCGGCTCTTGGAAGACGCCACTGCAAGCCCCCCGACGCCCTCCTCTGCCCCGGCTCGGTCTCCAGCATTCCCGCAGATCATTCTTGGAGATTTCCCCCCACACCACCCACAGTGCAAACTTCAGTGTGAAACTTGCCCACACCCACCGGCACGTTCTCACACTTCAAATTTGTGCAGTTCAGAAGTAAGGTCTCGGGGCTTCCCTGGTGGTCCCGGGGTTCAGCCTCCGGGTTTCCACTGCAGGCGGCATGGGATCAGTCCCCGGTGGGGTATTAGGACCCCCCATGCCAGGCAGCTTGGCCAAAAATAAATAAATACGATTTAAAAATAAATAAAGGACAATAACAAATGATTTTTTTTTAAGTGAACTCGTAGAACGTCCACTCAACCCCCAGGTTTGGCATGTCCACACGGAGCGCCACCCCCTCCCGGAGACGCGCTCCAGGAGACCCGGGACGCACCCTCTACCCATCCTCCTGTTGCACCTTCCCAGCCAACCTGCAGGAAGTCCTCCTGAACGCCGGGATGCTATTCCCTATCTCCGCTTCAGGGCCAGCAGGGCTCCCTCCCGGCCTCCCCTCCACACCCGCTCCTCTTTCGTCTGTTCACACTGCAGCCAGTCTGTTTTTGATGCTAATTTTCGATCCTCTCTGCTTAAAACCTTTCTATCCATTGCCCACACTGCCTCCAGAGTGCTCAGATTTTTATTGTTCAAAGATAGAATTCCTGCTCTGCTCCAAAGGCTTTGGGGGGTCTCCAGTTGCCCCTAGAGTCAAATAAAATATGAAAAAACCACCTGCCAGAGCCAAAGGAAAAAAAATCGAGTGAGCATTTGTTCTTTTTTTCCTTCAAGATTTGTTTGTTTGCTTGCTTGCTTGTTTGGCCTGCGCAGGATCTCCACTGGGGCAGGGTGGGCGTGCCCTAGTTGCAGGAGGCGGGGCTACACCTCCTTACGGTGGGCGGGCTTCTCGTTTGGAAGCTCGGCCTCCGGAGCAGCAGGTCAGTGGCTGCAAGGCACAGGCTTGGTTGCCCCAGGGCATGTGGAACATTAACCGACCAGGGAGAGAACCCGGGTCCCCTGCATGGGCAGGTGGATTCCTCACCACTAGACTGCCAGGGAAGCCCTGTCCGTTTGTTCTTATTCCCAGATAGGAGAGGGGTGTGGGGGGACAGTGCCCAGGAGGAGATAACACCTGGAGCTGTCCACGTGGGGAAGAGGACAGATGAGAGAGTGTGTGTGTGTGTGTGTGTGTGTGTGTGTGTGTGTGTGTGTGCGCGCGCACACACAGGTGCACACAGCGGCCAGGTGGGGGTGTGGTGGAGGGAGGGAGAAGGAGATGGAGATGCGGCCAGAGAAACCAGAAGCCCCCACCACCCTGATGTTCTGAGCAGGAAAAAAAGGGAGAAAGAACGGCCACCAGAAGTTTTTGTTTTTGTTTTTGTTTTTTTCAGAAATTTTATTAGAGATGTCAGGTGAGACATGACATCAGGATTCTAAAGTTGCATTGCCTTCCAATAGTCCAACACTAACTACATAGGAAATATAATGTTTCCAAAAATAGCACCCATGCATAATGCAAAGAAAATATTATAAATGCACTCCCCAAGGCATATGCAAAACCCAAATGAAGAACCCTGCTTGTGTCCTAAAGGACATGAAGGCAGAATTACTCCGAGGTGAGAAGTCTCTGCCCCATGCTTCTATGAATGTGATACAATTCCAGTTGAAGTGCCAGGGAGATTCCTTGAGGAATGTTAACAAATTAAGAACTAGCCCTTCCATTTATTATAAAGACAAATGGTTGAACAGAGCAAAGAGTTAATGATACAGGCCTCAAAACAGGTGAGAAAAAACTATATGTTGAAAGTGGTATTTCAATTCAATGGAAACATGGTAGACTACTCTATCAAAAGTCTTAAGGGACTTTCCTCCTGGTCCACTGGTTAAGAATTCAATGCAAGGGGCACAGGTTAGATCCCTTGTTGGGGAACTAACTAATATCCTACACATCGCACAGTGAAAGATCCCACATGCCTCAAAACTAAGACCAGCCACGCTCAAATAAATAACATTTTAAAAACAAACTTTTTTTAAGATGATTGACTATACACATCCAGGGGAAAAACTTAATGTCTGATTCCTATCTCACTGCGCTTGTGTACTAAGTCGCTTCAGTTGTGTCCAACCCTGGGCGACCCAATGGACTGTAGCCCGATAAGGTCCTCTATCCATGGGATTCTTCAGGCAAGAGCACTGGAGCGGGTTGCCATGCCCTCCTCTCCTATCTCATTATCTGCATTGAAACAAACTCCAAAGGGTTCATGGGTTTAAATATAAACATTGGACACATTAAAAAGTACTTGAAGCGATCATGGGGGAATATTTCCATAATCTTAGAATTGACCTGTGAACATCAGATCTCAAGGATGTGTTTGACTTCCTAGAAATGTGAAAATAACACTATCAACAGTGTCAGGAGACCTCAGAACTCCTGAAGAACAAAGGCTGAATTTAGACCAAGGTCTGATCCAGGGTTTACAGCAGCGGTGACAGAAGCACCATGGCCTTTCATCAGATCCCTCTCTCTCTCTTTTTTTTTATAAGTATAGAGTCTTTTGTCCAAAATATTTACTTACTTTATTTGGCTGCATTGAGTCTTAGTTTTGGCACTCAGGCTCTTCTTGCACCAGGCGAGATTCTCTCTACTTGAGGCCTGAGGGTTCTTTTGCCCTGCGGCATGTGGAATCTTAGTTCCCTGACCAGGGTCGAACCCACACCCCAAGCACTGGAAGGCGGATTCTTAACCACTGGACCATCAAGAAAGTACCCCCTCTTTTTTGCATGTGTGGAGGGGCAGATCTGACTGCAGCATACCTCTTCCCTCTACACCCCACCATCTGCTAGGTATGATGCAAGGCCCAGGAAAGACTGCAGTAAAACCCTTGAGAGAAAGTTTTTTGGCTCCGCTGGAAGTCAGGTGTCCACCCTTTCAAGCTCACCTTTGCTGAAGCCCAAGTGCTAACTATTCCATCCTCCCAAACTAGAATGCTCGAAACCTTTGATTTCTCACCTGTCCTTTATCCCCCCTATTCAAGCTGTCATCAATCCTAGCCCATCTTTCTTCAAGGTGACCCTTGGGTTCAGCCTTCTTCCTCAAATTCCTCTGCCGACAGAGCGTGTGATTTCAGTCTGACCGTGTTGCAAAAGTCTGCTCCTTGGCCGCCTGTTCTTCTCTGCCGGTGGAGCTGCCTCTCGCTTTCAGTCTGCCTGTAAAACACCAGTTCCTTGACATTCATTCCTTTGCGGAAGAATCTGTCGCCCCCTCTCCATTGTCCATGCAAACAGGTCTGTACCCCACATTTTTTGGCTCGTTGGTATAACAGGTCACTGATTGTCCTATGGATCCCCCCAAACGGAACTGTGCACACCCCCAGCAGGAGCCCCACCCTCATTGCTACTTTTCCTCCAGACTAGCTGTTTCTATTACCCAGAACCAATCTTCATCCTCATCTTCATCAAAACCCCCAGGGGACATTTTAAAATCTGTCAAATTTAGAGTGGTCATTGAAATGCTAGAATAATCAGCTTTATCTTCTTCAACAATAGTAAAAGCTCTGATGTAATGTTCTAAGTCTCAAAGAATTACACTATACAGCCACAAGTTGGGTTAATGGAGGAATTTTGTATAAAATTCTCTTATGCCTTTTTTTCTTTTTTTGCCTACCACCTTCACTATTTACTGAAGTGTGTACTTAAACAAGCTCCTACACTTCTCTAAGCTGAGGTTTCTTATTTGGGGAAGAGAGAATAATACTGCTAGTTACCCTTTTTTTGTTGTTGCTAGTATAAAGTTGAATTGTTATTTAGTCACTAAGTCATGATTGACTCTTGCAATCCCATGGACTACAGCCCACCAGGCTCCTCCAACCATGGAATTTCCCAGGCAAGAATACTGGATTGGGTTGCCATTTCCTTCTTCAGGGGATCTTCCCCACCCAGGGGTGAAACCCAAGGCTCTTGCACTGGTCCGTGGATTCTTTTCCACCGAGCCGCCTGGGAAGCCCCCAAAATCGAATAATACAGGCAAATAGCTACTTCAGTGGATGTCACATCCGGAAGACCAGGAAGACTGAGTCCTTCTCCACCCGTCTCCCCCCAGCAGCATTCCCAGAATGAGAAGGGCGGGGCAGGAAGGTGCCAGCCCCTCCACCCTGAAGGTCCCGGTTCACGTGGGCACGTGCCTCACCCCAAACGCAGTGCCCGCCTGGAAACACTCGACCAGCCGCTGCTGGCTCAGGGTAACAGGCCAAACTCCACCCGCATCAGGCGGTTGGAGACGGGATCGCTTTGCTGAGCTCTTCAGAGAAAGGAAAAAGGTAACAGGCAGAGAAAGGAAACTAGAAGAAAAAGAGGAAATGAATCACTTTCTGAGCCTCAGACCTCAACAAACACAGAGAAGGCTGGTGAATGAGGGCGGAAGGTGGGGGAGGCGGTCAGATCGTAGGCAGGTGACTTTTTTTTGATCTGTCTCTTGGGAAACATGCAAGAGCAAGTATCCAAATTTCTGTGACTAAATAAAATTCTGGCGGGAAAGGAGCGTGGGATCGGAAACCGAGAGTCTCGCCGGCTCCTTTGCAGGCCTCCAGGACTCTTGGAGGGGGCAAGGAGGAAGCCCGGGGCTCAGCAGCCGACCCTGTGGGAGCGGGTCCCGCGGGAGGCCTGGGAGCCCCGACGCAGATTCTGTCGGTTTTCCCATCGCCGCTCAGTCGTCGGCTTTGGCTCCTGAGTGTAGAAAGAGTTCCAGGTTTGAGACTCAGAAATCCACTCTGCGACTTAAAACCTAGCGCCTTCTTAGGCGAAGGACTTTCCTGGGTTCCAGATGGCCCGTCTCCAGATGGCCAGTCCTAAACCCCTGTCCCCTGGAGAAGGGAATGGCTACCCACTCCTGTGTTCTTGCCTGGGAAGCCCCATGGCCAGAGGAACCTGCGATCAGTCCATGAGGTCACAAGGAGTCAGACGTGACTAGGCAGCAACAACAACCTTGAACTACTTTGTAAGTTTTGGAGAAGATTAAATAAGTGAGGCAGTAGATTTAAAAATAAATTGTGCAAATTTTAAGTAATGGACATATATGATTGATTAGTATTGTTAGGACAGCAGTTCATCAGTTAGAATGTGGTTATGAAGCTGTAATTTTAACACTGGTAGGAAATAGCAGTTCCCCACCCCACCCCCCACCCCCAAAAAAAAAAACAGTGATCTCACAAAAAAATCAGTAACTGTGTGTTTCCTAGAAGAGAATGAGTGGTTTGGTGGAAAGGGGTTTGAGGGATGTGCATTCATATTAACTGCTCAGATTATGCAAAGATACTTGTAGAAAGACTAGTACATTGCAGTCTGTTCTCACCATGGAATCCTACACGGCACTCAGAATAAATGATGGAAAACCATCCAGGCGATGAAACCTGGGTCAGTATGACAACATGGAGTGAAGCAAGTCAGGTACAAGAGTATAGAGGGGATGTCCTCATCTATGAAAACTCCAAAGAAGGCACAGCTTGTCTGGGCTCATAGAAGTTGTGGTGGTGATCACACTGGGAGGAGCTGGCGACTGAAGACTCATGGAAGGGGGACTTCCCTGGCGGTCCAGTGGCTCAGACTCTGCTCTCCCAATGCAGGGGAACTGGGTGTGACCCCTGGGAAAGGAACCAGAGTTCAGCTGGTAAAGAACCCGCCTGCAATGCAGGAGACCCCGGTTTGATTCCTGGCTGGGGAAGATCCCCTAGAGAAGGGCTAGGCTACCCACTCCAGTGTTCTGGGGCTTCCCTGGTGGTTCAGTCAGTAAAGAATCTGCCTGCAATGCGGGAAACTTGGGTTTAATCCCTGGGTGGGGAAGATCCCCTGGAGAAGGGCATGGCAACCCACTCCAACATTCGTACCCGGAGAATCCCCATGGACAGAGGAGCCTGGTGGGCTACAGTCCATGAGTCACAAAGAGTCGGACATGACTGAGCAACTAAGCACACAGCACGGAAACTAGATCCCGTGGGCTGCAATTAAAGATCCGGCACAGCCAAGTAAATACCATAAAAAGAACTTGCTTTTTTAAAAAGTCATGGAAGAATTCCTGGGGCATTTACAATCTTCCATTTCTTAATCTGTATGCTCTTCGTGTGCATGTGTTCAATTTGACAAAATGTATCACACTGTTTTTGGACTACGTTATATATCCACTCAAAGTATAAATAAAGAAATACAGAATGGGGGTGGGTAGGAGCCATGCTAATTGGACTCACAAAGAAATGATACAACAGTAAAGGAAATATTTATTTAAACTTTTTCAGGATTCACCAGATGGTATCCTTATTCTTTAATCTCCAAGTGGTGGTTTAAGAAATTCACAGAGGCTGGCATTTGTTAGTGGCAGCAGAAATGAAAATACAGAGCCAAATGTGATATTAAAATCTGAGTCCAGGTGAATCAGTATGTTTTTCAGTCCAACCAAATAACATAACAGTGAAATAAAGATCTGATACGTAATTGGAAGACTTGTCAGGATTTTGAAAGGAAATCACAGAGGTGACAATATTAAAATATTAGAACCAAGAAGTGAGTGCAAAAGACAACTTTATACTCCTTAGAAATAGAAAATGCAGCCAGAGAGTGTAGGAAACGTGGTTAACTACCCAAAGTAGAAGTCAAGCCAACCGTGAGGCCGGTGAATCCTCATCTTAGTGGCCATGAAGACGAGGGCAGCAGGTGCAAGCACCGTGTCTTACAGCCTCGGTTCTGGGGCCAGAGCAGTGTAGGCGCGGGGTTGATAGGTAGCAGGCTCGTGGTTTGAGCTCAGATCTTTGAAGTCCAGCACCCAGGCGTCTTGGCCCTCTCTGTTTCCAGATCACACGCAGCTCTTTCTTCGCTCAAAGATTCATTTAGGCCTTATTTGTGCCTGCCCTGGACTCAGGAGGGTGACTTCTCATATCCTCCAGACCCTCCTGGAGTGCCCGCTGAGACCTTCTCTGCCACCTGATATGAGGTAGTTTTCCCCTTCGTCACCACTCTTGCTGTCTGCCTTTACAACATGTAGAAACTGTAGTTGGCCTGATTTCCTAGGTGGCAGTTTTTGTATTTATCAGTCTCCCAAACTAGACCATAAGCTCCATGTGAAGGCCACACCTGCTGTGTCTTCAGTTCTTCTTCCTGCCCTGGCCCAGAGGAGATGCTCAACTTTTATGACTATCTAAGGGCCTCCTTTGTGGCTCAGTGGTATAGAACCCACCTGCCAATGCAGGAGACACAGGTTCGATCCCTGGCTCGGGAAGATCTCCTGGAGAAGGGTATGGCAACCTTGCCTGGAGAATCCCATGGACAGAAGAGCCTGGCGGGCTACAGTCCATCGGGTCGCAAAGACTCAGACACAACTGAAGTGACTTAGCATGCACACACGCGTGACTATTAAAAATAAAGCAAGCCTTAACTGTGCCAGGGGAACAGGAGTTGTGCGATCCCGCAGACTAACAGCAGTAGCTGTAACCTCACTCTGCCGTTGACCTTCTGTGCTCTTGAACCTGAGGCTTCCTCTCTCGACCACGGACTTCCTCGGGTGCATAAAATAGAGGCTTGACTGATAACATGCTGTCTCCGTTTTCCCCATTCTAATTCCCACTCCCTAAATGAAACCAGCTCACAACAACCTGCGAGGGCGGATGGCTTATCACCATTCCCAGGGAGGGCTGCATTTTAAATAGATAACACTCTACCTCCATCTCTGCTTTTAGGTTATCAGGCAGCAGGATAAGCGGAAAACAGTGGAACAGATCTGAGAGCTAATTTTGCCCGAGGGCAGCCTAACCTAAAAGCCCATCCCTGTGAGTCAGCTGTCCGCAGAGTTCCTGCTTTTCTGGGCTTCAGCTTCCTCCCTCCTCTCTTCGGATTTCACAAGGGCCGCATTTTTAAATTCATTCCTGCCTGGGCACAGCAACAGCCCCTCCGAAGTGCTATGCTCCCCCAGGCAGGGTCGGGTCTCTAGCAGCCCCGGATTTCTACTTCCCGTTTCCTAGTGTGGTTCTATCTGGCAGGCAGGCACTGTAGTTTGTTGTTTTGGTTTTTTTTCCACACAGGATAGTATCATCTCTTGCCAAGCCTCCAGTTATTCATCGTGTTATTCTTCTGGAACTAAGTGTCCTAAGCAGGAAAATGAATGTCTGGGCAGCCGGGCCCAGGGTTGGCTCAGACAGTAAAACAAAGAGAGGAAGCACTGTGTGGTAATAACAATATTGGTTTCGAGACAGAATATAGCACTGGCCCAGGAGGGCTCTGTCCAGAGTCTTCTCTTGAGCTATTTGATCCAGCTGTTGTAAGAACCTGCAGCGGTGCGGGCTCCGCTTCCCACCACTGTCCACACACACGTGCCGTCTCTCTCTCTATCTGAGTCCTGCAGGGCCCTAAGCAAGGGCTCTGAGATCTGCCCAGCTGATCCTAGCTCCTGATGAGAGGGAGGGTACATTTTGCCTATTCACAGGCCCCCGCCCTTGTTTTTTCCTTTGGCTATCATTTTCCTCCTGGGAGCTGAGCTTTGAGGTGGCCTTCTGTGATGGCTGGGTCTTAACTAACCCTCAGGGATGGGCTGTGGGCGGTGCTGGGCACCTGCCCACCCGCCCCCCACACCCCCCACCAGCACGGAAGTGACGCTGGAATGACTTCAGTCATTGTTCCTTCTCTCAGAGTTTGCTTTCATCTCAGCCCCAAAATCCAGCCTCTCTGCCCTCAAGGCTTATTGCCAGAGGGGTTGATTTAAATAAATAGCCGCGCCATCAAAATGTGCTGGCTCCCATCTCAGTCGTAGAACCATTGTCTTTTTGTGCATGAGTCCCAGATTTCAAGAGATCTGGGCAGTGTCCAGGCCATCACCATTAACACCCTGAATGACAGGGACCCAAGAAAAGGGGGGGAAACTGCAAAGGAAGAGAGACCAGTGTCAGCGGGGAGCAGCGTGTGCGTGCTCAGCCACTGGTCAGCTGCGTCCGACTCTTTGCGACCGCATGGACTGGAGCCCACAGGCTCCTCTGTCCATGGAATTCTCCAGGCAGGAACGCTGAGGTGGGTTGCCGTGCCCTCCTCCAGGGGATCTTCCCAACGCAGGGACTGAACCCAGGTGTCTTATGTCTCCTGCACTGGCAGAAGCGTTCTTTACCACCAGCGCCACCTGGAAGGCCCCATCAGTGTGACCTGTGAAAAACGTACCCCGCCCCTACTGTTTTCCAAGAAAGGAAAAGGCTACATATATATATAGAACAAACCTCTTTCTTGGCAGAGTTTGCCTTCAATGTTTTCTGCCTCCAGAGCAAAAACTAAACTTCCTAGTTCTAGCTAGAAATTTATCTTACAGTTACCATCCCCACAACTCTACGTGAGATCAGGGGACCTAAAACACCCGCATCTCCTGGGAACCAGAAATGCAGACTCTTGGCCCCATTCCAGACCTACTGAGTCAGAATCTGCACTTTAACAGCTTCTCCAGGAGATTCATACGCTCCTTTAAGTCCAAGAGGCACTGTGATCCTCACCCACTGTGAACGTTTTTTAAACTGAAGTGAAGTCGCTCAGTCGTGTCCGACTCTTTGCGACCGCATGGACTGTGGCCTACCAGGCTCCTCGGTCCATGGGATTTTCCAGGCAAGAGTACTGGAGTGGGTTGCCATTTCCTTCTCCAGGGGATCTTCCCGACCCAGGGATTGAACCCTGTCTCCCGCATTGCAGGCAGACGCTTTACCGTCTAAGCCACCAGGGAAGCCCTAGCACCATGTAATCTAAGAGAATTAGGAGGTATTTCTGTGCCCACAATAGGCTGAGGTCAACCATTCACAGGGAAATTGTAAACAAGAAAGTGCATTGATCTCCATGCACTTAGCAGTTAAAAAAAAAGAAAAAAACCTCTGACACCTGCTGGGATGTGTAAAAATTGTATTTTTCCATCCTTTTTAAAAATATTTATTTGATTAGGCTGCACCAGTTCTTAGCTGTGGCATGCAGGCTCTAGTCCCCTGACCAGGGATCAAAGCCAAGTCCCCTGCATTGGGAGCTAGGAGTCTTAGCCACTGGACCACCGGGGAAGTTTCCTCATCCTTTTCTTGTTTGACTTGTTTGGGCTTATTGGTAAAAAGCAGATTGGGAGTTTTTTGTTTTTGTTTCTCGTATTTTTGGAAGACAAAGGAAGCATACTTTGCTCTCAGGCCTAACAGACATGGTAGACAAATTTTAAGAGCTTTTGTAAAATAAGTAAGTAAACCAATGGGATGTTTAATGTTAGTTATCTCTGTGAAGGAGGGGTGCTCTTTAGCTGGGTATTTGTGGGAGGCAGCGAGAGATGCTCCTAGCTGGCTTTCTGTTGACTTCCAAGCATCAGTGGACACACCTTTAAAATAACCACTATTGTATTGTCTTGCAAGGGGCTCCCCTTAGACTATACCTTACAAGTTAACAGTTTACGACTGTTTATAACGCTGTATAACTTCTGTACTTGAGGAGGGCAGAGGTGGGGAAAGGAGCTTTGCAGAATCAGAGGTTCAGTGGGGACGGACTGGCCTAGTAACTCCCATTTAAACTCGTGTCTAATTTTCTTAGATATTAACTACATAGAATAACATATAGGTCAAATCTTTTCCACATCATAGTTTCTTAAACACTAGAGTACACGGAATATTAAATATGTACAATCTCCTCCCCAAACGTTAATCCTGAAGATCTGACTGTCTTAAACATTTCTATACCTAATTCAAATTCTTCTCCAGGTTGAAAGATAGTATTTTTTAAAAAAGAAACTATCCTTTCGAATTACCCAAATTTGGGGGTTGTCTTCCCATGTGATTTGGGGTGTTGGAATATTCGTTGGATTCCCGCAGACTCTCTGAAGGAACACGCTGAGTCTTTATGGTCTAGAACAGGGGCTTGGACCTGCCGCTCCCACGGCGATTATAATCTATTTCAGCCTCTCCCAGTCCATAGCCCGTCTTGCTGGTCTCTTAATAGATTTTGTATGTATTTGGATCTTTGAGAAATATGTTTCCTATCTTCCCGGGATTCTCCTCTTAAACTTCCAACCTCAGGAGCACACAATGCTTTCCCCACCTCTCCTCAGATTTATTGCCGTAGAGTCGAACTATAATACAGTGTAAGTTTAAGGCACACAAATGTTCGGATCTGATACATTTACAAATGTACCAAAATGATTACCCCACAGTAGCTGACACCGTCCAGCCCCTCACATATGGTGAGGACATTTCCAAGTCTATTCTCTCAGCAACTCTCCAAAATATAATACAGTGTTGTTAACCACAATCGCCATCTGCACATTAGATCCCCTGAAGATAATCTTATAGCTGAAAGGACCACACAGTATTTAAGGGCTCTGATTAGATTCTGGACCAAGCCCATGGCCTTACATGACAATCTGGTTACAATGCCCAAGTCCATTCTATTGACAAACTCCAACACACATACACACACACATACACGCATACACAGAGGCACAACAGCCAAGGAATATAGAAATAATTATGCAGGGCAATGATGTCCAATTTCAGAGTTAAGGAATATCTTTTACATGAGAAGGGGAAATATACAAATTGTCCTGCTTTTTCAGCAGCTTAGTACAATTTTAAGGAAATCAATATATTTCTAACCAGACACAGTATATAACAATATGTTTTAAAATAATATAAAGAGAAAATTGACATCTGGAAGGACTAGGAATGTTTGTGTAATTGACTGGTTTCTTACTTGAGTAAGAACTCCTACATAAAAAGGGGAAATCATCTATTCTTGGTTCCTTGGATATCCATCTATGTAAAAGAGGAAGAGAAAATAACCCCCTTCCCCCCAGCAAAAAGTATGATTTTACTTTAGAACAAATCAGGAAAATTAAATATGCTGTCTCTATGATTTCTCTGCGTACAGACATTTTTTTTTACCTCAATGTCATAACTTGTATATATAAATATGCTAAGTGTTTCTGATGAAACTGAAGGACTTTCGCCTTCCTGATAAGAATTTTGGGGACTAGAGCACCAAATTGTGAGCAGCTGGGAGTGAAAAGGGAAGGCTTGCATAAGACACTCCTTGAGATTTCTAGAGTCACCCATGCCCTCCGTCAGTTCCCATATATTCAGAAGAGTCTTTGTGGCTGTGGTTTCTGATGTCACTTTACAGTGGGAGGGGACTCTTTCTGGGATGCTATTTTTAGCTGAGGTCTGTTTTTGTTTTTAAGTCACAAGTTTCCAGTTCTATAATGTTATTCAGCAAATAAGTCTCCTGTTTTTTGTTTTTTTATACCCACAGGCTCCTAGATAACTAGAAGAATGTAAACGGATTAGGTAAGGTTAAATGTGTATAAATCTCATATAGTGTATTATTTAATTGCTATTGCCACCATATAAAATAAATGTTGTTTCAATTTTACAAGATTTGACAACTGACCTTAGGCACATAGCTGGAAAAGTGGGACAGAGTTGGGATTCAAACTGAGAGTCTTTAAGTTTCAAATTCAGGCCAGGTGAAGGTTCTTCTTGGGGGTTCACATCGGCATCTTATGAATTCCACTGAGGAAGGTTAAGTTCACGTGGTTTGAAATTATTACAAATGTCAAATTACCATAATGTAACTTCTCCTTTGATTACTCAAATGACAAGATATGTATATGCATAAAGTCTCAACCCACTCCAGTATTCTTGCCTGGAGAATCCCAAGGACAGAGGAGCCTGGTGGGCTATGGTCCATGGGGTCACAGAGTCATATATGACTGACTCTCATGTGACATAGCACTCATAAACCCTAAAATAACTTTATAAGAGGATCTATTGTACTTATGGGTTTCCTTGGTGGCTCAGTGATAAAAAATCTACCCACAATGCAGGAGACATAAGATACATGGGTTTGACCCCTGGGTCGGGAAGATCCCCTGGAAGAGGGCGTGGCAACCCACTCCAATATTCTTGCCTGGAGAACCCCATGCACAGAGGAGCCTTAGTGGGTATAGTTCATGGGGTCACACAGAGTCATACACAACTGGGATGATTGAGCACATTATACTTATATTTGGGTTCATTTGTTGCTTGTTGTTTATTCGATCTTCAATTGGAGCTATTCTGGAAAAGTGCCCTTCCAGGTAGACTTTGTAATAAATAGGCTGTCATACTTTCTCTTTAAATTTTTTTTCTTTTATTTTATTATTTTTGGCCGAACTGTGGCATGCGGGATCTTGGTTCCCAGATCAAGGATAAAACCTGGGCCCCCTGCAGTAGAAACTTGGGAGTCCTAACCACTGAACCACAGGGAATGCCCATGGGCTGTCATAGTTTCTGATGGAATCCTATCCGTTTAGAATTTTGCCCCGAAAGGATTTATCTCAGAGAACAGTGAAGTTATTGGGATAGGAAGCTTTCTTGTGGCCTCCTCTGTCTTCTTTAGTTTGGAAGTTTTCTAGGCTTTTCTCCTTGTTTTCCAGGTTTTTTTATGGAGGACAGAATTTTGGAACAAAGTCTGGACTCTCATTGTGGGAGACTGAAGGTCCTGTCAATATAATGCCTGGAAATACTCATGTCTGAACGTTTGTGTAAATATGAGGAGAGGGCCTTGTTGTTTTCAGAGCTGTTTCCCGCCCACCTGGATGCTAAGAAGAAGATGTTTGGAAATTTGCGCCCACCTGTTTTATTTCCCTCTGGCTGCGCTGGCTCTTCCCTGGGGCTTCTCAGCTGGCTCAGCCGGGAAGGATCCACCTGCCAACGCAGGAGATGTCGCTGGATGTCTGGGTCGGGAAGATCCCCTGGAGGAGGACATGGCAACCCACTCCAGTATTCTTGCCTGGGAGATCCCAAGGGGAGCCTGGTGGGCTACCGTCCATGGGGTCGCAAAGAGTCAGACTCAGCTGGGTGACTGAGCACACTCGGGCCTTCACTGTGGCCCACAGGCTTAGCTGCCCCACGCACAGCACGTGGGGTTTTAGTTTCCCGACCAGGGATCGATCACCAAATTCATGTTCCCTGCATTGGAAGACAGGTGCTTAACCCCTGAACCACCAGGAATTTTTTTTTTTTTTTTAAGAATTAATGGGGGAACTACAGAGAACAGTGTGGAGATTCCTTTAAAAAATAAAAAAAAGAGTTACCATATAATCCAGCAATCCCACTCCTCGGCATATATCTGGAGGAGATGAAATCTCTAATTCAAAAAGATGCATACAACCCCAATGTTCATAGCAGCACTGTTTACAATAGTCAAGACATAGAAGCAATCTAAGCATCAATTGGTGAATGGACAAAGAAAATGTGATACACACACATATGTGCATGTATATATACACAATGGAATACTAGTCAGCCATAAAAAGAATGAATAATGAAATTTGCAGCAACATGGATAGATCTAGAAATTATTATACTAAGTGAAGTAAGTCAAAGACAAATATATGATATCACTTATATGTGGAATCTAAAAAAATGATATAAGTGAACTTATTTACAAAACAGAAACAAACTCACAGAAATAGAAAACACATTTATGGTTGCCAATGGGGATAGCAGGGGAGGATAAATTAGAAGTTTGGGATTAATCGATACACACTACTATGTACAAAATAGGTAAGCAACAAGGACCTACTACATAACACAGGGAACTATATTCAATATCTTGTAATAATGGAGAAGAATATAATATATACAATATATAGTATAATGGAATGGAATACACCTACATTATAATGGAATGTACACTGGAAAAGAATCTGAAAAAGAATATATATATATATGCACACATACATATAAAACTGAATCACTTTGTCCTACACCTGAAACCAACACAACATTGTTAATCAACTATACTTCAGTTTAATTTTTTTTAATTTTCAAAAAAAAGACAGTAAGTTGAGGAGGGAGGAGACATGCGTATCTGCAGCTGACTCATGCTGATGCATGGCAGAAACCAACACACTATAGAGCATTTATCCTCCAATTAAACTTTGTTTTAAAAAAAGTAAAGGAAAAAAAAGAATTAATGGTAACGGCCAAAATTTTTATTGTGAAGGCCCAATGTCATAAGGCTAAATATTAGGATCTCCCAGCTGGACATTACTTATTTAAGTGTCTTGAACTATGTTTTAATACTAACAGCAGCCGTGAAAGAAATAGCAAGAAAGACCATAATCATTCAGGTCAAATTACTAATTCTCGATTTTTTAAATGGTGTAAAAACATCAAAAAGAAGGTCGCAAAAACACTTTAAGGAAAACAAAGCTTATATTCTTTACAAATTTTAGAAATAGTTGCTAAAATGTATATAACTCAGTAGATTTTAAGAAGAAACAAGAAAGTAGTGAGTGAGTGGTAATACCTAACTAAGAACACTAAATTTTAAAGAGAAATAGAATTCAGGATTAAAGTCATGTCATAAAACAGTGAAGAGAAGTTTAAAACTGGGAGTCTAGGGTTCTAACCCTCTCTCTGTTTCTAACTCTATATGATCCTGGGCAGGTCACCTCCTGTTTTTGGACTTCAGGGAAAATAATACTAAGGCCTGGCCCTTGCTTACTCTCTTTAGGGATCAGATTTCTCATCTGCATAGTCAAGGAAGTTTTGAAAGAAACAGTCTCGGGTTATAACAAAGACTGTTTTCAAGGCAGCAGAAGTCTTCATCCTTCTCTTGATTTACATATTCATTTTCTCACCCACTTCCACATCACAAAGCAGCTCAATAAAAAGGGAACTTTTTTCACCTATTTCTACAGTAGTGAAATTCCTTTTTATTTCAACATGCTCTTTTACTTGAAAATGCATTTTTTTAATGAACATATATAATAAAAGATGAATAACATGCAAATAAAAAGCTGTCACTCACAGACAATCCCAGGTGTCATTAATTTTCTCCTCTCTTTGGTAATCTTTAATTACAGTACTTCTCTTTTTTAAGTGAAATCTGGGCAAAACCATTTGCTGTATTCATAATGTTGCCATGTTTTGTTTTGTTTTTTATTAAAAATAAAAAATAGTAAAGAATGGGAGAAAGACATAATCCCTTTATCTTCCTTTTTTCTGTTAAATGTAAATATATTTTTTCTTATATAAGTAATCTGTTTATTTTAAAAATTTCAAAAACTTAGAAATATTAGAATTGAGAAGCAAAATCTTCTGTTATCTCAGTCAACCCAGAGATAATTACTTTTAGTGTATAACTTTCCAGACTTGTTTATATGAATACATGAGCCTATGTAAACATATATATTTAGAATAAATCATAAGGCATTTCCTATTCTACAATCTTTTCACACAGTGATATATCTTAACAGCTTTTCATGTAGCTCTCTTAGACAAGTGGCATAAATAACAGTACACACCATTGTTAATAACCAACCTACTGGCAATTCCCTGGTGGTCCAGTGGCTGGGACTCTGCTTTCACTGCCGAGGGCCTGGGCTGGACCCCTAGTTGAGGGACTAAGGTCCACAAGCTGCCACCCCTGCAATTTCACCAAGCATTTGTCACTCATACACACTGTACCAATTATTTTATCCAACTTGATATTTGTGCTTCACTTTATGATACAGTTTTGCATGTAGAACTTTCATCTTTTTAGGCACTTAGAGTTGACTATCACTCCCTTTACAGATTTTAGCATTGGTTCTATTCTAGGCAGGTCCTACCCCATCAATTATAAAAATATTTTCCACTGTTTTGTACTAGTATTTTCTTTTATCTCATTTTCATCCATGCAGTTACTTCTTTCTTTTTCTTTCCAGAGGAAAACAGCTTGACACAAACTGCCCCCTGGAAAGGTGATCAGATCAGTGGCTCAGTTGTGCCCGACTCTTTGTGACCCCATGGACTGCACCACGCCAGGCCTCCCTGTCCATCCAAAAAGATAATAAGCATTTACTTTCCCACCATCAGTGAAGAAAAATATGTTTTAACAATCTATGACCACATTGCACATTGCCTTTTATTTTAATATTTGTCAATCTGTAAAGGAAAAAAAAACATTGCCCGCTTATTTTATTTCACAGTCTATGTTTTTCATGAAACCATCTTTTATGATACGTGCATTTACAATGTTTGGTTTGTTTCCTCCTAAAACTGGTTATGTCTTTGCTATATTTTTCTCTTGAGCTTTGCTTTTATTTAATCAATTTGCAAGAATTTATATTTTTTGCAAGAATTTATATTTTCTAATACATTTACAACACAATTCAGAAAAAGAATCTGAAAGGTCTGCCTTTTTTTTTTCATAACGTGTGTGGCAAATGCTTTGAATTGTACTTTAAACTGCGTGTGATAGGGACGAAGCCCTCGCTTGTGCAGAGTTGTTGACCGGAGGTAAACATCGTAGTGGGGGCGGGGCCTGGAGAGAAGGGCTAAAGAAAACTTTCCCAACAGTTTATGGTAAAGGCCGGGACCAAGCAAACCGTCCAGCAACTCGGCCCCACAAAGTGCGATTCATTCTCATGCTGACAGTCATGTACGGATGGGCTTCTCCGGGGCTGAGTCTGGGGCTCGCCCGCAAAGGGCCGGGAGAGCGACTGCTGGCGGAGACGGGAGGCCAGAAGGGGAGGCGGGCGGTGCAGCGTCTTAGCGGCTCGCTGAGCTCCTAAGACGCCCGTAAGATGCTCAGGGGGAACACCGTAGACAAAAAAAAAACCACGCATTTCGTCTCTGCTTTGGCTTATCCATGTGACCTATCGGTGAGGACAGAGAATTTACTCCATAAAAATACTGTGCAATATAAATGTGTTTTTTTCTCACTTAAGCCAGAGCTCTGGAGTCACAGGTGTTTGGACTCCAAAAGACACCCCCCTCTCCCCACGGCTACCCCAGCAATCACACACCATTGTGTTTCACTTACCAACACAGCAAACAAATGATTTTATCCCTTGCCTATAATGTTCAATGCCGGCCAACTTCAAAGCTCTGGATTTAGAATCCTGGCGCTCCCCACAGGCATGCCAAGCTATGTGTGACATCACCGTTTCTACATCTACGCTTCATTAAATCTTGGCACTTAGGTACTAAGAGCGTGACGTTTCCTATCTTGCTGTGCAGATTTCCATGGATATCTGCACATTATCTGAGTGGTCGGCAGCCGCACCAGGAAATAATTGCTCTTTATACTTGCTGCAAGTACAGTCTCAAGACATGGATGTCAGATAAAGTCTCCCTATTCGACCTTTGTCACTATTTGCTCCACTTCTGTTTGTCACGAGCCTGCTCATGACACTTTCATTTACTGTTTCCTGATTACCACAGGAGGATGATTGGAAATGTTCAGGCTGGCAATCACCATGTGTCCATTCACCTTCAAGGTTACTGAGTTTCCACCCGTCTCTGCTTACAAACAAAGTCAAACACCACTGCAACCAGCATCCACAAATGAACTGGAGTGCAGTGGTCATGGGTGTGGACTGAACCTGGAAAACACTACTGTGTGTGTTAGTCACTAGTCCAACTCTTTACGACCCCATGGACTGTAGCCGATCAGGCTCCTCTGTCCATGAGATTCTCCAGGCAAGAATACTGGAGGGGGTTGCCATGCCTTCTCTGGGGATCTTTCCCACCCAGGGATTAAACCCAAGTCTCCTGCATTGCAGGCAGATTCTTTACCATCTGAGCCTACATAATATACATTAAACTGACTTGAGTAACCAGCACACTCTGCCACTTGTCACCTTCCTGAGAAAGCTCGTGACCACTGCCTTACAAGGGAGACATGACTTCATCAAATCAGGTATCATTAGAAAGTGTGGTCGAAACTGCCCTTGTCAAGGGAGCGTGTGCACACCTTCCCTTTGTTGATGCTATTTCACCTACCGTGTTTTTTTTCTGTGGCACTGAACTGTGATCAGTCTTATCTAAAGATGAGGTTAAGTCAGGGGGAAGAAAGATAAGTGCAGGGGTGGGAGGAAAAAACAGGTAGAAGTGGTCTGGCTGGAAAGTACATTACCTGCTGCATGGCGGTGACAGGGTGCAAGCTTCTAGAAACACTCTGCGGAGCTCTACTTTGACCTAAAGCCACTTCAGTGAGCAGCAGCATCTTTCCTTTATGCTATGAGTATGATAGAACAATATCACGGCATTTTTGTTGTTTAGTCATAAGTCATGTCTGACTCTTTTGTGACCCCATGGATTGTAGCTCACCAGGTTCCTCTGTCCGTGGGATTTCCCAGGCAAGAATACTGGAATGGGTTGCCATTTCCTTCTCCAAGGGATCTTCCTGACCCAGGGATTGAACCCGAGGTTCTTTCATTGGCAGGTCAATTTTTTTTTTTTTTTATCACTGATCCACCAGGGAAGCCCCATATCATGGCGTCATTTGTGTGATAAACCACTCTGAGAAGGTTGTAAACTCTGGAGGAGCTAAGTCTGTGTATGTGGACAAAACTAGCCCTATTAAGGACTTTTGCCTGGATTAACTACTCAATAGCTGGGTAACTTGGTTGGGGGCTATTGGCGTAAGAAACTGGGACCCCAGGAGTGGGAAGGAAGGGAGCTGGTTGTGAATATCTGCACTGTAAGGGCTGAAAAAACTCTGTTTTGGACTATCAGTGTATACTCAGGAGAGTCGATGTGTGCTAAGCTTGGACTCTCCCAGTGGAGGCTTTTCCCATGTCAAAAGCAGCAACTCACTATCCACCCTTATAACTTTCAGTTGGGGAACTTCTGTGTAACTGAACCATTTCAGGCTATTTTCTACCTTTATGGAATCTCTGAGTGATGTTTAATTCTATTTTTAAGCCTGCACACCTACCCCAAACTCCCCTTTTCTTTTCTAGCGACAGTATTAGGTCATCAGAACTTTGTTTACTAATAGTTTCCCAAGTTCCTCTTATTCATCAACAACTCTGCAGCCCCATAATCCCTTTATAAGTAACCCCTGACCAGGCTCTTTAATCCACCTTATCTCACTTCTCCGGTTTGTAAATGGAGTGTTTTCCCTTGAACTTCTTGGCAATCAAGCCTTCAGTTTGGAATGTCTTCCACTTACCAACATATTTATTTTTAACTCTTGCTTTGGCCTTTGAACAGGTATGTGTCATAAAGTCAATAAACCCAGGCTGGATATGCACACCTTTCCAGAGCTGCTTAGGAAAAGCTCGCGCTGAGGGACTAATCCTATCTGTGATGCAAACTTTGTTTACCAGACGGCCAGCCCTCTGGAAGAACATTTTGCATACAACTGAAGGTAAATACAGGAGACAAGTATGCTCAGGGCCGCGGTTCATTGTGATGGAGATGGCTTGTGTAAGGGATCTCTGCAGGTGCAGGAGGCTTTGGAATGTGCAGAATGACTGCTGGCTTTGTGCAAGTCGCTTCCAGCAGGCTGGGACTTTCCACCAAGAGTATCTATTCATCGACTGTGGACAGAACCAGACCTCCATCTCAGAGTTTCCCCCTCACTTCCAGAGGGCCTGCAACTCTCTGAAAAGGAACGCCAAGGGTGCATTCCTCTCCTTTTGGTACTGAGAAGGGGGTGCTCAACTGGATGGTGCATCCTTTTGCGATGAGAGGTGGTCTTCTTGTTCAGTTGCTCAGGCGTGTCCAACTCTGCAACCCCACGGACTGCAGCACGCCAGGCTTCCCCATCCTTCACCATCTCCTGGAGCTTGCTCAAACTCATGTCCATTGAGTCAGTGATGTCACCCAACCTTCTCATCCTCTGTCACTTCATTCTCTTCCACTCGTCAATCTTTCCCAGCACCAGGGGCTTTTCCAATGAGTTTACTCTTCCCATCAGGTGGCCAAAGTATTGGAGCTTCAGCATCAGCCCTTCTAATGAACACCCAGGGCTGATCTCCTTTAGGACGGACTGGTTTGATCTCCCTGCTGTCCAAGGGACTCTGAAGAGCCTTCTCCAACACCACAGTTCAAAAGCATCAATTCTTCAGTGCTCAGCTTTCTTTATAGTCCAACTCTCACATCCATACATGACTACTGGAAAAATCATAGTTTTGACTATAGAGACCTTTGTTGGCAAAGTGATGTCTCTGCTTTTTAATGTGCTATCTAGGTTTGTCACAGCTTTTCTTCCAAGGAGTAAGCATCTTTTAATTTCATGGCTGTAGTTATCATCTGCAGTGGTTTTGGATCCCAAGAAAATAAAGGCTGTCACTATTTGCAACGATAGGAGGAGGCTTTTAATAGTGTTTTGGGAGGGAGCAGGAGGGACAGTCCCCCAGCTGGGAAGACATAAACAGAATCTCTAGTAACCGCTGTGGTTACAGCCAGAGAGGCCTGGTCCCGGCGCTAATTACATGGGCCAAGTCAGGCTGAATGTGCCCCCGGGACCAGAGGAACTCTGGGTTCTTCTTTACTGCTTAGGCCAGATGTCTGCCGGCACCCCAGAGATAACCAGCTCGGGTCCTGGGCTCTGGGTCACTAATTACGGGCTGTTTCTGACATTGTCTCTGCATGAGCCAGACCTGAAAGTGCTGTTTACCAACCAACTTTATCTACTTAGAACAGAGAGCCACCTCTTTCTATCTTGATTTATAGCCCAGTAAACACACGTTATAGATTCTCTGCTAGAGACTGAAATTATCTGCAGGAAGAACCCCCTGCCCATATCTTCAGAGCCTCCGGGCTTAGCCCTGTGGCTGGAACAGAGAAAATATTGATAGTTCTTGACTGGATAGAGCGAAATGTGATTGCAGTGAGCTGACACGGTCTCTCCAATTATTGAATAATCACTGTGACCTGTGATTGATCTCCAGGTGACTCAGTGACAAAGCAGCTGTTTGCCAGTGCAGGAGACGCCAGTCTATGCAGCAGACATGGGTTCAATCCCTGGTTCAGGAAGATCCCCGGAGAAGGAAATGGCAACCCACTTCAGTATTCATGCCTAGAAAATTCCCATGGACAGAGGAGCCTGGCAGGCTGCCGTCTCTGGGGTTGGAAAAGAGTCGGACACGATTTAGCACGCTGATCTAGGAAGCGCCTCAGCAGACATATAATCTCACCAGTCAGCGCCATCACCTGGCAGGATAGACAGAAAATCCTCTTTCGCACAAAAAAAGACTGTTGCTCAGAGAAGTTAGGCGACTGGCCTACAGTCAGAAGCTGCAAATGCAGGGCCAGGTGGTTCACTTGTGTCCAAGGCCCTTGGGATCATCCGAGAGGTGGGCTCTATCGGGCCACCTCCCCGAAGTTGCTGGAGCTGGACAAAGGGAGGTTGGCGTCCTGACTCCTCCAGCCTAAGCCCGGCGGAGTGGAGCAGGCGGGGCTGGACGGGGCCGCCTCGTGCTTGATGTCGCTGCCCAGCACGTTGTCCTGTCCTGGAGGAGTGTAAGCCTCGGCTAGCTGCCCTCCCACACCCGGGCAGCTGCCATGGCGATACATCAGCGTCTCAGCGTCGTGCCAGGGCCGGGGGACACACAGGCTGCCTGCCTCTCGCCTACGAGCTCTGCAAAGAGTCAGAGCCACCAAGAATTGGCATTCAGTGGGAAAAAAGTGGAAAGAAAGCCAACACGCCTGTCCTTGTTGAAATTCAAGTCAGTCCTCTGAGACGAAAACACGCATGGAAATCGCGCGAGGCCTCTGTTTCGCTCCCCTCATTCTGCTTCAGCCTCAACTTCCGTCTGAGGTCTGCAGGACGGTCAGGAGGTTGTGGTCAGTTCCCCGGAAGTGACCGTGCTCGGTGAAACCGTGGGTGGGGTGGAGGTCTCCTTGCTCGGCCCCTAGAATGGTTGGTCTCTTGTTCTTGCCCTTCTCTGCCGGAGTGCAGAGGTGCCCGCGTGGGCCCTATCTTCATCCTCAAAGCCCCAGGGGATATACTTCTGCACCAGAGGACATTCTTCGAGGCATTTAACCTAAGAAAAGCCTCTCCTTCTAGGAAGAGGGGTTCTCTCCCCTCACCCTGCGCAGTCGCAGAGACTGGATGAGTAAGAGCTGATGAGCATGCCTACCGGTTCCTTTAAAAGCTACCGTTGCCTGCTGTCACCTCCAGCTGCTTAGCTGCTAGAGAAGCAAAACTGTGGGATCCACAGCAACCGAGGGACGAGGACACAGTGACCAGGTCCCTGACTCTCCTCACGGCCACGCAGGTGCAGCAGCAGTTAGCAGGCCGTCCTCAGAGGCAAGGCTTCAGACTGTGGCTCAGCCATGACATGGCCCTGCAACCTCACCCGGCTCCTTAATCTTAATTCCCTTTGCCTCCAGAGTTGGGATAACAGTAGCTCCTACTCCTTGGGAAGCTGTATATTAAAGGCTATAGACATAAAGCATATTATCTGCTCAGTAGCTCCTGTCTATTACTATCACAAGTAGTACTATGAAAATTCTTATCCTGTAAAGAATGCGCTAGAATTTGCACCTAACTCTTAATCCATCCACATCTTCCATCCACCTCTTTGCTTTGGCTTAGTTGTGGTAAAAATCTCATAATATCTCAGGCTCTGTAATGTTATACTTATTCAAATACCTTCATATTCATTATCCCAGCACCTCTTGTGCTCAATCAATATTTTTTAATATTTTATTTATTTATTTTACTTAATTATTTATTTGGTTGAACCAGGTCTTTATTATGGTAGGCAGTAGGATCTTTGTTTGTGGTGGGGGGTCTTTAGTTCCCTGGCCAGGGATAGAACCCAGAACCCCTGCATTGGGAGCACAGAGTCTTAGCTACTGGGCCACCTGGGAAGTCCCAGTCAATATTTATTTTTACTTTTCACAGCTGTCTCGGGCTACATATGGGATAATGATGGTGGCACGTTATAAAGGAGGAGAATCTGCTAGGAGCTTACAGTTGGGGCTGTGCTCTATTAGTTTGCTGGGACTCTCATAACAAAGCACCAGAAACTGGTGGCTTGAAATGAGAGAAATTGATTGTCTCACAGTTCTGGAAGCAAGATCCAAGATCAAATGGCCACAGGGTTGGCTTCTTTGAAAGGCTAGTGAGGGAAAAACCGTTCCGTGCCTCTGCCAGTAAACCTCTGGTGGTTTACTGGCAATAGCCAGTGTTCCCTGGCTTCTAGAAGCATCACTCCACCTCTGGCCTTCATCTTCACGTGGTGTTCCTCTGTGTGAGTATCCCTTTCTCTGTCCAAATTTCCCCTCTTTATAAGGACGCAGTCATATTGGGTTAGAGTCCACTCTCAAGATTTCATTTTCACTTGGTTACTTCTTTTTTTTTCTCATTTATTTTTATTAGTTGGAGGCTAATTACTTTACAATATTGTAGTGGTTTTTGTCATACATTGACATGAATCAGCCATGGATTTACATGTATTCCCCATCCCGATCCCCCCTCCCACCTCCCTCTCCACCCGATTCCTCTGGGTCTTCCCAGTGCACCAGGCCTGAGCACTTGTCTCATGCATCCAACCTGGGCTGATGATCTGTTTCACCCTAGATAATATACATGTTTCGACGCTGTTCTCTCAAAACATCCCACCCTCGCCTTCTCCCACAGAGTCCAAAATCCTATTCTGTACATCTATGTCTCTTTTTCTGTTTTGCATATTGGGTTATCATTACCATCTTTCTAAATTCCATATATATGCGTTAGTATACTATATTGGTCTTTATCTTTCTGGCTTACTTCACTCTGTATGATGGGGTCCAGTTTCATCCATCTCATTAGAACTGATTCAAATGAATTCTTTTTAATGGCTGAGTAATATTCCATGGTGTATATGTACCATAGCTTCCTTATCCATCAGATGTCTGCTGATGGGCATCTAGGTTGCTTCCATGTCCTGGCTATTATAAATTTCACTTGGTTACTTCTGTCAAGACCCTATTTCCACATAAGGTCACATTCTGAGATACCAGGGTTAGGGCTCCAGTGTGTGGTATTGTTGTTTAGCCATTCAGTCATGTCTGACTCTTTTGTGACCCCGTGGACTGTAGCCCTCCAGGCTCCTCTGTCCGTGGGATTCTCCAGACAAGAACACTGGAGTGGGTTGCCATTTCCTTCTCCAGGGCATCTTTCCGACCCAGGGATCGAACCCTTGTCTCCTGGATTGGCAGGTGGATTCTTTACCACTGAGCCACCTGGGAAGCCTGTATATTTCCTGAGGGGGACACAATTCAACCCACAGCAGTAACCTGCCGTGAAATCAGTAACCAACCCTGAAACTATGATTGGAGAGGAGCAAGCCAGGGGTGGAGGCAGGAGAGCGCTGGTGGGCGCGCCTGGGGAATCACGCACCACTGGTCTTATAGCCCCACTGGGCTGGAAAGAACGAAGAAGGAAGATGGGAAGCCAGACCCAAACCTTGAAGGGCCCTGATTCTCCCAGGGAGCAGGGAAGCTTTCAATCTGGGAGAAAGTCGGTCACAGAGCATTGTGGAGAGGCTTTGGGGGAGCTGGCTGGCCGGCCAGAGGAGGGACCAGTGAGAAGGCTCCTCTCTGTTCTGTGGGCCACAGCTCACGGGGGACAGCGAACAGGTATTTATTTATCTTCGGTGGTCCTGGGTCTTCGCTGCTGCGCGGGAGGGCTCCTCTTCCTGCTGGTGCACATGCGTCTCATGGCGGTGGCGTCTCTTGTAGCTGAGCACGGGCTTTAGGGCGCTAGGGCTTCACTCGCTGCGGCTCGTGTCGCCCCTGAGTGCTGGCTCAGTAGTTGTCGAGCTCGGCCTTGCTTGCCCCAGATGTGGGATCTTCCTGCACCAGGGATCACACCTGTGTCTCCTGCATCGGCAGGTGGATTCTTATCCACTGCCAATGGAGATTCTAGCCGCCAGGGAAGGCCCAGTGTTCGGATTTTGGAAGATTGCTGGCCCAGGGCGTCAGTCACACAGAGCACTGTCTGGCCCCTGCTCACTTCTCAAGTGGCAGCTCTGGGTCCACACGGGGGGTGTCACAGCTGAGGGACGGCCGGAGAGGAAGAGTCGGGACGCAGGAGGCCGAGAGGGCAGGCGGGCCGCCTCTGGAGCGTGCGCCAGGCAGCGAGCCCACCACCTGGGCCCCAGGGCCACGTTCGGGTGTCGGGAGCAGGACTTCTGTGCCCAGAATGGGGGCTGGCACGGGAGAAGCTAGGGAACTCCGTAGACTGATGGTTTATCAATCATCCAGGACAGAAAGAAAGAAGGAGGCTCAACCCCCAAGGCTGTGGAGAAAAGAGGGAGCCCCTCTTAGGAATCAGACAGAAACTCAGCTTGGAACCTCAGCATGAAGAGTTTTTATCTTTTTGGCTGTGGGATATTTATTCTCCCAGCAGGGACTGAACTAGGGCCCGTGGCAGTGAAAGTGTCTAGCCCTAACCACTGGACTGTCAGGGAATTCCTTACAATGGGTCTTCAGAGCCAAACCTGGTGCCCCAGTGACAAAGGAAGGAAGGAAGGAGAAAGGAAGGAAGAAGAGAGGGAGGGAGGAGAGGATCCTTCAAGGGCATGGCAGCCTGAATTCCTGCCTCTGTGAGAACTGAACCAAACACTGCAGTCTGGCTCTCAGTTCAGTTCAGTCGCTCAGTCCTGTCCGACTCTGCCACCCCATGGACTGCAGCACGCCATGCTTCTCTGTCCATCCTCTAACCAGAAGGAAAACAAGCTCTGCGCTGTCCATCTATTGCCTTTTTGCTAAATCTAGAACAAAATCTAGTTCTATGGAGCTGCAGAGATAACTTGTGGAGGGTGCAGGGAACAAATGTGACTTCGAAAGGCAACCTGGCGACCCTGAGCACTGTAAGCAGAGCCGAGCGCTGACGCGCCCAGTGGTCAGGGAGGGGGACCAGAGCCCTCCTGCCTGCCCCTCATTACTTCTGATTGGCCCACTAAGACTCCCTCAGCCCAATAAAGCGCCTGGGGGCCAATCCAAGCTACCTAACTCCGAACTACTGAGGTGCCAGCAGGCGCTAGGCTTATAAATCAGTCTTTTATTATCTGGCTGGCTTAGCCA
Source organism: Odocoileus virginianus (assembly GCF_023699985.2). Lineage (NCBI taxonomy): Eukaryota > Metazoa > Chordata > Mammalia > Artiodactyla > Cervidae > Odocoileus > Odocoileus virginianus. The sequence continues at coordinate 1,764,257 of NC_069695.1, forward strand.
GGTCTCCAAAAGGAACAGTCAAGTTTTATGATGCACTTCAACAGGCTGATCTTCAGAGCCAGGCTTTGTCCTGGATGAAATTTCCCCCCTGCAGCCATCAGGGTCAGACTAGATCACCCAAACCTTGCATTAATGCCACCGGGTGGTGGGCTGAGGTTAGATGGTCGGATCTAAAGAGTTCGCATATGATATAGTGAAATATCATCTTAATGTACACTTAGCCTTTTTGTGAGAGGTATAACTACAAAGAATTTCTGGTTGCTCAGTCAGTTATTGTTGCTTTTTTTTTTTTTTAACTGTTTAAAATTCCACCTTAGGGTAGGCAATTTGAAAATATCATTGTCTCATTCCTCTGAAAACATTTTTAATTTAATTTTTTATTTTATATTGGAGTATAGTTGGTTTACAAAATTGCAATAGTTTCAGGTGTACAATAAAGTGATTTGGTTATACACGTACGAATACCCACTTTTTCCGATTCTTTTCCCTTACAGGTTATTACAGAATACTGAGTAGAGTTCCCTGTGCTGAACAGTAGGTTGAAATCATCGCCAGTTATTTCTACTCAATTTATCTTCAGTTTATTTGCTTTTCCATAGAAATGCCATTTAAATGCAACCAAATTGTTTAAAAAGTAAATGGAAACAACTGTTTAGGGTGTCTACTAATAAGCCCTAGAAAATAATTAATAATTTGGCTGTAATAAGAACTCAAAAGAAATACTTAATGGTCTTTCTAGGAGTAAATAGGACTAAGGTTGAGCAGTTCTTCAGTCATGGTAACAATCATTTCCCCAGCTAAAATTTGGTTAATGAAAGAATGATTTTTAACTTGTGCTGTGGCATTTCAACCACTCAGAAGTGTCCACAGGAATCTAGAGTGGATGGTAGAAAATGACAAGAAGTGATTCTAGGAAAACGAAAAAACAAACTAGTGACCCAGCCCCCAGTGAGAGAGCAGGTCCACAAACCATCACAATGTGGTCATCAAAAGTCCAAGTCAGAATTGCTTTCTTAGCTTAAAAATGTACCATTAAAACATCTCAGAGTTTACCCGCCCCCAAACAAATTCTAGAATCATTTTGTCCCTGGCTCAATCCACAAACAATAAAAAACACCAATGCTGTCATGAGATTTTGCTTCAAAATATGTTTTAATAATTATCAAGTGTAAAAGCTCAATTTTAAAAGAATATAGACTAAAACCTTTACGCCCAGATCAGAGTGATCATTGTCAGGGCTGTCCTCAGGGTTCACTCAATGGTAACATTGCTAAGAAAGTTCTGGAAACTTTTCAAAACCCAAGGTAAATTCTCTAAATGTCCTCGGGGTGTCAAATCTTTTTTCTTTATTTGGAGCTTTGCTTTCCAGAAACAAGTTAGTTTATTCTCCGAGTACTGCGGGTGGTCCACCTAAGTAACTCTAGCTTTAAAACTCAGTTTGGACTTGCAGGATGGATCTCCTTGTGCGCCTTGTAAATCAATTCTCAAAGCAACCCCAGAAGAGTTTTTGACATGTTTTAAGCAAAGTAAAGATCATAGGCAGGAAGCACAGCTTCCCAAAGTGGCTGTTTTAAAGTGACATTAATCTGGCTAGAAGTCACAAGGCATTTAAAAGCGAAATCTGTGTGAATTTATAGCCATGGTTCAAACACACACAATGCTGAAGGTGAATTGCTTTAGGGAAACATAAAGAAAACTTTAAACTGTTTTGCCTTTGAATCACATGCTTAGGGAGAAAATCATGCGACTGTCTTCCCCACCACACACAAAAGAGTGAGAGAGGAGAATTATTTCATGGCTTTCAATGCTGCTATTTTGCAGAGGGACTCACGGAGAGTGGAGAACAGAAATTAGAATTACACGGCCTTAGGGTGACAAGGCAGCCTGCTGGCCCAGGTTATGGAGCTGGAACAAAGCCCCCTGCATCTCCGTCATTTATGCCTCCCACGCACATGTGCTAATAAGCCCTAAATATCCAGCAGTTGTGAGTTTAACATCATGGTAGTTCCCACCCCCAAATACCCCTGTAATGGCTTGCCTTTATATACTGTTTGGGTTTTCACAGGACTTTCTTGCACAAATCCCCTGAGAGGCAAGAAACATAAGTAGCCTGCCCCCTTTATTTTTAAAATAATTTTCATTTATTTATTTATTTTTGGATGTGCTGGGTCTTCGTTGCTGCATAGGTTCTTCTCCAGTTGCAGCAAGCGGGGCCACTCTGTAATTGCGGTGGGCTTCTCACTGTGCTGGGTTCTCACTGTGCTGGGTCCTCCTGTTGCCGAGCACAGGCTCTAGGGCGAGGCCTGCAGGAGTTGAGGCTCACGGTCTCAGGAGCTGCAGTTCCTGGGATCTAGAGCATGACTCAATAGCTGTGGCTCACAGGCTTAGTTGCTCTATAGCATGTGGGGTCTTCCCGGCCCAGGGATCAAACCCACATCTTATTCATTGGCAGGTGGATTCTTTACCACTGAGCTACCAGGGAAGCCCCTGCCTCTTTTATAGCCGGAAATACTGAAGCACAGAGGGTGCGGTGCTTGGCACAGAGTTATTTGGCAATCAACATGGATTTCAGACTCCAGGTCTAACCACTTCCTGTGCCAGGGTTCTCTCAGGGCTGGACTAGAGTCAGCCTAGTATTACGCATTCCAAAGCCTGCCTTGACGTCAAGTATGAGATCTACTTAAATCACAACTTTTAAAGATCTTTATTTATTTTAAAAATATTTTTACATTATTCTTATATAATTTTAAAGGTTACACTCCATTTGGGGGCTTCCCAAGTGGCTCAGGTGGTAAAGAATCTGCCCACTATGTGGGAGACCCAGGTTCGATCCCTGGGTCAGGAAGATCCCCTGGAGTAGGGCATGGCAACCCACTCCAGTATCCTTGCCTCTAGAATCCCATGGATAGAGGAGCCTGGCGGGCTACAGTCCATGGGATTCGCAAAGAGTTGGACATGACTGCAGCGACTTGAGCATGCAAGCATAGATTTTATAAAATAATGGCTCTCCTCCCTGTAGTGTACTAGACATCCCTACCTTACGCTCTTTGCATCTCCCACACTTCCACCCCTATTTTGGCCCTCCCCACACATTGGTAACCAGTACTTTGTTCTCTATATCTGTGAGCCTGCTTCTTTTCTGTTGTATTCACTAGTTATATTTTCTATATTCCATATATGTGATATAAGTATTTGTCTTTCTCCGCCTGACATTTCTGTTTAGCATAATACCTCAAGTCCATCTATGTTGTTACAAATGGCAACATTTCATTCTTTTTTATTACTGAGTAACACTTCATTGGGGCTTCCCAGGTGTTGGTAGTGGTAAAGAATCTGCCTGCCAATGCAGGAGACGTGGGTTCAGTCCCTGGGTCAGGAAGATCTCCTAGAGGAGGAAATGGCAACCCACCCCAGTATTCTTGCCTAGAGAATCCTGTGGACAGAGCCTGGTGGGCTATACAGTCCATAGGGTTGCAAAGAGTCAGACACGACTGAGCACACGAAGCAATATTCCATTGTCCGTATATACCACATCTTCTTTTTCCCATTCATCTGTTGGTGGACACCTAGATTGCTTCCATATCTTGGCAATTGTCAACAATGCTGCTATGAGTACTGGGGTGCATGTATCTTTTGGAATCAGTGTGTTTGGTATTTTGGATAGGTACCCAGGAGTTGAATTGCTGGGTCATATGTTAGTTCTACTTTTGGTTTTTTGTTTGTTTGTTGAGAACCTCCATACTGTTTTCTACAGTGGCTGTAACAATTTATTTTTTTTTAATTAATAATGTTTTAGGCAAACCAAAAATACAGATATTGGCACGATGGATATCTCTAACATACCATCCCGCTTCACAGTTAAACTGCTTAAGCTAGAACTGAAGCCTCCTTTCACCTCTTCCAAACCTCATTCCTCTGCCTCCCTGGCGTAGCCACTCTGCTGGCTGAGGTGGACATTTGAGGTGTACTTTCTACTGGAAGACAGCTTGCTTGAGCCTTGGTAGAACGGATCTTAGGTTGTCCTGCGCCTCTTCTGACACTTTGCCCCCACTCCCTTGCCTCCTGGTGAACTAATTGGGTCTGGAGGCAGGTGCAGAGTGAGCTGAGGCTTGAGGTGTACCTAACCAGCGCTGGGAGGTGAGGTCGTCCGCCTCAGAGCTGATCGGGTAAGGGAGCAGAGGGAAGAAAGAAGGGCCTTCCACCTCTCCAAGAACTTGTGAAGCCGAGTAGCTCCTGCTATATCCATAAACAAGACCGTCATGGCCCTCCAGATGTGACTTTCTGAGCCCAGAGGGCCCCCCAAAGGAAGAATGATGCCTGTGATGTGGCTGCTGCTACTCGCTATGGACAGGGGCATGGCGAACTGTGGGAGGCTGGCCCCAGAGAGCTGTGTTAGTCGCTCAGTCCTGTCTGACTCATTGTGACCTCAGAGACTGTAGCCCGCCAGGCTCCTCCGTCCATGGAATTCTCCAGGCAAGAAGGCTGGATTGCGTTGCCATTCCCTTCTCCAGGGGACCTTCCCAACCCAAGGATTGAACCCAGATCTCCTGCACTGCAGGCAGTTTCTTTACCGTCTGAGCCACCAGGGGAGCCCAGATCGCTGAGATGCACATGAAAGAACCGAGTTCAATGAGCCCAGACACCTGCCATACACAGAAGAGCACTAAATTCCTTAACTGGAGGTACCCTGGTTTCCTTCATTAACAACAATCTCTGGTGTTCAGATTATCTGCCTCCTTTGTTGCAAGCCAAGTGCTAGCTGCTCAGCCGTGTCCGACTCTTTGTGACCCCACGGACTGCAGCCTGCCAGGCTCCTCTGTCCACGGGAGTCTCCAGGTAAGAATGCTGGAGTGTTGCCAGGCCCTCCCTCAGGAGATCTTTCCCACCCAGGATCAAACCTGGGTCTCCAGCATTGCAGGCAGATTCTTTCCGAGCCACCAGGGAAGCCCCTTCGTCACACACTTCTGTATAACGTGACTTCTTCCCCTGCCTCCGCAGAGAAGTTCTCTCAGGACTACCTGAGACGCTGCCTCCCGGGCTTAAAGTCCTAAAAATTCCCACTGAATAAACACGACTTTCAGGTTACGACTATTTTTTTCAGTCAAACTGAGCTGGGATCTCCCTCCGGCAGCCCTGTCACACAGTTTCGTTTCTCCTCCAGGGGGTTTGGGATGGAGTCAGGGAGGTGGAGTCTGGGAGCTCCTTCTGGCTTCTTTTTCTGTTTGATTTCCTTGATCGGGGTTCCCCCTCCTGCTGGGTGACGTCTTCCATCTCGGGTCCGTCATGGCGGATCCAAGGGTCTCTGCATACCACCCCTTCCGGTCTGCGGCGGAAGCAGACCCCTCCCAGCAGCCCGCGGGATCTAGCTTGCTGTTTTCTGCTTCCACCGGACATGACCTGCCCAGCCTGCTTTCCTCTGGATCTTTCAAACTGATAATTCTGTAAACAAACTGATAATTCTGTAAACTAAGCTGCAGTGAAGAAAAAGGATTAGGAGACTCCACGTAAGGGCTGTTTGAAAGATTAATTCCTTTAAAAAAAAGAAAGAAAGAAAGAAAGGTAATTCCTTGCCTTGATCTTCTTGCCTTGTGGGGAATGACTTAACTGAGGGAATTTTCCAGGTCAGGAGAATGGTTCCAGGGTAGAGGGTGTGGTGGCGGAGATCTCTGTGCGTAAACAGTGCCTCAGGCTCTAGGTCAACGAGAGGGGGTGGCTTGGCCTTCACCCTCCTGAAAGGCCTCAAATTTGGGTCCTTGATGTCTTCAAAGAACCGTCCCTAAGATGACCTCACAGTAACAAAACACTTTCCTTACGAAGCTTCAAACCTAAGCCTGTCCTCAGACCACACAGCCTATCTGGGTACCACCGGCCCACCATTTTTATAGATTCTGTAATTACTGCTTGATTATGAAATCCTATTTTCAAGTAATTATATTGTATTATTGTATTTTTGTTTTAAAAGCATTCATTTATTAAATGTGCCTACATTTAAAATACTTAATGTTTTGGGAATTATTTTTCCAGACTTTTTAATTGGAAATTATAATTTCCAGAGAGGTAGAAAGACAATGCAATGAACATATCCATTACCAAATTCACCAATTGTTAATCCTTTGGCAATTTTCTTTATCTCTGTCCATATTTCTGTATACATGTGTGTATATACAGACACACATATAGAACAATACATACACATACTCAAATATTATTTTTCTTGTTAAATCATAAATTAAGTTGCTTCATCTCTAAATATTTCAGTATGTATCTTCAGATAAGGGCTTTTTCATAATAATGACAATGCTATCAATATTATTACAATGAATTACCACATCACAGCAAAGATAATACTGTCAGCAAAAGGGGTGTTATGCTCCCTTGAAGGTAGAGTATCTACTGAAATTATTTGAAATTCTTCTGTTTAGATTTCTCTCTCTGCTATTTATTGATGTAGTGTTAAATTAATTCAGCAGGAGCCCATTAAACTTAGGTGGCTCCCAATGCCACAGTAGCCTATGTCAGCAAATGAAAACCTAAGCCTGTCAATGCTTGGAAATTATGAAATTGAAATCTAAGGATGACCAATAATCAACAGCCAACCAGGTTTTAAGTTATAGCCAATCAGTATTTTCCTTTCTCTGTTTCTACCTTTTCTCTAGAAAAGGCCTCGTAACCACTTCCAGTTTGGTGGTGCCCCCTTCAAATCAATTTTAGTTCCAATAAACTTAAAAGTTTTAATATGCCTCAGGTGACCATTTAACAGTTCTTAATCATTTATTTATTGCATCTATATGGACTCATGGACACTCATTTACTGCTTTGGGTCATAATCCAATACTGCTTTGTTTACTTTGTTGCAACGATGGGTCACTGGGACCTCTTTCTGGGGCTTCTTGTGACTTTTGATACACTCCCATCCTTAGGATTTTTAGGCAGATTTTTACAATTTCGTTTTGGACTGTGTCTTACTTTCTGCCACAGTATGATGCTCTTGGTTCGTCTGGTGTATTTTCTGCCTGAGTTCTAGAGCCAGCCGTTTCTCCAAGGAGCCTTATTTCCTTTAACTGGAGAATAAAATTAGAAACCAAGATTTGGGAGCTAAGTATGCTTGCTGTTGGTGGGGTGTCTTCCCTTCTAGGCCCTCTCAGCTGACAGAGCAAGGAAATACGTGTGTGTGCACTAACCTGGGGGCTTCTAAAGAATCTGCCTGCAAGGAAGGAGCCACAGAAGACAAGGGTTCAATCCCTGGGTCGGGAGGTTCCCCTGGAGGAGGGCAAGGCAACCCACTCCAGTATTCTTGCCGGGAGGATCCCATAGACAGAGGAGCCTGGTGGGCTGCAGTCCATGGGGTCACAAAGAGCTGGACATGATTGAACTGACTTAGCACACACATACGCATACTAATTTGTGCCTATACACCTTTGTATAAACATTTCTATTTGTAACCATCTGTCTCTACATTATACTGAACGTGAGTTAATAACTGATGTCTCCAACTCGAATCCACGTGGATCATTTTGGCCTCCTCCCCTTCTCTGTCTGTACCCTCCTGTTCCAGCAGTGAGAAATCTAGCTCCTACCACTTGCCATCTACTTACTTAATTGTTCATTGAGTTTTAAAAAATAATTTGAAATGTTAGTATCCCTTATTGCCGTTGTTTTTGTTCAGTTGATCAGTCAGGTCTGACTCTGCAACCCTGTGGACTGCAGCACGCCAGCCTTCCCTGTTCTTCGCTGTCTCCCGGAGCTTGCTCAAACTCAAGTCCATTGAGTCAGTGATGCCATCCAACCATCTCATCCTCTGTCACCCCCTTCTCCTCTTGCCCTCAATCTCTCCCAGCATCAGGGTCTTTTGCAAAGAGTTGGCTCTTTGCATTATGTGGTCTAAGTATTGGAGCTTCAGCTTCATCATCAGTCCTTCTAATGAGTATTCAGTGTTGATTTCCTTTAGGATTGACTGACCATTACTGCCATTATTTCTTCTGATGTTCTAAATGTCTCAAATCAGCCAGTGGAATCCCTTTCTGTCATGTCCTCTCTCACAGCCCCTTTGGTCTTTGAGCATGTCATTGCTTTTGGCACAAGAAGATATTCCAGACTCACCTGTGCTTTGTCTCTGGCATAAATCAGCCATATTTTCAAGAATCTCTAATGCATCATAATAGAGAAGTTACTGTATTTAGAAAATAAGATCAGGGTGCCTGGCTTGCAAATGGCTGCCAAGTTTTTATTACTTTTCAGCCTTTTCAGTGAATGGAGCTCATCATATCTATATAATAGCCTTAACCTTCTAAGCAACATAGGAATTAAGGGCCCAGCCACTGGTGTAAAACCCCAAGTCTACATTCACTCATCCTAACATTTTCTTTTATACTGAATTTCTGTTTCTTAGGTAGAAAATCTGGAGGAACTACGATTTTAGTCTGAATTTGATGTAAGGATTTTATGTTATATGTAATATACTTAATCTTCAGTTCACTTCAGTTCATCACTCACTCGTGTCTGACTCTTCGCGACCCCATATACCAAAGCATGCCAGGCCTCCCTGTCCATTGCCAACTCCCAGACTTATTCAAACGCATGTCCATTGAGTTGGTGATGCCATCTAACCATCTCATCCTCTGTTGTCCCCTTCTCCTCCTGCCCTTAATCTTTCCCAGCATCAAGGTCTTTTCCAATGAGTCAGTTCTTCGCATCAGGTGGCCAGTGTTGGAGCTTCAGCTTCAGCATTAGTCCTTCCAATGAACATTCAGGACTGATTTCCTTTAGGATGGACTGGTTGGATCTCCTTGCAGTACAAAGGATTCTCAAGAGCCTTCTCCAACACACAGTTCAAAAGCATCAGTTCTTCCATGCGCAACTTTATAGTCCAGCTCTCACATCCATACATGACCACTGGAAAAACCATAGCCTTGACTAGACAGACCTTTGCTGGCAAAGTGATATCTCTGCTTTTTAATATGCTGTCTAGGTTGGTCATAACTTTCCTTCCAAGGAGCAAGCGTCTTTTAATTTCAAGGTTGCAATCACCATCTGCAGTGATTTTGGAGCCCAAGAAAATAAAGTCTCTCACTGTTTCCAGTGTTTCCCATGGCAGAAAGCGGAGAACTAAAGAGCCTCTTGAAGAAAGTGAAAGAGGAGAGTGAAAAAGCTGGCTTAAAACTCAACACTCAGAAAACTGAGATCATGGCATGAGTCCCATCACTCACGGCAGATAGATGGAGCCTGGGTCAGGCCTGTCTAACTACTCAGGAGTCTCCCGGCCCTCTCTGGAAGGTCCCAGTTTACGTTTCTGCTGCATCTCTGCCCTCTAGTGACCAAACAGAGTCAGTGGGCCAAGAGGAGAAGACAGGGCTTCTGGGAAACGCCGTCAGGAATAGATTGGTGCCCACTTCAGGGTGCAAAACCAGAGCTGCGAAAAAGATGTCTATCCTTCAAATCATCTCGTAGAAATAATTAGAAGATTATTTTTTTTAAAAAAACACAAAACAAGATGGGACCCCCACCCACACATTATAAGAAGCTTTGCTTGTTTGTTTTTAATTCCTACTTACTGGCAAAATTTATAATATTGCCCAAGCCCAGGGAAGGCCGATGAAAAATGAATCGGCAAGCACTATTCTGGAAGTGGAAGGGGTGTAACCTTTCATAAAAATGCTTTGGGGGCTTCCCTGGTGGCTCACTGGTAAAGAACTCGGCCTGCCAGTGCAGGAAACACAGGTTTGATCCCTGCTTCGGGAAGATCCCACGTGCCACGGAACAGCCAAGCCTGAGGGCCACAGCTATTGAGCCTGTGTTCTAGAGTCCAGAAACTGTTGCAGAAACCAGTCCTCGAGAAACCAAGCCCCACACTGGGAGAGTTGGAGAACTCAGGTTTATTATGCCGCGGGCCCAGAGGAGTCAACACTCCAAGCTCTGAGCCCTGAACAAAGCAGTGACAGAGTTTTTATACACTGACAGGCATGATTTTTTTTATAGGTATAATAGTCTATTTTTTTTCATTTATTTTTATTAGTTGGAGGCTAATTACTTTACAATATTGTAGTGGTTTTTGCCATACATTGACATGAATCAGCCATGGATTTACATGTGTTCCCCATCCCGATCCCCCCTCCCGCCTCCCTCCCCATCCCATCCCTCTGGGTCTTCCAGTGCACCAGCCCTGAGCACTTGTCTCATGCATCCAACCTGGGCTGGTGATCTGTTTCACCCTTGATAGTATACTTGTTTCATTGCTGTTCTCTCAGAACATCCCACCCTCGCCTTCTCCCACTGAGTCCCAAAGTCTGTTCTGTACATCTGTGTCTCTTTTTCTGTTTTGCACATAGGGTTATTGTTATCATCTTTTTAAATTCCATATATATGTGTTAGTATACTGTAATGGTCTTTATCTTTCTGGCTTACTTCACTCTGTATGATGGGCTCCAGTTTCATCCATCTCATTAGAACTGATTCAAATGAATTCTTTTTAATGGCTGAGTAATATTCCATGGTGTATATGTACCACAGCTTCCTTATCCACTCGTCTGCTGATGGGCATCTAGGTTGCTTCCATGTCCTGGCTATTATAAACAGTGCTGTGATGAACATTGGGGTGCACGTGTCTCTTTCAGATCTAGTTTCCTCAGTGTGTATGCCAGGAGTGGGATTGCTGGGTCATATGGCAGTTCTATTTCCAGTTTTTTAAGGAATCTCCACACTGTTCTCCATAGCGGCTGTACTAGTTTGCATTCCCACCAACAGTGTAAGAGGGTTCCCTTTTCTCCACACCCTCTCCAGCATTTATTGCTTGTAGACTTTTGGATAGCAGCCATCCTGACTGGCGTGTAATGGTACCTCATTGTGGTTTTGATTTGCATTTCTCTGATAATGAGTGATGTGGAGCATCTTTTCATGTCTTTGTTAGCCATCTGTATGTCTTCTTTGGCCCACAGGCATGATTAAGCGGGTATGCGGGTTTGCAGGGGCTGGGCGATTGCAAAGAGCAGGGCAATGGTGAGCGAGATAAGCTCCAGTTCCTAGTATTGTGAGTCCCCACTTTCTGAGACCTACGTGATCCAGACTTTGCAAGGAGCAAGCTGGGTTACAGAGGCAGAAGGAGCAGGAGGTTATGCAAAGTTCTAACTTTTCCTCTTCAGGACCACAAGGATGGAGCCCATGTGCCCAACTACTGACGCCGCAGAGCCCATGCTCCGCAAGAGGAGAAGCCACGGCAGTGAGAAGCCTGCACGGGGCAATCCCCGCACTCTGCGGCCAGAGATGAAAAACCCGCACAGCAGACAGGAAGACCCGGCACGGCCAAAAATAAATAGAGAAAAGTGGGGGAAAAGAGAAGATACTTTGGCAATGGGCTTCAACATGCAACATGTTAATCTTGTTTGACCTAGGAATCCGATCACTGGGAGTTTATGAAGGATCAGTTCACACAAAAGCCAAAAGATGTATATAGGAGAGTATTCAAAGTTAAAAAGGAAAATTTGAAAATGATCCCTGTTCCAAAATAAACAGCTGATTATACATATGGTTCATACATATGGTATGTATGAATCTTATAGATCCGTACTTCACAGAATATTAAAGATCTGTATTCAACAATCCATGAATTGTTGAGTGAAAACAGAAGATTGTAAGACAATAAATACTGTAACTCCATTTATTAAAAAGTATGTGTCTATATTTGTATGTGTACTACAGAGGAAGATGCCTGCAAGAATGAATACTAAAACATTCACAGTGCCTATCTCTAAACGTTTGAATTGCCGGTTACTTTTATCAGCTTTGCTTTTTGTTCTCGTTTTTTGGCCCCACACGCTGGTGGATCTCATTTCCCAAACCAGGGGTGGAATATCAGCCACAGTTGTGACAGCCCAGAGCTCTAACCATGAGGCCACCAGAGAACTCTCTTCTTTGTATTTTTTTGAATAGATAGATGAACAAGTATTCTTTTTATGAAAAAAAGTAATGCTGTATTTAAAGTTGAGCAGAATAAATTGGTTTCTTAAGCTGTAAATAAACAAAAGCACATATTTTTCTTAATCAAAAGTGATGCTTAAATATTACCCATCAATCAAAAGGAGTGAACAGCAGATTCACGGGACAACACCTTGAGTCTCAGAAACATCATGTCATGTGAAATAAGCGTGTCCATTTATGTGACATTATAAAGGAAGAAACAAATCTATATGGATGGTAAACAGATCAAGGTCACCTGGGGCCCTGGGTCTGGGATTAACTTCAAAGAGACACATGAAAAATGTTTTGGAGTGACTGAAACATTCTGTATCTTAATTGGGGGGTAGCTAACAGGGGGATATATTTTTAAAGTCATGGACCCATACGCTGCAGATGGATTCACTGAACACGCTGAAGCAAAGCTGCTTCCATGTACGGGGAAGTCTGTGAGTGACGGTGACAGTGAGATTGACCTGGAGTCCCTAAACTCAAGATGGGCGTGTTGGGCAAGGCAGGCCCTGGGCACACTTGTGAAATCAGGAGGATTTGCACTTCCACCTCCCTGGAAACCAGTCCAGTCTTTAGCTCTTTCCATCCATGACCTTAGACAATACCAGTTTTGATCTTCCCTTAAAAAAAAAAAAGATGCCCTGGAGCTTTCATGCAGAGAAATGTGAACATTATTATAACCAGTCTAATGTTTTAGGCTGCCTGCGGGTGTTTCTGTCGGGATTACAATCTAAACCTGAGGCTAGAGAAAGGAAACCCAACGAGAGACGGTGGGTGGAGCACCTGTGTAACAGGGGCTCCGGAAGTCCCTGCAGGGTAACCCACTCTGGGGGCGATGTGCCTGGCTGAAAGTCCTTTACCTTGGCCTTCGATCTGCAGAGCTGCAGTGTGTGTGTTCGTCACTCAGTCGTGTCCGACTCTGCGACCCCATGGACTGCTCGCCAGGCTCCTCTGTCCACGGAATTCTCTAGGCCAGAAAACTGGAGTGGGTTGCCGTTCCTGGCTCCAGGGGATCTTACAGATCATGCATATTCATTCATGGGTTTGTAACCCCAGGCACTGAAAGCCTTCTGAGTTCCCCTGGGCCACGTACCAACGATCCAAAGGCGCACTCAACAAACGGATCCCACCCACAGGGAGCTGACTGTCATGTAGGAGATTCCAAGATGGGAACTTGTCGGGAGTCTCCAGGAGGGACCACTGCCCCCGGAAGCCGTGGGCGGCAGGATCCCTGGACGGTTCTCCACACTGTGCTTCAGGCAGAACCAGCGCCCCAGGGGCAGGCACAAGGAAGACTGATGGAGTGAGCCCGAGATTCTACAGCCGAGGAAACTGGAAATGCGGTTTTCCCATTGTCTGAAAGCTTGATGATGCAAAAGACTTTGTTCAGAGGTATGCTAGATCAATGAATGGCTGTAGGGGAAGGTTCTGTTTTCAGACAGTTGTCTGTGTAATGATACTCATTTCATGACCCCCCCTTATCCCCTTGTTTTGGACCCAAGTTAGATTTTTAAAAGAAAGAATAAATGTTCATTTCACAAGTACTTCATAGTGAACTCACATTTGTAACATCTGAAATGTTATTTCCTGGAAGAGAGTGGGAAACGGAACAGAATAGAGGTAGAAAGGCATTTTTAAAAAATCTCTTTTTGTAAAAGAGAGCAAGATGACTTCACTTTAATTGACTGGGTTTGGGTCTGTGAAATTATCAGTACTAAATTTTCTTTTTTTAAAGTCAGGTTTAATATATACACTCAATAACTTACATTCAATAAAGTTTGTTCTTTTTTTGTATACAGTCCTGTCAGTTCAGTTTAGTTGCTCAGTTGTGTCCGACTCTTTGCGACCCCATGGACTGCAGCACGCCAGGGTTCCCTGCCCATCAGCAACTCCCAGAGCCTACTCAAACTCATGTCCATCGAGTTGGTGATGCCATCCAACCATCTCATCCTCTGTCATCCCCTTCTCCTCTTGCCCTCAATCTTTCCCAGCATCAGGGTCTTTTCCAATGAGTCAGTTCTTCGAGTCAGGTGGCCAAAGTATTGGAGTTTCAGCTTCAGCATCAGTCCTTCCAATGAACATTCAGGACTGATCTCAGGATGGACTGGTTGGATCTCCTTGCAGTCCAAGGGACTCTCAAGAGTCTTCTCCAACACCACAGTTCAAAAGCATCAATTCTTTGGTGCTCAGCTTTCTTTATAGTCCAACTCTCACATCCATACATGACTACTGGAAAAACCGTAGCTTTGACTACATAGACCTTTGTTGGCAAAGTAACATCTCTGCTTTTTAAAATGCTGTCTAGGTTGGTCATAACTTTTCTTCCAAGGAGCAAGCATCTCTTAATTTCATGGCTGCAGTCACCATCTGCAGTGATTTTGGAGCCCAGAAAAATAAAGTCTGCCACTGTTTCCACTGTTTCCCCATCTATTTGCCATGAAGTGATGGGACCAGATGTCATGATCTTAGTTTTCTGAATGTTGAGCTTTAAGCCAAGTTTTTCACTCCCCTCTTTCACTTTCATCAAGAGGCTCTTTAGTTCTTCTTCACTTTTTGCCATAAAGGTGGTGTCATCTGCATATCTGAGGTTATTGATATTTCTCCCGGCAGTCTTGACTCCAGCTTGTACAGTTCTATGGATTCTGACAAATGAATACAGTCATTGAGACACCACCAGAATCAAGATAGCAAATATTTCCACTACCCCCAAAAGTTTCCTAATGCCCCTTTGAAGTCACAAGATACAACATTTTGGAGGTGAACCAAAATTCCACTCGAGGTGTCTCAGTTGGGAAGCCAGATTGTTTTTCGCCTAGAAGGAGGCTGTTTGCAGAAATCAGATGTGCACCAAGGCACTAGTTTGTTTTTATAGCTTGTTTTTGTTGTTGTTTCTTCCTATCTGTTATCTCTGCTGTTCTTCCCAAGTAGTCTGTTGGCATAAGTGATTTTAGCTGGGTAAGATTGGGGTTTTTTGCTTTGCAAATTTACTTTAGATTTAAATAAGAATTAGATTGAATTACAATGGGACCAAAAAGCACTCACTTAACTCAGAGCCTAATTCTAAAACAACAAAACATTGTTGACTAAGAAGGAAAAAAGAGATGGGTGGGTACCTAATTTGTAGACACACGGCTTCTGACTGCTCAGTAGCATCAGACTCTTTGTGAGGCCATGGACTGCAGCCCACCAGGCTCCTCTGTCCGTAACATATTTCAGGGAAGAATACTAGAGCTGGTTGCTATTTCCTACCCCAGGGAGGTGATCTTCCCGACCAATCTATCCCTCATCTCCTGGGTCTCCTGCATTGGTAGGCAGAGTCTTTGTCTCTGAACCACCAGGGAAGCACAGACCAGCTGCTAGAATTTACTTAATTCTTGCACGAGGAGGCAGGCAGGGTGACTGTTGCCAGGTTGGGGGAAGAGGGGGCAGGTCACCCTCTTGGGTGCCCACTGCCCTCCCAGGAATTCTCACCATTAGCGCCACAGAAACTCTCCAGGAACAAAATCATACTGGAGCAAACAAACGCAGGAGGATACAAATGTACTTGAAACAAATACTGTCACCCAGAGTTACACCACCACCTACAGACCACCACCTACAGAGTGAGGATGCAGATTCTCCTGGAATTGTCATCTCTTCAAAGATCATTTATTTTAGAATACCGCCAACTGTCAGGGTCTTTGGTAGTACTGAATACGATTCTCTTTGGCTTCTGTGAAAAGGCAAGTCTGATCTTTCATCTGGGGATGTGTGAAGGTCTGAGGTGCTGAGAGCCAGTTAAAACATTGCTTTGTCATGCATGCTGTTGTCTGTCGAGGCTGACGTGCATGGATGCCTTTGGCAGGGGGAAGCCCTGCCTGTCTAGACGACCTAGGTCGCTCCTTTAAATTTAGCAAGATGCCTAGAAGTGGTTCATCCTGAGTGATCAGTGGAAATCAAGATGAAGAAGAAACAGTGTTACCAGGCTCTTGCTCCGGCGTTTGGAAAATGCTTTTGTATCAGAGTGACATGATAGTAAGCCTCAGAACACCCACCTGAAAATGGTTTAAACTTAGCGTTCTTGTTAAGTCACCTCAGTCGTGTCCGACTAGGTGTGACCCATGGACTGCAGCCCGCCAGGCTCCGCTGTCCTTGGGATCCTTTGGGCAAGAAGACTGGAGTGGGTTGCCATGCCCTCCTTCAGGGCATCTTCCCAACCCAGGGATGGAACCCAGGCATCTGAAGTCTCCTGCGCTGGCCGGGGGTTTCTTTACCTGTAGCGCCACCTCTTGGCGGCTGTTATCTCACCGGGTAAGAACCCCATGGGTCCCTGCGTCCAAGATGGGTTAACTGGCCGCTCTGCCAGGACCGAGACTCTTAAGTGCAGACTCCCTTTCAAGCCCACTTTCCCTCTCAGATCCCTCGTCACCATGTCTGAGTACTCCGAGAAAAGCAGAGAAGGAGCCGATTGTTGTTGTGAAGGTAAAGCTCAATCTGGGATGGCGAGTGGTCATCTCATGTATGAGAGGAAATAATCCAAATGCCCGGGTAACAAAGCATCAAACTGGCCACCAAGACAAGAAATGGAATCTCTGATCTGTGGAGTGAACTTTAGGTGACATTCACTCACTACGTGCCAAGCACTGTTCTAAATGTATTATCTATATAATCTAGCTTTTGTTTAGTTACTTTTTAAATGATTTTTCTACTTATTTATTAATTTGGCCACGCTATGCAGGATCTTAGTTCCTTGACCAGGGATCGAACCTGTGCCCCTTGCCGGGGAAGCATGGACCTTAACCACTGGACCACCAGGGAAGTCCCTTATATTATCTAGCTTTTAAACAACATATTGAAGTGGGTACTATTATCACCCCTGTTATACAGATGAGAGGATGAGGCGGACAACATAAGTGACTGTTCAAGGCCACACAGACTATGCCTGCTTCACAGTCTGCATTTTTAACAAGAATGCTTTGGGGTGAAGGGCGTGGACTAAGAGACGGGCACACCAGTGTGGCCAGTTACCCTCTTCTCCAAAGCCAAGCTCCATCTCCTACAGAATTAAAACCTCAGGAGAAGCCAGACCACTGTTTTCCTAGCTGGTTCACACTTAACATATCTGATTAACTCTCAGTCCTTTTCTGATTCTAAATGTGAGTGTGTGTGTATGTATTGGGAGTAATTGATTGGGGAGGGTTACCTAGATAGCATTTTAAAAAGCAGAGACATCACGTCACTGACAGAGGTCTGTAGAGTCAAAGCTATGGTTTTTCCAGTGGTCATGTATGGATGTGAGAGTTGGACTATAAAGAAAGTTGAGCACCGAACAACTGATGCTTTCGAATGTTGGTCCTGGAGAAGACTTGAGAATTCCTTGGACAGCAAGGAGATCAAACCAGTCAATCCAAAGGAAGTCAACCCTGAATCTTTATTGGAAGGACTGATGCTGAAGCTGAAGCTCCAATACTTTGACCACCTGAGGCAAAGAGCTGATTCATAGGAAAAGACCCTGATGCTGGGAAAGATTGAAGGCGGGAGGAGAAGGGGATGACAGAGGATGAGATGGTTGGGTGGCATCACCGACTTGATGGACTTGCGTTTGAGCAAACTATGGGAGAGTAAAGGTCAGGGAAGCCTGGCGTGCTGCGGTCCATGGGGTCGCAGAGTCAAACGTGACTGAGCGACTGAACAACAACAAAAAAACCTATTTATAAGGCAGGAATTGTACTCATTCATCTGTTCTTTAAATGTATCGTTGACTTGGAAAACAGGACACAGCCCCCAGACAGCTCAAGCTAACTTTTAGTTTCCTTTTTATGAAATAAAATGGTTGCTTTATGGCCTGGTTCCCCTTGTCTTTATTTTTATTTTTTCTCTAGAGCATTATTTATTCTCAATCTTAAAGAAGCATCAAAGGGAACAATCAACCAAAATATGCTTTCAGAAAATGGGAACTGCAGTTCTGTGAGTAGCATTACCCATTTTCTTTTCTATTTCCCTGCTGCTCACTTTATCTTTCTCAGTCTGTTTCTTTGGTCTCAGAACAAGTGTCTTGGCAGAAATTGTTTGCCCACGTTTTCAATTCCCTTCTAGAAATCAATTTTTGTGTCTTTAGATTGTTGCTATGTGTAGTGTATCAAAAAATGACTAGACAGTGCTTTGAAGTTACCTGTGTGTGCCAGGGACTAAAATGAGTATTTTTAAGTGATTTGAGGAGCACTTGTATTCTGAAATAGGTGGAAAGAAAGTGGTTAACCGAAGAGAGGCAGATCAGGTGGTGTAAGGCTGCGGACCCTCAGCCGCGCCCCTGCTGTCAAGACCGGAAAGTCAACCGCAGATGCGGAGGACTGCTCAGTACAGGTTTCCTCTCTGGGGATCTTTCACAGGCGGCACTAGCTGACGACACCTTGCTCTGTGGAATCTCTGCACTTCTAGAGGCAAGGCCATTGCTAGCTGGAGGCCAGGAGATGGCGCTGTGAGCCCAACAGAAAGAACCACGTCTCCGCTCGCTGATAACCACGCACGTGTTAGTCGCCCAGTCGTGGTTGGCGCTCTGCGACCCCCGTGGACCGTAGCCCGTCAGGCGCCTCTGTCCCGGGGATTCTCCCAGCAGGAATATTCGAGTGGGTTGCCATGCCCTCCTCCAGCGGATCTTCCCAGCCCGGGGATCGAACCTGGGTCTCCTGCACTGCAGGCAGATGCCTTACCACCGGAGCGACCAGGGGAGCCCAGAAGATAAAGGGGCCGCCGCTTTTCAGACTGGCTTCCTCGTGGCCTCCGTGGCTTCCTCACACCCCAGTGGAAGGTCCGCGCCGGAGTGTGTAAGAATCCTTGCCTTCCTCAACCTCTGGGGGCTCGGCCCCCAGACACACGTGATATAAAACTGCCCGGGGAAGGCTGGACCGGCCCGTGAGGTTCTAGTTTCGCCGAAAAGCGAATCTTGCAGGGGTTGGGAGGACGCGGGAGGTGACTTAGGAAGGCTTTCTGGAACGCTGTGACTGTCACAAGAGACAGCCGGGCATAAATGACGAGGTCGGGTGTGGGCGAAGAAGAGAAAAACAGGTGAACGCAAAGCACACAGCAAACAGGAGTCAGCGGCGGCGTGAATCCTGGCGGAGCCCCAGGGAGCCCCTCAACCTCCGCCCTCTGCCGTGAACGCCTTTCATCCCGCTTTGCCCCGTGCGGAGCAAGTCCGGTCGCTTTGGCGGTGGGCTCGCTGCGTGGAAAGTTCTCCTCCGGACAAAACCAGCCTCAGTCTTTTGATCGCGCTGTCTGCATCACGGTTTCCTTCTCGCCTGTGACCCGTGTTAGGACCCCTGTGCTCCCTCGCTTTCCTGAGGCCGGCTGCAGAGAGCCCGGTGACAGGGGAACGCAGCTGCGCCAGCCCCGGAGGGCGCAGCTCTCGGTCGGCCGCACGCGCGTCTCAGCCTTGGTGAGTCACGTGTGGAGGACGTTTACTCACAAGAGAGTTCCCCTCTTCTCCAAGCATGTTTGCAGTGTCAGCCCCGTTTCAGCCTGCATCCTCCCACCCTGGCCAATCAGCCCGCTTATCAAGAGTCAGGTAATTAAGCATGCCTTGCCTGAAGGTAACAGGAGGCTGGTTAGAAACAGGCCGGGCTGGACCCAGGATCAGATCTGCTGGATCAGAATTTCCAGCGGCGGGGCCTGTCGTCTGCACGTTCGGTCCCCACGTGATTCTTACCATCAAGAAGCAGGCTCAGAGAGAACACACTATCCTGGCAGTTCCCAGTGGGAACAGGGGAGGGGCAGGAGGCACACACTGTTACTCACAGGTGTAAACTCAGCCGCAGCGTACACTGTACAAGACGGGGCACACAGTCAATATTCTGTAATGACGAAACGCTTGCTCAGTCCCTAAGCCGCGTCTGACGCTTCCCAGCCCCACGAACTGCAGCAGGATGCTAAACTTCCCTGTCCTTCGCTATCTCCGGGAGTTTGCTCAAACTCATGTCCATTGCGGCAGTGATGCCATCCAACCATCTCATCCCCTGTCGTCCCCTTCTCCTCCTGCCTTCCATCTTTCCCAGCATCAGGGTCTTTCATTTAGTTGGTCAGTAACTAAATGTGGTGTAACCTTTAGAAATGGTGAGTCACCATACTATGACCTTGTAACATATAGTATCATACATCCAGTGTAGTGATAGTAGCGTAGTAGTAGTGATAGTTGCTCAGTCGTGTCTGACTCTTTGCGACCCCATGGACTGTAGCCCACCAGGCTCCTCTGTCCATGGGAGTCTCCAGGCAAGAATCCTGGAGCCGGTGGCCATTTCCTTACTCCGGGGGATCTTCCCGACCCAGGGATCGAACCCGGGTCTCCTGCCTTGCAGGCAGCTTCTTTACCCTCTGAGCCACCAGGGAAGCCCTGTACTTTAGTTTTGTTTTTAAGCAGGAGCTTAGGAAACAGGACCCAAGAAATTGTCTTAGTTCAAGAGTTATTGTCTCTAGCACAGGGCTAGAGACAGATATCTGAGGCTTTCTGGGCCGCGGAATCTCCATTACACGTGCTCTGTCATACTGAGAAGGTAAACGAAAGGGCATGGCTGTGTTTCCGTAAAACTTCACAGAAACAGGCTGAGATGGGAAGTCTGCTGACCGCAGGGCCATGTGACAGGTGGGACCCCCGAGGAGCAGGGGCGTGAGGCGCCTTGCTGAAGCTGCAGTTAATCAGTGGCCCAGCCCGGCCAAGGCAACGGGCCCCAGAACAAGGATCCCTTCATAGCGCTGCTGCTGACGCGGGTCCTTAGACTCTTCGATCAGTAGGAGGCGGTAAGAGGCCAGATGAGAATTCAAGCAAGGCTTTGCTGGGGCTGGTGCTACAGCCCAGGGGAGTGAAAGCCAGAAACGGGGGACACTGCTCGCCTCTGAGGGGTCGGGCGGGCTCCTTAAAGGGGTGGGCGTGGAGGCAGACAGGGGCTCTGGCAGCAGGGTGGCTGAGGTGGGCGGCTGGTCCCTTGGGGACGCTGCGTGCAGGGATCAGGCTTGGTGCCCTGCTTCCCCTCCGGGCACCTCAGAAGTGGTAGTTAGCTTGGGATCTTTTTGTATCTTGCGTGGGTGCATGCTCAGTCGCTTCAGTCATGCACGACCCTTCACGCCCCCATGGACTGTAGCCTGCCGGGCTCCTCTGTTCGTGGAATTCTCTTCAGGCAAGAACACTGAAGTGGACTGCCATGCCCTGCTTGAGGGGATCTTCCCGACTTGGGAATCGCACCCATGTCTCTTAAGTCTACTGCACTGTCAGGCGGGTTCTTTACCACCGGCGCCACCTGGGAAGCTTTTTAGCATCTTAGTGTTTATAATGGCCCTGACTGCCCAAGCCTGCAGCTGGTTTGAGTCCCTTATCATTCTTTTGCTTTCTGTTGCTTGAGAAGACCTCTGTTCACTGAAGTCAAGAGTCCCAGGTCCCCGCTTATCGCAACCCCACCCTGTGCTTCCCTCCCAAGTCGAACGTGGGTCCACTGTGGTTGTACTCACTACTTCAGGAGGAACTTCTGCCACGTCGCTTGTGCCAGAGACAGTCCTGATGAGGGAACGTTTGCATTCTCTAAAGAAAGAAGATCTTAGCATCCCCTTTCCTTGGTGGGTGGATTTTTTTAAAAAAAGAAAAGGAAATAAAAAACTAAAGTATTGAGTGGTTAAATTAAACAAAACTTAGGAATTTTCTGTATCCGCTAAAATTTTCAAAGCTCCAATTGGCTAACTAGATAAATAACTGTTCTTTTAAACTCACTTGTGACCGAGCCTTGAATCACCTTGAGGGGGCATTGGGTTCTGTAGACATGCCCAGACCCTCTGAACAACCTTCCCAGAAAGAAGTGCCCTCCTTACTCACGGCGGTGGGGAGCATCTGGTTGCCATTTTCTTTGGACCTCTGAAGAACCGTCATTAAATTGCCACATAGTTCATTTCCTGGCAAAGTGGCCAATTTTCTCAGACTGTCCTCAGAAAACTTGTCCTGTAATCCTGAAATCATTTTTACGGGATAAGAGCCTTCTTTCTCTGAGTCGTCCACACTCAGACTGCATGGATTTTGACCAGGTTTGATCTGCTGGAGAGTTGTGAGCTCTAAAGGAAGAACTTCTTTCTAGAAGAGGAGATCGTGTTTCCCTCTGCTTGCAGGCCAGGGCCCACAGTTACTTCCCGGGGCATCCCTTACGGGGTGAGCCACGACCTGAGCTTACCGTGGGGGAACCAGGGAGCCGGGGTCCTGTCCACTTGAAGGAGAGTCATCGCCCCCTCTCACCCATCAGAAGCTCCTGTCCTTCTCCTCCAGTGAGGGCAGGGAGCGTTTGTTTTTTTGTGTGTGTGTATGCGGTGGTGTTTTATTTTGGTACCCATAAAAAATTTGCCTGGAATACCTAAACAGTCAGGCATTTTTGGAACTCTTGTAGAATTAATTGTTGTGCTGGAATTTAGGAAATTTTTAGAAATGGAAAACAATGTAGCAATCACTGCTTCAAAAAACAGAGCATTTGGCATTCAAATGACCCTGGTCTTCTGCCCTTTTCAACTTTCTCATATTCAGGGTACTTTCAGTAGCCTGCCATGGTTGGTGCTTTTATTTTTTCTTTTCATCCAACTTTTATTTGGACAAATTTTAAACCTACTGAAAAACTGAACACAAATCTAGATTCAGCAGTTGTTAACGTGCAACCACATTTGCTTTATTGCTCCATCCACCTTCACTGACACCCCCACCCCAACCCCCCGACACACACACGTTAGCTCTTCTGTGTTCAGTTTTGTCCGACTCTTTGCAACCCCATGGACTGTAGCCCGCCAGGCTCCTCTGTCCATGGGATTCTCCAGGCAAGAATACTGGAGTGGCTTGCCATTTCTTTCTCCAGGGGATCTTCCCGACCCAGGGATCAAACCCAAGCCTCCTGCGCCTCCTACATTGGCAGATGCATTCTTTACCACACTTTCTTATTTCAGCTGTAACATTTGAAAGTGAGTTGCTGGCATCATAGCACTTTACCCCCTAATTATTCAGCCTGTGACTCCTGAGCGTAACGCAGCCTGCTACATAAATGTTACATGAATGTTGTTCCTAAGAAAATTAACATTAATTCCTTAACATTATCTAATATACAATCCATATTAAGATTTCCCCAATTGTCCCAAAGTACCTCTCCATAGCCATTCTATTTTCTGACCCAGGATTCAGTCTAGGTCCGTGCTGTTCTGCTGTCTCTATCCTCCGGAGTCTCTTCTAATCAAGAACAGGCCTCTCATTTCTTTTTTTTTTTTTTTTCATGATGTTGACATTTTGAAGCATCCAGACCAATTGGCTTTAGAGAATGTCCTCTATTCTGAAACTGTCTGATTGTTTTCTTATGATTAGATCTGAGCTAAATACTCTTGCCGAGGATGCACACTAGTGATATTGCATGCTTCCTCCTCATCTTACCGGGGGCCTATCACATTGACATTCAGTTTGATCACTTTCCTAAGGTAATATTTACCAAATCTCTTCAAGGCAAGAATGCGTTTTCCCTTTGTGAAGAGCAAGCAGTACGTGAGTGGTCCTTTGAGTCTATGTGGATCACAAGTTCTCCAGTACTCTTACACTGATGTTTTTACTGTCCATTGATGATCTCTGCCTGGATCAATACAGGGAGCCTGCAAAATCATGATTTTCCTCTAATTTTATTTTTCTTTCCAGTTATCGGCTGGTGGTGTTCTGTAAAGAGTAGCAAGCTGTGCTAAGACAGGGCCTTCTTCAGTTTTGTTCACAGATTGCACACCAGGCAACTGCAACTATAGTAAACTCTTCACAGATATTTGAATTCCACAAATGAATCAGTGTTGCCCATTTTTGTTTTCTTTTTTTTTTTTTTCATTTCTTATTAAGCAGTTTTGATCAGTTTTACAGGGAGAAGTGTTGAGGGAATACTTGAAAAACCGGATGAAAACCAATCTCTTGTACAAGCAAGTTATACTTTAGTCTGGGAAAACAAGCTGTTGATTTAGTTTATACTTAAAAAGCAAACAAGCAAACAAAGTGATAGATGAGCAGTTTAAAAGTGAAACAGTCACATCACGAAAACTGAAAACCACCATACCCCCTGCCTACCTCTTTTCAATATTGATTTTCCGGTCTTTAGGTAAGATCACTTTCACCTATTTTAGCAGTTCCCCAGTATTTCTCCTCATAGTTTAATGTATTTATGTATTCTTATGTTACTAATTCCTATTTAATATTTTTTGGGTATTATCTAGTGACTTCCTCATTTAGAAGATTAATATTTATCGCTCTTAAACTGTTTCCTTCCCTGCATTTCTTTTCTCCATAGCTCTATTCTCATCACCATAAGTATGTGAGAAGTTTTGGTTAAATCAACATTTGTATGCACAGATGAGTTATGTAATATTCTTTTTGTACAGCTTTTTATTTTCCTTGGAGATGATAACTGCCTGTGTTTTTTTCATTTGCTTAGTTTTCTTTGTATCATTAATCTATCTCCAAACTCTCCGCCAGCAGAATACATCTCCTTTCCGTAATTTCAAGCACATCTCGGTTTCTTTCTGTTTTTGTTTTTGAGACAGGCCTTCTGGAGCCCTTCACGGAGCTCCTGCAGCTGAGACTGCTCTCACGGCCGGCTGTGAAGCTGTTATCCCAGGGTCTCCCTTTCCCGAGATTCTTCCTCTTCCTCTGTGGTTCGTCCCTCTTCCTGGATCCCATGTCATCTTTCTTGACTACCTCACTCACTCCGATGAAATTCACACTCCCACAGCTTCCTGAGACATAACTGGGAGGTGAATAAGATGGGACCTTGCATATATGAAAAGGTCTTAGTCTAGCTTCCTATTGATTGACATGTGAACAGGATATAAAATTCTTAGTTGGAAATCATTCTCTTTCATAATTTCAAAGGAATGTCTTCATTTTCTGTTAGCTTACTGAGTTGCTTTGTGAAGCCTGTCTGTTTGTGAGGCCTGTCTGTTTGTGAGGTGTGTGTGTGTGTGTGTGTGTGTGTTTTCCTCTCTCTGAATCGTCTCAGGATCTCATTTTTGTACTCAGTGTTCTAGAATTTCGCAGTGACCTCTCCTTGGTATTTTTAAATAAGTTCACTGGCCAGGTCACTCAGGAAATTTGTTGAATCTATAAACTCACGTCCTTGAGTTCTAGGGAATTCCCTTGAATTAGTTCTCTGTCTTTTCCTCTTCTACATTTATTTCTTTTCTCTCTTTCTGGATGTCTTATGATTAAGATGTTGGACCTTCCAGACTGATCTAAACTTTTCTTCTTTTCTCTCCTATTTTCTACTTCTTCAGCTTCACATTCTCTTTTTCTCTGGTACATTTTCTCAGCCTCTCTCCCAAAACTTCTATTGAATTTTTGGTTTTTGCTACAACAGCTTTAATTTGTTTTCTTTTGATTTCAAAAGTTCTTTTTCTATTGCTTCCGGTTCTTAATCATGAATGCAACATCTTCTGTTTTGTTTTTGCGCACTTTAATGACCTTTTAAAAATAATTTATTGTTTGTTTTTGGCTGCCCTGGGTCTTCATTGCTGCATATGGGCTGCTCTCTCATTGCAATGTGCAGGCTTCTCACCACGGTGGCTCCTTTGCTGCGGAACACGGGTTCGAAGCCCCCAGGCCTCAGTAGTTGCAGGAGGACGGCTCAGTGTCTGTGGGCTGTGGACTTGGCTGCCCCGTGGTGTGTGCGGTCCTTCTGGACCAGGGGACAAACCCGCGTGCCCGGCACTGGCGGGTGAGTTCCTACCTACCGCACCACCAGGGAAGTCCTCATGACTTCTAAAGGAAGTTTTCTCTTTCCTGCGTTGTCTTTCTTCCTCTAAGGGTACTTCATCTGCTTGGTTTTTTCTGTTCTTTCATGTTTCATGCTTTCATTACCTATCCACTGACCCTCACCTGCTCTTTCACAATTAGTAAGGCTCTGAGAGGATGACTGCAAACTCTGCATGGTGGGAGAGAGTTTTCAACCTACAATTAATATTTTTTAACTCTACAAATGGTAGACTCCTGGCATATCTGTTGGACACCTGAGTTGTTGGTAATGGAGAGAGAGAATCAGATAATAATATCCTTTTATTCCCCGTCTGAGCTTGAAACCAACTGAGGCACGCAGACGGGGAACAGAATGAGAGCTTTATTGCTGATAATGTGATTGGAGAAGTGGCTTTGACATATCCCCTAATGAGAACAATTCACACCCCTTCTAACTAACACAGGAAATCTCAGGTCTCCTCTGAACAGGGAAAGCATGCCTATAAATCTCACCGCACAGTGGAGAGTAAACCTGACCGTACTCGCTCAGAAGAATGTCTGAAAGATCTGTACACTGATGCTCTGCTTGTTTCCATTCAGTGCTTGTGGGGCTCAAAAACTTATTTTGGTGAATTAGTCCCTGCTTTAATCTCCTTGGAATATTACATCAAGCTGTGCTTCTGTAGTTTAAGGCAAAACACAGTCCCCTACCCCCACCCCAAGGTTAAAATTTGAGCTTCCCACCCTTTTCAGAACAGAAGCAACAATCTCCAGATTTTATTTCAATCCACAAGGTCATCCCTTGTGCCCATGCCTCAGTGTCCTTAGCTAAAGTACGAAGACATTAGAGTTTTGGAGTTCAATAAACATCTCTACCCAAATTTGGAACCAAATGACAAATAAGACATAGGAGACAAAAAAAATGAAGATTGAAGTGTCAATATTTTACTGATTAAGTTGATTGAAGAATGTGGATCTGAGGCCCCTTGGGTTAACTGGCATCATTGCCTGGGCAAATTAGTCACATTTATTCAAGCAGGTCCTGAAACACAAGGGCAGCCACAGGCTCCACACAGTGACCAGCAGACCAGAGTGGGCCCTCTGTGTGAGCAGTGAGATCTGCCAGAAACCCCTGCTGCCCAGAGCAGAGCCCAGCACATCCAGCCCCTTCTCGCAACCTCAGCAGTTCGCTCGGCCACCTCCCACTGGCAGCTCTCTTTCACGTGGAGGAGAACTCAAGGGAGCAGAGAGAAGCCGGAAGTGGCTGTCCAGTCTCTAAGTCCTGTCTGACTCTTTGTAACCTCAGAGATGGAACACACCAGGCTCCTCTGCGCTTCGCTGTCTCCTGGAGCCTGCTCAGATTCATGCCATTGAGTCGGTGATGCCATCCAGCCATCTCATCCTCTGTCGTCCCCTTCTCCTGCCCTCAATCTTTCCCAGCATCAGGTCTTTTCCAATGAGTCAGCTCTTCACATCAGGTGGCCAAAGTATTGGAATTTCAGCTTCAGCAATTTTCAGGGTTGATTACTTTTACAATTGACTGATTAGATCTCCTTGAAGTCCAAGGGACTCTCAAGAGTCTTCTCCAGCACCACAATTTGGAAGCATTAGCATTCTTTATGGTCCAATTCTCACATCTGTACATGACTGTCGGAAAAACCATAGCTTTGATTATATGGACCTTTGTTGGCAAAATGGTGTCTCTGCTTTTTAATACACTGTGTAGGTTTGTTATAAAAAAACTCTCAACATTCAAAAAACTAAGATCATGGCATCTGGTCCCATCACCTCATGGGAAATAGATGGGGAAACAGTGGAAACAGTGACAGACTTTATTTTCTTGGGCTCCAAAATCACTGCAGATGGTGACTGCAGCCATGAAATTAAAAGACAACTTGCTCCTTAGAAGAAAAGCTATGACCAACCTAGACTGTATATTAAAAAGCAGAGACATTACTTTGCCAACAAAGGTCCATCTAGTCAAAGTATGGTTTTTCCAGTAGTCATGTATGGATGTGAGAGTTGGACCATAAAGAAAGCTGAGTGCCGAAGAATTGATGCTTTTGAGCTGTGGTGTTAGAGAAGACTCTTGAGAGTCCCTTGGACTGCCAGGAGATCCAACCAGTCCATCTGAAAGGAAATCAGTCCTGGGTGTTCATTGGAAGGACTGACGCTGAAGCTGAAACTCCAATACTTTGGCCACCTGATGACTGACTCACTGGAAAAGACCCTGATTCTGGGAAAGATTAAAGGCAGGAGGAAAAGGGATGACAGAGGATGAGATGGTTGGATGGCATCACCAACTCAATGGACATGAGTTTGAGTAAGCTCTAGGAATTGGTGAACAGGGAAGCCTGGCGTGCTGCAGTCCATGGAGTTGCAAAGAGTTGGACATGACTGAACAACTGATCTGAACTGAGGTTTGTCATAGCTTTCCTACAAAAGAGCAAGTGTCTTTTAATCTCATGGCTACAGTCACCATCCACAGTGATTTTAGAGCCCAAGAAAATAAAATCGGTCACTGTTTCCACTTCTTCCCCATCTATTTGCCATAAAATGAGGGATTGGATGCCATTATCTTAATTTTTTTAATGTTGAGTTTCAAGCCAACTTTTCCACTCTCCTCTTTTACCTGCATCGAGGGGCTCTTTAGTTACTCTTTACTTTCTGGCATTAGAGTGGTATCATCTGTCTATCTGAGGTTGTTGATATTTCTCCTGGAAATCTTGATTCCAGCTTGTAGTTCATCCAGCCTGGCATTTCACATGATGTGCTCTGCATATAGGGAAAATAAGCAAGGTGACAATATACAGCCTTGTCATACTCCTTTCCCAAGTTTAAACCAGTTTGTTGTTCTATGTCTGGTTCTAACTGTTGCTTCTTGACTTGCATACATATTTCTCAGGAGACAAATAAGGTGGTCTGGTACTCCCAGAATACCAGAGGGAGAAGAGGGAAGCCAGAAGTATTCTCCCATACTTTCCGTCTGGGGTGTGGTATGGAAATACTCTTACCTGTGGGAGACGTGAGGAGTAAAGAATAAGCATTTACTCTGAACACAAACCTTGAGTTTTCCCAAATGAAATTATGTATGGTCTACGGCCATACCACCCTGAACGCGCCCGATCTCGTCTGATCTCGGAAGCTAAGCAGGGTCGGGCCTGGTTAGTACTTGGATGGGAAATTATGTATGGAAACCATATAATTTAATCTCCAAACTGGGACATGTCTGGTGATTGACTGGGACCCCATCAATAATTTTTCCAGGAAAGTGAGCATAAACTGGGCTTCCCCAGTGGCTCAGTGGTCAGGAATCCCCCTGCAACGCAGGAGACACAGGAGATGTGGTTTCCATCCCTGGGTGGGGAAGGTCCCCTGGAGGAGGGCATGGCAACCCAGTCCAGTCTTCTTACCTGGAGAATCCCATGGACAGAGGAGCCTGGTGGGCTATGGTCTGCTGCTGCTGCTAAGTCGCTTCAGTCGTGTCCGACTCTGTGCGACCCCATAGATGGCAGCCCACCAGGCTCCCCCGTCCCTGGGATTCTCCAGGCAAGAACATTGGAGTGGGTTGTCATTTCCTTCTCCAATGCATGAAAGGAAAAGTGAAAGTGAAGTCGCTCAGTCATGTCCAACTCTTAGCGACCCCATGGACTGCAGCCTACCAGGCTCCTCCGTCCATGGGGATTTTCCAGGCGAGAGTACTGGAGTGGGGTGCCATTGCCTTCTCTGGAGCTATGGTCTATAGGCTCGCAAAGAGTCGGACACGACTGGAGTGACTGAGCATGCACATAAGCATAAACTGGAATCACCCAGGGCCACCCGGAGGAAAAGCTGCCTCATTTAGAGTGAACATGGGGGTTCTCAGGGGATCTCTTCTCCCTGGACTGACAGTCTCCCATGTCCTCAAGTAGTTGCTAGTGGATAGTCACTCTCCCCCGACCCTCTCCCTGAAACTTGCGTGGCCCGCAGGATCTTAGCTCCCTGACCAGGGACTGTACAGTGTCTCCTGCAGGGGAAACCCAGAATCCTAACCACTGGATCATCCAGAAATTCCATGGATAGTCACACTTCTGTGGCCTTTTCCTCTATATATTCCATAGTCATCTCATAAAGAGGACAGAAAGAGAAAAAAAGTAAAATGTGTTCCACTCATTTCAATTATAAAAGGCATTTAAAAATAAATGTTTGTTGAGTGAATAAGTATGTAAAATAAATTTTTGAAATGTACTTGACAAAATTCTTTTCTGTGGAGGTAGAGTCTCTATTAACTGAAGGGAAATAACAAATGAAACATAGGAAGAGAGAAAGAGAATGCTCACTGAGAAAGTGTGATCCTGTCTCTCATAAAAAGTCATGCTCATCTACCCAGGAAGTCACCAAGAGCCTATTTTCGGATGTTTAAAGAGAAACAGTCTCCAGAAGGTTATTCACTATTAATATGCTTTACAGTTGGGGGAGATTTTTATTTTCATTTTTCATTTCCTGTTTCTTATCTTATGTTCTCAGATTGAGGCCATTCCTTGGCCAGAAGAGCGTGTCTTAGCGCAATCTGCCTCCTGTCATTTATCGAAATGTTGTCTTGACTCTTTTCAGTTAATGAAAACCAGGAGGTAAAATTTCAGAAAAAGACTGAACTGTGTTTCTCACATCAAGAGTAGTGACTGTGTGTGATCAGAGGTGGTATTGGTATTAATACAGAAAGAAAAGCTTGGACTTTGCTCAGTGGTATTCGAGTTAAGGACTTTTAAAAGGATGCCAATGTAGATATCAACTTATACTCTTGAAAATATAATATGATACAATACACTTATGCCAGGATTGTTGATAACAATAACAAAGTTGATCAACTTCAACCCTAAACAACTGTTTTAGTATTGAATTTGTTTTGTTTTTCACTGAATAGGAGGAGGTGAATTTAAGGTTTCCATTTGTGGTTTTCAAAAGAGAAAGCAATTTGGCAGGGAAAGTTTCTCACTAAGGGCAAATAAATCATGCTGTGGCATGAACCTGGTTTCCTTCTTGTCAATGGTGATTATTATCTGTCAGCTAGGTGCCTGATTTATCTGTCAGAGAAGTTTCATGATGAGCAGCTGTGACCGTGGTAAACACCGAAACACACTGTGATATTCTTTTTGGCTTGAACCATTTGGGGAACCAATGGTCATTTTTCTATGGGAAAATAGAGTGCCATCTTCCTTTCGGAAAATCTCAGATGGGTAGATAGAACAGAGGGAAAAGGATGATGGGCAACTTTCCCTGAATGGGTATTTTCTTGCCAGTGCCATTAAATGTACCTTACATTTCACTTATTTCTCACAACTCTGCCATTTTATAGAAGAAGAATCTGGGCTTGGAAGATGAAGCCTCTTTACCAGGGTCATACAGCTGGTAATCAGTAGATGCGGGCTTTAAACTTTGGTTTGTTGGGATTTAAAGACTGAGCTCCTAACTGCTTCTCCACACGGCCTCACCTCCCCACCTAGCAAATGCCATCTACGTGTCACTTTCTGTTTGTCGCTCCGTGTGGAGTCACTACCAAATCCTGTTCATCTCTCCTTAGGTCTTGAAGCCATCTGTCCATTCCTAATGCCAATGCACCTCCTTTTCCCATGCTGGGATCATATCGCATTCCCACATGGGCTGCCTGTTTTTGCAGTCTCCCCTCTCAATCCATTTTATACATCACAGTCAGACCAATCTCCCTTTATTACCAGTTCCTTGTTTTTTTTTTTTTCTTTTGGCAGCAGGCCATGTAGGGTCTTAGTTCCTGGATGAGGGACTGAACCCTTCTGCCCTGCATTGGAAGCTCAGTGTCTTAACCATTGAACTATGGAGACGTTCCCCCTTCATCACCATTTTTAACATCCGTTCTACCAATGTAGACGGCTTCCCAGGTGGCGCCAGCCGGTAAAGGACCCACCTGCCAGTGCAGGAAGTGTAAGACTTGGGTTCAATCGCTGGGTCCCTAGGGAAGGACATAGCAATCCACTCTAGATTCTTGCCTGGAGAATCCTATGGGCAGAGTACTGCCTGGCAGGTTATGGTCCATAGAGTCACGACGAGTCGGACACGACTGAAGTGACTTAGCATGCATGCAGGCATGCTGTTGGCGCTTGGCTTGGTTCTGTATAGATTCCGTCTTTGAGGGGTCTAGTCAAGTTCATAGAGTTAGTTCATTGTATTTACACAACTACTGGCCCAGCGTTGGGAGTAGAGTCACCATCTTGGCTGTGAGTACTTGGGTCTTGCCTGGCAGTTTGCTGGAATGAGTGCAGGGAAGGAAGGGGTTGACAGTACCAGTTAGATTCAACAGTCGGGGAGGGGGTCCCTGTCTGGAAGATTGCAGTCTCTGTGAGGCGCCCAATTTGAGTCTGAACCCTGTAGGGAAGGGGGTGGGGTGGACTGAGCGCCATCTAGTGGAGGAAGGCTGCAAAGTGTAAACGAGCGCTGACTATGACTGGCAATTGGACGCTACAGGAAAAGAAGACCGGCAGTTGGCGGTGAATGAGGGGAAAGGTGGGCGCTGCCAGCAGATGGCGGGGGAGGGGGGGGGGTTGGACTGTGGACTGATGGGAGGAAGTGGCAAGAGGAGGATCACCCTCGTCTTCAATGCGAAGCAGAAGGAATAGGATAAGAATCATTTATTTTCTTGATCTAGGGCCCCACCATGATCCCCAGCTTTCAGAGTAAAACAATAATAATAAGTAAAAATTTAAGAAAAAAGGATAGGTGTGTCTGCTATCAGTTTGGGTCATATCAGTTTAAACAGCCAGATGTATCTTTTCTTTTTCTTTTTTTGGCTGCACCACACAGCTTGCAGGATCTTAGTTCCCCAACAAGGGATGGAACCTGGGCCCTTTGCAGTGAGAAGGCAGAGTCCTAATCACCGGACCTCCAGGGAATTCCCTGATTTATCTTTCAATCAGGAATCCAAAAATGTTTCGTGTGTCTACATTTCAAATTTTAAAAAGATAGTTCAGTTCAGTTCAGTTGCTCAGTCATGCTGACTCTTTTAGACTCCATGGACTGCAGCACACCAGGCCTCCCTGTCCATCACCAACTCCTGGAGCTTACTCAAACTCATCCCTGTCGAGTCGGTGATGCCATCCAACCATCTCATCCTCTGTCGTCCCCTTCTCCTCCCACCTTCAGTCTTTCCCAGCATCAATTTCTCCTCCCACCTTCAGTCTTTCCCAGCATCAAGGTCTTTTCCAATGAGTCAGTTCTTCCCATGAGATGGCCAAAGTATTGGAGCTTCAGCTTCAGAATCAATCCTTCCAATCAATATTCAGGACTGATTTCCTTTAGGATCGACTTGTTTGATCTCCTTGCTGTCCAAGGGACTCTCAAGTCTTCTACAACACCACAGTTCAAAAGCATCAATTTTTCAACGCTCAGCTTTCTTTATGGTAAAAGGGGTACTATTTAGTAATTGTCCAGGCGTGCAAAAGGGAAATGTGAATTGCACTTTCATTCTATATTGTGGTCAGATCAAGAAGCAGCGGAAGGAGGCGGACACTGTTCACACAGAGATGGAATAAGAGCTAAATGACTTTCTGAAACAAAAATATTCACAGAAAGTTGAGACCATGGGAGCCGGACCTGTAGGTTAAGACGCAAAGGAGCATAGACACAGCCCCATTTTTTTTGCCCACCCGATTGTTGAAAACATGCCTATGAGAACGGGGCTGCTTTCCATGGGAGCGCACACCCATGTTCGGCAGACTGAACTGCAGGCCAACATGATGGCTAACACGTTTTCCTCCTTCAGAACAAAATGGTGAGAGGCAAGAGCTTCAAAGGAGCAAAAGTTAATCCAATTCACAATCAAATGAACATGTTGTGGGTTCAGAGCCAACTCAGAGTTTGAGCCAACTTTAGTCAGTCTGTGCCCTGCATTTAACCAGCTGGAATGTTTTATAAGTACCATCCACTCAATCCTTTGACATGAGGGCTTTGCCTCTTGTTGGGAAATATGCATCTCGTCATAAAAATGGAACACAATGTCCTTGGATTTGTTATCCTCTAGAGAAGGAGACTCTATTGTGCTATATGCCAGGAATATAATAATAAAGAGGGGTAAATGCTGATTACAGTGAATTTATTTCAGGCATGAGAGACTTGGAGACATTTATATAGAGAGATGGATAGATTAGGAGTATAAAGACTATAGGCTGCATTCTCACGGTACCAATATTTAAGAACAAACTCTCGATCACTCTTTCTTTTTTCCATGCCCAGGAATTCATTAAGACAGAACAAGCCAAGAGCAAAGGACCAACTTCAGAAGAATTGTGATCGATTCAAGTTTTTTGAAACCAAAAGCTCAGTTATAGAGGAATTGGGACTAGTCTAGATATGAAACAGCACTCCAGGGCTTTTTCTCAAATGTATGTTTGCTTCTTTTTCTTTAGCCATCGAATAAAAATAAAGATTGACACCTGTCTTGTACCACACATTTTATACATGTTAAAAAAGAAAGAACAACCCGGTCTGATTTGAAATTTTAATGGAAAAAAAATAAAACCACATAAGAACCAAAGGGAAATGCAGGGAAGGTGATGAAGAAAGAAAAAGGAAACAGAAATAAAGCAACAAAAAACATGGATGAATATTTGTATAATCTTGAGGTGCAAATGGCTATTTGAAGACTAAAACTGCAGGCAAAGCTTATAAAGGAAATGAAACCTAGATTTGACTTTATTCAAGTTAAAAAGTTTGTTTTTTTAATTCAGGATTCAAGCACCATAAACAAAGGCAAATCAAAAGAATGTGTGCAAAATTCTTGTTTCCTTTGGTTGCATATAATCCACTCAAGCAGGCTCCTGACAAAAGAAAAGGAACAGGAGATAAGGACGTGGCTATCTCCCAGATTCCAAGGACAGGAGCTCCACTGGACCTCAGGAAAGCGCCAGGTACAAGAAGCCTAGGGCCCAAATGGTGCGATTCTGATTTTATCATCTATGCTGATTGGTTATCTGCAATACGTCTAAGAAGAGTAACTTCACACCTAGTATCTGGTTTCCCAAGGGTCCAATTCTTATAGAAGATGCATGATGAATGTTTGATTCTCCCCCTTTCATTAAAGACGTTTCACTGGATGTATTGTTTTGGGTAGGAAGTCTCAAGATCTATGGTCAATCAGCTGGAGACACAGGTGAGCCAATGCTAGAACATCTGTCAGTGTCTGAAGGTCTCAGAACAAGAGAGTCAATGGTGTAAGTTCTCGTTTGAGTTTGAGAATGGAGGCAGGAGAAGACAGAAGTAGGAAGTCCTATGTGGGGCTTCCCTGGTGGCTCAGTGGTAAGGAACCTGCCTGCCAATCCAGGAGACACACGTTCGACCCCTGGGCCGGGAAGATCCCCTCGAGAAGGACATGGCAACCCACTCCAGTGTTCTTGCCTGGAGAATCCCATGGAGGGAGGAGCCTGGCGGCTACAGTCCGTGGGGTCACTAGAGTCGGAAAAGACTTAGTGACTAAGCTACAGCAGCAGTAAGTCCTATGTAGCTGTTTACTAAATAAAAGAAACTGGTTAAAGCATGATGCAGCTTTAAAAAAAGCAGGCAAGTCAGAGGGGGTAGATGTTGTTCTCATTTCGTAGGTAGAAAAGGCGAGGCCTGGTGAAGCTGTGACTCGTTCAAGCTCACTGGGACAGAGAGAGCTGCCTTGCTTTTTAGTCTACTGTGTTTTCCATTTAGTAGTTGGCAACTTTTCATCTATATGGAAACTAAAACGAATGAGGCATGCATATATTAAAGCTGTTTCTGTGTATAAGTAAGTGCACATAGCCAGGATGGAAGCCACTGGTCAAGGGCTGTCTCCAGTGCTGCTTAGCCCCGTCGCTCTTTGGCCCTGCCAGTGTTCATCCAATGGGTATGATCCTACAGCAGTGGTCACAGAGTCCTTTTGCTCCTTTTTAAGCGTTTTTTGATGGAATTTACAATAGTCATTTGGACTCAGTCTAGGTCAACAATGAATATTTTCCATCAAACTCAAAAGGAAAGGAATTATTAAGATAACTGTGGCTGCAGTGATTTTTACACGTCCCTCAATGCCTTATGGGGCTTCCCAGTGGCTCCAGTAGTAAAGTACCCGCCTGCCAATGTAGGAGACGCAAGAGACGCGGGTTTGATTTCTGGGTCGGGAAGACCCCCTGGAGGACGGCAAGGCAACCCCCTCCAGTGTTCTTGCCTGGAGAATCCCATGGACAGAGGAGCCTAGTGGGCTCCATGGGGTCGCAAAGAGTCAGACATGACTGAAGCAACTTAGTACGTACGTATGCAATAAGTCACGGGTAATTTTCAATCTAGCATAAAGTCACCAGTACTGAGCTGGACCTAATCAGGAGTTGGCTCCTCTCTGCTGAATTCAGCACCTGAAACGCGACAGCTGTTTCTTTTTAAGGTTTGAGGGAACCTGGCTGACCCTCCTCCACTCAATTTCTCTTTCTCACGGGAACAAATGCCAGCAGAGTTGAGCTCTGGAGATTCCAAGCTTGGTCTTATGGAGTTACCGGAACAGCCCAAGGCAAGGTTGTCTATTGTTAGGCTCAAGCAACGAGAGTGTACTCTAGAACAGATCTGTCCTTTCACACACACTCCAAAGGCGCCATGCTCTGCTGTGTGCTGCCTGGAATCCTTAGGAAGCCTGTCCAAGGAAGGAGTGAAAACTCACACAGTGAGCAATGCTTTGAAGTGGGATCCTTTCATGGTTTCCAGCCCTTTAAGAGTGAAGTCAGTTGAAAACTGGCTTCCATGGGACTTCCCTGGGAGCGCCTTATCAATAGTAGATAACACAGAGTTACTCTGCAGACTTGTTGGTGTTCAGTCCCCCCGCTGTGTCTGACTCTTTGAGGCCCCATGAACTGCGGCACGCCAGGATTCCCTGTCCTTCACCATCTCCCGGAGTTTGCTCAAACTCATGTCCATTGAGTCAGTGATGCCATCTGCAGGCTGAATACTATCTTTAAGCTGGTTTTTCAGGAAAGGCACAATTCCACAGCAAACTTTTCAGGAACACAAGTTTCTGCTCTCATCATATTCTCTCATCTGTCTACCCAGGAGCCCCCTTCACCTTAGAGCCTGTAAGATGGAAGAGCTCTTACACTTGCGGAAGGAGTGTGCCATGCCCTCTCAGACAGAACTGTGTCAGTCCATTCTAAGGGGTAGATGAAAAGATGGGCCAATTGGTTTTCATCTCTCCTGCGGTCAGAGTAAGATGCAATGGCTGAAGTTTGGAGGACAAGCTGTCTGTGTTAGAGACGGGAAGGGCCTTCATCAGAGCAGGAACCCATCTCCCCTCCAGGATGCTGTCTTCCTCTCTTTAGCTGAGACCTCTTGTGCTCCAGGGGGCTCCCCTGGTGGCCCAGACGGTAAAGCGTCTGCCTGCAATGCGAGAGACCCGGGTTCAACCTCTGGGCCAGGAAGATCCCCTGGAGAAGGGAATGGCAACCCACTCCAGTACTCTTGCCTGGAGAATCCCATGGACAGAGGAGCCTGGTGGGCTACAGTCCACGGGGTCACAGAGAGTCGGACACGACTGAGCGACTTCACTTCACTTCACTTCACTTGTGCTTCAGGGTCTGCCCATTTGGTCCGACATCAGCCTCGGGATGTTGAAAACACATGGCGTGTGCAGTCGTCACTGTGGCTTCAGATCCTTAGAGAAAAACTGCTTTCCCACACCTCTTCCCCTGATTTCTTTATAAGAAGTATACTGTCTGATAAAAATAACACGCTTGTAGTAGAAAACTGGGGAAATATGAAAGCACGTAAAGATTATATACAGCTTTACAAACACATACCATACACGTGCCTGAGTGCTCAGTCGTGTCCAACTCTCTGCGACCCCATGGACTGTAGCCCGCCACACTGCTCTGTCTATAGGGTTTCCCTGGTAAGAATGCTGGAGTGAGTTGCCATTTCCTCCTCCAGGGGAATCTTCCTGACCTGGAGATGGGGGATCGAACCCATGTCTCCTGAATTGGCAGGCGGATTCGTCACCACTGCGCCACCTGGGAACCCCTGCAAGTAATAGCAGTTCACTGCAGACAGAAGTGGGCCGGCCCAGGCCAAGTGCTCCTAAAGAATACCACAAGTGGCTCACACGTAGGCTGGTCAGCAGTGTGGTTAGTGCAGGCCGACGACTACATGATGCTTCAAACAAACTGAAGGGGGTTTTCTGCCCTCAAATCATTTCTCTGTAATCCTTGAGTTTCTTTACGTTTATTTGACTTGATATTCTAACAAAGAAGATCAAGTTCTCTGAATTAGCCAGAGAATGGCTGTCAAGCACCTAGAGGGTATACGGTTATATATGCAATAGTTTCTACTGTTACAGTGATTTTTATCATTTTATTTTGGCTGTCATATGGCTTGTGGGATCTTAGTTCCCTGACTAGGGATTGAAGCTGCGCCTTTTGCAGTGAAAGTGTGGAATCCTAACTGCTGTATTGCCAGGGAATTCCCACAGTGACCTTCTTATTGCTTCTATACCAACTACTTTATAATTTATTTTTATGATATTTCAGGGCAGCAGAAAAAACAGCACTTTGCCTGTTTTCTCTGTTCCAGTCTCCTAATCACTTCCTTCTGTGGGATCTACCTAGTCATGTGCAGTTATTGCCCCAAAGCTTATTTTTCTAAACCATAAATTCTTCTTGAACTTATCAAAGTATGAACAGGTATTGCTGATTACTAAAGCATGAAGAAATCGTCATCTGAATTTAATATTGCCAAAATGAGAAAGGGCTACATGTTAAAGACATTTATAAAACAAAGGTTACTTAAGGTATTGCATCTGTACATTTTATTGCAAAATTTAGTCCAGCCTTGATATATGTGTTCTTATGCACAATAATCATGCTTAATGCAATCTTCCTACTATTCATTTTGAATTTCTAGATCCAAGACTCTTTCTTTAGCACAAAGAGAAGGACCCACTCCAGGAAAAATTATATTCTAAATAAGTGCATACAATGCATTAAAACGATGCAAAATTTTATGTAGTTTCTATGATTAATACACATATAAGTGATACTGAATATTGTAGTAGTGAGGCAAAGTAGCAAGTACTGTGCAGAGTCAGCATGCATAACGCTCTAGTGGAGGTGAAAGAGATGGTGAGCAGTGCCTGTTGACATTGGAATTTGAATTTTAGGAAGATTTTTATTCACTTAACACTATTTAGAATGGTGCTCTAATGTTTGTGGCAAAATCAATTTGCTTCTCAAATGAAGGTGAAAGTGTTAGGCGCTCAGTTGTGTCCTTTGCGACCCCGTGGACTGTAGTCCCCAGGCTCCTCTGTCCATGGGATTTCCCAGGTAAGAAGACTGGAGTGGGTTGCCATTTCCTTCTCCAGGGGATCTTCCCAACTCAGGGGTCGAACCCCGGTCTCCCTCATTGCAGACAGATTCTTTACCATATAAGTCCCTTCAAATTAAAAAAATATATATTTTATTTACTTATTTTTAATTATATATTGTCTCTTCCAGGTCTATTGAAACATAATTGACACACAGCATTGTATAAGTTTAAGGGGTTCAGCATAATCATTTGACTTACGTACATCATGAAATGACTACAATAAGCCTAGTGAACATTCATCACCTCATATATTAACAGATACAAAAGAAAAAAATTTCCTTGTAATTAGAGCTCTTAGAATATATGATCTTAACTACTTACTTTCATATATAACATGCAACTGTACTAATTATATTAATCATCATGTATCTTATATCCCTAGTACTTCCTTATTTGTAAGTGGAAGTTTGCACCTTTGGACCAGCTTCAATCAATTCCCCCTGCTTCTCCCTGACCCAATACTTCCAATCTCTTTTTTCATGAGTTTGTTTATGAAGAATAACTGACCTACAACACTATGTTAGTTCCAGGTACATGACATAGTGATTCAATATTTCTATACATTATAAAATGATCACCATGATAAGTCTAGTTACCATATGTCACCATATAAAGACATTATGTTATTGACTATATTTCCCACACTGCACTTTTCATACCTGTGACTCCTTTATTTTGTAACTGGAAATTTGTACCTCTAAATTCCCCTCACAATAGGAGAATTAACTTAAAATTCTAGAATAATCCTGGTACAATAATTCCAAAGACTTTTGAGAAGATACTCTGTATCAGAGAACAGTACCATTCTTTACATTTTTGGAGGTACAGAAAAAAACCGAATATAAATCCATGTCAAACCATGTGGGAGCAATCCGGAGTTGAAGCTGATGCTGTGACTTGCTCCCAGCAAGCTTGAAGCCAACCATACTAGTAGATATATTTCTTCATTTACCGGATTTTTTTTTGAGTGCCTGCTACTGTATTTGACCGAAACATCCAAGGTAAGATAATGTCCCAGCTCTTGATGAGTGTAGCATCTCACGGGGGAAGGAAACATGAACAAGTATAGAGTCTCTGAGACCCGTACAGGCCAGACCAGCAAAGACTGTGCGCAGGAAGTGGGGCCCATTCCACCCGAGAGGTGGGTGGATGAACGAGCTTGAAGGAGCCTGGCGAGGAGTTGTCGGAAACACACAAGAGAAAAAAGTCAGCTAGTTCCCGCTCCCAGCTTGACCTGCGGGTCAGAGGGGCGCTGCGGATGAGCAAACATCCAAACATTCCAGGGCATCAGGGGAAAGGCCAGTTGGAGACACAGCGAGGGCGTTTCTCCACCTGCCTCCGCGCACAGAATGAGCGCCAATGAGAGAAGGCAGCGCCCGCCGGGCAGCGGGCGCGGGGTGAGGCCCGCGCGGCCGGACCCTCCAGGCCTTCGCCGGCCGGGGGTGCCCGCAGCCCTGTGCCAGGTGCTTGCATGAAAGGCTTAGCGACGACCACTCCGACAGAATGTCCGGTCTCACACGTCTCCTGCCCATGGGGTCAGCTGCCTTTTGGTTCACGGATGGGAACGGATGAGGGCTGCTTGCCTTTGGAGAGGCCAGTGAAGGCGCTGAGACGCTGTGTTGTGGTCCCAGCTTACTGCCTGGTTCGGGAGACCCCGAGGACAGATGCGTGCCTCCTCTCCCAAGTTGCATTGTGTTCCTTAAAATGGGTGTGTTCGTCGTGGTTGAAGGGAATTGAGGCAGAGTCTTCAGGACTGCATTGCGGGGAGCTGCATCCATCACGTTTCTAGGCAGCCCTGAAATCCATCTGCCCTCACATCACTCTTCCCAGGAGGAATTAGGTTGTGAGTTTCCAGTAGTCAGCTCTAAAACCCAGCCTTTAGGACTACACCTCACTTCTCTACAACGTCTCCTTTTGTCCGAGCTCCAGAGAGACGTGCAGATGGAGAGAGAGAGAGCTGGACTCTGGCAGTCACTTTGTTCATACCGTACAGGCCATGCCTAGCACGCAGCCTGGGGGTGGAGGGTGGGGGGCAGGAGCTTGGCAGAAATGTGGGGAATGAACAAATCATAGTCATTAGGAACCAGAGAGGAAAACTTCCCGGTGGTAGATATTTGTGTCTAATCTATTTTGCTGTATATCTTTCAGAATGTTCTAATGCTGAAATGATTTTTCATGTTTTAAACACAGTGCTATTGCATGAAACTTTATTATGAGAAAATACAAAATTAAATGGCTAAGCGAGTTGTGCTTTCTGAGTTAAACCCAGCTACAGGGAATTTTTTTATATATTCTTTTCCATTATGGTTTATTACAGGATATTGACTATATCCCTGAGCTATACAGTAGAATCTTGTTGTTTATCCATCCTATATATAATAATTTGTATCTGCTAACCCCAAACTCCCAATTCCCACGCCCCCTTTCCAGTTGGCAACAAGTCTGTTCTCCCTGAGTCGGTTTTGGTTTCATAGATAAGTTCATTTGTGTCATATTTTAGATGCTACATATAAGTGATATCATATGGTATTTGTCTTCTCTGG
Organism: Odocoileus virginianus; assembly: GCF_023699985.2. NCBI lineage: Eukaryota > Metazoa > Chordata > Mammalia > Artiodactyla > Cervidae > Odocoileus > Odocoileus virginianus. The sequence goes on from NC_069695.1 coordinate 1,805,858, forward strand.
CTTTTTTCACTTAGTATGATAATCTCAAGGTCTATCCATATTACTGCAAATGGCATTATTTCATTCTTTTTTTATGGCTGAATAGTATTCCACTGTATATGTACCATATCTTCTTTATCCATTCATCTGTCGATGAACATTTAGGTTGCTTCCATGTCTTGGCTATTGTAAACAGTGTTGCCGTGAACACAGGGTGTATCTTTTTGAATTAGAGCTTCCTCCAGATATATACCCAGGAGTGGGGTTTCTGGATCATGCAGTAGCTCTCTTTTTAGTTTTTTGAGGAACCTCCATCCTGTTCCACAGTGGCTGCACCAATTTATATTCTTTACATTCTCACCAACAGGGAAGGAGGGGGCACTTTTTTTTTTAATAGGCTAGAGAGAGGGCCGGAACAGTCAATCTGTGACCTTGTGCATTAATAGTACACCAAGTCCTTAGAAAACACGAAGATTCTTAAATCCCATAACCAAATCGACAGAACAAATAAGACTGTCTAGATTTAAAAAACGTCAATGGACTATGACAGGGTGAATGAAACAGAGTAGATAACCATGGCATGGACACAAGTGCCCACATGGCAAGAGTCACATGTACTGTGTTTTCAAGGCCCAGGACCCCGAGGTGTCACAGGTCAATGCAGCCTCTGGTGTGTGCATCTTAGCGATGAACACTTCTCCTGCCGTGTGCTCCTGGCTCCATACTGAGAGTCCTAGTGAGCAAGACGGGGTTAAATCCGTGCAGGACAGGAAGACCAGCATCCTGCTTTGGGAAATTAAATGGCACTAAAATGTGTTCAGGGCATCCCAGGTGGCTCAGGGTAAAGAATCCGCCTGCCAGCGCAGGAGACAAGGGTTTGATCCCTGGGTCGGGAAGATCCCCTGGGGAAGGGAATGGCAACTCGCTCCAGTATTCTTGCCTGGGAAAGCCCATGGACAGAGGAGCCTGGTGGGCTGCAGTCCATGGGGTTGCGAAAAGAGTCGGACACGACCGAGCGACTAAACAACACAGCAAAACGTGTTGGAGGTGCGCTCAGAGCCCAGGGTGGTGCATCCAACACCCAGTGCCCGCGGCATCTGCAGAAGGAACTCTTAGAGAAAGAAAAGGAGAGACTACGGAGGGAAGGAGAGAAGAAAGTGAAGGTACGCTCAGAGCCCAGGGTGGTGCAACTAACACCCAGTGCCTGCGGTATCTGCAGAAGGAACTCTGAGAGAAAGAAAAGGAGAGACTACGGAGGGAAGGAGAGAAGAAAGTGAAGGTACGCTCAGAGCCCAGGGTGGTGCATCTAACACCCAGTGCCCGCGGTATCTGCAGAAGGAACCCTGAGAGAAAGAAAAGGAGAGACTACGGAGGGAAGGAGAGAAGAAAGTGACGTAGACTGGAGAGGCCAGCCCCAGCCAGCGGTCTCTCCTGTGAACCCTCATGGTTGCAGACAGTGCTGATCCACTCGGATTTGTCCTCCCTAGGAAAGCCCTAAGTTTTCCTCAGTGCCTTTTCTACCGCCCAAACTTCCTTGTTCTAGCCTTATTTTCCCAAGTCCTGGCGTTTTCCCCAACATCTTGATAGGTGAGTCGCTCCCTTGATAACTCCGTGAGAAGAGGTGTTAATGGCTGATCCTAGGGAGACATCAAACTCTTACAGAGCCCATCTACATTTTAATTATGGCCTTAAATGCCTTAACCCGAAAGGAAAAAACAAAAAACCGGCTAAGGTGAGACTCTCAGGCACTACCAGAGGGCCAGTGGGAAAGCTCTCTGGGGCGAAGGTAACAAGTTGCCATGGCCTTTTTTTAAAACCAGCTCATCACAGGGTGGCTGGCATCCACTTGGGTGAGAAGCCAGCTGATACCTAAGTTTTCCAAAACAGAGAGTTGTATATTCTTTGGAAGGTCTCTAGGAAACCATGGTCGCTCACTTCTGGATTTGATTTTCCAACATCAGCAAAGCCAAATGTTTATCCCCAAAGTCCTCCTTTAAAATTTTAACTCATTTCCCTCTGTTTATAGCTCAGTGAAGTTGGAAAACAAGTGGGGAAAACCCATCTTATTAAGCATCCCTTTTACACATGTGAAGATGGTAATTAAGCATCATCCTCTGCGGGTAACCTCAATTTCTCTAGACCTCTCTTAATAAGACCCTGTTTTATTTTGCTTTTAGCACTGTCATAACCTTTCATTGGATTTGCTCTACTCTCTTGCCAGTTTCTCAATGCAAGGGTTTGTGCTTATTTGCTGTTTCACTGGGAAAACCAACAGCCAGACTGCCCACGACCAGTCTGCAGAGCTGCCGTTTCCCTGCAGCACTGTCAGTCACCTCCTAAAAAGAAAATGAAATGAAATCAGTCTTTTTTTTTTTTTAATTGAACCTCACCTAACTCCTCTAGTAAGAAGACAAAAGCAGAGGAAGATGTCTTGTTTAAATTGTCCGCTATTTTGTACATAGTACTTAACAGGCTATCTTGACAGTAATGGATGCTCATAAAGATACTTGGTGCTGAAGAATGGCTATTTCAGCCCAAACCATCTTTCTCCCTTGGTATATTGTCCCTGTTTTCCAACATTCATCTTCAGCCAGCAGACAAAATGTGGACTCTAAGCAAACACAATTTATGCCCGCTCTTTACTCGGAGCTTAATTTGTTGTCACATTTTTGGGTTAGCTTTTGAAAGCCCAGAGATTACATGTTAGGGATGATTTTTCTTGGACGAAAGCCAGTGCTCTTCCGGATGTCAGTTCCAGAGAAATCGAGACTTTTATCTCCTTGCGCAAGGCTTTTATCACCTCATCAAAGGGCAGCTGTCATCCACTCAGATGAGACGCTTCTGAATAGCTAAGTCCTCCCAAGATGGAGCCGTGGCTTCTTTTGAAGGTTCTCTTGAGAAACAGAAACCACAGAAACTGCTTTGGGCAGGAGGTGAAAAAATTAACAGAAATATAATAATGTTGTGTCATTAAAATGATGGTTTTAAGGATCATGGTTTTAGAACTTCAGCCTCCTGGCTGAGCCCCTAACTCTCTTTGCGGGGTGATTCAGGGGTCAAATTCCTGCATATTTACATACAGCCTGAGTCCTGAGAGGCTCTCTTTCACCCTCTAACAGTATTTATGACCCCTAAGCCTTATTCCTTATTTACTTTTTAATACTACATTGTGTTTACTCTAAAAGTAAGATATTCCCAACCACAGCCACAACAGAATAGCCAACTTCAGGAAACTGACTATTAATACCACGATGTTATACAGTTTCTAAGCCATCTTCTAATATTGTCCACTGTCCCAATAACATCTTAGAGAATGCAGGCCAGGATCACAGCTTGTGTTTTGTTGTCACTTAGTCTCTTTTATTTTGGAACGTTTTCCCAATCTCTCTTTGTTGTTCAGGACATTGACATTTTTAAGAATGCAGGTCACTTATTTTATAGACATTTCCTCCAGTGGTCTATGTTGGGTGCTTCCTGAGACTTATATTCAGGTAGATTCTGAGGACTCTTCCATGAAAAGCCAGAAATCACAGACTCTTCCAATGGCGTCTCCAATCTCATCTCAGTTCAGCTCAGTCACTCAGTCATGTCCGACATATCCGACTCATGTCCATGGACTGCAGCACGCCAGGCTTTCCTGTCCATCACCAGCTCCCAGAGCTTGCTCAAACTCATGTCCATCGAGTCAGTGATGCCATCCAACCACCTCATCCTCTGTAATCCCCTTCTCCTCCCACCCTCAATTTTGCCCAGCATTGGGGTCTTTTCAAACAAGTCAGTTCTTTGCATCACATGGCCAAAGTATTGGAGTTTCAGCTTCAGCATCAGTCCTCCCAATGAATATTCAGGACTGATTTCATTTAGGATGGACTGGTTGGATCTCCTTGCAGTCCAAGTGTCTCTCAAGAGTCTTCTCCAACACCATAGTTCAAAAGCATCAATTCTTCAGCACTCAAGTTTTCTTTATAGTCCAACTCTCACATCCATACATGATACTGGAAAAACCATGACTTTGACTAGATGGACCTTGTTGGCAAAGTAATGTCTCTGCTTTTTAATATGCTGTCTAGGTTGGCCATAGCTTTTCTTCCAAGGAGCAAGCATCTTTTAACCTCATGGCTGCAGTCACCATCTGCAGTGATTTTGGAGCCCCAAAAATAAAGTCTGTCACTGTTTCCATTGTTTCCCCATCTACTTGCCATAAAGTGATGAGAACAGATGCCATGATCTTTGTTTCCTGAATGTTTAGTTTTAAGCCAACCTTTTCACTCTCCTGTTTCACTTTCATCAAGAGGCTCTTTAGTTCTTCTCTGCTTTCTGCCATAAGGGTGGTGTCATCTGCATATCTGAGGTTATTGATATTTTTCCCAGCTATCTTGATTCCAGCTCGTGCTTCATCCAGCCCAGCATTTCACATGATGTACTCTGCATATAAGTTAAATAAGCACAGTAACAATATACAGCCTTGACATACTTCTTTCCCAATCTGGAACCAGTCTGTTGTTCCATGTCCACTTCTAACTGTTGCTTCTTGACCTGCATATAGACTTCTCAAGAGGCAGGTCAGGTGGTCTGGTATTCCCATCTCCTGAAGAATTTTGCACAGTTTCTTGTGATCCACACAGTCAAAGGCTTTGGTGTAATCAATAAAGCAAAAATAGATGTTTTTCCGGAACTCTCTTGCTTTTTCAATGATCCAACGGATGTTGACAATTTGATCTCTGGTTCCTCTGCCTTTTCTAAATCAGCTTGAATATCTGGAAGTCCATGGTTCACGTACTGTTGAAGCCTGACTTGGAGAATTTTGAGTCTTACTTTGCTAGTGTGTGAGATGAGTGCAATTGTGTGGTAGTTTGAACATTCTTTGGCATTGCCTTTCTTTGGGATTAGAATGAAAACTGACCTTTTCCAGTCCTGTGGCCACTGCTGAGTTTTCCAAATTTGCTGGCTTATTGAATGAAGAAGTACTTTCACAGAATAATCTTGTAGGATCTGAAATAGCTCAACTTGAATTCCATCACCTCCACTAGCTTTGTTCGTAGTGATGCTTCCTAAGGCCCACTTGACTTCACATTCCAGGATGTCTGGCTCTAGGTGAGTGATCACACCATTGTGATGATCTGGGTCATGAAGATCTTTTCTGTATGGCTCTTCTGTATATTGTTGCCACCTCTTCTTAATATCTTCTGCTTCTGTTAGGTCAATACCATTTCTGTCCTTAATTGTGCCCATCTTTGCATGATATGTTCCCTTGGTATCTCTAATGTTCTTGAAGAGATCTCTAGTCTTTCCCATTCTATTATTTTCCTCTATTTCCTCGCACTGATCACTGAGGAAGGCTTTTTTATCTCTCCTTGCTATTTTTTGGAACTCTGCTTTCAAATGCGTTTATCTTTCTTTTCTCCTTTGCCTTTAGCTTCTCTTCTTTTCTTGGCTATTTGTAAGGCCTCTTCAGACAACCATTTTGCTTTTTTTGCATTTCACTTTCTTGGGGATGGTCTTGATCCCTGCCTCCTGTACAATGTCACAAACTTTTGTCCATGATTCTTCAGGCACTCTGTCTATCAGATCTAATCCCTTGAATCTGTTTGTTACTTCCACTGTATAATCATAAGGGATTTGATTTAGATCATACCTGAATGGTCCAGTGGTTTCCCTATTTTCTTCAACTTAAGTCTGAATTTGGCAATAAGGAGTTCATGGTCTGAGCCACAGTCAGCTCCCAGTCTTGTTTTTGTTGACTGTATAGAGCTTCTCCATCTTTGGCTGCAAAGAATATAATCAATCTGATTTAGGTACTGACCATCTGGTGATGGCCATGTGTAGAGTCTTCTCTTGTGTTGTTCGAAGAGGGTGTTTGCTGTGACCAGTGCGTTCTCTTGGCAAAACTCTGTTAGTCTTTGCCCTGCTTCATTCTGTACTCCAAGGCCAAATTTGCCTGTTATTCCAGGTATCTCTTGACTTCTACTTTTGCATTCCAGTCCCCTACATGAAAAGGACATCTTCTTTGAATGTTAGTTCTAGAAAGTCTTATAGGTCTTCATAGACTTGTTCAACTTTGGCTTCTTCAGCATTACTGGTTGGGGCATAGATTTGGATTACTGTGGATTCTAATCTAGAATGGAATTTATATACTTCACCAACCCTCCACGCCCCACATCCTCAGTACTGGCCCTGGCACTCTCTTTGCCTCCAGCCATTTGCACTTGCTGATACCACCTCTTGGTACCATCTTCCCCTGGATCTTTGCCTGTCTTGCTACCTCACTTCATTCAGGTACATTTAGCCACAAACTGAGTGGTAATCTCAGACTCCAATCCACAGCCTCCTTTCATTGTTTGGAGCCTCCCTTCCTGCCAGACTTCTGAAACCCTGCCTCTCCCTGTCTCCTACCCCTAGGATATATCAATACATGTGTATACAACACTGATTCCTAATTTGCTCTTGGAAAGGATACTAGGGTCTCTTCATTGTCAATTTTGTAGGTGAAGCCTGTATTTAGAGCACTATTAATTTAGGTGAGGGTGACATCTAGTGGGCCAGTGATGACAGTCTTTGAGCTAAAAGTTCTTGATTAACCCCAGAGATCCTGGGAGGAGCATAACAAAAGGTATAAATATAAACATGAAACTAGTGTACTCTGTCACCAAGTGGTGGTAATGATTCACTATCTGTGAATGAAGTGTTCTCACCTTCATTTTTCCCAGCTGCTTAATTGTCCCAACCTCATTCATTCAATAATGTACTTTTCCCCCAGTGATTTAAAATACCACTTTTACTATACACTATATTCCTTTGTGTTTTTGAGTAACAGTATATTTTTGTTATCTGTCCATGTTGATATATAGAGATGGGAAGATTTAAAAAGATGTTTTGTTTTATCTAAGGTGTGATGACTATGGCCCCACTTTCCGTTCCTGCTGACTCCTCTTTTTTTTTTTCTTCAATAAAACCCCCTCATGACGTGTGCCCTGTTTTCACTTTCTCTCATTCCATTTCCCCCTGAGCCCCATCAATCAGGCCTTTGCACCCAACAGGTCACCAATGATGCCGGCTCTGGTTTGTCCAGCATTGTCCGGGACAAACCTGTTGACCTGGCTTAGTGATTATGAACTGAGTTCCCTTTCACTCTCAAACGTGTTCTGGTTTGAGTGATAAATTATCATCTTCCTACTGCGACGACTAACGCAGTCCACTCTGCCCTGACTCACCCGTGGTTAACACTTTCTCTAATGGCCTGTGTTATCTGTGCTTTCTCTGTCTTTCCTAAGGGCGGGAAGAGTCTCTCATGAGGCCACAGCTCAGTGATTAATTTCATAAAACTTCCCCAGAAGCAATACTTTTATCTCATCTACTGTCCCTATTGCAGTTTTGTCTGTTGACCTAATAATTTCCCATATAGCATTTCTGTCTTCCCACCCACACCCCTAGGTCTGAGGCCAGACACTGAATTTACTTGTCTAACCCAGAATATTTCTTTGTCTTTTATAGCATTGACGCTTTTAGTCTTCCCCTACTTTTCCCCAGAACATTCTGCCTCTCCTGTGACTCACAGTCACCCTTTGATCACAGAGCTCACCACCTCAGCGGGGGCTGAAGAGAAACCGACGGCCACCTTCCCTTCTTAGTCTTCCCAGAGAACCGGGGTCCAGGGTCCCTGCAGGAATCCGGGCAGCGGGGTGGGCGACAGAGAAGGAAGGCTGGGCGCTGCTGATGCGCTGACTCTGGGGCCCTACTCTTTCCCTGCCCATGCCACCTTGCTTTGTTCTAGAAAGCCCTTGGCGTGGCCCCGGGCTGTCCTCAACTCTTGGCCAGAGGGATAGACGCGGTGGGTTCCGGAGGTCTGACGGGAGCCTCCTCAAAGCCTTGCCGTCACAAAAGGCGTCACGGCGTCAGAAAAGGCGTCACGGCGCCAGAAAAGGCGTCACGGCGCCAGAAAAGGCGTCACGGCGTCACAAAAGGCGTCACGGCGTCAGGAAAGCCATCATGGGGGCTCGCTCCATCGGCTGTCCCTTTTTCCCTCCCTCCGGCCCTTCCCCAGCCGCCCGGGCTTCTCCGGTCACTATCCTCCTCCGCGTCACCCAAAGTCATTCCAGGTGCCTCCAGGAACACAGGGACCACCTGTTGAGAAACATGGCTCTTAGGAGCTGCCGGCCCCTCTCTCTTCAAGACCTCCCTGGACTGCTGTTTCCCAAGTCAGACTCAGGAACCTTGGACCAAATGGCACGATGCTGTTTCCTCAACTTCATTCTCACACCAGGGCCCCAAACTATCCGTGCCCCATTCAGATAAGAGAAATACCCCCGGCAACCGGGCTTCCCAGGGAGCCCCGGTAAGTCGCTGGTAAGTCCCTCACTGCTGTACTTGGCCTCATGGAAGAAATGTTGGCAAGGGTCTCCATCCGTGAACTGCTCCCAGCGTGGCTCCCGCTCAGCTTAGCTTGTTTGGAGCAAGGCTTATGGGGTCTGCTTCAGCTTCTGCCTATCCGACCGTTCCCAGGAGTCCCCACCTATACTCCTGGGCTATCCCCACGCCCCGTCCCTGCCTCCCATTGACTCTTTTCTGGCTTGACTCCTGCCTTCTCAGATGAACGCTTGCTGATTCCCCACTCACCAGAGCCCTCAGGACCTCCGGACCCCCGACCAACCCACCCACTTGTTTTTCATTTTGGGGGGCTGCACCCAGCACAGCTTGTGGGAGTTTAGTCCTCCAAGCAGGAGTCAAACCCAGGGCATTAGACAGTGAGAGCATGGAACCTTAACCACTGGACTGCCAGGGAATTCCTGCATTTCTTTTCTAAATATTAATTGACAAGAGACGGACACAGCTAAAACCACTTTAGCTCGGCAGGGAGAGGCCCCTGCCTTGCCCTGACGAGTCGCTGCCCCCTGGAGCCCTGACTCAGCAGAAGGTTTCACCACAGAGAGCCGGGAAAGACTGAAAGAAGATGTTTCCAGGAACCATCCTCTCTTCATCAAAATCCCAAGGCTCTGTCGTGACTAGGAAACCTTTGTCTTCTGCCAGAGCACATGCTCTGGCCATGGCTTTGTTCTATGCAACACTAGGCCTCGGGCTAAGGAAAGCATGCCACTTCCCCGCCCAGGGGGTCCCTCCATCAGGAGCAAACGATTTGCTGCTCACCAGATGAAACATGGACTTTTCTCTTTTGAAGGTTTGAGAAAAATCAAAGAAAGAGAGAAATTAATGGATCAAAGAGCTTGGGCAACAAACTGAGCAAAGACCTGAACTTTCCAAAAGCATGTTTAAACATTTTGTCTAAAACAAAAAAATCTTCCCAAAGTTTATAAATTGTGCCCAGCTATCAGATCCTGCTTTAACCTGAGAGAAGTACTTCTAGCCTTGTGACTGAGTTTGTGTGCCTGTGGTCAAATGGATTTGGAGTGGAAACTTTTTTTTTTTTGTCATCTGGCTTATTGTTGTTCCTTTCCAAGGCCACACTATTTGTCTAGGCCATGGGATTACTCAACCAATCAAATATTTATTGAGTAACTAGACAACCATTGGAAAACTTGGACTATATTGTGTTTCCTACTATCTACTTTCAAGTCTTGAGGCAATTGAGATCGCCAATGCTGGTCTTTTGGAGCTTAGAAAAGAGTCACTTGGTCAAAAAAGGAGGGAAACATATACACAGAAGGAAATACACTCCTGTGACATTTGGCAAATAAAATATCCATACATTCAGTTGCCCTATTCCTGTATCTATTTATGAATGTTTCTTTTCATTTTAGCTGTAGTATGTTAACCATGCCAATGACATCCACTTGAAACTGGGTATTAAATTTTGGTCTCCTTAATTTACCATAGGAGCAGGTCCTTAAAGACATTCAGTCAGTTCAGTCACTTAGTCGTGTCCGACTCTTTGTGATCCCGTGGACTGCAGCATGCCAGGCTTCCCTGTCCATCACCAACTCCTAGAACTTGCTCAAACTCTTGTCCATCGAGTTGGTGATGCCATCCAACCATCTCATCCTCTGTCATCCTCTTCTCCTCCCGCCTTCAGTCTTTTCCAGCATCGGGGTCTTTTCCAGTGAGTTCTTTGCATCACGTGACCAAAGTATTGCAGCTTCAGCTTCAGCATCAGACCTTCCAATGAATATTCAGGACTGATTTCCTTTAGAACTGGCTGGTTTGATCTCCATGCAGTCCAAGGGACTCTCAAGAGTTTTCTTCAGCACCACAGTTGAAAAGCATCAATTCCTCAGCACTCAGCTTTCTTTATAGTCCAACTCTCACATCTATATATAAATAATAATATATGTGTGTTGGGAGAAAAGGATATACACACATATCTCTATTATATGGGTGTGGAGAGAGTCACTCAAGCTATTTACCAATCTTTCTGGGGACATGTGGAGATTTCACTTCTCTGTGCACTTGAAGTTAGGGTTGGCCATCTGAGTGGCCAATTAAACACAAAAATTGGTACATAGAAGTGGGCTGCTGCTATAGCAAAGATCGAAAACAAATGACGTAAGGGCCAGGAGGTGGGTTGCAAGGACACTGGACCTGCAGTAAACTGCAGTGTAGATTTTACTTTTTTTAATTTTTATTAAAATTATTTTAAATATAATTTTAAAGGTTACTCTCCATTTACAGTTATTACAAAATGTTGACTGTATTCTCCATGCCATACACTATATCCCTGAGCCAATCATAGGCCCAGCAATCACCTCCTTACAGGATACCACAGATGCCTCATGCTCTCAGTCTGGTAACATCTTTTTCTTACCTTCTTGACAGTTGTACTATACCAATATACAACAGTATATTCAATTTTTTTTTAAACCCACCTATCCTAAGATAGTAAACAATATTTCTAACATATGAGAGAAGACTTGGCTTTTTTAAATAGGAAAAGGAGAGCTGTGCTGAAATATTTGGTGAGAATTAAATTACTGCTGTTGAACACCGCATCAGCTCCTGGCATGGGTTATGCAGGTACTGTTGCTTGATAACAACCAGTTACATGCTCACCTAGGAAAGAAGCCTTTTCCAGACTCTTTAGGGATGGGTGACGTGGTCCACAGGCTCTACAGTGTGTGTGGTTTTACAAAAGATAAAACAGTCTTCAAATCAATCCTGGACTCCTGCAACGTTCAAGGACATAACATTTATTTTAATTCTCTGAGAGTTAATGTGTGAGAAGTGAAGATAATCGAGTTGAGGATTGTTGCTTTCTGATGATCTAATTTGCTTTGGGAATAGGGCTTACACATTGTAGAGAAACGGAGAATGAACAGATTTCCTTCAAATCCCAGATGTGCAAGGCAGACTTGGTAAGTGTTGAAATGCAACTGGGTAGTGATGGGATTCCTCAACAAATGCCAGAAACGGTGCATCCTCATCGTCTTCTCTTCTGTTAATATTGTCTCTTCAACTTGGAATGTTCTTTTTTTCTCCAACTGCCAAAAATCCCTCTTGTTTTTCCAGGTCTAGTTAAAATGCTAATCCTTCCTGAAACATTTGATAGAGGCAATAATGATAATGTAATAGATTACATTTTTAGTTAGAAGTACTAGTTACAAAATATTTAGGCTTTGCCAGACACTGGGTTAATTAATGTTTCGGGTGATTATCTCACTTCTTATTGTATGCTTATGTTTTGAAACTGTTCTTCTCCGAATTAGTCATTCATTGGCTTAGAATTCTATGATTACAGAAATGCTCCATCTTGTCTTTGCAGCATTTATACCTGGGTTTGATTCCCAACTCAAAAACTCACTAGACTAGCTGTGTGATCTTGAACAAGTTATTTAACTTTTCTAAACCTACATGTTAAGGATTAAAAGAACTGAAATGTTGTGAGTATAGCTGTGGTCCTGGGGTGGTCCATCTTTTACAAGCCAGGACGCCCTTTGCCTCCCTCTTATGCCAAAGCCCATGTAATCTTGGGTCTTGGCTTACTCTTTTATTTTGGTAGAATACATCCTCCAGATGCTCTTCGAGAAAGTAAACATGAGCCAGAAGGCTGTGTTTGTGAGGCCTCAGTTTGTGTCTGCAGTTTTATTTGACTGCTTCTTTGAGGTGCCTGGTGTCTCCTCTTCCTGACCTTTTCCAGGTTCATCTACATTAATCAGCTTGTTTCTAGGTTTTCCCCTCTGCCAAAGGAGGTCCTAATGGTGTTTGGTTTCCCAAGTCAGTTCCTATTTAGTTCCAGCACAGTTCCCTGGGCTTTCCCGCCTTCTGAGATTGTGTCATCTTCTCTTCACAGTCTCTGCTTTTGTGAGGTTATGCTTCTCTTTAAGTTCATCTATCATAATGCAGTTCTGTTTGGATTTTAACAGGAACACAGATGCCCACAAGTATTCAGCCCACTACGTTTGATCAGACATGGGAGCTTGTTATTTTAGCATGAGGCTTTAGAGGGACAGCTAGAGCTCGAGAAGGTCATACTTCTTTTACAGAAAGGCTGGAATATAGAAAGAGAAGTTGGGGAGGGGAAGCAGGGCCTCTCATTTGGGACAAGTTGATGTTGAAGTGCCTCAAGGACATTGAAATAGTGATTTCTTGGAGACCTTTGGCTAGAAGAGCCTGGAGCTTAGGAGATAAGTCTGGGTTAGATAAGGATATCTGTAAGCTGTCAGTAGGGAGGAGACAGAGGGCAAAGTGTGAAGAGAGCAAAGAATGGAGGGCAGAGAATCAGTAAAACAGCAGATAAAAGGGAGCATTTTGTAAAGACTAGATCATGACTCAGGATTTTGTTTTGCTACTTTCCAGTTTCTGGGATTAAAAACATACATTTTAAAGCAGAGTTTCAAACTCTCCTCATTTTTCAAATAGACTATTTTTTTGGAGCAATTTTGGGTTCACAGCAAAATTGAGCAAAAAAGTACAGAGAGTTCTTCCCATAATCCCCCGCCCCCCCCCCCCCCCAACCTCGCCATGTCAACATCCCCTTCTGGAGAGCAACGTTTATGAGAACCAACGAACTTCACTGACTCATCTGTATCATTCATTTCCAACCAAAGTCCCATTGTTTGTTGTATTTAGTGTTCACTCTTGGTGTACATTCTATGTACACGCTGTGGGTCTTGACAAATATATACTGAAGTGTACCTGCCATTATGGTATCATACGGAATAGTCCCACTGCTCTGAGATTCCTCTGGGTTCCGTTCTTTTTAGGGAGTTATGCAACTTGCCCTGAACTCTGGCACTCCTTTCTGAGTCTTAGCCTCCATAAGACCAGAACAGTGAAATAATGAGGATAAAAAAAGGCCAAAAGAGATGGAGGGTTGCTCCCCAAACTGTGCATTATCTTAAAAGGCCTGAATGATTTATAGCCCTTCACTGAGAACTGTCTTCCTCCTTATGCACCCACAGACTGCAGACAGGCCAGAACCAGCCACCATACCATAGAAATGGGTCTTCCTAGCTCGTGATCCAGTAAAGGCTGACAGGAAGCCAAACGCACTTGACTACATTAACACATCAGTTACCAGGGAAAGACACACATACACATACTACCTTCAAATGTTGTCTATGAAACATCCTTCGAGGGGAAAAAAATAAAAGCTAATCACTTAAAGGGGAAGATTTGCTTCTAACTGTCACAACAATGTTTCCATAAAACATTGCCATGGCATGGCCCCTTTGAAAGGAATTAGAAGAATACAACTCTCAGCTAATCACGTGCATTTTCCTGTGTGCTGTGGTAAGTCACTTAGTCCTGTCCGACTCTGAGATCCTATGGACCGTAGCCCACCAGGTTCCTCTGTCCATGGGATTCTCCAGGCAAGAATACTGGAGTGCGTTACCATGCTCTCCTCCAGGGGATCTTCCTGACCCAAGGATCGAACCCGCACCTCTTATGTCTCCCTCATTGGCAGGCAGGTTCTTTACCACTAGCGCCACCTGGGAAGCGCTAGAGTTGCCCTGATCAGGTTGAAACAGTCCTCAGGAGAGAGCTTTGCATCTGCTCAGGTGTGCGGGCAGGTATTTGGTTAAAACCTCATTGTTCTGTGCTCTGAAATAAGACAGAGATAAGCTTGGCCTGAAAACATTTAAGGGCAAGTGTTAAGGATCATCCACCGAGATGATGAGAAGATCACTGTGGGGCCTTGTAGACTGATTTTGAGTGAAATTACACCCAATGTATCTTTTGGTTCTGTTAGGACAGTGGTTTGCCATCTTGGTTGATCATTAGAATCACCTGGGGAACGTCTACCATGAGTGATTCCCAGGTGTCATGGGTGAAGTTCCGTTTTAATTGGAATGATCGCCCGGTCATCCGTCTGTCGGGGCATCTGTCTATCTATTCCCCAAAAGAGAGGTTCCTTTTGGGGAATCTACATGCTTACTGTGTTGAGACCTTGTGTATGACTTAGCTTTGCTGTGCCCCCAAGAGCTGAAGGAGCCCCATTTAGATGTCAGTCTCCACTGGTCACAGGGACCCGGTAGGTAATAAGCCCGCTGTAACAGAGTTCTGTTGAAGGAGCACGTAGACCCACGGTGGTGGTGGTCAGGCGCTCTCGGCCCACAGCCGCCTGCGGTCGCCCCACGCTTTGTGAATACGTGGTCATCTCACAGCGGCCATCGTTTAAGCACCGCACACGTGCGATGCACTGCAGGAAGCGCCGCCCACAGCTCTTGCGCTTGGGCAGCGCGGGGCTGCGTTGCGTCGTCGCGGCCGTCGCGGCCGTGGGAGAGTCCGCCATGTCTTCGGCCTCCTGCTGTGCCCGTCGGGGGAGAACGCACCTGCTTGCCGTTCCCGTGGCTCCTCGCGTCTTCCTCCATCTTCCCCGCTGCGCCTCGCCTGCGCTGGCTGCAGCGAACTGCTAGGCGGAGTGCTGAGCAAGCATCCTCACCTCACAGATGAGGGACCAGTGCTGAGGGAGGCGAGGGCCCGCGCTCGGGGTCATGAGGCCAGAACCGAACCAGCCCTCGGATCAAGTTCCCCTCCAGGGCTCAGACTTCCTTCTTTTGCTTCTTTCTCACATTGCGGCTCTATTCCATGTTCCATAAATCAGCTCACCTGGTGTTTCAAAAAGCCCTAGCTTGTTAGCCCTGAGAGGGGCCTCTGCCTGGCTTCCTGACTGTGTCTTCGGGGTTCGTTTCACGCGGAGGTGACGAGTGGGAGACAGAGGTGGAGGGAAGGGCCACAGTGGACCGGATCGCAAGTCCTGTCCCTGTTGCCCTCAGAGCAACTCATAGTATATTTTGGTCTTCCAAAGAAAAAAAATTTGTGAAGGCAAGTGCCCAATACTAAGAAACAGAAAAGTAATGCTAAAAGGAACGATTGAGTCCAGTTAATCCTCTAGCGTTACATCAGAGAAAGAAGGCCAAGAAGTTAAGACGTTTCCAAACCTCAACAGAAGATGGCCCAGTCCAGAGCAGCCTCTCACTCTGTATCCATATTTTCAGGGTTATAACCATGGACCATGAAATGATCGAAACCTCCAGAATGACACTAAGTAATGATGATGCTGACACTATTGCTGATTTTATTGAAAAACACAGTATTTGAGTGTGAAGCCTCACTGTTGTCTGAGTGCCTCTGTGCTCCGTGGTTCAGTCCTGTCTGACTCTCTGTGACCCCAGGAACCTCACCCCACCAGGCTCCTCTGTCCATGTGATTTTCCCAGCAAGAATACTGGAGCGGACTGCCATTTCCTTCTCCAGGGGAATCTTCCCGAACCAGGGATGGAAATCGGGTCTCCTGCGTCTCCTGCATTTCAGGCGGATTCTTTATGGTTGAGCCTCATTGTTGTCTAGATGGATCTTTTTGGTGATGTGAATAAAAAACTCTATTACAGGCAAGTCCATTGGAATTAATGAGGGCATTTTATCAGCAGTCGCAAAGATCACGTGATTTCTCTACTATTTCAGCCATAGATGTGAAATATTAACAGACGTCCAAATATCACTCCTTTTTGTGTTTCTAGTCAAACACTTCCAGGTCACGGTGGAGTATTCTTTCGATAGTCTTGTTTTAACTTTTCGTTTTGAAATAATTACAGAGTCATGGGAAGTTGCAAAGATAGTACAGAGTGGTCCCAAATTCCTTTCACCCAGTTTCTTCAGGTGGTTACAGTGTATGTAACTACAGAACAATATAAAAATCAGAAAAACTGACCTTGTTACAGTATGCAATGAGTGGTATTCCCTCTTTCTTTTGTTACTTTCATAATATTTTGGGGTGATTTTTTATTGTGGTAAAATATAAACGAACGAAAATCACCCTATCATGAATTGTACAGTTCAGTGGTGTTAAGTACATTCAGTGTTGTAAAACCATCACTACTATCCGTTTCCCGTACTTTTTCATCATCCCAAACAGAAGCTCTGTACCCATGAAAGAATAACTCCTATATCTCCCGCTCTGTTGACCCTGGAAACCATTATTCTACTTTTTGACTTAAGAAATTTGCCTGGTATAGGTCTTTTAATGTGTTCTTGATTCAATTTACAGTTTTGCCTAAGTGTCCCTCTGTCTGTAGTTTGACCATGTTGGTGCTTTGCCAGCTATTCTGTCCCCTTGAGAGCATCACAGACACACAGATTGGGGAAGGTGTGATGTTGGTCAAAGGGTACATGTCCCAGTTATAAATCTGAAAAACATCCTGGGAACCTAATGTGCAGCATGGCAACTGTAATTAACAATAAATAATGAACAGAGGATGAGATGGCTGGATGGCATCACCTACTCGATAGACATGAGTTTGAGTAAGCTCCGGGAGTTGGTGATGGACAGGGAAGCCTGGTGTGCTGCAGTCCATGGGGTTGCAAAGAGTCGGACACAACTGAGCGATGGAACTGAACTGAAATTCAATGAACATTAAATTGTATACTTGAAATTGCTAAGATAACAGATTTTAAATGTTCTTACCACCACGCAACATAATGGTAATTATGTGAGGTGATGGCTACGTTAATCTTATTGTGATAATCATTTCACAACAGAAATGTGCATCAAATCACCACATTGCACACCTTAAAGTTATGCGATGTTTTATGTCAATTATATTTCAGTAAATCTAGGGAAAGAAGAGAGAAGTGGAAGACCCAAACCAAGCAACTGACTTGTTTCCTCTCCCTTGGAAGATACGGACTCCTCCCTTCTCATTCTGGAAGCCTGATTACATTGATCGATGTTAGACCTTTCTAAAGCAGGCAAAAGGAAGAAATGTCACATTCCCTTTTTATAGACTTGGAATCAAATATAAGACTGCTTAGCTTTACAGAGGAAGTGACTGTTATCCTAGTCAGCCCTGGTAATGGTTTAAAGATGAGGCATTACATTAAATACAAATGAATAGTCTACAATAAAGGAGAGTTTATTTAACTGACTCTGTTATCTTTATCAGGGGTCATTAGTACCTTGACTGTTTAGTAGATTTCATAAAATAATTTGGGCTTTTCTTTATTCTTTGCTTAAGGCAATATTCTTTTTAGCCTTTTTATGACCCCTAACAAGGATAGTAAGTTACAACATGAGACTAGATTTTCCAAAACATGTTCCAATAGATGTTGCAGGGGGAAAAAAGAAATTTTCTATGGCCAAATACTTTTGGGAAACATTGGATTAAACTGATTTAAACAGGTTTCTTTGCTACATTATTTCTCAAACATTTAATATCCTGAGTGCAGTCTGAATCTTCAGGGCGTGTAGCCTGTATTGTTTCCCAAACTGATTTTTCTGTAGAATTCCTTTTTTGGGCGCCAGCTTATAAGCAAGGTGTCATAGAACACACTTTAAGAAAATCAAAATTAGGCTAAGAAGAAAAGAAGCAACAAAGGCATATAATGTAATTTGTTGGACATCAGTGGGCTTGAGTAAGTTGACAGGTGTAGCGTATTTAAATCGGGTATATTAAAGAATGTGTTGGTTTTCAAAATACAGTAGATTATGGCATACTGCCAGCAGAGAGTTGGCAGTGCTGTCTGTGATTAGCAATGAAGTAAGGAATGAAGCTTTGCATTGGTCATACAGATGCAAAACCATTGTGAATTTTCTTAGGATTGTAATAAGGCTGCATTGTTACATAGAACTCGTGAAAAGATTTAAGACAGAAGAAATTGTTTTGGACCAAAATAAATGGACTCGAGGAACAATGTCATCAATGACTGAAGTAAAAATTTTTGTATTGAGAGTAATTGTTAAAAAAAAAAAAGAATAATTGTGCTTTCATCTTACAAAAAAACAGCCTACACACACACACACACACACACACACACACCCTTCATTTAGGAATTGTCCATGGCTCTTTTGCACTATACTGTCAAAGTTGAATCATTGCAACAAAGATCATATGGCCCCCAAGGCCTAAAATATTTACCATTTGACCTTTTATAGAAAAGCCTGTTAACCCCTGATATAAACAAACAATTGATAGAAATTTTAATACGTTCCTGGATTGAATTGGCATCCTATTACATCTGAAGATGTGTGGAAGACGAGTAGGTGTAATGGGTTATTTGCAGCAGCGAAGGATGGGCTACTTTCTGGAGAATAGTTAAACCCCAGATACTACTTGATGTGGAGTCTATGTGGTTCCTTTGGGTAGAGCTGGAGACAGTTTCCCTTAGTTAGCAACTGGTGTATACACTACATTTTCTTGATCCATTCCTCTGTCTTGATGGATCCTTAGATTGTTTCCGTGCCTTGACCGTTGTGAATCCTGCTGCGGTTTTCATGGGAGTGAAGATACCTCTTTCATACCCTGTTTTCATTTCCTTTGTTAATAAACCCAACCTTCTTGGGCACCTGAGATGGTGCTCAGTCGCTCCACCGTGTCTGACTCTTCGTGACCCCATGGTCTGTAGCCCACCATACTCCTCTGTCCATGGGATTTCCCAGGCAAGAATACTGGAGTGGGCTGGCATTTCCTTCTCCAGGGGATCATCCCGACTCAGGGATCGAACCTGCATCTCTTGCGTCTCCTATGTTGGTAGGCAGATTCTTTACCAGTCAGCCACCTGGGAAGCCCCATCTGTGATAGCAGTTACCTTCCGAATCAAGCAAAACCCTCTCTTGGGCTGGGTCTCCCAGACTCGGAGTCACAAGTCTATCAGATTTCCAGCCACTGTAGTGGCTCTGTCACCCTAACCCAATTCTTTCTGGAGTTGAAACACACAGGTTACTTGACTTTCTGGGTCACCTAAAAGTGCCAGGTAGAATGCATTTGTTGAAGTGAATTCATAGTTACTTTGCTTTGAGCAATTTGGGACCATTGAGACAGTTTGGAGTTGAACATTTAGAATCCCTTTCTAGAAATTTTACGTGTTTGTATACTCCAGAGAGAATGATTTCCTTATCGTATGTCTTAGAGCTAACAATAAAACATTTGAATGGGTCAGAGGTGGACATTTAAATAAACATGAACAGTTCCTAATTCTAGCCTCTATTGCCTTCTTATGGCACTGCTGCTGCTTACTCAGCTGGGTCCGACTCGCTGTGTCCTGTGGACTGTACCCCGCCAGGCTCCTCTGACCATGGAATTGTCCAGGCAGGACTACTGGAGCAGGTTGCCGTTTCCTGTTCCAGGGGCTCTTCCCGACCCAGGGATTGAACCCCCGTCTCTTGCGTCTCCTGCAGCGGTAGGCAGATTCTTCACCACTCCCACCACCTACCTGATGAGGCCGTCCCGAGGGAGCTGATTCACAGACAAGCGGCCTCACAAACGGAATGACTAACAAACACAGCAGGCGCCGGTCCCACAAAAATGGGGCTGGGCGGTGGTTAGCGGAGTGAGAGGGTGGAGCAGAGGGAGGAGGGGCGCTCAGGGCCCAAGCAGGGGCCCCGAAGACTCTCGCCTCGGGATGGCTAACCAGCTGACGTTTCCAGGAGGTCTTTTAGGCTCAGCCCCTCTCTACCATTTCCCTGGACCTGGAAACCAGCAGGATTCCAGGCTGTCCCTACTTCCGTGCTACATGGGTCTCTGGGCAGACGTGCATGTCGTATCAGGAAATATAGATCAGGATTAAACCACGGGGCATCTTTTCTGTATTACAGAGAGTAGAGATTCAAGTTCAGAGTCTTGTTTGTGACCCTGGCTGAGTCCTCTAGTGAGGAATATCAACCCTGAATATTCATTGGAAAGATTGATGCTGAAGCTGAAGCTCCAATACTTTGGCCACCTGATGTAAAGAGCTGATTCCTTTGAAAAGACCCTGATGCTGGGAAAGATTGAAGGCAAGAGGAGAAGGGGATGACAGAGGATGAGATGGTTGGATGGCATCACCGACTCAATGGACATGAGTTTGAGTAAACTCTGGGAGTTGGTGATGGACAGGGAGGCCTGGCCTGCTGCAGTCCATGGGGTCGAAAAGAGTCAGACACGACTGAGTGACTGAACTGGAACTGAGTCCTCTAGTGAGTGGCCTCAGTTTTCTCATCTGTGAAATGGAGGCAACCAGGAAATTAGCATATTTACCTCTTTGCATGACACCTTCAGAGACACCCGGACAAACTGAATTGTTTGGAAGGCGATGGCCAGGATGGTGACGGGGATGGAAATCTGCACGTATGCGGAGAAAACGGGCACAGGCAACCTAAGTAAACAGGTTTGTTTATTTTTTCCAAACAACGCTTTGGAGGCAAGATAACTGTCTTTATTCCAAGAACCCTTATGTGGAAAAGATAGTAAGTTCTAACACTTGGTCCAAGGGGTATAAGTGACAAGGTTCACATCAAGGAAGATTTTTCTGACAGTCAGAGGTATTTTTTAAATGGCATGCTCTGCTTGTGTGATGGTGAATTTCCTTTTATTAGACAAAGCTTAATAGGGGATAAATGACCACTTATAAGTGCATTTGGACTTCAAACGGGAGAAGCAATTGGAACACAATAAGGTTGGAAACTTTAATTCTCTACAGCTCTCCCAATTATTTTATTTTTAAAAAATGAACTGACATACAAGAAAAAAGGTTGGGAAGACTTAGATTTATGGGTGTCAGGGATGTCACAGACACAATGACGGCAAAGGGCTAGCAAGAGAGCCTTTCTGCGCTCACGTTCCCGTACAGCGCAGTCAAAGGCGAGTGGCTGAAAGTGCACTAGGTTCAGTGGGAGAAAGAGAGCTGAAGCTTTCAACCACAAGAAGGAAACGGTTTCAACTCTTTTTTGCCCTCCTACCCAACTGTATCTGACGGATTGTTTGGAGGAAAAAAATGGATTAAGATGGGATTAGGAAGTTTCGATCCCTGAGTTGGGAAGATCCCTGGCGGGGAGAGCTTGGCAACCATCTCCAGTGTTCTTGCCTGGAGAATCCATGGACAGAGGAGCCCTGTGGGCTAAGGTCCTCACGGTTGCAAAGAGCTGGACACAACTGAAGGGACTCAGCACGCGCAGAGAGAGGCCCGGTGGCTCTCGCCTTTGGCCTCTTGCCCCGTGGTGAGCAGTCCTGGGCCTCACCGATACGTCCCACAGAGGGTGACAGTGAAGGGCGCCTGCATGATGGGGCAGAGAGCTGCAGACCCCCATGTCCACGCAACTCAGGCGTAGAGCTTCCTGCTCAGTCTCAACAAAACAGTGACCAAGAAGGCATCCTACAGAAAGCTCAGTGAGTGCAATTCTTGGACTACATTGCCTCTTGATATAGCCTTGCATGTGTGAGTTTTCAAGTAAATGTCACACATTTTATACATAGAGTATAGAATATTAGCACACACTTTTGTGCTGGAAGCATTTTTATCTTATTTATTTATGTCAAGTGTCTTTATTGACAGCACCAAGTCTTAGTTGCGGCATATGGGGACCAGCTCCCCCACCAGGGATTTAACTCAGGCCCCCAGAAATCAAAAGTTGAGTCTTAGCCTCCGGACCACCAGGGAACATCCTGGAAGCTTTTTTTTTTTTAATCAGATTTATTCAGCCTTAAGTGACCTATGTGTCACCAACCTCTTCCTGCAAACAGTTCTCATTTACCAAGAATGGTGAGTACATGGATTGACTCAGCTGGGGGCATTCTTGAGGAAACTGACACCTCATTTATACTAAGTCTAATTTTTCTTCTAATTTCATAGTTCAGACTGTCCCTCCTCAAGGGGCCCCTGGATACTTGCCATTACCTGCAAGACAATATCTTTTTTGCAAAGCACCCAGAGTTGGTGGTAGCCTCCATTAATTCTTCAACGGGTTTTTATGCTCATGATGACTGAGAGTGTGATCTAGTGTCCTGTCTGACCACTTGAGTAGGAGGCCGGACTGTTAAATATGATTTCCAAGGACTCCTTAGAGGCAACAGCCTTAAAGAGAGCAGGAAGGAAAGGGGCCTAAGAGACTTATAACAAACTCTGTTCCGCTCAGAAAAGAATGACCACCAGCTGTAGAAATCCAAGGAAAAGCCTCTGGATCGAACCCGAGATGAGCAAAAAGAACTGATAATAAGGCAAAGGGTTAAATAGGCTTCATTAGTATTTTCCAAATGAAGAAATATGTGGGTAGGAAGTGGTTTAAAGCTGTTCAAGAAGCCAAATTATGAAAACCAGAGTGAGGAAATAGGGAACAGTCATGTAAAAGAAAGTAAATCATGAAAAGAGAATTCTAGCCCCTCTCTGTGACCACATGGAATCCTCCCCCCACGAGTGGACAGAAATCCTAGATTATCTGATAGATAGTGTAGAAAGGCAGAGAAGGAAAGAAAAGGCACTGTGAAGGGCTTTGCAGGGATGTGGAGATATTGTTTATCATTTACTTGTGTGAGGCTGGGGGCTTCCCAGGTGGAGCTAGTGGAAAAGAACCTGCCTGCCAATGCAGGAGACATAAGATATGAGGGTTCAATCCCTGGGTTGGGAAGATCCCCTGGAGGAGGGCATGGCAACCCACTCCAGTCTTCTTGCCTGGAGAGTCCCATGGACAGAGGAGCCTGGTGGGCTACAGCAGCCCACGGGGTCGCAAAGAGTCGGTCACGGAGCAACTTAGCACGCATGTGAGGGGGGAAGGATTGCGGGAGACACGGGGGTACAGATTGGACGCCAGCCCCAAACAGTCCGCCTCTGCCTTTAGCTCCCGTTTGGTCTCCAGTGGAAAACAGCTCCCGGAGGCCACCTAAGGAGGACACTCTGGAAACTGCCCTAAGCCACAGGCCACCACTCCAGCTCCCCGCAGAGGAGCAGCTCGCCCTGTAACGCACCCCCACCCCCTTCCCCAGGAGGAAAAGAAGTGTCAGCTCTCCAAGCTGAAGTTAGGACACGGCGAGTAATAAAGAGATGGGCTGCGAATGAGTGAAATCTCGTAAAAGTTTTCTCTGTCTCAAGACTTTTCTCCTCTGGTGAGCTGGGGAGGCAATCCTGTGATGTCAGGACCACCAACACCCAGCATCTGATACTCCAGAAGGGACACAAAGGGGTAGGCGGGGGAGTGGAAACCAAGGGTTCAGCCAGAACACCCCAAACTGAGAAGACTCCCCGGATTTCCTGGGCTGTGCTGAGAAGCCAGTGGGGAGCAGCACCTTGGGAAGCCGGGGCAGCTTCCACCCCAGACATCCTGGCCCTGATCTCAGTGAATCCAGGGCGAGTCACCAGCTATTCAGAGAGTGCTCGCTCCAAGCTGCTGAGGGAGGTGGTGCAGAAATACACGGCTATGACAAACAGCCTCTCAAGATGGCAAGTGTTAGGTAAGAAGGATGACACGGAGGTCTGTGAGTTTTCAGGGTGGGAGACTCGTGAGCGTCTGTCCTTCCGCAGCAGCCTAAGTGGGTGCTTCAGTGGCCTCCGGCTTTGGCCTGGTCCCAAGGGCCTAAGGTAGACCTACAAGCCCGGTCAGCCTCTGTTATGGAAGCCAAGATGCGTGCTTGCTGAAGAACCGGTCACGCAAGGGCTGCAGTGAGCGGATGGAGGCAGCGTTCTGGCAGTGACAGTGACTAATGGAAGGGGAAGGGAATCAGCCAAGCAAGCACATTCTGTTTACTGATTCTTAAATGGGTCACCCACCTTTTCTTTCTATGAATCTATTCATGTTTTCGGGACCACAGCACCAATTTAGCAATGGAAAACACAGTTGTAATTTATTACCTAACCCTGCCTAAGTTCCATGGCCAGGATGAAAGAAAAGAAAATGCAGGTCTTTAGGGGGAAATTTATGATTTAATTTGGAACTGATGATCACGTTTGGAACTTCAGATGGACAACTAGATGAAGGAGACTGGCGGGGCACGGGCCAGTGTCAGTGGCTGATGGAGTAAGATGGGCTAGGGGGACTGCAATGAGAAGGGCTGGGGTTAGACACACAAGGTTGGGCTGCATTTGGGGTCTGGGGGCCTGTCAAGCGCAAAGGCAGAGAATCTTTGGTGTGGATCGTAGAGGGACCCACCCAACCAGAATAGGAGATCGGTGGTGAGGAGTGATTAGAGAGAGATGGGAAGAACAGGAGTAAGGACATGGTGCCGAAATCAGATCTGAATCCCTGCCCTGTTTCCTCATAGCCGTGTGACCTTGAACCAGCCAGGTAACCTCAGAATCTCAGTGTCCTCCTCTGTGAGATGGGGCCGCATACTTCATCAGGCTGTGAGGATTAAAAGAGACAACACCACATCCGGACTTGTAAGCTTGCAACAAACACTAGCTTGTTTTTGTTTTTTAATTTGACTACAGTTCCTTTATAATGTTGTGCTAGTTTTTGCTGAACAACAAAGGGAATCCGCTATGAGTCTACATATATCCCCTCCCTCCGGGGCCTCCCTCCCACTACACACCGCACCCCAAACCCTGTCCCTCTGGGTCATCACAGAGCCCCAAGCTGAGCTCCCCGCGCTATACAACTGCTCCCTACGAGCTCTCTGTTATACACACGGTCAAACACTAGCTCTTACGTGTTTTTAGTCCCCTCTATGGGCACCATCTGTCTTATCAGTCATTGTTTTCTAACGCTGTCCGTGCGTGGTTTTGAATAAGTAAATGAGCGAATGAACGGTTGTCATGAAAGAGCAAAGTAACCCAAGCGAGCATACCCATGAGGTCATCATGAAGAGTGCCAGCTTTCTTTAACCTCATTGCCACCTTTATTTAGACAGAATTTCCTCATTAGGAGTATTTCCACTTTGGGTCATGGGAAAAGCAAACACACAGAACACCAAGAACCCGATATCTCGTTGATGGCATTGCAGGTAAGAAGAGGATTATCCAAAGGAATTATGTATGGTAACATTATCATGTTCAAATAAATCCAACTATTTATTTGTGAAAGTTCAATGTGTGTTGAGTTTCTCTATAACAAAACAACAAATATCTCTGTCCATTATATAAAACCGTACCTACTTGTTCAGGTCACAATAGCGAGAACTCTGGCACAATTTGAAGAACAGTATTTTTTCAACACAAATGATGCTGTATACAATTACAGTTAGTCACAATGGCCAGAAAAATCAGATGTTCAACTTAGTAGGTTAGTTTATTGTAACATAAATTAATTGGAATTTGAAATCAGACTCTGGGCCTGCACCTGGAGTGCCATATATTGTGTCTGATTGAAAGAGATGAATGGAGTTGGCTGGGAGGTCAAGAGAAGGAAGGTTAACACCGGGCTGGCCCAAAAGTCTGCTCAGGTGTTTCCACGCCAGCTTACGGATAAATCCAAATGAACTTTTTGGCCAACCTGGTAATATTACTGTCGCACTCACTGAGGGCTTCCCCTGTGTGATTATTTCATCATCCCCGCAGTTGCAGGGGTCGGAGGCCCATTCTGTAATTCTGTCTCCCACAAGGCCTCAGGATTATCCTCGTATCTTATTCATATCTCCGCTATGTGCTTTTGTATCTCCTAGCATCTTTTACGGAGAGTTCTCTTCTGAGAATAAGTTCTCCTTGCTGGCGTTGTTTAGACAATTGCTCAGCTCAATCCCCTTCTTTATTTGGCCTGCACACACATAGCTAAAGTCTCTTTAACCCAAGTGAATCTTTAAAATATGTCCCAAACCCAGTGTTAAGAGAATTGAAATCATGATAACATGGCACATTCTTGCAGATTTACCTAATCTCGTCACTAATTACAGAATTATGCAGCATGAGTCTCTGAACTTACCATGATGTCGGCTTCCATCTCATCCACTGCTGTTCCATAAGTCCAAAAGCTTTCAATAGATACAAATTGGAGTTGGAATTGGAAAAACTTTTGGCCAGTGTGTAGCAGGTTTTCCAGAGAAGTATTTTTTCACTGATACTGTGGAAACCTAAACAAACTTCTCCCTTAGGATCATAGTAAGTCTGGAAATATCAGTCAGCACCCTAAACACAGTCCAAGATTTTATGTTTTCTGGGTTTTTTGGTTTTTTTACAAACTGTCAGTTTTTATTCTTATTGAGCAACAAGCAGTTTCATTGTTTATTGGAACAAACAGGGCAAGTAACAATTCTTTCTAAATGCTGGGTCTTTCCATTCCTTTAAACAACAAAAAAAAATATATTTCTGGTATGCCCATAAGAGGCAACAATGCAGAACTCAGAGAACGCCTTAGAAAGGATTCCCAATGCCTCCCTTGGGTCATTTTCCCATGATCAGACTATTTGCATTTTGCTCTCTTTTGAAATCTTTGCAAACGCAAATTGGATACAAACTCTAATTCTCTTGTGGTGGAACTAGAAGATACTTTTGAAAAAGTGAATTAGGAACTGACATTCTTTGACTACATCTTCATTTTAAAGCAAGCAAGCAGATCTCCTGTCTCTGAGCAAAGAGCTGACAGTGAGCCTGGGTCCCCTGCTGGGGAGCACGCGGCTTGGCTGGGATGGGGGCACTGGGAACAGGCGCTGCTCTGAGGGCAGAGAACCAGCTGCTGACACTCAGGATGGGGGTGAGCTTCGGTCTTTTTCTCATCTGATTGAAGGGCGTGCATCTTATCCCCTTCTGTCGAGAGAACCATGTTTTAAAGGCTCCACGGAGGCTCCCTTGCTCTTAGCTGGTGAACAATCACAGAGGAAGGAAGTTTTCTTTTCATCTTTTTTTTTCCCTTTCCCTCTTCTTCTTTCTCCAGAAGGCTCTCCTTTCAGTGTATCCTAGAACCAATAAGGAATGCCTCTGAGTAGAAACAGGTTTTTTCCCAGTATTTTTCCATGTTATGGGAATTCTTCCTTTAGCCTGATCACAGATTTTCACATCCAGTAGACTGATGGGTTGGTGGTTTTAGGCGTCAGTCCTGATCACTCATCACAGTTCCCTGGGGTTTCTTTCTCACTTTATTTAGTGACTTAGTGACATTACTATGTGAAGTCCTCTTCTTCTCTATCTTAAAAAGACCAGTCTTCTTGTGGCATGATTTTCTTAAATCTGTTGAGTTTCCAGTGACAAATCCATGAATCCTTTTCTCCCTACTCCCTTATTGATCAAGACCAAGCTCTTGATCGGCCTCCAAGGAGAACGGGAGGATTCACTCCATTGGCTCTGAGCATGCTTTGCTGCCTTGTGTAAAAAAATCTTTATGGACAGATTTCTTGAAGCTTGAGTCAAGTCTTATTGTAAGAAACTCCCCAATACAACTCAATTCCTTTGTTGTGACACCCCAACCATTATAAAGCTTAAAGAATGTTCTAACAGAAAGGGGTCATAGACCCCGTTGAGTACAACCTTCTCATTCTGCAGACAAGGAAACTGAGATTTAGACAGTTTTAATGAATGAGCCCAAAGGGAAATTGCATGCAGAGTTTGAAGATCTGGTACCCAATGTTAAATGTTAAAAGTTCCCAATGTTAAAGGAGAGTTCAATCCCATCTGAGTTCCCCTGAAAAGAGTATAATCGTGAATACGAGCTCTGTTTTGATCTTAATTTTAACCACATGTCCCAGAGTCAGGTTCAGCACTTAACTGGCTCTTGCCCACATTCCTGCTGAAGCATATAAACTGCCAGGAAATTAAATTTTGCTTCATCTTTTGTCTGATAGAAATGGAATCTTTGAGTAAGATGGTGTTCGAAACTCGTCATTTATACTTAGAATTCCACTATTCCCTGTTCATTTTTATGAAGTGTTAAGCTAGTCACGGTGCCGTACCCTAAAGTACGATGCCCGGGGTATTGCTGACCCCAACAAGCTGCCTGCTAGTGTGTGCAATGGGGACATTTTAGCCCGACTTTGGAAAAGGTGCAGATGGCTTCAGAAAATCCACCTGTCAGGCCATTAACATGTCTTTGGTTTTCCTCCCACTCATCAGTAACAGCATACTTATGATGACCATAAGAATCAGAAGTTCCAGAGCTTTGGATTGTATTTAAGACCTTGTTTTATTTTTGTCACTGTCTGATATTAACTTAGTTAAAAACGGCCAGTGGTCTCTGCCATTCGACTTAGCCAAACTGAACCCTAGTTTTCTTTAAAACACAGCTTCTCGACTGAGGCTGGCTTCACGACCCCTTAAACACGTTCAGAGAGCTCTGGAGATGCCTCTGACGTCACAACGGGGTGGGCAGTGCCCGTGCTACTGCCACTTGGGACACAGGCACCAGGGGTGTTGCTAAACATCTCACGGTGTGCCGACGACACCCCAAACAGAGCTATCTGGCTCAAAAACCACCAGTGCCGCAGACATAGAGAGCAGATTTGCAGTTGTAAAGTGGGAGGAGACAGAGGGTGGGATGGACTGGAGTTTGGGCTTAGTAGATGCAAACTATTACATAGAGAATAGATAAACAACAAGGCCCCTCTCTACAGCACAGGGAACTATCGTCGCTATCCGAGGACCAGCCATGATGGAAAAGAATATATATATCTATGTATATATGTATGTGCATTTGTGTGTGTGTATAACTGCATCACTTTGCTATACAGCCGCATAGCACAGCATTGTAAATCAACTATACTTCAATGAAAAAAAGATCTGTTTGGTCTGACCCTTTTTATAAAAACAGTATTCATTTACTTATTTTGGACGGTGCTGGGTCCTCATCGCTACACGCAGGCTCTCTCTACTGGCGGTGAGCAGGGGCTGCTCACTGCGGTGGCCTCTCCTGTTATGGTTCCCGGGGGCTCGGGGGCTTCAGTAGCTGCAGCAGGTGGGCCCCAGAGCTCGGGCTCCGTAGTCGTGGGGACCAGCTTAGTTGCCTCACAGCCTGTGGACTCTTCCCAGACCGGGGATTGAACCTGTGTCCCCTGCATCGGCAGGTGGATTTAAATCCACCCCCTGCTATTTTTTTTTAAAAAGCAAATAGTGTCAAGGTTGAGAAAACTTGCTCCAAAAAGAAGAATAACTCCAATCTGCCTACCAAAGACAAGTGAAGTATGATTAATAGTCTTAGAATTTTCAAAGTTGGTAAATAAACATCAAGGATCATAACTCCAACTACCATTCTTTAATGGAAACCAGAATATGTCAGAGTGAAAAATGTATATTTAATGGGTTTAACTAAAAACTAGGGAAGACAACTAAATACGAACACAGTGGTATATCATCAGTTCAGGCGCTCAGTTGTGTCCGACTCTTTGCGACCCCATGCACTGCAGCACGCCAGGCCTCCCTGTCCATCACCAACTTATGGAGCTGGTGTATTATTGCATTCAGTAATTTTACTATATGTACATATAGACATACATTAGAAACTTACATACATGCACACAAAACTACCTTAACAAGACTCAGGGCCATTTCTACTTTTAAACTACAATGAAAGGGACTTTTATCATGCTGGGTTGACACTTTGTCAGTCCTCATCCTCATACGGAGGCGATGTCCATTCAAGTCAGTATCATATGTTCATCCCTGAGATTTCTGGTATTTTTGTCCATGAGGTTTTATCAGTTAGTCTTTGCTGCATACATCATTCCAAAATTCAGTAGGCATTTGCTTTCATGCTCTTGAGTCTATAGGCTTCTGTGGTGGTTCAGATTATAAAGAATCTGCAATGCAGGAGACCTGGATTCAATTCCTGGGTCAGGAAGATCTCTTGGAGGAGAGAACGGCTATGCACTCCAGTATTCTTGCCTGGAGAATTCCACGGACAGAGGAGCCTGACGGGCTACAGTCTGTGGCGTCGCAAAGAGTTGGACACGACTGAGCAACTAACACTTTGACTTGAGTCCACAGCTTGATAGACTTCTGATTTAAGGTTGGCCCAGCTGGGTGGCTCTTCTTGGGGCGGTGGGTCTTGCCTAACGTAGCTGTGCTTCAGACTTGGATTTGCTCCCGGTGTGTTCTTTCACTTGGGCTGAAGGAGCAGCAGCTGCTTTGGGGAGGATCTTCTCCCAGGGATGACAGATGTGCAAGACAAGCAGCAGACAAGTGATGCCCCTTAAGATCGGGCTCGAAACCAGCACTGCTGTGATTTCTGCCTGCGTCCCATTGGCCAAAGCGAGCCACCAGGCTGGCGCTGGTAGCAGTGGGAGTTATGTTCTCTGTCTTCAGTGGGAGGGACTGCAAAGTCTGGTGACAAATAGTATTGAAGTTGGGAACCATAATTTAATCTACAACAGGCACTATGGTAGCTCCCTATGACACCATCTCAGTATTTTCATGGGTCGTTTTAAAATAACTCTGACACCTTGTGGACACCCATTCTGGCTAGATCATCAATAAACTTATATAATTTTTGTTTAATTTTCTTTCATTGTGAAATTAATAAAAAATATTTGAGAATATATGAAAAGTACAAAAGATTAAATTAAAAAAAATCATCCACAATAGTATAATCCACAGAAAATAATGTTTTGGTGCATTTTTTTTAGCATTAAATTGCTTTGGGATAAGAGAAGTAATTTTTGCCTATGTTGAGAATTTGGAAAGTAGTAAAAAGAATAAAAATCACTTGAAATGCAACCCCACAATTGTCTCTGTTAACACTTTTCTATGCACAGAATTTATGTAATTGGTATCAAACTGTATCTGAATTTCTCATCCTGACTTTTTTCACCAAAATATATGTTAAATATTTCCCATGTCATTAAATATGCTTTGCAAACAAAACGTTAATAGCAGTCAAATATTCCAGCACATAGCAATTCTCTATCCAATCACTTATTTAAACTATTTTTACCTTCATCTGTCAATTCTCTTAAGATGGTGTTTTCTGCACTAGTTATAATGCACATCTTTGAAAAACAGATACAAAAGAAATGTATTCCTGACATTGGTCAAATTCTGGTTTTATACAACTTTCACTAGTTGACATAGTGATTGAAACAACTCAGCTATTTCTAGCAAGGCTAACGGCAGGAGCCAAGCTTCACGTGCACCAACAACATTCACAATAATTCCTTGGAAGTTCATACCTGGCTTATTTATTATCCTGGAACTAATATTAACATACGCTTTCCTGCTGATACTGTCTAGTTACTTTCTTCTAACGACTGATGGTAGTATATATATTTCATTTGGTGATTGTGTATGTAGGCAAAGAGGCACATTAAGGCTTTACATCACAGAAGGAGCTCTGAGGAGCGATGCCGACCACTTCGGGTGCAGCAATACTAGCATATGGATGAGGCTTGAAGTATTAGCTGATGTGACTGCTCTAAGGATCAAGTTCCAAAGGTTTAGCCTAACTATCCCTTTATATAGGGCTTCCCCGATGGCTTAGTGGGTAAAGAACCTACTGCCTGCAATGCAGGAAATACAGGAAACTTGAGTTTGATCCCTGGGTGGGGAAGATCCAATTTGTAGTATATAAAGGGATCAATTTGGGGTATATAAAGATTGACATCAAATATTGTTGATGTCATAAAGGTTGATATCAAATACGACAAGTTGACATAAAATGTTGTTAAAGGAGATATACAAACCAGCTTTCTTCACTTTCTAGCGCTGCCTTGAGAAAGTACTACCAACCAGGTGTCTTAAAACAACAGAAATTTATTGTGTCATAGTTCTGGGGGCCGGAAGTCCAAAATCAAATTGTTGGCAGGGCCACTTCCTGTGAAAGCGGAAGGAGAGGATCCTCTCTGGCTTCTGACGTTTCCCAACAATCCTTGGCAGTCCTTGGCTTGTAGATGAATCGCTACGGTTACTGCCTCCATCACATGTCACACAGCCATCTTTTCTTGTATGTCTTAGGGTTTCCCTGGTGGCTCAGACGGTAAAGAATCCGCCTGCAACGCGGGAGACTCGAGTTCGATCCCTGGGTCGGGAAGATCCCCTGGAGAAGGGAATGGCTACCCACTCCAGCATTCTTGCCTGGAGAATTCCTCGGATAGAGGAGCCTGGCGGGCTACTGGGGGTGGGGGTGGGTCAGAAAGACCCAGACAACTGAGACACTAATCTTTAATTTCACTTTTCTCCTCCTTATAAGGACAGCAGTCATCCTGGATTAAGGGCCCATGTTACTCCAGTGTGACTCCATCTTAATTAATTACATCTGCAATGACCCTGTTTCCAAGGAAGGTCACCTCTGAGGTGCTGGGGTTAGTATTTCAACATTTTTTTTTTTTTTTTTTACTGTACCACGTGGCATGTGGGATCTTAGTTCTGTGACCACAGATGGAACTTGTGCCCCCTGCAGTGGAATATCAGAGTCTTAACCCCTGGACAGCCAGGGAGGTCCCCTCAGCATATTTTTTTGAGGATACAATTCAACCCATAACACCAGGAAATGGAAAGTTAAAGCCCTGAGTAATTGAAATGCCCCATGTGAGTATTTGTTCCCATTGCTTAGCTGGAAACAGTGAATACATAATAAAAACATCTTTCTGCAATTGTGGAATGGCATTAATGAATAGAATAATGGGAACTTCCCCTTTGATCACATCCCAACATATATTCTGTTTAGGTTCCAGACTTTAAAGAGTATCATGTGAGCATTCTCGAGGCACAGCATGTCTATCTATAGCACTCATAACTTTAGCAAGGACACCTCCTGAGTTAACTACTGTTTTCTGGGAATTTCCCAGATTTCTCTGGATTTCAACACGAGTGATATGACCCAGTAACAGTAGTGTGTGATATAGGACGATATGACTGGAAAGGACAAATTTTTCTAATTCCACACATGGTCTGCAGCTTGGCTAATCGAGTACATCTCAGTTGCAGAGGAGCCAAGTAGAAGATAGTTCCCAGAATGTGCCTTGATTAGAAAAGTCTGCCCAGTGTATTCCAGCTGGAGGCCAACTGTCAATGTCTTGACTCACTAAGGAGAGCAGTACAATGTGGTTTCCTTCATATTTGCTCTCCTCATCACTCTTGATAAGTCATCATTGGCCACTAGGATCTTTCAGAAAGCACTTATGTAAACCCCAAAGCTCACTGATTTATTGGCTGTCGTGTAATAAATCAATTATACACAGACATTGTCTGTAACCAACATGCTTTCCTCAACCAACTGTGCTTATGGAGTGTCTGTAGTGGTATGAAGAACGTGTAGCTTGTAAAACAAACCCACTGGTGGGATGATTGATGCAATGCTCCTAGAGCAACGTCAACCAAGATACTTAAACAGGTTGCGATCATTTTCCTTTACATTAGGACCGATGAGGGATAGCAGAATGACATTTTGTATCAGCAACACGCCCCCCGGTAGAATTTAAAGCACTGTCTAGATGTTACTCATTGCCCCTGTCCTCAGCGTGGGCACATGGTTTTACAGGAGGGAAATCTGAGGCAGATAACTAAGTGCTTTCTCCTGATCCTGAGGGTCAGATGGAACGAGAATGTTTATTAGTGATTTCTACGGCCACCAAGTGCATACTCCCAGGACCATGCACCCAGTATGTTTCCTGGGTCCAGTGCTCCATCCTGCGCAGGACTTTTATGTATCGGCTTCCCTGGTGGCTCAGACATTAAAGAATCTGCCTGCAGTGCAGGAGACCCAGGTCTGACCCCGGGGTCAGGAAGATCTCCTGGAGAAGGGAACGGCAACCCACTCCAGTATTCTTGCCTGAAGAATCCCATGGACAGAGGAGCCTGGAGAGCCTCGGTCCTTGGGGTCGCAGGGAAAACAACTGAGCAGCTAACCCTTTCATGTTTAACCTCACATTACACTTTGTAATGAGAATTGTCATCGTCTTTATTTTAAAGACAAGGAAGCTGAGGACTAGAGAGGTTAAGTAACTTGACTCTGATCCCAGTTCATAAGGCAGTGTGGCTAGGAACCCAGGGGGTGCCTCCAAAACCTGTCCTCTTCCTAAGTTTAGTTTATTCCAATTCTTTTAAATAACATCCTTAAGTTGTCTCCTCTGCCTCTTTTGAAGACGTCCTGCGGCTGCGTTTCCAGCTGATACCTATTCCAGAATATATCATTGATTCAAGGGGTAGCTCAGAGGGTAAAGAATCTGCCTGCAATGCAGGAGACCTGGGTTCGATCCCTGAGTCGGGAAGATTCCCTGGAAAAGGGCATGGCAGCTCACTCCAGTATTGCTGCCTGGAGAATCCCACGGACAGGGGGCCGGTGGGCTACAGTCCATAGTGTCATAAAGAGTCAGACATGACTGAGCGACTGATGCTTTCACTTTTCAGTTTAGTCCCAGGAGCAGTAAAGTCAGGGATCCAAGATGAAACAAACAGGACCGCATCTGGTCAGACCCTCATCCTTGTCATCGTCTTGGGCAGACTGCCGGTGATGTCCCCACTCAAGGCCCAGACATTCTGAGTCAGGCGCGGTGGTTTCTCAGCCCCAGGAGGCCGAGACTCTTCTAAATTGGACGCAGGTTGGAGGTGTCAAGAGCTCCAAGTGCCTCCCTTGCATTCCTTCCAACTCACATGAGCTGCTATTCTTCCCATGGAAAGCACCCCTGGATGCTTTTGTATGAGAAGGAGGATTATGTGAGATTATAAATAACACTCCCCCCACCCCCACCCCCAGGAGCATATTCCAGGAAAACATTTTGGGAGCCTAGAGGAAGATGAGTAAGTAGAAATAACCTTGGCCAGCTGCGACTGTGTCCAAAACACGCCTTCTGAGTTTAGAGCGCAGTGACCTCACCCCGCGGCTGTGTGTGGCTGTGAGGACCCCGCCTCTCTCCCTCCCTAAAGCGTCTGATCGACACACAGGGACACTTCCCCCCAAAGCAAAATAGACCCAAACAAAATGCAACCAAGCAGCTGCCTCCCGTGACTGAATTATATGAGGTGTCAGAAAACCACTCGGATGGCGTCTCCCTGTTGGGGAACGGAAGGGATGGGGAAGAAGGGCTTCCTAACTCCCCTTGCCCTTACATTTTTTTTTACAAGGCTTTTTGCTAATGTTTCATGGCGGGGGGGAAATGACAAAGCTGTTTCCACTCAGTCTCCCTGGTTTGTTGGCCCTGGAGGATGGGGGAAGTCGCTGTTCCTTTTTGAGACTCATAAAATGTTTGCTGCTTTCATCTTGAGACGTGAGGCCCCAGCCTCCCGCACGCCTGCACGGGAGGACTCCACGCGAGGCCACAGGGTCCTGTCTGGCCCCAGGCCGCCGGCAGCTCACCATCGCCTCTGGCAGACCTCCCAGTGGTTACAGTAACCTCCCAGCAGGGACCAGGCCACCTCCAACAATCACAACATCTCTTTAAACAAGAACTTCCGACCTCCTCTCCCCCTCTGCCTCCCAGCCCCACGGGCACCCATCGGGAAGGCTTCTGATGGAATGTTCCTTCTGTTTCCTTACCCGCCTCCAGGTGGTGACGGTGCGGGGCAGTGGCTAGGCAGAGAAGAACTTCCGGGGGAACTGGGATCTGATTTCCCAGTTTCTCTGATTAACTTATCTATCGGGCTGAGCCAGGGCTTTGCTGCAGCATGCAGGACCTTCCCATTGGGACATTCGCACTCGTACCAGCAGTGGGTGGGGACCAGGAAGGGAGCGCAGGCCCCCTGCCTCGGGAGCGAGGAGTCTCAGCCCCTGGACACCACGCGGGGAGGCCCAGAACCATCATCTAAAGGGTCTAGAAAGCCACAGTCATCCGCTCACAGAGGCCTGGGCTCCAGCCCTCAGCCCACCGCGCTCAGCCCTGCTGGGGTGGGGCCAGCTTTCTGTCTCCAAGCCGGTTCCCTCTCGGGGTTCTGCTGAGGCCTTTGTCTTCGGGCCCCCACACGGTCATTCCCCTGCTGTTTGTGCTTTTGCTCAGGAAAGCCAGCAATGGCTGGAAATCCTCAGAAGCTGGCTTGACAGGAGAGAGGTGTTGGTCGCTCAGTTGTGTCCGACTTTTTGCGACCCCGTGGACGGCAGCCCACCAGGCTCCTCCATCCATGGGATTCTGCAGGCAAGAATACTGGAGTGGGTTGCCATTTCCTCCTCCAGGGGATCTTCCCGACCCAGGGATCGAACCTCTGTCTCTTGCGTCTCCTGCATTGGCAGGTGGGTTCTTCACCACTAGAGCCATCTGATAGAAAAGAACCACAAAGTCCAATAACCGTGGGCCCTGCAAGGCTTCTGGTCTACCCTGTAGCCTCCAGCCCAGCTGAGGGGGCAGTGAATGCAGTCGGGGTGAGACAGGCTAATCTAGACGCTGGGTACCAGCTCTCAGTTTTTGAACCCAGAGCAGCTGATCTTCCTCACTACTATGATGTTGATGATAAAACTTCACAAATGGCGCCATAGCGACATGTGAAATGAAGATAACTCAAATCCCTTCCTTCAGTATGGCAGAATTCTTTAATAAATAGGAGAAGTTCATTCTATGTGAAGAATGCAATGATAAATCTTTTCTTATTCAGCAATCATTTGTTAGGAATGTATTATGTATGAGGCCGAAGTGAAATATTCAGAGATTTACAAGTTTCCTTGTCTTCAATCCCGAAACTTGGGCTCGAGGCTCTAGCCAAATCCTAAGTATCCCTGAGTTCTTTTCCTGCAAATAATGTAGTAAAATGTCCTCCTTTTGTTTGCACATCCATCCGCTCCTATCCCTGCAGCCCAGGGTGCCTGAGGTTTCTCTGATTGTGCGAACTAACCATTTGCTCGCTAAGGTCCCCGTTGACTCGTTATGAATTTGCAGGTGGCTGCCGGGAATTACGCATGATCTGTGGCCACGGGCCTCAGCAGAACTTTTGGCTCATGCGGGGACCGCTCTTGGAAACATGCTTCCATAAATCACCCACTTGGCCAACTAATCATACATGGCAAGAACTTATCGCAGGACACCGTGGAGTGAACTTTAGATTCACTTCCTCTCTCTTTAAGGGAACCTCAGACCTTGTCTGCAGGCAAAGCCCAAGCTCTCGGGCGGGTGTCTCAGACCATTAGGAGAGACCAGCCTGGCCAGTGAACCGATGGTGACAGACCCAAATGAGCTTTCTGTAGTGAGGGTGGCCTGGGTAGTGACTCCTTGTGCAAAACAGCCTTTTTAGATAAGAGCCAGAGCCCGTCTCTAGTGGCTAAGTGTGTGGTCCCCCAGACCAGACAGCCTGCATCAGGCTCCAGGCCCCGCGCATGCTAGCCAGGGACCTTAGTTGCATGATCGGCCTGTCCATGCCTCAGTTATCCTCAACTACAAAATGGGGATAATTGTATTTACCTGGCAGGCTTGCTGGGGGACTGGATGATCTCAGAAAATCACTGAGAACAGTGCTTGGGACAGAAGGAATAGCTGATAAAGGACTGTCAGGACTGTTATTGAAACAGGATGGGGCGCAAGCTTCACCTCGGGAGGGACACCCGAGGCCCGTGTTCTCAGCAGGAGCTCATGAATTCACAGAGTCGTGAAGACTGTGCGTATGATCCCTACTCTGGCACTGGCACCCCAGCCTGGCAACAGACAGTGATTCACACAAACAGGACTATGGCCCTTTCAGGGACATCCCCACCCCACCCCTGGCCCCAGCCAAGGGGAAAAGCCTGTCTCATGGGAAAATATAAGGTGACACTTCTCAGGGAAGGGGGTTTGAATTGCTCTGGTCTCAGTTTAATCTCAAGGGAAAAAAAAAAACAAAACTATTTCTTGACACCGAAGTTTTCTATACCAAAGTCCTGCTTGCCCAGGAATGATAGCATTTTGACGGCTTATGTTCATTCTGTTTTCCTTCAATCCCCCAAATTGCTGCTCTGTTTTCTTAACCTTGACCTTAGATTTCAGGGAATTCAGGGCAGAAGAAAAATAAAGCCAGCCTCAAAAATCGTTAGCACAGGCTGCAAATTTCCTGATGTTGTGGAGGCCACCTATTGTTGAGCTGCAGCCCCTTCCCAACTTTTCAAAAATGTCCTGATTTCAGACATGAGGCCTAATACCTTCGGAAGGGTAAAAAGCTTCCTAGTCGAGGACACGGCTCAGTCTGCACCAGTTCATTCATTGTGTGGAGAACAGTTTGGCCTGAAGAGAAAGGAAACAGTTTTTGTAGAAAGGGGCGGTTAAGTGGAGGCGGTTGAAACCACTTGCCTCCTGACCCTTTCCTTTGAGACAGGATTGAATGAGGATGGTGTTTTTGCAATAAGTGAGAAATAAATAAACCCAGAGGCACGGGGCTGCCACCCCACACTAGGGGAGCTCCTGCAAGAGTCACGGGCGTTTTGTACGCTGGGGTCAAATGTCCAAGTGTCCAGTTAACGGGGGTCTTCTCCAGAGCACTGGGCTTTGGTGCTGGGAGCAGGGAGGGCACGCTATGTGGCTTGCCTGGCCTTTGGTAGTGATTCCACTGAGCTGTTAATACCTTGGGGTCCGAGAGGGTGGACCCCAGCCACCTCACGGATCACTCATCTGTAAAGGAGGGACCTTAGCGTTGAGGATTGCTGGCGACAAGCTGGAGACCAGCGGCCTCTGACTGCTCAGTCCTGGCTTTGCTGCGTTCTCTCCGAGAGGGTGGCCTCTCAGCCCTCTCTTCTGGCTGTCTTGGGTCTTTGCTGTGCAGTGTCGGCTTCTCTAGCTGTGGTGCATGGGCTTCGCTGCACCCCAGCATGTGGGATCTTAGTTTCCTGACCAGGGATCGAACCCCCACCCCTCCATCAGAAGGCGGATTCTTCACCAGTGGACCACGAGGGAAGTCCCACCAGGCCCACCATCCCTTTATCCAATGTTGGTTCCCGCAAGCGTTTAATCAACACGCTCTCCACTGGAGTCTTCGAAGAACGTGAAACCCTAGCAATCCTGCTCCCAGGTCCTGCAGAAGAAACGAAGCTCTGCTGACACTGTGATTTCAGCGCAGTGAGGCTGGCGTGGGGCCTCTGACATCTAGAGCGACAAGATAATACCTTTCTGTGGTTTTAAGCCACTACGCTGTGACCCCTTCTCATCACACCCACAGGGAACTCTCACGAGGCGCTCTCGCCCTCTGCGCTGGTCGCCCCCACCCCCCACCCCGCCTCCGAGTGCAGCGCCGGCGGAGGTGTGGTCCGGCGTCTCGCTCCCGTCCCTGTTGGAGCTGGAGCTCCCTGGGGACGGTGGTTGTCTTGTTTTAGCTGCTAACACACACGGCGTTGCAGTTGTAGGGATTGCCTTGGTGGGTTAGTCACTACATCGTGTCCTTTGTGACCCCATGGACTGTAGCCCGCTGGGCTCCTCTGTTCATAGAATTCACCAGGCAAGAACACTGGCGTGGGCTGCCATGTCCTCCTCCAGGGGATCTTCCTGACCCAGGGATCGAACCTGGGTCTCCCGCACTGCAGGCGGAGTCTTTACTGACTGAGCCCCCAGGGAAGCCCCTGTCAAACAGCAAATACAGCAAAAAAAAAAAAAGGATAAAATCATTTTTTTTTCTTTTCATGAAAGAAGGTAGGGAAGGTATTTCTCCCTTCTCTTACAGCAGAAGAGCAGGTACAATCACGCCAGCCACGCCAATGTAAGCACCACATAAGCATCACTTTGGGGAAGAAAGGCCCAGGACAGCATCTGCGGCCCCAGCAGGTGAGCGGAGGGCGCAGGCAGGAGGGGAGAGTCAGAGAGGCCGGCTGTCTGATAACATCCAAGAGGCTCTGAAACCAGAAACTTCGGGGCTGCAGGGTTTGGGAAAACTGGGACGATAAACAGAATTCTAAGAAAAATATTTTCACAGTTCCTCTCATCACCGCAGGACAGCTCAGAGATAAGGAAACTGCCGCGCTAAGGCAGGAATGTGAAGGCAGGAGGCGACAGAGCGTCTAGGAGGTGAGACCCGACCACATCTAATGCAGAAAGCAGACGCAGCACTGGGACAGCTGCGGGGAGCGGGCGGGAGCTGGACTGGGGCGGGCTGGGGGCAGGAGAGGGGGCAGCCCCCGGGCTCAGAGATGGGAGACAGAGGACAGAGCGGGAGAGGGATGCAGGCCTGTCTAGGGCAGGACTTCCGGCCTCGGCACCGCTGACATCTTGAGCCAGATGGTTCTCCGCTCTGTGGCGGGAGGAGGGGGCTGCCGTGTGCCTTGTAGGAGCTGGAACAGTAGCCTGCTCTCCGCTCAGCAGATGCCTGAGCACCCGGGCCCCCAGCTGAGACACCTAAAGTGTCCCCTAACATGTCAGATTTCTGCTCGGTGACAAAAGTGACCCCCACTCCCTCCAGCTGAGAAACAATGACTTTGTGGGAGAAATAGGATTGGGGAGGGAAGAGGCTTTAATTGTATACTTGGGGGAGGACGCACCTGAAGGAAGAGCCGAGGGACTTCGCTGCTGGTCCAGTGGCTCATCAGACGGGACATTTGCCTTCCAACGCAGGGCGTGTGGGTTCCATCCCTGGTTCGGGGACTAAGTTCCACACGCCTCCTGGCCAAAAAACCAAAATGTAGAATAGAAGCAATATTGTGATGAACTCAATAAAAAGAATTAAGAATGGTCCACATAAAAACATCTTAAAAAAAAAACGGATGAGCAGAGGAGCAGAAGGGAAATAACAGAGAGAGTCAAACGGGGACAGAAAGCGAAGGCTGGTGGGTGAGAGGATGGAATTGCAGTAACATGGCTGATGGAAGAGAAAACTGACACAGAAGGCAGAAAGCAGAGACGGGAGAGAAGAGGACCCCACGGAGGCCAGGGGCGAATGGCCGAGAAGGGCGCAGCCAGAGAGGCAGTCGGCTTCAAAGCGGGTCTTGGGGGCTCTAACGGTGGGTTACAGACGCGCGGGGTCAGACCCACGAGTCTCATATCAGGATGAGAGGACTCGAGAGCCAGATACATGGCCGGCTGCATGCACATGACTTTCAGCCTCATTATAACTATCCTGCAGATAAATGCTGGACCTGAAAGACAGTCTGAAAGCTTTCAACTCCCTTCCTGATGAATTATCAGGGCAGTCGTCAGCGATCACACCAAAGAAACGACACTAAACATTCACTCAGGTCCAAACATCACCCATCAGGCAGAAGGAAGACAAACAATTGCCCTGCTATACCCCAGACCCAAAGGGAGGTATTTGGATTCCGTGAACTTAAACCAAAGCAGCTCTTTTTATCTGACATTCCTTCAGGATTCCGTGTTGTTGGTAAAGATTAGGGTGGAAAAATGCAAGCCTGTGCTAATCTGAAATATCTACAAGCCAACAGCCTCTGAGGACTGTGTGTGGGAGGGGCGGGGGTAAGGGGTAGAGAGAGGGAGAGAGACTGAAAGATCCAGAATTATTCCAACTTTCGTCAGCAAACCTTGGTTGCCACTGTTTACTTTCCACTATTCTTTCTGAATCTCACAGAGTCAGTTTCCAGGTGGAAAGTGTTTCCATGGGACTATGCCGGACTCGGAGGTCTGTGAGGCATTTTGCCTAGGTATTCCTCTGGGGTAACCTACAAAAATAAGCCTCCCCCCACCGCAGTGTGTTGTTCTGACAGCCGAGTGCCCGAGTGTTCTAGGTTTGACAAAGGCCTGTCTCAGGTCCAGGGCTAGAATAGGAAGGATGGTTTGCAAACAAGCCAGAGCTCCAAGGTTTTGAAACCGGACCTCAATCCTCTCATGTCCCATTCCCATCTCCATGTGAATCAGGGGTGGGTAGGTCCAGTGGATAGAGCTCCGCGTTGCTGCAAGGAGAGCGGTCAGCCAGCACACTCAGGCGAGGACTCACAGGGTCAGCCGGCTGGCAGAGCTGTGGAGGAAGGATCGTGCCTGAACACAAACCACAGTCGAGTCTCAGGGTCACTGATCATCACAGTGGACTTTGGGCACTTCTGTGGCTTTAATGACATCCTTGAGCAAACATCCCAGATGTAGTCTGTCTCTTAGGAGAAAACTGCCCAGGTCCTTGCTTTTCCAAAGGGCAGTTTAGTGAAGTGTTAAGAGCATGGACCCTGGGGCTAAAAATGCCCCAATTCAAACCCAGCTCATTGCTCACAACTCAGTTCTTTAGGCCAGTGAATTAAAATCTCTCTCTCAGGGACTTCCCTGGGGGTCCAGTGGCTAAGACACCGTGGCCCAAGTGCAGGGGGCCCGGGTTCGATCCCTGGTCAGGGAACTGGATACCACATGCCGCAACTAAAGATCCTGCGGGCCACAACCAAGACCTAGCACAGCCAGATAAATAAATAAATGTTAACAGAAAAAGTATCTCAGCTGCTCACCCGTAAAAAGTAGATGATAATAGACTCAGCGACAGAGGATCACAATAAGGATTAGACGAGATAATACTTGCAGACTTTCTTTTTCTCTGGCCATGCTGTGCAGCGTGCAGGGTCTCAGTTCCCCACCAGGGGTCAAACCTGTGCCCCCTGCAGCAGGAGCCTGGAGTCCTAACCACTGGATAATACTTGTAAAGTGCTTTTAAAAATATCTGCAGGTACCAAGTGCTCAGTAAGTATTTGTTGTTACTCTTTGTGCCAACTTATTGGAAAAGGATCATTGTCCATTAAAAGCATGCAGGAATGTGTCTTCCTTGGTATTAGATCATGAAGAGGCCTCCATCTTGGTTAACAGATGTATCCCAGGTTCTGTTAGAATCTAATAACCTCTAATGAGAATGCTAAGATTTTTAGGCACCATATGGACTGCCTCATTTCTTTAAACAAAACGGCCCACCCAGAAGACTGCTGTCTCCTTAGGCAGGGGCCCTTTATGCTATTGCAAATGCTCCCAGCCTGACCCAGTTAGAAAAGTTCAACAGAAAACGATGCGGTCACACCGATGCATAGAGTTGAAGAGACTCTTCACACCACTCTAGAACTGACCACAGCTGGGTTTTAACTAGCCAGTTCCTGGAATACATTTACACCATGATTTGCTTTAAAATATATAAACATCAGACAGGCAGAGTATTCAGAAACACAACTGTTTTCTAAGGGGAAGTATGTGCATTCTAATTTCTAGCAACTGTTAATGGGCTTGACTCACCCAGGGCCTTACTCACCTCCTAAGAATCACTTAAAGCCCAGTGGTAGTGACAGCAATGTGAATCCTACTGCTTAGCTTAGTCTGCGCTGTGAAAGGAAGTCTCTCCTGTGAGTCATCCATCCATTTCCCAAAGTATCTTTTATGGAAAGTAAGTTAAATGTGACCGGGCGATGGTCCATCATAGCCGCACTCAAGTTTTCAAAGATAATTAAAGTAGTGTTTGCTTTCATTTATTATCTTCGATGCAACAGGCATGTTATAGATCTTCTTTACTCTTTTCAAAGATGCTGTGACTTGGAGGTTGTTGTTTCTAATTATTTATGGATAAACCGAATCCCAGAAAATTGCTCCGGATCATGAAGGTTTTAGTTTTTGAGCTGGATTTCAGATCTAGGTAAATCTGATTTTTCAGTCTAATTCCTTCCTCCTTCCAGTGCTATTTCTCTAAGTGTATTTTTTTGGGTGGGGGGGTTGCTGCAAGGCATGCAGGATTTTAGTTCCCTGACCGGGAATCGAACCCGTGCCCCCTGCAGTGGAAGCAGTCTTAACCACTGGTGTGCATGTCAGTCGTGCTAACTCTTTGTGATCCCATGACTGTAGCCCACCAGCCTCCTCTGTCCATGAGATTTCCCAGGCAAGAATACTGGAGTGGGTTGGCATTTCCTTATGCAGGGCATCTTCCCGACCCAGGGGTTGAAGCTGAGGCCCTTGCATCTCCCGGATTGGCAGGCAGATTCTTAACCACTGGACTGTCAGGGAACTTCCTCTAAGTCCATCTAAAAGGAGGGCGGTAAAGCCCACCTCACACCTGGAGGAAGGAATATTTTTAATTATAGCAACTGCCATGCTCTGCTACCATGGGTAATGCAATTATGTTTACTCCAACATAAAAGATAACCTTGACTCAAATCAGAAAACTTCTGTTAAAGCCAGCATGGCTATTACCTGTCGAATTGATATCATATTACTGAGCTATCTTCCAGTTCTTAATAAATACTAAATAAGTACCCTTACTCCTACAGTGGCACGGGATATAAAGAGAATATAAAGAGAGTTAGCGCTATGAAAATAAAGCAGAGAAGTTTGTAGGAATGGTTGATACTCCAAGGAGTCAGTTCAGAAATCCCGGGTTAATTCTAACACCATGTTCTCCAGCAGAGACTTCGTAGTGAGGGGCTAGTGGCTGTTCCTCTAATGCTGGACCCTTCCTCCTTGTTCATGCCTGTGGGGACCACAAGAGATGGGGACCCCTAGCCGCACATCCCGCCTTCCCCCATTTTCCCACAAGACGCTGCAGAATTGCTGGAGCTAGAACATTCTTCCCCTCCTAGAAACCCCAGGTTTGATCCTGCAGCTGTGACTGGTCAAGGAGACGGCCAACTCCTATAGTCTAGACACACTTCTTTGGAAGAAACCCCAGACAGAGACTCAGAGGGAGACTGAGCGTGTGTGTATTAGAACTTTCACGAACATGACACCCAAATCACATAGTTTTTCTGGATCTTTTTGAGACATTCGACCAAGTAACAAGAAGTTTCTCTCCCTTTAAAAAGATTTTGCCCATTTTTCTTTCAGCCACCTATAGGCATATAAGGCTACCCAATCTTTTAACATTACCTTTATTTCAGAGTTTGGCAAAAATTGTGTGATTCTGTCATAGACATAAGAATCAGATGTTTCTTCCTGTCTTGGGAGGAAATTCCAGAGACCAACAGCTTTAATAAAACTTTCAGAATTTGGACAAGTTAAAATGAAGGCAGACTAGGTGCAAAGATGGTGTACACACCCCAAAACCAGGGCTTGAAAGCCCTTTGACTGTGTGGGCATGTTTGAGGCTTCTTGCCTTGAGCGTGTCCTCACAATGGCTCGGAGACCGGGGCGCTTTAATACTCCTCAAGGGGTAACTAGAATTCCCTCAGTGGACCTGGCCGTAT
Source organism: Odocoileus virginianus (assembly GCF_023699985.2). NCBI lineage: Eukaryota > Metazoa > Chordata > Mammalia > Artiodactyla > Cervidae > Odocoileus > Odocoileus virginianus. The sequence goes on from NC_069695.1 coordinate 1,850,762, forward strand.
GTCAATCAAAACTGAAACTGAAGGAAGGTGCCAGGGCGACCTGCTTATTCCAGGGGTATGTGTGTGTCATTCAGAGGTCTGAGTGCACGCTGCCCTGTGCGTGCTGCGTCTTGCTTCTCTGAAAACACCTCTAGATGACTACTGCTGTCTTCCAAGCAGACCAACAGGAAAGGCCTGTGAATCTTTGTTTGAGCCATTTATAGCTTTTTCCATGATGGCTACCTTGAAGCTTGTAACTGATCAGGTAATTATCCTGAACTGAATTTGAGACTCTGAGAACTGATTTGTGAATAGCTCTATTTTTAAAAAAAATATTTATTTTCGGCTGCATTGGGTCTTAGTTTTGGCACACGGGCTTCTCTTGATTGTGGCCCAACACGTGGTCTCTGTAGACTGTGGCACGCTCTCTCTAGTTGAGGCCTGCAGGCTTTCAGACCCCCAACCAGGGATGGAACCTGTGTCCCCCGCATCGCAAGGAGGATTATTAACCACTGGATCATCACTGAAGTCCTGCTTTAAACACAGCGTAGGAATTACACAATCCTGCAAACTAAACATCACTTCAGCTTCATTTTATTTCGCTCCCCTGATTTCCCCTTTGCCCTGATTGCTTTATCTAATCTGCTCCACATCATTTGTTGTTGCTTAGTAAGTTGTATCCAACTCTTTTGCAACTCCATGGACTGCAGTCCGCCAGGCTCCTCTGTCCATGGGGTTTCCCAGGCAAGAACACTGGAGTGGGTTGCCATGCCCATTTGACAGCTAGATTAAAGACAGAAGATCTTAAAAGTTCTCATCACAAGAAAAAAAAAAATGGTACCTTTGTGTGGTGATGGATGTTAACTGGACTTTTTGCAGTTATCATTTTGCTATAGCTAACGTACTGAATCACGCCGTACACCTGAAACTAATGTATTATATGTCCATTTGCCTCAGTTGAAAAAACGAAAGTTAAAAATGTTTAAAAATGAGTGGAAGAAGCCATGGTTCTTATTTCAAAGGATGCTCCCTGCCCAGCGGCCTAGTTTTTTTCCTTTTCTTGCTTCACTTTGCTCATGTATGCTGGCCCTTGTATTCTCTCCAGCCAGTCATCCCCTCCCCCGGACAGCACTCAGAAGCCCTTCTGGTCCACCGGCGAGTGGAGCTTACAGCGCAGTCTGCATCAAAGCCCTTGGCACAGCCCCGCATCCCGAGGACATGGTAAATTGTATAACTATCCGCTCTCTGCTGTGTTTCAGGGAAGCTGACAGGTCTATATGGGAAACATCACAGAGAGTGGTATGCTGAAAAGTTAACAGTTGTACACAGCCTCCCATGAGGAGCCCCGAGGTCTGCATCATTAATCTTTATAACACTCCCATGAGAGAGGCAGGAGGTGCGTCCTCTCAGCCCACGTTTCAGAAGTGAGGGAACGGGGCACATCAGTGGGGGAGATGAGTTAGGGTATCAGCAGGGAAAAGCCCAAGCCCCTGGAGGTCTCTGCCACACTCAGCTGAGGTCTGACATCTCCCATGCAGGCTGCAGCCTGAGCTAACGCAGGTTTTGTCTTTAACAGGCGTGTTTAACTTTTCGGGGGACTGGAATGCATCCAGGACATCCACATCTCTTTCCACTCTGCTGTGCTTTCCAGCCTAGCCCCCCAAGAAACATCTTATGCGGTCCGTAGCTCCAGTGGATTCAAATACCAAGTCTCCAGGCCAAGGTTTTCAAAACGGCTCTGCTCCAGCTCCCCTCTTCCAGACACACCCCCTGGACACCCCGCCTCAGGGTTTCTTCCGCAGGCAAGCCTGGCCTGTGTGCCGGACCCCAGCACATCCTTGGAAACCTCCTTTTCATCCGGGCTCAGTGGCAGGGCTGAAAACAAGGAGGCCTCAAAGTCAGCTCCTCGACTCCCAGATGGACTCCTCCCAAACCAACAGACTTGATTTTGCTTTTATCATCTACAGCCTGAATTACTGTCTCGGGAAGGCTCCCTGTCCCCATATGTGGCTTATTAACTATTTAATGAGATAACTGATGAAGAATCTCCTTTACCATTCTCTATTACTTGTAGAACTAACGTCCACAATTACAACAGTAGAAAAGCAAAATGAATAGAGAGGAGAAAAAGACAGCCAGATGTAAAATTAGAGTAATAGGTAAGAAAATAAAAATAGACCCTCCTCAGAATGGCCTCTAAAGTGACACAAAGTTTACAACCTCTCAGATGGGTTTCTTTTTCAAGAGCTTAGAGGGGTATCTCTAGGGTATCCCCTAGGATCTTCAGGAACTCAAACAGCTTTTGTGAAATAAACTCCTATTTATCTAAAAGCAGAAAGTTAAAAAGTTAAAACTGAAAATCCTGTGTAATATAATCATTTAGGTTCAAAATGAGAACAGTTAATGTCTACTGAGCACTCAATATGTACACCAGCCACTGTGAAAATGTGTCATATGCATTACCTTATTCATTATTCTTAAATACTTATAGGGAGTTTTGTCCATTTTACAGATGAGAAAACTGAGTTTCAGAAAGGTCACTGGCCCTGGAAGCCAGGCACCCTGGGTTTGAATCTGGTCTTTTTCTTTCTTTCTGACTTTTGATGGTCATTGTTAGGTTGTACAAGTTTCTGCCGTGTCTCCTGACCATGTGAAAATTCACTTCTTTTGTCTGATTTCAAATCAAGCCTGATTTGTGCTCTGCCATGCCTGTGTAAGTTTTGCAGGAAAAAAAAAAAACCCACCTCACTGAAGCTGGACTCCTAGTTTCAAGGGATATGGTATCAAATAAAGTCATAAACGTGAAAAAAACCTTTGGAAAATATAAAAACACTCTACAGAACAATGAGGATACCACTGCTTTGAAAAATGTCAGGCACGCAGGGTGATTCTCAGTGGCCCAGAATATTTTGAATCAAAACGCCTGCTCGGCTAACCCATGAGGACCCTAGTAACCTGATCAAGGGGTGTTTTCTCCTCCTCAGGAAAGCTGAAGAAACCACGGGTTTTTTAGAGGCTGGGCATTACAACCTGGAGCTCCGGCAGCTGGTTTCTGGGCTTGCTCAGCGGGGCACGGTTATGTCAGGAGTTACTCTTTAACAGGCAGGCACGGAAACGCCGAATGGGCAACCAAGTGTGAAGATGCAGAGGCCTACCAGTTACCCGTGGGTCACCACCAGCTGACCCGATTAACGGCCCGCAGCCCGGGTTTCAGGAGACCCCTTAATAGCCTTGTGTTAACCAGCCGGCCGCAGGCCCCTTCACGGTCTCACCTGATCTTCCAGGAGCTTCCAGCTCTCACCTGTGTGCGTGGTGTGAAACAGCATTAAAGAGGGCTTTTTAAAAATTAATTTATTTAATTGGAGGCTAATTACAATATTGTGGTGGTTTTGCCACACATCAACATGAACCGCCACGGGTGTACATGTGTCCCCCATCCCTCTGGCTTGTCCCAGAGCACCGGCTTTGAATGTCCTGCTTCATGCATCGAACTTGGGCTGGTCATCTATTCCACAGTCCTCGGAAAGGGCTGACCAGAGCTCATTACCTGTTTGGCCAGAGGGCTAAGGGACTGGAAACAGACACGCTCTAGTTTCAGGTCTGGGGCTGCCCTCACCTCCTTCGTCCTCCCTTCTACGAAGGAGATTAGGGGGAAAGGGGGCGGGCAGTGTAGACGCTCGAGGGGCGGGTGGGGGGAGGCAAAACACGGGCCTGACCCGCGTCCTTGGAAGCCAGCCCACTACGGAAAGGAGGCGTGTAAAGCCCTCTGCCCCCCGCCTCCTCCTCCGCCCCGGCTCTGCGACCCCGGGGTAAAATGCCAGCGGCCGCCCGCGCTCCGCACGCCGCGCGCGGCGCCCAGCGGAGGAAGGGGCCGGCGGGGAGGGCGCCGCCCAGAGCCGAGCGGAGCGCGTCCGTCTGTCCGGCGTGAGCCTCGGGAGCGACACCTCCCGGACCCCCGCGGGCCCCGCGTCCCCGCCCCGCTGGCGCTCCTGCGCCCCAGCCCCGAGCCCGACCCCCTAGCCGCCCCGAGCCCCCTAGCCCTGCGCGGCGCGCAGGTGGCTCCGACGCCCCCGGCCTCGGGCGCCCCCCGCCGGGCACAGGCAGGCGGCGGCGCACGCGGAGGAGCCGGGCGCAGGGCTGGAGAGGCGGCCGGCGCCGCCAAGAAGCCGCGAGCGTCCCCGATGGTGCCGCCGCTTCCAAGCCGGGCAGGGGCGGCGAGGGGCCAGCTGGGCAGGAGCCTGGGTCCGCTGCTGCTGCTCCTGGCGCTGGGACACGCGTGGAGCTACCGAGAGGAGCCGGGCGACGGCGACAGGTTCGCGCTGCGGGTCCCTGCTGCGTGCGCGCCGACTCTCGGGGCGCAGGCGGTACCCTCTCCCCAGACCATCCCGCCGGTGCCCCGCGCGCTCTCGGTTTCCCCCGGCGCTTACCTCTCCTGAGCGAAGGAAAGCTTCGCAGACTCCGGGGTAGAAGCCTCTTTCGCGCGCATACCCCGGGCTCTCGCATTCGCGGCTCGGTGACACCGCGCGCCGCCCTCCTGCCGCCTTCGGTGTCCCGTGTCTGCACCTCTTCTCTTTCTTGGGGGCCGGGTTCGCTTCGTGGGACCCTCGCCGGGCCCGGGCCTCGGGGTCTTCCCTGCGTCCGCGCTCAGAGACCGGCGCCGCCTCGGCGCGCGGGACGCGGATGCCCGGCGCGCACTGGCCCCCGCTCTCGTGCGGAGCGGCCAACCAAGTTCCCCTAACTTTTTCAGAGAAATCTGCTCGGAAAACAACATCGCCACGACGAAGTATCCGTGTCTGAAGCCTTCGGGGGAGCTCACCACGTGCTACAGGTAAGCCCCGGGGCTCGGCTGGCCCGGCAGGCGCGCGCCCGGGCCGGTCGGGGAGGCGGCGCCCGCTGGAGGGGCCTGGAGGCGCGCTCGGGGACCGCGGCCCCCGCGGGGGTGCTCCGTCCTCTCCGGTGCAAACTTTTTTTCCTTGTGCGTGTGGTTTCTGAGCCGGAGCAACCACAGGCAACTGAGTGTCCACACCTGGAGTTCGTGCTCTCAGAACCCGAGGGCGGTGGTTTTCCGCTCCCCGGGATGCTGGCGTGGTGGTTGGAGAAAAGTCGCCAGTTTCATGAAGAAAGGGCATGGGACTGTGGGGTAAGCGGTGCGGCAGAGGCAGGATGAGTGACTGCGCTTGCGTTTTGTTTTAAGCGTATAAAGTCAACAAGGAAATCCTTAGTCCTTGGCTGTGAGTTGACCTTCTGCCGGGACAGAGTGTAACTTTGTCACGGCCTCTGTGCGGGCGGTGGATAAGGTTGTTCCGTAAAAGCCAAAAGCGTCAAGATCCTTGAGCCACAGAAGAGGATCCTTCTTCCTGAAAATTCGGTCCGTGTATCACCTGGGTGCTTGTTAAAAGCAAATGTGATGAGATCCAGGGCGTCTGATAGGAAAACTGCCCCCAGGTGGCTTGATTCCCAGCGAGGGGAGTCAGTGTTCCCTGCGTGCAGCTCTCTGAACTTGAGGGACGGTTCGTTGTCACCATAGGTGACCACAGGCCCTGCCCCCCTGTCTTCACCAGAAGGAGGCCGCACCCACGAAGACTTGTGAGTTGCCTGCGTTTTAAAGGTATGCTGTTTGAGGTCCAGGGATCACACACTCCCAGCAGACTCCATCTCGGGGAATCCTGCTCTGTCTAGGTGCCAGAATCAATCCTGGGCAGTACAAGGTAACAGGGTAATCCTCAAAGTGAACCTGAAAGAGAAGGAAGTCACCCTAATGATGTGGTCTCACCTGTAAAAAGCTGCATATGCTCTAAGGCCCAGGTGTGAGTGGTTTCAGGGCTGGTCAATTTAGAGGTACCAAAGCACCGCCAGTTACATCCCAGACCACACTTTAGAAATCTGTTGTCAACAGAATGACAGTGATGACTTCAGGCAGGCAACGGTCCTGTGAATCCTTGGGAAGGGATTCTTTGAACCATGGATGGTAAACACTGAATAGAAATGTGAGTTAGTAGGGAGGACTGGAGTGTGGTTCAGTTGGCAGGTAAAATCTTGGAGAAGTTAGCGGGGTAAGCAAGGTCTACCCAGCTGGGCTTCTGACCTGGTGGTGGCAGCTTCAGGATTCTGCCTGGCTCCAGCCCTGCGTTTCATCCGCACTGTTTTTTAGGACTCATTTCCCCCCATCACCACAGCATAAAACCTCTGATTTAACATGGATCGTGCCCCTGAGATGGTTTGCTCATTATTTGGTCCCTGAAAGTCAGGCTGCCCATAAGTCAATGACAGTTACAGAATGCATGTCCAATTTTCAGAAGCAATGAGAGCCCGAATAGCCTTCTAAGCTGATTTCATTCGTTACGCTGTTACTATCATTCCCACCCCCCCTCCCCGCCCCGAAACTTTTAAAAACTGTTTTTTCCTACACTGAGACTCTACAGGAGACATGAGCAGTGTCTTGATGTGTTTTCACTAACCACTACTCAAACGGCTTATGAGAGCTAACAAAAAGGGTATCTTCCTAGGAGAAAAGAGCTTGGAGGGATGGGAGGTATTTTCAGCTAGAGAAGATGGTGCCTGTGATTATTGTCTCTCTGGTTTTCCTCTCAGAGTTCTGAGTGTACTTCACTGACTTTATGCGACTTCCATAGTTCAGTAACTTCCTGGAGACAGTCAGCTGGCAGCTGCTGTCCCTGTTTTGAACCCTGAGGATGGAGGGACGCCGTATGCTGGTTGGTTTGTGAATCCTGTCGCCTTGGCCCTGGAGGCCCTTGCTTCTCCCGGCGTGGTCTGGAAATTGGCACAGGCGTCATCTGGGAGCTTGTATTGTCTTGGGGCCCTGCCCAGCCCTCCCGATCCAGAACTTGCATGTTAATGAGATGTGCATGAAGGCTTGAAGGGCTGCCATGGAAACCAGTGTCTCAACATGAGTCACGGTGCAGGCCCACTTGGACAGAGCCTCAGGAGCTCAGAGGCCTCCACAGTTGAGCGGGTAGTTAGTCCTTCTACCACACTGACATAAAACCAGAGAAAGAGCCAGCCTTCCAGGAAGCTGGACTCATCAACTGTTGGATGACCCTTAATCAAGCTGAGGGAAGTGTGTCTGACTGCAGAGAATCCCAGTTTTAATAGAAGTCTCTTGTGAAAGGATTTTTGCACAAGAGAATGGATCCCAGAAGTCACTCCTGAATTGTAGAAAGTGATTTTTTTAACACTGACTTTTGAAAAATCGTTGGCATGGAGGATGAGTTTAATATTAAATAAGTAAACAAATATGGTAGATGTGGGTTATAAATCTGATCTACCATTATTCCTGAAAGTATATGGAGACTTAAGTGTCATAATATGGGTAAGAGAAAGATGGGGTGGGAATAATATTTGTCCTGGACCCCACCACTACCTGCGTACAACTGTTTTCCATGGTTTTACCTAAGCAGCATCTTTCCACTTTATATTAAAGGACAGTTGGAGGACTTACTGTATATTCAGCACAGTCCTTGCACTTTATGTACACATAGCTCTAATTGCTCAAGCCACTCTGTAGCATGTGGGTGTCTGTTTTGCAGAGGGAACTGAAGCTCTGGGATTTAGTCCACTTGCCCAGAGTTGCAAAGTTAACACACGTGCCAGCCCAGGTTTGTCTGACTTCAAAGCCTGGGACCTTTTATCACCCTGGAGGTGTCTACAGATGAGCCTGAACTTCCAGATCTGAGATCTAAGTAAGTAAGGAAGACTATAAATTTAAATAGATACAAACTCAAGACAAGCAGTTGGTAATGCCAGCATCCGCCGTGACCACAGTGGTTTTGTGAGTTGCCATGGCCCTTGATCTATCTCAAACAGTTGACTTTATGTTATCATATTATGCACAGAATTGGTTTATGCATAGAGAGTTTTCCTCCCCTGTAGGGTTTCTTTCATCTTGATCACAGTCTCTGTCTCCAGAGACTCCGCACCACCGTGCTTTGAGCCAAGTCCCTGAAGTTGATGAAATGCTGAATGAGTGCCTTTGGCAGCTTAAAGGACACATTCGCTCAGTGTTATAATCTGACATACGGTAGAGCATATCTTTTACCAGTAGTTAAGATTTTACAGTTTGTGTGACTTATCTAGGCTCTAAATTTATTTTACCCAAGCATATAAAGTTATCATGGCATTTACCCTCTTGTGGCTAATAGTTTTTTCCTGTTCCCAAACCATGTAATGATTGAACAAAATGTTTGGGTTTACTTTTTGTTATTTAGTTGCTAAGTCATGTCTGACTCTCTTCACTCCATAGCCCTCCAGGCTCTTCTGTCCACAGGATTTCCCAGGCAAGAATACCAGAGTGGGTTGCCTTTACCTTCTCCAGGGGGGTCTTCCTGGAACAGGGCTCAAACCTGGGTCTCCTGCATTGGCAGGTGGATACTTTTTACAGCTGAGCCACTGGGTCTCATCAGTAAAATGACATGTTAAGGGATTTTTTAAAACCAGAAAATACATTTGAGTGTAGGACACATCAAGACATCAACTGGAGTTTGTATCCAATAAGCATGCTAGTTAAGTCTTTGGATACATGAGCCAGTTAAGGATTTGAGCATCTAATATGTGCTTAAAATAGTCCTAGAAAACCCTTGAGCAGTCTCTGGTCAAGTTTTGCAGAATTGAATTTTCGACCAAGGACTCTCACTGTAACCAGTATACAGTGTACATGACTGAGTTCAGAGTTGTGTGGTTTTAGATTATCAGTGATGGGGGAAGAGATCAGAAGCATCTAGGAATGGCTTTACAGACTTGGTTGTTTTTAAGTGATTTTTTTTTTTTAACAGAAGGGTTTGTGTTTATTGCATTTGCTCTGATCCTCAGCTGTGTGGTTCACGGACCTCCCGTGGAGGCCCTCAGCTCTATTAGCCCTGTCAGTGGTGCCTCATTAGGGTCACGTTCCCGTGGGAAATAATGACACTGGGATGTGAAAACTCCCACTTCAAGATAATGCAGTAGCATTGCCAAATCCTGTTAGCATATGGAAGTTAGCATGCTATTTCTGCAAATGTGTTTACTTGGAAATTGGAGAGCAAGAAGGTCACTTCATTAGAGCAGCAATATTCAGACAGAGAGCCCGGGACTCTAGCTAACGCTCTGTTGGAGACAAGGCTGGAGAATATCCTCTCTGCCAAGTCTCTGAGTTCCTACACAGGGCTTTGATTGTGTCAAACATGCATAGTATAAAAAACTCCATGCCCCGGTTTGAATTCAGGCTCTCCTGCTCGTTCTATAACCTTGAGCATTCCCTAGTCTCTGTTTTCGTTTTCTGCTTGGAATACGTGAGGACCGTGTTAGCACTGGAGTGACAAGGTTACAGGGAAGATGGCCTGATGCACGCAGGCCGCCCTCGACGGTCAGCGCCCCTCAGGCTCCCCGTGTCTCCCCTCATCCTGCGCCCTGAGTGCACGTACTGAGCGCTCAGCGGACATCTGCTGAGTTTTGAACTTGACAGTCGAAATTTTTGAAAGAGCAAATTCAGACCAGAGCCAGAAGCCCTGAGGGTGTTTATGCAGCACACGTCAGCTGTTTTTAGATGCTTTTCCAAATGTAGGCTAGCCCAGAAGTCTAAGGCCTTGGGAAAATTACAGAAAGGTTATCTTTTGCTTCCTCCCTCCTACCTGACTACACAATGTCCTCTATTCCTGTAACTATGAGAGCAGGCGGCAGGCGTAGCTACCCCTGTTTTAGAGGCGCGTAGAGGCTTGCTGTCTGTCCAGGGTCATGAAGGGACTTATTGGCAGAGACGGGGTTCTCAGCTCCTCAGCCCAGTTCTGGTCTCTGCCTGCTGCCTCCCCTCCTGTGGCCCGAATAGCTCAGGGCCAGCTCCGAGGGCGGCTCTGAGCAACTGTTGGCTTAATCAGGGCTCGTGGGCCCCCTTGGAAAGAGCACTTGTGTCTTTCTGACGACCGTCTGTATTCCTACCATAAGGAGGAAGCGGTCCCGGTGTCGTGAAGAGCGGAGCGGGGGACAGGTGGGCTGCTTCGTGCCAAGCCGCCCGAGTCGCAGCTGTGTTGGAGGGCGCCTCTTGCTCCTGCTGGCTGGTTAGCTTGCGAAGCCCCTGAGTCATCTGTCCTCTCATTCACGACTGTAGCCTCAGAGGCTAGGCCTCAGCCTGGACGGCGCCCGTGAGCATTGTCTGCGTGCATACGAGTGGGCCAATGTCAGTGTTGCCAGTAAACACGTGTGACCTGTCTGTTAGGTCTTCCCGGAACTGCTGTTGCTATCAGAGTATGTCTTCTTTTCTAGCTCTTTTTTTGTTTTCCTCCTAGAAACCGGATTACTTGCCCCTCTGAGATGCTGCCGTTTACATGAGTTCCCGCCTTGACCTGCTTCCCTTTAGTTGCAGATGTGTTACAGGAGCTGACTCGGGCAGGCCTAGCTCACTCTGTGAGCTTGCTACTCTGACAATGGCTGAGGAGGACCTGGGCAGCTCCGCCTGGCATGATGCCCGCGGACGCTGGTTGGGAAGCGGTGCTGGGTCACAGCTTTATGGGGGATCTCCCTCCCACTCCTGTTGTTTAGCTTGAGCAGCTGTCCGAGGAGGGTAGGGGGCATGGTGGAGGATGTTGGCCCAGGCAAGCTTCTGTCTCACTTTTCACTCATTCTCTGTGGAACAAGACAAGACGATAGGAAAGAGCTGACCACTGAACTGACCTCGAAAGGCCTGTGGTCACCGGCGTCCTTCGGGACCGGGTGTTACTGTCTGTCCTGAGAGTTGTTGATGCCTAACTTTCTAGGTTCACTTCAGTTCATCTTTTCTAAGTGAAGCTGGGAGATGGGTGCACCCAGAAAAAGCAAGGACTCTTTCTTCTAGAACACTCCGTCTTCTCAGGTGGTACTTCCCTTTCAGTCAGCGGTTTAAGTGTCAGCCACACAGCTTCTGCAAATTTAACTACCCTCCTGCGTGATGGGACCCGCGCTGCTTCAGTGCATCAGAGGAGCTGCCTGATCCAGGCCACGGCTGACTGTCGGGAGAACCAAGGTCTCCGCGCAGTCTGTTTGCTCTTTTTTTTTTTTTTAGTTTATTGCTTTTTATTTGGAGGATGAAAAGGTAATCAGCTGTACCATCTGCAGCTTCTCTCCAGCCAGGTTCTTTTCTGTAAAGTCATTGACCAGTTTCAAAGTTTTACCAACAATTTCGTTCACTTATTCAGAGCTTACTATGTGCCAAGCACTTAAAATATGTATGTGGTATATAAACATGAGTTTTTACTCTGAAAAAAAATATATATGTGAATAAGGCAGGAAAACACCCCCAAAATCTCTGCCCTCATGGAATGCATGGATTTTAATTCCATTTATTCAGTAAAGGGATTTCGAGCTAAGGATGTCCTTGGGGACGTTTACAAGATGATTATCTTTGGCTCACAACCAATGTCACATTTGGGGAGCTAAAAGCTTAATTTCCTGTGGCCCAGCTGTATTCTTTCAGCAAGAGAAGCCCCACAGCTCCAGGCCAGGGACCCGAGAAGCTGGGGATAGTGGTAATGTGTTTTTTTTTTTCCTGCTAGCAGGAAAAATAGCACGTGCCACAAGTCCCTTGCTTCTAAGAATTATTGGAATGTAAAGCATTACAGACAGAAAGTGAATTCTCTGGCCGTGTCCTGCGAGGCAGCATCAGAGTTGACCACCTAGGAACGGAGAGCTCGTAGGGACCCAGTTCACCTCAGCAGGGTCGCCTGATATTTTCCAGCAGTGACTTTAAGCAGAGTGTTAAGAGAAGGCCAACCCCTCCTGCAGTCCTGACTCTCCTAATAATACAGCCCAGGTCTATGTTCATAAATGTTTCTAAACCTTCTGGACAGTCTGTTTTCGGCCTATAGAGGACAGAGCCACGTTACGTCCACATGTTTAATTTCAAGCAAAGGACAGGCTGCCCTGGTGGCTCAGTGGTAGAGAATCCGCCTGCAATGCAGGAGTCTTAGGTTCTGTCCCTGGGTGGGGAAGATCCCCTGGAGAAGGAGATGGCAACCCACTCCAGTATTCTGGCCTGGAGAATCCCATGGACAGAGGAGCCTGGCGGGCTGCAGTCCGTGGGGTCGCAGAGAGTCGGACACGAATTAGTGACTGAACCACCACCACCCAGCAGCGGACATCTTTCCTGCTTCGAGGTGTGATCCGTGTGAGTCAAAGGCAGGCGTCCGAGTTTGGAAGGACGGATGTGTTGCCTCCTCGTTCGGGGTGTTAGAACGTGAATAGGTCATCTTTCCGCGCCCTTTGTGATTTCAGAGACTTGAGCCACATCCCTTCCAGCCTTATCCTTTCTCCGCCTTTACACCGCTTGCCCACTGCCCTGGGAGTTTCCCTGGCATTCGCCCCTGCTGGAGTGAGGCCCTCATTCCTAGTCCTCTGGGAATGCCAGGGGCATCTGTCAGCCCAATGGCTGCTGCTGCGGAGAGCTGGTGGGAAGCCGGAGGGCCCTCTGCATGGGGATCTGGCTCTGGAAATTTGGTATAAAGCAGGGATTGGTCTTTATGCAACCCACAATCTGAGAATGTATTTTACCTTTTTATAGAAAAAAAATTCTGGCAACGCTGGACCCTCACTGCCACGAGGGCTTTCTCTAGATGCGGTGAGCGGGGTCTCCTCTCCAGTTGAGATGTGCAGGCTTCCCCCTGCGGTGGCTTCTTTTGTTGCTGAGCGTGGGCTCTGGGCACGCAGGCTCATTAGTCGTGGGGCATTGGCCTAGGGTCTTCCCGGCAGGTGGAGTCTTCCCAGACCAGGGTTTGAACCCACGTCCCCTGCATCGGCAGGCAGAGGATTCTTAACCAGTTGTCCACTCGGGATGTCCCTTATGTTTTTGAAAGGGTTACACTAAGCAACAGACCTTACTTAGCCCCACATCTCAGATATTTACCGTCTGGCCCTTCTCCAAGAAAAGCCTGCTGACTTCTGAAGAGCCATCTTAATGCCAAGATGGGAGTGGGTTTCTCCATTCGCCTGTGACCTTGCCCACAGGTCTGTGTCCTCAAGGAGGTCATCTTGGAGACGTTTAGGCAGCTTCATCTTTGGGGCCTGCACTTTTGTGTGGCCATATTTTATTGTATCTGGTCTCTGGCCTGAGTGGTTTTGATTGTGACTTGGTTTCCTGATCTTGAGGAATCAATCATAGCTATTGTTGAGCTGGAACTTTATCTCCAGTCATCTTCCCTTAAATGATTCTCTAAGTGACTGTGACTTGTCAGAAGCTGGTTTTACTGCAAGTAGTTCAGCTAACTTACTGCCGCTTGTCTGCGTGTTCCCAAGTCTGGCCTTCCTCTGCCAGCTGAGTAATCCCTGGGTTGCCTTGGCGGATGGCCCGCCGCCCCTAATTCCATACTTTGCTAATTCGCTGCTTGCATATTCATCGTCACATGCTTTGACTCAGAGCCAGCTCTCCATAAACTTGTGAGCTTGGAATTTCTACAGCACAAAATGGCACATTCAAAAATCAAATGATGGTGTATGTATTTGGGTGAGGGACACACACCTAGAGGGACCTGGGGGATAGTCATGCTCGATGGTGAGTACCCTCAGTCATGGTTGCAACATCCCACTTTTCCCTTTATGGCTGGAAAGCATCAGAGCGTAGCTCCGTCGCACTGTGCACAACATCGGTGATTAAACTGCTGAACTTAAACTCTGAACCGCCTTTTAACAGTGCCACGTCTTTGATTCCATAAAGATCACGGAGACGCCTAGAGAGGGATGCCTTTGGACATCGAGTGTGGGGGAAGAAGGAAAGAACTGTTGAAAGGGAATGTTCTGAGCGAGGGGAGCAGGACCTCTGAGGGTATTTTGGAGAAAGGGGAGGAGGAAAATGTTGGCATGCCTCGCCTGACATGTTAGGAAAGTAAAAAGTGCTATGCGGTGGAGGAAAGAGGAAAACTCCAGGCATAAACACTTGATCAGGAGAGTATCCCGTGAGATGAAGTCAGCAGAGAAAAAGGTGTTTCTCAGATGCAGCCCGCAGCGGTGCAGGGGGGTTGGGGCACTCTCCGGTCGTGATAAACGCGTTCTGTGTCCCGATTGTCTTACACAGCTGCCTACATTCGGGGCATCTCCTTACACTGGCACTTAAAATAGATGAATCTTATCTGATGTAATTATTCCTCAATAAGGGCTTCCCAGCTGGCTCAGTGGTGATGGATCCGCCTGCAATGCAGGAGACCCAGGTTCGATCCCTGGGTCGGGAAGATCCCCTGGAGGAGGCATGGCAACCCACCCCAGTGTTCTTGCTGGAGAATCCCAGGGACAGGGGAGCCCGGTGGGCACAGTCCATGGGGTCGCAAAGAGTCAGACATGACTTAGTGACCAAACAACAACAATTTCTCACAACTAATTTTTATGTGTTTACTTAAAAAGTTAGTTTCTGTGACATTGGATTTTTCCTATACATCAAGTATCTAAATAAGTTATATTTTTTAGTCACTGGAAAAAAAAATGCTTCTCTTGAAGTCACGTGGGAGCCTGTGACCTTGGTAACCAGCCATTTTAACTGACTCAGCTGAACATAGTTAAACGAAAGGCAAGCTAAGCTTTAAATGTCGACAGATTGATGAATGCCGTTTCCACAGCGTCCTGCTTTTGTTCAGTGCGATTCCTTCCGAGGCTGCTGCTGCTGCTAAGTCACACCAGTCGTGTCCGACTCTGTGCGACCCCACAGACGGCAGCCCACCAGACTCCGCCGTCCCTGGGATTCTCCAGGCAAGAACACTGGAGTGGGCTGCCATTTCCTTCTCCAATGCGTGAGAGTGAAGAGTGAAAAGTGAAAGTGAAGTCACTCAGTCGTGTCCGACTCTCTGCGACCCCGTGGACTGCAGCCTACCAGGCTCCTCCGTCCATGGGACTTTCCAGGCAAGAGTACTGGAGTGGGCTGCCATTGCCTGCTCCGCCTTCTGAGGCTGGAGCCCATCTAAGCGGCGGCGCGGGGACCCGGCCTCGACTTTCCTTCCAGCTGTCCCTTCTCCCTGCTTCCCTTGGCATCACTCGCGGTAACGCGTCCATGTTTCACTCTGGAATTTCCCTCTAGTGAAATGGCTCACAGCCTTTGTGGTGAAAAATTGCAAGGCAGAGAGGAGGTTGGCTTCCTGGGAGGCCAGAAAGACCACAAGACTGCTCATTGGAGGCAAGGTCATTGCAAAAAAAAAAAATAATAAAGCACTGGAATTTAGTTCTGGAAGATTTTGAAAGGTTAGAGGACTCTAGAATGTAACATTCATGAGGTTTTATCTCTGAGAAAGTTTGGCTGCAAGATTTTAATTCTGTAAAAAGCAATGTTAATATTCTGTCAGTTTTCTGTAAGTCACTCTTGCCCATCAGCTGGGAGGATACAGGGAGAGAGAAGTGTGGAGCTCTGTATAAAATCTACGTGGGGGTCACTCAATCAGGTGACCTTTTATATCTGCTTGGAATCCAGCTGAGAGGAGGGGAGAGGAAGCAGAGGGTGGGTCTGGGGGAGCTTTGGATACAAAACCAGAGATCGGAGATTCAAGAGCGAGTGCTTTCCTCTTGACTGCACCGTGCGCGAAGGCTCACTGTCAGAAACCAGCTTGTTGTCCCGTGAGCCCCCTCTCAGGTGCCAGGGCAGGTGCGTGGCAGAGCTGCGGTTCTAAGCCACAGTCTGACTCCACTGGACCCTTCTGGAAGGCCTGACAGTTACGGCCACCTTGCCTTCTGCCAGCTGCGGTTTAAGAGATGCGTAGACCCGGGGAAGAGGAAGCTAGAGGTAAGAATGTCAGTCCTGGTGACAACGTATGTTGGACACATCATCAAAAGTGGACATGTGAACGAACACCCATCTCCCCTCTCCCCTGACCGTGTTAGTTTGCCAGGAATGCCTAGGCAAACTACCACAGACGGGGAGGCTTCACCAAGAGGTTCCCTTGCAGCTCTGGAGGCGGGAGGGCTGGGACGAGCGTGGGGGCAGGGCTGATCCCTCCCGAGGCCTGGCCCCGGCTTGCAGATGGCTGTCCAGCGTCTTCACAGGGCTCCCTCTGATCTTGTCTGTCATGCTCTTCCTCTTATACGGACACCAGGTCCCACTGCATCACAGCCCATTCTCATGTCTCACTTTGACTCAGTGGCCTATTTAAAGCTCTGATCTCTAAACAGTCATGTTCTCTGGTACCGGACTTAGGACTCCAAGGTCTGAGGTTTGGAAGGACACAGTTCAGCCCTTCACATCCCGCGCCAGTAACGCCCAGCACGTCCCAGGGCCAGGTAAGGAAGGGGATCCTTTCATGCACACTGACTTCCGTGGGCATCACTGTCCACCACGGCGGTCCTGAGTTATCCAGTGAAATTAAAGCGCATTCAGCGACGCCACTGAGGAAGGAAAAGGGCTAAACTGTAACACTGTTAGAGCTGACCCCTCTTGTGGTACCTCTTTCTCTAGCCAAACGTCCGAGGCTCTGATCTGTTCTCCCCGCATCGAGACATCATCATTACGATGGTGAGGCCCTACCCCCAGGCCTATGGAATCCAAATCTGTGTTTTCACAGGTCTCTTGGTGTTGCCTGCACTTGTGGGGAGGCTGAGTGGTACAGAACCTGCCTGCCTAGGCAAAAGACGCCAGAGCCTCGAGTGCGAGCTCTGGCTTGGGAAGATCTCCTGGAGGAGGAGGACGTGGCAACCCACTCAGTCTTCTTGCCTGGAAATCGCGTGGACAAAGGAGCCTGGCGGGCTACAGTCCCTGGGGTCACAGCAGAGCTGGGCACGCCTTGGCGGCTAAGCAGCAGTCACAGGTGTTTCTGACACGCTGGAAACAGTGCGTCCCGAGGGTCAGCGTGCTGCTGCAGGGCCCCTGTCTGCTCACGCGGCTGTCCTTTGCCTCCTGCTTGCAAAGCTCTGCCTGTGGCAGAACAGCCTAGACTGCACGTGGAGATCATCTGGTGAGCTTAAAAAGCAATCCTGCTGTCCAGATGGCTCCCTAGACCAGTTGCTTCAAACTCCAGAGGTGGGTGTCAGGCCCTGGGAATATTTCTTTTAATTGACTTTTAATCGAAGGATAATTACTTTACAATACCGTGTTGGTTTCTGCTGCACACGAATCGGCCACAGGTGTACATGTGTCCCCTCCCACCGCTCTGGGTTGTCACGGGGCCCCGGTCTGAGCTCCCTGAGTTATTCAGCAAACTCCTCCTGGCCGTCTGTTCCACGCACGGCGGGTGCGTGGTTCTAGGCCTCTCTCCCATTCGTCCCGTCCTCATTCCCCACCCTCGCCTCCCCTCCCATGTCCGTAAGTCTGTCCTCTGTGTCTCCGTCTCCACTGCTGCCCTGCGAATAGTTCATCCGTACCGTCCTTCTCGAGTCCATAGAATCAGTTCTTCCGTACCGTCTTTCTAGAGCCCATAGAATCGGTTCACTGTGTGCCATCTTTCTCGAGTCCGTATGTGGCCCCAGACATTTTTGAAGCTCTTGGATTCCATCACTCAGCCAAGGTTGAAAACCTGGGGGAGCAGAAAGCCGAAGGGAGCGGGCTGCCTGGTTCTCTGCCCGGGAGAAGCGGTCCCCGTGCCTGCCTCCTGTGACCTGTAGGCCTGACCCTCGGGTCCTGTGCGGTCACGCCCGGTCCACGCCGCTCAGCAGGGGCGTTGGCCGCTAAAGCTGGTGTCGGTGCCTGGCAGCCCCGTCTCCTCTGTGGGCCCTGCTTCCCCTCCTCCCGTTGCCTTTCTCCTCTGAGTCGGTGTTTTCCAGGGCCATTCAGGGGAGCGATGCAGCAGCTGGGTGGGTCAAGAAGGGTGGCCCGTCCCTTGTAAGCCCGGTCTGTCTGAGGCTGGTCGGCCCCAAATCCCACGAATCCCGTCATTTCTCATTTGCTCTCGCGGCCTCTCCGCCTGGTGTTTGGAGCTACTTAGTGACCTTCGTTGCGTTTTGTTAAAAAAAAAAAAGTTTGCTTTGCTGTATATGAACCTTCTCCTGAGATATAAGCACAGCTCAGCATATTGTAAGTGAACACTTCTCAGTGTCAAGCTGTGTTTTTCTTTCCTTGTAAGAAGCACTGTTTTTCCCCCACATCGTGTGATAGGGAGTCTGTGCTGGCAGTTTCTTTTCCCATCCCATTTTCTGTGTTGGTCTTCAACTCCTCAGGCCTCCCCCCTGAAAACTCGAGGAGCTTCTCAACCCCCAGCTTTTTATAGCTTTTTATAGCTTTTTATAGCTTCGCATTAACTCGAGCAAAACAAAACTACGAGCTTTGTGGTTCAATTGTGTAGTTATCACCTAAGCCCTGTATTTACCATATGGCCTTAATCCAAGCAGTCCCCAAATAGGTCCATGTGAAATGCAGTGTTACATGCATATAATTGCATCTTTTTTGAGTAGCGTGGCAATCCTGCTGTTAAATCATAGAAGTTATTATAAATTAAGAAAGGAAAGGTAATGGCATTTCCTGGGTAGATGCGCTCTTGAGGTTCTTAATATAATGGATTTCTTTGAATCGGAGGCTGGCAAGATGTGAAGTGGTTCATAAATGATCTGAGTTCTTAACTGATGTCCCGAGTCTGAGTGTGGCACTCTGTTAGAAAGGATACGACAGGGGTGGAGCTTGAAAACCTTAGGTGGAAGTGTGAAAGGAGCCTAACAATTTATGAGGCACTCCTGCCATCCCCACTGTCTCCAAGTCCTTTCGCAGAGGCCCCTAGGTCTGGGAAACACATTTCCAGGTGTTCGCGCACATGAACGTTACCATCTGTGAAGGGCATCTTGAGGTCTGGGACAACGGGTGCTCAAGGCTGGATGCTCTGGTCTGGTGGCCCTGGGTGCGGCTGCCCTCCTGCTGCCACGGGGCAGGGGGAGATTGAGATCTCGGCACACCTGGAGCCCTTTCTGGGCAGTGAGGGGGTGTGTGTGTGTGTCTGTCTGTATGGGGATGCTCCAGTGTGGACCACTCCCCTTGCAGCTCTTGGCCATCAAGCTCTGTTGGTTCAAAAGCTGTTCCTCTGAGTCCTGCCTCTCCAGTGACTCCTTCCTTGGCTTTAAAAGTTTATGTATTTTTAATTGGAGGATGATTGCTTTACAGATTTTGCTGTTTTCTGCCAAACCTCAGCGTGAACCAGCTGTGGGTGTCCATGTGTCCCCTCGCTCTGGACCGTCCCTCCCCATCCCACGCCTCTGGGTTGGTTCAGAGCCCCTGTCTGAGCCTTGGCTGTCTTCAACGGCGGTGTCTGCTGTCCGTCCTTTAAAACAGTGACTCGCACCGTCTGAGGATATTTGTTCACCCCTTAGCTTACACACAGCTCGACTCTGGATCGTCCTGACACAGTCGGTTATGTGCTCTTGTGAGTACCTTCGATGTGATGGAGGTCTTCGTTTGGCGCAGCCCAGGGTGCCGTGGGGACCACAGTAGACTCCTTGAGCCTGAAGAGAGGAAGGTTTCGTCCGTGCCTCTTAGGACTTTCCACCTGAGGCGCTTGACTCCCAGGGGAAACTGACATCTTGATGATGAGTGGGAAACACCTTTTCAGAGACGTGTGTAGAGGAAGAAGTGAAGGCACGGGAAGGAGGTGATGGTCTTCCTCTTTCAACTTTACCTTTTTGGTGTGATGGCAGTACTTGCTCTTGACGTGTTTTACATCATGAATGACTTGGAACGGGGGATCCCGAATAATCTTACCCCTCCAGGATAACGACAGCCAAGGGACTGGAGTGTCTTTTCCTGATCTTTTCTGGGCCTTTACTAACGAACATACTCAAGTTGTTACTTATAGAAATGGGCTGGTTCTGCAATTGCTTTTTTCAAGTAACAGTAGGTAAAGAACACTTACCATGATGTGGGATGCTGATTCATTTTTACAGCACGGTGTTTCATTGTGTGGATGCATCACAATTCATCTCTTCACTGGAGAGCTCTTTATAAAGCAGTTAGCAGAGGCTGAGGGTTTCGGTGGGTTCATTTAAGATGCAGATATCAAATATGTCACGTTTTACCTGGAATTGTCAGAGAAGAATCTAGAGTCACCAGATAGAGTTTTGATCTGGAACCTGCAGGATGCAGCCTTCTGTGTGGCCCTGGGACGTGTGGCCGGGGGTCCCCGTAACCCCCTGGCTCTGGCCCTCACTGTGGGAGGGTGGGGCTCTGATCCGGTTCCTTCCAGCTCTGGCGGTCTGTGACCCATCACTCCCTGCCCTGCAGAGAGCAAAGTGAACAGAAGCCAGCTTTGTTTACAGAGCAGGGGGTTTGCTTGACACGAGGAAGGCCGTCGTGAAGTGTAGATACGTGGGGCAGTCTGGATTCTTATCTCTAACCAGCCTGAGAAGCAGGAGAGCCGTCTGTGAGCTGTCCTCTCTTAAATGCCTTGGGTAGTTTTTCTTACTCTGTGTGTGTGCTCAGTCGTGTCCGACTCTCTGCAACCCCATGGACTGTAGCCCACCAGGCTCCTCTGTCCGTGGCATTTCCCCGGCCAGACTCCTGGAGTGGGTTGCTATTTCCTTCTCCAGGGGATCTTCTGGATCCAAGGATCGAACTCACATCGCTGGGTGTCTCCTGCCTTGGCAGGTGGATTCTTGACCACTGGCATCACCGGGGAAGCTCTAGTTATTTAATTAAAGAGAAAAGGAATCTTTTTTACTCGCCAAGCATGTACTGTAGAAAGCGCCCTTCTCTTTGCTGCAAGCACATGCGGGGTGAGCCCGGGGAACCACTCCCTACCCCGTCCTGTTTGCTCTCGTTTTTCTTCCAGATGTGCTGTCCCACAGATTAGGGGATGAGGCTAAGAGTCAGTTTCTTAAGAAAGAGCCGTGCTCCCGTGGTGAACCTCCCCTCTTCTAGAGAGGATAAATTGTTTGACCTGGGGAGAAGGAAATGGCAACCCACTCCAGTATTCTTGCCTGGAGAATCCCATGGACAGGCTCCAGTCCGTGGGGTTGCAGAGAGTCAGACACAGCTGAGCAACTGACCAGCAGCAGGGGAGACATGGTAATAAAGATGGGAAGGGAGGGTGACATCAGATGAGGAAGCCTTCTCGTAAAATCTCTACATCTTTTAACCCATGTCGTGGACTTGCAGTTACACAAACATTCTAGTACAGACGTGTTTCAGCACGTGGATGTCCTCCGAGTTTGTTTCCTCCGGGGTCCCTGTGAAGACTGCACGTGTTCACTGGCCTGCTGCCGCTGGCTGGCCGGATGGTCAGCTTGCTGCCCTGGTTCTGGCTCCGTATTTGGCTCTGTCCGGCCAAGCGGGGGAGGAGCGATGATGCAGCAAGGTCGTAGGTGCGTAATGTAGATGAAGGGCCTTTGTTCTGGGTTTGTGCGTTTCAACTAGATTCATGCTCATGAAAGCATGAGGCTTCACGTGAGTCACTCAGATCAATCAGATCTTAACACCCTTTTCCATGTGTAGCTGGTCTAGTTTAACAAACGCTGCCATACCTGAGATTTGGACTAAATCAACTCGCTCCTTGGGCTTCCCTGGGCTCAGGTGGTGAAGGATCCGCCTGCAATGTGGGAGACCTGGGTTCGATCCCTGGCTTGGGAAGATCCCCTGGAGGAGGGCATGGCAACCCACTCCAGTCTTCTTGCCTGGAGAATCCCATGGACAGAGGAGCCTGGTGGGCTACAGTCCACGGGGTCACAGAGTCGGACACGACGGTAGTGAAGCACCGTACAAAGAGACCCTCGTTAACCTGAAGCGGGATTCTTTCTGTTCTCTTAACCTAGCTTGCTTTGTCCACATGCTTTTGAAAGAGTTTCCACTGGGGCAAGGCCGTAATTTGGATGGAAATAAATCTCCGCGGCAGCCTTTGCTTTTCAATGTGCTTTACTTGCATCGTAATCTTAAAGAAAAAATGTACAAGCTTATCTTTTTTTGGAAGATGAAAATCTGACCATATTTTCCTTCCATGTATTTTCTTAATTATGAAAACTTCAAATAATGCTCTCAGAATCAATTTTCATATGCTCATCTATCATGAAGATTTAGCATTATTTGCTTTATTTTCTTATTTTCTAAGGTATGTGAAAGCAAACCCCAGACATGTCATTTTACCACAGTATATTTTAGTATTCATCCCTAACCTAAGAAATGTAACGTATTTTTGTACTGCCAAAATGTCATCACACCAAAAAAATTTTAAACATTTCCCCCTTTCCCAAATAAAATTTGGGGTTTGTGGATTTATTTCTCTTGAACTAAGTCATATGGGTGACGGGGTACTTCTGTCACCACTAATGAGTGATGGCACGTTGAACAGTTGTGTGTAGTTCTGAGCGTTTCTAGAATGGAAATGCCGTGCGGGTACCCAGACCACCACATTGTTGTGCCCTTTGTAACAGGGAGGAGCTCTGTATGAGGCCACGGCCCGGTAAAAAGGTTATTTTCACAAGTAAAAATATTACTTCACCTTAAAGGTAGTTCCATATGTTTGAGCCCCAGGATACCATCACATGAATGAGGTATGTTCTTAGCAGATGAAAATGTAGTTTCAACAGGAAAGCGAACATGTCATTTTTATATTTATCTGTATTTATATTTCACTTACATTTAAGGACCTTTTGCATCCAGATAAACAGGCCTTTAAAACTTTCTTTTTTTTTTTTTTGCACAATTTTTAAAGGTTACTTTTCATTTAGTTACTACAAAGTATTGTCTGTATTCCCCATGTTGTATAATAACATCCGTAAGCCTGTCCTACATAGAAACAGTAGTTGTGCCTCCCCTCTGAAGCACACACACAACCACTAGTTTCTTCTCTATTTCTGTTAGTTACCCTTTTTTGAACAGGCCTTTTTGGTAGCAAAACTATTCATTGACACTCCTTTGCTTCACTCATAGCAAAATCAAAAAAGCAACTTAGATTTTCTGAAATGAAGGGAAGCCATAATTGTTCTTTTGTCTTTATATTCTGTTGTCACCTGTTTATGTACCTTTTCAATGTTTTTCATATTTGAAATCAGTAGTAAAATTTATCCTGTGTAGTTAATGTCTTACATACACAGTTCAGTTCAGTCTCTCAGTCATGTCCGACTCTTTGGGACCCCATGGACCGCAGCACATCAGGCCTCCCTGTCCATCACCAACTCCTGGAGTCCACCCAAACCCACATCCATTGAGTCGGTGATGCCATCCATCCATCTCATCCTCTGTTGTCCCCTTCTCCTCCTGCCCCCAATCCCTCCCTGCATCAGGGTCTTTTCCAATGAGTCAGTTCTTCCCATCAGGTGGCCAAAGTATTGGAGTTTCAGCTTCAACATCAGTCCTTCCAATGAACACCCAGGACTGATCTCCTTTAGGATGGACTGGTTGGATCTCCTTGCAATCCAGGGGACTCTCAAGAGTCTTCTCCAACACCACAGTTCAAAAGCATCAATTCTTCGGCGCTCAGCTTTCTTTGTAGTTCAACTCTCACATCCATACATGACTACTGGAAAAACCATAACTTTGACTACACGGACCTTTGTTGGTAAAGTAATGTCTCTGCTTTTTAATACGCTGTCTAGGTTGGTCATAACTTTTCTTCCAAGGAGTAAGCGTCTTTTAATTTCATGGCTGTAGTCACCGTCTGCAGTGATTTTGGAACCCCCCCAAAAATAAAGTGTGCCACTGTTTCCCCATCTATTTGCCATGAAGTGATGGGACTGGATGCCATGATCTGTTTTCTGAATGTTGAGCTTTAAGCCAACTTTTTCACTCTTCCTTACACATACACATTCACTTTCACATACACGTTAGCTTCAAACATTTAAATGACACCACAGCTGATAAGACAAACAGCTGACCCTCAACCCCTCCCAGACCTTCCCTTCCTTAGCAATTATTCCAGTTTTTCCCTTCCTTAGCAATTATTCCAATTTTTCAACCTTATTCTTCTGAGTTTTGTGTCCATGGCCCTAAATAACTTACATTACAGCATAATTTATTTTCAGTTTTTGGTCCTGTCTCTTGACTTCCTTCTTGGTGAGAAGAGAGTTTGGCTGTCAGGCACCACCCACAAGCTTATTCCCTGTTTGCTTGTCCCAGAGTAGTTCCGGATTGATCAGTTTCCATTGTCTTCATTGTGCAGAGATGCTTTGGTATCTCAGCCCTGCTGGAATGATGTGAGTCCTTTTTCCTACTGTGTTTTGCCTTCCTTGTAAGTCGTTATTGTCCCATCTTTTGCCTTTTTTTTTTTTTAAAGAACAGAAAAGTGAATCCACTACCCAAGCTACCCTCGTTTGTACTAAGTTCCTCTCAATATATTCAGACTTACTAGGTGCCCTGTCATTTCAACCATCTTGAAGAAATTTCT
Organism: Odocoileus virginianus; assembly: GCF_023699985.2. Classification (NCBI taxonomy): domain Eukaryota; kingdom Metazoa; phylum Chordata; class Mammalia; order Artiodactyla; family Cervidae; genus Odocoileus; species Odocoileus virginianus. Next base: position 1,874,953 of record NC_069695.1, read on the forward strand.
CCCAGAACCTTGAGGCCTGCCATGATCCAGACTGGTTTCTAAGTCCTTTGAGGCCTAGGATTTCTCTTACTGTCTGTGAGCCTGGGAAATCTGTCTGGTGTCGGATTCCAGGTTTTTTGGAGCCCATGATTTCCCCTTTCTGATTTTACTTCTTCTGGTGGAGTGCATAGGCTTCCCTGGTGGCTCAAGGCGGGAAAGAATCTGCCTGCCAATGCGGGAGACCAGAGTTTGATCCCTGGTTGGGAAGATCCCCTGGAGAAGGGCATGGCAACCCATGCCAGTATTCTCTCCTGGAGAATCCCATGAACAGAGGAGCCTTGGAGGGCTATAGCCCCTGGGGTCACAAAGAGTTGGACAAGACAGAGCGACTAACACTTTTTTTGTAGTCTAGTATTTCCCTGAGAAAATGGTCTTGGGAGGGGTATTTTTTGTTGCTGTTTTGAAGTTTGGCAATTCCCTCGTCCCGCTCTCTAGATCTCTGCTGGTTGCTTTTACCATGTTTCAGGGGTAGCGCGTCCAGGCAGACTGAGTTCTGACTCTCCCGCTTCACTGCCAGCAGACCGCCTGCTTGCTCCACTTGCGGGGCTAACGCCTCGTGAGCTGCTCTCAAGAGAGATGCAGAAGCAGTTGTAGAGCATCCTTTTTCGCGTGTCCTGTGCGCCAGTCTTTCATCACATATATGCAGGTCTGGGCTCTGACTCCCTTGCCACCATCACCTTTCGCCTGGACCGCCATGGCGTCTCTTTTCTTCCTCTCCTGTCTCTACGGTTGCTTCCCGTGCAGCAGAAAGTGACATCCTGAACCTTGTAACAGATGGTGTCCAACCCTGGTTTTTTTTTTTAATTAATTTATTTATTGAAGGATAATTGCTTTACAGAATTTTGCTGTTTTCTGTCAAAGCTCAACATGAATCAACCGTAGGTATACATACATCCCTCCCTTTTAAACCTCCCTCCCATCTCCCTCCCCCATCCCACCCCCCTAGGTAGATACAGAGCCCCTCTTTGAGTTTCCTGAGCCACACAGCAGATTCCAGTTGGCTGTCTATTTTACACGTGGTAATGTAAGCTTCCACGTTACTCTTTCCACACATCTCACCCTCTCCTGCCCTCTTAGATCTCACCTTCTCCTCCCCTCTCAACCCAGGTTTAAAAGCCTTCAGGGCATTCTCATTAGCCGCGAGACAGACTCTCTACTCCTCACCCTAGCCTGTAAGATCCTGATTGATCTGTCCACACTAGGATGTTTTCCTTCCTCAGTTCAGCTCAGTCTCCCCATGTCTTTAAATACTTATCCCCAGTTGTTGCTCATTCTGTTCTCTCTGCCTGGATTAAAAGTCTTCCCCTACTTTAAAAAACAAAACAAAACAAAAAACTAATCCCAGCTCCCAGTTGTTCAGAATTAAGTTCATCTCCTTTGTGAGATGTTCCCCAAACCCTTTACATTCAAGTACCTCCCTCTGCCTCTGTGGTTCTCCAGTTCAGATCCTTATTTCTTTCTAACACTTTAAACCACTTGTAGCTTATTTTCTGTCTCTTCCTGACTAGAGGAGGGGAGGGACGGAGCCTGTTTTATTTATTATTTGTATTCCCTGTGCCTAGTGCAGAGTTTGGTCTGTTTTCCCTGCAGGATACACATCGGTGATAAGGAAAGTGATTATACAAGGTTACTGTCTAGTAAGGGCACCCTCTGAAACGCAGCCATGTGTATTATTTGTGGACTTACATTTATCCTTGGATCTAGTCCAGGTATGTGAGGCAGTTTATAATACATAAAATATGAAGGGAGCATAAATTAAAAGGACAACAAGGGCTGGAAGCTTAAGAAATGGAGCCAGCACCGAGGCCGAGAATGTGCCCCGTGAGGGCGCTGATTTGCTGTGGATGGGCTGTGCTCTGGCGCCCTCGCAGCCAGTATGAAAAGATGGTTTATAGAAGTCCACACGGTGGAAGCTGAACACTGCTGGGAAGAACTACAACTGTCCTTTATGTTTAGACTAAAGAGAAGTTTCATCCAGGGGTCACTCTAAAAAGAATGGATAACATGAAAATCGTCCCTTTGATGGACTTGGTAAGTTTCATAGGGGGGTTGGCTTTCCCAGGTGGCTCAGTGGTAAAGAATTTGCCCGCAGTGCAGGAGATGCAAGAGATACGGGTCTGATCCCTGGGTCGGGAAGATCCCCTGGAGGGGAGGAGATGGCAGCCCACTCCAGTATTCTTGCCTGGAGAACCCCATGGACAGAGGAGTCTGGCGGGCTACAGTCCAGGGGGGCTGCAAAGAGTGGCATGTGACTTAGCGACCAAACAGCAAGGTTCACAGGACTGGTTCTGACTATGAGCCTCCCGTATAGGCCGCTGCCGCCCTGCCAAATGCAGCTTGTTTAGGGCCCGGGCCTGGCACCCCTGTGAGGCTGGCCTCTGTCCACTCGGCTCTGCGTGCCGAGTGGAGACTGCTACATGTGCTGTGTGGTGGTCTGGCTGATGGTGCTGCCGTTGCAGGAGATGATGTAGTGGTGGGCTGGAGTGGAGGGTGGATACCCTTTTTTGCTTTTATTTGTAACTTCCTCTTTGTCCTAACTAAACGCTGCTGTCCATTACCGCTGCATTTTCTTTTGCACTTGCTCCTGTTGAAACACCTTCAGAGATCCCCTTCTGTCCTTCTAGACTTTTCTGGCATCTTCTATTCCATCAACAGGTCTGTTTACATACTTGCTCCAGCAGCATCTTCTAGCTTCAACAGTGCTCGTCTCCCAGACAGTGTTTTGAGAGTGTCCAAACCTTGTTTTGTGCTCATCTTTGATAACTGTCTCTTCACGCTGGATGGACTTGGCTTTCTCCTCCGTCTCCTGAATGCTGTGGGGCTTGCCTTTCAAGGCTTAAACATGTTCACAGTTAGTGGGGTTCTAAAGAGTGGAGATTAAAAGAAGGAAATTATTTTCCTTAGCTTTGTAAAGTCAGTCTTTGATTGTGGGAGCTGTCCACTTAGCATGAGTCTGTGCAGGGCAAACCTGTGCTATGAGGAACAGAAACCTTCATGAATTTCATAACCCTGTGTGTGTGTGTGTGTGTGCGTGCGTGTGCACACATGCATGTCCGTGTGGGTGGCAGGTGATGTGGCTATAGATTTTAGTTAATACTGCTCGATATTCCCGCCCCCCATAAAGAGCCCAAAGTTGTCAGTCACTGAACATACCACTCATAGAATGAGCAGAATTAAGAGATCTTACTTAGTACCATGGGTAGGATAGAAAGCAGACATTTCTTCTGTAGGATCAGCTTTAACCCGGATACAGTGCAGCAGATTAGAGAGCTTCATTGATGTCACAAGCAATCACTGTCTTAACAAAGCTTTCTTCCCGGGAGCTAGAACTGCTTATGGCAACAGCGGTTGTTGGGATACTTGGTTTGGGCAGCTGAGTTGGTTTGGGCTTTGGCAGAGATGTCTTTCCTTCAGTGGTGTTCAGGGATCTAAGTTGCAGTTGATCTTAACTTTGGGGGCTTTATTCACTCTCCTGTTTTCATTTGATGCTTTATGAGAATTCTTTGGTGGTAAAGATGTGTTTAAGAAAGTACAAATGATTGTCTTGAAGATAGAAAAAGAAAGGCCTTGAGCAGAACCTGGATGTGATTAAATGTTGGGTTTGCTCAGAGATGTTTAGGTTTTACAGGCCATTGTTATTTATCAAATTCCTACAGAAAATAACTTCTATTGTATACCTGAAACTTGAGATCCTAAATTCATCTTCCCCCTGGGAGCAGTCATTTTTATAATACAGTTGTTGATTATACAAGATTTCTTAGAAATGCAAATATTGTGTAATGGCAGAAGAGATTGTATTAAGTTTTTCTGGACAGTGCCAAATACGCACTTAGAAACATAAATTTTGGTTGTGTTCAGAAATATGGACTTCGCTTGTAATAATAATTGTAAGTAATATGTATTGAGCTCTAACTGTGTCCCAAGCACTGTGTTAAGCTGTATGATTCTGTTTACCCCTCTGGGAAATCTTATGAGTAACTGCAGTTGACCTTTGAACAATGTGTGGTTGGAGGCACTGGCCCTCCATAGTCAAAAATCCAGGATAACTTACAGTAGGGGCCTTCTGCACCCCTGCCTGTATTTACTACTGAAAAAATAACCACATTTAAGTGGACACGTGTAGTTCAAACCCATGTTGGTCAGGGGTCAACGGTTTATGTTCCTTATTTTACGGATGAGATAAGTGAAGGCTCAGCCTTGTCAAGCCGCTTCCTCAGCGTCATGTGGCTTGTTCAGTGGTGGAGCCATGGCGTCGCGTGTCCAGCTTTGCCAGTCTATTCTTTATTCGCTCCTTAATCAGAACCCTGTTTCACCTAGTCATCTCTCGCTGCTTTGGGCTTTGCAGTGGGCCTCTTTACCGCTGAGCCGGGGAAACCCTTCGTTGTGCCTGCAGCTCTCCTCAAAGCAGCATCCTGCCAACCTTCTCCTCATTATCGGTGGGGCGAAGATTTTCCTGGCTCATTGAACCTGCTTTCCTGGAGCGAATGTTTGTCTTCCTTGCCTTCCGTCCATCCTTTCCTCTATCAAATCCAGCCCTTAGTCAGAGCCTTGGAACGCACCTGTCCTCTTCCCCTTCAGCACTCGTGTTCAGGCCCGTATCCCCTCATCCCTCCCTGAACAGTGTTCAGCGTAATCACCCTTCTGCCTTATCGCCTCCTTTTCCATGTCTCTTCCTGCAGCTGCTAGTCTTTAGAAATACTGTTAGTGAAACCGCGTTCTTGTCACTTACCCCCTCTTCCTTCCGGTCCTTGTTGCTGCGTGCTTGATCTGCTTTCTTAGTGTTCAGAACCTGTCAGCTGCTTGCCTTCCCCAACTCAGTCATGTTTAAGTGAGAGTTCTCGCCTGGTGGCGTTCAGCTACTCTCTGCAGAGCTCTGCAGTAAGCCAAGTTGTGGCAAAGCTTTGAGGGTCAGTCTTGGGCTTAGATTTCATCTCAAAAGGTTCTGAAATGCTTGGTTCAAAGGAGTGATGAGATGGAACACTGCTTGGGAAGACTGATGTAAGGTGGTGGGATGCCTGCTGGTGAATAGAGTGTTTGTCTCGGGAATAGACGGGCTGATCTGCTTTGAAGTACTGGCCCCAAGGCGGTGGTTACATAGTTGGATTGTGTAAACTGTAAGCCATCCCATAGCGGTGAACACACATGCGTGATTTTAGGCAAGTCTGAATTATGAAAGAGGCTGATAACATCTCCAGCCTCATATATCTTCCCTTAGAGTCAGCCTTTCCATCCTAAGCCCATGTTTCATCATCTCAGACATGGGTTGATATTCCACTTATTTTTTTGTTCCACTTGAAAGAATATTACCATTTATAAACTGACTGAAAATTGCAGTGGATGGAATACGTGTATCTCCCCCAGATTCATATGTTGAGACCTAATCTGCAGTGTGATGGTGTTTGGAGGTTTGGCCTTTTGGGAGGTGATGAGGTCAGGAGTGTGGCACCCTCATGAATGGGATTCCAGCTTCTATAAAAGAGGCCAGAGAGCCCTTTGCACCACGTGAGGCCGCAGCAAGAAGACAGCCGTCCGTGAACCAGGAAAATCTTTCACCAGACACCAAATCTGCTGTCACCCTGATTGTGGACTTTCCAGTCTCCAGAACTTTGAGAAATAAGTGTGTGTTGTTTAAGCCACTCAGTCTACGGTATTGTGGAGTCTATGGTACTGAAGTCTAAAGGAGTTCAAATAGACTAAGAAAAAGGTTGTTGTTTTTTTTTTTTTTAATGAAAGTGTTCCTTTCTTTAACTGTGGGATGAAAAAATCAACAGGAATGAACTGTAACCATAACCAAAAACATAACACTTCAGGGTCTTCCCTTAAAAAAAAAAAAGGCATACCCTTCTGTTAGCCGTGTCCTGCTGCCTGGAACGCAGACGTGCGGGAACTAAAATAGAAGCACACGTTGGAGATGCGGCAGCAAGCAGCAGCAGCTCACCAGCGCCTCAGCCTGGGGGCCCACGCACGTCACACAAGCAAGAGGAAGAAGCGTGGGTAGTTTTTCATCCCAGTTGCTGGGGGCAGGTTTATTCTCTGTCCCTCCAGACCCTGCTGTCCACCCTTTCCCGTCCTGCTTTGTGTCCCGTGTTCCAGAGCCTGACTCTGAATCACACGCCTTCTGGCTTTCTGTTGGGTTTAGCCAGTAACTGCCCTGGCAGCAGGGTGGAGGCTGGGAAGAGAGAGGTGGGCCTCTTCCGTGCCCGCTCTCTCCCTCTGCTCCTGTGGACTCTGCTGTGGGCTGAGGGCATCTGTGAAAGCCCACAGTCGCGCCTGCAGCTTCAGCCTCCGTCTGTCTGGGTTCCTGCCACTGCCTTCCCCTCTTCGCCGTCCAGCCGGTGGGGGTGACGGTTTCCCCTGCTGTTACCCACTCTGCGCTTCGCATCCTGCTGATCTTCCGGAACCCCGTGCGTGTCTTTGTAAATAACTCCATCGCAGAACTTGCCTCCTGGATCCCAGGGGACCGCGTCGATAGTTTCTAATTTCTACAGTCAGCGTACACAGGAGGGAGAAAAGTGCGCCTTGTGGATCTGCTGTAGCCTTCATGACACCAGCAAACCCTGCCCGCGTTGGGGCAGTTTGCACGTGCCCTGCCTGCTTCTGCTGAGGATCGCTTCCTGGCTGCTGGCTGTGTCCTCATGCGGAGTGCTCCCTGCTTCAGCAAAGCCAGAGGGAGCCTCCCCAGCAGGCCTCTAACATGCGGATGCTGCTTCTCTCCTAAGAGGTTGTAATCACGAAACCCTTAGCCCCCTGCCCCCCAAAGACGATCCCTCAGAGGGCAGTCCGCATCGTTCGCTCCCCGCTCCCGTGGAATTACCACCAGCTGGACTGACTGCAGTGTTTTGCCTGTTACGTATCCTTCACAAGTCGGTGAACTTGATGGATTAACTTCAGCCCCCAGCGCTCCTGCTCAGTTAAGGCCATGTTCCTCAGCAGACAGTAATAGCCACACAGCAAATGGATGTTCAGAGACCCATTTGCTCTGTCTCCTGGTTCGAAGGTGTTTTTTCAGTGAGAGGCACCTAACTAGGAGGAAGCTGGTCCAGAGGGTAGACATGAACTCACTTCGTTTATATGAAGTGCACGTGTAACATGGGTTACACACATGGGTGCTCTTGCATGTACTGCTCCTTGACATCCAGGGATTCGCTTTTATTTTCGCCTTCAGAAGAAAATCACGTATTTTGCTGTTGCCTACATAGTGAAGTAATACCCAGATATTTCCACAAGATTGAGGCATTTGCTATTGGATCTGTAGAATATGAGCATTTCCACGTAAATTAGTGCTTAAAGCAATATAGTATAACCTTAATTTTTGAATGTTCATGTAAGATTGCTTTGTCTGATAAGCTTTAACAATTATCCGGAGCTTACTTGGAAGGGGATAAAAATGCCTGGGATTTCTTTGTCTCCTATGATCACCTGGCTTACTAGTTGTTTCTGCCTCTCCCATAGAGGGTCTCGCCGCCATCCCCCAGTAATCATGGGCTCCATGTCAGTACATTTTATCCTCCTTTTTTGTGTCCCTAACACTATGCCTGGTGCCAGTCACATAACTGCTCAGTAAATCTTTAAAGTCATTCATTCATTTTCTAAACCTAAGCACCCTGAACTTGGAGCCGTTCTCTAGGCTCATTCTCTTGTGTACTTTTTTTACTTTATGTAACTTGATTTAATCACATCCCAGCAGGAAATGGCAGCCTACACCAGCGTTCTTGCCTGGAGAACCCCAGGGAGGGGGGAGCCTGCTGGGCTCCGTCTAGGGGGTCGCGCAGAGTCGGACACGACTGAGCGGCTCAGCAGCAGCGGCTTGCCTTTGGGCTCTGCATCCTGCCTGCCAGCGCTTCTTCCCCTCGCCTGGCTAACTCCCAGCTGTGCTTTGGTACTGAGCTCAACAGTTAGCCTCCTCTTGAACCTGCTATTGCATTATGACCCCCACCCTACACATTCCCAGATCTTCTACATCACGCAGTTATCACATTTTGTAACTTACATATTTGAGGACTAATTACCTCCACCCTACTAGACTGTTATACGGTAAGGAAGGAACCTGTCCATCTCGTCACTTTTCTGCCCCAGTGGCTGGCATTGAGGAAGCTCTCAGTATTTAGAGAATGAATAGAGTTGACTCTCACTGTTTGCCAACCACGTATTTGCAACTTTACCTGCTTAGTAGCATTTATCTGTAACCCTAAAATCAGTACTTGTGGGACTTCTGTGGTCATTTAGACCCCTGCAGGGTAGTGAAAAATTTCAGTGTCCTGATGCGTATTTTCAGCTGCGGTTGGATAGGTGATGCTGTGCCCCCTCCCCGCATCACTCATACTGTAAGCAAGAGTCCTTTTCTAGGGATGTGCTCACTGTCAAATTTTTAAGTTTTGTGGGGTTTTTGTTTTGGTTTTGTTTTTGGTGATTTTACTGTTTAAAATGCCCCTAAACATCATGAAGTTGTGCTGTCTAGTATCCCTAAGCATAAAAAGGGTGGGATGTGCCTTTCAAAGATAACATGTGCGTTAGCAAGTTTCGTTCAGGCATGAGTTACAGTGCTGTTGGTTGTGACATCAGTGTTAGTAAACCGATATTTATTAAATGTCTTCAAACGGAAACACACAAACCAAATGGATGTGAATGCAGAGTCCTAACTTCCCCAGTAAATTATTGTAAACAAGGTCAGTCACAATGGACATGAGTTTGAGCAAACTTCGGGAGATAGTGAAGGACAGGGAAGTCTGGTGTGCTGCAGTCCATGGGGTTGCAAAGAGTCGGACATGCCTGAGCGACTGAACAACAACAATAAGCTCAATCATACACATCACCCAACTCCTCTGGAGCTAGATCAAAAATATTTACTTTGTGGTGGGTTTTTTTTTTTTTTTTTTTTTTGTCTCTAGTCTGTAGGTCCTTAGAGACACCCGTTAGATGGCCGAGATGTTTTTTTAAGTTGCAAAATTTTCCAGCTGAATTCCACAAGGGGAGTATGTTAGCAGTATATTGTTGGAACATCTCCAGGGAAAATAGCTTCTGTCAGGGAGGGAAAATACACATTAAAAAAAAAAATACCAGTATATGATCATGAAGTAGTCATAGGAAATAGTTTACAAAGATGTATTTATTTATGCATTTCCCCTCAGTTCCAGAGTCTGCCAGGTACTGGGATGTCAGGGCAAAAAAGGGCATTTGTAAATCTGTGGTTGATTGACATTTTGGCCATGGGATTATGGAGTTATTCCAATGAGAGAATAGTTTCAGCTGATTACTTCCGTGAATCTAATTTTTTGAGCCTCTCAAGAGTAATTTGGGGATTACTTTATATCTTTGCAAAACAAATTGGATTGGGTTTTCATTTATTGTAGAGACAGAAAACGGGAACCACGTCTTTGACTTAGGTGGACATGACTTTTATAAACTCCCTATGAAGGAGGCAGTAAAGAACACATAGACATGTCAAAGTTGAACTTGAGCAGTATTTATATAGTGTGGTTCATATAGTTTATATTCACCAAATGCTTAATTGCAGGCTCAAAAAGCCTTTGTCCTCTGCATAAACATACCCAGAATATCACAAGGGGAATATTCTGAAAAGAGCAACTGAAGTTGATGTTTAGGAATCAGAACGCAGTTGCTGAGAATGAAATATTAAATTCTTTTCCTTAGTACACAAGACTGTGTAAAATGTGAGGATTTGGGTTCTCTGTAAGAAGTCAGTTTCTCTTTGAAGAACATTTGCATTTCTTTACTCATCTTAAACAATTCCATGGAATGTTTTTTGGTTCTGTGGGCAGAAGCCATTCAGAGTAGTTCCATGGATTTTACCATATTTCACATTACTTCCATGACCCCTAAAACTGGGCTAATCATGCAGAGGAGGAAGAGGGGGCTCTGGGAGATGGCTCCCCAGCTAAGTAACCCTGGCTCTCACTCCCTGTCCAAACTGGTACCAAAACGGGTGGAAAAAGCTGGCCAAGCCCCCTCTCTCCTTTCCCATGTACCCCTCAAAGCAGCCTTTTCTTCGCTCCTTCCTTCTTCTGGGGACTCTGTTCTCTGAGCTTCTTGACAGTGGCCCTTAGTTACTCTTGGAGCTCCCACACCTGGACCAGAGTTCCCTAATGCATGGGGCCCTGATGCATGCTTTTTTTTGGGAGAAAGGAATAGAGCCATGTTTGCTTCATTATTATTCCTGAATATTTGTTGGAAGTCCTGAATATTCATTGGAAGGACTGATGCTGAAGCTGAAACTCCAATACTTTGGCCACCTGGTGTGAAGAACTGACTCATTGGAAAAGACCCTGATGCTCGGAAAGATTGAAGGCAGGAGGAGAAGGGGACGACAGAAGATGAGATGGTTGGATGGCATCACCAGCTCAATGGACATGGGTTTGGGTGAACTCTGGGAGCTGGTGATGGAGAGGGAGGCCTGGTGTGCTGCAGTCCATGGGGTTGCAAAGAGTCAGACATGATTGAGCAACTGAACTGAAGTTTCATTAAAATCCAGCAGTAGCTGAGGTGGTTGAAAGGACATGTGCTTTAGACTTGGCAAGCTGGGATCGAGTGCAGATCTGCCCCTAGGCAGTCACACGGCAGTGGGGCCCTTTCCTTGACCCTCAGAGGCCCAGTTGCCCCTTCAGTGAAATGACTCAGGATGAAATGAGCTGCTGCGTGTGTGAGGTCCATGGTCAGTTACCACTGGTTTTGTGCTTTTGTGAGAAGGTTCGTATTTCCAGGAATTTGCGGCTAGGAGGTAAGATGATTCTGTTAGAACTGAGATACTGCGTCCCTTCTTCTGGGCTGAGACAGAGCGGACTGCAGGCTCCAGCGGCTCTCCCAGCTGGATGCCCATGTTCAGGGCAAAGCTGGACAAGCGTGTAGAAGTCCTGAGTCCTGGAGAGGCTGCTGAAGTAGATGTCTGGAGACTTACGCATGGGATCCAATAAACTCGGGCATTGCGTATTGTCTGGCTTAGGGACACTTCTAAAGAGAGAAGAGGAAAATGCTCTGAAGGAGGTGCTGGGGATAAAGGGACTCCGTGTCACAGACACAGACCTGGGAGGGACGTCTGAGCTCTGTCACGTCTGTTCCTCCGTCTCGCAGTTGTTGTTTAGTCGCTCAGTCATGTCTGACTCTTTTCGACCCCATGGACTGTAGCCCACCGTGCTCCTCTGTCCATGGGATTTCTCAGGAAAGAAGACTGAAGTGGGTTGTCATGCCCTTCTCCAGGGGATCTTCCCGACTCCAGCATCAAACCCACATCTTGTGCATTGGCGGGAGGATTCTTAACTGCTAAGCCACCAGGGAAGCCCCGTCTCGTACAGATGAGCAGACTGTGGTCCAAGAAGCTTTGGTCCATGTGTTTGATCGCACAGCTCCCTGCTGACAGTGGGAAAAACTTCTACTTTTCCACACTCAGAACAGACTCTCTGCTTGCTCTGTATGCATCAGGACCACGTGGCCAAGCCCAGCCATGTTTCCTGGGACGCTGGCTCTTTAGGAACCCTGATGTTGTGGTCAGGCATGTCCAGAGCCTGCTTAATCTTTCTGGCTGCCCTCTGAGACTCGATGGGTTTTTCTTCCATGTCATGTTTTCCTCTCATTTTGACATGCAGTGAATGCTAATTGCTTAAAGGGCCAGGCACGTCACTTGTAAACTCTGTTTTGAATTTTATTTTTGGCCGCCCTGGGTCTTCATTGCTGTGCACGGGCCTTCTCTAGCTGCGGAGAGCGGGGTCTGCTCTTGCCCGCGGGGCCTGGCTTCTCCCTGCAGGGGCTTCTCTCATTGTGCAGCACCAATTCTAGGGTGCCCGGACTTCATTGCCCTGCTGTGCGTGGAAGCTTCCCAGACCGGGGATCGAACCCGTGCTTCCTGCACTGGTGGCAGATTCTTAACCCCTGGACCCCCAGGGAAGTCCCTGTAAACTCTTAATAGAAATGTTGAGAGTGAGTTTCTGCCTGTTCACCTCCCCGCTTTTTGGTGCCTGAGAGAAAGTTGAAAGCATACCTTTTATGACTGACTTGGTCGGTCAAAAGCCATATAAGCAGTCTGTATTGGATTTAATGGTGTCTGTACTGCCTTCTCCTATTCAAAATTGGCTCCTGTTTTTTTTTTTTTTCTTTTAAAAAGATCATGTCAGTTCTTTTAATTCAGCGTATCAACAAGCATTTATGGAATGTGTGGGCGGCCCCATTTCTTTATAAAGTTTCTTTAACACCGTCCTCAATATTTACATGGAATTTCTCTCCAAGGAGATCAGAGTACTAACAGTCATTATTTCTCGATCCTGACAGCTCTGAGATGTGTGCAGAAGGCGTGCACAGGAATGTGTGACATGAACAGGCCTGAGTTGCTTTCCATTTCCAGCTTTAAACATTATTACTTGGGGGGTTATAAGAACCGTAATGGTGCTGATGGAAATATAAACTGGTTGAGCCTTTCTGATTATATAGCCCTGAGGACCGCATTGCCTGGAACATGATCACTTAGAATAAAGGGTCAGTGAGATCCAGTAATGTTTATTGAGCACTTATTACTATGTGCCGGGTACCATTGTATGCGCTCTGTGTATCTTAATTCACCGAGTGCCGCAGTAGCCACGGGAGGTAAGCAGCATTGCTCTCTGCATTTTACAGGTGAGTAAACCGTCACCCAGAAGGTAGGTGCCCTGGCCAAGGTCGCACAGCTCGTATGCTTGGCTCAGCAGTAAGGAATCCGCCTGCGGTGCAGGAGACGCAGGCTCAGTCCTTAGGGCTGGGAAGGTTCCCTGGAGAAGGAAATGGCAACCCAGTCCAGTGTTCTTGCCTGCAAAATGCCATGGACAGAGGAACCTGGAGGGCTACAGTCCATGGGGTCACGAAGAGTTGCATACAACTTAGCGACTAAACAGCGTTCCAAAATTGGGCTGTCTGCATTCACGGCCTGCGGCTGGCTCTCTTCTGATATCCTGCCTCCGAGAGCAGGACATTGTACTGTGCTTCCTTACAGCCAAGTTGTGTGGGGCTTTAAGTATCTATTATTTCTTCAACAGACTGTTTTGTTTTTGTTTTTTTAAAAAAACACTCTTCCTGGTGGTCTTGGAGAAAGTAATGGCAGCCCACTCCAGTATTCTTGCCTGGAGAATTCCGTGGACAGAGGAGCCTGGCAGGCGTCCATGGGGTCACAAAAAGTCAGACACGACTGAGCTAGTGGTTGAGATTCTGTGCTTCCACTGCAGGGGGCACAGGTCTGTCCCCGGGTCAGGGAATTAGGATCTTGTATGCCGCACAACCAAAAAGAGATTTCTAATCATTTTTGATCATACAAGAGACTATGTTCTTAAGCCTAAATATTGGTATTGTCAACAATCTTGATACTCAGGTAACCCCAAGGATCAGTGAAAGCAGTCCTGGTTAAGAAGGATTCTGAGAGTTGGGTGCACTTTGGGAATGAAGACGGTGACTGACTGTGTCGTGAATGCCCTGCCCGATCGGATAGGAGGCACGTGGCGGGGACGTTCGTCTTGGGGTCTCTAGTCTCCCCTCTCCCATCCCCCCTTTCAGAGCTGCTCAGTTCAGCCACCTTCTTGGGGTTCCCTGGCTCTCCAGCATCCCTCACTGTAGATCACCCCAAAGCTTCAGTTCTTGCCTTCTGTTCACATACAGCCCCAGCTGAGGTCTTGTCCTCTGGATGCTTCGCTGGGCAGCTTGGCCAAATCTGAACTGCTTTCTGCTGCAACACAGGTATGTGACCGGTAGATTTGGAAAGGAACTGCACTTCTGTACCAGACTGCTAGAAATCATGGGACAGTGGACATGGAAGGCCCGAGGTGGACTCTCAGGCTGTGGGGGACAAGGAATAGAAATATTCTGGGAACTCAGGCCTGCCCTTCCATCATCCCAGAGGATGACCTGTGAAGCCGGTAAATTGCGTGAGACCTTAGATTCATTTTCCCAATTGTAATAGTTTCTTTCTTACCTTGTAGGATCTCTGGGCTTAGTTATTGGCAGATTACAGTGGTGGCCTCTGGGTGCTTCAGCAACCAGACGTAGATACTTTTGGGCCTCCCTTCCCTCTAACCAAAAGTTACCATTACTTGAATAGAAAGTAATACTGACCAGCAGAAGTTTCTGTAGTAGAGGAGGAAGCCTGTGAAATTGGTGTTTGGTATGTAAGAATCTTTGTTCTTAAGGCAAATAATAAACCTTGTGTTTACAACTCCATCACTTAAAAAAAAAATGTTGACCTCTTAAAATATATTAGTTAACCAACAGTTGCCCTCTAGATACACATGTGAATGATTAGGCCCAGATGCTGTTCTTGACCATCAGGAACTAAAAACTAATGACCTGGAATTCATGTCCTCAGAGCAGGGGTCCTTAAAAATTCTTCCCTTGTGAAGGCCAATTTAAAGCAGTGGCTCTCTGGAAGGTAATTAACTTAACCTCCACCCTCCTTCCCTGTATTGCAAACTGGCAGTTAGCGAACAGCCAAGAAGTCATAGTGTTCAAGTAGTTAGTTGCTCTCCTAAGATTCAATATAACTTAAAATGCTCCTTCAAATGTTCTGCAGTCACATGTGCCGCAACCATGAAGCTTTGTAGAGTTTTCAAATTTTTTCTCTACTGTTTAAAAATAGTATGAAATAATCAGCTTTCTTTCTTCATTAAGTCTGAGAATTCCTGTTGACTGTTGTGTCCCCTCCCCCAAACTCTACCCCACCCTCTTGAACCTTCTTTCTGATTCACTTGAAATGGACCTGCACATTGAAAATGTAATTGTAAAATTACAGTGTGTAAGTTCGTTCCTTGGGAGCGGTCCTCAGTGTTTTGGAAAGAGCCCAGAGCAGAGATGATATTTTAGGGCACCTCATTGTCCCTGCCCTGCCCTCCCCCCGCCCCCGCACATTCTGTCATTGTGGCTGCCACATTCAAAGCAGAGTCAATATGAAAGCTGAACGGCCAGACTGGAATGCTTACAGGTTTGTGAAAACATCCCAGACCTGTTATCAGGCTTCATAAGAAAAGTGAGTGTGGTCATCCTTCTTGCTTTCCGAGTGGTGTGTTTATTTCAGATGGGGCTTTGAAGTCTGATGGATGAGTAGCTGTCCTTAGGAGCCCAGGTATGGGGTCCTCATGTGGAGATGGACAGGTTTTGGCCACCAGCTGTGACCTGTTGACTCTCTGAAGCTCCACCAGCCTCTTGTGGGATGTTTTGACCCAGAGGAATGCTTTGTCTCGGGGTTGGCAGAAGGTACATGCGCAGAGCCTGACGGCTCCGTGATCAAGTTTTATTGTCATAAGACCCCTCCCATTCCCCTCCATGTTGTTCATGGCAGGTTTCCTGCTACTGAGGCACAATTCAGTAGTTGCGGGAGACTGTGTGGTCCATAAAGCCTAAAAAACTTCCCATCTGGTCCTTTGCTGAAAGATGGCCAAGACATGCTATGTCCAGGTTGTTTTTTAACACATCTTTGAATCCTGTCTCATCATGGCCCTTGCCTTTCTGCTCAGTGGCTTGGCCTTCATCCGCTTGATTTTCATCACGTTGCTCCTAGAGGGTGACCAGTCTCAGGGAGCTGTGCTTGGCGACTGACGCTCCTGACCCATGTTTGTAGACGTTGTCCTGGGATTTCTGTGTTGAATGACGCTCATCAATATTGGTCACAAGAAAGAGAAAAGAAAGGGAAGTTGCTCAGTGGTGTCTGACTCCTTGTGGCCCCAAGGACTGTATGTAGCCCGCCAGGCTCCTCCGTCCATGGGATTCTCCAGACAAGAACACTGGAGTGAGTTGCCATTTCCTTCTCCAGGGGATCTTCCGACCTAGGGACCAAATCTGGGTCTCCTGCACTGCAGGCAGACTCTTTCCCATCTGCACCACCAGGGAAGCCTAGTATTAGGGTTATCTAGAAGTGCGAAGCTGAGTTTAAGAAGGAAAAGAGAGCAGCCCCTCATAGTCAAGCTTCCTCTCTGTTTAGATGACAGTGTTGAGACTTGGGGACAGAGGGACCGTCTGCACTCACTAGCGCAGTAGTGGCCGTCGGGGTCTGCTCTAGGATTCCTGGCTCTTGTTCCAACTCTTTGCACAAATGCCTCGTGGCTGCCACACACATGCACTTGCCAAGACAACACGCGCTGTGTAAACCTTTGTTTCATGTGAACATTTTCTCCATTCCTACTATATATGACTTGTTACCAGGTTGGCCAGAGAAGTGAGGTATGCTCAGAAGAAAAACCAAAAATCCTGTTAGCGCTGAGTATGCATCACATTTTCCTTTTTCACTATTTTTCAGTCAGCGCTCAGCCATCAACCAGAATTAGGCATGCTTTTAACTCTTCTTGTCAGTAATTCTAACACTAACCATTTCCCCCAGCCTAGTTTTAAGCTACTGACTTATGTTTCTTTCTCTTTAATTTGCTATTTTAGCAGCGCTAACACCACCTGGCTACCTGTATAACCTTCTAGAATCAGCAGTTTTATTCTTAACGTTCCCTGTCAAGCTGACATTTTCGCTTTCGATGTGTCTAAGTGTTTACGTTTTGTAAATAACACAGTGAAAGTGAAAGTGTTAGTCAGTTGTGTTTCGACTGTTTGCCACCCCATGGACTGTAGCCCGCCAGACTCCTCCGTCCATGGGCTTCTCCAGGCAAGAAGACTGGAGTGGGTTAAAATTTCCTTCTCCAGGGGATCTTCCTGACCCAGGGATTGGATCTGGGTCTAGTGCATTGTAGGTGGATTCTTTACCACCTGAGCTGACCAGGGAAGCCCAAAAACAACACAGTGGTCATCAAGTGTAATCCACTTCTGACATGACATTCTATTTCCTGCTCCTCAGGGGGCTCAATGTTAAATTGGAGAGTAGTTCATATTTGATTCTGAATTATAATAAAAGATTAGCCTGGTGGAAACAGCACTAGACCTGCTGAGCAATTTGGTTTTTTCCCTCCCTTTGTTGTCAGCCTGGGATTTCTTACTCTGTTGAGAACACAGAGCAGCCTCATGTTGAGAGAGAATCTGGGGGCTTACTGGGTGACCTTGAGGAAATTTTTTTAATGTTGCTGAGCTTTAGGTTCCTTATCTATAAAGTAGAACTAATGGTACTAATCTCGTAAAATTATTGCAAGGAGAAAGCTGGTAGAATGAGTGAAAAGCATGTAGAGTTCTGTGTTTAGCATGGTATAAAGTCTCCAGATAGAGGCCCCTAAGCTATGGGATTTTTTATTACTTCATTAATTAAAAAATTTCTTTTGAAGTACGGTTGATGAACAGTGCTTTAGTTTGTACTGTACAACCAAGTGAGTCAGTTATACACACAGACCAGCTCTTTTTAGACTCTGTTCCCATGTAGGTCTTTACAGAGTGCTGAATGGAGTTCCGTGTGCGATTCCGTAGGTTCTCACTAGTTATCTATTCTGATTATAGTAGTGTGTGTGTGATTTGTCAAACGATTTTCTACTTAAAACGGGCTTCCCTGGCGACTCAGACAGTAAAGAAACCACCTGCGGTGTAGGAGACCCAGGTTCAATTCCCAGGTCAGGAAGATCCTCTGGAGGAGGGCATGGCAACCCACTCCAGTATTCTTGCCTGGAGAATCCCGTGGGCAGAGGAGCCTGAGGGCTTCAGTCGGTGGGGTTGCAGAGAGTCAGATACGACTGAGTGATTAACACATTCACTTTTACTTTCCTACTGAAAATGATGAGCCCTCAAATACATTGGTTTTATTAAGCAGGTGGACTTAAAAAAAAAAAAAAAAAACGACCAGATTAAGTTTGCCCTTAATTGGGTGTGAAGAGTTTTGAGATCTTGGTCCATCCTTGAAGGAGTGACCCTCAGCTAGGTTCAGGGTGTCTATCAAAGGCCTAGTCCCGTCTCCCCAGGCCCCTGGGGAGCAGGAGGGATGTTTGCCAGATCTGTGTGGCTGGGACAAGAAGAGCATGGATCTGTGAGAGCTGGAGGGGAGGGTGTGATGTCAGAGTTCCAGAAAGTGAAATGGTTAGAACAGTCTGATTCTGCTACCTTTGCAAAATTTTATATAAAAGCATCTTGACAGTGGGGCGGACATCAGACTTCACTAGAACTGGAATTCCCTTTTGCCCAGCTGGAGAAGTGCTTTTCTCAGTTCTGAGTCCAGCTGGGGTGACAGGGGAAACTTCTCTTCCTCTTTCCCCTGTTGTCACCAAATGTTCTTCTTGTAGACTCAGACTTTATCAGAGGGCTATAGCATGGAGTTCACATTTTAGAGGTCAGGAGGGGGTCGGTGTGCTGTGTTACCTTTACTGACCATAGAAACCAAGGGTGTGGGAAGAGCCTGATTGTCCCCGTGTCTTCTGGGCTCCGTCCTGGCCTCTGCCTACTCGAGAGGAGTCATGGCTCGCTGATGATGAAAGGCAGAGATGCTCAGCGGGGGCCCTTGTGCCTAACATCCCATCCGTGATGGAAGTGCTCAGTGCTCAGTCAGTCCAACTCTTTGCGACCCCTGGACTATAGTCCTCTGGGCTCCCCTGTTCATGGAATTCTCCAGGCAAGAACGCTGCAGCGGGTTGCCATTTCCTTCTCCAAGGGATCGTCCGGATGCAGGGATTGGACCTGCATCTATTGTGTCTCCTGCATCGGCAGGCGGGCTCTTTACTACTGTCACTCGGTCACGGCCAACTCTTTATGGCCCCGTGGACTGCAGACGCCAGGCCTCCCTGTCCTTCACCATCTCCCCGAGTTTACTCAAACTCGTGTCCGTTGAGTCAGTGATGCTGTCCAACCATCTCATCCTCTGTCATCCCCTTCTCCACTAGCGCCACCTGGAAAGCCCTCAGTGTTGGAAGAGAATTTTCCTGTGTCCTTGATTCCAAGGCTGAAGCTCCTGGGAAAGTATATTATATAAATGATGGCACCCCTCTTCACTTTGTTTCCCCATAGCTGAAACTTATATGCCATGGTCGCTAGTCTTGAAGGCACAAGGTGATGTCATAGGCTACAACCTACAAATTGTGCACTTACTAAACCCTCTTCCCAGACATCTTGGTTTGAAGAATGCCGTACTTGGAGACTGGATTAATCTTCTGCAGTTCTGTCAATTGCTTTCCATCTCACAAAAAATCCTTCCTACGGGTATACTGACCCCAGCGAACACATTCATTGATTCTTAGAAAAAAATATTCAGCAGCACAGAGAAATCTTGATTTAGTTCTGTGGATGACTGTCGGCCTAATCACTTAACAAAGCTGATAAACTCAATCTAAAGGAAGAACCAGCATTTGGCAGCCACTCTTGGCAAAGCTGGTCCTGAAAAGGTGGTGGTGGTTTTTCCCTTATCAACGGCTAGTTTTGTTTCCTAGCAAGGCAGGCTGTGTCCTCACGTTCAGAGACCCGCGGCAACCCCCAGGGCCTGCCCCTCTTCCCCCAGATCCTCTTCATTGTCTAGAGGAAAGCCATCTAAGCTGCCTGAATATTTTCCCCACAGCACACTGGAGCTCGTGGGATCCTGGGGCTTTTTCCTTCTGTATCTTGGGCTCCGCTGCGTCTGTTCACGCCTTTGGTGAAAGGGAAGCAGGTAAGACATCCTTACCGCCTGAGGGGAGGTTAAGAAATCCCACCCAGTATGCAGATTCATTAGCTGGCCATGACCTGGAGACAGTCCGTTCTTAATAAACTCTTGGAACATTCACTTTGACCCCTTTGTGCTAGTTTCTCAGGCTACACTCGAGTTTCTTTCTCAGGTTCTCTGGCTGCTCCTCGTGCACAAAAGAGAATCTGCTTCCTTCCTTCCTTTCTTCCTTCCTTCTAAGTCCCTGCTTACCTGCTGTTGCTTGACCACCCCGACCCCTGCGCCACGGGTAACCCTGTTGCCGGTTTGAGTTGCCGCCCCAGGTGTGGTTTGGCTGCGGAAAATGAGTGTATGTTTTCAGGTGAGACGGCAAGGCTCTTGGAGTGGAGGAGCTAAAAACCAAGATGCTCAGCAGCTGAGAGGGGGAAAGCGGCTGTAGGATCAAGCAGAGAATGTGAGAGGGAGAGGCGTGGGCCTGGCACATTTGGGGAGCTTTCCTGGGATGTTAGAGATGCGTGAACATCCAGATTCTAGCCGGGATAATAACTTCAGAGGAAGGTGCACTTAGGGCAAGCCTGTGCTGAAGTTTGCTCTGAAGCCATCGTCTCTCACACCGAAAGGATTAGGTGCCTTTTTTGTTTGTTTGTTTTGACCGTTTCAGCCACTTTTATTTTGTAGTAATTTTAAATTGAAGTATATTTGATTTACAATATTAATTTCTGCTCTGCAGCAAAGTGATTCAGTTATACATGGATAGCATTCTTTTTTTAGTCTTTTTCCATTATGGTTTATCATAGGATACTGAATATAGACCTCTGTGCTATACACTGGGACCTTGTTTATTCATTCCATATAGATGAATAATAGCTTACATCTAGGAACCCCTGACCTCCGCTCCAAGCTTCCCCTTAGTTTTCCCCCTGACAGCCATAGGTCTGTCCTCTGTGTGTCTGAGGCTTCCTGAACTCGATCACGTTAGGAGATTTCCCAGGAGTGATAAAAACCGATGGGAACAGAGGTTGGTTGTCATTCGCACGCAGGCCCCTGGGGACGCAGGGGACACTTGGGAGAGGGTTGGAGCAGAAGTGAAGTGGCTTCTGCTCTGCGGGCAACCAGGCTTGGTCCGTCCCCATCCCAGTTAACGTCTCATCCAGGCCGAGGTGGGTCAGGGGAACCAGCCTCTACCATTCTGTGTGTGTTCGCTTCTTAAAAAACAGGTCTCCTTACACCCGTGGACTTTGGTGCGGTTGTTGTTCTGTGCAGAAGCCATGCTGAGTAGGTCCATGGATCCTGCCATATTTCACATCACCTCTGTGGCCCTGAAGCTAGACTAACCACGCAGAGGAGGAATAAGGGGGCTCCCCCGCTGGGTAACCCCGGCTCTTACCCCCTCCCACACTGGTTCCAAAACAGGTGGGCAAAGCCAGCCGGGCCCCCTCCCTCCCTTCCCAGGTGCCCCTCCGAGCAGCCCTCTCCTGGTTCCTTCCTTCTGCTGGGGACCCTGTGCTCTGAGCCCCTGGACCGTGGCCCCAGCTCAGTCACTGCTAGAGCTCCCACACCTGGACTGGAGTTGCCCAGCTCCCCCTTGCGTGGCCTCTCCCCACAGGCCACATGGAAGGATGTTTGCTCCATTAAAATCCCACAGGAGCTGAGCCGGGAGCTGGCTGAAAGAGCACGTGATTTAGACTCGGCGAGCTGTGGACCGAATGCAGGTCTGCCGCTAGGCAGTCACGGGGGCTGCGGGGCCCTTTCTGTGACCTCTTGGAGGCCCCATTTCCCCACCTGTGACATGACTTCTCGGAGGGTGAAATAAGCTCATGCCTGCAACATGCCTGTCACATGTTAGTCAAGCGCTGTGTTGGGAGGAAGCATTGGGAAATGGTGGTCAAGAGCTACAGACTTGCAGTCTGAAGTCAAGTAAGTGCTATGCATGTCACATACAGGGTGGTGACTGTAAATTAACCCTGCTGTCTGATGCATCAGAGATGGGTTAAGAGTGGATCGTACATTCTCATCCCAAGGAGAAATTTTTATTGGAGCTGTATGAGATGATGGATGTTAGGCAGACCTATTGTGATCTTTTCACAACGCATCAAACTGTCGTGCCGAACGCCTTAAACTTTTGCAGTGATATATGCCACTGATTTCTCAGTGAGCGGGTTTAAAGTGCTCTAGTAGGAGGAGCCACCCTTTTGCATAAAGCCTTGAACTTAAAAAGGGCTTTTTCAGTTTGATGAATGAGGAGAGCTGGGCGTGGATTTGTCTTGCTTCTCAGTGTGGAATGTTGACCGCCCCTCGGGCTGCTGGACACATGGGGGGGATTTTCCGGGCTTATAGCGTTGGCTGAGGAAGTCCCAGTAGGGGATCGGGAGGCTGCGCCCAGAGGCGGGACCACCAGGGTCGGGGGGCCCCACACTGGTCTCCTGACAGCCATTCTCTGGAAGGCAAGGGCAGGGAGAGAAGTTTCCTGTCTTTTAGTAACTAAACCGTAATCGTGTGTTCTGCCTCATAGGCTGCTTCCCGTCCAAGCTTAGAAATACGCACCGGACGTGGGCATCATGGGTTTTCACGGTCCTTGCTGTGTGCCTCTCATTTGTCCTTTATTTTCCTTTGCTCCGTCCATTCGTACTTGTCAGTTTAGTGTTGATGTAGTCATTTGCTTAGACCTGGGTTTGATCCCTGGGTTGGGAAGATCCTCCGGAGAAGGGAAAGGCTACCCACTCCAGTATTCTGGTCTGGAGGATTCCATGGACTATATAGTCCATGAGGTCACAGAGAGTCGGACATGAGTGAGCAACTTTCACATAGACATAGAAGCTCTGAGATGGTCTGGAGGTAGCGGTGTGTGCAGAAATCTAAATTGTGTCTCAACCTTTGGGAATAAGCCAGTAAATTCTTTAATTTTCATTCATTATTTCTCTCCTTCTGTCCCCATTTGTCACACACACACAGATAGAATGCACACTTTAACAAACTTTTACTCACTCAGAACTCCTTAAGGTTTTAAATGCCTTGATTTCTTTTTTACTCAGAATTAAATTTATGTTCAGTTTGTTTCATGAAAACAATGGAAATGCACACTAAGGAATAGAACCCTGAAAATTCTGTCCTTTTCTTCATAAGTACACAGTTGAAAATCGCATGTTTTAATCAGTTGGAGGTCGTCATTCACAGGTGGAGGGACAGGCCTGTAACATGAGTGCATTTTTTTTTTTTGGACTCTGGACTCAATTATGCAAAGTGGCCAGAGCCTTCTGAAGAGAAGAAATGAACAGACACGGGAATATGCTGCCAATTCAATTGTTAGGAGTAAGCTGACAGAGTAAGCTGGGTCGTTACAAAATCTGATTGCAAAAGAACGCGTTCATCATAGAAAACTTGGGAAATACAGACACCTACAAAAGTATGAAAACAAGTCAACACAAGTTGCATTATCAGTGTTTTAATGAAGAGCCTGCCAGCCTTAATGTATACATGTGAGCATACATTTCTCATTATCCTCATCTGTACATGTTTTGAGTCATATTTTTCCACGCGTGCGTATGTGCTCAGTTGTATCCGACTCTGTGACCCCGGGGACTGTAGCCCGCCAGGCTCCTCTCTGTCTGTGAGATTCTCCAGGCAAGAATACTGGGGTAGGTTGCCGTTTCTTCCTCCAGGGGACCTTCTGACCCAGGGATCAAATTCGCATCTCCTGTGTCTCCTGCTTATCAGGCGGGCTCTTTGCCGCTGCGCTGCCTGGGAAGCCTATTGAACGGTGCCACAAGTTAATCCACTTCATGGAGATGTGTGGGGGCTTCCCTGCTGGCTCAGATGGTAAAGGGTCTGCCCGCAATGCGGGAGACCCGGGTTCGATCCCTGTGTTGGGAAGGTCCTCTCGAGAAGGAAATGGCAACCCACTCCAGTATTCTTGCCTGGAAAATCCCATGGACAGAGGAGTCAGGCAGTCTACAGCCCATGGGGTCGCAAAGAGTCAGACACGACTGAGCAACTTCACTATAGGGTGACTATCCTCATGTCATTAATTATAGAGTCATTAAAATAATATGAAATAATTATATTGGGGGGTGACTTAATAGGCTTCATTGCAAACATTTCAAAGCTGTAATTGTTTTGTTACTGAATACATGGTGGATATTTTTATGTAGAAATGAAACGAAATGTAAATAGGGATTAAAGAAGAGAGTCTGGGAAACTGTTACCAGGGTTGGGGTTTTGTTTTTTTTTTTTCTTTTTCTTTCTCTTTTTTTTTGAAGAGTCTACCCCCAGCATCAGCTTGTTGTTCTAGCCACTATTTCTATTATTGGATAAAATAAACTCAGCAAATTTCTGTAAGAGTTTATGTTCCCATGCGTAGACCACAGGATGATCAGAGTCTGTCACATTGTTTTTTTTGAAGCCTGGTGGCCCTAGCATGCATTTGGGGTTAACATGGGCTCAGTGACTTTCTAGAGGAACACTGCAGGGCTCTGCTCGTTGTCTTGGGTTCTCCGTGTTCTTGCGGCCTTGCTGGATCCCTTCACAGCTTGGCTGATGGTTAAAGCAGACGGTTCAGCACCTCATCAGGAAGCAGTTTTGAAATCATTGCTACACAAGACCCATCAAAAACCTCTGCTGAGGACTTTGAGAAGGGGTGGTTATATCTTTAGGGCAGCTGTTCTTAAACCCATTAGGTCATAGAGCCATTTGAGGGTGGATACACTGCCATATATCATGCAGTTCTGTGTTAATTTCCCAGGGCTGCAGCCTCCTAGAGCCCGAGCTCACTGTCTTGCCCTAGACGCTCTAAGCTCTCTCCCTGCATCACACCCCCACCCCCGTCAGCATCCTCTGAGCACTGGCCCCTGCTCCTGGGTGACGGGCTTAGCACGTCCTCACCCACCCGCTGGGCTGGGACCATCTCTTCGGGCAGGTGGTCCTCTAGGGCAAGGTCCTTCTCAAGATGTCCCAGTCCTAGCCTTTCCCTCGGTTCAGATCTCTCCCACAGGAAACTCGCGCTTCCTCGGCCCCAGTAAATTCTAAGAACGATCATCCATCGCGGTGGCCTTTTAGGCTTTTATGTTGCAGTTCCATCACAAGTTGCTATGCCTTACAGACTCCAGTGAATACAGGCTGGAGCTTAAGTTGTTCCCTGGAAGCCCTTTCCCTTGGTTTGAGGCAGGAGGAAGGAAGGTGTTCTCCAAGAAGTATCCTCTGCCTCTCTCACTCTGCTGTCCTTTAAAATGTTTTATTTATTTTTGGCCGTGCTGGGTCTCTGTTGCTGCGAGGGCTTTTTCTGCAGTGTTCGGGCTTCTGATTGTGGAGCATGGGCTTCTAGGGCACACAGGGCATCCTGAGAAGGACCTTGCCCTGGAGGACCACCTGCCTGAAGAGCTGCTCCCAGCCCAGCGGGTGGGTGAGGACGTGCTAAGCCCGTCGCCCAGGAGCAGTGGCTTCAGTGGTTCCGTGCACGGGCTGAGTTGCTCCGCAGCCCCTGGGATCTTCCTGGACCAGGGATGGAGTCCACGTCTCCTGTGTTGACAGGCAAATTCTTTACCACTGAGTCAGCAGGGAAGCCCCCTTCCCTGCTGTCTTATGATGCCCTTAATTTAGGTGGTGGGCAAAGCCCAATGGAAATGATTTCAAAACCACTTAGGTCTTGGATTACGGTGTCTGCAGCTTCCTTTGAATAAGGGATGGGGGAGTCTTTGCCCAGATTATTTTGTCTAGTTTATGGACAGTCTTCAGACGAGTGTTTGATTCTGACATCTTAACCTGAATTGCTCCTTCTGTGGCTAGGCGTAGGGGGACCTCAGTGGGATGGGGTCTAGGAGCAGGGATGGCTTTGGACTGGGAAGAAGCTCTGTAGTTACGCTGAGGCTTCTGAGCGGTGGCCCCGGAAGGGGATGAGTAGCTGGGAACGCTTGCTCTGCTTGTTGCGTGCTGAGAAGTTGGAGGACTTGGCCCAACATCGGCGTGGTGCTTTCCGTAACCATACACCACGTGTGTCAAAGTCAGATGTAAAATCCTGGTTCTTGGAAGTCCTTTGTGGATCTGTGATGTTCCTCGGATTTCTAATCCAACAGACTGACGTTGGGAGCAAAAGTAGTGTTTTGATAGAATTTCATTTTTTTCTACTGCAGTATAGTTGATTTACCCTCTTGTATTAATCTTAGGTATGCAGCATAGTGATTCAGTATTTTTACAGATTATACTCCATTAAAAGTTCTTACAAGATAATGGCTATGATAAACCTGTGCTATATAATATATTCCTATTACTTATCATTATTTTTTATATCTATAGAAAAAACAGACTTGAGAGCAAGAATTGGAAATAATACCTGTTTTTCATTGATATCTTCTGGGAGAAGCAGGAAAAGCCTCTTTTCTGGTCTTTAATCGATGTGTAAATGATATTCTAACTTAGTGACTGGTGGTGAGGGGTGGGTGGAAAGTCTCTTTCACCCTACCCCGCCCCCAGCTTGGAGTCAGTGCAGGGAGGGGTAAGAGGTATTAGGGATGCATCTGTCCAAACACTTCCCCACACATTGTACCAATTAGAGGCTCACTTTTATTTAGTAAGTCCATCGTAATGCAAGTGGTCCTTGAAAGGATTAACCACATGGTCATTTGATTACATAATCAAATTGTTCTTTCTCTGGTGGGGTGGTTCTAAAAGAAATAGCATGACTGGGAAAAATAGTGATTTGGGAGTATTTCATACTTTTCTTGAGGACAGACTGAAATGGCTCTAGGATGATCGGATCTGGGAGGGGTCCTTTCTATAGCCTGAGAATATAGGAGCAGCAGACTCATGCGTTCAGTCAATAGACTCCCTTAGTCTCAGAAGACTAGTCCCGTGGGATGTTTCATAGCGGGAGAGGAAGGGTCTATGGTCAAATCTGTTTGCAAAGCATTCCTTGTATCCCTCACTCGGGCATTCAGTATATTTGTTGTTTGGTTGCTAAATCGTTTCCGGTTTTTTGCGACCCTGTGGACTGCAGCACACCAGGCTTCCCTGTCCTTCACTATCTCCTGGAGCTTGCTCAAACTCATGTCTATTGAGTCAGTGATGCCATCCAACCGTCTCATCCTCTGTCGTCCCCTTCTCCTCCTGACTTCAATCTTTCCCAGCATCAGAGTATTTTTCAATGAGTTGGCTGTTTGCATCACGTGGCCAGAGTATTAGCATATTAAGGGTTCTGAGAAGACTGGCTGTTTGGAAACTTGTTTAGCTGGATTAAAGAAGTGGTTCTCTAAGTTACTGGACCAAGGAACACTCACTGGGAATACTGAATGTCCCCCTCTTGGGAGTGTTCTAAGCTTCCAGAGCAGCTGCTATGACTCAAGATGCTTTTTAGGCTCCGGTTAAATTGCTTCGAAACCAACAGAAAATTTGCTCCAGTTGGCCTCTGGTGTTTTGTTTTCTTTACCTCAAGGGTCAGTTTGAAATTAGAGAGACTCACATATTTAAGTTAAGATCTGATGAAAAGATAAACAGATTAAATAATATGAGAGGCATTGCAACATGAAATGATTGGATATGTAAAATGCACACCAGTATTATTTGTGCACACACATACACACAGGCTTTGAATGCGTTCCTTAAAAGAGTCAGGGGTTTGTTAATGACTCCATGAAAATAAATAACTCCATTAAAATTAAAAATCTAAATCTTCTATTTTTAACACCTCCAGTTACTTTATAACATCCAACCAGTCCGTCCTAAAGGAAATCAGTCCTGAATTTTCACTGGAAGTACTGATGCTGAAGCTGAAACTCCAATACTTTGGCCACTTGATGCAAAGAACTGACTCACTGGAAAAAACCCTGATGCTGGGAAAGATTGAAGGCAGGAGAAGGGGATGACATAGGACGAGATGGTTGGATGGCATCACCGACTCAATGGACATGAGTTTGAGTAAACTCCGGGAGTTGGTGATGGACAGGGAGGCCTGGCGTGCTGCAGTCCATGGGGTCACAAAGAGTCGGACACAACTGAGCAACTGAACTGATGCTTTAAATTAACACAACTCAGTCAAAAGCCATGGAGAAGGAAATGGCAACCCACTCCAGTATTCTTTGCCTGGAGAATCCCAGGGACAGAGGAGCCTGGTGGGCTGCCGTCTATGGGGTCGCCAAGAGTTGGACACAACTGAAGCAACTTAGCAGCAGCAGTCAAAAACCATAGCTGGTCCCTGGTTTGAATGCAACTGACTTTTCTGAGAGGTATGTTGCAGTTTAATAACAAATCGAAGACATCTGGGAGGAGACAAAGGAAAGTGATTGATGACAAATTATCTGACTGCCTGGGTGTCACCCAAGCATCTATTCATGAACTCATTACTTTTTAACAGGATAGTCTTTTTCCCAAATGTAAGCGTTCCTCCTGTCACTTACTTTATTCCTGCATCATCGTGTTGTAAAGAATCATTTTCCCCTATGTCGTTGCCTCACTATCCCTGCAGCATCTTCTCCCATTGTAAGAGAACATCACGGTTGACTCTACTGTTGATCCTGGTGGTTTGTCCCGAGGTTTTTGCTTTTACAGTTCTGATGCCATGGACATTCTTGGGAGTGTCTTCCAGTGTACGTGGTAGGTTTTTCTCGAGGCTGTCTCCGAGAATGGACCTGCAGAGTCTTGGGGAAGGGCTGTTGAGCTTGGCTAGAGAGCGCTTGTTTTCTTCAGCAACGGCGGATGAGGCTTCTCGTTGCCTCACACACAGAGGCTTTGTCTAACTTTGAAGTTTTTATCATGTGGGGTGTGAAATGGTGCCTCTGATCTTATCATAGGGTGCTTTAATTGGCATTTCTGATTCCTAATGAGCTTGGGCATCTCTCCACGAGTTGTTAAGTCGTCTGTGTTTCCTCAATGAAATGCCCTTGACCCGTTTTGCTACCAGATAGTTTTTTCCTTCACTAATTGATTCTTCATGGATTTGTTAGTTTATTATTATCACTGCTTTGTCCGTTTGGGTGCTACAGAAACTTTGGATGAAAAGATACTTGTAACTTTAATATAATTGAATTTATCTCTTGATATGTACTTTTAATATCCACCTGTATCGTCTCAAGGTTTTACATCTTTTCCTTCTCAAAGCTACCTGGAATTGACTTCATGTACCATGTAAGATGGGCTTCCCAGTTGGCACTAGTGGTAAAGAACCCGCCTGCCAGTACAGCAGACGTAAGAGACGCTGGTTCTGTCTGTGGGTCAGGAAAGTCCCCTGGAGGAGGGCATGGTAACCCACTCCAGTATTCTTGCCTGGAGAATCCCATGGACAGAGAAGCCTGGCAGGCTACAGTCCACAGGGTTGTAAAGAGTCAGACATGACAGAAGCGACTTAGTACCACACACAGTGTAACATATGAATCCAGCTCATTTCTTTCCCTCATGGAGAATCAGTTGTCCAAACATCCCTTATTTAATACTCCATCTGACCTTCCATGTCATCAGTTATGAATCAGTTTTCCACATGTACATGTATCTGATTTTTGACATGTACATGAATTGTGCACGTATCAATTTTTGTTCCATTTACCTGCCATTTTATTCACCAGTATTGAACTATCTTGATTACTGTAGATTTATGTATCTTGATATTTAGTAGAAAATTATCCCTAGCTTGTTTCTCAGAAATACTTTGGCTCTTCTTGACCGTCTGCATTTCCTTTAAATTTCTGTTTTAGAACCAGCTTAAGTTTCACCAGAATAATTAAATGTAAAAACAAAAAATTTAAAAAATATTCCCCAAGAGTCTTCATACTCATGAACATAGCATATTTAGCTACTCTTTTATAAGTTCCTTAATACATTTTAATAAAAATGTCTAATTTTTTTCCATCAAAGCTTATAGGCCTTTTATTATGTGTATTCTAAAATTTTTCAATATTATAAATGGAATCCTTTTCAACTCACATTCTGTTTCTTAATATTTGAGATTTATATTTTTGCATCCTGCAGCAGTGACTTAGCAGCAGCAGCAGCAGTGATAATCATAAATTTTCATATATTTATATTTTTTACCTTATTAGTTTACTTAAAATCTCTAGTATAGTGGTTCTCAAACTTAACCATGCATCAGAATTCCTTGGAGGACTTCATAAAACACACATTTCTGGGCTTCCCTGTCAAGAGTTAGATTCAGCGGGTCTAGGCTGAGGCTAGAGAATGCTTGTCTCTAACAAGATCTCTGGCGATGCTGCTGCTGGTCTAGGATGTACTTCATTGCTCCGCACTCTCTGGTGGTATGGTGGATGAGAACCCGCCTGCCCGTGCAGAGGACGTGGGTTCGATCCCTGGTTTGGAAGATTCCACATGCTGCAGGCAGGTAAAGCCAGCGTGCCCAAGCTCTAGACTCCACACCCTCCAGGGCCCTCGAGCCACAACCAGGGAGGCCCCGGGCAGCAGCTACTGACGCTTGTGTGCCCAGAGCCTGCACTCCGCGAGAGGAGCCCCCGCAATGAGGAGCCCCCGCAATGAGAAGCCAGTGCACCGCGACGAAAAATAGCGCCCCCCATCGCTGCAGCAAGAGAAAGCCTGCGTGCAGCAGTGAAAACCCAGTGCAACCAAAGTAGGTGAAAAACAGCTTTTTAAAAAAATCATTCTAGTACAAAAGTGCAGCATAATTGGAAGTCGATCCCTTTTCCTTGTTTAGACGTTTAGCAGAACGCTTCAAACATTTCACCATAAGGTTTGTTCTTTGCAGGGAATGTGTGTGTTCTCTGTCAGCTGAGGTATAATTCTATTTCTTCTTTGCTCAGAGTGTGTTTTGAAATTATGAATTGATGTTGAATTTCATCTTCATCTTTTTGAGATTTTTTTTTCTCCTATAATTTACAGTTGTGAGATAGTCAACTTTCTCATTTTGCTTCAGCTCAGTTCAGTAGCTCAGTCGTGTCCGACTCTCTGCAACCCCATGAACCACAGTGCGCCAGGCCTCCCTGTCCATCACCAACTCCCAGAGTCCACCCAAACCCACATCCATTGAGTTGGTGATGCCATCCAGCCATCTCATCCTCTGTCATCCCCTTCTCCTCCTGCCCTCAATCTTTCCCAGCATCAGGGTCTTTTCAAATGAGTCAGCTCTTTGCATCAGGTGGCCAAAGTATTGGAGCTTCAACTTCAACATCAGTCCTTCCAATGAACACCCAGGACTGATCTCCTTTAGGATGGACTGATTGGATCTCTTTGCAGTCCAAGGGACTCTCAAGAGTCTTCTCCAACACCACAGTTCAAAAGCATCAATTCTTCGGGGCTCAGCTTTCTTTATAGTCCAACTCTCACATCCATACATGACCACTGGAAAAACCATAGCCTTGACTAGACGGACCTTTGTTGGCAAAGTAAGTCTCTGCTTTTTAATATGCTATCTAGGTTGGTCATAGCTTTCCTTCCAAGGAGTAATCGTCTTTTAATTTCATGGCTGCAATCACCATCTGCAGTGATTTTGGAGCCCAGAAAATAAAGTCAGTCACTGTTTCCACTGTTTCCCCATCTATTTGCCATGAAGTGATGGGACCAGATGTCATGACCTTAGTTTTCCGAATGTTGAGCTTTAAGCCAACTTTTTCACTCTCCTCTTTCACTTTCATCAAGAGGCTCTTTAGTTCTTCACTTTCTGCCATAAGGGTGGTGTCGTCTGCATATCTGAGGTTATTGACATTTCTCCTGGCAATCTTGATTCCAGCTTGTGCTTCCTCCAGCCCAGTGTTTCTCATGATGTACTCTGCATATAAGTTAAATAAGCAGGGTGACAATATACAGCCTTGACGTACTCCTTTTCCTATTTAGAACCAGTCTGTTGTTCCATGTCCAGTTCTAACTGTTGCTTCCTGACCTGCATACAGGTTTCTCAAGAGGCAGGTCAGGTGGTCTGGTATTCCCATCTCTCTCAGAATTTTCCACAGTTTATTGTGATCCAAACCCCCATATTCCTAGGTCAAACCCATCCTATTCATGATGGCTTATGTTTGTGGTACATTGCTCGATTCAGTTGGTTAATATTTTTTCATTATGCTCATGAGTAAGATTTCCCTTTAATTTTCATTTCTCTTAGTGTCCTTGTTTGGTTTCATTATCCAGGTTATGTTAACCTTATAATGTTAACTGGAAATTATCGCATCTTTCCCTGTTATCTGAAAGAGTTTGTGTAGATTAGAATTATCTGTTCCTTGTGTGTTTAGTAGAAGTTGCCTGGAAAACCATCTGGACCTTGTTTTTATTTTCTGAAGTATTTTAAATTGGAGTTAATTTATGGAATGGTTATAGAAATATTCATGTATTCTGTTTTGTCTTGTATCACTTTTATTGAGTTGTATTTCTCTAGGAATTTGTCTGTTTCCATGAGTTTGTCATTTTTAAAATTTATAGGCATGAGCTTTATTATATTATTTTTAAAATCACTGCTGCATCTGAATTTATGCTCTGTTTTTCATTCGCAGTGTTTATCTTCTTGATTTGTTTGCTCATTGATCTCTCCAGAGTTTGCCTACTTTCTTTCTAAAAACTTTGCTTAAACCTTTTCTCTTTGATTTCTTTGTATTATTTAAATTTTCCTTCCTTTTACTTCTTTGATTTAATATCTGAAGTTTAATTTTGTTATTTTTTTTCTTGTCCTGCTGGTTCTTGTTTTTCTTTTTCACTTTCTTTTGGATTGACTGAGATTAACACACTCTTTCAGTAACTGATAAATCAAGTTCTTTTTTCCTCCTCCTATTAGTTCTGTGTTTTGTTTTAGTGAGATATCTGCTAATTTTAATTTTGAGGGATAAAAAAAATCATGCAGTCATCAAACATTAAAATGTTATATTAATAATGAAAGAAGACATAGCACCAAAGTAGCAATCCTAAACCTGAGCAATTAAGATTAATTCATATTGTTCATGTAAGACACACTTGGTTTGTAGTTGTATGTATAAGTTCCAGATACACTGCTGGGAATTAACTTTGAGTTTTATAAGCAGATTAGTCTCTTTATATACCTCCATTCTTGATCATTTGAGAGCATTACACATAATTAATAGCTCCAGCATTTACTGAAAGTTTTTTCGAAAGATTCTGCACTGTAGTGTTTTACCGTGAGAAATACGCACAAAAACATTTGATCCTTGGGAGACTTCACACCAAGGATTATTGATATTTATTTGCACACTTAAGACACTAGGTACAAAATCGGTACATTCGCCTCCTCTCAAGTAGCTTGAAGATCGCCACCTCCCGATGGGACCTGCCTTTCTCGTCCCCGACAAGACGGGTTCGATGCTGCTGTTCCCTTCGCTGCCAGTGATTGTCTAGATGTGGCCCCGAAAAAAAAAAATAGATGTGGTCCCCGTACGCAGTGTGGCTGCTCGCCGTTCCTTCTTGTGCCTCTGATCTTGTATGTGGGATGGTCAAGATGCATCTTTTGGAAATTCATTTAGTGAGGAGCTGTTTGTGGTAGGTATTATTTTCTTTCTCTATAATGGTGACATTTAATTGTGCGTTTGAAAGAGGCCTCTTATTTCTTGGAATATCAAGTGCTGTTATTTTCAGCGTGTGATAAGCCTTACTCTGCCTGGGTTCCTTTTGTGTTCTGTGATTTTTAACTGTGAGCTCTTGTTGCTTGGATCTTCATCTGTGGGACTTTCTCAAGGTCTGTGATCAAATTGTTTTCCTTCAGAGAAAATTTGTTATCCTATCTCCAAATACCTAGGCCTGAGACCACTTAATAAGAAATGTATTGCTGGGTGCTTTTCATGGAAACCTGATTGAGGTCTCTGATTGAAAAAATTTTTTTAAACTTTTTATTTTGTATTGTATAATGGATTAACAATGTTGCAGTAGTTGGAGATGAACAACAAAGGGACTCAACCATACATGTTCTGATTACATTTAAAAGTGCTTTTATTCTTTCCATATAGTGCCAAGATCAAAATGAATCTGCCTATCCTAAGTGGTTACTGTCTATTTTGTCTGGCTTTAATATTGCTTTTTTTTGGTCATCTTTCACTCTGCCTTCCTTTTCTATCTCTTCATATTTTAAATGTATCTTTTCTAAGCAGCACAGGTTAAGAGTTTAGTTTTTACAATGTAATCTGATTATTTTAAAAAGATCAGTTGGGACTTCAGCTGGGAAAGATTGTTTCTACCTTGTCATTTTGTGCTTTTTTTCTTTTCTGTGCTGCTTTCTTTTTATTTCCCTGTTTTCCTTTGAATTTTTCAATTAAACATATTTTCTCTTTTTTGGGAAGTTGAACATTGCACTTGTCATTTAGTGAGTTACTCTTAAATTTTTAATATGTGCATTGACTTTCAAGTCTGTTAGCTAATACCTTTTTCTCCTCCTGAATAATAAAGAATTTTATTACTTTGACCATACCTTCTGTAGTTTTTGATCAATATTCTAGATATTCAGTTGCTGATCTTTTTAGATTTCACCACGTTCATCCATCTCTTTGCTTACTTTTCCTTACTGCATCTTAGACCTCCCTTTGGAGATAATTGTTGTTAGTAGCGAAATACATCCACTGGCACTTTCTTTGGTGATGTGCTATTCATACTTTCTCCCTTTGGGTTTGCTGATAATCCTATTTTGTTTCTTGAATGGCAGTATAGCTATACGCACGGTTGCAGATTGATAGTTATCTCCTCACAGTGCTTTGAAGTTCTCTCACTGTCGTCTGGCGCCCAGTTACAGCTGTTACGGTCTGATGTCAGGTTGCCACTGCTTTGAAGCAGTCTGTCTTTCATGCCTCTAAACGGCC
Organism: Odocoileus virginianus; assembly: GCF_023699985.2. NCBI lineage: Eukaryota > Metazoa > Chordata > Mammalia > Artiodactyla > Cervidae > Odocoileus > Odocoileus virginianus. The sequence continues at coordinate 1,909,219 of NC_069695.1, forward strand.
TCTGCTTCCTATGTTTTTATTTAGTATCCGGCTCCCTCCCTCTCTTCTTCCTTTTTTCCTTCGCTAATTAGAATTGATTGTGCTTCCACAGTCTGAGCATTTTGTCTTTCATCAATTCTAGGAAATTCTGCTCTCTCCAAATGCTGACGGTCTCTCTGCTCTTTCATTTGGATTCCTAATTAGACGTATGTTGGACCTTCTCATTCTCATAGCCCGCCTGTCACTTAAGCCCTCTTTTAAATTGGTTTTATCATTTGAAGGGTCGCGTTGCTATCTTTGGGTTTTCTAAAGCTGTATTTTGATTTCTCTTTTGGCTTTGGGTTTTTTTCTTTTCTGACTGCAGCTCAGGGAGTTTTGCTTCCTCAGTGTCTGTGATCATTTGTTGTGAGCTCACATGTAGCTTCCATGATCTGCATGCCTGTATGTGTGCTGAGTCACTCTTTGTGATGCCAGGGACTGTGGCCCACCAGGCCCCTCTGTCCATGGGATTCTCCAGGCAAGAACACTGGAGTGGGTTGCCATGCCCTCCTCCAGGGGATCTTCCCAACCCAGAGATTGAACCCACATCTCCTGTGGCTCCTGCTCTGCATTTGAATTCTTCACCGCTGAGCCACCGGGGAAGCCTGCCCGGCATCCTGAAAGGCCTGGCTTTTTTGAAGTCTTGCTCCTCCAGTGAGACTTGGGTTGGCTTCTGCCCTAATACCCTGAAATACCTTTGTATAGGGACCACTTCAGTTAATTTTCAGTTTAGGGGATCCTGGGTCATGCAGTTAGGATAAATGCAAACCCTGAAACTGTGTGAACACAGATCTGTGGTTACAGATTCACGGGGGAGGCCTTTTCTTTTCTACCTGAGCTGAGACCCAAATGAGCGAGTTTCCTTGTTGCTTTCCCTTGCTGGTCAGCAGGTTTTCCTGGCACTTCCTTTCACTGAGAATGATTGTTCACAGTCCTGTTACCATCCTGCAACATGACACAACAGCTGATCCTTGAACATCAGGGTGTGTGTGTGTGTGTGTGTGTGTGTTTATGATGCGCTTACAACTTATAGCCAGCCCTCTGGATCCATCTAGGGATTCAACCAGCCATGGACAGTGTGGTACTATAATGTTTATTATTGAAAACCATTTGCATGTAAGTGGACCCACACAGTCCAAACTCATGTTGTTCATGGGTCAACTCTCTTTGACTTCAGTTTGAACTTTAGCCTGTAAAGTTCCAGGTTTTACTTCCCACGTTAGGTTCACATCCAGTGTATCCAGGCTGTTGAAACCCAGATTACCAGGAACCCCTTCATTTCTCGGTTGTGCGTTGACTACACTCCTACAATTTTGTAGGCACATCTTCCAGGCCTGTTTTACTTCCCATGTTGACTGTGTCTCCCTTGAGGTCAGGGGTATTCATCCACAGCTTGATTAATGTTTTCCGATGGTTTAAGTCAAGATATGACCCCACGTTTCAGTGTTTATGCAACTGAAAAGTTTATCATTTCTGTTTGGGCCCCATGTCAAGTGGAAGGAATGTTGATACCATAAAATAAATTAATATTTTGCTATAAAACTTATGCTAAAATAGTCTTTGCTTAAAAAAAATTCTGGGTTACATAAGAGTGTGTGTAATACAGGAAGAAGCGGCTTGTCTTTGGGCAGGTTGGCCGCCCTGCATCCTCCTGGCTGCTTAACCCCTTAACAATTTAGACAATGCTCTCCATGCTCTGCCTCAGGGGCTCTTGCTGGCTGAATGTCCTTCAATAACTCTGTGATGGATCCAGAGGAGCCTGGAAGCCCAGTTTAATGAAATGTGCAGACGATGCTAAGGGGGAGAAGTGTTTCATTCTCAGTGGGGCCAGGAGCTCAATAGCGGGAGGAATAACTAATGCTTTAAGCAATAAATAATGGAACAGGAGAATATGCCTGCACTTGAACTAGAGAAAATTAATGTACCTTTGGAAAAACGATCTGCGGTGATTCTCCGAGCGATCATCTCAGAGGGAAAACTGGATCCAGAGAAGAAATGTGAGAGCAGAGGGTGGGAAGTTACTCTGCGGTTATTTCCAGCTAATCTGTCATTAGCCCAGCGACAGGGGGCTGAGGAAGTTTTAGCCTTTTTAACAACAACAAAAAAATTTGTTATTCTTGCATAACAACATAAATGCTTGCTGCAGAGTGCCTTACTGCTTTGAACCCGCTGACATCCATCACTGGGGGTTACTTGCCGTTTACTGGGTTTACAAGGCATTGTCCCTGTGAGCTCCCCAAGCATGAATTAGAGGTGCGCTTAGGGAAGAAGGAAGCTGTTTTCAATCATCCTGTTACTGATTAAGTTATTCGAGCACAGAATGCTTAAGGCCAATTTAAAAAAAAAAAGAGGCCAAGCCTTGAGAGTGGGCGTCTGACTTTGACCTCACAATCCTCTTCCTTGGTTCATGCCGTTCCCTTCTTGGTAAAATCACTCCCCGTCGTGAAGGCGCAGCCTGGAACCTCTGCCCGCCAAGGGCCCGTCCCTGACTCCCAGCCCTAAGTTATGTCTCCTGTGACCTTGAGGTGCTCCTGCAGTCTTTGGGGGCCTTTTTGACTGTCAGCGAGGCGCTTGGATTGGCTCTTCTAACATGGTCTACGGAGAGTCTGCTGTTCCTCTATCCTGTGGCACAAAATTGAGTGTGTGGTTATTCATTCTCTTGTACTGGACCTTAAAGAGATTTTTGGGTTTCCCAGGTGTCTCAGTGGTAAAGAATTCACTTGCCAATGCAGGAGATGTGGGTTCGATTCCTGGGTCAGGAAGATCCCCTAGAGGAGGAGATGGCAACTCAGTCCAGTATTCTTGCCTGGGAAATCCCATGGACAGAGGGGCCTGGTGGGCTACAGTCCATGGGTCACACAGAGTCGGAGTCCACTTAGCAACTAGACGGCAAAAGCAACGAAGAGATTTTTAAGTTCTTGTGAACGTCCATGTTCAATTCTGTTTGAATCCAAAGGACAAAAAATGGCAATCCAGGGCTGACCACAGAGTAAGGTACTAAATAAGTGGTGACTGGGGCTTCCCTGGTGGCCGAGTGGCTAGGATCCGCCTTGCAGTGTAAAGGATGTGGGTGTGATCCCTGGTCAGGGAACCAAGATGCCTCGTGAAAGTCGGGCGTGTCTGACTCTTTTCAACGCCTTGGACTGTAGCCTCCCAGGCCCCTCTGTCCATGGAATTCTCCAGGCCAGAATACTGGAGTGGGCAGCCATTCCCCTCTCCAGGGGATCTTTCCAACCCAGCGATCGAACCCGGGTCTCCTGCATTGCAGGCGGATTCTTTACCATCTTGAGCCACCATGGAAGTCAAGAGGCCTCTGCCATCAGGCAGCTAAGCTGATGCACCACAACTGAGACCGAGACCCTATGCCGCCAAATAAATAAATATTTTTTTTTAAGTAGTGAGCTGACCCAGATTTTTGCTGTCACATGTTTCCTGTTATCCCCTCACTCTGAGATGCCCAAGCAAACCACCAATACTTCATTTTAAGGGTCTCGTCTATCTCCATTGGAGCCTCACAGGTGGCTCCATGCAAGAGACACAAGTTTGATCCCTGGGTGGGGAAGATCCCCTGGAGGAGGAAATGGCAATTGACTCCAGTATTCTTGCCTGCAGAATCCCCATGGACGGAGGAGCCTGGCGGGCTGCAGTCCATGGGGTCGCAGAGAGTCAGACATGAGTGAGTGACTCAGCTCAGCACCCGCTGTTTCCATGGGAAACCCCAGGTTTCTGCCTCTCTGCTGCAGGGGTGCCACCTGGTGGGGGAGGATGGGAACTGTGGGCTGTCTTGGTGGTTCTTTAATTTAGGAAGCCAAGAAGGAGGCACTTTGGGGTGAGTTGCAGCAGTGGGACCAGAGCCACGACGCTCTGACGCAAGGGACGGTAGCCTGAGTCTGCATGGTGTGGTCTGAGGGTAGCTGATCTAGATGCTGCCGCTCGGAGGTCCTTATTCCAGTGGCCTTTCGTGGATTCCGGGTGGCTGGGTGTTCTGCCATCCCAGTCGCATGAACTGAAAGGAGAAGCAGATCATTCCCTGCGGGGAAACGGAAGTGAGATTTCCAAAAGGGAAGAGGATGGATGCTGGACTCACAGAGAACGGATGTATGACCTTGGTCCTAGCACCCACGAGCCTCTTACAGGCACCATGTCATTTGCGTTGGCAGCTGCCAGGGTGTGGGCATCGCTGTATATCCACTATGTGCTTTACACCTCCTGGCTGATGGGGATAGAAGGGCAGGGAGGGACTGTGAGCACCACAAGGCCACAGGGTCCCCGGGGAAAGGGTAGCAAATCAAGGCTATGTTATGTGGGTAAATTCAGAAACAGCTGTGTGTTGGTTTCAAAGCTTAGCCTCAAATTCTTTGAAACTCTTTTAGCTGAGAATTGATGTTACCTATCAGCGGTGTATAGCAGAATCCACGCTATGAGACTTCCAAGGCCAGGTGACATCAGACCCAGCTTTGTTCGCTGGGACACCGGATCCTGGATCCTGCGTCTGTCACGTAACTTCCTAATGAGCCAGCTGGGTGGAGAGGCCACATGTAGGTGCTCTGGTCAAAGGCCTCAGCTGAGCCCCGCCTTCGAGTGGTCCAGGCTAGAGCACCCAGCGTGAGAGTGACGCCAGCTGTGGCGCAGCCCGTCCGCCGGCTGAGTGGCTGCAGGCGCTGACGCTCGTGCTGCAGAAGAGCCGCCCAGCTGAGCCCCGCCTGAGTTCCCGACACAGCCAAGTGTCGGATGATAAAGCGGCGGTTGCTTGAAGCCACCACGTGTTGGGGTAGCCTGTTACCCACTCATGCAGAACAGGCACACACTGCTGGCTCTTCAGCCTGAATGAGGACGTCAGGACTGGACACATCTCACATTATGCTGACTGTGATCTCAGCTGACATGTGCTATAAAAAGAACTATTTGTGAAGAAAGAATAAATGCATTTTATCCCCCCAAAGGCTTTTAAATAATGCGTTTGAATAACTACTTGTCTTCCTCCAGCCAGCAGCTCGCTGGCAGGCTGCCCCCTCTTGTTTCGGGGTGCTCCACGCGGCGGGGCCGAGAGGCAGAGGCGCACATCTCACTGGCTGTCACAGCTCTGCCGCGCGTGGTCCCTGGGGACCCGGAGGACTTCTGTTTCCTCGTGCACGTGGATCTTGGCAGACATGTGGAGCGAATTCCACTGGCGCTCTTGCAAAACAGGAAGGAGGCTTCCTTTCTGGAATTTTGTTTGATTTTTTTTTTCCCCTTCTCCCTTCTTTCTTCCCCCAGAAGATGTATAGCCTGTCCTTTGTCCCAGAGTCTATAGTTAATGCCTAGGCAGGGATGGAGGGCAGGGACTTGACCCACATGCGTCTTCCTTGGGCCTGAGCCCTGCTGCCCGCGCTCTGGGGGTCCTGGCCTCCCTGTGCTCTCCACCCGTGGGCACCTCCCCCACCCCTGCCAAGCCACTCTGACCCACCGGGCCCATGTGCTGTGTGTGCCTGAGAACCCAGTTCCATTAGTAAGGACTCTCAGCTCAGGGGCCACGCCAGGACACTGGTAACCCACTCGGTTAACAGAGCAGGGGACTTCTTTGTTGGAAGCTATGGCAAGTAGATGGGGAGACAGTGTCAGACTTTATTTTGGGGGCTCCAAAATCACTGCAGATGGTGATTGCAGCCATGAAATTAAAAGACGCTTACTCCTTGGAAGGAAAGTGATGACCAACCTAGACAGCATATTAAAAAGCAGAGACATTACTTTGCCAACAAAGGTCCATCTAGTCAAGGCTATGGTTTTTCCAGTGGTCATGTATGGATGTGAGAGTTGGACTATAAAGAAAGCTGAGCACTGAAAAATTGATGCTTTTGAACTGTGGTGTTGGAGAAGACTCTTGAGAGTCCCTTGGACTGCAAGGAGATCCAAGCAGTGCATCCTAAAGGAGATCAGTCCTGGGTGTTCATTGGAAGGACTGATGTTGAAGCTGAAACTCCAGTACTTTGGCCACCTGATGAGAAGAGTTGAGTCATTGGAAAAGACCCTGATGCTGGGAAAGACTGAGGACAGGAGGAGAAGGGGAGGATGGAGGATGAGATGGCTGGATGGCATCACCGACTCGATGGACTTGATTTTGAGTAAACTCCGGGAGTTGGTGATGGACAGGGAGGCCTGGCGTGCTGCGGTCCATTGGGTCGTAAAGAGTCAGACACGACTGAGTGACTAAACTGAACTGAAGGGGCCAGGACAGCCCTCCTTCCTCCGCAGTCAGTCAACCCACAGTCAGGAAGCACAGATTCCACACCAGAGAGCTTTCTAGATCCTGGGAAGGTATTTGTGAACAAAACGCACAAAAGTTCTGTGTTTGTGGGGTGTACTCTCTTAAGAGGGAGAATAAATAGTGAGGACATGAAACATGGTGTTTGGAAGCTGGAAGTAAGAGAGTGGATTAGAACCAGATAAGGGGTGGCTGGGGAGGGGTTGCGGGGAAAGTGCGGTCAGGGGAGGTCTTATCCAGAAAATGGCATTTGGACAAACGCCAGAAAGAGATTAGATGAACCAGTAACGCGATATCTTGGGGGAAGGGCATTAGGGGAAGAAGAGACCCTTGGTGGAACGGCCTTAAGCCGGTGCGGGAAGGAGGCCAGGGTCGCTGTCTGTGGCCAGGTAGGAACAGATGAGCTGGGAGGGCCCCGCGGGCCATTGCAGGGGACCTCGGGCTCTGTGAGACGGGGAATCTTTTGAACAGAAGTGATAGGAACTGATTTGTGTCTTGGGAGGATCTGGCTGCTGACTTAAGGATAGACTGCAGGACCAGGGTGTCCTTGGGAGACCCCGTCGGAGGCTATTGCAAGAAGTGTGGCTGAGAGTGGGTGGTGAAAAGAGCCCACGGAGGTAGCGATGGGAGAGATGAGTAGGAGTGGGATTTCGAGTGCGTTCTGAAGGTAGAACTGAGAGGGTTTGCTCCTGGGTTGGGATTTGACTGGAAGCAGAGGCAGGGGTGTGGGTCTGTAACTAGGAGGCTGGGGCAGCCGAGAAGGGTCTGGGGGAGATGAGCTGTCCAACTCGGGCAGTTTTGTTTGTTTTTGACACAGTGTGAGGCATGCAGGATCTTACTTCCCTGACCAGGGATCGAACCCATGCCCCCGAACTGGACATGTGAACTCTTAACCACTGGACCATGAGGGAAGCCCCCTGGGCAGTGTGGCCCTGGGCAGGGAGGGCATCCCTGGATGTTGGACATCCAGACAGATGTGAGTGGGCACTTGGACCTGCCAGGCTGGTGGTCAGGGTGAAGCCAGGCTTTAACTAAGACACGCTTCCCGAAAGGTTGCCTGGTTTCAAGTTAGATTAGGGCTCATATGTAGCTGTCACGATCCGCATGTGTGCTAAGTCACTGCATTCTATCTGACTGTTTGTGATGCCGTGGACTGAAGTCCATCAGACTCCTCTGTCCATGGGATTTCCCAGGCAGGAATACAGGAGCAGGTTGCCATTTCCTCCTTCAGGGGGTCTTCCTGACTCAGGGATTGAACCCACATCTCCTGCATTGGCAGGCGGGTTCTTTACCACGGAGCCACCCAGGAAGGTGAGTCATTGGATTAGCACCCACCCTAATCTCACATGACCTCATCCTAACTTGAATGTATCTGCACAGACCCTATTTCCAAATAAATTCACTCCCCCAGGTGCCAGAGGTGAAGCCTTGAACATAGCTCTACTCACTACGGTACTGAAGGAAGAAAACAGAAGACTGGGCTGTAAAATGTGATGTAAGCTAAGGCAGTGCTGCTTTATCAAAATAAATAGCTGATCTAGTAATTGGCGTCATATTTGTTTTGTAAAACTTTGGACTACTTACAAACAAGTCTTAACTACCCTCCCCCAATTCATAACATTTCACATCGGGATTTGTTACGTCCAACTGTGCTCAGAGTAGGGTGGTGTGTTTTGCGGCATGTGTCATTCCAGGAAACGTCCCAGAATCACCGTGAGAAGGAACGGACTGAAATGGGGGTCTGTATCCAGGAAAGGGAAAACAATAAAAAAAAAAATGATGCGAGTGATCTCTCTCTGGGAATGGGATTTACGTGAATTTCTAAGACCGTGGGCCAAGTTGGGAAGTATGGAGCGAGGCAGAGGAGGGCAGGTTTAGACAGCCCAGTGCAAACCCTGGCTGTGCCCCAGGCCTTAACCTTCCTGTCTGTAGAATGGGCACATTGACTGTACTGATCTCGCAGGGCTCTTTGGAGGATGTGATGAGTTGATAACCATGGACGTGGTGCAGTGCAGTGGTGGCCGCATGGATTCTGGAGCGAGACGGCCCAGGGACCCATCCTTCCCCACCTGTTCCCGCAGTGACCTTGGATGGGGTGCTCGGCCTCTCTCATTTGTCTCTCTGTGAAATAAGAATAATACCTACCTCATTGTTATTGTGAGACTTAAAGGAGTAAATACATGTAAAATCCTTAAAACAGTGCCTGACACAATAAATGCTATTCATTTCCCACATTAAGGTGATTGAGTGCCAGGATCACCGTAGAAGCTCAGTAAGTAAATGGTAGCTATTCCTGGCATAGCTGTTACGTTCTTCTCCCCATCCTGTCCTCAGAAGTAGTGTCTGAGCCTTCTATGAGTCAGCTGGGCCCTGAAAACTTTCCTAGCAGCATTTTACATTGTGAGAAACTTGAATTTTCTAAACAGATGCAGAGAAGTTACTAACTTATCCCAGAACATACTGTGGGATTCTTTCAATAAACCACATAAACCACTGGAAGATGGAACTCTATTTACTCTCTCAATACACCTTTTTTTTTTTTTTTCAGGAACTTATTGCATAAAGTGGAGGCAATGCTGAGATTAGGTAAACATCCTGTTCCTTTGTCCATTGCACGTTCCTCCGAGGCAGAATCCACTTCTGTGCTTTCATACTTCTGCTCAAAATGTTTGGCTCTTATATTTTCTTATTAACTTCACCAAAGTGATCATGACTGATTTAAGAACTCCAGAATGTCAGCGTTGAATATTGCCTTAGAAATTCCTAAATCACACCGGATGCTGGTTCTGCACTTAGGAATGTTGCCTCAGTCGGTGAGAAGGTGGCTCTCTTTCTAGAACTTACTCGGTCACCTTTGTACACATGGAGGCTGCGTGTCTCCAAAGCTCCCTTTAGACGTTATTACCTGGCTACAAGTTGATGCTATTATGTGGGTCTGACTTTCTACTTAAAGCAGGGCATCTCAGATTCCATTTGTGACATTAGTGTCCAACCTGGGACGGGGCCGGGGTTAAAAACACTGGATGCCTTGGCCTCTGGGAGACTGAGCTGTGTGTGGTATGTTAAACCCTGCAATTATTGCATAGACATGGTTGAGAACCATCAGTTATCATGAGGTACTGTTGCTACTGAGTTCAAATTTGTACTGCTCACTGCACGACAGGCCAGTAAATCAAAAGACAAGTTGTTGGGACAAGGAATAGAGACTTTATTTGAAAAGTCAACAGACCCAGAAGATGGTGGACTAGTGTCCCGAAGGACCATCTTACCCTGAGTCAGAATTCATGCTTCTTTTATTTATTTATTTATTTATTTTTTCTTCCATTTATTTTTATTTGTTGGAGGCTAATTACTTTACAACATTGCAGTGGTTTTTGTCATACATTGAAATGAATTAGCCATGGATTTACATGTATTCCCCATCCCGGTCCCCCCTCCCACCTCCCTCTCCACCCCATCCCTCTGGGTCTTCCCAGTGCACCAGGCCTGAGCACTTGTCTCATGCATCCAACCTGGGCTGGTGATCTGTTTCACCCTAGATATACATGTTTTGATGCTGTTCTCTTGAAACATCCCACCCTCGCCTTCTCCCACAGAGTCCACAAGTCTGTTCTATACATCTGAGTCTCTTTTTTCTTTTTTTGCATATAAGGTTATCGTTACCATCTTTCTAAATTCCATATATATGTGTTAGTATACTGTAATGGTCTTTATCTTTCTGGCTTACTTCGCTCTGTATAATGGGTTCCAGTTTCACCCATCTCATTAGAACTGATTCAAATGAATTCTTTTTGATGGCTGAGTAATATGACCCAGCAATACCACTTCTAGGCATACACACTGAGGAAACCAGATCCGAAAGAGACACGTGCACCCCAATGTTCATCGCAGCACTGTTTATAATAGCCAGGTCATGGAAGCAACCTAGATGCCCATCAGCAGACGAATGGATGAGGAAGCTGTGGTACATATACATCATGCTTCTTTTATACTAAATGGGGTGATGGTGGTGTGATTGATTGATGCAGGCTTCTTGGTGTCAGAATCCTCTGTTCTTGGAATTGTCCACATAGGTCAGGTCATGGTGTTCCTGTAAATCTCCAACAAGACATGCTGTTCTCTGTTCTGCAACGTTTTATCTCCATATGAATGGAAGAATGTTATATCTTTAAAGGCCAGAGCCTTGAGAATGGGCCATGCTGTATGTTTTAGACAATAGGCAACAATTCTTATAGCAAAAGCGACAGAATACAAAGTTGAAGAAACGGACCCCATATGGAGTCAGATTTGTTCTTCTGTTTCACACTGTTTCCTTTATCCATGGGCATGTTGCCTTCTTAAGGTCAGTGAATGATACAAGCTAAGTAATAAGAGCCTAGGGCTTCTCTGTTGACTTAGTTGATAAAGAATCCGCCTGCAATGCGGGAAACCTGGGTTCAATCTCTGGGTTGGGAAGATCCCCTGGAGAAGAAAACGGCAACTCACTCCAGTATTCTTGCCTGGAAAATCCCATGGACAGAGGAGCCTGGCTGGCTGCAGTTCATGGGATTGCAGAGTCGGACATGACTGAGCTGCTAAGCGCAATCAGAGCCTGGAGATTAATTAACTAGTAAGAGCCTAAGCAATGACCGAGGGCTGGTGAACACAGATGAAACCCCGGGGAAGCAACCTGGCCTATAGGGGCTGGTGGCAGGTCTAACTCTGAGCTTGTCTGAGGCTCACTGGTTTTTTTTTTTTTGCTGTGTCTAAAAGCCTCTTAGGCTTGCAACCGCCGCGGCTCCGTGCTTGTACTAAGAGGAAGCTGAGGACCTCTTGGCCGTTGGTCAGCCCGTTCAGTGGCCACCGCCTCTGTCACAGTACTGAAAAACTCAACTGCGCCTCTGTTTAAGCATCAGGAGGCCTAACTGTGTTTTGTTCTCAGTCCCTGGGGTACACTGAGGTTGGAAAGTTATGTTTGCTAGATGTTGGTATGCCAACAATCCCAAATTTTTAGACAGGAGAAAGCAGTTGAAATCGCCTGTGTGGTTCAGGAGTGATGCCTGCATCCCGCCTCCGCTGCGTCCTCCTCTCACCCTCGCGCGTCCCCTCGTTTCAACTCGAGATGCTCTTGTGTCTGCAGCTGGGTCCCAAATGTTCTGTCATGGCCTTGGAATGGTTCTGTCACAGGCCAATGGGAATTTGGGGCTGAGATGTTAAGGTCTGGCCAACGCAAAGAAAGTATCAACTGTGTCCTCTGCCAGGCTGGCAGTGAGGAGAGTGAGGCCAGCTAGCGCTGCGAAGAACTTCTCGACCAGAAGCTCTGAGAAGTGAGCGGCAGCCGCGTAGCTTGAATTGCCTTTCTTGTGACCTTGGTTGTGCCGTGGCCAGACCACCCTCCTCTTTATGCAGAAAGGTGATTGTGTGACTCCATTCACTTCATCACACACACACACACACACACACACACACACACACCTCCATCATTTGGAACGAGTTATTCCTAGTGGCCTTGTGGTTTGGGTCTTTATGCGCTGGGGAACATGTTTAATAAAAACCACACGATTCATTCTGACAGCCTTGGACCATCTCCCCCAGAGTGAAGGGAGGGGCCGCTCGTGACCAGCTTTCTTCTCTTTGCAGCCTGTGTGCTTTTGATTGCACAACCAGGCATTCCTTTGAATTCATGTGTGTCCTTAAAAACAAACCAGCCGTGCTTTCAGTAGAGGAGACTCTCCCCTCTCTGTGGTCGCCGGCGGATGTCTTTATCCTTCCGAGTGGAGAGAAGGCTGTTGGAGATTCTTGAACCAAAAGTGCCCCCTCCCGGCCGGGAGGGCTGCCCTCTGCCCCTGAGTGCCCAGCAAGCACGGGTGAGACCCGGGAGAGGGTCGAGCCCACGGCCGCTCGTGCTCCATGTGGGTGGACACGTTCCGAGGGTCTGATCCTTCAGAGTCAGGACCCAGGAGGACCGCCTGTCCTCAGGCAGACTCTGCTCGGAAAGAGGCAGGGTGCTGCCCGGCTGGTGGGGACAGGAGGCAGCGGGGCTTGAGTTCTTGCTCCGCCATCTCTTCGTTCTGTGTCTACATTCTGTGCCTTGACCACGCACCATGTCTCCCCTTTTGTGTCGTGGGAGACGGTGAGGGTTCCCAGCTGACCGAAGAGTAGACAGACTTTTCGCAGGACTCAGCGCGGGCACTCACAAATGGCAGCAGTTCGGCGGTGGTGCAGTCAGCGGGCCCTTCGCATCCTGCGTTTGCGCTGCCTTTGAAATCCGAACAATGTTAGGTTTCTCTGTCATGTCTCCATCAGATCTGGCCCTGGAGAACTTTTGATTTGTACCAAAACCCTACTCCAATCGAAAGAGCTGCTGCTCATGAGAATATTTAAGAGAATGTATTGCAGACTGTGCGGGTCACTTCAGTAGATGAGGTCCCGCAAAGCTCTGAGCAGCCGGCAGGACTGTTGACATCTGCGTCTGTTTGGAATGGCCACTTGAGGTCAGATGATCATTTGGGCAGAACCGTGTCCATTGATTCATCCATGCAGAGCTTAAGATGGGTGGCCTTGTGGTGGCTCTGTCATTGAAGGGTCTCCTGAGCACTTAGGTAGCGGGCGGGAAGCACCCTTGGGGAGTGTCATGAAAGAGAGAACATCAAGGGGACCTCGGAGCTGGCGGCAGGGTGGGCACCTGCTGGCTAGGTGGAGTGGCGCTGAGAGAAGGCAGGCTCTGACTCGTTCAGGTGCAGGGCTGGGGTGCGGAAGGGCCCCTGCAGACGGGCTTCTCGGCGTAGGGGTCATGCCAGTGTCTCGTAGGCTGGAGTCTTAAGTGTGAGCGTGAGTCCATGGCCCAACTCTAACCATGGTAACTGGGCACTGCAGGGTCCTCACGTGGAGTCAGGCTCCTGCGTCTGATATTAAGGCAATGAATAAAGAGCCGGTGGCTGTGTTTCTCCCCTGCCCCCAACACAGGCTCTCCCCCCTCTCATCTGGGGGCTGGGGCTGCGCAGATGACAGGAGGGAGATAGGCTTTGGAGTCGGGAGATCTGAGTCCAGCTGTCAGCGGGACCAGTAGGTTTCTCTCGCCTCTTTTTGCTCATCTGTAAAATGGGAATGGTCCCATATTTTTTTGGAGGACTGGTTTGGGATTTGGTTACAACCTCGGTAATGGGAAGCATGTAGTAGTTGCTTAAAATTGTAGCACTTGATACTTAGGGCTATTTATCAATGTATCTGAACATAAGAGACGTGGGTTCAGTCCCTGGGTCTGGAAGATCCCCTGGAGGAGGGCATGGCAACCCACTCCAGTATCCTTGTCTGGAGAATCTCATGGACAGAGGAGCCTGGCGGGCTCCCGCCATAGGATCCAAGAGTTGAACACGACTGAAGCGACTTAGCATGCACGCACCCATGCATCTGAGCCCTCCCTATTGAGGGCGGGAGGCTCAGCAGGGCCCATCCATGAGCGGTGGGAGCCGTGACGCGAGCGCTCCAGCACAGGCGGTCAGACACTCAGAAGGCTGATCGGTCCAGGTGGGAATGAGGGGCTGATTCCACTCCTCCTGACGGACTGTCCATCTCTGCACCTTCAGACCTTTCTCTCTTAAATCTGCTTGATCTGAGAGTGTGTGGGCTTTGTTTCGGGCTGTTCCCAGCAGCCCCTGGATTCCCAGCCCCTGCTGTGTTGTTGCAGAGGCCCGGAAGCCTTTCGAGGTTAGCAGCGGCCCCCTGGATCGTTCTGACCGTCCTATTACACCTTCCTAGCTTCTGGGTAGCGCTGCACTGGACTGCATCTCTCCCTTCAAATACCTGCTCTGCCCGCAGTGGTCGCCCCCTCCCCGCCCCATGCATTGAAGTTCACTTGCCCTGACGGGCCTGGCCAATGCAGGAATGTTGTTCTGGAAACCCTTCCCGTTGGCAGCCAAGCTGAGATCCTGCCACATACAATACGAGGACTTGTACTGAGTCAGGTGAAAACCAACAAACAGACTCGTTCAAAAGTCACAAGGGCCTCGGCTTTTTCTCTGGACGCTCTCCCTGCACTGCCCGGGGGAGATACGGAGCCCTGTAGGTGGTCCCTTCCAGTTCGGAACATGCCCAGGAAGTCCAAGGAGAAGTGGATTTCTCCTCCTCATCCAGGGAATTCCTCCAGGTCCCTGGGAGAAAGGAGGAAGCGGCACGGAGGCCCGAGGTCACACAGAGATGGGCAGGCCAGCGAGAGGGCCCGGCGTGGGGTCCCCATGCTGCGGGGGGACATGCACGCCTGTCTCTCTGCACCTGCGTGTCCTCCTCTGCACGTCCCCCTGCGCCCGTCTCCCTGCTCTCCCGGCTCGGCTTGCACGGATGAAGGCCAGAAGCTGTAGAAACGAGAAATGGGGCAGTGAGTCCCTGCCCTCTCTCCCCTCTGCTCTTAGCTTCCCGCCTGTGGCTGACTGGTGTTCAAAGGATCCGGGTCTCTCTTCTTCTTCAGTGATGTGTGGGAGTTTGTGGAAGCTGTTGAGTCATAACTGAAGTTGGGGACCCCCGTGGTGGTCCAGTGGTTAAGACCCACCCTTTTCAGGGGCTGCGGGTTTGACCCCTGGTCAGGACTAAGATCCCGCATGCCATGGAACCAGAAACTAAAAAAAGCTGAAGTTAGGTATGAATGTAGCTGAAATAGTTTGACTCCTTCCCTCCATCAAAATAAGGGGAGGTTTTATTTTTATGTCTGTGGATTTAAAAACATGTATAAAATGTGCTTGGAGCAATAAAGCAGTGAGATTATGATGGGAAGCTTCAGTCGAGGAGAATTTTGAGATGTGGCCAGTCTGATCGAATAATAATAAATGTAAAGACGAACTCATTTTTAGGTGTGTGTCATATCCACCCAAATGTTCAATGGGATAAATCATAAAAACTATAACATCTGAGACTTTATAATCAAGTAAATACTACAAACCAGTGAGAAGGAAGAATTAATATGTATATTGTTTTAGAACAACAGGCTTGGAATTTGGAAAAAACTTAGTGTGATCGCTCATGTGATAATCTAACTAGTCCTTGAGAAAAAGTAAAATATTTTGATGTTTCATTTTAGGATCCAGACAAATAGTAAATGCATAATGCATGATGGTGTCATGATTTCCGATGAGATTACTTAAATCATTTATGCTTTTAATGTAAACAGGTACTTGGGGAGTGATACATATTAAAAATTTTTCAAGTGATTTTCTCTTTTCTTTTAATATATTTATTAGAGAATTTCTAAGTGCTAAAAATATGAAATCCTTGTAATTTGTAATTATGTGTGTGCTAAGTCACTTGAGTCTTGTCCAACTCTTTGCCCCCAAGGACCATAGCCTGCCAGACTCCTCTGTCCATGGGATTCTCCAGGCAAGAATCCTGGGGTGGCTTGCCATGTAATTATGAATGTTCAACAGTCTTCATAGAACATTGAAAATCAAGTAACTATTTTACCCAGGACCTGAGGTAGCACGTGTTCATTCTATTTCTCCATCAATCTCTCTATAAAGTTTTGAATAAAATAGGTAAAGTTTCTTGGTCTCAAATCAAGTAGTTACAGTATCAGCTAAAAAAAATCCAGGTAGTCCTCAGATTTCTTATAATGTGCTTATAAACTTTCTTTCATCCCAAGTAGAGACAGATACCTTTTAACTGCTCTCAAGATTTGGTTCCAAAGGAAAACTTTTCTTAGGAAGACATCTTTGGTATAGATTTCTGAAGGTCACACAGTTAGATGTCACAGAGCAAGAGCTGGCTGTCCCAAGTTTTGCATCTTTATACGTACACTGAGGGCTCCCTGCTGGCTCAGGGGTAAAGAATCCACCTGTAATTCAGGAGACCTGGGTTCGATCCCTGGGTCAGGAAGATCCCCTGGAGAAGGGAATGGCTACCCACTCCGGTATTCTTGCCTGGAGTAGGTGTCTATTCCCTTTTCCATCACAAAACTAATATAAAAATTACATATGGGAAAAAGTTTGAATTTTATGTGTGTGTGTGCTAAGTTGCTTCAGTTGTATCTGACTCTCTGTGACCCCGTGGACTGTAGCCCACCAGGCTCCTCTGTCCATGGGATTCTCCAGGGAAGGACGCTGGAGTGGGCTGCCAACATACAAGTACCGTTAGTTCAGACTGGCTGTCCTTCTTATATTTCTCAGATTTTCACTTAGCTCTTAAAGATAGACTCCGCCTGTCATGGACCTTACGTCTACCGATACGCGTCTTCGTTTGAGGTGAGTGGTATGATCCATCAGCTGATTTATCCAGTGTCTGGTTAATCCTGCACAACGTACTGTCTTGATTACATTGGGCACAGTGCCTTGTTATTTTCAGCGGGGGTGAGGGTAATAGATCAAACAGGAGCTTTTTCAGACGTGGAGACCCCGAGGTCAGCACAGCTCAGGTCCGACCTTAGTAATTCCCAAGTCAGCGAAGCATGGTCTTGAAAAATGTTTCTATTAACATGATGCCTTACAAGCTTAAAAATGAAAAACCTGCTGGTACGATTCTCCAGGGAAAAGTGTGGGTCTGAGAGCCATCCAAGGCTATGGGGAAAAGTCTGAAAAGTACCTGAGGGGTGTTAGCCCCCCGTTTTCACCCCACGTCTTGTCCTGTGACCTGCTCTTGTGCAGATAGGCAGTCACCCCCCTGATGGAAAATCGCATTTCTTTCCATTTTAAATAAAATCCCTATTCTCACGTTCTTGTTCCTTTTCTTGGCAGCTGACCTTTGGGCTGAGGAACATCCTTTTAGGTGAGGCCTTGACCGTAATCTAGTCTTGTGGTAATGAGGTGATGTCTTTAAAGTTGGTGTCCCTGAACAAAGACTCTCAGACCCAAATGTGTATGCATTTCAAAATTGCCTTAGACTTTAAAAAAGTACCTGAGTGCCGAGAGTGTGCAGGGAAAGATGGAAAACACGAAAGAAACATCTGGTTCCCGTTTCTAAGGAGATTGCAGAATAATTTTTTCAACTCCCCCTGCCCCCCCACCCCATCACATGTAGCCACAATCTAGTGATAACAGCTAGATAATCTAGTGATTATGTTGAGCATCATTTCTGCTATCGTTGTATTAAATTCCTGTAGTGCAGTGGTTCCCAACGTTAGCTGTTTACTAGAATCCCTGTGAAGCTTTTAGAATCCCTGATGCTTGGGTTTTGCTCCCAAAGATCCTGATATAACTGGTCAGGGGGGAAGCCTGGACTCCTGCATTTGCATGGCCAAGGTTGAGAATCATTGGCTCCCCATTACCCTGGGAAGCAGAGAAGGCAGCTTTATTTTTACTTAGCGTAAGTGATGAACTGCCTTACCCAGCGTTACCCAATTAGTCAGTGGCAGTGTTCGGATGAAAACAAAGGCTTCCGTCCAGGTGGACTTTGAGATTACATTTGGCAATCTGTCCATCACCACGGGCATCGTGTGAGCGTCCTTGGTTGTTGCGTTAAGAGTCAGTTTCTGGGAAACGTCATTCCCTAAAATTGCTCCAGCCTTCCTCATCTCTCGCCCACGCCCCGAGCTTCTAATGCAGGTGGGAGGCAGAGAAGGTGATGGGGCCCTTGAAGGAGCCGGCGCAGAAGGGAGGGACTTGGCAGGAACTCTCTGAGGACTCCCCCAGGGGACTGGCTCCAGCCAGGACGCACGGCCCCCCTGAGCCCAGGGCATGCGTCCCTCCTCTGGAGAGTCAGCCTCCCAGAGGAGCTGGGAAAGGGGCAGCTCCTTCTTCCATTATGTTCTTAATACATACACTTGAGATGGATCCAGCCTTGCAGATGTTTGAGATAGTGCCACGTAACGTGGCATTCCTAACCGCAGAGTCTGTGTTGACCACATTTGGGGTCCCCCATCCATCTTTTCACCATCATTTTGCAGGGCCTCCTCTGGCTCACCTTTCGTGTTTCCTCTCCCATGTTGGCCAGCCTTTCTTTTAAATCAAGCGTTCCCTGTATCTGCCATCTATTGATCTCTCTGCCTCCATCCCTCCACCTGATACCGCGCCTCCCAGCACAGACACCCAAACACAGCCTGGTTGGCAAGGTTGCCCGCACTCCGCAGTTCTGGAGGGTCCTCAGGAGCTCATACCCCACTAAGCCTGGGTCAGGAGGAGGCGCTGGGTGCCTGCTAGCTGCGAGGAAGCCAGGCTGCCCATTCGTGTGCCCTGGACCTCGTTACATAGCAGGGCCTGGTCGTCCTGCTTCTGTGACTCCGTTAGAATTTCTCTTGACCTCACTATGGCCATAGTAGTAGATTTTTTTTTTAAATAACCTTTTCTATTTTTCTTTCATTTTTATTGGAATATGCTTGGTTTGCAATGTTGTATTGGTTTCTAGTTTAAAAAAAAAAAAACCAAAAGCCTTTTCTGTTCTAATAACAGTCCCTTTGGAAAGCACACTTTTTCTTCTAAAGGAGCTTGATTGGTCTGTTTTCCCTTTCTTGTTCTTCTCTTCTTCACTATTGAGTGCCTGCTGTGTGCCCTGATCTAGCCGTGTCAGTGAATGAAGTGGTCACATGGGTCCTGCCTTCGTAGGCACTGTTGGTGTGGAGCAAGGGAGGACGTTTATTTAGCACCTACTCTGTGCCAAGAATAACCTCATACTTTACAGAGCAAGGCGGCAAGGCAAATAAATAATATGCCAAGTACTGTGTTGATAAAAAGAGTAAAGCAGTTCCTGGCCCTCTGTTCACAACCTATTTAGGAAATAAACAGAGAATTAACCACGGCTTAGCACAGTCGAGATGTGTCACGTGCAGTGGAAGCACACGTGAGAGGCGTGATCAAGAGTTCTTTCCCTAACAGCTCAGGAGCGGGCCGGCCCGTGCAGAGGGCGTTGGGAATGACCTTGGCACCTGAGCGGACGGGGAAGGCAGCTCTGTTGGGGAGGATCTGGGCGGGCCGGTGCGCAGAACACGGGTGATCAGCGTGGTATCGGGGTACGGCCAGGAGCGAGGGTGTCTGCCAGGGAGCAAAGCCGGCGGTAAAGTTTTGAAGAGCCTTATAAACCCGTAGGGATGGCCCTGTAGATAACAGGAAACTCTTCCAGGTTTCACAGAACAGTGTGTTCTGGAGCTCACCTTGGCGGAGCAAGGGAAATGTACAGACCAGACTGGTTAGGATTCCGAGCTCTGGTGTCTTCTGTTCAAGCCGCGGTGACGGCTCTGGTGTCCGTCTGGTGTCCGTCATGGGGCCGTAGAGTGGAGAAGAATAGAGGAAAGTGGGCCCGTGGTTGTCCAGCGTTTGTTCCTGGATGCGCTAAGCATGGGGCAAGCAAGGAGTCGGAGGAGACCAGGTTCTGACTTGGGCGTCTGGAGGTGCCATCAACAGAGAGAGGGGATACGCTGGGGCTGGGGTGGAGGTTGTCAGGGGCTTAATGGCTTGTGAGGGGGACATGTGCCTTTCTCACATCTTCACGTTTGTCCCGAAGTCCATCCTGAGACGTAAGTAGCTGGGATAGCCTCACCCTATTTAATACCAAATGAATGAAAGTTGGGACACCTGAATCACCAGCTGGAGCTGTGACCACCGGGGTCAGTGGAGCCTGGAGGCCAATGGGTTAAACTCCAGCCCAGTTCCACGGAGGTTAGCTGCAATCCCAGCATTCAGACTCGTCAGGATTGAGACGTTGGTAACCTGTACTTAAGTCTTAGGGCTTCTCAGGGGACACAGTGGTAAAGAATCCGCCTGCCAATGCAGGAGACACCAGAGACTTGGGTTCAATCCCCGCTTAAATCTTAGGGACGGGGCCTGAGACCATTTTCTTTCTGGACTGTATTGATGTAACAATAAAGCAGGGTGTTGAAAAATTTGCCTTGGCTGTCTTTGTTCTGTATCTGAACAATGTGCAAACCCAGCCAGCTCAGAAAAAATCCCCTAAAATTAGTTTAGGAAGGCAACTTGGCAGTTATCTGGGAAAGCTTGATTGTTTCTTTAGGGGATTAAGTGTGTTTTAAATTTAAGTGAAAACTGAGTTAAGAAAAATGATAAAGTAAATTAAGCACTTATATTTATGATTAAAGACCAATCTGTGTACATCTGTTATTTTAAATATTAGTGATATTTAAAATTAATAAAAATGTTCTCTATGAAAGAAAACATCCTTTTGCATAAACTTAAAATAGATGTTTGAGGGACTTTCCCGGTGGTCCAGGGGTTGAGATACCCTGCATTCAATGCAGGAGACATGGGTTCAATCCCTGGTCAGGGAATTAGGATTTCTCCTGCTGCATGTTACAGCCAAAAAAAAAAAAAAAAAAAGATAATTGAGTAAGAGGTTTGGACTTCTGTTTACAAGTATAAGAACATGAGAGACATTAATTTTACTACTTAATCATAGTAAAAGAAATTGAAGATGATTCAAAGAAATAGAAAAATAGCCCATGCTTTTGGATTGGAAGAGTTTATGTTGTTAAAATCACCATACTGTACAAAGCAAGCTACAGATTTAATGCAATCCCTATCTAAGTACCCATGACATTTTTCACAGAGCTATAACAAATAATCTTGAAATTTTATGTAGAGCCATAAAAGACCCAGAATTGTCAAAGCAGCTCTGAGGAAAGAGAGCAAAACGGAAGGCATGATCCTCCCAGGCCTCCGACAGCACTGCGGAGCCACAGTAACCAAAACAATGTGATATCGGCACAAAACAGACATAGGGATCAGTGCAACAAAATAGAGAGCCCAGGAATAAAGCCACACACCTTTATGTGGTGTCAATTCACCTTTGACAAAGCAAGAATATACAAAGAAAAGACAGTCTCTTCAACAAGTCGTGTTGGGAAAGCTGGACAGCCAGCCACATGCAAATCAGATTAAAGCACATCTTCACACCATACACAAAAATAAATTCAAAAGGACTTAAAGACTTAAATGTAAGGTGACACCATAAAACTCCTAGAAGACAGGTAAACCATTCTCTGACATAAACCATAGCAATATTTTCTTAAGTCTCCCAAGGCAACAGAAATAAAAGCAAAAATAAACAAACGGGACCTAATCAAACCTCAGAAGCTTTTACTCAGTAAAAGAAACCATAAACAAAGTGAAAAGGCGGCCTACAGACTGGGGGGAAAC
The DNA here is from genome assembly GCF_023699985.2 of Odocoileus virginianus. NCBI lineage: Eukaryota > Metazoa > Chordata > Mammalia > Artiodactyla > Cervidae > Odocoileus > Odocoileus virginianus. Next base: position 1,930,519 of record NC_069695.1, read on the forward strand.
ATTTGCAAACAGTGTAACTGACAAGGGGGTAATTTCTAAAATACACAAACAGCTCATGCAACTCAGTAACCAAAAAACCCTAACAATTCAATCAAAAAATGGGCAGAAGACCTACACAGACATAACCCAGAAGACATGAAAATTGTCAACAGGCTGATGAAAAGAGGCTTAACCCTGCTGATTATTAAAGAAATGCAAATCAAAACTACAGGGCGGTACCAGCCCACACTGGTCAGATAGCCATCATTAAAAAGTCTACAAACAACAATTTTGGAGACAGTGTGGAGAAAAGACAACCTCATACAGTTTTGGTGGAACATAAGCTGGTACAGTCAGTATGTAAAACGGTGAGGAAGTTCCTCCAAAAATTACAAATAGAGTTTCCACACAATCCAGCAGTCCCACTTCTGGGCATATGTTTGGAGACAACTCAGATTCCAAAAGATTTGTACCCCGACTGTCCTAGCAGTGCTATTTACAATAGCCAAGACATGGAAGCCACACAAATTCCCATTGACAGGTGGACTGGATACAGAAAACGTGGTGCATACATACATACAGTGGAATGTTACTCAGCCATAAAGAGAATGAAGTAATGCCATTTGCAGCAACATGAATGGACCTCGAGATTAAATTAGTAAGTGAAATGAGGCAGAAAGAGAAAGACAAGTACTATATGGTATCACTTACATGTGTAATCTAAAATAGGAAACGAATGAACTTATTTACAAAACAAACAGGTTCAGACACAGAAAACAAACTTAAGGTCACCAAAGGGAAATGAGATTGAGGGGGGGATAAATTGAAGAGTTTGGTGTTAGCAGATGAAAACTATGTCAATATGGATCTACTGTACAGCCCAGGGAATTGTATTCCGTATCCTCTAATAAACCGTAATGGGGCTTGGGTCTGCTATACTGTCCGTAACTGCGTCACTTTGCTGCACACAGAAACTAACAGTGCTGAGAATCAGCTATACCTCAGTTTTTAAAAACCCAATCACAGTGCTATTTTAAAACTAAAATTATGGGACTTCCCTGGGGGTCCAGTGGCTAAGACTCCACACTCCCAGTGCAGGGGGCCCAGGTTCAAACCCTGGTCAGGGAACTAGAGCCCACATACTCCAAAAAGAACAGATCATTGGAAATTTCCAAATGCAGTTTAAAACACTGAGTGTAATTGGAAGTCCCCCTGAAAAGTAACTGCAGAAAAGTGCTCATATAGATTCGTATGCTGAACTTCCTTAAGGCATTTGGATTTATAAATTTTAATACGCTGAGTGTTCTTCAAACGAATGAAAACTCAGAAGTAACATGAATGAGTTTCTGTATGCAGAAACCACTCTTAAGAGGGCAAAACACCCACTGACTTAAGATGTAGTTTAGGTTTTGCATTCTGAGTCTGCTCACATGGTGATGAATAAGCCCTGTGCCTTGCCAGCCGCCATGTGGCTGTGTAGGTGCCCTCATGCGTGTGCACGCGCACACACACACACGTGCATGCACGCACGCACACCTCCTGGCTGCCCCTTCAGGGGCAGGTCTTTGCCCTCCCCCCTCCATCCCCCACTTCAAGCCCTGGATCACGGAGCTTCCTTCAGATCTGTCTTCTCTGAACTCCGCGAGCTTTTCAAGTCCACACCGTGCAACTTAGCCAATTATATGTTTTCTCAGCACGGTCTCTCATTCTTTTTGTATATAGGTCTTCAGTCCTGCCCTGGTTAGGAAGGTCATCTCTTTATTTTTCACATTTTTGTTCTGGCCAGTCGTCTCCCAGATGTGCTTAAAGAAAAGGATGAGAAAAGGAAAAGCTGGCCCTGTGTAAGAGTCGTCTGTCGGGCGCGGCCCCGGCACGAGCTGAGAACAATGTGCGTCCCGACGGCCCCGGTGCTTTCTTAGCGGCGTGCACTCGGCAGCTGTGCTTAGGCTGGCCAAGTCTCGGTTTACGCAGCTTTTTAGCACAGCGCCTGGCGCATTAGTAAAGCCCCATAAATGCTCGTTGTTTCGGTAAGCCAGCTGCTCGGAAAGCTTCCACCTTCCAGGGAAGAAGGGATGTGGCCCCAGCTTCAGCTGAGGACGCTCCTCTCATCCGAGCAGCCCACTGCCGGGACGGGGCACCTGGGGAGGTGCCCGGGCCCTCTGTGAGAGCCCCGGGGTTCTGCTGTCCCGGAGAAGGTCGAGGTTGGGGTCCCCTTCGGAGCGCGTCCTTCCGAGCGGCCATTGCCTCGCTGGCTAGAGAGCGGGTTAGGCCCCATGAAAGGCGGTACTTCTGCCAAAAGATGAAACTCTTATTTGACGCTTGGGATTTGTCCCACTCACTCTTAACCCATGCAGAGGGGAGCAAGGATCGTTGATAAGAACCCATCCTTCTAGCCTGCCCTGGAGGCTTGCCGCTTCCACTCTGGATTCCACGACCTCTTAGCAGGGGTGTCTGCTGACTCCAGAGTGGGAATAATCTCGTAAAGTCCCCGCAGTCTCGCATCCAGGCAGGGCTCCGGAGTGCGCAGACTGAATAGGTTTCGGCTAGCAAACCAGACAGACTTCATCCTGCTCCTAAGACCTTTTAGATGTCTGCTTCCTCAGTGGTGATAAACCTCACAGTGGATACTTCAACCTCAACTTGGTATTTAAGCCTCAGTCTCGGTGTTGAAACCTTTAGTTCAGGGTTAGAAATGCCCTTTTTTTCTGCATTCAGTAAGCAGAGAAATGCTTTTTGACAAACTTCTGCCTTGCCCAAGTGTGTGTACATGCTTAGTTGTTCAATTGTGTCCAACACTTTGCGACCTCATGGACTATATAGCCCCCCAGGCTCCTCCATCCATGGAATTTTCCAGGCAAGAATCCTGGAGGGAGTTGCCATTTCCTACCCCAGGGGATCTTCCCGACCCAGGGATCAAACTTGCGCCGTGTTGGCAGGCAGGTTCTTTACCACTTCACCGCCTTGGAAGCCCTCTTGCCACCCGGAGCCTTCTCCTAAAAGAGTTTTCAACTGTGATCTTTCTGTTTTCTGAAGAATCTTCGTTGCAGTGTTTCCTTTATGAGCTGTGCTCAGAGGGTCGGAAAGAAAGGCTCCACACGAACAGGGGTCCTTTCGTTTCATTACCACCCTCTAATCCTGCTGACATTCTTGCCCACCCTCAGCCGGAAGCAGGTGTAGATGATGTACTACTTGGGGAGACCTGAGACATTAGAAGGACACGACCGATGCCCTGTGACGCCTGAACCTGGCTTCAGGCCCCAGGTCCTCCCGATGGGAGAGCCGGCGCCGGCTGGGAGACCGGCCAGGTACGCTGAGCTCCCAGTCCTTAGGAGGAACGCGGCACTGCAGACGGCTTCTGTCTTCATTTTCTGGGTGCGAGGGCCTGAGACCCACACAGTGAAAGCAACTCGGTGAGCCGTGTGAGCCTGCTTCAAAGGGCGTTGGCTTGCAGGGGCCTCGTAAAATAAATTTTTCATAGACGGGCCTTGGGGCTGTGCTTGCCAGCCTCCTGCTGGCAGTGCGTGGACCCGGGGCTTTGGTAGGGAAGGGAGGGGCTGTGTGCGAGGGGCGCCCTGCCTGCTGGCTGCCTGGGGGATGCACCTATCACCTCCGTCTCTGTCTGGGCTCCGCTCAGATCAGGTGTCCACCTGGAGGGGCGGGGGTGGCGGATCGTCGTCCGGGGGCGCTTTGCAGTCCTCCCAGGAAATGGCTGCAGGAGCCTGTGTTTCTTTCCTGTTTCAAAGACAGGTCAGACAGTGCCGTTATGTGCGGAGCATCAAGCTAACGGCCTCTGAAAAGGAACGCTCCAACAGTCCCCTCAGAGCTCCTTAGGCCAGCTCTGTGGGATTCCAGAATCTTCTATTGTTCTGTGGTTTGTTTTATCAAATGTTGCTCGAGGTAAGATTTCCTTTGGCTGGAGTCTAGCCATGCTTTCTGTTCTGGCGGCTTGTTGGTCTGTAACGTGATGACAGGGTGGCTTTGGGGGAGGAAGGGATGGGGAGGGGGAACTTAGAACAACATGAGATGGTCTTTGTGTTAAATGTCTTACCTTGGGAATTACTTGTAAACAAGTTATTCAATGGTACTTAATACGTCCGAAAAGGATAAGCCTGCAGTAAGTGTCACTGAATCCAACACCCTTTATCAGACGTTTCAGTGCAGTTAACACACTCCTTAGTCTTTCTTCCTGACTTCAGCCCCCATCTGTGCCAGCCAGATTTAGCCACTATTTTAAACCTAGTGTTTATTGTTTCACCATACTTCCTTTTACTTTCATTGCTTTTACATGTGTATCCCCTCAGTGATGTGTTTTTCATGTTTTTAAACCTCACGTAAATGAAATGTTTTCCTTATTCTTATATGAGTTTTCCCTTGCTCAGTATTAGGTGTTGGTGTGTATTCCTATGGACCCAGGTAGGTCTGGGTAATCCATCTTCACTTTTCTGTGAAATCCCATTGCATGAATATACCAAATTTCAGAGTATCGATTGGTCCTGAAATGCTGTCTTAGTAGTGAATGAGAGTCTTTTTCTTGTCCAGTCATGGTTGAAATAACTGTCTCCCATAACTGGATTGTTTTCTGCTGTGAGTAGGTTTTCTAGTAGCTTATCATTTGGAAAACTTATGCTTTCATAATATTTGTTATTAGAAGAGGAATAAATCCTCCCAGAGGGGATTCCCTAGTGGCATAGCGGTAAAGAATCTGCCTGCCGACACAGGAGATGTGGGTTCGATCTCTGGATCGGGAAGATCCCCTGGAGGAGAAAATGACAACCCACTTCAGTATTTTGCCTGGAAAATCCCATGGACAGGGGAGCCTGGCGGGCTACAGTCCACAGGGTCACAAAGAGTCAGGTGTGACTGAGCCCAGACCCTCTCAGAAAATGCCTTTTTGCAAGTTGACTCAGATAATGAAATCTGAGGACTGGATTGCAGGAGGGTGAAGTGGATATGAGGTAAAGATACTTTTAGAATGAACTAGGACAGAAAAGAATGAAGTCCTTGGCTCAGCAGCGGCCGTCGGGATTGAGAGAAGTGTAAAGATGTGAGAAAGGGTGAGGATCAAACCTCTAGGACTTGGTGGACCAGAAGTGGAGGAAACCCCCGTTTCTGTCTGGCCCTGGTCTCATTGTTCATTATGGACCTGTCTCTAGCATATGAAATTCTGAGGAGGGAACAGTTTAATGGCGAAGAGTGTGGATTAAGGTTTAGGCTGGTTGAATTTGAGATGCCTGTTATATCCAGTAAGCAACTGCATATGTGAGGCTGGGGAACAGCAGAGAGATGGGTGCTGGAAATAGAATTCTGAGGGTCATTGGCACGTGAATGTCAGATGAAACCATGGAAGTAGACGTGACTCCAAAAAAGAGTGTGTGTAGTAAGAAGGGAAAATGGCTGAAGACAAGACCCGTCAGAACCCTGAGGAGCCCGTGAAGCAGTGTGAAGGGTTGAGGCCTCAAAACGAGGGAGGTGAGTGCTGTCCTGAAGATGGGGAGAGGTTTCAGGAAGGAGGAACTGATCAACAGACCAGAGGTGACAAAAGTCAGCTTAGGCGAGACTCAAGTCCACTGGATCTGGCATCAGAGGTCATGGGGGCCTTCAGAGAGCCATGTCAGGGGAAGGGTAGGGTAGAGACTGGATTATGAATCAATACGGGCTGGATAATGAGAGAAAGAAAGCACCTGATGTCGACTCCAGTTTCAAGAGGTTAGGTTGGGCCTGAGCAAAACAGATGGCGGCAGGGGAGCAATAGTAGGGTCAAGGGATGTTTGGTTTTGAATCTAAGAGAAGCACAAACATGTTCATGTGCCGAAGGGGGAGAGATCCAGTGTAAAAAGAAAACCTGATGAACAAGAGAGGAAGTAATCAGATTGGTACATGGGAAAGAATGGAATGCAAAACAAAAGTGGAAGGGTCATCTTTGGGGAAGAGAATCTGTTTCTTTCCACTGAGGAGGAATAGCAGAAGGAAGACACATTTGAGGCTGTAGATAAATGGGCAGAGAGGCCAGGAGGTTGGGCTGGTTCTGCCACTGGACCTGTGCAGGTGCCTTTCCTTTATCCACCAGGGTTGGGAGGAACTTCTGATCGTCTTAGGCGTCAGTCAGCATCACTTTCTCAAGAGCTGCGTTACCCAGCAGGATAGCCGTGGGCCACTTGTGGCTGCTTACATTTAATTAAAATTATATACACTTAAGCGATTATGTTCCTCAATGTTCCCTGGTGGTTCAGATGGTAAAGAATCTGCCTGCAATGCAGAAGACCCGGGTTTGGTCCCTGACTCAAGAAGATCCCCTGGAAAAGGGAATGGCTTTTCTAGTATTCTTGCCTGGAGAATTCCATGGACAGAGGAGCCAGGCAAGCTACAGTCCATGGGATTGCAAAGAGTTGGACACGGCTCAGCAACTAACACTTTCACTTTTCAGGAGTTTCTGTCCCTAAATGCTCTACCTACCTTTCAGGGGTGCAGTAGCCACATTGGACATCAGAGCTGTGGAATATGTCCAACATTATAGAAAGTGGTTAGTCAGTCCTGTGGCAGACCCCTCCCTGAAAACTGCCCCACTAAAACCACAGCCTTCCATTTCAATCAGACGTTTATCCTCCTCTACAAGGATACTTGATGCTGTTTACCTCGAGTGTCAACTACTTAAAAGGCAATTTAAAAAATACATAAACCTTACATGCCAGTAGCCAGATCAGACAGAGTCTGGCTCACAGGAAATGCTAAATGGTCATTCAAAATGCAAATGAATGAACAAGCTGAAAAGTGAATGAATGAATGAATGGGTGCATTGGCCTGAGTCTTTGGGCCTTAAGGCGGTGAAGCTTCGTGTTCTGTATGGATCAAATAAGTGTACGTCCATCTACAGTAAACACCTCATTTTTATTGTGTAAGATGTTTGTGTTATTTGCTCAGTTGTGTCCAACTCTCTGTGACCCCATGGACTGTAGCCCACCAGGCTCCTCTCTCCAGGCCAGAATACTGGAGTGGGTTGCCATTTCCTCTCCAGGGGATCTTCCCCACCCAGGGACCAAACCCAGGTCGCCCACATTGCAGGCAGATTCTTTACCATCTGAGCCACCAGGGAAGCCCATTACATAAGGTAAACACCTTATAGTAATAAATTATATTAATAGAATTTGAAATGTTCACAGTTCAGTTCCATTTTCCCCTTAGAAATCTTTACCTTTCTTGAGTAGTTGACAGATTTTAGCTTCAGACAAAGAACCTTCCCCAGATCATTCCATTGCTGATATAAAATTAAAACTAGGCCTTCTTCTTATACTTTCCCTGGAACGTACCTCTGAAGAAGGCAGTGGAGGCCGATGGCACCTCCCTCCCTTAGAAAGGCCTTGGTAGGAACAACACGAAGTCATTTTGTCTCCCGTCTTGCACCTTGGCCTGTTTGCTAAATAGTCTATTTAACGAGCCAGGAGTGGGGCCTTGGGGTCTGGAATACAAAGTTCACTACAGTGTTCACCTAGAAGAAGTTTTAAAAAACATTCTGGGAAAAAGCTTTGTAAATAGCCCAACAATAATACCCGCTAACGCTTATTCAGTACTTGTGAGTCAAATGCTGAGTAGCTCGTTAGACATTTCTTTTTAGGTTTTAGTATCAGCACCTCAGACACATGCCTTTATTATCCCCATTTTGTAGACAGTAAACCAGCAACCTGTGGCTTGAAGAGATTGATAACAGTATTTGTGTCCGATAGTGAGTGGTTGGAGTTTGAGCAAAGGTAGATGCTGAAGCCTGTGTTTAACCACAGGGCTGCCTGAGCTCCCAGGCTTCCAGCTCCGGGATGAAATCTGATGCTCTCAAGGGCAGCTGAAGGGCACAGCAGGAGGGCAGTGAAAGAAACAAGCGGAGAATGAACGCTGACCTTCAGCCGGCTTCCTTTTTGCTTCGGTTGGTCTGTAGTGTTGGAGCCGTCTTGCCTCTCTTTTATTTTCACAAGCAGTCTCCAAGTAGTTGTCCCCCATAGCTCGTTGTATCTCAGCTATTTGAAATTTGGAATGGTTCTGCAAACTGAACAGTGTCGGACATGGTGGTAGGTTTCCACTGCAGTGCCGCTACATCTGTGCCGTAGTGCATCTCTGAGTTGGTTCAGAGATGATCAGGCATTGAGTGTGAAGAGGAGGCTCTTCATATCTTACACCAGCTCGTGAACCATGGTCCACAGCACTGGTATATGGTTATGTCAGTATCAGCCTAAATTATGTACAATTAAAGGACTAAATCCTCAACTGTACATTTCCAGGTATACTGGACAGGATTTGTGGATTAACTCTTGTCTAAGAGTAAATACTGTTCTTTCCCTTCATCAGTCTGATGCAATGAGTATGTTTATGGGTTTTCATTAAGAATGTGGGTGTTCACAGTAAAAGGCTTTCCTGAGCAGCTGGTAAAATGTAGAGCAAGAGAACTAGCATTTGTGTTTATAAATGTAAGGTGAACCCATTTTGGTTAAGGAAACAGTTATACTCAAAAGTCAGATTTCTCGGATAAAAAGCTTTAACCGGGTTTAACTCTGGTTTTCAGCCAGAGAGACAAAAAGGTCCAAGATAAAATATAGCCTCCAGGGATTATTATTGATGTGTTTCTTGACACCCATCCAAGGTTTATGTCATCCCATGGTCCATGGAGATGCTTGATTTACAGCTGCCTAGCTGGCTCCAAGACAGGGCCCAAAGGTAGTAGGGGTTTATATATGGGTGTTATCTTCCAAGATGAAAGTCGTGTTTACTGCTTTATCTGAAGACAGTTTGTAATGGGATGTCATAACAACCTTGTTAGGCTTGTAGATAATTAAAACAAAGTCTTGTTTATAAACAAAAACAGGAGAAAGGCACGTAGGAAGTCAGCATTTCATGGGCGCAGTTTGTGCTTGGCTGTGTGATCACTTTCTTAGTCACAGATGCCTTTCTGCTTTCCCTGAAAGGTCACTGTATCCCTTTCTCTTGCATCTGAGGAATTTCCTTCTGAGCAACTGAGACTCCAAGTTTGGGGAGTTCTGATGCTTTTAAGCTCAGTCATGGAGCCTGCAGGAGACCCTCGGGCGTGAACTGCTCTCTGAGAGCTCTGCAAAGCGTTTTCCTGAAGCAGTTGCTGAACAGTTAAAGATTAAGCTGTATTACAAAGAAAATGCTGTTTGTCCAGCTTTAAGTTTGGGGTAAACTGGAGTTTATCCCAAAGCACAGTAGGAGCTGAGATCAGCCCGGTGGCTTGGGAGGATAACTTGACTCGGGCAGGAAGCTAGAGCTGGGAAACTCAAGCTCTCTGGTTCCTGGCCTCAGCCGATCTCCAACTGCAGTTTCCAGAGACCTGGCCTGGGGTGTCTTCCAGGGAGCAGGTCACTTCCACCTTCACCTTTTCCCATGGAAGCTGCCAGGAGGAGGGCAGGCCGTCCCAAAGCTGCCTTGCCGGGCTGGGATCCCGTTAGCTCTAGGGCAGTCGAGGCTTCCTCGGGCATTTCATCTCTGATGACAACCCAAATGCGTTTTAACTCTCTGGGGCATCCTGCTTCCTCATCCAGTTAGGAACGCGTCAAGGGGTAAGTGAGAGGCAGAGGGCGGGGTCCACGAGAGCGCGAGGTAGGGAGGGTCTGCGTGGAGGTGGAACCATCGTTAGGTGCCTGGTTTCCCAGCGAGGTCTTCGCCTGTGAAAGAAGATCAGGAACTTGCCCATCACGGTCAGCGCGTGAGATGCTCAGGACCCACCAGGCCAGCGCAGGGCGTGGTCTCCTCTGCCACACGCCCACCGCCAGCACCCACCTGGACCACTCTTTTCTGTCCTGCAGGGGCCAGTTTGAGCTGTGCTTCCTCCACGCACAGCCCTCCCCATCTTTCCCAGGCAGCGAGGCGCTGCCCTCCGTCTGTGCTGGGGCCCTGTTCCCGCCCTGGGCCCCCCTCACTCCATGTGCCTGCCTCCCACCCCTGCCTCTGGTCATCCCGGGTCTCATCTCTGGATCTACGAGATCAGGCTGTTCTTTTGTTGTTTGTTGTTGTTGTAAGCTTGCACATATCCACCCAGAGGCTTTATTGTCCCTAAAACAGTTTAGCTCTTACCTGTAGCATGTTCCAGAAGACGTTCTATCAAAAAGAACGAGGCTCCTATTGCCGCCAGACCCCCTCCTCTTCCTCTATCTCTCCTCACTTTGCCTCCTTCGGGACAGGCCCCCCAGCCCCTACACCATAGGAGAGGTGTCCCTAGTGGGTACTTAGCTGCCGCCGAGTGACTGATAAGTTTTTAAAGACTTGGATATATCTTCAAAATACATTTAATGCTAAGCCGGCAAAAGTGGTCAATGCATAGTTGAGTTTTGAAGGACCAGGAGTCCTGGTCAAGTGCCTATCAAGGCTGTCATGGTGAACAGTGGCTCAGGTTGACCGTGGATGCAAATACTTGTTGGAGCAATCGTACACAGTGGACGTTTTTCCTTTACTAACTCTCCCATATCTGTCAGCATGAAATCGCCATTTAATCGATGTTGCTTAATTGGCATTTTTCTGCTGTAAAAGTAGATGAGGAATTAGCTCCTAAATACAGGGGATTGTAACCACGTGCTTAGGAGGCCTGTTAGTTTAGATCAAAGGAGTAGTAAAATTGCTGATTTTTATGTCTGTTCTAATAAAGCGGTCTGTGGAGGAAAGGGCTGGTTTGAGACCATCTTTTGCTTTTTAGTGGGTAGGTTTCTCTCTTGTATCTCCTTCACCCCCAAGTGTATGAAGAGGGTGAACGTCTCCTGTATGGCTGGGACCAGGGCTCGGTCCAGTAACACTTCTGGCTTTGTGGGGTCCTGGACACCTAACACCTTCCTGGAGTGAAGAGGGGCCCTGCTCAGACAAGATTTCCAATTCCTTCTGCCTCTTTTTTCCCAAGGATCCTTCATCATCGGCCTGCCCGAGATGGGATAAAGTACACTCTGACTTTTCAACAAGTAACAGATACATTATCAGCTGTCATGGGTATGGAGTGTCAGGCTTTCTGCTTCATCTCTTTATAATCCTGCAAAGAGACATAAGAGACGTGGGTTCGATCCCTGGGTTGGGAAGAGCCCCTGGAGGAGGGCATGGCAACCCACTCCAGTCTTCTTACCTGGGAAATCCCAGGGACAGAGGAGCCTGGCAGGCTACAGTCCACGGGATCCCAAAGAGTCGGACATGACTGGGCACACACACAACCCTACACAGTGCGTCCTTTTTAGATGTAGAAACTGAGGCCTGGAGAGGGTGAACACCTCTCTGCCCAGGGAAGTTGGATAGAACTTCTGAGGTCCCTCGAGGCTGCAGGCGCTACCTGAGATCCCCTTTCTGATGTTTGAACTGTGTTTTCTCTTATCTGATGATGTACTTGCTCAGTCTCCAGTATTTTCGCAAGAATAAGAGGTTGTCTTTCTCCTAAAATAAAATTAGTATGTTTCTTTATAAAAGATAAGAGAATTTTCTCGGATGGAAGGAAAAAAAACAACCGCTTTGTAGTAGGCACTGGATGTTAATTTCATTTTGTGTTCTTGTTGGATTTCACAACAACATGGGAACATAGAATTACTTAGTAGATAATTCTCTAATTACTTTAAGATGAGCAAAACCTTGTTTTGAAGCTGGGAGCTATGCTCCCTGGAGAAAGCCAAAGACTACATTTAAGTCAGTTTACAGAGAGGTGAGCCATCATTATCTGTATCATTATCAAATTCTGCCCCTTCACAGGAGTAGAGGAGAAAGATTGTTTTAGAAATGATAAGAACTTTATCAAAGCCTTTCAGCCCAGCACCTGAAGGACCTAGTTGATGTGCATTGATGCATCCTCGCAACACAGAGCTTCTCCCATTCCTTCAACTTCTAAAAGCAGAGTTTCAAGCCCCAGGGACTAAATTCTATGCCTTGATATTTGAGGCTGCGGGATCCATGAGCGTTCTTCTCCCAGTGGTCATTCCAGAACCTTCTGAGTGAGCGGTTAGCTATGTGGCTATGATACCCACACACCCTGGATTTTTGTCTAGGATAATCTTAAACTCAATATTTTGTTTTACTAATCTTTGGTGTGTAATGATAGCTAACAAATTGAGTGCTCTGTGTTCCTGGGAGCACGTGAGTGCAATTTAAGCATTTTCTCCTTGAGTTTTCATGACGACCTTATCACTTCATGTTATGGTTCCAGACAGTGAGACACAGAGGTTTGGTGAGATGTCCGTTGCAGTCCAAGGGATTCTCAGGAGTCTTCTCCAGCACCACTATTCGAAAGCATCAGTACTTCGGCGCTCAGCCTTTGTAGTCCAACTCTCACATCCGTAAATGACTACTGGAAAAACCAAGGTCTTTGCAGATGGGAAAATGTTTTATCCATCCGGTGATTTTATGCTGAATTTGTGGCATAAACACCCGGGTACAAATGAAATGTAAAGGAAGAAGGCCAGGGCTTTGAATCTTTAATACAATGCTGCTAAATCTTAATGGAAGATGGAAGAAATAACACGAAGATGATAATGCTTGTAACCTCAGGGTCTTTCTGTTGACATGGTTATCAAGAGGCAAAAGCAGAACAGAAATGGACAGATGAAAGAAAGTCAAGAAAAAATTTAGCTCATTTTGTCTCTCTAGCCTCTCCTGTTACCCTAAAGGATCCTGCTGCCAAGAGCTGGTACTATTCTTAGGTTTTCACTAGCTTTATGGGACCTGTCATATGAGTCAAGGAAAGCGTGCGTGAATTGTGGTGGACCCCTTTTCTTTCTTTCATTCCAGTTTTGCCTGATGTCTAAAATATCCACAAATTTGAAACATTTTTAACTTCCCTATATAAGCAAGCTGGTCAGATGTTGCATTTGCTAATCATTTAAAGATGTGCAGAGTGGAAAAGGTCCTTCTGGAAAAATGTGGTCCTCAAAGCCCCCTCCGTGTCCCAAGGCCTCTCTCTCAAAAGCAGTGGCTCCAGAGCCTTCTCTCTGCAGCTGCCCTGCCTCCTCGCCTTAACACACCCCCCAGCCTCAGCTCAGGCCTCAGTGGAGCCGGCCAGCTCCTCCCCCACGAAGATGCTCCGCTCCCAGCAGCTTGCTCCCTTTCCTTACACAGGGAGGTGTAGACCTGCCCCGGCTTCTCCAGCTGGCATCCACACACCTGAGGGGTGGCAGGGAGGAGGGGGTAAATAGCAATGGTCCTTTACCATCTTTGACTAAAGCCATTTCCCACAGGAGGGAAGGGGGCCCCGGGTTCTGCTTTACGCAGGAGTCTGTTTAATTAGCTATGCCTGTTTTCTTTTAATTACATTCATTACCTATCATCTAATGGGAAAACTTGTATTGAGGAAACATGTTTAGCCCAGAACACTATTTAGCCATAAAAGAAATGTTGCCATTTACAGCGACATGGATGGACTTGGAGGGTGTTATACTTAGGAAATATAGACACTTACAAAGATGAATACTAGCATCACTTCCGTTTTAAAAAAATTTAGTATAATAAAACATAAACAGACTCACACATATAGAAAACAGTGGGAAGAAGTAGGGGATGAAGAGGTATAAACGACTAAGTATAAAATAACAAGCTATAAGAATATGTATTCTATAGCACAGGGAGTATAACCAATACTTTATAATAACGTTGGGGTTCAACCTATAACGATACTGAACTGCTGTGTTGTACACACGTGCTAAGTCATCTCAGTCATGTCCTTCTGTTGGCGACCCCGTGGGCTGTAGCCCGCCAGGCTCCTCTGTCCATGGGCTTCTCCAGGCAAGGACACTGGAGTGGGTTGCCGTGCCCTCCTCCAGGCGGTAATTGCCCTCCTCCAGGCGGTAATTCAATGCAGGGATCAAGCCCGCATCTCATGTGTCTCCCGCACTGGCAGGCTGGTTCTTTGCTACTAGCGCTACTTGGGAAGCCCCTCTGTGTTGTACACTTGAAGCTAATATAATGTAAATAAACTAGACTCTGATTTTAAAAACCTTGATTTCAGTTCTTTTAGAAAAATACCTATCAGTTGGACACTATTTTACATTTTAACACTCAGATTTTCTAGAACCCATCTGGAGGGACTTAACTTAGAGAAATAGAAGGAAGACATTGGGATGCTATTTAAACAGCTGTTTGATGTTTAAGGAGGAGGGTAGGGGATGAAAGTTGCCTTTGTTTGGGGCCCCAGTATGGCAGGAACCATGAAGGGAGAGACAGTTTACTTTTCATGAGGTTGCCTTGGCTTGTTGGTGGGTCTCTGCTGAAGCAAACATTTCCTGTACCTTTATCTAGATTTGCAGGAGGTGGAGAATATAGAGAAATAATCTAAACCCAGAATGCTGCCTGGGTTTATCAGGGACTACGGTTCTAGAATGTGCCAGGTGAGAATGAATGATACTCTATTGAAATCAAAAGTCCCCCTTTCCCTGCAGGGAAATGGTGCTCACTAAGTCACATGGCTTTTGTTTCTAGACCAGAGGCTACCACCATTGGTGATCAATTATTAATAACAGCCCCTGTACCAGACTTAATCAGTTACAGGTTGTACAACTGATAGAAGCTGGATGATGGAACAACCTTGATTAGGGCCTCCGCCCCCTCCCCATCCCGCCAAATATTGTAAGTATTCAAATATCAGCACAAATCAAGAATCTTGGGAATACTCAAGTCAGCACTGCCTGCAGCCAGGATTATAAAGATTATAAATATGTTCAGTGAGTTCAGAAAACTTTAGGCCTTGTCTTATGTAATAGCATTATGCTTTGTTGTTTTTTTTTAACCTTTTGGGGGGGATTTTTCTTAGGAAAGTAAGGTTTTTATTATTTTTTTTTCATTTTATGCGCTGTTGAAGAATAATGGCAGTATAGATCATCTAAAACAGCTGATAGAACAAGCACAGAATTGATGGTTTGGTGCTGGAATGCATTACAGAAGTTATTGTTGGCAACACTTAAAGCCTCCTCTTCATGTTTTTCTTAAGCTAATTTGAAAATTAGAATGTGTCCTCTAATCACGCAGCTTCTAATGGAAGGAGAGTGGTATGGAATTGCACTGAGTGGCAGAAAAGCGCTCACTAAAGATGTAAGGATGCCCGCGGATAAGCATCACTTGAACAACTGAGATGGCCAGGAATTGAGTCTTGTCTCCAAGCTTTTTATTTTAAAATGAGATACAGATCTAGAAGACAACTCAGGACAACTGTGCAGCTTAATGTAAGGCAAATAAATACCTCCGGCCACCACACAAGTCAAGAAAAATCTTTGTCAGCCATCTAGAAGTCCCCCCATGTTACCATGAATACATAAACCTTTCATCCTTCCTAAAGTAACCACTCTCCTAGTGCTTCCTTACATTGTCTTCATAGTTTGATCATCTGCATGTGTGTCCCTGAATCTTGGAGTTTCTCCATTTTTTAATTCAAACTATCTTTTAAATCTTTAGGTTTCTCTCTGTCCCTTTAAAGGCCTTACAGCTTGTCTGAGGATCTTGGGCCCTTTGGTCTGTAGAGTTTCCCACACTCTGCACTTTGCTAATTGCACTGATTTGCTTATTCTTATGAGACACTGTTTTTTTAATGAGAGTAATTTTTATTTATTTTTTAATCAAAGTATAATTGCTTTATAATGAAGTGTTTGCTGCATAACAGTGTGGATCAACTACAGTGTATATCCCGGCCCGAGCCGCCTCCCGCCTCCCCCATCCTCCCGCTCCGCATCATCACAGAGCGCTGAGCGAGCTCCTTATGCTACAGGGCCGGTTCCCACTAGCTGTCTGTTTTACACACGGTGGTGTGTGTGTATGAACGTGTGAGTCCCTCAGTCGTGTCCAACTCTTTGCGACCCCATGGACTGTAGCCTGTCTGTGGGATTCTCCAGGCAGGAATACTGGAGTAGGTTGCCCTTCCATTCTCCAGGGAATCTTCCTAACCCAGGGATCAAATCTGGGTCTCCTTTATTGCAGGCAGATTCTTGACTGTCTAAGCCACCCAGGAAGCCCCCATAGACATACTGTGTATATAATATCAGCCTTTTATTTATGATATGTTGTTGAAAATGTCTTCTCCAGGTTTGTCATTTTGATGACAAACTTTTGATCAAACAAAACTTTTGATATTACTTCTGATATTTTTCACTATGCAAATGTTTTTATTTTTATGAGGTCAAATTCATGAATTTAAGGTTGCATGTGGGATTTGCTTATAATTAGAAGGTTGCTTTTTGCATTCACGCTATAGAGGAATTCCCCCATGTTTTCTTTTAGCACTTTCGTGGTTTCACTTTTTGTATTTATGTCTCAGATCTACTTGGCTTATTCTTGCTTATGGCGTGAGGTCTGGATCCGATTTTTTTTTTTTTTTTTTTTTTTTTGGCAAATGATTATCCAGTTGCCCAAGTTCAATTTATTATTAAAAAGTCCATCTTTCATCTCAGTGATCTGATACCACATTTAATATACTAAGCTTTGACTATAGTTGGTTTTGTTTCTAGATTTTCTATTCTATTTCATTGATCTGTCTGTCCTTTTGGTATGCAAGTATTTTCATTCTGAAAAGCCTTTCTTTGTATGTTTAATATCTTCCAGCACTATATTCCTCATCCCCTTCCCCAGATTTTCATCATTAGTGTTTCCATCTTCTTGCACGTTTGTTTTCCTTGTGCACTTGTCTAATTCTATAAAATGCAAAGTTATTGGAGTTGGTAATTTTGTTGGAATTCATAAGTTCATTTAAAGAGAACTGACATAAATGATGTTAAGTTATACTAATCCAAGAAAAATAGATGTCTATTCTAGGGTTTTGGTTTGTTTGTTTGTTTTTTTTTTTGTCTTTCAAGAGGGTTTTTTAAATAGTCTATACATAGGTTTTGCAAATTTAAGTGTATTCCTAAGTAACTTATCTTGTATGTTGCTATTCATACTGACTAACTTGTTTTACCATGGAGATATTTTTACATTACTTTGCTTAGTTTTTCCAGGTATCCTACGTACATAGAGATAGTTTCCCTTTCCAATTTTATGCCTCTAATTGGTTTGCCCAAGCTGGCTAATTACAATGTTAATGTTAAATGGTAGCATCAATGTTTTGTTCCTGACCATAATGGAAATGTCTCTAATATTTCTTCAGTAAGAAAGGTAAATAATGGGGCGTTCTCTGACAGCCCAGCAGTTAGGACTCTGTGCTTTCACTCGTGAAGGCCTGGGTTCAACCCCTGGTCAGGGAGCTAAGATCCCACAAGCTGCATAGCACGGCCAAGAGATAAAGTAAATAAGAGGCCAACTTTAGGACTGAAGTGTCTGTATATCATTTCCTATATTCTTGAGCATGCATGTGTGTTTCAACCAAAACTGGATATTGAAGTGTCAGACTTTGTTTTTTGGCATTATGGAAATACGGTTCTTTCTAGATCAGTTAACACCTTATGCTTATTGATGTGCTTCCTACTATTGAACCTAATGTGCATTTCTGGAGTCCATCCCAGTTGGGATTTCCTAAATACAATTGGCCATGGTGCATTTTAATGAGATACTAGATTCTATTTGCTGTCTCCTTTTGGCAATTTATGTCAATATTTGTGATGTTGGTTGTAATACTTTTGGGGGGCTATCAGCAGTAGGCTATTTATTTAATATTGGATCTATCTCATTTTGGGGCTTCCGTGGAGGCTCAGTTGGTAAAGAATCTGCCTGCAATGCAGGAGACCTGGGTCTGATCCCTGAGTTGGGAAGATCCCCTGGAGAAGGCTACGGCTACCCACTCCAGGATTCTGGCCTGGAGAATTCCATGGACTGTATAGTCCATGGGGTCGCAAGGAGTCAGACACGACTGAGCGACTTTAACTTTTTTCATCTCATCTTTAATGCTTTGGTAGAATACCTCAGCAAAACCAGTTTGGGGGGTGGTAACTTTCTGTTTCTTATATGATGGTGGCCTGTATGAGCTTTCTCTCCCTGACGCGCTCTATGTTGATGAACTATACTTTCCCAGGAAGTAAGGCGTTTCAGATAGGTTTACGAGTTGACAATATGAGGGACAGGCTGCCTACTACCTGTAGGGCTGAGATTGAGCACTCAGGGAGGAGACCCCAGCTCGGTCTCCAGGAGCCCCCGCAGGGTGAGATCCAGACATTGCTGCAGGCGGCTGGGGCTCAGCAGCTGGTGGAGAAGCTGCTAGGATCCTGTGCCGGTGGAACCTGCCAGCACAGTGCTGGGGAAGCCTCCCGCCTGGAAAACCACTGCAGGTTCCTGCAGGGAGGAAGTGGGTGGTTTCCTATCCTGAACTCTGCCAGCAGCCTCTCTGGGGGCACAGCCCAGACGGACCTTCATGGCGCAGTGGCTGGCTGGAAGGCTGCGGGGGCCGACAGGGGCCGACGGGGGCTGGGCACTCCCGGGCCCTGGGCACCTTGGGTGTGGAGCCCGGCTGCAGATTGCTGCAGGAGCGCGCCTGGGGCGCCCAGGGCCGTGCCCGCCGCCCGAGCGCCCACACACGATGTACCCTGTCGGGCAGGCCGGAACCAAGCAGAGGGATCCTTCCTGCCCACTCGTAGAAGGATTGCTGAGGGCAGCCCCGACCCAGCGCCCTGGTGTGAGCGCGTCTGGCCGCGTCTGGTGTGAGTCCCCTGTGGCCATCGGGGACTGACCCTGTGGCTCCGCGGGGGACCCCCCTCCTCCTCCCCGGCTCCAGAGGGCGTGGAGCTGAGCGGAAGCACCGGACTCCTGAAGCCAGGAGTCTCTCTTTCTTCGGGCTCTGCTGAGGCTCCAAACAGATCTCCGAGGCCTTTTTACACAAAGTCAAAGTGCTACTCACTCAATCGTGTCCGACTCTTTGCAACCCTAGGGACCATAGCCCGCCAGGCTCCTCCGTCCATGGGATTCTCCAGGCAGGAAGACTGGAGTGGGGAGCCTTTCCCTTCTCCAGGGATCGAACCCAGGTCTCCCACACTGCAGGCAGATTCTTTACCAGCTGAGCTACCAGGGAAGTCCAGAAAACACTTTCAGATTCCATCGTTTTCTTACCAAGTATTTGGGTCCTTGTGATGGAGTGTGCGTGCTACTCACCTCTGAGGATAGAGGCCATGGATGCTGCTACATGCCTTACAAGGTTCAAGACCACATCCCTTCCTACTCCTCAGCAAAGAAGTAACCAGCTGCATATGCCAGTAGTCCTGGGGCTGAGAATGCCCTAGTGGTGGGTGTATTTGGAAGGACCAGAGAAGCCCCTTCGATCCCTCTTTTCCTTAGCCACCGTGGGGCGTCGTGAGCCAGAGGAAGACGAGATTAGCCTCTGTTACCCCGTAAGTCTGGGCGTTTCCAAGCTGAGGTCCCCTGGCTCCCCTTGCACGTGACTTACTCCTGGCACCAGTGTCTGAGGCTTAGGGACTTTCCGAGGAAGATGAGGGGACACAAGTGGGAATGCTTGAACATTTCCCACCGGAACTAGAAACTCTGTCGGGTAAGTTGATATTTCTCCTGTCAACTTAGATTCTGCTTTTCAGCCTTTCAGTGTTAAGCAAGATGAAAAGCTGTTGCTTCAGCTTCAGATGCGTTGGCAACTGTTGCTCAAATGCAGGGAAATAAACAAAAGGAACCAAAGGAAAGAGTGCAGATCTCTGGTGCTGGTTCTCATCCCCCGCAGGCAGCTTAGAACGGAAAGCATGCAGAGCAGATGGAGACCGCTGTCAGGCCCGGAGCCTGGCCAGCACGCAGCAGACCCTTGAGCGCCCAGCTGATCACGGCAGGGCATAGGCCTGGAGGCGAGTAGGACAGTCCAGTGGGAGGAGGACAGGCTGACTCGGGGGGCCCCCACCCCCATCCTGGCCCAGCCAGCAGCTAATCCCTTACAAGTCATTAGGTTCCTGGCTTCGACGGCCTAATATCACAGGTGAGAATGTTGAACTAAATTATTTCCAGTGTTTTCTAATCCTGAGACTCAATAATCAACAGTGGCTTCACCCTCTTAGACGGTCTTCTGTAGAAAATGAATTATATTCAAATCAGATGTGATGGACTCTCCTTCAATTATGGGAAATAGAGGCGCTTCAGAATGGTTTTCTCAGGCTGTTCTTCTCTTCAGATGCCCAGAGGTGCCTTTCTCTTGTGTGTGTGTGCGCATGTACTCAGCATCACTAGTTATTCTAATAAAGTGAAGGAGGATACTGGTAGCTCAGTACACGCAAGGCGTGTCCTCTTCCAACAACGAGAGTCGGGTCAGTATGTCCTATAAAATAGAAACCCCTGGACAGGGCAGAGAACGCCACTCTTCGGGAATGGACCCAGGTGGATCTCACCGGGGCAACCGGAGCCCCGAACATTTCCTTCGCTTGCCCTGTTCCAGGCGGGTGGGTAGCGCCGCACACAACGCAGGCAGTAAGGAAGGTCCTCTGGAATTCAGTGTTTTGGGAGGGGAGTCACTTGGTTGCGATGTGGACAGAGGTATTATGAAGGGTGGTTCAATGAAAGGTGTCCTCGTTTGTGACCACAGGAGTGGTAGTTTTCAGCCTCTGCTGTGTGTGAAGTGAGGAGCTTTTAAAGCACCCAGGAGACACAGGTGCTTTAAAAGCATGGATGTTAGCGTCTTGGAGAAGCGGATCCAGGAACCCCCCTTTTTTAAGGATCCTCACAAGATTCCCCTGTGCGGCTGAAGTCGGGGAAGCTGTTCTTGGGGGATGCTGATGAGGTTCTTGATCCAGGTCCTGCTCGTGCCTTTATGGAACTGTCGCGTGTCGCTGACTTCACCTCTGCACTAGAATTCCTCTTGCTTTCCTAGCTAATTTTAACAAACCGAGAAGCTAATAAGTGCATTTGCCAAACACACAGTTATAGCAGTTGCCAACAGAGATAAATCGCCTGTCAAACTTTTGTCAAGGGGATTCTTGTGTTTTGAGAGATGTTGAATAAGAAATTATATAACATTCCATCTGTGAGAATCTAGTGATTAGATGTCAGTGAGGCTGAAATTAATCTCTGTCTTTAAGCTGGCGACGTGACAAACATCCGTATTTGTGCTGTGACTTTCTTTGTGTTTTTAATAATAAAGGCAAGTATCCTCTGTTTAAACTATCTCAGCTCTGTAGGATTGTGCTTCAGTTGGAGCACATCATTGACTTTTTTTCTCTCTACATCTATTCAAAATTAATTCATTAGAGTAATACTACAACTCCTGTCTTTGTGAGTTTTCCCAGTTAGATATATGGGGTGTGTGGGTCACGGGCTTGTTATATAGTCTGTATAACCTACTCATGTTTTCATGGGTAGATTGATTCTTAAAAATCCACAAATCTTACTAACGCTTCCATCTTCGTGGCAAGCAAATTGGAGTATAGGTTCATCAAATATGATCTACGATGTTTGGGGAAGACTTTGTGATATTAGCTTTAGAACTGGCGGAATAGCAGAAGTGCTGTCAATCATGGGCAGCTTACATTGGCCTATTGTGTTTTTCCAGGGAGCTTTCCTTTTACTAAATTAATCTTCAGACCCCTGTTGTGCTGCCAGACTTGGCTTTGGCCGAAGAGAGGACCAGCTTCATCTCTGTTACCCAGAGACTTAAAGCAGCCTCCCGCATGGACATGCCAGCCCTGGGACCCCGTAAACTCTGCTCCCTCTAAGAGCTCACTGGGACGGGTGTGTCATTAACGCTCGTGCCTTTCTCTCTCAGTCTCCGCCATCCCTTCCCATCTACGTCTGAATTCAGGATATTCAAACACTAGTCACAGGCACTTCTGCTTCCCACAAGCCCAGCTGTGCCCAGAGACCCTTCAGAGGAAGGAACCAGGGTGCTGGATTTCCTTTATGCCAGCCAGCTGGCCTTTATTCAGATGTACTGTGGGATTTCTCCCGGTCCCGTGCAAAGAGCCACATCCGCAACAGGAGTCAAGTTCAGAGGATAAAAGGGATTCGGGCAGAGTCAGAACAAAAGGGCCTCTTCAGGTAGGCAGCGTCCACTTTGCAGACTTGTTGGCATCCTCGCGTTGAAAGAAGACAGACAGATCCCTGGGGAATTGGCAGTCTGGGTAAGATGCAGGAACTCTTTGTAACAAGTGGGTGCATTTCGCCTCCTGCGTCCCTTTGAAAGGATCGTTCATTTGTTTGGCTCAGAAGCAGAAGCCTTGACAAGGTGCCTGTGATTGGGGGGGGGGGCGGGGGGGGGGGGTTGAGTGGATGGGGAACGATTTCATGGGGTCGGAAACCACGTCCTGGCTCCTGCATCTCCTCACTGCAGGGGAGATGGCAAAAGTGATAAGACGGCAAAAGTGACACAATGCCGCATTGAATCAGAACCAAATAAAGGGAGTAAGAAGTAGCTTTTAGTCTTAACTTATGCCCCTGTCTCCCTACAGCTTTGGTGTTTTTTTTCTGCCTTAGTCATAAATGTCAAGGTTTCTGACAAGCCTCAGACTTCTACCCCATTTAATGTTGACATTTCTAATGAAGCCGCTCACCAAAAAGCATATTTGCTGGCTTACTTTACACTTGACATTCAGGGAAAAATGACTGTGGAGCCCATGTAGGGGAGGAAAAAGTAAAAACTATTTGAAAAACAACAATCTAAATGGTATAGCCATTTGGGAAAATTGTTTGACATTTTCCTAAAAAGTTAAACATACACTCATCATATGCCCAGCAATTCCACTCCTGAGTATTTAGCCAAATGAAATGAAAACCTATGTCCACACAAAAATGTGTATGCAAGTATTTATAGTATCTTATGTCGATAATATCCAACAACTAGGAACAGGCCAAGCATCTTTCACCTGGGGGGATGCACACGGATAAGGTGCATCCATACCATGGAAATACTGCTCAGCGAACAGCAGGAATGAGCCACTGTTACACGGAAGAGCCTGACTGCATCTCAGGTGCATCATGCTAAGTGGCGGAAGTCACATGCATAAAGGCTACAACCTCCTATGTGATTTCCTTTCTGAGTTATTCTTGCAGAGGAAGAATGAAAGGAATAGAAGAAAAGAAACAATAAAGACAATGCCCTGGGACTGAATGGGAAGGTGTCGGTGAAAGGGGTAGGGAGGGGAGGATTTGTAGGTCACGGAACTGTTGTCTTGAGGGCGATGGTAGTTACTGACTCTACGCTTATCAGATCTTGGAGAACTGAACCCTGAAAAAGGTGGATTTTACTGGATGTAATCTGTGTGTTAATAAGCATAAAGAGAAGAAACAAAGAGATGGGTGGGAGACGACGTCCCCCGTGGGAGTGGAGGGCCATCTTACCCAGCATCGCCCACCTGCAGCACTGTGGCTGCCAAAGCCAGGTGGGTCCAGTGTCCTGGATCCTCTCCAAGCAGCTTAACTTGGGACCTCGTGAAGGACTCCCACGGCACGGGTTAATGGGGACGGAGGGCGCGTGGGCTGAAATAACGACAGTGCAGTTAGCTTCGGTTTGACCTGAGCAGTGGGACTCTACGAGGGCCATCTGGCCTCCATTCCCCTTTACTTTCAAGTCCTGTTATCTTTTGTCTACGTTGGTCATGTTACGCTCGTTCGTATTAGATGTTCAGTCCTGGTATCAAGATCTCGATTAGAATTGCGGAATATTCTCAGCCTCTGAGGTCACTTTTATGAAGACGTGTCGTCGCCGCTCCTAGAGGTCTGTTGTCCTGAACAGATTCAGGTGGTCCTCAGTGGCTTCCGTGAGGTCCGGGCTGCTGGCTTCAGGGATGATCCAGGGTGGCGCGTGACCTGTCTTGACCCTGTCCTGCCGTGAGCCCCTTGCCCTGTGATGTGTGCCATCGCCCCGTGTGCTTTGCGTGGATTTTGTGCGCCGCAGGTAGGAGTCTGGATTCGCTTGCTAAGGCTGCTGCTGCAGAAGCATACAAACTGGGCGGCTTGTGGCGAAGCTTACTGCTTCTCCGTTCTCCAAGCTAGAAGCCTGAGGTCCGGGTGGCGGGGGTGGCTTGTGGTGAAGCTTGCTGCTCCTCCGTTCTCCAGGCTAGAAGCCTGAGGTCCGGGCGGCGGGGGCGGCTTCTCTCTGCGGGCTACTGGAGGCGCACGTGGCCCATCCCCTCTCCCCACCTTTGACCTCCCCTTGGCTTCTGTGGCATCACCCCGATCTCTGCCTTCCTCTTCATGTGATGTTCTCCTGGTCTGATGTCTGTATCCAGAGTGCCCCCTTTTATAAGGACCCCAGTGTATTGGGTTAGGGGTCCACTCTAGTATGACCTTCCTGACCCAGGGATCGAACCCAGCATCTCTTACGTCTCCTGCATTGGCAGGTGGGCTGTCTACCACGAGCGCCACAAGGAGTCTTAGTATGACCTTGTCTTAACGAGCAGGGTCACATTCTGAGATTGGGGCTTCAACAGAGGTTTCTGGGTGGGAACACAGTTCAGCCTATAACAGTGTATCAGTTATGCTTTTTGACTGGAGGAAGAGTCAGCCACCTAGAGGTGTAAACTGAAAGGTCTCTGCTCACTTCCATTTGGGCAAACACGTGGATGCCACAGGATCCATGGTACTAAAGTTAAACGTCTTGCCAGGCTGCAGTGCAGTCTATTTCATGAACATGACATCAAAGCAGACTGTTGGATTAACCTTCTTCAAAACTAGAACACAGAAGTGTAAAGGTACATTTCTTGGAATCCATGTGGAACTGAACTGAAACTCTGTGAGCAAGAAAGTTGGTGAAATCTGTGAATGGTTTTGACCCAATTTTTAACAAGCTTTTTTTAGGCAGTAGAATTCCTCCTGGGAAAGTGTTAGTCCTTCAGTCATATCTGACTCTTTGCAACTCTGCCAGGCTCCTCTGTCCATGGAATTCTGCAGGCAAGCAGACTGGAGTGGGTAGCCATCCCCTTCTCCAGGGGATCTTTCTGACCCAGGAATTGAACGTGTGTCTCCTGTGTTGCAGGCAGCTTTTCTTGCCATCTGAGCCACCAGGGAAGCCCCCCTAGAATTCCTATGACGTTTTAAAGCTAGAGCTCATTTTCTCTAATGCACAGCATTAGCAATTTGCTGTCTTTGTCAGTGATTTATTAAGGAAATATTTTATGGTATGACTCTGAGCTTCAATTTTAGGTCATTAGTTTATTTCCAGTAAGGTTCTAGAAGTGTGAAAGCAAAGAGAATCTGACCAAATCACCATACTATAAATTATGTGAGAGTATCACCCCTGAAGTCAGTCTCAAAGTCATTATGGTTCAACTAGATTCCCAGCAAATGCTCGCTGACGTTACTGATGTTACTGTAATCTCATCTCGTCGGTGACACTGGTGTGAACCAGTGATGACTCAGCTCCGAGGTAATTCAGGAGCTCCTGGCACCTGTGTGGTCTCCTAACGCCAGCTGCTGTCCTGGTTAGCCTGGTGCAGAGAGAGCGTGTCCCACCATGAAGGCGGGAGCTGTGAAGAGGCAAAAGAGCATTAGAATGGTATCTGATTTGACGATTTTGACCATTCGTTTAGCAAAAATACATACCTAACATTCATTATGTGAAGATTTAAAAATTCAGACAAGTCCCTGTCCTCAAGATGTTCGCAGTGAACTGAATAACGAAAACAGATGAATCGCATCTTATAATAAATAATGGGAAAGTAAAGTTATGTAGAATTTCAAATTTTTATGGCAGTTACTCCAATTCGGAGGAACCATAATACATCAGCAACTTCATTCTCTACCTGGAAAGTTGTGGCACTTAGATTTACAGTAACTCTAGGAAGTTTCTCGACTTTTTTTTTTCTCTGACAAATTATGTCAACTAAACAGAGAAAGAAAGATTCGTGTAAATGTTATAGAGAATACAGGTCAAAAGATAGGGTTTGGGGGCTATATTAGAGTCCCCGAGATAAGCAGAATCAGTAGGATACATACCTAGAGGGTGAGAGACTTATTGTAAAAAACTGACCCATGCAGTTTGGAAGCAGGAAGGTCTGAAACCTGCGGGGCAGACCAGTAGGCAGGAGGTTTAGGAAGAGCTGATGTCGCAGTGTTGAGCGTGAAGGCTGGAGTAAGCGGCTGTTCTGGGTCTCGATCTGGAGCAGAACCCCTCCTCCTGGAGGAATCCCCTCTCTTTCTCTCAAGGTCTTTCAATGACGGGGTGAGGCCCGCCCGCGCTGGCGCTGCTGTTATTCAGTCACTCAGGCGTGCCCGACTCTTTGCGGCCCCGTGGATGCCAGCACCCCGGGCCTCCCTGTCCTCCACTGTGTCCCGGAGCTTGCTCAGACTCATGTCTGTAGAGTCGATGGTGCCATCCAGCTGTCTCATTCTCTGTTGCCCGCTTCTCCTCCTGCCCTCAATCTTTCCCACATTTATGAAGGGTAATCTGCTTTGTTCAGAGTCTGTTGAGTTAAATGCTAATCACATTAAAAAATGACTTTATAGCAACATCTCGACTAGCGTTTGACCGAGTCACTGGTCCCCATAGTCTGGCCAAGTTGAAATATTAACCGTCTCAGGGACGCATGAACCTCTAGAGTCTTCAGTGTCTCAAGACTTAGCCTCATGAATGAAGCACAGATGTTCAGAGCCCAGAGTTTGTTCTCTTAAACTATCCTGGGTTTCAGCTTCCTGCCATTTGAAGGCTGGGTCACCCTGCTTGTCTACATTGGATGAAGTTTGGAAGTGAATGAAGTTAACCCAACCAGGCTTGCCTAAGCAACATAAATTATCTTGACCGATTTACATATTTTGACACTTTTCATAAAGCACACTTTTTTTTCCCCCCAAAAATCAGTGTGATGTAAAATCATGATAGAGGCTGTTGGGGGGGGAGGGGTACTGTTATGTAGTCATTTTTTTTCCTTGAAGTAATTCACTTAGAAACGCTGTCAAAACAATCTGTGGCCAAGTCTGTGCAGTGCCATTTCATGTGGGTTTAATTACATTACCCCCCAAAACCCAAACGCACATATGATATTATTCCAACATCTCAGAGAATCGATCTGTAATAACAGGAAATGCAGGACCTCTTTTATTTAGTCTCCCTATAACAACAATTGGTTCCAGCTTCACCAGGGCAAGGGGGAAAAAAAAACATAAGATTGGTGACAGCTACAATAATACTGCCTGGGCTGGCTTAAACTCAATAGCAAAGCTGATCTGATGCCCTAAGACATTTTTTAAAAAGCACACATTCCCTCACTGTCATGGGCTTGCTCCGTGGGCTCCTTCTTTTCATGCTCGGTGGCTGTGAAAGTGCCGATGAATGCCACAGTGATGCCACGTAATCTGTTCTGTTCATTTATGTTTCCCCCCGGATACCACCTCTGCCAGAACAAGCACCGCAGAGGCCCAGTCTGGTGCCATTCTTAGGTCGTCTTGGAAAAGATGGAGGGGTATCACTGGGTTTCTTCAGTGGCTGAAGTCTAGGCTAGACTAGACTCCTCAGGAGTCTAAAGACAGTGAGCTCTGGGGCTTCTTGGTGGCCCAGTGGTTGAGAATCTGGCTTGCAATGCAGGGGACATGGGTCTCAATCCCAGGTCGGGGAACTAAGATCCTGCATGTCGCAGAGCAGCTAAGGCCGCGTAAGGCAGCCAGAGAGCCTGTGAGCTACAGAGAAAGATCCCACATGAGGCAACGAAGTCTTGACCAGCCAAATAAGTGAATGGATATTTAAAAAGTAAATGTAGTGAGTTCTAACTGGGGTCCAGACAACATTTACAGCTGGCTCTGACAGCTGGGCCTCTTGCCCAGATTTTGATTAAGTCTCAAGGTGGGACCTGAGAATTTTCATTTCTAACAAAATCCCCGACCAGGACCATTTGAGCATCACTCTTCTGTGCGTGTTAGAGAGAAAATATTAGGTTAAATCAAAGCCTTGGTATAAAGACCCTGGTGTTCCTACTGATTGTCCATTTCACCTATTCATTTATTTTAATGTTTAATAGAACTACTATATAGGTAGTTATATTTTTTTTTAAGTCACTGTCAAAGAACTTATGACCTCTATTTTTTAAGAAGAGCAAAAAGAAACATGTAAGGAAAAGTCGTGTGATTGTGCAAAGACTACACAACTTTGTGCCAAATGCTTCAGCTTTGTCTGATGCACTTAAGCAAGCTGACCTCTCTGAAAGAAAGTAAGTTAGTCTTGGCCTTGCTCCACTGTGGACCAAAAAGAGAAAAAAGCACATTTCACTTTGGGGGGTTGGCTATGACCCTAATCAGAAGCAGTGGGGTGATTTTCTGGCTCAGGCTCATATATTTCAACTCAGCAGTCAACTTACTCCTCTGATGGAGCATGAAATTGAAGCAAGATGGCCCCCCCAGCTGCAGGACCAGCTTGGTGGGCTCTGGGCCCAGGGCACTGCTTCAGGACCACATGAACGCCAGAGGCTCTGATGTCCCGATTTTCCTCCGCCGGTGGGCGGTGGAGAGGGCCTGAGGTTCTCTGGGAGCCCGTGGGCTGGGATCCTCTCTGGTGCCTTAACCCAGCAGTGGATCTGCCCTTTGTCCTCTCTGGAAACCGCACGCCCAGAGCACTTTTCATATCGCATGATGAGCCGCCCCGGCCCCTGGGAGGCCCCGGCCCCGCACACCTTCCTGAGGGCAGCTTCCTTTTCATTTTCTGGGAGGTCACTTCCCTGGACCCCTCTCCCCTGGCCGTGACCTTGGGGACACTCCCCTGGACTCTCGCTCACAGCCATTTGGGGCGTAAGTCGAATCCGAAAGAGTATATGCAAAGGCCCGCAGAGGCCAGGGATGGTACAGAGGACCTGCCTTCCTTACACCCCATTGTGCCCCGCGATCAGACCCCGGCTCTTGTCTGTTTTCAGTTCTGGCACAGAGGCCTGACTTGCAAAGCCCCTCCCCACCGAACACACAGTCTCTGTTCCCGAGGGTGGCTCTGCTTAGCCTCACTGACTGTTTAGTCCCTCCCGTGTGTAGGCTCGTGTCCCGCCTCCTGTTACACTGGCCCTCTCCCTTGTGAGTGGCACCAGGGAGTCAGGAGCACACTTGTGTGTGTGCTGAGCCATTTTAGTCGTTTCCGACTCTCTGCAACGCTATGGACTGCAGCTCACCAGGCTCCTCTGTCCATGGGATTCTCCAGGCAAGAATACTGGAGTGGGTTGCCATGCCCTCCTCCAGGGGAACCTCCAGACCCAGGGGTCGAACCCACGTCTCTTTATTGGCAGGCAGGTTCTTTACCACTAGCGCCACCTGGGCAGCCCCAGTAGCACACAGCTTCCCACATAATTCCTCTCTGAGACTCTCCCAGGAAGCTCCCTGCCCTCAGCCAGGCTAACGGAGCTCCTGCACCCTAGCCTTGGTGTCTCCGCATGTTTTGAAGCCCCAGACTTCAGAGAAAAGCCCTTGATGAGGGTGAAGTGACGTCAAAGTGTTAGTCGCTCAGTCGTGTCCGACTCTTTGAGACCCCTGGGGCTGTAGCCCGCCAGGCCCCTCTGTCCACGGGATTCTCCAGGCAAGAGTGCTGGAGCGGGTTGCCATTTCCTCCTCCAGGGGGTCTTCCCGACCCGGGGGTCAGACCCCGGTCTCCTGCGCTGCAGGCGGATTCTTTTACCGTCTGAGTCACCAGGGGAGCCCCTGACGGGCATGATTCAGGTTGAATGAGGTCATACGGGTGGAGCCCGGATCCAGTGAGATTAGTGTCCTTAAAAGCAGAGACAAGCAGCTCTCTCTCTTGCTCACAGCTCTGAGAAAAGGCCGCGTGAGGACAGTGAGGAGGCCGTCCACAGCTCCGATCTCCCAGCGGACATGAGCGCCTGCTGACGCCTTGATCCTGGACTTTGTACTAAGAGAAAAGAACTGTTGTTTAAGCTGGGCAGCCTGTCTGAGCTGAGACAGGAGGGTTCAGGTTTGAAAACTGCTGGAAGGACCGACCCCTGCAGGGGCCCACTCTTTGCCCCAGAGGAATTTTCCTCACTGTGGTTCTTTGTGTGAGTTCAGGTTTCAAAAGTTAGAAAAATAATAGCCATGACAGCAATTTTAAAAAGGCTTCTGAGTGAGTGGGCAGGTCTAAAGTTCAAAACAAGTTAAAAATTCAATAGTGCAGTTTACAAATCACATTAGGAAAGGGCTGTGTGTGCTCAGCGGTGTCTGACTGTGTGTGACCCTATGGACTGCAGCCCACCAGGCTCCTCTGTCCATGGCATTCTCCAGGCAAGAACGCTAGAGTGGGTTGGCATCTCCCACTCCAGGGGATCTTCCCGACCCAGGGATTGAACTCGCATCTCCTGCATCAGCAGGTGGGTTCATCACCTCTGTGCCACCTGGGAAGCCCTGCCTTGGGTCAGATCTGATCTGGTGCCTGAAATCTGAGTCCATTGATAAAACCTGGAGTGAACCGGGTCTGCTTATTATTGCATATTGTTGATATTGACTTTTATTCCTGTCAGAAGCAGAATAGCGTTTGGTTGTTTTTGAGCAAAATAACATAGTTGGCTATGGACTCACACAATTCTAGGCAGAGCATTAGGCCAACATCAGCCCTAAAAAAGGACACAGTGAAGGGACATCAGTTGCCAGCAGGGAGTGGATTGCCTCACCAGGAGAATCACTACTTTATCATTGAATCTACATGGTAGCAGCTGGGGATGCATGTTAGAGTGGTGTCAAGGATGGGATGGGCTTCCCAGGTGGCTCAGTGGTCTTATCCGCCAGCCAGTGCAGGAGACGTGGGTTCAATCCCTGGGCCAGGAAGATCCCCTGGAGAAGGAAATGGCAACCCACTCCAGTATTCTTGCCTGGGAAATCCTGTGGACAGAGGAGCCTGGCGAGTTACAGTCCATGGGATTGTAAAAGTCGCACATGACTTAGCAATTCCCTTAGACTTATCAACAAGGATCAAACACGATCTCAACCCCTTGGTCCTCCACCACCTCCTCCTGTGTGTGTTTCCCCATTAGCTAATTGAAGAGTTCGTGTCCTTCACCATTCATGCGAGCAAGAGATGTTTCTTGAAATAGATGTGAATGAAAGAGTATCTAGCACTTTTCCACAAAGCCAGACAGAGACACCTTGGAAATAACCAATTCCTCTCGCCCCTTCACTTTACAGATGGAAAGGAAACAATCTGCTAAATGATTTGTGATGGTGAACGTGGTAGCCTTAGAAAGCTTGTCTTAAAACTAAGTGGATTGTGTTTTTTTTTTTTTTTTGGTGTTTTTATCTTAATTGCTCGTTTCACCCTGACTTTCCTCTGTATTCTTAATGTCTTATGAGGCTTTATAGATTTTTTGGTAGCTAGACATTTCAGGAAGCAGCCAGTAATTTTTCTTGGTGGGGGGAAAGGCAGCGGGAGTGATATTTTTACAGAAGCAAATGTTAGCCTGCCACTCTGTCGGTGATGATATTTCTTGTAAGGAAATTGAGGGGTTTTATTAATATGTTCAGATAAGATTAGCAGCATCCGCAACAGGATCCTTGGCAGCATGCAGCAGAGCAGAGGGCCCCGTTCCTGTCTCGGGAGAGTGAAGTGCTTTTTTCCTGTGTCCTCTGTTATTGGGACTTCTTCCAAGCACGTGTGAAGAGGCTGTTCTAAGGGATTTAACTGGGTGTACCTATATGTGGTGAAAGCTGTTAAGTGACATAGAACTTCTGTCCTCTTAGGTGAGTTTTTGATATCTTTGCTCAAATTTCCTAAATTTC
This sequence comes from Odocoileus virginianus, assembly GCF_023699985.2. NCBI lineage: Eukaryota > Metazoa > Chordata > Mammalia > Artiodactyla > Cervidae > Odocoileus > Odocoileus virginianus. Next base: position 1,962,004 of record NC_069695.1, read on the forward strand.
CACAGCATTTCTAAAGAAGAATGTGATTAAGTTACTAGTAAATGATCCTAAAAGAAACCAACCCTGAATTTTCATTGGAAGGACTGAAGCTAAAGCTCCACCTGATGCAAAGAGCTGATTCACTAGGAAAGACCCTGATGCTGGGAAAGATTGAAGGCAGGGGGAGAAGGGGACGACAGAGGATGAGATGGTTAGATGGCATTGCTGACTCAATGGACATGGGTTTGAACGAATTCTGGGACTTAGATGAAGGACGGGGAAGCGCGGCGCGCTGCAGTTCATGGGGTCGAAAAGAGATGACTTAGAGAATGAACAACAACAAAACGATGTGTGTGAGCCTTAAGCAAGCCTGTTCCATGTTAGAGTGACCTCACCTCTCCTCCTGTAGCTCATACGGTAAAGACCCTGCCTGCAATGCTGGAGACTGAGGTTCAATCCCCGGGTCGGGAAGATCCCCTGGAGGAGGAAATGGCAACCCACTCCAGTATTCTTGCCTGGAATATCCCATGGACAGAGGAGTCTGATGGGCTACAGTCCGTGGGGTTGCAAAGAGTCAGCCACGACTGAGCGACTAACACCATATCTCTCCACCTGGCAATTTCTCCTCTAAATGGTCACAAGAGGCAAGTGGCCATTCAAAAAAAAAACAACAACTGGAGGTCAGGGGTTGTGACTCAGGGGTCAAGATGATGACTGGGGACAAGAGTCCTGAGTATCGGCCTGAAAAGCTCTGCCTTAGACTGTTTTACTCATCAGGTGGATGTTGTATATGACGTTTCTTGGGGGAGAAGAAAATTTGAAACCTTGATGGTGTGTTTGAGAGTTTAACAGGCTTTTTATCTGTGCTGATCTTAAAAAAAATCACTGACAACCCGTCTTCCCATCTCTTTTTATCCCTTATGTTTCTTTCAACTGACGGATTTGTTTGCACATCTCTGGGTATCACCCAGGCTTCTGGAACTCTCCACGTCGGCCAGTGTGGGTTCTTCAGAGAAGGAACGTCAATTCCTCCACTTACTCAAACCCACTCTTAGTCCCAGTCTCTGCTGCGGGCTCCCCAGACAATGCCGTTTCTTCTCTAAGCCCCGAGGTTTTACTGCTGATTCGGAGGTTTTGACGAATAACTTTGTACCTTCTGGGGAATTGGCGCACTGTGTCTTACTCCTAAATTTTAAACTCCTTTGTGAAGATCTGGGTTCTCATTGTCTTTCACGTCCTTAGCACGAGAATTCCTCACACCTGGAGGCATTCAGCAGGACTCTGGCTGGATTGAAGCCCAGGGAAGCTAGCTTCTGAGCATCCCTTAACCTTGGCTCACTTCCTCCAGCAGGGGCTTCAGTCTGTGAGTTTCGGGCCTTTCTGGGCTCAGTGCCCTTGGAGTCCATCCTTCAACCTCTCTGCATCCCCGGCCAGCACAGGCAGCTCCATGGCAGAGGGAGGAAGCGGTACCCAGCTGCTGCCCTGGGTCCAGCGCCAGCCTTGGGAGCGGGCAGAGCAGGGCAGCTGCTGCGTGCCCCTCCCCCCCCCCCGACCCTGCCCGCCTGGCCCATGCGCCCCGCATGCGCGTGGGGCTGGCCATTCTGAGAAACACAGTCTCATCACAGCTGAGCCAGTGCAGCATGATTGCAACAGCGTCTGCAGATATGGAAAGATCCCCATAAACAATGCAACCAGTCTCCTCTTTGTTTTGACTTAAGCTCTTAACAGAATGGACTTGAGCTTGAAAGTACCTCTTCCCTTGGATACTCCCACTTCAGTGAAACAAACAGAAAAACCCCAAAACCCCAGTGTGGGTTGGAGAAGTTACAGGCTATGATGATGTTTTCATTCTCCAAGTAATTACTAATTTCAGAGCTGATCGGAGCATCCTAAAAATGGCTGGTTCTCCAAGCAGAAGCGTAATTAAATTCTGACACACAAGGTCATTGCCCGGCCGTCTGCTCACTCCCTGCCTCAGGGGTTTTGACTCCAGCCGCCTTTAATGTTGCATAAAGCCCTTTGTCCTCCGCAGCTGGGTCGTATTCAGTAAGTCCTTACAGCGCATCTGATGAAGGTCAGTCCCAGAGCTCGCATCAGTCATCTCCAGGAAAGGAGGCTGGGAGGCGGCTGTTACTGCAGTTCACTTTCTCCTGTCCCGCGGACCCGAGGCCTCTTCATGCTCCTGGCTTCGTCACGTCCGCCACTTTAACTGCTCCTAGAAGACAGGACACAGCTGGGCCTGAGCACCCCGGGGACTTGTCCACAGCTGGGATTTGACTCCGCTGAGATTCCAGGAGTGCTCCGAGGATAAGATGCCTCATCTGTATTTTGCGAGTTTGCCAGGAGGCGCCCAGGTCAAGAGCAGCTGAGATGTCTTTCAAGGCAGGAGCCAGACTGGAGGTTGGATGTCAGAGGAAGGAGGAGCAGAGGTCCTGGGGAGGATGTGGCTCACCTGGGAGCTGACAGAGCTGAGATCTGGAGACCGTGGTCCTGGGCGAGCCCTGGAAATGAGATTCTGAAAAAGCGCTTTTCATTACTGAGGCTGCAGGCAGCAAAGCTTCCCTCTGGCATTGCTTGCGATACCCCCGAGCTCCAGAGCTGTGGTTTTCCTGCCAAGACAGGACGTCATTTACAGCAGATGGAGTGGGTCTGCTTCTTCAGGACGTCCAAGCTGAGACCGTACACCGACTTCCCCTCACACAGCGTGAGGAATGACTCCAGGTCAGCGGCGTTCACACGTGATACAGCAGCATCTTTTTTTCTTCTTTTTCATCTTTTGCACCTTCTGAACGGAACTGAAGATTTCCACCGCAAATTAGCTCCGTAGCTGTTTTTCTAAAGCAGCTACATGACTGGCTTTAGTGGCCGTCTGTTTTAATCTTTCTGAAATTGAAAAATTGTGCCAAAGAGCTGGCACAAGAACCAGACCCTTGAAGTCTGACATTGGGCCTGGGCTTCTGGAGCAGAAACTGCATATCGCGTTCTGGCAAACGTGACAGAGACAAGGAGGGATGAGGGTGTAGGTCGTGGGGTCCCCGAGCAGCTGTGAGTGACCGTGACACACCTACTGAAAGCTGCCACCAGGTTCGGCTCCCTGTCCCGAGAGAAGGCGCCAAGGATCCGTATGTCCTTTTAAACTTTCAGTCTTTTACTGTGTAGGGCAGTGAAAGCTTTTGAAAATTTTGAAAGTTTTACCTTTCAAAACTCTTGTTGAAGAGTTTTAAAACTATGCCATTTCAAGAAAAAAAAGTTTCAAATTCTGAAGTGATTTATCACAAAACTTCTCTTTATACCAGGGCTTACCTGAGAACTCAGTTGGTAAAGAATCTCCTGCAATGCGGGAGACCTGGGTTCGATTCCTGGGTGGGAAAGATACACTGCAGAAGGAATAGACTACCCACTCCAGTATTCTTGGGCTTGCCTGGTAGCTCAGCTGGTAAAGAATCTCCTGCAATGCAGGAGACCTGGGTTCGATCCCTGGGTTGGAAAGATCCCTTGGAGAAGGGAACAGCTACCCACTCCAGTATTCTGGCCTGGAGAATTCCATGGACTATATAGTCCAAGGGGTCGCAAAGAGTCAGACACGACTGAGCGAGTTTCACTTTCTTTCACTTTCTCATTATAAGAGCAGAATGGGTGAAATGTGCCATTTATACATTAAAATATGAAAAACACACGTGCCTGTTTATGAACTTGGCTGGGCGAGACTAAAACAAGTGTCTGAGCCAGAGGAATCTGAGAAATCACATCCTCCACCCGTCTTGTGATATGAAGGCCTTTAAACCAGTGCCGGGATTAATGAAGGCCTGTGCTGCTTACTGGTAGAGAACTAGAATTTGATGCTCTCGAGCTCTCATTCCCACCTCCTTTCCATTATACCTCCAAGCCGCTTGCTTTACTCTCTCCAGACCGCGGGGCAGTCAGCTGGAGCCAGGTGGTCCCTCCTCTTTCTTGAAGTCATTTCCACGTAGCGGTTAACCTCCACCCCCAGGAAACTTTCCCCACCATCTGCCTCCACAGGACTGTCCTCCCCGGTGTGGGGGAGTCCCATCGGCCCTGCTGGACTGCGGGACACTGTGTCATCCCCTCGTCACATAGAAGCTGGTGTGAGCAGGAGCGGAGAGGAGAGATCCTCCAAGTGGACATCTGGCAGGTCTAACTGTGCTGAGCCCTCAAGAGCTGGCCATTTCAGCCTGTCATTCTACACAGAGCTCACCTCTTATCAGAAGTCCTATGGTCTTCTTGGCCTCTTGGAATAGTGACACAAGAGAAAGTGGGAATGATATAAACAGTGTCAATAACAAATAGCTATTTTAGTTGCTCAAAGGACTTCTGATATATAGTGAAGACAAGAAATGCCTTGTCTGACTCTTTGCAACCCCCTGGATTGTTTTAAGCCAATCATTAAAAAAAAGACTGTGTAACAGACAGTAGGTAACATACTCAGTATGTAACATCCACACAAGGCAGGATGATTGAATGTGATGGACTGACAGATAGAAAAGGATGAACCAGCTCCCTCCCTCCTTTATACCAGGTCAAGCTTCTGATCTGGAAACTACTCTCTCATTTCACTGAACGTTGATCACTAACCAGAATTCTCCCCTAGATGCTCCCGGTCCCCAGCAGTGGTTTCTCCAACATCTGGAGGGACATAGAAAGCCTCTCCATTGGGGGCCAGCTTTACGATACCACAGGCGTTTTATTTACACTTCCTGGGCTTTGTTCCGCAGGCCTGCAAGTCACCGCAGTGCTGACGGGGCCTGCAGTGTTGGAGGCACAGCTTGGCGTTCTGCGCTGACCATGGTTACTGAAAACAGCAGTGGCATTTCAGCCTCACTTGTCGGAGTTTGGGGCTCAGTAGCGAAGACAGCCTACAAGGCAGTATCTACTCACCTAGAAAGTATGCTTTTCCCAAATAAAAATGGTACTTGGGGCTGGTCTGGATTTTGCCCCAAACTTTCTCCCCTTTTCCCTCGTCCCTGGAGCAGGAAGGGTTTTTAATGGCTTGAGCTCACGGTGCTGCAGACCAGGCACCTTCGGCATCTTTCAGCAGCTCTGACCCCACGCCCACTTCTCAGGCGGGGCTGTCGCGGCCTCTGGGTTACAGGTGCCTGACCGGCGCTGTGGCTGTGTGTTGCGGTCTCTCTGGTCGAGTGTGACTGTCGAAGTCTCTCAGGACCTCGGTTTCCTCATCTGTCAAATGAGAGGGTCCCCTGCATCTCTGAAGTCCGTGATGCTGATGACGTGCGCTCTGCTCAGAGGCGGTTGAGTGCCATCAGCTGAACTGTAGTGTACCTTTGACTCTTCTCAAAGTAACGGCTGCGATCCATTGAACAGAGGCTCTCCCTCGGTTTAACTGTTTGACTCCAGATGAGTAGAACAGGGACCATTCAAAAATTATCTCCCTGACTTGGCCAGAGTGTTGCTGTCTTTTATTGATCCCAGGATTAGGATGGTCACCCCTCTGAGGATATTTTGTCTGCAGCTTACATCTAGGAGATATCTCCTGGCACATGGAGACAGTCACCCCCAAAGGCTATGTGAGTGTGGCAGTGTGATCAGTCGAGTCCATTTTTTTCCATCTCCACCATTTCTCCCCAGGGTTACTATTTCATCTTTGTATGGCTAGACACAGGACAACTGTATGATCAGAGAAAGACCAGCTTCAGTTCACCGCGGAAAACTACCTTAGCTAAGGCTGAGCATTCATTTCAAGGACATAGCTAAACAGTGTTTCTTTTCCCCAGGATGATTAATTACGTGATTCTTTTATTAAAAGGCAAGTGGAAATATTCCATCCAAACGCAGGCTCCCACTTGGCATGTGTTGTGATATGAAATGTGTGTGTGTGCTCTCGGTCGCTCAGTCATGTCTGACTCTTTGTGACCCCCTGGACTTAGCCCGTCAGGCTCCTCTGTCCATGGGGTTTCCCAGGCAGGAAGACCAGAGTGGGTTGTCATTTCCTTCGCCAGAGGATCTTCCCAACCCAGGGATTGAACCTGCGTCTCCTGCATCGCAGGTGGATTCTTTACCTCTGAGCCATGAGGGAAACTGATAATATAATATTTCTTGAAAACAATCTGCATGTGAGTGGACCCACACAGTTCAAACCCAAGTGCACAGGGGCTGACTGTATTTTGGGCGAGGGCCCTTTGGAAGAGCTAGACCGTCAATTGGGGCTCAGGAAACTTTTCCCATGAAGGACCAGGTGGTATTTTAGGCTTTTCGGGCCACTTGGTCTCTGTTAAAACTACTCAGTTCTGCCCTTGTAGCTTGAAATCAGCCATAGGCAATAAGTAACCATGCCATATTCCAATTGAACTTTATTTACAGGAACAGACATGGGCCAGATTTTGACCGTGGGTCATAGTTTGCCAGCCCCTAACTTAGAGGAAGCCTGCCCACCAAGAGGCCATCTGTGGGTGGTTTGAGCATTGAATGGTCACATAGCTCCCAGGTAGCTGCTATGTAGCCAAGCTGAAGCCAGGAGTTGATGCAGCCTCTAGGATCAGACGGTGAGAGATGTTTTCTAGGGATTCACAGAAGCAACCCTCCCAGCGGTGCCGTCATTCCAGTGGACTCCCGAGAAAGCCGGGTGGCAGGCATTTGGGCATGGCAGCCAGCCATCTGGCACAGGGAAGCTTCCTCAGCTGTGTCCTGGGGCAAAGTTCTTTAAGTCTCGGCATGCTTGTCTGTGTAATGGGGAGAGTGGTGAGACGCAGACTCTGCAAAATGGCAGGCTCTCTATGCCATGCTGGTGCGGTCTGCGCCCTGTGCTCGAGGAGAGGAATCACGTGCAGGGCCACGATCTCCCAGCATTGCTGTTCAGTGGCTCAGTCGTGCCCAACTCTCTGCGACCCCACGGACTGCAGCACACCAGGCTTCCCTGTCCTTCACCATCTCCCAGCGTTTGCTCAAACTCATGTCCATTGAGTCGGTGATGCCATCCAACCATCTCATCCTCAGTCACCCCCTCTCCCCCTGCCTTCAAACTCTCCCAGCATCAGGCTCTTTTCCAGTGAGTCGGCTCTTCGCATCAGATGGCCAATGTACTAGAGCTTCAGCTTCAGCGTCAGTCCTTCCAGTGACTATTCAGGGTTGATTTCCTTTAGGATGGACTGGTTTGATCTTGCAGTCCAAGGGACGCCCGATGTGGGGAGCAGCTCTAGATCACTAGCGTGGTCATTGCCCACAGCTTGGCTAACTGGGCCCTGTATCCCTGCAGTGCTGTTTGGCTGCTGACCTTGCTATTCGTCTGCTAGTCTGAGTTTTGGCATCTCCCCCGTGGCATCCACCCAGCTGGTGACAGAAGGCAGTGGGGCCGGTGGCAGCTCAGTGCCTGCTGTTGCCAAGGGCTTAAGCGGCTCACCGAAGGGTTGCCTTCCTGGGCCCAGGCACAGCAGATGGAGTTTATTTGTAAAATCAGCCTCCGTCAGTGAGCTCGTATATGACATGCTGATAATTTGGTTTACTTTTCGGGGCTCTTCTCTCCCTCCATGGACTGCCCATTGGTATTCTTTGCTCCTCCTAATTGCAGTGTGTTTGATTTAGTTCAGTAATTTTGCGGGAATGTGTTTGGAGATGGTGGAATAAGACTTAAAAGAGCTTGTTAGTTCATCCATCATGGTGCATGTAGATTTTATTTTCACCAATGTTAGATTCTAGAATGCTGCCATATTTAAATCAGATGTTGCCGTTTTGAAGTGTGGAGGATCTTTTATTCTGAAAGGACACGTAAATTTTAAAAGGACACGTGGAACAGTCTGAGCCGTATCTCCCAGTGACATGAAGAGCCTCGTGATGCACAGCATCTCCCTTTTAGTTTCACTCTCAGTTTTAAGGGCTTTTCTGCAGACAGTTTGTTGGTCCATGATTTCATTTTCTCATTTACCTTACCTAGGATTTACCAGGAGAGCTTCCTGGATTTTTCCTTCTTTTATCTGTATTCCTTGTGATATCTGAAAGGAATCGTGGTGAATACCTAACCATACCTTGCAACCTCTATCCCTCCTCTTTTTTTTTTTTTCCTTCATTGCAGCCAGATTCTTTGCCATCTGAGTCGCCAGGGAGGCCCATATACCTCTCTGCTGCTGCTAAGTCACTTCAGCCTGGTCCGACTCTGTGCGACCCCATAGACGGCAGCCCACCAGGCTCCGCCGTCCCTGGGGTTCTCCAGGCAAGAACACTGGAGTGTCTCTCCTCTTTCATAGCCTGGAAAATCAAAGCTACCTTCCTAGGTTTCCTGTTAGATGTTGTTGTGGACTGAATGTTTGGGTCCTCCTCAAAATTCATGTGTGGAAATGCTAGCCTTCAACATGATAGGATTTGGAGGTGGGGCCTTTGGGTGGTTATTAGATGTGAAGATAGAGCCCTCATGAATGGGATCACTGTCTTTATAAGAAAGGGATAGGGTTACTTTGGCCACCTGATGGGAGGAGCTGACTCATTTGAAAAGACCCTGAGTCTGGGAAAGATTGAAGGCGGGAGGAGAAGGGGACGACAGAGGATGAGATGGTTGGATGGCATCACCAACTTGATGGACATGGGTTTGAGTGTACTCTGGGAGTGACAAACAGGGAGGCCTGGCGTGCTGCAGTCCATGGGGTCGCAAAGAGAAGGACCCGACTGAGCAACTGAACTGAAGAAGAAAGAGATTGTCTTCTGTTTCCCTCCCCCAAATTTCTGGTGAGTGTACAGGTGGAAGGTGACCATCTGTCTCAAGCCAGGAGGTGGGCTGTCACCAAACTCTGGATCTGCCGACACCTTGATCTTGGACTTCCCAGCCTCTGGAACCGTTGAGAAATCTGTTTTTGAAGCCATCCAGTCTGTGGTACTTTGTTATAGCAGCTTGAACTAAGACATGTGTGATTCACTCTGTTTGGAGAATGGAAGCTAGGGCGATCTGAAAGTGTCCATGTGACTGTAGTTTCTTATCAGTGCAAATGTTCCTGCTTGCTTTCATAACAAGGACACCTTTCTTCTTGAAGAAAGAGCAATGAGCTGAGAGTAAAGAGGAGTCTTAACGTCTCAGCCCGGATGGACCACTAGCCAACCCTGGGGTCTGGACCCAACTGCCTTATTCATAAGATGAGGAGACCCCCTTGGATGAACTCGTCTTCTCCAGCACTCCCAAACATTTGGTCATCAGATAGTTGGTGTCGTGTGATGGAACAGCCTGTTAAGACATGTCCAGTTTAGTGTAAAGCACTTAAAACCTCTTAATGGCTATCTCTTCATCCATGGACAAGTAAAATTATATGTTAAAGTAAAAGTTCAAAATCTTGGCCAAGATGCCCAGTGTTCATCTTTCGGTCAGGTTACCTTTCCGGGCATGAGCAGGACCATCTCAGATTTCCGCACGCAGAACAGCAGCAGCACCCCAGCCGGGGTCAGGTCCTCCTAGAGACCCCAGCGCACTGCTTCTGCTGGGCACGTGGGTCTTGGGTGAGGACGTGTGTCACAGCGGTGTGTGCACTCGGAACGTTGGAGAGATCACTGTGGGCCAAGGTCGAGGGCACATCCAGTGCCAAGTGAAGGCGTTTGGACTTAATTAGTGGGGAATCGCCTAATGAGATCTGGTTTAAAAGATTAACTTGGGAGTAAAATGATAACCCAAGATTCTGTTGATTTAGATAAATATATTGACTTAAAATTTCTATACATGTAAAACCTGGAAGATTAACAGATCTGACGAATCTTTTACCATATAGAAGATGAACACATTTAAAGTGCTGATGGGGAAAAATGTATACAGCATACATAATGGGGCAAAAGATGAACATTCTTCAACTATAACACGTTTCTACAGTGCAGTAAGAAATACAAAATTGGATCAAAGATTTTGTTATCTGTTGCTGTTGAGCACGCTGCCCACAGTGTACTGGCCTGGATGCTCAGTTGGGCACTAAAGGTCGTGAATCTGTAGTCTGGAACTCAGATGAGTTGTTTCTCCCAAGTGGTGTCCACTGGAACCGGAGCATTCCAGGTGACTTCTTGTTGACGTGCCCGAGACACGTCAGGGCACGTGTGTACCTGGGACAGCCAGGCAGCTCTGCTTCTCTGAGGTCTTCCTTACAAGGAAGCTAGACCTTCCCCTGGTGGCTTAGGGTTCTAAGAGTGAGCCTTCCAAATGGAACAGCCCCACTGTGTAAGCACTCATCAGGCCTCTGTTTACATCACGCTTGCTCACACACCGTTGGTCAGAGCGAGTCACATGGCCCAATCCAGCCAGTGTGGGAGGTGATAACACAAGAGCATGAACAAGGGGCGTGAGCCACTCTAGGTCCCCAGTGCAGCAGTCCTCTGTAGATAGGGCGGGCAAGCCACCGAAGAAATAGGAATGATTAATAAACATGAAAAATGTGCCTTTCTCTAGAGGTCAGGTAATATCAATAAAAAGGATGACACTGCTTTCATTTGAAAATTGATGAATATGCAGTATCTAGTTATTAATAACATACAGTGTTGACAAGCTTATGGAAGAATCTCATACATTTCCCTGGGAGTGTATATTAGTGTGGTCTTTTTAAAAGGTTTTTTGGCAGCACTGATCAAAATATAAAATGTGCATGACTCAGCAAATTCTACTTCTTCAGATAAAAATACTCCTAAAGGTACCCCAGAATGTACTACAGAGGGATGTTTATGTATCATTGTAGCGGCAATAAAACTAGAACACTAAAGCCCATTAGTAAGAGAATGGGCAAATTATGATAAATCTATACAATAAATATTGAACAGCCATATTAAGCCATATTAAGTTGAATCAGTGGTAAACATTCCGCCTGCCAATGCAGGAGATGTGGATTCAGTCCCTGGGTCGGAAAGATTCCTTGGAGAAGGAAATGGCAATCCACCCCAGTATTCTTGCCTGGGAAATCCCATGGAGAGAGGAGCCTGGCGGGCTACAGTCTGCAGGGTTGGAAAAGAGTCCGATAGAACATAGCAACTAAACAACAAAATCTGTATGTACTAATGTGGAGTGATATAGCCATTATGTGCCATCATTTTCATAAAAGCAAAAGTGTGGGGCAAGTGCACACTCTAGAATGAGAAGTAGACTTGGGTTGGGAGTGTAATTTTACTTTTTTTTAATGAGCTTTTGATTATTTGTAATTTTTTTATCATGAGTATGCATTGCTTTTATGATGGGAGAAAAAGGAAAAAATGGAGACCACTTTAAAAGACGTGTGTGTAAATGTTGTATGTACAGATTACACACAGAGGTATGTATGGGGAGAGGGGAAGTAGGAGCGATTTCCTTGGGTCCTGAAGATCTTCCGCCTGTGGAACCTCTCCTGACCCCCCTTCAGTGCCCTCCAGGCTTATTCTCTGTTGTTCTGGAAAATTAAAGGTCTGTGAGTCACTTGGAATTCATGTAATGAAAGGCATATTTTTATGATTTAATTTGGAGCTTTTAGAGTTGCACATTGATTCTATTAACATAAAGCTTTGCAAAGATCTCTTTTTTCCGTGTCTGAAATTCGTGTTAGGAACGAAGACTCTGAGACAGTGTGACTGACTAGGGCTCCCGTTGTTCGCTTAGGTGTTCCGTGGGGCATAACCTGCTCCGCGCCCTCTGGCCTGACGTGAAAGGAGGGACTCTCCTTAGAAGGTGCAATGGGAAAACGGACCCTTCATGTCCAAACTCGCTCCAAAGTCTTTAACATCTTTTAAAAAAATCATTTATTAGTCTTTGCCAGGCCTTAGTTGCAGCATGTGGGATCTAGTTCCCCGACCAGGGGTTGAACCTGGGCCCCCTGCATCGGGCACTTGGAGTCTTAGCCACTGGACCCGTGGGGGACGTCCCTATTAACATCTTGTTTTGTGCTCTGAGGCTTCTTAACCCACATCAATGGGAAAAGACAGGATCTGAAAGAAAGAAATTTTTTGTTTTCTCATCCAGAGCTTCTGCAAGTCAGGTGTGCTTGAGATGCAGGAATGCCCTTTAATTTGAAAAAATACTTTGCAAGATGGTTTCAAATCTTGCCATGTTTCTGAGGAAGAAGCAATGGTGTGGAAATAGACCGGTAGTTTTTACTTCATAGTGGAGGGGCTAATTTCATTAAAATTTCTTTATTAGTAAAAAGCAACTTAAAGCAAAATGGTTTTCACAGACAGCTATATGCTTAGAACTATTACATCTTGCCTCATAGTTATGGAGAAGGGATCAATTAAGCTTTAAGGATGACCAAAAGTAGCACAGAGAAAGTTTGGTTTCTTAAAATTAGGAAAAGTTTTTATTGTGTAGCTGATCAAATGTATTAAAGTGACAGAATTCCTGTTATGCCTTTAAATCAGCTGTGCATGTATTATCTTTTTTTCTCCTGGATATTTTATACATCAGGCTTCCCTGATAGCTCAGTTGGTAAAGAATCCGCCTGCAATGCAGGAGACCCCAGTTCAATTCCTGGGTGGGGAAGATCCACTGGAGAAGGGACAGGCTACCCACCCCAGTATTCTTGGGCTCCCCTTGTGGCTCAGCTGGTAAAGAATCCACCTGCAATAAGGGAGACCTAGGTTCGATCCCTAGTTTGGGAAGATCCCCTGGAGAAGTGAAAGGCTACCCACTCCAGAATTCTGGCCTGGAGAATTCTATGGACTGTATTGTTCATGTATTATCTTTATTCTCCTGGATGGTTTGTACATTGTTTTAATCTTTGTGCTTTATGCAGTATAAACAGTAAAATTTAAATAATACTCAATGTTTTATTTTCCAAGTAAAGCACTTTTATATACTAAAATGCAAAGATATCCTTCTTCTAGAATACCTGTGTTACACCTTTCTTATTTTTTGAGAAAGTGCTGCTCATATAATACAGACCAAAAGTCCCAAAACTGTGAGTTTGTCATTTTAGAGCCTCACATACTGGTTTCATAGATACAATCTTTGTAATCCTCAGTCTTAGAAAAAACCTTATCAGCCATCATGACTTCCTGTTTAAATACGTTGTCTCACTTACCTGAAAAAACATATATGCACGATGAAACCCTTTCCTTCTTACAACCTAAAATATTAGCTATAGAAAAATTTATTTTAAGTCTTCTTCTGGATGAAAGGAAAGAAAAATACAACTACCTACTATTGCATCTTTCATTTAAAACTCTTTTCCCTAAGTGGTGTTTAATGAGAGTTTGCATAAGCCTGGCACAGACTTCTAGATTCTTTCCCAGGATTTGTCCAGGTGGGATCTGGGGTAGGGGGTGTCACTCTTGGAGGATCCTAGTACCCCACACCCCAGTCAAGGACGGAGCCCTGGACTCTGCATTTTAAACTATTCCCAGGTCATCCTTAGTGTCTAAGGAAGTATGAAACATTTAGGGTTGAACTGGGGGGAAATCTGGGATTTCTTGAAGGAAGCCAAAATTCTGAGGAGAATTCTAGTTAATGCTTCCTGGCTTGTTCCTTAGAAAATTTTAAAGAGGTTTTCAAAAAGAGGGAAGCGATCGCTTCTGGGTGGCCTGGGTTTGGCGGGATCTTGGAGGAACTGGTCTTTCTCCCTGGCGAGGTTCGAGAGGCTTGCAGGAATGGGAAGCCAGCTGTGGATGAGAGAAGAGGGACTCTTGCAGGTCGGCGCTTGGAGGGGGTCAGTCCCCTGGAGGCACTTCCCCGGGGGCCCTGGGGGTGCCCGGAGGAGAGGGAGCCGGAACTTCTGCTGCGGGTGGGAAGGCGTCTGTGGTCTGGTGGAGCTGCGCCATTTCCAAGGGCTGCAGCCTAGCCTGCCGTGGACTCTCTTGACCAGACACGTTTTAGCAGGGCTTACTGGTTTCCCAGCAATATGGCAGAAATTCGTGGAAATGGTGTTTACCTTGTCTAGTGCGTTTCATTTTCCAGATAGGCAGAGAGCACGAGAACATGAAGAATGACTTTCTCATCAGTCCCACTAAAGGGGTAGAGTCGTTTCTCCTAATCCGTTGTGGTATTGTTTTTATTATTTATTTTCATTCTTTTCCGTGTTCTTTGCCCGTGAAGGTTGTTATGGAATAGAGTTCCCTGTGCGGCACAGTGGCCCTTGTGGGGTGCCTGTTTCGTATGGAGTGCTGTGTGTCTGTCTGTCCTGAGCTCCTTATTTCTCCCTCCTCCCCACGTTTCCCCTTGGGTATCCGTAAGTTTGTTTTCAAAGTCTGTGAGTCTGTTTCTGTTTTGTAAATAAGTTTGTTTCTATCATTTTAAAGTCAGGTTTCACATATAAGTGACATCATATGACATCTTTCTCTGACTTCGTGTGGTAGCCTGTTGGTGCATCCATGTGCTTGCAAACGGCAGTTTCGTTCTTTCTTATGGCTGAGTCATCTCCCATTGTACATATGTACCACATTCTTCTTTATCTGTATGATGTCACGTTTAAACATCAGAATATGTGTATAGTCTTAAACCTGCGGTCCTCAGGTAGTGTGACGCTCCTGTCTGTGGCGCTCTAGGTTTGCGTGAGAACAGAGCTCTGCCTTTGTCCGAGGGCTCATCATGTATCCTGTCAGGTGGCCATGTTTCTATGGCAGCTTGTCTGGAAATTCTGGAATCTCATGTTTGCGAAAGTGGTTGCAGCTCCTGCTGACCAAATAGCCCTTAAATTCTTTAACGTTTCAAGATTGGCGTGTATAATACATTATTCAGCAATAATGCATGGCCGAATACAGTACATTCATATGTACAGGAAGTTGTTTAATGAACGACTCTAATGGGAAGTAAGATTTCTTAATTAATTGGCTGTCTGCCTGCTAGCATCCTGGCTCTAATGCTGATGCTGGTGGAAGCAGCTGAGAGGAGTCTGATGTCTTCTCCATCCCAGCCCATCACCTGTCAGAACACCTGGAGGGTGTCATCCTGTCTCTTCCTTCTCCGAGCTCTTTTCCATCAGCATGTCCCCCGTGGCCCCTCACTCCTGCTGCTCTCTGGACGCTTGTTATCAGCGACCCCTGAAACGTGGACACCGGGAGCTAAATCCCTTCCTTGAGGCAGTCTGGATGACAGCATTTAACAGGACTCCTACCCGTTTCTGGGTACCACATTGCTGCTGAAATACCCTTTTTCCCCCTAGTTCTACTGAGATATCACTGACATATAAGTTTAAAGTGTGTAATATAATGATGTGATTATGTATGTATGAGTTAATTACAAGTTAATGTACATCACCTTTCTTTACAGATTTTTTTCCTCTTATGATGAGAACTTTTAAGGTCTACTCTCTCCGCCACTTCCAAATAGACACTGAAATTTGCCAACTCTGGTCACCATGCTGTGTATCACATCCCCATGACTTATAACTAGCAGTCTGTACTTTTTGACCACTTCACCCAGTCCCCTCACACCTCATCCCCTGCCTCTGGCAGCCACCAATCTGATCTGTTTCTACGAATTTGGGATTTTTAGATTTCACGTGTGAGATCATGCAGTCCTTGTCTCTCTCACCTTCGGAAGCTGGTTTTTAGAATCCAGTATGCTTTGTCTTTCTAGATCTGGCTTCACTTAGCACAGTGCCCACAGGATCCACCCATGTGGTTGCAGATGGAAGGAGCTCCTAGTTTTTGATGGCTGAATGATATTTGCAGCAACCTTATCTTGACTCATCCCTTACAGCTGCTGTATCGTAGAGCAAGCCACACTTAGGGCTGAGTGAGACCGTAACCTCTTTGGCAAGCTGCTATTATTAAGCCCATTATAACCTTCTGAATGGAGAAGGAAATGGCAACCCACTCCAGTACTCTTGCCTGGAAAATTCCATGGGTGGGGGAGCCTGGTAGGCTACAGTCCACAGTGTCGCAAAGAGTTGGTCACGACTGAGCAATTTCACTTTCTTTCTTACTATAGTTCCTTTTGGAGAAGGAAATGGCAACCCACTCCAGTGTTCTTGCCTGCAGAATCCCATGGACAGAGGGGCCTGGTGGGCTACGGTCTATGGGTTGCAAAGAGTCGGACACAACTAAGCAACTAGTACCTTAACCTTCTGAAATTGGTTTTCAGGATCCAGTATACTTGTTACTTTGTTAGATTTTGCTTATTTTTATAGTCTGTTGGTCCTTTGGGGGGGGGGGTCCCACCTCAGCTCATGCACAGTGGAGAGAATGTGGGCCTTACCACCAGAACACAGTGTTAAATCCCAATTTTCTCACTTGTCAGCTGAATTCTGTTTGCTCCCATATAAAATGAAGATGCTTATGATACCCACTCAGCCAGGCTTTGTAAATGATCACCAGATCATTTAGCAGGTGGTTCCTGAGCTGCAGAGCATGTAAGATGGATATGAAATATATTTCAGCAGTGAAATGCTACGGAAGATCTTAGATGCTGTGAACCTGCTATCCACATCCCATTTTCAGGTCATCCGTACATGTAAGCAGACTTTCATCAGAATTCTAGTCCAAGTCATTAATGACTATGTGGAACAATCTCGGGCCAGAGATGAATGCTAATTCCTTAGTGCCCTTTGGACCAACTGATTTAACAGTACCTTCCAAACACAATATATATTTCCCCAGCTTGTTCTGAAGATCATAAGAGACTATTATGTATCATGTTGAAACCCAGACATTTTCACAACAGACTGTGTCCACTTCCATAGATTTGTGACCTTCTCCAAAAAGTAGTAGGGATATTTGGAAATGCCTGATCTCAGTAGACCCAGTTTGATCCGCAATGATCCCTACATCTCTCATTATTACAAAGTTCCACTTAAAAGTACTTACCTAGAATTTTGCATGTGATTGTTGTGAAGCTCCCTGACACACAGTCATGACCTTGGCTTTCTCCTCTTTGTTCTGATTGGTTTCCCATCATCAGTGCATTTATCATGACTTTTTTTTTTTCCCTGACTTTGAAAGAATATTATGTAGAATTTAAGTGACCAAATTCTCAAGATAATTGCCCTTGATTCCTCAAGTTGAATAGTAAAAGGTTGTTGTTGAGCCGTGAAGGATGCCTGGATTCTTGGCCTCTGGAGGAGAGAAATTCAGTCCCAGGCCAGTGATGAGGCTTGATCGCTCAGAGCTTTTGTGTGATGAAGTTTTATTGAAGCATAAAAGAGATAGAGAAAGCTTCTGACATAGACATCAGAAGGGGCCAGAAACAGTGCCCCCCTCACTAGTCTAAGCGAGGGAGTTGTATGCTTTTTAAATTAGTTATTACAATAAATCAAAAGAATGTTTCAAAGTTGTAAAAATTTTACCAGACCCACTCCCACAATTTACATTTTGAGGTAACAGGATTAGAATTTAACAACAGAAGGGTCTTACCAGACCCGTCATATACATTTCCCATAATATACATTCTAAGATAACAGGATTAGTCAGAAGGTTTTCAGGAAGCAGAAACTGTCTCAAGCAGGATACACTGTTGTTATAGAATCCTTAGCACAGAGTTTGAACTGAGGTGTTTGCTGTGTAGTCATCAGTTCTGGGCTTAAAGATAAAAACGTTTTGTGTGACTAAGACTGAAAAGAATGTAGGAATAAAACATTTGTCCTTTCCTCCTCCTTGAGAATTCCACACCCCTGTCTCCTCCTTGAGAGCCCCGGACCCCTTTCTCCTCCTCGGGAACCCCGGACTTCTTATCAGCCTGCCTAGGAATTGACTCTCTCAATAGCAGGCATCAATCTAGTAAACAATGAAAAAAAGTGGGTGGTTTACAAAGTTACTGCATATAATTTCATCATGTCGTTAAGCAACCCCAAGAAATGAGTCGGATATTAATGTCATTTTGTAATGGGAAACAGTCTCCAAGAACTTAAGTGAGCTGCCCACGGTTCTCATGTCAGAGGGACGAAGGAACGATTCCAGTGTAATTCTTTGGACTCCAATTCAGTCCTGCCTCCAGGGGAGAAATAACTAGACTAAATTTTTGATTTGTTATTTTTCTAACAGTTCTGCTTTACTATAAAGTACTGTAAAGTTCTTACTGGACAGACAGTATTCCTTAGAGTCTGTCATTTTTTAGAACAGGAATACGTAAACCTTTTCTATTAAGAACCAGATACTAGATACTTCGGGCTTTGTGGGTGCATATGGTCTCTGTCATAGCTACTTAACTGTGCCCTCACTGCATGGAAGTAACCATAGACATTATGTAAATGAAAGGTGTTCCAATAAAACTTCATTTGCAAAGACGGGAGGAGGGCTGTAGTTTGCTGATGCGTGTTTTAGAAGTTGAGTTCATTAAGAAATGAATAAAACCTCTTGACACAGAAAGGTTGGCTTCATTTGTTCAAGTGGTTTTGTTGAGGAAATCGATGCTGGGGAAAGGATTGCTTTGGTACCTTAACCTAAACCACTACAGTTTGAAACTGTAAGACGTCAGAAGAGACTCCTTTTCGCCCACCCCCTCAAAAAAAAAAAAATAAGACGACAAGGCTCCCTTCTCCCCATGAGTACCCACACTTAACACCAAGATTGACCACAGTCCAGCTAAATGGACAAGACTGGTGCTCAGCTTCATTAGGATATATTTGACCCTGAATTATTCCAATTTATGTATGAGGCTTAGATTGTACTGCCTTTCCGGGTCCTGTATATAATTCTCTCAGATAATAGATAAAAACTGAGCTGTTGACCCCTTTGGGTGTTAGAACCAATATGAAGAACACAAAAACCTAGAACAAATAAATAAAAACATGTAATTCTAATGTTTTACTACCTTGCTTTATGGAGGAAATGTTAAAAGGCACTTATAGTTAGTTGTCAGTTTCTCAAAAGTAGTAACAATGGATTAAGTATACCCTAATCATTTACAAATGCCTCCTGACTCCTACTGTTTTATCATGTTTATCTCAGAACTCAAGATTTTATGGGCTCAGAATTCCTTGATAGGCCAGCGGTAAGGACCCCACACGTTTCCTGCCAAGGGTATAGGTTCAGTCCCTGCAGGACACTGGGATACCACAAGCCACGTGGCAAAAAAAAAAAATTTATGGGTTCGAGGTTATGTCGTCGTCTTTAAAAGCAACCAAGTGTCTTAAAGAGGAATCCTCCAAGGGGCACAAGGACATGCAGAATTTGAAAAAGCTTATTTACCAGTATTTAATACAAAATAGTTTTGTATTTCAAAAACAGCAAACACTCTCTATAAAAGTAAAGCTTGACAGAAATCTCAGTCTGGTATAACATGATTTAAAAGAAGCTGAAAGTCATGATTATCTATTTATGTGGTTTTTAAAGCATATTTGACAATATAAACTTTGGGACAATAAGAATTTTTCATTTTAGTTTCAAAAATGATAAATGGACATTTAGAGGTTTTAAGGAACCAGAAGATACAGTCAGATTCATCCAGCCCTTGGACAACCAGGATGTTACGGCAAATAGCTTTCTACCTCATCTGATTTTCTGATTAGTTGATAAGTTTTGTGTTTGCTATCTATTGCTGCATACCGAAATCCCCCCAAGCTTAGCAGCTTAAGACAATGCATGTTTATTATCTTTGTTTTTGTTGGCAAGTAATTCAGGCTGGGACCTTTTTTGAGTTTCTTATAGCCTATAATCAAATGTTAGCTGGACTATGATCTTTTCACATTTCAACTGAGGGAGAGTTTGCTTTCTCGATCACGTGGCTGTTTTGTCTCTCTTCACAGGAAGCATTGATTTTTTTTTTTCCCCAAGTGTCATGTGTAGCAGCCTGAGTCTACTAGTTCCAGTATTTCAGCACACTTGCCCTTTTGAAAATATTAGCATTATAAGCCATGTAAGAAGATATATGTCTGTGTATGTATCCTATATGTTATAAGATAGCCAAGAAAAAATGTGTGATGTATAGAACGAAGGCAGGAGTGGCAGCTTCGAGATGTCTGCTGGTGTATTTGTTTTTATTCCATTTGAAAGTATCTCAATAGATGCAGACATATTTATGATTATGTTTAATGGAGCTAAGTTCTGTGGAATAATGGTTTCACTGGAGACCTTTAGGAATGGAAATTAAGAGAAAACAACTGTGCACGTAGATTTTGAAAACTGAAGATGGACATTTCTTTGAAGTTTGGGAAGTATCTGAAATTTACTGTGGACTTTTGAGAATGAGCTCATCTGTTGCATGGCTTTCACACTAGCTAGTCTTATATTGTAATGTGCAGGTAGTATTCTTGACATCCTTAGTATAAGAGACTGTAAATCTTTAGATGCATTAGCTATTGGACATGTTGAATGACAAGCAAGACGTTCAGTATCGCCTTGTCTTGCCAATGTAGCTTATTTATAGCTGTGCTCGTTTAGAAACACCATAGTTACTGTGTTCCAGGAGTTTGTCAAGGCATTTTAAAATAACTCATTTAGTCCCCATAATACCTCATGAAATAAGCCCCCCTCAGCATCTCCGTTTTACAGACGTGGGAAGTGAGTTAGAGGAGATTAAATGATTGGCACAGGACCAGGGAGGGGCATGGAGGAGGCAACACACCCACTCCAGTGCTCTCGCCTGGAGAATCCCATGGACGGAGGAGCCTGGTAGGCTGCAGTCCATGGGGTCGCTAAGAGTCAGGCATGACCGAGCAACATCACTTTCACTTTTCACTTTCATGCACTGGAGAAGGAAATGGCAACCCACTCCAGTGTTCTTGCCTGGAGAGTCCCAGGGACGGCGGAGTCTGGAGGGCTGCCGTCTGCGGGGTCGCACAGAGTTGGGCAGGACTGAAGTGACTCAGCAGCGGCAGCAGCAGGAAGGGGTAGAGAGCTGTGAATCAGATTCTTTAAGGTGCCTCATGTAGTTCAGCTTCGGGTTTGATGGATGAGATGAAAAATGTATTAAAAGTAGAAGGATTAGCTAATTCCTTTTGAATAAACCTGAACGCTGTATTCTTGATTTGCTTGCTAAACAAAGAAGCGTGGCAGCTGCATTCTCAGCATAGGTCATCGTGGTTTAGCCAGCATCGTATCGCCATGGTTTAGCTGGCACTCTATCACCAGTTTATATTATATAAATATAAATCACTGAAGAATCTGAGCTTGAAATTTAGGGACAAGATTAGAAAGTGGCAGCCTTGATAATGGATCAGAGCTCATGATATCAGATGGATGAGATTAACTGTTGAAAAACCCCAGCCCAAACGGTAGGTTTTTTTTTTGTTTTTTGTTTTTTAAGTTTTAGCTCCTGAGGTCAGAAGTCTCCCAAATACACCCAGGAGCTATGCTCTAAGAATTATTTTGCTTTTTCCAGTTTACAAGTTAGCAAAAAAATAAACAAAAGACAAAAATTGTCCTTTTATTTCCTTGATTTAGTGTCAAGAAATGAGGCTGCGCATCCAATACAGTTTTACTCCATGAGTTTGTGTCCATGATTCTTACTTGTTTCAGTACCAAGTTGTGGTTCTCTGCTTTGTTACTCTCACCTCCACTTTTCTGAAAAGTTGATGTTTCCTCAGTCCAAGGCAACCTTCACTTCCTTTGTACTCAACATTCTTCAGTACCAGATGGGACAGCCAAGGCTTATGGGGCTTAGTTTGACCAAGGTCTCACTACTAAATAAGGGCTAGAGTTGATAGTGTTAATCTCTTGAGATTCAAAACCCATTTTTAAAAAATATTTTAAATCTTTGCACGTGTTCTAGAATATCATCAAAACACTTTGTATTTACCTGGAAAAAAAAAAATTGAAAACACAGTTGAAGCTCTCTGTGTATCCTTTTCCCCCCAGAAGAAACACACAGTGTCTTACATCTGAATTGTATTATATCTCAGAAATGTTCTTTTACTCATATTTGTGTCTATTCCTTATCAATAAACTCTGTCGTTTTTCAAGCATTTCAACATTGACATTAATAGTATCATGAATGTACCTATACTTTCACAGCATACTTTGAATCTCTTACATTGTCAAAATGTGATGTTTTTCTATGTGAGTGAGTGAGTTTCTACTGTCTCTTGTTAATGGATGTTTGGGTTATTTCCCAAGCTTTTAGCCGTTAAGAACAGTCCTGAAATGACTGTTGTCTCCCTTATGTGTGTACTCATTTATTTGAATTTCTCAGTGTTCTAGTCCTCAGTGTTCTTAGGATTGGAGCTGCTGGGGTAATTTGCATGTTTTCAGGCAGGGTGGTGGTGGTTTAATCACTCAGTTGTATCCAACTCTTGTGACCCCTTGAGAGCTGGCCAGGCCCCTCTGTCCATGGGATTTCCCAGGCAAGAATGCTGGAGTGGGTTGCCATTTCCTTTTCCAGTTTTCTTGCATGCTGCTCTCAAATTGTTACGCTAATCTTCACTTACAACAGTAGCATAGGAGAGTTTCTGTTGCTCTCTCTGCTCATCAGCACTTTGTTATATCAGGCTTTTAGGTTGCTGCCAGTCTGATGGGTCTAGTAAAATGAATCTGAGTTTCTCTAATTATTTCAGAGGAAAAAGTTATTTTTTACGAAAGAGAGCTAATGCTTATTGAGTATCATCTTCTCGTGAAACGTCAGCACGGTCTCCACTCATCAAGTTTAACATTCTCAACATTTCTTATGTTTCCAGCGTCAAGATTCAGTCAGGCTGTTGACTTCATTTACTACGGAAGGCAAAACTACAGTGTTCTGATTGCTTGCTGTAAGATCAAAGAAAGGGTAGTACAGTTTTTTCTATAGTCTTGCTATTACATGGATTTTAGAAATCATATGGAGAACTTGTAGTGTAGAAATTGTGCTATGGAGAAAGTATGACAAAACATTTCATTTACCTCACAAAATTAGGAATAATCTTTTAGTTGGGAATAACAGTGGATAAAAGGGGAGTTTCTATCTTCTAAACCTTAACGATTACTTAAGGCTTTTCTGCTTCTCACTTACCAGTGAGTGCTTGATTGTTACGTTTACTATTCACTTGGTGACTTGCAAGAAAATGTGCAGACTGAACTACCTCTCTGGATTCTGCACCCCAAGTTCTACTGGGAGACATTTCCAAGGGGATTCTGGGAGGTTTCTGGAACAGAAATGAATCTGGGTAGAGCCTCATTGTTTACAGCAGTGGTTCTCAGATGCAGACGAACATCAGAACCACCCAGAAAGGGAAAGTGAAAGTCGCTCAGTCGTGTCCAACTCTTTGCAACTCCATGGACTATACAGTGCATGGAATTCTCCAGGCCAGAGTCCTGGAGTGGGTAGCGATTCCCTTCTCTACTTGGAGGGCTTGTTAAAATACGGATTGCCTGGCCGCATCTCCAGAGATTGTGGTTCAGTGGGCCTGGGATGAAGCCATAAAACTTACTTTTCTAGTAAGGTTCTGGTTGATGCTAATGATAGGGACCACTTTTGGACCACTTGGGAGAAATTTGTCCTCCAGTAGAGGAGGTACTGGGCCAGGAGGGGGCTCTCAGACCGAGGGTCTGATCCAGATGGAGTGTTGTTATGTAATATTACCGTGCGAAGGTATGGCTGGTAGATGTATGGATAATTTCTCCTTTCTCCTCTGTGCTTTTTTTTTTTCTCACTTATTTTAAGGCAAGCATATGTTTTTAAATGTTAAGGAGAAGACTAAAAGACTAAGTGAAGCCTCAGGGCCTCCCAGATTAAGAACCATCTGCTATTTATTGAATCCCTGTTTTGAATTTGAATTTTTAAAATTCTGGCAAGGGTTTTGGGCCATGATACCAATGTTACAGGTGTGCTATTTTTAGGTCAGTAGACTTGCAGGAATGTGTGGCCGGGTACACTGTGTCTAAGGTGGCAATAATCACGTGCTTCTTTGTCAGGAGCCAGAGTTTACACTCTCCACGTGCCAGGTTGTGAACGGTGAAACAGCTTAAAAAGGCACAGGGTGGCTATGACAGTCTGCAGGTTTTCAGCTATTGGGGATCTCTCAGTGAAACCAGATCGGCCAAGGTTCATGGATGTCCAGAGCATGTGACAGTAGGAACATCTGGTGACTGCCTTTACGAAGTGCAGTTATGACGAGGGTAAATAAAGTTCCCTTCACCATATGTGTATGCATGGACACATATACAACCCATATATATGGACCTCTTGAGTACCTTGGATGTTATAACCAATGTGTTCTAATCGTTCTGTGATGGAAAAGCAAAATATTTTTGTTAAAAAAAATAATTGTGAGTAGACACATGGTATGTAGGATGAGTTTTAGAGTGCTGGTAAAGACCTTTATTTTAACCCAGATGCTATTTTTTACAGGTCTTTCTTGATAAGCAGTCTTTGCACTTGATATATAACTTTCGTGTTGGTTTCTGTACATATTTTATGTTTCAAAATACAGTGCTTGGAATATGAATAAAATTAGGACCAAATTAAATTGTTTCCCTTCCACATTGCTTACATTTTTTTGGGAGAGTTATGCATACTCAATAAAGTTATTTATATATGTGCAGGTGAATATAAAAGTTGAAACGTATGACTAGAAGCAATATGATAATATTACTCTCTATAAGTTACTGAGCTTATATGAGAGCATTTATTTAAAATTTCCTACAAAGTTTGCTTTGGTTTAAGTTTCCGTTTTTCTTTCTTATTTCAAAATACAGATCTAGATTCATAATCTGAAGTAATGCGAAATCATATGCATGTCCATCTGATGTTACTAGCATTTCATTTTAACCTAACAATTCTACGAGTCATTTTCTTTTGAACCTAACCGTGCTCAGAATAAAACATAATTTCTTGTTGGAATCTGCTTTCTGTTTTTCTTGTCTTTGAAGGTTTTGTTTGAACATATATTAAACATGATGGAATGAAACCCAAGAATAGCTTAGGGAAAAAATAAAAAAAGCACCAGGCTCAAGGTTTCAAAATATTATGAAAAGGAAATAATCCATTGCAATACTTCCCTTTTATGTTGACCTCGTCTCTCTGGCTTTCCACTCTGCGCCCACACTGAAGTGTTCTGAAGCCCACAGACTCCGGGGACCTGCCAGACAGGAGGTTGCAATTACCAGGCAGAGGCAGCGGTCCTGCGAGCCACGGATGCGAGTTGGTGAAAATGAACAAGGCCTAGATATGCTCAAGAGTAATTTTTTATTTTGTATACTTGTTCTCGCAGGAAGAAGGTTTAATCTGATATCTCTGCATTCTGAGTCCTGAAAGTAGCTTCATATGGGAAAAGGAAAGTGAACCTTGGAGTTAGATATAGACCCTCCCCTCCTATTCCAGGCTATGTTATAATTAATCCCAGTTAACTCCCCAGCTTCTGCGAATGGCTCAGGCTGTGAAGTGGCTCTCATCACGTCCCAGAATTTTGAGGAGGATGTGAGACAGTGTATGAGAAGAGGCGGGATGGGTTACGGACGTGGAGTAAACGTTAGTTCCCATCTCTTCCTGCCGCATCCGCTCAGCACAGCAGCAGACCAGGCAGCGTTGTGGGTTTAGCATGATCTAAGGTCCATGTTGCTTGGCCCCGTCGTTAAAAGGAATGAGTTTAATATGCCTGAAAACGTGTTTCTTCCTTCCTTTCTTTTTCTTTTTTTTTGGCAGCATCTCGAGGCTTTCAGAATCTTAGTTCCCTGACCAGGGATCAAACCTGGGCCCTCAGCCGTGAAAGCGTGTAGTTCTAACCACTGAGCCCCAGGGAATTCCCCAATCCGTGCTTCTTGACATACATCCTGCTTTCCAGACATTCCCCACATAAAAAGACAACGCCCTGAGAATATTAAAGGAGGAGCTGTGCAGATGGTCATGTGTCTTTTCATTCTATGTCCAGTAGATGAAGGTGACACAGAAATAGGTTTTTAAAGCAAACGCAGCTGATGCGGCCCATGCTCACACTGGGGCGCCTAAGGGAGAAGTGGCACTGGGTCGCTTTCAGAGGAAATAGCTGTCCTGCTCGGTAACTGATGGGTCTGTTTTTCCTTCTTTGGGGTGCCCTTCCCCCACCCCCAATCCTGAGCGTCCACAACTCAGTCATTCTCAGCATTCCCAGCATTGGGCACCATACCTGGTAGTTGGATGAATGAAACACTTGTACTTGAGTGAGTAGATGACCTATATAGGTTTGTCCCGACATACACGTGTATGTTCCAATGACATTTTTTAAGCTTTATTTTTATTTCTTTTCACAGTAGGTCCTTGTTGATTATTTTCAGTATAGAATCGTGTGCATGTCAGTCCCAACATCCCAGTTATCCTTCCTTCCTTCCCACCCTTCCCCTGGGAACCATAGTTCATTCCCTAAGTCGGTTTACAGAAATGTACATAACATTTCTGTTACATAGAGAGGTTCATTTGTATCATTTTTTAACTGATTCCTCATATAAGTGCTATCATATGATATTTGTCTTTCTCTGTCTGACTTACTTCACTTCGTATCCTGATCTCCAGGTTCACACTGCTGCAAATGGCATTGTTTCTTTTCAATGGCTGTGTAATATTCCGTTGTGTATATGTGCCACATCTTTATCCATCATCTGCTCATGGACGTTTAGGTTGCTTCTATGTCTTTGTCTGTTGTAAACAGTGCTGCAGTGACCACTGGGGTGTGTCTATCTTCTCGAACTTGAGTTTTCTCCAGATATACATCCACAAGTTGGATTGCTGGACCATGTGATAGCTCTGTTTTTCGTTTTTTTAAAGAAATCTCCGTCCTGTTTTCAGTCGTGGCTGTACCGCCCTTGCCTACTTTCTTCAGCTTCTTCTCAGTTAATTCTCTGAAGTGTCTGTTCTTTGCTTTTCCATTTGTCAGGACACAAGGACCCATTGATCATCTTCAGGCTTTTATCTGCTTTAGACGGCCAGCACATCCATGTTGTTAGATGTTAGAACTGTGGGTGACAAAGTGTCATCTGACCCCACGTTGCCTCAGTGATGAATCAGGGGGAAGGGACCAGAGTGAGCTGTGTCAAGTCAGGAGGGTAAACTGACCGAATTGGGGCTGGAGGTCAGACAACCAGTGCCCTCTCTATTACACGGCATTGTCCAGAAGATTGTCTTTTGGATTCTGTCTCTCTTTAGTTAACTTACTTTTATATATTTCCAGGACCACAGGTAGGACAATGTGGAGCTTTAATGATGAAAAAATGAGTGTTTGTGTCAACGACTACAGCTCTACTACTACACACACACATATATACACACATGCGTGCATGCACATGCACATGTTCACACATGCGCACATGCACATACACATATATACACACATATACACACGCACACATATACACACGTGCACGCGTGCACACACACATATTCACACACGTGCGCGCGCACACACATATACACATAGACACACGCACACATATACACACGTGCACGCATGCACATGCACATATTCACACACACACATATACACACACACATATACACACGTGCGCACATGCACACGCACATATTCACACACGCACACACACATACACATACACATACACACATACACACACATACACACACATGTGCACATGCACATATTCACACATATTCACATGCACGCACACGCGCGCACACATATCCACACACATATCCACACGCACACATATACACACATGCGCGCATGCACACGCACATATTCACACACAGAGACACATATACACACACATATACACACATGCGTGCATGCACACGCACATATTCACACATGTGCGCACACGCACACACACATGCACGCACACATACACACACATATACACACGCACACATATACACACACACACAGACACACACACACACACACACACATACACATACGTACACACCCCTTATCAGATTTCCTGACTGCCGTACCTGATGCCCTTCCACCACTTGCCCCCATTCTCCTCTGCAGATGGATCCCCATCACTTTTCCATATGCACATTCTGCTCTCACCAAAGCCCAAAGAAACGCACTGTCTTAAATTTATCCCTTCCCTCTCGTCCCCCTTTTATTTTGTCCTGAAATGTCACAGAGGCAGCTGGTAACCATTATTTAAGACCTAATTCTACCCCCAGGTCTTCTGAGAAATCTTCCTTGGTTCTCACCCTGCCCCACCCCTCTCTTATGTTACAGTCTCAGGAAGCCTGCAACACTCACGTCTCTACTACTCATTTGTGCTAACCAGCTACTAACTTGAGTGGCTTCTTTAAAAAAAATTTTTTTTTCTATTTATTTATTTGACTGCACTGGGCCTTAGCTGAGCCGCATGGACTCTTCAGTCTTTAGTTGTGGAATGCAGTGTCCTTTAGTTACGGCACGTGGAATCTATTTCCCTGACCAGGGATCCAACCCGGGCCCCTGCACTGGGATCTCAGAGCCTTAGCCCCTGGACCGCTGGGGAAGGGCCTTGAATGACTCCTTTTTATTTCATGCTTGTGTGTCTCAGTCCCTGCATGAGCTGCTGTTGGAAGGCATCGCTTTCTTGTCTTACACACAGTCCTGTAAACACACAGTAGGTACTTAATAATTGTTTTGTTCCTAAAGACAAAATATTTTTTTTTTTGCTCCTGTTATTTTTCTTTTATTCTCTCTTGTACGAGATCTGACTTGCTGGCTCATGAGAGTCTTGGACAAAAGAGGGGAATGATCACATGTGGCTGAAAGTAAGTGTGGTTTTTATTTTTGTCTTGAATATGTCTTTCACTCCGGTGGGGGTGAGGATGAGGCAGTAGTTCCCAGTGTCTGGGTCATTTCTTTTTTAGTGTTGGGAGTTCTTTTTGTTCAGTAATTGTGTGGCCAGCTCACTGATTTGAGGGATATCAAATCATTTAGCTCACCCTGGGATCCTTTATTCTGCTGGAAGAACACTGAGCACTCACATGTATTGAACAAGATGGTCCTCTCTAGAGGAAGTTTTCACTGGGATTTCGGTATTTTACTTTAACAATTTTGAATGCGTCAGTTCACAGCCCTTACTTAGAATGGAAGAGTTTGCTCATTGTAATAAAGCATCAGATTAAAATACTGTGTTTAAGAAAAATATTACAGATAACTCAAGAAATAATTAGATCCAGTGCTGGCTGCATTGTAATTTGGAAAGCTGTATCTAGAATAACAGTAGTAACAATACCTAGTGCTGTTGATGGACAAGGAACTGGAGAAGAAAGCTATCTTAGAACAATGGGAAAGCGGAGCTTTATGGAAACTGTTCTGGGTTTGTGTTCATCACTCTGTTCATCCTCTATTTCTTTGTTTTGTGCTATAAGCCATAGCGTAAGCCAGGTTTTCCAGAGAATTCCAGAAGCCATGCCACTTCTATGAATGCTAGCTGATGAAAAAGACAGGAAAGAAATTGGAAATTATCATCAAAAAATGGGATGTCCCCCTTTCTATTCAAGATGAACTCTGACCTTGACCCCATTCCCTCCTGCTTCCTCAAAGACTTTGCTAAACTGGTCGTCTTCACTCAGCTGTCTTCTGACTGTTGTTGTTTAGTCACTAACTTACGTCGGACTCTTTTGCGACCCCATATTCTGTTGCCCGCTGGGCTCCTCTGTCCATGGGGTTCTCCAGGCAAGAATACTGGGGTGGGTAACCTTTCCCTTCTCCAGGGGATCTTCCCAACCCAGGGATCAAACTCATGTCTCCTGCATTGCAGGCAGATTCTTTACCACGGAGCCACCTGGGAAGCCCATTTTCTGACTACGTCTCACCTAAAGAATACTCCACAGCGTCTGCTTGCTCTCGACAATCTCTGTCTCCCCACTTAGCATCTAAATTTCTTAAAAGAATCGTCCAGCTTACCGTCTCCGTGGTTTTATGTTCAGCTTTCCCTGCTAATGCCTTAGTGATAAGGCTTTCGCCTCAGTGCTCTTCTGAAGTTGTTCTTCTTGAGATCGATGGAAGATTGTCTTGCCACATGCAGTGTCCACTTTCAACACTGATGTAATGAGGCCCTTGCTTCCCATCGAGGCTGTCTCCCGTCTCGGCTTCCCTGCACATCCTCTCTCCGGCTCCGATCTCTTTGACTCTTTCCCCAGAGCATGCTCACTGCTGTTTGTCCAGGCTTCCATCCTCAGCTCACTGCCCCTCTCTCTCTGCCCCACTGGTGGGCACGTCTCTTACGACTGCACTGTTCGCTTTCCCTCTGTGGCTGACAGTCCCCAAATCTTCCCTCCCTTCAGGCTCACTGACGGCCGAACTCACCTCCTCGATGTTCCCGGAGAACTTCGGCTTCTGGATGTCGCCCCCAAACACCACTCGCTCATCTTTCGTTTCCCACGTTAGCAGCACCGCCCACCCACACTTGCTAGGATGCTTCAGTCACCTCTGCCTCTTTGCAGACCTATGGACTATAGTCTCCTGGGCTCCTCTGTCCATGGGATTCTCCAGGCAAGAATACAGGAGTGGATTGCCATTTCTTTCTCCACGGGATCTTCCCGACCCGGGGGTTAAATCCATGTCTCTTACATCACCTGCGTTGGCGTTGGCAGGCAGGTTCTTTACCACTGGAGCCGCTTGGGAAGCAAGAAACACACCAGATGCCCTTGATTCTTTGTCGTCTCCTGCATCCAGCCCATCAGCATGCCTCTGGGTTAAGTTCCTAAGTAATTACTTCCTGAATCCACCCCTGACGATGTTTATCCCTCTTTTCTCTCTGGACCTCGATAACGGCCTCCCCTCCTGCCTGGTCCCTCTGACTTCAGTCTTGTCCCCCTAAGACTCTACTATTTTCTCTCCAGAAAGTTCTATCTCTTGGTACCCAGCTAGACTGACCACGTATACCAGTTTGACAGCTATAGTCCTTGGAGTGTAAACCTATTGAAGCCTTGGTTATTTTTTTTCTGCTAAGGGAGGATTACATCAGAGGAGCCCCTCTCTGGCTTGGAAACCTCAGCCCAGACCTAGTAAGTTTGGACACAGCAGGAACCTGAGACCTCTGAAACCAAATGATGGACTTGAACTAATTGAATCTTCTTAATTGGGTAACCACGTGATGGGGACATAGGCATTTTGAGGTTTGGAAATTTTTTGGTTGTTTTGGGTTCTTTTTGTTGGGAAGGGGAGGTATTTTTGGTAATAGAGATGATTTTAAGGCACCACCAACTTAGTGCCTAGCCGTCTAAATGTTAAGGAGAAAAATTGACTTTTGGTTCCTTGACTCAAAAAATAGTCTAGATGGAGACTGACTCTAAGGAGCCTGCTGTTCTTTAAGATTTGAAAGGCATATTCTTAGTCCAGGGCTGCCTTTGGTTTGGCCTCACTGCCCCTATGGCGAACACATAAAGCCAGACGCTAAAGCTGGCTTTGATCATCTCCCTAGCAGTTTCCGTCTGTAAACCACTCACCTAGATAAGGGGAGGGGCCGAGTCCTGAAGCAGGCATTTAGTGGACATGAGCCAACCGCACAAGGCCCTCTGGGGGACGCAGCACAGGCAGGCACAGTGTTCCATGGGGGAGCCAACTCCAGACCCAGCCAGGCTTCGGGTAAGTGAGCCTGGGTCACCCTCTCCTGGACTTCCCGGGTAGCTCAGATGATAAAGAATCAGTCCCTGGGTGGGGAAGGTCCCCTGGAGGCAACCCTCCAGGCATGGCAACCCACTCCAGTATTCTTGCCCGGAGAATCCCATGAACAGAGGAGCCTGGCAGACTACAGTCCATAGGATTGCAAAGAGTTGGACACAACTAAGCAACTTTCACTTCTAAGACCACCCAGCTGGTATATAACACATCCAGAATGTCTGACTTCCAGATCTGGGCACTTTATTGATACATACGTGGCCTTGTTACTGAAGTACCTGCCCACCGTGGTCTCTGCCCAAGCAGTGTCTCTAAGCTGGGAATGGAATGTGTCTTAATTCCAACTACTGTTCCTGCACCAAGATGAACACGGGCATGTGTGCTAAGTTGCATCCGACTCTTTGCAACCCTGTGGACTGGAGCCCGTCAGTCCTCTGTCTGGAGCCCGCCAGGCTCCTCTGTCCATGGGATTTCCCAGGCAAGGAGTGG
Source organism: Odocoileus virginianus (assembly GCF_023699985.2). NCBI lineage: Eukaryota > Metazoa > Chordata > Mammalia > Artiodactyla > Cervidae > Odocoileus > Odocoileus virginianus. The sequence goes on from NC_069695.1 coordinate 1,993,728, forward strand.
GTTGCCTTGCCCTCCTCCGGGGGATTTTCCTGATCCAGGGCTCGAACTCATGTCTCTTAGGGTCTCCTGTATTGGCAGACGGGTTCTTTACCACTAGCACCACCTGGGAAATAAGATGAACACATATGTCTTCAACTGGCAGACGGGTTTTTAAGCTCAGTACTCAGTGCCAATGATGGTGAAGGAGGATGGACATATTCACCTCTTGCTGACAGGAGTGCTGGAACTTCCTGGTAAGTGATTTGCTCATTAGGAGGCTTTTAGTCTTGCTTAGGAATGTGTAATAAGGCAATAACCAGGACTCATGTAAAAGATGTCTATTAAAGGCTTGTATGTGTTAGTGTAGAACTTCAGATGATACAAATACATGCTAAAAGGAGAAAAGTTAAACGTGGTTTAATCTTCTGATAGAATAATGCAGCCGAAGTCATGTTTAATTATAGAAGATACAAGATTTTCAAATTAAAGCCAAGAATAAAATAGCATGAAGAGTTCAGTCCTGAGTTTGTGGGACGTGTGTATATGCATTCTACACTATACTGAACAGTATTTATAAGAAGTGGGATTATGAAACATTTGTCATTTATTCATGGTTTGCATTTTCCAAAGTTATATAACCACCAGATAGTGTTTTAGTATCAAGGAAAAATAAGCATGACTTAAAGTTTTTTTTCCCAAAAAGATGTTCCTTAAGTCCAATGAATTTGCCCTTTTAAAAGTAAAACTTCTCCAAATTTCTCCCTCTGTGAAGCCTACAGGTTTCCAGTAGCGCTTACTCCACATTAAAAGACAAAATAAAAACAACAGCGGGTCAGGTGGCACCGTGGCTGGTTTGTGAGAAGCCAGTGGTGGTATCCGATCTCTTCGTACATCAGCTGAGCTGGGGTGAGGTGGGCACAGGGGGCGGAAAGCCTTGAGAGGCAGCAGTTCTCAGACACGGGGCGGAAAGTAGGAACAGACTCTCAGCGGAGCCCGGCGTCCGCTGCCAGCTATCAGGGCCACGCGCTGTTCCCGAAATGCTCTTGAAATTCCCTCTTGACCCCTCATATTTTGGGAAACGCTTCTCAAAAAGGAACCAGTGATTTCTTTCTCTGGGGGGGCTGCCTCCCACCAGGCTCATCTGGGGTCCCTGTGATTCCTGCATGCTTTCCCGCGTCGCACCACGATCAGGAACCAGGGAAGTCTATATTGTGTTGAAATCATGAAATGGGATCCAAAATCTGATGCATGTCAGAATTGGGGGGTTTTTTAGGTGCGTAATGCTTTTTAGAATTTGGCTCTTAATTTTCAACTCAGCAAACATTCCTGTTTGCTGAAAATAGTCATGTCAGCTCTTATGGAGGAATATTCGAATGTGAGTATGGCGCTTGGAATTAGAGGATGTTGGCAGAGAAGGTGAAAGATTCCACTTTGGGGCTATAAACTCTGCACTCTAGTGAGGGATGGTGACAGATGGATTGAGGACCGGGAGACGTCCAGCTTTAGGGGAACATCGCGGAGAAACTGCTCTGTGGTCCTTTTGCGACTGAAAACCAGCAACAGTCTATTACTTTTTAAAAATCGCTATTTCAACAAAGCACCCAGCTGTGTACACTGCGGTGATTGTAAGAGACTTTGTGCCAAATTGGGTTAGTTTACATTTGTGTTGAATCTGTCAGGGTCTTAAAGCTTTAAATGAACATTTTTCAGAGAAGAAAGGGGTGGTAAACGCGGTGCTCCTTTTGGCAATGAGCCAAATTCAGCCCAACTCAGAATCTTTGTAGATATCGCAGCCGTGGGGCAGTGTGTGCCAGAAAGGAAACAGGAATTCAAATATTCTGACTCTTGGAGTCAACCTTGTTTCCTTCTGTGGGATTTTAGCTGTGTGTGTCTGTGTGCCTGTGCGTTGCACATGTGTGTGTAAAACTGCAGCATGTTGCCCCTCCCTGTGTGGGTTTTTTTTCTTTTGACAAATTCTCTGAAAAGTCCAGGAATTCCCTGGCAATGCAGTGGTCCGGACTCCACACTTCCCCTAGAGGTGGTATGGGTTGTCTCCCTGGTCAGGGAACTCAAGTTCCACACACCGGGGGAAAATAAAGTTCCTTGGAGAAAATTTGACTTGTGTTCTCACTCAGAAACTGACTTTGAGTCACTGTCAAACCAAGCAGGTAAACATAGCCTGTGCTGAATTCCACTTCATCCAAAACTCCTCATATCGATGGGCCAAAACTTATATTAATATCTGACATCTTAATTTCACTAACACATGAATTAGTCCTGCATAACAGGCGAGTTTCCCTTGGAAGAGGTGAGATCTTCCCCATAGAAGCTCCTGCTTCTAGATATTTAGTAAAAGTCATTCATTTTAGGTAAAAGTTGACCAGATTCAGGTATTATGTTTAAATTAAAGCCTGGGAGAATAAGCTGTTTTTCTAATTTTAAAAAATTTGCTAAGATTTGAAATCCTTCAAAATATCCCAGAACTTGAACCAAGTAATTGAGTTTAAGGAAATCTTAAAGATGAGGCCGAAGGTTATGAAAATAGAAATGTAGTAAAATTGAGTCTCAAAATAGCAAAACCTGGTGCAGCCATCATGAATGGAGGATTGTGAGAATCAGCGCACATGCTGCGGACGAGGTGAAGAAGCGGCCTCCGTAGTAGTATGTCCATATGAGCTCAACCATTAAAAACGCTGAATGCACATGAGAGGGTGAATGGATGACTGCCAGACACTTCGTATCCTGGGCTGTGGATTTGTGGGTGATTCTTTTCAACCAGTGTGGTATGAGAAAGCTTGTTTTTTCAGACACACACACACTCTGGCTATTATCACTTGAATAAAATGCCTTTCACACTTGCAGTTCTGTGCTCCAAACTGGGCTCTAAGCTCTGAGGACGGGCTCACATCTTTTCTGCCATGCCTGTCACAGAGTGGGCGGTCTGTAAATTGTTCTTTGAATGGACAGATTGAAAAATATACAAATATATGTGTGTGTATGTATCACTTTGAACTTGCATTTTAATGAGCCTTCAAACTTTGTATTAGGTTCTTGATAAGCTCCAAAGACTTCAGAGTGCTGACTCCATAAACTAAAAGTAATCCCATCTCACTCACAAACCCTGCCTGCTCCTAAGTGGTGGTGATATATCACTGTCATCATAGCATCTTCTGGGATCAAACCAGATCTAATTATAAAGAGGGCTTCCTGGTGGCTCAGGCGGTAAAGAATCTGCCTGCAATGCAGGAAATCCAGGTTCGATCCCTGGATCAAAGAACTGAGCCTGTTTACTTTTGTCTCCCCACCCCCTCCCTACCACACCCTTCTAACAGTCCTACAATGAAAGAGAACTGTTTAATTTCAAACAAAGGCTCTGGAAGCCATACGTTTTCTAGCTTATGTGGAATTGCTCACAGAGACGGTCTTGCATCCAGAGAATTCATTCTCATCCTTAGTGTAAGATCAGCTTGCAACCTCAGGGTATCTCTATTTTTCTTCTCCTCCATCTTTCATCCTTCTTAGTGAGTTCCCTTCCCAGTAAGTCTGAGGACCTCGGAGCTGGCGTTGATCTGTGATGAGCCCCTTGGTGGGGGCCGTAGAGCTGGCCAGGGTCCGAGACCCCGGGGAAGCCTCTCTCAGCACCGTGGCAGAGCAGCCTGCCTGATCCAAGTTTGTGTGTTCACTGCTGTCTGGCTCTGATGGGTGTTGTCTAACATAGGAGGTGTTCTTGTTAATGGGTTTAGTTTGGGTTCCCCCAGAAGCTGTTCCAGGTGACGCAGTGGTAAAGAATCCGCCTGCCAATGCAGGAGGTACAAGAGATGTGAGTTTGATCGCTGGATTGGGAAGATCCCCTGGAGTAGGAAATGGCAACCCACTCCAGTATTCTTGCCTTGAAAATTCCATGGACAGAGGATCCTGGCTGGCTATAGTCCATGGGATCACAGAGTTGGGCACGACTGAGCACTCAGAAGCTGACCATGCGACCAGGTTTTTGATCATAGTGCTATTTCTAGGAGATGATCCCAAGGAACACCGGGAGGAAATGAGGCAGGGTAGGGGAGGGGGTGTGCTTGAAGCAGTGACCACCCTGCAGGGCTGGCGCTCACCCTGCCAGGAACTGCGGCAATAGTGTAAAACTTAGAGCCAGGCCAGGAGCTGCCAGCCGTTGGCTGAGGGCTGCTCCCAGGGAAGTGTTCATTTCCTGGCACGTCCGCACTGTGGGTGGCCCTGCCAGCAAGCCTGCAGGCTCTCACAGCCAGAGAAGGCCCTCAGGAAAGTGGTGCAGATGCTGGCTGCTGCGGGTTGGCATCGAAAACTTTGGGTGGGGCCCCAGCCGGTGCTTCCCAGATGGCACTCATGGTGAAGAACCCACCTGCCAAGGCAGGAGATACAAGAGACGCGGGTTCAATCCCGGAGTGGGGAAGATCCCCTGGAGGAGGAAACGGCAACCCACTCCAGTATTCCTGCCTGGAAAAATTTCGTGGATAGAGGAGCCTGGAGGGCTAGGGTCCGTGGGGTTGCAAAGAGTCAGACACGACTAAGCGACTGAACACATATTTCCAGGAGTATGTGCTTCAGCACGTCTCCCTGTAACTGAGCGGCCACACCCTCCACGTACCCCCGGTCCGCCTTTGCTTCTGTGCTGCTTGAGGGGAGGTGACCACCTCCTGGTCTACACAGTGATCAGCAAACAGGCAGGTTTAACATACAATGCCTTGAACTAGAGACTCAGATGCAGAGAACAGACTTCAGGCAGGACACAGGCAGGGTGGGGAGGAAGGAGAGGGTGAGAAGATTGGAGAGAGAAGCATGGAAACATACATTACTGTGTGTAAAAGAGACAGCCACGGGGCATTTGCTGTCTGACTCACTGAACTCAAACCCAAGCTCTGTAACAAGCTAGAGGCGTGGGGTGGGAGGGAGGTGGGAGGGCGGTTCTAGGGGGAGGGGATGTATGTGCACCTATGGCTGATGCATGCTGATGTTTGGCAGAAATGAAACCAATGTTATAAAGCAATTACCCTTCAATTAAATTTCTTTTTTAAAAATAGTGAGGATGAGGGTCAAACAGGGAAGACCCCTGTAACGGAGAGTTGTTTATAGTGGTCGCAAAAAGTCGGACATGACTGAGCGATTTCACTTTTTTAATTTTGTGAATGGTTTGTTCTTTGAATCATGACCTTTTAGCAGAATGTGCATAAGTGCTCTCGGAATACTGTGCCTGCTGCTACTGGGTGGAAACTAAAGAAGAAGCTAAACACACAGCGGGGCGGAGGGACTCCCAGCGGGAGTCTGGGCGGCTGCTCTCGAATCCCAGCCTGTCAGCAGCTCAGAGCGGAGTTTTGTTTTCCTAATGTGAATTTGCAGGACTCGGCTCGCTGGCCACTGAGGTACCATTAGTGCCCCCTCCTCCAGATTTTGCTATGCTGATAATTCATGGATTACTTGTCTTCCTCCTGGTCGGTGTGACATATGAACATATTCTGTCAAATACATAAGCCATGCAAAGGAAGGAACTTCAGAAGATTCCCACCAAAGACCTGGTGATGGTTCTGCAGAAAGAATCTTTTTAAAGATATCTCTCTATTTTGAAATCTGATTCTCCAAGAAGGTAACTTACTCATGTCAAGGAAGGAGTAGACGTTAAAAACTCTTGAGTTCTTAACACAGATGTGTGTGTCTACACACATATATAAGCACATATTTGTGTGTATGTATCTGTACATATAAATACACTTGTGTGTATATATAACACACATATTCACACATTTGTGTGTCTCTGTGTATGTAAACACATAGATACACCCATTTGTCTGTGTACATATACATACATATTTGCAAGTGAGAAGGGTTAGAGCAGTGATTAAACAGTGAGCAGTAAATGGGTTTGAAGTTGCTGGATTATTGAATAGTGACTCCCATCCAGCCAAGATCTGAGAAGCCCCCTGGAGGGGAAGCCTGAAGAATTGGTTTGTTGTTCGTTTCTTGTTTTAGAGCTACCATGAGTGTGTCTTCTGGACTTCCCAGGTGGCTCAGTGATAAAGAATCTGCCTGCCAACGCAGGAGACACTGATTTGATCCTTGGGTCAGGAATATCCCCTGGAGGGGGAAATGGCAACCCATTCCAGTGTTGCCTGGAAAATCCCATGGACAGAGGAGCCCGGTGGGTCACAGTCCATGGGGTCGCAAAGGGTGACTGAGCACACACGAGTGTATCCTCAGAAAAATGTCAAATCACCACCGGGGTCCCAGCACTCCTTTGATCCTCCTGTTTTACGGCCAGACCCACAGAACATCATCTCCTTTCTCACGAGGCTGCTCACAGGTCAGGCAAGAAGGGTACGAGCGCCCTCCACCCCAGCTTCCCAGAGAACTGCCCTGCTGGGTTCAGAACCACGGACAGTGTCATGGGAGGTGCCGGTCCCCTGCCACCCAACAATCTTGGATATGCTGAGCTGTCCTGCATCCATTTTAATCTTTGAAATGCCCTCATCTCTTTGATCACGTGTGTTATGTGGTCAAGAAAGTGTTTATTATCTTTTCCAAACTCTGTGGCTGTGGCTCCAACCCTCTGCCAGTTAAACAGCTCACGGCGAGGTAGAAGAACTGAGTGCCTAGAGAGCTCGTTTCTTTGCTTGCTGTTAGGAGCATCTATTTGTAGGTGCAACTTATAAAGGACTTTAGGAAGAGGGAACAGGACTTATCAGATGGTCTCACTTAACCAGTGCACACACACTCATCTTAAAATGAGGCTTCCACATGACCAGGGGCTTTGGGGTCCAGTGATACTTGATGGATCAAAAATAAGATAATGGTGCACACATGGCATAAGCAGTAGGCTTTTGTTCAGGGTTATGAGGTCATAGGTAATGCCTCCATGGCACAATATCCTTTATAAGTGAACAAATGACTTTTTACCTGAAAGTGTTAGTCACTCAGTTGTGTCTGACTCTTTGTGATCCCATGGACTATATATAGCCCACCAGGCTCCTCTGTCCATGGAATTCTCCAGGCAAGAATACTGGAGTGGATAGCCATTCCCTTCTCCAGGGGATCTTCCTGACCCAGGAATCGAATCCAGGTCTCCTTTGCAGGCAGATTCTTTAACATCTGAGCCACCAGGGAAGCCACTGAGGCAAAGCCAAAATAGCTAGTCACTGTGAACACACGTTCAGTTCAGTTCAGTCGCTCAGTCGTGTCCGACTCTTTGCAGCCCCATGGATTGCATCATGCCAGGTCTCCCTGTCCATCACCAACTTCCGGAGTTTACTCAAACTCATGTCCATTGAGGCGGTGATGCCGTCCAATCATCTCATCCTCTGTCATCCCCTCCTCCTCCTGCCTTCAGTCTTTCCCAGCATCAGGGTCTTTTCCAATGAGTCAGTTCTTCCCATCAGGTGGCCAAAGTATTGGAGTTTCAGCTTCAGCATCAGTCCTTCCAATGAATATTCAGGACTGATTTCCTTTAGGATGGACTGGTTGGCTCTCCTTGCAGTCCAAGGAACTCTCAAGAGTCTTATCCAGCACCACAGTTCAAAAGCATCAGTTCTTTGGCGCTCAGCTTTCTTTATAGTCCAACTCTCACATCCATACATGATACTGGAAAAACCATAGCCTTGAATAGAAGACCACACATTAAAAACAGGTGAAGATTCCTCCTGCTCTAACAGAAGGAAGCTTGCCCCCAAGGTAGCCAAGTTGAATATTCCAAGAATACCATATGTCCAGGATTCCTCGACATTAGTCAACAACATTGTGAAAGAACAGCTTGTTTAAGGGAACCGATGAGTTAATCCACAGTGATACAGTTCACTCAGATGCCCTGCTCTCTCAATATCCTCTGCTCAAAAGGGCTTTAGCCATCTCATCTATTCGCCTTCTTGCAGAAATGAAGACATAGAAACTTCAGTGTTGCATGACTACTATAGTGTGAGATCCCCATCTCCAGTGACTGGTCCTGTCTGCCGTGGGGAGAATGTGAAATTCTTAGTTTAGACTTTTCTGTTAATGAGGTTTAAATTTTAGGTATCAGTAAAAATACTAGGCAAAAATGTGGTATTCACATGATCTGGCTGGCAGTAGGACGTTTAATCAGTATTTGGTTTATTTCAAGGTGACCTCATATATGAGATATTGTTAGGAAAGATGGTTTTCTAAGAAAAACGCAAGGGAAGCAGTTGATTTCGGACAAAGACTCTATCCCAGCACACAGTGGCGTGGGTAGCCATCACGGACGCTCCCGTACATTCTCAGCCTTTGCTATGATGTTCTGGCAGCCACTTCGCATGTTATCATTCACTTTTACTGATTACACTGTGACCCTGCCCACGGGGACTGAGGCAGGACCATGAAGCGCAAGCATCTGGAGTCTCAGGGACCAGGTCACAGCGTGAAAGCCAATTAAACAGAAATTTGGTTAGTCCAGCCAGGAAGGTCTCTGGCAAGGAGCCAAATCATCTCCAAAGAGGAGAAGCAGGCCCTGAAGCTGAGTCATCACCGGAGGATAAACACAGATAAACCCTGGCGACCCCCTGCGCAACTTTCCTTTTCAGCACAGGTCGTTTTACCCCCGTCAGTGGAATGTTAATGACTCACAGGCACCCACGAGCTGCCGTTGCGACAGCAAACATGGATCGCGGCTATCAGCCACTTGACATGCAAGCTGGCCCTTCTCATCCTCACTGGCTCTTTCTTACTCCTCAGTCTTAATGACGAGTTGGAGATGTTTGCATTCCTAGCCAGAGAGGGAAAATCTTTGTCTTTGGCCCCTTTCCTCGGCAACATGGCTTCTTTGTATAAGGGCAGCTGTGCTCTGCAAAGTTAATTAGGAGATAAAAACACGAATGTGTCTTTAGCACCAAGGAAAGGAAAGTGCCACATTTTCACGTGACTGGCGTTATCTCCCCAACCTCCCCTCAAAGCTTATAAAGGCGAGCTTCCTGTTGTGCCCATTTTGCAGGTGAGAAAACTGAGGCTCAGAAAGATTAGCTTGTCCAAGACACAGCAGAGACAGGATTTGAATTTGGGCAGCCTGATCCCTCAGCCTCTTTCCTTCTGCCTCCGTCCAGAGTGATTTTACAAGGACTAGAGAGAAAGCAACCTAGAACCAGCACAGTTTTTAAGGTGGTGGTGGTTTTCCCAAAACATCATTTCTCTTACTATTAATTTCTATCAAAGTTGAATTGATTTACAAAAATTACTTTGGCCTTCTAACCTGAAATTGTGTCCCAGATGGGCTTGCAGGAAGGTCTGTGTTGATGATGTAAGCGAACTGCTCAGAGATAGAATCAGAACCCCATGAGTTGCTGATCTCAGAAACTTGGAGCAGAGTGGCTCAGAAAAGATCTAAGGAGAATCATAATCACCTGATTTTGGAGATGAGACAATTTATGGGCAAATTATAGTTCAAGGCCCTTCTTGGGAGAAGCAGCCCCTCTTGTTTGCAAAGAAAGTGTAGCACCTTCCCTGGCGTGCAGTTTGTGCTAAATAAGTAGTTACTATTTTAATTGTGGGCTTCCCTGGTGGCTCAGATGGTAAAGAGTCTGCCCGAAATCTGGGAGACTCGGGTTTGATCCCTGGGTGGGGAAGATCCCCTGAAGCAGGGAATGGCAACCTGCTCCAGTATTCTTGCCTGGAGAATCCCATGGACAGAGGAGCCTGGAGAGCTACAGTCCAGGGGTCCCAAAGAGCCGGACACGACTGAGCACAGATTTTAATTACTGAGCTCTATTGTAGTGATTCTTGAACAGTTGGTCTTTAAATAAAACATAGCTGTCAGTTCTGTGACTAAAACACCAGTGCAGAAAACTTCAGAACCTGCTTCGTGGCTCATCCTGTCCAGCAGGTGGGCTGGGAGGCTGACCATGCTCTAGTGGGGGCTTCATTCTAGTTCTGCTTTACCGTCCTGCCCTTGTCTCTTGCCCTCTCACTCTCACCCTTGTTCATAGATACTTTACTTTGTATCATCCTTGGAGGGAGCTGCAGTGTGCATGAATTTAAAAGGTAGGTAGCAGAACTTCCTGTTTCTCAACCTTGCAAACATAAAAGTAAAACCATATGGATGAGAACCTGGTCCCTGATTACTATAATTTCAGGTTCCTCTATAAGGACAGTTAAATTTGAATCAGGAGGGTCAGAAATTGGAATGGGAGTTATCCACGGCCACTGAAAAATCTAAGGAACTGTGGCCAAAACAACTTAAAGTGTATCTGCTAAAATGGATGACTTTCCCCTTGTGTTTTGATGATTGAAACCAAAAGGCGTTGTGTGTCGTGGTCAAGAGTGCTCCGGGGTAAGGATTAAGTGTGTGTGTGCTTTAAAGTCAGCAGATGCCACTGAGATTAAGGCTGCAGCCCTTTTCTTTTATTTTTTTAAGGAAAGGGGGAAAAAAAGAAGACATGCCTGAATTCCCCCAGGGAAGTCTGTATTCCATAGCAAACAAAACCCCAGCCAGAAGCTACCCTTACACGCACAAGGCTTCAGTCTCAGGGTCTGAGCCAGCTGCAAATGTCATTGGTGCTTTTCCAAGTCAGACGAGCCCGGAGGTTGTGGTCTTGGCTGCACCAAGGGCTGAGCTCTGGGAAAACAAAGCGCCAGATCAAAGCAGCAGGGACCTGCCCCCTCGGCCAATAGCTGGGAGGGCCGAGTGCTGACGGAGGGGCTAAGTCAGGGGAGCTCCCAAGAGTCCAGGCAAGGTAATCAGCACTTATTAAGTGCCACTGTGTACCACACTGCTTTGCAGAAGACTGATGGGGCTGTGAAAGACTCAGGAGTGGTCCCCTCCCTTGCAGAGCTTACTGAGCTTGCGAATTTGGGAGAGACAAGCAGGGTGGTATGAGAGGATGTTCTTTAAAAAGAGGTGATGACCACCTGCCAGGTGGTGGTCATACTCCTGTTTTTGTTAGGGTTACTAGGGTGATGGCAGCCCTGAAATTAAAAGACAGACGCTTGCTCCTTGGAAGAAAAGTTGTGACAAAACTACACAGCGTATTAAAAAGCAGAAACATCACTTTGCCAACAAAGGTTCTTGTAGTCAAAGCTATGGCTTTTCCAGTAGTCATGTACGGATGTAAGAGTTGGACCATGAAGAAGGCTGAGCACCAAAAAATTGATGCTTTTGAACTCTGATGCTGGAGGAGACTCCTTGAGAGTCACTTGGACTGCAAAGAGATCAAACCAGTCCATCCTAAAGAAATTAACCCTGAAATACTCATTGGAAGGACTGATGCTGAAGCTGAAGCTCCAATACTTTGGCCACCTGATGCAAAGAGCTGACTTGCTGGAAAAGACCCTGATGCTGGGAAAGATTGGAGGTGGGAGGAGAAGGGGACGACAGAGGATGAGATGGTTGGATGGCATCACCCACTCGAGGGACATGAGTTTGAGCAAGCTCCTGGAGATAGTGAGGGACAGGGAAGCCTGGTGTGCTGCAGTCCATGGGGTCTCAAAAGAGACACGACTGAGCAACTGAACAAACTGCAAGCCGCTGCTGTCTGATGGAGATCAGCTGGGCCGTTCAAGCCCCTTGTCCCCCCAGCAGCCAGCCCCTGGTCGCCCGGGCACAGCATACAGCCTGCCCCAGAGTGGGAAGGGGCCTGCCTTCCGCCTGCTTCCTAGGAAACAGTATGGACCTCACAAGGCGCAGTCAGACATGAGTCTAAATGTCCGCTGAGTCTGTTTTCTTATCTCTCGTTCAGCACTCTGTTGGAGATGAAGCTCCGTCACCTAAACATCACACGGCCCCTCCTCTTGCCCAGGGAGAGCGTTCGCCAGTTTGCGGGGCAGCTGGGGGCATCTTCTGTGTCCCCTCCAGGGTCACGGGCTTTCTTCCACCCCTGCAGCCCTGGGAGCCCACCCGCGTCCCCCCGGGAGCCCACCCGTCCCGTGTCCTTGGTGGAGCTTCGAGCCGCCTGCTTGTCCTGCCGGCTCCACACCTGCCTGGTGACGGGAAGTCGTGGCTAAAGTTAGGGCCGCCGGGCCGTCTCCAAGTGAGCTCACTGGAAACAAAGATGACCGCCGAGACGCAGCATGTCCCGGGAAGTCGGACGGGAAGGTCACTGCTCCCCTCCTGACCAACCTGTCTCCGCTCAGACTCTCCCTCACACCCGCCTCTTTTGGTTCCCATGGACCGAGAACCCTCACCCCTGGCTTCAAGAAAACTATGCCTTCTCTGATGAAGAAGTCTCATTTCTTTCTTTTTTTTAATCCCTGAATCTTGTCACAGAGGGCCTTGGGACAGCTGGGTGGTCCGCCCTGAGCCGTCTGGGCCGGGGAGGGACCCAGAGAGGAGGCTGAGGAGGAGTGAAGCTCCATCCCTCACATTTCCCTCCGCGTGAGGGCCGTGGACCTGCTCTGGTTCTGACCCGGGAGCCTGCTCCCTGACACATCTCTCAGTGACCCTGCAGATGGTGACTGCAGCCGTGACATTAAAAGACGCTTACTCCTGGGAAGGAAAGTGATGACCGACCTAGACAGCATATTAGAAAGCAGAGACATTACTTTGCCAACAAAGGTACATCTAGTCAAGGCTATGGTTTTCCCAGTGGTCATGTATGGATGTGAGAGTTGGACTGTGAAGAAAGCTGGTGCCAAAGAACTGATGCTTTTGAACTGTGGTGTTGGAGAAGACTCTTGAGAGTCCCTTGGACTGCAAGGAGATCCAACCAGTCCATCCTAAAGGAGATCAGTCCTGGGTGTTCAGTGGAAGGACTGATGCTGAAGCTGAAACTCCAATACTTTGGCCACCTGATGCGAAGAGCTGACTCATTGGAAAAGACCCTGATGCTGGGAGGGATTGGGGGCAGGAGGAGAAGGGGATGACAGAGGATGAGATGGATGGATGCCATCACCAACTTGATGGGCATGAGTTTCAGTAAACTCCGGGAGTTGGTGACGCACAGGGAGGCCTGGCATGCTGCAGTCCATGGGGTCGCAAAGAGTTGGACATGCCTGAGCGACTGAACTGAACTGAACTGACTGGCAGCCCAGCTGAAGACACGCAATTCCTATGAGCTGCACTGTACGCCAGGCTTCCCTGTCCTTCACCATCCCCTGGAGCTTGCTCAGATTCATATCCATTGAGTCAGTGATGCCATCCAACCATCTCATCCTCTGCTGTGCCCTTCTCCTCCCACCCTCAATCTTGCCCAGCATCAGGGTCTTCTCCAATAAGTCAGTTCTTCGCATCAGGTGGCCAGTGTATTGGAGCTTCAGCATCACTCCTTCCAATGAATATTCAGGATTGATTTCCTTTAGGATTGACTGGTTTGATCTCTTTGCAGTTTAAGGGACTCTCAAGAGTCTTCTTCAACACCATAGTTCAAAAGAACCAATTCTTCGGCGCTCAGCCTTCTTTATGGTCCAGCTCTCACATCCATACATGACTACTAGAAAAACCATAGCTTTGACTATACAGACATTTATTGGCAAAGTGACGTCTCAGCTTTTCAATACAGGGGGACCACCAAACCCAAGAACAGAAAATGAAGTATGCCTGCACCTCATGTGGTCAGGAGTTGGAAAGTCAAAGCCTCAAGTTACTTTTTTCTGAATCAGTAGGCGCCTGTTCGCTCTTGTTACAGCTTCTCTTGCATTTTCTCACTCCACCTCTTCCGTTTACCATCTTCCTGTGCTTAGTCAGTACGTCACATCCCCACCCCCACCCCCCCACACACACACACACACACACACACACACAGGAGGCCTCCCAGCTTACACACACACACACACACACACACACACACACACACACACACAGGAGGCCTCCCAGCTTTCAAGGCGACTGATGCTCGGCGGTGCCCTGTTTCCCACAGCCAACTGACGTCATCACGCTCTGTCAGTTAAAACTCTGGAGCAGACGTGATTGGCTCAGCCTGGCGTATGGGCGGGCCCCTTCAAGGCTAGTGTCTACTGTTGGTGGGAGGGACGGGTTTTGAACTATGGAGCCATTCCGGAGCTGTGAGAAGGTCCTTCTCTGTACTAGAATACAATAATATTTGATATTTGGTTCGTGATTAAGATACCTGTTGTGGTGTGTAGTTTTAACATCTCTGAAATCGGCGTGTATCTTTCGTTCACTGTACCCAGGCAGCAGTTACGGTATTTTTGTCGGTGCCTGCTGGTGGTGGCAGGCGCTCAGTCACGTCCGACTCTTTGCGGTCCCATGGACTGTAGCCTCGCAGGCTCCTCTGTCCTTGGAATTCTCCAGGCAGGAATACTGGAGCGGGTTGCCGTTCCCTTCTCCAGGGGATCTTCCCGACCCAGGGGTTGAACCTTGGTTTCCAACACTGCAGGCAGATTCTTTACCAGCTGAGCCGCCAGGGAAGCCTCTTGTCAGTACCTACAGGTGAGTAAACAGCCAACATGCCAGCCTCAAAATGGGCATCGAGAGTTTCAGCTCCTTGGAAAAAAAGTCTTGAAAACACGGTAAATCATTATTCACAGTTGACTTTAAACTCCTAAGAACCAAAAGGTGGTGTGGTGGTGGTGAATCCCATGTCTTTAGGGAATTATTCCCAGAGCAGAGGTTTCAAGAGCAGGCTCTAGATATTCAGAGTCAGCTGCAGGGCTGGTACTAATGATTTCTAATGTTTATGGCATCTTCTTTAAAACACTGCATCACCAGTGCTCCCGAGGCTCAGAGTCATCAGGTTGGAAGTTGGACACTTCCAACCAAAATGCTTTTTCAAATGGACTATGTTTTCTGGTAAAGTGCAGAAATTGACTCTCAGAAGAGTGATTTCCAAGAGATAGAGTCCATATGTGAAGACATTTTAAGAACATTTTAACCAATCACTTGTTTTCTGTTATGTGTATCCTGTATCACATATCACTATATGACAGTCTGTCTAATTAGGATTAAAAGAGGTATTTTTATAAGTAGAAAAGGATTTCCGTGATAAAGCATTGAGTCGGAGTTCAACTGACAACTTAAAAATTGTTACATGAAGTAATGGCACATCTTACAGTTGACAGTGTCTCAGAGTCCATGAAATATAAGAGCGTCATTCCCTGGTGTCTCAGACGGTAAAGAATCTGCCTGCAATGTGGGAGACCCAGGTTCGATCCCTGGGTTGGGAAGATCCCCTGGAGAAGGAAATGGTTACCCACTCTAGTGTTCTTGCCTGGAGAATTTCATGGACAGAGGAGCCTGGCGGGCTACAGTTCATGGAATTGCAGAGAGTCGGACATGCCTGAAGTGACTCCGCATGCATTGCAGGGATCAACAGTAGAGTCTGCGGAATTTGAAACAGCAGACACTTCGGGGTGGGGTCTGGTTTGGTGGGGAGGAATGATGGGCACTTGTCTAGATTTGTGCAGTAAGCATGTCTGTCTATAAACTGTTTGTGACGGGTCTGTAGACAGAGCAACATTCCTTTTAAGAATTAACTCACACTCAACATAAGAATGCCAGGACTTCAGCCATTTATGTGTCGGAGGAAGAACACGAGGCGTGATGGGCGTGGTTATAAGATGAGAGGGACAGAGACAGGCCCATGGAGCTGGGCACCAAGGATGACTCCCATTTGGAGAGGAACCCAAGGACTTAACCCCATAGGACCCGATCGGCCCTCGCAGGGAGCTTGAATGTTGTGGTTTTAATTTATTTATTTGGCTGCACTGGGTCTCAGTCGAGGCACGTGGGCTCTTGGGTCTTCACTGTGGCACACAGGATCTCTTACTTATGATGTGTGAGATGTAGTTCACTGACCAGGGATCGAACTCAGGGCCCCCTGCATTGGGAGAATGGAGTCTTAGCCCCTGGACCACCAGGGAAGTCCCTTGAACGTTGCTTTGTGTACAGTGGGAGGTCACTGGGGGGGTCTGAACAGAGGAGCCACTGACATTTTTTAAGGATTATCTTGCTAGGAAAACAGTCTCATATGTGGAGTCAGGGAAGCAAGCAGAGAGACCGGAGGTTGGTAAGAGTCGGGACCTAAAGACAAGGGGAGGCTTAAAGGAGAGATGAAGAAATATAATTAAATCCTCATAAATTGGTAACCGTATTGCCTCCGTCACAGCTCGTGCACACAGCCAGCAGGGCAGATGGCCCCAGCCTTGGCCGTCACTCCCGGGGTAGGGAGACATGGTGGTCGTCGCTCCCCTAAGAGCTGCGGCTCCCTAAGTCCGCTGCTGTTCGCGGTCAGATAAGAGGGCGGTTCCAGGCTGGCCTTCCGGCGTTGGAAGCCTGTGCTCATGGTGACCGTGGTGACCGTCACAGCTTGAACGCCCATCATCCCTGTGGCCTGACGTCTGGGTTCATGCGTTTTTTCTTGTTGGCTTCTAGTCCTCTTGGGACTGAAATGTGAGCAGTCACTCTCTTCCCCAGCCGTCCCCTAAGACAGTCTCCATTCCATCACTGTTTGTTTGTTTGTTTTTTATGATGACTCAGGTTTGCTTTATGAGACACATCCTTATTGCTATTTCCAAATAGTACCTCAAAGAGTTGGGCCAAGTTGGGGAGGGGGGAGGCTGGCTGATTTCTCTTTATCAATTGTCAAAAGCTATGCCCTTGAGGGTTGACATATGGAGGAAGTTTGTCATTAGGTTGGGGATGTGAAGCTTCCAACTAAGATGCTTTTGTTATGCATCATAATTTTGCTTCCTCAGAACTGTTGTCCTAAAGATAAGTTTGTAATTAATTCCAAAGCCAGGTTTAACCAGGAAACATACTGTGCCATAAGATAGCAAATAATTTTTAAAATATTAGTCATGAACTTTATAGTAAGAAAACAAAACAAAATTGCTTTGGAAGCTGCCTTAACGGCACTACAGGCAAACCACGACAAAGTTCAGTTAATAAAGTTTTTATGTTCATGGCCTCAACCACAAACAGGAATGGAATGCTGTTTGCAGCTAACAAACCATTCCATCGCTTTGAAAACACGTTGGGTCACCGAAACAATTATTCCGTTTCTCACCCAGCTCATTAATAATGACATTCCATAAATCAGCCCTATCTAAAATAGTTTCAGAACAAATAAACCATCTGGATTTCAGGAAGGACCTTAGAAAGCACACATGAAATAATTGTTTCCTAATTCCCTCCTGTATGATTCTGGCCTGTTTCCATGAGGCTCTGAAGTTCCTCTTTGGTGTGGTGTGCCCTGCAGACTTAAGAAACGTGCTCAATTCCAAATGTGTTCCAAACTCTCATGCTTTTAGTGTGTGTCCATGAGGGATTCTGGTTAAGGACCAAATTCTTTGTTGTTTTTCCTTTTCTTTCCCCTTGCATTAATTACATTCAGAATAAAAATGTTAGCATTTTCTTAGTATTTGTCATGCATCAGTGAATGCACAACAGTCAGAGTAAAATTGCCAGAATTTTCCTTTATGTATTCAACAGTAGCCAATAGTTTATAGAAAGCATCATGAAAAGTTTCTTTTTTTTGGGGGGGGGTATCCAGTCAAACATGCATATAATTTTTTATTCATGTTTGCATCTTTATATTGATAACCTTTCAGTTACCCTTTGATTTGACTGTTAAACAGTGCCCAGGCAGGAAGGAGCTACCAATGTTGATAAATGTGGAAATAACGTGACAGTCGCCACCCACTGTGGTCAGTTTCTCAGAGAATCTGTTTTATTGAGGATACAGAACAGTCTGGGATTCACAGAAGCCCTGACTCCCACCTTTGGTTGTTTGGAATACCCATGACCTAGAAGCTTACTTCTGCCGGTTCCCAGATCCAACATGACTGAGCAGAAACACTGGTGTTTAGAGAAGACAGGGAAATGGGAACAGTATGACTAGACCCAGCAGCCAGAGTCCATATCTAACTGCATCTGGTGAAAAACTGATTTCATCTATTGGCCTTTTGTATACGTTATGTGACTTTGTTAATTATTTATATTATTAAGAACCTAACTTTATGCCTGCACTGTGCTGTTTTACATAAGTTAGCAATTCTTGCCTTTGTAATAATACTGAGGCAAACTTCAAATTGCCTTTTCACAAATGAGAAAACCGAAGCTTGGAGAGCAGAGCAAGTCGGTAACTTGCCGGGTCACACAGATAGCCTGTGGATAGGCTGAAATTCTAACTCTGGTCTGACTCCAAAGCCTAAATGCATAATCTGTGCTATACTGTCTTCTTTAGTCCAGAAAAATGCAAACTGCCATAGCACATAGCTTATAGGTTAATCTGAAAAATAAGGAGATAGGGAAAGATGTAAAGGGTTGTGATTAGGTACGTATTTACTGCTGATGGCATAGGAAATGCTGGCTGTGTGCATTATGAGATTGTTGAGAAATGCTTTCAGTTCCGCTGGGTTTGTGGCAGACCCTGACGTGCAAAGTGCGGGTAACTGGGCTGGTGGGTGGTGAGGGCTCAGGGCCTGAGCAGAGCTGGGTAGGACCCCAGAGGCAGCAGCCTGGCCTCACCAAGGTTCTCCCTGACCGATGATGGGAGAGGAGGCTGGAAGAGGAGAACGAGGTGGGAATATGAGAATTGTCAGAAGGCAGGGAGAGGGTTATGGATCCACCAGGGGAGGACGAGAGCCAGAAAGGATCTCTGGAGGATGCGGGCATGGGCTTGGCATGGGCAGGGCGGTGGTACTGCCTTGGCCACAGTGGAACTAAAGACTTGGGAAACTGGAGTCGGGAACATCAGCTCAGAACTTCTTTGCCATTATCTGGGTGAAGGTGGATGTGACTCAGATGCAAGCAACAGGAGCTGTAGAAATGGAGACAGGGTGAGTGGGAGCCCAGTGTCCTTCTGAAAACTGATAGGACTTTGATGTCTGGGGAAGGGGAATGAACAGGAGGGTGAAAGCTGAGATGGCTGAGAGAAGTGAGATGGGAGATTCCAGAGATGGTTTTGGAAAGAAGATGACATACTTGACTTTTTCAGACATTCATGAGAGATCTTGTGACATTTTCCCAGGGTCACTGGAAACTGACTCAAGCTGGAGTGAGAGGTTGGGCGGATATCAGGGTCGTAAGTCACATTGAAGGTCATGATGAAGGCTGAGTGTGGAGCTGAAAGAAAAGCGCAAAGCGGCCAGACAGAGCTAGAGTTACAGAAATCTTGGCTAAAGAGGTTTGCAGGAGAGGAAGACCCAGTACAGGAGTTTCATTGTTGTTTAGTTGCTTAGTCATGTCTGACTCTTCGTGACCCCAGGGACTGTAGCCCTCCAGTCTCTTCTGTCCGTGGGATTTCCCTGGCAAGAATATTGGAGTGGGTAGCCTTTTCCTTCTCCAGGGCATCTTCCTGACCCCAGGGATCAAACCCACGTCTCCTTGATTGGCAGGAGTATTCTTTACCCCTGAGCCACCTGGAAGCCACAGGAGAGGGACTGGAGCCTCTTTCTGGGGAAAGTAGCAGTCACTTTACAGGAAGGAAGGATTTGGATTGACACTTCACAGCTTTGGCACCCGTGAGTGATGACTGAGATCTCAGCTCGTGCCGGCACTTTCGCCCGCCTCTTCGGAGTGGGCTCATCATCTCTGCGTGGGGAGCCGGTCCGTGTGGACCGCGTCTGCAGGCCTCTGCTTGGCCCCGCCCTCGGCCGCGGCCTCTGCTCCTCTCACCTCATCTGCTCCGTGGTTTCTGCCCCGAGGCTCCGTCACTCTCCCCGCTTTCGACCTTTCGGGGGGTGAGGGGCTGGGTTAGTTTCCGGGGGCTGCCGTAACAAGTCACCACAAGCTAACTGGTTTAAAGCAGCAGACATTTATTCTCTTCCAGTTGCGGAGTCTGACATCAGGGTTGCTCCCTCCGCAGGTCCCGGAGGAGACTATCCCATGCTTTCGCGTCGCTCCTGGTAACCGTCCTTGGCACTCCTTGCTTTGAAAACACATCACTGCAACCGCTGCCTCCATCTTGAATGTTATCTTCTCTGCGTCTCTGTGTGAACTTCTCTGCTCTTTCTCTCACATGGATGGTGCCATTGGATTGAGGTCCTGACCTAGGCTAGTATGAATTCATTTCGGTCCTTTGCAGATTTCCAAATGAGACCACATGCTAGACAGACACGAGTTTTCGGGGAAGGGGAGATGGAACTTAATCCACCGCAGGCAGCAGCACCACCTCCTCTGTGGTCAAGTTCAGGTGAGCAAAACGCGCTGGCCGTGGGCCCTCGCACCCTGCCCACACATTTGTCCTTTAGCTCCTTCATAAACGATCCTTCCTTGGATTATCCTAATTTCAGTATGACTTCTGTTTCCAGTTGGGACTCAGCGAACATCTCCTTGGTAAATTTCTAATCTCTTGTAAAAACCTATATGAGAACTAACTCCTCATAGCTCCCCCTTTGGGCTCAATTGCCAGGAAATTAGCCCTAAAACGTAGGATTCAACCATAGAAACTCTCTTGAGCCTAAATTCTGCTACATCTATCTCTTGTCTTGAACGACTGCTATTTTGTTCTCATTTTAACATCTCTTTATAAATAGTTTGACAAGATAGGAAATTGTGTAATTTAGGAAGAAAAATGCTGGTTCTCTAAGTCTCTTTCCCCTGCCAAATTGCTTACAGTATAAAGCTCATCCTCAGAGGAATCAAATCTGAGCATCTATTTTTCACATTTGGGGAGATATGTATTTGGCTAATCTAAAGCATTATATCAGGACATATGCACACCTGTGGCTGATTCATGTTGAAGTAGGGCAGAAACCAGCACAATATTGCAAAGCAATTATCCTTCAATTAAAAATAAATAATTTTTTTTAAAAAGACACATCCTTTTAGGAAAAAAATAATCAAGCATTCATGTTTTGAATGCACACTGGTGGATCATGCTTTATTGAACATCGAAAGAAATGTTAAGTAGATTTGCCTGCGTGTGTCATTCTGAGTTTGTGTGTAATTGTGAGAACCCAGCTTTATCATGGTGAGCATTTCAAAGCATCTTCAGCCCAACCTACAGCATGGCTCCCGGTGAAGGTAACTCCTGCCCCGCTGGGCCATCTCTTGGTTGCATATTTAGTTTGAAGGTGTCATCATGCACTCCTTTGAAAAATGTAGAGGACCGTAACATCCAAATCACTGTTTTCAACTCTTAGCAGTTTGAATGTGACCCAAAGTTCTATCCTTCTGCATTTCACCTTCCACCCCTCTAGGGTGCTTTCAACTACAATTGAGATAGCTGGCATTTTTCATAAACTTTTAGACCAGGAAGGATGCGTAGAAGTCATGTAACCCACTTAGCTTAGCTCCCTTGTTTTGTGATTAGAAACTGAAGGCCCAGGGAGGGGGAACCGGCCACCTGGAGCCCTGTGATGCCTTCCTGATACAGTAGGGATGACGCTCCCACGGCAGAGCCCGTGCCACTGTGATTCACTCCACATGACCTTGAACGGGGTCACAGCAGCAGAGAGCAAGTCCTGTGGAAGTTCGGCTGGGGTGACGGGGAGTCACTTCCTGTTTGGCTCGAAGAGCCAGCGCTACGTCAAAGAGGAGGACATTGAGATAAATCTTGACGTGTGGACAGAGGTTAGCTAAGTTCCAGCTCAGATGGAGAAGGCAGGAAGACAGTGTCCATTTTAGCAAGTTACCATTTGAGTATATTTGCCATGGAGCCTGCCTAGCCCTGAAACACAAGATGTAAAATGCAACTGTCTCATACATCTAAGGCACACCCAATGTAATATGCTGGTCAGTTTAATTCGGGCACTGGCTCTTTATTTAAACAAGGAATTAAACCAGAATCCTCAGTCAAAAAGACTGTACTTGGGCTAACAAAGGAAAGGGTTAGACATTCTAGGATCAGATACCACTGCTAATAGTGAACCTTTAGTGATGAAAATACTTCTGAGTGGAGAAAGCTAGATTAAAATGTCAAGGAAACATGTTTTCAGCTAGCATTTGATTTTTTAAAAACAACTTTCTTGTGGTTATTTCAGAGATAAGTAAAAACCTATAAAACTCGAGGAATTGTCAAGAATGATTGTATTGAGACTGCATGCATATGTAGTGAGTCATCAAAACTCAGTGATTTTTGCTAGTTTTTTTCTTATCTTGAGATTCTGTTCATTCAATCAGTGAGTCAGCTGGGCAACATACATTGCACTCACTTTCTGCTGGATCTGGGGAGAATCACATGAATGAACAAAATAAGCTTCTTTCTAGGAGCCTGTGGTCTGGGTAGAAAGAGAAACGTGTAAGGAAGTGAGAGAGGAAGGAGGAGACAGGATGTTTTAGGGAAGGGATCTTCTGAGATGGACATTTGGTGAGACTGGGTCACGGTGGGGAATGATGGAAAAGGTAGGGTGTGGCCACCTTTGCTTTGCAAAGGACTGGACTGGACTTGCAGACGGCAGGAGAGACGATGGTACATAGGATAATAGGTGTATATTTCAGGATTTGCACTTGATGGAATTAGGGGTAGATTGGAGGCAGGAAGATGAAATTAAAAGGCTGTAAAGATGGTAAGGGTAAGAGATTTTAAGGTCCGAACTAAGGTAGTCTGGATCAAGGATAGAGAAAGAGAGGTGGGTCCCAAAACATTTTTAAGTGTCTGTCCTGGGACGAGGAAGGTTGTATAACAGTATGATCAGGAACGCTGGCTTTTGAGTTGGGCAGATCTGGGTACAGATTCCAGCCCTGTCACTATGGGTCACGTGTCCGGTAAATTGCTTAATCTCTCTGGACCTTTGTATGGTAATGATAATGGCTCTCAGTGGTTCAACAGTTCAGAGCATTCAGTTCATAATATGCCCTCCAACAATAGCTGCTGCTCCTGTTGCTGCTCTTAAGACCCAGATGCCCTGACGTCTGGCAGGTTTATCGTTACCAAATCACTTTCCCTGCAGCTGACACCTACGGCAAGTGAAGGGTACTTGATTTCCGTAGGAGTCATTTCCTTTCTCACTCGTGGCTGTCAGCTGTTCCCATGGCGTGGCACAGCCAGCTGGGCCATCTGCCCACCACAGGCTGGCCCTTACAGGGAAGAGGCACAGACCCATCCCCAAGGAGAACGCTTGTCTTGCTGACAGCAAAACAGAAGCCTGTCCTCGCTTACAAGAGGGTGGCTTTTTCTCTGCTTATATCTGCAAATCGCTGTTGGTTCTCTGTTCTTTTTTGAGTGGGTTTATTGTTCACTGGTGACATAGAACGTTATGCATCCTTTGATGGGGGCGACAGTGCAAGATTGGAAGGGATTCAGCAGTCCGCCTCCTCGCTAGTGAGTTATGACTGTTTGATTTAAGCAACCTAGCAACAGGATCACCGCCAGCCACAAAGCCCGGCATCCTTGTGGCTCATTTCTGCAATGGAATTTATGGCCTCCTATCTTCTTTTCTTTTCTTTTTTTCCCAAGGAAATTGGATCCACAAAACCAAGGTCATGTAATTCCCTTGGGAATTCCAAGGGCCCAGAGTTGTGCTCAAGTTCATCAGGCGAGTGTTTAGAACTGCCCTCTGGCTCACCTTTGTTTAGATAAATAATTGAAAGTGTGCCATTTACAAGGCTCGGGCCTCAGAGGCACGCAAAGGAATCTGGCTGAAGGCTCCTTAATTGAAAGCAGGAGATAACCAACAACACAGCCTGTTCCTCTCTTGGGATGTTAACATGGGAAGAATTTATTTTCTTTGGAATCTGTATTCTCCGGTTGCCTAAATCAGGATGACACACACACATGACTCTCACCTCACAAAAAAAGGCAAAAATTGTTCCGTATCCTGCCTGGGGTTTGTTTGAATTTTCAGGTGAGGATGCGGTACAATCGATGAGCACCAAGCGATACGCAAGGCCTGGACTCAGTGTGAAAGCCCTTGCCCCCCGGATCTCCTGTCTAGATTGAAACAGAGGACACGTTCAGATTTCAAGGCCTTAGATCCCTGCTTCTCAATCCTGGCTGATGTTTCAAAATGCTGATTCCCTGACTCCAGCCCCAGAGATGTAACTATTTAGAGGTTGAGCCTGGGCATAAGTATTTTTTCATCTTTTTTTTTTTTTTCTCCAGAAACAGTTCTCTAGGAGATTCTAGCATGCAGCCAGGACTGAGAGCCACTGTTAGGTTGGGTTGGTTTGGTCTTTTTGATAGTCGAAATGTGGGTTTTAAGAGGACATGGAAATCCCTTCATGGTGGGTAGGAATTCAGAGAAGGCTTCTGAGAGGAGGATGAGAAAGTTGAGTTGGCATGGGTAAGATATTCAGAGGTCAGGCAGCGGAGGGCTCGTCACACTTCAGCTCAGCAAGGAAAGATTTCAGGGGTTTCCTGCATGCTCAGCGGATTTTCTAGCAACTCAGCTCTCCCACTTTCAACCCAGCACTTGCTCCGTATTGCTAACCACCCACCATCCTGGCCTCTGTCTTCAAAGGATAAATTGGCACCGTCTACTTTTGTCCCTTATGGCAGAAAGCAAAGAACTAAAGAACCTCTTGATGAAAATGAAAGAGGAGGGTGAAAAAGTTGGCTTAAAGCTCAACATTCAGAAAACTAAGATCATGGCATCCAGTCCCATAACTTCATGGCAAATACATGGGGAAACAGTGGCTGACTTTATTTTGGGGGACTCCAAAATCACTGCAGATGGTGACTGCAGCCATGAAATTAAAAGATGCTTGCTCCTGACTTTGGTGGGCCAAGGTCTCCTGGGCGGAGTGTCCCTGCAGGTGGAAGACCAGGGACCACAGCTGGCTCCATCCACAGACTGCCAATGACACCCTTCTTAGACCCCATCCCAGGCAGAGCTCCCTTTTAGCCCGGGATGAGGTCTAAGAAGGGTGTCATTGGCAGTCTGTGGATGGAGCCAGCTGTGGTCCCCGGTCTTCCACCTACAGGGACGCTCCGCCCAGGAGACCTTGGCCCACCAGAGTCAGGGTCTCTTTCTGTAGAAGGAAGGCAACTGGCCAGAGGGGAATCCCTGCCCCGGGACCTGCCTGACCTTCTCCGGAAGGTCCCCACCACTGTCAGAGCCGTCCTCTCCGCAGCCAGAGGTACAGAAAGGTGGGAGGGTGTCCCAGTGGCCTCTCCCGGGGTGAGTCAGGAGGGGAGGAACCCGCACTTTGGTGGGCTCCTGGGATCTGTGGGAAGGGGTTGTGCTGCGGGTCTAGATGGTTAGCCCGGAGCCCATTGTGAAGGAAGGCTGGCACTGAGTGGACATCGTTGGACCTGGGGGCAGGGTTTGGAGAGGACAGTTTTCCTCCTTTCTCCAGGGAGCTGTCTTGATTCAGGGCAGCCCCTGCTGGAAAGCTAAGCCTTGCCTTCTAGAAGTAGGATACCTAGAGGTGGATCCTAATTCCATAATGTCCTGCTGGCCTTCTGCACAACTGTCCGCAGTTCCCAGAGCGCCGGGAGCATGCTGGACCCGGGGGGATGCCCAGGGCAGCTTTGGTGGCTCCTTGGGAAAGCCTTCTGGTCTACCCCACACTCCCCCCACACACACAGACCCACTGCAGTCTCCAGAGAGATCAGCAAATCTCCCCAGTGTTGAAGCGGTACCTCAGGTCAGGTGTGGAAAAGACAGTTGCCTCCCTGGTATCATTTATTAAACATCAGAAAGCACTGCCGCTCCCCACCTCTTCTCTCATCACAAAAGGATCCGTCTCAGCCCGGTATTTGGGATTCTTTATCGTAGTGCCTGACATTCCATCGAAGAGTTACTCCTCTGAGTTGAATGCCATCCCTTTTTACAGTCAGAGCCCTAAAGTAACAGTGTCTTTTTTGGGTGCCGGCTTCTCCTCATGGACTCTTGCCTGCCTCTGCCCTAGGATTAGATGAAAAGAATCCTCTGTCACTAGACTTTCTGGCAGAGAGTGGGCCGTATGATAACACAGCACTGAAGCTGCTGTGGCGCATTTTCAAACCCACGGGCATCACTTAATCACGCAGCACTATCGGCTCTACATCTTAACTGCCATCCGTGGGATCGGGAAGAAAAACGGCACTCTCCAGCTTCTTCTGAGAGCCCCGTGGCCTGAGGTTACATCAGGAGAGCCGCTTAGAAAGCATTTCAAAGAGATGGAGGAGGAGGGTCTGTCAGTAATACGAAAGCAAGCAGTGGTCAGCTGCAGGAAACTTCGATGGATCTGCGTGTTAGTCTTATCTCTTCTCTCTAATGGAGCCCACAGAAGAATTTCTCTTGGTGGAGGAAGGAGCCAGACCCAGGGAAAGGTGAACAGAAGAGAGCCTGGGACATCGCCCGTGAATTATGTGCTCACGTGCCCAGAGACACTCAAATGTCCCTGTTACTTAAAGAGAGCTCACATTTAAAAAACACACTTTCTCACTCCTCTTTGCTCTGCCTGGTACAGCTAATTTCTCAGTGTTTAAGCTGCCTCTCAGCCTACAGCCTCTTCTCACGTTTACCAGTAAATAACTGACTAATGCCCAGAACGCCTGGAGGCTCCACTGTTACCGACAGAATCCAGGTCTCGTGTGTGATAAGGGCTCTGTCTGCAGGTTAATGAACACATTCATGTTTGCCACTGTCCAGGGGTGACGTCTGTCTGTGAAACAGAAATGTGTTCTTTTGATAAAACACACAGCAGTGGTGGAAAACCTACCTGGAATTAAGCCACAAATCAAAAGCCCCCCCCTTTTTTTTTGCTTTTTTAAAAAATATTTATTTTAATTAGAGGATAGTTGCTTTACAACATTGTGCTGAGTTTCTGGCGTACATCGGCAAGAATAAGCCGTAGGCATACACATGTTTCCTCCCTCTTCACCCTGCGTGCGTGCGTGCTAAGTTGCCTCAATCGTGCCCGACTGTTTGCGACCCATGGACTGTAGCCCACCAGGCTCCCTGTCCATGGGACTGTCCAGGCAGGAATACTGGAGTGGGTCACCATTTCCTTCTCCAGGGGATCTTCCTGACCCAGGGATCAAACCTGGTTCTCCTGCATTGCAGGTGGATTCTTTACTCTTTGAGCCAGCAAGCTTGAAGGTACTTGCATAATTCAAGAGTCTCGCTAGTAAGGCACAGCCTTCTACCACCATGTGACAGAGATCTCTCGGTGCTCCGTCCCTTAGGCCAAGATAACCAGCACCTCTGGGAGCCCTGTCGCTGCCCTGAGTGGCCTTCCACTCCCGTACCTGTTGGCATACAGCTTAATCATCCTGTAAGTCTCCCATCTCAGTCCAGAAAAACTTCCCAGACCATACCAGGCTGGACCTGGTCTGTCCTGTGATAATTTGGGATGGACTTGAGTGCCTTTTGACATCCCGAGCATTTTATTATTTTCAGGGGTCATGTTGTCGTTGAACATTGTTCTGTGTCTTTGCATAAGTGATTGTGGAAGCTCTTTTGTCTTAGGATTCCTTCTACTTCCAAGGATGTGCCTCTGTGACTTCCCAGGGTCACATTCAGTTATTCGTTGATTCAGTGTAAACACATACTGTTTAATCTTCCTCTTTCCAGTGCTTCAGAGTGTTTCATCATAACTTACATTCAACTGATGTATACTTTAACCTCCAACATTGAAGGAACACAGAAGAGTAACAACAATAATAACCACCACTGCTGTTATATCAGAGAAGGCACTGGCGACCCACTCCAATACTCTTGCCTGGAGAAGCCCATGGACGGAGGAGCCTGGTGGGCTGCAGTCCCTGGGGTCACACAGAGTCGGACACGACTGAGCGATTTCACTTCCACTTTTCACTTTCATGCATTGGAGAAGGAAATGGCAGCCCACTCCAGTGTTCTTGCCTGGAGAATCCCAGGGACGGCGGAGCCTGGTGGGCTGCCGTCTGTGGGGTCACACAGAGTCGGACACGACTGAACGACTTCGCAGCAGCTGCTGTTACTATTTCTACTGCTGTCATTATCCATGTCCCTTTATTGGCCATTTCCTGTATAACAGATCCTATACCAAGTACTTTGTCCATCTCAGTCAGTATTAAAAAAACCCTAAGAAAGTATATACTGATACTGTGTTTTTCAGAAGAAACTGAAGTGTAAGTTTATATATAAACTTGTATCATCAATTTATGAAAGAGGAAGTGGTAGAATCAGGTGTCAAACTCAGTTCTGCCTGATTTCAAAATAGTTGTCTGTAACTGTGACACCATCCAGTGTCTCCATGTTTTTCTATTTGTTAATAGTTTTGATTCATTTAGGCCTCCTATACGCCCAGGCCAATACTGCCACTCAGGATCCAAAATTAATGTCCTGGGACAATTT
Source organism: Odocoileus virginianus (assembly GCF_023699985.2). NCBI lineage: Eukaryota > Metazoa > Chordata > Mammalia > Artiodactyla > Cervidae > Odocoileus > Odocoileus virginianus. The sequence continues at coordinate 2,021,772 of NC_069695.1, forward strand.
AGTCTGGACTGGGAGCCAAGTTGCCGAGCATCTCCTGGATTCTGGTTCCAGCAGCACCCCTGAGCGGTCTTAGACAACTTGCCTAGACTATCTGAGTCTCCCAACTCTCCATCACAAACAGCAGAGCATGTATTATTTACTCCAAATAAAGCTGAATAACAGCCCCCAGAGGCAACTGATTTGTCATTATTTCATGCAGGAAACATTACTGGGGTTAAATACTTCTTAGTCTCTTCTCATTGCTCCTGGTGGTATTTTAGTTGCTAAGTCATGTCTGATTCTTGTGACCCCATGGACTGTAGCCTGCCAGGCTCCTCTGTCCATGTGATTTTCCAGGCAAGAAATACTGGGATTTCTCCTGCCAGTCCCTAATTTCTTATCCACCTTATAATACAGAAAGAGAGGAGGGAAGGAAGGATGAGAGCACACAGGAGGCCAGGAAAGACTTTTTTAAAAAAGAAAAGGGAGATAAAACCATAACCCGTAACTTGTAAACAGCTTCTTGGATAGTTTTTTCCCCAAGGAAAGGGCACTGGCAAAGTTCAGTTCAGCCAAAATGTGTTGACAATCTGATCTTTCAGTCACTAGACTTAAGTGCTCAGGGTAAGTAAGACTTGATTTCTGCCCTGGAGAAGTTCATGGACAGTCAAAGGAGGCAGATTGTGTTGTGTATGATGATAGAGACATACATGTCCTCCCATGATTCCCAAGACAGTCTCTGCAGAGCGACTTGTATTGTAGAATCCCAAACTATACCTGGTTGTCATGGATCATACTTGTTTTTCTGAGGCACAGCCTCTTAAAATTTTCACACGCACACAAAGGAAAGCATAATAAATGGCAGACTCCATAATAGACTCGACATAGGGATGTGGGCGGGCAGCCTCTCCTTTCTAGTTACATGATGCTTCAGGTATCAAGGAGCTTAGGTGATTTAAAAATGGGTATACCCTTTAGAGGAGAATGGATACATGTATTTGTATGGCTGAGTCCCTTTGCTGTCTATCTGAAACTATCGCAACATTGTTAATTGGCTATGCTCCAATATAAAATAAAAAGTTAAAAAAGTCCTAAACAGTGTGAAAAGGAGAGAAAAAACATAAAAGGCAAAATAAATAAAATGGTTTCCTTCTCCAGAGAATCTTTCTGACCTAGGAATTGAACCCGGCGCTCCTGCATTGCAGGCAGATTCTTTACCAGTTGAGCTATGAGGATGTCCTATACCTTGCACCAGGAATATCTATTCCTGCACCTTAGAAATCCTTATCAAGTTGAGCCATGTGTTGGCCCACACATGTTAAACTCCTAAGGACCACCACTTGGGAATTTGTCTAGAGGTCCTTACTGAGCTCTGGGTCCTAAGAGAGCCACACTGCTTCCCTGAGGCTCCTGGACGGTCCTGTAAAACCAACCACTTGTGCCATGTCTGAGAGGCCACCGGAAGTTCTCATTAGTTTCCCATGTGCTTGCAAAACATTTCAAGATGCCAACTCACTCACAGCAATGTCCGGAATGATCGGGGACTGATTTCTTAAAACAAGTTCTCTTAATTCATGGTGGTTTTCTTTTTCCCATGGGGATTAAGGGTGTGCAGTTTTTGGACTCATATTTTCCTCTGATGAAGAAGGGCTCAGAAACGGACTCTTTCATATTGTCATTCATAGTTTTGCCTAAAATGGATTATTCCTTAGAAACAGGATTTTTTTAAATCATCCTCAATGAAGTATAAGTTACATTTGATAAAAAGGCTGCAGTTTTCAGTGGACAGTTCAGTGAGTTTTGACAGAGTAGACACCCATGTGACCACATTGAAGATGCAGGCATTGTCAGCACCCTGAGAGCTGGGGAGGACATTAACGATCACCCTAGTCCAAAGCCCTTTGTTTCCTGGAGTGGGAGGCAGAGACCCAGAGCCAGGACAGTGGTTTACAAGAGCTCATTTGTCGAGTTTGTCAGCTTCCTCAGTATCATTTCTCTGACTAGTCCTTCTCTTTTCCTCTCTGGCTTGCTTACTCAAACCAGTTCTTCCAGGAGGCCTTCCCAGATCATGTCCTTGTCATCGACTTGTTTTTATCCAATGCTGTGTTTCATCTGTCCCTGTAAGGGCCATCACCAGCACACGTCCACTCTTGCCTCATCCTTGAGCTTTTAGACATCACATTCCAGGCAGTGATGTCTAAACTGAATGTCATTAATACCTTCTAGTCTTCCTGAAATTCATGCTATAAAAATCTTCTGTATCTAGCCTCCTTCTGATTTAACTTGCTTTAGTTAATGATGATCTCATTTTCCAGGTTGCTGCACTGCAGTCAGTCTCGAGTCTCGGACATCCCAGTTTTTCTTATTCCCCCACATCCAATGTGTTAGGAAATCTTATAGATTTCTACCTCCAACATTTCTTTAAAATCTGTTCTCATTTTTCAATTCCCATTACCCTGTTTTAAACCCTCTTAATCTTTTACCTCAACTATTTCAGTAGCCTTTTTAACTACTCTCTCACAATCTTTTTTTTTTAATTTATAAATTTTTATGTATTTATTCTTTGGCGGTGCTGGGTCTTCATTGCATGTGGGCCTTCTCCAGTTGGTGAGGCGGAACTAATAGATAATCTGCAGCAATTGCTTGTCTTGGTATGTCATAAGTGCTCAATTAAGTGTTAGTTGAATGAAATCAAGCTTAGTGCTTCCAGTTCTGAACTAAACTGAAATTTCTGGTGGGACATTGGATCATTATTTATGTAGTTTTGTATCTTAAACAAATACAGGATCCCTGCTCTCACCTGTAAATGATCTGGAGGCAGCAATCCTGCTTTTGCTGTTATGAGCTTCTCCCCTCAGGGACTTAGACCTGAAGTAATGTCAGTTGTGTTTTGTTTTCCATCAGGGTTTATATGTGTGAGGTATGGAATATATCATATCATGATTAATTAATCTAAGGATCTCACATCAGGTCCCTTCTGTCTTTCAAAGTCATTACAAGTAAGATCTCTAAGACTTCCTCATTTAATTCCCGAATGACTGACCCCAGGCAGAAACCCGAATCAGTGAATTGTGTTCACATGTTCCTGCAGAGTTCTGTCTGGAAGTGCCTCATTTACATGGTGAAGTGCAGGAAAGGGGGCTGAGCACCCATGAAAGTCTGCCCACGGTGTGGAAACCAGGATCGTAGCCCTGTCAAAGCAGAGAGTTCTTTAGCTTTGGGTAATTTGCAAGGAAGCCTCAGACATTGCATTTCATAAGGCTCAAGGGCTCCATGCACAGTTGTTACTGGAGCAGAATGAATGGCTGCATCTTCTCCAAGCACCTTTTAGCTGACTAACCTTGCACTTTAGTAGCCTTTCTCCCATGGCTTTATTTCCTTCAGTTTTTTTAGCTTTCAGGGAAGGAGGGGTGTCTTATGCTCCTATAGTGAAACAAAAAATAATAGCTTAAAACAAGATGGAGGTGTGTTTCTCTTGCACAAAACTGTTCAGGCGTCCTTAGCTCATGGTGGCTGGATGGCACCGTGCACTCACCTCCTTGTATATTGATCCTCTTGTTGCTGAGGTGTGCATCTCATTGTCCAAGATGGCGCACCACCACCAGTCATGCTTCCACTCATGAGAAATTGAAAGGAGAGGGTGTGCGCCCCTTCCACCTATGGGTGACCCCTGAAAGGTGCACACAGCGTGGCTGCTCACATCCCATTGTCCAGGCTTATTCACAAGACCGTGCCTGGGGGAGGAGAAGGTGGGAAATGCCTCTATTCTGGGGGATGAGAAGGCGGGAAATGCCTCCTTTATTCTGGAGGATGAGAAGGTGGGAAGTGCCTCCTTTATTCTGGAGGATGAGAAGGTGGGAAATGCCTCCTTTATTCTGGAAGATGAGAAGGTGGGAAGTGCCTCCTTTATTCTGGAGGATGAGAAGGTGGGAAATGCCTCCTTTATTCTGGAGGATGAGAAGGTGGGAAGTGCCTCCTTTATTCTGGAGGATGAGAAGGCGGGAAATGCCTCCTTTATTCTGGAGGATGAGAAGGTGGGAAGTGCCTCCTTTATTCTGGAGGATGAGAAGGTGGGAAATGCCTCCTTTATTCTGGAAGATGAGAAGGTGGGAAATGCCTCCTTCATTCTGGGGGATGAGAAGGTGGGAAATGCCTCCTTTATTCTGGGTGGTTATGTGCCTGGCTATAATTTGGGCTTTTGTAACAACAGGGAAAAAAAGAGAGAGAAAATAGATAAGGAGGAACAGCTAGATGTCTCTGCCTCAGTAGTGACTTTCTGAAAATGCAGGAGTTGTGGGTAATACAGTGTGCCTTTACTTGGGAAAAAAATAAAGGCAATATTTAGAAACAAGCTTATGAATTATTTGCCTTTGAGCTCTGGCTCCATCCAGGTTGCTGTTCTATTCACTGTTCTATTCTACTCACTGCTGACAGTGAGAAGTTAATTTTTCTCTTCATTTGAAAATATAACCTCTTGTTGTTGTTGCTATGAAAAGTAATACCCGATAATTACGGACAACTTAGAAAATACAAGCAAACAAAATGAAGGCAAGGAAGATGCCTGCAGGTTTGCAGTTGAGGTGTCAGAGAGGTGAGAATTGAGATCCTCAGGCCAAAGTCACCCTTTGAAGAAACAGAGGAGTGTGCTTCTGTTTTGTTAGTCATTCAAGAATAAGATCAATATTTTATAACAACTTTAAATGGTATTTATACACTCTATAAAATACTGAACCACTGTGTTCTGCATCTGAAACTAGTGTGGCATGGTAAATCAACTATACTTCAATAAATACGTTATTAAGCAAAGTGAGAGCAGTGAGGGAACAAAGTCTGAACTGCAGGGAAACCCAGGAGCGGGAGGAGAAGGCAGAGGAGCAGTCAGGAAGCCTCACGAGGGCCGTGGTAACAGATGACTTGAGTTGCTCCATTTATCATGAGTGTTCCCTGCCTGAAGATAGGATTTTCTTGATGAATGCCACCATAGACTATTACTAATAACCATGTAGGTGTTCCTAGAATGCTTAGAGAGTTAAGAATAGAATAAAGATGAAATCAATGACTGGGGCTTTGGGTCCTACAGTGTCCCTGCATGCGATGAGCCATGTTGCTGTCAGGAATCATCTCCACTTTGCATGCTTTGTCCATGGACAGTGACCCACACAGCAGGACACAGTTCACAGCCATCAGCACCTCTGAAAATTAGCAACCATAGGAAAAAGTGTGAGCAGAGATTCACTGGTTTTAACACGTCCTACAAATCCAGAGAATCGGTCCATTAAAATCCTCTCTGAGGCAAGCTTATTAAACCAGTTATTTGAGGTGGAAAAAGTAAGAATGAATATCCTATTAAATAATAGACTAAATTCCTGATGCAATTTCTTAATACTGTACATTGATCCCAGGTGACTTGGTCAAAAGCAGTTGGGTTGAAACCTAATTGTTTCAGTTTATCCAAAATATAACTGCTCAGTTTCTGGGGTAAGCAAGTCCTGCCAGGTGCCTATCTGCTCAAACATGCTCCTGAATGTGATTCCTTACACGTCTTTCAAAACCACAAGTCTCTGAAAATTCCGTGATATTATTCTGTTTGCCCAGGAGGAGCACTTTCTGGTTAAAAGGCTTGAATCAAGCATGTCTAGTTGGGAGGTGAGTCATTTTATGGACTCTATTCTCAAGTCATCTGGTGTGAAAGGAATTCTACTAGCTCCCACTAAGTTGTACAAAGCTCAATAAAAGTTTCCACAAAGGAAGAAGATTAAAAAGAAGAGAGGAATACTTTCTCACTCTAAGGTTTACTGAAAAATCCAGGATGACTTTTAGATGCTTAGTTCAGTCAGTCACTCAGTTGTGTCTGACTCTTTGTGATCCCCATGGACTGCAGCATGCCAGGCTTCCCTGTCCATCACCAACTCCTGGAGCCTGCTCAAACTCATGTCCATCAAGTCAGTGATGCCATCCCACCATCTCATCCTCTGTTGTCCCCTTCTCCTCCTGCCTTCAATATTTCCCAGCATCAGGGTCTTTTCAAATGAGTCAGTTCTTCCCATCAGGTGGCCAAAGTATTGGAGTTTCAGCTTCAGCATCAGTCCTTCCAATGAATATTCAGGACTGATTTCCTTTAGGATGGACTGGTTGGATCTCTTTGCAGTCCAAGGGACTCTCAAGAGTCTTCTCCAACACCACAGTTCAAAATCATCAATTCTTTGGTGCTCAGCTTTCTTTATAGTCCAACTCTCACTCCATAGATGACTACTGGAAAAACCATAGCTTTGACTAGATGGACCTTTGTTGGCAAAGTAACGTCTCTGCTTTTTAATACGCTGTCTAGGTTGCTCATAGCTTTTCTTCCAAGGAGCAAGCGTCTAATTTCATGGCTGCAGTCACCATCTGCAGTGATTTTGGAGCCCAAGAAAATAAAGTCTGTCACTGTTTCCATTGTTTTAGATGCTCAGGCCTTTAATACTGCCCCAAGGGATTCGTGGTCTGTGTTCTTCCTGGCAGAAGTTTCTCGTGAACTCCCTGCTCAGGCATAGCACAGCACGGTTGGGATGCTAAGAATAAATGATGCACATTGGCTCTGCACTCTCTGTGTCATCTGTCTTCATTGAGGACTGACTAGTTGAAGCTGCGAGGAAGCCACCATCCATCTGCCTTTAGACGACATCACCAAGAGAGCTTCATTGTCTTGGAATGAAATGTTAAATTGAAAGTCTTCATTTTTTAAAAATTTGTACTGTAATTGATTTACAGTGTTGTATTAGTTTCAAGGGTACAGCAAAGTGACTCAGTTATACATATATCTGTTCTTTTACAAATTCTTTCCCCTAAGTTATTATGGAACATGGGGCAGAGTCCGCTGTGCTGTGCAGTAGGTCTTTATTGGTTATCTATTTTAAACATGGTGGTGCGTATCTGTCAGTCCCAGACTCTCACTGTGGGCCCCCCTCCCCGTCCCACCATTCTCCTTTGGTAACCATAACTTTGTTGTCTATGTCTGTGAATCTGTTTCTGTCTTGTAAATAAGCTCATTTGTATATTTGTTGTTTTTTTTTTTTTTTAGATTCCACACATAAGCAATATCATATGATATTTGTCTTTGATTTACTTCATTCAGTGTAACAATCTCCAGGTCCATGCATGATGTTGCAAATGGCACTTTTTCATTCTTTTCTAGTGGCTGAGTAACGTTCCATTGTATATCTGTACCATATATTCTTTGTTCATCTGTCAGCAGAGATTTAAGTTCCTTCCATGCCTTAGCTGTTGTAAATAGTGCCGCAGTGAACATTGGACTGCATGTATCCAAAAGGGCTCTTTAAACATTTAAGACCTTCATGTGCCTGGGCAGGGTTATCTACCCATGAGTGGGTTAGATGCTGCTTGGTTCTCTGATTTTGTGTCCTAGTCTTGAACTTCTCAGATATAGCTTTCCGAAAGAATATACCTTCTCCCTCTTGTCCAGTAGGCACAGGGTATCAGCCTCCCTTCTTGTGTTTGGGGTGGGAACAGGAAATCTAACTTCTCACCAGACTTTCGGGTCATCTTGCTGTCTTCTGACCTCTGCTTTCCCCGGTAACTGGGGTCTCTAGTTTTGATGGCTTACTAAGGTTCTGCAGGCTGGGTTGGCTGCCTCTCCATGATCACCTTCTCTGGAGACACTTAGGTTTCCTGTTACCTCACTCTGCAAAATTACTTCCCATCCTTCCATCTGTGGACCATGTTTACATTCAGTTGACCCTGGAACAACATGAGTCTGAGCTATACAGATCCACTCAATACACAGATTTTTTTTCTAATAAGTATACAGTCGGCACTCCATATCTATGGGTGGATATGGAGTGCCAGCTGTATTCCTTGTACTCTGCTGTTTTATGTAAGGGACTAGAGCATCTGGGGACGTTGGTATGTGGAGGCTCCTGGAACCAATCCCCTGCAGTTACCAAGCGACGACTAGATTCTGTTCTGAAGTTAGACAGTTCTAAATCCATGGGACATGCGTTTGCATTTTATTTCTCATTCTCGGGGTTATTTGGGGCTAACTTGTAAAAGAAGATGACAAAAATGTTACTTTTCTATCATCTTGAAATCAGAAGTTTCTCTCCCTCCCTTCCCTTCCCCTTCTCTCTTGGTTTTGGAAGCAATGGCATCTGCCATTGATTAAGAAGTGGAAGAAAGTGATGAGTTAAAAGAGGAAGGCTTCTGGGAAGAGCTTCCTTTGCTGTTTTCCTGCTGTGTTCATAAAGCTGTGACTTAGGACACCTTTCTGACCCCAAACCAGGCCCTGTGGTAGGCACCTTTATTAGCTGTAATCCTTGCATTAATCCCATAAAGCAGATTTTATTGTTCCTGTTTTATCCGTGAAGAATCTGAAGCTCAGCAAGTTTAAGAAATGAGCCCTAAGGTCACACCCCTTGCTCTTTCAAGGTCAAAACCAGACTTGTAAACCAGGCTTGCTTGACTCCAAAGCCATAGCTCCATTCAGCTCAGCACCACAGACTCCAGATACTCTAAAAAGTACAGTTCTTTCATGTTTTAAAAATCCTGATATATCTGGTCTAGGCCCCTTTGCAAAGGAAACCCCCGAGTAAATCTTGGAAAGATTTACTGTTTTACTGGAGCAAGTATTGAAATACATCTTGCCTACTAGCCCTGTAATTCTGCAGGCAGTGGCTTTTTAAACATTTCTTTTCTAGACTCTGGTAACCTACAGCAGACAGCTGGATGATGAGATCTCTGTTATCTTCATTTTCCTGATTTAGTTTTTCCTTCCAACAGCTTTCATACACACTTAGTTGGTGGAATATATTTCTGGCTGCACTATTTTTATTTATGAATTTTTTATGTGTGTTAATATTCAGGGGTACCCAAGGGAAGCCTCCACAGACTTTCCTGATTACTAGATGTCACCCTTTCTATGCAACAACCATCTAATCGCCACTTCCTTTTGCCAAGAAATGAGAAAAGCATTTTTGCATTTGGAAAACCACACCAGGACACGTGAAGCGTATTAAGAAGGACTGTTTCCCCTGACTCTGCATGCACTCTTCCTGTCTGGGTTTGTTTTTCTAAAAGATAAAAACCACACAGCCGTGTTTGCATTAGAGTTAGATCTAAGAAGTGTCTGCGCTTGCATAACAAGGAGATTTTAGTTTGGCCGGAGCAACTTCATCATTACGTGAGTTGTGTTGTAAGTAATCTCTGAAATGGTATAACATGTGTGGCCAGTGTTTATTTTGTTATGCTTTGGACTCTTTCATTGTTTAAGTGGTGATTCATGATTGATGGCTGTTTACCATGCAAAATAATGCTGTATTCCCAGGAGCTCTGGGAAAACAGGCGGGTACAGAGGCGTCTCAGAGCGCTTTCCCTGGAGTAGGAAGAGAGTGTTAGTTACGCACTTAAGAAAAAGCAGCCAAGGGGAGCTTAGCTCTTCACTGAGCAGGTATTTAAATGAAGCAGTCCATCCTGAAGCTCAGATTTTCTGACAGAGTTCCATAGCCTTTGGAAAGCATATCACATCCCTATGTTATATTTAATTTCACAGAAAAGCAAATGACAGGTGACTTAGGGCTCCACGTGTGGATGATCCCAAGCCCTTGAAGTGATTGGAAAGGTTAGAGTGCCCAAGTTTAATGTCTTAGATGTAGAAGAAGAGATTATAAGGATTTCGTTCATTTGTATGAACTTTAAAACGCCGTAGAACATCTCAGAAACAATACCTTGGATGTGCCATTTAAGTAGAAACAGACAAACAGAACCATATGTTTAAATGTGGTGTTATACCTGACATATCAAAAACACATGCTTTGCCCCTGCATCCAGCTTTCTCATGAATCACTCAAGTTTTAAATCATCTAGTACACTGCTCTTCCTCTGATGGTTTTCTCTAGGACGGCCTCAAGGAGCACAGTCAGGAAGAACCGTGAAATTTTCTGTAGGGCCAGTGTTCTTTTTGGTTGTTAGGATCTTTGACTTTTTTAAACCTTGGAAAACTAGGCAGAGTTTATTTCATCGATTGTAAAGGTAGGTCTTAATACCTCTGTTTCAAATAATAATAATCATGAATTGATACCCCAGGGGCCTTCTCTTGTCAAGTAAAATTATAATTCCATTGGAGATATTGGGAAATCATGTCTAATGGGAAGACTTTGGACATTGCCACAGATCATCTGTATCAGTAAATGACATACGCATATGTATTTCTTTTTAACATAAAATATGTTCATGAGAGATTCAAAATAATCTATATTGAGTGGACTAGTACAGGCAGGCACAGGTATCATTTGTTGGGAGATGGGGTTGGGCTTAGCTGTTTCACTCAAGTCTGCTTTGGGAGCATCCCAGATGTCACTGCTTTTATAATGCAATCCCACTTATTTTGCTTTTGAAATAGGATTACCTGTGGAATCCAGGCTGCACATGAAATGTTGCAGGGAGGAATGAGGTGATATTGTGACCCAGTTAGGCATCAGAATGTTCTCTTAGTAGGTGTGATGTTTATAAATTGTATAAAATAGTTAATAAAAATCTTGTAAACTTTTAAAGCTTGGAGAAGAGATTGCCTAAGCTTCTCCTATGAGTGGTCATTCCTCTAGCAGACCAGTTCACAAAAATTGGTTTTGCCAGTAAGATTACACTGACTTGTAAAAGTGGAAAATAATGCTGTTAAGTTATTTTTTACTAAGATGGGATGGAAAAAATACATTTGAGTCTGTCACATTCTTCTTAAAGAGACACTGGGCCTTGTCTAACCTGGTTGAAGGTTTTGACCATTTGATGAAAAGGAGAACTTGCTTTGGATTATACGTAAATGCCTAATTTTCCAAATCAGTGGTCTGTGCCCCTGGTTCATACACACAGATGACATGTTAACACAGATGGCATGGTAAGTTGCAAGTGATATCCAACGCCTAGCTGGTGAAGCATCTGTGACTTTTTCCCTTTCTGTTCCACCTGGAAGGCATATCCAGATGCAAATGAGAATGCCGTTGCGATGAGAATAACCTTGAATCTGATTTATCTTATGGCTGCAAAGAGTTTCTTCATGGAAGTTTAACCATCATAGTCAACTCAGAATATCTTGGTGCATTCTTGAGATCTGCAGACTCACAGTACTCTTGTTGATTCTTGGACTCTGAATTAATATACGTTGAGTTGGAAGTGGTAAAGGGAAGCATACTTAGAAAGCAGCTGGGAGAGAAGGGAAGGGAAAAGATGGAGGCTGGAGACATGGAGAGCTGAGATTTCCTACTTTTTCATTCATTACAAGTATATTTTCCTTTATATCATTGACCATAGTTGTCTGTTTGTGTCTAATAATTCCACCCTCTGGGTTATCTTAAAACTGGCACCATTGACAGTCTTTTTCCTTGAGAATGGGTCACATTTATACATGTTATTGAGACCCTGCATCCTGCTATGTTAATCCAAAGAGTATTGATATTTTTCTTTTAGCAGACAGTTAACTAGAACAAGTGAACACTGTTTGGCCTGTAGAAGTGGCAGCTCAAGTCTTCGTTCAGCCCCTCCTATCTTCAGCTGAGACGTTTCGGGTCTGCCCCTCACACACATGGACGGAGGAGTGACCAGAGACTTGGACAGAGTTTGTACACAGAATTCAGGGCTCTCCTTTCCAGGATTCCTTCTCAAATTCTCATGACTCTGGATGCCAAGGTTTTGTCCTCTGATCAGGCCAAAAAATACTGCAAGTTTTGTGTTTTTCTTTTTCTCAGACTTTTAGCTTCCATATGGCATCTGTGATCTATAATGCCCTGAAAAGCAGGAAAATTACCCTCTGTCAGTCCCTTGTTGGAAATTTCAGCTCACCTCCTAAATCTGTCTGCTTTTATTTACTCTCCAGGATCATCAGGTAGTTGTTTGCTTCTGTTTGCTCCATAGTTTATGGTTGTTATCTGCAGAGGAGGTTGGTCTTAGGAGGTCACAGTTCCATACCAAAGATGTGATCTCACCAGTGGAGATTTGCATTTTGAACACTGCTTCTGGGGCAGAGACGTAGGTCTCAGATGTTTATGTTAGTAAATGCCTGTTAGCTGTTCTTAAAATTCAGATAATTTGGGATTCTTTGGATACCTTATGTGGTCCAGGTCTTTAAAAAAAGGGAGGGTGGCATTCAAATAACAGAATGCTTGGGCTCCAGTCCCAGGCTTGATAGTAACTAGCTGCCTAATTATAATAATTATAATCATTATGTTATGATTATTCTACTATTATAACCAGCTAATTATTAGCAAGTCATGTGAATCCTTGTCCTGTAGGATGATGTCCTAATCATCTAATATAAATTTCTTGGAGTCTCAGAGTTAATTCACTTCATAGGATCCAAAGGATTAATGCCATATATTGGGGAGGAAGACGTGTGGTCATATGGTACTGATAAAATCTTTTCCTTTTATCTCAGATTCCCTCTACTCTAACTTCCCTTTATGCCTCAGTTCTTCTTAGGCACAAGTTATTTCATTCAAAACCACTAACTGAAAATACTGATATTTTTAATCTAATAGATCACGTTTAAAATGTGTTTTTGTTTGTCTCTTAGGAAGAAGTGCTGCAAGGGGTATAAATTTGTCCTTGGACAATGCATCCCAGAAGGTATGTGATAAAAGTCATTGTATCTTCTCACCTTGTTTATGACTAATCATCAGAGCTCTATAAAGTTCAGATGCACTACACATGATGTCTATATGTTATCTGTGCATGCATATGTAATTTCTCTCTTTTTTTGGCTGTAAATTCTTCTAATGCCAATTTGATTGTACATGGCAGGATCTAGCTAAATCATTACCCAGCAAATACACACATACTGAGTAATTCTTATATTTCAGGTTTTTTGTTGTACAGACTAATTCCCTACTTGGCATTTCATGCACAGTTAGAACACATCTATTCTTCCAACCTGCCTACCTGCTTTTCATCTGCTAACCTTGAAGCCCCGTCACATGATCATCAGCAAATACTGCTCAGCCCAGCACTGAGGAGACACAGTGATGGCAGACTTGGCCCCAGCCCTTAAGATGCACACCCTCAAGCTGGGCTGTGGATGGCGTGGAAACAGAGATGCCCAGGATTTAATCATGCCTCCACATCGCCATACCCATGTGGGCAGCTGTGACAAAATCACCTCGGACTGTGCGGAGACTGGGAGGCCCAAGACAAGGCGCTGAAAGAGCCCAGTGTCTGGAGTGCCCACCCTGGCTCGCAGCCAGCCGTCCTCTGGGTGTGCCTTCACACGGTGGAAGGGGCCAGGCAACTCCCTCGAGTCTCTCTTCTAAGAGCACAAATCCCACTTCTGAGGGCATCACCCTTCTGGTACAATAATCTCCCCAAAGCCTGCACCTCCTAATACCATGATATTGCGGGATTAGGATTTCAACATGAACTTCAAGAGGACACACACATTCAGTCTATAACCCTGCTAGCCATGACCTTGGGCATATGACTTTCTAAATCTCAGTTTTTGCAGAAAATGCTAATTCTTGACTTGTGGTGCTTTTAAAGAGTATTACCACATGTAAACTGTTTGGAACAGAGGCTGACTCAGTGCTTGATAAATTGTGGTTGCTGCTATTACTGATAGCTGCAATATGCATAATAGAGACACACATATTGCAGCGGGGGCACATAGCCCCAAAGACCAGGATGGTCACAGGAGGTCTCAAGAAGGAGAGGAGACTGGAGCTAGGTTATGAGGAAGGCAGGACTTAGACAAGGAAAAAGGGAATCACCAAGGATGCCGGGCGGAACGCTGACCCAGAAGCACTAAGATCTGCTGGGAGAGCCTGAGCTTAGTTTGCCAGCACTGGGCTGGGCCGGAGGCAGGTGAGTAGGTGATGGGAAATGGTTTTCTTCACTGCTGGCCAAGAATCCAGGTCTCTCTAGAGGACCTGGAACTCAGCCACGCTAATTACATTGCATTATCTCATAGGGAGCAATTTCTTCATCAGTTAGAGTTAAATGAATCCTTCTTGTTTATTGCCCTGTTTTGCAGAAGAGTTCATTAAACCATAGCTGCTGACTCTGACAAAGCTGCTTTGGGAACGTTGGTTAGGAAATTTCTTCATGTATTTTGGTTTATGTGGGTCTCTCCAAGACAGAATTTCTCACTGCCAGCGAGTTTTGTTAGAGCTTGGTGGGGAAAAAACCACAAAAGTCAAAATAATTGGGATCTTTTATAAGCAGCTTCTCTCAGTCACCAGCTGAGTCCTTTATATTTCAATTTGGTAGATATGGAAAGAAAATTAAGTCTTGGCCCATCAATTTGAGATCTCAGTTAAAGACCTTGCCCAACCTGATGAAAAACACATTACATGGACACCACACGCTTCGAGTTTCTTTAAATAATAGGTGTTGTGGTTTCTAACATCTAAGCCTAAAACCAGTCCCCCTCACTCCACAGTAAGACGCTATCAGCACCCAGGAGTAATTTAATTTAGAACTGAGTACTTCCAGGAAAAGTGGTCCAAGTGCTGAAAGTTGCTTTGCCATAATCAGCTCTGTTCCATTGCTTTCCACTGGAACATTTTTTAAAGTTGATTTGTTTTCTTCTGTGGGACTAAGTCAGTGTGTGTTTGTTTGTGTTTATCACTAAAGAAATCTTTAATCATAAAGGTTTCTGTTTCCAAAGAATGCAAAGTGTAGCATTTCAGAAAAGATGGTGTATTAGTCACGATTCTCCAAAGAAACAGATTTATTTTAAGGAATTTGCTCATGAGATTATAGAGGCATGCAAGTCCAAAATCTGCAGACTAGACCAGCAGACTGGAGATCTAGGGAAGAGTTACAGTTTGAGTCTGAAGGCCATTGTTGGCAGAAGTCCCTCTTTATTGATGGAAGTCCATCTTTTTTTTAATCTAAGTCTTCAATTGATCGGATGAAACCAAGCCATAGTGTGGGCAATCTGCTTTACTCACTAATTTAAATGTTAATCTCATTAAAAAAAAAAACTCCACAGAAACTTATAGAAAAATGACCAGATATTTGGGCACTGTGGCCTAGCCAAATTAACACTTAAAATTAGCCATCACAGATAGTGAAAGCAGACTAGAATTTCTAAACAAATATTCTAGGGAGGAGAAGCTGCAATTTTAAAAGTGTCATTGTCTCATATTTGTTTAAATTTTAGCAGCTTGTGTCTGCGGGCCAAATGTGGCCCACCACTTGTGTTTGTAAATAAAGCTTTATTGAAACACAGACATACCCATGCACTTAAATATTGTCTATGGCTACCTTTGCCCTACAACAGCAGAGTTGAGTAGTTGCAACAAAGGCCCGCCTGCAAAACCAAAAGTATTATCTGGCCCCTTTACAGAAACAGTTTGCCAACCCCTGCTCTAAGTGTTTTCTACATTGGCCAGATGATAGACGAATCAGACTTGTTCTGGTTCAGTAATTACTAACTGAGCACAAACTGTAGGAAGAAAACAGTGCTGGTTACTCCAGGGAAAACAGTCCCTGTCGGATATTGACAGTCAATCATAATGGTAGTAAAAGAAGCTAAACAGGTAAAGCTTTTACTTACTATATCACTCAATTTAATCTTCCTCCAAGCAGCATGAAGCTGGTCTTAGCATTATCCCTGTTTTGCAGGTAAGGAAGTTGAGGCTTAAAGACCTCAGGATCACAGAGAGGGTGGCAGGTTGGGAGGGCTGGCTCCAGACCTTGTGCTTCTCCTCACGCTGCATCGTGCCTCCTGAAATAGAGCCTGGCACACAGCGGGCCTTTGGCAGATATGGCAGTGCATCCAGTCTTGTGTGATCAGTGGGATACAGACACTAGACTCTGTGGAGGACTTCAAGAAGTCTTCTTAAAGAAGTGACATTTGAACTCAAGATCGGGTAGGCACAGTAATGAAATGTTGAGAGGAAGAGCAGAGGGTTGATTGGATGGAGAGGGTGAAAACAGAATACACAGAAGTGTTGGGGTAAGAAGATGAAAGTGGGAGAGGAGAGAGAAAAAGTTGGCTTAAAACTCAACGTTCAGAAAACTAAGATCATGGCATCTGGTCCCATCAGTTCATGACAGATAGATGGGGAAACAGTAAGAAACTTTATTTTGGGGGGCTCCAAAATCACCGCAGATGGTGACTGCAGCCATGAAATTAAAAGACGCTTGTTCCTTGTAAGAAAAGCTATGAGCAACCTAGACAACATATTAAAAAGCAGAGGCATTACTTTGCCAACAAAGGTCTGTCTAGTCAAAGCTATGGTTTTTCCAGTGGTCATGTATGGATGTGAGAGTTGGACTATAAAGAAAGTTGAGCGGTGAAGAATTGGTGCTTTTGAACTGTGGTGTTGGAGAAGACTCTTGAGAGTCGCTTGGACTGCAAGGAGATCCAACCAGTCCATCCTGAAGGAGATCAGTCGTGGGTGTTCATTGGAAGGACTGATGCTGAAGCTGAAACTCCAGTACTTTGGAAACCTCATGCGAAGAACTGACTCATTTCAAAAGACCCTTATGCTGGGAAAGATTGAGGGCAGGAGGAGAAGGGGACGACAGACGATGAGATGATTGGATGGCATCACTGACCTGATGGACGCGAGTTTGATTAGGCTCCGGGAGTTGGTAATGGACAGGGAGGCCTGGTGTGCTGTAGTCCAGGGGGTCGCAAAGAGTCAGACACGACTGAGCAACTGAACTGAAGAAGCCATGGGTGTGATACGGGATGATGGGGAAGAGAGTGTATTCCTTATTGAAGCATGAAGAATTCATAAATGAGTCTTAAGGTTGGAAGTGTTAGTCTCAGGGATAGAATACCAGACCTCAAATGCAAGAGTGAGCCATTTATATATAATGTTAACGAGCACAGTTTGCAGGCTTTTTGAGCAAGGTGGTGACACACAGAGCTATGCTTTGAGAATAGTAGGGGCCTGGTGGTGTTGCATAGAATGGATTTAAGGGGCAAGAATCTTGAGATGAGAATTAACAAGGGAGGTTCTGAAGATTGGAGAAGGGTGACAAGAGAAACAAAACAAGTGAAAATAGAGAAATTGTAGCAATAAAGCTACATGGCAGAAAGCTGGTAGTTGCTGGAAAACCAGCATTACAAAGGCAAAGTTGAATAAATTCACTAGTCTTGCCACCTCCAGAAATCCTGAAAAATAGGTTGGGGAAAGATGTATGGTGGAGAGCAGGGGGTTCACAAAAGACACATAAACCCACAAAAACAAAGAAAAAGGAGGAGGAGAGAACACCAACACAGTTTTGGAATCTGGAGAACAGAGAAGGCATCAGTAACGTAAGCAAAATGGTCAAGTTGAATCCTTAACCAGCATCCAGGTAAACTAAGGAACAACCCAATTTATACCAAGACAAATAACAATCAGAGAAGCTAAAAGTTTCCTGAAACAGAGGTACTAGAAAGAGAAAAGTGATGTCAGTGCAGGAGAATTGACTAAAAATCTGTTTAAGAAGAAGTCAGACTCCCAGAACTTGTCTTCTATTCCACTGAGACAGAAATTGCCCCTTCCAAGAGCAGCAAAAGACCGGAGACGCTGATTCTTTTGAGAGGGTACCCAGAAGGTCCTGGGACTGTGGGTGCCAGTCAGAGATGGAGGCAGGGCTCTGATGCTGAAAATGGAAGGGTTTAGTAAAGCACTGCTTACACGTTAAACGTTGAAGCCCTCAGCCTTCTTCTCCCCGTGAGTTCCAGCATCAGGATTTACTTATCAGGTAAGGACTTGGAAATGTCTCTCTGGACATTCTAAAAAAGGCAGGGAAAAGTCCTAAAGAAACTAACATTGAAATGTACCAGCCAAATCATTTAAATGAAGCCCAGTGTTTACAAAGTCTGCTGCATGCAAAAAGCTTCTATCTAGCCAATATTGTAGCCTTCTATTTAGCTAGTTTTGTAGCTTCACTTCCATTTAGCTATAATTTTTTTTTTTTTATATTTTAGTTATTCTGTTTAACCATGAATCAGTTACAGCAGACGTCCAAACAAGATCACCACTCATTAGAGGAAAATCTACGATAAGAAACATACAGGGTTTATTTTTGTGTATGGTGTTAGAGAGTGTTCTAGTTTCATTCTTTTACAGGTGGTTGACCAGTTTTCCCAGCACCACTTGTTAAAGAGGTTGTCTTTTTTCCATTGTATATCCTTGCCTCCTTTGTCGAAGATAAGGTGACCATAGGTTCGTGGATTTATCTCTGGGCTTTCTATTCTGTTCCATTGATCTATATTTCTGTCTTTGTGCCAGTACCATACTGTCTTGATGACTGTGGCTTTGTAGTAGAGTCTGAAGTCAGGCAGGTTGATTCCTCCAGTTCCATTCTTCTTTCTCAAGGTTACTTTGGCTATTCGAGGTTTTTTGTATTTCCATACAAATTGTGAAATTATTTGTTCTAGTTCTGTGAAAAATACCGTTGGTAGTTTGATAGGGATTGCACTGAATCTATAGATTGCTTTGGGTAGTATAGCCATTTTGACAATATTGATTCTTCCAATCCATGAACATGGTATATTTCTCCATCTGTTTGTGTCCTCTTTGATTTCTTTCATCAGTGTTTTATAGTTTTCTATGTATAGGTCTTTTGTTTCTTTAGGTAGATATACTCCTAAGTATTTTATTCTTTTTGTTGCAATGGTGAATGGTATCATTTCCTTAATTTCTCTTTCTGTTTTCTCATTGTTAGTGTATAGGAATGCAAGAGATTTCTGTGTGTTAATTTTATATCCTGCAACTTTACTGTATTCGTTGATTAGCTCTAGTAATTTTCTGGTAGAGTCTTTAGGGTTTTCTATGTAGAGGATCATGTCATCTGCAAACAGAGAGAGTTTCACTTCTTCTTTTCCTATCTGGATCCTTTTACTTCTTTTTCTGCCCTGATTGCTGTGGCCAACACTTCCAAAACTATGTTGAATAGTAGTGGTGAGAGTGGACACCCTTGTCTTGTTCCTGATTTCAGGGGAAATGCTTTCAATTTTTCACCATTGAGGGTGATGCTTGCTGTGGGTTTGTCATATATAGCTTTTATTATGTTGAGGTATGTTCCTTAATGGATTAAAGATCTAAATGTAAGACCAGAAACTATAAAACTCCTAGAGGAGAACATAGGCAAAACACTCTCTGACATAAATCATAGCAGGATCCTCTATGACCCACATCCCAGAATTTTAGAAACAAAAGCAAAAATAAACAAATGGGACCTAATGGAACTCAAAAGCTTTTGCACAACAAAGGAAACTATAAGCAAGGTGAAAAGACAGCCCTCAGATTGGGAGAAAATAATAGCAAATGAAGCAACAGACAAAGGATTAATCTCAAAAATATACAAGCAACTCCTGCAGCTCAATTCCAGAAAAATAAATGACCCAATCAAAAAATGGGCCAAAGAACTAAACAGACATTTCTCCAAGGAAGACATACGGATGGCAAAAAAACACATGAAAAGATGGTCAACATCACTCATTATCAGAGAAATGCAAATCAAAACCACAATGAGGTACCATTACACGCCAGTCAGGATGGCTGCTATCCAAAAGTCTACAAGCAATAAATGCTGGAGAGGGTGTAGAGAAAAGGGAACCCTCTTACACTGTTGGTGGGAATGCAAATTAGTACAGCCACTATGGAAAACAGTGTGGAGATTCCTTAAAAAGCTGGAAATAGATCTGCCATATGACCCAACAATACCATTTCTAGGCATACACACTGAGGAAACCAGATCTGAAAGAGACACGTGCACCCCAATGTTCATCGCAGCACTGTTTATAATAGCCAGGACATGGAAGCAACCCAGATGCCCATCAGCAGACGAATGGATGAGGAAGCTGTGGTACATATACACCATGGAATATTACTCAGCCATTAAAAAGAATTCATTTGAATCAGTTCTAATGAGATAGGTGAAACTGGAGCCCATTATACAGAGCGAAGTAAGCCAGAAAGATAAAGACCATTACAATATACTAACACATATATATGGAATTTAGAAAGATGGTAACGATAACCCTATATGCAAAACAGAAAAAGAGACTCAGATGTATAGAACAGACTTGTGGACTCAGTGGGAGAAGGCGAGGGTGGGATGTTTCAAGAGAACAGCATCGAAACATGTATATCTAGGGTGAAACAGGTCACCAGCCCAGGTTGGATGCATGAGACAAGTGCTCGGGCCTGGTGCACTGGGAAGACCCAGAGGGATGGGGTGGAGAGGGAGGTGCGAGGGGGGACCGGGATGGGGAATACATGTAAATCCATGGCTAATTCATTTCAATGTATGACAAAAACCACTGCAATGTTATAAAGTAATTAGCCTCCAACTAATAAAAATAAATGGAAAAAAAAATTTTTTTTAATAAATTAAAAAAAACTACTGTAATGATGTAAAGTAATTAGCCTCCAACTAATAAAAATAAATGGAAAAAAAAAAAGAAACATACAGGGGGGAAAGTCTTAGAGAAAACACCGCACAGAAAGAAGACAACTTCAAAGTAACTACCGTTTATATGTCAGATACAAAAATGGTATAGCACCAGTGGGACCAGAACGTGATGTGATTAAAAAGGAACATTGAAAGAAGAAATAAAGAATCCTTGGAGATTAAAAACCTGATAAAATGAGAATGGGGGAGGGGCTGGGAGATGAGATTGAGAAAATCTCTCAGGAACGAGAGCTTGAAGAAAAAACAGATTGAGGAAATAAAAATTAGTAAAAGAAAAACTGTGAGAATGTTAGAGGACCAGCTCAGGGCATGCAGCATCCAAATGACTGAGTTCCACATGGAACAGAGGAAGAAGGGAGAAATCATGAAAGGGTAAATCAAGATAATTCTCTAGAATTGAAGGATAGGGATTTCTAGATTAAAAGAACCTGCCAAAAATTGAAAGGGACCCACATAAAGACATCATTGTGAAATATGAGTACCCCGGAGCAAAAAGAAAATACTAACTAAAGGAGAAAAAATGAGATTCATTCAAAAGATCAAGAATTAGAATCTCACAGGACTTAACACCAAGTCTAAAAGCCAGATAACAAGGGAGCATTTCCTTCAAAATTCTGAGGGAGTTTTCCAAACCTAGAATTGTATACAAACTAGCTATAGGGGTTGAAAAAAGGCATTTTTAGGCACAGATGCTTTCAGAACTTAAGACCCTCCTCGGTCTGTCTCCCTCGCACCCAGCTCACTCCTCAGCCCCATTCTCAGGACTTAATAATGTATGTACATACTTTAGATTCTTTTCCATTATAGATTATTACAAGGTTCTGCATACAGTTCCCTTTGCTACACAGTACCTCCTGGGTGTTTACTTTATATGTAGTAGTCGGTACTGGTAACCCCACACTCCTGACTTACCCCTCCTCCTCTTTCCCCTTAGAGAACCACAAGTTTGTTTTTCTATGCCTGGAAGTCTGTTTCCATTTTGTAGATTTATTTGTGTTAATTTTTAGATTCCACACATAAGTGATATGTCTTTCTCTGTCTGACTTCACTTAGTACGATATTCTCTGGGTCCATCCATGTTCCTGCAAATGGAATTATTGTGTTCACTTTTGTGGCTGAGTAATATTCCATTGTATATACATACCACATCTTCTTTCCCCATTCCTGTCTTGATGGACATTTAGAGTGCTTCCATGTCCTGGCTATTGTGAATCGTGCTATGAACGGTGAGGTGCATATTGTTCTTCAGTCGCTCAGGCGTGTCCGACTCTTTGTGACCCCGTGGACTGCAGCACGCCAGGCCTCCCTGTCCATCACCAACTCCTGGAGCTTGCTCAAACTCATGTCCATCAAGTCAGTGATGCCATCCAACCATCTCCTCCTCTGTCGTCCCCTTCTCCTCCCACCTTCAATCTTTCCCAACATCAGGGTCTTTTCCAGTTAGTCAGCTCTTCGCATCTGGTGGCCAAAGTATTGGAGTTTCAGCTTCAGCATCAGTCCTTCCAATGAATATTCAGGACTGATCTCCTTCAGGATTGACTGGTAGGATCTCCTTGCAGTCCAAGGGACTCTCCAGAGTCTTCTCCAACACCACAGTTCAAAAGCATCAATTCTTCAGCGTTCAGCTTTCTTTATGGTCCAACTCTCACACCCATGCATGAGTACGGGAAAAACCATAGTTTTGACTAGATGGACCTTTGTTGGAAAAGTAATGTCTCTGCTTTTTAACATGCATGTAGTCCTAGATAACTATTTTAATACCAGGAAAAACAAGAGAGTCTTCCAGAAAAGATAGGGAATTAGAGTATGCTTCCAGACTCAGCAAAAAAAAAAATAGTTTTTACATTGTCATTATGGTGCCAACACTGAAGACCTATCAAACAAAAATTTCATGGAGCCAGCAGGGGCAAGATGGAGGCAGTAGGAAGTGTGGAGGTGGCTGGGGAAACAGTGATAAAGCTGAAGGCATCTCATCCAAGGCTAGAAACCCGCGGAGAGCAGTCACCACACGGAGGAGGAGGAGGCGCTAGTGCAGCTGATACTGAGAGACACAGAGGTAAACCGTGAAAGAACCAGCCAGGCGAGGTGGAAGGGGAGCGGGGATGGGGAGGAGAGCGGGGCCGCTGTCTTTCAAAGTCGGTCTCCTTTGGGCATCACAGTCAGTGCGGGACCCCAGCCCGCAGCCAATCCTGGCAGAGCCGTCATTGTTAAGCAAAAAGGGCACAGAATGTGGGTCGCCTCGAGGTGATGCTTTGTTGAAGAAAACGCGTTTGACCAGGGACACACACAGCCAAGCAACCCTGGAACCACGTCTGCGGAGAGGAGCAATGAGCACGGGCCGCCTTCCACGCCGTCATGAGTTTGGCCTGATTCTGGTCTCGCTGACCCCGCCCGCATCAGGGCCTGACAGCCCCCCGACTCCAGCTCTGAATGTGGCCGAGCAAAGCCAGGCTCCCTCCGTGTCCGGGGCTGGGGTGTCTGTCAGCACCTGGGGAAGATAGCGCACTGATTAATGAGATGCTGGGTCTAGTCCGAAATAGATGCAGTCTGAGCTCTGGACTTAAAGCCAAGTCCCTTCAGAGGCTCATTAAACATGAGTTTGTTTGTAAGGACTGAGAAAGATGGAGACGCCTTGATTCTTGGCATCTTGATTCTTGGAAATAGAGCATCCGCCCCAGTTTGCACGGTGTTAGGGCTGGAAGGACATCTCCAGCCATTCGACCTTACCCAGCCGCCTCCCAGCATGCCGAATCGACACTCCCCCGCCCGCCGGCCCACCCCCAGGCCACCCAGATGTCAGCCCCCTCACACTCCTCCTGGGAGCCTGCCTGACTTTCAGCACCTCCACCCCTCACATGGTGACGCGGACGCCCATCATCAGGGCTGGCTGTTCTTCCGTGTCCAGCTGGAAGAAATTCCCCTCTCACTACAGCAGCTGGTGGGAAGGAGGAAACGGGCCCCAGGTAATTCAGCAGCACCTGGCCATCTAAGGCATCTCTGTTCTCTGGATGAGCGACAGAGACCAACTACTGCTGCAGGAACGAACACAACATGGTAAAGCAACTGTTCACCAATTAAAACAATGATCAGCCACTGAACTGCACACTATAAAAGGATGAATTTTGTGCTACGTGAATTATATTTTAAGAAAGCCATTCGATTTGAAAAGAAAAAGGGAAAGGCAACAAAAGAGAAGTAAAAACTTTTGACCATAGCGGAAATTCTCAGATCAATTTTTAGCAAGAATAAACATAAAAAAAATTTTTAATAAACATGAAACTTTAATATCTATATATTGACCTTTTTAAAGTTATATGTGTCCAAGTACCCAAAGGAAAATCCCCTTTTACCCCAGGACCTGTGTATTTAGATTTGAAGATCTTTGAGCTAGATGAATTTGAGATTACTTTTACATAGTAAGCACATACTACATAGATTGTTTGTGCCAATCAATAAGCTATTACAGTTTATAGTGATGCTCTTACAGAAAAAAACAATGATGGTGAGGTGATGCAGGGGAAAATTGCAAGTGATATTTTCCTTGAACCTTTGAGATGCTGAACACTTGGTTACCCGTTGCAGCACTCCTGGAAGATTCCCTGTAACCTGAAGAATTCGTTCCCCCTGCGCGTAGCAGGTCACATCACAGTTCGCTGTGAGCTGAAAGCGAGCTGGAAAGTCTGTTTCCGGCCAGGGCGGCCCCCGCCTCACAAGTGGCTGTGGCTGATGTGAGCTCACGCTCTCCTCTTTCAGATTATGACGTGTGTGCCGAGGCTCCCTGCGAGCAGCAGTGCACGGACAACTTTGGCCGCGTGCTGTGTACGTGTTACCCGGGATACCGCTACGACCGGGAGAGGCACCGGAGGCGCGAGAAACCCTACTGCCTGGGTGCGTGGGCATGCGCGTCACTTCCCAGCTCCGAGGACGTGCCTTTTTCTGGTGATCCTGCTGGATGGTCTTCGTCAGTGGGGACCCCAGGGGCCACGTTGATCCCTCCTGTTACATCCTGGTACTTGTATGGATGGAGTTGGGGTGGTACTTACATCCTGGTATGTGTTGGATGGAGTTGGGGTGCTACTTACATCCTGGTATGTGTTGGATGGAGTTGGGTTGGTCCCGTTCTAGGGGTCACTGCCTCCACCATGATTATAAAAAAAAAAAAAAAAAAAAAAAGGATCTGGGTACCACTCAGATCCTCATTGGCAGTGAGATGTAAGAATATGAGAAGGGGAATATTATCAAATGAAAACTAGAATAAGGTTAACAAAAAAAGTATTAGCAAGCAGAAATGGGAAAATGCAGAACGAGTGAACGAGAAGCAGCCTTCTCTCAGAAGACGACTGGGAAGGAGGAGGGGTCCATACGGCAGACAGGCTGGAGATGGGTCGGAGGGAGCTGAAGCCTCCTGGGGCCCAGCTGAGCAAAGCCAGCACGTCCGTCCCCACCGGCTTGCTCCCGCCACCCGCTCTCACTGGGCTTCCCAGTGTCTGAGGCAGGGTGTCTGAGGCAGGTTCGTGGTCCCTGGAGCTGCTTGTATCTTAGTGTGGTCCTTCCATGGCTAAACTGTCTCAGAGACACCTGGGCTTCTTGCTTTAAAAAAAAAAAAGTTTCCTAGTCTCCCCTCAACTCCCTAGGGTAGATGCAGAAATCTACATCTGCACAAATGCACAATGAAGTTTGAGTTTCAGCTTGAAGATGGACTGGGGAGACGGAAGGGAGATCTGAGTAGAAAATAAAGCAGTCCCCTTCTCTGCCCCAGGGAGGCTCTGGAGAGCCTCATTTTAAGAAACGTTCTAGATGGTAGGTCTCCTGGCTTCTCCTCTGCGGCACCTGGGATGCCTCCCACTGACCAGGAATGGAGCTGAAACCACCCGGCTAAGAAAGGGGGACCGTGGGCTCTCCTCGGAGGGCGAGGTCCTCCCATCGGTCAGCATCTGAGGTCCCAGGCGTCGTGACCGATTCTAGTTCCGGTGGCTCTGGTACCCTGTTCCTTTCACCTGGGTACCAGCAGCACTGCCTGCAGTTAAGAGTTCCACCTCTCCCTCTCCCCTTGCAGCCTTGTCCTCCCTGCTGTGGACAGTAGAGGCAGCCTCGTCCTTGGGCTCGGGGCATGTGGACAGAGGTGGTTAGCCCAAGGAACTGCAGAGGGGGCGCCGGCCGTGACGTCTTAGTCCTCAGGTGACGGCATGAACTGCCATGTGGGGAGCACCCAGACAACCAAGTGCCCCTCGTGGGCACACAGGGTCTCCTAGAGGTGGGTCCCGGGCAGCTGGTCCAGCGGGTGGCTGGGTTGCTGCCGGCATTCCGGAGCACAGGGCGGGGCCTCACCTCTGGATGCGTGTGCACAGTCTGGGGCTGTGTGTCCTGGCCCCGGCCCCGTGTCCACAGCCAATGAGCAGGAAATGGGGTCTGGGCCTCCCTCTCTCCTCCTGCGGGGAAACAGTGTGGTTCCCACTGGTTCAGTAGGGGAGCAGGTCTGAGGCGTACATGGTTCACGCGGACTCTCACTGGCTCCTTGTTTGATGGGGTCGTGGCTCATTTCCACCTCTCAGGAGGGGTCTGTTTGGGTCATCGATGGGGCTGAGCTTTTCTGGGGAAAACTGTCCATTAGACCCACTGTGACTGTTTTCCTTTATCAGAAGCGGCTCTAACTGGGAAGGAGCCAGTGGCCTTAAGGAACCAGGTCACCACCATGCTGGCAGGAGCCTACAGTCAGAAAGGGATCATAAAAACCCTGCGCACACTAGGGTCTTGGTAGGAAGTGATTTCTATGAAAGTGGTTTTCCAAAACTTGTTGCCATCCGTTATCTCATTTCCTCTTCCAAAGAGCCCTGCAGAGTGTTTAGGGCGGACTTCACTGCCGAGTCCTCCAGTGAGACCTTCAGAGGCTAGCAGCGCCTGCCCCGAGCCCCCGTGACTTGTGGCAGCATAGCCCCAACCAGGAGCCCCATCAACCATCAGTCTGTTGCCATGGTGACCTTGCTGGAAGTGCTCTTGTGTGGTCGGCCCACGTCTCTAGCTTCCCGCGTTCTCTCAGGCTCTGGTGACAGAGGTCTGGCAGAGTGTCCTTCACCGACATTAGCAGAAGGGCCAGGCCTCTTGGATCAGAAGTGGTCTCTTTGAGACTGAGCGTTCTCTACATTTGGTTCAAACCCAGATATCGATGAGTGCACCACGAGCAATGAGACGCTGTGCGCGCACATCTGCGTCAACACCCTGGGGAGCTACCGCTGTGAGTGCCGGGAGGGCTACGTCCAGGAGGACGATGGCAGGACGTGCACCAAGGAAGACAAATACCCCAACGACACCGGTGAGTAGGGCAAGAGAAGCATCCCGCTAATGATAGACAGGTGGATGGACGGATGGGCAAGCAGGCACTAGGGAATCCATGCGTTTCCTCCAGAAGCTACAGGTAGGAAGTGGCATCTGTGTGAATGGCAGGTGGGATCTGGGTGAGAGGAAGAAAGGACAGAAGGTCACAACCCTGGAGACCCAGTGAACGGGGTGCCTGTTTGCCGCTAGGTTTGCGAGCTGCTCGTGTACTGGGAGACTCTGCACCCAGCACAGAGGGGGTGTGCTTGTGGACAGATGAGCAGGACTCAGGGCCCAGCTGAGACCAAACCATGAGGGACAGGGATGAGGCCAGACGCACCGGGTTCCCCCAAGGAATAAAAACACGAAGCACTTCTGGGTGAGGCAGCAGTCCACCTCGGTGCTGCCCAAAGCAGAGCCTGTGGCCCCGCGCCTGTGCGGGAGCAGTTACATGGTTCACGATCAGGTGAAAAACAGAAATGGAGAGGTGGAGAACCGTTTTCTAGTCACTCGTTTTTATTGCCTTTAGCCTGCCCAGTGGAGGCCTTTTAGGCACTGGCCTTTCTTCAGAGAGTTTGAGAAACTCATTTATATTCTTTTGGCCAGATTTAGCTGAGACGTCTGATGGCTTAGGGATGTGATCTGCCTGAGTGTTGGTCACTGCCCTCTGTAAGCGGTGCGGACAGAGTATGGGGCCTTTGCATCCCGTATCCAACCCCGGGAGGCCCGGAAGCTGCTGGCATCTCCCTGAGCTCAGGGCCCAGCTCCAACCCCTCGGGAGAGGAAAGAGGCAGGAACACTCGTCTCTTTGGAGAGATCAGCTGGACCTGGGCCGTCTCGGACGGGGAGGGGGCTCCCAGGGCAAATCATCTGAACCAAGAACTGCAGGGAGAGGAAGGGACAGGGCTGCTGGGAGCTCAGCAGGTAGCGCTTCTCCCGTGTAACCTGATGTTCTAAAAAGGGTGGATGCTGTTGCCATCAGCTGGGGACAGCCAACAGCTGGTTACCAGCTGCCGACCCTGAGAGCAGCCGGGGTGAGTCATGAGCCACCCGCCGTCTATCAGGAGTGACGTGAAATGTCTGCGTGGAGTCAGCGCAGGGTGGGCAATGGGGATCGTTGGACTCGATCAGAGGGCTCAGTGCAACGCTTTCTAAAGCCTGAAGCATGGGGGGCCGAGGTGCCCAGAGGTGCGGGAAAGCAGGGGCTCACAGTGTTTTGAGCATCAGGGTTGATTGAGAAAAGATGAATTCACCACGGAGTCACAGAGGACTCACAGTTGGTTTTCGTGTTTTACTGAGAAAAACGTTCCAACACCGGTAACCAAGGACATCAAGGGTATGAGCTGAGGGGAGTAATTAATACCCATAATTAAAATTATGGGAAAGGACAGGCACATTCTATGCCTTGAACGTTAGAATCATTACTTAAATGCTGGGCCCCTGAGGAGGTGGGGAGCTGGCTTTGATGATTCAGGCAATAAGAAGTAAGTGTTCTGGATTCACCTCTTCAGCGGCTGTGACGCAGCAGCAAGTTCCTTGGCTTGGGAGTCAGGAGAGCTGGTAATCAGAACATCTGCGGTGTCTACCTGCTGGATGTCACTGCACAGGCAACCCTCCCGACCTCAGTTCCCTCCTCTGTAGACACAGGGGGTGGGGCTAGGTGAGCACTGAAGACCCTTTTACCATCACAAATCTTTTCCACAATTTGATGTGATTTCGACAAAGATCCATATAGTCAAAGCTATGGTTTTTCCAGTAGTCATGTACCAGTGTGAGAGTTGGACCATAAAGAAGGCTGAGCACCGCAGAATTGATGCTTTTGAACTGTGGTGTTGGACAAGACTCTTGAGAGTCCCTTAGACTGCAAGGAGATCCAGCCAGTCCATCCTAAAGGAAATCAGTCCTGAATATTCATTGGAAGGACTAATGCTGAAGCTGAAACTGCAATACTTTGGCCTCCTGATGCAAAGAGCTGACTTGCTGGAAAAGACCCTGGTGCTGGGAAATATTGAAGGTGGGAGGAGAAGGGGACGACAGAGGATGAGATGGTTGGATGGCGTCATTGACCCAATGGACATGAGTTCAAGCAAACTCCGGGAGCTAGTGAAGGATGGCAAGCACTCCAGTATTCTTGCCTGGAGAATCCTGTGGACAGAGGGGCCTGGAGTGCTGCTGTCCATAGGGTCACACAGAGTCAGACACAACTGAAGCGACTGAGCATGCATGCATGCATTGGAGAAGGAAATGGCACCCCACTGCAGTATTCTTGCCTGGAGAATCCCAGGGACAGAGGAGCCTGGTGGGCTGCTGCCCATGGGGTCGCAAAGAGTTGGACACGACTAGCTACTTCACAGCAGCAGCAGTGAAGGACAGGGAAGCCTGGCGTGTGGTAGTCCATGGGGTCGCAAAGAGTTGGACACAGCTGAGTGACTGAACAACAAGAAAGTACCAGTAGAAGTAACTTAAGCCCTGCCAGCCCCACGAGTCCCTGAGCAGCTTTTGTTTCTTTGTGCTTTTATCTAAGTGAGTTCAAGACTCGAAGGCATGCCTGGCCTCAGCACCTTCTAAACCCAGAACTTTGTCCTACAGTATACCTAAAAGATGAAGAATTATCATCCAGATATTTAGCTCAGTGGTAAGGGAAGTTAGGAGCCAGACCAGCCCCACATCTGGGACGCCAGAGGCTGCTATGCAGTTTCATCCCTTTTGGACTAATTCTTAAGCCCCATATTTCATCACAGTCATTTTTCTTTTGAAGAAGAGATAATGATGGAGTATAAACATGTGTGATCTAAATTTCTCTTCCAAAATCTACTCCCCCCCCCCCCCCCGCCTTTTTCTTTAAACTTAGCGTTGTCTGCTGTCTGTAATGTTAGAGGAATTTTAAATTGACCACAGCCTCAGCTCATCCTTCAGGAAGTGCATAGACAGCAGAAGGGCTAGCCTTAGAATGGCCTCTGCCCATGGCAGGGTGGTCGTGTGCCCACAGGTGTCGGGATGCAAGCATCTGGCCAGTAGGCAGAAATGGCACACTCCACCACTTTGATCTTTATCTCTTTTCAAATGTGTGTCTGGAGCCAGTGACGTCACCCCCAGGACATCTGTGGTCCCGATGCAGAGACACGGACATGCTGGCTCCATTATAATTAGCTTGCTGATCTCTATTTTTCAACTTCTGTGTTTTTCTTTTTTTTTTTTTCCTGATAAAGTGACCTTGACCCCCAACATCACTTATTACAGGAATGGCCAGGTGTTTCATATAACTTTCAGGCTCCACTAATCCATAGATCAGCCGTTCTCAACCTGAGGAGCTTTCAAAGGCTGATGCCGTCCCCTTGCTGTGACCCCCAGATGGTTGGGGTGCACCGTGGTCTTCAGGAATTTTAAACAGCCCCCCGCCACCACCCTAGCCACCAGAATTGAATACTATCCACCAGGCCCAAATCTGCAGTCGGCATTTAAAACCACATGTATTTGGTGACTCTGCCTGTATGAAATATGTCAAGACCATTCTTTAGTTTTTCCAAATTTGTTAAATATTACTAATATGGTATCTCAAGAATTCTGTTTATAATGCTATGTACAGCTCCCTCAACTTAAGTAAAAATTAGAGCTACCCGCCCCCCTGTGGCTTGTCGATAATACTGCATCTTTGAAATCTAAAGGCTTTGGAGCAGGGTAAAGGATGGCTCTCTTAACGTGGTGGTGGTCAGACGTGTGACCCCATCGTTAATGGAGAACATGGAGAGCCAGAGATGTCTACCCACATTTCTAAAAGAATTACTAATGTAGCCTGCTTAGCATTTTCTTAGCTCCGCATCTTACTGTATCCTGCATTAGAATAGGATACATGAGCTCCGATTCAGGATAGATTGCATGTTCTGCGTCTGCACACACCATTATTATCTTCAGACCCTCTGGAAGCTCTTTTCAAAGGATGATGCAAAGAGCCCTCCCTTGATCTGTAATTTTGCAGGAAACTTAATAAACGACGATAACCAACCATGACAATGATACTAACATTTCTCGGGTGCTTGCCGGCTGCCAGGCACTGCTCTGGTGTCTTACGGAGGTGTCTCCTCGATGCCTCGTGGCAGCCACAGGTGATGGTGGTTATGGTCGTTTTACCGGCCCAGGAAGGGATGGTCGCCAAAGCTGTGACTTAGAGTCAGCGGCAGGATTCAAACCCTGATCGTCCGACGCTGCCAAAGCCTCCGCTCCTTACTCTGCCCCTCCATGACTGTGGGAGCTTCCAGAGGCTTTGGGACAATGTTGCCCTTGTTTTCTGAGCTGTGGTAATTCCACAAAGGGACAGGGAACAGGCCAGGGATTTTCAGGTGAGCGGTCGTTTGGCGGAGCTGTTTCCCTGGAGCGGGGATGCTGCACTCCCAGGAGCTTCAGAGTTGCTTGGAGACTTTGATGGAGAGTCTCCATCACCAGGCCACACTCCCGGGACCTGGGAGCTCTCAGAACCCGTATGCTGCTGCCACGCTGGTCTAGTGATCACACGTGAGAATCACTGCCCGGAGCCCCCTGGCAGGCTGCTCTCGGGTGTCCTGAGCAGAACCCCCAGCAGCAGGCTTACTGCACCCCCAGGAGTGCCCGCTTCAGACCCTGTAAGTACTGGTCCTCTGCACACGGCTTTCTGGGAAACCTAGACCAAATGACCCTCCTTCTCTGCATCTTACTTTCCTTATCTGTAAAGGAGGTGGAACCAAAGATGTATCAATTCTAACATTCCACGATCTGAACGAAATAGTGTCTAGAGCCTGGTAAAGAGGTTTATTATCCTGAAAATATCAAGTGGCCTTAATCACACCGATACTCAGCAAGTTTAGCTGAGTGTATAAAAATAGAAATGGACAGGTGGGCTTTTAACTCTTGTTTGTGATGGACCAGTTCTGCCAGCAGGGCTGGTTCCTTAAAAGAAAGGTTGATCTCAAATCATTTATTTTACACTGTCGGCACCTCATATGGGGCTTGGTAAATAGATGTTCCATAACGGATAAGAGGGAGAGAGAGATGGATGGATGAGAGATAAGTGGGCGGGGAGATGGGATGGATGAGATTGATAGATGTGTTATCGGATGGGACTGCATATATTGACCTGTAGGTGGGTTAAAAGGGATGAATGCTAACTTGGGAGAGTTGGATGTCCTCCAGCTGTCCTTAAACCTAACAGACCTGGAGCCACGGTCATCTTCCTGCACAGAAGTCCACCATCCTCTGCCATCAGCACGACCGAAGGTGAGCAAGGCTTCAGTCCTTTACCACCAAGCATCTTCTTGCATGAAAATTCCATCCCATCCCTATTTTGCTGGAGATAAACTAGCTCTCCTCCGTGTTCAAGCTATATGTGTTCAAGCTCCATGGGCAAGTGGACTTGTAAATGGTTCATTAAAAGGGAATAAAGAGTCTGAAGGGACTTGCCTGACTGGGCTCAGATTCAGGAAATCTCAGTTCTAAACCCACATCAGTTAATGACTTGCTGGATAACTTTCCTGACATCACCGAACCTCAGTTTTCCCTCATTTTGTTGTTCATGTTAATCCCAGAATCCTTGACAGTTTTATCAGGCAAAAGGAATTCAAAAGAGCTTGGTGGGCCTGAAGCCTCTGCCAGACACCCTCTCCTGTTGACTAGAACCTAGCCTTGTGCCGAGGATTTAATAGGCGTCACTGCAGTCCGTCCTCACAATAGGCCTGGGTCATAGGAATTACTGTTTCAGTGTCATGGTTGAGGATGTCGGGGCTCATGGTGGTGAGATCATTTCCGCGAGGTCCCCGAGCTAGTGGCAGAGTTGGGGTGCACACCCCTATGCTGACTGAGGAGGTCGTGCCCTTAACCGGCATTTCACCAGCTCTACTTCACCTTCTCCAGACGAAGACCTTTCTCACAGCTCGTTGTGACGCAGCTGTGATGTGAGTGGAACCGGTCTCCCACGGGTACCGACTGAGCATGGGGAGGTGGGGAAGCTCCTGGTGGGACGGAGTTAGCCTAGAAGACGGGGATGAGCAAGCAACCCTGTTACATCATGCACACGAAAGAAGAAAGAGGCTGCCTTGGTAAAGAACCCGGCTGCAATGCAGGAGACCCCAGTTTGCTCCCTGGGTCGAGAAGATCCGCTGGAGAAGGGAAAGGCTACCCACTCCAGTATTCTTGGGCTTCCCTGGTGGTTCGGAAGGCAGAGTCCGCCTGCAATGAGGGAGACCTCGGTTCAATCCTGATTTGGGAAGATCCCTGGAGGAGATCATGGCTACCCACTCCAGTATTCTTGCCTGGAGAACCCCCATGGACAGAGGAGCCTGGTGGGCTACAGTCCATGGGGTCACAAAGAGTCGGACACGACTGAGCAACTAAGCACACAGCATGAAGGCCGTGTAGATGCTGGATCGTGTCACCATTTAACATTTCCTTAGAGAAATGTGAGTTTTCAGAAAGCTCACAGTGCTGCCAATGCTCTACAAGACAGCCCTGGGACCTGCCCGGGGCCTGTCCTGTTTGGCCCTGGATGGGCTGTGCCCAGGCGCCTGGCACATCTTCCATGGATGTCACGTCTCAGCGTCCAGCCCTGGTCTGGGACACCGTCTAGCCTGGCCACGCTCCCTTTGAACAGCTGGGTCGTCAGAGGTGATCCAGTCCAGCTTTGTGAGCGCTGCCCCAAGTCCCGTCACCTGGGTTTGGGGTATGATTTGTGGCTTGTGAACGCTGGCTCTTGGAGGGGAGTGTAAGTCGTGTCGGGTTGATAGAGCCTGCCTCGTGTGAAAGGGCCACGGCTCACTTTTTCACACGTGGAAGAGGAAGGTGCTAGGGTGACTAAGTGGGAACAGCTGAGCCCAAAGTGTAGGGGGGTCCCCTCCGCTGACCCCGTGAGCCAGGCATGCCATCGGCAACCCGAGAGGTATAAGAGCGCCAGCCTCCATCCCTTGCGGAGTTTAGCATCAGCCGGCCCACCGGGACCGCCCTTCCTGACGTGGTCTCCTGGGGTCTGGATGCCCGCAGCCTTGCAGGCAGACTCGAGTCCATCTCCTCCCTCAGGGCACGACGAGAAGGCGGAGAACGCGGTCCAGGCTGCCGCCTGCTGTGCCACATGCAAGGAGCTCCACCAGGTGAGGGAGACAGTGCTGCAGCTGAAGCAGAAGGTATGTGCCGCGCACGCTGGAGACCAGCGCGGGAGACAAAGGGAGGTGGCGGGGCGTCTGGGCGCAAGAAGAGAGTGTCCGCCACGGCTTGGCTGGGTATTCCCTGAGGTTGGCGCCAGCTAGGTTTGGACTGGAACGCTTTGCCCAGCCACCCTCGGGGCTCATTATAGTTCAACAGAACAGCGAAGGCCGGGGGTTGGTGGTGGTGGCCGTTCCATTGCTCTGTCGTGTCTGACTCCTTTCAACCCCACAGACCGCAGCACGCCAGGCTTCCCTGTCCTTCACCAACTCCCGGAGCCTACTCAGACTCTTTGAGTCAGTGATGCCATCCAACCATCTCATCCTCGGTCGTCCCCTTCTCCTCCTGCCTTCAGTCGTTCCCAGCATCAGGGTCTTTTCAAATGAGTCAGCCCTTTGCATCATGTGGCCAAAGTTTTGGAGCTTCAGCTTCAGCATCAGTCCTTCCAATGAGTATTCAGAGTCGATTTCCTTTAGGATGGACTGGTTTGATCTCCTTGCTGTCCAAGGGACTCTCAAGCGTCTTCTCCAGCAGCACAGTTCAAAGGCAGTGACTAGTAGAATAGACTGCTGGGTAAGGGGCCCAGGAGAATCAGAGAATGAACTGTGATTGGTGCGGCTTTTTGTGAAATGAACATCCCGACGCGTGGCCCTCTCCCGATTCCAAATAGGCTAGCGTGCAGTCATCATTTGCCTGTGTTTTATCAATAGAAAACAGCTTCTTTATAAACTTCCACGGCTGGTGATGAATTTCTGTAGCAGCTTTATTTTTCACGTTTAAAAGTTAGAGCCTGTACGTTGGGCTCCACGCACCCGGGAAAGCGATGACTTGAGGACCTTGTGTCGCCGAGGGAGAGGACTGACTCCCTTTGAGGCTCCCACGCGTGCCTGATGGACCAGGTTTCTAGTAATTGTGCTGAGAGGAATGCCCCTGGGGGAGGGGGAGTTAGAACCCTGAAATCCTGTCGCAGGCCCAGGTCGATGGTGTTTATTATACCTGAGGTCAGTGAATTCACCAGTCTGTCAGCAGCTCAGAAATTGCTCTTCTGCTGGTAAAACATAAACTTGCTAGTTTGTTTATTTAATTGCTTCCCCTCAAGGCTCTTAGTACATCAAAGAGGTGTGTGTGATCTGTTTAACTTTGGCATCTAGTTATTGTAAAGGGCGAAAGGGTAAGATTAGGCAGTATTGCTTTTCTGTGTTCAACAGACATGCAGGCATGTGAGATCCATAGCTTCCCGTGAAACAGGCAGGGCAGTAGGCTGAGATCAGTGGCTTTGCCGGCTTGTGGTACCCTGGTGGTGAAGGTCTCACAGTTTCAACAGAAGCATGTATGTGTGTGATGTTCCAGTTCCCAAATAGCTTGTAATCTGATGTGCCAGGCAGAAAACCTTCTAAGTACATCGGTGTAAATTCAGAGTTCTAAATAATACTCCCCACACAGACATCCTCAGGTTGAAACTTGGATTGGTATCAGTATTTACCAAGTTGAGTCTGGAAAAGAGTTCGTGGATGAAGTTTGCATTTCATAGGCCAGAGGATTCGGGCCTGAGGGAGGCAGTTGATGAATGATGGATGTCTCAATGCCTAATGCTACCCTCTGTTTTCTTCTCTGGAGAATTAATAATCCAAAAGCTACGGAGAAGCTCCTTCTAGCCTGAGTGATTTTTAGAGTCAGTGCTGCTAAGTCTCACTGGTTCAGAGATTCAGTTGCTAATTTACCATCTGTCTTTCCCCTCACCTCCCTGCAGTGTTTTATGATCCATGAAGGAAGAAATATTATGAAGAACTTGAAATTCTATGTTCCCCTTAAGGCCCTTGTGGGTGAGCTGCTCACAGATCCAGCAACAGTGCCTGTTAGCCCTGCAGTGACTCTCAGGCGTGGGATTTGGCCTGGAATTGGTCTGTCTTATACCGAGTTCTCCTGAAGGTGGCCCAGTGGTAAAGACTCTGCCTGCCAATGCAGGAGAACCCAGGTTCGATGCCTGGGTTGAGATAACCTCCTGGAGGTGGAAATGGCAACCCACTCCAGTATCCTTGCCTGGAGCATCCCATGGACAGAGGAGCCTGGTCCATGGGGCCGCAGAGTCAGACACGAGTGAGCAACTGAACATGCACATACCGAGTTCTACAAGCCCACTGTGGCAGGTCTGAGCTAAAACTGACATTAAAGGAATTCACAAGGAACAAGCCTTTTTTAAATTTTTTACCTATTTACCTCGTTTTTGGCTGCGCTGGGTCTTCACTGCTGTGCACGGCTTTCTGTGGTTGCTGCGTGAGGGTCTCTCATTGCAGTGGCTTCTCTTGTTGTGGAGCACGGGCTCTGGGAAACGCGGGCTTCAGTAGTTACAGCACAGGCGCTTGTTGCTCCGCCCCCTGTGGGATCATCCCTGCCCAGGGATCGAACCCATGTCCCTTGCATTGGCAGGTGGATTCTTACCCACCGTGCCGCCACCAACGTCCAGAGCAACACCTCCTTAAAGGTGCCTAGGAGAATGTGCTGTATTCTGTAGTTGATGAAGCGGTTTCACAGCCAGGATCCCGTTTAATTCTCACGGCGATACCCACGTTGTCAGAGAGCTGCAGTCCCTGCCTGGAGCCAGAGCAGACTCTCATTCGAGTCCCTGACCCCTCCTCCTGCGCTGCCGCAGGGCTGTCGGTTGCGTGTTACCCTCCTCTCACTACTGTGATGCCATCTGTTCTGTTCGAGGGAGAGCGTGGGACAGCTGCCCACATACACCTCGGCTCAGAAGTAGCTTACCAGGTGTCCTGGACCGTGGCCAACCCCAGTGTAAAACCGTGGACAGATGGGTTGAACGACACCGTGAGGGTGCAGTCAGTGAAATCCTGACCGTGGGAGACTCTGCAGGGCCCATGCTCTAGGCTCCTGATGGGCTGAGGCTGAGGACAGGAAAAGTGGGGTGGCCCTGCAGGTTAAAGCAGATTAAAAGATGCCTTGTTTTTTTAAGTGGGCAAGCCTAAACCGTAGCATCTAGGCCTGCACAGTTGGGTCATAAATTATTTTTTAAAGCACAGGAAGTGATTAAAATCAGGATAGTAGTTACTTTGCGGGGAAGGATGGGTGATTGGGTCAGGGCCTGTGGACAAAGTTCTGTTTTTTGACTTAGGTGTTCATTAAAAGGGTGTTTGTGTTATAAGATTTCACTGAGATACAGATTTGTGGGGGTTTTGTTTTGCTTTGTTTGGGTAAATTTTTTAAATTTATTTGTTTCTGCCCACACCAGCACATGTGGGATCTTAGTTTCCCGACCAGAACTTGAACCTGTGCCCCCTGCATTAGAAGCACAGAGTCCCAACCACCAGACCACCAGGAAGTCCCCAGATTCTGCGCTTTTATTTTCCAATTAAAAATGTTTTTTTTGAAAATGGTGTAACAATTCCATCATGTAACTTGCAGGGAGGGGTCTCAGGCCCATCAGAACACTGAAGAAAAATCTGAGCCAGGAGACCAGTTTTTTAATTTATGATGTTTTTTAATGATGTGGAGAAATTATTTTTTTAGGTTTGACTTTTTAACTGAAATATAGTTGATTTACAATGTTGTACTGGTTTCAAGTGCTCAACATTGTCAGTATTTTTATTGGTCGTACTCCACTTTGTTATTATGAAATATTGGCTGTGTCTGCTGTGCTGTATCATGTGCTATTGTGGTTTGTTTGTTTTATTCATAGTAATTTGTGCTTCTTTATCCCCCACCCTGTCCCTCTCCCCAGTGGTAACCGCCAGTTTGCTCTCTGTATCTGGTAGCTTTCCATCTTGTTCTGTTCGTTCATTTGCTTTATGCTTTGGTTCCACCTGTAAGTGATCACAGGGAGTATCTGGCCTTCTCTCACTTATTTCACTTAGCACAATGCTCTCCTAGTCTATCCATGTCGCTGCAGATGGCAAATTTTCATTCTTTTTTGCATATCCAAAGAAAACAAAGGCTCAGATGGTAAACACTCTTCCTGCAATGCAGGAGACGCGGGTTCAATCCCTGGGTCGGGAAGATCCCCTGGAGAAGGGAATGGCTGCCACTCCAGTATTCTTGCCTGAGAAATCCCATGGACAGAGGAGCCTCATGGGCTACAGCCCATGGGGTTGCAAAGAGGCAGATATGACTGACCAACTAACACTTTGAAAGAAGACAGAAACGCTAATTCAGAAAGACACATGCCCGCCCAGTGTTCATAGCAGCGTGATTTACAGTAGCCAATGGAAGCAACCTAAGTGTCGATCAGCAGACGAACGGATAAGGAAGCTGTGGCGTGAATATATGTACACACACACAGACACAGTGGAAGGAGCAAGTTTTTAACAGGACCCTCGTGTCCCTGTAGCAGACGATCTGAGCTGAGGCCGCATTGCTGCAGAGCAGTCGAGGGAAGCGTGTGAGTTCGGTGAACGCCTGCCGTGGCCTGTGACGGGCTGGGACATGATGAATGACAAGAAGGCACAGGATGAAGATTTGCCTTAAATGAGCTTCTTGTCTTAGCTGAGAAACAAGCCCACGGCGGAAGTCAGCCCACACGGCCGAGTGGGGTGGTGCCGGCAGCGGAAGCTTCAGAAGCTAGAGACCAAGGAGGTTTCCCACGCGCAAGCAGCTTTGCAAGCCGGCGGCTGTGTTCGCTCGCTGCCTTTTGTGCCAGCAGACGGAGGCTTCTCAATGCTTTCTTCTGCTGCCTCAGTCTAGCTGCTCTGTACAATGGGTCTTCTCGGGAGGCCTGGGAAGACTAATCCATATGAAGTGGACTGCAGGTTGCTTTGCCAAATATGAGTAATAAGAGAGGCAGCTGCGTGTTGTGGTAAGGACCACAGATTCCAGAAACAGGCGGGCTCAGTTTAAGCCCTAGCCCCACTACTTTCTGGCTCTGTGACCCTGGGTAAGTGACTTAACCTGTCTGTGTCAACAGTTCTAGAAAAAGAAGATAACAGTAATACGTACTACATAGGACTTCATAATCATCAAGTGAGTAAGTGTTTATAAAGGGCTTAGAATAGTCCCTGACACCTAGAAAGAGCTCTGTAAATGTTCTCCAGAATATAAGAAACGTGAATTATAAGTGCTAATAAAGTGCTTTACAGGCCGCACCTCATTTGTCCCAACAGCCCTGTGAGGTAGGTGCATTATTGTGAAGGCTAGCATGAGATACTGATATCTGTAATTCCACTGACTGACTGGAATCCACGAGAAATGCAGACTCTTCTTGCAAACTTCTTCCCAAACACCTGCGCCCCCTCAAGCCCGCCATCTGCTGTGTGTATGTGTGTGTAGAACGTCAAGCCAGGATTTCCAGACGACTGCCTCCACGACGCCAGCACCTTTACTTTCTGCTCATCCTGCGGACACTTAGAGGTCTAACTGGCAGGAGCTGGGAGTTAATTACCCAGCAGGAGGTCAGTCAGGAAGGTGAGGTTGATGTTGACGGGGTCACCTCATGAACTTTACAAGGAAGCAAAGAAAGCTGGACAGGGCGTGGAGTGGGCTGGGCTTGGTTATGACATTTTCATCCAAAGACTTGCTGGTCTGGTCCGAACCTCTATAGTTTTATAGACGTGAAGATGAGAACCTGGAAAGGCAAAGGGACTTACCCAGAATCACCCCGCTACCTACAAAGACCAGGAGCAACCCCCACCCCCGCACCCCACCCCGCAGAGCGTCAGCACTGTGTCTGTGGCCGTAGTTGCTGGCGATTATAGTCTGGGCGCTGAGCCAGGCACATTCAAGACTTTCATCACTTTCATCCTCCCAGCAGCCTTTCTTAGGTGGATATTATAATCCTTGTTTTATAAACGAGAAAATCAGGTTCTGTAGCTTGCCAGGATCCCGCAGGTAGATCGTAGCAATTTGTTGCTGTTCAGTGGCTCAGTCGTTTGCAACCCCATGGCCTGCAGCCGCCAGGCTCCCCTGTCCTCCACCATCTCCCAGAGTGTGCTCAAATTCCAGTGCATTGAGGCAGTGATGCCATCCAGCCATCTCCTCCGCTGCTGCCCCTTCTCCTCCTGCGCTCGATCTTTCTCAGCATCACGGTCTTTCCCAATGAGTCAGCTCTTCACATCAGGTGGCCAGAGTACTGGACCTTCAGCATCAGTCCTTCCAATGAATATTCAGAGTTGGTTTCCTTTTCAATTGACTGGTTTGATCTCCTTGCAGCCCCGGGGATCCTCAAGAGTCTTCTCCAGCACCCCAGCTCGGAAGCATCAATTCTTCGGCTCTCAGCTTTCTCTACAGTCCAACTCTCACATCCATACATGACCCCTGGAAAAACCATAGCTTTGACTAGGTGGACTTTTGTCGGCAAAGTGATGTCTCTGCTTTTTAGTATGCTGTCTAGGTTTAACATAACTTTCCTTCCAGAGAGCAAGCATCTTTAATGTGGCCGGACTGAGACTTAAACATAGATCTGCCTGATGCCGAAGCCCACACGTGAGATTCACATTTCCGTTTTCCTCTTGGAAGTGGATAAGAACATTGCACCAGCCTTCAGGGGCCAGTGTTGCCCCCTCTGTCCTCTCATCAGAGAACTTTTGCTTATAAATTCCCTTCACCCAGGGGTTCTGACCCTCAGAAGCACAATCTGCCCTGGATTTTGCACCCCTGAATCAGCTTTCTGGAAGGAAGAGGCTAGAACTGCCATTTACCAAGCACTTAGTATGGATTCCCCTGGTGGCTCAGACAGTAAAGAATCTGCCTACAGTGCAAGAGATCTGGGTTCAATCCCTAGGTGGAGAAGATCCCCTGGAGAAGGAAATGGCCACCCACTCCTGTATTCTTGCCTGGAGAATCCCGTGGACAGAGGAGCCTGGTGGACTGCAGTCCCGGGGGTCACAGACAGTCAGACACGACTGAGCGATGGACGCTTAGTCCCCACTTACTGTGTTCCAGCTCCCACTTACATGTTCCAGCTCCTCTCCTGGGCACCTAATACATCCTGGTGTAATCCTCCCAGTTCTAATGGCGGGTGTTTTCCACGAGGAAATGGACGTTCAAAGCATTTAGTTCTTACCAAAGGTCTCACTGATTCCTGGCCTGAGGAATGCAAAAATCATTCATGTCTGAGGTTCCTCTGGCTTCTCATAGAATGAGCCCCTGAAATCAGAGATAGAGAGAGAGCAGGAGATCCAACCAGTCCATCCTGAAGGAAATCAGTCCTGAATATTCACTGATGGACTGATGCTGAAGCTGAAACTCCAATACTTTGGCCACCTGATGTGAAGAACCGACTCATTTGAAAAGACCTTGATTCTGGGAAAGATTGAAGGCGGAAGGAAAAGGGGAAGACAGAGGATGAGATGGTTGGATGGCATCACTGACTCATGGACATGAGTTTGAGCAAGCTCCGGGTGTTGGTGATGGACAGGGAGGCCTAGCGTGCTGCAGTCCATGGGGTCACAGAGTCGGACATGACTGAGCGACTGAACTGAACTGAACTGAGCGGGCGGGGTGGGGGTGGGGAGGGGGGCACAAAGTCTTTTAAGACCTTGTCTCAGAGGGCGCACACCATCGCTTTTGTCTTTTTCTGTTCATTAGGCACCTAAGCACAGCAGGTGGAAATTTAGTATTCATCTTTTAAAGGGCTTCCCTCGTGGCTCAGATGGTAAAAAAAATCTGCCTGCAATGCAGAAGACCCGAATTTAATCCCTGGGTTGAGAAAGATCCCCTGGAGAAGGGAAGGGCTACCCACTCCAGTATTCTTGCCTGGAGAATTCCATGGACGGAGGAGCCTGGCGGGCTACAGTCCATGGGGTCGCAAAGAGTCGGACACGACTGATCGACCAACACTTTTAAAGGGAGGAGTGCCCTGACATTTGAGGACATGTTTTAAAACCGTCACAGTCACTGTTTCCCAACCAGCTGAGCCTGCAGGTGACCTGTGAGCCATGTTTTCCTGGCTCCCAGGGCTGAGATCTTTCAGAGCCGGGACCATGCCTTGGTCACCGTGGTCGCCTTGGAACCAAGCACGGTGCCTGGCGTGTAGTAGTTTCTCAAATATTTGATAATAAAGAGCTTAACAAGCTGAAAGCCTGAAGCAGATCGACTGTGATAATTACGATATTCAAGAGTTCAGTGATATTCAGGCAGACTGGAGCCAATCCAGGGTCACCCTAACTAGGCAGCTGAGCGATCTCAGGCAAGTTGTGTTGACTGGAAGGCCTCTGGGTTTAGAAGGAGGATCTCTCCAGCCCTTCTGGCTCTGACGGGTTTGGACAAGGGGAAAGGAGCCGGGACAGGCTGTGAGGCCTCTGCAGACAACACGAGCGCAGCGCGCCGCCTGCCTGCAGTGGGACCGCACCATCTCCTGACCCAGGTCCCTCTTCTCGTTGCAGGTTGCCCTGCTCCCCAACAGCGCTGCCGACCTGGGCAAGTACATCACTGGTCACAAGGCGCTGGCCTCAAATGCCTACCTTCCGGGTCCTCCTGGCCTGCCTGGGGGCCAGGGCCCCCCTGGTGAGTATGAACATAAATGTGAGCGTCACTCAGCCGTGTCCAAATCTTTGCAAGTCCTTTCATGGTCCATGAAATTCTCCAGGCTAGAATATGGAAGCGGGGAGCCTTTCCCTTCTCCGGGGGATCTTCCCAACCCAGGGATCGAAGCCAGGTCTCCCACATTGCAGGCGGATTCTTTACCAGCTGAGCCACTAGGGAAGTGAGTGTGAATAGGAACATGAAAGGGTGATAGGTTCACCAGCCAGAGCCTGCGAGGAGCTCACGTTTAGTGGGGATGGGGCGGAGTTCTTTAGCTTCCATGGGTAGGAGCAGAAGCCAGGGTCCAGGGGACTCCCACGCCTGTGCGCCAAGAAATGGACAAACCTGAGAAACCCTCATAACCAACAGTCATCAGGGGGAAAAGGCATCGTCCTGGACTGGACCAGAGTCTTAAAGATCATTATTAAGTTACAGGGAGACAAAATGAAAACTATTTTTAACACTAGCATGTGTGAACGTGGGATGGTGTACTGAACACCTCTGGGCTCATCACCTGCTCTCACATTTCATGGCCAGCCTTGGGCCACTGTTTTCCAATCCTCTCTCCTCCTCCTCCTGTTATTTGTGAACACTCTTACATTGATATTTATTTTTATATCTGTCTCTATGTTTCACTTTATTAAGTCACCCTCACTGAGATACAATTCTGTACAGTAAAATGTACACAAGTCACAGTCGGACAAGTTTTCATATATGCCTGTACTCCGTGCATGCCCAGCCTCTTCAGTCGTGTCCGACTCTGCAGTCCTATGAACTGCAGCCTGCCAGGCTCCTCTGTCCAAGGGATTCTCCAGGCAAGAACACTGGAGTGGTTGCCACTTCCTCCTCCAGGCGATCTTCCCGACCCAGGAATCGACCCCGCGTCTCCTGTGTCGTCGTTGTCTTGGGCTGATTCTTTACTGCCGAGCCAGTGGGAAGCCCTGCGTGCACCCTGTCTCAAGCCCTCACTAAGCACCACTGTGTATCTGGTCTACATCCAGATATAGAAACTTCCCGTCACCCCCAGAAAGTGCCCTGTGCCCCTGACAATCTGCATCCTCGGCTCTAGGTAACCACCAACCTCCTTTCTGTCGCTGCAGTTTTGTCTGTTCCAGAACTTTGTGAAAAGGAATCTATTCTTTTGTCTGGCTTCTTCAGCATACCATTTTGGAGATTCCCTCCTGTACACTGAAGAAAATCCCAAACATCCTGTCTTTCCATCGGGAAATACACAAGAAGAACTGAAAACAGTGACAGGACGTTTTCTCTTTTATCATGAGTCTCCCCATAGGTAGATCAGTATTTTTTTTCCCCATACTAGTGGAGGAAATATTATTAGGGTTAGCAAACGTTCTGAGACTTGGACATCTTATCCCCGAGGCTCATCATTTAGCAGTGAGCTGGGAGTTGTGAGTGACCTCCTGACATTTTAATGGGGACAACAAAGCACATGGAATGAAAGCAAGCAGAATAAAGCGGTCCCTGTCTGCCCCCAAGTAAAGAGTTCAGGTGCTTCCAGCCGTGGAAGCTTAAAGAAGAGACAGATCAGTGTAGCCTGCAGTGATCGGGGGACTTGGGGCTGAAGCTGGACGTGGACGGACATGAAAGGTAGGACCATGGAAGGACATGGGCAGGTTTCAGGATGGAAGGTCAGCAGCAACAAAGGCTCAAAACACTTTCTAAATTGTGTGTTTTCTTCTCCACTAATATCTTCATCTCCCAGTTTCCATCAAAACCCAGACTCCTGGGGCTCCGTCTGTACAGAGACCAAAAGCTGATCCAAGACTTTGGTTTCTCCCCTTGTTCATTCCCTTGACTTCTTTCCTCCAGCAGACACCACACACAGGCAGCCTCTCGCTGCTCCTGAGTAAGCTTGGGTCTCTTCTTGTAAATAGATTCTCAGCACAGTGTTCTCCGCCCTTCTCTAAGGAAATGTCCTTGCTCTGCTTCCCTGGAGAAAATTCATCCCCAGGCCAGTCTGCATGTCACTCCAACACGGACATTCGAGGAACAGGGGA
Organism: Odocoileus virginianus; assembly: GCF_023699985.2. Classification (NCBI taxonomy): domain Eukaryota; kingdom Metazoa; phylum Chordata; class Mammalia; order Artiodactyla; family Cervidae; genus Odocoileus; species Odocoileus virginianus. The sequence continues at coordinate 2,066,111 of NC_069695.1, forward strand.
GCCACTGGCCTCTTTCTTCTAATGAATGACTTGCGGGCTTTCCATACCCGTCCTGCCGTCTGGTTTCTAGCATCGTGTGGGCTGCCCGGGGCCTTGCTGGGGCGGACTGCCGTCTGGTTTCTAGCATCGTGTGGGCTGCCCGGGGCCCTGCTGGGGCGGAGAGCCGCTGAGGACTCGCTCTGGCAGTGCCCTTGCTTTCTCCTCCGGTCCTGTTTCCGTCTCCCTCCTGGCTCCTAGCAGCGTGCTGTGTGATGCTGTCCACTGAGACGTGTTAGGGCAGCTAGAGGGAGAACTGGACTCTCTTCCCCTTAACTAACACTCCAGTCCTGAAGTCTGATGAATCACAGGCTGGGGCGCCGAGCCAGGAAGCTCCGCTCGGTTTGGAGTCCTGTGGCTTTGGTGTGGAGTGGTGGGTGCTCGCCGCCCCTCCCTGGGACATGGAAGGTGCTGACATTTGCTCATCAAACCCCACAATTTAAAGGCACCCGACGCGGTGATCTCTAAAGCTCACTGATTGCCTAAATGAAGGTAAGATATGACCTCCAGCCTGTCCTTGTGTTTTTAGAGGTAAAGTATTTTGTTATGAGAGGGAGCTGGTCCCCTTCCCAGGTAAACTCTTTCAAGGATGTACCTGGAACCAGCATTTAGAGGAAGGGGGCGGGTGAGACATACTTGGATGGAATAATTAAGTTTTTAATGTTGGCTTAATTATTTCGTGAGCTAGAAAAGACTTCCCAAATATGCTAAGTCTGAAGTCTCTGGGGGTTTTTTGTTTTGTTTTCCAGAGCCTGAAAGTCATTCCATTCTATCACTGTGTTCTGCCAGTTGTAGGAGCCGTGTACCATCAAAGAGGAACTCCTGTGTGCATTTGAAAGAGAGGACTCAGTATAGCGCTCAGGAATACATCATTGAGAAATAGTGACAGTGCAGCAGTCAGCCCAGTCCCTTCGTTAAAGTCATGTGACATGAAACATCTACTGAACAGCCTTTTCTGTACCTGGGCTTCTCTGAGAGCATGCTGACAATTAAAGTATAACCATGCCCACGTAAAGTTGACAGTCTAAAATGGGGTTAAAACACAGCATCCTTCCCTATGCTAAAGAATGAAGTTGGATCCTTGCTTTCTACCGTATACAAAAGGGATTAAAAACCTAAATGTAAGACCTGAGACTATCAAACTCCTAGGAGAAAACATAGGTGAGGACTTTCACGACCTTGGCAATGATTTCTTGCCTATGATACCAGAAGCACAGATGACAGAAGCAAAACTAGAGCTGAAATTATCCAGTCTGCTCGGGCAAACTGCCTTCCTCTTGTGCCTTTAACATGGGTCGTTATCTTAAAGTCCCTGTGTGATAACCCTAGCATCTGGGTTGCCTCTGAGTCTGATTCTGTTGATTGCTGTATTTCTTGAATTGTTTGATTTTGTTGTTTGATTTTGAGGAGAGTAGTCTGGAGTTGTTTAATTTTGAGGAGAGTAGTTTCGTTTGGGTGTTGGTTTGAGTTTTTTAGAATGTGCCTTAAAATGTTGCTCTGAATGCCGGGCACTGTTTGCAGAGGGCCAGTGGAGACTGGGTGCGTGGTAATCACTCCCGGAGACGGGTTCGCAGGCTGCGCGCAAGGAGTTGGGCCAGTTTAATGAATAACTGAGAGGTTTGGCTGTGTTGTCACTGACTCTACCTCTACTGTGGTCTCCAAGTTTTCAGATTCCTTCGATGGTAGGACACTGTTACTTTGGTGAGGGGCAAGCAGTGGGTATGCAGTTGTTTTACAGGCTTTCCTGGTGGCTCAGATGGTGAAGAATCTGCTGCAGTGCCGGAGACGCAGGTTCAATCCCTGGGATGGGCAGATCCCCGGGAGAAGGAAATGGCAACCCACTCCAGTTTTCTCGCCTGGGAAATCACATAGACAGAGGAGGCTTGCTGGCTACAGTCCATGGGATCACAAAAGATTCGGACACGACTTAGCAGCTAAACAACAGCCCAACTGCTCTCTGAGGCAGATTCTTATTAGCCCTGCTTTACAGATGAGGAACGAAGGTTCACAGAGGTCAGGCAGCTTGTCCACGATTCAAAGGCAGGTCCCCCTGCGGTTAAAACCTGTACCCCAGCCACTCCCCAGCTGCGTTGACCACTGCCCTGCAGGGATGGGGGGATTCCAAGGGCAGATGGTCCCGAGACTGGTGAAATTAAAAGCTTAAAGGAGGTGAAAGATGTTGAAGAGGTGAAATGGTCACTGATTGGATGAGGAGCTTACAGAAATAGAGGAATTTATAGGAAGACTCCCAAGTTTCTGGCTTGAACAGATGGGGATGGGAGGTCCATGAAAGGAATGGGAAGTCTGAGTCAGTTGGCTGAACGCCTAAGACTAACACGTTGTCAGTCAACAGTATTTCAATACAAGAAATGTTTTAGAGAAAGAATGGGGACGGACGGCAATTTTTGGTCATGTTCAAAATGCCTATGGGACATCTCAGTGGAGAGGTCAGAAGGCAAAGGGCAGAGTGCAAAGAGAAACGGCTGCAAGGGGCGCCTGGACTGTCAGCCAGCCAGAGTCCTCGTCCTCCTCCCGGGCTGTGGACTAACGAGGTGCTCTTTGATTGCAGGCTCTCCAGGACCGAAGGGGAGTCCCGGCTTCCCAGGGATCCCAGGCCCCCCCGGGCAGCCTGGCCCACGGGGCTCGATGGGACCCGTGGGACCATCTCCTGACCTGTCCCACATTAAGCAAGGCCGGAGGGGCCCTGTGGTCAGTATTTCATCAGAGCTCCTACCTGTGGCTGGGGAACGCGTGTTCCTTCTGCTAAACAAGGTCCCTTTGCCTTGTAGGGTCCACCAGGCGCCCCAGGAAGAGATGGCTCTAAGGTAAGTCTTCCGAGTGGTCCTTCCACGTTCAGGTCCTCAGTCACCGCCTCCTTGCAGGCATCACCTGGAGCTCAAGTATGGTTCACTGGCCCCCTTTGCATGTGGCCAAGTTGAGACACAGATATACTTTTTGTCCCCAAAGTTGGGAGGAAAATATAAAAAGCCATTTTCTTAAGATATGGAACAACCATAATAACAAAAACAGCCGCAAAAACCACTTGGAAGAAAAAACGACCCCTATAAACATTAAACCTCCTGGTTGTCATGGTAGCATGTTTTTCTATTTAGCCAGGCTTCTCTATGGGGCTGTTTTACGTGTGTTCCTAATTTCTTTGCTGTGTTTAAGTCAAGAACAGGAGAAGCTCCAGTCTCTGCAAGTGGGTGGTTTCGCTCTGGGGGGCTCCCTGCCCCACCGGCCTCATAAAGTCAGTGTGAGTTACTTTAGATGCTTCTAAGCTATTCCACATGCTGCCTGGAAATACCCCATTCCCTCCTTTCAGATCTGGTTGGAAAACACATGGCCTTGGGGGAAATGGAAATGAGAGGCACTTGACTCAAGCCTTTCGGTTGAGAGCAGCGGCCCCAAGAGTGCAGCGGGAAGCTGACGTTTGCTTTCCGTAGGAGATACTTGCTGTCTTGTGTGGGGAGATGGTAGTGGTGGGGTCTAAATGGAGGCGGGGGTGGTGGCACCTATGTGGTCCAGATGCTAACCCTGACCCTTCTGTTTTCAGGGGGAAAGAGGCGCACCGGGTCCCAGAGGGTCTCCAGTAAGTAGCCCCACCTGTCTTGCTTCCCCAGGGCAGCGCGCTCGGGGCTCCCTCTCAGGGGAGCCTTCCTAGTTGGTCTTGTTAGCAACAGCCGGCCCCTTGAAGCTGTGGCTCAGCCCGGCCACGGAGAGCTCCGTGGTTACAGGAAGAATCACAACAGCCTTTTGCAGCTGGTTGGGTTTTACAAATCCACTTCCTGGGTTTTTTTGGGAGGGGTTTTTGTTTGTTTGCTTGTTTGTTTGTTTTTGTCATGGCTAATCTTTATCTGTGCTTCCCTGCTGGCTCATCGGTAAAAAACCCACCTGCCAATGCAGGAGACGTGGGTTAGATCCCTTGGTTTGGAAGACCCCCTGGAGAAAGGGAATGGCTACCCACTCCTGTGTTCTTGCCTGGAGAATTCCATGGACAGCGGAACTTAGCGGGCTACAGTCCACGGGGTAGCCAAAGACTTGGACACTACTTAGCGACGAAACAGCAATCACGACGATCTTTATTTGGAATGTCTTAAGATTCAAAACCCTAGTATGTCCTAAGTCTGTCTCCAGGTGTGTCTTACAGCAGACAGTGGCAGAGCTGAGGTTCAAATCCAAGAGAACCGCAGCCTCTTACCCACTGCTCTCCACCTCCCAGGGCTCTTTGGAAGGTAGCCTAGGAGGGGCATTCTCAGATTCTGTCATTCTACCAGATTTGACAGAGCCTGAGAGCTAGAAGTCCGTGTGCCGCCAGAGCGCATCCGGGAGGCGAAGGAACACAGGGCGACAGCCGCCAGCTGCTCTTTACGGGCCTGACGTTTCCCCAGCAGACGGCAGGGCAGACCATGGCGCCCCCGGAAGCCCTGAGTCAGCCGAGGGGTGGGTCTCTGGTCGTCTGGTTTGACCCCTCTCTCCTGTGCAGGGACCCCCCGGTTCTTTTGATTTCCTGCTGATCGTGCTGGCGGAAATCCGTAACGACATCACCGAGCTGCAGGAAAAGGTGTTCGGGCCCCGGACTCACCCTTCAGCAGAGGAGTCCCGGACTCACTCTTCAGCAGAGGAGTTCCCGTTATCTCAGGAATTTTCCAGCTCTCTGGAGACCCTGGACGTGGGCTCCGGAGATGACTCCCCGGGAAGAACTGAGACAAGAGACTTGGGAGCCCCCAGAGACTTCTATCCTTAGTGCATCCCACATCTTCATGCCAAAGGAAGAGTGTTTTCCCCTGCAGTGAAATTCTCCAAAGAACAAAATCAAAACATCCCTGGAGACCTGAAAAAAGATACTTTTTTTATTTTCTTTACTCTTTCCCTTTCTTCTTCCTACTTCTCGTCTTCCAGACACTGTTTCCAGAGTCTCCTGGTAGACATCCTAAAGATACCAGGAATGAAATGATTGATTTCAGTGCTTCCCCTGGAGAATCTACAGGGCAACTTTTATTTGAATTCCTTCTTTTCCAGGGACTTCTAATTTCTGAATTAGGTACTCACATTATCTTAAAATTTGGCAGACTATCAAAAAGGGGGGAAGAGTTCTAAGAAAATGTGACTTTCAGTTCAGTTTCTCAGTCATGCCGGACTCTTTGCGACCCCATGAATCGCAGCACGCCAGGCCACCCTGTCCATCACCAACTCTTTGAGCTTACTCAAACTCATGTCCATTGAGTCAGTGACACCATCCAACCATCTCATCCTCTGTCGCCCCTTCTCCTCCTGCCCTCAGCCTTTCCCAGCATCGGGGTCTTTTACAATGAGTCAACTCTTCGCATCAGGTAGCCAAAATACTGGAGTTTCAGCTTCAGCATCAATCCTTCCAATGAATACCCAAGACTGATCTCCTTTAGGATGGACTGGTTGGATCTCCTTATAGTCCAAGGAACTCTTCTCCAGTACCACAGTTCAAAAGCATCAATTCTTCGGCACTCAGCTTTCTTTATCGTCCAACTCTCACATTGGTACATGACTACTAGAAAAACCATAGCCTTGACTAAACAAACCTTTGTCAGCAAAGTAATGGCTCTGCTTTTTAATATGCTGTCTAGGTTGGTCATAACTTTTCTTCCAAGGAGCAAGCATCTTTTAATTTCATGGTTGCAAACACCATCTGCAATGATTTTGGAGCCCCAAAAAAATAGTCTCTCACTGTTTCCACTGTTTCCTCATCTATTTGCCATGAAGTGATGGGACCAGATACCATGATCTTAGTTTTCTGAATGTTGAGCTTTAAGCCAATTTTTTCACTCTCCTCTTTCACTTTCATCAAGAGGCTCTTTAGTTCTTCTTCACTTTCTGCCATAAGGGTGGTATTATCTGCATATCTGAGGTTATTGATATTTCTCCCAGCAATCTTGATTCCAGCTTGTGCTTTATCCAGCCCAGCATTTCTCATGATGTACTCTGCATATAAGTTAAATAAGCAGGGTGACAATATACAGCCTTGATGTACTCCTTTCCCAATTTGGAACCAGTCTGTTGTTCCATGTCCAGTTATAACTGTTGCTTCCTGACCTGCATACAGATTTCTCAGGAGGTAGGTCAGGTGGTCTGGTATTCCCATCTCTTTCAGAATTTTCCACAGTTTGTTGTGATCCACACAGTCAAAAGCTTTGGCATAGTCAATAAAGCAGAAGTAGATGATTTTATGGAACTCTCTTGCTTTTTCATCCAACACATGTTGGCAATTTGATCTCTGGTTCCTCTGCCTCTTCTAAATCCAACTTGAACATCTGGAAGTCACAGTTCACGTCCTGTTGATGCCTGGGTTAGGGAATTTTGAGCATTACTTTGCTAGCGTGTGAGATTAGTGCAATCATGTGGTAGTCTGAGCATTCTTTGGCATTGCCTTTCTTTGGGATTGGAATGAAAACTGATCTTTTCCAGTCCTGTGGCCACTGCTGTTTCCCACATTTGCTGGCATATTGAGTGCAGCACTTTCACAGCATCATTTAGGATTTGAAATAGTTCAACTGGAATTCCATCACCTCCACTAGCTTTGTTCACAGTGATGCTTCCTAAGGCTCACTTGACTTCGCATTCCAGGATGTCTGGCTCTAGGTGAGTGATCACAACATCGTGGTTATCTGGGTCATGAAGATCTTTTTTGTATAGTTCTTCCTTTTATTATTGCCACCTCTTCTTAATATCTTCTGCTTCTGTTAGGTCCATACATTTCTGTCCTTTGTTGAGCCCATCTTTGCATGAAAAGTTCCCTTGGTATCTCTAATTTTCTTGAAGAGATCTCTAGTCTTTCCCATCCTATTGTTTTCTTCTATTTCTTTGCACTGATTACTGAGGAATGCTTTCTTTTTTTTTTTTTTCCATTTATTTTTATTAGTTGGAGGCTAATTACTTTACATCATTACAGTAGTTTTTGTCATACATTGAAATGAATTAGCCATGGATTTACAGGTATTCCCCATCCCGGTCCCCCCTCCCACCTCCCTCTCCACCCGATCCCTCTGGGTCTTCCCAGTGCACCAGGCCCGAGCACTTGTCTCATGCACCCAACCTGGGCTGGTGATCTGTTTCACCCTAGATAATATACATGTTTCAATGCTGTTCTCTTGAAACATCCCACCCTCGCCTTCTCCCAGAGTCCACAAGTCTGTTCTATACATCTGAGTCTCTTTTTCTGTTTTGCATATAGGGTTATCGTTACCATCTTTCTATATTCCATATATATGTGTTAGTATACTGTAATGGTCTTTATCTTTCTGGCTTACTTCGCTCTGTATAATGGGCTCCAGTTTCATCCATCTCATTAGAACTGATTCAAATGAATTCTTTTTAATGGCTGAGTAATATTCCATGGTGTATATGTACCACAACTTCCTCATCCATTAGTCTGCTGATGGGCATCTGGGTTGCTTCCATGTCCTGGCTATTATAAACAGTGCTGCGATGAACATTGGGGTGCACATGTCTCTTTCAGATCTGGTTTCCTTGGTGTGTATGCCCAGAAGTGGGATTGCTGGGTCATATGGCAGTTCTATTTCCAGCTTTTTAAGAAATCTCCACACTGTTTTCCATAGTGGCTGTACTAATTTGCATTCCCACCAACAGTGTAAGAGGGTTCCCTTTTCTCCACACCCTCTCCAGCATTTATTGCTTGTAAACTTTTGGATAGCAGCCATCCTGACTGGCGAATAATGGTACCTCATTGTGGTTTTGATTTGCATTTCTCTGATAATGAGTGATGTTGAGCATCTTTTCATGTGTTTGTTAGCCATCTGTATGTCTTCCTTGGAGAAATGTCTGGCCATTTTTTGATTGGGTCATTTATTTTTCTGGAGTTGAGCTAGAGGAGTTGCTTGTATATTTTTGAGATTAATCCTTTGTCTGTTGCTTCGTTTGCTATTATTTTCTCCCAATCTGAGGGCTGTCTTTTCACCTTGCTTATGGTTTCCTTTGTTGTGCAAAAGCTTTTAAGTTTCATTAGGTCCCATTTGTTTATTTTTGCTTTTATTTCTAAAATTCTGGGATGTGGGTCATAGAGGATCCTGCTGTGATTTATGTCAGAGAGTGTTTTGCCTATGTTCTCCTCTAGGAGTTTTATAGTTTTTGGTCTTACATTTAGATCTTTAATCCATTTTGAGTTTATTTTTGTGTATGGTGTTAGAAAGTGTTCTAGTTTCATTCTTTTACAGGTGGTTGACCAGTTTTCCCAGAACCACTTGTTAAAGAGGTTATCTTTTTTCCATTGTATATCCTTGCCTCCTTTGTCGAAGATAAGGTGACCATAGGTTCGTGGATTTATCTCTGGGCTTTCTATTCTGTTCCATTGATCTATATTTCTGTCTTTGTGCCAGTACCATACTGTCTTGATGACTGTGGCTTTGTAGGATAGTCTGAAGTCAGGCAGATTGATTCCTCCAGTTCCATTCTTCTTTCTCAGGATTACTTTGGCTGTTCGAGGTTTTTTGTATTTCCATACAAATTGTGAAATTATTTGTTCTAGTTCTGTGAAAAATACCGTTGGTAGTTTGATAGGGATTGCATTGAATCTATAGATTGCTTTGGGTAGTATAGCCATTTTGACAATATTGATTCTTCCAATCCATGAACACGGTATATTTCTCCATCTGTTTGTGTCCTCTTTGATTTCTTTCATCAGTGTTTTATAGTTTTCTATGTATAGGTCTTTTGTTTCTTTAGGTAGATATACTCCTAAGTATTTTATTCTTTTTGTTGCAATGGTGAATGGTATTGTTTCCTTAATTTCTCTTTCTGTTTTCTCATTGTTAGTGTATAGGAATGCAAGAGATTTCTGTGTGTTAATTTTATATCCTGCAACTTTACTGTATTCATTGATTAGCTCTAGTAATTTTCTGGTAGAGTCTTTAGGGTTTTCTATGTAGAGGATCATGTCATCTGCAAACAGAGAGAGTTTCACTTCTTCTTTCCTATCTGGATTCCTTTTACTTCTTTTTCTGCCCTGATTGCTGTGGCCAAAACTTCCAAAACTATGTTGAATAGTAGTGGTGAGAGTGGGCACCCTTGTCTTGTTCCTGATTTCAGGGGAAATGCTTTCAATTTTTCACCATTGAGGGTGATGCTTGCTGTGGGTTTGTCATATATAGCTTTTATTATGTTGAGGTATGTTCCTTCTATTCCTGCTTTCTGGAGAGTTTTAATCATAAATGGATGTTGAATTTTGTCAAAGGCTTTTTCTGCATCTATTGAGATAATCATATGGTTTTTATCTTTCAGTTTGTTAATGTGGTGTATTACATTGATTGACTTGCGGATATTAAAGAATCCTTGCAAGAGGAATGCTTTCTTATCTCTCCTTGCTATTCTTTGGAACTCTGCATTCAGTGGGTATATCTTTCTTTTTCTCCTTTGCCTTTCACTTTTCTTTTCATAGCTATTTGTAAGGCCTCCTCGACAACCGTTTTGCCTTTTTGCATTTCTTTTTCTTGGAAACGGTCTTGATCCCTGCCTCCTGTACAGTGTCACAAACCTCCATCTGTAGTTCTTCAGGCACTCTGTCTATCAGATCGAATCCCTTGAATCTATTTGTCATTTCCACTGTATGATCGTAAGGGATTTGATTTAGGTCATACCTGAATGGTTTAGTGGTTTTCCCTACTTTCTTCAGTTTAAGTCTGAATTTGGCAATAAGGAGTTCATGATCTGAGCCACAGTCAGCTCCCAGTCTTGTTTTTGCTGACCGTATAGAGCTTCTCCATCTTTGACTGCAAAGAATGTAATCAACCTGATTTCAGTGTTGACCATCTGGTGGTGTCCATGTGTAGAGTGTTCTCTTGAGTTGTTGGAAGAGGGTGTTTGCTATGACCACTGTGTTCTCTTGGCAAAACTCTATTAGCCTTTGCCCTGCTTCATTCTGTACTCCAAGGCCAAATTTGCCTGTTACTCCAGGTATTTCTTGCCTTCCTACTTTTGCATTCCAGTCCCCTGTAATGAAAAGGACATCTTTTTGGGGTGTTAGTTCTAGAAGGTCTTGTAGGTCTTCATAGAATCATTCAACTTCAGCTTCTTCAGCATTACTGGTTGGGGCATAGACTTGGATTACTGTGATATTGAATGGTTTGCCTTGGAAACGAACAGAGATCATTCTCTTGTTTTTGAGATTGCACCCAAGTACTGCATTTCGGACTCTTTTGTTGACTATGATGGCTACTCCATTTCTTCTAAGGGATTCCTGCCCACAGTAGTAGATATAATGGTCATCTGAGTTAAATTCACCCATTCCAGTCCATTTTAGTTCACTGATTCCTAAAAATGTCTTGCCAACTCCTGTTTGACCACTTCCAACTTGCCTTGATTCATGAACCTATTCAAGGTTCCTATGCAATATTGCTCTTTACAGCATTGGACTTTACTTCCATCACCAGTCAAATCCACAACTGGGTGTTGTTTTTGCTTTCGCTCCATCTCTTCATTCTTTTTGGAGTTATTTCTCCACTAATCTCCTGTAGCATATTGGGCATCTACTGACCTGGGGAGTTCATCTTTCAGTGTCCTATCTTTTTGCCTTTTCATACTGTTCATGGGATTCTCAAGGCAAGAATACTGAAGTGGCTTTCCATTCCCTTCTCCAGTAGACCATGTTTTGTCAGAACTCTCCACCATGACCCATCCATCTTGGGTGGCCCTACAGGGCATGGCTTACTTTCATTGAATTAGACAAGGCTGTGGTCCCTGTGATCAGAATGGTTAGTTTTCTGTGACTGTGGTTTTCAGTCTGTCTGCCTTCTGATGGAGAAGGATAAGAGGCTCATGGAAGCTTCCTGATGGGAGAGACTGACTGAGAGGTAAACTGGGTCTTGTTTTGATGGGTGGGGCCGTGCTCAGTAGATCTTTAATCCAATTTTCTGTTGAAGGGCGGGGCTGTTTTCCCTCCCTGTTAATTGACCTGGGGCCAAACTATGGTGGAAGTAATGAAGATAATGGTTCGGTTCAGTCAGTCGTGTCCGACTCTTTGCGACCCCATGAATTGCAGCACGCCAGGCCTCCCTGTCCATCACCAACTCCCGGAGTTTACTCAAACTCATGCCCATCGAGTTGGTGATACCATCCAGCCATCTCATCCTTTGTCGCCCCCTTCTCCTCCTGCCCCCAATCCCTCCCAGCATCAGGGTCTTTTCCAGTGAGTCAACTCTTCGCAAGAGGTGACCAAAGTACTGGAGTTTCAGCTTCAGCATCAGTTCTTCCAGTGAACATCCAGGACTGGTCTCCTTCAGGATGGACTGGTTGATCTCCTTGCAGTCCAAGGAATTCTCAAGAGTCTTCTCCAACACCACAGTTCAAAAGCATCAATTTTTCGGCACTCAGCTTTCTTCACAGTCCAACTCTCACATCCGTACATGACCACTGCAAAAACCATAGCCTTGACCAGACGGACCTTTGTTGGCAAAGTAATGTCTCTGCTTTTTAATATGCTATCTAGGTTGGTCATAACTTTCCTTCCGAGGAGTAAGCGTCTTTTAATTTCATGGCTGCAATCACCATCCGCAGTGATTTTGGAGCCCAAAAAAATGAAGTCTGACACTGTTTCCACTGTCTCCCCATCTATTTCCCATGAGGTGACGGGAACAGATGCCATGATCTTAGTTTTCTGAAGATAAGGGTGACCTCCCTCAAAAGGTCCCATGCAGGCACTGCTACACTCAGTGCCCCCAGCCCTGCAGCAGGCCATCGCCGACCCACACCTCCGCCGGAGACTCCTGAACACTCACGGCGAGTCTGGGTCAGTGTCCTGTGGGGTCACGGCTCCTTTCTCCTGGGTCCTGGTGCACAAGGTTCTGCTGTGCCTCCAGAAGTCTACTCCCCAGTCCTGTGTAAGTTCTGGCAGCTCTGTGGTGGGTGAATGGCGACCTCCTCCAAGAGGGCTTCTGCCATGCCCAGGTCTGCTGCACCAGAGCCCCTGCCCCTGCGGCAGGCCACTGCTGACCCGGACCTCCTCAGGAGATGCTCACACATAGCTCTGTCTCATTCTTGTGGGGTCCCTGGGTCCTGGTGCCCTTGTCTGAGCCCTCTGAGCGTCTCTGGCAGGAATGGAGTTCGATTCTTCACCTCCCCTACCATCTTGCTGGGGCTTCTCCTTTGCCCTTGGACATGGGGTATCTCCTCACAGTCATTCCAGAATTCGTTTACTTATTTAAAAAAATAGATAGATGCATGTCCCAAAATAGACTACTACACCTCCATATCAAAATTAACCATTTTCAGTGAAAAGGGGGAGATGACAATATATATTTACCTCAGTGGATGATTCTTTTTTCTTGTCAATCTGACAGATATAAAATATTCTATCCTCCTACCCAACCTTGTTTACCCGAGTTCCATCCCTGGGTCAGGAAGATCCCCTGGAGAAGAGAATGGCAACCCACTCCAGTATTCTTGCCTGGAGAATCCCATGGATTGAGGAACTTGGCAGGCGACAGTCCGTGGGATTGCAAAGAGTTGCACATAACTGGGCAACTAATACTTTAGTAATTTTGATTAAAGAGAGAAGAGTGGAGATTAGAATAGATGGAGAAAAATCACAGTCCCACACAGACTGCCCTGTAAGCGGCCACATATTAACACTCAGATACGACTGTTAAGGGCTTCCCAGGTGGCACTAGTGGTAAAGAACCCACCTGCCAATGCAGGAGATGTAAGAGGTGCAGGTTTGATCCCTGAGTTGGGAAGAACCCCTCGAGGAGGGCATGGCAACCCACTCCAGTATTCTTGCCTGGAGAACCCCATGGACAGAGGAGCCTGGTGGGCTACTTGTCCTTGGGGTTGCACAGAGTCAGACATGACTGAAGCAGTTTATCACGCACGCACGTGATTGTTAAGTGTTCATGCTACACTTGTCTATGACTATCCTATTCAAAGAAGAAAATTACTCTCGCTGTAGGAATAAATCCTGTTTTCAAGATAAAAAGTGAGTGACTGCAGTGCCCTGGCTCACATAAGAACAGTGAGTTTCTGGTTGGCCAGGGCATTTTAAAGCTGTTGGGCTGGCCAAAAAGTTCCCGAATGTTCGAGAAATTTCTGGCCAACCCGATATTTGATCAAATGAGTGGGCTTGCTTAGTAAATCACAAGATTATTTGTTAAATAAAGGTACCTGACCCCTGGGGAGAGGTGTGAAGTTTCCTGGCTGTGAACCGGTGCCCACCAGATGCCTTTAGGCTGTGACCCAGGTTGACTCAATGGACAGCAGATCTCAGGGCTGGAAGGAGGGTGCTTGGCTTCAGTTGCTGGCCTGGGAGTGGGGTGATGGTTAGGGGTAGAGAGGAGAACCTTGGGCAGGGGCACCTCTGCGTCACAGAAGCAGGTAAACTGGGGCTTCCCTGGTGGCTCAGCTGGTAAAGAATCCACCTACAATACAGGAGACCCCAGTTCCATTCCTGGGTCAGGAAGTGCCCCTGGAGAAGGGACAGGCTCCCCACTCCAGCTTTCCTGGGCTTCCCCAGTGGCTCAGATGGTAAAGAATCTGCATGCGGGAGACCCAGGTTTGACCCCTGGGTTGGGAAGATCCCCCGGAGGAGGGCATGGCAACCCACTGCAGTATTCTTGCCTGGAGAGTCCCCGTGGACAGAGGGGGCTGGCGGGCCACAGTCCATGGGGTCACAAAGAGTCAGACACAACTGAGCAATGAAGCACAGGAATTAGAAGCCCTTGTCTTGGGGCCAGCCAAGCTTGCCAGCATATTGAAAATAATACATAATTGAAAGATCTCTTGAATGGGGAGTGGAAAAACAATAGCCTTCCTCGTTTGCCAAAAATTTCCTTCCCACCCTTCCCATTTTTCCTTAATTTTCCATAATTTAGTCCAAGTTCCAGTTCTTGTAGGTCTTCTTGCTTTCCCCTCCCCAGCAAACACAGGAAGCTGTTGGAAACTATATTCCCAAAGCTCCCCTGGAGTCGTGTTTGCTCTTACACCTCTGGGTCCTAGAGGGACCCACATTCTGGAAAAGGCTTTCTGTGGATCGCCAGGAGCAAGTGCTCAAGGGACCCACAGGAGTGTCTGCTCCTTTGGAATGTTGCTGGGGGAGCTCGTGGTCTTAAGGGGCAGCTTACATGTTCCTTCATATCTGCTTTGTCGTTTGACACCCAGGATGATATTTCATGGACCCGTTCAGGAGACCTCTGCCCGTGTGTTGAGCATCACATGAGACCACGGTTACAGCTTCTCTTTGCTCGTGTTCCCATTTCTCACCCCGCAGTGTCCCCCAGAATTTCCCGGTGGTTTGTGTTTAATTTTCTTTCTTCATCTCCTTTAACGCCGCCATCATTTCACTCCCTGGGAAAGCTTGTTTAAAGACAATCATGGCGGCTGTTCCTATTGTCACCTCTCAGTCTTCCTTCAGAACGACAGGAAGGGCTACGTGTGCAAATCTGAAGTGACACCAGCCTTCCTTCCCTCGTCCCACCCTGTCAGAAACAGGGCTCCGTCAGCCAGCGGTGGCCGAGTTTTTCACCAGCACGGGGGTGACTCCTCTGTTCCTTCCCTGCACCAAGTCCCCGGCGGCTGTCCACCCCAAGGCTCCAGCTGGACGCAGACGCCTCCTCAGAGCTCCTTGCCTGGAGTCCCTGCTGCCCCCTGCAGTCTCTCCAGAACCTAACCTTCACAGCAGGAGCCCTCACCCAGCCCGGGTTCCCAGAGATGAACTCAGCAGATGTTGATTCCCGTCTGGAATGTATTGAATGTTTGCCTGCTTGTGGAACGCAGTATTTAAAGTGTGTGGATGGATGAATGCTAGGGAAAAAAAAAATTATGCATAGGCTCTAAGAGAAATGAGCTTCATCTTTGATTTTTTTAATGAGGAATTTTGTCACCTTTTAAACAGTGAACTGTATGTAGAAATATCATTTTTTTTTCTTCTATATTATTGAGTACTCATAAAATGCAACTAAACTGCATGTTTGGCCAAAAGCTGGGATAATATATTAATGGAATGAATGGAATAACAGAATGAATGGAAGGTGGAAATATCTGGGATTTATGAGATGATTCTGAATAGTATTTTCTAGGAAAATACACAATAACCTGTATTTTATCATCTCAATCTGCTGGATTGGACAACTTGTAAAATAATTATTTATCCTCAGATTTCCAAAGCTTGGACTACTACCGTAAGATAAAATATATACTCTTTATACCCAAATTATATTTTTCAAAGATAAGATATAATAATGCGTTGTTATTCCTAATGTATCTTTTAGCTCTGGATGGAAAACCAAAGCTTCACTGTCTAAACAGGACTTCTGCTTAGAACCCAATAGAATAGGCTTTCGGGGGGGGGGGAGGGGGGAGGGGGCATAAAATTTGTTAGTCTGAGTAATCTGCTTTGTGTTTCATGGAGGGAAAGGGCTTTCCCAGAAATGTTGACTTCAGTTTTTTGCACTCTGATAACGAGAACTTAGAATAGGACTTTATAGATTGGCTCTGTTTCAGAAAGCAATGGACATAAAATTCTCCTATCCAAAAGAGGAGGGGGTACATTTTAGTTTAAGAAAATCCTCCTTCCTTTCCAATTGCAGAGGGAGACATGACAAGCTTCACAATGCCAAAGCCTGGGGCGGTGCTAAAGGAAGGCTGTCTTGTCTGTCCTGTGTTAATCCTAACACCTGCCACGGAATGAACTGGCCAACTAAAGTCATTTCTACCGTATAAACTCAGACCAGTGTGTTTCACAGCCAAGCAGGCAAATAACAAGCGCATGTTGGCGTTTGGTGTGGGGGAGGGGAGTTCACTCCAGCAGACACCAGGCAGAGGGCCCCTGACTGGCCCTGCTCCCTTTGCGGGTTCGTTTGACTGTTGGCCCCCGAAGCCTGCTGCCGGGCCCACGGGGGACAGTATGCTTCATGACTAGGCGCCCGGCATCTCCCTGGGTTGACAGAAGACCCCTCCTCACCTCCCCCCCTCCCCCACCCCAGCCTGTGACAGAGCAGCCTCAGTGAGTAACCTTAGCATCTTTCAGATGACCTTCCCTGAAAAGGAAGTTTATCCACAGGAATCCAGGCCAAACAACTAGTAGAATAGAGCCATCTAAAGTTTTTAATAATGACTTCAGGGAAACAGATGGAAATTTTCCTGGCACAGTCAGCATGTATGTTTCACAAGAAATCAAAAAATAATTTTCCATTTGAGAAAAAAAAAAAAGACTGTAATTGTTAAAGCATAAAACCTTGGACTTCACATGCTCCTGCAACAAATACCACCTTAGAGATATCCTAGAAAAGAAAGACCCCTTTACACATCCCCCCCAGGGACCTCACATCTTTATGTGAGATCCTCAAAGCAAGCACCCCGGGGAATTCCGTGTGTGCTGTGACTCCATTTTTATTTCCAGTGCCTAGTCATATACTTCAGTAGCTGTGTTCATTATTTATAACAGGTCCATATAACTAGTATTCAGTTATGGATGTGATACTATGAAGTGCTTTTGGTAAGATTATATATGCCTAATAAAAAGTTATTTTTCTTACATGGTTGTACTGTGTTTTGTCTTGACACCCAGTCCTGAAGAAGTCTGTATACAGGTGATGGAGAAAGAAGTTTCTCTTAGGAGCCAGAACCTGCATTCTGGGTAGACTTACCCCTGGGGGGCTGGGTGTGGTCCCAGCATTTGAGTCTGAGCCAAGGTCTTAGGACCCAGCTTCCACCAAATCTGAGTGTCAGGGGCTCACCTCCCAAGTTGGGGCAATCCCCTGGGACCCCCATAGTGGGATTTTCAAACCTGGAACTCTCTGAGGATCATTGGAGATGCTTTAGGGGGAAGCTTGTAAGGGCATGCCCCACCCGCCCACCACCACCCCGGCCCCTGCAACTCCCACGGCACCGTGAACAATTCAGCCTTCACTTGGTTTGAGATTAGAATTCCATGTAAAGTTTCCTTTGGAGGGGAAAAAAAGCTGACTACCTAAAAAAGAGGTTAAAATAGAGTTTGGGGGAAAAGCCCCATGCATGGTAGCTGAAGTTTCCTTATGTGAAGATAAGAAGGGAATTCTCATCAGTTGGGCCTTGGGAGGTGGAGTTACATAATACCAGGTTATTTCTAAGCATTCTGTAGCACTCTTTATCAGGGTACCTTAAACACCCCCCAAATTATTATGTCTATACATCTCACTTTTCTTCAGCAAGTATTTATCAAATGCTTTCTGTCTGCCGCACACCTCACTGTGCACAGCAGACTCGGGGAGCAGAGTCATAATCCCCATCCTCCTGGAGATTTTTGGCAAAACAGATCCTTCCAGGCAAAATGAATTAATTACAGAAGTATGCAGTCGCAAGCTGTGATTTGCTTTGAATGAAAAGCGCTGGGTAAGAGCTCGTGCCCACAGGGCCCACCTCTCCATCCCCTTGCACGCGGAGCGTCTCACACACACACCACTCTACAGCATCCACGCCAGGGCCACACAAGACCGCCAGCCCTTGCAGAGAAAAGCTTCGTGAACACCCTGGATGGACCAGCGGCCAATGGAAATCTCCAAGACCCTTTCCTACAGGATGCTTCCAGCCTTCCTGATGGAAAAATTGGCTTAGTGAGCCGAAGGCTGGGTGATTGCCTGCAGATACTCCATGCGTGCAGTTGACTGGTAACCTCATGTGCCCCAGTCTTGGTTCCCGGCAGAGTCTGAGCTTCATTTCCTCCCAGCCAGGCCACAACAGCTGTGAAAAGGCTGCCTGTGGTTTGGGACGGCCCCCCAGCTCAGGTGCGGATTCTCACCACCTGCCCACGTCTGGATAACGAGGTTACCAGCTGGGCCAGGTGGGAACCCGCACTCAGGGCTGGGGGCTCCACACACAACAGGCGAGTCGGCCAGGGCTGGGGGCCAGTTGCTGGTGAGCTGCAAGGTTCTGGGGAAACTGATAGAGATGCGTGTTCGTTTAATCCCACGACCGGGGGATTAAACAACAGAAATATGTTTTCTTATGGTTCCGGGAGCTGGAAGTCCAGTGGGGGTCAGCGGGGCGGGCGCCTCCCGGAGGCCCCGCGGGAGAGGCCATCCCACACGTCTCGCCAGTTGCTGGGGCTGCTGGCGGTCCCGGCCCCTGCGTGTCCGACGTCACGTGCCACCCTCCCTGCCACTGTGTCCTGCGCCTTCATGGGCATTCTTCTTTCTGTGTGTTCTGGGTCTCTGTTTTCCCTTCTTTTAAAGACCTGCTCTAATCCATTATGACCTCATCACAGTTATACCTGCAAAGACCCTACTTCCACATAAGGTCACATGGAGAGGTTCTAGGTGGACGTGAATTTTGAGGGGGACCCCATTCGACCCAGTACAAGAAGAAACTGTCCTCCCTACCCATTGCCCCCTGTCACCCTGCTTATATCCTTTAACAGCTTTTTTTTTTCCAATCTGAAATTCTTAACTGGTTCCCTTCATTGAAAACAAGTTTACTGAGGGCCAAAGATAGAACAAGGGATGCTACGAAGACCCTGATGGCATAGAGTCTGCCTTTTGGTCTAGGAAGACAAACAGAGATATGTTTTAGGGTTCTGCAGAGAAACATAACCAATAGGATACATATATGTGGGTGGATCGAGAGGTAAATATAGATGTGTATATTTATGTACACACACACAGATTTAATGAATTGGCTTGTAGTGATTGTAGAAGCTGGCAAGTCTTAAAACTGTAGTGTGGGCTGGCATCATGGAGACCCAGGGAAGAGCGGATATTGCAGTTTGATTCTAAAGATAGATCCTGGCAGAATTCCTTCTTCAGGGTCAGTGTTTTTCTGTTAAGGTCTTTGAGTCGATGAGGCGCATCCACATTACAGAAGCTGTACGCAAAGTCTACTGATTTAAATGCTCGTCTCATCTTTAAAAAGTGCCTTCCCAGAAACATCTGGAATCATGTTTGCTCACTTATCTAGATGCTGGTACCACATACTATGCCTAGCCAAGCTGATACATAAAATAGGACATTACAGAATGTATAAGGTATTAAAAAGAGCTATGGGGGGAAATTAGGGTAGAGTATAGCAACGGAGGGTGGGAGTATGTATTTTAGGTGGGGCCTCCTGGGAAGAGCTTACCCACAAAGGGGCTGTGAGCAGAGGCCTTCGTGGAGACGTGAGCCTCGTGGCGATGCTGGCCGAGAGTGAGCGCGGAGACGCACCTTGAGGAGGACCTGCTTGGGGTGCTCAAACAGTAGCGCGGGCTCGGTGTGGCCGGGACGGAGGAAACCCGGGAGGAGATGCCTGGGGAGGCAGCCCCGCCCACGGAGAGCCTCGGGGGGCTCTGTTCGGACTTCGCGTTTCCTTCCGGCCCTGTGCAGGGTCTTGAAGGCGCAAGGGCTGGAAGCAGGGAAACCCGCTGGGCGCTGTCAAGGAAGTTCCTTGTTTCCTGACGTCTCCCTCTGAGAACTTTATGCTTGTCTGGCGTCTTCTTCCTCATTAGACCAGAGACTTCGGGGGAGGGAACTTTCTGTTTTTCTCCGCTGTATTCCCAGCATCTGCTTTCATGCCCACGACACAGGAGGATTCTGAGCAATGTTTTATAGTGAATTTGATAGAACTACGCTTTTAGTCTTCCCCAAACCCTATAAGGCAGGTACTTTTATCATCTTTAATGTACTCATACACCGAGAGGTAAAATAGCTTGCCCAAGGTCACACAGCTAAAACATTTGTAACGGGTATATTTCAAAGCACGTTAACTCACCATCATATTCATCCTATAGGATACATACAGCTCAGCCAACCAGCCCACATTCTCCCTGCACACTGGAATCAAACATGACTTCAGAGAATGGGCCTCCATGATACAGGAAGGCTTCCGCCATGTAATTTCCTCATCTATATGGAATTGACCACCTTTCTGACCTTCTGATACAAGGTGACTGGCACAGACTATCAACATATATTCTCAAGGAAATGAAAGAATTACAAAACTCTTACGGTTACTATTACATGGTATTGGGTATGGCCCAAAGATAACTAGGAGTCAAGACTCAAAGAGAAATACAAAAGATTAAATAACACACTCTCTAATAGAAGGAAACGTGTTATTCTTCAGGGAAGGCTTTTTTTTCTAATAGGAATATATCAAATGATTATTAGTCACTGACTAATATACAAAACCATTTCTTATGAAGCCTCATGGAGAAAGTGAGGGGACAGGAGAAAGAGTGTTTTCACTCACCTGTCTCTGCAGGGGGGTTAATTTCCTGAGCTTCGGGTGGGTGTCTGATGGGTGAACTTAAGGAAAGGCTAAAGCCTTGAGTAAACAGCCAACCAGATCATAAGACCAGCAGCTTTCAAACATTTTTGACATTGACTCAGTGGAAACACACACACATTCTACACACTAACCCAACACTTGCAATAACTGAAATAAATTTCATAAGATTTACCCTTACTAGGTAATGATGCAGTCAGAGATTCTCTGTATGATTGCATTAAAAAAAAAAAAAACCCTCACAAACACTAAATTGATTTTATGACTTAGAAGGAGTGGCAGCCCACAGTTTGAAAGCCACTTTCTTAGGCCGCGTGCTTCCCAACCCTTACTGTGTACCTGAATCACAATCACAAAGCAGAGAGGGGGCGCTTTAGGACAGTGAGGATTCTGGTGTCCCCGAGGCGGGGAGGGTGCGGTCTTGGATTTGCATTCTAACAAGCTCCAGGTGACGTCACCACTGCTGTTCTGCGGACCACCCTGAGTAGGAGGGACCCATCTGTCGCGCAGGAGTGTTACTCCGGGCTTTAGACAGGATGAGGAGAGAATGCGATTAATTTGGGATTCTGACAAGAGTCAGGGATGCAATATGGCTATTATATTCCAATTACGTAATCCCTCGTGCCTGCTACTTTGCTCAAGAAAATATGGTTTCCTTGGGAAATGGCACATCCAAAGACACCTTCAAATAAATCGTATCTCACCATTAACTTTTGATGAGGAATCAAGTTGAACGCTAGCAAAAGTGGAAAGAAGTGTCTAGAGGGAGAATGGAGACCCCGCTGGGGATGCGGGAGGATGGCGAAGGCCAGCTTTGCGCAGGTTGCTAATATTGGGGAGGCCTGGCTCCCGGAGGCAGGAGGACAGAGAGGAGATCCCGGCAGTCAGCTCAGCGGGCTTCGCCTCCTGCTGCCCACGGTGCACCGTCTTGACCAGCACCCCCACCCCGGGCAAGTCCCAAGGGGCTCAGGATTCTTGGCCGTCTCTGGCGGGATGACACCTTGTGTTTTGAATTCTAGCTTCTCCAGTCTCTCTTCTGTGGCTTCTTATCCCCTTCTGTCTCTGACCTGCCAGTCACACTGGGAGTGGAAGCTGGGTGGGGAAATGATTAAGCCAGAAGGAAAGTTGTATCTATGGAGTCCTGTTTTGTTGTATAAATAGTTTCGATGATATGTGAGCGTGGAACTGTTTCCAAAATCAAGTTTTGTTGGGTGTTTTTTTTTAGCTGTAACCCATGGGCGTTTGGGGCGCTTTCTGCTTTGCCTCGCCACTACCCCCCCCAAACACTGTGATATTCTGGGTCAGCCCTGAGTTGGCTCAGAGACGGCCGTTGACCTTCCTCCCCCAGAATTCTAGAGACAAGGCACGGCGTCTTGCTAGTCTGCCATCATGCCATGTAATTGAAAGCCCATGTCATGCAGAATACTTCTCTCCTGTACCAACGGGATCATTCATTTACAGTTCAGTTAAAAGTCTCAGCCAAGACCTTCCATACAGATTGTAGAGAGCCATGTACGGGTGATTTGCCTTTGGGAAAAAAAAAAAATCTGGAGCGGAGAAAGGTGCCACAAATTGAATTAGACTCAGATCGTTCAGAAAGGAAGTAACAGCTGGAAAACATTTCCGAGATCCCTTGGAGGCGACTTCCAAGGACAGCCGCCAAGTACGCGTTTCTTTCCGGGCTCATTCTCCGTGCTGTTGGCTGCTGCGGTCCTTGCCCCCAGCCAGCTTGACACACGCTGCGCGTATAAATATTCACACGGCATGGGATGACAGCCTTTACACTGACAGGATGTGATTTGGGTGTTTCAAATAAGTGAAAGCAGCCCCAGAGGACTGGCTCTGCCAGCTCACGGAGCATCCTTCCGCCAAGGATCAAATCCGCGGTGGTGCAGGGGAGCACCGTCTCAGAGTGGGTCTGTCAACCCTCACTCCGTGGCACCCGAGGCTTCCTCTGGGGGCCTGATTACTGACTTGAAGTTCCACTCGGCGGCCTGTCCGTGATCAGATGGGACTGGAAGGCTGCAGCCACCTTTCCCCACAACACCCACCTGGGCATCCTTTCCTCGGGCAGGTCAGTCTCTCTCCTGCCTTTCACTCGATTCCCGAGGTCCCCAGGGAGACCAGGGAATCTTGTTACTGTTCTCACGGGAGAGTTGCCTTGGGGTCCCTCGGGGCTAGGAGGTGCTGGTAGGGATCCTGGGTGCATGGAGGGGCCTCAGAGGAGTGAAGGACCGCCCTCTGAAGGATGGGGAATCTGCAACCGACACCCCAAAATACCAGGCCTCCCCACCCCCACCCCCACCCCATGCCTTGAGTCCGCCCAGGTCTGAAATCCTCACCACTAACTTTCCCTCTTAGGGGCCATCCACTCCGGTTACTGCTCTCAAAAGCTGGTTTATCCATTGGCCGGCAGGTACATGGAAAACTTAGTCACCTGACTCTATATTGAGACCCAAATTCAGTTCAGTTCAGTTGCTCAGTTGTGTCCGACTCTTTGTGACCCCATGAACCACAGCACGCTAAGCCTCCCTGTCCATCACCAACTCCCAGAGTTGTCCCAACACCCAAACTCATGTCCACTGAGTCAGTGATGCCATCCAACCATCTCATCCTCTGTTGTCCCCTTTTCCTCCTGCCCTCAATCTTTCCCAGCATCAGGGTCTTTTCAAATGAGTCAGCTCTTCGCATCAGGTGGCCAAAGTATTGGAGTTTCAGCTTCAACATCAGTCCTTCCAATGAATATTCAGGACTGATTTCCTTTAGGATGGACTGGTTGGATCTCTTTGCAGTCCAAAGGACTCTCAAGAGTCTTCTCCAACACCACAGTTCAAAAGCATCAATTCTTCGGCACTCAGCTTTCTTTATAGTCCAACTCTCACATCCATACATGACTACTGGAAAAACCATAGCCTTGACTAGATGGACCTTTGTGGACAAAGTAATTGAGGCCCAAAGAGAAAGCAATTTGGAGGGAGTTTGTGATCTCCCTTGGCACTCTTGCTGCCGTCAGAGACTGTGTCCTTTCTTGCTCCCAGAGGGAAGCTGGAGGGCGTTGGTGGTAGGTGTGCCAATCTGCCCCCTACCCTGCATCATAAACCGCTTGAGGACGGGCATTAACATCTTCATCGCTTCTGGGGAACCTAGAGGTGTTTGATGCACACACACTAACAGTTCAGAAAATGTTAGCGGGGAGCAGCCAGTTGCTCAGGATACAATCACAAGTGGCCCCCAGTTACTTCCATTCACTCAACTATTCAGCAGAGGATGACTGCTCTGTGACACGCGCCATGTGAGCACTGGATGTATGATAAATATCAAGGCCAGCTCTGGCCTCCATCTTCATGGACTTGTGAATGGAATCACAGGCCTACAAGGACACATACTGAAGCTCCATCACCTTTTAAATTTTTGTGCAAAAATTTTCCCAGGGATCTTTCATTTTTGCAATTCAAAACTGAATGCTTCATTCTAGGCAACACCTCCAGACAACACTGGCCAACAGGACAGAACCTGTCATAGCCTGCGTCTCTTTCTGCTGCGTCTTCTGCACTAAGTGTGTATTTACAGATGGGTTTAGCAAGCTGCAAAAGCCTGCTCAGGATGTAGAATTTTCCTATTGCAGCGAAATTGTGCTTTAAGCCGGAGCTGAGGTCAAAATGCACTAGGAACACCCACAGTCTAAAGTGAGCACCTTCAAACAGGCAGCACCCACCTTCCCCACAGGACTTGCAGCTCCTATACAGGATGGTGCTCCCCGCCCAGCCGTCACTCAGGACGGGAGGGCTGGGAGAGGGAGATGCAGACAGGTTGGGAAAGACGACGGTGTTCTTGGGGCCGAGTTACCCCCTACCCCCGGGGGTCGGGGCGGGGCGTTTCCCATCCCTCCGCGGTGCCTCTGAGACGGTTCGAGGGCAGCTTGCTCTGCGGCTGCGGCTGGACGTGTGCTGAGCCGCTGAGCTCTCCAGCCTCTGCGGCTCCTGCCACTCAAGCAAAGCCCAGCGCGGGCATTCCCTGAGAAGATGCTCTTCGAGGCAAGGAGCCGGGCTTGCTTGCCTTCTTCGTTATCTCGATTATGGACCCGAGATCGGTGAATCGTCGCAGGCAAATCCGCACTTGTACATGTGTTTCTCCCTCCCGCTCCGAAACCAAATGACCTCTGCGCTGGGTTTGCCACACATGTCTTCCAATTTTTACTTCCCCCTGGCCTTCCGAAGAAATCTCTGGATTTCCTCACAGGCATTCCCCCAGACACCGGGGATTCCCAGGTATCTCAACAGTAAAGAATCTGCCTGCAAGGCAGGAGCCACAGGAGACGTGGGTTCAATCCCTGGGTGGGGAAGATCCCCTGGAAGAGGACATGGCAACCCACTCCAGTGTTCTTCCCTGGAGAATCCCATGGACGGAGGAGGCTGGCGGGCTACAGTCCACGGGGTTGCAAAGAGTCGGACACGACCGAAGCGACTGAAGCACGTCTCCCCCGACAGCATTAGCTGTGAAATACCAAGATGATCACAGCTAAGGCTTCTGTCTTCTTGCCTCCAGCCACCAAGGGGAAGCAGAGAGGGGTGCTTGGGCATGGGTGCCCTGAAGAGAGGGGGTGGGTTAGCACTCACACTCAGGGGGGACTCACCTGCTTCGGTGAGGTCAGAGGCCTGGCAGAAGCAGCCTCTCCCTCAGAGCTGGAAGGCACCTGCTTTCTCGTCCCTGGGAAGAAGAAAGCTGTGTGCAAGGGGTCCCAGCTTGCATGTGAAAGAGCAAGGAGGTGAAAAGACCGGAGGAATCCCAGCCCAGGGCCCCTCCTCGCTCTGACCCCAACAGTGGCCAGCGCCTGCCCTCCAGGAGCTTGACTTAGCAAAGGAAGGGGTGGAGGCATCTCAGAGCAGACCCCCGCTCCCTTCCAAATGGACAGGCCGCAGCCCTGGCCTCTGCTGGTGGTGGGGAGCAGGGAAGAACCAAGCTTTAGGTCAAGTTCAGGTTTAAAGGGTTTCTTTTCAATTGGTTATAATCCTGTAATTAGGTCATCAGATCACCTTACAGGGATAAATGTTGTTGACTTGAAATTTTTTTTTAAACTTTTTGTTGTATATTGGAGAATAGACGACTAGCAATGTTGAGATAATTTCAGGTGGACGCCAGAGGGACTCAGCCGTACGAATCCATGTGTCCATTCTCCCCAAGTTCCCCTCCCATCCAGGCTGCCACGTGACAGTCAGCAGATTTCCCTGTGCCCTACAGCGGGCCCTTGTTCGTTATCCATTGTAAATACAGCAGTCTTTAAATGCTTGTCCAAACTCTCTACCTACCCCTTCCCCCTGTCCTTTACCCCAAGTTTAAAGTGTTTTAAATGAACAGACTTTGCTCTTACATCCCAAAGGTGACTAGAGAGTTAGAACTTGGTCATGATTTTGTGAAAAGAGCCACAACCAAAAAAGGGGCAGGGGGGGTTAAACAAAAGCTTTAAAAACACTTTGTATCCCTAATAAACTTAGACTTTTCAATAAACCAGTTACAGATGTGATGCATTTTTTAATTAGTACTTTCAAGTCCACTACTTCCTTGGGGGATCTATTCAGATATCATAGTTATGCACAGGAATCATCTGTTTTTTAAGTCTGCATGGGTCCAATTACCATCCAAAGCAAGTGCCTAAAAAACTGTGGATCTGAAAAAAAATAGACATGTTCCTTCATCTTTGTGAGATAGAGCATCCCACTGCCGCCAGCACCATCCATCAGAACTCGGGGCTCTGTTTGCAGAAGAGAGAAGTCTTTGCTCTAACAAGTATTTCACAGCTCATGTTGCTGGGGGACGCACGTGAGGAGATCCAGACCTAGCAGAGATCTCTTCTGAACGCCAAGGGAGCAAAGCATAGAAGACATGCATGGCTAACCCAACGTTGAGGTCATTTGATTTCAAAACGGGCGGGAGAAACGCATGCTGGTGTGGACTGGCCTGCAAAGATTCATGATTCTTGGATCTCAGGCCCATTGCTGAGACTATGCTGTTGACATTGAGGATGTCCACATACATTTCTCTGTAATTATTCTTGATTGAAATTGACTGGCTCTGCGGGAAGGGCGATGGTGGAATGGGAAGGAAAACAATTATTTTCTGGCCAGGTTTATCTAATCCTAACTTGTGAATTTGTGGAGGTCAGTCTGTAACACTGTTAAAATATTTAATGTGTGTTTCATGATTTTTTTTATCTTTTTTTAAAAAAATACTGAAAAATATTATGATGTCTATTATATGTCTGCAAATAATCCCATGGGGTAGAAAAAATATAGATTAGAGAAGATTGTCCAGAGATTTCTCTGGTGGTCCAATGACTAAGACTCTGCTCCCAAAGCAAGGGGCCCAGGTTCAATCCCTGGTCAGGGAACTAGATCCCACATGCTTTAACTAAAGATCCCACATGTAGCTATTAAGACCCGGGGCACAAATAAATACATTTTTTTTTTAAAAAGAGTATCCATGAGGTGATAATAGTGAAAGCTGAGTGGTGCTTACATAGGTGTTCATTTTAATAGTCCCTCTACTTTTGTATGTTGGAAAATAGAGCTGTCTATAATGAAAAGTCTTTCAAATCTGCATGAAGATTTAGTGGCTTAAAATATCATTTGCTGGTTATCCAACGGAAGTAGAGAGCAGGACAGAGGAGCCTGGCGTGCTGCAGTCCACGGGGTCACAGGGTCAGACGTGACTGAGCGGCAAATAGCATCAACAAATGAAAGCATCATCTGGCTTGGGGTGGAAGTCACAGTCCAGTGACCACCTGGGCTGCAAGTGCTATCGCTTGAGGGGACGCTCTGAGCCTCGTTTCTAGAAGGGTCCTCACTTTACAGGGTCGGGTCTGTCCTGCAGAAGTCAGAGGCGTACGCTCTGGGTGAAATGAAATCCCAGCTCTCTGGTTTTTATTCTGCTTTTCTTTTTTCTTCCTTACATGATGGGTTCAGTGTCTGTGGAAGAGGCAGGCAATTCTGGGCAAGGTTTTTCCTCTAAAAACTTCCAGTGGACACATCGGTTTATTTGGGGATTTGTCACAAGCATTTCCTGACCCATTTCATTCCCGTGGCCAGAGGCAAAAAGGCCAGGACTAGGTTCAGTCCCCAGTGAAAAGAACTTCAGGCCCCAGCAAGCTAAGAATCTTCACAGGGCGTTTGCTTCCGGCCTCTTTCCACACCTCCAGGCCCCACAGGTTTGTCTCAGCTTCTCTGTGCTCCTTCAGTCTCAAGCAGGAGACGTGGGTAGAGTGGGACTCTGAGTCTCATGGTGAAGCAGGCTAAAGATTTTTCTTTTTTCCCCGAGTCCTATTGGCCGACTTAGCAAGTTCTAATTCTAAATGAAATGGAAACTTTGGTTTTCTATAAAATAAATAAATACAGCCCCTGCCATGGTGGAAACATCTCTGCTATTGATGGTAATCCAGCAGTTCTTCCTCTTTCTGGTAGTAATGTCTGTCTCTCCTTTGGAGAACCCACTTGATATAGCTGGAGCATGGTAGACCCCACTGTCGCCACAGAGGTGGACGCATGTATAATCCCTGCTTTTCCAGTCATCATGTACAGATTCTTTACTGTTCTGAGCCACCAAGGGGAGCTGGACCATAAAGAAGGCTGAGCACCAGAGAATTGATGCTTTCAAATTGTGGTGCTGGAGAAGACTCTTGAGAGTCCCTTGGACAGCAAGGAGATCCAACCAGTCCATCTTAAAGGAAATCAATCCTGAATACTCATTGTAAGGACTGATGCTCAAGCTGAAGCTCCAATACTTTGGCCACCTGATATGAAGAGCTGACTCATTGGCAAAGATCCTGATGCTGGGAAAGTTTGAGGCCAAAAGGAGAGGGGGTGGCAGAGGATGAGATGGTTGGATGGCATCACTGACTCAATGGACATGAATTTGGGCAAACTCCAGGAAATAGTGAAGGACAGAGAAGCCTGGCAGGCTGCAGTCCCTGAGGTCACAAAGAGTCGGACAGGACTTAGCAACTGAACAACAACAGTTAAGCTGTGTCTCTAACATGAGCTAACTGCCATCAGAAAGTTTTGAGAGATTTGTGATATGTAATTGTGTGAGACGTAATGGTCTAGTGCTGTGCTGTGCTTGCTGGCTCAGTCGTGTCTGACTCTTGGCCACCCCATGGACTGTAGCCCGCCAGGCTCCTCTGTCCCTGGGAATACTCCAGGCAAGAAGACTGAAGTGGGTTGCCATGCCCTCCCCAGGGGATCTTCCCAACCCAGGGATCGAACCCAGGTCTCCCACATTGCAGGTGGATTCTGTACCATCTGAGCCACCAGGAAGCCCAATGGTCCAGGGAAACGGCTTTAATAGTGGCTAGAATATACCCTCATGGCATTCAATGATGGACAGGCTTGGGGACAGAGTGATGATGCTAATCCACGTGGACTTCCACAAGTCCTCAACATCAAGAGTTGTTTGGGGACTTAAAAGCCCAAAGATGGGAGCGTCTGAGCAGCTCAGGACCAATTTCCCAGAATGCCCTTGGCAGTGGCTGGAACCCGTGCCAAACTCACGACCACCTCTATGACCCAGCAAAGACTGCCTTGTTTCCACGTTGGCAGAACCATGACTGTATGCTCTTTCCCAGAGAATCAGACAGTGACTCTTGTAACCTCAGAGAAGTCTCCAAAGTGAGTTGCATGGTACAATGTAAAGAATTAGTAAGCCAGTCTTGAACTTCTTCGCCACCTGAAAAGACTCATGTGATTTCTTGCAGTTGGTGAGTCTAGTTAGCAGTGAGAAATACAGAGAAGTAGGTCTATTGGAAGAACTGGCCCAAAAAACTCGGGTAAGAGACCTGGGAAGCCAAAAGTGTTGTAGGTGTGACCTACAGCCCTTAAAATTAGACCTGTGAGGCAGAGACTGCTAAGTGTCCTTAACCTTCTCTCTTAGTAATAAAACTGACTTTTAGCTGGGACTTGTGAGCATACAAAATCAAGACTACATTGCCCAGCCTCCCTGGCAACTAGAGATGTCATGTGACAAGGTACCAGTCAAAGAATGTGAGCAAAATTTTATGTTTAACTTCCAGAAAGTGTCCTTAAAGGAAGAACACATTCTCTTTTCCTCTTTCTTGCTGACTGGGATTTAGATGTAATGTTGAGAAGTTAAGAAGCCATTCTTACACCATGAATTGAACTATTATTGTTCTTTGGTTGCAAATCATGTCCAACTCTTTGCAACCCCATGGACTGCAGCACACCAAGCTTCCCTATCCTTCACTACATCCCAGAGCTTGCTCAAACTCATGTCCATTAAGTCAGTGATGCCATCCAACCATCCCATTCTCTGCCGTCCCCTTCTCCTCCTGCCTTCAATCCCTCCCTGCATCATAGGCTTTTCCAGTGAGTCAGCTCTTTACATCAAGTGGCCAGAGTATTGGAGCTTCGGCATCAGCCCTTCCAGTGAACAGTCAGGGTTTATTTCCTTTGGGATGGACTGGTTTCATCTCCTTGCTGTCCAAGGGACTCTCAAGAGTCTTCTCCAACACCACAGTTCAAAAGCATCAGTTCTTCGGTGCTCACCCTTCTTTATGGAGAACTCTCACTTTCGTACATGAATAGTACTATAATGGAGGGTAAAGTAGAAAGAAAATGGAGCCAGGGTCCCTGATGATCATGGAGCCATTAGGCTAATCCTTGGCACCCCAACTCTGGACTTGTATGCAAGGAAAAATGAGCTGTCATCTCCTGTAACCACTGGAATTACTGACATTTGTTAGTTTGTTTGTAATAACGCTGTCAAACAGTCTGATACAATTAAAAACCCTCGACAGACAAATGCCAGTGAATATTAGCAGAAACACCCAATTAGAAGACCCTCTAAAACTGTGCCCAGGTCAGGGATGGACAAGAGTCCTCCAGCATCGCACCTCTCCCCCCAGGATAGGTGAGATGGATTCGGAAAGGACCGGAGTTATCTGACTTTCTCTGGCCATGGCACCGAGCAGCTTTGAGAGGCTGCTTGCTCTCATTCTTGCTTTTCTTCCCATTCCAAGGCTCTTATCTTAGGGACTTCCCTAGCGGTCCAGTGGTTACAACTCGGAGCTTCCAATGCAGGGGTCGTGGGTTTGATCCCTGGTCAGGGAATGAAAATACCACATGCCGTGTGGTGCAGTCAAATAGAAAAAGAAAGGAAAAAGTCTTTGGGAAAAATGGGCTCTAATCTTAGAAGGGAAGTGATTAGATGCTACAACTTACGTGTTTGCCTACTTGCTCTTAGTGAATCTGCCTTCCCCTCCCCGTTTATGTAAGAGGCTCCACTTGTCAGCACCCAGAGAGAGGGACTGCACACCCACCCAGGAGGAGAAAAAAGGTCAGAAAGGGAGATATTAGCCCTGTGGCTCGTAGACTTGAGTGGGGATCAGATTCACCTGGAGGGCTTGTTAAACCAGATGAGCAGACTGACCCCACACCCGGAGCTTGTGATTCAGTAGGTCTGGGGTAGGGCCCAAAAATTTGCATTTCTAACATGTTCCATGAGCCACGTTTTCAGAATCCTTCCTGTCTACTAGAAATAGAAATAATGCATAAGTGTCTTCTTTCCATATTGGTCTTCTCTTTAACCAGAGGAAGTGCAAGCAGACAAAAATAATGAACATGTGTCAAAGTACTCTCTGAAAAAGAGAGGGCTGAATGACAAGCGAAAAAAATCCTTCAGAATGCATCCCATTTTTACAAGCGATGAGAGTGGGATGAAAGGGGTCCTTTCAAGGAATCTCTGCAGAGATATGTCCCCAGGGACCAAGGCAATCCTGGTGAAGGCGATGCCTTAACCTTGGGAGGTTAAGTTTGTAGAAAGAAGCTAAGGTTTAGCTATGCTATTGTGAAAGAGGTGGGTGGAAATGAAATCAATTTTTTTAAAAAAGAACCCAGTTACTGTGAAACTATGTGCTGGCAGGAACACAAATCTTC
The DNA here is from genome assembly GCF_023699985.2 of Odocoileus virginianus. Taxonomy (NCBI): domain Eukaryota; kingdom Metazoa; phylum Chordata; class Mammalia; order Artiodactyla; family Cervidae; genus Odocoileus; species Odocoileus virginianus. The sequence goes on from NC_069695.1 coordinate 2,097,298, forward strand.
TCTAGAATATATACCACTTGGAAAATTAGCACATGCAACAAGACTTTGTAAGTACCAAACTACTTAAAAGTTTCTGGTTATAGTCAGATCTGAAGTGTGGGTACATGGTCTTTATTCTGGAGCTGTGCAGTTTGCTAATGGGATAAAAAGTTAGTGAAGGATGACTTCAAACTCTCAAAAAATGTGTCAGAGCAACGAAAACTAACTTGAATAGTTCCAAATTTATATCAGCATTCTACCAGTTCAGGGAGAAGAGACCCCACTCTAAATATTTTCTTTTTTCTAAACATAGAATTCCTGCCAGAATTATATTTTGTTTAGTTTTCATGTCTTTCCTATCTTGTGCTATTTTAGGATGAGGAGTTATTGGGAGATGTATTCAAAAATGTTGATTACATTAAACCAATCATTTGAAAATTTTACTGCTTTCCAAGAGGAAGTCATGTAGAACTTCTGAATTCATTTTACACCAAAAGGAATTCCTACTTCCAGGAATATTTTGGAGTAGATATTGTGACAAAATACTCCTTTTGTGAACCTTAAGATGATGGATAAAAATGTTAAAAAAAAAAAAAAAAAAAAAAACATGTTTTTAAATGCCTTGACCTGGTGGGAAACTATGAGAATTATTTGGAAGTCAAAAATGACAGATCCAGAGAGGCAAGTAGGAATTTGGGTTGGTATTTATCCCGGGGTATCTGCTAGTCCCCAATCACCTGGAAAGTCCATTTTCATGGGCCATGCACATGTGCACTGGAAGTAAAATCTGGAGCAAAAGAAAGGAGTTATCGTTTTGTGTCCCCCTATGAAATTCATACATTGAAGTCCTAACCCCTGGTATACCAGAATGTAGCCTTTTCAGACATAGGCTCACTGCAGATGTAATTAGGGTTTTGGTGTTTTTTCTTAACTTTATTAAGTGTTTAATGCTCATACTGAGAAGATTTCTGTTCTTTTTTCAATGAATATTTATCTTTTAATTTATTTTCCATTGTAGTATAGTTAATCTACAATGTTGTGTGTTAAGTTTTAAAATGGGGTCACTCGGGTGAGCCCTGCTCCGATATGACTGGTGTCATAAAAAAGGAGAAAGGAACCTGGACACAGGCCGGCAAGGAGAACCCCGTGTGAAGATGCGTGGAGGCAGACGTCAGGGTGACGCTCCCACAAGCCAAGGACTGCCAGCGAGGCCCCAGAAGGCCGGGAAGAGGGGTGCGGTCGCTTCTCCATCGCAGCCCTTGGAGAAAGTCAGCCCGGGCGGGGGGCTTCCTTGCAGTCCTCTGGCCTCCAGAATTATGAGAGACGGAGCGGCTGCCGTTTAAGCCACCCCGTCCCTGGTATTGGACTTCCCTTGTGGCTCAGCGGGTAAAGAATCCGCCTGCAATGGGGGAGACCCGGGTTCGATTCTGCGGTTGGGAAGATCCCCTGGAGAAGGGAAGGGCTACCCACTGCAGGTCCGTGGTGTTAGTTCTGGCAGCTGAGCAGACCAATCCCAGGGAATGGGGGCGGCGGAGGGTGACTGGACCAGGGACTCGGTGGGCGAATGAAGGGAGAGAGAACACCCGCGGAGAGCCCGCCAAGATGCAAGATGCGGGCGCCACAAGCCTGACTCCAGACCACCACTGTGCCGAGAAAGGCTCTGAGATGAAAATTTTGTTTAAAGTGGCCCCAGGTGCGGCCTCGCAGTGGTTAAGACTCAGCGTTCTCAATGCCGGGGGTCCGGGGTCCGGGCTCCATCCCTGGGTGGGGAGCCCGGATCCTGCGCCCACTGGGGGTGGCCAGAACAGAGCCCCCAGGCAAACACAGAGCCCTCCACACCGAACATGCTCTCAACTCCGCTCTCGAAGGAAAAGCCCACGGGTAACTTTCCAAGAAATGTGAGACCCTGGTCGAAAGTCATTAAACACACGGAAGGGAACGAAGAGTAAGGGCTGATGGAACAACGAAGTGCTGAAAGAGAGCCACGGAGAGCGCAGATGTGGCAACTTCAGATGCAAATGCGATTTTAGGAAAAAGGCAAGAGGAACGTGAGATCGTCAGGTTTGATCAGGGAGGTCTGGGGAAGAGCCCCAAAAGTTCTACAACTGAAAAGTATAACCGTCATTTTAAAAAATCAAATGAACGGTCTAAACCAAGCGTGAGAGATAGGAGAACTGATTAACTAGAAGGAGAGATCTGAAGAAATTACGCAGAATGCAGACAAAGAGGGAAAAAAATGAAACATATGAAGGAAGAGATGTATGGGGCAACATGACAAAAATGCAGCAGATCAGAATTCTAGATGGAAGTATTAGAAAGAAAATAACAAGGCAATAACCAAAGAAAATGGCTGAGAAGTTTTCCTGAATTGTTGAAGACAGCATTTCTCAGATTCAGGAAGCAAAAAAAAAAAAAAAGAAAAAATGCAGTTAAGTGGAAAACCCACCCACATATACACCATAGTAAAACTGAAGAAAATCAGGAGATCCAAAGACACAAATATAGGAACGACTAGAGAAAACTCTTATTATTCGCAGAATATATAATCTGTTTTTTAAGAGAGCATAACAAACAAGACTAACCAGGGGTTTCAGTGAAGTGAGCAGATACAAGATCAAAATACAGATATCAGTGGCTTTGCTGTGTGCCAGCCAGAAACAATTAGAACATCATTTTTAAAAGGTTCAATTTACCATGGCAACAAACACTATAAAGGATCTACAAATAAGCCTAACAAGAAAGGCATGTGACGTTTTCATAGAAACTATAAAACTTTCCTAACAAACATTTAAAAACAAACTGGACAAATGGTGGTAAATGCCATGCTCTTGGATAGAAGAACCCAGGACTGTAAGGTTTTCTATTTCCCCAAAATTAATATAGACATTCAGAACAATCCCAAACAACATCCCAACAGGATTTTATTTGACAAACTTATCCCAAAATTTTAAAAGAAAAGTAAAAGCACAAAATGAGCCGTGCCGATTTTGAAAACAAAAGAGAAAGATTTGCCCAATCAAATACTAAAACATATTATAAAGCCAGAATAATTAAAAGGGCAAGTATTTTTATACCAATAAGTAAATAAATAGAAAAATCAATCAAGGATAAACTAAGAATGGACTTATGTATATATATCAAGATTTAATACATAATAAAATTGGCACTTTGAATCATTGGATAGGTCATCAATCAATACATGTTAGAATGTAGGCTTTCCATTTGGAAAAACTAAACCTGGGCCTTCATACCATAAGCACAAGTTAAATCCAATTAGATTAAATATAAATACAAAAACTCATAGGATTTTTAAAAAATGTACATAAGAACCTATACAAATGCCCTTACTATATATGAAAACATTTTAATCAACCCCTAAAAAATTTAAAAGCATAAAGGAAAAAATTTAAATTTGACAACATCAAAATGTAATACTTTTATGTAAATGAAAAGATTCATATACAACAACAAAAAAGAAGACAAACGCTTTTATAGAAAAAAGTCATAATGGGCAATTCAGGGCAGGATGATGGATAAATATGAGAAGCTCAGATTCACTAAAAATCCAAGAAATGCAAATGTTTTTAAAAATTGAGATAATCTCACCCAAAAGAATGCCAAAGTTTAGAAATGATTATAACTAGAGTTGGCAAAGATAATGGGAAAGGCAGATGTTGCTGATAAGTATATACATTTTGGAAGGGCAGTTTGTCTCTATTAATACTTCTAATATACACACCCTACCACCTGACAATCTGATGTCCTAATATCTCACCTCAAGAACCTTACACACGTGCGCTAAGATGTATGTACAAGGATTTTCAGAGCAGCATTGTTTATAGTAGGAAAAAAACCCAAACCTGAAAGCAAACCAAATAACCATCAGTAGGGAAAAAACTGTGTAAACTGTGAATATATCCATTCCATAAAGTACTTTTAAAACACTAGGATGGGTGTTGGTAGCTGAGCTTTATACTACATTGGGAAAGTCTGTACATCGTTGATTGTTTTTGGCACGTTGTCTCATGTCCCTTGAGAGATGTTCCAAAGTTCTATAGGACATGTGGGTTCAGCTCTGTGCCTTCAAGGCCTCCTGCCTCTTACACCTCCAATGTAGAGTGTTTCAAAAATAAGAAAGCAACTCTTGGGGCAAACCATCATCACCAATACTGTAGTTTTTTTTTTTTTTTAATGTCGATAACTGGAAGAAAAGCTAATGCATTTCAATCCGTTGAAAACAAACCATCAACCAGTTATTCCATCTTTCAGGGCAAAATTGCCTTACGGCCAATTCCTTACACAACAAAACCGTCTGAGGCAAAAGTGCTTACAGCAAAGATATCTAAGGCAAAGAAGCCTCTGGAGAAAATACCACACATCCGGTCCAACAACATTCATTCCCCCTACTTTACTCGGTGGGAGACCTCAAAAAATCAAGCGCACCACTTAACAGCTGTGTGATTTTAAGCAAAGTAATTCAAACTCTCAGTTTCCTCACCTGCAAAATGGGTGTAAGAGTGTCTTCCTTGTGTGGGTTCTCTGTCTCACACATGTGATGAACAACTCAGTATATGGACCATCACGGTTAGCACGTCCAACTGTGTTTCCCTTCCTGCCTTTCTCCCCCTTCCCTTGAGCGTTTTTTGCATTTCCTAGTTGACTCGGCAGATGGAGCAATTGAATCGCACGGGAGCCTCTGGGCAACTGGCCTGAGTCACTTCCCACCAAGCTGCTGCCTCTGCGCTGCTCGCATGGGGACAAACCTACATTCCTGCTTGAACATTTGCCAGATCGGGGCAGCGGTCCCGGCAGGAGGCAGCAACAAGCAGGGTGGAGACACAGTCCATTTCACTTAAGCACCAAGCCCCCTGGAGGCCCCACAGAGTCCTGCTCATGTCTTGCAGTTAAACCAAGTATCTTTTTTTTTTTTTAAGATTTTTTGATGTGGGCCATTTTTAATGTCCTTATTGAATTTGTTACAACATTGCTTCTGTTTTGGCCACTAGGCATGCAGGATCCTAGCCCCGCATCAGGAATTGAACCCGCCCCCGCTGAGTTGGAAGTCAAAGTCTTAACCACTGGACTGCCAGGGAAGTCCCTAAAGCGAGTATCTAATTGTGTTTCCAAGGCTCTTGAACATACTTCAAAGGTGCTTATTCAGGTGACAACTTCTTATCAAGTAACATTCTTTCTGTAAGGAAAACTTTGCCAATTACCTCAACTTAATGAAAAATTTTTTTATTTGCTTTTGGAATCAAGGAGAATATGTTTGCTCTCCATTTTTCCATCTGCTTGGGTGAAGAGACGATGCTATCCTAGGCGGGATTCAAGACTGGAATGGGATCTTCAGAGGCAGCTTCATAAATAGACCCACCTTCCCTAATGCCGGACCTCAGAACTGTATGAGCTTGAATCCATAAACTAACTTTCCAACATCCAACAAGCATCACCTGGTTTGTCCTGCTTCAAGATTCTGGGTAAGCCCCGGACCAACACAGAGTGGTGGGTTGAGGTGTGGGCTCTGTGTTACCCCGCAGAGGGCCAGCGCCAGAGCGGTCTCCAGAGGGCGCCAGGGCAGAGCCCACAGCAGGGACAACCCCGAGAACAAGCCGGTTCCGAGTGACTCCCCACAACTGAATTGCCGGGGGCTGCAAGTTCAGTTTGAACGGCATTTCTCAACTCGATCAGACCTGAAGTCTCCTTTTCGTAACTAATAGTGTATAAATCCCCCATAACAAAATCAAATGTTCAGATATAACTTACCTACACAGATAATATTTTAATCACTCTAATGTCCTAGCAGTAACATGGAGAATTGTTGCTCAGTCGCTAAGTGGTGTTTGGCGCATGCGACCCCATGGGCTGCAGCCCGCCAGGCCTCCCTGTCCATCACCATCTCCTGAAGTTTGCTCAATCTCATGTCCATTGAGTCGGTGATGCCATCAAACCTCCTCACCCTCTGTCATCCCCTTCTCCTCCTGCCCTCAATCTTTCCCAGCATCAGGGTCTTTTCCAATGAGTCAGCTCTCCCCCTGAAGAATAAATAGAAGCAAAGTCATCATAATAAATTAACATGTATCAAACGTGTAAATAATACAGTCACAGCTAGAAGACAGAGGGAAGTAGTTCGATGTTCGTGTCTGTGTATATACTTACCCGAATATGACAGCACAGAGTAAACGCCCGTGACTCAAATACCATGAACTACGCTGTACTGGTTAGTAACTCTCAGTAAAATTCCAGCCGAATGTAAGTATAATCTTTCCTGAATTTACACAGAATTGTTGTAGATTAAAGTCATAAGAGACCAATTGTGTTTATATGTAAAACAGGGTTAGGTCTTGGTCTCTTCATTAGTTGTGACAACAGTCTCTCTCTCTCTGTCTCTGTCTCTCTCTGTCTCTCTCTGTCTCACTCTCTCTCTCTCTCTCTCTCACACACACACACACACACACACACACACACACACCCACTCATAAGTTCCTAAACAACCTCTAGGAGGCAGTATTGCCAAAAAAGTGAAAGTCACTCAGTGATGTCCCACTCTTTGTGACCCCATAGACTATACAGTCCACGGAACTCTCCAGGCCAGAACACTGGAGTGGGTAGCCGTTCCCTTCTCCAGGGGATCTTCCCAACCCAGGGATCGGACCAGAATCTCCCGCATTGCAGGTGGATTCTTTAACAGCTGAGCCCCCAGGGAAGCCCCAGGAGTGCCCCAAAGCACTAAGGGGAGTGCCCTTAGCTGCCTTCCAGAACTCCTAGAAAGCCGGAGGTTCTCCGAGTAATTACTTAACACCTGTCCCAATGGCAAAATTCATGACTTTTGCACACCAGTCCGGGCTTCAACTGTAGCACAGAGTAGAGACCGGTCACGGGTGGCTCTGGGCTGGATTCCTGTGAGATGACGCAGCTATTATCTCAGACCTGGGTGGGACAGCCCTGCCGCCCTGCGCAATCAGCCTGAGAAATGCAGGCAAAAAAGGACACCTGCTTCCTTTCCCGGGGCCACCTTCTGCCCCACCCCCCTTTCCAGGCTACTGAGGACAGGCCTGGAAGCCAGGCCCACAGCGTGTGCTAAATGGCTTCAGTCGTGCCCTAGTCTTTGCGACCCCATGGGCTGCAGTCCACCAGGCTCCTCTGTCTGTGGGATTCTCCAGGCAAGAGCACTGGAGTGGGTTGCCACGGCCTCCTGTCAGGGAACTTCCTGACCCAGGAATCACACCCAAGCCTCTAACGTCTCCTACACTGGCATCGGGTTCTTTGCCATCAGCGCCACCTGGCCCACGGTGACCCCCAGAGAGCAGGGATGGCAATGCCCTGCAGTAGCCTCTGCGGTTACCTGACCGTCTGGGACTCAAGAAGCTCCTGGCTTGGGTTCTAGTTAATTGAATAGTCTGGTTACTAGACTGTTAACAATCCTATGTGCTCCGATCCTTGTAAAACTTTTCTAAAATTCATGAACTCACTCTTCACCAAAGTAACGATGGTTTAGTTAGTAGGCAAGATTCTTTTTTCATTCCTCTCTTTTCTAATTTCCCATAATGAGGTTATATGTCTATATGAATAGAAACACATTTAGTAAACGCACAAGTCTAGTTTCCTGGCTTAATTTACAGTACACACTAGAGAAGGGAACTTTTGTCACAATTAAGACTACTGCAGGTTTCAGGTGTCTCTTTCTGAATAGTTTTCACTACTGGAAGTGCTTATGTAGATTGTGCTGAATGTAGATTCTGATTTAAAGAGATGTCCTGAAAGAATCATTGAATTTTTTTTTCTTTCAGTTATTATGTGTTTTTCTACTACAGTCATTTCTCTTTCCCACAATAAATGCAGTGTGCACTGCATCAGCTGGGGGTCTGCTGAGAAGCAGGTGCAGAGATGGAATTCGATGGCCCGGCTTCTATTAGAGGAAAGGCTGTGAGGGGAAGTGGGGCAGGAGCCAGGGCCAGCTGAGAGCAGTCAGGTGAGGTAGCAAGGGTGATCCCAAGTACCTGCTGGCATAACCATGCAGCTGATCAAATATTGACTAAATCCACAAACAAAGGAGCATGCCAAACCCTGATGGGACTCCATCACCAGGGAGTGTCCTACAAACAAATGAATACACGAAAAAGACAGCAAGCGTGAAAACTTGAAAAGACTTGGTAAAAAAAAAAAATGGTTGCTAAAACATTTTTGATCTAATCAGATATGGATAAGATTGCCAGGAAAGTTTAGGGGAAATTTATTAATATTTAGTATAATTTTATGCTTTTATTATGTTCACAATGTCTCTGCATTTTAAAGAAACCAAAACTGGCCAGCATCATCCATGCATTAAGGATGTGACTTATACAACACAAGTGATGAAGAGCTCTAATCAATGGAGTCTTTGCAAAGAAAAGACAGCAGGCTTACATCATAAGATTGATGTGAATATATGCGCCTCTGCTTTAAGCTAAATAAAAATGTTTGCTTTTTTAAAAGTCTGTGTTTGATGGACTTTCTCAATGAACCAACCAAGTACTCCTGACCAGGAAAGGCATCTACATTTGTTCCATACAGCACAACTGCACTTGCCACACATTTTTATAGGTGGGGTAATAATGAAAAATAGATGTTCCTGGGATGGAGAAAGTATGTGAAGGTCCATTTAGGGTCATGGTTAGGTCTTTTTATTCCAAAAACAGATTTTGGTTTATGCCAAAATCATAGATGGCCTACTTTGATCTCACATCTATATTTTCCAAAGTTATATATATATAAGGCTTCCCTGGTGGCTCAGATGGTAAAGAATCCGCCTGCAATGCAGGAGACCTGGGTTCAGTCCCTGGGTCGGGAAGATCCCCTGGAGGAGGGAATGGCAACCCACTCCAGTATTCTTGCCTGGAGAATCCCCATGGACAGAGGAGCCTAGGGGGCTACAGTCCATGGGGGTCACGAAAAATCGGACAAAACTGAGTGACTAAGCATAGCACATATGTATATATAGGCATAAACTTTAAGACCCCAAAGACAGAGATCAATCAAAGAGTTTCTACTATCTCATTCTCTGGCCAAGACATGGCTAGGGAATATTCAGCTACCAGCTATATCAATTCCAGCTCTCTGCTGAATAAAGGAAGCATTGGCTTTAAAATCGGATCTGTCCAGGCCTCCCCCAACCCCCTTCCATGTGGCTCACTTCTTCACGCAGAATTGCCAGCATACTGTAACCTGCCCTGAACATGCCCCCAGGTGGTGTGGGAAGCGCCAGGCTCCGCAGCCACATAGATCCAAGCTTCACGTCTCCTGCCACACACAGGAGGATGTGATCTGGGCAGCCTCTCGTCCCCACGGCCCCCTTCTCGGTGCCGTCTGCAGGGGTGCAGGCTTGAGGCAGGTGGACCCTGGATGTCAGAGTCTCTCCACCACCCGAGTTCAGTCAAGCTCTGAGTGCCGGGGGCACACGCTCTTGCCCCTTCTTCCCACTGCCCCTGCAGTTTCGTGGGCAGGGAAACCAACCAGTGGGGATGGCAGAGGGCTCTTTGCCTAATTACCACTCCCTGGAGGTTTTCAAGGACGAGGTTGGGGAGTGTTGGGCTGGACTTCGGAGGAGTCTGGAGGGAGATGCAAAGAAAGCTGAGTACTCTGGAGAAGTCGGAGACTGGGGTCTCTGACCCTTTTAGGAGGAAGAGGATATGGCTGAGTGTGGCACTGGGGCATATTAATGCCCACATGCAGAGGGGATGTTTGAGAATTAAACCACCCATAAAGCAAGGCATTATACGTGGGCCGTGAGTGCGGCAAACATTTACTTTGGGCCACAGAGGTCTGGGCTGCTGAGCGTCACGGGCGAGTGGACGATGGGGGTTGGAGCCGAGGAGGTGACCGGGGCGCCTCGGTGCTCTGGAGGGTTTTCAAGTCAAGAAAACCTACCCAAGTGTGATTTGATGGCTGAATTGGACAATATAAAAAACCCAGAAAGCACCTCCAGTCTAACTCTCTTAATAAAGTTCCGTGGACACGGGCAGCGGGAGTGAGGTTCCTATTGGAAAGCTTCATAGTACCTTTGTAGAAAATTATGAATTCCACTTTAGAATCAAACAAAATGGTTTGAACATGCCGCTTTCTGAAACTAGAATCACAGGCTGTCAGGGCTGGCTTTGCTAACCCCCTGAGCCAAGCCACCCACCGAATTGCAGAGAGAAATCGCCCCTGTGGTCCTGTTGCCCCGGCTCACCCCTTAGAGGCCTCCTTTTTCTCTTTCCTTTTCTTCTTTCTTTTATGTACGTTCAGTTCCCACAGGCTTCCTTTATCAATATTTCAATTGGTTGCTGCTGACCTATACTTGAATCCAAATATTTGCCCTATTCAGTGTGAATTGTGCATTCAGCCAAATGCTTGATTATGTCTGTGCCCTTTTGAGCAAACTGAATGGGCTACTTGACTAGGTAATGCCGATATAGCCCGGTCATTAGGAATGTTTGTTAGAATTGACCAGATGCAACAAGGCAGGCAGGGAGGGGAGAGGAGCAGGGGTCTGTGTTCAGTGTTTCTTCCAGGACAGCCGCGGTGCAGAAGATGAGATGGTGTGCTTTCCAGGGCATAATTACAAGCTGTCTCCGTGTTCTTCAAAACAGACTCTTGGTCTAGTATGAATCACATGAGCCAGTTTCAATCAGAGGAGATGGACACCTACCCCCGAAGGCTCCCAGTTTCGTTTACTCCCTGGAAAATTACCCTCTGTAAAATAAATACGGTATTTTCCATGGTGGCTAGCATTCTTATTTCCAGCGTTTAGATAAGGACAGAAGAAATGCAATAAAGCCATACATACCACTTGCTCTCAATTCCTCTCAGTCTCTACTCAGCCTTGTAACCATGGCATTGTTCTCCATTATACAAACTGAGCTTTTATGAAAATCAAATGTCACAGGACTGCACAACTTACAACTCTAATATGCTAAACCGTAATTCATGCACTCATGTACTTGTCTAAAACATGCCCAGTGCTGTTATGTTGTGGAAACACTTCATGTGCAATAAAACTGTGGAGTTAGCATCCCTGGCCCTGACCCAAGGGAGGAAGTCAGCACAGGTCCAGGGGGATTTGGCCAAAAACAAGAATGGCTTTGAGTAGCATTGACTTATACACACTACCATGCACAAAATAGCTAGTGGGAAGCTGCAGTGTAACACAGGGAGCTCAGCTGGCTGCTCCGTGATGACCTCGAGGGGTGGGGCAGGGAGGGGGTCAGAAGAGGGGGTGTGCGCATACTTACAGCCGACTCAGGCTGCGGGACAGCAGAAACCAACACGATGTTGTAAGGAAATTCAACTCCAATAATAATAATAAAAACAAGAGTGGTGGCTGTGAAATGGACATAAATTTGGCCAGCACCGCAGAGCAGGAAGAACTGATGCTTCTGAACTGTGGTGTTGGAGAAGACTCCTGAGAGTCCCTTGGACTGCAAGGAGATCCAACCAGTCCATCCTAAAGGAGATCAGTCCTGAATATTCATTGGAAGGACTGATGTTAGGGCTGAAACTCCAATACCTGGCCACCTGATGCAAAGAACTGACTCATTGGAAAAGGCCCTGATGCTGGGAAAGATTGAAGGCAGGAGAAGGGGAGACAGAGGATGAGGTGGTTCAGTGGCATCACTGACTCGATGGACATGAGTTTGAGCAAGCTCTGGGAGTTGGTGATAGACAGGGAGGCCTGGCATGCTGCAGTCCATGGGGTCGCAAAGAGCTGGACACGACTGAGCGACTGAACTGACTGACTAACTGCAGAGCAGGATGTGGTAATAAAAAGGCACCTGTGCGTCTACACCTGCCCTTCATGGAGAAGGTAGACATACAAACAGTGCAGAAGAGGTAGGCGTGTGAGTACTCGGGGGATAATACAAAAGAGGTCGTTATAGCCCAAAACAAAATGTGAATAAAATGATTCTTCCCCTCTGGGAGCTTAGTCTGTTAGAGGAGATCGTTCACAGACGTAAACAAACAGTAAGCAAGGCAGATTGTGTTTAAAGGAATGATATGGTGACACGGTATTCAGAGCTGGAGAAGGCCACATCCTAGGGTGCTGGGTCTGTCTAACCTATGTTTTTAAAAGTCTTGCTTGAAGTTCACGGCTCTGATGTACTCGCAAGCTCACGCCACCGGTACTTTAAATCTGTCTAAAGAATTTACAAAAACGTGTAAGCACCTCCTACATAGCTGTTTGGGTGGCTTGGTGCTAAAGGATCTGCCTGCCAATGCAGGAGACCCACCTTCGATCCCCAGGTTGGGAAGATCCCCTGGAGGAGGGAATGGCAGCCCACTCCAGTATTCTTGCCTGGGAAATCCCATGGACAGAGGAGCCTGGCGGGCTACAGTCTGTGGAGTTGCAAGAGTCGGACACGACCTAGCAACTAAAGAAGAAACAACACAGTTCTTTGATTCCAAGCAGCTGTGCTGCCTGACTTCTGTTCCTATCATACCGATCACCACGCCCCCTTGTATAAAAGAGGAGAGGAAGGAGCGGCCACTCTGCTGATACTTCTTTCTTAATTTTTATTGAATGCAGTTTGTTTACAGCGTCATGTTAGTTTCAGGTGTACGGCAAAGTGAACCAGTTTACGTATACATATGTCCACTCTCCTCTTAGATTGTTCTCCCACATAGACTGTTAGAGGGCATTGAGCAGAGTTCCCTGTGCTACACAGCAGGCTACTAGTTGTCTATATTATATAAACAAGTCTGCTAACTTAAGTAAAAAAATCTCAGCAGTTAATACGGACGAAACTCGCCCTGAGAAGTTAGCCTAAAAGATCTGCTGTTTGTTTCCTAGCTATTCCAAAACCTGAGTGTTTCATATTTGTGAATCAAGACAACAGGGTCTCAGGAATTCCCTGGTTGTCCAGTGGTTAGGACTCCATGCTCTCACCGCTAAGGGCCTGGGTTTAATCCCAGGTCAGTGAACTAAGATCCTTGAAGCCATATGGCATGGCCAAAATAAGGAAAATGGGGTATTAATTAAGAACACACAGAGGCTGTTTCAACAATGACCAAGCCCAGTGAATTATAACTGAAGGCCAGAAAAAAATTGGTTCTCACATTGCTATGATGGATTGTTCCATTGAGACAACAAATATTATATTAATTCCAGGAAATATTTATTTCACTTTGCTGATGAAAGGAATTTTTATTTTTGTTTTTACAAATAATATGCTTGGCTATGACAGCAAAGAAGGGGTTAACTATGTGTAAATTATTCTGAGAGAGTTTCATAGACTTGATGTATAAAATAAAATTTTTCCCCATCCTTGGTATTTTCTACAAGATAAGAACTACTTGTATTTGATGTTTGTTGTCCCCAAACTGTTTAATCTGAAAAGTTCAGAAAAGTGTAAAGTGTTATAATGGCATGCTTAATATTTGATGATTTTAAAATGAAAGTGAAGTGAGAAGTGTCAGTCACTCAGTCGTGTCCAACTCTTTGCAACCCCATGGACTGCAGCCGGCCAGGCTACTCTGCCCATGGAATTCTTCAGGCAAGAATACTGGAATGGGTTGCCATTTCCTATTCCGGGGGATTGTCCCGACCCAGGGATCAAACCCTGGTCTCCTGCATTGCCTCTTTACTGTCTGAGCTGTCAGGGAAGCCACCAAGAAGTTTTAAAATAGTTGTCACTTAAAATATTTTATAAAACATAAATATTAAATATATGAATTAACACAAAAATAAGTGAATTGATGCATCTTAGGGCTATTCCAAGGTATGGAAGGCATTTAGCTTGGCTCAGTAAACAGTTATTATCAATCCACCATCTTTTCCATATTAAAGAGTCCAGAATAAACCCCTATGGCATAAAAATTATTTTGAACTGAAAGCATTCAACTTTCTGAAGCTCCTTATCTACTTAAAAGCACTCGATTGTCATAAATTCTCTCCCCTAAAGCAAATCTAATCTCTTCTTGGAGAAGAGAAGGCACCACACCCAGACACCACCACAAACTATCATGTTGTTCTGCTGCCTACTTGTGTCCGACTCTTTGCAACCCCATGGCCTGCAGCACACCAGGCTTCCCTGTCCTTCACCATCTCCCAGAGTTTGCTCAAGCTCTTGTACATTGAGTCTGGGATACCACCCAAACAAAACTATCACTTTTCCTATCTATGCTCCCAAGAGCCCATTTATCTTTCTAAAAAGCCATTTGCTTTTCTTAACTTCCCCTTTTCCCTCTCCCTCTGCCCTATTTCTAAGCAGTCATTTGTTTTCCCCAAAGTTTCCCCTCCCACCCTTTATTAAAATGGATATAAGCCCCATGGGTTTCCCTCCTAGCTCAGTCAGTAAAGAAATCACCTGCAATGCAGAAGACCCGGGTTCAATTCCCGGATCAGGAAGATCCCTTGGAGAAGGAAATGGCAACCCACTCCAGTATTCTTACCAGTGCCGCAGAGCAGGAAGAATTGATGTTTTTGAACTGTGGTGTTGGAGAAGACTCCTGAGAGTCCCTTGGGCTGCAAGGAGATCCAACCTGTCCATCCTAAAGGAGATCAGGCCTGGGTGTTCATTGGAAGGACTGATGCTGAAGCTGAAACTCCAATACTTTGGCCACCTGATGCAAAGAACTGACTCACTGAAAAAGACCCTGATGCTGGCAGAGATTGAGGGCAGGAGGAGAAGGGGATGACAGAGGGTGAGGAGGTTGGATGGCATCACCGACTCAATGGACATGAGTTTGAGCAAGCTCCGGGAGTTGGTGATGGAGAGGGAGGCCTGGCGTGCTGCAGTCCATGGGGCCGCAAAGAGTTGGACACGACTGAGCGACTGAACTGAACTGACTGACTGATTGCTTGGGGCCCCCAGTTCCCATCTGTCTCTGGGTTTGTGCTTAACAACTGAACACCACTCTGCAGCCAGAAAGATCCTCTCCATCCATTCATGATTCACTGACATACAATGAGCCGTGTGTTTATGTGATAGATAGAACATAAATATATTAGTTTCCAGCTAGGATAGTATTGCCTGGTTAGCTAAACAATCTTCTTTATGTGCAAATTGAGATGGAGCCAGTGTAAACATCTGTGATGCTCTGGACATTACAGAAAAGTAACTCTGCCCTCAAAATCAAAGTATCTCATGTTACCCCAAACTTGCAGTATAGTGGCTTCTGCCCACACCTCTGCTTTTTCACCAGGCACTTAATATTTAAATCTTACTTCACAGGATCATTGCATCAACTAAGGAAACATCAAGGAACCAGTTTTTTTAAAGGTCAAATCCCCAAAGCACTGTAACTTTTTAAATGACTGTGAAACGTATCACTGGAGCTCACGGACCTGCTGCTGCCCTAGCCAAGGTGTTAGGTCAACAACCTGCTCGCTCAGTCTGTGCACCTAAGGGTTTATTTTTCGCCTAGAAACAGGGACATGCCTGGCGCCTTCAAAACTCATGTTAGAAAGCACGGATAATAAATTATTAGGCGAACAAAGGCTGAGCTCATCGAAAAGCTATTGCTGTGTGGGTAAATACAACCCCACTGTGTATTAAACAAAAATTAAACCCCATTTTCTTTTTGATAGTTAAGTTGCCATCAATTCAAACAGCGAGAACAAGGCAGTGGACACAGTTAATAGTCTGCAGACCGACCGGGCCCGGCTTTGAAAGCATTTAAGCTTCCCTGAAGTACTGCTTGTGCCCAATTATAACTCACTACTTACCATCTTCATAATTTAAATCTGTCCGCCCCTTAGGGAGGGAAATTTTTTGCTAATCAAAGCCATGAATGCACCTTTTTCCTTTTGACAGCATTAAATTAAAGCTAAATGGTCGGTTTTGAATGAGTTACTGTGAAGAATAAAGGCATTAATGAGGTAATTTCATTATGGAGACTCATCCAGGCCTATGTGAATACAAGGGAAGTAAGTAGAGGGGAAAGCTGAAAGCTGCAGAGGAAATTAGGGTTCCTTCCACCCTAATTAATGTTTGGGGGCATTTAGTACAGGCACCAAATTAACTGCTCCAAAGAACTCTCATTGAAAAAAAAATACATTGTTGCCCTCCCGTATAATTAGGAGACAGTACAAGGCGCACCCTCGGCGAGTATAAAGCCAGCCTTCAACTGATGGCGCGGTCACAGAGAACCGGCCGTTAGGGCTGCCCAGGTTTGAGGAAGCAGTCGGCAGACAATATAGGATTGTTTAGGTCCTTGGGCTCTGCGAGTTGTAAACAGGTAGCCTCTGAATGAGGAATTATGAGACTCCTGGGAGGCCTGTCTTCCCAGCAAAGCAGTCTTAAATGCATCCAAAGGGAAGAAAGAAAGGCGAATAGGCCCGGCAGAGTTAGCGAAGAGAATGCTTGATGCTTGTCTTAAGTGATTACATGCCGCTCTGCAGGCCCCTCTCATTGAGTTATCTTTACACGGCTTTTGTCTCCTCTAATTGGAGCTGATGAGGTGCTAATTGGAGGCCTTTTTTAAAAGCCCACTACTTTAATCATTGGAAAATCTGGGGAGACTGGGGGAGTGGAGTTAATGAGACCAAAAAAAAAAAAGAAAGAAAACTTATAAAGTGTAGCTTGACAATAAAATAAAATTGTCATCTGTGTGGCTCTGGGAGGGTGAAAGGCAAAGGTTTGATGGGAAAGAAAGGGGAGCAACCAAGATATTTTCTGTAAAAATTCTTTCCAAAGCATCTTCACGGGTTAGCTAACAGAGGAAGAGGCTGTGTGGGATGGCTCTTTCTGGTCTTTAAGTCTCATCATGAGCCTGAATTCAGGCTAAACCATTTACGTTCCCACTCTGACTCGCTTTCAAAACTGTAGAGAGAGACTTGCAGGGAGGCGGCCCTGCGTCACACTGACCTGGGTCCCTCCTCTCCAAACGAAAGCATTTCCTGAGCCCTTTGTTCGAGACTCGTCCTTTCTTCTGAGTGCAGAGAGGACCCTTCATCTCAGTTCTAAATCGCGTCGCAGGCACAGTGAAACGTGACGATACTGAGGAAGCACACGTCCTTCCAGAAACCCCTTGTTGAGGGCACCGCACCTGGCTTGCCAGCTCCTGTTCTCACAGGACCCCCTGGAAAGGAAGGGTGCGCTGAAGACTCAGAGGTAAACATCGAGCGTGTGGCTTTCACAGGCTTCCCCCATCCCTCGGAGGACTTATAAAGTAGGCCAAGGGACATGATCTCACGCTGCTGTCAGACACTTCTCGAAGGGTGATTTCCTGACACCGTGTAACTGACCTTAGGGCCGTTGACCCCACCATGTGTCTTCCACTCCCAAGTATTCTTGTGTCTAAGTTGCCTTTTCAAATCACGCTGCCTTCATGTAAAATCCAGCCACACTAAGAGTCAACCAGTGACACCCGAAACTGACGCGCCTCGAGTCGGCCTGTAAACACACGTGCAGAACCTCGTGGGACTGCACTGCA
Organism: Odocoileus virginianus; assembly: GCF_023699985.2. Taxonomy (NCBI): domain Eukaryota; kingdom Metazoa; phylum Chordata; class Mammalia; order Artiodactyla; family Cervidae; genus Odocoileus; species Odocoileus virginianus. The sequence continues at coordinate 2,114,668 of NC_069695.1, forward strand.
TCTTCGGGAAATGAGCTGGTGCATGTCAAGGGCTTGAAACAGTGACCGGCATTGCAGCCAGGAGTCAGACATTTAAAGCCGACACAAGAGGCCTGAGAAAGAGGAAAACCTGGCAAGCGCTGTCTCAGACAGCAGAGATGACGGGCAAGGGAGGAGATGGGATGTTTGGTTTGAAAGCTAAGGAAGTGTCTGGTTTCGGGGCGAGGGGATACTTCAAACAAGCATCAGCTGTGTCATCCCTGGGCCGAGAGGGCAGCCTGCCAGCATCTCGGCTCTGGGTGGGTGAGACAGCGTCCCTCTGGAGAATCTGAGGGTCACGGCCCCGAAAGACCCGTCCGTACCACCGTTCTGCAGTGAAGATGTGCTCACAGTCTCCCAGGTTGCCACGAGTGGCACTAACTTCCGGACTTAAGACCTCAGTGCTTCTGAGCTCAGCGCTTCTTTTTCTCCGGGATAGCATGCAGCCCACGGGACCAGGAGCCGGCTGGCCTCCCTCTCTGAAGCTCCTTCGTTGCATTTACACACCCATGCCGACACTGGGCCTATATATCACTGCCCTGCTGGCTCAGTGGTCAAGAGTCTGCCTGCCAATGCAGGAGACCTGCGTTCCATCCCTGGGTCGGGAAGATCCCCTAGAGAAGGAAATGGCAACTTACTACAGCATTCTTGCCTGGAGAATCCCACGGACAGAGGAGCCTGGCCGGGTACAATCTGTGGGGTCGCAAGAGATTCAGACACGACTTAGTGACTAAACCACAAAGGCCCACATATCAGCCCCAATTGGGGGGAAATTCTTTTCTCATTTTACATGGACAGTGTGTACATCTGTGGGTCTGGGTGGATCTCTGTGAAACTGCGTTCCATATACATCAATGTCTGGGTTTGTGAGTGTGTATTTCTTTAGAATCTTTGGAACATTTGCTGCCTTTCAGACAGAAGTCTTTTTTGAGTTTACATCAAAGATCACCAGGTTAAAAACAGAGTATAATTCTTTCTGAACAAGTACATTTGAGAGTTATATCCACCGAGAATACTTTTTATAAAGAGCATTCACTCTCTGTTAGTTTGGTTTCTTTTTTTTTTTTAAGGTAATGACCAACTGGTGTTACTATTTAATCAGGACAATACAAATCTGGACAATACTACTCCAGTTGAAGTGAATTCTGCCACTATTAAAATTCCGATAGTATTTAGTGTTTGTTCTCATTAATCAGATATTATCTTGAATGTTTATTTTTTTCAGGTGCCTAGATTTTGTTTCCACAATAACATGGAAGGGCATTCCAGGATTTAAAAACAAAAAGAAACAGATTTATTTGGTCACCCATGCATTCAGCATCCAGCAAATGCTGGGATGATTGCAAAGCGCCCTACCCCGAGCTGAAAGCTGAGGATACGGAGGGAAGCAAAATCTGACCCAGCCTGCCCCCACGGAGCATGCTGTCCAGCGCGGGAGGCCGGCGTCACACAAAGGTTTTCGAAAGGAAAGCTTTGATTCCTGATGCTGTGATCAACGCCATGGAGGAAAAAGCCAGAGTAGCTGGGTGCTGAGGACAAGCTGTTCACCAGGGTCTCCAGGTGATGCTGAGGCAGGTGCTTGGGCAAGAAACTCTGAGCTGCAGACAGCAGAGCCTCCCCCACAGCGGCCATCGAAGCAGCTTCTAATGAGTTAATGAGCAGCCTGAGCCTGGAGGGCGGCTGGGCGGGGGCGGGGAGGGCGCCGCAATCCCGGAGCCTCGCCAGATGCTGCAGCGGGAGGCGGACGAGCTATTTGCCAGTTGGCTGCAGCTTCTGAAAGAGCAAGCAGAGGGTCGGTCAGTGCAGCCTCTACCAACTCTGGGACCATACTTTTTCACGATACTTTAAGAAATCAGAACATGTGATCTAACCCTTGTGTTTTTGTTTGTTTGACAAATGAATTTGGTAAAATAACTTGCCCAGACACAGAAATCAAACTGAACTTAGTTATGTAATCACTGACTTGATTTTATTGGATAAATATCATTATGTGAATTCAGGGGCACGTGAGAGCCAAGAATTAAGATCTCAGCATTTTAGATTGAGAAGAAAATTTAAAGACTGTGGAGGCACCACGACCACCCCGATTTGATAAGGAAGAAATGACCCTGGAAGATAAGTGAGTTTCTTACAGGTCATGCCAGTGGCCAGATGAGAGAACAGGACTCCTGGTTTATAATTCAGCGCGCTCTTGAGAACACCCTCACCACTTGGCTGGCCCATCTATTGGTCCACTGCAAACTTAACATATACCCAGTGAAATACATGAAAAGTTTCTGTCCATTACTACTAATAAAAGAAATGCTAATTAAGACTCTGATTGGAAAAGTTCAGAAAGTCTTATTTTAGAAAGCAAGAAAACTGGGACTCCCCTGCGGTCCAGTGGTTAAGACTCTGAGCTTCCATTACAGCGGGCACGGTTCGATCCCTGGTCAGGGAACTAGAATCCTGCCTGCTGCACTGTGCAGCCCCCAGATTGTTTGGTTTTGTTTTTTTTTTTTTTAATTAAAAAAGAAAAAACCAAAGATTACTGGGTTTGGATCAACAGGACTCAGGAGGCAACTTGAAGAGGCTCCCCCTGGAGTGATTACAGCATGATTAAGGATAGTAATTGAAGTGGACGAAAACACATCAGATACGTTAACAATAAAATGAAATGCCTTAACTACGTTCAACGCCGTGAGCTCAAAATGAGAACAAACAAAAACAGTGACAGCTAGTAACAACACAAAGATACAGGTCATTTTTCGAGGACCCCTGGGAACGATTTAGTTTGAAACTAGTTCAAAGAAAGAATCAAGCATTTCTCCTGCTCTTGTAAGAACTGTTGCTGTTGTTCACTAAGTCATGTTCGACTCTTTTTAAACCCCATGGACTGTAGCCCGCCAGGCTCCTCTGTCCACGGGATTTCCCAGGCAAGAATACTGGAGTGGGTTGCCATTTCCTTCTCCAGGGGAGCTTCCCAACCCAGGTCTCCCGCATTGAAGGCAGATTCTTTCCTGTCTGAGCCACCAGGGAAGCCGGCGTCCTTATAAAAAGAAGACAATTCAGACACGAAACATAGAGGGCAGAACAGAGAGACGGAAACTGGAGCGATGCATCCACAAGCCAGGAAAGGCCGAGGACTGCCGGCAACCGGAAGCTAGGAGAGCTCTGTTCCAGCACGTCTGCTGAGCATCCCCCCTCGCGCCCTGTGTCAGCTGCACCCGACCAGTCTTGGCGCCTCGAGGGAGCTGGGTTTTGGAGACCTCCTGTCTGCACATTTGGGTCCCTTTGACTACGAAGACAGTCATTCTTCTCCTTTTCTACTCAGATGCTCACACTCCCTCTGGGGCAGAATTAGAGTCCTTCTGGGACCAAAAGCGCTGTGTGCCCACCTCTTCCTTCGTGGTCGCCAGGCACTCAGTCATGTTATAGCTGACTCCCCAGCAGACAGAGGCTCCGCCACACGGGGAGGACACCTTACTCTCTCCGTAGCCCCCGTGCCCAGCACAGTAATCAGAAGAGCAGCTAAAGGGACTGGGGGACTCCTAGGTTCCAAGCGCTGTTCCGTATCTCCTCCCTGTATTCACTCAGTTAATCTTCACATCTCTAGATCATTATCCCCATTTCACTCATGAGAAGACAGAGGCACAAAGGGTTAAGTGACTTGCTGGGTATCACACACGATAACATGGTGGCGTGATTCAAGACCATCCCAGACCCAGAGCTCTCAGGGTTTACTGCCTTCCAGGACACAGGGTAGTGGTAGGTGCTTCCCTGATGGCCCCGCTGGTAAAGAACTCGCCTGCTCATGCAGGAGATGCAAGAGACATGGGTTCGATCCCTGGGCTGGGAAGCTCCTCTGGAGAAGGGAACGGCAACCCACTCCAGTATTCTTGCCGAGAAAACCCCATGGACAGAGGATCCTGGCAGCCTACAGTCCACGGGGTCGCAAAGAGTCAGATCCACGGGGTCGCAAAGAGTCAGACACGACTGAGCGCCTGTGCACAGGTGGCCAGGAGACGGGACGGAAGCTGGAAGGAGGAAGAGGCGCAGATGACCAACAGGCGATAGCGTCTCTTCATTGCTGTTCATAATCTGAATCTGACCAATTCATGGTTCTCTCTTTTTCCCCAGTTGACCAGGCGCGAACCCCAGAGTTGGAAGCACAATCTGAGAAGGTGTCCCAGAGATGCTGAACTGAATGGCAAGGGAACCCAGTGGTTCCTTTGTCATCTTCAGTTCCCAGACACCCGAGCCCAGTTCCTGAACTTGACATGTTGTCCAGAGAGCTCCCTCTGACTGCGCTGGGACCTCTCAGCAGTCACCTCCTGTGCCATTTCTCACCTTCCTGCCTTTAGTGACAGTCTAGTTACCCTGCTTGCTCTCACTGCGTTGCATTCCACTTGACTCCAGCCTAATGTAGCCACGTTCGTGTTACGTTTAGCTTTCAACAGGTCTATTAGCTTGGCGTTTTCTCAAAGAGATGTTCGCGCATTTTAAAGTGTTAGTATCCCGGTCATTAACAAAATATTACAAAATTAAGATACAACTGGCGACCACCCACTAAAGACAGAAGTGTCCCTTGAGGAAATACCATTTGGTGTGTTATGTTATCCACTCTTGATTTTAAAGTCTTTTTTTAGACTGTGGTACAATACACGCAACATAAAAGTCACCATTAGTGACGTTCAGTCCGTTTACAATGTTGTACAGTCATCACCAGGGTTTTCCAGATGGCGCTCACGGTGAAGAACCCACCAGCCAACGCAGGAGACAGAAGAGATGCGGGTTCCATCCCTGGGTCAGGAAGATCCCCTGGAGCGACCCACTCCGGTGTTCCTGCCTGGAGAATCCCATGGACAGAGGAGCCTGGCGGGCTGAAGACCATGAGGTCACAGAGAGGCTGAAGCAGTTTTGCAGCATCCCAGCACCCATCACCACTCTCCGTTCCTGGACACTTTCATCACCCATAAAAGAAACTCTGTCCCCAAGAACCAGCCACTCTCTATTCACCCTCTCCCCTCCCTCTGGCAACCACCCATCTGCCTTCTATCTGTATGGATTTGCCGACTTTGGATATTTCACCTAAATGGAATCACACAGTACGTGACACAGAGTGTCCGACTTCTTTCACTTAGCAGGTTTGCAAGGGGCATTCATGCGGTAGCACCTACCTGTGCGTTGTCCCTTTTACGGCTGGCTGATATCCCACTGTATGGATAGACCACATTTTGTTTATCCATCATCAGTTAAAGGACACTTGGGTTGTTTCCCTTTTTTGGCTCCTGTGACTAGTGCCACTATGAAGATTCATGTACAAGTTTTCTTCAAATTCCCATTCTCAGCTCTTTGGGATATTTACCCAGGAGTGGAATTCCTGAGTCATACAGTAGCTTATGTTTAAGTTATCAAGGAATAGTCACAATGTTTTCCAATGCGGCTGCACCATTTTGCATTCCCACCAGCAATGTCTAAGGGTTCCAATTTCTCCACATTCTCACTGACACTTTCCTTTTTTTAAGAAAATAATAACCATCTCAGTAGGCTTTCCTTCAGAGTCTTTAAAAAACACAAATATGATTGTAGCAGTGCTTCTCACAGTTTCACATACATATGCATCACTTGGATCTTGATAAAATAAGACTCTGATTCAGTCAGTCTGGGGTGGGATCTGAGATCCTGTATTTCTAACAGACTCCCAGATAACTCTGGGTCCATGAGATTCGTTTATTGGGAAAGATCACAGAGAAAGATACAGCAGACATCTGCTGGAAACTCCAGCCACCCATCTGCGATTACCCAGTTCAGTTCTGTCGCTTAGCTGTGTCCGACTCTTTGCAACCCCATGGACTGCAGCACGCCAGGCCTCCCTGCAATTATTAACAGGGTGAAATTCAAAGGACTCCCCACGTTCGGAAAACCCCCACAGTCCTCTGGCTCTCTCTCCACCGCCCTCTAACTTCTGACTGTGCCCCAGTCATTCTGGGCTTCCCTTCTCGCCCCAGGGACTTTCTGATTTCTGTTCCCGGGACACCCCGCCCCTCCCTGATCCTCACTCGGCTGCCTCTCTGTCCCTCCCGGCTCGGATCAGACGTCTCTCCCATAAGGAGGCCCTCACAGTGCCCGCTACCTAAAGCGTCGGGTCGCCTGGCCCACCCAGTCACACTCGCAAACTCATTTCTGTTTGTTTTGTGTTCGTGTGTTTTGCAGTATTTATAGGCATCACGATTTGAAATCTTTTTTTAAAAACTGTCATCAGTTTACTGTCTCTCTCCCTGGACTAGTGTACAAAACTCTGAAAGATCCAGGTCTCCTCTGTCTGGTTCTCTGCTCTCTCCCCAATGCTTAGAGCTGCGCTCACACATATGGGTCAGTGTTTATTGCATGAATGAATGGGTTGGTTACAGTTTTAGGCCTTTCTTGCACAGTTCTCTGTTTTTAAGCATTGGCTTCCCTGGTGGCTAAGACGGTAAAGCGTCTGCCTGCAACGCGGGAGACCTGGGTTTGATCCCTGAGTCGGGAAGATCCCCTGGAGAAGGAAACGGCAGCCCGCTCCAGTATTCTTGCCTGGAAAACCCCATTGACGGAGGAGCTGATAGGCTATAGTCCATGGGGTTGCAGAGTCGGACACAACTGAGTGACTTCTCTTTCTTTCTTCTCTTATGCACACTGGGAATTTAACCGAGAGCAGGTAATATAAATTATTACAGTAATTACAGGCAGAGAGCATCTTCCTACATATTTGCATATTATTTAAACAGAAAAATAGCTTCAATTTTTCTCTAGAGCGGCCCCTAGGAACCCAGGGGGTTTGATGCCAGGATGCCCAAAGACATCAAAATCCAAGGATGCCCAAGTCATTTGTATCAAACGGCATGCACACCCTCCTATACACTTTAAATTATCTCTAGATTACTTATGATACCCAACTGAATGCAAATGATACGTAAACAGTTGCCAGCAAGCAGCGAATCACAGTTTGCTTTCTTGGAATGTTCTGGAATTCTTTCCCCCAAACGTTTCTGATCTGCAGTTGGCTGAGTCGGAGGATGAGCAGCCCATGGTTGCGGAGTGCCCACTGTACGCCCCAACTGGCTCGTTCACGGTCTCTGCCCTCGAGTCTGCTTCCCTCCCCACCCCACTACTTTTGTATCTGTTTATATAAATACACAGAGAAAGGAAAGCAAGACGCCCCTTACCTCTGCCCGTTCCATTTCCCTTTATAACCACACACGGCTGTGTGAGCGTCTCTGCTGAGTCACCTCTTTCCAGTCTGAGCTTCCTGTGCCCGCTCGAATAAAGTGGCACATTTTTCCCACCCGGGTGCCTTCACTGGATAACGAAGTGCTCTCTGTTTCCCGGGGTGGAGCCGACATCTTGTTTTCCCTTCATGTCTTTGGGCCTGAAGACTCCAGATTTCTTTGGCACTTCTTTGGGGCCCTGCTTGTCTCTTAGCGATCTTGCTTGAGTCTCACCTCCCCCAGAGCATTCTGAGTTTTATTCTCAGGTAGTTTTCCTTTTTTGAGGTGTGGGGGACACATCACGTGGCTTGCAGGATCTTAGTCCCCCTACCAGGGGATTGAACCTGGGCCTCGGCAGTGAAAACACCAAGTCCTGACCTTTGGACTGCCAGGAAATTCCCATAGGTTGCCTTTTTTATGTTTTTATTTTATATTTGGAGTACAGCTGATTAACAGTATTGTGACAGCTCCAGGCAGACACCAAATGGACTCAGCCACACAAATGGAGATATTCATAGGTTTCTTTTTGTTTTTCTCAGTTTTTGTCAAAACTGGTCCTTCATACTTTCAGCATGAAAACAATTTCCTAAGTAAACATCCAATTGTCATAAATCCCATCAGCTTTTACATCTGTTTCAGGGAATCCTAGGGCTTCCCAGGTGGTGCTAGTGGTAAAGAACCCCCGCCAATGCAGGAGACATAAGAGACAAGGGTTTGACCCCTGGGTCAGGAAGCTCCCCTGGAGAAGTAAATGTCACCCCACTCCAGTGTTCTTGCTTGGAGAATCCCATGGACAGAGGAGCCTGGCGGGCCGCAGTCCATGGGGTTGCCAAAGAGTCGGACGCGACTGAAGCGACTTAGCACATGGAATCCTAACACTAGTTCCCAATGATTAGGAAATCCAACCTTTTTCAATTTAGTGTCACATTTAAAGTGAATTCTCGCTCTCCATTTCCTGTGACCTACACCTGATCAGTTTGGGTTCACTTTCTTCTCTCACGCACTCAAATCTGCCCTGATGGAAGAATTAACTCTAAAGGATGTAGATCTCATCAGATCCCCAAAACATGTCACACAGGTCTTATTTTCCTAGTAAGGAGGCTGGAGTAAATCTTCGCCAAAGTCTCTTTCTTGCTCCTTACCCCTTTCTGCCTTAGCCCAGAAGTTCACTGCTTTCTGCTTTTCATCTCTCTCTTGACTTGGTGAGTATGAACGCAAAGCTTGCCCTGCCAGTGTGTCCCCAGATCCTTTCATGTGGGTGTTGTCATCAGCCACACCATTGGCCTGGGTGATAAATCAGCTTCCTTGTTTCTAGCTCTCCTTGTGACTGAACATCCAAGACTCGGCGGCACCAGACGTGTGTCCAGCTGCGCTGACATCTCTCTCGGAGTTTGGGACCCGTTTCTGCTCACTTACCTGCCTCCTTCACGCCTCTGTGAGGGCCTGCTGCTACTCATCTCTGTATCACCAGCATCTAGTACAGTGCCCACTTCACACTAGAATCTCAATAAAGGTTTTTAGAATATTGAATATATTCACTGGGTGGCCAAAACATTCGTTCGGGTTTTTCCCTCACACATTATGGAAAAACCTCGAACGAACGTTTTGGCCAACCCAATGCCGTGACTTACAAACCAAGAGACCCAGGGCAGGTGAGACAGTTCCTAAGCCCTGAAAGAGAGTATAGAGTTGAGTGTGAAGTAGGGCTCAGTGAGCTTTCAGAACAGGGGAGTAAATAAGGGCTCGAGAGTTGTGGAAAGTTTCACAGAGAATGTAAGACCTAAACTTGGCCATTGGGGAAAAAGAGAGAGAGAGACAGACCCTTAAGGAAGCAGCGAAGGTGCTTCCTTTTGCATTTTCCACCGTGTCCCTCCGACCTCTCTGAGTGGGGCAGCCTGTGTCTGTCTTTCTCATCGTACCCCAGCCTCTCTCATTAGGTCAGCTGCACGTTCCGCTTCCACCTTTCCCAACCTGGCCTGAAAATCCTCTTAGGGTGCTTATCTGCGCAGCCTCGTCTTATTTTTTTAGCCCAGCGTGAGGTATCAAAGACTGATGGACAATGCCATTTTTGTCTCTTCTCCCAAAGGTCTCTGGGGCCACTCTCCCAGCCTGGTCTGGTTACTGAGGCTGCCCCTCTGGAAAAACAAGGCTGTGGGGTAATTAGGTCATAGAGAGTACTGAAACCAGAGGATTCCGCTGGAGGCAAGGCTAAAATTCATAAACAAAGATGGGCATAGCTCGAATTCAAGACAAGCTCATTTCAGATCCATAGGCTCGCTCTAGCAGGATGGTGACAATTATATCCTTTCTCGAAATGCTTTGCCTGTGCCGGCCTTTGAAGCATTTATTTTCCATCACTGAATCATTCAATAGCAATATAATTGTTATTTTCATTTCCCTGGTTCGAGTGACGGGTCTAAGAGCCAGTCACCATTCCCAGTTCATTAACCGACTGGCCTTCGAATTAACAGCCCCTCCATTGGGGGTTGCCTTGGAGACAAAGCTTCCTGTGGGTAATCCAAGATTATCTAACTCTTTATCCTGCATGTGACCCTTAATTACTTGCTAAATTAGAATGGTTTTCTGAAAATCACAAGCGGAGGTTAATACGTTCTTCCAGAGCTGGTCAAGCTAAGATGACACTGAATTCACAGGGAATTCAAGTGACATGATCCCTGAAGGCGTCTCTTTGAGGAAGAAGATGAACTCTCCCCCTGGGGGGCACTGCCCCCCCACAAAGCCCTGTCACTCACTGCTCCCCTGACTGCTTTTCGAGCTGGGGTTTAATCTCCTTGGGACAATTCACTATGTCAATATTGAGCAGATTCATTCTGGTCCTGGAGCCTGAACCCATTTGTCTTTCATAACCAACTGCTTTCAATTTAAGTTCATATTTTTTTTATCATAATTGCAGATTTTTGCTCTATGCGTTTACACAAGGTCAAGGCTTCACGGACCAATTACGGACAAACAAGGAAATGGAAGAAACTATTTAAAGAAAAAAGAAAGTAAACATTTTAGCGGGGGGGAAAGTTGAGACCCTAGAGTATCTTCCCTAACATTAGACAGGCATCAAAGGGAGATTAGGGGGAAGGAGGAACTCTTAGGATGCACCTAATAACACTGCCTTTCACATGGCTTTTCCCCAAGTAAAATATGCCAAATACAGGTATTAAATGAGATTTGTCATGAAAGCATACATTTAACATTGCTAGGTTTTTATTCATTCAGGCTGTAATTAAATTTTTTTAAGATCTGAAACATTTATTTTTTGTTTTTTCATTAAACAAATATTCTCATGCCATTATATGATTAAAATATTCTTTAGTCTTTATTTCTCATTGTCCCCGGCAAGTTACGGATATCCACATTTTTGGCAGTCCTTCCATCAAGACACTAGACCTATGTGTTATACAAATTAGATACATTATGAGATATAAATATACTTCCAGTAAACTGAGTTAATAAAATGAAAAAGGGCAGTTGGTTAATATTATTGAGTGTCGTTCCAGAAGATTAAAAAACTGTCTTATAATCTTAAACAGTATTAGTAATCCTCGAGATTAAAGTATCAAACTCAAAATACTATAGTCTGGAGCTTCACAGGCATCCATCCAAAAAGTGTTTAGGAAATTCAACTGAATTGAATTAGAAATAAACCTCATTGATGATTTGGCACCTCAAGTAATTCATTCAGATTCCTGAAGGAGTTGTCTGCAAACTGCTAAAATCCTAGTCAGTCAGAATGCTTGACTGATTACCTATGAAGCTTTGTGTATCCATGGTTATACTCCTCAGCTGTGTACCACCTTTAAAAATATTTAAGCATCTACTGTGTATAAGACATCACCCTCACTTTGTTCAACTGTAGTAGTCAGAATAAGAATAAAGGTCACATGAGAATCATTTTATTACATCTGCCTATAGCTTAATCACGGTAAGTCTGAAAAACCAGGAAACTGACTTTGACTATGGTACCCTTCAGTTAGCCGTCAAAATGATTTGCTTTTAGAGAAGTCTGGTGAAGCTTGGAGCGGTTACTCATGGAAACTGAGCTGTGTTTTTTTTTTCCTGACAGTGTTTTTAAGTCGTTTTGCTCAAGATCTGTGGTTGCCAAGGGGGAAGAGGGTGGAATAAGGATGGATTGGGAGTTTGGGATTAGCCAACACGAGCTAATATACAGAGAATGAATAAACAAAGTCTTTCTGTAGAGCACAGAGAACTATATTCAATACCCTGTGATGGGATTCTTGTTGATGTATGACAGAAAACCACAAAATTCTGTAAAGCAATTATCCTTCAATTAAAAAATTAAAAATAACCTAAGATAAAACATCCTGTGATAGACCATAATGGAAAAGAATTTTAAAAAGAGCATACATGTATATGTATATGTGTATACATACATATAACTGAATTGGTGGCGTAGTGGTAAGGAATCCACCTGCCAACGCAGGAGACCAGGGTTTGATCCCTGGGTCAGGAAGATCCCCTGGAGGAGGAAATGGCAACCCACTCCAGTATTCTTGCCTGGAGAATCTCATGGACAGAGGAGCCTGGTGGACTTCAGTCCATGGGGTCTCAAAGAGTCGGACACAACTGAGCACGCACACACATAAGCACATAACTGAATCACTTAGCTGAACAGCAGAAATTAACACACTACTGTAAATCAATCATACTTCAAAATAATCCTTTTTTAAAAGTAAGTCTTGCTCAACATTCCGTGAGGTCTGTTCCAGATGATAGAAAGCCTGCAGTATATTACTAAGTGCTGTGCAAAAAGGATTCTGTAATCAAATCACCTTTGGAAATGTTTATTTAAATCAAAATTAATTGGGCTTCACCAGTAGAGAGCTTTTATGAGCTTTTTGCACTTTAAAAAATTCAAGTCTCCTAAACTTTACTTGCTTATATTGAATAGAATTCTTATTCTCATCGTACCTAACAGCGTCTCCTGACACTAGTGATATTTAAGCACACTTTGGGAAAACACCTCTTTATTTTTTTTTACACACTGGGTAATAGGTGCAGATACAACCAATTTAAAAAAACAAACAGGGAATTAAGCATTCCACTATCACATCCTCACCTATAAAAAGGTACCCCCATTAAAAGTATCCTGAGAAGGATTTAAACAAATCACTTTGTAGCCCTGCTCTAACAGTTACCCACTGGGTGTTCGGAGAAAAGAATGATTCCATAAGCCAAGAGGAGAGGGGACCCAGAAAGGAGAGCAACTGTTCTACATAAAGACTTGATCCAGCTCCATGACGACCTTCCTTAGAAACCTAACATCTTGTATCACTGTTAATCAAAACCTGATTATTTCAACTACAGTCTAATCTTGAACTGAAAACTCTTTGTTCTTTTAATTATGTTTTCATGTCCTCCTAACTTAGATCACTCTTACACTTTGCCTCTTTAATAATCAATAAAATCTATAAGACAGTATCATATTCTTGCTTAAACATGTGTAGGAGACATTGTTGGTTGCCTTCTGATCTTTCATGTCAACCTTCTTCCTTCTGAACTGAGCCCCCCGCCCCACCACTTTGGCTAGATATTCACACACACACAGTTCATGTGAGTGGGGGGCCGGCCCCATCTTTATCTCCTAGGATAGATCATGATTTGCCTAAGCCAGTGATTCTCAATGTGTAGACAAACAGCATTGGCATCACCTAGAACTTGTTAGCAATGCAAATTCTTCATCCTATCCTCAACCTACTACGTTAACTAGAAATGTTGGGGTGAGGCTCCCTAGGTGATTCTGAATCCCCCTGAAGTTTGAGAACCACTGTTCTTAACCAGGGGGGCTTCCCAGGTGGCACTAGTGGTAAAGAAGCTGCCAACCAATGCAGGAGACATAAGAGATGTGGGTTTGATCCCTGGGTCAAGAAGATCCCCTGGAGAAGGGAATGGTAACCCACTCCAGTATTCTTGCCTGGAGAATTCCATGGACAGAGGAGCCTGGTGGGCTACAGTCCATGGGGTCCCAAAGAGTCGGACACGATTGAAGTGACTTAGCACACAGGCACGTGCTTAACCAAACCTGGTGATCCCATGTTCTGTACCATAACTGAGTCAGTGCATGGCTTTTCCCTGGCTACCATAAACGTTCCAAACATGGACAGGTAACCTGACCCCATCAAGTGAAGGGCAGAAATTTTATTCCAAGGTTGGAAGAGAGATTTTCTACCTTTCATGGAACATGAGGAAGGTACCGCCATCTTAGAACTTCAAGAGAAGCCTGAGGACAGGAAAGTCAACACCAGGTAGAACCACGGACAATTCCAACGCAGAGCAGAGTCTGCCTGGACCTTCCTGCACCCAGCCCTACTCCCTACCTCTAACTACAGCTCTGTCCAACGACAGGATTCCCTACTGTTTCAGCCACTTCACATTGAGGGGTTCTTTTTGTTCCTGCAGCTGGAAGCATACCACTTATTAAAATGTTATAATAATGTTTTAAAGATTAATCTGAAACATGCCAGGAAGCTGTATTCCTCCTACTTTGCCTCTAGTATACTAGAGCACTCAATTATGTTTGATGAATGAATACGAATCAATGCAAGCATGCATGAATGAATGACCACATAAAGGAAGCAAGAAGACAATAGCATCTTCATTACTCTTATCAAATACAATTGATTCAAAGTCATTACGAGGTTCCACAAATAGTCAATCCATTAATGCAAGCAAAGAACTAACAAGTAACCGTAGTCTTAGCACCATTTTTGCTGCAATCAAGTGAAATCCTTTCCAGCTAGCTTAAGCAAGAATGAGGATTATCATATGGAATTCTAAAGTGACTGAAATGTCTCATAGACCATAGTTTGTACCCCTGACCCTTTGCTAACAAGAACTGTGCCTTTGGGGATTTCCCTGACTGTCCAGTGGTTAAGACACTGCCCTTCCAACGCAGGGGGCACAGGTTTGAGTCCCTGGTCAGGGAACTAAGATCCCACATGCCACGTGGCTCAGCCAAAAAATTAAAAAAAAAAAAGAATATGTGCCTTTTGTGAGAGGAATGTTTGAGAGTTCCCATTTCTCTATATACTAGCCAATATTTGATATTATCATACTTGTAAATTTTCACTAGTCTGATGACTAGGAAATGATATCCCATTGCTTTAATTTCAATTTTTCTGACTTAATTCACATTAGTTGGGAATAACATCTTAACATTTATTTCTTGGCATTTCAGATTTCCTCTTGAGGAAATGGTCTATTGTAGTCTTTTTTTCTAAATTGGGTTGTATGCTTTTTTATGGATTTCAAGGAGCTCTCTTTCCTTTCTGGATATTGATCCTTTGCCAGATTTATGCGTAGAAATTGTATTCTTCCTGTGTGTGATGTTCTCTCCCACTTTGTTTAGTGCGTCTTTTGTTGAATAAGAGTTTTCTTGTGTGAATTTTCAGTAGGTGAGCTTATCAATCTTTCTTCTTTATGAGTCAAGCTTTTGTGTTTGAAAGAAGTATTTCCCTACACTGAAGTCATAAGTATATTCACTTATATTTTCTTATAAAAGATTCTTTTCCACATACAGATTTTGTCTAAGATTTCTTTATTTTTGACTGCTGGGTGCTCGCTGCTGCGCGCTTTCTCTGGCTGTGGCTCTCTCGCTGTGGTCCGAGGGCGTCTCACCGTGCAGGCTCCACCCGCTGCAGAGCGCAGCCTCCGGGCACGGGGCTCAGTCGTGGTGGCTCACCGGCTTTAGAGCTCAGCATTTGTGGAGCATGAGTTCACGGCCCCAAGACATGTGGGATCTTCCTGGACCAGGGATCGAACCTGTGTCCCCTGGATTGGCAGCCGGATTCTTAACCCCTGGACCACCGGGGAAGCGCTCACATGTAGATTTTTAATTCACCTGCAATTTAATTTTGTATAAAGTGCAGAGTTTGAAATAATACGGTTCTACTATATGCTTGCTATTTTGGAGAGGGGAGAGGAAGAGCTCCCCACTCTGACCTCAACTGCTTAAAGCAGTTTTTGGTCTGGTGGGAGATTTGCATTGCTGGAGATTTATTGTTGAGAAAGTATTCTCTTTCCAGCGTCATCTTGCCATAGGTGCCACATGTTTAAAGAATTACACGAAGAATCCATTATTTACTGAGCTAGCCAGTAGCTGACAAATTTTTATTAATGACTCACATGTCACTGAGATTTCCTTCAGTTTCCATATTGAATACACTCCAGCATTCCAAATGGACGCAGAAGACTTTACCTCTAGGGCATGGAGAAAAAAAATCCTAAAAGCTCTGGTTCAATTCTTCTTTGATACATAGTGGAGGGTGCGACTATTCCCTGTCTGTGTGCGCGTCCCCTTTCCTTACATCGAACTTTGACTCCCAGTTTAAATGTTTTGCTTAACCTCTCTTTGACTGGCCTTTGTCATTTTGCACTGGGAAATCAATATCTACAAATATTTATTTTGTGGTCAAATATGGTGCAGAATAAAGAGACTCACAGACTTGGAAAATGAACTCATGATTGCTGGGAGAGGTGGGGGGAGGGATAGTGAACGACTTTGGGAAGGTCATGTACACACTGCTGTATTTAAAATGCAAAACCAACAAAAACCTATTGTATAGCAAAAAAAAAAAAATTAACTTTACTGAAGTATAATTTAACTACAATAACTGAATTTTGAAAAAAGTGGTGCAGGATGTCAGAGTTCAGATAAGAACATTTTACTCCCCTCTCCAGTTCTTTCTTCTTTTGCTTTCTGTTCTCCTGCCTACTTTTTCTTCCCCTTCCCCCCACCGCCCTTAACGGTACCTGGGATTTGTCAAGGAATGAAAGGTAATGTTTTGTCCCAGCAGAAGTATAAAGAGTAATATAAGAAGAAAAGTTAATTTTTAAAAAAAGAAGAAGAGTTTAACAGTTCGGGTTTATAGTGAACAACATATCTTCTTTCAGGTGCCAGGCTTAATTTTACACTTACCAAGATGTTATGTACATTTTACCAAACTCTCACATTTGGGTGAAATTCCAGATTTAAAAATATATTTTAGAAGTTGGAAAGGGGTAAATTAGTTTATTTAATCACAGGACCAAGAAAAGTATCCTCACATACACTGACTGCTTAGGACAAATACTATTTGATAGGTTATGGACACCTGAACCAAACTTCACATAGTAATACACAGACAACTGATGTCAACGTGTCCTGTGCCAAACAGAGCATCATTCTCCCTTAACTGTCCCCACCGAAACTGCATCCAGAACCGTCCTTACCTATATTTTATTCATTAGCCTGAAGGTAACCATGAAGAAATTAAATTGCAAACTTGATTATATCAATAATTGGCGAATTCTTTAGCACTAACTACTATAGCATTTGTAATACAATTAAAATAGACCAAATCAGTCACATTGGTTCTGCTCTTTTCAAATCTGCGGCGTGACCCGGAGGCTATTCATACCCTGTGTGCTACATACCTAAAAGACGTCAGGCAGTCTATGCTGTTGACACTGTGGAGTCACCAGTTCTTCAGCGCTCACTGCTCAAATCTGACTGCCCTTGGGGTGCATTTTCTTACCTTAAGGAGAAAAGAAGAGCTGGGAAGAAGAGATGCACTGTGTGTCCTGATGAATGCAACCATGATGTGACTGATTTGATGGGGCTGAGTTAGGCTTCTCTTTGCTGTTAGTGGAGGAGGGAAAAGATGTTAACCAGAATAGCTCATATTTACTGAGAGCTTACGGGTTCCAGGTACTAAATTCCTTCTAAAATGTAAAATCTAAAATGGCAGAGGTACTATTACTAACCTCCCTATCTAGATGAGGAAACCAAGCTTCAGACAGGCTAACCCTCTTGCCCAAGACCACGCAGTGGGAAGGCCAGCAGCCACCCCCAGCTGGCTGGCTCCAACGCCTTTGTCATCACTGATTTAGAATTGATGAAAAATGGGAGAAGAGCTTTTAAGATGTCCAATATGTTATTTCGGGGAATGGAGTCACTGAAGTTGAACAAGAGAGCTGTTTCTTAGACATGAGACAGGTAGAGCAGAATAAATGAAAACACTGAGTTAATTCCCAGGTGGCTCCGTCTGTAAAGACTCTGCCTGCCAGTGCAGGAGACATGGGAGGCATGGGTTTGAACCCTGGGTCGGGAAGATCCCCTGGAGGAGAAAACGGCAACCCACTTCAGTGTTCTTGCCTGGAAAATCCTAAGGACAGAGGAGCCTGGGGGGCTTCAGTCCATGGGGTCACAAGAAGTCAGACAGGTCTGAGCACCGCTCACAGCTACGGCTGTGTCTGCCACCCAGAACCATGCCTGATACATAGTAGCACTCTATACTAGTTAGCAGGACTGCAGGTGACAAAACAGGAAACAGTGGCTTAAACCACTGAGTCTTTTCTCTGAAGACAGAAGACTGGAAATAGGCAGACATCTCCTGCCAGAGGGGCTCATGAAAATTGTTAAAAATGGGACACCTCTAACTTCCTGGGCCATCATTCTTAGTGGTCACAAGATAGCTGCTGCTCCCACACTGCACACACGTTCCAGGCAGAAAGAAGGACAAAAACGGAAAAGCAAAGCCTTTGACTCATGAGGCTGTAACTTTTTATTTGGTAAGTGACTCCTTGCTTAAATATTTCCACCTACCTCTCATTAGATACCCAGCAGGCTGGAGAAACAAATATTTCAATAAGCTAACATGCTATATAAAATAAGCTAGAATGGTGTGTTGTTTAACACAGGGAATATAATCAATACTTATTTATATATTCAATGTTATATACTTATATATACTTATAACAACTATAGAAGTATAGTCTTTAAAAATTGTGAATCACTATATTGTACACCTGCAACTTATATAATATTGTACATAACTGTATTTCAATAAAACATTTTTAAATAACATAAATAATACGTGCAGAGCCCTCAGTGCAATTTGTGGCATCTAGCAAGCACTCCTTAAGGGTTTGCCATAAAGATTAACATCAGCATCTCTTTACCAAATAGTTATTGATTCTTTATGAAAGAAATAGAGTTTGTTCCCACAGAGATGAAAGAACTGAAGATAAAATGATTAATCTGTGAACTGAAAACCCTGGAGAGCCCGGGGCAAGGATCCACACATACTATATAGACAATAAGTGTTTTGTTCTTGCTGTTGCTGAGGTGGTAATGAGAACGTCCTTTCCTTTAGTTCCATCTGGAAACTGAAGAGTGGAAAACTGTACATTCATATTCAACTTAAAGATTTGATTTGATTGAGCAAAAGAGATTTAGTAAGAATGGGCCATGAATCTGGAGATAAGTTGGAAGGTCAATGAAAAATAAAATATTGTGGGCATGCAGTTCCAAGGGCCTGGTGGTACTCACAGCCCACATTTAGAGCTCATGAAATAAACTATTTAAATCATACTGCTTATTCTCACCTTCCATGAACAGGGAAGCAGGTGCCCCCCCATACCTGAATCAGTAGCACCTTGACTTTGGAATTCCCAGCCTCCACAGCTGAGAAATAAATGTCCGTTGTTTAGACGGAGGGAAAAAAAAAATCATACTGCTTGTTCAGAGATTTTTTTAAAAATTCATTAAGACACATTTATGAAAAACAAAACTCTGATCATCAGTATTTTGACAATATTTTTTCTAGATAAGGAAAAGAAGGGTCCCCTTTATTTTTTATGTATTTATGTTTGACTGTGCTGGGTCTTCCTTACTGCAGGGGCTTGTCTCTAGCTGCGGTGAGCAGGGGCGATTCGCTAGTTACGGTGCACTGGCTTCCGGATTGCAGCTTCTCTTCCTCCTGGGCCCCAGGGCACAGGCTCAGGGGCAGTAGTTGCCGCATAGGGGCTTGGTTTTTCTGCAGCACGTGCAGTCTTCACAGACCAGGGATCGAACCTGTGTCTCCTCACGCGGATTCGTTACCACTGAGCCACCAGGGAAGCCCCAAGATTCCCCTTTAAAATGCAGAACTTATTTGTTGACTCAAACACCAATACTATCTCAAATGTCCAGTCTCTGTGGCTCCCTCCCTTCGCAGCTCCTAAACCTTCCTATCATACACTCAGTTTTATTTGAATGCATTATTGCTACAGTTTCAAAATTTGGAAAGCTATTGGAATTAGATTTTGAGAAAGGTAACGGCTGAGTGATAAATTCAGACTTGAATCAACACCAACCAAAAGATGCTAGGTCTCTCCAGGCCCGTGGATTGCTGGTTGCCGGTTTAAAAATGCCCTAACACGGCCTAGTGGAGCTCAGTGGGTTAGGACCAGTAATACTCGCGATTATGCCTTGATGCCAGAAAGACCTGTTTCTACTAAGTTCACGTGCTGAACACCAGAAACTGAACAATTGGTATCACATCAAAAGGAAGGCCTTTCTCCTAACTAACGCTATTTAGTATGGCCAGGGGAGGATCGATGTGCTGGGTTCCACAGGTGTCAGGGCTCCAGAATTCTAAGATGTTAAAAGGTAGGAGGCAGCGTCTCACAGGTAGCCTTCGTGCACCTCCAACCCTTCAGGGCACGCGGTAAGAAAATGCTGGAGTTCCTCGCCCACCCTAGAAGACCAGAAGCGTGTGCGCGGACCTCGCCGCTTGGCCCCGCCCCTCCTGTGGTCCCGCACCCTCCCTCGGCCCCGCCCCCTCAGCGGTCCCGCCTCTCTCGTAGCCACGCCCCTCCGTGGCCCCGCCCCTCCATGTGGTCCCGCCCTCCCCTGTGGTCCCGCCCCCTCCCCGTGATCCTGCACTCTCCCGCGGCCCCGCCCCGCCCCCGCGGCCCCGCCCAACGATGCTCGGCGTCCCGCGGCCGCCCGGATCGCGGAGGCGGGGCGGGGCTCACCCTTGCCCCCGGGGCTCCGCCAATCAGCGAGCGCCCTGTTGGCCGTCCGTGGCGCCCGCCCCGCTCGCTCGCACCGCCCGCCTTCTCCCAGAGTCCAAGATGGCGGGGTCCAGGCGGCGGGGTCCCCGGGCCGCGTTGCGGCCGCTGCTCTGCGCTCTGCTGCTGTGCGTCTGCCGTTCCGCGGGCGGCGACGGCGCGGGAGGCGGCCCCGGGGCGGCGGGCGCCACGGACAACCCGACCGCGCCGCCGCACCGCCGCTTCGAGTACAAGTACAGCTTCAAGGGGCCGCACCTGGTGCAGAGCGACGGGAGCGTGCCCTTCTGGGCCCACGCGGGCAGTAAGCGGGGCGGGCGGGCGGGCAGTGAGCGGGGCGGGCGGGCGGCCCGGGCCCCTCCGTGCTCTCCGCGCCCCGGGCGCGCGGGCCAGCCCAGATCCGCGGGCCCCAGATCAGCACCCCGTCCCCCCTCCCCACCCCACCCCACCCCACCCTCCTGCCGTGCTCCCTTCCGATGCCCCCCGCTCCTTGTGTTCGGTCTCGGGTCTCTTCCTTTCTTCCTGCGCTCACTTGAGCTCGCTTCGAGGCGTCGCGTTTCAGCCCAGCGCCGCAGCTCCGGGGAGAAGTCCCGCGCCCTCGTCCCCCCGCCCCGTTAGGCCCCAGCCTGGACCTGCGCCCCTTCCGCCCCTCGGCTCTCCCCTGCTCCCCCCCGGGGTCGGCCGAGGTTGATGCTCCACTTGAGTGCCCGGTGTCCCCTGACGGCTACAGGGATGGCCCGTGTTGGCTTTAGAGCGATCTCGAAGTCTTCATGTCGGAGGACATGCTTCTCACCCCTCTGGAACTTGTACCTTAAATTTGCCTTTCTCAGGGACGTCGTGTGTTGTTTGATTTTTTTCTCTTGCATTAACACATTATGTCGTTTATAGTTAGCTTCATTTAATAGAAGAAGGGATACGAGGTATCGATTGAGAACTTGAGTCTAAAAACTGGCACTGTGTACAGCTTTTCATGTTTAGTTTTTTTTTTGGCGTGGGAGATTGAAACACCCTGTGCCCAGTGTTTTATTCATCTTGTGTGTGTGGCGCTGTGAAGCCCCGGCCGTGGTAAGAGAGCCTTGCTCCCTGCTTACGTATGTGAGAGAAAACCTATGTGTACGAGCGCTGATGTGTCACGGCCGCCTAAAACGTGGCAGTTGGCTTCTGTAAACTGCTCAGTGACCATCAGATGCAACCTTTGAAACAAGTGGCAGATGCCTTTGTATGGGATGGAAAGCACTGGCACTTTGAATTCCAACTTTGAGTGTCATGAGCGGTCCTTCATGTAAGGCTTGCGTGCATTCTTTTAGATTGTCCAGCACTTGAAGCAAAATGTTTCATTTCTAGAAAGTAATCGCTGCTTTACAAAGCACACTTTTAGGAAGAGCTATTTCCTTGATATTAATGTATAATTAAAAGGTAGAAATTTCAGTTAGACTTAATGACCAAGTCATTAAGTATGTGGAGGAGAGTGCAATTATTCTTTTACTCCGCAGGGTTACTGTATACCCGCTCCAAAAAAGCCTATCCCCGGGCATTTGTTATCAACGTAGCCTTGTTCTTAGTAACAGAGCTGGCGCAGGTGTCCCAAACACAAGTGTGCGGGAATTTTTTTGTTCTTGAAATGATGCTGAGTTTTTCAGTAGTGGTGATAAACGTGTTGACGTTTTTCACTTCTGTATTTCTCCGTTGTTTTGTTCTTACGCTTTTTCTCTCACTCACACCACATACATCAGCCAATTAGGAATGTTAGTCAACTGCTAAAATTAGTTACATTGACCTTCTTTTCAGAACCTATAACCAACTAAGCTTTTCTGCTGCAGAAATACCACATAATACCACATACCTGCGTGAATGAAAATTGTATGGCTAGATTGAATCTGAAATAAGGAGTTTAGAATTTTAGCAGTGACTTTTCTGTTGACTCTGGGCATCTCTTGCTTTATCACTGTGATTTTTACCGTCTCACAGTTTTCCTTAACTCCATCAATTTTCCCTTTTCGTTTTGCCCTGAGATCCATTATTAAGGTTTAGTTGAAACATACCCCCTTACATCATCCTCAGATTAAGACCAGCCTGTGGTGTTTCTTTTCCTTAACTCTGCTGTCCTTTTGTACTGTCACTACACATCCTCGGGTCCATAAGGGCAAGAACGATAACAGCAGGCTGTCAGCCTTTGGAGCGGTCAGAGCTCTTTCACCTTCTTCATGCTCTGATTAGATCCCTAGTAGGTCAGGCAGGTGCTGGCTGTTTTATAGGTGAAACACCTAATGTTCAGAAGGGTAAGAATTCTTGACAAAGGTTGCGTAGCTAGTGTCGGTAGGGTAGGACTCAGATCCGGCTCCTCTGGTTCTCTGTCGGGTGCTTTATCTGAGAGGACTGCGCCGGACCTTTACATTCTGCAGGTGATGGTGGCAGATGGCAGCTAAAAACTCTCTAAAGGATCTCAGCTTGTCTTTCCTGTCAGTTTTCCTACCTGTAAAGAGACAATAGGGTTATGTCCCAGCATGGATGTCAGAACTGGTGAATATCTGGGAAGGTGTGCTCCAGTTGTTCAGTTAGACCCGTAGGCGCTTTGATAATTACTCGTCCAACAAGGTGACACAGTGGTGAAGAATCCACCTGCCAATGCAGGAGATGCAAGAGGCATGTTTGATTCCTGGGTGGAAAAGATCCCCCGGAGTAGGAAATGGCAACCCACTCTAGCATTCTTGCCTGGAAAATCCCATGGACAGAGGAGCCTGGTGGGCTATAGTCCATGGAGTCGCAAAGAGTCAGACACGACTGAATGAGCACAGTCCAGTAACAGGAATAGCTAACATTTATTGAAATATTTACATGCACTTAAATAAGCACTTACATGCCTGTGAAGTTGCTGGAGAAATGGAGTGACTTGCCTATGAGCAAACAGCTAGTAAGTGGATGGAGACACAGACCATCGTGTTGGGGGTCCCTGTTCTCTCTGAGAATCTCCTGATGCTGAAGAACTGTATGTTGACTGGAAATTCAGTTGACCGTCTCTCCAGACGAAAGTATACATGCTTAGAATTCTGCATGTAACTTTTGGGATGTATATAAATGATTGAGCCCAGCCCCTTCATTTTACAGGTGAATATATGGTGAGCCCAAGAGAGTAAGAGAATTATTTGCTCAAAGGCACACAGCTGAAGTGAGACTAGGAATAGGTCTCTTGATTCCTAGTGGTATGTGCTTTTCACACTATTTGAGCTTTCTAACATTTGTACCCTGGTAAAAAAAAAAATACACCAAAGTTTTAAAAAAGGAAATATATGAATTTCTGAGTTATTTGAGAAAGATTATCATAAGAATCAAATAGTTGATTTGCCTTTCAAGCTGTAATTTCTTCCCTCCTATCCCTTGAATTTTTAGTGGTTAGTTGCAGCTTTAAGGTGTTGTTTGTTTTTTGCAGAGATAACACATTTTTCAAAGATAGAGGGATATTAAAAACCCCTAAATTTTAAAAGTTGAAATTATCAGCATGGAATTTTTCCCTAACAAATTACTGTACAGGCGACTGAAAGTTAGATCTCTTTAGGTATATATAACAGTTTGTTGATGATTCATTGAGTTTTATGTAATTATAACATAAAGCTTTTCTTCCCTGATTGCTATTCTAGATGCTATTCCAAGTTCGGATCAAATCCGAATAGCACCATCTTTAAAAAGCCAAAGAGGATCAGTGTGGACAAAGACAAAAGCAGCCTTTGAGAACTGGGAACTTGAGGTGACGTTTCGAGTGACTGGAAGAGGTCGCATTGGAGCTGATGGCCTGGTATGGTAATTTCTTTAACTTGGAAAATTTACATAGATGCATATACCACTAGTCTCTAAATGTTTCCTGTTATATATTTACAGGCAGTTTGGTATACGGAGAATCAAGGCTTGGAGGGGCCTGTGTTTGGATCAGCTGATATGTGGAATGGTGTAGGAATATTTTTTGATTCTTTTGACAATGATGGAAAGGTATGGTGTTTTTCAGGACTGTCACCCACTTTAAATGTATTTGCTAACAAAGTTAGTCTGTGAACAATATAGATTATTTGACACTTTTGTCAGCTTTATAGTAGAGGATTTGAATCCTTATATAGCTGGGAATTCATAAATGGAAAGCTGGAAGCTCATGATTTTTCTTACTCCAACTTGAGGCGGCAGCGCAGCCTTCAGTCTGAGAGCTTCTCAGGACCCGCCTCCCCGGACCCTGCTCAGGCTTAATGATCCGGAAGGTCAGCTTGAGTCCTTCAGATGCAGACAGTGAGGCCAGTAGTGTTTCAGGTTGTTATTGCTTTTCTCATGAAGACCTGTGCATTGCTGCTGTTAGCTCACTTACTGATGCCTTTTTATACCTGGTGACCACTCTGTTTGATCAGCCTGATTTCTCTAAAACAGTTAAGGACAAAATGTACTTCTGAGCTGGAAACATTAACTTGTGCTTTAGCAGCCCTGTGATCATTGTTTCTGCTGCCAGTCTGTGGGTTATCAGAGGTCGTTATTAGCAATTTAACGGAGAGTCTTAACAAACTCCTTCGGTGCCAGGGCCATGTTAATTCTCCTGTTACTAAGTTCCCATAAATCCCACACCAGTTCCATGCTCACAGTATCCTAGGATTTTAGAGGTGTTAGAGAACTTATAGCACACCCAGAATAATCTGGACTTCTTTGATTTAAGGACTTTAAAACAAATACATTCTTCTTATTTTTAGAAAAATAATCCTGCAATAGTGATTATAGGCAACAATGGACAAATCCATTATGACCATCAAAAGTAAGTGTATTTTTTTACAGTATTCCAATTTTTAGTTTCTTTTTGGAAACCTTATAAAATATATTGTTTCAAATCTGAACATTTTCTAGATGAAAAAGATTATTCTTGAGATGTTTTCTGTAACTTAATGGGAAGGTCTTCTTTTACCTTGGTGTTGTTATAAAGTTCCTTCTTTGGACTACCTCGACTTCAAACATAAAAATGTGTTGTCGTTAACCTAAAATTGTATAATACCTTCAGAGATTTATGAAACATTCCTGGCTCTCAGTGATGCAATAGCCATGTTTTTTCATCTTTATTCAAAGGGATCTTTAAAAAATAAAGTTTGGAGCCTTAACCACCCTAATGACTAAGCAATTTATGCCTCCTTGTTCAGTCCTGGTATTGCTATATTGAAAAGATTTTCAGTGGGTTACAGAGCTTTTGAGAGTTTAGTGTATTTATAATGTGTGTGAATTGGGCATGTACATTTTTAATTTTCACATGGTTGTGGGGGCATTACCTTTCAGCCAGTCTGTAAAATGCAAGAAAAATTACTTTCCTGCCTTAGTGATGTTTAACTCTAGTACTTCATCATGAGCACCTATTGAGCGATTTAAACTAGCAGTCCAAGGCCTCTCCCTTGTGATTCTGCTTCAGCTTTGAGGGCAGAGTTGAGGAGTCTGCATTTTTTTAAAGCTCCGTATGTGGCTCTGACTCTGCAGAGGAAGAATCTGCAGCCACGCTAACATTGGCTCCTCGTCCAGACTCCTGACCCGAGTCTCAGGGAAAACTCACGTGTCAACTTGGTGTCTTCTGCATAGATAACTTCAGATACCCCAAACTTTGTCATAACTTGATACGGGTTTTGATGTTGCTGGACATTCATTGTTTTAAATAGTGAGTTTTAAAATACCAAGAAGCTTCCCTAAATTTCTTGTCTTCCTTTCCCTCATGCTATAGTGATGGTGCTAACCAAGCTTTATCAAGTTGCCAGAGGGACTTTCGTAATAAACCCTATCCTGTCCGGGCAAAGATCACGTACTACCAGAAAACCCTGACAGTAAGTAACGTGCTCTTAGAGACAGTCCGATGACTAGTACTCTTGTGTGCTTCTGCTGATGGAAATTCAGCGCGTTTTAAATTGGGTGTTGTTCACACGCTCATCAGCGCTGCTCTGAGAGAAGAAGTGGCTTCAAAGCTCGGTTTACGTGTCGCGTGTTGTCACGTGCCATGTGCTGTCAAACTTGACAGCAGGTTTGCATTTAGTCAGTGAATGCCTAGGCGTGCTGCTGTGTGCCATGCAAATATGAATGAGACCAAGGTCCTTTTCTCCAAAGAGCTTGTCTGATGGAGGCGACCTTATGAACACCATGCCTGTGTAGTGTTAGCTACGCTGTGTGGTCAGTGCTGCAACAGGGAGACCACTGGGGACCCAGAGGGCAGAACCCTGTGACTCTGCCGGGAGGGAGGTGACGGTCAGGAGCGGCTTCTCCGTGGGGCTGCACCTTGGAGGGGGAGGAGTCTCCTAGATGGGGTGCATATTCCAGGCAGAGCAAACAGGCGTCAGAACTGTTGAAAAATTTGAGAGAGGCCAGTAGTTGGTCTGGCTGCAGGCGAGAGGAGCTGTGGAAGGTGAGGTGGGAAGGTTGGCAGCGGCGAGCCTCAGCCGCCTGGTGCAGTGTTTCCTGTAAGGAACCGCACGCAGGGTTTTAGCCGGAGTGTGGAGTGAGCAGGTTCCAGTTCAGGATGGTGACCGAGGCAGCGGTGGTCTTCTAACGGTGTTTGTGAGAGAAACAAGAAGCAGGGAGATTTAGCCTGGCTCTTAGTGAGACTCTTAGTGTGGCTTGGTCCTTTACCTGTGGTTTCTCCCTTTTTTCCTTTCCAGTTTCGTTGAGATAGAATTGACACAGCATTGTAGAAGTTGGAAGTGTATAGCATGATTTGACTTACATACACCACAAAGTGATGAGTGCACTTATAAGTTCAGTGAATATCTATCATCTCATGTAGGTAGAAAGTGAAAGACAATAGAAAATATTTTTTTCTTTGAAAAAATTCAGGCTGATAATGTTCATTTTTTTTATTAGGTTAAAATTTTCTATTAGGTCATATTTTGTGCATGATTTCCAAACTGAGATAAAACTACACGTTTAAAAAAAATTAAATAGTTATGTCAAAAAAGAGTTCTTTATTGCCCTTTCCAGTGCCCTTTTAAGGCTGACTCAGTACCTTAACACGCTAACACAGGAGGGTAAAGAAAGTCTTCATAAAACCCAGAGAAGAGATTTTTAGAACTCCTCTCTGGATCCTGTCTGGAGTCACAACCTGAACCGGAAGATTTTAAGTCTTAGCACTTACTAGTATGTGTATAGTTAATACCAAAGTCATTAAATTTAAACTTGACAAAAAAAAAAAGAGTTTTTTACACTAAGAATCCTTAGTATTTACTCTTCTAAGCACTTTGAGGTGTAACATCCAGCCGTGTTCACTTTACTTTCCACCTTGTGCATTGCATCCTTAGTGCTTGTTTATCTTATAACTGGGAGTTTATCCTTTTTGACTGTCTTCATCCACTTCTCCACCCCCACCCCCCTACTGCTGGTATCCGTAAATCCAATGCTATGAGTGAGTTTGTTTTTTGAGTAAAATTGACCTGTAACAAACACTATGTCAGCTCTTGGTATACAGCGTAATGATTTGCCATTTCTGTACATCGCAAAATGATGGCCGCGGGAAGTCTGGTTATCTGGCACTGTACAAAGGTATCTCATGATTCCTGGCTGTTTCCCCGACTGTATCTCATACTTGTGACTGTTTAGCAACTAGAGGTTCTCCCTGTTAATCTCCCTGCCCTATTTCTCTCCTCCCGCCAGTTCCCTCCCCTCTGGCAGCCCCGTTCTCTGTGTCTGTAACTCTGTTTCTGTTTTCTTCTGTGAAATCATGAAGCACTTGTCTTGGTTTGCTTTACCTAGTATAACACCCTCCAGGCCCACCTGTGTTGTTGCAGATGGCAAGATTTCATTCTTTTTTATGGCTGAGCAGTATTCTCTTGTATGGTTCACACATACCACATCTTTATCCATTCGTCTGTTCAGTATTTTGGTTGCTTCTGTATCTAGTCTGTTGTAAAGAATGCTGCAATGAACATGAAAGAAGAAAGTGAAAGTGTTAGTCGCTCACTTGTTCACTTGTGTCCAACTGTTTGCAACCCCACGGACTGTAGCCCGCCAGGCTCCTCTGTCCTTGGAACTCTCCAGGCAGGAACACTGGAGTGGGTGGCCACCCCTTATCAAGAAGATCTTCTTGAACCAGGGATCAAACCCCAGGTCTCCTGCATTGCAGGCAGATTCTTTGCTGTCGAGCCATGTAGATGAATTGGGTTTGAGGTAATGTTTAGGTGGACAGGACCTGGCAGGCAGTTAGGATAACTGAGGTCACTAGTACCGTGTGAACTCTGCTTTTTTAAAGATGCTGTCAGTATCTGGTCATGTAATACTTAGAAGTAAAGGATATTTTGCTTATGTTTTTCTTTTCCCTGAATCATGAGCTAGCCTTGCACTCCTTTGTGTCAACTCAGAAAAAGACAGTCATTTGGGAAACTTTGTACCGGCTCAGTCTTAAATTCCAAACTGACTTGGAGACCTCAGAATCGAGGCAACTGTCCAGTCTGTTATGACCGACTGAGATTTGTGTTCCATGAGTTGTTGCGCATAGTACGCACTGCAGTTTCATCGGGGACATCACTGGGTCACGCGTATCTTCACGCAGCGGAGCCCAGACACCAGCCGTGGCAAGTACAGACCCAACACTTGAATTCACAGGTCCCAGGGAGGCTGCCCGTACAGCCCCACCAGAGAGGCCGTCAGCCCTGCCCGCAGTTCCCGAAACAGTAATAGTCACCCTGCAGCGTGTGCCCGCAAAAGAGTTCCACAGTCAGATAAGGTTGCTGGGACTGTGCATACGAGCAGTCAAGATTGTAGGAAGTCCTGGAATAAAGAAGCCTCTGTTGCGCCGCTCATTCTTCAGGCTTACTGGACCGTGGGGTGCTCTTTCCCCCTAGCATCTGTGAATGTCTGTAGAGCCAGCGTCCTGAAGAACCCATCTTAGAGCGCCTTGGCAGGACAGCCGGCTGTGGCTCGGTGGTCCCAGCCCTTGGCTGCGGTCACTTCCTGGGATACGCCCCCCTGTCCTCGGCCTGGCAGAGGCGTGCTGCTTCTTGAACATGCTAGTTCAAGACTTCTTTCTGTAATGATCTGTCTCTCTGAAACTCTTTAAGTGTTTTTTTCCTCCTCTAGTGCTTAGTTTTTCTTCCAGTTTTATTGAAACGTCGTTGACACACAGCACTCTGTAAGCTTAAGGTATGCAGCATTACGGTTTGAAGCTGACGGCCCTTTGACAGTTATCAGGCCACTACAGAGATGAGATCGTCGTAAACCGACCGCGTGAGATTCATTTTGCAAGGTCTTTGTAAAGGCTCTAACCTGCAATGTGTCTTTCTAGGTAATGATCAATAACGGCTTCACACCAGATAAAAATGATTATGAATTTTGCGCCAAAGTGGAAAATATGATTATCCCCGCCCAGGGGCATTTCGGAATATCTGCTGCCACTGGAGGTCTTGCAGGTAAGACCTCGCCGTCTTCTAACGTTAAAAGGTTGTGAACTGAATCTTACTAGGAATCCTGTAGTTTGGAAATGGGTGGCTTTGTTTACTTTTAACCTTTTGAGACAAGTTACAACCTTCCATGATTAGTGGGGCCAGGCCTTTGGTCTCTTGGGGCTGCTCACTCTTCTGTAGGCTTACAGTTGGCTGGGGGCCACATACAATTATGTACATCAGAGTACCAGTCTAGGTGCAGTATTTTATAGTGAAGGAGACATATTTAAAAGGTTGATCGCCTAGTGTTTTAGGACCCTGAGAGTTGTCACACCACATTTAAATGAATTAGGTAGCCTGAGGAAATATTACTGAGGACTGAACTTTAAAGATGTACTTACTGTATCTTTTTCATATGTGGTGATAAATGAACTTATCGTTAGATATTGATACCATCTTGTGTTCGTATTATATAATAGTCTTATTATTTCCAAATATGTGAATTTTTCGTTTCAACAGCACTGGGCAGTGGGGGGGGGAGGATAGATCATATTTACTCTATTTTTAGGTGGCTTTGCCAAATCTTGAATTTAAGGGCTTTCTAAAGATCATGTGGCCAATAAATCAGACCCAGGCAGGACTCGGTTGGATTTCTGCCCCTTGGGTCCAGGACTCTATTAACACTGCGTGACTTCTCCTAACGTTACCCAACCCACCCTGTGGTGTTTCAGTTTTCTCTTTAATCTGGCTATGTATCTAGATCTCCATAAAAGTAGCAGAAAGCAAAGAGATTGCCGCAGTTGAGATTCATGTCTCGTTTGTGGTGTGACACTAGCCAGGATGAGTATGGTAGTTCCACATTTGATCTGTTAGCTGTTTTTAGCTCAGCCAGCTTGAAATGAACAATTTCAGGTGAAATAAAATTGCTAGTATCTGCTGTATGAGGGAAACAAATACAAAAGAGGTACAGAGAGTAATCGTATTATCTAATTGAGATGCTTTGGTAGTGAAAGGAGATGCTCTTAGTAACACCAGGACAGCATGGATAAATCGGGGCTCCCAGTAGGCCAGGACAGAGCAGTGTCCTGTTTAAAACAGGAAAGGAAGGCTCAGGGTGGTGAGTGTGTAAGAAAGGTTCAGAAACAGATGGGAACAGGAAATACCTGAAGGACAGGCTTCTGTCTCACCTGACTGGGACACGGTCCATGAGGAGATTTGTGGGAAAATAAAGGAGGATCTTAGTGCCGGGAGTAGGAGTTTGCGCTTGCTTTGACACTTTGTTTGTTCATTCCCTTTATCGGGTATTAAACATCCATAACACGTTAAACACGTTAGATGTTCTGGTTTAGGGTTTAAGAAAGTAAATTCTTGCTTAGTTCTAATGTGAGTCTTTCAGATGAACTTTTGTCTCTAAGCTCACAGAGCACCATTGCCTTTATGAAATTCGAGCTAATTTTCATTATTTTAAAGAAAGATATGTCTGTAAATTCACAACCATAAAAATGATCAACTATGGAAGTTTTTCAGTTGTTTTTTTTTCTTTAATTTGTAGACGACCATGATGTTCTTTCTTTTCTGACTTTCCAACTGACCGAGCCTGGGAAAGAGCCAGTGAGTATGCTTATTTTTCTCAGAAAGCGTGTTTGTAATTTAGTAGTGTTGCCTCATAGCTGAAAACGGGAAGATTAACTCGGGTTCAGATCTTGTTTCTCCTAATGATTGCTGTTACGACCTGTGCAGGTTGCTTAAGCTCGGTACATGACACTCCTTCTCTAGTAAAACAGATGCTTGTGCTGGCCACCTTGATGTTGTAAGCATTAAAGGCAGTGCACTTCTGGCAGGCACTCAGTAAATGGTAGTGGCTATTACTATTTTTTGTCATAGTATTAATAGCAAGAGGAAATTAACCTTTGACCTAGTGGTGGAGTAGTTAAAATGAGAAAAAAGAACATATATCGAGGCTTATCACTTTCTTACTTGTTAATTTTTTTTTTTTTAAATGATCTATTCTTAAACTCCAAACAAGCCTACAGTCGATAAAGAAATTTCTGAAAAAGAGAAAGAAAAGTACCAGGAGGAATTTGAGCACTTTCAACAAGAGCTGGATAAAAAAAAAGAGGAATTCCAGAAGGACCACCCCGACCTTCAAGGGCATCCTAGTAAGTTGTAGCCGAGCCGGCCTCCGCTGCGGCGATGGTCGCGGGCCTTTTGAGTCCCCAGCGCTTCATTCATCTTACCTTTGCTCACTTATCTGTCACACTCCAAGTACTTGCTGGAAATGATTTTTAAGCCAGTCTTCAGTCTCTAAAGGGCTTGGAGATCGATGCTTTCACCCGGAAGAGTGTCGCTTAGAGAAGCGGGCAGTCGGGAGTGCCGGGTGGCGGACGAACAGGGAGCCCCGGACTGCAGGCTCCCCGCGTGCACCGCTGTGTCCCCTGCGCCGCAGACAGCGGTCGTGCTGGCACAGTAGTTGAGACTCAGTACATGCTTGCTGAATGGAACTGTCCGGGGTGGGCTTCTTTCCTTTTTAGTGGCACACACTTACCTTAGTTGATACAAAGCTAGTACTTGAAAACTGTTGAGACTTGGGAGAGTAATGTGAAGTGAATATCTCCTCTTATTACTCAGATAGAATTCTGGACATTAAAGGTTGAAATTTTTGAAATATTAGTCTAAGCTAGTGTAACAGAACTTACATGGGCTCCTTGTCACAAACAAGATAAGGCCAAGTAGAATGACTCTGATCTGCTAGCTTTTATGATCTCAGTTTCCCGTCAGCACAGATGATCAAGGCTGTAATTAATAAGGGCTTCCTGGTGGCTCAGTGGTAAAGGGTCTGCCTGCCGGTGCAGGAGATGCGGGTTTGATCCCTGGGTCGGGAAGATCCCCTGGAGAAGGAAATGGCAACCCACTCCAGGATTCTTGCCTGATAAACACTATAGACAGAGGAGCCTGGTGGGCTGCAGTTCATGGGATCACAAAGGGTCGAACGTGGCTTACTGACTAAGCAGACATACTTAATAAAGCCTGGGGCTAGCTTTTGAACTAAGTAGTGTGTTAATCTAAATGAGTAACAGTGTTATTCAGATTTAATGAAGATAAAAATGAAAAATAAATTTTATTTTTCCCTTGGATTTTTTTTTTAACATATCACATATGATTTTTAAGTATATCCTGAAGGTTGTTGTAGTAAGTGTTTGCAGTTATCTGGTTTCAGCATGGTCAGAAATAAAAGGGAAATTAAAACTTTTCAGCTCCGTTTCTTAGTCTTTTATGTGAGTAAAATGCACAGATTTTAAGAGAATAGTTTGATGAATTTTGACAAATTTTAACCATCACTCAGATGAGTGTATAGAATATTTTTATTGCCCCAGATCAAGTCAGCCACCTTTCCACAGAGATGGCCACTATTCTGATTCCTATTAAGAAATTAGATTAGTTCTGCCAACCCCTATAAATAGAATCACACAGTCTATTTAAAAGAGAAAATAATTTTTAGATGAAGAAATTCAGACCTAAGTTATAAATATTCAGCCACCAGAGATGGTGAAAACAATTAGTAATTGAATCACGATTGAATCAGTTACATGGATGTTTGTGACACTGGAAGGACTGTAACAACTGTGTTCTTCGTTTAGTGGAGGTCGTTACGTGGTCACTTACAGTCATTCGAAAACCACATATGTGTGGGTGACTCTTAGGATGATTTTTGATTTGTGATTACCTTCTCAGCGGATGAAATATTTGAGAGTGTAGGAGACCGTGAGCTGAGACAGATCTTTGAAGGACAGAATCGTATTCATCTTGAAATCAAGCAGTTAAACCGACAGTTGGATATGATTCTTGATGAACAGAGAAGATATGTCTCTTCCCTGACGGAGGAGATCGCTAAGAGAGGAGCCGGAGCCCCAGGGCAGCAGGGACAGGTGAGCTTGCCAGGTCCACGGAGGTGCCTTGGTGAGGGAAGGAGCCTGGGGTGGAGGAGCGGCAGGAAGGAAACAGAAGCGGTCTGGGTGTTACGCGGTATGCCCTCTGGAGTGGGGGCTCTCGGGCTGGCTGGTCATCTTGTGTTTTTCCTCCAGACCTTTCAGCAGGAACTGGATACTGTTGTGAACACTCAGCATGAGATTCTGAGACAAGTAAATGAAATGAAGTAAGTACACAAAAGTCCCGTCTGAGTGCTATGTGATACCTTTATCCTAAATCCGTGACTTCTCTAGATATGTAGGCATGACACTGTTGTAAGCTTCCTCCATGAGTAAGAATCATGTTCTGGATTATTTCTAAATAGGGGAGTGTAGAGTAGGGACTTCTCATATTTAGCAAACATGTCTAAATCTTTTAATTGTTCCCAGCTAGTAAAGAAAGCTTTACCATTTTTAAGGGAAGGGAAAAGATGCTAGTCAGAGTTATTTGCTAGCATTTGTGCACTTGTAAAATCCAGAAGAGCTTCCCAGGCGGCTCAGTGGTGGAGAATGCACCTGCCAGTGCAGGAGACGGGGGCTCAGTCCCTGGGTCGGGAAGCTCCCCTGGAGAAGGACACGGCAGCCCTCTCCAGTGTTCTTACCCGGAGAGTCCCATGGACAGAGGAGCCTGGCGGGCTATAGTCCTGAGGTCACAAAAGAGGCGGACGTGACTTAGCAACTAAACAACAACAACATAAAAAGAATATGGGTAATACATAACAGTCCTGTGGAAAATAACTAGAGGAATACGCACGCCCGGCATTACAGGGCTGTGAGACAGGCACACCTGTGCAGGAGCGTCTCTGCGATGGAACGAAGCCGGTGTGAAGGAAGTGTGCTTCGTGTGAGTGCGTTTTTCATTCTGTATTGTGCTGTAAGAGAGACCGGGCAAGGAGTTGCTGCAGAGACAACGGTATCCTTGTAACGCTGAATGACAGGGTTTTTAAACGTTTTGATCTAATTTTAGACATTGCAGAAAATAAGGGACATACATCCATCATGCATCCAGTGTATCCCTCACTTCACTTCCTGATGTTACCTGTTGTGTAGCTATTGCACAACAATAGGTACAATTGTCAGAACAAAGAATTTGACGTTGGCTTGGACGTATTAACTAATGATCCCACTCAGGTTTCACCAGTTCTCCACCAATGCCTTTTTCATTCGAAGACGCACCCAGGGCTGCACACTGCGCTCGGTTATTTCTCCGCTGACCTCTGCAGGCTGAAACAGTTTCTCTCTCCTTGGCTTTTATGACCATGGCAGTTTTTAAGAGCATTGATCAGTTCATTGGGCCATTTTGGTTCCTCGGTTTGGGTTTGTCTGATACTTCCTCAGGATCAGATGGAAGTTCTGCACTTTTTAATGAGAATACAACAGTGCAGCATGTTCAGGATGTCGATATGTCTTACTGCTGGTGATATTGGCTGTGATCATTTGGATATTGTAGTTTCTTCTCAGTTTCCCTTGGTGGTTAGTAAATATATATTTGGGGAAAGATACTTTGAGTATATTTGTATTCCTTACACTCCTTTTGTATTAAGAAACTAGGAGATCATCCAGACACTGGATTTTGGTTAGACTGGACCAGACACTGCAGAGCTGATGTTAGCCTTCCTCCTGTCCCAGCTTGAGCATCCTCTCTCCAGCAAGGAGGAACCTGGTTCTTAGTCTCTACAATGTGTTCACTTGTTGGTTCATTTTTATTTTTTTTTATTTTTATTTTTTTTTATTTTTTTTTTTTTTGTTGTTGGTTTTTTTTTTGGTGGAGGGGAGTTCCCTACCATAGCTCTGAGAGACCACTCCAGGGCGGAGTGGGGGCGAGTCAGCATGTAAGGTTTTGGCGAAGGGGAGTTCCCTACCATAGCTCTGAGAGACTGCTTCAGGGCGGCAGTGGGGCAAGTCAACATGTAAGGCTTTGGTGGAGGGGAGTTCCCTACCATAGCTCTGAGAGGCCTCTTCCTGGTTCATTTTTAGTGTGCATAAAGTATATATAGAGTGACTTCAAATTATTAAACCATATCCCTATAAGAAACATATTTACTGATGGATTTATATAAAGCTCCTTTTGCCTCTAGCCTTACAGTATTTCAAACTCATGTACAGTTTGCTCAAACTCACGTCCATTGAGTCGGTGATGCCATCCAACCATCTCATCCTCTGTCATCCCCTTCTCCTCCCGCCTTCAATCTTTCCCAGCATCAGGGTCTTTTCCAATGGTGGCCAAAGTATTGGAGCTTCAGCTTCAGCATCAGTCCTTCCAGTGAATATTCAGGGTTGATTTCCTTTAGGATTGACTGGTTTCATCTCCTTTCTGTCCAAGGGACTCTCAAGAGTTTTCTACAACACCACAGTTCAAAAGCATCAGTTCTTCAGTGCTCAGCCTTCTTTATGGTCCAGCTCTCAAATTTGTACGTGACTACTGGAAAAATCATAACTTTGACTATACTCACCTTTGTTAGCAAAGTAATGTGTCTTCTTTTTAATACACTGTCGGAGTTAGTCATAGCTTTCCTTCCGAGGAGCAAGCGTCTTGCAGCCACCATCCACAGTGATTCTGGAGCCCAAGAAAAGGAAACCTGTCATTGTTTCCACTTTTTCCCCTTCTATTTTGCATGAAGTGATGCACCAGTTACCATCATCTTAGTTTTTAAATATTGAGCTTTTTCACTCTCCTCTTTCACCCTCATCAAGAGGCTCTTTTTGTTCCTCTTCACTTTAGTTCCTCTTCACTTCCATTTTAGTATTGGTTTTAACACAAATTATTTAGTATTCTCTGTGCTTAGACAGCCCGTAGTAAAAGATGAAGGCATAATAATGTAGTTTTTGTAAGTTATTTTCCAATTTTGAAGACAATTTTTTTAAATACTTTTTTTTTAAATGTTCTGTTGCATTGAGCGCAGAAATGTGTCCACCCCGTTGAAATCTGTGACTGTAAAAATCACCCTTCTAGTGATTGTGCTGTCTAACAGGCCTTTCTGTCTCAGGAGCTCCATGAGTGAGACTGTCAGACTGGTCAGCGGCATCGCGCACCCGGGGCCGGCGGCGGGCCTGTACGAGACCGCCCAGCACTTCAGCGACATCAAGGAGCACCTGCACAGCGTCCGGCGGGACATCGACAGCCTGGCGCAGCGAAGCGTGGTCAGCTCCCCTTTCTGCTCATCTGCGAGTAGTTATCACAGTCTGCCTTTAGGAAGGACAGACGTACATCCTGCTGAAAATATTGTAACTTTTAAACTGACGCCAGTGCTCACTCTTAATATGCGGGGTAGAAGGACTCCATTATGACCCAGATGTCTACGTGTTCCACATCACGCTTCCATTGCCTACTGGATAGAATTGCTTAAAAAGATAAATTGCTATTCCAGGTACTGGGGTCATCACAACCTCAGGCATTTTTTTTTCCTAGAAGCTCTCTTTAAAAAAACATCTCTTGTTATCAGAAATGATACCCTTAAACAACTTTGGAAAAGGCAGCTGTTTCTTGACGCACCCATTGGTGAGACAGACAGGCCCTGGGTAATTCATGTTTCTCTAGGCTGTTCAGGAAGCGCAGATCTAAAACTGGCTGATTTATAGCAGCTTTTTTTAGGCAAGATTTTTCTTTTTTCTAGCTACTTTCCTGTTTTACTTGGTTCTTTTTTTTAAGTTTTGTTTTATTTGCTTTATTAGTTTTTTTTTTTTCTTTTTTTTTTTTTTTTAAGTGTAGGTCCCACCTACATTTTTGGAGAGAGGCAGTCAGTGTTAAAGATAGGTAGCATATTTTTGAAGTTTAACATGCGTAAGAAGCAATATTAGAAAACAGGCCTCTGGAGCTTGTACGTTTTTTCTTATTTACTGGCTTTGAAAACCCTTGTGAAATCTACAAATGGTTATAGCATTTGCCTCTTCCCCTTCAAGTTTTTTAAACATGGTTCAGTAGTTTTCTCATTGACCATTTTACCTCCCTCCCAAAGCATTGTCATCTACTCCCTAAATTCTGTTTGAGGTCATTTGCCCCCAAATTCAGCTTTTGTTAAAATGGCCAGGTTAATGCTGTGGGTAATAAATACACTGTGAAGAGCCTTGTCCTGCAGATGTGAACGTATTGAGAACAACTAATCTCAGAAGCCATTTTGTCTGATTACCTTGATGAAATCTTTGTCCCCAGATTTTAATTTTTGATACTTGCTTATGAACGGTCCTTTCTCAGCGCTCATCCACCCCGATCTCCTGTGTAACATCACTGATTAGTTTTTTGGGAAAACATTTCTTTTCCCATTTACACGAATATTTCTCCATAACCCCATGGACAGAGGAGCCTGCTAGGCTACAGTCCATGGGGTCGCAAAGAGTTGGACATGACTGAGCGTTTCACTTGCACTTTATAATAGAAGGAATACTCGTGTAAATGGGCAAAGAAATGTTTTCCCAAAAAACTAATCACTGATGTTGAAGGCAGGAGGTTGGGGTGGATGAGCGCTGAGAAAGGGCCGTTCCTGTTGGGCAGGTGAGTGTGGGGCAGCCGTGCTTACTTGTCTGAACCGGAAGCCCGCCGACGGGGACGCGGCTGCTGTTGGGAGTAACTGCAGCCGGAGGACCGGGGGTGTCCCGGGCGTGGGCTCCGTAACCCTCGGGGGTGCTGGCGGCACGGTCACTGTCACGGGGGACGAGCCGGCCGGCGGGAGGTCAGTGACCAAGGGCGCAAGAGGGCTCCTCCCCCGTCACCTGCTCTTTCAGGAAGTTTGTGGAAATGAAGAGGATGTTTATGGGGTGAAAAATGAAAGTATTTGAGTCTATACCATGAGTTTTGTAAAGATTTCACATTTATTTCCTTTTCTGAAATAACTGGTTTGACTAATTACAATAGAATTTTTTTCCCTTCACAGCCATCAAATGAAAGACCGAAATGTCCAGAAGTCCCGCCATTTCCATCATGTTTATCTACACTGCATTTCGTGGTATTCGTTGTGGTACAGACGGTGTTATTTATCGGTTATATCATGTACAGGTAAGTCTCTGAAAGTTGATCCAGCATTTTTCTGTATCTGTTTAATTTGAAATGTTCAATAAAGTTATCTGTATCTATAATGAAACTTTGAATACCTATAAAATTAGGTTCATACAAAGCAAATGTTATGAGAATATTTCAGTTCGCATGGGAGTGCATGTGTAGGACATGTGTATCTTCATGTATTTCGTACTTCAAAAGGCATTTTTAATTTTAATCAGTCCTGTTTCATTCCACTATAAAGTGTACAGAATTTCACAGGGTCTTTTTTTTGTCTCTCTTTTTCCTTAGGACTCAGCAAGAAGCAGCTGCCAAAAAATTCTTTTGACCACCATTTTCATATGTGTACATCATGTATGTATGTACAAAATATCTTTTTGAGGGAATTTAAGTATTTAAATTGCTTTTTAGTCTAAATTATTTTGTATAAAATAACTGTTTAAACATTGACTTAAGAATAAACCTTAAAGACAACCACGTGTAAATTTGTGCATAGTACATAAATCTATTTAAATTTCAGTGAATTTCTGGCCAGTAGAATACAGCCACTGCACAGAATACTGATAAATCAGAGGGTTAAAAACCAGAAAGGGGGAACCTGTCCATATATGAAAGTGACCCGTAAGCCTCCAGTGCTGGAGACTTCTGTCTTTAGCATAAACACCCTTGCCCTCCTGCCCCCAAAGTATGAGGTCTGAGAGCTACCTACCCATCATGATTATTTTGTAACCAAAGTCTTTTTTTTTAAGAGGCCAGAATTTCTTGCTCCAAGACCCAGTGCTGCAGTCCTTGAATCTAATACAGCTCCATTTGAAATCAAAAAATATTTTGTCTGAGTGTTAGGATCTAGGTAATAGGATTCAGTATGTTTATTGAAGCATTGTTTTCCCCTTCTGATCATCAATGATGTATTTCACTTTTAAAGGAAATTTGGGGGGCGAATTAAGAGCTGCTCTTTGCCTGAAAAACCATTTAGGTGAGAACTTTCCTCTGATAATGGTTTTTATGGGTCTTTTGCCTGGTGAGGTGTTCATTTCATGATTGCTCATATTCTTGATTGTCTGTGTTCCAACAGAGTCAGTTCAACATTACGAAAATCACTCTGCTTTTGTATCTAAATTCACCTCAGATGGCATGTTCTGGGGACATTTTAAGGTCACAGCACCTACCACTGCTTTCAGATTGACATCCCTCCATGCAGCTCCGCGTTTCTGACGCTGCATATTAGTCGAAATCCAGAAGGCAGGAGCAGAAGCAGTGTTAAAGTTTCTGAAAGCAAAATCTGAAAAATGGTGTTACTACTTCTGATTTGTTTTAATGCCAGAACTAAGGGCATTGTGAAGCAGGTGTTGGTAAGCGTAACCTTGAAATGCCAGGCTGGAAGGAGTTGCTGTAGTCTGTACATACTTCTAGGTGTTACAGAAACTGTCTGTAAATGACATTTAATTTAGTTTTCATAGCTGATGTAGACTTCAGAATACTCTTTTACTTTCCCTTGTCTAGCTAGCTGAAATGATGCCTTTCATTTGTCATAGAACTGAAAATAGTACCATTTTATAAATAGTACTGTTTAATTCTTCACAGCTTTCAGAAATTTGCTGTGAGTTGTTATTTGCTGGTTGGACTGACTGCCTGAAACCCACACAGAGAC
Source organism: Odocoileus virginianus (assembly GCF_023699985.2). Lineage (NCBI taxonomy): Eukaryota > Metazoa > Chordata > Mammalia > Artiodactyla > Cervidae > Odocoileus > Odocoileus virginianus. Next base: position 2,154,723 of record NC_069695.1, read on the forward strand.
TGCAGGAGTCTGCGTCAGAGCGGTCGCTAACTGGAGCCGCATGTGCAGACAGTGCTAGCACGCTGTCACGGGAGCGTGTGTCCCGGACACCGAGCAGGAGTGCTCTGTTGGCCACTCACACACTGACAGCCACTTCAGCCCAGACGTGCTCCACGGGTATTTTTTTCTTGTAGTGTTAACATATTGAAATTCATATTTCAGAGACATCATCATGACAGAATTTACTCTTATTCCATGAAAAAAAATTCAATACCTTCCGAAGAATGTTTCAGTTGTAGACTGTGAGACTTGGATATCTATCCTCTTGAGATGAAAAGCTGCAGAATATCCAGTATTATAAAAACCCAGAGCCACGTGTGCCTGAACTTAAAGGAATAGTTGATCTATGCAGTGTACATTTTCCAGGCTAAAATTCAAGAGGAATTGTTCCGATCATTTCTAATACAAGTGAAGACAGCTAGGACAAAGGAACACACGCGTAAATCTTTCTTCCTTTCCTTTTGCTAAAAAAAAAAAATCACTCAGTAAGACGGTTCATACAAGTTATTATTGTTGGAAATTTGGTTTGTTTTCCTCAAAATCACTGACTTCAAGTAGTTTATTTCTGTTTTTTAAAAAATGTGTTTGCTATGTGGGAAAATCAATCACTGCCAGGATTCTCTCATTTCTGTACTGTTTTATAGAATTGAATTAACTTCTCTCACACCAGCAAGTATTTTACAGGTGCCTTGGATTAAAACAAAGTTGATTTTACAATTTTACTGTAAATCTTTGTGCTTCTGCCACTTTAAAAAAGAAATGCAATTGTATAATGGTTAATGCTCTTATTTAATGTGCTTTTTGTGTTCTGATTGTTTGAATGTTTTATTCAGCTTGAACCTTTACTATGAGGGCACAATATTCTGTCATGTTTTAAAGAGACAGTAGTGTTTCTCAGAGTGTGGTCTGTGAACCGTCTGAGCCCTGGAGCGCTTGTTAAGAACGCAGATTCCAGGGCGCCATTCCCAGCCACCTGCATCGGAACTCAGCAGTGGGACCTGCAGAGAATCGTTTTTTCGGCAGGCACCTCAGGCGATTCTGAGTGCACTACTGTTAAGAACCACTGAGGTGAGGGGTGGGGAAAGAAACACAGGTTTGTGTAGTTTTACAGCTGAGCTGAGAGCTAACATAATATTTTCATTGCCAGCGACATTAGCAAATGTGCAGTGATTCTTTATACTTAGAACGTATTACTTAACGTTCTTTTCACCAAAACTCTTGGTTTATCAGCAGCTACAAACTAAACCCATATTGTTGCCTGTGGCTCTCGGTACTTTGGTTGGCGGCTCTTAGAAAATCATCTTCAGATCACGGTCAAGCCATGAAAACCCCCGTCTTTGAATCTGCTTGCTAAAGTGTTTTGCTTTTCCTGATTGCAGTTTTTGTGACATTTTATCTCAGACAATTGTACTTTTTGATAACTTGGGGACAACAAAAATTACTTGAATAAGGGATTGCCTGACCCGCTGCATTGCAGAGACACAGTCTTTGTAAAGAACAGAAATGACAGTTGTGAATATTAAGATGTGATTATCTTTTTCCTGTCCATGTGCTTATTGCAGGGAGATAGTGAACAAATGGTTATACTGGGGATTTTTTTATTTATAAGATCTAATGTAAAATCACCACTTGCAAAATTTTTAGATCTGTATGTTGCCTGTTTAATATATTCTTTTAAAGTTTAAAAAGGTTTTCTATCCATTGTTAATTTCAATTAGGTGACATTTTGTTGTTTTTTTCCTGATTGTTAATTTGATGCTAGCTGGAATTCAAAAGATGACATTGACCTTATTCAAATAAAGAAATATTTTAGTAAACTTACTTTTTCCTTCATTGGTCTCAGATAATAAGTTATTTCCCAAGTAGGTTATTTCCCAGGAAGGCCCTGATCTATGATAGTATTTCATGTGTCATATGCTTTGCGTTCTGTCCTAGGGCACCTGCCACCTGCAGTCAATACAGGGAAGCATCAAAAGAGAATTTAAAACTGCTACGGATAAATGCTTACCCTTGCTGGTAATGAAAAATACAAAATAATTAATACATTTGATATTTTCATCTAAAGTAACCAAATATTGGTAAAAATGTGGCTAAACTAGAACTTTTAGTCATTACTAATGGCAGTTTTTTTTTTTTTAATCTTCTTTTTGGTAAGTAACATTTAACCAAATAATTCCAATTCTGAGGGTCTGTGTGCTATGAAAAAGGAGAGTACAGCTTTAGTGTCAGACAAATCTGGGTTTAAAATCTTGGCTTTGCCACTTCCTAAAGATGGCCTTCATTTTCCTCCTAATACCCTCTCGGGGTTGGCAGCTTGTAAAAGGTGGTCTTTATAAGTGGTTTCAGGAAACGGAAACTAAGGTAATGGGCCCTTCTGCCATGAGCACGCAGACGAGGGCTTCCCCTGTGGCTCAGCGGGTAGAGAATCCGCCTGCGATGCGGGAGACCTGGGTTTGATCCCTGGGTGGGGAAGATCCCCCGGAGAAGGGAAAGGCTACCCACTCCAGTACTCTGGCCTGGAGAATCCCATGGACAGTCCATGGGGCCGCAAAGAGTCGGACACGACTGAGCGACTTTCAATGTAAAAGAAACTAGATAGGTTTGAGTATGACTGATTAATGTTGATGTTTGGCAGAAACCAACAGTTTGTAAAGCAGTTATCCTTCAATTAAAAAAAATTAATTTTAAAGAAAGAAATTACATAGCTTTGAAAGAAATGAGAGGAAACCAAACCCTCGATCAGTGAGCCTGCTGGGGGAGGGGTGGCGGGAGCTAGACACCATTGGGGCCCTGGGGACCTGGCCATCGCAAGGATTTAGGATTTTATTCAGGTACGATGAGAAGGCTTTGGAAGGTTAACACCTCGTTTTCCCATTTCACCTGGGGTGTTTATTTTCCCTTTCTGGAAGATTCCACTGGATGGCCAAGTGGAAAGACCATTGGAATAAACTGAATAAAAAGTTTTTAAAAACACGGTGCTCTTTTCAAAGAAATTATCTTACGGGAAAGCAATGAAAGATCTGATTTTGCGAACAATCCCAGGGAGCATTCGTTTGTCACCCTGGTATGGTCATCACCCAGGAGTTTCTGTGATGCCCAGCACCCCTTCCCCCATCACACGCACACAAAGGACTGCTTAGGGAGAGATGGCCTCACAGTCTGGCTTTGGGGTTCAGAACCGAGACCCTCACTGTCGGGATTTCCTAATCGTTTTGTAATATAATAATTTAACTAAATAACATAGATTTTTATCTTAATTGTTTTGCTTTTAGAAATGGTCCTTTTCTTTGAGAAATAAAAAGTGTCTTTTAATGTTTCAAAACACCTGTAAGGAGAGTTGTGTTAAACCAGGAAGATAGCAGACAGAAACAAACTGTGACTTCTCCTTTATGCAAAGTTCTATGATGCGTAAGGCTTCTCAATGGATATGAAATGCAGTTTATTATAAAAATAATTTAGGGGTCATGGCTTGAATGTATTAAGTCCCAAGCAACACATCTTTAAAAGTGGAAGTGGAATTAGTGTGAAAGTACATTCTCGATCAAAGAACACCAAGAAAACTTTCTTATTTCACCCTAAATGTTAATTTTTTAAACTGAGACCATTTTAGCAACACTTTAGGTTAGTAACGTGAAAAGCAGATCTTAAAATACATAAAGCAAGCATTTTAGGCAAAGATCCAGTGTATGTGGTTGTGTACAATCTGAGGGAGAGTCGTCTACTTCCTGCACGGGCTCATGCCTGTGGATGAAATAATAAGCGTAGCTTACAAACAGGCTGTCTCTCTCCCCTCCTCCCCACCCCCTCTTGGAGTGCTTTAATTAGAAAGATACTAAGGTAGATTAAAGTCTGAGCCATGCTCAAATTCCTCCCTTGACCTGGAGGAAACCACAGCCATTGAGAATCTGCTATTACCAAACGCTGTCGAAAGTTTTCTCCAGGTACACCAGTGAGTTTAGACAGAGCACCCAGGAAGTGACTGCGTGTAAGAGGAAAAACATGTGAAAGTGTTAGTCCGTGGTATCCGACTCTGCGACCCCATGGACTGCAGCCCGCCAGCTTCCTCTGTCCATGGAATTCAGGCAAGAATACTGGAGTGGGTAGCCATTCCCTTCTCCAGGGGACCTTCCTGACCCGGAGCAGGAACCCGGGTGTCCTGCATTGCAGGCAGAGTCTTTGCCATGTGAGCCGCCAGGGCAGAGAATACCCAGTACCCACCGAGGCCCTGACCCACCCGTGTTCTCACCTTCTGGGCCAGAGCTTTGCAAGAGTCCAGCGCGTTGTCTCCATGCAGAAGTATAACCTTTCAGTGCAGGAGCAAGCTAGGCTCATCTTCCAGGTGTACGCAAGGGACCTTCTGGCTTGCCCTTCACACTGGCCTCGTTGGGTGTTTATGTCCAGGACCCAGGAACCACTGAAACAGCATAGGATTCAAGCAAACCAAAACACAAATCCTTACATAGTCCTGAGAGTCCAATGAGATAAAATGATGGATCAAAGGATTATTTTTGCTAAATAAAGCATTTTAGGTTTTGCATCTCACTGGACTCAGTTCTCAACAGGATGTTGTCCTCATGGCCTGGAATTTGGAACTTCCACCACAGCCATATAATCAGCCACCTCCGATTCATTTAGTTGAAACAACCCTTGATGAAGCCCTGCTGCACTTATAATTTAAACCTTAGAAATGGGAGAGGGATGGATAATGTGAAGGATTTTTTTCCGCCTCTGAAGTTAGCTTAGTGTACTAATTCAGAAAGTAGTTGGCTGCATCTGATTGCATGCCTTGGTAATCGGAGCCATCTGCCTCTCTGCTAAGGCGTTCACCTCTTTAATCCAGCTTAGAGCCCACAAACCACTCCTCGCTATCATTATGCCCTTGAACAGATGAGGCTGCGCAGAGTCCTTTGCTTTTCAACGTGTTGCTATCACTGAAAATACTTGGAGATTTTGTGATTTGTTTGTTGTTTTGAGTTTTCTCGGAGTGTTTGGTTTTCTTCCTCTGAGGGCAGACAGAATGGCTTTCCTTATGAAAACTATGATAAGTAACCAGGTGAAGAATCTAGGACTCGGTGGCGGGTCTGAAGAAAAGAAAGAAGAAGGAGGGGCGTCTGACCCCGCAGCTGCTCACGGGATGAGCCGAGAGGAGTATGAAGAGTACCAGAAGCAGATAATCGAGGAGAAGTGAGTACACGCGGCTCGGGCTCCCTGCCGGGCGGAGGGGCTCCTTGCGGCCACGCTGCCCAGGGCGCCCGGCCCTCCCGCTCCGCCCTTCAGGTGCCCTTCCTATGCCGTGGGCCTTGCTCAGCAGTGAGCCAGTTCCTAGCATCAACAGCTACTCTTGTCTTATCTGTATGAATGGAAATGAAAAATGCTAGCAACAAATCTACATGTCATCCTTAAAAGCAGCTGAAACTTTCTGATCCCGGCACATTTTAATTGACCTCAGGTGTTCAAATGAAAAATTGGGTGCCTGAATATTTTTACAGTCATCAGGAAATTCACCCTGTTAGGTGAATGTAGAAAGCTTTCAAATGGTGGGAATTCAGACTTTGCACCTGGAAGGGGCCTTAAAGAACAGAGTACAATCTTCTTGAACTTACATGTGCAGGGGGGAAAAAGCCTGGAAAATACAACATGACAATTATGTCATAAGACTTGCCTTCTCCAAAGACTCTGAATAGTTCTGTGGACTGCCTATTATGAAAACTATAAAGATACAGGAGAGTAGAACAGTATAATGAATGGCCATGTATACCTATGGCATAAGATTGACAGTTGATGTTCTGTCATGTTTGCTTACAGATAATTTGTTGGTTGGAGAATAGATGATTGATTGATAGATAAATAAGTACAGAGAACCATTTTTAAAGTAAATTACAGACATCCTGATACTTTACCCCTGGATACTTTACCTATATACCTCAAAACATAAGGACATTCTTCTGGCTATATAAAATGTAATAAAATAAAACATTAGTAACATTTCAGTTGAGTATTATGGAATGTGAATATTACCAATTTTTCCACTACTGATGACTGAGTGTAATCTATATTTAATTTTTTTAAGTTTAAGGTAGAATTTAAGAGTTTTAATAATCAAATCAACTGAGTATTGAAGCATCAGTCTTGAAGTTAAAAGTTCACGATATGTTACAAAAGTTTTTTGTGTGTGTGCCACTGTGGCTGTTTTGCTAATAATTACATGATAATTGCCTATGTCTTATTGCTGAAATGGTTAGAGGTGAAAGGGTTGATGACCTGGAGGAAACTAAGGAAGCTTAAAGCTTCCATTTAGTGGGAACCTTGTCTATTGTATTTTTTACTGAAAGCAATTGTGGCTTATAAAACTACCTAGAATGTATTGTGCTTGGCTCTGCAGTAAATTTAAGGTCTGTTGTTTTTTTTATAAATGCAGCTGCAAAAATAATGTGGGTGCTAAAATAATACGCAAAAAAAAGGCAGCATTCCTTGAATATAGGCCAGTTTTGCCTATGGCATGTTAAAAAAAAGCAGAAGCAGAAAAATAGCATCGAATGTTCTCAGCTCAAGGGGACCAATAAAAAGAAAATGGTCAAAAATATAGACTACACACCTGATATTAAAATATCACTTAATGTGTCCCAGTAATAAATCTGGTTACAGATATGGCATCTGTTTGATTAACTAATGTCATAGTTTTACCTAATTTTATATCTGGACAGATCAGAAACCAAAACAGTCAAATGGTATCATCAGTCAGTTATACACCAACTACTCAGCTCTGTGTGTGTATGTGTGTGTGTGTGTGTGTGTGTGTGTGTGATACATCTGTTTGCTCACCCAACTAAAGCGATGGTAGCAGGACAGTGAGGCTCACCTGCTTGCACAGCAAGAGGCAGGACTTCAGTCCACTGCTTGAGTTTCCAAGAGCTTCATCACCTAGAAGACAATATAAAGAGGCAAACATCAGGGGACTGTGCTCAGTAATTTGTAATAACCTATAAGGGGAAAGAATCTGAAAAAGAATATATATAAAGGGCTCCCCAGATGTCACAGTGGTAAAGAATCCATCTGCCAGTGGAGGAAACTCAAGAGACTTGGGTTCAATCCCTGGCTTGGAAAGATCCCCTAGAAGAGGAAATGGTAACCCACTCCAGTATTCTTGCCTGGAAAACTCCATGGACAGAGGAGCCTGGTGGGCTATAGTTCATGGGGTCACAAAAGGGTCAGATATGACTGAGCACACACACACGTATATATAAAGCAGAATCACTTTGATGTACACCCAAAACTAACACATTGTAAATCAGTTATACTTCAATAGAAAAAAATTTTTGAAATGTATAAATTGGAGCAACTACTACAATGAAAAAATTAGTAGGCATCAAAAATGGTTCACACAAGCTATATCTAGAGACAGCTACACACATCATAATATATATAATAATTCGAATGAATATTAGCAAATAAAAGCCTCCTTAACTTTTCCTCATCATTTTAGAAAAGTTATGGGATTGACTTTACTCATAACAAATCAAATACTACCCAACAATACACTCCACGGCACATTCATTTTTACTTTATTTCCATGTTCAGATTCCACCTCTCCCCCCACCCCCCACCATATTGGTAGTGTTAGTACTGAAAGAGGTCTATACCGAAATAGAATATTTGGCAAGTCCTAAATAAAACAACCTGTTTGTCCCTCCATTTCTCTCCGTTATATGAAAGCGTCCCCTCAGTTATGACACAGCTACTGCCATGCCATCACTTGTAACGTGAACTTTGACGCGCACCGCAGACTCAAGCATAAAAACGAAAATTATAAAGCATCCAGAAAAAAAAAGAAACAGAATATCTTTGCATCTTGGAAGTAGGCAGAAATTTCTTAAACATGACCCTGAAACCAGTGACCATAAAATTTTGAAATGAGGAATTAGACATTATCAAAGTTAAAAACGTGCACTGCAACTAGAGAACTATATACGTCCACAAAAAGACTTGTACAAAAATGTTCCCAGTAGCTTCATTCACAGGAGCCCAAACCAGGAAATAATCCAAGTGTTCATCAATAGAATGAATAAACAAACGAAATGTAGTCACACAGTAGAACACACTCAGTAATGAAAAGGAGCAAACCCCTGGTAAGTAAAACAAGCTGGATAAACCCCCAGGGTTTTTTTACGCAGAGTGAAAGAAGAGTTACACAGAAGAATGCATAGCGTGTGGTTACATTTGTATGAAGATCTAGAAGAGGCAAACCCAACCTACGGTGGGAAGAAGACAGTGGTGGCCTCTGGGACTGGGAGCAGGCGTTGATTGAGAGCAGGATGGGGGTATTTCCTCAGGTGATAGTAATGACTTTTACACGTTAATAGAGGTTGGGTTTACACAGCAAGAGCAGAACCGAGAGAAGAGAAAAAATACATGTATGTGCACACAGATATATACAAGATTCATCACAAGAAGCCAGTGTTCATGTGGCTGTGGAAGCCGGGAAATCCCACCATCTGCCCCCTGCAATCCAGGCAAGTCGGTGGTGCGGCTCTGAGAACTGGAGGGTTCGCAGAGCAAGAGGAGATTGCTGTCTCAGCTCAGCAGGCAGGCAGGCAGGCAGGAGGCCCTTTTGTTGATTCAAACCCTCCGTGGATTCCAAGAGCTCTGACCCCCTCCACGCACACACACACACACCGAGGAGGCCCTTCTGTTTCACTCCGTCCACCGCCCACCGATCCCAATGCTCATCTCACCTAGAAACAGCCTCCCAGCTCACTCAGAAATGATGTTTAATCAGGACACCCTGTGTCCCAATTGAGCTGACACACGAAGTTAACCAGCACAGTCCATTTAAGGTCTGTGCATTTAATAGCATGTAACATTTTGATTCAAAAGAAAAGGAGCCCCAATACTTTGGCCACCTGATGAGAAGAGCCGACTCACTGAAAAAGATCCGGATGCTGGCAGAGATTGAGAGCAGAAGGAGAAAGGGATGACAGAGGATGAGATGGTGGGATGACAGAGGATGGGATGGTTGGATTGGCATCACCGACTCAAGGGACATGAGTTTGAGCAAGCTCTGGGAGATGGTGAAGGACAGCCTGGCATGCCACAGTCCACGGGGTTGCAAAGAGTTGGACACAACTTAGCTACTGGACAACAACAAATAAACAGATATGTAATTGGAGGTGTGGTATGCACATTGAAGTGTTTGGGGGAAGAAAGTACTGATGTCAACAACTTTGAAATGTATCAGAAAATATGATGGATAAATGAATGGAGAGAGAAATGGAGAGAGAGGGCTAGGTAAGTGACATTTTCTAAAATGTATAGGAAGATGCCAATAGTAGGATATAAATGGTGAGTATATGCGTGTCAACTGTAAAGTTGTTTCAACTTTTCTGTACGCTTGAGTCTTTTTATAGTAAAGTATCGGTGTTGGGGGGAGATCGGCTTCTGCCCATGCCCCCGGGTCTCTGAGCTCTTCAGCAAGTTCTCTTTCCCTAAACGAGGAGACTCAGCCCAGGGTTCTCTCATGCCTCCTCCAGGCCTGACTTTTTGCCGAGGGAAATGAGTTCAGACAGTGTCCAAAGCCAGGGCCCCGTGATGAGCCGTTTAATATGATGCCTTCAGAGCCAACTCTTTTTCAGCCAGGCTTCTGTGTAATGGTTGAGATGATTCCAGAACTTGGAGTTAAGAAATAGAAACCAACGGAGCCACCTGAAAATAGGGTATTTATTTTAAGGCAAATCATGTAGTTCAGGGAGGAGGGCATGGCTACCCACTCCAGCATTCTTGCCTGGAGAATCCCATGGACAGAGAAACCCGGTGGGCTACAGTCCATAGGGTCACAAAAAGTCGGATACGACTGAGCAACTTAGCATAGCATGGCAGGTAGTTCAGTGGCAGAGAATCCACCTGCAATGCAGGAGACTCAGGTTGGATCCCTGGGTTGGGAAGATTCCCTGGAGAAGAGGATGGCAACCCACTCCGGTGTTCTTGCCTGGAAAATCCCATGGACAGACCACAGGCTCACAAAAAGTCGGAAACGACTGAGCAACTAACATGCTTCTTGCAAAGACGCTTCACCAGACCCGTTGCAGACATGCCCTCAGGCCTTGTGGGCTGAACCAGGACCAGAGCATCACTGGGAGTCACGGGCCCTCATTCGATCCCTGGCCACCCCGTCCGCCTCTGTGCGGCCGCTTTGTCCTTCCAGGGCAGTCAGCCCTCTGCTCCTCTGTCACCCAAACCACCCGTGGGGGTGGTCAGCCGATGTCCTCCCAGCTCACCTGTGAACAGACCCAGCCACACTGCGAGTCTCTGACTTACTCCGTCCCAAACCAAGTTCTCAGAGAAGAAATTCCACTTACCAGCTTGGTCTAGTCCTGTGCAGCTAGCGGGCAGGGCCACGCGTAAAATCTTCCTGATGCCGTCGTTGAGTCGCTCAGTCCCGTCTGACTGTTGGCGACCCCGTGGACTGCAGTCCCCTAGGCTCCTCTGTCCATGGGATTCTCCAGGCAAGAGTACTGGGGTGGGCAGCCATGCCCTCCTCCAGATGTCCTTCTCAACCCAGGGATCGAACCCACGTCTCCTGCCATGGCAGGTGGATTCTTTGCCGCTGAGCCAGCAGGGAAGCCCGTGTATAAAAGCAGCCTCTAACAACGTGCTTCGCTGGGCAGCTAGGAGAGGAGGTGGTTCAGGTGAGTGTCACCAACATCCTCAAAGGTGTCTACTTCTCTCTGGATCATCGAGGACAAGGGAGCCCACTTCCAACAGCAAATCACAAGTCCAATTAGGCCGTCCACAGAGCATTCTGAAAATCCACACTGTATCTTGTGTGAGTGATCCCTTCGCCCAGGGAAGTGATGGCTGTACCTATATTGGGACTTAGAGGGTTGACAATGAAGGGAAATAGCTTTATATTAAATCCCCAAATCCTGTCTGCCACCAAACGGCCCCCATCCTGGATGCTGCATCTCTGTTTGGCTTGTGTAAGAATCACTCAGGCCGTTTGTTAAAAATGTCACTTCTCAATGGCAGGGCCACGATGGAAGCAGGGGGATCTTTTAAGTGGCCAATGCGGCCTCTAATCAAGTGCCTCAAGTGGTAGAGAAAAGTGGGCAAAGCATGTGGGCTGTCTCCATGGTACGCAGTGAAGGAGACTGCCGCATCTGAGGGTAGCCTGATTTAAACAGTGGTTGAGAAAAATGGATCTCAGCCAATGGTGTTCTGAGCTGACCCACGGCATCCTGCGGTGACCCATCAGTTAATCGCATGTATCTCTCCCCAGTTTCTCGCCAATATCGGTGACATCAAGTTGATATTAATAGTTTGAAATCCACTTCAGTGGAAATACTGGCATCATGGAACCTGGCAGGTGCTACAGAGCTTCTTCCCCAGAAAGCTGGTTGTGATACATCAGCCAGTACACCACTACTTCCAGCTCTTTTTGATAATTCGGGACTAGAAACCTATTTTAAAAATCACTGCATAAGTCATGGTATGAAGATAAGAATCTACATGAGATACGATATGGAGTGACGGACATTCATGAGGCTGCGATGGTCAGAATGGAAGGCGTGGTGAGGAGAGACACTGGAAGAAGTCTGCACGACCTGGCTTATAGATGCTGACAACGGGAAGGGAGGAGCAGGTGTTTCTCCCTGGACTAAGGCGCCGTTTCCAGAGCACGTCTCTTTGGCAGGGTCACAGAGAGAACTTGTCGCAGTTGGATTCCCTGTCATTTATATTTTACATGTCCCTGTTCAGCTGTCAAGGATTGCAAGTGCTTTTTCTTTTAAATTCCACATTATTGTAGCTCAGAATTCTGATCCCTGTTTATTGATGGAATTAAATGAATTGAATAATGACTGAATCTCAAACTCTCAGTCACTGGGTGTAACTGTTTTGCAGAAACACAGCTATGCAGAGATCTGGAGAAGAACATCCTTTAAAACACAGAATTACGACTCTCACCTTGAGAATCTTGCAGAATCAAGGCAGCATGGGTGGAGACCGAACCTGGCCTTAAATAGATATGTGGAAAGTCCACATAAGGGTTTCTAAAAGGACGTCAGGAAAGGAAACGGAAGGAGATGCTAAGGGTTTGCTCCAAACATTTTTGTTCCATAAAAATAAGTGTTCTGTAGAATTTAAAACTTCTGTCCCAAGTACAAATTATTATGTGTAAAATAAGCTATAAGGATATATTGTACAAAATAGGGAACACAGCCAATATGTTAATTATGATCATTATAAATGGAAGATAACCTATAAAAATTGTGGGGGAAGAAAGAGGGAGGAAGAATTCCCTGGCAGTCCAACACTTAGGACTCTGAACTTCCCCTGCAAGGGGCCCAGGTTCAACCCCTGGTTGCGGAACTAAGATTTCCTATGCTGAGCGACACAGCTCAAAAAAACTTTCTTAAATAAAAGTTATAAATTGCTCTATTGTATACCTGTGACAACATAATATTGTACAGCAACTATATTTCAATGTTTTAAATTCTAGAAATAAATAAAACTTACGTCCCCAAAGTAATACCCTGCATCCTCTGTTATCAGCTTATACACCAATCATTTCAGAAGCAGTAAATGTGTCAGCCCCTAAAAAGTATAATAAAATAAGAAACAAAATGATTTAGAAAACATAGCTTCTCTCCATGATGCAGACAGGCTGGGAAGCTGCATGGTAGGCAAGCGCCCCAGGTGACTGTGATGCCTGTGCTCCCGGGAGGGGTGAGAGGAACACAGTGAGGTCAGCTCCCCACCAGGGTGGACCCCTGCCTCTCCCACGCTGCGTCACAGAGAGGTTCGCAGAACCGACGCGTCTTTGGGAAGTCAGGTCTGTACTCAGTCGTGAGCGTGCAATTCCAGACGGAGAGGCAGACGCCTGGGGATGTAGGAAAACACTCAAAGGGTGTGGCCCAGTGTCTGGCTCCTCTAAGCAGGGGGCTGGAGCAGCCAGTGGTCTCAGGTCCTCTGATCCTTCATTCTGATTCTTTCACTTTCAGGATGGAAAGAGATGCTGCATTTACACAGAAAAAGGCCGAGAGGGCGTGCCTCAGAGTTCACCTCAGAGAAAAGTACAGACTGCCAAAGGTGAGACTCTTAACACAATAAACAGTCATTTTTTACATAATAAGAAATGCAGAGTGTTGGATTATCAGCAAGGGTCACACTCTGAAGTCTGCGTGTGTGTATGTATAACAAATGTAACTATGCATAAATATGTATATAAATACATATATATTTATATGTCTTAATCATAACTGGGGCTTCCCTGGTGACGCTGGTAAAGAATCTGCCTGCAGTGCAGGAGACTGGGGTTCAATCCCTGGGTTGTGGAGATCCCCTGGAGAAGGGAAAGGCAACCAACTCCAGTGTTCTGGCCTGGAGAATTCCATGGACTCTATAGTCCATGAGGTCACAAAGAGCTGGACGCAACTGAGTGACTTTTGCTTAATTGTAATTGAGGTATTTGATATAGTGAGAAGAGCATTGAATTAGTTCATAAAAACTATATTCCAGGCACTTAACCTCTATGAACTTCCATTTCCTCTCAAAATGGAGCAACACCTGTTCATGTAAATTTATCTAAAGACTACAGAGCATCCGTACATGCACAATGAGAATAGCCATCATCCTAGCTGACGGTCACTGAGCTCTAAGTGCCAGGTACTGCTCTTGAGTTCTTTGCATGGATAAATTCATTCAGTCCTCGCCACAGTCTCATAAGTGTGTTCTCAGAGGCAACAGAGACGGAAAGAGAGTAACTACCCTCCTGCTAAGGGACAGGCACACAGACACACACAGACACCCCATCAGCTGGCTGTCTGTCTTCCAGAAAGATGGGGCATTTTAAGGAGATATATATATATATATGTATATATGTTTGTTGTTATTGAGGATATATTTTTGACAACTGTTCTGTGGTTTGGTGAGGATGTTAGGAGAACTGGGTTTGAATCCTGGCTCTGACATGGGCAATCTCAGACGGCTTCTTAATACATCTCAGCCTCCTTTTCCTCATCTATACCTTGGGGGCAGCGACGCATACTTCCTGAGGTCTTTGTCTGAAATAATAAGACAACTCGAGTGCCCGACTAGTGGAAAGAGCTCCGTGGGCGATCGCTCTTACTGCTGTTGTCTCTGTGCACAGAAGTCTTATTTCTCGACAATGACAGCAAGGGGCACGCCAAGGTGAGCAAACAGCGCAGGAACCGCCATCCTCTCAACCGAAAGCGGTAGGGCTTCCTGGGGGCTCAGTCAGTAAAGAACCTGCCTGCAGTGCGGGAAACCCAGGTTGGATCCCTGGGTCGGGAAGGTCCCCTGGAGAAGGACATGGCAACCCACTCCAGTGTTCTTGCCTGGAGAATCCCATGGATGCAGGAGCCTGGCGGGCTACAGTTCACAGGGTCGCCATGAGTCACGACTGAGCAGCTTCACTTTCTTTCATTTAAACTGAAAATGTCTGTCCTTCGGTTGTTTTTTTAATGGTGAGCCTGTGGTCTTGCGCACCTAGATCCTCAGCAGTGGACAACCTCATTTGCAAAATGGGTTGATGCTCTTCAGAGAAAAAAAATAATTCCCAAATCTCTAAGCTTGGCTTGTTTCTTTGGCACAAGAGCTTTTCCAACAGAAAGTATGGAAAGAGGGGAGAATTAGAGCCACGTGATGTATAGATTCGTATCCTCCCTGGAGGGACAGTGACCCTATTCAGCACAGGCTGCCTGCCTGCCAAGTCTCTTCAGTCATGTCCAGCTCTTTGCAGCCCTATGGACTATAGCCCGCCAGGCTCCTCTGTGCATGGCATTTTCCAGGCAAGAATACTGGAGTGGGTTGCCAAGCCCTCCTCCAGGGGGTGTTTCTGACCCAGGGATTGAACCCATGAAGCTTATGTCTTCTCCATTGGCAAACAGGTTCGTTACCACTAGCCCCACGTCTAGCTGCTGCTGCTGCTAAGTCACTTCAGTCGTGTCCGACTCTGTGCGACCCCTTAGACGGCAGCCCACCAGGCTCCCCCGTCCCTGGGATTCTCCAGGCAAGAACACTGGAGTGGGTTGCCGTTTCCTTCTCCACCACATCTAGCTACTGCTCCCCAAAGCCACCGAGAGGAGGCAGGACCATGAGAAGCTGATACACTGTGAACAGTGGAGCCCAGTAACTTAGTTGCATGGGTTCCTAATGCCCATGAGCCCATTTTTCTATAGCTGGCTCCAATGCACAACACATATGAGACCCCCGCCCGATTTTTTCATAGACCCCGAAAGAGACCTTTCAGTCTGTCTGAGAGTCTAAGCCATGGCCTGCCTCATTTCAGACATGAGAAAACCGCAGCCAAGGTGGGGTGGGGTGGGGGGCTCAGGGACTTTGCAAAACCCCACAACTGCGCAGTGACAGCACCAGGATTGGACCTCGGGCCTCTCAGCCCTGAAAAAGAGCGTCCTACCCACAAAGGGATTTGAACACAGCGCCCCCTGGCCCCAAGGTCTCTGCTCTTTCCACTGTTCACATGCGAGGCATCCTGGAAGTTTTAGAGCCGTTTGGAATTCCGCGTGGTTTAAAACTGCCCTGGCCCTTCCAGGACAATATGCCCTGCTCCTATTTCAGCGAAGCATCTCAGAATCCGTCCTCCAGAGACCCAGGCCCATCGCTTTCCCTGCTGCTCTGTCAGCTGACGGCTTGACGGGAGACCGTGAGCACAGACAAAACTCCGGTACAACCCGAGTAAATAGCGATAGTGTCGCCTGAAAGCGTTCCCCACGTCATCCTGCGCCATGGAGTTTACTTTCAGGTGGGGGCCTCCCTAAGAGTGCCTGGATGGTGTCAAAGTGAATTCTACACTTGATGCTTCGAGAATTTGCCCATGGTGTGAAAATTCCCAATAATACAATGGCTGCTTTTTTCGTCAGCACCTGGAAATTCTATCTAACCCCATGTGCACTGTTTGTAAAAATGGTAAGTAGGACTTCCCTGGTGGGGCAGTGGATAAGAATCTGCCCGCCAGTGCACGGGACTCAGGTTTGAGCCCTGGTTGGGGAAGATCCCACATGCTGTGCGCTCAACAAGAGAACCCACCCCAGGGAGAAGCCCGCCCGTGGCAGCAGAGAGTAGCTCCTGTTGCCGCAGCTAGAGAACATTCATGCGAAGCATCGAAGACCTGACACAGCCCAAGATAAATGAATGAATGCATTTTGAAAATAGCAATTATTAGGAAGAATGCCATCAAAGATCGGCCCTATCGTATACCGTTCAGTCCAGTTCTCCCCAGCCGTGACCGACGCCCCTGCCTCTGTGCAGGCCTTGGGCTTGGCGGGCAGCCTGCTGCACCCCCTCCGCCTTAAGAGGCCTTCATAGGCTCCCTGTCCCCTGCTGCCCACCCTTCCGAGCTGTAGGAGGCAGCAGGCCCTCAACAGCGCCCTAAGCTAGACAGGGGCAAGGGGCGGCAGACCTGTTCCCCAGGCCGAGACCAGCTGCAGGGCGGCAGCTCCTGCCTAAGCCAGATCCTGGCTGGGCGAGGGACTCGCAGTCAACAGCCGCCGCCCATGTGCGGGGCAGGAACCCAGCTCCTTCTGGCCCCCCGGGGTCCCCAGACGAAGCCGTGAAGCCCCCAGGCCGCCCCAGCAGAACCGCCCTTCAGGGGGTCTCAGTTCTTCCCCAGGGACTGCACGGTCTAGGAGGGTCAATGCGGGTGGCCAGGAGTGATTTCCAGAGGGGGCTTGTTTTTTGAAGTCCACTCTGCTGATATTAAGAATCACACAGCACTGTGCTGGTGCGTGGAAAGGCCGCTGGGCCCTGCTGGGGCAGCTGTCGGGAGGCAGGAGGGGGCCACGCCCTCGGGGGCCGCGGGTGGGCACGGCAGGGGGCCCAGCCGCTGTCTCTGAAGCCACCTGGATGCTGGCCAAGAAATTTTGAAACAGCTGGCTGTCACTGAGGAAGGGTTGAAGGAATTGGAATTTTCAGCTGCAAGAGGAGAAGACTTTGAGGAAATGATGGCTGTGGCAGAGAGTCATTTCCCAGGCCTTGAAAGTCTTTGTATCAAGTCAGCCTCTTGGGGGGTGG
Source organism: Odocoileus virginianus (assembly GCF_023699985.2). Classification (NCBI taxonomy): domain Eukaryota; kingdom Metazoa; phylum Chordata; class Mammalia; order Artiodactyla; family Cervidae; genus Odocoileus; species Odocoileus virginianus. The sequence goes on from NC_069695.1 coordinate 2,171,808, forward strand.
GGCTGCAGGCTGGCATGGAAACAGGTTAGCTCGTAGGGCTTCCTTTGAGTATTCAGAAGAGTCTGCATAGTGGAACCTTTAGAAAGAACCTTCCGAAAACCACAACGGGAATATAGATGGTGGGTTTTCCTCTCCTAGATGTTCCCATAAGGAGCCCTGCGAGGAAAGCCAGGTAGTGGCCTGTGGGCGTCACCGCAGTGGGGAAGGCCAAGGCCGTGGAGATGCACTTGGTGAACCAGAGCAGAAGGGATGAGGGCCAGTGTGTCGGGACTGGGCCTTCGCAGCAGCCCAGACCGTCTCAGGGCGGCCTGGGCCAGCACAGGGACGGAGCAACAGGTTCTCGAGTCTTTCCCCGCAACCCCTTCTCGGGGCTTGCCTTCCTGATTACTGCACTAATGAGAACTTGAGACCCAAACACAGCGGCCTAACACATCTAAACAGTGCCGGGCAGAGAGCACGGCTCACCAGGGCCTTACCCGACCCCCAAGAACAACCTTCCCTCTCCTGGGGATTTGCAGAATCCTCGGTCCAGGGGCCGTCTCATAAAATCCATGTTGGGTAAACAGCCCGACTAACAGTGTGAACAGCCCACAGAGGGTTGGACACGCTCACCAGGTGCTCCCCGATAACGAGGCGGGACCCCTGGGGGCCTCATTCACGGTTCCCTGGGGTCACTCCCAGCGGTTACATAACCAGCAGGAGGCGGTCCTGGGCCCGAACCCTCGCCCCGGCCCAACGAGAGCAGATTTGAGGGAAATGTCTTCCCAGGAGCTGTCGGGTCTGATGAGGATAACTCCGTCACATTCTGGAATTAGAACTGTATTTTCGAAAGAAGTCATTTGGCCGGTGTTTCCTGCGAAAAGGAATTCTAGTCGACCGCTGATGGGGGAAGGGAAATTCGGTCTCTGAAACGAGCCGCAGCGCTCTGACTTCCGCCAAACAGCACACGCCTCCCCTCCGGGTTTTCCGCTCACCATCAGGACACCCTCGTGTCTTCTGATGCCCACTGTTCATTGCAGTCATCGCAGGAGTCAAAAGAGTGCGGTCATCAAATCGCAATAACCAGACATGTAGGGAGAAGAGTATACTCGCCGTGTCCCCGCCCTCAAGAGCCTCCCACCACCCCCATCTCAGCCCCCCGCCCAGGTCATCACAGGACGTTTGTGTCCACGCGTACGTCGGTTTCCTCTGCTTTTCAAATGCCAGTAATCAGGGGACTCCAACGGCCTGAAGTAACCCACAGTCCTCGTGTTAAGACTTGGGTCCTGTCCCACTCAGCGTCCTGTCCTGGGTCTCCAGCGCTTTCTCCCCACTGGCCTCTCCCAACTAAAGTGAGCAGCACTTTGAGTGAAGGTGGCTTTCTGGGCATCTCCCTAAATGGGCGGTTCCCGCTGCTCTGCTGAAGTCTTCCTCCTGAAGAGCCTCTGAGGTCAGTCTTGCTGCAGTAGACAGTCCCGCTGTCTCCTCTGGGCCCCGTTCCTGGAGCAGCCCTTCCCAGGGCAGAGCCTTCCTCCTGGAGATGCTCTGAGGTCGGCCTTGATGCAGTAGATGGTCCTGCTGTCTCCTCTGGGCCCCGTTCCTGGAGCAGCCCTTCCCAGGGCAGAGCCTTCCTCCTGGAGATGCTCTGAGGTCGGCCTTGATGCAGTAGATGGTCCTGCTGTCTCCTCTGGGCCCCGTTCCTAGAGCAGCCCTTCCCGGGGCAGAGCCTTCCTCCTGGAGATGCTCTGAGGTCAGTCTTGCTGCAGTAGACAGTCCCGCTGTCTCCTCTGGGCCCCGTTCCTGGAGCAGCCCTTTGCGGGGCAGAGCTTTCCTCCTGGAGATGCTCTGAGGTTGGTCTCACTGCAGCAGACAGTCCCGCTATCTCCTCTGGGCCCTCTTCCTGGAGCAGCCGTTCCTGGGGCAGAGCCTTCCTCCTGGAGATGCTCTGAGGTCGGTCTCGCTGCAGTAGACAGTCCCGCTGTCTCCTCTGGGCCCTCTTCCTGGAGCAGCCCTTCTCCGGGCAGAGCCTTCCTTGCCCCGTCTTGCTCAGCGCTTCCTCCTTGAAGCCCTCCCTCTCTCAGCCTCTCAGTGCCACCCTCCTCATTCTGCTCCTTCACCTGTCTCTCCTCTCTTTCCAGGGTTACCTCCCCGGTCTGCCCCCGGGTTTCCGAACATCCCCGGTGCTTCCTCCGTCTTCTCTTTGCCCCCCTCGCCGTCACGTTCTCCCGAGTAGCGACGTCTCCCGTGGCCTCAGCTGCCACCTCGACGTGTGCTGCTGGCCCTCCAGCCTCCACCTCCTGTCTGCACCTTCTCCCTAAAGGTCACCATCACACCCACCTCTCCTTGGGCACCTCCAGCTCAGACCCAGAAAGACCCTGACCCCCTCCCAGCCCTGCTCCTACAGGCTCCATCTCCGCCGGGGCCCCCAGCCCGCACTGCCCCCCAGGCTCACCCTTGCCTGGTCCCTCCTCCTCCAGCCCCGCACAGAGCAATCAGCAGGCGACCGTCATTCCACCTCCTAAATCCTTCTCAACTCGCCCCAAGTGCAGGGCTCAGCACCTTTCAGCAACTTGACGACAATACCCCTCGTGTGTGCGTTAAGTCTCTGCAGCCGTGTCCGACGCTTTGCGACCCCATGGACTGCAGCACGCCAGGCTCCTCTGTCCATGGGATTCTCCAGGCGAGAGTACTGCAGTGGGTTGCCATTTATAATACCTCTTAAGTAGTTTTTTGATTGTGTCTTGTTTCCCTCAAAATTGCAGAGTAAGGTTTCCAAGATGGAAACAGATTCTGTTCTTCCCCATTAAAAAAAAAAAAAAAAGGGCTTAGCATGACTTTTCAGAGTCGAGTCCAGCCTCCTGGCCTGCACACCATGAGGCGGCCCTAACTTCCCAGCCTCACCTCTTGGGGCCCCTCTCCTGGACTATCTCCTCCTCCCACCTCACGTCCCCTACACCCTGCTCCCCGTGACCCCTTTCCTTCCTGGAAGACGTTGCTCTAGTGCTGCTTCTTCCAGAACCTTCCGTGACCTCCCTCCTCTCCCCCTCCCTGGTGCTCCCATAACGCCTGGGTGCATGTCTCCTGTGTCATCTTTCCACCCTGAATACTCTCACCTGCTGGGTCGTGTGCTTGTTCACAAAGCGGCTGAGGTGTTTGTCTTTGTCCTCGGGGCCTTGCATGGTGTCTGACATGGACAGGCTGTACATATACACACACATGCACGCACACACACAGACATATGCACATACTACACAGAGACACACATACACACACGTACATACGCACCTACTGCACACACAGACATATGCACATACTACACAAAGACACACACATACACACACATATGCACCTACCACATACATACGCATAGACACACACATAAACACCCCCACACAGAGAAGGCTTGCTGAGTGATCAGTGTTAGTCAGGAAAAAAGATAAACAGAAGCACACCCAGAGAACAAAATATCAAAATCAGCAGAAGGAATCTGCCACAAGAGTTAAATTACAATCAGTTTTCATGAAAAGAACAAGTCTGGATTCGACATTATGATTCCGTATAAAAATACAGAGGTTACTTTAGCTCATAATTAGGATGTCATATTTTTTCAAGCAGAGGAAGTCATACTTATAAATAAAGCCCAGAGTTTTTTTCTTTTCTAAAAACCAAGGTGTGCCCCCCCCTTTCCTAGCCAATTCAAAATGTATATGTAAGTCAAGCCAAATTAATAAGAGAAAACAGCTCCACAATGAGCGCTAATCCTATTAACAGAATTGTCAATCTAAGTTAGTCATTGAAAAATAATGTCGGCCCCCTGCTGAGCCATAGGCTTTAGTTACACCTGGTGTTTGTCTGCTGTATTAAGGGCATCGCTTGCTTTGAACAAAGATGAAGATAGAAGAAAATCTATCAGTAGGGCTTCTTTCAACATACTACATTGAGGGCATCATTAGAACTGAAACTTAAAGCTGCCTCTTATAGGCAGAGACGATTCTGTTAGCCTCTCTGCCTGCCTTCTTCAGACCAGGCACTCTTGGGGCTGCCCCGCAGGGTCCCAGGCACTAAAACCATCCGCTTCCGAGCAGCTGTTTCTGGCGGCAACTCGGAGGCCCTCCAGGGCCCGCTAGGCGCCGTCCCTTCCCGCTCCTCCCCTGCTGCCCCGGTCCAATTTGCTGCTTCTGCTCCTGCCCTGGGAAGAGCTGAAGGTCCTGGGGGACCTGGGGAGGGGAGAAACAGTCATCAGGTTGGGATGTGCCACCTTCTCAATCCTCACAGCCACCCTGGAAGGGCGGGAGACCTCATTTCCCCTGCTCAGATAAGAACAGCAGCTCAGAGAGGGTGCCGGAATTCCCACGGTCACACAGCCGGTAAATGGCAAAGCTCGACCTCAGGATGATCTGACTCACCAGCCAGGTTTTCCTACCAGACCCAGCAGCGGGGCTGGGCTCTCCTCCCCTAACAAGCAGAAGGACCTTGCACGAGCCTCTTCACCTCCCAGGACCTCGGTCTCCGCATCTGTAGAGGAGAGGCTTGGACAGGTGGCCTCTAGGAGCTCTCGAGTCCCCCCGGAAAGTCTGCAGACAGGAGAGCAGTGTGAGATGCACACGGTGGGGGGTCTCCAACCTCGAGAACCCCCTGTGCACTCTCAGTCCTCATCAGAAACGGGCAGCTCTTTCCAGAGTCACAGCCTCTGTCTCGCTCTCGAGTGCTGAGGGCTCCTCCAGGAGCTAAAGAGGGACAGACCACGCGGTGTCGCAGAAGCTGACGCTAGCAAGCCCTGACAGGGTCTCAGCACCTCTCACGCATTAGAATTCACCCAGGGAAGCTTCTAATTAAAAAAAAAATTTTTTTTTAAAACACACACTTTTTTTTTTTGAGGTGGACCATCTTTTAAAGTCTTTATTGAACGTGTTACAATATTGTTTCTGTGTTCTGTTGGTGGTGAGGCATGGAGAATCTTAATTCCCCAACCAGGGGTCGAACTGGCACTCCCTGCATTGGAAGGTAAGCTCTTAACCACTGGACTGCCAGGGAAGTCCCAGGAAAGCTTTTTAAAACTTCTGTTGCCTGGGTTCCTGCCACAGATTGTGCCTGCGTGGATGCTCAGTCGTGTCCAACTCTTTTGCGACCAAACACTTTAGCCCACCATGCTCCTTTGTCCGTGGGACTTTCCTGGCAAGAATACTGGAGTGGGTCACCATTTCCCCCTCCAGGGGATCTTCCCCATCCAGGAATCGAACCTGGATCTCCTGCATGGCAGGCAGATTCTTTACTGCTGAGGCACCGGGGAAGGCCCTGCCACAGATCACTAGATCTGGGGGTGGGACCTGCTCCTCGTGTTTCAGAGGCGCGGAGAATGTTGAGAACCACAGAACAGGGGAGAAAACATAAGCTCAGTCCTTCGGCAGCATCTGGTCAGAGCAAGGATGACTGTGTCCGCTGGAACCTGGCGGCCAAGGACCTCACACCCTCCTCCTCGGTCCAGCCCAAACTCCACCTCACGTGCGGCAAAGCAGGCCCTGCCCCTTGGCCTCTCTGCAGAGGTGTCTGTCGACTGGCTGCACTGTTTGGTCTACACCCCCACCCCCTCAGTGTCTTGTAAACTCTAGCAGGACGGGAGCCGGGGAATACTTCACCTTGCCTAGGGGCCAGCGTGACAGCCTCACTCGTCACAGGACGGTTCGTGAAGACAGGTGACTGCTGACATTGGTGAGCCTCAGAAACAGGTATAACATCAAATAGTAGCTCAACTGGCCCAAGTGAAAGAAAGCTAGCAACACAGCTATTCGGTGTCCTAAAGTCCAAAAGCAAAGAAACAAACTGAAACCAAAATCAAATCTCGGGGTGGTGGTGGTGGTTTGTTCTCTAAGTTGTGTCCGACTCTTTGCGACCCCATGGACTGTAGCCCACCAGGCTCCTCTGTCCATGGGATTTTCCCTGCAAGAACACTGGAGTATGTTGCCATTTCCTCCTCCAGGGGATCTTCTTGACCCAGGAATCAAACCTGCATCTCCTGCTTGGCAGGTAGATTCTTTACCACTGAGCCGCCTGCGAAGTTAAAGTCATATCTTCCTCTTGTTGTTGTTGGGTCGCTCAGTTGTGTCCGACTCTTTGCAATCCCATGGACTGCAGCACACCAGGCTTCCCCGTCCTTCACCGTCTCCCGGAGTTTGCTCACACTCATGTCCATATCGCTCTGGTATGTGTCTGCATATCAAGCTTGACTGACTGGACTCTACGTGGGAACACTCAACTTTTTGGCGATATAACCATGTGAAATAGTTGATCACCGTATTTCCATTTTGATACCAGATGAGGACCAGTTTGCCAAGATGAGGAAGAAGGAAGTCTGAATCCAGGATCATGCTTACCCTTCAGCGAAAGGTCAGAAGCAGTCAGAGGAGTAACAATGGCAGGAGGCGGTGATTTAAATAATGGGGCATTCAGCCCTGGCAATTAAGATTATAAATCTGGTTAAAAGGCAAGAGATTAAGACTGATTCTGGCCAGCCAGCCTAAAAATAATTAGTTCTTAACTGCATTAGACAATATCCCATATTGATGAGATTTCTAGAAATGAGAAGACTTATGAAACAGGACCCTGAGAAATGAAGGTAGCCTGTGCGTTCCTCCATATATGCTAGCTCACTTCACGCCCTTCTCATTCATCCATTCATTCACCTGCCAGGAGTTCTCAGCATCAGACTTCCGCTCCCTCCCTGGGGCTGGTTCATATCAGCTGTACCTGCACTTGGGCTCAGAGTGTGTGGTGAGGCATTGATGCCTTTCCTCGATGCATGAATTCTGTCAAAATATTCCTGGCGTTCCCAACCTGGAGCAGCAAAGTCAGGACCAGACACCCATTGCTTGGATTGCGGAGGAGTCCCTCTCAGCAGGGCAGTTTGTCGAGCAAGGGGAGGCAATGCGCAGGGTCGAGTGTATGAATCGCATGCGCGCGAGTGCACGCTCAGTCACTCAGTCGGGTCCGACTCCGTGTGACTGCAGGGGCTGTGGCCCCACTGTGGCCCCCCAGGCTCCTCTGTCCATGGGATTTTCCCGGCAAGAACGCTGGTGGGGGTGGTGGTTTAGCTGCTGAGTCGTGTCCAACTCCTGTGACCCCGTGGACTATAACCCGCCAGCTCCTCTGTCCATGGGGTTCTCCAGGCAAGAACACTGGAGCGCTTGCCACTTCTTTCCCCGGGGAATCTTCCCGACCCAGGGATCGAACCCACGACTCCTGTGTCTCCTCCCGTATTGGCAGGTGGATTCTTTCCCTCTGAGCCACCGGGGAAGGCCCTGGGCAGGCCTTAACTGCTTGCTCTGTCCTGATCTTTCTCTTAAGGGCTGATACCCTCCCACCCTCTTGTCTCACTGCCCATTCCTTCTTTCTCCCAGGAATCCTTTCAGCAGGATCTTCACGCCCTGCTGCCTTTTTTCTTCCAAAATATTCACAAGCACAGTGACTATTTGCCCTGAGCTGAGAGGCTTACAAGGCTGTTTCACAATGTATCTCGTTCGAACCTGGTGACAAGCACAGAGACGTTCTTACCACCTGGAGGGGTGTGGATGCTGGACTTCCCAGGAATGCCTTTACAAATTACATACGTCTTATTTCAAGTGGGCAGGGCCCCGGCATTTAGGTGGGCTGAGAATCCAGGCTGCCCCCTGCTTTTCCCCCTCTTCCTTCAAAAATGCCCAGAGGACCGTCCATAAGGGAGGCACCCTCGAGGGCAGGTGGATACAAAATAAATAGAAACGGAGGCTTGGCCGGGAGCCCCTGGGGATTAACTAACTAATTAATCCCCACACCAGTTTGATGAGGAACTAATTGATCCGTTAAGCGCTTTGAGGGGCCAAGGCCTGGCCAAGTGCATGGGAGCTTCTGTCACCTGGGAAGGTGACACTGAGAGCCCTCCTTCCCAGGCTGTCCAGGGAGAGTCAGGGTCAGGGTCGCGCCCCCCAGAGGCATCCTTCCCCGTGGCATCAGAAGTCTGCGTTCCGAGGAGGGGAGAGAAAGCACAGAAGTAAACATGGAGAGGGAATTCTGGGTAGGGCGGGGCAGGTAATCTAGATGTCCCATGTTGGAAGGTGAGCCTCCAAGCTCCATGACCACGTGTGTGTCTCTGTGTTAGTCGCTCAGTTGTGTCCATCTCTCTGTGACCCCATGGACTGTAGCCCACCAGGCTCCTCTGTCCAGGGGATTCTCCAGGCAAGAATACTGGAGAGGGTTGCCATTTCCTTCTCCAGGGCATCTTCCCGACCCAGGGATCGAACCTGGGTCTCCTGCATTGGCAGGTGGATTCTTTATCATCTGAGCCCCCGGGGAAGGCCCTGTGTGATCTTCCGTGTCCCCCAAAGCCCAGTGTGCCCCATGTTACAACCTGATCTCAGAACGTCATATCTGAGAGCAGCCATCTAAGAAATGAAAGCACCCTTGCCTTTCTCAGAGAAATTTGTTCTGTAGAGTCTTCTCTGTTACGAAACAGAGGACCCTGCAGCCTGAGGGCAGAGGCATATTCAGAGGCCAGGCAGCAGGAACTAAGAGACTGCAGAACAGGGAGCGACAGGAGGGCCACAGGTGAAAACTGTAAGGCAGTAGCCGCAAGCAAGCCTGGCCCGGGCGTGCTGAGCTGGAGCCCTGGCGTCAACGATTCACTCAATAAGCAGTGGAGTGCGCCAGACTTGTTTCTAGGGCTCAAGGACGTAAAGCTGAGTTTGAGCCGCCTCTGTATCTGGCAGAAGGGCAGGAACGGGTGATGGTTAACCGGAAGTTGGCCCTAAAGAGTGATGGCTGAATGGAGACAGCCCGGTCCGGCCCTGTGAGCCTAGCGCCCCCCGGCCCCAGAGAGGGCTCAGCTTGGGCCACTGAGTCACAGCCCGGGGCTGGTAGAAAACAAAGCGGGCAGGGGGGCCCTGAGGCAGAGCTGGTCAGCTTCTCCGGTATCAGCAGGACAGACAGGGAGTCTGAAAATGCAGACTGCTGGACCCCAGCCTGGAGTTTCTGATCCAGTAGGTCTGGGGTGAGTCGAGAATTTGCGCTTCTAACACCTTCCCGAGTGATGCCAATACTGCCCGGTGCAGCGACCACGCGTCCCTGTTTTTAATTACTGAGCTGCTTTTGGCTGCGCTGGGCCTCGCGTGCTGTGCTGGGTCTTCTCTGGCTGCGGCGAGCCGGGCTCCTCTTGGTTGTGGTGTGACGGCTTCCCCCGCAGTGCCCTGTCTCGCTGTGAGTGCCGGGTCTAGAGCAAGGGCTCGGTAGTCGTGACACACGGGTGGCCTCTTCCCAGACCAGAGCCCCCGGCATCGGCAGGCAAATTCTTAACCCCTGGACCAGCAAGGAAGCTCCTCACCCTTTGAGAACCACTGTGCTAGAAGCTTCTGAGACCCAAGTGCAGAGAGATAGGGCATCTCAGCTGGGACGTCCGGCCTCCGCAGCTGGTCCCAGACCCAGGTTCTGCCGCGAGATGGCCAAGTGTGTCCTTCCCCGCATCCTTTCTCAGCAGGCCTCGAGCCCCCTGCCGCGGTCAGGGTCGGCCGGTTGGTTGGTTTCAGAAGGATTTTTCCTCTGTCTCCGTGTTTGTTTTTCCGCACAGAGCGAGATGGATGAGAACCAAATCCAGATGGCTGGAGACGATGTGGATTTGCCCGAAGACCTCCGGAAGATGGTAGATGAAGATCAAGAAGAGGAGGAAGACAAGGATTCTATCCTCGGGCAGCTACAGAACCTTCAGAACATGGACTTGGACGCCATCAAAGAGAAAGCCCAGGCCACCTTCTCGGAAATCAAGCAGACGGCGGAGCAGAAGTGCGCCGTGATGTGAGGCGGCAGGGACGGAGGAGGCCGGTCAAGGCGGAGCTGACCGCTCCCCTGAGAGGCGCTTCCAACAGCGTCGGCGTGATCGTAGTGAACGCTAAAGAAAACCGCGATGAAAACTCGCCACCAACACATAGATGACTCCTCGGTTGTTCTAAATGTTCCTGGTAGCGCCCCTGACAGCAGGAATCACACTGTCCTTTTAGTTGTAAATATGACGAAGCCTGAACTTTTCAGCTGTGAATGAAGCAGAACACACATCTGCTTAAGGGTCTGCAGGACGGCCAGGAAGAAACAAAAGCAAACGTTATTTCACCTCCGACTTTCTGCTGACAGGACAAGGTCCTGTCTCTCTCCAACCATTAGCAGGACTCCGGGTCCCTTCAGAGAAAGATGTGGAAGGTCAGGGTGCCCCCCGGAGCCCAGACTGAAGACTCAAGGGCTGTCAGAGATCACACCACCTCTGTCTCCAGGGTGTCGTTGGTGCTTCTCATGGATGCTTGCACGAAGCGGAGGGGCTGGGATGGGATAGGAAACGAGAGAGGAGGCAGAGAGGAGACCTGGCCGGTGTTTGCACCACGATCACCCTTCCAGAAGGGTAGGAAGAATGGTTTGGGTGGAGGTGGGAGGTTGGGGAGAGGGGCGGCTCAGAGGTGGGGTGGGGGGCCGTGGGGGGCACCTGGAGCGGCTAGCACTGGTCCAGTATTCGGTGTCAGCTCCTCTGTCTGACCTTGGTAACAGTATGGGGACCGTGAGGGTGGACAAACAGACTGAGATATTAAGTCCGCCCGGGGGCGTGTCTCTCTCCCACCCTCTTCTCCCCTCTGCCCCCCGGGGGCGTGTCTCTCTCCCATCCTCTTCTCCCCTCTGCCCCCCGGGTGCGTGTCTCTCTCCCATCCTCTTCTCCCCTCTGCCCCCCGGGGGCGTGTCTCTCTCCCATCCTCTTCTCCCCTCTGCCCCCCGGGGCGTGTCTCTCTCCTAGACCCTTCTACACTCTGCCCCAGCAGGAGGGGCATCTCAGCTCGTCCGCTCCGCAGCTTCCACCCAGGTTCTGCCCGAGATGGCAGTGTGTCCTTCCCACCGCATCCTTTCTCACAGCCTCGAGCCCCTGCCGCGGCAGGTCGGCCGTTGTTGTTCGAGTTTCCTCTGTCTCCGTGTTTGTTTCCCCAAGCGGATGGTGTGACCAAATCCCAGATGGCCTGAACGATGTGGATTTGCCCGAGACCCCGGAGGTAGTGAGTCAGAGAGAAGACAGGATTCTATCCTCGCGCTACAGAACCTCGACATGGCTTGACGCCATCAAAGAAGCCCAGCCCCTCTCGGAATAGCAGACGGCGAGCAAAGTGCGCTGTAGGCGCAGCGGAGCCGGTCAGCGGAGCTGCCGCTCCCCTGAAGGCGCTTCCAACCTCGCGTGTCGAGTGAACGTAAGAACGCGATAAAACTCTCCACATCACATAGTGACTCCTCGTGTTCTAAATGTTCCTGGTAGCCCCTGACGCAGGAATCACCGTGTCTTTAGTTGTAATATCGACAAGCCTGACTTTTCAGCTGTGAATGACAAACCACATCTGCTTAAGGGTCTGCAGATGCCAGACAGACAAAAGCCAAACGTATTTCACCCGCTTCTGCCCGGACAAGGTCCGTGTCTCTCTCCAACCATTAGCGACTCGTCCCTTCGGAAAGACCGTGGAAGGTCAGGTGCCCCCTGGCCCAGACGAAGACGGGGGCGTGTCTCTGTCCCACCCTCTTCTCCCCTCTGCCCCCCGGGGGCGTGTCTCTCTCCCATCCTCTTCTCCCCTCTGCCCCCGGGTGCGTGTCTCTGTCCCACCCTCTTCTCCCCTCTGCCCCCCGGGGGCGTGTCTCTCTCCCATCCCTCTTCTCCCCTCTGCCCCCGGGTGCGTGTCTCTGTCCGCACCCTCTTCTCCCCTCTGCCCCCCCGGGGGCGTGTCTCTCTCCTCCTCTTCTCCCTCTGCCCCCGGGGGCGTGTCTCTCTCCTCCTCTTCTCCCCTCTGCCCCCCGGGTGCGTGTCTCTGTCCCACCCTCTTCTCCCCTCTGCCCCCCGGGGGCGTGTCTCTGTCCCATCCTCTTCTCCCCTCTGCCCCCCGGGTGCGTGTCTCTGTCCCATCCTCTTCTCCCCTCTGCCCCCCAGGTGCGTGTCTCTCTCCCACCCTCTTCTCCCCTCTGCCCCCCGGGGGCGTGTCTCTCTCCCACCCTCTTCTCCCCTCTGCCCCCCGGGGGCGTGTCTCTCTCCCATCCTCTTCTCCCCTCTGCCCCCCGGGTGCGTGTCTCTGTCCCACCCTCTTCTCCCCTCTGCCCCCCGGGGGCGTGTCTCTCTCCCATCCTCTTCTCCCCTCTGCCCCCCGGGTGCGTGTCTCTCTCCCACCCTCTTCTCCCCTCTGCCCCCCGGGGGCGTGTCTCTGTCCCATCCTCTTCTCCCCTCTGCCCCCCGGGGGCGTGTCTCTGTCCCATCCTCTTCTCCCCTCTGCCCCCCGGGTGCCTGTCTCTGTCCCACCCTCTTCTCCCCTCTGCCCCCCGGGGGCGTGTCTCTCTCCCATCCTCTTCTCCCCTCTGCCCCCCGGGTGCGTGTCTCTCTCCCATCCTCTTCTCCCCTCTGCCCCCCGGGTGCGTGTCTCTCTCCCACCCTCTTCTCCCCTCTGCCCCCCGGGTGCGTGTCTCTGTCCCATCCTCTTCTCCCCTCTGCCCCCCGGGGGCGTGTCTCTCTCCCACCCTCTTCTCCCCTCTGCCCCCCGGGTGCGTGTCTCTCTCCCACCCTCTTCTCCCCTCTGCCCCCCGGGGGCGTGTCTCTGTCCCATCCTCTTCTCCCCTCTGCCCCCCGGGTGCGTGTCTCTCTCCCACCCTCTTCTCCCCTCTGCCCCCCGGGTGCGTGTCTCTGTCCCACCCTCTTCTCCCCTCTGCCCCCCGGGGGCGTGTCTCTCTCCCATCCTCTTCTCCCCTCTGCCCCCCGGGTGCGTGTCTCTCTCCCACCCTCTTCTCCCCTCTGCCCCCCGGGGGCGTGTCTCTGTCCCATCCTCTTCTCCCCTCTGCCCCCCGGGGGCGTGTCTCTCTCCCACCCTCTTCTCCCCTCTGCCCCCCGGGTGCGTGTCTCTGTCCCATCCTCTTCTCCCCTCTGCCCCCCGGGGGCGTGTCTCTCTCCCATCCTCTTCTCCCCTCTGCCCCCCGGGTGCGTGTCTCTCTCCCACCCTCTTCTCCCCTCTGCCCCCCGGGGGCGTGTCTCTCTCCCATCCTCTTCTCCCCTCTGCCCCCCGGGTGCGTGTCTCTGTCCCATCCTCTTCTCCCCTCTGCCCCCCGGGGGCGTGTCTCTGTCCCATCCTCTTCTCCCCTCTGCCCCCCGGGGGCGTGTCTCTCTCCCATCCTCTTCTCCCCTCTGCCCCCCGGGGGCGTGTCTCTCTCCCACCCTCTTCTCCCCTCTGCCCCCCGGGTGCGTGTCTCTCTCCCACCCTCTTCTCCCCTCTGCCCCCCGGGGGCGTGTCTCTCTCCCATCCTCTTCTCCCCTCTGCCCCCCGGGGGCGTGTCTCTCTCCCACCCTCTTCTCCCCTCTGCCCCCCGGGTGCGTGTCTCTCTCCCATCCTCTTCTCCCCTCTGCCCCCCGGGGGCGTGTCTCTCTCCCACCCTCTTCTCCCCTCTGCCCCCCGGGTGCGTGTCTCTCTCCCACCCTCTTCTCCCCTCTGCCCCCCGGGGGCGTGTCTCTCTCCCATCCTCTTCTCCCCTCTGCCCCCCGGGGGCGTGTCTCTCTCCCATCCTCTTCTCCCCTCTGCCCCCCGGGGGCGTGTCTCTCTCCCACCCTCTTCTCCCCTCTGCCCCCCGGGTGCGTGTCTCTGTCCCATCCTCTTCTCCCCTCTGCCCCCCGGGGGCGTGTCTCTGTCCCACCCTCTTCTCCCCTCTGCCCCCCGGGTGCGTGTCTCTGTCCCATCCTCTTCTCCCCTCTGCCCCCCGGGGGCGTGTCTCTCTCCCATCCTCTTCTCCCCTCTGCCCCCCGGGTGCGTGTCTCTCTCCCACCCTCTTCTCCCCTCTGCCCCCCGGGTGCGTGTCTCTCTCCCACCCTCTTCTCCCCTCTGCCCCCCGGGGGCGTGTCTCTCTCCCACCCTCTTCTCCCCTCTGCCCCCCGGGGGCGTGTCTCTGTCCCATCCTCTTCTCCCCTCTGCCCCCCGGGGGCGTGTCTCTGTCCCATCCTCTTCTCCCCTCTGCCCCCCGGGGGCGTGTCTCTGTCCCATCCTCTACTCCCCCACTGCCCCCCCGGGGGCGTGTCTCTCTCCCACCCTCTTCTCCCCTCTGCCCCCCGGGGGCGTGTCTCTGTCCCATCCTCTTCTCCCCTCTGCCCCCCGGGGGCGTGTCTCTGTCCCATCCTCTTCTCCCCTCTGCCCCCCGGGGGCGTGTCTCTCTCCCAGCCTCTTCTCCCCTCTGCCCCCTCTCCCCACCTCTCCTGCTTTTTCTTTCCTGTCCCTCACTCACCCCACGCCCTCACATTAGCTTCCAGCAAACGATGCTGTCCTTCTCTGCCGCAGTCCTCCAGGCCGCAGTCAGCCCTCCACATCCACAGACCCCGGACCCAGGGATACGGAGGGATAACTGTCCTATGCCGGTTTATACAAGGGACTTAAGCATCCTCGAATTCTCTGTACGCAGCAGGTCCTAGAACCCTTGGCAGACATCCAGGAACGACTGTATACCTGGATTTTTTTATTTTTTTGCCTAACATTTGCTCTCTTATAAAAGGAAATGACCCAGAAGATTTAGAACACTTACCTCTGAAGCACTTAGAGCTGTTTAACCAAACCAAACTCAAGCAAAACAAAATTCTAGGGTTGTTTTTTTTTTGGCCCTGCCATGCGGCTTGCAAGATCTTCCCCGACTGGGGACTGAACCCTGGCAGGAAGTCTTAACCACTGAACTGCCAGGGAACTCCCAAATACTGGTTTTTCAGTGAATGTTACAGAAAAAAATAATTCCCAAAGACCAATTTTATCAAGGAGAATTGCTCCATCAGAGGAAAGGGAGCTAAGACCCCAAAGTTAAGGGCTAACCTGCTCTCTATGCAGAGTTCCTGAATGAATGTGATAGATAAGAAAAAGCTTCATGTTATGGAAACATGTTAATAAAATGAATTACTAGGGGTCGAGAACCCATGGTCCTTGGCAAAGTGTAGCCCCTCTTGGAAGTTCCTGGGAAAATACTGGTACAATGTTTGAGGGTAATTAGCCTTCAAGTCCTCTTAGTCCATTCAGGCTGTTGTAATAAGACACCAATACACTGGGTGATTTATAGCATTCTCACTTTATCTTCATGTGGTGGAAGGGGCAAGGGAGCTCAGAGAGCGGGGTCTCTTTTATAAGAACGTTAATCTCATACACCGAGAATACAGTAATATATTCAGTGCCCTGAATATTCATTGGAAGGACTGATGCTGAAGCTCCAATACTTTGGCCACCTGATGCGACGAGCCAACTCATAGAAAAGACCCGGATGCTGAGAAAGTTTGAGGGCAGGAGGAGAAGGGAATGACAGAGGATGAGATGGTCAGATGGCATCACCGATGCGATGGACATGGGTTTAAGTGAGCTCTGGGAGCTGGTGATGGACGGGGAGGCCTGGCGTGCTGCAGTCCATGGGGTCCGGCTCACAAAGTCGGACACAACTGAGCATCTGAACAACAAAATCTCAAACGCCAGGGCTCCAGCCTCAAGACGTAAGCATGAAGTTTTACATCTTAACACCATTTCCTTGGGGTTTAGGACTCAATATATGAATTTTGGCCGGAGGGACACAAATTCAGACTGTAGCATCCATGAGCGCCAGATACCATGCTCGTCTTTTATCAGAACTGGCATCTGAGTTATTATTTGTTTGAAATATTCATAATTTTAAAAGCCACAAATAAAGAAGAAGACTTATTTTCAGGGACTTCCCTGATGGTCCAATGGTTAAGACTTCAAGCTTCCACTTCAGGGGGCACAAGTTTGATCCCTGGTCCGGGAACTAGATCCCAGATCCTGCAGCAGAGATCCCAGGTGCCACAGATAAGACCCTGTGCAGCCAAATAAATAAATATTTTTAAAATAAAATGTTAATACCATTTTTTAAAAAGATGCCGCATGCTGTGTAGCATGGCCAATAAAAAAAAAAGATTTCCTTTTCATCCAACCTGACTCTGCCATTTAATTGGAGTGGATGAGATGAACGGGAGATGCATGAGACCCTCTTTCATCTACTTTGTTGTGACCTAAAATACCATGCCTTCCAAAGTATTCCACAGACCAGTTGCAGGATGATGTACAAGACTTGCTTTCTTGTCAAAGATGCAGCCAGTGTGCTCAGAAAGTTATTAAACTGGCAGTTCATCTTGACAACCCAAACTACTCCAATACTGTTTGGACTTGCATAATTGTAGAGGACTCTGGCCATGGTCATCTGATTCCTCTCATTTGACCACACACCACAGAGCCCCACACCAGGGCATATCCCACCACACCGCAGCACACCAGGCAACACCAGCCCATCGGGACGGTGTCACGTGCATGGGGGGTGGGGGGCAGGGGGTGGCGGGGCAGGGAAGGGCATATATCAGGGCATTCAGAAGGTATTTTTCCTTCTAGAAGGTAGACGTGTCTGTACCATAGGACAGACACAAAACACAGAGTCCAACAACTATAAAGGGCCAGAAGGAATCTATTCTAGACTCCCATACGGTCAAGGGACCCCTTCTACAATAGCCCAGTGGAGCCTAATCTGAAAGCTCCCTGAGGCAGATAGCGAAAGTGACTCACTCGTGTCCGACTCTTTGCGACCTCATGGACTATACAGTCCATGGTATTCTCCAGGCCAGAATGCTGGAGTGGGTAGCCGTTCCCTTCTCCAGAGCATCTTTTCAATCCAGGGATCGAACCCAGGTCTCCTGCATTGCAGGCGGATTCTTTACCAGCTGAGCCCAGGGAAGCCCAAGAGTACTGGAATGGGTAGCCTTTCCCTTCTCCAGGGGATCTTCCCAACCCAGGGATTGAATCCAGGTCTCCTGCATTGCAGGAAGATTCTATACCAGCTAAGCCACCAGGGAAGCCCAGGAATACTGGAGTGGGTAACCTATCCCTTCTCCAGCGGGGCTTCCTGACCCAGGAATCAAACCGGGGCTCCTGCATTGCAGGCAGATTCTTAACCTACTGAGCTATCAGGGAAGCCCAGTGGTACTGAATTCACCTTCGGCTGCTGCAAGGGAATTCAGCCACCAGCCCTTCCGTCTGTGGGTTTGTGGACACCTTTGATTGTTAGGAAATCCTTCCTTGTCTTAAGCTGATATCGGCGGCACCCCCGACCCCTTGACCCTGGCTCTTGTATGACGCTCCGCAGCTGAGCCTCGGGTCCCACTCAGGCCCCTGCTGAGGCCCCCACTCAGTTTCCTCATTTCCAGTGAAGACGACTTCAGTTCTTTCCTCAATTCTCACCACACAATGTCAACACTGTTAACCCTCCGGGCAATCCTGCCCTGACCGTCTCTGTCCCCAGGTGAAGCCAGCCTTGCAGGAGGCTCTGGTACTTTCGCTCTCCACACCTGGCCTCTGGACTTGATGTTTGAGCCAACTGATAGTCGGGAATTAGGATTCCAGCACCAATTCTGCCAGTGCGTGACCTTGACCCAGTCATTGATTGCCTCTGGAAGTTCATCTTCAAGTTCATTTTCCCAAGAGTAAAGATGGAGAGGCTGGGTTACTTTACATTCTCTGATTCATGCAATGCTTTCAAGGATGGTCAATATCCAATGCAGATTTATCTTGTGAAACACAGCAGATTGGCCCACGATCACTGTCGTAGACCTGGCTTTCTTTACTAACTCCAGCTGAGCAAAAGGACAGCAGGCCCCTGGGTGGACAGGGGACAGAGTTTTTGTAGCTACTACAAAGGAAAGGGATCAAAAACACAGAGGGTTGCCTATGGAGAGAAAATTTAGGGGTCCAGGGAGCATTTCTAGCCAGGCAGAAGGAACCGTGGTGACTCTGGGGAGAGGTAGAATGGATTCCAAGAAGACAAATGAAATGGACTTTCCAATTTGCCAGGAGTTAGTTTAGTCCTCAATTAGATATGCACCCTTCCAGTGTAATGAAACAGGCGGTCTTTTTTTGAAGGAATATTGACACAGGGAGCTCAACCATTTGGAGGCCAACTAATCCCGTCTGTGAGGTGTATGAGCACTTCATCTCCGCTCTTTGTCTACCTGCCAGATCACCGCTTACAAACAGAACCATCAGAGACGGGGCGAGGAGTGAGACTAGACGTGATCACAGCTTCTGATGACAGGATACTTTCCTAGGAATTAAACCTCCCCCTGAAAAGAACTGCAAGCTCTGGACAAAACACAGAGAAACAACAGCCTGCAGGCACCAGAGAACAGCCCAAAGCAGGTCTGCCCTGGAGGGGAATCAGATCTACCCTCGGAAGGAAAACAAAGCACGCGTGAGTTTTTGTTTTCTTTATAGGTTACTACTGCCGGCTCGCCCCACTCAAACCAAGTTAGTTAAAACTCAGGGAACGTGCAGGCGTATTGGCTGCAGCCATGCGGGCTCCAAGAACCAGCGGAGTCTGGGATAAAAGAGCGATTCCCAGAAGAGAGAGAGACCTAAGGGGGCGATTCTGACATCTGTGTAATTAGTCAGTGTCAGTTGCTCTGTCGTGTCCGACTCTTCCGACCCTGTGGCCTGTGGCCCAACAGGCTCCTCTGTCCACGGACTTCTCCAGGCAAGAACACTGGAGTGGGTTGTCATTCCCTTGTGCAGGGGATGTTCCTGACCTAGGGATTGAACCCAGTTCTCCTGAACTGCAGGCAGATCTTTACCATCTGAGCCACCAGGAAATCTACGTAGATACTGGCTAATCCCCTGTAGATGCTGCATGTGTTAGGCCGACTGCAAGCAGCCCAGTTAACTGTTTCTTAACTGAACTAAGAATTCTGTCGCTGCCCGTCCGAGAGAAATAGTTTGTGGTTTGTATCCAGCTAAGTTCACTAACAGCTAAACAAACAAAAAAACAAACAAAAATACTCTTTAAAAAACATTACTCACCAAATAAGTAGAAAGGAGGAAATAATCAAGAGCACAAATCAATGCCATAAAAAACAAAAAAATAGAAAAAAAAAACTGAAAAGTTTTTTTTTTTTTTAAGGAGCAACAAAGTTGACAAATGCTAGAAAGACTGCTTAAGGGGGAAGAAAGAGTGAACACAAATACCAACATGAGAAACAAAAGAAGGGATATACTACAGATCCTCCAGATATTAATAAAAAGTTAGAGTGCATGTTAAGTTGCTTCAGTCGTGTCCAACTCTGCGACCCCATGGACTGTAGCCCACCAGGCTCCTCTGTCCGTGGGATTCTCCAGACAAGAATACTGGAGTGGGTTGCCATGCCCTCCTCCAGGGGATCTTCCCAACCCAAGGATCGAACCCAAATCTCTTATATCCCTTGCATCGGCAGACGGGTTCTTTACCACTAGCGCCACCTGGGAAACGCATGGAAGTGAAAGCGAAACTCACTCAGTGTCTGATTCTTTGCAATCCCCTGGGCTACACGGTCCATGGAATTCTCCAGGCCAGAATACTGGAGCAGGTAGCTTTTCCTTTCTCCAGGGGGTCTTCCCATTCAGGGACTGAACCTAGGCCTCGCACATTGCAGGTAGATTCTTTACCAGCTGGGCCACCAGGGAAGCCCAAGAATACTGGAGTGGGCAGCCTATCCCTTCTCCAGGGGGTCTTCCTGACCCAGGAATCAAACCAGGGTCTCCTGCATTGCAGACAGATTCTTGACCAACTGAGCTATCAGGGAAGTTTAATAAGCAGAAAACAAAACAAAAGTTTAATAAGGGATTATTATAGAGAATTTTGTGCCAGTAAATTTGACAACTTTGCAAACTTGACAAATCTTTGACACAACATCCCTCACTAATACTGACACATGATGAATAACTCCATGTTTATTAAAGAAATAGAAATAATTCTCAAAATTCTATCCACAAAGAAAAATTCAGGCCCATGTGACTTTACTGGTAAATTCCATCAAATATTCAAGGAAGAAGCAACATCAGCCTTACAGAGACCCTTTCAGGAAACAGGAGTTGAGGGCATGGACTGGAAGCCGGGCTGCCTGGTCTAAATCTCGTCCCTAAATTTAGCAGGTGAGTCTCTGACCAAGCTCATCCTCAGGCATGTCCAATTCCTTGTGGCCCCATGGACTATAGCCAGGCTCCTCTGTCCATGGAATTCTCCAGGCAAGAATGCTGGAGTGAGATGCCATTCCCTTCTCCAGGGGATCTTCCCAACCCAGGGATCAGACCCAAGTCTCCTGTGTCTCCTGCCTTGCAGGCAGATTCTTTACCTGCTGAGATATCAGGGAAGAAAGAAAATATGAGAAGAGGGGCTTCTTCCAAGCAAATTAATTAGGCAAATACCCTGACTCTAAATTCTGACCAAAACATTATAAGAAGGCCAATATCCCTGATGAATACAGATTAAAAAAATATCCTCTGCAACTAATAATAAATCAAATTCAGCAATATAGAAAAAGGATAATATATCATAAACAAGTTAGCTTTATAAACAAGCTTTATTTAAGTGACAGACTGGGAGAAAATATTTTCAAAATGTGTATCTGATGAAAGACAGGAATCTGGGAGAAATATGTGTCTTTTTTTCAGATCTAATTACATGTAAATATATAGTTTAATGTATTTTATATAGATTACATACATACCTTATATTCCAGTCTTCTGTCAGGTATAAATTATATAATTTGTAGAAATATATATTTAAACTCTTGCAACAAAATAATTAGAATTTTAAAAACAAGAAAAGAAAGGCAAAATAACTGAGCAAGGAAGATACACCAACAGTTGAGCAAATGAAAAGGTGCCCACTCCAGCTGTCATGAAAATGAAAATTAAAAGCAACCACAAAATGACCTTTTGTTTCTTCTTTCTTTCTCTTTGGCCACACTGCATGGCTTGTGGGATCTTAGTTTCCTAACCAGGGGTCAAATCATACCCCCTGCTGTGGACATGCAGAGTCCTAACCACTGGACTGCCAGGGAATTCCTTTTTTCTCCTTTTTTTTTTTTTTTAACAAACTGACATTTTACCAGTAAAGTGTTTAAAATTTTAAAAACTGACAATGACAAATGTTGGTCGGAATGTGTTGTAATTTGACTGTTCATATATTATTGCAGGGAGTATTAACTAACACAACTTTTGGGAAACATTCTGGAAGTTTCATATAAAAATAACATAGTCAGTCAAACTACCTCTGACCTAGCGTTATGCTCTCAGGATTTGAAAGTACATGTCCTCAAAAAAGATGTGTCCACAAATGTTGACAGCAGCTTTATTCATAACAGCCAGGAAGTAGAAACAGTCCAGGGGTCCATTAACAGGCAAATGGGTAAACAGCCATGGAATATTCCCACAACTCAGTAGCAAAAATGAAGAACCTCTGATACAGAAAACAACATGGATCCATCTCAAAAACATCAAGCTGAATGAAAGACGTCTTGTGCAAAGTACGTGCTAATGCAACTCCATTTGTATTAAGTTCTTGAACAGGTAAACTAGTCAATGGTGAAAAATACCAGCAAAGTGTTTGTCTCCACAGGAATGGTGGTGAGCACTGACCAGGAAGGGGCAGGCAGGGATTTTCCAGGGTGATTATCACGCACGCTGTCTTGATAGGGGTTTGCTACAAAAAGCATATTAAGGTATACATCTTTGTGAAATTCATTAAATAGTACATTAGATGTATACATTTCACCATATGTATGTTTTACTGAAAAAGAAAAAGAGAATCTTTAAAAAACTATCAAGCTCTAGCCAACGATATACTCGCAATTGTGTATTTGGGGATAAAATGCACTGAGACCTGCAGCTTACTTAAAGAAATACAAAAAGGAACAAACGAACAAAACCAAGAGATTGATTGATAGATCAGTGAAGGGTAGATGGAGAGATGTAATAGAACGATATAGTGAAATATTAATTTTAAAATCTAGGTGGTGGGTACATGATGCTTATAATCCTTCAACTTTATTATATGTTTTAAATTTCTCTAAATATATATTTTATATTTATAATAATATTCTGGGGCAGAATGTGCAAACTTCTCTACTTTTGGCAACTAGTGAAAAATGTATGACAGGAAGAAAGGCTGAAACAAACAAGTGAAGCAAAGTGTTTTCCATACACTTTAATCTTTCACTTTCTCTGCCTGAGTGTTCAAATAGAGAACAGATATTTGCTTCATACTCTTATGTTCATATGTAGGACTTTCATTTAAGAGTTCAGAGCATTGAACAATATGTAAATATCACTCCCACAAAAGACGAAACTTTCTACAAGAATTTCACATCTCTTAATGCAATTAAAATAGAAAAGTTAATGCATTCTAATGCTCATAACAGCACTATTTACAATAGCCAAGACATGGAATACAGTCAATCTGATTTCAATATTGACCATCTGGTGATGTCCATGTGTAGAGTCTTCTCTTGAGTTGTTGGAAGAGGGTGTTTGCTATGACCAGTGTGTTCTCTTGGCAGAACTCTATTAGCCTTTGCCCTGCTTCATTCTGTACTCCAAGGCCAAATTTGCCTGTTACTCCAGGTGTTTCTTGACTTCCTACTTTTGCATTCCAGTCCCCTATGATGAAAAGAACATCTTTTTTGGGTTTTAGTTCTAGAAGGTCTTGTAGGTCTTCATAGACCATTCAACTTCAGCTTCTTCAGCATTAGAGGTTTGGGCATAGACTTGGATTACCGTGATATTGAATGGTTTGCCTTGGAAATGAACAGAGGTCATTCTGTTGTTTTTGAGATTGCACCCAAGTACTGCATTTCAGACTCTTTTGTTGACTGTGAGGGTTACTCCATTTCTTCTAAGGGATTCTTGCCCACAGTAGTAGATACAATGGTCATCTGATTTAAATTCACCCATTCCTGTCCATTTTAGGTTACTAATTCTTAAGATGTCATATAAATTAAACTCAGATTCAGAAATTGTGAAAATTTTTTGCCTCCTAGAAAACTCTTATTATGGAAAAATTACAAATCTAATCAAAAGTAGAAATACAAGTATAACAAATCCACATGGACCCAAGTTTAGCATTTGGGTGGCACTTTACCCAGAGCCACTGTCCTTGGAAAACTCTATACTGTCGAAATTCTGTCCATAAACTGAATACATCATTCCTAGACGGTGTCTAAGCCCTTGAGCTATAGAAGAATAATACAAATAAGCACAGTGTTGCTTGCTTGCTTTCTTAGGTCATTTTAGAGATCTTAAAAGATTTCCAAGTTGTGTTTCTCTAACTCTCATTCCTTTACCTTATAATACATCTACCCTTCAGTAAGTGTGGCAAGCTCCTGACATTTGAATAAAGATGACTTATGGGGAGCATCTTGAAAACCCCTTTGAAAGCATCTTGTGGTTAAAAGGGGCTAATTAGATTGGTTAGGACATAAGATCAGCATTTTTAGGGCTTAAGGGGTCAAAGGAGAAAGTACAATAAAAATTGACAAACAAATGTCCATAAAGTTGCAGTCAACTGTAAAAGCTAATAGTCTGCCGCAGAGACAGAGGAGCTCCTCTGGAGAAAACAACGGCATTCCCTAAGATGGTGCACCCCGCTAAGAGAGACCGGTGCAGGGCCGGCTCTCGCAGACGGCAGTGGCGCAGTGGCGTTGCGTGGAGCCCAGGCTCCTGGTTTGATGAACATTCACATCAAAGGCGGAGCAGGCAACCCCAGCAAGCGCTGATGCTAACAAGACTGGAGTGCACTGAACTGACTTTTGAAAGCGATCAAATGATTTCTATGGACTATTTGGGAAGGACAAGTGAAACAGTTTGACATTTCCAAACATCTGGGAAATAATATTTTAGAAAAGCTCCAAAGGGCTGAATAAAAGAATGCGAGGATGTGGGGGGGTGGGGAGAAAGTATACCCATACTCATTAATAGCTGTGTGAAATGAGACAATTTACTAAATCTGTGTCCTCGTCGGTGAAACAGAGTTCCTCACAGTTATTCATTAAATCAACCACCACTGTGTGTCACACATGTTTTGAATGCTAGGGATCTGAAAACAAGGTCCCCTTTCTCATGCAGCATAGGTTGTAATGAGGGGAGACAGGTAACAAAGAAATCAATAAAGAGGAAAGCAGTTTTGGAGAGTGGGAGGTGCTGTGAGGCCGATAAAGGAAGAAGCATCACGGAACGTGTGAGAGAGGGCATGGCAGGCAGTGAGCAGAGTCTGTGCAAAGGCCCTGAGGCAGCAAGGGGCTTGGACGTTTTCAAGAGAAAAGGCCAGTGAGGCTGTGGCTCAGTGAGCAAGTGGGAGCAGGTGGGGGAGTGGCTGGAAGTACTCCAGGAGGCCGTCCGGAAGCCGGGGGAGAGACAGACAGGCTTACAACAATGCTGCCCTTACAGGGTGCTGGAAGATGGAAGGAGGACTGACTCCCTGATCAGTCCTTTCAGAAAGGGGAGGAGATGACTTTCCTGCGGGTCCAGTGGTTAAGAATCGGCCTGCCCATGTTGGGGACATGGGTTCGATCCCTGGCCTGGGAAGATTCTACGTATCTCGGGGCAACTAAGCCCGTGTGCCACAAGTACTGAGCCCGCGTGCTCTTAGAACCCTTGCTCGGCAACAGGAGAAGCCCCTGCTAAGAGAAGCCCGGGAACTGGACAGCAGCCCCTGCTCTCCAAGACGGTGGGAAGCCTGGGCACAGCCACAAAGGCACAGCACAGCCAGAAATAAAGGAAACAGAAATTCCGAAGAGAAGAACCCTGGAGACGACCAAACTCTGGGCGGCAGTTAGGTCAAGGCTGCTGCAAAGCGGGCATCCTCAGATTTGCCTTCTTAGCACCCTAAGAGGATTGATGGGCTTCAAGACCATCATCCCCTTGAGATAAATGTCTCTTGTGCTTCCCCTAGACACTCTGAATTCAATTCGTTTAATTAGAAAACAAGTAAAGAGGAATTATCTGAATATAGCTTTGCTTTGCTTCTAACAATTTAAAAAAAAAGCCCACTTCCTTGGCAGAAATCCAAGTTTCCCTTTATTTTCTTATTATGAGATAATGATGTAAATGTCCCACTTTTTGGGCAAAAAGGTGAACATCTCTTGCCCAAGAGGTCATATTTTACTTTTTAGAAGTAATGACACTCTCTGATTTTTTCACTCTTGAATGAAGTAGGAGCGTTGATATGCTAGTCAATATTTTTAAAACAGTAAAGGACGTTGAGAGTAAGAATGCTCTGATTTTGCAGTGTTTGCTAATTTGGGTTGTAAAAATACTGCCACTATGGCTGATTCAAGCTACTGATAGGAACTCAGAGCTGGTGAAAGGTGCTAACCTTCCATGCACAAGCCAGGGAGAGCTGGTTCTGAGGCAGCAATGGGTCGGGATATCAGTTGTTTGCCCAAAGGCCCTGCAAATCTGTTGCCAAGGGCACTTTTCTCCTCCACAAAGGCTACCCAGATTTGCATCAGCCGCAAAAGCAAGCTCAGGGCAGAGGTAACTGTTGACAAGTGACTGGGGAGTATCCTGAGGAGTGGCTTCATTGCGTGTGCACAACAAACACATTCCTCTGGGCTTCACGCGTGGGCCAGGTCTGTGCATGAGCACGGGGCACCCAGGGACGGGTCCTGCGAGCTGAGTGGCGCTGGCAAAGCCGCAGCGGCCTGGAGTCTAGCAGCCTGGAGCCTGGCCTCCAGCCTAGCTCCGTGCAGACGCTGTCTCATTAGTGCATCACTCAACTTCTCTGGATCCACGTTTCCACACCCACTAAGGAAAAATGGCAGCTAGAAGCAAATGAGCAGACACCAAGCTCCGTCTTCTAATTCCTAAGCCTGCGCTCAGTCACTAAGTCGTGTCCAGCTCCCTGTGACCTCATGGTAGCCCTCCAGGCTCCTCTGTCCACGGGATTCTCCAGGCAAGAATACTGCAGTAGGTTGCCATGCCCTCTTCCAGGGGATCTTCCCCACCCAGGGATCGAACCCAGGTCTCCCGCATTGCAGGCACATTCTTTATCACTGGGCCTTCTGGGAAGCTCGTGGTCCTCTGAGATAACAGAAAACTAAACTGGAGGTTAGTTTTAAGTATTGTTGTTCCCAAAATAATGTAATTGGGAAGCAAGGGGAGTGCCAAAGAGGACAGACTTCTTGTTAATTACTGGATCACGGTGTGCAGAGAGCTGTGCTCACTGTTCCTACATCAAAGGAAGACTTTCAAATGGAGCCTGCTGCTAGAAAACACAACGTCCCCAACTGGGCTATGTTTCATTTCTGTTAGTAGATGAGATGTCCGTTTTCATCTGCTCTTCCAACAGGGCACTCAATTCAGCCAGAGATGCCTGTGAGGCCCATCTCTTCATTGGCTTATGTATTTTAGCCACAATTATGTTATAGGATTTTTATTCACTGCAATACACTTATATCAACACTTTTTTTTTTTTTTCCGCTGCACTACTAGCCTTGTAGGATCTTAGTTCCCCAAACTGGGGTTGAACCCATGTTCTCTGAAGTGGAAACCCACAGTCCTAACCACTGGATCACCAGGGAATTCCAAACACTTATTTCAATGTAGCCTGAAAATAGTAGAGAAGATTTAGGTGGTCATATTGGCTAATAAACTGGAATTTAGGAAGTGTGTTGATCATTTGGGCCAGTTTTGTGGAAGTGAAGAGGGATTGTCTACTTATAAAAAATGGAATTTGTGATAAGAACTCCAAGAACATTTTCCTGATATACCTTCTGTGACGCTTCAAGTAGGGAAATGTTTCATCAGTTGGGAAGATCTGATAGTGAGAGATAGTATATTTTATCTCTGGACTCAATATGTCAGTATTAATGAGAGAGTTTTACTATTGATTTTTTGGGCAATGACTGTCAGTGGCTTGTATACTGTACTGATGATATACAGTAATAGACAGTATAGAGGAGAATGCATGTGTACATGCTAAGTTTCATCAGTCATGTCTGACTCTTTGCGACCCTATGGACTGTAGCCTGCTAGGCAGTAAAGAACCTGCCTGCCAATGCAGGAGATGTAAGAGATGTGGGTTTGGTCCCTGGGTCGGGAAGATCCCCTGGAGGAGGGCGTGGAAACCCGCTCCAGTATTCTTGCCTGGAGAATCCCATGGACAGAGAAGCCTGGTGGGCTACAGTCCATAGGGTTGCAAAGGGCCAGACATGACTGAAGCGACTTAGCACACACAAATGTGGGAGGTGGTACATGAAGTGATTAGATGGATATTCCTGAAAAAGCACCAGGGTTCAAGTCCTAGCTCCACCTGAAACCAGCCGTAAACCTCTGGCAAGAGACTTGTCCTCAGTGTCTCAGGTTCCTTGTCTGGAAAGTGGAGATAATAATAGTGTCTACCTCACAGGGTTATCGTGAGAACTAATTAGGTAATCTACGTAAAGGACTCAGAAGAGTGTCCACTGGCATATAGCTAGTGTTCAATAAATAATGTGTCACGTATACATAAATTTTAACTTTTGATGACTGAATCGTTGAACTCCAGTGCGTCTGTGTGTGCATGCATGCATGTTTTCAGTGATTATATGCATTGAATTTTGCTTTGGCTATAACTAAAGTTAAGTTGCTTTGCCCAAATGAACATGTATCAGCTTGCAGGAGGAGACGGTGTGGTATGAGACAGATGGACTTATTCCAGAATTGAAAGGTATCTGCTAAGGGGATAGTCTCCATGCAGATATCAGTTGGTTTTATACACTTTCTGGAGTGATAACCCACAGTTCCTCCAACAGGCACTTTATCCACCAGAACCTGAAACATCTCCTCAAGGTGAGATTACTAGATTCCAATGCCATGAGCTCACTTTGCGAGTATGCCCCGTGCCACTCAGTGCACACAAAAGTCTCTCTGTAAATGCCCGTTTCCTCAGGAGTGTTGTGGGCAAAGCGGTCCACCCAGAAAGGAGACCCCCTTACACATCAAAGGTGAAGAGCCACCACAATTGCTGGCATTTGGACTTTGTTTGGACTTTGTTTTCTGCAAGCTTGCCAGTCCCTAGCCCCTCTCTCCGAAAAATCTCCCAACTGCGATTATCGTTCTAGATTACCTACCCCACATCACGCCCAGCCTCCGACTCTCAGACCACCCTCTTTCTCCTTACTTCTGGAAAGGTTTCCCCAAACCACGCCAAGACTGAAGGGGTTCAGCAGCATAAAATTCAGTCCACAAGGGGTGGGGGAGGGTGCGGAGAGGGTGGTTTTCTTTGATCTATCTAATGAATTAATGAATTAAACAAAAGTGGAGTTCAGAAGCCAGGCTCCTTACTTTTGCTGAAGCTGGGCTGATTACGGGCAGGCAAAACTGCTAGAAAAATGCAGCTTGGGGCCAGAAGAATTAGGGACATGGCCGAGTCCATTCATCTTCCCTAATCGAGTTCTTGGGAAACACACATGTAGATTAGCCCCTAACAATGGCCCCCGGCTGATTGCTTGGAGGACCCTGCACTGTGCCCACAATGCCGCTGACTAGCTCTTTATGCCACGCACAAAAGAAGGCCCAGCCTCCCCTCGTCCTGCCTTGCCCTGTCTCCTCCTGGTCCCTTGCCAGTGGCTGTTGAAGTCCTTTCTGCCTTTCTCTGAAATAAACTCTGAAATGAACTGTAAATAGAAGCTAACCTCACCTGCACCTATTGGGGAGTGCGGGGGCAGTTCCAGAGGGAATTAACTTTGGAAAACAAGGCCGGTAAGCCCCTTAGCGTGTGGGCAGGAGCTTAAGAAAATGCTGCCAATCTTTGTTTAGCGGTGGTTACAGAGATCAACGTAATATTGGGGAAGTTGACGTAAAAAGTATACTCAGAGGGGAAACCACAGACAGCGGCCGATTCCCTCTACGGCTGCCCTAAGGGGCCGTCAACCCCCACCCCCGCCCCCGGCTCTTTGTGACTGGGTGGGGGCCGCGTGGGTGCCACCAGCCCGTTTTCAGGGAGGGTGCTTCGGACAGCCTAGAAGAGCTGAAGGAGGCCGGCCGCAGGCTTCTCCTGCCCTGGGGCGGGGCCCTCCCGAGGGTCTGTCCTTCCCCCTGGACACTGGCGCCCAAAGGCCACTGTCGACAGGCTCGACTGCATCTCTTTGAGGCACTAAGCTGCCTCTGCCTCAGCGTCTTGTACACAGGATTCAGGGCCCGGGGAGGATTAAAGACAGACTGCACAGTAAGATGCGTCTTGAATCTGTTCAAAAATATCACACTCTGCCGCAATGATTACAAATGAGGGACAGCCAGACAGCACTGGATAAGGAGCCGGAGAAACTGAGTTCTGGTCCTGTCCGCTCCACTTAAGGGCCGTATCATTTAAAGCCTCAGTCTTCTCTTCTGTAAAATGGGAGCAAATATATTTTTCCAGCTCACCTCACAGGGTTATGAGGCTAGAATGGTATGAAGAATGTGCTGCAAGCCATAAAGTGATATGCAAAACTGTAAAGTGTGTATTGATCTTCATTAATGTAACTTTTTTAAAAAAAAGTTTCTCATATAAATCAGTAGCTCAAGTCTACCTACTGCAAACTCATACATTTGCTATTTTAATTTAGCTTTTTATAGTTTTATTAAAAAGAGAGAGATTAGTGGACTGAAACCCTCCCATGTGCCCATTTTGGAGAATTAACCATTGCCATTTAAAGATCCTTAACATTGTCACGTGCCCTTTTAAATGTCCTTCTAACATTAATTTAAAGGTGGAGGATCCTAAGATTTGAGGTTTTCTCTTGTCGGCAGAGGATGAGATGCGTAGATAGCATCACCAACCCAATGGACATGAATTTGAGAAAACTCCAGGAGATAGTGAGGGACAGGGAAGTCTGGCGTGCATGGGGTGGGAAAGAGTCGGACACGACTGAGCGACTTAGCGACTGACCAACAGCAACTTCCTTTGTCTTGCTGTCTTACTGAAAGTTAAAGCTCTTGAGGCCATGGGCCCCAGGCTCTCCTTTCTTTTGTGATGTCAACGAGGCGCACATCAGTGTCCCCCGCTCAGTAGGGACGCAGTAAGTGCCCATCTTAGTGCAAGATGAAGTCAGTCAACATGGCAGCAGGGGAGACGCGTCGAACTGGAGATCAGAGGGCCTCTGCAAAGGAATTCTAAAAATCTCAGGTTTCTATCTGTATGAGATGGTGGATGTTAACTAAATCAGTAACCATTTATGTGTGTATGTGTATATGTGTCAAATCATCATGCTGCACACCTTAAACTTACGCAGTCAGCACAACTAGGAAACAAAAGGAAAAGAATCTCTAGATCCTTAGGCTTTTATTAGGAAAGCATTTTGGTTCACACTTCCTGCCAGCATTTCAATGAAGGTGCTTCCTCGGATCTAGCATCAGGTGTGAGCAGTGTTGTTCATAGCACTGGGAGAAGGGGGTTGGGGAAGTTCACCCGCACAAATCATCTTTCCACTTGGCCTATGGAAGCCACTCGGGGCCATGGCAGCCTCGTGGAGTCCCCAAAGGGGAGAGAAATGCCGGTTGATGGCGGCCGGAGCCCGCAGAGAGGCGAGACCTTGCCCCGGGGGGGAAGGTCCTTCCGTCCTCAGCCTGAGGTTGGGTCATCTCGGCCTGGAACATTGTTCGGTGGGGAGGGGTCCCTCAGGACAAACAGAGGGACAAACACCCAGGCGGGTCTCCCACCGGCCGGAGGCCGGCCGCGCGTCGGACTCGGTGTCCCCGAGCCTCGGGCTGGGCGGTGGGCCCGGGAGGTCGCCGGGCTTGGGGACGCGGATGGCCCCACCGCCCCTGGAGCGGGCGCCGTCGTCAGAGAGCTGCGGGCGCACGATCCGAGGGGACAGGGAGAAGCCGTTAAGTCAAACACAATCAACCTGAAACCCGAGGCTTCGAACTGCCGAGAAAGAGGAGCGCAGGCGGGGGGACATACTTAGGGAGAGAGAGAGGGGGAAATTCAAAGTTAAGGAGCGTGGACAGACTTCCGACTCCGTAAAGCCGGGTAGCCTCCTCCCGGTCTTTCAAGCATCGCCGCAGGCGCTCAGTTCTGCGGAGGACGGGAGCCTGGGGGAAGGCGGGTCTGGGGAAGGGGAGGAGGCTGAAGGAGGCAGCTGAGCCCCCGGGGGAGGTGGGACGGAGGGCGTCGGCCCCACGGGGGCAGGCCTGGGCGAAGCGGGCCCTCGGAGCCGGGCGCCCGGGCCCGTCAAACAGGCCACCGCGGGCCTCCAGCTTGTGGACGGTGGACGGAGAGAGGGGAGGGGGAAGGTTCCGAGCGCGCGCCGCCGGGGCTGGGGGGGCGAGGACCCTGAGGACGGACCGGGGAAGGACCCGCCCCGCTGCAGGGAGGGGCCAGGGCAGAGGACGGTGCGGGCGAGGGGAGGAGCCGGGGCGGGCGCGCTCCCTGCCTTAGCACCCCGAGTCCTGGCCACCCGCGGGCGGAGCTCCAACTCCAGCCGGGACCCAGGCCCCCTCGGACCCGGCGCTCACCCGCCTCTAGTGCACACAGGCGGGGCTGGCGGCGCTCGCAGCTCTTGGCCGCGGTTCGGTCCCCCTCGGGCTGGACGGCCGCCCCCGGGGGAGCCGACTTCGAGCCTCTGCTCGCCGTCTTCGGGGCCGGCGGCGAAGCCGAGAGCGCGGGCCGCGTCCTCCCGGCCCCGGCGCCCCCCATGCACCTGCCGGGCTGCGCCCCAGCCATGGCCGACGGCAGCTTCTCGCTCGCCGGCCACCTGCTCCGCAGCCCCGGCGGGAGCACCTCGCGGCTGCACAGCATCGAAGCCATCCTGGGATTTACCAAGGACGACGGGGTCCTCGGCTCCTTCCCAGAGGAGCGGGCCGCCCGGGGCACCAAGGAGCGAGATAGGAGGCTGGGCGCGCGGCCCGCCGGCCCCAAGGCGCCTGCCGGAGGCGCCGAACCGTCCCCGCCGCCCGCCCCGGCGCCAGCCCCGGAGTACGAAGGTGAGTGCACACCCCGGATGCCCCGAGACCCTCAGGGCTCCCAGACTCAGGAGCTCTGTGAGAAGAGGAGCGAGCCCCTGCCTTCGCTGTTATTAAAGCATCTGGGAGCGGGGCTGGGGGCTGTGTGCATAGCACGGGCTTCCCACCTGCTCTCTGGCAAAGCTTAGGGACCCCTCGCAGCTCTCACCTCCCTCCTCCTGGGGCCAGCTCGGAGCCCGTGTAGGTAGGCAGGGTGGCCCCCGGGTACCCCGAGCAAGTGTCTCTGACCTTCGGGGGTCTCCTCGTCCCAGCCCCCCGCCCCTACTGCCCCAAGGAGACCGGGGAGGCTCGGCCGAGCCCTGGGCTGCCTGGAGGAGCGTCCGCCCCCGGCGACTCGAAGCTGTCGGAGGAGGAGCAGCCCAAGAAGAAGCACCGGCGGAACCGCACGACCTTCACCACGTACCAGCTGCATGAGCTGGAGCGCGCCTTCGAGAAGTCGCACTACCCCGACGTGTACAGCCGCGAGGAGCTGGCGGGCAAGGTCAACTTACCCGAGGTCCGAGTCCAGGTAAAGCGCGCAGACGGGCCCGGGGAGGGCGGCTGGCTCGGGCTGCGGCCGGCGCTCCCTAGGACCCCCGGGCGGCCTCGCGTTTACAGCACTTTCCCCGTGGGCCCTCCTCGACTTGGCTCGCCCAGAGCCCCCCGGGAGCGTCACAGATTTCCCGTGCGCCCCGCGCACCGGCGCTTGGACGGTCTGTTCGAGTTCGTAGTAGCATCTCCCCTTTGGGGTCCCCTCCTTCTAAACCAAAGAGAGGAGTTGGGAATGGCTGATGAGATGGAGAGGCGACAGCATCCTAGACTGGGGAGGGGGCTCGGGGACGGGGCGGGGGGGGGGGGCGGTCAGGGAAACGCTGAGTGGAGAGGGAGTGTAGGAAGCGGCTCCAGTGTAACCGGATTGAGGCCCCAGATGCCTCCCTATTCGCTAACGGCGGGCACCTCCTTGGAAGCGAAAACCCTGTCTTCTTACGGGAGCCTGGCGCCTCGCAGTTGAAACTTTCGGAGGATTTGTTTAAGAAACTGACTTTTGCTTCTCTGGTGCACCTCCAGCCAAACTTCCCACTGCTGCGGAGGCCCTTTTCTTTTTTATTTAAAGGGGTTTTCGCTTTAATTAAGGCTGAATTATCTTTAATCCCTGATCATTAAAATATTTGAAAGCCTTAAATATTTGCTAGTCATCTGTGAAAAATCTGGGAGGATTTCCAAATTGGGAGAGGCCTGAAGGGGAGACATTGGGAACAAATTTCGCCGCATCTGTAAGGCCGAGGGGCTGAGATGGGACTTCTGTGAGTGTCTAATGAATTGGATTTCCAGGAAGGGAGGAAACTCAGACGTTTGGGGCTTTTAGCCTTGTCTTAAAAAGTAAAAGCAGACAGACTCTTGCTTTTGTCTTTTCTGCTTAATTAAAGGGGTTAAACTAATGGGTTAATGTCATGGTTTGAAAACATAGTTCCCCAATGTGACTTAGCACTATATGGGGCACGGACAGTTCCATTTCTCCTAATTCGGGGCAGAGGAGCTGCAGGGGTTTCGCTGAAGGGGTGGACAGGTCAGCACCTGCTTTACAGGGAGGGAGGGTGGGGTGGGGAGAAGGGAAGAAAACAAGTGAAAAATGAAGAAAAAGGACAGGGCAAAGCCCCCCAGTGCCTCTCTGGGATACAGGCCCAGCCCACTTGAAAGGCTGTCTTCACACCGCTGTCCCACCTTCCTTCTCCTTTACTTGTTCCTTCCCTTTGACTTGTTCGGGATGTTTGCTTCTTGTCTAAGATGTGTGCTTCTTGAGAAGTGTCTGGCTTCTCTGTATCACAGGGCGCACAGTGGCCCAGCATATGGTGTGTTCTTAGCACATGGCTATGATGTCATCAGATGGGGGGGGACTAGACAGGGTCCCCACTGTGTTGAGGGAGCAGAAGAGCAGACTACCCCAGGCTTTAGCCCTTG
Organism: Odocoileus virginianus; assembly: GCF_023699985.2. Taxonomy (NCBI): domain Eukaryota; kingdom Metazoa; phylum Chordata; class Mammalia; order Artiodactyla; family Cervidae; genus Odocoileus; species Odocoileus virginianus. The sequence goes on from NC_069695.1 coordinate 2,205,542, forward strand.
AACTCTGGATACTGGACCTAAAGCCTAGAGCCAATGTTTCAGGGGATGGAGTGGGATTTGGGGGGGGGGGGGGGGCAGTGGGATGTGCCAGTGCTTATTATATATCTAATGTTTCTGGGGAAATTCTGGCCTGAGATATAGATGAATCATTTACAGAAAGGGGCCCAGGGAATCTGCATTTTCTGTTCTTTCTCTCCCTCCCCCTCCCACCCCCTGAATCCCAGCCTTGCAGACAGTTGCCTTGCTCTACTCAGGTGTTGGGTGTTTTTTGTTTTCTCAGTTTTCCTAGGGAGTCCCTCTCCCTATTATTAACTCGCAGAACTGCTGTCTCCCTTTTGAGGTGTCAACTTTCCCCCAATTTTCCTTCATAAATTCAATGCTGAGGCCACCAGTTTGGCCAAAGTTCCTCCTAGATTCTGCACTAAACTAGACCAGTTCTCTGTGTTCTGTTTTGGGTGGGGGGGGTAACTCGGTAGTGAAGCCTTAATTATGCCCTCTCCTGTGCTTTTTATCAAATCAGAAGGGAAGTTTCAGCATTAAGAGACTTCACTCTTTAAAAAAAAGACTTCACTCTTGGCATGGATTCTCTAAAACAAAAAGAAAAACTTGAACTCATTGAATTCATCTTAGGTTCATGTCAAAACTAACCATACATAAAAGTAGACTATTAAACTTGAACTATTGTAATCCTCAAAAGCCACTTTTAAGAAACATCAGAAATGAGTCAGATATCAAGTAAAAATGAAAATCTTAGGAGAGCAGCAACATGCATATTTAAGTATGCCCGGGTTAAAAACATCAACGCAGTTCGTCCTGTCAGTTACCGTAACCAGGAACGGGGAGACAGGTCCATTTTAACAGCCAGTGTTGCCAGTTGGAGTACTTCGAGCCTTCGTTTATACCTCTGTTTATAACGGAGGCAGAGGTAGATAGGCCACTGTGAGCCGTGCCACGCGGGGAGGAAGCCGGGTCCAAAGCGAAGTGTCAGCATGGGGCGCCAGCCAGCAGTCGCAGAAATTTGGTGAGATCGGGTTTCCCAAGCCCCAGGGTCCGGTTCCGGGGTTAACTTCATCCGCCTCCCCCACCCCTCCTGTTTGGTGCCACGAGGTGGAAACTACCACAGCTAAGGGTGAGGTGAAACAAGGATAGGCTGGAACCATCACGGACGACCGTTTGGGACAGAGTCTCAGAGCGCGCGAGGGAGGAGGGTAGCCTTGGGCAGACGAGACAGAACAGACGGGCACCGCGGGTGTGCAGCAGGGGTCGGGGGATGAGAGGCGCAGGGAGAGCCGTGGAGCCCCGGCTTTCCTCGCGGGCGGGGAGTCCTGCGCCCTCCGCACCCCGACGGCGCTCTGCTGCTGCCTTCCGCAGGTGTGGTTCCAGAACCGACGCGCCAAGTGGCGGCGGCAGGAGAAGCTGGAGGTGTCGTCCATGAAGCTCCAGGACTCGCCCCTGCTCTCCTTCAGCCGCTCCCCGCCCGCCGCGGCCCTGGCGCCCCTCGGAGCGGGCCCGGCGGGCGGCGGCGGCGGGCCGGCGGGGGGCGCCCTGCCGCTCGAGTCGTGGCTCGGGCCGCCGCTCCCGGCCGGGGGCGCCACGGCGCTGCAGAGCCTACCGGGCTTTGGGCCGCCGGCGCAGAGCCTGCCCGCCAGCTACACACCGCCTCCGCCGCCGCCGCCCTTCCTGAACTCCCCGCCGCTCGGCCCCGGCCTGCAGCCCCTCGGGCCGCCGCCGCCGCCGCCCGCCTACCCGTGCGGGCCCGGCTTCGGGGACAAGTTCCCGCCGGACGAAGCGGACCCGCGCAACAGCAGCATCGCGGCGCTGCGCCTGAAGGCCAAGGAGCACATCCAGGCCATCGGGAAGCCATGGCAGGCCCTCTAGGGGCCCCAGGGACCCGGTCGGGCCAGACGCCGTCCCGGGAGCCGACCCCGAGCCGCAGGTGCACGCACCCCTTCTCCCTGGTACCCCGGGCTTGGCCCCTCCTGCCCAGCATCACCGGAAGATCCGGGTCCTGGTCGGGCTTCTGCTCCTGGCTCACCCCGGAGGGCTGACTCTAAGGCCAGTCGAGGGCCTCTGGCCACCCCCACGTCCCCACGGACCCCTGGCCTCGCTGCTGGACGGAGACAGGTGGCTACGTTGCCCCCACCCGGCGGGCTCCGGAGCCGCCAGGTTCAAGGAACGCAAAGCCTCTAACCTCAGCACCTCCAGGGCGGCGTGGCAACCCCGATAAAGAACGACTGGGAGGAAGGGGAGACGGAGAAAGTTTGAGGGGCTGTTTGTAATAAGTAGCTTCAAAGAATTGAGGGGGGCGGGGAGAATTAAAGATTGACCTGTTTTGGTTGACTCTGGTTCAGCGCTCTCAGGACTGCGGGGGCGCGGACGAAGCTTTGTGTATGAATGCGTGTTCGGGGGGGGGGGCAGGGGGGGGGCGTGCTCGGGGCGGGGGGGGGGGGCGTGTTCGGGGCCGGGGGGGGGGCGTGCTCGGGTGATGGATCCGGGGTTGCGGGAAAGCAGACAGCGGAGGAGGAGCCGGAACGCCCCCCGCCTCCCCGCCTCGCATCCTCAGGGACCCTGCTCAGGCGCCGGGACTCGCCCGCGTCCACGACCCCGCGGCGCCCTAGACCGGAGCGCCCCTCTCCTGGCGCGACGGGCCCCTAAGAGCGTGCGGGGTTCTGGGTGCTTGGAGCCGAAGTCTCAGCTGCCTGTGCGTTCCCAGCCCCTCAGTACCCTAATAGCCGGGCTGCAGCCGCTACTTGGAAGGACTGACTCCAATAGGAAGCATCCACCCACACCATCTTCCCAGGGTAAGAGCTGAACTTCCCGAAGCTCCTGGCGGCCCCGCCTCCCTCTTTCCAGCCCGCAGCGGCCCCAGACGCCTCTCAGATCACCAGGTGTCCAGGTCACCAACTCAGGGTCAGCCCCTGCTACTGGGGGTTGATGGCAATAGTGCTCCGGAGGCTGGAGCAGACCGACGTTCGTAAGCTCCGCGTCTCAGTCTCGCCTCCCTGGACCGCTCGGCTCCACCCAGCCTAGTGGTTTGGCGTGGCGCGCGTCGGGCTGTGCGCCGCGATCCGGTGCGCAAGTCCTCGCGGGCGCGTCGTGGACAGGATTGCAGTTCTTTGGCGCCGTCTCCGGGGCTGGGGGAGGAATTCGGAAGTCTCTACCGGCGGCAGCATCTCGCGGGGCACTCGCGGAGTACTGTCTGACGGTAGTTAGCACGTTAGTGAACCACCCCAGCCCCCTTTCCTCCTGCGACGAGCCGGGCCTCCCTGGGAAATGGGAAAGATGGGTCGTTTACCGCATGGTGTAAACTCCCGGCGACCTGGCAGGAGGCAATATACGTTGTGATCCCACTTCTCCGATCCAGAGTATCCCCGTGCGGCCCTTGGGTTCCTGAAACCTACCCGGGAAAAGGAGGACTGTTGGGGCTGAAAATGGAGGGAGAGTCATCACAGGACCCAGTCCTTGCCCTGTGGGTCCTTAGAGTCTGCGGCATAACAGGCCTGTGTACCCTTAGGCCCTCCTCTGGAGCCTAACACATAGTAAGCTGGTCAGTAAGAATTTATTGAGTGGGTTGTTTTCCCCAAGCAGTGGTTGTTGCTATTTAGTCTCTAGGTCATGTCCGACTCTTTTGTGACCCCAGGGCCTGTAGACCCCCAGACACCTCTGTCCATGGGATTTCCCTGGCGAGTATAATGGAGTGAGTTGCCATTTCCTCTTCCAGAGGATCTTCCTGACTCTGGAGGGTCAAACCCTGGAGCATCAAACCTTCGTCTCCTGCATTGGCTGACGGATTGTTTACCACTGAAACACCTGGGAAGCCCCTTTCCCAGAAGGTAGGGAGTAATACATTTAATGCTTTTCTCTGATAAGAGAAATGAATGGAGTGGCCCAAGTGATATCAGCTATCCGCAGGGAAAAAAATAGGTAAACTCAGGATAAAGTAAGTTTCTTTCACTTTGGCCTGTTTTCTCTTTCATCCTTCAATGAGGAAGGATCCAAGCTGGATCCTTTTCTCTTTCATCTTCACTGGGGAATAATTTATTCAGAAAACTTCCAAATTCAGTGGCCCCAGGTGAGTACCACACTTACTCTGCACTCTTTCACCTTAGGCCTGGGCACCTCTGACCTATCTCGACATTAGCATCTACTTTGATTTCTTTAGGTCATTTCCATTACTCATTCTGTCTCCACTCTGCCATTTTCCTTCCTTTTTTTTTTTTTTTTCATATGCAGCTTTCCATAATTTTCCTCTCTTCTTTTACTCTGAGAATAAATATTCTAAACCATCTCTTTAGGGACCAACAGACTGAACTATATCTGGATTTCAGGAACAAGTCCTTGGAGAATGATCAAAATTCTAGTAGCTAATCAGGATTGAAAGCTTACTATGTGCCTGCACTCTTCTAATTGGTTTTCTTCTCAGTGAAGCCTCACAAGGACTCTACCAGGAAGATTCAACTAGCCCCATTTTATGAATGAGGAGACTGAGGTATTGGAGAGGTTGCACCAATCAACTCTGCTTGTAAGCCTTGGAGCTGGAATAACTAGAAGTCCTCTGTCAGTTCACGATCATATCACATGTTTAAGAAATATTTGCTGAATACGGGCTCCTTAATTCCAGTTCCCATGAACAGCTCATTAGGCCACACTGGGAACTGAGATGCTGAGGAATGGATGCTAGCTCTGAGTGCCTTCCTGGGCTTCCTGGGGGAGATGTGGGCGAGGCGAGGCCCCTCCCTCTGCAGTCCTACGGGCTGCCTACCAGGGCGGCTCTCAGGGCCCGCAGTGAGTCAAGCTCCCAGCTCCCGGAGGAGGGGTGCAGATGAGGCGGGCAGCGGGTACTTTACTCAGGCTGGAAGTGAGAATGGCTTGCGGTAAAGAGCGTTAAAACCCCAGACGATCCAGAAATACCTGGGGCCGCCGCGCAAGTTCACAACTATGGAAAGCGGTTTGCGGAGGCGGCGGCCAAGGAAGGGCCCCAGCTTCCGAAACTGGACTCTCACGGCTGTGATTTGGAGGACGGGCACCCGCCTTTCTGCTGTGATTTGGAGGACGGGCACCCGCCTTTCTGGGACTCTGGGGAAAGCCCCCCCCCCCCCCCAGCCTCGTAAACCTGCATCCCTTGGGAAGTGGCCCTTGCTTCTTCCACAATGAGGCTTTGGGTTTGGTCCAGACGATGCTATCGTGTGTGTACCGCAGGGGTACAGGAAACTGTTGGCACTGGTTTCACGGGGATCGGAGAGAAAAGGCAGTGTGGGCTCTAAGCAGGCCTTGGTTCAGGCCAGCTCGGATCCAGGCAGTCTGGGGGCGGCCTGGGGGACTCCCTCGAAGGAAGAAGAGTCTGACCCGCAGCCGGGCCGGAGAGTGAGGGTGGGACAGTCGGGACCGCGGCCCTCGGCTCCCGGGAGCCGGGATATGAGCCCCCCAGAGCCGGGCTGTGGGGCCGCGGGGGCGGGGCGGGGAAGAGCGCCTCGGATTGGATGGGCTTCTGGGGGCGGGGCGTGGTGGACGCCTCTGATTGGGCGGGCTTCGGGGGCGGGGCGGGTAAGGGCACCTCGGATTGGGCGGCTCCGCGGGGAGGGCGGGGCCCGGCGCGGCCTGGGGAGCGGAGGCCGCAGGTTCCTTGCGCTCCGCGAGGACCGCGGCTGATGCCCAGAGCCCGGCCCGTGCCTAGCCGGCCGCCCGGCTGGCCCAGACTCCGTCAGCCACGCCCGCCGCGCTGGGGACACTTCCGTTTCCGCCTGTCTCCCTTTTGGAGGCGTCTCTTGCCGCCTGTGAGCGTGGCGCCTCCGCGCCCGGCGGGGTGGCTCCGGACTGCTGGTGGCGCTTTTTCTCTCCCTCGGGGGCTCGGGGCATCGAGGGCTCCGCCTCTGCGGGTCGCCAGTCTCCGGAGCCCCGGCGTCCAGAGACGGCCGCAGCCGCGCGGGGTCTTCCTCGCTCGGCCCCCGCCTGCGCTGTGGCCCGATGCCCGTTCCAGCTGTTCCTCCGCCGTGGGCTTCCCGCTCTCGGAACCCGGTCCTGCCTCCCGCTGGCCCGAGCTCCCATCCCTGCTGCCGGGAGGGGGCGGGGAGGGGGAGGGTGAAACGGGGTGGGAGGACTAGGAGAGAGCCCTTGGGGTGGGGCGGCCTTCAGCCAGAGGTCAGCCCCTGGACTGGGGCGGCTCCGCTGTATCCACTTATTGTGAAGTGTCAGTCGCTAAGTCGTGTCCGACTCTCTGCTACCCCATGGGCTGTACCCCGTCAGGATCCTCTGTCCATGGGATTTTCCAGGCAGGAATACTGGAGTGTGTTGCCTTGCCCGTCTCCAGGGGATCTTCCCAACCCAGGGCCTGAACCCAGGTCTCTTAAGTCTCCTGCATGGGTAGACGGGTTCTTTACCAGCTAGTGCCGCATTGTATGTGATTGCTCAGCTCAGTTGCTAAGTCGTGTCCAACTCTTTGCGACCCCATGGACTGTAGCCCACCAGGCTCAGACTTTGTCCATGGGGTTTCCTAGGCAAGAATACTGGAGTGGGCTGCCACCCCCTCCTCCAGGGGATCTTCCCAACCCAGAGATGGAACCGGGGTCTCCTGCATTGCAGGTGGATTCTTTACCAGCTGAGCCACCAGGGAAGCCCTTATTCACTTATTTTAAAGGTATAGTTAATTTCTGGGGAGATGGGAAATGTTACAGGAAGGGAGATGATCCCTGACCCCGCGAGGGGGTGCGGGGAAGTCCTCATGCTTGGTTCTCTCGGCCAAGTTCATCACTTCAGTTCAGTTCAGTCGCTTAGTCGTATCCGACTCTTTGCGTCCCCATGGACTGCAGCATGCCAGGCCTCCCTGTCCATCACCAACTCCCAGAATTTACTCAGACTTATGTCCACTGAGTCGGTAATGTCATCCAACCACCTCATGTGCCATTGTCCCCTTCTCCCCCTGCCTTCAATCTTTCCCAGCATCAGGGTCTTTTCCAGTGAGTCAGCTCTCCACATCAGGTAGCCAAACTATTGGAGTTTCAGCTTCAACATCAGTTCTTCCAATGAATATTCAGGACTGATTTCCTTTAGGATGGACTGGTTGGATCTCCTTGCACTCCAAGGGACTCTCAAGAGTCTTCTCCAACACCACAGTTCAAAAGCATCAATTCTTCAGTGCTCAACTTTTTCTTTATAGTCCAATTCTCACATCCATACACAACTACTGGAAAAACCATAGCTTTGTCTAGATGGGCCTTTGTTGGCAAAGTAATGTCTCTGATTTTTAATATGCTGTCTAGGTTGGTCATAGCTTTTCTTCCAAGGAGCAAGCGTCTTTTAATTTCATGGCTGCAGTCACCATCTGCAGTGATTTTGGAGCCCCCAAAAGTAAAGTCTGCCACTGTTTCCACTGTTTCCCCATCTATTCCCCATGAAGTGATGGGACTGGTGCCATGATCTTAGTTTTCTGAATGTTGCGCTTTAAGCCAGGTTTTTCACTCAGTTTATCAGTTACTTGAAAGTTTTGCGGAGAGCCCTCCGTGTACCCCCAGTTAGGGAATGGAGGGCCGCCCGCAGGCTCCTCCCGCGTCCCTCACACAGCTGGTGGACTGCAGGCTCTCGGGCCTCTGACGCGCCCCCTTAGCGGGGGCTGTAGTGTTTCACGCCCTCAGCCCCAGCCTGGCCGTGTGTGGTTCTGTCTCAGGTCCACGCGCTCCTTTCGGCCCACAGACGTTTACTATGTTAGTGGAACTGAAGCCTCCAGGAGGCCATCAAAAAAAAAAAAAAGACTTTCGGGGAAGGTAATATTAATGAAAAACTGGCCTTTCCTCTGCCCAGCCAGCGCAAGCCCTGGGAGCTCGGCCTGTGTCCTGACCTGCGTGGAAAGGGGAGGCCGGGCTCGCCTACTGTTCAAGAGGCCGGTGCTGCACTTATTCCCCGCATCGTCTGCTTAATTGGGAACGGGCTCTAATAATCTGGTCTCAGCTCATTAATGCTACAATAGTGGGCAGAATTAATGACTCATTAGTGATTAATTCCTTAACTGTGCCTTAATTGCTCACTGTAAACGCCCTTGGTAAAAACCAGATTAAATCGCCCAGGTCCTTGGCCCCAGTCTCTCACAGCCCTGGAAGACTCAGCGAGGGCTGGGTTCCCTTACCATAGGAGGGCCATTTTTTTTTTTAAGGGAGAAATATCATCTGACATTCCTTATATGTGGAATCTAAAAAGAAATTATACAAATGGACTTACCCACAATACAGAAAGTGACTCCCAGATATAGAAAACGAACCCATGGTTACCATCAAGGGAAGGACTCGTTGGGGGCTTTGGGAAGGTCATGTACACACTGCTATGGATTCGTGCATATATCTGGCTGAGTCCCTTTGCCATTCACCTGAAACTATCACAACATTGTTAATCAATGGCGCCAGCTGGTATCTGGGAGTCATCCTGGAAGTTCATGCTAGAATCATCCATGTAGACTAAAGGGTCTGGCGGGGGATTCTCTTGGACTATTTTGCTCGTCAGGAATGCTGACATCTGGCAAGAAAAGCTTGTCATGACTTCCCTTGGCGTGCTTGTTTTCAAGCCACTGTGTGTATCTCTAGAATGTGGTTCCTTTAGCCTGGTGGGTCATCTTCTTAAGGGCAGGTGCAGTATCTTCCCTCGGCCTGGAAGTCCTGAGGTCTCTGGTCCAGTCATGGCTGTGACATTGCCTAGTCATGTGACCTTGGCCCGGTCCCCTTGTGAAGCTAGATCTCCTAAATCTCCCTTTATCCCTCATCACCCCACCACAGACTCCCGAAATGGAATGCTCTCTTTTAAAAGCAGTGCTCGTCTGCTCTGTCCATGGTATGAGTGTGTCCATGTGTTTACGTTAGTAGATTCTGAATGAAGTGTGTACAGGCTACCTTTCCTGTTCAGAGTGGCCTGAGAAAGCTCTTTCTAGGGCTTACAGTAGTTGGGTTCTGTAGTTTTCCCATTTGTCATTTAAAAATTAGCCATTAGTCTTTTTCACCGTCTTAATTTTCCTGCCATCTTTGTCCATTCCTGAAACTTGCAAGGCACGGTGGGCATGTAAGGATAGATAGCCCAGACTCACCGTCCTCAAGGAGTGCAGCTTAGGTAGAGGTGCGGGGAGCCAGCCTGACTGCTCAGGCTCCTTCTTGGCTCTGAGAGAGATCAAGAGGTCCCTCTCTGTCCCGCCACCCCTGATTTATTAAAGCACAGGTTGGCCTTTCTCACCTCCCTCAAGGAAATTGCTGTAGCGATCTTTCACTTGTTTTCCTGGTGCTGATAAACTCGTCATGATTGAAGCCTGTTATCTATCCAGTTAATGTTCTATTGATCTCAGTCATGTTGGGTGCTAGGGTGATACTTTACTGTCCTTAAGTGGAGGAATTTAAAACATCTGTGCCTGTAGCTCTGCACATATGCAAACCTTTGATCTATTAGTAACTCCTGTTAGCATATATATAGGTGTGGTATTCTTCAATAAAGTTGGCAGAGTCAGACGCAAGCTGACTCTGTCCCTCTCAACCCCATCTTTCTAAGTCTTTCTGAGTCTTATTTTTCTTAGGTACTCTGGTAATTGCATTCTCGACCAGTTCGTTTGCCGGCAGGCTCCGGCATAGAGGAAACAAGGATGAAGCTGTGCACGCGTTTCCAGTGCCTCCTGGTTTCCACCTGCGGTTCCACAGGCCACCCCAAAATAGATACGTTCCAAATAAAACTTATTTGTCCTTACTCTGAGGTGTCCTAAAAACCTTCTTAGAACTCTCCTCTCTTTCTGCATTCATAGTCCTGCAATGGCTATGATGGAAATTGTTCTTGACCCCTTGAGGCAAGCTATCTTCCAGTTTTTTAAAAATCTTATTTCTCAAATAAAATAAAATCTTATTTCTCAGCCATACATCTTCCAAATTTTAGCTGCTCAGAACAAAGACATCACCCAACCTTCCCTTAAATTAGCTATGATTAAATAATGACTAATGTTATGTAAGAGAAAACAGTTTTCAGGAAGTAAGTCCTTAAAAGTCACCAGCAGGGCTTCCCTGGTGGTCCAGTGGTTCAGCATCCGCTCTGCAATGCAGGGGACCCTGGTTCAGCCCCTGGTCTGGGAAGATTTCCACCTGCCATGGAGCAACTGAGCCCCGGCACCTCGACTGCTGAGCCGACACGCGGCAACTGCGGGAGCCCGCACACCTGGAGCCCGTCCTCCCCGACAACAGAGGCGCCCAGAAAAGAAGCCCGCCCACCACAACTCGAGCGTACCCCCCGCTCACTGCAGCTAGAGAAAGCCCGTGTGCCGCAACAAAGGCCTACCACAGCCAAAAAATTGTATATATATATTTAAAGTCACCAGCATGCCCTACACTTGTCTCTTTCCTGCAGTCTGCTGGCTACAAGGCAGGTGTGATGCTGGAGCCCCTATCTTGGACCATGTCATGAAGGCATGTGGTGAGGATGTTGAATAACAGGATGGAAGGGACCGTATGTGATACTTCCCTGAGGCTGGCACACCAGGCCAGCTCTGGACTGCCACCTGGGCGCTCCACTTTAGTGAAAGTGAAAGTGAAAGCTGCTTAGTTGTATCCAACTCTTTGTGACCCCAAGGACTATACAGTCCCTGGACTTCTCCAGGCCAGAATACTGGAGTGGGTGGCCTTTCCCTTCTCCAGGGGATCTTCCCAACCCAGGGACCGAACCCCGGTCTCCCGCATTGCAGGCAGATTCTTTACCAGCTGAGCCACAAGGGAAGCCAAACCTAACCTTCATTCATTCATTCCTTTCCTTCAATGCCAGCATGCGGTTAACTACTCAGCCCCGTGGGTTTTACTTCGGAATGTCTCCTAAATTCACCTAGCCCTGTCTCTCTCAGCAAGCTCTCTAGCTCAGGGCTTTATCAACTCTCACCATGGTGCATGGCCTCCCGTGGTGTGCAGTGCTTCTCATGGTACTTACCACATATGGTCCCATTTTATGATTATTTATTCATTGATTCATCTACCCATCACACTTACTGGGTTATTTCTTCATTGACTTGTTTATTATATTTATCAAGTTCTCCTTTTGCTAAATTCTGGAGCTATAAAGATTCTGAGCTATAAAGATTGCTCAGTCACTCAGTCGTGTCTGACTCTTTGAGACCCCATGGACTGCAGCACGCCAGGCCTCCCTGTCCTTCACCATCTCCCGGAGCTTGCTCAAACTCATGTCCATTGAGTCAGTGATGCCATCCAACCATCTCGTCCTCTGGCGTCCCCTTCTCCTCCTGCCTTCAGTCTTCCCCAGCATCAGGGTCTTTTTCAATGAGTCAGCTCTTCGCATCCGGTGGCCAAAGTATTGGAGCTTCAGCTTCACCATAAGTCCTTCCAATGAATATTCAGGATTGATTTCCTTTAGGATGGACTGGTTAGATCTCCCTGCAGTCCAAACGTAATAAAGATAAAGATACATCCTCCATATTGTCTCCTTGTCCCTCAATTCTTTCAATCTGTCCTTCACACTGTAGTCAGAATTAGGTCCTTAAAACAGTTCCTTACGGCTCATGGGAGCACCTGATGAGCTTCTGAGTCTGACCCAACCCATCTTTGCAGGCTTGTCTCCGGTCCTTCTCCTCACTCCCCTTCCCTCCTCATCCTCTGCTCAAGGGACACCGTGTACTCTGCATTTCATTGGTCTGCCCTGTGCTTTTCCACTTTGTGGCTTCGGGTGTGCACATTCCTTCTTCCTGGAAGGGCTTCTCACCCTCCCCTTCCTGCCAGACTCCTTCAGGACCTGGCTCAGGTGCCGCTGCCTCCGTGCAGCCAGCCTGCGATCCTGCAGCAGTCGGCTCCTTGTTGCTCTCCCCCCAGGGCACTTTGCCGGTGGGGTCTTGAGCACTGTGCCAGCACTCATCCCGTGGTGATGTCCGTGGCCCCCAGGGAGACCGTGGGGTCCTTGAAGGGCAGCTGTCTGATTTTTACCTGCATATTCAGTGCCTGACCTGATGGGGGCACCCAAACTGATGCACAGTGACTAGCACACAGATACGTGATTCCCAGAGAAAGCTCCCCATCCCTTAAGGGCTTACGGCAAAGAATCTGCCCCAGCCTGCGAAGTCACAGATTTCTCTGAAGAAGGGACACTCAGGCGGAGCACTGAAGGGAAAACAAGTTAGCCAGGCAAGAGGGGAGGGGAGGGCAGGGTGTGTGCAGAGGAGGAGGGACCAGGGCCAGTGTGAGGCTCACGGAACAAGGCTGGTCGGACAGAGGCCAAAGGACAACCCAGAGGAGTGAGAGTCTCTACGACTAAAAACGGTCTTAGGAGGCAGGGTCTGTGTCCAACCAGGATTCATAAGGAAGGGAATTTTCCAACACAGGAAGTGTGTTCAGCTGCTCTGGACAGCCAAAAAGTAACTAATGTCTGCTATAGGCGGTGACAAGGTCATTTCAAGTAAATCATCCTGTCTGCAGTATGAAGAACTGGGAAGGAGGCAAGAGAGAGTTCTAGAAGACCAGTTAGAAGGCTACTGCGGTGATCAAGGGAAAACAGCCTGAGCGCCTCTTGTGGTAGCAAGGAGGCCAGGTTTGAGGTTGAATGAGGAGCCTGTGAGCTTAGTCTCGATCAAATGAGTTGGAGTGGAGAGACTGGGTAGGCAACTCTTGATACTGGCTTGGAGCTTAGAGCAGAGAGCTGGCTTCTATTTGAGCTCAAGATCAGGGTACAGATGATAATCGAAGCCCTGGCAGACTTGAGATGAGATTGCAGAGAGAGGGGGACTGTGGCGTGAGCAGAGGAGACTGACATCAGCGCCTTGAGAGGCTCCGGCTTCGTGGGCAGTGTTGGAGGAGGCAGGGAGTGGGGGAAGGAAGCTCAGGGAAGTGTCGTGACATGGAAGCTGAAGAAAGAGTTTCAAAAGGGAGAGGATGAGCAACCAGAAGGGTATTATTTTTAAAACTTAACACTTAGCCAGTGATGAAGCAAGGATATACAATTTCTGCTTGCTGCGGGGGGACGGGGTGCAGCTATGGGGAAACCCCGTCAGCGTTTCCTGCTGCCTGGGAAGCGATCGCGGTGGTGGCCGGACCCCGACCGGTCACTTCTCCAGGACTGCGATCACGGTGGTGGCCGGACCCCGACTGGTCACTTCTCCAGGACTGGAAGGTCAGGCAGGATTGCACTGACTCTGACTATTTCTCTGTTTGTATTGACCCCATACCTGTCCTCCTTCTAAACATTTCCCTAGCTGTTTTTTGCACCTTCAGAAAGCCACTCACTCCACATCTAGGAAGAAAGAAATAACACGCCAGTCCTAGAAATGGCAACTGAGGCTCTGAAGTCTATTCTGGATGAAGGCTTTTCCTTCACTAAAGATGGCTTCAGCTTACCTTCCTCCGTCACTCAGACTCTTCTGCACACACCTTCTACTCTTGCCAAACTGTCCACCAAACTTGACCCAAGCTTTCCTCCCTCTGTGCCTTTACCCGAGTTCTTCCTTCTACCTGGGATATCTTCCCCCACAGAACATACTTTCAGATGAGTGAAAATGAAGATGCAGCATAGCACAACTTAAGGGATCCAACTGAAGCGGTGCTTGGGGGGAATTTTACAGCTCTAAATGCTGTCTCTATTAGAAAAGAAGATCGCAGATCAATAACCTAACCTTCCATCTTGGCAAACAGGAAAAAAGATCGAACTAAACCTGAAGTGAGCGAAAAGGAGGAGACAGGAAAGATTCGAATGGGAATGAATACAATAGAGAGGAGAGAAACAGTAGAGAAAAGATAGTTCATGTAACGAGCCATCAGGGAAATGAAAAGTAAAGCCATGAGATCCCACTTCCCTGACATTAGGATGACTATAATCAGAAAGTCAGCAGCAAGAAATGTTGGTGACAAAGTGGAGAAACCAGAACCCAACACACATGGCTGGTGGAAATGTAAAGTGGTGCAGTCGCTTTGGAAAACCATCTGGCTCTTCAAATGATTAAATACAAAGTTGCCATAGGAACCATCAATTCTGGCCAAGACAAAGGAAAACATATCCACACAGAAACCTGTACATGAATATTTATAACATGCATTTTTCATAACAGCTAAAAAGTGGAGACAACCCAAATGCTCATCAAAAAATTAATTAATACACAATGTGGTAAATGTTAATACATGAAATGAAGTATTATTCAGCCATAAAAAGGCTGGGGTACTGATACACACTCCGACGTGGGAGGACCTTGAACATGCTATGTGAAGTGAAAGAAGCCAGACACAAAGACCCACATACCATGTAAATGGATATTCAGATGAAATTCGGAAAAGGGAAATCTATAGAGACAGAAAACAGAATCATGGTCACTGTGTGTTGGGAGGCAGGGGGAATGGGGATGCGGTGGGAGATTAAGGGTATGGGGTTTCTTCTTGAGGTGATGAAAGTGTTCTAAACTCAGCCGTGGTGACGAATGATTGCATATGTCTTTGAACATACTAAAAACTATTGTAAGGGGCACTTTAGACGGGTGAATTGTGTGGTATGTGAATTATATCTCAATAAAGCTTTTTTTTTTTTGGTAAAAGTATTCCCACCAGGCTCCTGCAGCTTCCATCCATTTCAGGAAGGTACTCACACTGGAAGAATTTTCCTAAATGCCGTGGTGCTCCCTTGCCAAGGAACCTCTTCAAAGTCAGTAAGACGTATCAATTCAGCTAACAGATAATGAGCTCCTACTGTCCTGGGCGTTGCGGTCAATCATCCACCCACTTCTTCTGCCTTCAAGGCCCCACGCACGTGTCTCACTCCTGGGTGGTAGAGACCCTCTGCTCTGGACAACTGACCTTGCCAGCTTCTCGCTCTCCCCAGCGCCCCCCCACCCCATGCTGTTGCTCAAAGCGGACAACGCCTTTTTGGGGGGCCAGACCATGTCACATGCAGGATCCTAGTTCCCCGACCAGGGATGGAGCCCACGCCGCCTGCAGGGGAAGCAGAGTCTTAACCACTGGGCGGTCTCAGCACGTCCCTGGACCACACCTTTTCTTCAAAAGGAGCGGCTGCCCTAAAATGCCAGCTCTGCTGGGAAAGAGAACCATGGCTGAAATTCACCTTGTGACGTCAGCGCCTGGCTGGAAAAATGTTTTCTGCAGTGGTAGGTCAGGGAGGTGAGGCTGGGGAGGGGCAGGTGTGAGGATAGCGCGACCTCAGGGCCCAGGGAGGCTGCAGGGTGGACCTGGTCCTGCTCTTTCACCGAGTGTCCTCTGTCTCAATCGCCTCTTCTCTCCACGCAGCCTTCTGTCCCTAGTTCAAGGCTTCTCTCCTCGGTCTCCCCTGCCCGCTGTCCTCTTATTTCCCGGGGTCAGTCTGTCCTGCTGTATTTCTGAAATCCCACTCCTTCCCCCTGCCGACCCCAGGCCCTTTTTCAGAGCAAACAAGCCTTCAGTAAATGGGACTGCCTGACCCTTGCCCCAAAACCTTGCTTAGGCAAGACTTTGTCCGCAGACTCGATCAGCAGCTCCTCCTGTCTTTTCTGTGTTTTGTTCCATGTGGGGTGAGGAGTTTTCCTTCAGATTACTGTCATAGAGAGATGACTGGATTCCTTCTCAGGAGGTCACAGGAACCCCAATTCAGCCACCGCCTTTTTTTTTTTTTTTTTAAGCCACAGACTTGATATATGACTTCGGGCAAGTTGGTTTCACCCCGGTAGTTTCTGCAGTTTCAAATCTCGACTTCCCCTTCTGCCGTCAGGGCTCCACCTGCGTCTCACACCCACCTGTTTCCGTCCCCCAGGACTTCCTGGGTCCTAGAGACCCTCTGCTCCAACGCCTGACCTTGGCAGCTTGAACAGGAAACCACGCGTCCTCCGCCGTAAAATAAAAGGGTTATTAGAACAAGGAGTTCCCTGGTGTCCTCGCGACTGAGATTCTGGGCTTTCACAGCAATGGCCTCAAAACAAAAACTAAATTAAAAGGAAATGAAGTGAAGTGAAACAAAACAATTTAAAATATTATACCAGAGGAACTGGAAAATCCTCCCAGCTTCAACATTCTGACTCAGCGAAGAGAGTGCTTCAGTAACTTGGCTGATGGCGACACCCGGTGGTCATCTTGAGAACTTCACCTTCTGATGGCCGCCAAGTCGCCTCTGACTCTGGACCCCATGGACTGCAGCACGCCAGGCCTCCCTGTCCTTCACCATCTCCCTGAGCTTACTCAAACTCATGTCCACTGAGTCGGTGATGCCACCCAACCATCTCATCCTCTGTCGTCCCCTTCTCCTGCTTCCCTCAGTATTTCCCAGCATCAGGGTATTTTCCAGTGAGTCAGTTCTTCACATCAGGTGGCCACAGTATTGGAGTTTCAGCTTCAGCATCAGTCCTTCCAGTGAACACCCAGGACTGATCTCCTTTAGGTTGGACTGCTTGGATCTCCTTGCTGTCCAAGGGACTCTCAAGAGTCTTCTCCAACACCACGGTTCAAAAGCATCAATTCTGCGCTCAGCTTTCTTTACAGTCCAACTCTCACATCCATACATGACCACTGGGAAAACCATAGCCTTGACTAGACGGACCTTTGTTGGAAAAGTGATATCTCTGCTTTTTAATATGCTGTCTAGGTTTGTCATAGCTTTTCTTCCAAGGAGCAATCTGTTAATTTCATGGTTGCAGTCACCATCTGCAGGAATTTTGGAGCCCCAAAAAATAAAGTCTGTCACTGTTTCCATTTTTCTCCCATGCATTTGCCATGAAGTGGTGGGACCAGATGCTGTGATCTTAGTTTTTTGAATGTTGAGTTTTCGGTGAGCTTTTTCACTCTTTCACTTTCATCAAGAGGCTCTTTAGTTCCTCTTCATTATCTGCCATTAGGGTGGTGTCATCTGCATACCTTCTGATTGGGCACCAACAGTTTTCCCTTAGAACCTCCCTTCTCAGAGCCGTCTACAATGAGAAGGGGGTTTCCTCAGCCAAGTAGCAGCCTTCCTTTCTGAGTCCTCCCAAGTCCGGCGCTTCACACTCTCCTTGTGATGGAAAACCCTTGCTTTTCCACCCAGACCCCCTCCCACGCAGGTCAGCCCAACCCAGGGAACTCTTCTGTCATTAAAGCCGAGAAAGGCTATGCTTTCAAGTTTCTCATGCTCCTCCATCATTTAGCCTAGAAGGAAATTAGTTCTAAATCAATTTATTCAAAGCATGAATGCCTTAACCTCTTATCACTTTCACGAGGAAATATTTTCATGTTTTAATGAAATGAGCCCTGAAGCAGGGAAATTCTTTTAATTGAATGTGTTTGACATATGTACACTGAAGATGTACACGGTGTCAATTAACATATTGTGATATGAGTGATATTTATCACCTCTATCACATTACATCATTTCCTCTCTTTTTAGTGGTTGAGATAATTAAGTTTCAGTCTCCTAGCAGGTTGCATGATCGTAGCACAATATTGCTGTCAATACTGAAGTAGAGCAATTCTTAATTCAAATTGAATTAAAAAATTATACTAAGGGTAAAACTTCAGATGCCTGTGAAGTAAAAAATATTTGATACAAGCTGTCTTCTTTCTGGTATCCTTTCAAATCACACAGATAGATAATAAGTTTAGTGCTACCACTAGACATTATATACTATAGGACTTCCTCTCAGGTTAGTTTCTAATACCTGGTATTTAATGCCAAGGTATTAATGACTTAAATATCTTAATATATCACCTATCTAGAAATATTTACATTCTAAGAGTCAATTTCTGGGGTACAATGACCAGCCCAAAGAACTAACAGTAGCATTTAGGTGTATATGACATCTGGTCAGGAGACATTTTGAAGCTCAGTGACCTTTTCGGCCACCCGCTAATGGCTGAGATGCTGATGATACTTAAAGTTCAGAGAAGGGAAAGCAGATTAAGAATTGTTCCATTTATTCACTTCCTTCCTAGAAAAACAGATGTTAACTGTCCCAAGAGGGGAATTACCATTTTGACTCTCAAGTATTTGCAGGAGGCAGATATGATATAAAAACTAGAACTTGCCTTAGAGTTTAAAGGATGGGTTTTATTCTGTTTTGTTTTGTTTTTTTCCAATTTACAAACTAGGTGCCCTTGAGCTAGCTCTTGGGCTTCGCTTGCAGCTCAATTGCTAAAGAATCCACCTCCAGGGCAGGAGACCGGGAATTATACACCACACGTTACTAGTCTGCATGTGATTGGCGTGAGATCATCTGTAACCTATTCAGAACTTCCAAGTTTGACTTACTTATTTATTTATTTTCCTGTCCATGCTGCTTGGCATATGGGATCTTAGTTCTCAGACCAGGGATCGAACCCACACCCCTTACGTTGGAAGCTTGGAGTCTTAACCACTGGAACGCCAGGCAAGTTGCTCCAAGTCTGACCTCTATATATGCTAAATTGGTATCTGCCCACCCTGGGAGAGGAAAAGTCGAAGACATAACCTCCCCCCAAGTGTGGGAAGGCCAGAGGGAAGCAGTTCATGGGAAAGTGAAGAAGTGGCACCAAGTGGTGAAGATTGTGCCATGGTGACCCTAGTGATGATGGAGGAAGTGGTACGGGAAAGCTGGTGCTGGGAGGGGCAGAAATAGAACCAGGGAAGGGACCTACGCAATCAGGTGTGTGTCCGGAAGGTGGAGAGGCAGACGAAGGCTCGTCCGTGGGCGGCTTCTTCTCGGGGCTGAGTGGGGCTGAGAGAGAAGGGTCTCATCCGAGAAGGAGAGGGTCGGGCAGGAGAAGGGGGCAAAGACAGCCTGTTTCCCTTGGCGACCTCCTTACCTTGGCAGGGCTTCCTGGCCTGGGCTATGCGGATAACACATTGAGGACAATTAATTCCCTTTCCCTAGGCCGGTTGCTTTTTCACGGTAGTGTAGTGTTGTGTGAGTTGCTCAGTCGTGTCCGACTGGATCCCATGGACTGTAGCCCAGCAGGCTCCTCTGTCCTTGGGATTCTCCAGGCTAGAATACTGGGGTGGGTTGCCATTCCCTCCTCCAGAGGACTTCTGAACCAGCTATGGAACCCGGGTCTCTTGCGCTGTAGGCAGAGTCTTCACCGTCTGAGCCACCAGGAGGTGCTTTTTCACTGGGGACCCTGAAATGCCGAATAGCACGCCGTGTGTCACGGGTCAGAAGAGGAATGATGGACTGGCAGGTTCACGTTCTCTCAGCTCTCACTATAGCGATCGGGCAGATGATGTAAACAAATGAAGCGGCTGGGTGGCCCCAGGGCGGGGTGGGGACTGTGGCAAAGTGGACAGTGTGGGCCCCTCCCTGTCGCGCAGCTGGGCAGCACTGGCTGCTTCTGGGAAAGCAGGCCCGGTGGCAGACCCTCTGAGTTTGCAAAGGCTTGCAATCTGGATTTGTAGGTGAAATCCCTTGATGTTGAAATGTCTCTGACCGATTGTCGTTATTTTGTCTTATTTTCTTTTATTCACTTATTTAGCTGCACTGGGTCCTGGTTGTGGCAATCGAGATCTTCAGTCTTCCTTGTGGCCTGTGGGATCTTCAGTTTAGGGATGTAGGAACTAGTTCCCTGACCAGGGATTGAACCTGGGCCCCTGCATTGGGGGCATGGAGTCTTAGCCACTGAACCACCAGGGAAATCCCTAATTTTCATTTTTAAGACACTCCCCAGGCAAACATCCAAACCAGCAGGCCGCCAGTTCCTGACAGCTAAGTTATTAATAAATTGTTTTTCACATTATTCACGTTTCTTTTCGCCATCCGTCCCCAGGAGTTAAGTGGGGGTGGGGGGTGAGGGCAAGTGGGGACGTTCTCTCCAGTCTACTCATTTTTATTTGTTTGGTTTTGTTTTTTCCAAAATCAACTTCACTCCCCAGCCTCTCCTTTGAGGCCATCCGTAGCTGAGATGGGAAAATTGCCAGGCCACGGGGAGTACCATTTGAAGCTCTCAATGCCCTTCTGTGTATCAGAGGAGCTGTTATGCTGATCGCACTCATCTTGCAAAGCAAGGAAGGATAAAGGATGAGAAAAGCTGGGTCAGGAGTGAGGAGCATCCTGTCAACTGCAGTCACAGCCTGCTGTCGCAACAAGAGAAACGGACTGTCGCCCTAAAGGACTCGTGGCCCTAAGACCATCAGAAGGCTTTCCGTGAGCATCCGAGAACAGAATAACGCCCAGCAGTGACTAGGTTTTGAACTTGCTCTCCGGCTGGAACCAGGGTTGTGTGAGGTCAAAAGAAATGAGGTTCATGCCTGTTGCAAACACTGTTGAAAATGCCTCCCACGTCCTCACTGAGGGAGTCTTGACTTTGCTTAGGTTCCTGCCCCTCCTTCCACGTGACTCACGGGTAAATCCTCATCGGCGAGGTCAGCTGCAGTGGTCTGGTCATCGGCGAGGTCAGCTGCAGTGGTCTGGTCGTCTTCATTAGTGGTAGGATTAGGGCAAGCATGTGACCCAGCTGGTCACTGAGGTGCGAGGGATTTAGAGACCTCTGGGAAAGGACTTTTCACTATTAATAAGGGGAGGCCTAAAAAGAGATGGCCTCTCCTCTTTGGAATGTTGTCTTGTCTGGATGTGACAGCTGGGACTCCAGCAGTCATCTAGTGACCACGGGAGTCATCAGCTCAAGGATAAACCTGAACCCTGGTGTCAGAGTGGGAAGACAGGAAGACATTTTTCCTTGAGGGTATCGCTGAGTCACTGAATTAAACTAAACTCAACAACCTTGAATCCTACCTCCCTCTGGAGTTCTAGTATATGAGATAATCAATCTTTTATGCCAATCTGAGTTGAGGGTTTTCTTTTACTAACAGCCAAAGGTATCCTAATGGGCACAGTGGTCATTCCTGGAGGTCTACAACATAGTTTCTTTTCCATCTAGAGTCACGTGGACTCATTCATTCACTATTCACTACTTAGTTTAATGAGTCTGATCACAGGGCAAAGAGAGGCAGGGCTATGGTTAGAACTACCAGCAATCCCACTTGTGGGAACCCAGAGGAAATGAAATCTGCATCTCGTAGAGACACCTTTATTCTCACATCCATTGTAGCATTATGCACCTAGTCTTTCTGCTTTGGGAATAGCAATAGGTTTTCATTGTGGGTTTCCCTTGAAGGGCTATCTCATAATCTCTGATGAGGCAGCCTGTGGTTGAGGAAATGAGCTATGTAAACCTCACCTTTTGCTCAGACCACTCCCTACGCATCCGAGCTAGGTTAGAATGCCTGTGGTGACCAAACACCCCAAGAAGAATGGAAAGGTGGGTGTTGTGGGGCTAGAAATCATGCTGCACAGCTTGAAGTGTCTGCTTAGTGAGTGGCTGAGCCTCTGATGGTAAGCAAAGACTGCTGAATCACCCACAGCAACCCGCCCTGTGGCACATAGAAAAAAAAAGACTGTGGTTTTTAAAAGAACAAATTTGAAGGCAGTTATCGCTTTCTTCCCTTCTGGATTCTTCTTCTGAATTATCCTGCTTTGCTGCAAGGAGGCCTACATACTGTCACCTCTTAAAAGCCACCCTCTCTCCTAACTGTGGGCACACACACACCCAGCCTGTGTGGTGCTGGGAAGAGTCAGAAGCCTGTTCCTTCCCCAGAGTCCCAGGCTGGGGCTGAATCGTCCTCTAGAATAAGAATGGGCAGAAATCAAAGAGGAAACTCTTTTTTGAGAACTGCAAGGGGCAGGGGACATCTGTAACCTGGAGCTGACCGCATCTTTTATTTCTTATTATTTATGTATTTTCCTTTTCTTTCCCCCCCTTGGGCTGCACCCCATGGCACGTGGAACTTAGCAAGCAGGGATTGAGTCCGTGCCCTGTGCAGTGGAAGTGCAGAGTCTTAACCCCTGGACCATCAGGGAAGCCTGACCACAACTTTTGAACACACTGTCTTCTCTTTGATAGGGTCTGTGGACTGGGGGGAGAAAGGTGTAATGTGAAAGTTGTGAGTTAAGCTTTATTTGGGGGCAGAATGGGGACCCCAGCATGAAGGACAGCACTCAGATATCTCCAGGAGCTGCTCCGAAGGGGTAGGAGGAAGCCTAAAGGATGTGTGGTTTTGGGGAAGGGAGTTAAGGACAATCGAGCATAGGTTTTGGCAGAAGGTGGCCGCTGGTCATGAGAAGGTGGCCGCTGGTCACGAGGAGCAGATGCGTCCGTTAATGATTTTAGTGCTTTTCCAGGTATGAGCAAGAAACCGAGCTCATAAAACCCTCTCCTGGAAACATCTGTCAGTAACTACCTGAAGGCCTGTCCTGCCTGTCTCCCCAGAGCCCAGAGCGCCTCTCTCCTGATCTGCCTTCACAACTTCAGGGTGTGTTGAAGCCAACGACTGCAGCGGCCAGTGAAGCTCTTCCCTGCAGACGCAGATGGCAAGGACCCATGTTCAGGTCTCACAACATTCGTCCCATATTCCCAAAGCAGAACCTTCGTAACTACATTTCCCAGCTTCCCTCACTGCCAGATTCAGGCATGTGATCTAGGTTCTGCCAGTCAGACACAGACATCGCAACTCTGGATTCAGAAGCAAGCCGAGGGCAGAAGAGAGTTGGGGGTGCCCGGTGCTGTAGGCACAGGGAGGGGCAGACAGCGCTGACTCCGGTGGTTCTGTCGGAGGCTGCAGGGGCAACTGTCCCATCGACCTGTCGGAGACCTGGCTCTGAGCCCTGAATGCGCAAGTCCAGCCTTGAGCTCCGGGCTTCCCCGCTCACTGTCTGCTCACAGAGCTTTCCTTTCCTCCTTAGGCAACTCAAAGCAGATGCTGTTCCCTGAAGCTGAAATTTCCCCAACTCAGTAGGCACTCACACATAGGTGACAGGATTCCACTTCAAAACAAGGGTTCAAGAAAGCTGTCTGTGTAGAGAAACGTGTTATCTTTTCACTAAAGGGATTCTGAGCTTTCTTTTTTAATTTTTATTTTTTGCTGGACTATAGTTGATTTACAGTTTCGCTTGGTTTCAGGCATATAGCGAAGAGATTCCGTCACACATATACATCATCTGTTATTTTTCAGATTCTCTTTTCCACGTAGGTCATCACAGAGTACTAAGTAGACTTCCCTGTGCTGTGGGTCCTTGTTGATGATCTATCTTATATGTAATAGTGTGTCTATGTTAGTCCCGAAAGTATTGTTATTATATATATATAATAGTGTGTCTATGTTAATCCCGAACGTCTATTTTATCACTCCCCCACCTTTCCCCTGGGGTAGCCATAACTTTGTTTTCTATGTCTGTGAATCTGTTTCTGTTTTATAAACAAGTTCATTTGTATCGTCTTTAAAGATTTTGTGTATAAGTGATATGTGTCTTTCTCTTTCTGACTTACTTCACTTAATGTGATCATCTCTAGGGCCATCCATGCTGCCACAAGTGGCATTATTTCCTTCTTTTTAAGGTTAGGTAATATTCCATTGTATTTATGCACCACATCGTCTTCATCTATTCACTGATCGGATGAACCAAGGTTTGACGCAGGGGAGCTTGCCAGTGTCAAGGCATTTGAATGAGCAGTTCCTGTGTCTAGGTCAGGACAGGTGAGGAAAACATAATTGCAACCAAAACAAGGATCACATCTGCTCTCATAAAACAACCAAACAAGTGACATCTAGATGGGGTTATTCCAGAAGCATTGCCTTCCTCTTCCGACCTGAAACGCCACCCCTAGAGAAATGTCCGCTGGGTCTGGAAAGGTTGTTTCCGTCTTTATGAGTGTCCTGTGTGTGTGCGTGCTAAGTCGCTTCAGTCGTGTCTGACTTTGCAGCCCTATGGACTGTAGCCTGCCAGGCTCCTCTGTCCATGGGATTCTCCAGGCAAGAATTCTGGAGTGGGTTACCATGCCCTCCTCCAGGGATCTTCCCAACTTGCATCTCTCAGGTCTCCTGCATTGGCAGGTGGGTTCTTGACCACTGGCGCCGCCTGGGAAGCCCTGTGTGTGTCCTGCATGCGTGCTAGGTCGCTCAGTCATGTCTGACTCTCTGTGACCCCGTGGACTATAGCCTACCAGGCTTCTCCAAGCATGGGATTCTCCAGGCAAGAACACTGGAGTGGGTCGCCATGCCCTCCTCCAGGGGATCTTCCAACCCAGGAATCAAACCAGGTCTCCCGCATTGCAGGCAGATTCTTTACCAGCTGAACCACCAGGGCAGCCCCCTGGAGGTAAATGCTGACGACAGCGCTTTCCCTTATCATCGGCTGCCTGAGGCTTCAGTGGGCTCAGCCCAGGACTGTGTTCTTGAGAAAACGGGCCTAGGCTATCCCAAGAAGAGGAAGAGTTCCCCTGGCTCTGAACAAGCTGGGAGCCAATGTAGTTTTAAAAGAGTTACAACACAGCAAAACTTGTGTGATTCTTTGATAATCAAAGCAAAGTCAAGATAAATCTCTTCACCGTTTCAAATGTGATTTCCCCAAATGAAAGAAATCTAAACATATGGCAAGAAGCTTTAAAATCTGTTAATGTGTGAATGCCATGATAAAAATGGAACTGGGGAGCGTCGTGAACTGCCAGGCCATGTTCTCAGAGAATCAAGGGGCTCTTGGAAGCCTGTCTTCCCCCTCTGCTGTGGAGCTGACTAAATCTGGCTGTGGGGACTACCTCTCCCAGACTGGTGGTAGAATATTGAAGAAATGGCGCTGCTTGCTAGGCTTAAATATCCTGGCAGAGGGTCTCAAAATGAGGTAGTAGAAACACTGTGAAATGCTACAGAATATCTGATGACTGTAGAAGTCTGAATCCCAGTTCCCTTGAGTGTGTGACCTTGGGCAAGTCAGCAGACCTGGCTCTCTGTTTCCTTGGCTATTAAGTGAGAAGTGTCATCTCAGCTTACGAAACTCTTATGAGGAGAATATCAGTAACATCGACAAAATACCTGGTCATGGTAAGGACTGTGAAAATGGGAATTATTACATGATAAAGAAGGCCAGCTTCTATGTTCATCCTAGCCCATCTGCTGGTAATAAAGCAAGTCTGAGCTTCTAGTAGAGGCATCTATAAAGGATTCGGTAAGTGGCTTTCAGAGGGGAAAGCTAAAAATTCAGCCCGCCTTCATCCATAAGCACCAAAGTTCATTATCAAGCTGTTCGTTTCCTTTTTGCTGTTGTTTTCTGGGGTTTGTGTGTGTGTTTGCGCCCAGCAGCACATGGGGCCTTAGTTCCCCAACCAGGGATCGAACCCACGCTCCCTGCATGGGAGCATGGAGTCAACCACTGGGAAGTCCCAAGCTGTTTGTTAGTCTCAGCGCTAATCACTGCCTCTTATCTGGAACTGAAATAAGAGAACTGCCTGCCCTTTGGACAATATGTTTAAGCTTTTATTGTGAATGGTAACAGGTTGGGGACTGGAATCTAATAGCCTAGATGTAAAGAACATTAATTAGAAGACTCTTTATGCACAATTTTTCACAGCAAACAAGTTCAAACCAGAAGATGCTGCTTGAAAATCATGACTTTAGTCAAAGTTGAAAGGTACAAGAATAGTTAAGTATTTTGCACAAAGGAAATTTGTTGATGATCCAGTAGAACTGATGCCCATAGAACGCAGTTTCTTAAGGGTTTTGTTTTGCTTCTTTGAGGGAGGCGGCTATTGTCATTGTCAGTTCAGCTGGGGGTTCCTTCCTTCATTCATGCTGAGAACCTGCAGTGAAGAGTCCACCAAGTTAAAAAATATTAGAAAGAGTTAAGCAGATGGAGTTAGTGATGCTGAAGTCTAATGCTAGAAAGTAAATCCATTCCCAACAAACCATCACTTGGGAGCTTGGTAGAAAGGCAGATTCCTGGGTCTACCCCAGACCTACTGAACTGGAAATACTGGGAATGGGACCCAGTGATCTGTGATCTCACAACACCTCCAGGTGACTCTGAACACATTAATACTTAGAACCACAGCTGTCCCCCGAGAGGGAAATTAACGTCCTCTTTTTGGGAAGCCCCTATATTTTCAGGTCTTTTTGTTATATTAGCTTACTTTATGCCCTGATGTGCCTACACAGATGTAGTCACGTATATATTTTCACAAAGTTTTCTGCATATTCACAAAGTTTTAAGAAAACTTTTCTTAAAAATGTATCTTATTGAAACGTAATTGATTTATAATGCGTTAATTTCTGCACTCTAGCAAAGTGATCCAGTTACACATATATATGCATTCTTTTTTCCTATTCTTTTCCATTATAGTTTCTCACAGGATATTGAAAACGGTTCCCTGTGTCATACACCTGTGTTCATCTGCTCCGTGTGGAACAGTTTACTGCCTCTGCAAATCCCAGACGCCCAATTCATCCTTCCCCCACCCCCTCCCACCCTTGGCAACCACAAGTCCCATCTCTTTGTCACTCTATCTCTGTTTCACAGATAAGTGCATTTACACAGGTATAGTTTGACTAACATTGGAAATGTAAATGTATTATTTCCAGGAATTTGCTACTAAAGTGGCAGCTGGATGGGGGAATTGATAAAGAATGTGGAATCTTAATTGCTACTTTCCTTCTCTGGCAAAGCCTCCTTCCACAAGTCAAAGCTAGCTCATGAATTACACAATTACACATTATAAACCCATGACTGTAAATGGCAGTCGTGTGGGCAACTTGGGAAGAGGAGCTAATGTGGGTTTCTGCCAATTCTACATTGCTTGTGGCTGGCTTGTTGTGGCTTCTGTTCAAATTAGCTAAGACTGAAGAAAGGATGAGTAGCTTTGATTTTAAACCACTTGTTTTGTTCCCATACAGCACCCTTTACCCACTGAGATGAGAAAACACTTTTCATCCAGACGAGAGCTTATTACACCTTCCCAGATTCTCCGGCAATTCAGGTTCCCCATCATCCAGACCAGCCATTTGTTCCTAATAAAGGAATTACTGAGATTCTCAGGTCAGTTATTACCTGCTCAGTGGCTCGATTGTTTTGACCAGGTGATAATGAAGCCAGGGCCTGGGGTTCAATTCCCACACAGGCCAATTAGCTTTGCTTTCCTCCCGGAGGCCAGGTTGCACTATTAAGGGTCACCAGCCTGCCTGAAGATGCAGCCATACGTTTGTGATATGAGCCACTGCTCACACAAGGGGTCAGCCGAGGTCAAGCCGCATGGAAGTCCCCGGCGTTGGCTCAGCATATTGAATCTGAGAGTCTGGCTCAGGAGAATGAAAGTAGAGTGACAATAAAAAGACAAATTGTGTAACCGAGGAAAATCAAGGGCAGGAGAAGGGTCCATGGTTAGGGGTAGGAAGGAACTGTACTTGAGGTGGGGGCCGGCTTCTCTCTGCTCCTTCATATAAATGGTCAGGGTAATCAGAAGCTTTTTAGTTATTCTCAAGTGTATGTTGTTTTTACGATATTTGGCTACCTTTAGAGCATTTCACATGTTAATAGATAAAGTTATCCTCTTTGCTGATCTGATGGGACAGCCAGAGCAGTCCCTTAATGGTGAGGGCAGGGACTTCCCTGGTGGCCCAGTGGTTAGGACTCTGCACTTGGAACGCAGGGGGTACGAGTTCCATCCCTGGTCCAGGAACTAAGATCCTGCATGCCTCGTGGTGAGGCCAAACTAAATTAAAATAGTCCTGACTTAAAAAGAAAAAACAATTTTAAGTGAGGGCAAATTTGTACGTTTACTTTCTTTCCATAAACACTCCTTGCAATTCATTCTCCATGTCCCTTCCCCCATGTCAACCAAATAAGAGAAAAAATGCTAGGCTGAAAAAAGAAGAAAAAAAAAAAAAAGAGAAAGAAAAAGAAGAAGAAGAAGAAAAAAAACCAATGAACTGGGTCCAGATTACAAAAGGAACCCAAAGACCAACCTCAACATTCACTGAAACTCAGGACAAACCACAGCCACCTCCAGGATTATGGATCAGATTCTGGGGCTGAGCTGAACACTATCATGTTATAGAAACCATAGGGTAAAAATTCCATTAACTTTAGTGAGAAGGGAAGAGTTAAAAGATATAGGTTTAACCTTGAAAAATTACTGGCCATAATTGCTAATAAAGTTCTGGATCCTGTTGGCCATGATATACTAGTCTAGGTTCAGTGTGCTTTATACAAATCTTTTCCTGAATCAAGTAAATATCTTTGTCATGAAACATAGGAAGATGCTGTTTCAACTATAGGTCTGGGATGTTTGGCAGCAGGACTTGATGCTTTATTCCTAAAATGGGAGAAGGGAGCACGTGGATATTTTTTAATTTTAAGAAAAGTCCTGCTGTTAATTCTGATAATGCTTGGCTGAATTGTTAAACTTCTTTCTAACACTGAGAGATATAAGGATTTCTAATAAAATGATTCTCTTGGTACTTCCTCTGTGTAAGATAATTGTAGGATGCTATCAATTTTCGTATCAACATACTTTCATTGAGGCGGAGTTTCTAAAGCAAGAGAAGTGATCAACTGTTTTGGTCTCTGCAAAGACTAACTGTTGAATTTGTCTTTCATGCTGCTGGGAAATATGTCCAAAAGAATGGGACCAGTGTGTGCAATAGCTAATTATTCAATCTAAGGTGGAATTAAATGAGATGGGCTTTCTGAAACTGTAAAAAGAGGAATGGAACAGAGCATAAAGAGATGTAATAGAAAAGCAGGGCCTGATTAGAAAAAGATGACTTTTTCAGCTCACACTGCATATTGATAAATATTGTCCCCTTAAAACAGTCACTCTCTGTAACTGCCCACCCAATCCATCGTATAATAATGCCACTCAAAGACCTTTTTGGAGCTATTCTTTTGCAATTGCTTTTGAAGTTTACAGAATGTCCTTCTGAAGATGGCCCAAAAACTTTGATCCTTGAGGGAGGAGGATTTCAAATGTTTTCAAAACATTCCAGAGTTATGCAGAGCTAGGTTTGGGGAAATCAAGCAACTCAAGTGGATGTTGTTGCCTGAGTCAAAATGAAGCCCTGTGGATTAATAACATGGTAGGATGTGGTGTGTCTGCCCATGTGCTCAGTCGTGGCCGACTATGTGCGACCCCATGGACTGCATAGCCCACCAGTCTCCTCTGTCCATGGGATTCTCCAGGCAAGAATACTGAAGTGGGCTGCCATTTCCTTCTCCAGGGGCTCTTCCCAACCCAGGGATAGAAGCTGAGCCTCCGGGTCTCCTGCGTTGGCAGGCAGCTTCTTTACCACTAAGACCCCCGGGAAGCCGGGGCGTGGGGAGGTGGTATTCTATGAATGCTCTGTGAGGTAAGTCCATTTCAGTGTTCGCTATTTCAGAGGGTTTTACGGTGGTGATCACGGTTAGTCTTCTGACCACGGAGAAGGCCCTGCTATTGGATATCCACCCACGGGAAGCAAAGCACTTGACCAAGAATAGCCCCAGGCCAGCCAGGGCCCAAGAAGTCAATCACAAATCCCCAGAACCCTCAGAGCCACGTGATTCATTAGCAGACATGGGAGCTTGTATAACACCAGCCTGGACCAGAGACTCAGGCCCTCGGGGCTCTGCACAAAGTTGGTACATATTTCTGTATCAGTTGATGTAATCCAGATTTTCTTTCTGAATAAAGGCTTTAGAAGAGACTTCCTCTCTAGGTGCTCAATGCAACAAATAACCTTTTTTTGGTTTGCATTTAGAACAGAGAACCCACAACAGACTGACGCAGAAAGGCTGTGAGAGACCAGCCAAGGCCTGGCCACGCCAGCCTGGAGCCTCTCCCAAGGGGCCACCAGTCAGAGGCAACACCGTGAGAGCTCCCCAAGGTCTGCGAGGGAAGCACGACGTTATTTTCACCAGAAGCAGCAAGAGGGAAGGCTGCCACTGCCCCCCGAAACCCTTCATTTCTAGGATCAGCAGGACCATGCCTCCCCGCGAATGGCGGCAGACTGTCCAAGGCAGCCCGCACCGGCTTCTCCCGTGAAAGGCTACATGGCTGGTCTCCAGGTATCCTCACCTTCAAAATGGAGAGAGGAAGAGACTCTTCCTGAATCTTCCTCCTAAGACTGCTGTGAGCATCCACTCGAGGAAATGGGTAGAGGTAAGCTCTTCTACCCAGTACTTGGATTATGGAAAATACTTACTAACACTAGTGGTTATTATTCTTTTTAATTATTTTTTATTGGAGTATAGTTTATTTACAATGTTGTGTTAGTTTGGCTACTATTATTAGGATTTCAATGATTACTTTTGCCTTTTGTCATAAATTTCATGGAAACTTCTTAAAAGTTAGCAAGACATCTCATTTTCAGTTGCCCTGCTTTCTTCCTATAAATTTTATTTTCTCTTTCATCTTGTTTACTGTCTTTGTACCTAACAGTGCCAATTTGGTATAAATCTTTTCCTCTGTCCTCTGTAAAATCACATGCAGAATGAATTAGTTGGCCTGAGATATTTTCACCAAGTTTTAAAATTTTCAGATGAGACTCAAACTAGGTAGATTTGGAACAAATATGAAGGGGTATGAGCTTGCATCCGAAGTAGCTAACGAGACTGCTCTCTTGCAAAAGGCTCTCCCACTAGTGCTCATCAAAAAGTGAACATCTCTTGGGACTTCCTTGGAGGCTACCTAGGGGTTAAGAATCCACCTTCAAATGCATGGGACGAGAGTTTGATCCCTGGTCAGGGAACTAGGACCGCCATGCCAAGGCTAAAAGTTCACGTGCCGCACCTAGAGATCCTACGCGCCGCAACTAAAGAGATTTGCAATGAAGATCGAAGATCCTGTGTGCTGCAGCTCAGACCCAGCGCAGCCAAATAAATTGATCTTTAAAATGTATACACATGAATAAACATATCTAGAGTTCAACAGGAATCAACTCAAATAATCTATGGCCTCACGCTCAAAATATTGGGGAAGGATGTGGTAGATTACAAAACCCTACCAACGCACAATTGCTACCAAAACTCCTAAACAGGAGTTCAATATGTTAGGAGGAAAGATGATTGATGACGTCGAAAAGAAAAGCTAGCGTGGGGACTGGCCACGCGTCCTCTGAGCGTGTACGGCGTCAGCCTGCAGGAGCCGTTGTGAAGAGCAGCTTTGTCCTTCCCCGCGCACAGACTTCCCCTCCTTCCAACTTCCCCACGCGCCTCCACTCCCGCCCCAGCCCACCTCTCCCGACCTCCACCTCCCTGGCATGTTCACTGTACCCTGGAGTCTCGAACCTGCGTCTTTGAAGTTGCTGACGTCCTCTGAGTCCCAGGCAGGCTGGTGAAAGCTCAGCGGCTCCTGTGGAGGCGGCTGGTGGCCTCGGGCCGCCTTTGCTTGTAGGAGGCTCAGCAAGTTCTTTGTCGCTTCTTCCCACTGGACGTACTCTCTCAGCTGTTCCTTCAGACTGTCCTCCTCCTGAAGTTGGGGGGAATCTGCTCTTTTCTTCCCCATTAAGTGTCCTGTTCAAAAGCAGAATGGAGAAGGAAATGGCACCCCACTCCAGTGTTCTTGCCTGGAGAATCCCAGGGACAGAGGAGGCTGGTGGGCCACAGTCCATGGGGTCACAAAGAGTCGGACACGACTGAGCAACTTAGCAGCAGCAGAAGCAAAAGCGGAAACCATACACAGCCCATATTTATAATAACTGGAAATGACATCTAACCTTTAAAATTATGAATCACTATCTTGTACATGTGTAACTTACATAACATTGGATGTCAGTTATACCCCAATTTTAAAAAAGGATGTTCAATGCCACATTCATAAAAAATAAAATAAGCATATACTCTGGTTCAAAAAAAAAAAAAACCAACAAAACCAAAAACAGCATGCCACTAATTTAACCCAGGGGAATGAGTGAATGAGAAATTTAAAGAGGCACCAACTGCGTTTGTGCTTCTTCCTCCTAAATGCAATATAAATTGCACTTTATTAGGAGGAGGAGTTAGTTTGTAAACAACTGACAGATTTTGCTCCCAGCTCAAAATCCCTAATGATTGGACAGAATTCAGAACCGCAACTCAGGAGCCCTGGGTCTGGTCCCTCTGCTCATCAGTCTGGTGACCTCTCTCAAGTCACACAGCAACCCAGCCTTCAACTTTGTCAACCATAAATGAAGGTGTTGGGTCACATGACATCAAAGGAACCTTCCATAACTAAAATTCTATCACCAGTTCTGTGTGCGTAGAATTCTATTCCCAGCTAAAGGATGGCATTTGAACATCTTCCCCAGTCAATTTTGAATTTCTCCTGAAAAGAAAAGTCTCCGTGCTCTTCTTTGTGTGATTAAAAAGGTGTTGCTTTCCTCTTATCTGTACCAAAGGAATTTTTCATTTAAACTTTCTTAGAATTTTAGCTGAGACTGAACCTAAAATTGCACCTAGAAATTACAGTTTGCAGTGAAAAATAAGTTGAAGACAGGTTCTGGCCAATGCGTTTCAGCCACCAAGATGCAGGATTTTTCTCTTGGAGGTTAAAATGGTCGTAAAAGTCTATCAGTCGCTCCAGAGACGAGCATTTGCCACAAAAAACAAATAAAAGTTGCTATGCAAGAGGCCAAACCACTAAAAACATAAAAATTTATGTTCGCAAATGGGGTTAGCCATAGGATCAGAAGGGGTATGAAATTTAACGACTACATTCCTAACACTTTAGCCCATGGCTTAAATATACTCACGGTATCTTATTTACTTTCTTCGGTTGATTTTCCTTATTTCACTGCAATTGGATTTTGTTGTTGTTTAATTGCTAAGTTGTGTCCAACTCTTTTGCGACCCCATGGACAGTAGCCCCCCCAGGCTCCTCTGTCCATGGGATTTCCCAGGCAAGGATACCGGGTTGCCATTTCCTTCTCCAGGGGATCTTCCTGACCCAGGGATCAAACTCTAATCTGCATTGCAGGTAGATTCTTTACCAGTGAGTCACCAGGGCAATCTGTGTAATCGAGTTAATTACTTAATTTCTCACATTAATAAAACTATGGTGCATTTGATTTAAAGTTCACAAGGAAAGAGCTCTTTGTGGCTGTAGTGTTGACTGGCATTAGAAGTATGTAAGGCAAAGACCGTGAAAAAGGTATTGATAGACCCCGAGACCACTTGAAATTGAAGGAGGCTCCTTCCTAACAGCTCTGTCTACTAAGAGAGAAGCCTAGACCTTGACTTTATTGCTTGTGTGTGTAACTTACAGTCCACAGGATGTTTAAATGCGGACTATTTCATTTGACCCACACCCCAATCAGTTTGATGAAAATGAGGCTTGCCAAAGGTTGCACACGTACAAGTAAAGATTCTGGGATTAAAATCAGCTCACAGTCCCGACTCTACGGTATTATACTGCTTTTCAAGTGTCTTTGAACTTCCTAAGAATAGAAGGCAGTTAGAAATCATTCTGGGGCTTGGAAATAAGGATAAAGTTTACAAAAGGCTTTCTAATGTCATCAAAAGGAATGGTGATCATATATCACTATGTCATGACTCATTATGTAACTCAGAAAAATTCATTCTGTGCACATTGGGAAGCCTGAAAATGAGGTTTACCTGCATTATAGTGTGAGCTTTGCCAAGTCGCTTAGGGCCTGACGCTTCACACAATTTTAAGACTCGATTGAGGACACTGTCCCCAGTGAAGGATTGGCGTCTTGAAAGGCTGGCTCCCCACTTATCTGCTGGGTGACCTTGGTGTCCAGACATGCACTAAATAACCTTGCCTTCAGCCATCTAAATGATCATGTTACACAACTTCCCAGGAAGTAGCAAGTCACTTGGCTTTATTAATATGGAGGAAATTGAATCATGATAATGGGAAAGCAGGGTTAGAATCTGATGCTCCCAATAATGACCTTGTGGCTCTTGCTCTTGATCATTGCCTGTCATCTAGTTAGGATCCTGGAAATGAGAAAGGCATTATTGGCACTGAAGCGGAGGGACGATGGAGATGTTTTTACAAAAAGGACTTCGTTTTTGTCATGCTTGAATAATTTTGTGACTTTTCTAAAATGGAAGGCTAAAGTAGGACTCCATTCTTTGGGTGATTTAACATAGACTCTTGGGGGGCTTCCTGGGTGGCTCAGTGGTAAAGAATCCGCCTGCTGATGCAGGACACACAGGAGATTCAGGTTCGATCCCTGGGCGGGGGGAGGAGGAAATGGCAACCCACTTCAATATTCTTGCCTGGGAAATCCCCTGGACAGAGGAGCCTGGCAGGCTACAGTTCACGGGGTCGCCAAGAGTCGGACATGACCGAGCCTAGCACATAGGTACACACAGCTACTGGGACCCTGCACTGAATTTCAGCATTTGCCATTTTGGTGGCTGGGTGTTCAGACTCCCTTCCCCAGACCACAGACTTTTTTCCTTTTCTAAGGAAAGTGCACCACCTATAACATTCCAGGGAAGCACACACCCCCTGGGTCCTAATGCGCTACTTAGCTAGTGACCGTCAACCAAATAGTCGTCTCCATGACAACATGGATGATGTGCCCACTTCCATCTCTTCTCCCATCATCATTTGTTATGTGTCCATATCACATTAATGGAGATCTCAGCACAGACAAAAGACAGGCACTAGAAAAAAATAAACCCTCGCTGGGGGTGGGGAGGTGGGTTTTATCCTTTTTTATCACTTAGAAATATCACTAAAATGGCAGGTTTGCAAGAGAAAAGAATTTTCTTGAACTGAAAACTTGAAGATTATCCTAACTTCAGACGATATCTATTAAGACAGAAAGTGTTGAGTATAAGAGCTGGTTTTTCTTTCTTTTTTTGGGGGGGGGAGTGACACTTCAGCCGTGTTTCACAGTGATTGCTGCAGCACAATTATGTAAGCCTTTCTGCAGCGGGACACTGGCGTTCAGAATTGAAACTTCCATGGCACGCTCGACATCAGAGTCAGAACCACGGCCAGAAACACTTCAAGGGCACAGAGGGGAGAGGCCCCAGTATTAGTGCTGACCTGTATTTTCATCACACACAAAACATTTCCATGAACATCAAGCCAGGTAAGAACTGGTTAAGTTTTTAGTCTGTTAACTTCCTCTCCATGGCCACATCACGTTCCTCTCAGCTGGAAGAAGCAAATCACTTAACAAACCTGCAAATTTGGGCTGACAGCTTCTTCACAGTCAGCGGTATGTGGCTTTCGTTTGCTTTAATTAAAAGCAAACTGCATGTCTTCAGTGATTGAGGAGGACAGGCATTTACTTAGAGCAGAAAGCTCAGTTTAAAGCCTAGCGTGTTGTTCATGCTTGTGAATGCTCGCAGGCCAATAGAGGGCACATCCACCCAAAGCAAACTTCTTCGCCACTGCAGAAAAAGTTGAGTCACTTTCAACTCAAATGTGATTCTCTACATCACCTCCCTCTTTCCCTTCATCAACTCTGCACAACTCTGAAAAAGGAAAATGAGCGTGTTTGCAAACACAGAATAAGACAATGTGGGGTGCCACTGGTCAGTACTCTTTGGAGCTGGGAACAAATGTACGGATGCCAAGAGGGAGAGAGAGGGCGGGAGGAACTGAGAGCTTGGGATGGACACAGAAACACTGTTGACATCGTGCACAAAACAGATAACGATGAGAACATGCCGTGGAGCACAGGGAACTCTACTTGAGGCACCGTGGTGGCCTGAATGGGAAGGAACTCCAAAAGGAAGCGGATGATGGATACGCACGGCTGACTCACTGTGTCCACAGCAGAAACTAAGGCGGCTTTGTAAAGCAAGTACACTCCAATAAAAATTAGAAGGGCATTTTTATTTTTATTTTTTTAAGGCCTGAACCGGGCCTTAGTTATGACACATGGGATCTAGCTCCCTGACCAGGGATCGGACCCGGGACCCCTAAGTTGAGAGCATGGAGTCGTCACCACTGGACCACTAGGGAAGTCCCCAAAATTAACCTTTAAAAAGAAACAACTTAATTCTAGCTTTCTCGCTAGCTCTCTTGTCCTGCTTTTGGCCTTCAAGGGTTACCTAACGATGAGCCTTTTTAGTACAAAAACATGTATGAGCAAAAATAGGCTAGAAATCTGGAGGTTTCCACCTTCTCAGCCCACTGGCTGCTGGCCAGACTAGGCAATGACCACTTGATCTAAACTCCCAGGAGCCCTTTTTCAGTATTGATAGGGACAGATTAAAGGGACAAAATAGGTAATTAACTAGTTAACCCCACTAGGGGATTGTAAGTAGGAAAAATGTGGGAGACCGCTGTAAGTTCACAATTACTCAAGAGAACAGGTTTGCTTAATGACAAAACCAAGCAGGCTTGCTTACAACAAAACCACGCAACAGAAGTGTGAGACATGTCCTTAAACAATAAAACAATGGTGGCATGAGACCCACATCCTGCCAGTGAGCTCAGTAAGTTAATGGTCCTTAGGACATGCTCTGGGGACGCACAAAAAAACAACAGTTTGTAGACCTAGTTTGACCACATAGGGACCACAGAACTCCCCTCCCCAACCTGGAGGAGGAGCTGATGGTGGAAGCATGACCCTCTACTCATAGCAAAGAAGTTCTTCTCCCCCTCCCTGTTTTTCCTTTGATCATGAAACCATAGCCCAGTAAGGTCTCAAGGTGCAGCATTTCTCACTGGCCAACTTGTCAACCTCACAAGCAGCCTTTTATAATAAACCACTTATTATCTATCTCTTTGCCTCTCCCTGAATTCTTTTCTGCACTAAGAGATAAAGGGCCTGTGGACCCAGAGCTCTTCAGAACCACCCCCCCCAACACACCCAGCTGGCTCAGTATCAGTTCTAGGTTTGGCTTCTTTGTACCTTCCAAGTCTCCTCTCCGGGTGTGCGGGGCTTTTCACTCATCCCCATCTTTCCTTTCTATACCCGGCTCCTGGGCTTCGCTGTCCCTCAAAGATGACAAATACCTCCCTGTCTGGGGTTGAGGACTTGGCACATGATTCCTTAAGTAGTCATGAAAACTATGCTATTGCAACCCAGAGCTCTCCATTTCTCTCCGGGAACCCTGCACAAGGCACAGGGTCTGAGCATCTGAAGTTCTAACCTCACACTCCACGCCCCCCGCCCCCATAAACGCATCGGTCTTCACACAGAGATGCTGTAACGCCTCGAAGG
Organism: Odocoileus virginianus; assembly: GCF_023699985.2. Lineage (NCBI taxonomy): Eukaryota > Metazoa > Chordata > Mammalia > Artiodactyla > Cervidae > Odocoileus > Odocoileus virginianus. The sequence goes on from NC_069695.1 coordinate 2,242,379, forward strand.
GTTGAATTAGCAGGTATCTTTCCAACACACCCTCCCACCTCTCCTAAGTAGATGACTAAGGAAATCGTGAAACACACACGCCGCCTGACATCTCTCCAGGGATCGACTGGCTTCCGGGGAAATGCTGGGTTATTGGAGCTGGCTGTGGTGTAGAGGGGAGGTGTCCGAGGAAGCCGAACGCTTTGCATTGTTTCTTTGCCAAAGCCTCTGCTCCGCGCGGCAGAGGGCTCGGGGTGATGTCCAAGCGGCGGGGTCGCTCCGGGCGGCCCGGGAAGGCAGCGAGCGCGCGCTCCGCGGCCCGGCGCCCAGCCCGCCTCGGTGCCAGGCCGGGACCCGCACACCTCCAAGCCAGAGCAGGACTTACAGGCGGAGGGGCAGGGGGAAGGAGCGAGGTTAGAGGGCGAGAGAGGCGGAGAAAATTAGGACTCTGGGGACAGAGACACGGGATCCGCGTGGAGACCGGGTGATTCCCCGAGCGCAGAGCCTGCTGGATGGAAAGAGGGAAAAGAGGCAAAAGGGCAGAGAAAAGAAAATCGCTTCAAGGCAAAAAAAAAAAAAAAAAGACTGAGGAAATTCAGGCGGGCCCCAAACTGAGGTGGGATTCAAGCGCCGAACGTATCTGAAAGGCGGGGTGGGCGCCGCGCCCCGGGCCCACACCTGTGGCTTTGTGAGGCGCAAAGGCGCAGACGCCGGGCTGGACCAGGGCTCCGGGACGCCCTGGGGACCCAGATCCCTGAAATTGTTCGGGGAAAGAACCGTGCCAGACAGGGCTGTGATTAGGTGGATAAAGGGTGGTGCAGGGAGATGCCGCGGAGAGTTATCTCTGGGATTTGGAAGCGCTGCGTGCTGGGTGGGTGTCCTGGGGAGAAGGGAAGACAGCGGGAAGGACCGACGGCCTCCCTGGATGCTGAAGGGCAGGGTGGGCGTTTGGGTCGAAAGGTCAGAGCAAACCCACCCCCCCCAAGGCCGAGCCGCAGGAATGGCGGGAGATGCGGAGACGCGCGCCGGCGGCCGGCTGGACCCGCAGGGACTCGAGCGCGCGGGACACTCACCGACCGCCCAGTGGTTGCCGCGCGGATACATCTTGGTCAGCGCGGTTGCTCTGCCAACCGTCACCGGGGCGGCCGATCCCCGGGACGCCAGGCAGAGGACCAGCGCCAGCAGGACGAGCAGGACGAGCGGGACCTCGCGGCGGCGCATGGTCCCTACGGGAAGCGTCCGGAGCGCCGAGGCGAGGCTTGCCGGAGAGCGCGTTCTCCCCGCAGAGGCGAGCCCAGGACCGGGAGCTCGGAGGAGCGCCGCCGCCGCCGCCACCCGCCTCTGCTCCGGCCGCCGCCGCGCCGGGGCTTTATATGCAAGCCCGGGAGGGCGGGGGGGTGGAGGTGGGGGGCTCCTCCGCCGCGGCCCAGAGCGCTCTGACGTCTCCCTGTGGCGAGAGCCGGGGCGCTGGGTCCGCGGTCTCCGAAAACCACCCATCTTCCCGCCCAGGGGTGAAAAGGCGGGATGTACCCGGCGCACCTCTCTCTTTCCCGCGTAGACCCGCCCGCCTCCCCACACTGGACTCCTTTCCACCCACGACGCGGTCGCTCCAACACAATGTAGTGAACCCCTCCTTTCCCAGCCCGTCCAGGGAGCCTCCTGGCTAGCTGCCTTCGGATCCAGCAAGGGGGAGCAAGGACGCGGCCGCCTGACCCCAGGGACGAGGGGCGCGTTGAAGCGAGGGTTGTAGAGAGGGATGAGCACGGAGGATGGATATTTTTAGGCCGGGCTTTGCTGGAGGGGATTGGAGCCCGAATTGCAAAGCATTTTTGATTCTCAAACCTTTCCCGCTCTGGGGACCACCTCCCTCCTCGCGTCCCAGCCCACGAACCTCCAGACCTTCGCCTCCCTCCTGCAGAGCTCCCCTAACCCCACCCCTAACTCGCCACCTCCAGCAAATACCCTCACCCGACCTGGGTTTTCCGTCCCTGCCGATAAGGTGCAATGGAAGCTGGAGCGGGAAAGACGTGTAATGTGATGGGAACTAGCAACAGTTTTACTACCCTCCTGGTTCCCTTCATCAGCGTCCGCGTAGTGGATGAAGCTTTTATGCCGGTTTCCCTGGGCTGCGCCTACCAGACGGCTCAAACTGTCCCTCAACTGCTGTTTACACACTCCTCTAGAGCTGGGCGTCTTTGCGCTGCGCCTCCTGTTCTCGGAGATGAGGAAGGGCCGCCGGCTCAACTCCGGAGATTCTCAGTGCCATGGATACAAAGCAGGTGGGCGCCATAGCCAGGCCGCAGTGACTGGAAGCGGGGAGGATGCTGTCGCCCAGATTCGGCTGCCAGAGCTGGGGGTGTTGCTGCGCTCCTGCGCGCCTCTTCCTCACCAAGTGCTGGTGAATCACCGGCCGGCGGGTCCCTGCTGGTGTTCCGTGTCAATACTGGCTGTTGATACCAATTAAGCTGAAATCATACATTCTTCCCTATCTGGTGGTCCAGTGCACCTGAGCCAGTCTCAGATGATATGTACATGTCGCATGACTGAGTGTTCTTGAGCTTGGAAGAGTATTTCCATGTATGTGTCTGGCTAGAAGGTTAAAACAAGCACTAATTTCAAGAGCACTATTATTAGCCTGGCAATAGAGTAAAGAATCCTGAGGGATGCCCCCAAGTGAAAATTAAGGGGGGGGGCCGAAGCCCACATCAGTTTGGACTCCATCCTGCTGGGCTCCCAGGCTCCGCTTATTAGGAAGCAAATGTTCCACCATCAGACGACCATTTGTAGGTTCACTGCCCCCCACTTGGCGGTGAGCTCGCCTGAACACAGGGACGTGGTCTCGTTCCCCTGCAGGCCTGCAAAGCGCCTGGACACAGTGGTGCCCAGCAACTGTGTGATGAATGAACAGCTAACCTAAGAAATGCTCACATCTAAATGCTTTCTGCAACCCCGTGCCTTCGGAGGGGCATTAAACCTTTCTCTCTCCAGATTAAGCTATAGAAAAATATCATTTCCCCTTAGTTTAATCAAGATTATTTTAGAATCTTTTAATAAAGTTTTTCCCATTATGAGACCAAGGGAAAGCAACTGTAAATATAATAAAATGTGGGAATGGTTCTACAGAAAGAGCTAATTCAGGCAGGCCACTCTTTCTTTTACAGGCCAAGAGACACCTGGGCTCCTCCATTTGTTTCAGGTTTTTCTCTAAACCCCTGGTCTACAGGCTTTCTGCACCCAGTCTCCGGCTTAGATAATGTCACTTGCTTTGGCTTAGTGGGGCATTGCACCCTCTTATCACCGTGGCACAAATTAGGGTACTCCTTCATTGAATTCCCCATTTGGGAACATTTCATCTCATCTTTCTAAATGAATCTCAACCCTTTAGCTACTTCCACAAAAGATCGATGTATCCAACAGCCATGATATTTCAGTGGCATTTGCTTTGCATGTGTGTGTAGGTGGGCTGGGTTCCCGGCCTCCTGTCTTCCAACTCTACTGGAAACTGCCTCCATCTCTGTTTCCCAACTCTTGATTTCCGAGAGAGAAACGTAATGGACCCAGCTCATTATTTTGACCCAGCTACACTACAAGGATTCGAGATCACCCAACAGCTCAGCAGGTAAAGAATCCCTCTGCAATCAGGAGACACAGGAGACGCAGTTCAACCCCCAGGTCAGCTCAGTCCCTGCGGGAGGGCATGGCAACCCCCTCCAGTGTTCTTGCCTGGACAACCCCACGGACTGAGGAGTCCGGTGGGCTACAGTCCACGGGGTCGCACAGAGTCGGACATGACTGACTGAGCACAACTCCATGTCTGATGCGCTCTTATCGGGGTCGGGACACTCGGTGACAGACATGGCAGGGCTCGCTCCACAGGTTCTGCTCAGGAGAGTGCTCCCTAAACAGAAGGTGCGGGCAGGACAGGCACCCCAACATCACACTCCACGGCCCTCCTCCCCGGATGCTCAGGCACAGGCCTGAACCTGACAGCTCATGACTTCTGCTGTTTCTTTTCAGCTCAGTGACTCCCAGACTTCACTAAGGGCGTTTATTATTATTATTATTATTATTCTCTTCCATAAGTTTAGGTTTTGAGTTTTTTTTACTGTGAAACAAGCCATATTGCTTCAATGTCATTTTCATTCATCAAAGACATAGGGACTGTCTGTCCATCACAGTTTCTAATCAGGTTGAAGTTACCATTATTTCCTTAGAGAGTCAATGTCATTCTAGCTTACATCAGTGAAACATCGCCTCTTAGTTCATCTTTGCAGCCTCATCAGGGGTAAATGAATGGCCTTTTGAAATACAGAAGATAGCTCACTCATCTCTAACTTTGTCCTAAGGAGAGTCTAGGTTCGGGGGGCGGGGTGTCTCTGTTCAGTGTGTAGGGTCTAGTTTTGCTGTTGCTAGTCATTTATACCTTGGTGTCTAGGAAGGCTCTGAGGGCAGATCTTGCTACAGCAAGATGCCCCTTGAGCCCCAGGTCCAGTCCAAAGCCGAGGAAGCAGCCTGCAAAAGCAGGGGTGAAGGGGCTAGCAGGGAGGCACTGGTGTCCTATACGCACATGCGTTCCAATTCTGCCTCTGCCACTGACGACCTGCCGTGTGACCCAGGCCAGTGACAGCATCTGCATCCCGGTTTCTCCACTGATTTGGCAACATCTCCCTCCCTAGGGTGTTAGGAGGATCAAGTGAAGTCATGTCTCTATTGATGGGCAGCTACTTCTCTGTTTTAATTAATAATAATGGAGAACTTTAATTAGGATAAGCTAATTTTTACCTTAGATGTGAGTGTCGAGATGGCTTAATTTCCTCACTCATTGCCTAACCCAATGCCATGTGCTATGTTGATCCGCCAAGGAGGACTGCCCTCAGTGAGCATCTAGCGTGTCCCAGGCATTGTGCATGGGTGGATGTGCAGTCCTCCCATGAGGTGGTGAGGACATATATTTGCTTTTTTGGAGAATAACAGACTCCTAGTTTAGCTACAGCTGGGACGGCCAGAGTCCAAAAATGTAGCCCAGGACATCTGAAACTGCAAGTATATTTCTGATGTCTACTTGAACATCTGACTTTGACATCTTCCTTCCAGTTCTTCTTGGTATTTCACTGATTTCCTTCCATGGCCTTCTGAGCTTCTAGAGACATTGCAGGGACAATCACCCTAGACTCCAGCCTTCCAGCTTACCTACTCCAGGGTTTCTCAACCTCAGTGCTGTTCAGGTTTGGGGTGGATGATTCTTTGTTGTGGGGAGCTGTCCTGGGCCCTACAGGGTAGTTGGCCTCTACTCACTGGATGTAGCTAATGTGTCTCAGGGTGACAGCTGAAAGGCCCGCAGATGTTGCAATGTCCCCGCGGCGGGGAGAATCATGCCATGCTGAGGGTCTGCCCTAACCCAGCATCTCATCCCTAGCTCCCGCCTCACCTGGAGAATCCGGCCCCGCTGAGGGTCTGCCCTAACCCAGCGTCTCATCCTTAGCTCCCGCCTCACCTGGAGAATCATGCCATGCTGAGGGTCTGCCCTAACCCAGCATCTCATCCCTAGCTCCCGCCTCACCTGGAGAATCCGGCCCCGCTGAGGGTCTGCCCTAACCCAGCGTCTCATCCTTGGCTCCCACCTCACCTGGAGAATCATGCCGTACTGAGGGTCTGCCCTAACCCAGCGTCTCATCCTTGGCTCCCACCTCACCTGGAGAATCCGGCCCCACTGAGGTCTGCCCTAACCCAGCATCTCATCCCTAGCTCCCGCCTCACCTGGGATCATGCGTCTCATCCTTGGCTCCCACCTCACCTGGAGAATCATGCCGTCCTGAGGGTCTGCCCTAACCCAGCTTCTCATCCTTAGCTCCCGCCTCACCTGGAGAATCAGGCCCCACTGAGGGTCTGCCCTAACCCAGCGTCTCATCCTTAGCTCCCGCCTCCCCTGGTGCTCCTTGCACCTGAACATCTCCAGTGCTGGAGAACTCACTCCTCACCATCTCTGGAGACAGCTGGTGTCGGGAAACCCATCCTTGGCGTGAATTCACACACGTCTCTCCAGCCTGCCCTCACCTGCAGACCGAGTGGGCCTCTTCTGCTGCCCAGTCCTCCTCACTCTCCCTCGTGTTTGCAGAGCTCACGGCGCCGCCCCGTCCTTCTCTTCCCCGGGTGTCCTCTGTGTTGGCAGCGCCTCCTCGGAGGCGAGGGCTGCTCGTCCTCTCCCGTCCTCACTGGTCTCAACGCCCTCGAGGGTCACCTGTATTTTTTTCTTTGTGTTTTTTCACTTTTCGTTGGAGCATAGTTGATTTATAGTGTTCTGGGTGTACGGCAAGGTGATTCAGTTACATAGTTATAGATACAGACAGATACTGAATAGACATATAGTGAATATAGCTCCCCGCGCTATACAGGAGGTCTTTGTTGTTATCTATTTCATATATAGTCATGTGTATCTGTGTGTATCTGTATTTATTTTATATATAGTCGTGTGTATCTGTATCCCAAATTCCAAATTTATCTCTCTCCCCATCCCCACCTTTCTGCTTTGGTAAACGTGAGTTTGCTTTCTATGTCTCTGAGTCTATTTCTGTTTTGTAAGTAAGTTCATTTGTATCACTTTTTTTTTGTAGATTTCATTTGTAGATATATGTGATATCATATATATTTGTCTCTCTTTGTCTGCCTTAACTCCACTTTGAATGATAATCTCTAGGTCCATCCAGGTTGCTACAAATGGCGTTATTTTAGTTCTTTTATGGCTGAGAAATACTCCACTGTATACACACACACACACACACACACACACACACACATAAAGTACATCTTCTTTCTCTATGCATCCGTCAGTGGACACTGAGGTTGCGTCCGTGTTTTCTCCACTGTGAACCGTGCTTCTGTGGACACAGGGCGCATGCATCCTTCTGTGTTCCCTTTGAGCCTGGGAAAGTGAGAGACAGGGGTGCTGAGCACCGACCAGAGGATCTGGTGAGCAAGGGGCAATATTTTCCAGAAATTTCCACAGGTACATGCCTATGTCACTTCTGGGGAAATGAAAGCTACAGTGCAAGCAGCTGCCAGGGGCAGGTCAAACGTGCCTGGAAGGCTAGGAGGCTTCAGACGCTGCCCCGACCCATCAGAGAGCAGGGCGCTGAGCCCCAGGGATGAGGGAGGCCCAGCGCAGGCGGTGCCGGTGCAGAGGCTGGGGCCGTTCTGGGCTGGAGCAGCTCGGCTCGTCCTTCTAGGAACTTACCCCCAGAGGCTGCGCACCTCGGCTTGCCTCTCCCTCGGGATATTTGTAAGGACAGCATACGAGAGACCATGAACGTGAAACCACTCTGCGGGCTCCAGGTGAAGGGCTGACTGCACCCGTGGGCCACATGCTATCTCCCAGTCACCGTACCCCTCGCCAGTTGACTTCTTTGGGCCGGAGCCTCTCAACTCTAGCCAGACTGGGCTGCAACCGAGTTCAGTAGCAAGTTCATAAGGAAAACATTATTCAGGAAAATCTCTGAAATTCCATTAGCTTAATCTGATTTGAGTTATCAAATCAACATACATCTGTCTATCTCTCTTTTACTCCTCTGGATGGCGCCTAGCACTAAGGCACCCAGGTATTCAGACGGGCATATTACATTACCGCAGAGACGAGGGGGTCTGGGGGGTCAAGAACACACACGGAGCCTCCCAGCACAGCCCCCCGGGGACACGGTGGGGAGGCTGAGTCCTGACAGGAGAGCAGTCGCCTGCCGGCGTGAGTGCCCACGGACAATGGTGATGACGGCAATGGCAGCTCAAATGAGCTGTCTGGAAGTTGCGTAAAACCACTTATCACAGCACCTAATATTTAACAGTAAAAAATACAGGTAATGTTTGTAACAGTAACTGACAGATACACACCAGTGATAAACTGCAATTTCACAAAAGCCTGTAAACATCTTGCACACTGTCAGTCCTTTCTGTTAGGCAAAGTGCTCTTTTGATGACAAAGGAACAGATACACACTTGAAGGAAATATTTTCAGTCAACACACAAAGCAGTTTTAATGTGATAAATTAAATAATTGTTTCTACCAAAATTGGGATTTGGATTCAAGTTTAAACCAGTGTTGATCCTCTTAAGGTTCAAAGAAGTGTAGACACATTGTCATCTGTTCAGATCAAGGCGCTGCTGGAATCAGGCTGCTTGAGTGAAGGGAAAACAGGAGAGAAGGAAGACATCGTGAACCAGTGGGGAAGCGGGCAGGCACGGCCTTCAAACGAATGACACAGATCAAGGATGCAGCATAAACCGATCAGAATCAAACGGGTCAAAGATGGCAGGCAAGTCAATGTCACTAGACCCCAATCTTCAGTACACACTCATCCTCAGTGCACACTCATCCTCAGTGCACACTCATTGTAAGACATCAGCAAGCTAAGTGACACAGCCAGAGGCGCTGTGACAGTTCCAAGGCTGACCGCCAAAGATCAGAGAGAGGCTGGTGGCCCAGCCCCTAGAAACTAGGAACTTTTCCCACAATAGTTGGAATAGTCCTGTTCATTAGTCTATGAAATCACCCAGCCTGTAACAGCTAACCACACTGCATTTCAAGGCTGCATTCGCCCTCTGCAACAGCCCACACTGTCTGAGGAGTGTGACTTTCCCAAGGCTACTCTTGCTTTCTGAGATGGTCCAGACTCTGTCTGTGGAGAGTGTTTCTCTCTAGATAAATCCCCTTCTTACCTATCACTTAGTCTATCATGCAGTTCTTTCTGCGATGAGACATCAGGAACCTGAGTTTCCGTAGGTGCTGAAACCAGGTCTGTGATCTCAGCTGGAAGACCGTGGGTTTTGCCAGGTCTGAGTCCTGGCACCTGGATTCCAGTCCCAATCTGAGATGAATGGGTTCAGTTGTAGATACATAGCTGCTTACCCAATGGCTGCTCCAATCCAGCTTCTTACCTTCCCGGTCTCTCCCCAGGCAGCATGCCCATGTGACCCCTTTGGACCCAGGGACCTTAGTGAGATTCAGCTTGTGATGGCTCCTGGGAGAGCTTCTGCCATCACGGCAAAGGAGCAAACATGGATGGCGCTGCCTTCCTGCCTCCTTCCTGCCTTGAGTGCACACTCCACCCAGCTCTGGCACCATCCTGCAACCATGAAAGAAAGGCAAGAAATGCACAGAGACGTCAGCCGTGGCGTTGCTGAGATGGGAAATTATCCTTTATGTCTGCCTCTGTCTTGTTACATGTGACAAGTCAACTCCTGTTTAGACCACATTTGTTTTAAGCTGCTGTGAATAAGGTTCTTCTTATAGCCAGATAAATCCCTGGAAAATCCAGAGGCTCTGGAAAAAGATATGGGAACATATTGAAGGCAAATGTCATGTTTCATTTTCTCTAACTAGAGCCAATGAGCAGAATTTGTCTACGAATAGCGTTCGCCACTTCTCTCAGATTTGCCAGGAGTCTTCAAGGGCTTCTCACAGCCTCTCACTGCTGAAGGCCGTTCCCCAAGGAATATGGGTCGGCAATCCTTTCTCTGCCACTTTCTGCCTGGCTTTGGGCAAAAGAAAAAACCTATCTGCACCTCGTTTCCTCATTTATAAGATGTAGAAATTGTAAGGATTTTTTTTTAAGCTAGGGGGACATCCTTGAAGCATACTCCCAGGCATATATCCAGAGAAAATCATAGCTTGAAGACACATACACCTCGGTGTTCACTGCAGCACTATTTACAATAGCCAAGACATGGAAGCAATCTAAATGTCCCTCAGCAGAGGAATGGATAAAGAAGATGTGGCACATATATATGTGGAATATTACTCAGCCGTAAAAAATGATATAATGCCATTTGCTGCAACAGGGATGGACCTACAGATCGTCATACTGAGTGAAGTCAGAGAAGGACAGCTATCCTATGGTATAGTTAATATGTGGGATCTAAAAAAAAAGTTCATGCTACAAATGAACTTATCTACAAAACAGAAATAGAGCTACAGCAAGTAGAAAACAAACTCACAGGTTGCTGGGAGTGAGGGGAGGGGGAGGGGTAACCTGGGAGGTTGGGATTGATGCCTACACACCACTAAATAAGAAATGGACAAAATAAGGTCCCTTCAGCACAGGGACTTCTGCTTCTTAAGGGCCTGTGTGCGGAGAGAACCTTAACGAGAGCCGTTACCCGTGTATGTAGCCGACTCACTTTACTGTACTTCACTTTACTGAACACGGCAACGTAAATCAACTCTACTCCAACAAAAAGTATTCTAAAACTTTATATTATTCTCTTATCAGGGGAAAGAAACCTTTTCCATCACACTGATCTTTATCTTCCCCTTGTATATTTTGTTAGGTGTTTTCTGTTCAATATACATATATGTATTTATGTGACAGATCAATGTTCAGCAACCTTTGTTATACATTCTTAAATGAAATAAAGCCCTTATAACTGTCTGTAGGAACGCAGTAGGTGATGGAGATGATAGTGCTGATAGAATGAAGGTTTGTAAATCACTGAATCACCCTGCAGACTCTACTAGAGCATGAGCACCACCAGAATCCCATTTCCCTGTAGCTAAACCCTATACCCTTGAACCAGGATTGCAGGGGCAGCAGGTTCATACCTACCATGTCCCACTTCCTCCTCTGCAAAATCTCCCTCAGACGCAATATGCTAAGTTATTGAGCCAACCTTTGAAGGTGTGTTGAAGGAATACCAAGTCTCCCAAGTCTCCCTTCGGTTTATCCACCACCATCCTGACCCCTCCCTCATGTGTATTACCTGATTTCCTGGATCGTTGAGTGTAATCAAACCTGATGGTGTAATAGCTTCCCTTTGCTCATTAAATTCCATCTTACCCAGTTCTGACCAAGATTCTCCAACATCTCGGTCTTTGGCAATTTTAACTTTAATTTGTCTTCTGCATTCGCCATTTGTCACTCATTTTGTATTATCTACAAATTTAATCTAGGTCGAATTTACTTTCCCCTCCAGGTTGTTAATGAGCACTGTCTATTGGATAATACGGTTTCCTGTACTGAGCCCTGTGGGATCCTTGATTCTTATTCACATTCAGATCTAATTTAAGATGCCACTAATTGTTACTCATAGTGACCATTTGTCAACAGAGCCCCAAACTATGTTACCGTCAAATCTCCTAGACCCCACTTCTTTAATTGCTCTATGAATTGCTTGGGTCAGAGATTTCATATCAAATAAATGTTGAAATGATTTCCGCTGAATTCCCCTGTGTGCTTCAAGTCCATAATTGTGTTCAGAAATGGCCGTTGCTGGTATTAGGGAGAATAATTTGAGGCTTTTGAATCTGCCTGGCTCGTTGCTCATTAGATTCTCCTCCACCATGCGTGGACAGATCAATTTTCTTATTAAATTTCTTAAAGTCTTACCTGGAAAGGAAGGCAGACCCCGAGAATATTCATTTCCTGAGTCGTCATGTTGATGAATATTCCTCGGCATTTGGAGCCATCCCAGATCCCAGGATCCTGGTTCTCTCCACAGCAGGTGTGGTGACTTTGAGGACCCCTGAAAGCCTGGAACGTCTCCCACTTGTGTTTAAACACTGGAGCTTACCTACTCTTTACCAAGTTAGTAGCTTGTAACCGCATTATCTTTTAATCCAGTGGTTCTCAACCTTGGCCAGTGTGCCGCCACCCCCCTCCCCAAGCCCTTTGTCCCAGGACACTTGGCAATGGCTAGAAATGTTTTTCCGTTGTCACAACTCAGAGGTGAGAGACGGGGGCAGAGGTACTGACTTCAAGGAGGCAGAAGCCAGGAAGGTGGCTGATCATTCTGCCAGGCTCTGGACAGTCCCCACACATGGGGGTTCTGGCCTGAAACGCCAGCAGTGCTGAAACTGAGACATCTAATGACATCTAAGCTGTTCTCAAAACTGTCCCTCTCCTCCCCCATCGCCGCCACTCAGAAAAGATGGAGGAGTTAATCTAGCTGAAGAGTAAAGACACCTGTCCCCTGTGGCTGGTCACTTAGCTCTCTGGATGGCAGCATTACTTTGGATGGGAGTGGGGATTGAATTAGAGATAGTTCACGTTTACTTATCTGACTGTGTTGGATCTTTAGTTGCAGCATGTGGGATCTAGTTCCCTAACCAGGAATCAAACCTGGGACCCCTGTATCAGGAGCACGAGGTCTTAGCCACTGGACCACCAGGGAAGTCCCTGGAGATAGCACATTTCTAAATCCTGTTTCAGTTCTCTCCCTCCCTCCCTTCTTTCCATTCTCCTTTCTTCCTTCAGTAAGTATTTATTGAGTGCCAACCATAGGCCAAGCACTTCCCTAGTACAGATGTTAACAGAACAAATGAAATCCCTACCCAATGGGAACTGATTTTCTAACTGGTGAGTGAGAAAATACTTCGGAGAAAACATTTGAAAGACCATTAAGAAAGAAAATGAAAAAGAAAGGGCATAGTTCTGAGATATGTGCCATGACCACCCTGATTTCAGTGGCTGGAAACTCAGTTCTTTTGGGGACTCAGACGGTAAAGAATCTGCCTGCAGTGCAGGAGACCCGGGTTCGATCCCTGGGTCAGGAAGATCCCCTGGAGGAGGAAATGTCTACCCATTCCAATATTTTTTTTCCCACTCCAGTATCCTTGCCTGGAGAATTCCATGGACAGAGGAGCCTGGAGGGCTACAGTCCACGGGGTCGCAAAGAGTTGGACTTGACTGAGCGACTGACACTTCGACGTTTCACTTTCATAGTTGATTTACAATGTCATGTTAATTTCTGCTGTACATTGAAGTGATTCATTTATACATATATACTTTTTTTTATCAAGTTTTGAGGAAAAGGGTCTAAGTGTTTTACTAAGGAGATATGTATTGTTGCTATTGTTTTTCTTTTATTACATGCACCAAGACTTAACTGTTTGCCATGGAGAAGAAACCGTCCAGCCTAAACATGAATCTAAGCTGTATTTTGTCTGCAGAGCTACCATGCTTTTTATCTAGGTCATGCAAAATCTTATAGAGATGGACATTGGGATTTAACACCTGGGTTTGGTACTGATGAGCTATGTGACCTTGAGCAAACTTCTTAATCTTTCTGAGGCTTAGATTTTAAGGAAATAATGACACTTGTTTCATACAGTTGCTGTAAGGATTTAATGAGATGCTGTATATTGAGAACTTAACACATTTCTCAGTACTTTGCAAAGCACTCAGTTAAGCACTTATTATAATGTTCACGTGGAGGGGACAGCCTCACTCACATTTTGTTTGTCTTTCGCACAGTGAACCACCACTGCCCAGCCCTCCCTCTGCACTTTTCTGAGAAGTAGAGACGAATGCCACAAGGGTAAACACCAGAGGCAGTCTCCCTTGCCCGCGGTCATGACTTTCCCTTGGACGCAGTTCTCCCTCTCCAGTAGTGTCAAAGAGAAACAAAGGTGGCTAGCAATTAACAACAGCTGGGTTTTTTTTAATATATCTATTTATTTATCTGGTTGCATTGAGTCTTAGTTGCAGCGTGCAGCATCCTTCATTGAGGTTGAAATTGCTAGGCAGTCAGTGTACGATTCCGGGACCTCAATCCTGTTTTCCATAAACATCTCGCTCCATTAACCTAAAACCATACCCTTTGTCCCAAGTTCCTGGAATGTGTCCTGGTCTGATCATTTATCAGCACTCAGATGCAGGAAACGGCAGTAAGTAACTTCTGTTCCAAATGCCTGAGGAGAAAACAACTGGCGATTATTAATCTTTAGCCCATACAGTCTGGTCCATTGCAAAATGGCCAGGGGGCCATGGAAAAAGGGTGACGACTTAATCTGAGGACCAAGAGAAGCCATAAAGATGTTAAATTCCACGTTGTGACCTTTAAACTGATTGGTTAGAAATGATACATTTTAAAGACAAGAGCCAACCAAAATGCACCGATCAATACTGGTAAGGATATAAACTGCTGTAAGTCCTGCCTTTTGGAGGACAGTTTACCCCCTCTCAGTGTCTGCGCTGAGAGTTTGTACTTTTCTTTAAAATAAATCCTATTCTCTTGCTACTGTGAGTGTTTGTGTGTTTGTGGAGTTCATTCTTTGGCTCCACGAACAAGAACTCAGATTCCATTTTACCTATGCTTGAGTTTGGTTAAATTACTTAGTTGGTGAGCTGAACAGTCATTTGTGGGAGATTTTTGTGTTTCTTGGGGGCCTTTTGGGTCTTGTGAACCAAAGCCTCTTAGGAGGAGAATCTCCAGGTGTCTCGGGATCCTGATTGAACTGATAAATGTCTTCACCTTTCACTAATCCTCAGTCAATCAAGGGTGTGACAAAAGTCTTCTGTTGATAGATGGTTTCTAGTTCCGGGAGAACATTACTTTTTAAGTCTATTTAAACATTCTTGCAAAAAAATAAAATAGTTTAGAAGTGAATAGGGCTTCCCAGGTGGCACTAGTGGTAAAGAACCCACCTGCCAATGCAGGAGACATAAGAGAAGTGGGTTCGATCCCTGGGTTGGGAAGATCCCCTGGAGGAGGGCAAGGCAACCCACTGCAGTCTTCTTGCCTGGAGAGTCCCACGGACAGAGGAGCCTGGTGGGGTATGGTTCATAGGGTTGTGAAGGGTCGGATATGACTGAAGCAATTTAGCTTGCAAGCAAGGTAAAAAAAAAAATTTCCCTCTCCCCCAAGTCTAGGTCCCCAGTGTAGATTGTTAATAATAGCTTGTCTGGTGTTTTGTCAGAAAGCCTATCATGTATCTATGAGGCTGGTACTCTTACTGTTCCCATTTTACAGATGAGGAAACCAAGGCCTCCTCCACGTGCTCACTCTGACCAGCTGGTGAGTAGTGAGCCTGCGTTAGAGCCCAGGCAGTCTGCCTGCAGGGCGTGTACTCTTACCCACAACATGTGGCTTTTTTGTTTTCGGTCACACCACGAGTCACGCAGGATTTCATTCCCTGACCAGGGATAGGACCCACGTTCCCTGCTTTGCAAGGTGAATTTCTTAACCACTGGGCCACCAGGGAAGTCCCCACAATCGCATGTGTTGATGCTTTTCTCTTTATTTTTTTCCCCATTGGAATCACATTCTAGTCTGAAGCTTGCTTTATTCCCTAAACACGCCAGGAAAGTTTTCCTTTAGCTACACAGAAATCTACCTTCTTCTGAAGAAATAGTGTCCCTTTATGTGAAGGTACTGTCATTGATTTAACCCGTCCCCGTTGGCTAGCTCATTCATTGCCCACTTCTTGTTATTGCAAATGACGCTGTGTCAAATATCCTTGTGCACGATCTTTGTATGAGTTTGCATCTCTAAGGTCTAGTCCTAAGAATGGAATTGCTGTGTTTAAATACGCTGTCATTTTCAAATTTCCCGGAGGACACCTTTAAAATAGTGCTGTATCACTGAGACCCCATGATGCCTTGCTTGTTTTGCCTTTACCTGAAATATTTGGCCTTTCACCACAGACTTGCAGGTGAAACACTGTGTTGCTTCCAGTTAATTGTTGTGCCAGCTCCACTGTGCCTGGGAAGACTCTCTGGAGTGCTATATTGATTTTGAGTTAAAGTTAACTGTTAATCCTTCTGAATGGAGGAGGGGATGCTTTATAAACCTGGCTTCAGCCTGCCTAGAGAGGGTCCCAACCATCTACCATAATTTCTGAATACAGGCATAAATCTCATCATAACTCAGACTCTAAACCTCCTTTGGTGCTGAGGTTTATTCTTTATCTGAGGCTTATTTATCCAAGCAAGCAGGTTGAATTAACAGCAGAATTGGCCACAAGAGCATTCTTTAATTGGAGGCCAAAGTCTATGACCTCTTAACCTTCCTATGTATTCTAAAGAAGCCAGATAGCCAATTTTAATTTACTTTAAGAATATGAATACCAAGGAATATCTTCCTAATTTGAAGATGCTCTACCATTTGGGTTTTCCCCCTGCCCCCAATCTCAAGCAAAATTATCCAAGATGAGCTTGGGGACAGGAAAATGTTAATAGCTTTAAATCCAGTTGCTTTGCCATTAAAGTATGTGTTTATCACTCAGTCGTGTCCAACTCTTTGCAACGCCATGGACTGCAACCCACCAGGTTCCTCTGTCCATGGATTTCTCCAGACAAGAATCCTGGAGTGGGTTGCCATTTCCTTCTCCATGCCATTAAAGTAGTATGTGTATAAAAAAACAAAAAAAAACGGAAACTGCCATGAATTTGTCATCATTCAGGTCTCAATACAGTGGCTGCAGTGACTTCCAAAGAGGGCTGATAAGATCTGAACACACTGGGATCAAACACCAAACGGCAGAACTGTCTATGCATGCTTCATGCAATGAAGGGAAATAGCTAGAAATTGGAGCCAGACAGCACAGCAGCTCAAAGTTGTTTTTTTCTTTTCTTCCATATGTGGATTTATTATCTGATTTCTCAAAAGTCTATAATCTTTATGGAGAGCTAGGTTAAGTTATATTTTTGTTAGTAGTAGAGTTTGTCAGCTTTGTAAGTAAGGAGTGACCCAGCAGGAAAACACCTGTCCCCCCGGCACGTCCCCAGCTTCACCCTTGCTGACTCAGGTGCGAGTGTTGACCTGACAAGACCCCCGAGCTTGTCCTGCCCGCCTGTGTTTTCCGAGGCGGCTGCCTCCTCCTGGACACACTGCCTTGACCTTCCTGCCCTCGCATCACCTTCATTCCTTCCCCAGTTCCCCGGAAATCAACAGTTCTCTCGCCGCCCCTGGGAGCCCGACTCTGAACTTGGCCCCACGACGGCCTTCTGGAGGTGTGGGCTTGGCTGGGACTGGCTCGTCCCCCCGCCAGACCCGAGCGCTTCACTCCCGAGGCACAGGCCTGCCCAGAGTGGTCCAGGGTCCGTGTGATTCTTGCTGCCCTACTCGCGGGAATGCCATCCCCGGTTGCCGTCGTTGTGCAGGCCTTGCCCTTCAAGTGCCACTCCCGAGGGCATCCTCCCTGCCCCGGCCCCGGGCCCCCCGCTGCCAAGTCAGCGGTGGCCCCCAGTGCCTCCCAGTCGAGCCTGTCACTGTCCTCTCATTGTTCACTGGTGCTCCATCCCCCGTTCAGACAGTATGTCTCTTGAGGCGGAGACCAGTCTCAACCTGGAATCTATTTAATTAGTATTTGGCCTGGAAATGAGCTTCCTTTACCGAAGACAAATACCTACGGAAATGGCTGGAGGCCCAGTCACCTGCCTCGGTAACTGGCCGCGGGATCAGGCTGTACTGAACTCGGTCATCATCCTGGAGCTGAGTCCATACACCCTCGTGGGTTCATTTGCCAACCTTGGCTGTGGGTTTATTTCTTTTTTTAAGTCTTTATTGAATTTGCTACAGTACTACTTCTGTTTTATGTTTTAGTTTTTTAGCCCAGAGGCATGAGAGATCTTAGCCTCCCCAACCAGGGATTGAACCCTCACCCCCTACTTTGAAAGGCGAAGGCTTAACCACTGGACTGGCAAGACCCCAGACTTGGCTGTTTTTCTTTCTCCCCCCACACCTTTGCTCCTTCTCCACCTTTAAGCCCCTCAGCTTCCTCTGAGTTCTCTTTGATTGTTTTCTTACATAAATAAAAACCCTGCCACTTATGTGTTGAATGAATCTTTTACACTTATTTGCATGGGTGGACTCATAACGCTGCTTCCAAAGTTATGCTTTACAAACGCGACTGCACAAAAAAATGCATCGGCTCCTTTAATTCCTACAAAGACCCTGAAAGAATGGTATAAATTGTAGTCCTCAATTTAAGACTAAGAAGCCGAGGCTCAGCGAGTAATGGAAGTCACCTTAGAAGCAAACGGCAGGGCTGGGCTGGATCCCAGGCCTCATGGAATCCAGAGCCTACGCTTGAACTTCCACGTGGGGCCGTCTCCTTTAGCGGGCCCTGCTGCATTTTAAGCCTTATCTCAAATTGCGGTATAAAAGCACTTTTCTGCTACAGACATTTTGGGCATTGACTAAAAGAGAGATCATCTTTTGGGCGGGAAGGAGAGTGGGGAACACAGAGAGGTCCCTGAAATTGTGATTGGGCTAAGGTTTAGTGGCTTCCTCAAGATCCCATGTGTAGCCATACCATGTTCCACACAGGCCCCCGAAACACTAGAAGACTCCTAGTCATTCCCCATCCTGGGGTTACAGGGGGACCCATGTCCTTTTCCATCGTCTCTCCCAGCCCCTGAGACCCCACGCCACCCCACACTCCCTACCCACCGCGGCCCCTCCATTCCAGCGCTCCTAGCAGCTGGTTTGGGAATCAGGCCTCTCGCTCATCTTAAACCCAAACTTTCCTTTTATGTGCACCCAAGATTCCTGGGCCTCCTTGGCTTTCTTTGAGGCTTCCCTGATAGCTCAGTTGGTAAAGAATCTGCCTGATAGCTCAGTTGGTAAAGAATCTGCCTGCAATGCAGGAGACCCCAGTTCGATTCCTGGATCAGGAAGATCCGCTGGAGAAGGGATAGTCTACCCCCTCAGTATTCTTGGGCTTCCCTTGTGTCTCTGCTTGTAAAGAATCCACTTGCAATATGGGAGACCTGGGTATGAACCCTGGGTTGGGAAGATCCCCTGGAGAAGGGAAAGGCTACCCACTCCAGTATTCTGGCCTGGAGAATTCCACAGACTGTACAGTCCATGGGGTAACAAAGAGTCGGACACAACTGAGCGACTTTCACTTTACTTTCAAGATTCCTGGGTGTCAAATATACTCGAACTTGTGTGGGGGGTATCTCTACATGTAATGATTCCTCCCCTCCTTCCCGGTATACCAAAACACACATTCTGCCCGCCTCACCCCCTCCCTGGCTCCCCTAAAGGCCCGGCAGTAAAAAATCCTCCTGCCGTGCAGGAGGCACAAGAGATGTGGGTTTGATCCCTGGGTCAGGAAGATCCCCTGGAGAAGGACACAGCAACCCACTCCAGCATGGCTGCCGGAGAACCCCAAGGACGGAGGAGCCTGGCGGGCTTCACCCCGCGGGGTGGCACAGAGTCGGACCCGACTGCGCCTGCCTGCACCCGCTCCGCGCCGCCCATCCGACGTCTCCCTCGGCCCAGCACAGTCCTCAGAGGCCCGGCCGCCCTGACACACAGCCTCCTCCAGGACTGAAGAGTCGGGGACGGGTCTTGGGTCCCCGGAGCAGCCGAGGACAGGAGCGCTACACCTCCTCCTAGCGGGGAGCCTGCACCGGCTCCGAGGAGGCGCGTCTCCGCGGCCTGCTCCGTGAACACAGAACTTCTACACCGACTTCCCTGGCGGCTCAGTGGATGGGAATCCGCCCGGCAGAGGAGGCAGGAGTCGTGGGTTCGATCCCTGGCCTGGGAGGATTCCGCATGCCTCTGAGCAACTAGGCCCGTGCGCTACCGCTGCTGAGCCGTGTTCAAGGGCCCCCGCAGCCTGGAGTCTGGGCTCTGCCCGCAGAGACGTCACCGCTTCGAAGGGTAGGCCCTGCTTGCCGCAGCTAGAGAAAGCTTGTGCAAAGCAGCAAAGACCCAACACAGCCAGAAATAAATCCATAAATACGTTAAAAGTTATTTTTTAAAAATAAGCCACTTTAACACACACAGCCCTGAAGTCCAAAGAGAAGTAGGGGAAAGCCAGCAGGAAATATGTATATTTATCGCACTTAACTGGTTTACAAGCACAATAGGTTGTCACCTTGTCCCTGGGAGACAGCCTAAGCTAGGCTCATCAGTCTCTGCTCTGAGTGATTTTATTTTATTTTTTAATATTTGTTTATTTCTTTGACTGTCCTGGGTCTTGGTTGTGGCACGCAGAATCCTTAGCTGTGGCATGTGGGATCTGGTTCTGGGACCAAGGGTCGAACCCAGGCCCCTTGCATTGGGAGCGTGGAGTGTTAGCTGCTGGACCGCCAGGGAGGTCCCTGCTCCGAGCTATAGTGGTGGCCGCATCCACGAGGACCCGCCTCTGGTGGGCATCTTCAGAGGGTCGGTTTCCGGTTGTCAATTCCAGCTTTGCAGCCGGAGAGCTTCCATCCGTCTCCTGCCTATAAACACCATCTGTCTGGGAGAGCGCAGTGATGGGAAAAGGAGGGAATGCTAAGCAGTTAGAGAAAGACCAGCTGAGTATGGCGGTGGGGGTGGGGAAGGGAGTCTACTTCAGCCCAAACAAGCTCCAAAGGCAGGCAGCTGTGATGGGATTTTTCTGAGCAACTTAAATTCTACCAATGAGGCATCGGTGGGGAAAAGCACTAGAGTTGAATAACCTTAACTGTGACCTTGGCACGGTCTGTAATAAATTAGGAGGAAGATTTTATATCTTGAGGATGTGGGGGGAAAGTCTCCACATGTGTCTCATTCCCCCCAAATCCATCGACCTCCCCCAACTCCCTAGAGAGCATCTATCTCCAGGGGGGCTCCCCTTCCCCCCTCAGCACACACCCACTTTATCCCGGTCACCATGCAGTGGCAGCATCGGGACCTACCGTGATCTCCTCCTCCGCGATCCAGCGTCCCCAGGACCCCGAGCTTTGGGGTCCCACTCCCTCAGGCTCAGTGTTTGGGGGCATGCTTTCCCCAGGGTCCTCAGCAAACCCACCGTGAGAGCAGACAGAGGCTTGGCACGGGTGCCTGTCACCCCGTTCTACCACGCAGCCTCCGCCACCTTGGTGACACCGTGAGACTCCACAATACTCTCCCGGGCTGGAGTTTGGGATGGAGTCCAGTGCAACGGAGGAGAGAGGAGTTCACCAAGGATCAACGTAAACTCAACTGAACAGAGAAGCTGTGATGTCCCAGCAGTTTCTGGGAAGCACAAGAGATTGGGGTGGGTGTGGGGGACTACTTCCTAACAGAATCTACACAAAGCAATAGTGTTCGTGGCTTTTAAAGGCAGTGACCAGACAAGTCCAGGTTAGCTTGGGTGGATCAGTTCTTTTCGTTTTAATTTTACTTATTTTGGCTGCGCTGGGTCTTCGCTGTCACGCTCGGGCTTTCTCTAGTTGGGGTGCACAGCTTCTCCGGCTGCAGAGCGCGGGCTCTCGGCGTGCAGGCTCAGGAGCCGTGGCACCCGGGCTCAGCTGCCCTGCAGCGCATGGAGTCTTCACACCAGGGACTGAGCCTGCGTCCTCCGCACCGCCAGGCAGACTCTTAACCCGCAGACCACCGGGGAAGTCCCTGGATCAGCTCTTAATGCTGGAGAGATTCTGCATCGTGGACAGGCATCTTGGCGCGATGGGAAAGACTGATACTGAATGCGAAGGTCCAGGTTGGCGTCCCAATTCCTTCACTTAAAGGCTGGATTCTGGAGGGCCATCCACTGTACTGAGCCTCAGGTTCCTGATCTGTAGTACGTGAGCTTGAATGCCTTTCTGGCACATGCAAAGGGTTGCTGAGAGGCACAGATACGCTAAAATATTCTAAAGGGCTATAAGTCATGACATCATGTCATTACAGGTCATGACATCACATCCTCAGTAGCACGTCCCAGGATACATGTTTGAGTGGAAGGCAGAGTGGCCTCCTGGGTCCCCCGAGGACCACACGTCTCACAGCATGGAGAAGCATCCTATGAGCTTAGGCAAATTTGCCTAGCTTCGCTGATTTATTAATCTTAGGGTTTCAGTCTGAGTTACTTTGATTCCCTGAGCCTCAGTTTCCCTGTCTGCAATGAGAATGATCACAGGGAATTTGAAGATTATCATGACTTCTATCTAAAGCACTTGGCATATGCAATAGATATTCAAGAATTGCTGGGTGCTTCCCTTTCTGAAGGCACTGGGGATGTGTTACAAAGAGGAGAGAGTTCTGAAGAGGCACCAGACTGTTGTTTTCCAACATTTGGAGGGCTGTCACAAGGAAATGAGTAAACTTTTGATGTGTTGCTTGCAAAACTAGAAGCGGTGGGTGAGAGTCCCAGGGACTTCTGTTCAATAGGTGGGGAGCCATTTCCGTGTTGTTCCACAGAACACACTGCTCCATGACGTTAAAAAAGAGCTCCCTGACGTGGGAGAGAGAATGAACTGGAGTTCCCTTTCCACTCCAGAATGCTGTGATCTGTAACATATGTTCCTTTAATTTCCTAATCTATGTTTTCACACACAGAGATAAGATGTGTGAAGGCAATCCCTTAGAAGCTTATGACAGCTACTCCAGTGCACATAAGTCTTCAGCAAATAAACTTTCTCAGCTCTACTTCAGGAGCAGTTGTTTAGGAAATTCTTCTGCCACCTTCTCTGTAGCAAAAATAGCAAGCTTGATGTCTTTGCTGAAAAGCTAAAGCCCAGGCAAGTCAGGTTAAAGATGGCCAAAATCAGACTCTGCCACTGGGCATTTGGAGGAAGCTAACCTTGACATTTTGTGATCTAGGTGAATTCCAACCTCCTCATTCCCTGTATTTTCATTTATTTTTTCAATCATATAGAAAATCATATCATTGAAAATATCATAATCATATAGAAAAGCACAGAATAATATATACCTCATGTATATACTGGGCAGATTTAAGAAATCTTCATCTGTTTCATATTTGCTTTAGATCTCTAAAAAAGCTTCTCTACTGTTTCTTTTTCTATTTTATTAATTTTTTCTCCTGAGTTTATAAATTTCTTCTCTGTTCTTTCGGTTTTCTCTGCTGTCCTTTAAGAATCTTACATTAATTTTTTTTCCATTTATTTTTATTAGTTGGAGGCTAATTACTTTACAATATTGTAGTGGTTTTTGCCATACATTGACATGAATCAGCCACGGAGTTACATGTGTTCCCCATCCCAATCCCCCCTCCCACCTCCCTCCCCATCCCATCCCTCTGGGTCTTCCCAGTGCACCAGCCCCGAGCACTTGTCTCATGCATCCAACCTGGGCTGGTGATCTGTTTCACCCTTGATAGTATACTTGTTTCATTGCTGTT
Source organism: Odocoileus virginianus (assembly GCF_023699985.2). Taxonomy (NCBI): domain Eukaryota; kingdom Metazoa; phylum Chordata; class Mammalia; order Artiodactyla; family Cervidae; genus Odocoileus; species Odocoileus virginianus. The sequence goes on from NC_069695.1 coordinate 2,265,162, forward strand.
CTCTCAGAACATCCCACCCTCGCCTTCTCCCACAGAGTCTAAAAGTCTGTTCTGTATATCTGTGTCTCTTTTTCTGTTTTGCATATAGGGTTATCGTTACCATCTTTTTAAATTCCATATATATGCGTTAGTATACTGTATTGGTCTTTATCTTTCTGGCTTACTTCACTCTGTATGATGGGCTCCAGTTTCATCCATCTCATTAGAACTGATTCAAATGAATTCTTTTTAATGGCTGAGTAATATTCCATGGTGTATATGTACCACAGCTTCCTCATCCATTCGTCTGCTGATGGGCATCTAGGTTGCTTCAATGTCCTGGCTATTATAAACAGTGCTGCGATGAACATTGGGGTGCACGTGTCTCTTTCAGATCTGATTTCCTTGGTGTTTATGCCCAGAAGTGGGATTGCTGGGTCATATGGCAGTTCTAGTTCCAGCTTTTTAAGAAATCTCCACACTGTTTTCCATAGTGGCTGTACTAATTTGCATTCCCACCAACAGTGTAAGAGGGTTCCCTTTTCTCCACACCCTCTCCAGCATTTATTGCTTGTAGACTTTTGGATAGCAGCCATCCTGACTGGCGTGTAATGGTACCTCATTGAGGTTTTGATTTGCATTTCTCTGATAATGAGTGATGTTGAGCATCTTTTCATGTGTTTGTTAGCCATCTGTATGTCTTCTTTGGAGAAATGTCTGTTTAGATCTTTGGCCCATTTTTTGATTGGGTCATTTGTTTTTCTGGAATTGAGCTGCAGGAGTTGCTTGTACATTTTTAAGATTAATCCTTTGTCTGTTTCTTCATTTGCTATTATTTTCTCCCATTCTGAAGGCTGTCTTTTCACCTTGCTTATAGTAAGAATCTTACATTTAAAAATTCATTTCTTTTTACATCTTTCTTTTTTAAAACTTTATTCTTTTTACAAAATTAATTTATTGAATTAATAAATAAATTAATTAATTCAATAAAGCAGGTACACAGTGCTACCTCAGTGGCTCAGTTGGTTAAGAATCTGCCCGCAATGCTGGAGACCTGGTTCGGTCCCTGGATCAGGAAGATCCCCTGGAGAAGGGAATGGCAACCCACTCCAGTATTCTTGCCTGGAGAGTCCCATGGACAGAGGAGTTTGGTGGGCTACAGTCCATGGGGTCACAGACAGCCCGATACGACTGAGTGGTTGACACTGTCCGCTCACACACTGCTGTGTTTATTTGTGCATGCATTTATTTGTGTGTGTTTATTTCTGCATGTGTTTATTTGTGCATGTGTTTGTTTATGCATGTGTTTATTTGTGCGTGTTTATTTCTGCATGTGTTTGTTTATGCATGTGTTTATTTCTGCATGTGTTTATTTCTGCATGTGTTTATTTGTGCATGTTTATTTCTGCATGTGTTTATTTGTGCATGTGTTTGTTTATGCATGTGTTTATTTGTGCGTGTGTTTATTTGTGCATGTGTTTATTTGTGTGTGTTTATTTCTGCATGTGTTTATTTGTGCATGTGTTTATTTGTGCATGTGTTTGTGTGTGTTTATTTGTGCGTGTTTATTTCTGCATGCGTTTATTTGTGCATGTGTTTGTTTATGCATGTGTTTATTTGTGCATGTGTTTATTTGTGTGTGTTTATTTCTGCATTCGTTTGTGCATGTGTTTATTTCTGCATGCATTTGTTTGTGCGTGTGTTTATTTGTGTGTGTGTTTATTTGTGCATGTGTTTATTTGTGCATGTGTTTATTTGTGTGTGTGTTTATTTGTGCGTGTATATTTCTGCATGCATTTATTTGTGTGTGTGTTTATTTCTGCATGCGTTTATTTGTGCGTGTGTTTATTTCGGCCGCTCCAGGTTTCCGCCGCTGCGCTGGGCTCCCTCTGGTTCCCGAGAGCGGGACCTGCTCCCACGGCGCTGCGCGGGCTTCTCACTGCAATGCTTCTCCTGCTGCCGAGCACAGGCTCCGGGAGCACGGGCTTCAGTAGCCACAGCTCTCAGACTGAGTTGTTTCGACTTGCTGGCTTCAGTAGTTGCATCCTACAGGCACAGTTGCTCCGAGACATGTGGAATCTTCCCGGACCCGGGATCGAACCCGAGTCCCCTGCATTAGCAAGTAGATTCCCATCCACTGTGCCACCAGGGAAGTCCTATCTTTATTTTCTTAATGTGACTATAAAGCTATAGATTCACTTCCAGGTATCACAATGTGTGGTTCTGTTATTTAGATCCAATTCTAACAATCTTGTCGCTTCCGTCATGATATTATCTTTAACCCATGAGTTCTTTAGGAGTGCCTGCTTTACTTTCCGAGTATGTTAAAATTTCCAACTGATTTTTCATTTAATTGCTTTCAATAATTGAAGCTTTTGAAAATCATGTCCATATATATGATCCTTCTCTTAATTCCTCATGTGTCCTTTTTAAAAAAGTTTATTTACTTTTAACTTCATGTGTTCTTTAAAAGATGCTACTGCTGCTGCTGCGTAGTCACTTCAATCGTGTCTGACTCTTTGCAACGCCATGGACTGTGGCCCACCAGGCTCCTCTGTCCATGGGATTCTCCAGGCAAGAGTACTAGAGTGGGTCGCCATGCCCTCATCCAGGGGATCTGCCCAACCCAGGGATCGAACACAGGTGTCCTGCATTGCAGGCAGTTTCTTTACCACTGAACCACCAGGGATCCTCTTTAAAGGATACATGCTATCTATTTTTACTGGAAGCAGACCTCTGTATCTGTGTTTCTTACATTAAATTTTTTTTTATCATGTTGAACAAATCTTTCGTGGATTATCTAATCATCACTTACTTGATCTGGCACTTTCTAATAAAGGTGTGTTAAAAAACCTTCCTCACTGTGTTTTAGATACTTTCTGATTCTTTGAGCTTTTACTTTATGTAGTTTAGGGTTTTATGTTAAGTGCATAAAAGATTATGCTTACTGTACCTTGTGAGTTATTTTTTAGCATGATGCAATATCTTTCTTTATCCTGAGTAACTTTTAAAAAAATCTATTTGTCATTAATACTATAAAGCTTCATTTGATTACTATATGCCTTGAATATCATTTCCTAGACTTTTCTTTATAACCTTTCAATGTACTAGAAAAATTTCTGGATTTGGTTTGTTGTTCATGTGGTTTAATCCAATTGGATGGTCTCTGTCCTTTAATAGGCAGGTTGATTCAATTTATATTTATTGTGATGACTGCTATTACATTTAAAACTCATTTCCACTTTCTGGTTTCTCTTCATCAGCTTTTACTTTTCTTTCTTCTTCTCTGCCTTCTGTTGAGCTAATACAGTTTTCCATTTTCTCCTCTTTTTTCCTGATTCTCTTGATGGCGTTTCTTTTCTATATGTATACTTTTATTTATCTATTTTGGGCTGTGCTGGGTCTTTGTTGCCGTGGAGGTTTTTTCTCTAGCTGTGGCAAGAGGGAGCTACCCTCTGGTTGTGGAGCACAGGCTTCTCACTGCAGCGGCTTCTCGTTGCGGAGCCGGGTTCCCAGGGTGCGGGGGCTTCAGCAGCTGTGTCTCGTGGGCTTCAGTAGCTGCAGGTCCTCTAGAACAGGCTCAGGAGTTGTGTCGCATGGGAGGAGTTGCTCCGAGGCGTGTGGGATCTTCCTGCACCAGGGATCGGAGAGCACACGTCTCCTGCAGTGGCAGGCAGAGTCTTGACCACTCAGCCACCAGGGCAGCCCCTCTTGATGGTATTTCTGTTCTTTTAGCCTTCATCTTATTTTTCATGGCTAAAGATTTTGTTTATCTTTGATGTTCCTCAGTTTCGCAAAGATATGTCTATGTGTGGACTGAATTGTATTTTTCTCGGTACATAGAGAATATCTTTAATACATGGTGAAATTTGCTTAGTTATGTCCGACTCTTTGAGACACCATGGTCTATGTAGTCTCCAGGCCAGAATACTGGAGTGGGCAGCCTATCCCTTCTCCAGGGGATCTTCCCAGCCCAGGAATCGAGCCAGGTTCTCCTGCATTGCAGGCGGACTCTTCGCCATCTGAGCTGTCAGGGAAGCCCGAGACCACGGCTTCATTCCACTCTGGGGCTTCTCTGGGGTTTCTCCTCCGTCACACTCTCGGGTCTCCACTGGTGCGCGTTGGTTCGAGTCTCTCCACCCAGCTTCTGTCTCTGTCTATCTTAGTCTCTGTTTCTCTGTCCTCCTTTATGGTATTACCTTCGCTTACTCTTGGCCTGCTGCTGCTTTTTTAGCTGTGCTGGGTCTTAGTTGCGGCGTGTGGGATCTAGTTCCCCGATCAGGAGTCACACCTGGGCCCCCTGCCCTAGAAGCATGGAGCCTGAGCCACTGGACCACCAGGGAAATCCCTCTTTGCCTCTTTCTAGTCTAGATTTTATCCTGTTCACTGGGTCTTTAAATTATAATCACCATACATTTTTTTATTTTTCAGATTTCCTACTGCTTATTTTTCATATACTCCTGTTCTTTATACACTGATGTTTAGTTATTGTTTTATCATATTTTGTTAATGCCCATGAATGATTTTCTTCATTGGCCTTTAAAGAGCCTAAGCATAATGAGTTTAAAAATCCTTTTTATTTAGTTATATTGTTTTAATTTCTAATCGAATGAATGAATGAAATTGATCTTCCTGGTATTGATTTTTCCACTTAGAGTTCAAGTTCCTAATTTTGTTTCCCGGGCTCCTGTTCTGTGGGCAGTTTCTCTCTCCCTCTAGTAGTTCTGCTACTGTTTCCTTCAGCTTCCAGCCTCCACATCCCCATCACAAGCAATGCAGAGCCAGATCCGACAGAAACCCCGAGGATATCTCAGAATCAGGCAGCAGCTGAGTTCAGGTCATCTCCACAGGTGTGTCTGGGTCTTCCCACCTTCCTCTCGGGACATCAGCTATGAAAAAACAGAAACCTTGTCAACTGTTGTGGCAGCTTTCCCATGCTTTTGTTTTTTTCAAGGGGAAGCCCCACTCGAGCTCTGCTTTTAGGTGGAGATCCCATTTCTGTCTCCCTACCATATTTGTTGTTATTGTTCAGACGCCAAGTCATGTTCAACTCTTTGCAACCCCGTGGACTGCATGACTGCAGCATGCCAGGCTTCTCTGTCCTTCACCATCTCCTGGAGCTTGCTCAAACTCAGGTCCATGATGTCAGCGATGCCATCCAACCATCTCATCCTCTGTCGCCCCCTTCTCTTCTCCTCCTGCCCTCAATCTCTGCCAGCATCAGGGTCTTTTCCAGTGAGTTGTCTCTTCGCACCAGGTGGCCAAAGTATTGGAGCTTCAGTTTCAGCATCAGTTCTTTGTACTTGACACTAATTTAAAATACTAATGGATTCCACATGTAAATGATATCATACAGTATTTGTTTTTCTTTCTCTGTCTGACTTATTTCACATAGCATAATGCCCTCCAAGTCCATCCATGTTGCTGCAGATGGCAAAATTTTATTCTTCTTTATGGCTGAGTAGTATTCCCTTATATACATACGACATCTTCTTTTCAATTCATCTATTGATAGATACTTAGGCTGCTACCATATTTTGACATCTGCAGATAATGTTGCTCTGAACATTGAGGTGTGTGTATCTTTTTTAATACAACAAACTAGTGAATATAATGAAAAAGAAACTGACTTACAGAGAACAAACTAGAGTTTGCAAGTGGGGAGAAAGAGGAGAGGAGGGGAAATACAGGGGTATGGGATTAAGAAGTACAAACTATTTGGTATAAAATGAACTACAGAGATATATTGTACAACTTGGGGAATATAGCCAATACTGTACAGTAACTATAAATGGAATTCATAACTTTTAAAGATTGTTAATCACTAGTCAAATCAGTCGATCCTAATGGAAGTCAATCCTGAATATTCAATGGAAGGACTGATGCTGAAACTGAAGCTCCAATAGTTTGGCCACCTGATGTGAAGATCTGACTCATCAGAAAAGACCCTGATGCTGGGAAAGATTGAAGGCAGGAGGACAGAGGATGAGATGGTTGGATGGCGTCACCAACTCAATGGACATGAGTTTGAGCTAACTTGGGGAGATGGTGAAGGACAGGGAAGACTGGCGTGCTGCAGTCCATGGAATCAGAAAGAGTCGGACACAACTGACTGACTGAACAGCAACAAATACATATAACTGGTTTGCTTTGGGACTGAAAAGTATCACAACATTGTAAATCAACTATAATCAAATAAAAATTTTCTAAAAAATTAAAATTGTGAATCACTATATTATATACCTTTAACTTATATAATATTGTATAGCAACTCCAATTTCAATAAAAGTGCCAAAAAAACCCAAAACATAATATTTATTACTGTTGTGCTCTGTGATGTCTTTAGCTATAACATATTCACATCAAGTTTGCAGGTCACAGACATCACCCAATCATGGGTGCAGGAGAAGGCTCGCGTCCACCATACATAACCTGGATGCCTTGAGCTGGCAAGCAACAGACAGGAACGTCAGTGTTCTTTGCCACCCACATTTTTCCCACCAGAACTTTTAATAAGTACAAAATACATTGACTTGCATTTCATCTCCCTTCATTTTTCTTCATTTGCATGTATCAACCAGAAGCAGGCAGCAGGAAAATTCAAATGTCTGGACCAGTTACAGACTGGATAATCAGTTCTTAAATGTGCAACCTACTTGTTTTTCACAGAATTTTTAAGTGGTGATGGAGCCTGTGTTTCTGGGGGAAAATAATATAAGGAAATTAGAAGTGTAATATAGTGATCTATTATAGTCAAAGAATTCTGAACCAGCCAATCAGAACCTAGCGCACTTTTGCAAATTCCAAGGGACAAAGGCAAACAGCTTTCATATGGACTTTAAATAGGGTTTTGCAAAATCTACAATTTATCGCTGTACTCTGGCTTTTAATACTTTTTTTTATTAATGTTCCATTTTTCTCCTGGTACAGGAACTTCACTCATCATTCTTAATGTTTCTGCATTACTTGGAACTGTCAGCAGTCATTTCCTTGTGGCTAGAGGCACAGATAGCGTCAGCCTTCCTCAGAGGGTGGCCAGGTCCTACCTCACCCCTCTGCTGGGGAAAGGGCCGAGGGAAGATCCGCTGGGAGACGCAGAGAGGCTGAGCGCCCAGCAGCAGCTAAGAATGGCAGCGTTTGGGGAAGAAATGAGCTCACAGCAGCCCTTCTAGTGGCAGCTATCAGCAAGATGTTTGTGGCGTGGGGCCCTACTGAATGTTTCTGGTTAAATGACTCCAGTGCCTTCAGATGCTGCTGCTTTGGAAATATTGCACAGAATATTCAAGCAGTTAATTTTTATTCACGTTCACCCAACGAATGTATTTATTGAGCACCCACTCTCGGCTGGAGACTTTTATGTTCACGACTTCCCATGATCTCTCCTGGAGACTGTAAGGAAACAGGCGGGGTTGGAACTGGCACGTGGAGAGATGGGGTGAGGAGCAGGGGCAGATGATGAGAGCTACGATTCCTGTAAAGTCAGGTCAGCGTGAGCACAGCCCTAAAGGGACAGTCACAGAGGGCATGTGTGGGTGGGCTTGCTATCCTTCTGTGTTACCTTGAGGTCAAGGTTGATTTTCAGTGGACGAGGGCACAGCTCTGTCACCTGTCCAGGAGAGGAAACACCTCACACAGGCTCTAGAGGAGCCTCAAGCCCGCAAGTCTGAGCCAAATCATTCTTGCCTCGTTCTCCCCCGAAGGAGGATTCCAGGCACCCCCCTCATTCCTATTCTCCCAACCTATGAAGCCATCTAACCCAGCTGGTCCAAATGTAAACCCCCAAACTTCAAGCAAGGGATGGAGGGAAGCAGCAGCCCTCAGCCAAGCGGGCCCACCGCCTGGCAGCATCAGCAGCTCCGAGGAGCTTATTAGAGAGAGAAGTTCAGAGCCCACCGCGGTCTTCTGTGTCAGAATCTGCATTCTAACAAAATCCCCCAGTGAGTCCTGTGCAGAGTCGGGGTCTGAGAAGCACTGACCCGGGGCACTTCTCTGAGTAGGGAGGGCTTCCCCACTGGCTCAGCCGGAAGGAATCTGCCTGCCATGCAGGAGATGCGGCTTCAGCCTCTGGGTCGGGCAGATCCCCTGGAGGTGGAAATGGCAACCCACCCCAGTATTCGTCTGGAGAATCCCATGGACAGAGGAGCCTGGTGGGCTACATTCCATGGGGCTGCCAAGAGTCAGACATGACTGAGCACACAATACAATCGCCTCAAAAAGGCCAAACAAGATCAGGTTTTCTAATGAGCCACAACAGCGCTATTTAGCACTGGCTGAGCCACATTCGAGTCTTAGATGTCTTTGCGAAGTTTATTTCAGATCACCATGTTCAGGATTGCCAAAAAGCTTAGCCACATTAAGGAGCTTTTTGTTTTTAAAAGTATTTATTTGGCTGCAGCGGGTCTGAGTTGCAGCACGTGGGATCTAATTCCCTGACCAGGGATCGAACGGGGAGCGGGGAGCCTTAGCCACTGGACCACCAGGGAAGTTCCTGAAGAGCTCCTTAAAGTTTATATTAACCAACCATAGAAACACCGGAAGATGCTAAAGTAATAAAGTTTGACTCAACATTTAAAAATTCTACTTTTAGTTCAGGGGGAAAACAAATCTATTTTTCTTTAAAAACTGAGTTTATTAAAAGGGCACAAGACAAAAATGTTTTTAGGAAGTATCCTGTAAATTTTTTTTTTCTTTCACTTTGCCGATGTCAACTGGAAGAGCCCATTATTGTTGCAATAACCTATTTCAGCAGAGATAAAAGACTAAAGGGCAGGCTGCCCCCGCCCCCCGACAGATCACTCCTGCTGGTCGTCACCAACTCAGAGCTCAGTCAAGGCACAGGTTACACCAAAGAGGAAAACACAGGTGACCGTGGGTGACGTTTACTGAATGCAAACGGATACTCGGGTAGCATCAGGCTAAGAAGTCATCTACCGATTTCTGGGGACACGCAGGGTGCTGAGGAAGGGTGTGCACAAGCCCACAGGTGCTTAAGTGACCCGGTGAGGGTGGGGGGTTAATTGCAACTCCATGGACTGTTGCCTGCCAGGCTCCTCTGTCCATGCAATGTCCAGGCAAGAATACTGAAGCAGGTTGCCATTTCCATCTCCATTAAGTGACCTGTAGGGATTCCAAATCCTTAGATCCGAACTGGACAAACCTAAAAGAATGAGGCAGATTTGTAAGTGCTGACTGCATAGGATGTAAACATCAGATCGTTCGGCAAAATGGGAGTATTTTGGCAAAACTGAAGAGTGCCTGGAAACCGCACTGGCGTCCTCGTCCCTTCCAGTCCCCTGACGCTTGGCAGTGTGGTCCAGGCACCAGCAACGCCCGTGTGCCCTGCGAGTGCTGTCTCAGGCCCCCTTCCCCCGGACCTCCCGAATTGGAATCCTCGTCTACCGGGGGCCAGGGCTCTGCACTTGCTGGACGGCTCTCCCCAAGACGTCCGTGCCTCACTGCCTCGCAGTTCTTTAAACTCTGCTCACCATCCCCTGCTCGGAGGTCTTCCCTGACCGTGTGGAAATCACCATCCACCCACACCCCCGCTTCACCTTCCCACAGAAGCTGGCCCTCCTGAAGCCTGTTTACCACCCATTCCTCCTGCTGGATTGTAACCTTCTTCCAAGCCGGGACTGAGCAGCCCCAGGACCTGAGGCGGCGGCCGGGATACTAGGGTCTGATCAACATTTTAATGAGGGACTATTTTACCCGCAGGACTAAACTATAACCCTGGGAAACAGAAAAGAGAGGCTGAAGGGAAGAGGGACCCGGCCCTTCTACCCTTCTGTGCTTTCTGCAGTTAATCAGAGGAGGACACATTGTTGCAAACTCTTATTAAATAATTCATCCAACTATCTCAAGATACACCAAACCACAAGAACAAAGCAGATTACACTTTTCCTTCCAAAAAGATTTCATAGGCTTTATTCATTTATCAGACTACACTTCTATAAATAAGAAATCATTTCCTTTTGAGGGCCTGTTTGTTCTCCCCAGAAAAAGTAATTGAAGAATTTTATTTTTTTTAAAAATGATTTTTATTGCAGTATAATTGCTTTACAATGTTGTGTTAGCTTCTAGTGTAAAACAAAATGAATCAGCTATACACGCACATACATCCCCTCCCTTTTGGGTTTCTCTCCCGCTGAGGACACTACAGTAGAGAATTGTATTTGTAAAACCCAGATGTGACGACTATGCCACGTCTGGACTACGCGCTGTCCTCCCAGCCAGCCAGGCCCAGAGGCGGCCTGCCTGCTTCCTGAAGTGCTGCAGGGCCTCAAGCTCGGCTCAGCCCGATTATCGTGAGCGGAAGAGGGATGGAACACATGCAAATCAGAGTCCACCAGAGAAAGCAATCTTTACTGATGAATCATTTATTCGAACAAGACAAAACGTCTCCACATTGTTTCCTTTTATACAGAAAGTCGAACATTTCAAATATATTAACTTTTCTCTTCAACAAAATTTCTTTCAATCTGGTCCCAGGAACTGCTTTGCACTTCAGGATTCACGTTTCAACAACACATATGCACCCATTACAGCCAAAAGAGCATACTGTAAGGAAAACACAGAGGAAAATGCGTAAACACAGGTCTACGGATGCATTTGGTCTGTGGATGTATTCAGATACAGGCTGGTCAGTGCTGGACCAGGACAGAATCAAAGGACGACCTCTTTCCTGTGCTCTGCCTCCAAGTGAGCTGTCAGTAACACATGACAATTCAAACCGCTCACACACTGATGGACCAAGGGTCACACGCCCAACAAACACAGCTAATGCACTGCTCATTCCTGCGGAGGCTTCCTATTGTGCTTCAAGAGATTAAAAAAAATATGTATGGATATTATTCTTGTTGAAGTTGGGAAATAAGCATTACTAGGCTTACTGAACTACTTTTTCCCTATGTTTAAAGATGTGCATAATAAGAAGCAAAAAAATATATAGGTACCATTCTGGAAAACACCATATAAACATAAAAGGCAGAAGTAGCCACTTTCAGTAATTTAAAATTCACAATTTAAATGGTTAATTTGTAGTTAACAGCACATACTCTGCAGAAGAATTAGCCAAAAACAGCAAAACATTTTAAACAGACTGCCTCTCTACAGTTGCACATGTAAAAGCGCCAATATTTTTCTTTAAAAATACAGACATACAAATAAATTCCTACCTTAAATTTTGGATAGTCGTTCATTATTATGGTGACCATACCGACATATGGTAAAAACCTAAATTGTGGGATAAACAGCCAGAAATGTAAAAAGTGTTTGTAATAGAATAGTAATACTTAAAAACACTATAAATCAGCATTAGGGCAAAGCCTTCCTTGGGAATACCACTGACTGGGGCCACAAAAACAACATAATGCTGCTGTCTCAAAAGGCTTTATCAGTAACAAGAAGCAGAGCCAACAGCCAGGACGATTTTTTAAGAAGGCAAATCAGGAGCTGGAGACGCTAGTTGTCTTCTCTTGTGGCATTCTGCTGTAACAGCATGAAAATAGGTGAGCCCCTTTTACAATGGAGTCGGCAACTTTCACAAAGCGAGTTCTTAATTTTTCTTAGTAGAGAAGTAAGATTCAGACAACCTATATGTAAACTGCTGTGAGAGAGACTTTTGAAAGCGTAAGAATAACTGGTTTGTAACTGAAGGAATCCTCATCATTTTCATTGTGTGTGCTTACTCGCTCAGTTGTGTCCAACTCTGCGACCCCATGGACTGTAGCCTGCCAGGCTCCTCTGTCCTTGGGGATTCTCCAGGACAGAATACTGGAGTGGGTAGCCTCTCCCTTCTCCAGGGGATCTTCCCAACCCAGGGATCGAACCCAGGTCTCCCACACTGCAGGCAGTTTCTTTACCATCTGAGCCACCAGGGAAGTCGCATCATTTTCACTGCACAGCACTTTTCAGATGCAACAAAGACGTTGGTTGGGCAGTGAATGCAAATGTGGAAAGCATCATTTATACCCAAACATGATTATGATCCCAGAGATAATAAGCCAGCAGAAACCAGCCAATGAATGATGTCGCTGACAAAATTAATTTCAACACAGAATCAGTCTGACCCAAGACTCCATCATGTCACTGATGATAAACAAGGGAACATCTCCTCGGTACCCTCCAGTCTGCTTTAAATGCAACAGCTCCAACCTCTCACTTCTACAAAGCCTCTCACCAAAGTGTCTAAAAACACAGGACTGAGCAGCCGCAGGTCTCCCTCACCTTCCTGCAGATATTCAGGAGGAAACGCAATAGAGTGAAAGCGATTAAAACGTGAGCAGAGGGAGAGCAGGGGCAGGAAGAGGCCTCCAACTGTAAGCTGATGAGTAAAGCTGTATCTGGGAAAACAGTCACCCATGTTCTCCAGCCTTATACAGCCAGTGGGATTTCGATGAAAGGGGACATCTCTAGCAAGGGTTAATCAGAAAAAGGGACACCGAGAGAGGGGAAGAATCACCTTTTTTGGTATTTAATAAGAGGAGAGGCTCTGCTGTGTCAATCAGAAGCAGAACTCATGGCTGGAACAATGATGCAAAGACGGGTATGAAAAAAAAATGATCACAGAACTTTTCTTAGTAGTGAAAAACCAGGAAACAATCTAAATATCCATCAAAAGAGGACTAGTGAGATGTTACAATTGTCAGAGGAACAGCATGCAGCTGTTTAAAAGGATATAGCTATAGATTTGGCATAGAAAGTTACTTCCAACTTCCTGCTGGGTGAAAAAAATAAAACTCCTTTACATAAAATTATATACTATGTATGCACACACACATCTATATAGGCACAAGGAATATCTAGAATATTCACCACAGTGTTAAACAGTAGTTATTTCTGAAAGGATTATTTCTAATTATTTAAAATTTATAAATAACCAATCTCCAGGTGAGGATTTATTTCCAAAATAGAATTGAATCCATGATATAGATAGAATACTGGCATTCGGCTTTAGATTTCAGGTCCTTGGGCAGTTCTGAGCTTCATTTACTCCTCACAAGGTAAGGAAGAACTGCTTACAACTCTCCTGACATATCATCTCCGGAATGAACGATTCCATTACCCTCTACACTTGACTTCTTTGTTTCTGATATTTTTCTGGTTTCTGCATATTCTATGGAACTTAAAGAAAACTCACCCACGGGCGCGCCCCACCACGTCCTTCTTCTCGAGCCAGTTCTGGCCTTCTTTGTACAAGCCTCTATCATCAACTTCATTATTATCTCCTTTAGTCAGAAATTTGATATCTCCATTGTCTCTGGAAAGCAAAACAAGGTCCTTTCAAAGATAATTTTCAGTGCAGCATCGTTAGAAAAGTGTCAGTTTGGCCTACACTTTACAGACAAGGGTGGGCATTGAGAAAAGCAGTCAAACGTGACTTGATCTTTTTTGCCTTAAGACGCCTGCTGGCAGACAACCATTCAACTCAAGCACAGATCTAGTGACAATTTTGTAGACTTAAATTCAAAAATACTGATGTTCCCCTGTTGACCAAAAAGCATGGCATAGCGCAGGGTACCAGGAAGGCCACGACTAGCTCCAGCATCTATTTCCATCCATTCTCTGTCCTCATGGACCAACAGGTTAACACGGATTATATTCCTCTTGACTCTAGACGTGAACTGAGTACTAGATTACACAGATCTGAACATAAGGTAATTCAAACACAAGTGTTCTCTTAGCTCTTCTCAAACTTTCTTTTCCTTACCAAACGTGGGATGTGTGAATGCCTTATTTCCTTCACCACTGAGCCAAGTGGCATACCATCCAGTTTGCAAACAAACAGGAATTATGAATGGCATGAAACTGCTGTGTTAGAGACAGGTGGGAACTGTTTTAAACATTGTAAACTGGGGCTTACACAGCCCTGACACCAGAAACACAATACTACAGCCTTATAGAACTATTAAGAGGGTCTATTTTTCAGTAAGACAAATGACAAAATGTGTTAAATAATTTGATAAAATATTAAAAGTCCACAAAGATTTGAAACTGTACCAAAGGGAGTTAGCTGATCTGCAGCCATGGTTATACAAGAAATTAAGAGGGAAAAAATCTGGACTGTCACTCACAATTCATGTAAGTTACAGAAAAGTATCATTATTTCCCAGTTTTGAGCAATTTCTCATCTTTGGATATTGTTTTAAAATCAGGTACGAGTTCTATCACAGTCGTGACAGAGCGTATTTCTTCATCTGTAAGTTATCAAGCACTATGAATAAGGTAATGCTAGTTGTAGTCCCAGTGTATTAACACAAACTGAAACAGGGTCATGCTAATATTTAGAGTCAAATAAAGTGGATATTTTAAGTATCAAACATCTTTGGGGAACACCTGGAAATACTGAATGGAATGAGAATCTCTTATCAGAAATAGATTCACACACACACACACGCAATAACAGAGCAATGCTCCATTATTTAAAAAATACAAATACACATACCTAATTTTAATTCTACAACTCATGCAAGTAAAAGGCTGAACTAAGATGCATAAAGGTAAATGAATAGCCAAATAAATAAAACGTACCATTTTCACTAATCACTTGACTGTACTCTCTCAGGGAAACAATATATTTGAGCTAGAAACAATTGCTTCTGGTCCCCAAGTAGTGTATTACCAAGTGATTACCAAGTCATCAATGATGTTTAAGGGAAAGGCAAAGCTGTTTGTGGGGGGGAGTGGGGGTGGGATTAATGCTGGATATGCAGCAATCAAATCATGGGATGGGCTGGGGAAAGGAATTTTTATTCATCCAAGGCTAATATTACTGCTGAGAATGCCAGCTGGTCCATAGTGACAAAGAGAAACAGGTAGCTTTCTGCATTTCAGGAGATAATTCTCTCACCAAAATGATCCTCAGCTACCATGAGATTTGATTTTCTTTTGAGACTCCTTCAAATAATTAATATTACGCAAGAATACATTCCACCTTACCTTGTACAGCAAGTCTGTCAAGTGCTTTAGTAAACATCAGTTCATTTCATCCTCACACTCGCCCTGGGGGTTACTGTGGGTAAAGTACTGACATTCACATATCACCGCCTGAGTTAAGCCACAGGTCCAAAGTCACCCCAATCACTAAATGGCAAACCTAGGAATGTAATCCAGTGCTTTTGCTACTTTCTAATCCACCATTAAAGCTGTCCACAGTCTTGTCTACAAAATAAAATCAGAGAGAAGTAAAGGCTCTTTACTTTTCGTGAACTTTGATTACTCTGTGAACTATTGGGATGTCTCGTCCTTCGACTTTGAAAACAACGATTTCTCCAGCTCTAATGGGGTCTTCCCGGAAATTCGTTAGGAACAGAAGGTCGCCCCTGTGAAAGGCTGGCTCCATGCTGCCGCTGGAAAGAAGCACAAAGTCACGTCAGAAGTGCCCTGGGCTCACCAGGCAAACGTTTCAAATCACAAAGGATATTAACAAACATACCACTTGGAATGTCAGCTTTTGTCTACCGTCAAGCAGATCTATGAGCAATAAAACAAGCTAGAGATTCCCATCTACCTGCTCAAGGGAACAACGGTGAGAAAGAGAGTGATTTCTTCTTGGATTTGAGCATGAAAAGGCACTAGTGGCCGCTCGATGATTTGTATTAGGTGGAAAAAGAACCAAGAATAAGCTGGACTCCTTGAAGTAAAAATCCATTTTTAGCCTTATAAGGGTTTTACATCTATCAATACAAATACTACTTTTCATTCAGAACTACGACTCTGAAAGCTGGTTAATACTCTAGGGTAATTCTTGCACTCTGTTGTATGTATGTAATTTAGTGGAAGCTGAAATCATCGAAACAGAATTCATTTCATATGTGCTCCTGCTTTGTTTTAATCCATGAGAAAATAAATAAGACCTAAATACAGGGCTCTGACAACCAACGATGAGTTAGTCTGTCAAGGGCAGGAAGGGGGAGAAACAACCTGTCTAATGAAGAGATGGGGAGCTTTACAGGAAGATGTGGGTTCACAACAGGACCATTCCAAATGTTGGTCCTCCTGTTCCTCCAGGGCTGCTGACCTTCAGTTTGTCAGCACAGGAGGAGGGGAGCCAGGGGGCAAGTGGCCAAGCCTGGCCTGCAGCTACCGAGAGGTGTGTTTTATTGCCTTGCCATGAGGCTTGTGGGATTTTAGTTCCCTGATCAGGGACTGAACCTGTGCCCTTGACAATGAAAGCTTGAAGTCCTAACCACTGAACTGCCAGGGAATTGCCAAGAGGTTTATTTTTAAGTGAAACCTTTCCCACTAAGTCTGGTAATAGATTCAGCAATCAAAAATAGAAAATGTGAATTTAAAAGGTAGAAACAGCTAGAAATATAAATGACTAAGAGGAAAAGAAAGAGAAGATATCTAAGTAAAAACAAATTTGTTCTTCCTCCAGCGTAGAACACTTGATGGGCATGAGTTTGAGCAAGCTCCGGGAGTTAGTGCTGGGGAGGCCCGGCATGCTGCAGTCCATGGGGTTGCAGAGAGTCGGACACAACTGAGCGACTGAGCTGACAGCCTGACTGACAACACAAAGTTATTTGTCCCCCCAACACAGAAATTCATTTTGTCATCATCTGAGAATACAACATAATTGCTTCAGGGGTTCATTTTCTTTTAAAGAATGACAGTTAAAATGCTTAGGATAATTGCTTAATCTACTGCTTCATCTTTACTTCAACAAAATTCCTGAAGACATGCAGGGGGAAGAGAACCATCTCAGTCTGTGATAACAAGGACCTCGTTGTTTTGTTTGTTTAAAAACAACTCCCTGAACAAGTCTTAGAGGTAGAAAGTGCGCACTGCACTTTGGCATAGAGTCATTATCATGCCCCATTAGCATAGCAGTTCTCTGAAATGTTTAAATTACATTTAAACAACTAATAACAACTTACACTTGCCTTCCTTAACGGGCCAGGGAGTTCCCCAAAGTCACACATCCCTTGTGACGTCAACAGCTTATGCTGACCAACCAAACTGCTTTAGAATTGTAAAGTGAAAGTGAAGTCGCTCAGTCATGTCCGACTCTTTGCGGCGACCCCATGGACTAATGTAGCCCACCAGGCTCCTCCGTCCATGGGATTCTCCAGGCAAGAATACTGGAGTGGGTTGCCATTTCCTTCTCCAGGGGATCTTCCCAACCCAGTGATCGAACCCAGGTCTCCTGCATTGCAGGCAGACACTTTAACCTCTGAGCCACCAGGAATCTAGAATTGTAAAGAATGCTTTAAAAGAAGAAAAAGTCCCCAGGTGCTGCAACTTCACAATAATCTCTGCGTGCAAGTGTGCCTGTGGACTGAAGAAGAGCCCGAGCACCCCGGATGGAGTTCTGGCTCTGCAGAAGTAACTGTGAGATGGAAGCAACGTGGCCTCACTATACCTCAGCTATCTTATCTGATGAATGACAAGGGCCCATCTGAATTTGAGGGGTTCAATTTCTTCTTTTTTTTCCCCCAAAGCCTTAAAATCCTTCTTTCAAAGGAAATCTTACCAGGTAAAGTATAATCACATAAAATGCGTAAAAGCGGAGCTGTCACAACTGAAGCCAGGCTCAGGGGCCCATGAGCTTGGCCCCCTCCTCTCCTAACTCATCGCCTGGCCCTTCAGGCGCTCCTGGAGCAGGGTGTGCACACCAGTGAGTCAGAGCCCCCTCAGCTCTGTCTGTGACTTACGCCATCCTCAGGCTCCTAAGTTTACGAGAACGCTGGATCTCTACAAGTGGGTCCCTTGGCCAGTCACGAAGGGCGGCCTGGTGAAGCCAGGGCCGGAGCTGCCCCCATCACGTGGTGCAGGGCCCAGAGGGACAGGGAGCCAGGAGCCCTGCTGCTTCTCCTGCCCTGGTCAGCTCTGACCTTGCCCACAGCACTGCCACAGCCTCCCTCTCCCCCTGGAGAGCAAAGGGGCTCCAGGCCCACCTTAGGGAGACTCAACTATCTGAGGCATATTAGCATCTTCAAGCACTTGAAAGTGAAGGTGATAGTTGCTCAGCCATGTCTGACTTTTTACAAGTCCATGGGCTATAGCCCGCCAGGCTCCTCTGTCCATGGAATTCTCCAGGCAAGAATACTGGAGTGGGTTTGTCATTCCTTTCTCCTAGGCTTCTTTCCGACCCAGGGATCGAACTTGGGTCTCCTGCATGGCAGGCAGATTCTTTACCCTCTGAGCCAGCAGGGAAGCACAAAACATTAAAAGATGGAAGCAAAGCATATTACCTTGGAGCGTGAGATCAACATGATGAAATGCCTCAACTGTCTACTGAAAAACATTTTTCAACAAAAGCCAGAAAAAAAAAATGAAACCTTTTCAAAACAAGTATCAACAAAGAACACTCTAAAGCTTATCCAACTGAGACACTGAGTTTGGGGTGCCCACGCAGCTCCTGGGCGCCCGACAGCAGCTGGACGGCCAGCAGGACCCACCTCAGCACCACTACGATGGGGCTCTCACTGCCGGTGAGGACAATCAGGCCTTTCCAGATCATGAGCGCAGAGGACACGATCATGGCGAAGTTTAAGACCTGGTAGTAGAGCTGGAAGAAAACAGGGCGAACCAGAGGTGAGGACCGTGGCAGAGCATCCACTCGCTCCACATCGCAGATGCGCTTGTTTTTTGTTTTTTGTTTTAAAAAGCTTTAGGACTTTTTTTTTTTTTTTTGCCTAAAGTGACTTTAGGAATTGAAACTCATATACACAAACTACAAGATTAGGTAGAATTTCAATTTTTGACCATGGAAAGTGAAAGTGTTAGCCGCATCTGACTCTTTGTGACCCCATGGACTGTAGCCCGCCAGGCTTCCCTGTTCATGGAGTTCTCCAGGTAAGAATACTGGAGTGGGTTGCCAGGCTCTTCTCCAGGGGATCTTCCTGACCCAGGGGTCGAACCCGGGTCTCCTGGACTGCAGGCAGGTTCTTTACCATCTGAGCCACCAGGGAAGCCCCTCTGACCATGGAATGCCCACACATCTTTTCTCCTTCAATAAAAGAAAAGGAGAGGGAGGGAGCCAGAGTCACCTGTGGGACCTGCTTTGTTAACACCTGGGTACAACTTTCCTGACCTCTTCAGAATCCCCCATAGCCTCCAACCCTGAGGGGCCCCACCTCTCAAGTGCTAGGGCTCTGCCTCCCATCCCAGCACAGAGGGCAGAGGTCTCACCCGAGAGCCTGGTCCACGTGGCACGCTTCACCTGGGCCCCAAATGAGGGTGCAAAGTCCTAGTCCTACAGCACTCTGTTCTACACAAGGTCATTCTGCCTTGGGAATTACAACGTAACAGTCAATAGAAACTGTAAATGCCTGTTTATAGAGTTTTCGCAAATATTCTAAATGATGAGCATCAAATATTCCCTTAAGAACACGGGGAGTGGGGGGAGGTGAGAGGGCGGTTCAAGGAGGGGACCTTGGTATACTTATGGCTGATGCATGCTGGTATACAGCAGAAACCAGTACAATGCGGCAAAGCGATTATCCTTCAATTAGAAATCAGTAAGTTAAAAAAAAAGGGACACAGTGGGAAGGCCACCCGAGTCAGCGCCTGGCTCTAACTAGATGCCCTCACTCCAGCTGAGACCAGGGGGCCCAGGTCCACAGCGCGGCACACCCCCACCGTCCTCCAGGACGGCTCCTGACTGGGGCCTGCAGAACAAAGAAAGAATTTTAATGGCAGGACCAAATACGCGAAGTCACACAGAGTGAAAAATGCAGGCTGAAGTAGGATCTCCACAAACCACAGAACAGTTTCTAAAGCAAACACAAGGAGATCCTCTGAGATGCTAAGAGAGGCTATCTTAGCATGGTGGAATCATGAGTGATTGGATTGTCTTCTTTAAGCTACTTTACTCTTGATTCTTTAAAATTCTTATCATGAGTGTATATTAATTTCAAAATCTGAGAGGGATGGGACGTATTTAAAGGAAGGGCAATTTGACATTAAAGTACACTAAAATAATTATTGTATTATTTACTAGTGCATTAAAATAATCATTTTGAAGACTGTGACAAAACATGAAGACATATTCTGATACGACAGGAAAGAAGGAAAAGCAAAGTCTATTGCTAAAATTGCAACTGTGTGAAAGCATGTACTTTGAGGTAATTGTGAAGGTTACAGAAGTGGGGACAAAAGATGAATTAAAATAACTAACATATTTTGATGTAGTCAGTGAAAACAGGAAAATAAAATTAAAGTTACATACCATTTTTTAAAACTCTTTGGCAAAAGTGTCAATAGCAAATTATGAAACTAAATTCCCAGGTGAACAAAAAAGGAAACTGGAGTGCTGAATGGATATTAAGTGTTGGGCTATAAGATATTAAACCGTTGCTTCTCAAGTAAAATCAACTTTTTGAGTCACATCAGTCTAAAGCAGAAGTTATTCACTGGAGCTCACATTCAAAAACTTGGCCACCTGCTCCGTTTGACTTACCTGATTTAATAAACAACCACTGTTTCATTATGAATTGCCGCTCTGATTAGGAAAGGCCCAAGTTATGGTTTTCTACAGAGATGTCCAATTTTATACAGGTTTTCAAACCACTGGATTCCACTCTAATCAAACAAATTATACAATCTTGCCACTTACCTAATAAAGACTATGTACTAAGAATATATTTTCCAGTATGATTTCTATGCTTGAAAAATTCATTGAGGGGAAGTAAAACCAATTCCTCAAAAAAAAAAAAAAATTTCCTTTGAGCAAGATATCTATTTGCTAAAGATAGTCAATTATGTAGAAGTCTAACAAACTAACTAATCTAATCAAGTTAATTTCAAAACCACAGATCACCCTTCTAACAATCCACCTTTAAGTGATCTACTATCTAAGTCTAGGATTGAAACCCTGGCATCTAGAAACAGTCATTTTGATGGAACTGACAAGCTGATTGGAAATACACACCCCACATTACACTGGTGCCTTTTCTTGTTCATCTTTGCCTACCAATTCTGTATGTTTGGCACTTAATCACCCCAGCAGAGTTTAGAAGCAAGCCCACACTCAGTCTTTGGCAAGCAAATATGAAATAACCAACATCTCAGCATTTTAAACAAACATTTCAGACCAGAGATTGTGACTGGCAGGGCAGCAGAAATGCCAGTGGCTGTTTTTCTTCCTCTCTTCCTCACTGCAGAAACAAAGAGTCCTTGTTTTTGCATGTGGCTCTCTCCTTAATGAACAGTAAGCAAGGACAGCAGAAAAAGGAGGTCCTGCTTCGAAGACTGGTGGAGCGAGCATGCCTGAAATGGTGTCATAGGATGCTATTTAGGAGGGAAAAAAAAAAGACAAAACTAAAAGGAAAAAAAAAGTACAAGGAGGTATCAAATTTGAGCTTCTGAATTTTAATTAAAACATTAGCAAATGTAGGCAACTGAAACAGCTACTAATGGGGCTCATCACTGAGAGTGGGGATACACAGAACTTTTCAAAGGCAAACCGACTTAGGGTTTGACACACTCCTCAGAAGACCTCCACTGACAGTGTGCAGTTGGTAATTGGTACCAGTTTTAGAGACATTTTAAAGACCTACCCAATTAAGTTTAGATTTTTAATTAAGTCTCTGCTTGGGGTCCGGGTTGGTGGGGAGGTGAGCTGGCTTCCCTAGCGGCTCAGGGGTAAAGAATCCACCTGCCAGTGCAGGAGATGCAGGTTCGATCCCTCGGTCGGGAAGATTCCCCGGAGAAGAAATTGGCAACCCACTGCGGTATTCTTGCTGGGGCAGTTCCATGGAGCCTGGGGGGCGGCAGGCAGTCCACGGGGTCCCAAAGAGCTGGACATGACTGAGTGACTCAATAACTGCTTCCTGGAGGATTTTCTTGCAACAGCATCAACACTCAGGGCATTAGCTGTTGGCTTTTCAATCTAGTGATAATCTCTTGCCTCAATCCATCTTCATCACACAGGCTTCCAGGAGCTCATCTGACACGCATCCCTAGAGACAACCAGGTTTCTCAACCCCGTTCACCAGATGCAAGTCCCCGAACCCCCAACACTACTGCACTCGTCTGAAATTCTACTTGGAAGAAAGAAAAAGAGAGAGGGGGACGGAGGCTGGCTAAGGGGAGGGCAAGCAGGAAGTCTTCCTCGGAGGTCCTCTCAGGAGGGGTGAGAGATGAAGCCCAGGTGCCCTAAGACCCCGCAGAGAGCCGTCTCCGACCTTCAAGGCGCTGCCAGAGCAGGGAGTCTGAGAAAGAGGCTAGGGAGGACCCCTGGAAGCCCTTCCGGAACACGGGTTCGGTCCACAGTGACGGAGAAGGAGCGGCGCGCTCTCCCGCACGAGGCGCCTCATTTGGTCCTGAGTCCCCGGGAAGGGAAGACGCTGCGCTGCGGGGGAAATCAGGGGACAGCTCCCCTCTCTCGGAAGCTCTCCCCCCGCGCCTGCCGCTTCCACCCGCGGGCAGCCTACCTCACGCCCGGCCTCGAGAGCCCCGCAGAGACGCCCGGCCCCGGGACCACCGGGCGGCCCCTCGGGGTCCCTCGCGGGAGAGCCAGCTCTCCCCGCCCCGCTTCCTCAACCACACCTGACGCCCACAGGACGGGGTTCCCCTTCCCTCCCCTCCGGGCCCCCGGCTCCGCTAACCGCGCCCCCGTCAGGGCGAGACCGCGCAGGACGGGGTCCCCCTTCGCTCCCCTCCCGGCCAAACCCGGCTCCGCTAACCGCGCCCCCGTCAGGGCGAGACCGCGCAGGTCGGGGTCCCCTTCGCTCCCCTCCCGGCCACCCCCGGCTCCGCTAACCGCACCCCCGTCAGGGCGAGAGCGCGCTCGCCCGCGGCTCTGTGAGGATTCGAACCCTGGGCCTCCGGGATCCCGGCTCGGCGGCGCGACAGCCACGCGACCCGCACTCACCTGGCGCTTGTTCATCTTCCTCAGGTCCCCGAAGATGTCCAAGCCGGACGCGGGGAGATGCGCCCCCACGGTGCTGGCGCGCACCATGCTGGTGTCTCCGGTAGGGTCGGGGGGGCACACCTAGGCAGCCGGCCGGCTACAAGAGTCGCTGACAGCTGAGGAGCGCCGGCCCGGCCCCGCCCACCGGCCTCGCCGGCCCCCCGAGCGGAGGCGCCCTTGGGCGTCTGGGAGTTGTAGTCCAGCGAGTCTCAGTCGCCGATACAGCCAGAGGGAGCCAGCAGGAAGAGAACTACTACTCCCAGAGTTCCGCGCGGCGAGAGCCGCGTCTGGGGTCGACACGGCGCTCCGCGGGCGGGGGGCGAGCGGTCTCAGAGGCCTCGTCCGCCCCTTGCGAGGGAACTGCGGGGGGAGCTTGCGTGTCGCTCGGGCAGCTCGGGGACGGGACTGCTTAAGAGCAACTGAGTTCCACAAGACTCTGGTCAGGCGCCAGGCGGACACCTAAAGCCTGGGCATTCACCGAGCCGTGTATGTAGGCCATTGGATGACAGCGACCACGGAAGGCGGGGCTTTCACCGCGCGGCGGGCAGGACGGGGGCGGGGCCTATCGGGGGCGGGGCCTGGGAGAGGCGGGCCTTTTGAAGCTCCCAGTCCAGCCCTCTGCAGGACTTGTTCTGTTGAGTTCAGTCGCTCAGTTGTGTCCGACTCTTTGCGACCCTATGGACTGCAGCACGCCAGGCCTCCCTGTCCATCACCAACTCCCAGAGTTTACCCAAACTCATGTCTATTAAGTCGGTGATGCCATCTAACCATTTCATCCTCTGTCATCCCCTTCTCCTCCCACCTTCAATCTTTCGCAGCATCAGGGTCTTTTCAAATGAGTCAAGTTCTTCGCATCAGGTGGCCAAAGTATTGGAGCTTCAGCATCCGTCCTTGCAATGAATATTCAGGACTGATTTCCTTTAGGTTGGACTGGTTCGATCTCCTTGCAGTCCAGGGGACTCTCAAGAGTCTTCTCCAACACCACAGTTCAAAAGCATCAATTCTTTGGCGCTCAGCTTTCTTTGTAGTCCAACTCTCACGGACTAATGTAAACTTAATCAGGTGGTGACTCCAACTGTAGCTGCTATTCCAGATCTTTACCTGAGCAAATCAACAGAGACCCTGGCACTTGGCACGTAGCTATTGACTGAAATGAGTCTTTTTTCCGTACCAATTTGTAAGGACCACCAGAAGCAACTTGCTTTTATCTGGAAAAGCCATCAGTATACCCTCACAGTCTTGCCTTGGAATTATGTCAGTTTGGGAGCTTCCCTGGTGGCTGACACAGTAAAGAATCTGCCTGCAATGCTGGAGACCTGGATTCAGTCCCCGGGTTGGGAAGATCCCCTGGAGAAGGGAAAGGCTCCAGTATTCTCCAGTATTCTTGCCTGGAGAATACCATGGGCAGAGGAGCCTGGTGGGCTACAGTCCATGGGGTCAAGAAGAGTCAGACACAACTGAGCGACTCCCCCGTACATACATCCTACTGCCATAATGTTGTTTCCAGAGATCTTGATCATTAGGACACTCTGAAAAAATATCACATTGTTCCTACATTGATAAAATTACACTGGCTGGAGCTGATGAATATGTAGTAGTAAATACTTTCTTTTTTTTTCTTTTTTTTGACCGAACCACACAGCTTATGGGAACACAGTTCCCTGACCAGGGATTGAACCTGGGCCCCAGGTCACTGCAGTGAAAGCCCAGAATCCTAACCCCTAGGCCACCAGGGGACTCCCAGGAAGTAGCAAGTAGTTTTGATGCTTCAGTCAGAAACATACAAACTGGAGGGAGTGAGAAAAAAGTAAAAATTTCACTTTTGCCATCTTAGTCGTGTTTCTGGAAGTTCAGTAGTCTGGATTGTGTGGAGCGACCCCTTTCAAGGTGAAAGACCAGTTGTGGCACCTCTAAACAACCATCTTGAATAAAGAGAACAACACTGGGAATAAAGAGAACAACAATAAAGAATAGAGAGAACAAGAAAGTCTCTTAAATAAAGAGAACACTGAAGTACTTTCAGAATTTGGAGGCCACTTTGAGTGGTTACACCAGCCCACTTACAAAGTGACCGTAAGCCTGCCAGTTTTAAAGGGAACCATAACAGGGGAAGATTCCGCAGCCAATCCAGATCCAGTGTAAGCTGCTTTACCACTTAGATCGTGTGAGCCTTCAGATACAATAGTAAGGTGGAATAATACAACATCAGAGTGTTGACAGCAAATAAGAATGCTTTTGCAAACTCTAGCAAGCACCAAAAGAGCATCACAGAGCAGGTTTTCAGGCTTTCAGAGTTAATGGATAGCCTCCTCTGCAGATACCTACTCTCCTTTTTTTTCTTTTTGCCATGCCATGTGGCTGGCATGTTCTCCAACCAGGGCTTGAAGCCATGCCTCCACGGTAAAAGTGCCAAGTCCTAACTGATGGGCTGCCAGGGATCTCCTATAGATACCTACTCTCCTTTTGAGAAACAACTTCTGTATTGGGCCTTCTTAAAGCCCAACTGTGGTACATCTGTCAACCATGCAGCCCAAATTTTCCATCAGGTACCGGGCATTTTAGGACCCACCTGGCTACAAAGACAGGTATGGACAGGCACAATAAATCCTCTGGAGGAATGGAAACTAACAAGACCAGAGATGTTTTCCTGCCCTGAGCTTGGTGTGTGGTCTTCCCCCAGTCTCTTCTCTTTTGCTAATTTGTTTCCAATTTATGCTGCAATGAGTGTGTGTGTGTGTGTGTGTATGTGTGTCTTGGTAGTTCTATAAGATAAAATGCCAAGAAATCAATTACTGAGCCAAAAAAGTATGAATCCTTAAACTTTAAATTCACAGACACTGTTGCCACAGTTCTGCCTTTCAAGTAAAATATTCTGTGCACTTCAGGTCTGGGTGATTTCAGAGCCTGAATCACCAGCTATTGACCAGTTGCTCCATTTAGAATCACAACCTCTAATACTTGAAAGGGACTGAGAATCCATCTGGGTCAACTTTCAACCCACAGCAGGCAGCCCCTCTGAAATGCTGGACAACCGTCAAGCCTCTAGTGAAACACTGTGCTCCGTCCGTCAGTCGTGTCTGACTCTGTGCGACCCCATAGACTGTAGCCCACCAGGCTCCTTTGTCCGTGGAGTTCTCCAGGCAAGGATACTGGAGCGGGTTGCCATTTCCTCCTCTAGTGGATCTTCCCCACCCGGGGACTGAACGCTTGTCTCCTGCCTCTCCTGCACCGCAGGTGCATTCTTTACTGCGAAGTCACCTGGGAAGCCCCCTAAATCCTCTAAGTTTGCCAAATCCAAGCACATGCCCTGGGTGGCGCAGCCTCTCTGCTCTTTCTGCCCTCTGCCTCCCCTCGCCCCCTACCCAGGACTGCAGGAGCAGACCCGGTTCCAGGTGGGAGTTTCAATTCTCAGTTTCTAAGCTCAAGTTGCCTCCTACAGACTGATGGTGTTGCAAACCAACATCATCCCTTCTTCCCTTGGGCTTCGTGGAGAGAGAGAGAGAGGACTGACGCTTAAATGAGCACAAACAGGCAGCCTTGGAATCTGCTCAGTCTGGGCAGGAACGCTGGGGGCTGGCAGGGTAGGAATGAGTCCCGCTGTCTCAGACCTGAGTCAGCCAGGTCATCAGCTTTCCGAGCCGTTCCCTGCCTTCGCCGGCTTCCTCACCTGTGGAAGGATGTGTGTCAGCAGGACTGCACTGTGATCCAGGCGTGTCATCATCAGAAGGTGGGAATTTGGGCTGCCTCTCCGTCCTCCTCAATCTCTCTCCCACTCTGATGCCTAATCGCGTTTGTCAAAATAAGCCACGTCCTCTTCTCTCTGAGCTCGCTCTCCTGAATGCCTCCAGTTGTTACAACCAGCCCTGAGGAACGTGTGCTAAGAAAGTGTCAGGAATAGTAAGGAGAGGAGGGGGAGGAGGAGGAGAGAGAGAAAGAGGGAGGAAAAAGGAAGGAGGCAGGCGGGAGGAAAACGACATTCAGGAACCAAAGGTGCTGTTTCAGTTTGTGTCCCCTGTCATTTGACTGTTGTGAGAAAGAGCAGTTTGGCTTCTAAGTTTATGTATGTGTATGTGTGCTCAGTCACTTCAGTCGCGTCCAACTCTGCAGCTCTATGGACTGTAGCCCACCAGGCCCCTCTGCCCATGGGGTTCTCCAGGCAGGAATACTGGAGTGGGTTGCCATGCCCTCCTCCAGGGGATCTTCCCGACCCAGGGATCAAACCTGTGCCTTCTGCCTCTCCTGCATTGCAGGCAGATTCTTTACCCACTGACCCACTTGGGAAGCCCAAGTTTAAATATATGTTGTACTAAAAAAAAAATGCTGTGAAACTCAATACCTTCTGCAAGAGTTTGGTAGACATGGGAAGCAAGCCTCTGTGATGCTGGGGGCCCTGGAATAAGACTCGGGACTTCTGGGCTGCCCTCCCGGCTGTACCACACTTAGCACTGTCACCAGGAACCGCCCATCTTTCTCCTTGGGACGCAGTATCCTCATCTATACAAACATCGATGTGACCTCTGAGGTCCTGTGGCAAGTATAACCCTCAGAATCATGGCCACCAGGGAACAAAAGCAAAAATCTACTTTCCCATAACTTAGAAAAGTTATATTAAAGCCCCTTCCTGCCTGGTTTGCAGAAACTGAATGTAGTGACTTTCAGTTTTAAGACTGGGTCAACTTTTTATATTTTTGAGAAACTCTCGCGCCCCTCCCTTTCCTCTCCAGATGGCAGCTGAGGTTCGGGCGGTGCACCCTGAGTTTCAGGGGCTGCTGTCTGCCTCTGCCTCTCTCTCCTGATCCGTCTCACACCCGTTCTAGCATCTTCGGGATCGCCGTCTGTCTCATCTCGTCCTTAGACGCGGCCTCTTCCACTGCGGAGTCGTTGGTTTGTCCGCCCCGCCCTCACTGCAGTGCCCGCGGACCCATCACGGCCTCGGGTCTTCAGATGCAGCGTGCATCGCCCCGGGCCCCAGACGCTGGGGCTTTGGGGCCACCAGCGCGCTGTCTCTCGGTCTTTCCTGCCCAGCTTCCCGGGCGCTCCTGACTCCCACATGGGTCTGGTGTCGCCGTCGCTCAGTGTCGTGTGGGCCTAGAGGCCCCTGTCTCTGCGCGTTATCCCTCCACCTACGCTCGGGGACGCCGGCACGCCCTCGGCGGTCCAGGCCGCGCACTCCTGCTTCGGAACGCTCCAGCTTGGAGGAGCCTGCCTCTCACTTGCTCCGCCTCCAGGACTCTCCTGCAAGGGCGGAGGGCCCTTGGTGATCCCTCCTGATGCCGCTCTGCACTGTCCTCCCGTCCCCTCATTAGAACTCTGAAGAGGAGGCCAGGAAAGAGATGAGTCCTTCACAACTTTTTGGTTTTGTATGGTAAGTGGTAACTTTGATCTTAGGAGTCAAGAACTCACCACCTCAATCTCACGTATTAAAATGACCTCTTATCCCTCAAAGTGGGGATTCAATCTTGACCATCTATGATGTGACAAGTAACCTTGGGGAACAAAGGAGGAGATGAAAAAGCAGGACACGGAGGGGAGAGCAAAGCTACTCACAGTACTTAGGACAGTTCTGTGACTTGACTTTCCAAGGATGACATCTCGGTTTAAATTTAACGATTTGTTGCTCTTAAAGAACCTCGTTAAAATGCATGTATTTATGCCCATCTAAATCTTGGGCACGTTTGCAATCTGAGTTCATGGCAGCCTTCTGGGGCAAGAGAGCCCTGGGGTCTTAAGGGCTCGCGGCAGGACCTGGGAGACAGGAGGGGCAGTGTCCACGTGGCCTCGTGCCCCGCATGGCGGGAGAGATCACGGTCACGTGTCAGCCCTCAGGCCGGGGACACGCGGGACCGGGGACGGACCGGGCGGGAGAGCGGGGCAGAGCCAGGCCGGCCGGCTGGCCATCACAGGGGCAGCCTCCAGGTTCCGGTGGGACCCCGACGGCAGTTCCAGGGCCCCGTGCCGCTACCCGCTGAAAGTGGCCGCCCCGTGAGCATCCATCCCGGGCCAGGGGCGGACCCCGACAGAGCTCCCGCAGTGAGTTTCCGCCCGCACTTTCAGCTTTGGGCGTCCTTCCCTCAATGCGTGCGGCGGCTGCAGCCATGTCTCTTCCAGAAGCCAGTAAAGAAGAGACCTTGTGTTTCTAGAAGGAGGGGAGGAGAGCCTGAGGTGATGCACAGGGCGGACAGAGGTGAGGGACGGAGCGGGAGCCCTGACCCGGTTTGAGCTCCGTCTTCCAGAAGTTCCAGGCGTGGCTCGTTTCTGTCCTGGGTTCCCTGAGACCCCTGGTATCTTTATAATAAAGTCCCCTTTGGGGTTCTTTTCAGTTTCAACTGGATAAAACGTCCTAGAAGGTGGCTCCATGGTGAAAAAAAGCAAAAACAAAAACCCGCCTGCCAATGCCAGAGACTCTGGTTCAATCCCTGGATCAGGAAGATCCCCTAGAGAAGGAAATGGCAACCCACTCCAGTCTTCTTGCCTGGGAAATCCCATGGAGAGAGCAGCCTGGTGGGCTACAGTCCATGCGGTCCCAAAGAGTTGGACACGACTGAGCGTGCAGAGAAAGGATAAAGCTAGGTTTCTGTCGCTGGCTTAATCAACCGTAGTCTTAATAGAGAACTTGTCAAATTGTACAGGTAGACTTGGATGCAAGACCAGGCTGGAAAGGAGGCGCTGGCTTCCATAGGGAGCTTTCTTCCTTTCCTATCTACTGACCCCACCTCCTCCAGGGTCTCTCCCAGCCCTCCAGCCCCAGGGTCTCTCTCTGCAGCCCCCCTGAGGAGAAGCGCCGCAGTCTGCTGCCTCTCAAGAGCCGATCTACACACAAGCTGCTACACTGGTCAGGGAACAGATGGCACCCGGAGTGTTACTTAATTTCATTAGCGATTTTGCATTTGCCAAAATATGTTTTTGCCAGAAGTGCCCACATCAGGGTTGCTTGTTAAAACTGATCGAGATCCCAGGGAGCCCCGGAGGGGGTCGCAGCCACCCGGCAGATGGTCCCCCGGTTCCCGCAGCAGGAAGGAAACACGGGGGTCCCACAAAGCCAGCGCTCCCTGCCCACCCCACCCCGGCCGGGTCGGCCACCCCTCAGGCTCAGTAAGCCTCCCCAGCACCCCCACCTTCCAGGCCCCAGGCTGCTTCCTCCCCACCCCTCCCCGGGGTGGGGGGGGGGCGGGGAAGAGAGAGGCACATTTTTACTTGCTTTTTATTCAGTTCTCTGATGATCCTGTATTTCCTTCCTCTCAACACTTTCAATGGTACTGAAGCCACCACTCTGTCCCCTTAAACATGTAGCAGAAACCAATACTCATTCCATGAGGCTTGAGTTAACTTCTAAGGGCTCTTCTTTGAAGCAATTTCACTTCTTCAGGAAACTTTGTTGTGTATAATAATGGGTTTAAATTTGCCAAAAGGAACCTCTCAGCGATGTGGAAAATGCATTTGAGGCAGAACTCTGTCTCCATCACCAGCTTCACTCACCCGGAGGAGCTGCGTCCTGACGAGTTCAAGGATCTTCTCGAGGCCTCCTTCACCGGCCAGCGTGCCCCCCAGGGGGACTTCGGTCCTCTTCTGGATTGCTGTGTTTATGAGTATGTTTTCAAACACCAGAACTACATGTTCCAAAGAAGAGTCCCGATCCCTGCCTTGCCCCTGAGTGCAGAAGTCACTTAAGAGTGGCGATTTTGTCATCTATTAACAGGTGCGTGCATGCGTGCTAAGTCGCTTCAGTCATGTCCGACTCTCGGCGACCCCATGACTGTAGCCTGCCAGGCTCCTCTGTCCATGGGATTTCCCAGGCGAGAATGCTGGAGTGGGTTGTGATTCTCTTCTGCAGGGGATCTTCCCAAGTCAGGGGTCAAACCCATTGCAGGCGGATTCTTTATCCCGAGCCATTGGAGAAGCCTCTATTAACAAGATACTTTTGGCTTAACAAAGTTACATAATCGTATGGAGTCTAGAAATGATCTTTGTGGTCAAGAGTTGTCAGAATTGTCTGGGTTGCAACTGACAGAGTCCAACTCAAAGTTGATTATTCACAAAGTGGCTTTTATTGGTTTTACGTCTTTCCAGGGAAGGAGCTGGGCGATTGGGCCTCAGGACTCAGGGTCTTTCCTCCCCGTCTCCCCCGCTTTCCTCTTCTCCCCTCTACCTCTTTCTCTCCCCTCCCCCCTCTCCCTGGCCCTCCCCACTCCTTTTCTGCCTTCTTTCCATCTTCTAACCACATGAGGTTCATTCTCTCAGACTGACTTTCTCCATGTGCCCGCCTTCAGGGGTTGAAGGGAAATGAAACATTTAATCCCAGAGGGAACATGATGGAGGATTCTAACTGGTTTGAGATCTGTGCCACTCCTGTGGTCAGGGGTAGCAGGAAATCATGACTGGGACCCTTCCCCAAACGAGCATATTGTTCCCGTGAGATTGAGGGGCTTCCAGACAGGACCAGGGAACAGACACCCACTCTGGAGGGGCCTCTGCATTTTGCAGAAGAGGAGACAGAGGCTGAGAGAAAGAGTGACTTGTCTGGGCTTATTTAACCAGTCAATAGCAGATTCCAACTAGAAAGAACTGACATTTTCTGGGTGCAATTACGTCGTTTCCATTCCAAACATGGAGACAAAATTTTGACAGCTAGTCTGAGACTGGGGCAGAATACTTGAAACCAGAACTGAATTGGAAAGTCTAGAACTTTTCCTTTAAAAACCAACAACACCCCAAATAGCACTTCCCATATGGTGGGCGCTCCAACAGTTTCACAACCTGGAAGGTTTCTGATTTTCTCTTTAATCCGAATTTCTTATCCTGTTTGCTAGCCTTTGCACGGGGCACACTCCAGGCCCAGAGCTTCGCGGTAGCACAGTCAGGACCACAGGCTCAGTCCTAGAGCTGTTCCCTTCCAGTCCGTTCATCACCGTCGGTCCCCAGGCAGGAACAAGCAGGACTCTGAGAGGGAACGCAGTGCAGACACAGCCTTGAAGGAGAAAGCATCCAGGGAGGGGTCCTCCAGCCAGGGGCAGGCACGGGCAGGCAGCCGTTTTACTGCCGATGCCGTTCTTTACCCTTGAACGGCTTCAGCCCCATTGAAGTTCCAAGTGTCACTCTGGGGAGGTGGAGCCCCGTTCCAAGGTCACAGGTGTAAAGCCTTGTACCAAGGCCACAGATATGGAGTCCTATACACGGTCATCCCTGGAACCGACTGAGCTCCATAGCAACTGTTGCTATGAGCCTCCCCGACTTAAACCGGCCAGCTTCCTGACTCTGTATTAGATGCAATACCCACCCTATAGCACCCCAACCAATCACCTAATGCCACCCTTCTCGTGGGAATTTTCTCTGTCTTGAGGCCAAATAAATTGGCTACTAGCCCATGAAAGGGGTGGGCTCTCCTAGAGCCTGCCCGCTGTTCTAACAGCGTCTCCCACTCTAATAAACTCTGTTCTGTCATTCTGCCTTGTGTCTGGAAATTCTTCTCCAGCCCGCACACCCACCACCACAGGGCAGATCTCGGTGTGGGTATGAAGACCCTGCCTCCTGCGGCTCCTCCGTGCTTCCTTGGTGTCCGCCCCCACCCGCGAGTCTTAGAATTCAGCCTCTGGGCTGCCCTGTGGCTGCCCAAACTCTTCTCCTCCCTGCCCCAGCCCCACTCCCATCCTCTGGGGCCCTAGGTAAGCTATCAGTGTGGATGATGGAAAACCCACAGAGGTGCTTTCCTCCTACGGGAAGGTCCAATTAGCAAAAATATAATGAACATCTCACTGCTTAAATAGTCAACTGGACAGACTTCCATTTTGATCAATATGGCAGACTAGATATTCAGAGAGACCTCTTTCCACACAGCACACTGAACTTTTTTTTTTTTGAGATTTAATGCACAGTTGAACTGTCAGGAAAGTAAAGGAATCCCTCGGAGAGCAGAAATGATAATAAAGCTTGAACTCAGAGGACCAGCATCACTACTGCTGATATATTTTGATCTGGTGGCCGAGGGCTTGGATGTTAATGGATCACATGCACCGAATATAGGAATATCCAAGTATATTTTCCAAATTATTTAAAAAATACAGTCTCATTCAAATGCATAGTAAGTGCATGTCAAAGTTTTCTGTAACTCGTTAACAACAGAACCAGCAGACTGACAAAGCCACTTTAAGATACAAGAAATTCGCGTAAGTAAATGGATAGATAGATAATAGAAAGAATGTTGGGTTATGATTTCTAATTTGTATGTATTTTTAAACATTTTTTTATTTACGGTCATGTGGGGCGACGTGCCAGATCTCCTCTTTGCTGGGGCATGAGAGATTTTTCGCTGCAGCGGGCAGGCCTCTCTCTGGTTGTGGTACAAGGGCTTAGTTGTCTGTAGGACCTTAGCTCTCTGACCAGGGATCAATCCCGGGGCCCCTGCGTTTATTGGAAGGCAGATTCTTAACCACTGGACCACCAGGGAAGTCCCTAAATTATATTTTTTAAATGGCTTAATATCCTATAGGGCACAAAAAAAACTCATAACTTTTGGATTTATGTCCTTTACCAACAAAACTCATTTGCATCTCATCAGCAATTATTTTCTACAGACTAACATCTAACTTTCCTCTTTTCTTTTTTAATTTTTTAAATTGGAGTATAATCGTTTTTCAGCATTATGCTGGCTTCTGCTCTACAACAGCATGAATCAGCTCCGAGTGCACATGTAACCCTCCCTTTTGAGCCTCCCAACATCTAACTTTACAGATTGAAGGTTCTGGGCCCTGATCAATAGAAAAGAGTAACAGGGACAAAGTTGCATTCTCCTGTCTAGAGCATCAGACAATCTTTGGGAAGCTTGTCAGACAGGTCCCTAAAATGACAATGAAATCAGGCCCTTTCACTGTTGGGTTTGTGAAAAGAGATTGATTCTCAAATATGACATTCCTATGCTAAGTTGCTTTGGTCCTGTCTGACTCTTTGCAATGCTATGGACTGTAACCCACCAGGCTCCTCTGTCCATAGGATTCTCCAGGCAAGAATACTGGAGTAGGTTGCCATTTCCTCCTCCAAGGGGATCTTCCCGACCCAGGGATTGAACCCCTGTCTCTTAACATTTCGAGCATTGGCAGGCGGGTTCTTTACCACTAGCACCACCTGGAAAGCATCTTAAGTTGTGCATCCTCCCATTGACAGGGATGGGGCAGAAGTCATTAGGAAACTCTTTCCTTGTCTCCTAACACAGTAACCTGGCCTGAGACTCTTCCCTGCATCTTCTGACTGTCTTAGGGCATCTTCCTCTGAATGATTAAAGATGATCTGCCCTTGGAATGGGCTTCCCATTCCAAGGCGCTAGTGGTAAAGAACCCACCTGCCAATGCAGGAGACATCAGAGATACGGGTTCGATCCCTGGGTCCGGAAGATCCCCTGGTGGAGGACATGGCAACCCACTCCAGTATTCTTGCCTGGAGAAACCCCATAGACAGAGGAGCCTGGCGGGCTACAGTCCATAGGGTCACACAGAATCAGACATGACCGAAGCAACTTAGCGCACACTTGGAATAAGCATCTATAGCCACACGTGCTCCTGGTGTTTGGTGAGCTGACCTTCCTCAGCTCCTCCGATCAGTTGAACTTTCAATTTGCAAAACAATGTATTTCCCATCACTTTGTTTGCCTTGCTGGTTTGAGGCCTTCCTACTAATACAGGATTCCGGTTATTTAGCTGACAGAGAAATCAACAATATTCTAGGCTTGTTTGTCTCCATGAATCCTGCTGAAGTGCTATTAGCCTGAAGCGTGCTCCTGAATTGAAGCATGGAGGTTAAGAAAGACCAACCTCTGCAAACAGCAAACAAGGTCCAGGTGGTAAAACTGGGGGACGAAACCGTGTTTTCGATCACCTGTTTGTCTGGGAACCAGGTGGCCGTGTCTGGGGAGCCTTTCGCCTGAAATACACCCCCCGAAGCCTGCTGCACTTCCTGGCACCGATCACTGAAATTGGCAGCGGCTGGTTTTCGCCCTGCCTCTTCTCATGCCCCGTGCCAGGAACACAGGAGGTACAGAAAACAGAGTCTCGAGGGCCAATCCAGCCAGTGCTGCCTCTCTGCGTCCCCAGCGGTTCTTCTGTTGGAGAACTGTATTGTTTAACGTGTCGTTCCGGACTCTTGTCTTTCCCGCCCAGCCAGCTGCCTTGCCTCACAGTCTGCAGCAGGGACACCGGAGGTCAGATGGACACCGGACACCAGGCCAGAGCCTGGATTTGCCGCCCTTGCTCTGTCCCAGGCCAGGGGTATTCATTTTCTAGGGCTGATGCACCAAGGGCTTCCCAGGAGGGGCTAGGGGTAAGGAACCTAACAGGAGACTTAAGAGCTGAGGGTTCGATGCCTGGGTCGGGATGATCCCCTGGAGGAGGGCATGGCAGCCCACTACAGTGTTCATTCTTGCCTGGAGAATCCCACAGACAGAGGAGCCTGGCGGGCTATGGTCCATGGGGCTGCAAAGAGCTGGACATGATGAAGTAATTTAGCATGCAGTGAGGACCAAAGTGAGTTAGGACCTGCGAGAGCCTTGGGAGAAAGAAGCTGAGGCAGATCAGTCTTTAGGTGCTCACTGAATGGTCTGGAATGAGAGACACTTGTTTGTACACGAGATCAGCAGGCTGACCAGAAGCCTTTTTTTCCCGTCTGTGCCGCGTCTTAGTTGCAACACAAGGCATCTTCGATCTTCGTTGCTGCATGCGAACTCTCACTTGCGACATCAGGGGTCTCATTCCCTGACCAGGGATGGAACCCGGGCCCCCCACGCTGGGAGCATGGATCCTTAGTCACTGGGCCTCCAGGGAGGCCCCAAGAAGCTGGGCTTTAAATACCACCTTAGGCCTTCGGAGTCCACCCAGCCTCTGCAGATGTCCCGCCTGATTTTATCCAGATCCAACACACGTGCCTTCTCACTTCCATCCATGCCAGCCCCAGCTGGCTCCTGTCTGGGGATTTTGCTGGGCTTTTTTTAGCACAGGTTTCAGCATTGACTCTTGACATTTCCGTCCTGACCAAGGACATTCCACACCCAAGCTTGACTCTCCTTCAACCCCTCTATACATCTGACCCCAGCAAGGGTGCCAGTCCCTGGTTTCGATACCCCTGTTCAGTCTACAGATTCTAGAAAGACTCTTTCCCGAGCAATGGGATGCTGGAAATCAGACTAACATCCAGGAACCCATGAGAAAGAAGGGGGTTGAAGCAAGCAAGGCAGAAAGTTAAGACAGAGCCCTGAGAAGAGCAAGGACTTCGAGGAGGAAGGCAGGACAGTCAGGGGCTGAAGGACAACAGGAATCCCGGCCACGCAGGAGGCCCCGGGAGAGCCAGGTCAGGAACCCAGGACAAGTCTGGCCGCTGTCCCAGCACCACATCGGGGGCGCTGCTGTGGAACAGACAAAAGACCCCGGAAGAGAAAAACAAGAAGGTCGTGACCCTAAAGCAAACCTGTAGCCCATCGAGGAACTTTTCAAGAACTCTTTGTGCGGACTTCCCTGATGGTCCAGTGGCTAAGAATCCAGCTTCCAATGCAGGGCTGAGGGTTCGATCCCTAGTCAGGGAACCAAGACACCACGCGCCTTAGAACAGCGAAGCCTGCGAGCTGTGACCAGAGAGAAAGTCCGTGAGCCACAGCAAAGATCCCCGTGCTGCAACTAAGAACCGACAGAGCAAAGAAGAAGAACTCATCCTCAAGGAAGCGTCAGGGCTATGGAGGGGGCGGTGGGGAGAGGCAGCCGCCTGGACATGGACAAAGGGCAAAGTCAGGGATGAAGGCAGCATATGGACACGTCTCCACTTGGTCCCATCCCTTCCTTGGCCCTCAGCCAGGCCACGCACGGGGTGTTGGGGGCAGTCCCATGTGCCCAAGTGAGCCACTAGCCTTATTCTGAATGAGGCCCTAGTCCCGGTGAGGGGGTGTCCCTGTGGCCAAGGGGCCAGGAATTAGGGGGAATGTGGCTTTCTAATGGGCCACAGCCTCCGCCTGCATATGACCAGCTTGTTCTCAGGGCCTGGAGTCTGCCGGGCTAAGGACTGCCTTCTATTCTCTGAGTTCAGATTAGGAGCAAAGGCCCCAGGAGTCAGCTAGCCCTGGTTCAAACCCATCTCTGTCAGTTACTAACTGTGTAATCTTGAGCAAGTTACTTCCACTCTCTTAGTCTCTGTCTCTTCATCGGAATTACGGAAATTATAGCAGTGACTTTGGGTTGGGTTTTAAATCAAAGAGTCCATCTTAAAGGGATTAGCACGTCTTCAGGTGGACGGTGGGCCTTCCATCCATGTGACCGCCCTGATGGGCTCACCTCCATGCCTGATAAAGACAGCACCCTCCTCCGCTTCCCTCTGGAAAGCAGCTCTCATCTTGCTCAGGCCACGCCCCCTCTGTTGCTCCCAGCAACGAGTGAAAGTTCTCTCTCCCTGTGGCCGTGGACGCATTAGACACTGATCGTGAGATGTTGGTGAGACTCATTTCTGTTGGTGGATGAAAGGAGACTGTGCTGCCCTATCCCCCCATCTCAGGTACCGCAGCAGCTCCCTGCCCACCCACCAGTCAGAGAATTAATCGACTTGTTCTTCTGTGTCTTTTTAATGCTTTAACAGGACACGGCAGAGAAACACTGTGATGCAAGTAAGCTGTTTGACCAAAGAAACACTGGGAATTGCATTCTTTCAGAGCTGGTCTGCATCTGAATTCAAGAGGAGCAGGTAACTAAGAGCAGATGAAATGGGTGTTGCTGAATTCATAAACAGCCGGCGTATCTCTGCCTACACGGCCAGCCGTCAGGCAGACTGCCTGGATTATATGGAGCAAAATGTCTGTCTCTAATTGTTGAGTCAGGAAGTGCTCAGTACTTCTGTTGGCACGTGCGTTAAAGAAATACACGTGGATTTTTGGTAAGCTACATTAAAGGATTTTAAAAAATTATTGAAGTATAGTTGATTTACAATGTGCTAATATCTATTGTGCAGCAAAGTGATTCAGTTATACGTATATACATTCTTTTTCATATTCTTTCCCATTATGGATTTATCACAGGATATTGAATATAGCTCCCTGTGGTACCAGTAGGACCCTGCTGTTTATCTATTCCCTATACAAGAGTTTGCATCCACTTCCCTCAAAACTGATGTATATTGATTTTTCGCCGGGTGTGGTCTTTCCTCTTTGGCGAGTGGGGGCTTCTCTCTACTCGCGGTATGTGGCTTCTCGTGGCCGTGCCTTCTCTCGTTGCAGAGCCCAAGATCTAGGGCGCACGGGCTTTCCATGGCACGTGGGCTCACCAGCTGCGGCTCCTGGGCTCTAGCACACAGGCTCAACAGTCACGGGGCACGGGCTTAGTTGCTATGCAGCGTGTGGGATCTTCCCAGATCGGGGATCGAACCCATGTCTCCTCCATTGACAGGCAGGTTCTTTACCACTGAGCCACCAGGGAAGCCCTGGAGAAGACTCTTGAGAGTCCCCCGGACAGCAAGGGGATCCAACCAGTCCATCCTAAAGGAAATCAACCCTGAATATTCATTAGAAAGACTGATGCTGAAGCTGAAGCTCCAATACTTTGGCCACCTCATGCGAACAGCTGACTCATTGGAAAAGACCCTGATGCTGGGAGGGATTGGGGGCAGGAGGAGAAGGGGACAACAGAGAGTGAGATGGCTGGGTGGCATCACCAGCTCAGTGGACATGAGTTTGGGTGAACTCTGGGAGACAGTGATGGACTGGGAGGCCTGGCATGCTGCAGTCCATGGGGTCGCAAAGAGTCAAACACAACTGAACAACTGAACGACGACAACCCTCAAACTCCCAATCCATCCCTTCCCCACCACCTCCTCCTGGTTGGCAACTTCAAGTCTGTTAAAGAGCTTTTTAGATACCAACTTTAATTTTCTTATATGCCTGCTATTATTGAGGGATGTTTTTTTCTCTTTTGTGAACCCACAGCCACTTTCTTTTAAATACCAAAGAGAAGAATTTTCCTACCATATGCTTTCAGAGTTATCGTTTGTTTTGCAGTGTCAAGATCAACAACTAAAACATGAGTATAAGACATGAAGTGATGAAATTGTTCTGGAAGCAAATTTAAACACATTTAAATTTGTTTAGGGGTGAAATAAATGTCTATACAGAAAAAAGTCCTAGAAGTACACACACCAAAATGTTAAAGTCATCTCTCCACCACTTTGGGGAATAGAACTGTGTGATTTTATTTCCTTTGGTTTCGTCAATCTTTCCAAGTTTTCTAAATTGAGAAGGTGTGTTCCTTCTTCTTAAGGACTTTGGGAGGAGTTTTAGATTCACAGCAATATTGAGCCAAGATACATGGATTCCCCGTATATTCTCTGCCCCCACACAAGCATAGCCTCCCCCATTACTAACATCCCCACCTTGATATGAAGTATGTGCTATTATGCATCTGTTATTATGAACAAAAGAGAACATGGATGTTGGTGGATCAATAGCAGGCTCTCTCACAGAGGGAAAGGATGAGAAGAGGGAGGCAGGAATTAGAGAAACGGGAAGGGGGAAGAAGAGGAAGTTTCAAGTGGAAGTCAAAGCCCCGCTTTCCAAGGGGAAGCCTGGGGCTGGGTCCCCCCAGTCCCTGCAGCCTCACAGCCCAGCTCTGCTGTTTTTTGGGGCGCAGGGGCCGGGTGGTCTGGGACTGCAGCGGGGAAAGAGGGCCTCTTTCATCGCTCTGGCTGAACCTGCCTGCATGCAGGTTCGTCAGGCAGCTTCTGAGTCTGAGCTTCAGCCTCTAAACGGCGTCCTCCTCCTGACCC
Source organism: Odocoileus virginianus (assembly GCF_023699985.2). Taxonomy (NCBI): domain Eukaryota; kingdom Metazoa; phylum Chordata; class Mammalia; order Artiodactyla; family Cervidae; genus Odocoileus; species Odocoileus virginianus. Next base: position 2,304,769 of record NC_069695.1, read on the forward strand.
CTCTGATCTGACCGGACCACTGCGGCAGAAACAGTAACTAGCAGAGTGGTGAAGGGCGGGGGCGGGGGTCCTCCTGGCTGGAAGAAGTCCGCGCACTTCCCTCCCTTCTTTCGGTGGTTTGACTTTTTCAAGCGCCTCACGCATGCTGTTTCATTTCCTTCTTGCAGCTTGACTTCAAGTACCAAGAGGCGCGGTGTTGAGGGCGTAGCCCCTGGGGGTAGGGGACTGGCCCGACTCCCAGCTCCGCACTGACCAGCTCTGTGATCTTGGGGAACTCACTCAACCCCTCTGGACTTCACCTCTCTCCGTATACACTGGGGACCTTCACAGCATCCACTTCGAATGTTGCTCAGTACCTGTTTGGAAGGACTGTCTGGTACATGCAAGCTTTACCGATGGGGACACTGAGGCTAACAGGGGGGTCAGTCCACAACCAGCTCTTCCAGCTTCCCATTCTCATCCTCAAGGCCAACTTTCTCTGGGGCTCAAACAAGACAGGGAAGTGGCTCCCTGGATGAAATGAAAATTAAGATTACAGCACCGGATGTGTGGATCTGAGAGAGAAATTCGGGGAGCAGAGAGCACTGTTGAACAGGAAAGAGCCAGCAGAGTAATGAGAGGCGAGACGGAATAGAAACGAACAGAGGGGGGCACAGCGACTGTCCGAAGTACGAACGCCTTCAGTCACCACTTTCCAGAAAGAGAAACTGAGGCCCGAGACAGCCACACGCGCTCCGGCCGCCGGAGCTCCAGACACCTGGAAGCGGGGATCGCACGTCGCCCCGGGAACGCTCTCGTTTCCCGGGAGCCGCTGACCAGCTGTCTGCGTCAGAGTCAGCTTCCGGGGCTCCGGGCGGTCTTTTGGGGAAGGCCTTCGGAACCGTCCCCTTGGCTCCGCAGCGGCGGTCAGGGGCGTAGCCCGCGGACGGAGGGAGCACGCCGCGCAGCAGTGCTCTCCCCTTTCCTTGTTTTAATTCCCCCGGGAGCAGGAGGCAGCTAACCTTTCCGTAATCTGAAATCCCAATAAGGAGAAACTCACTCGGAAAAATACACAGTGTTGGGAAGTCTTTGCTGTTTGGTAGACTTGAAAGACTTTCATCCCTTCTCCAATTTCTCTATGTGCTTTGGAGGCCACGAGAGGAGTGATATTAGCTGAAGGAAAGGTCACTACCCCAGGAGTTGTTTGCAGCCAGATAAATTTGCCACGCATGCGTGCTAAGTCACTTCAATCACGTCCGATTCTTTGCAGCCCTATGGACTGTAGCCCACCAGGCTCCTCTGTCCATGGGAGTCTCCAGGCAAGAATACTAGAGTGGGTTGCCATGCCCTCCTCCAGGGGATCTTCCTGACCCAGGGATCAAACCCACATCTCCTGGGTCGCCTGCATTGGCAGGCAGGTTCTTTACCACTAGCGCCACCTGGGAAGCCCAGATGGATATTCAGTTGTCTAATACTCTGGAGCAGGTGCAATTTATCATTTCTCACACACGCCCCGGCAGGAGAGAGGAAGCTCTATACTCGCTTGACATTTTTTTTCTCTTCTCTGTTTTTACTCTTTTTTTTATATCCTCACTGTCATTTTCTCTGTCATTTCCTTCCAGCCTCATCTGGCTTTGCAACCACAAACACTCCCACATAAATATCCCTTTGCTAGGGCTTAAACTGAGCGTGCGTGAGAATTATGCAGAGGGGCTGTGCAAACACTGATTGCTGGGCTCCAGCCCCAGAGTTTCTGCCGCAGGTGGTCTGGGGTGGAAACTGAGAATTTACATTTCTAACACGTTCCTGGGCGGTGGTGCTGCTGCAGGGACCAGGCTGGACGGAAGGACCTGCTCGGACAAGGCTCTGCCTTAGCCAGTGCCCCTAGATCACGCTGCACTTTTGTCTCCCTGTGGTACCAAGGACAACTTCATCATCAAGTTTACAGGACTCCATTCAAGACCCAAAGAGGCACCAGTGAAGCTTTCAAGAGGGACTGTGGGAGTCAGTCTGAGGGCTGGTCTGTGCCAGAGGGCACCAAGGCTTGAGTGTCTGATCCCAAGTCCCAGAGGCACTTGAACCTTTTCTCCTTCCCCTAAGTGGGTGCGGGTTTCATGTTTCCTTGGGTTTGTGATCTCCCTGGGCTGGTCCCCACAGTCAGCTTTGATCAGAGGTCCTAGAGCTCCCACATGAGCCTGGAGCTGAGCAGTTCCCCCAGCCCTCCTCGAACCAGGAACACCAGCGCCCTCCACGAGGTCTCCATCACCGAGGACGGAGGTCCAGCATCTTCCCTCGGCTTGAGTGATGGGGGAAGCAGGGAGGAGGGCCCATCTGGGCATTTCTGATGCAATTAGTGTTAAAAGGTGCAAGGACAGTGAGGACAAACCTGACAGGCAGTGCTCATATCAACGACCGAATAAAAGGGAAACATTAGCTTCATTTCAACTTTCTCAGGAAGAAGGCAGTGGAAATCAGTTGCTTACAGTTGGAAAATATGAGCTATATTAGATTAGAAATAATAGATGTATCTCCCAAAGGATTAAGTGGAAACTTTAATTTGGTCCTCATGACAATCTAAATTTCCTAGTAGGCTGGAAACCATGAATACTCTGAGCTTCTAATTCACGATTCACATCTTCAGTTTTCCTAGGAAGCTTCTGATGAGTTCCAGTATTACTCGGCTATAGAAAGGAGTGCATTTGAGTCAGTCCTAATGAGGTGGATGAACCTAGAGCCTATCATACAGAGTGAAGTAAGTCAGGAAGAGAAAAACAGATGTTGTATATTAACACACATATACGGGATCTAGAAAGATGGTAGTGATGAACGTATTTGCAGGGCAGCCATTTGCAGAGACGCAGACGTAGACAACAGATCTGTGGACACAGGGGAAGCAGAGGGTGGGACGGTTTGAGACAGGAGCAGTGGGACGTGCACATCACTCGTGTAAACCAGCCCTGGGAGTTTGGTGCATGGGACCCAAAAGCTCAAACCCGGCGCCCTTGACATCCTGGCAGGGTGGGATGGGGTGGGAGGTGGAAGGGAGGTTCCAGAAGGAGGGGGACATATATTTACTTATTCTGACTCATGCTGATGTATGGCAGAAACCAACTGCAATATTGTAAAGCAATTATCCCCCAATTAAAAATAAATTGTGCCACAGAAGGTTAAAAATAAAAAACAAGGGGGCCCTGCCCTGTTCTCTCAGGTGCTGCCCTCTTGTGGCCGCCTGAATACTTGCAACTAAAACTTGCTCTGAATTCTGCACAACTATTTCTTTAAATCAAAGGAGGCCGCCGGAGCCCGGGAGTGGACTTTTCCCCCCAAGAGGAAAGATGATGAAAGTCTGCCATGACATGGGTCCACAGGGCTGAAGCTGCTGCTCTGGCGGTTGTTCATAATGTTTTGTGAGCAGAGGAAGTAAGAGAAATCATCAAGGCAGGTAACAGCAATCTTTCTGGACTTAAGAGAAAATTTGGAAAGAGAGAAAACATGTTTACATATATGAATATATATATCTGTTGTATCATGTATATACATATATGATTGTATATGTATACTGCTGTATGTATGTGATTATACACATGTGTCTTACCATGTCCTTCATTTTTGCAAATTATGAATTCCTGCTTGGTAGGGTTGTGTTAGGCTTTATCACAGAGATCCTCTGTTAGGCAGGATATATTTGTCTCGATAGTAAAGAATCCTCCTTCTATGTGGGAGACCTGGGTTCAGTCTCTGGGTTGGGACGATCCCCTGGAGAAGGGCATGGCAACCCACTCCAGTATTCTTGCCTGGAGAATCCCATGGACAGAGGAGCCTGGTGGGCTACGGTCCATGGGGTCACAGAGAGTAGGACATGACTGAGTGACTAAGCACATTTATGACCAGAGTTGTTTTTGGCTTTAATTTGCATATTATTTTGGAGCAGTGATTCTCAAAATACGATCTTGGTGTGCCCACCTGCCCCCCACAACCTGGAGTCCCTAATAGCCTTCCAGGGGATCCACAAAGTCAAAACTTTTTGCATAATAATGCTAGTTCATTGTTTCCTTTTTTATCCCCCCGTTCCCTCATGAGTATACACTGGAATTTTCCAGAATCTACACTGTGTGTGATATTGCAACTGAACGCAGTAGAAGCAGATAACATAAGAAGCAGATGTATCTTCTGTTAAACTGGAAATTACAGAGATTTGTAAAACTGTGACACAGCGGCATTCTCATTAAGTCTGGTCTTGAAAATATAGGTACCTTTTCATAAAGACATGTTAGCCTGCAATAAATTTATTGCTGTATTAAATCAATACTATTTCATTTCAGTCTCAGTAGGTGTAACCCTCACAATAAACAAAGGCTCCATGGGTCCCAAATAATTCTGAAGGTGTTAAGAGATCATGAGATCAAAAGTTTAAGCATCACTGATACGGAGGAGCCGTGGGACTGCGGGGTTATTCTCGAAGCTCAGTGTAGACATGTGTCCTGGGCACTGATTTGATATTCGAGGAGAGATATTGGAAGGCAGAGGTGAGACAAACACAGACATTCTGCTGGGAGGCTTCCCTGGTGGTTGGGGGCTGGGATTCCGCACTCCCAGTGCAGGCGGCCTGGGTTCCGGGTTCTGGGCAGGGAACCGGGGCCCACGGCAAAGACCGAAGCTCGCACGTGCCGCCACTAAGAGCCAGCACGCCAAACACATTAACGCCTCTTTAAAATCCCACTGCTCCTCTTGTGTGCGCTGGGAAATCTCGTGGACCTGCTTGGCTCTCCAGGGCATCTCCCCGGCCGTGGCTGTTCACAGGTGCTGCCCTGGGACCAGAGGACTAAGGACAGGCTGATCCTGAAACCAGGCAGAGGGCTGATATGGTACGACGGCCCCATGCAGGACGCAGAGGACCGATTCGGTGTGACGGCCCCACGCAGGACTCAGAGGACCGATTCGGTGTGACGGCCCCACGCAGGATGCAGAGGACTGATTCGGTGTGACGGCCCCACGCAGGACGCAGAGGACCGATTCAGTACGATGGCCCCACGCAGGACGCGGAGGACCGATTCGGTGTGACGGCCCCACGCAGGACGCGGAGGACCGATTCAGTACGATGGCCCCACGCAGGACGCGGAGGACCGATTCGGTGTGACGGCCCCACGCAGGACGCAGAGGACCGATTCAGTACGATGGCCCCACGCAGGACGCGGAGGACCGATTCGGTGTGACGGCCCCACGCAGGACGCAGAGGACCGATTAGGTGTGACGGCCCCACGCAGGACGCGGAGGACCGATTCGGTGTGACGGCCCCACGCAGGACAGAGAAACCCTTGCAGTGAGCAGAACTCCGCATTCCTGAAAGGAGAGGCCCTCAGGACTGGGCTCCTCGGTAATTCCCTCGCAGCAACTAACCACTTGGCAGGATGATGGAACACTTGGAAGGAGCGAGACCGCCGGAGGAGTTGATGCGGTCTGGGGCAAGGTTACATGTAAAATCCTTTCGAGGGGAGCCCCAAGCGTGACAATAAATGTACCCCATGTGACTGTCACCAAAGACCACCACTGTGTACGAGGCCCCTAGTAACCGGGTGAGCAAGACGGCTGGCACTGACGCTCCGTCAGCCGTCTCCCCCTCCACAGCCAGTGGGCACCTTGCTGGTGACCTCGCTACGCGCCTGCACTGCATTTATGGAGGAAGAAGTAGAAGCCAGGCCTCAGCTTTGGCTCCTGTTGCTATGGTAACGGGCACCACGGGCAGAGGCAGCCGTGGGCGGCAGCCTCCTCCTCATCCCTCTCCCTGTGGTGGGCATGCCTCCAAGGTCCTGAACTCCTGGCAGCGTTTTTTGGAACATCCTCCCCCTCCGTGTCAGTATCTGTGTTTCTTCAAGTGTGGTCATCGGAATCACCTGCTTCTGTTGTGAACAGGCAGGAATCAGGAACCTGATTTTTATCACAACGCCCGGGTAACTCCTACCTTCACTAAACTTTGTGACGATACAGCCTTGAACACGGCAGAGTATTCAAGGTCTCTCTCAACTATACTCTCACCTCTTCGTTTGATTCTCCAGTCTTAGGACTTCCTCTTCCCTAGTACCTAGCCCCAGGAATAAATCGCTCCTGAGGAGCAGAAGCCCTCCAGAAACAAAGGTAGAGCTTTTCGCCTCCAGAGACCCATCTGCCAGGTTAGCACAGCCCCGACCTGCCGGTGGGAAATAATCCCACCCAAGAACAGCGTGGGTTGAGCCCTAAGGCCTTCTCTTTGCCATCCCAGGAGTCAGCATCATGACAGAGGGTGAGATGGTTGGATGCACCCACTCAATGCACACGAGTCTGAGCAAACTCCGGGAGGTAGTGAAGGACGGGGATGCCTGGCGCTCGGCAGTCCATGGGATCGCAGGGTCGGACAGGACTCAGCCACTGAACAACAAGAGTTGATTTACAAGGTTGTGTTAGTTTCTGTGTACAGCAAAGTGATTCAGTTATATATTTATATACATTCTTTTAAAATTATTTTCCTTTATGGTGTATCGCAGGATGTTGAATATGGTTCCTTGTGCTACACAGTAGGACCTTGTTGTTTAACCATCATATATATAAATATAAAAGTTTGCATCTGCTAATCCCAAGCTCCCAATCAGCCCTTCCCCCAGCCCTCCGCTTGGCAGCACTGCATGCCTTCTGCCCACTGAAAAACAACAAAAATGGCTACAGACGTTACCAAATCTTTTCCCGGAGAGGCAAAATCACCCCCTCCCCTAGCGGGAACTGCTCTAACCTTCCAAACGCAACTTACAAAGAACTCAAAGGATTCACAGCATGACATCAGGAACTTACACTTTCTCCCCCATGGGGAAAATGCAAAAGAACCTTGCTATGGATTTTATGAACAAGATCTGAAAAGTGCAAGGCAAAAGGAAAGGACTGATAATGTTGTCTGTGTTAAAAAGTAAAACATTCATATCATAGACGAAGTTTCCACAGCCTGGAGCAGGACACAACAACCCACACCAGTATTCTTGCCTGGAGAACCCCATGGACAGAGGAGCCTGGTGGGCTACGGGGTTGCAAAGAGCTGGGCGCAACTGAAGCGACTTAGCAAGGGAGAACATATTTGCAACACAATCAACAAAGGATTAGTCTTCAGATTACATAAAGGACATCTTAGAATCAATAATAAAAAGATACACGTCCAATAGAAGGAGCAAATGACAGGCAAGCAGCCCAGAAAAGAGAAACTCTTAATGGACAAAACCCACACTGAGAATACTCACTCCCATTGCTAGACAGGGGTATGCAAAGTGAAGTGGTGAGAATTCACCATACTCTTGTCCAGGATTTAATAGTAAATGGTTAATAACAAGTCAATAGTACCAAGGGAAGGATCGGGAGTAATAGTATCTATCCCCTGTTACCACTAGTGGAGGGGTACATTTGGAAAATCACTTTAGGAAACTGTGTGTCAATATCGAGGTTGAATATTAAAGTGAAAGTGTTACTCGCTCAGTCCTGTCTGATTCTTTGCAACCCCGTAGACTGTAGCCCGCCAGCCTCCTCTGTCCATGGAGATTCTCTAGGCAAGAACACTGGAGTGGGTTGCCGTTTCCTTCTCCAGGGGATCTTCCCAACCCAGCGACTGAACCCATGTCTCCTGCATTGCAGGCGGATTCTTTACCACATGAGCCACCAGGGAAGCCCAGGTTGAATATACATCCATCCTCTAACCCTGCAATGCCTCTCCTGACTATATACTCTGGACACAGAATGTATTTCCATGAGGAAGCACATAGAAGGAGTTGGTTACAACCATGTTTGCCACAACAGAAAGCTGAAAACAAACCAAATACCTACCTACCAACTGGCAAATGGAGAAACATATAAGGCACAGATGCATAGGAAGGAACAGGATTAGCACTGAAAATGAATGAGCTAGCTGGGTGGAGTACGTTTAAAGGGTAAAATTATACTTTGGACCAAGCATCAGCACACAGGTGGATGAAACTGTTTATACTAAATATACGTCTTTCCCTCTGTCTGTGCACATTGATACTGGAAAAACTCAGTGTTTGTTTAGCAAGAGAGGAAGAGACACGAATGTTGGGTGGTTTCGCAAAAGTGGGTGCTTCTCAGCCTATATCAACACAGGGTTGATTTAAATTCCACTTGGGGTTGAGGGATTAAAGCTTTAGGACGCTTCAGATGCCCTGGGGCTTCTCAACTTTGAGCTTCACTGTAAGGGGTCTGGTTGGGTCATTTGAGGGGAGGATTCTTAGAAAATTCAACATATGTGAAACCTAGCTGACAAAGCCTGCCGATCTGTACCAGGAGCCTCCTGGGAAACAGGAAACCACCTCACCTAAACAAGAAAGGGTTGATTATATCAGCGTGTCAGCTGACATTTATTTACCACCAACTGTGTGGCGGTCACGGTGGTGAGGAGAGACGCACGGGTGAACAGGACAGATGGAGAGAGGAAGCGCTGCCACGCGGGGTGCCCCACACCAGCGCCCCTGGACTAAGGGCATCCACGGGAGACAGACTTCTCTTAGAAAGAGGAAAACCCGCAAGAGAGGTTTCCATGAGCGCAGGACGAGCGCCCGGCGTGGGCAGTGGAGGGAGAAAGCACGAGCTGGAGTGACTGGGTCGGGGGTACCGTCCGTGCTCCGAATTGACCCAGCGGCCGGAGCGCCGAGCCCACCCCGCGCGCACCCTGTGCAGCTGAGCCACGGGCAAGGCGGCCTGCTGGGGGCGGAGGCGTGGGCACCCAGGCACCCGGGAGGCCAGGCCCCGGCAGCAGCCCTCAGCCGCACGGGCCACGGCGGGGGGCGGGGGCACAGGAGAGCCAGCTCGTTAGTCTCCAGACGCCCCTGGACTCCCCTGAAGCCAGCCGGGAGGCACTTAGAGCAGGATTCCTGTAGATTCATTGGCAGTGACCCTATATTGCTTATGTGACCTATTTTTTTTAAAAGATGAATGCTTTTGTGATTTTACTAAGCATTCTTATTTATTCCTTGCCTACATGGCTTTCTTCTTGGTTGCATACAGCTTAGAGATTATCAATGATACAGCACAACAGATGTAAGGAGAAACTAAAACATAACCCATACAAGCATTTTCAGGAATAGAAATGTTTTGACTGTGGCATCTTCAGGAATAATTTGGGAGGTTTTTTTTTTTACTTTTTATGTTATATTGGAGTATAGCTGATTAATCAACCCTGAATATTCATTGGAAGGACTGATGCTGAAGCTGAAGCTCCAGTACTTTGGCCACCTGATGCGAAGAGTCGACTCATTAGAAAAGACCCTGAAGCTGGGAAAGACCAAAGGCTAAAGGAGAAGGGGGCGGGGGAGGATGAGATGGTTGGATGGCATCACGACTCAGTGGACGTGAATCTGAGCAAACTTCGGAAGAGAGTGGAGGGCAGAGGAGCCCAGTGTGCTGCAGTCCGTGGGGTCGCAAAGACACGACTTAGCGACGGAATAGTTGATTAACAATGTGTGTTAGCTTCAGATGCACAGCAAAGTGGCTCGGTTATACATGTATCTATTCTTTTTCCAATTCTTTCCCCAGGTAGGTTGTTACAGAACATGGAGCAGAGTTCCTATGCTCTAGAGTAGGTCCTTGGTGCTCACCCATTTTTGATGTGGCAGCGTGTACATGATGTGAACTGTTTTTTTCTGCAGGCAGGTATGTGGGGATGAAACACGGATTCCAGGAACTGGAGGAGACGCCTATCAATCAACACTTACTCTATCCTGATCCTTCTGCCTCTGTAAATGTGTTTGTTATTACACACACTTCAGACATACACAAAAATAAATAGTATAATGAGGTCCCACGTACCTGTCACCAGCTTCAAAAACTGTCACTAAATGGCCAATCTTGTTTCACCTTTCCCACTTCCTCGAGATATTATTTTGAGATAAATACTACACTTTATATCATTTTGTCCATAAATGTTTCAGTACGAGTCTAACAGATAAGAACTCTAAAAATGCATAACCACTATACCATTATCAGATTAAAAAATTAAAAAGTCCTCGATATCATCAAATACCCAGACAGGGCTTGCGTTTCTGATGGTCTCGTAAACGTTGCATGCTTTTCTACAATTTGTTTTGTTGTTCAGTCGCCCTCCCAAGGACATAAAGGACAGAACCCAAATAATGTCCACGCATTCCGTAAATCATAAAATTTTAGGGAATTCTGGGTTGGAACAATAGCCAGAACAGAACTGGACTTCTTTATTCCTACTTTATGTTGCTTGAAATTGCAATTGTAGGGGGAGTATTTTTTTCTTATAAAAAAAAATTCAAAGTCTCTGTTGGTAATTGGAAAGCTGTTTCCAAGGGCCCCAGGTGTCCGGCCTCATAAAGAACCACTTGGCGATCAGAGCAGTGTTGGCTGGCGAGTCGTCCGCACTGGGGTCCGCGGGGGTCGGCCGTGTTCCTTATCTTTACCGGTCGCCCCCCGCAGGATCTCCTGCGAGGCCCAATTAAGTCAGGGGCGCAGGTGCCGAGCCGGCCACCAGGGGGCCCCCGAGGAACTCGATGAACTTCGCAGACGCCCGGGAAGCCACCTGGGGGCCGGTTTCAGGCCAGACCCAACAGACCCGGGTGGGTCAGGCTCCTCACGCGGGTCAGATCCCGCCAGCCGAGCAGACCTCCGGAGCCGGGGCCGGGAGGGCCGGCTGGGGACGGACAAGGCCTGCCGTCGGCTGTCACAGGACGCCGGGTTTGCAGCCCGCCCCACGCCGCAGTGCTCTTGGCAGACTCGCTTGAAGGACAGGTAAGGGCATGCCGTGCCAAGAAGCGCCTGGTCACCCCGTGGGCGTTAATGAACCCTTCGATTGTTACATACACAGGAGGCGCTATTACAAGTAATGTGAGACACATGAAGTCGGGATGAAAGTGAGAAAAGTGTCCGCCCCCCGGTCTGCCGGACCCTTTGCCGCCCCATGGCCTGCAGCCCGCCAGGCTCCTGTGTCCAAGGGACGTGTGCAGCTCGTGGCTCTCAGCTACAGGAGCCCTAGCACACAGACATCGTCCGCAACACAGCCTCTAGCAGAGAATGAGGAGACCCCGTATGTGGCTTCTATCCCCGCCGCCTCGGTTCGGAACAGACAGGCATCATCCCGTGGTCCTGGAGGCCGGAAGTCCGGAACCAAGGTGTGGGCGGGGCCCCGCTCCCTCTGCGGCGCCAGGGAGACGCCTTCCCGCCTCGCCCAGTCTCTGCGTGGCCGGCAGCCCCAGGTGTCCCAGGGCTGGCCAACGGCCATCGCCCCCTTGTGTCTCCACATCGACTGTCTCTGTGCCCAGACCTCCCCTTTGCATGAGGACTCCGGTCACACTGGACGAGGGCCAGCCACTCCCCGACCCCCGTGATCTCAGTTTTAAAATGATGTATTTAAGATGCATGTGTGCATGCTGAGTTGCTTCAGTCGTGTCCAGTTCTTTGCAAACCTATGGAGTGTAGCCCCCCAGGCTCCACTGTACAAGGGGTTCTCCAGGCATGAATACTAGAGTGGGTCTCGCCATGCCGTCCTCCAGGGCATCTTCCGACCCAGCGATCAAACCCGTGTCTCCTGCATTGGCAGGTGGATTCTTTAACACTGGAGCCAGCTGGGAAGTGCCACCTGGGAAGCCTCATACTTAAGGTAGTTAATTTTGTTTTATTATTATTATTATTATTTTTTAATTTTTGGCCATACCCTGCAGCATGTGGGACCGTTGTTCCCAACCAGGGATGGGACCCACACCCCCTGCATTGGAAGGTGGAGTCTTACCCACTGGACCACTGGGGAAGTCCCTCTCATGATCTCACTTAAACTCAGTTACCAGATCTGCAAGTAAGGTCACTTGCTAAGGCACTGGGGGTTTAGCACTTCCTTTATCTTTTCCGGGGGCCACAATTCAACTCATAGCATATGCCCTCTTATAAAATGAATCATGCTTGAAATGCCTATAATGACAAACCCATGAACTGTGTACATGGAGGATCATACCATGCAGGATAAACGTATGAGTCTATGAAGGCATCATAGTAACACAAAAACAATTGCGATGTGCAAAGGATGTACTATGATTTTACCAAGAAAAGCGAATATTTTAACCTCAAGGTATATTAAATTCACTACCTTTGATGCTTTTTAATGACCAGTGATAAAGAAAATACATGTAGACCCAAAAGACCCCAAAAAATCTAGATTTTTTTTTTTTTTTTTTTTTTTGCAAAAATTTGCGTTGGGGCCAGTTATCATGCTGCAAATACTAAACAGACGATCACAGAACGCTTTTCTATAATAAACACAGAGAACTTCTCTACCTTAGATATTCACAAAATCTGATCCACACCCTGTTTAAGAAACACAAGCGTTTGTGACATAAACGAAGCCACCCTTGGCGTTGCTTGTCTCCTCCCACAAAGGGTCATCCACTCTCCAGGGTTCTTCTGGAAGCTCTTGGCCCCGCGGGCACTGATTTCAGCAGGCACCACTTCAGTTCCTGACATGGCTTCTCAATGCACAGTGTCAGGACCAGCCCAGCGATGAAGGTCAGCAAGCAGTGTCCCAAGAAGAGATAGAACTAGAGAGAGGGGGGGACAGGGTGGACACAGTCTTACTACGAGATTCCGGTTGGGCCCTCAAGGGCCCCATCCTGGCTGTATGAAATAGATCTGTAAGACAAACAGCCACAAACATTAAAAATAAAGAGAAGGAAAGAACGATACTACCCTGTACTGAAGTCCCCCCTCCAATAAAACAAAGGACAATAGGCTTTTGAGAAATAAACAGAGAAGAAGCTTCTCGTGAAGCCAATAGCTTGTACTGTTCCAGGAGAGAACAAAGGGTGATGCCGCATCCAGCCGGGGGCGGGGGCCACCTTACCATGTTGACGTCTGTGTAGTGAATCAGCGTCTCCTGAAACCCGTTGTAGAGGATGATGAGGGTGGGGTGCACCAGGTAACAAGCGTAGCTGACGCTGGCCAGGGAAGTCCAGACTCCGCAGGAGAGTAGCCGAGTCACCAGGCCTGGGGGGACAGGCACCGATTCCCGGTGAGCCCCTCCTGCGCCTGGGGATACGGGGGCTCACCGCAATCCCTCTGGGTCCTGCCCCTGAGTCTGTGCACCTTCTTCTAAGAAGGTCTTTATTCATTATATATTTTCTGGGTTTGTTTTGGCCATGCCGTGCAGCCTATGGGATCCCAGTTGCTTGACAGGGTATCAAACTCTCACCGCCTGCATTGGAAGGGCTGAGTCTTAACCCTCAGACCACCAAGGAAGTCCATGTTCTTTTTAATTGTGTGCTAAGTTGCTTCGGTCGTGTCCGACTCTTTGCAACTCCATGGACTAGCCCACCAGGCTCCTCTGTCCATGGAGATTCTCCAGGCAAGAACACTGGAGTGGGTTGCCATTTGCTTCTCCAGGGGATCGTCCCAATCCAGGGATCAAACTCACATCTCCTGCAGTGGCAATCGGGTTCTTTACCACTATCGCCACCTGGAGAATGAACTAAAACAGATAAGCCAAAGCCAAAAACAAAACAAACTTCAACTCCCCATTGTAGACATATAATAATAATAAGAGATGCTCATATTGAGTTTACAACCAGTTTATTTCCTTAGTGTGGTTTCAACCTCTGAGCACAAAACATTCCACATATAGAACAAGGTGCACAGTCCCTTGGCCGGCCTGGGTTCTGATTCCAGGCGCAGCGCGCAAGCTGCTGGACCTCAGGACGAGGGCGGGAACACCCTGTGGCCCCAGGGCCTTCACCTTCTGTAACTGGTGAGTCTTCTGCAACGGGGCTGTCCCCCAGGATAGCTGTGAGCCACTTGTGGCTATTGAATTTAAAGGAATTAAAATAAGAACAATGAGCCATTCCCTTGCTGAATAAAACCAACGGCTCTCTGCAGTGGGGTAAATGGTGGTATTCCCCCAAAGCTGTGTCCACCTGGAACCTCAGAATTGGAAATAAGGGTCTTGGCAGATGTCATATGGGCTTCCTTGGTGGCTCAGACGGTAAAGGATCTGCCAGCAATGCAGGAGACCTGGGTTTGTTCCCTGGGTTGGGAAGATGCCCTGGAGAAGGGAATGATGTAATTAAGGTAAAGAATGAGAGGTCTGGTCATCTTACATTAGGGTGGGCCCTGAATCCAAAATGTCCTTGAAACAGACAGGAGACACAGACGCAGAGGAGAGACGCAGGGAGATGACCACGTGGAGACGGGGACAGAGACTGCAGTGACGTGCCGAGGCTGTCCAGGACCCCGGAGAGGGCGGGACGGAGTCCCCGCAGAGCTCCCGGAAGGACCTTGCCCACGCCTTGATCTGGAATTTCTAGCCTCCAGAACTGAGTGCTCAAGCTCAGTCGCTCAGTCATGTCCGACTCTTTGCGACCCCATGGACTGCAGCCCGCCAGGCTCCTCTGTCCATGGGGATTCTCAAGACAAGAATACGGGAGTGGGTTGCCATGCCCTCCTCCAGGGGAGTTTCCCGACCCAGGATAGAACCCGAGTCTCCTGCGTCTCATGCATCGCAGGCAGATTTTTTTACCTGCTAAGCCATCTCCAAAACCAGAAAATCAATTTCTGTTATTTCAAGCCACACACACACACACACACACACACACAAAAGAAAACATCTAGACTCATCTTTTAAAATCACAAACCAGATCATGGCATTTAGAATAAAATCCAAGTTCCTCCCGAGGCCCTGATGGCTTGGCACGATCCGAGCCCTGCCCTCTTCTCTGTCCTCACTCCCATCTCTCTCCTGCCTGGATCCTTGACCCCTGACTCACTGGTTTTCTTGCTGGTCTCCTCACCCACTCAGCATGTTTCAGACTGGAGAACTCTGACTTAGGATTCCATCTGCCTGGAGTGCTTTTGAACCACGTATTTGCAAATGCACCCCAATCCAGTTACCCTCCCACCCCTGAATTTTAATTTTTGGTCTTGATGCAAGGCTTGCAGGATCTTAGTTCCCTGACCAGGGATTGAACCTGTATCCTTGGCAGTGAAAGCATGGAGTCCTAACCACTGGGTGGCCAGGAAATTCCCCTGGCTTGTTTTTACTCACTATATTTATCTGCATCTGAAATTATATTAAAAATATATTTACTTCATGTGGCTCTGGGTTCATTTCCTATGGCTGCTGTTAACAACCTACACAAACATGGTGGCTTAAAACAACAGAAATTTGCTCTCTCATCATTCTGGGGACCAGAGGCCCAAAATCAACATCACAGGCCAAGATCAAGGTGTGGATAGGATCACATTCTCTTGGAGGGTCTGCAGGACAATCCATGCCTCATCTCTTCCAGCTCTGGTGCCTTGACATTCCGTGGCTTGCAGTCACAGCAGTCCAATCAACACCAGCGTTTTCAAAGTCTCTCTCTGCCAAATCTTCACGTCACCAGCGCCTCTGTGTGTGTGTGAAACCTCCCTCTGCCTCCTCTATAGGGAAACCTGTGATTGCTTTCAGGACCCACCCAAATAATCCAAAATAATCTCCCCTTCTCAAGATCCTTGACCACAGCTGCAAGTTGCCAAGGAATTAGGACCTAATAATGGAGACCATTATTCAGGCTGCTAGAGTCTCCTGGGCTCTCACTTCCCCTACCCCATAGCAATCTCCTACAGAGAGGGATTTTTCTTATTTATTGTGATATCCTCAGCATCTAGAGCAGTGCTTGGCATAGAGCCACCTTTCAATTAAGTATTTTATGCAATCAAGTGAATAAATATAACTCATAGTCAAAAGGTGCCTTTGCCCCCATGTGAATCTCAAATGATGAACCAAGCTATTCCTGTGAAACAAACAAAATAGTTGTAGAATTAAGTCAGTAAAAATCCATGCTAAGATATGAAAGTAACCTCAGTGCCTATCAACAGATAAATGGAGGGAATTCCCTGGTGGTCCCAATGGTTAGGACTCTGTGATGAAGGTGTAGGTCTGACCCCTGGGCAGGGAACTAAGACCTTGCAAGCAAACAAAAATAGATGAATGGATAAGAGGATGTAGCTTATATGTGTATATATATACATATATGTATATATACAACAAAACATTTGTTGTTTAGTCGCTAAGTCATTCCCAACTATTTGTGACCCCTTGCACTGTAGCCTGCCAGGCTCACTCAGTCCATGGGATTTCCCAGGCAAGAATACTGGAGTGAATTTCCTTCTCCCGGGGATCTTCCTGACCCAGGGATTGAACCTGCATCTCTTACATCCTCTTCATTGGCAGGTGGATTCTTCTTTACCAACGAGCCACCTGAGAAATCTAACCAATTATTCTTGACCCACAGGGCTGTCGCATTAGACAGGAATCCTGGGATGCTTGCCAGCACATCAGAGCTGGCCTGTGCCAGGCCAGGGAGAGTAGCTGTTTATGTTCTGAGACTGTCAACAGTTCACAGTCATTGTCATCAATGGAGTTCATGGGATCCAAACCCGTAAATGCAAATACATCAGTCAGAACCCAGCCTGATTCCCCTGCAACATCGCTCTCCATAGAAGGGAAAGCTTTTAACACTGAAATATAAAGAACAGATCTCTCAACGTTCTGCATGCATAAAAGTGCATGAACAATCTGAACACACACCTTGAGTGGGGAGAGGGGCTGGCATGCAGAAATGAAGAGGGGCTTCAGGCTGCGTCCTGAGGCCCAGACTCGCTTTCCAGCTGTGTGACCTTCCCAGCGGGCTTCATCTCCAGGCCCCATTTTCCTCGCTGGGAACAGAGCTGTTTATAGCCCTACCTGTAGCCATGTGGCCATTGCTACCTGAGGTGGCGGGTGAAGTTCTCCGCAGGGCCTGACCCGAGGTTGCATTCAGTAAGCAGCACTCGTTATGTTCACTTCACCAGGTTTTTCCAGCCACCTTTGCTGAGGCTAATGGGTTTGGGTTCACAGGCCAAGTTTTAAACTCACCCCGATTATTTCCCGGGGAGGGGAGGGGTGCAAATGTGTGGTGTCTCCACTTGGGAGATTCCTGCCAGCCTTTCTTGGTCATCTGCTGATACGTCAAGCACCTCGTGGGATTCTCTGGTGGCTGAGACAGTAAAGAATCTGCCTGCAATGTGACAGACACGGGTTTGATCCAGGGTCGGGAAGATCCCCTGGAGAAGGGAACAGCAACCCACTCCAGCGCTCTTGCCTGGAGAATCCCACAGACAGAGGAGGCTGGAGAATCCCATGGACAGAGGAGCCTGGAGAATCCCATGGACAGAGGAGCCTGGAGAATCCCATGGACAGAGGAGCCTGGAGAAGCCCATGGACAGAGGGGCCTGGAGAAGCCCATGGACAGAGGAGCCTGGAGAATCCCATGGACAGAGGAGCCTGGAGAATTCCACGGACAGAGGAGGCTGGCGGGCTGCAGTCCACGGGGTCACAAAGAGTCGGACACGGTTGAGCGACTCACAGTAGCACACGAGCAGGTACCTTGTGGCCAATAGAGAGGAAAGGAGGGAAACGTCAGGTGATCGGAACAGACATTTCTAATCTAGAGAAGATCCTTTCTTTCCATTTAAGCTCTTTATCTGTTCCACTCCGAAAGGCTGGCTCAACAGAGTGTCCCCATTATCAAAGGGCTGAGGGAGTGTTGCTAACTCTTTAGTTCACATGGTCAGAGGGGGAGATGACGGTGGGAGTGGGTCCCAGCACTGCGATTTTCTTCCTCATGACATTACCTTACCTGCTCACTTCCAATTTCTTTTTCTTTTTTTTAAAAAAGAATTTTCTTTCTTTTTTTTTTTTAAAAAAAAACTTATTTATTTATTTGATTTTCTGCACTAAGTCTTACTTGCAGGACTCAGGATCTTTCGGTTGTGGCATATGAGCTCATAGTTTCAGCACGTGGGATCTAGTTCCCTAACCAGGGATCAAACCCGGGCTCCCTGCATTGGGAGTGTGGAGTCTTAGCCACAGGATCACCAGGAAGTCTCTATTTTAATTTCTAAACTAGCTTCATTGGAGAGGCTGCCGATTTTTCTTTTAGAACCTGCATGTGTATATAAACCGGTATAAACATCTCAAACAGAATATATGGGTAAGTAAGTAAGTGTTAGTCGCTCAGTCATGTCCAACTCTTTGCGACCCCATGGACTGCAGCCCACCAGGCTCCTCTGTCCATGGGATTTTCCAGGCAAAGATACTGGAGTGGGTTGCCACCTCCTTCTCCAGAATATACGTGTGGGTTTCCCCAAATATGTAAACAAAGGGTGTTTTTGAGTCTCTGTCTGTCATTCATCGGTCAATACTAGTCCATGTACACGTGTTCTCACATTGTCACTCTTAACAGACCAGCGTGTGAGCCCCGCGCAAGCCCAACGCTGCATCCTACCTCCATAGCCTTCCTGACACGCGAACAGGACCCAGCCCACGGCCGCTGCCCACACGGTCCGGTGGAGGCCTTGGTAGACAGCAGCGGCGACAGAGCAGGTGGGGGAGACGTCATCCACCGTGTAGGCCAGGGCGACCACTAACAGGAGGGTCGACAGGGAGCACCCCCAGCCCAGCAGAGCCTGCCCCTGGGGGAGAGGAGAGGCTCTGCTCACAGCCCATCCTGGCCACCGGGCATGTCATCCCTGTAACACTGACATTTGGTGTGTTGTCAGTCACTTTCAGGGCCTACTGGTAAACCTCAATCAGCCCAGACTGGACTGGAACAGAAAGCTCAGCTTAGAGGCTACGAAGGGTCAGGGTGGGGGCGGGGTGGGGGCCAGAAGGGTGTGTGACCACGTCCACGAGGGTGACCTTCGTGGTGGCAGGGGAGCTCTGCACCTTGATGGGGGCAGTGGTTACACAAACCTACAGACATGATAAAACTGCACAAAACTGTACACACGCACAAACGTGTACACGTGAAACTGGTGGCTCTAAGGCGGATGGATTGTGTCAGCTTCAGTGTCTCAGTTGGGATCACATCCCATAGTCAACAGAACATCTTACTGGTGGAGAAACAAGGGTTGAGGATTCACAAGATCTATACTACTTTTGCAACTTATGGTGAAATTTGAGTCATTTTTACAGTTAAAAGAAAGAAGGAAAGGTAATGCTCTAGTCGTGCCCCCCACCACTCCGAACCTCCCACTCTGTTCCAAACAAATAGGGCTCCTCGATTGGTTCTGCCCCCACCCTAAATGTGACAGCCCCCAGCACACAGCCCATACCTGGGCCACGCCCGTCACTGGGGACACAGCATGAAGGAACGGGAGAATGGAGACGTTTCCAGCTCACAGAATAGCCCTGTGAGTTAAATTCAATCAGTATTACTGGGCTCAGTTCAAGATCTTAGATTTCACCTTATCTGACCTTTTCAGGGGTTTAAGATTCTTGAGAGTCCTTTAGACAGCAAGGAGATCCAACCAGTCCATCCTAAAGGAAATCAGTCCTGAATATTCATTGGAAGGACTGATGTTGAAGCTGAAACTCCAGTACTTTGGCCACTTGATTCCAAGAACTGATTCATTAGAAAAGACCCTGATGCTGGGAAAGATTGAAGGCAGGAGGAGAAGGGGATTACAGAGGATGAGATGGTTGGATGGCATCAGGAGTTTGAGTAAGCTCCAGGAGTTGGTGATGGACAGGGAGGCCTGGCGCACTGCAGTCCATGGGGTCGCAAAGAGTCAGACACGACTGAGTGACGGAACTGAACTGACTGATCTTTTTAGACCCAGACCCATCTTCCAAGGGTCTCTCTTGCTTCTCTGTTCCAGTTCTCTGGGTGCTACGATGACATCTACATTGACCTGAACTAGCTTCTTCTTATTCTACTGTCTTATCTCTAAAGAGAAGCTCTCCCTCGGGTCTCAGGCTCCTGCCTCAGGTTCTGGCGGCAGGGAACGAAGTTACTTCCTCGAGAGCTCTCCGCGAGCCTCTTCTTTGAGCCTAGGGTCCGTTTCGCTCTTAGAATGCATGCTGCCTTATCTCACCCCTACTACACGGAACATGTAGGCCTCATTGGCCTCGGGCGGGGACTCTGTTCTTTTCTGGCTTAGAGTTTGCCCCTGGCCTACTCATTCTTCTAAGTCATTCCTCCAGCTGCGCCTGACTTGTGTTCTAACTCTATACTCCCTGATCCTGACCTGGTCCTTGAAGTGGCTCCCAAATGCCCCGTCTCATCGTAAGCTTTCCCCTCTGTCCACACCCATTTTCTCCTTGGGCATTATGAACCTGGACTACACTAAAGCACCTCGTGTGTATGTGTGCGCGCGCGCGCATGTGTGTGTGTGTGTGTGTGTGTATGTGTTGGATTTTCGTTCTTGCACAAGGGCTTTCTCTGGTTGCGGTGAGCAGGAGCGGCTCCTGTGTGTGGCCTTCTTGCGGGGACTTCTGCGGAGCCCAGGCTCGCAGCACACCGGCTTCAGCAGTTTTGGTGCCGGGGCTTAGTTGCTCTGAGACATATGGAATCTTCCCGCGCCAGGGATCGAACCCATGTGCCCTGCATTGCAAGGTGGATCCTTAACCACCAGACCACAGAGAAGTCCCAAAGCACCTCTGAATGGCCTTCTGTTAGAATGTACAACCTGACTGTGCATTTTCAAGGAAGCATCGTCACTCCAGCCTACAGGAAAAGTCCTGTAGCCCTGTGGATCCATCGCTTCCCGTGACGCCCCAGCTCCTGTTCCTGCTACGAGCAACACAAGGCTTTCCCAGGCCCAGGGCCTTGTCTCTAGAACATTTAGATGAGGCGCCCACAAGACCTCAACACACCAAAGGAGAGCCTAGCTGAGGGAGTCTGGGGTCAGCATGGCCCCTGAATAGTGCAAAGGGATTCTTGACCCTTCTTTCACTGAGAAGCAAATTACCCTCCAAGCATTTATTGAGTGATTGCAGAACCAGATGCTAGAAATTCAGAGGTGTGTAGGAACATTTTCTGCCCTCAAGGTCTTGTGGATCAACAAAAGTCATACAAATAGGTTTTGCACGAGGCAATGCCAAAGAATGCTCAAACTACTGCACAACTGCACTCATCTCACACGCTAGTAAAGTAATGCTCAAAATTTTCCAAGCCAGGCTTCAACAATACGTGAACTGTGAACTTCCAGATGTTCAAGCTGCTTTTAGAAAAGGCAGAGGAATCAGAGATCAAATTGCCAACATCCATTGGATCATCCAAAAAGCAAGAGAGTTCCAGAAAAATATCTACTTCTGCTTTATTGACTATGCCAAAACCTTTGACTGTGTGGATCACTACAAACTGTGGAAAATTCTGAAAGAGATGGGAATACCAGACCACCTGACCTGACTCTTGAGAAACCTGTATGCAGGTCAGGAAGCAACAGTTAGAACTGGATGTGGAACAACAGACTGGTTCCAAATAGGAAAGAGTACGTCAAGGTTGTATATTGTCACCCTGCTTATTTAACTTATATGCAGAGTACATCATGAGAGATGCTGGGCTGGATGAAGCACAAGCTGGAATCAAGATTGCCGGGAGAAATATCAATAACCTCAGATATGTAGATGACACCACACTTATGGCAGAAAGTGAAGAGGAACTAAAGAGCCTCTTGATGAAAGTGAAAGAGGAGAGTAAAAAAGTTGGCTTAAAGCTCAACATTCAGAAAACTAAGATCATGGCCTCTGGTCCCATCACTTCATGGCAAATAGAGTGGAAACAGTGACAGGCTATTTTTCTGGGCTCCAAAATCACTGCAGATGGTGACTGCATCCATGGAATTAAAAGACACTTGCTCCTTGGAAGAAAAGTTATGACCAACCTAGATAGTATATTAAAAAGCAGAGACATTACTTTGCCAACAAAGGTCTGTCTAGCCAAAGCTATGGTTTTTCCAGTAGTCACATATGGATGTGAGAGTTGGACTCTAAAGAAAGCTGAGCACCAAAGAATTGATGCTTTTGAA
Source organism: Odocoileus virginianus (assembly GCF_023699985.2). NCBI lineage: Eukaryota > Metazoa > Chordata > Mammalia > Artiodactyla > Cervidae > Odocoileus > Odocoileus virginianus. The sequence continues at coordinate 2,326,603 of NC_069695.1, forward strand.
CTGTGGTGTTGGAGAAGACTCTTAAGAGTCCCTTGGACTGTACGGAGATCCAACCAGTTCATCCTAAAGGAAATCAGTCCTGAATATTCACTGGAAGGACTGATGTTGAAGCTGAAACTCCAATACTCTGGCCACCTGACTGAAGAAGAAGAACTGACTCATTGGAAAAGACCCTGATGCTGGGAAAGATTGAGGGCAGGAGGAGAAGGGGGTGACAGAGGATGAGATGGTTGAATGGCATCACCAACTTGATGGACATGAGTTTGAGTAAACTCCGGGAGTTGGTGATGGACAGGGAGGCCTGGCGTGCTGCAGTCCATGGGGTCGCAGAGTCAGACACGACTGAGTGACTGAACTGAACTGAGGCTAAGGTAGTGCTTTAGACAGATTGTCCTGAGGGTGGATTTGAGATCAGACTGGAGGCAAGAAAACTAGTGAAGATTCCAGGTAAGAGAAGAGGTGGGCTTGAACAACGTGAGGTGGAACAGCCACGAGAGGTCAGTAGGAGAAACAGTCCGGGGGGCTGGGTGGATGACCGGATGGGGAAGGGTGGGCGACAGGCAGGAGGCATCCAAGGTGAACCCAGGTTTCTGGCTTGACCTATGGCCTTGGATGGTGAACCAGAATGATTACCCACAGGGAAGAAACCCCATCTGGAAGGCAAAGCGACAGCTTTCTAAACACCTCACAACCTGATTCCCAGACGGAACCATCAAATCTGACCAAGAATCTTATTTCTGGAAGCCAAACAGCTTTTGCTATTAAAGAAAATCCAGCCCACGTCACCATGACCTTCCAGAAGAGGGGCTTGCCCTTGCCATCTCAGCAGGTGTGTTTTCCCACATCAGAGGTTTCTCTGGGTCTGTACCAGGGCTCCAATGGGTGGCACCCGGCTGGGTGCTGGATCCGGAGCTTTCTAAGGGGAGCTCAGTGAGGACAGCAGAGAATCAGGGAAGAAGACAAGGTTCCTCTTATTCTCTGGCATCAAAAGCCGTTGTGGACACACCACAGCACAGTCAAGTACCCGGAAGTCTGCCTGCTGCCCAGGGCTCTGGAAGAGCCTGGCCAAGGGCAGTCTGACCCAAATGAAGCTGGTTCCTACAGCGAGGCATGGGGGAGCCATGTACCTTGGTTCTCAGAATGTCTGCCTGGTGATGGTGCATGAAAATGCTCAGTAAGAGGCCCACGAGGAAAGGCCCGTATCGACAGTAGGGCTTTGTATAATACTCCAGGAAATACAGTCTGGCTGCCTCTTCACTGAAAAACACAAGGACAAAAGGCCAGAGGTTACATCTGATCTGGACTTGGATAAAAGCATCTCTCAGACGTTCACTGGGACAATCAGCTAAACCCAAAAACACTGGGAGTACATGAGTTCCTTTCTTCAGTGATGATCCGCCAACAGTGCCCTCACGACCCTGCCTTGGGCCACGGCTGGCTTCTAAAATTCCAAAGTCCCTTGGGCCCTGCCAACCTGGGACCCAAGGAAATATGATGACTGCGTTCTTTTTAAATAGCTGTTTCCAGTGGCTGGCATGTCAGGATAGCTCTAAAAATGTGGTTCCCAGAAGTGAACCTCTTCTGAACGATGTGAACCTCTTCGTGGAAGCTCTCACAAAATTGGGTGGCTTGGGCCCCAGCCCTGGAGATTCACATTCAGTTGGTCCAGGGTGGTGCTTGCTGGAAGCATCGGTGAGATGTCAGTCCCCACCCACTAACAGGTGACTCTCATTTGCATCTGGGGTTGAGAACCACGGGGCAGAGCAGGAGCAAGCTGCCTTCTTGGCCACCCACTTGCTCACATGGAAGCTGATGGCGTGATGGGAAGGGTGTGGTGCCTCTCTGGTCTAAAAGTCTGGGGTGTGCTCAGTCGTTCATCCATTCATCTGTTCCACTCGCAATGCCTTTTGGGCACTTTTTTTTTCCTTTTTGGTCATGCTGTGTGGCATGTGGGATCCGAGTTCCCTGACCAGGGATCAAACCCGTGCCCCCTGCAATGGAAGCATGGAGTCCCAACCACTGGACTGCCAGGGAAGCCCCTTGCGCACGTCTGTGCCGTGCACAGTTCTGGGCTGTTTCACCCTGGGAGGTCAGTGACGGCTGCTCTGAGAAGGGGGCACGCGCACAGACGCCTGTAGGGAGTGAAGAAGCTTGCCTTGCCCAGATCTGGATTCTAGAGGAACAGTGTTCTCCTGTGAGGGAACAGCAAGTTCGAGGACCCTGCGAAGGGAGCCTGTTGGGTGTGTGGAGGGAAGGAGGCTGCTGAGACCTGTCCAGAGTCAGCGGGTGGGGGAGAGACAGACGCCGCCAGACAGGGATTCTGCCCTGAGAACAGTGGAAGGATTGGGCAGATGACTGACAGCATCCGGTTTCCATCTGCATCAGCCTGACTGCTGCGCTGAGAACAGATGAGCAGGAGATCTCGCCGGCTTTTCCTGTATTAGACTCAGGGCGGTTCCGAGGAGTAACTGCTACACGTGCCCCATCGGAAAGGCAAAGCGGCGAAGTGGACAAGGTCCTAGGTTCAGCTGACACCTGCGCCACTTACTAGGCGTGTGACCTCGAAGGGGCAACCCCAACCTCCTTACATTTCTGTCTCTCCATCCCACCATAGAGCTTCCCAGCAGCAGTTCACCCCGGAGGAGAGACGCCATGCAGCCACGTGGGGGCGCCCCTTCCCTCCCGGAAGCGTTTCAGTGGGCAAGAGGGAGCTCCCCGGGCTCAGAGCAGATCCCCAGCGCCCGCGGAAAGAGTCAGAGGCTTGGAAACCAACACGCAATGAACTTTCCCATCAGGCCGAACAGCTCCCGCCCAGGTTTGGCAGGAGCCGACGTGCGCAGGGCTGAGAGCCTGGCATCCGTTCAGCAGCCCTGCCTGGGAGGTCCTGGCCATCCTGAGGGCCGGCGAGGGGCAGAGCCGGCGGGCTGGGAACCGCGGCGGTTACCTGGCTTCTGACGGAGCTGCCACCGGAAGGTTGTGAGCCAGCGTGAGCAGAGCGGAGGCGGCGCACGACGCCAGGAGCAGCGTGGCCCCGAGCAGGACGAGGGCACGCTGACTTCTGCAAAGAAGAGAGCACGTTCACGTTCCTTCTCACACTGGGGCTACCGGAGGCTGGCAGACTTGGCAACCAGAGGTGCTTCCTGCCAGCCTGCCTTTGAGAAAGGCTGGCCTGGGGCCAAGTGTGTCCAGAGCTGGGCTGGAGTTAAAAAGCCTGAGTTAGACTTCAGTCTTGAGCATTTATTAGCAGCCCAATCCCGGGCAGTGAAATCCTTGCCTTCGAATAGCTTAATCTTCCCGCTGAAATTTACCGTGACGAGACCGAGCTGGGGAAAGCCCCTTGCCACCCACGAGGCACTCAACGGACTGAAGTGGACGGACTTCCCTGGGGGTCCACTGGCTAAGACTCCGTACTTCCTGCAGCGGGCACGGGTTCCATCCCTGCTCAGGCAACTAAGATCCCACATGCCGCGAGTGTGACGAAAAGAAAAATTTAAAAAGTAATAATAAAAATTAAGAAGTGGTGATTGATTCAGGAGAGAGATGACTGGCAGGCACAGGTGAGACACAGGGAGGGGCCAGCGTAACAGGGGGACCCGGGGAGCCTCCCCCAACCCAGATGCAAATCTGGCAAGTGTCAGGGTTCAGATGGTTCATGTGGAGGTAAGAATGAGGGCAGGGGTGTGGAACAGGGGAACAAGGAAGGCCAATGCAAGGCACTATCACGGTGGTCAATGCTCAGTTCTTCTAGAATGTTCTGTGGAGCCTTCTGAAATGCACCTCAAAACTGTCCTAAGGGGTGAAAGAAAGCAGCATTTTCCTACCATCTTCTATTCCCCCTTGGGTCAAAGGTAGCCCCACAAAAATTAATTCCTCCAAAATTTGGGACTCCGTAAGTAGGCCAGAGGGTTCGGTGCTGAGGCAGGAAATGAGGTGTCAGGACAGAGGCTCAGAGTGGTTGTTATCTCCTGGGAATCAAGAGGGTTAGGACCAGGAGGGTCTGCAGTGGAAGAGATGTCCAGACCAAGCAGGCACAACCCTGCCTTGGCAATCCTAGTCCACTGCAGAAGTTGGCATGGTCCTTCGTGAGGAAGAGATGAGATGCCATTCGCTTCCCACCACAGTGACTTAGGGAGTAAGTCATCATCTAGAGCGCCAGTGCTAGCTCAGGACTAGTGCTGGGAGTGCAGGAGGTGTCTTAGCTCAGTGGTGCAGTAATTGACTAGTAATGTCTGCCATGAATGAGCGTGGGCCGGGGAGGGATCGTAACCATGCTGTATATTTACCATGCCTTTTTTTTTTTTTTTTTTTTTGCCAAGCCACGGCTCGGTGGTAAAGAACCCATCTGCCAATGTAGGAGATGTGAGTTCGATCCCTGAGTAGGGAAGATCCCCTGGAGGAGTAAATGGCAACCCACAGCAGTGTTCTTGCCTGGGAAATCCCATGGACTGAGAAGCCTGCTGAGGATACAGTCTATGCGGTCGCCAAAGGACATGATTCAGTGACTAAACCACCACCACCACCCCCAGGAAGCATGCAGGATCTTAGTTACCTGATTGGGGATCGAACCCACACTACCTGCAGTGAAAGGGCGGGTTCTTAACCACTGGCCACCAGGAAGTCCCAACTCACCGTGCCTTTTGCAGACCCTCCAGTTCCAGCCTCCTTTAGAATTACTGGAATTCTACACGAGTATGTTCTTGGAGGGGAAAAGCCCTACCTGTTATGCCTTGTTCCATCTAGAGGCCCCGCTGGCGCCACGGTCACAGGCTTGGGCGGCGCTGGTTTCCAGGCAAGGAACCGAGACCCGCCTCCCACGACAGCCCCTCAGAAAGATGCTGACTCTGGGGCCAGGCTGTCTGGGTCACAGGGACACTCACGCAGGTTCCCACCGGGTCTAGAGTGCAGAGGTACTGAGAACGCATTGTCCTTGGTGGATGGGTGTGTGGTAACCCATCCGGTCAGGCCATCCAATAAAAACCCACATCCACTCGAGTAAATATTTGTCTAACTCCCTGGGGAACTGGAGCCCACACCGTGGCACCTCTACTTAGGAGTCAGACACATCTCCGCTGGCTATCACAGCTGCAAAGACTAAAAGTTTCCTAGGACAGACTGTTGTGGGCTGGATCATGTCCCCCAGACCTGCAAATTCTAACCTCCACAACCTCAGAGTGTGGCTCCATTTGGAGATGGAGTCATTAGAGAGATAATTAAGGCGAAATGAGGTCGGTCGTCGGGGTGCATCTTAATCCAGTGGGACTTGTGTCTTTATAAGAAGAGGAGATTAGGACACAGAGAGCCCCGAGGGAAGAACACACAAGGAGGCACGGCTGTCTACAAGTCAAGGAGAGAGGCCTTGGGAGAAGCCAGCGCTTCCTTCACTAAATACCCTAAATGCCAGCAGTCACGGCATCCTGCCCAGGCCGCCTCCGACGGAGCCGTTAGAGGCTTGCCCGGCCTCCTTGGCCAAGGCTCCAGGGTTGGCCGAGCCACGCACCTGCCCCCCAGGTGCCTGCAGCAGCCCTTGCAGCAGCCACAGCCCATCACAGAGGGCATGAGCTGGTCTCCATGGGTACGACCTCGCTGTCTCCTCCAGCCCTGCGGTGAAGTGCGTCATCTCCATCTCAAAGATGTGAAAAATGACAAGAGTCCAGCGATTTCTGCTGAGTCCCCCAGCTTTGAATTCACATCTTCTGACTCAAACTCTATACCAGCAATCTACCTCTGTGCCTAGTGGAAGTGTGGAACATTTTTTTCTTTAAAGCAGTCAACCAAAATCTCTTACATTTGCAGTTAGAAAACTTCATGTGCTTCAGATATGCATGTAAAAAAATCTGCCTTTTAAAAAATTGTTCAATTCTTAGATTAAATTAAAATTAGGATGCATTTTCCTTGCCCAAGATGCTTGACTGTTTGCATAGCACTGGAGTGGGCAACATCACAGGTCAGCCTGTGATTTAAATGTCTCCTTGCAAAGAGCATTAACAGGTAACCACAAAACAGAGCTAGTCAACACATATTTGGAATTCAGCCCCATGCCCAGTAATCAAAGACTTACAAATTAGATGTGAAAAATGAATGTTTTCTTATATGTCTTAAAATAATAATTTTTAAAAAGCAAGATATAGATCTTGTTAATAGTCCATATTGGCAATGGTATAATTAGATGACCAGAGGACTGAATATTGCTACAACTTTTAAGGCAAGCAATTTGTCATGAAACTCTTCTTAAGAATCTGCATTCTAGAAATATCTGAGTCGGAGACAAATGGAAACTACAGAGATGTTTCTGAGACCGTTATTGATAAAAGCACAAAACTGGAAATAATCTATTAACACTAGAAGAAGGTATAGGTAAACTATAGTGCATTCACAAATATGAGATATTATACAGACATTGAAAATCTGTTTACTTAAGGGACTTTCCTGGTGGTCCAGTGGTTAAGAATCCGCCTGCCAATGCAGGGGACATGGGTTCGATCCTTGGTCCGAGAAGATCCTATATGCCTCGGGATAGCTAAGTCTGCCAGTCACAACTGCTTGGCCTGTGTGTGCAGTTACTGATGTTTGTGCCTAGAGCCCTTGCTCTGAGACAAGATAAGTCACCAAAATGAGAAGCCCGAGCTCTGCAACTAGAGAAAGCCCATGAAGCAACAAAGACCCAGATCAGCCAAAAATAAACAAAAATAATTTTTAAAGTACATTCACTTGAACAATAAAATATAGGAAAACGATTACATCATTAAACTATTAAAACAAATGTCTAAAGTATATACGCAGAATTCTTTCATGTATAAAAAACTGTGCAGAATAAAACAAGTGAAGAATAAACATCAAAATATCGACAGTGAAATCACTCTCCTTAAGTGAGGAAACAGGCCTAGGGTGATTGTTTTTTTACCGTTTCTTTAGCGTAATGTTTTCCAGTGTTTCTTAAATTGAACATATATTTGAACAAAAAAGAATAATAAATCTTTTAAAATATGGCATGGATAATCCACAACTTTTAAGTTTTCCTGTGAATTATTGAGGCCTTGGAGCTTTCCTAAAACTAACAAAAATTAAGGTAATAAATATCCAAGGTGGAGAAGCAGGTACACTGATGTGTTACTTGGGGTGCTATAAATTATTTCACTCTTTCTCAAGAGTAATTTCACGATATGTAATAAGCACTGCAAAATTGTTCTTCCCTTTTGACCTAATAATTCCACCAGGAAACAGGTCCCCAAGGAAATAAATACAGAAGAGGAGAAAGTGGCATGTTCAAAGACATGTGCTGAGGAGCCATTTATAATCATGAAACACTGGAAACAATCTAAGTGCCCACCACAAAAGATGGTACATAAATTCTAAACCTGACAAGCCAGCAGGTCACATCCATATGCGGAAATGTTTATAAGAACAGTGAAGTGGAAAGAAACACAAAGATTAGAGGAGAACTCAGAAGAAGTAAACAGTGCTGGAGTCAGGGTCCACATGCTTCTGAAACATGAGTTTCTAAATTCTAAATTGTAAGAGCTGCTTTGCCCAGAACCGGGGGCTCTCTAAGAGTTTGAAGAAAGAGGCCAGGTGAGCAGAAACACTTGTTTCAATTAGACTCACTTTCCGTGGATGAAGACGATCACCGGGGTTGTGAGATGGAATTGAAAGTCATTGGCAAGGTACCACGTCCAGCCGCTGCACTGGAAAGAGACCGACACAGGTCACTGCTGCGTCCACGTAACCAGTGGCTCACCTCCCGGAACCAGGAGGGGGACTCGGGGCCGGTGAGGCGGTTTCCACGGGAAGAGAAAGGACTTGAGTTAAAGATACTCCACAAACCTCATCTCAACTCTGCAGAAGGAAACGGCAACCCACTCCAGTGTTCTTGCCTGGAGAATCCCGGGGACAGAGGAGCCCGCTGGGCTGCCGTCTATGGGGTCGCACAGAGTCGGGCACAACTGAAGCGACTTAGCATGCATGCGTGCATTGGAGAAGGAAACGGCAACCCACTCCAGTGTTCTTGCCTGGAGAATCCCGGGGACAGAGGAGCCCGCTGGGCTGCCGTCTATGGGGTCGCACAGAGTCGGGCACGACTGAAGCGACTTAGCATGCATGCGTGCATTGGAGAAGGAAACGGCAACCCACTCCAGTGTTCTTGCCTGGAGAATCCCGGGGACAGAGGAGCCCGCTGGGCTGCCGTCTGTGGGGTCGCAGAGTCGGGCACGACTGAAGCGACTCAGCAGCAGCAGCATCTCAACTCACCCTCCTAACAATCCCAGGGGAGTAGGTGTTATTATGACCACTTTACACACTGGAAATTCAGACATGCTTTCTCTCTTGTTTAAAACAACAATCACAGCTAATCTCCCAGGGCAGTGGTGGGAACTGAGTTCCACCATGTGTCACGGATGTGAGGAGTAATTACCCTCACGGCGCGCTTCTCTCTTCCTTGCCCTCCCCCCAACTCCAGGTGGAGAGAATGTGTTCATTTATTTTATTCTGTTTTTAATTCGATAGACTGTGCTGGTTGAGAACGGAGGTCTGGCTTCGGAGGAGCGTTTGCGGGAAACCCCCAGAGTTCCCACGCGTGACTGACGTGAGAGCAGCTGGCCAGAGCGCCCTGGTCCGGGCTGTCTGTGCCTGTGGGGCGCCCCCTGTCTCTAATTCAGGGTGAGAGGACGCCTGGCAGCAAGTCTCTCCGGGGCTTCAGTGATGAGAGGCGCCTCCATCTCCCCTCCCACCCCGTGGCTCCTGAGGAGACCAGGCTTATCAGAAGTTACAGCTTCGCTGGTCCCACCTGTGACCCAAGCCGGTCTGCCCTGGGGAAGGCGGCCTGGCGTCTGCTCCGGGGGACCCCGTCACAAAGGGTGATGGGGGGTCCGCCTGAAGGCAGTTAGACGGTGACGGGCGCCCTGTCGAAGCTGCCAGGCCCTTGTGAACCAAAGGCAGCTGTCTGGTTGGCCAGCGGCCACGCGGTCACACTCTAGTGATTCTCCTTTCGGCAGTGCTTTCTGCTGCAGCCCCTAAGTCGCTTCAGTCGTGTCAGACTCTGTGAGACCCCATAGACGGCAGCCCACCAGGCTCCTCTGTCCCCGGGATTCTCCAGGCAAGAATACTGCAGTGGGGTGCCATTTCCTTCTCCAACGCATGCACGCATGCTAAGCCACTTCAGTCGTGTCCAACTCTGTGCGACCCTATGGACAGCAGCCCACCAGGTTCCTCTGTCCACGGGATTCTCTAGGCAAGAATGCTGGAGTGGGTTGCCATTTCCTTCTCTGCAGTGCTTTCCAGGCAGGTGCAAAATCATTGACGCGGTTTAATTACAGCTATTTCACTTCCATTTGCTCCGATCTCATCAGGAGGAAGCTAGGGCTTCGGGGAAGCCATGACCCAATATACACAGAAGTTGTGAGATCTGGCTGGGTGTGGGGTAGAGTTCATTACGGGTAGAGTGTGGTGCCTCGTTCCATCCCAGTCTCGGTTCTCTGGGTGGAGGTGAAGAGGGTGTTCCTCCCGATGGGGTGGCGGGGCCCACAGCACAGCGATGGGGCGGGGACACCTGCGTCCAGGACACGGACCGCGCTGGCCCGCCCCCGGGCCCCTCGCCCCGCTCCCTCTCTGCTTTCCCAGCGCCCACCCCGCCAGGACGGGTGCAGCAACCCCCACCTCACACCCGAGGTGAGCCTCCCTCCCACAGCCCACTTTCCTACAGCATCACGATCACTCCCGAGAAGATGCCAGAAGAAAGGGGATCAGACTCGGGCTGACCCGGGAACGCGCGCCGCATCGCGCCCCTCCGCCCCTTCGCGGACGCCCTGAACGCACCGCATCCTGGACCGACAGGAAGTTATTTAGCAGCAGCAAGTTCGTCCACCAGGCCCGCCGGCAGTTCTCCAGGTGGAGCTTGGGCACCTCCCAGACGGGCCCCCAGGGCACAAGGGAGAACAGTGCCACCAGCAAGGAGAGTGAGAACAGGTGAAGAGGCTGCAGCCTGGCGGGAGAGAGCCGGGAGAGAGTGAGTCTCCGCGGGGCCCCACTCGGTCCCCTGGGCTGGGGGGTCACATAGCCAATGCGGATAAGATGCTCAAAGATAGGTTGTGCTGGGGGAGCGACCACCTCCTCACTCACCCCTCACACCTTCCTTTCATTCGTGGGTTCACAGCGGTGTAGGTGCTACTGATGCAAAAACACTGTTCTGCATCGAGCAAGTCGTATGTGTAAGCCACTCTGCTAGGAACTTTCTAAACCTGCCCAGTAACTACGGTGTCAATTTTGCTGATGAGCAATGAGCGCTCAGAGAAGTTTGAGTCACTTACCCAAGACGGTCCAACCACATGTCAGTACTGAGATCTGACGCTGCTGGATGTTCTTTCCACAGGGCCTCCCTAGATGAAAACAGCTTTCCATACTCCCTCTTATCCTCCTTTCCTGCCTCACTTCATTTCCTCCTTCCTTCCCTCACACACCACCTCCTTCCAAGCAAGATCTGTGGTAGCTGATGAAGGAGGCAATAGGTGTCTAGACTGGGGCTGTTCAATAGAATGTAATAATTCCAGCCACATGGGCTGTTCAGATAGCACATTCCAGCGGCCGCATTTTAAAAAGTCAACAGTATAATTAGTTTTAATAATACACTTCATTTGGTCAATACATTCAAAATATTGTCATTTCAACAGATAGCCAATATGAAAAACTATTGAACTATTTTGCACTCTTTTCTTTCACCGAGTTTTAGCAGTCTGTGTATATTGGATATTTGCAGCCTGTCTCACTGGTCTACCCTTCTCTGGGTGGAGGGAGCCTATGGACAACTCAGAAGGCGCATGCAATGGGGGTGTGGCTTCTGGGTGGCCCCCAGCAGAGCCCTCTTTTTTTAAAGAATATATTTGAAAACCCAGGGCAGTACAAGGGCAGAGAGCCCTTGGCCCAGAAGCATCTCTAACCATCTCGGAGGGGGGCTTCAGGGCCTGGGGTGGGGGGTGACAGATGGGGGAGCAGCCCCAGCAGAGGTGTGGGTCCGCACCCCGCCTCGGGTCAGCACCCCACAGAGGTGACCTCCTTCCTAGAGAGCACCAGGAGGGCAGGAGGGTGGTGGGTACCTGGGAGCAGGGATGCGGCTGCTGATCAGAGTCTGAGGGCAAGGGCACCGACTCTGCCGGGATGCAACTTCCTGGACCAGCTCGGCTGCAGCCGCAGAGCCCGCGCTGGGTCCCGGGTACTGCCAGTCAGCCGTCTGAGCGCGCTGCTGTGCGGATGCTCCCTGGAGCCTGGGCTCGCCCCACAGCCTCCCCCCCACCATCTGTTGCCTCCATCTCCCCGGGAGAACCAGTCAGCCCCTGCTCCCCTCTGAACTGGAGTCCGGGTCAGACGTCCTCCGGAGGGACCCGCGTAGAGGCTTGCGGCCCGGGCGGCGGGGGGAGCAGAGGCTGCCGGAGGGGCCATGCCCGGGGAGTTACAGGGGAAAGAACACGAGAAGCGGTTTCTAGATTTGTCTAAAGTTTTCACACTGAGAAAATCGAATCACTCCTCCCTTCCCTCTCCTGCGGTAAAGTGTACTGATGGTTCCTTAGCTTCCTCTAAGGAGGAGGAGGACTCCCGCCTCCTAGGATTTTCTGAGAATCAGATCACTAAGAAAACTGAAGTCTTGGAGGATGGAGTTATGGTTGCCGGGGGAAGGGAGAGTCGGGAGTTTGGGAAGGACAGGTACACAAGGCTATATTTATTCATTTATTTATTTATTTTTCTATATTTAAAAGGGATAACTGGGACTGCCCTGGTGGCCCAGAGGTAAGGAATCCACCTTCCGGTGCAGGGGATGTGGGCTTGATCCCTGGTCCGGGAAGATCCCACGTGCCTCAGAACATCTAAGCCCGTGGACCTCACTGTGGGATTAAGACTGGATGCAGCCAAATAAATAAATATCAAAAAATATGTATCTATATATATCTTAAAACGGACAAGCCACAAGGACCCACTGCAGACCACGAGGAGCTCCACTCCCTGTCACGTGGCAGCCTGGCTGGGAGGGAGTCCGGGGAGAAAGGACACGTGGATACGCGTGGCCGAGTCCCTTTGCTGTCCACCGGAAACTGTCACAACATCGTTAATCAGCCACACCCCAATACAAAGTAGAAAGTTAAAAACCAAACCAACTGTTGAAACGTGGCACGTGTCTTATAAATATGCATGCCCTTCAAGTGTTTGTCCAAGCTTGGAGATTTAAAGTCAAAGTAGGCTTGCAAAAATTAAAACCTGTGGTACTAGCTAGTGCCATGGGGGTGTGAGAAGCAGCCTTCTCATACCTGGCCGGGTGGTAAGGTCATTTGGACAATGTCCATCGATACATTCAATGCACCAAACCATCATTTCCACTCGTAGGAATTTACCCTGCAAACGTGCCCAGACAGTTGCACAAAAATGTACAGACTTCGTGTCACTGTCTAATAAGACTGCGAAAAACTTGGAAACCACCTTCATGCCCATTCATGGAGAGCAGTTAAATACATGATGGATGGTCCACCCACACGGCGCCATCCCGGCAACCTTAAAATCAGTGAGGTGAGTCCTTCCATGCAGTTAGAGAACGATGCCAAATCATTAAGTTAAAAAAGCTACGTGCAAAATAATGCAGCGTTAAGTATAGTTCTCTTCATGGGTGGGGTAAAGAATATATAAATACTTGGAAAGTCCCTGCAAGAATTAATTCATAAGAAGCTATTACCAAAGCTGCCCTGTGGGAGGTGAGACTGGAAGGGGCGCCTTTATTTTTAGTATAGAACCTTAGCCATAGCTAGACATGATTATCAACAATTCTTTTAACTTAAACTAATGGGTGGGGGCTTCCCAGGTGGTGCAGAGGTAAAGAGTTCGCTTGCCAATGCAGGAGATGCAGGAGACTTGGGTGCAACCCTGGGTCGGGAAGATCCCCTGGAGGAGGAGATGGCAACCCACTCCAGTCAATGGAAAGAGGAGCTTGGTGGGCTACAGTTCATGGGGTCTCAAAGACCTGGACATGACAGAGTGCACACATACACAAACTAATTTTTAGAAAAAGTATCATTTCTTTTTTTTAATACGTATTTATTTATTTGGCTGAGTTGAATCTTCATTGTGCCACGCAGGCTCTAGAGAGAGTGGACCCAGTAGCCCCAAGGCTTGTGGGGTCTTAGTTCCTCGATCAAGGGTCGAACCCGGGCCCCCTGCATTTCGAAGGTGCATTCTTAACCACTGGACCACCAGGCAAGTCCTACTAGGAAACTAAATTTTAAGCTGTGGCTCCTACTTGGAATAATCCCACAGTTTCAGGGGTCTAGAGCCTCTACCCTCCTTATCTCCTGTGAGGTGTCTGTACGGTTTTCCCCCTGGAAGCTGGGCTTTCACATTTTCTGGAACTTGCAGAAGCCCCCGCTTGGTCTGCCTCTCCTGCCCTCACCCCAGTCTGCTCTCTGCCCTGCAGCCAGAGTGATTTTTGCAAAATGTAAACCTGGCCATGCCACTCCCCTACAGGGACCCCCAGACGGCTTCTCCTCTGGGAGGACAACGGGCAGTCCTTAAGGCTGCCCCCGGCTCTCGAGGCTTGAGGGGCCCTGCCCCACTCTCACCTCTCTGCCCGCCTCCCTCCAGCTCTCTCCAGGCTCACTCTGCTCCGGCACCTGTGGGCTCTTTGAGATTCTGCAGATGCATCAACCGCGGCTCTCTCCTCACGACCCTTGCTGTCGGTTCTGCAGTATGGACCCTTCTTCCTTCAGGGAATTTTCTTTGCTTAGAACATTCCTTTCCTTCCTTCAGGATTTTCGACAAAGGCATCTTCCCTGACCACCCTTCCAGAGGAAGATGCTGTCTTGCTTCCTTCTCTAAATTATTACTTGTAGCCTTATCATCACTGACCTGGAATAAGAGGATTTGCATATCACAACTTAGGGCTGCATATTTATTTGTTTACAGTCCATCTCTAATCACTAGAACATAACCCGCTTGCCAGAAGGCATCTGCATGGTTTGTGTGCTTCTGCGTGCTTAGTCGCTCAGTCATGTCCGACTCTTTGCAACCCCATGGGCTGTACAGTCCATGGAATTCTCCAGGCCAGAATACTGGAGTGGGTAGCCTTTCCCTTCTCTGGGGATCTTCCCAACCCAGGGATCAAACCCAGGTCTCCTGCATTGCAGGCAGATTCTCTACCAGCTGGGTTACCAGGGTTCCCTGCATGGTTTATCAACTGCTGAATCCTCAGCCTGGGACAGTGCCCGGTACATAGTGGGCCCTCAGTAAAATACAGAAAGAGCAAGTGAGCAAATGATCTTGCATCTACTCTTCTTGAAGTTAAAAGGGCAGGGAATAAATCATATTTGAGGAAGAACAGCAAGTCTTGATGAATGAGAACATCAAAATAGCTAGGAACATGGCTGCCTCCTCACTGAGTTGACCTTAAAGAGGGTGAGTCCAGTCTGCAGGTTGGTAAGGCTTCCCCCATACCCCAACGACGTTCTGTCCCAGCTTGGACTCATTCACTCTCTTCCTGGTGCCCAGCTGGCACTCTCCCAGAGCGCCCCATCTCAAGAACGTCCTCCCCATCCTCCACATCACTTGAGCTGGAAAGTCTGAGTATCCGTGGGTGGCACCCTCTCCATATCCCCACTGCCCACGGCCAGCGCACATCCCACAACACATCACCCCCGGGACCCTCACCAGCATCTTGCCCCGTGAGGTCTCACCCCCGCACCCTCCTCCACTCTGGGCTCTTGGCCCCAATGACCACTTTATCTGCCCAGGAAAATATGTCTGACTCTTCGCCCCCAGCTCTGGGGTTGTTCTTCTGAAGGATTCCCAGGCAGCACCCACCAGGCCACTGGATCCCACACCCCAGCCCCTAACAACCCGCCTGAGCATTTATCACTGAGAACGCTGGGCCTGAAGGCCAGCCCTTCTCCTCCAGAAGAACACAGGGCAAGACTGGCTACTCAACACACTGCTCGTCCCCAAAAAATAATACAAGAAAAAGTATTCTGTCAAGCATTCAGGACAAGGACTAGATTTAATGGGGCTTGGAAGAAACCACGAAGGCAATAAAGTTCTATTTCTCAGCTTAGACTCATTCTTAAACTATTAACCAGAGAAGTTAAGTAAAAATAACAACAGTAACAATGATAGCTTATATTTACTGAGGGCATACGACCTGTCACATTTTTGTAAATTCTTTGCACACGTTATCTGTTTTGATTCTCTCAAGAGTCCAGCGAAGTGAGAGCCATCACTCTGCTCATTTTTAAGATGAGGAACCTCAAGCATAGGAAGATTGAGACACTTACTCAAGGTCACACAGCTGGGAAATGACTGAACCAGAATGCACGCCCAGGCAGACTGGAGGCAGACCTTACACAGTCCATTTGACGGGCCCAGAAGATTGTTCCAACACTCCCCTTGCTGTTTTGTGATGGTGCAGTGTAGCAAGAGAGCCATGGACCCTAAGTAACAAGAACTGGGCTCCAGCTTAGCCACAATCCATGATTTTAAACGTGTATGAATTTTTAAATGGTGGGTTACACAGGTAGACGTTTCTTTTTCTCCCTACACTTCTACCGTCTCATTGCATCACTGCCACTAGCTATCCCACTGGTTCTATATTCTGTCCCAATATTGTATTCTATTCTGATCCAACCAACCAGGCATTTGTAAAGAATACTACCACCCTTTCTGCCTTCTTATCAGAACGACCATCATCTCAAGCTTCCACCAACCCCTCTCCTGATTGTGTCTTATTCTATTTTTATTATTATCATTTGTCCTTAACACAGGAGCCAAGTACTACTAATTTACAGGAGCTACACAAATTCTGTTGAGCATAAATTTCATGGGAATCTGACGGTATGTTCATTGAAGCCTGCTGTCCATTAGCTTTAGAAATAAGGAGGTTTTTGTTCGTTTAATACAGTTCAAGGTTTATTAGGAAAAATACCATGAGTACTGGTATCTTCCACTGCAAAAGCCATTAAACCAGAAAGAGCAGCTACATTTAAACACGGTTTAAATGAAACAAAACTACTTTTCTCTGTTTACTTTTCTTTGAAAATTCTTTCAAAGGAGGGTTAAAAGACTAAATATAATAAGTGATTACACAGCAATAAAGAATGGAAAGATTATATGAATAACCTACCTTATAAGGCGACTGAAAAAGTATCTGAGTATGACGCTAGGGGTTATTCCTTTGTCTGAATCCTGGCCCATCTTTAAAAATGATCTTGCACTTAGCCAGCCACTGAGAGAAAGAGAACAGATCACAGGGATGACCGATCAGTGATGCGATCCGTGGGTTGATTAGTTCGGTTGTTTCTATCAGGACACACGAAGTGACGCTGCAGTGACAAAACATCCTTAAGACTAAAAACAGTAATAGCTTTCTCCTTGCTCGTGGTACGTGTCCACAGCCAGTCACCTTGAGCTCAGCATCTTCCTCACTACGGGAGCCAGGCCAACAGAGCAGCCTATGACGAGAACTCTTAGGATTTACTCTCTTAACCACTTTCTTATCTAACAAACATCAGCATTATATTTATCATGTGATACATCTCATTCCTTGTACATACTTGTTTTATAACTTGAAGTTTGTACCTTTTGAGTTTCCCTTGCTTTTGACGTTTATTCTGTTTCTTTTCTTTCTTTTTGTTTTGGATGTGCACAGAACCTGAATTCCCAGGCCAGGGATTGAACCCAGGCTCTCAGCAGTGAAGGTGCAGAGTCCTAACCACTGAACCACCAGGGAATTTCTACCTTTTAACATTTACAGTGATGACCCTCTAGGTTTCTTTCAGGATTGACTGGTTTAATCTCCATGCAGTCCAAGGAACTCTCAGGAGTCTTCTCCAACACCAAGAAAATCAACCCTGAATATTCTTTGGAAGGATTGATGCTGAAGCTGAAGCTTCAATACTTTGGTGAAGAGCCAACTCACTGGAAAAGACCCTGATGCTGGGAAAGATTGAAGGCAGAAGGAGAAGGGGACGACAGAGGATGAGATGGTTGGACGGCATCACCGACTCAATGGACATGAACTTGAGCAAGCTCTGGGAGATGTTGAAGGACAGGGAGGCCTGGTGTGCTGCAGTCCATGGGGTGGAAAAGAGTCAGAAATGACTTAGTAACAACATGTGAGTGATAGTTGCTCAGTCATGCCTGACTCTTTGCAACCCCATGGACTGTAGCCCGCCAGTCTCCTCTGTCCACGGAGTTCTCCAGGCAAGATTACTGGAGTGGGTTGCCATTTCCTTCTCCAGGGGATCTTCCCGACCCAGGGATCCTGCATTGCAGGAGAGTCTACCATCTGAGCCAGCGGGGAAGCCTGCCATTAAGAGACATTTCTAAGTATAAAGACAGGTCAACTTAAAAAGTATCAGCAGATACATGCTTGACTTTATCTTATAATCTATAGACAATACATTAGAATATGTAATGAATCCAAACACCTTTTCCAAAGGAATACCCAAGACAGAAGTAGCAATAAAATTATAAATGACAGTCATCAACCAGATGAAGTAATTTAGATGAAGCTTTTCTCTCTCCAAGAGATGGGGACTGGGCAAGTGGTCAGGAAGGAAATACAATGTGCTCTTAACATTGCATGAAAAATAATGTTCAGTTCCACGTTGCTGAACATAGCTCTGTTTTTGCCAAATAAATCCTCTACTTCAAATTACTCTCCAAGAGCCTTATTAAAACTCCACTTCTGGCCTTTGTTTTGGAATCTGTTACTTTTGCTGCTGCCTCCTGATCGCTGTCCTCTGAAGCTCCTACTTCTTTCCCGCTGTCCCATGACAGCTCGGTGGCCCTCGTGCCATCCCCTGAAGCCTCGACTGCCTTCCCGCTGTCCTCGGAAGTTGCAATTTCCTTCCCGTGGACCTTCTCACTCTGGTTGCTCCGTGGTCACAGAGAGCTGCCAGCACTGTGAATCATGCCACGCTTCTGTATTCTGTTACTGATGCAGTAGGGATGTCAAAGCAAATACCAGGCTTTCCTTCGAGAAAGACCATTCCCTTCACTTTGGAATCAATATCCTCACCCAGCGGCTCTTTAGGTTCTTTCCAAGCATAAGTAATGTTTGGCATTTCAGTTGAGCACCGCAAGACCATGGTCACAAAGCCTGCTTCTGAATTGATCAAGGAGCAGCTGGTCTACCCTCGTGGCACCGGAAATGTAACAACATATAACAACCTACAACTTAGTAGCAACAATAACCCATGACCCTTGTGGGTGTTTTGCTAAAGAACAAGTGTGTTTCCTATTGCAAAAGAAGGCTGTGTGTATATGTGGGGTGTGTGTGGGGGGGGGGGGGACTTAGAAGGGATCAGTGAAGGTTGGAGACTGTCTTTGCTCTCTGCCAGCAAGAGTTTCTTTTGAAATGCAGCAAGTTGGATTCACCATAATAGGAACAAAATTTGTAGAGACAACTGAAAGAGAGCACTAAGTTGAGGAAGTAGCGTGGCCAGTCGGATTCCGGCTGCCTCGCAGTTTCCAGAAAGAATGAATCAGGGTCTCCCTCTGTGTGTGGGCCAGCGCCGTCTCAAGTTCACAAAGACAGGAAAAGAGAAAGGCTGGCAGGAAAACAGGCTCCGGGCAAGACAAGAGGTTCCAAGAGGCTAAGAAGACCCAGGAAACCTAAACAGACTGGGAAAGAATAAAATCCTGCAGGAGAGATATATGAAATCAGCCCAGCCCGAGAGCTAGAAGAAGGATTCCAAAACCATCAGCAGTGACAGAAGTCTTTGGTCTTACTATGTAATATATTGCTTTCCAGGTGGCTCTGCGGGCAAGAATCGGCCTGCCGATGTGGGGGCTGCAGGCAGGTTCGATCCCTGGGTCGGGAAGAGCCCCTGGAGAAGGCAACGGCAACCCGCCCCAGTGCTCTTGCCTGGAGAATCCCATGGACAGGGGAGCCTGGCGGGCCACAGCCCATGGGGTCTCAAGAGTCGGAGACAAATGAGTGACTGGGCACACACTCACACGTGTTAAATATGTTAGTGACACAGGTGTTAACACGTGGTTTTGGCATAAAACAGACATTATATTTCAGTTCTGATTGTACTGAAATATACTCTAGCTGAGGAGGGGTTGGGGGGCTGAGGTTATTTCGTCTCCAACATCAACCTTCTTGGCTATGAAAATGGGCCTGATAGAGGCTGATCATGAGAACTGTATGGGATCAAAGTGTTTCTGAGCACAGCGGCAGCGACGTGTTTCACTATTATTACTGTTTCTGATGTTGGAAAGAAAGTGAACAGACCACGTGCACTTCCTAAAGTGATAAATGAAAATTGGAAAGGGAAGAGAAAACGACAACAGCCAGTGAGACGGGCCGGGAGAAACAAGCAAATAGGAGTGAAGAGAAAGGACACGTGGGTCTTGGTTCCCTGAATCGTGGCAGGACCTACTGGGTCTCCCTCTGCCGTCCTCACCCTGCATGCTGGGGCTGGCACAGGGCTTCTCAGACAGGAGCCGATGGCAGCATCGCCTGGAGGGCTTGTTACGCTCAGAGCACCTGGGCGGGGCCCGAGAATCTGCATTTCTCCCAAGCTTCCAGGCAATGCTCAGACTATATTCTGAGAAGGACTGGGGAAGGCACAGCGCTCCCTGGGTCCCAGACCAAGCCCAGAGTCAGGTATGCTGTCTTCATGATACGTGAAAGTGATAGTCGCTCAGTCCCCTCCGACTCTTTGCGACCCCATGGGCTGTAGCCCGCCAGCCTCCTCTGTCCATGGGATTCTCCAGGCAAGAATACTGGAGTGTGTAAGCCATTCCCTTCTCCAGGGCAATATTCCCCGCCCAGAGATCAAAGCCGGGTCTCCTGCACTGCAGGCAGATTCTTTATCGTCTGAGCCACCAGGCAAGTTTTGGGGCCACCTGGAGTCTCAGGAGCGTTGGCCTGTGTTGTGGACCTCTCGGGGCTGACCCAGAGGCTCTTCGCTGTCTCTCATTCCCACCGATGGCCCGGGGTGACCAGCGGCCTTCTGTGCCCTTCATGCTTCCCTCCTGGTGGCAGGTCTCCAGCTTGAGTCTGCTTTGGTTCCAGCCATCCTGGTCTGTCCTTGCCAGATCCCCTCCCGGGCTTGGAGCCCTGCCGACCAGCCCCCACCAGCATATGGCAACTCCTGTTGCCGTGTTCTCACTGATTTCCTTGCAGGAAACAGAGCTCTGGTCTTTGAACTGCTGTCCCCTGGGTGGACCTCCCTGCCCTCCGGAGGCTCCCACCCTGCACTTGGATTTCGACTGCCTGGCTAGACCCAGCTCTCTCGGAACGTCTGGTGCCCAGTAGCCCCGATACCGTGGTCTTGTTCACTGCAGATGGTGGATGCTGTCCCTCGCCTGTCTGGGCAACTCTGTATTGGACGGAGCATGGTTGGATGGATGAACGGGCGTGCATGCTCAGCCACTAAGTCCTGTGCGACTCTCTGCGACCCCCTGGACTGTAGCCCACCAGGCTCCTCTGTCCGTGGGATTTCCCAGACAAGAATACTGGAGTGGGTTGCCATTTCCTCCTCCAGGGGATCTTCCCGACCCAGGGATCGAACCCAAGTTTCCTGTGTCTCTTGCATTGGCAGGTGGGTTCTCTACCTGCAGAGCCATCAGGAATCCCCCAGATGGATGAATGCTTAGCACTTAATGATGCCATCTACCATCACCATCTCCCTCCGAAGGAAGGGATACGTAACTCCAGAGAGGCAGAGACAGGCCAGCACAGAGGCTGGAGCTCAGACTCTGGGACCAGACTGCCTGGGTTTAGACGACAGGCCCACCAGGACCAGGCCCTTCACACTCAGCTCCCTTATCTTTAAAGTGGAGATTTCGGTAGTCTGCCATGCAAGAAATAATATTCAGCCATAGAAAGAAACAATGTACTGATAAGTGCTTCAACATCGATGAGCTTCATAAATGTCATGCTAGCTGAAAGAAGCCAGGCACAAAAGCACGCTGCGTGAGCCGCGTGTATGAAATGTCTAGAGCAGGTAAATCCACACTAGAGAAAGCAGGTTTCTAAGAACTGGAGGTAGCGGGGACTGGGGAAAACAGCTTCATGAGTGTGAGGTTTCCCTGAGGGTGATGAAAATGCTTTGGAACCAGATAGAAGAGGTGGTTGTGCAAGAAAGTGAATGCAGTAAGGGCCATTGAATCACTCACTCTGAGTGGTTAATTTTACGTGATGCGAATTTCACCCCAACCCCCAAAGAACAGAACCAGAAAACTGAGGATTTTAACAGTTGTCCCTACTGTATAGGAACACCATGAGGATTGCATGATATAATGCTGCCAAGGACTTCATGCAGTGCCCGACATTTATCAAACATTTAAGAAAATTTACCTCTTATTAGTTCATTTAAATAAACACCACTTTATGTAACCTCACACCATTCTCTTATTTTTTTCCCACATTTCACTGTGGTGAGAACTGGCAACTTGATCATGGATTGGCACCATACCAGGAGCCAGAATTTGAGAAGCGCTGAAATAAACAAGTTTGAGCAATAAAATCACCTTCTGTAAAAGGCCTGTTTTAGAGAGCCATCCGGAATCATTTAATAAACTGAAGACATAAAAGAGAGGAACTGGCGACCTCAGTACTCTCCAGGGATGCACGGAGGCCGCGGCCAAGCGGAGTCCGCGTGAGCCTGTCTGTTTTTCTCTCTAAACGGGGAACAGCCACATCCACGCCTCCCCAACCAACAGCCACGAGCACAACTCCAGCAGGGAGAGCACCATGTTACCTGATCAGGAAAAATGTGTCCACTCCGAGATAGAAGGGGCCACTCCGAGAATAAAGGTACAGTGGGTTTCTAAGCACCCTGGCTTTCCATTCAAGCACATTATCTGTAAAAACGTAAGACAGTGTCTTTTGATTGGACGGAAGAAAATCTTGTGATTTATCTCTTCAAAAACACACCTTTAACTTTCAGCTGTATTGAGAGGGTTTTGTGGATCCTTGTAATTCACTTAAGAGGAGAACGTGGAACGGGAATAGGAGAGGGTGGCTCGGTAGCTGCCTGCAGCCTGGGTTCTCTCCTGGCCCCTCTGCAGGGCCCGCAGCCCCCTTGGAGCTGCAGCAGCTTCGCCTGTTCAGATCCCCTGGGGGGTCCTCAAATTGCCCTGGGCTGGCCCCTCCCCTCAATTCTGACATGTGTGTTTAGGTCCCACTTGGAGAGTTCCACTCGGTCGACAGGAGCTCTTCTGGACTGTACCAACAGAAAGAAGATCCACAAACACTGATTTTATACTAGTGCACAATACTTATCTATATTTGCCTATTTTTCCAGGAGAGGGGAAAAAAGACATTTCTGGATTCATTAATCATGACAAGAGGGAACCCAGCTGTTCGGAAGTTAGAAATAAAATGCTCAGCTTTCCCCATTCACCAGGGAATGAGGTGCCTGGTTTACACCCAAAGGGAAGTAAAGCAACCCTTCGACACTGGCCCGGAACACTCGTTTACGGAGGCCACGGCCATGTCTCGAGAAGAGAAGGAAGGCCACTCGAAAAGGCTGCAGGCTCCCTCCTAGGGCCCGACGTGGCCCCCCACATGAAAGCCCCTCCCTTCCTTGACTACCCCAGAGATCCCTCGGTTTTCCACACCCAGAGACATCCACGCAGTCATCTGACTCGTGTGCCCAGACACGATCCAGAGGAGGCTCAACACTCGGAGGCCGTTCAAGGCGGAGCACGTGCTTCCCGGCGTCTTTGTGGTCCAGAGGGCCGGCACATTCTTCTGCCAGGAAAAGCACTTCAGAACTCGGTCCACGGCGGCTAGATAACCTAGGCAGGAGCAAAGGCATTACTGTGCACCCTGAAAGCCAGACTAGACCACACGCTGCCCCCCAAACAAAAGGCAAAACCTGCAAGCCACTGATCCTGGCTGCCCCCCGGACACTGCCTCCCTTTGACCGTGAAAAGCTCAGCCCAGTTCTCCTTGTCCCCTCTTGATCTGGATCTCTGGACCTGGTCTTCCTCCTCTAGGAACCTCGACTTTCCCTAACAGTCTGGATCTGAGGTTGGTGCCCATGCCGTCTCATAACAGAATAGGCTTCCGGTCTCAGGCCCCAGGAATGCCAATGCCTGTCCGCCTCCTTCGTGTTTCACGAAGGGTCAGGCGAAAGGAAACTTAGACGTTGTTGAGAAGTCACACACTCCCTAAAGCCAGCGTGGGGCTTGAAATGGCATCCCTGGGGCTCGCCCAAGAATGAATCGCTTACAACAACATCCCTAAGAACGCAGAGCGGCAGGGGCAGCAGCAGTGAAGGGTGCCAGCCTTACAGTCAGTCGGACACTCCTGGCTCTGAATCTGCCGTGTATTAGCCCTGGGACCTCTGGCAAGTGAATTAACTTCTCTGTGCCCAAATTTCCACACCTGCAGAATGGGAATCAAAGTCGGTCTTAGAATTGTGGGCTGATCACGGAAAACAAAAGAGACAGTGTCACAACCTGCTACTGCTCACCAGTTGAAACTCCATTACTTTAAGAATGGTGCATGCTTTCTACTTAATTTATTCCCTTTCATTTAAAACAAATTAAATTTGGCTCATCCTGAGAGTCCATTAAGTGTCTGGAATTGGGAAACAGGAGCCTCGGAAACTCAAGCTGGCTCTGACAGGTTCCTTGTTTTCTCCAGGATGTCGCTGGGTGCCTCAAACGTGGGCACAAGAAGTCCTCGCAGAACGGAAACTTATTCACAATCGAGATGGGGCTTATAAACAAGCTCTGGCAATTCAAATCAACTTTTAAAATGGAAGTGCGTAATTAGCATTTTGAGGTTCCCGGGGTGAGGAGGAGTTTTTCCGCTGGGGTCGTTCTCAGAGGTGCCTGCCTGGAGGCGGGAAGCTCACCTTTCCGCTTAGAGGGGTGTTCGCTCCGCAGGAGCGGGCGCAGGCCTACACCTCATGTCCTGGCTCCTCTGGGTTCCCGGAGCGGCCACGCGCTCTAAAGGAGCGTCACGAGAGCTGGGCTTTGTCCAGCCCTGCCAGCTCTTCTACCTCTCTGAACGGGCTTCCTCACTTTTTTCTTTTTTAATCAGCGTTTTTACAGTTTTCTGGCTGTGCTGGGTCTGCGTTGCATGGCGTGCGTTTCTCTAGCTGCAGTGAGTGGGGGCCGCTCTCCGCTGCGCTGCCCCCGGCTTCTCAGTCCTGGAGCTTCCCTTGTTGCCGAGGCTCTGGGGCTCCCGGCTTCAGCAGTTTCGGAGGAGCTGTGGCCTCTGTGCTCCAGAGCACAGGGTCAGTAATCGTGGCACACAGACCCAGCTCTTGTCGGCATGTGGGATCTTCCTGAACCAGGGATCGAACCCGTGTCTCTCACATTGGCAGGCAGGTTCTTTACCACTGAGCCATCAGGGAAGCCCTTTCTTCTACTTTCAAACCGAGCGCCCTTTTTGGCAGGGCCATTGTGAGGTTTCAAGAGCAATATTTGTCAAATATCTGGCCCCAGGCCTAACTTGGCAAGCAAGTATAGAATACATTTTGCTATCATTTTTTTTTCTCATCTAAATTCCACTTCGAGTGAACTTAGTCAGTAGCTACCAAACTGTCTGAAAATAACTGGTCCAGAGAGAAGGCAGCCTCTCTGAGCCCCATTTCGCTTGTTTGTAAATGAAAAGTATCTTAAACCACAGGAGCAGAGGGAGGATCAGGTTAAATAATGCATGCAGTTACCTCAGTGGGAGTCCCTGGACCAGTAGCTTCAGCATCACCTGGGAACCAGTCAGAAAGGCACAGTCCAGCTCCACCCTAGACCGACTGAATCAGAATCCTAGATGGCTGGGCCCGGGAAATTGGCTGTGACAAGCCCTCTGGGTGATTCTGCTGCTTACCAAAGTTGAAGGACCGCAGGTGTGACAGTGCTTTGAATTTCTGGATTTTCCCAGTGATTATCACTATGAGCCCACTCTCAGTAACTGTGAGCCCAGTACTACTACAAGCCAACTACCAGGACTTCCCTGGAAGCTCAGACAGTAAAGAAAATCCACCTACAATGCAGGAGGCCTAGATTCGATTCTTGGGTCGGGAAAATCTCCTGAAGAAGGAAATGGCTATTCTTGCCTGGAGAATTCCATGGACAGAGAAGCCTAGCGGGCTACAGCCCGTGGGGTCCCAAAGAGTCAGACACGACTGAGTGACTAACTCTTTCTTTCTACTTTTAGTAACAGATCATAGGGGAAGAGCCCCCGGACTGAGTCCATAGCCATTAACTTCAGGAAGATGTCCTCAAATATCCATGCATATCCTTCTCATCTAAATAGTGAAGAACAGGGGCCTCCCGGGCAGTCCAGTAGCTAGGGCTCAGCACTCCCGATGCGGGGGGCCTGTGTTCAATCCCTGGTCAGGGAACTAAATCCCACATGCCAACCCAAGAGTCTGCATCCCACACCTAAGAGATTCCACTGCTGCAAGGAAGATCAAAGACAGTGTTATGCTGACTTCACTTCCTAGAGAGTGTAAAAGTGGAGGGGAAAAAAAAAATGTTGAACCTCTCCATCTCAATTATTTCCAAACATTCAGGAATGTGACATTTCACTCTGATGAAATGTGATCACTCTGGTGATCTAAGTCACCTCTCATGAGTTTGTTAAAATGCCTACTTTTTCCTCCCCTCGGGGTTCCTGACGGTGAGAGGGGCAGACAGCCCATCGGCTGGACTCTGCTTCCTGGCCCGCTCCCCACTGGCGCTCTCAGAGGCAGGCTCCCGTAAGTGGCCAGAGGCTCCTCGGGTACCGGTGACGCCTGGCGGTCCGACCCCCTCCCGGTGGCGGCCACGTAGACGGTTCCCGCCAGAGGGAGAGTGAGGCCCAGGAAGGTGAGGACCCTGCAGGGAGATGACACAGGTGTGAGCACGCCTGGAGCACGCTGGCACCGCGCTGAGATGCAGAGAAAAGAGCACAGGGGAGAAAATCCCCTCCAACCGCTCCTAAATGTAGGCAAGTGGTAACACTTTAAGGATTAGGAGTGGCTTCCTAAGAAAAAATAACAAAAGACATTACAGAGTCAAAGATGAATGGATTTCACTAAACTCCTTATGATAATTGTAAGAAAATAAAATAAAAAACACCATAACAAACAAAGCAACCAAGATATATTTGCAGCTGACTATCCTTCATCCATAGAGTGAACTTTAAAAATTAATAAGAATTCAGCTCACACAGACATAGAAAGGGGGATGAAGAGAATGAATAGCAGAGAAACTGAGAAAGAAAAGCCCTTATTACCAACTTTTTAGTGTAAATTAGGTCCATTTATGTATCTATCAAATTGGCACCAGTTTTTATAAAGGGAGCGTGGGTGGCCAGATTTAGCTCTGGGCCAACAAGTCCACTGCTCCTAGTCTGTCCTAAGGAACCATGTCAGGTGCAACTAGGACTTCACAGGCAAGTTTGCGGAGGTATCTGGATGAGAAGCAATGCCTCGAAGAAAAGAAATTCAGGGGCATCTCTGGTGGCTTGGTGTTAATGAATCTGCCCACCAATGCAGGAGACACGACTTCGATCCCTGACCTGGGAGGGTCCCACCTGCTGGGGAGCAACTAGACCCATGTACCTCAGCTACCGAGCCTGTGCTCTAAAGTCCGGGAGCCGCAACTACCGGCCCGAGCGCCCCAGAGCGTGTGTTCTGCACCAAGATGAGTCACGGCCACAAGAAGCCTGAGCTCTGCAACCAGAGAGCAGCCCCGCTTGCTGAAACTAGAGAAAAGCCCTCGCAGCAACAAAGACACAGCACAGCCAACTATATATATATACACACACACATAAGAAATTCATCTTCAGGGCCACATGATGGAAACAGGAATAACTGGGGACCGGACACGCTTCTCAGTGATCCCCAAAGCCCGTCACACTTGGGTGTGGCTGGCCTCCTCTGGAACACATTCGGATTTTCCTGTTAAGGTAGCAGAGAGCAGCGGACAGACGTCATTCAATGAATGAAAATGAAGTGGCCGAGTGCAGCTGGTGAGCAGCAGCGATGAAACAGCCCAGCACACACTTGGCAGCCCGGGGCCTGGGCGGTCTGTACTCACAGACTCAGGGCCGCAAACGTGTCCAGGGGGAACAATCCAGTAGCGCACCGGGCCACACCCCCACCAGACGAGGAGGAAGTGTTCATTGCAAAGAGAGGGAGCGGAGGAGCCCAGAACGAAGCCTTTCTGAACCTTAAAATATCTACCAAGAGAAAGGAGAAAAAAAAATAAGATTGAGTTAGTAATACTTTACTTTGCAATAAAAACTTGACACTTTTCCAAGAACTTTCATATGTATCACTTCAAAATCAAATCTTGACATTAGAAAGAGCATCTGGCTTTAATATATCTGATTCACAGGTGGGGAAATTAGAGCTCAAAGATGCTGGATTCCCTGGTGTCTCAGACAGTAAAGCGGCTGCCTGCAATGCAAGAGACCTAGGTTTGATCCCTGGGTCCGGAAGATCCCCTGGAGAAGGAAATAGCATCCCACTCCAGTACTCTTGCCTGGAAAATCCCATGGATGGAGGAGCCTGGTAGGCTATGATCCATGGGGTTGCAAAGAGTTGGACACGACTGAGCGACTTCACTTTGTTTCACTTTCTGAAAACTTTGCCAAAACTCAGAGAGATAGGTACTGTAAGCTGAGCTGGAGGTGGACCGTGGGTCCTCTGCATCCTCAGCCTGCCCAGGCTCTGCATCTTTTCCCAGCCCCCGGCACAGGGGAAAAGACAGTCCACAGAGACCCCAATGCTGGCTCAAATCCTTCTGTGAGCCGGTCCCCACAAGAGAGAAAAATGCAACACAAGAGGGAAAAATAGGATGCTACGAGCTAGGGAAAGGTGCTGTCTGAGTCTGAAGCTAAGAGGCACCAGCTGAGGACACGCTAACCGATCACCAATGGCTCAGAGGGAAAGAATCTCCCTACAGTGCAGGAGACTCAGGCTTGATCTCTGGCTCGGGAAGATCCCCTGGAGTAGGAAATGGCAACCCACTCCAGTGTTCTCACCTGGAGAATCCCGTGGACAGAGGAGCCTGGCGGGCTACAGTCCGTGGGGTCACAAAGAGTCAGACACTGAGTGACTGTGTGTGAGCACGAAATCAGTCACCACGGGAAATATTGTCAAATATTGTCAAAATATTACCGGTGACGCCGCGGAACAGAGGCCTCAAATGTCAGCATGCCTCAGAATTACCTGGAGGGCCCAGTAAACAGAGCGCTCCCTGCCTCCCCTCACCGCGTAAGAATTCACATTTCTAACAAGCTCCCAGGAGCTCCTGCTGCTAACTGGAATGCATACCTTCAGAACCCCGGGTTGGGAAGATCCCCTGGAGGAGGACATGGCAACCCACTCCAGTAGGTTGCAAAGAGTCGGACACGACTGAGCGAGTAAGCACAGCGGTTTGAGAACATCAGGCCGGGGGACTTGCAAAATCGCAGCAAAGGACGGAGGACACAGTGTGGTCCAATAAGAGAGCCGCACGAAGGACTTCTCTGGTGGTCCAAGGGTTAAGCATCTGCCTTGCTGTGCAGGGCACGCAGGTTCAATCCCTGGTCGGGGAACTAAGATCCCACGTGATGCAGAGCAACTAAGCCCCCCATGCCACATAGAGAGATCTCACACGATGCAATGAACATCCTGTATGCCACAACTAAGACCCAAGGCAGCCAACTAAGTAAAAACATTTTTAAACAAATATAAATAAATAAAATAGCAATAGTATTATAAATAAGAAGAGAAACACTGCCGCTAAGTGCCCACTCGCTCTGAGACACGCCTTGGTCATTGTTTCTAATCTGTCCACATCCCTAGAAGGAGCCATTGTTTACCTTATTTTACAGACAAGGAAGATTCCCCTTAAATGAGTTAACGAGCTTGAGCGTAGTGGTTAAGAACACAGGGTCTGCAGTGTGAGTCTGCATCCACCCCTGACTATCTGACCTTGGGCGAGTTAGCTGAATCTCTCTGTGTCTCAGTTTCCCTCTTGGCAAAATGGAGGTAACAGTACCGACTTCACACAGTTGTTGTGAAGATTAGATGTAGCCCAAATTGGCTCAGATGGTAAAGTGTCTGCCCGCAATGTGGGAGACCCAGGTTCGATCCCTGGGTCAGGAAGATTCCCTGGAGAAGGAAATGGCAACCCACTCCAGTATTCTTGCCTGGAAATCCCCATGGACGGAGGAGCCTGGTGGGCTACAGTCCATGGGGTCGCAAAAAGTCGGACATGACCGAGTGACTTCACTTTCTTAGAGAGTGCCTGGCACTGAGTCAGAGCTCAGTAAATGCTGGTCGTCTTGATTACCCTTGCCGTTGAGGGGCAGGGCCAGAACTCGCCCCAGGTCTGTGGGAACTTGGAGGATGTGATCTTCTCATCCCCTCAGACCACCTCAGCCCACCACACTACCAGACTTGCATTCAAAAGTGTGCGGTTCATGCCACCTTGCTGTGTGACTCTGGGCGAGTCCCTTCACCTCTCTGGGTCTCTCTCACGTGTGTAATGAGGACACATGGGTTGAACAGAATGGACTCTCGTGTGCCTTCCACCTCCCGGATCCACTGTTCCCGAGAGAGTGACCAGAGGGTTTCTGGAATGTCCAAACAAGCCGCTTAAAGGTTAATAACATGTGAGTCCTCATGAGTCTCCACGTCACCTGTTGGGGTGGAGATGGGAAGCAAGAGCTGCCTGTGCGTGCTCAGCACCCGCCAAGCACTCGGTCAGAGGTCCCCAGGGGCCAGGGCTCCTCATCACCCGAACCCAGGTGCTCCCAAGCGACTTCCTGGTGGTACTTCTGTTTCCCCAATAAACCCTGACACTGAAAAAAAGCGTACTGACCTGCTGACACAGCTATTCCCCTCGGAAGTCCTACTCTAACTTCAGTATTTATTTTTGGCTGCGCTGGGTCTTTGCTGCTGCCCCGGCTTTTCTGCAGGTGGGGTGAGCAGGGGCCCCTCGCCAGCTGCCATCCTGGGCTCTCTTGCTGGGGAGCATGGAGCACGGCTCTAGGGAGCACAGGCTTCAGGAGTCACAGCTCCCGGGCTCTCGAGCACAAGCTTGATAGTCATGGAGCACGGGCTCAGTTGTTCTGAGGCTGGTGGAATATTCCCAGGTCAGAGATCAAACCTGCATCCTTCGTCTCCTGCATTGGCAGGTGGATTCTTTACCACGGAGCCACCAGGGAAGCCCTCTTCTAACTTTAAAAGAATTAACTGGGGTTTTTTTGGTTTTGTTCGTGTTGTTGAATCAACCAGTCAAGAGCCTCTGGCCGGTGTGGATTAGGATCTCAGCCTGATGACCCCGGGTGAACTGAGAAAACCAACTTCCTCAACTCACAGAGCGCAGCTCCTCCCCGTGTTGACCTGTGGGCACCTTGCGGGACCAGAGCAGCTAGAATCTTCCTGCAGCCTTGAACTGCACAGCACATGCTGGAGGCAGTTATCTACACCCTTGAAAAAGAATTTTTTTTTTACTTTAACTTAGGGCCCTCCCTGGGCTTCCACAGGATGAGCTAAACTCTTCCTCTGGGCTTCCAGACTACATTTGCCTCACCTCCCGTTGTTTTTAGAAGCCTCCTTTCGCTAGCTCTGACTCCTCCCTTCCCAAGAAGCACAGGCTTAGCGGCAGCTGGAACATGTGCCCCAGCTGTCCCAAATGACAGTCCTCCTGCGTCTAAATCAAAGAGAAGGTGCAACAGACGTCACCTCAGCGGCCCCGGGGGAACCCCGAACCAGAGGTCAGCAGTTCATCTGTGGATGAAACCTGAAGCGCTGGGCAGCAGAGTCCAGAGTCTGAAGGACACGGGAGACCTAGGTCCTCACTGCTGAGCAGTCAGACCTACAAGATGATAGCTTCTTCGTCCACAAGGTGACCACTGGCCCCCACCCTCAACGCCAACACATTCCAAGCCTCGGCTGCTACTAACGATGACCAGCTCTGCTCCATCACCATACCACTTGGCAGCTCAGCAGTGAGTTTTTGACCTCTAAATAGCACTGTGTGTGTTAGTCACTCAGCTGTGTCCGACTCTTTGTGACCGCATGAACTTTAGCCGCCAGGCTTCTCTCTCCATGGGATTCTCCAGGCCACTGGAGTGGGTTGCCATTCCCTTCTCCAGAGGATCTTCCTGACCCAGGGATTGAACCCGAGTCTCCTGCATTGTGGGCAGATCCTTTACCGTCTGGGCCACCAGGGAAGACTTAAATAGCTCAGGCCCAACCTCAAAACCCAAACAGTGTTGGAAGTGTGCCTGTGTGTGCGTGCGTGTGCATGCTGGGGGAGATCTCAGCAAGGCCTGAGTTTGGTTACACTGGAGGCGTCATCAGCTCAGGCCACCAGACACCAGCCCACCCCTTCTAACTGGGGCCTGAGTTAAGAGTATACAGGGGCTTCTGCAGGATCCCAGCCCCCCAGCTTCAGCCGCACCCCTTTCTCCTCCCATGCCCTGCCCTGTACCACTAACTGCCTTATGGGCAGATTAGCAAGCTTACTGAGGAACTAGGTATTAGGTAGTGTTCTGGATTAAACTGTGTCCACTCCAAAAAGGTTCAAACCCTAATACCCCTCCCTCCACCCCAGGAACTGTTGAGTTTGGTAACACTGTGAACATGACCTTATTTGGAAACAGAGTCTTTGCAGAGGAAATCATCTTAAGATGAGGTCACCCTAGGTTGGGCTTCCCAGGTGGTGCTAGTGGTAAAGAACCCACCTGCCGATGCAGGAGACAGACACAGTTTCGATCCCTGGGTCAGAAAGATCCCCTGGAGGAGAGCAACCCACTCCAGTATTCTTACCTGAAGAATCCCATGGGTAGAGGAGCCTGGCAAGCTACAGTCCATGGGGTTCGAAAAGAGCTGGACACGACTGAAGCGACTCAGCATGCACACCTCCTAGGTTAGAGTAAGCTCTAAATCAAGTGTCTCTGGTGTTTATACAAGGAAGGACATTCAGACACAGAGAGGTGCCCAGGGAAGAACAGTACATGATGACGGAGGTAGGTGACACCTTGTAAGCCACCCATGGGTGGTACCTTGCTACCTGTGCCCTTGGAAACAGAACACAGTAAGTGCTGCTGAAACACACAATAGTGAACAGTTAGGGAACTAGCCTAAATCTAGGCTTGTGATGATCACACCTAGATTTTATCTACACTTTCTGGTGCTCCATGTTTTCATTCTCAGAAACTCACATGAAGTCTGTTGGTTAAAATTTTTGTAACATCTTGAGAGTCCCTTAGACAGCAAGGAGGTCAAACCAGTCCATCCTAAAGGAAATCAACCCTGAAAATCCATTAGAAGGACTGATGCTGAAGCTCCAATACTTTGGCCACCTGATGCGAAGAACAGACTCATTGCAAAAGACATTGAGGCTGGGAAAGACTGAGGGCAGGAGAAAGGGGCAACAGAAGAAGAGATGGTTGGATGGCATCACTGACTCAATAGACACTGAGCAAACTCCGGGACATGGTGAAGGACAGAGGAGCCTGGCATGCTGCAGCTGCAAAGAGCTCGACACGACTCAGCGACTGAAAATCAACAAACGGCGGCCACACTATGCAGTTTTTTGCCTAAAAACGATACGTTCTCATCTGCCCAGAATATTTCCCCTTTCTCCGCTGTACTACAGGTTCATTTCCTCTTGTTTGTCTGCCAGGGTCTTCCCTTGGGTTGACTCCCTGCCCTCCTGCTCTAGATGAATAAAATCTGCATAGCCAGCCACTGCTGAGCTGGTTTCTTCCATGTCTGTAGCAGAAACATTGGCAACTCCATCAAGAAGCTTTCAGGAACAGCCGGTAAATCCTTTCCAGATGGGGACCTTTTCCCCTGGGCTCAGATGCTCCCATTTCTACCTGCTGCCTCTGTGCAGAAGCTGGATAAACAGCCTGGCAGAGAGTTCCACTAATACGTTCACCCAAGTCAGCTGTGCTCACCCTAAGCAGGGCCCTTCCTTTCTCTAGTTCTTCAAAGAGAATCATTAAGACATCTTTGTATTGATAACAATTTCTAACCTTCCATTCTATTCTTATATCACCTCTGGCTAAAAAGCTTAACTTTAGGCAGAAAACTAGACTAATTGATGAATTTCTGAATAATAATGATCATTAACTCATTAGAGAGTATTCACTAGATATGCTAATACAATAACAACCTTGAAAATCTATCTTGGCCTCTAGGATATTTACAGCTTATCCAACAAGAATTGAAATTTAAGTTTGATATATAACAACTAGTTTTCTTTTTTTTTTAAGTAAATAATATTTTAGTATGTCTTTTTGCAGATAACATGACCTTGTACATAACAAATCTTAAGGAATACACTAAAAACCCTCTAGAAATAATAAGTGAATTCAGCAAAGTTATGGGCATGGGACCAAAACACAAAAATCACTTGTATTTCTATACACTAGCAATGATCAAATAAAAAACGAACCTAAGAACTCAATCGCAGCAGATGCAAACTATCACAAATACAATGGATAAGCAACAAGGTTCTACTGTAATGCACAAGGAACCATACAGGGATAATGGTTTTCTTTTTAATACCACCTGAAATATTTGGTTTGGATAGAGAGGTAACATACCTGAAGTTGTTGGGATAATCGCAAATTCAGAGGACAGTTTAAAATTCTTAAAAGCTGACTGCAATATCAACACTTAAAAGAGGGCCTTTAGGAACTTCCTGGTGGCGCAGTGGATAAGAACCCGCCTGCGAAGGCGGGGGACGCAGGTTCAGTCCCTGGTCTGGGGAGATTCCACACGCCTTGGAGCAGCGAAGCCCGTGCGTCACAGCTCCCCAGCCGGAGCATTGCAACTGCGGAAGCCCGCGGGCCTGGAGCCCAAGCGCCGCAACCGGAGGAGCCGCTGCGCTGGGGAAAGGGGCGGCCCCTGCTCGCCACAGCTGGAGGAAGCCCGTGCAAAGTAACGGAGACTCGGTGCAACCACAAATACAGATTAATTTTTTTTTTTTTTTTTAAAGAGGACTCCTGAGGTGGCCGAACGTGCCGCGGGGGGAGTCGGCGCTTGGAGGACCCAAGAATATCTAAAGCCACGGGGAAAATGGTGGAAAATTCACCGTCGCCATTGCCAGAAAGAGCGATTTATGGCTTTGTTCTTTTCTTAAGCTCCCAATTTGGTTTCATACTGTATCTTGTGTGGGCTTTTATTCCTGAGTCTTGGCTAAATTCCTTAGGCTTAACTGATTGGCCTCAAAAGTATTGGGCCGTTGCTCTGCCTGTGTATCTTCTCATTACCATAGTCATCGGTTACGTCCTCTTATTTGGAATAAACATGATGAGTACCTCTCCACTCGACTCCATTCGTCATATCACAGATGACTATGCCAAAACTCAACAGCACAAGAAAGACCAAGAAGAGGCTATCCCTCTAGTGCCTTAGAGGCACTAAGAGAGATTCCTATTAGTGAAGTAAACCAAATGTTCTTTCTTGAAGCCAAATAACTTTACACCAAAAAGTTAACTGTATGTGGACTAATACCAAACATTTATTATAAATTTTTGACATAAAGGTTTTGACCATACTAATAAATAAATAAATAAATAAAGAGGACTCCTTTTTGGGGGACTTCCCCAGGCTCCAGTGACTAAGACCCTGAGCTCCCAGGGCAGCGGGCTCAGGTCCAGTCCCTGGTCAGGGAACCGGATCCCACATACTGCAGCTAAGAGCTCAAATGGTGCGAGAATCGGTGATCCCGCATGCCTCCACTAAGAACTGGCACAGCCGAATAAATTTTTTTTAAAAAAGGCTTTTAATAATGTGTGTGACATTGTAACATGATAAGAGATACATACTCGGTCTTCACCCCCTGTTCCTGCGAGGGAGCTCCTAAAGCCCAGGGAATTTCCTGAGTGGTGGGCAGGAAGAGCACCTGTTGTTATTCATCATCAGCTCCTTTCAACCACACTTGAGTTCAGGCTACTACAGTGACTGCGGGAGGAGAGGAGCCGGTTGTCAGAACAAGCGTGAGCTGGGGTTGGGGTTCCAGCCCCGTCCCCATCCTCCAGGGAGGAGAGAGTGGAGCTGGGGACCAGTCATCACCAGCGGCCAGGGATGGAGTCCATCATGCCTCCATGGTGGACCCTCCGCACAAACAGAGGGGGTCAGAGAGCTCCCAGGCTGATAACTGCCCGAGGGCCTGGCAGGGTGGGCACCCTGAGAGGTGTCTCGTTTCTATGCCCCTTCCCCCGCACCTCACCCTCTGCATCTCTCCCATTTGGGTCTTCCTGGGTTTCGTCCATTATAATAGTGGTCACCAACCTTTCTGTCACCAGAAACCGGTTTCCTGGTGGACAGTTTTTCCCTGGAGTGGGCGGGACGGGTTCAGGTGGGGAGCGATGGGACGAAGCAGGCGAGGCTTCACCCCCTCGCTCTCTGCTCCCCGCTTGCTGTGTGGCCTGGCTCCTAATGGGGAACAGGGTCCCGTGCTTTACAATAAGTCAGTGATAATAAGTCATGTGTTCCCCTGAGTTCTGTGAGCCGTTAGAGCAAATGATCAAATGTGGGGAGGGTTTGACTGGGAATGAATCAGAGGAACCGCCCCAGAGAGGAAGTGTGCATGCTAAGCTGCTTTGGTTGTGTCCGACTCTTTGTGACCCTAAGGACTGTAGCCCTCTGTCCATGGGATTCTCCAGGCAAGAACACTGGAGAGGGTTGCCATGCCCTC
This sequence comes from Odocoileus virginianus, assembly GCF_023699985.2. Taxonomy (NCBI): domain Eukaryota; kingdom Metazoa; phylum Chordata; class Mammalia; order Artiodactyla; family Cervidae; genus Odocoileus; species Odocoileus virginianus. The sequence goes on from NC_069695.1 coordinate 2,362,231, forward strand.
CTCCAGGGGATCTTCCCGACGCAGGGATCGAACCTGCATTTCTTATGTCTTCTGCACTGGCAGGTGAGTGTTTTACTACTAGCACCACCTGTGAAGCCCCAGAGAGGATGTGGGGAACAAATCACAGCCCTGGGGTCCCCTGATTTGCAGGCAAGTTGGGCGTTGGGCAGAAGTAATGGGGGACCTCGGGACCCACTGCTTACAACTGGCATCTGAAGCGGGTGACCGTCCTGCGGAACTGAGCCCTTAATCTGTGGGGTCAGCACCACCGTCAGATACTCTGTGTCACAACTGCATAGTGTGACGAGGGAGCCCACACATTTGGTGCTAGAAGTTTCTGGGCGTAGAGAAACCGTGTTCTCCTTCCATGTGTCATGTTAGTCCTTATTCAGATAACCAGATTAAGTGCAAAAGTCACTGGCAGTAAAAAAAAATGTAGGTTTTAAAGCTTTTCCTTTGAAAATTTTGAAAGAGTTCAAGGAAGCCAAGCTGGATTCCATGTGGACTAAAATGTTTTCATTCAGGCTGAGGGCAGAAGGGGTTGTAAGGCTGCAGAGAGTCAGGGCCAGACTCAACGCCAGGGCCCACCCCTCTCTGCACAGAGGAAGGGACTGGAGCCGGGGGAGATGAAGTGATTTGCCCAGGATCACACAGCTGGGAGGTGACAACCAGGACCAGATGCCGGCCTCTTAACGCTAATCCATCACAACACGTGGGCCTCACACAATCCCAGTTCAGAATGGCCTGCCAGCCTTGGCTCCTGACCTACTTCTGCATTTGGGCCACAGCAAAGAACACGCAGTGTGGAAACCAGATACCACCCAGTGCCTTTCTTCAGACCTAACCTGGCAGCTGAGGGAAGATTAAGCTTAAAATGTTATTATCAATACATAAAGATTCAGCTCCTACTGTCTCTTTAATGTCTTTCTCCTTCTTGTCCATTCCCTTCCTATCCTCCACCGCCACTCCCAAGGTCCCTAACTCCATTAGTCTCGGTTTATTGAATTTATCAGGATGAGAGCTTGGTTCAATCCCAAGAGAATGACCAAGAGGCTCCAAGAGGCAGGGGGTCTTCAAATCTGCTGCTGAGACAGCAGTTTGTCCAGGTGTTCTCTGGCACTTACCCATCTGAGTCATGGCACTCACGTCTTCTTCAGTGCAAGAATCGGGCACACACACCCCCACGCTGTAGTCAGCTCCGTCGTGGCTCTAAGGGTTAATGCAGCCGATTATTTAAAAAGCAGCCTCCAGGGTGGGATAGTCTGCCCCAGTGCCTCTCTCTCCTGTATTACAGGTCATTGAGTTAATTCGTACAATTTCCAACAAACTTACCAACTTGCCATTTCTTTGTAGCAAGACACCATGGATCAAGTAAAGATTGTAGTAATACATCAAGCCAATAATTAGAATGCCAGTCCCAATAAAGCAAAGATCAAATTATAAATAAAAATTGCTGGGACGCTTCTTCTAAGCACGTAACTTACAGGATTGTATAGTCTGACCTTTTGTTCTGATACCAAAGCCATTAATCTGCTTTGAAAATAGGATATGACTTTTGTACTCACTGATTAAACCCTCAAGTCATCATTGTCAAATTCTCAGTGTGACCAGTGGAGCTGGGTGCTATCCTTCGTGTCTCCAAAGGTTAACCGTTGTAAGACCATTTTACAGCATTAACATCAGAGAGCTTGGATTTCATGTCATTATTTTATACTATTGTCATTAGCCAAACAGTAATGCATTTTCTTTTAGTGTGTATGGCATGCATGAAGTATATCTTTGTATTTAATAAGAGGTTGTGCTGTTCCTAGCTTTTTCTCCCCCCAGAAGTAAAAGAATTAACATCATTTGAAGACAGTCAGCCCTGTGACCCTACTTAGTGATGCATTCATAAAGGACCCAACACATTTGCTTTGACAACTTCAGATTCATATTTTGGAGCTCTGTTTCTGGGAAAGAGCTGTGGGTAATGGGGAGTCCACTTCCCTTTGGTATTCCAAACACTGCCTGTGAGTAAGCAGTTAACGCTCGGGAACATCAGCTGAGACTTGACCTTGGGTTCCCCACAAAGATCATGCAGGGGTCTTGTCCCCACAATGTGGTGGGAGGAACATGTGAAGCCCTGTTTGGCCTGCAGACAACTATCTCCTCCACACTCAGGACATGCAAGAAAGTTTCTGCCAACCGTTTAAAATTTAATTTTAACTTTTTGCAAAACACCTTAATAGCTTTTTTTCAGAATGAAGATAAGCAATCAGTCCATGGGGTCGGAAAGGGTCGGACACGGACTGAGCTCACACACACACGCACGCGCGCACACACGCACGCATGCACGCACACACACACACACCAGTGGCATGCACCACACACACACACACACACACCAGTGGCATGCACCACACACACACACACACACACATACACACCCCCCACACACACACACTCAGACACACACACCCCCACATACATACACCCCCCCCACACACACACACACGCACGCACACACACTCAGACACACACACACACACACACACACACACACACACACACACACACCCCAGTGGCATGCACCAGGTTCCCATCACGCGCCTCGTGTCCGCCGTCCTGGAAGGGCGCACGCGCAGACACCCGCTCACCTGTGCGAAGTGAAGCTTGCAGTAGCGGCCCCGGAAGCGGCCAGCCGGGGCGCGGGTGGAGAGACACTCACTGTAAGAACCCAGCCTGTCCACGTTTCCGTCAAGAACGTCGCTGCCCACCTTCCCGACCGAGTCGTACACTGCATTTCAAGCAAAAGAAGTGGGCAACATTAGTGTCCTTGTGTCACTTTCAAATGAATTCATCAGCGCTCAGCTCCCCCTTCCAAAGCTCTAAAACTTAAAGGATCCAAGAAAAGAAGCGAGAATGTATTTCGGTAACACTCTCAAGCCTGCGTTCTCCGTCGGTAGCCCCTGTGTTCACGGCAGAGAACCACGATGTATGTTGTCATGCGTGATTTGTTGCTAGAAAGATGAAGAGTTTGCATTCTTTTATAAAAATAGATGCTCTGGGGGAATAAGAAAGATGTAACTAAAATTGATAGCTTTCCTTTCTCCTCTATACAACCAGGAGAAAATACTTTTAAAAAAATTTTTGTATACAATTTCGTAGGACCTTATTTTGGAGAGAGGTTTTTGTTTGTTTGCTCCGTTTTTAATCTTGGGAGCAAAAAAGTGCAGTGATCAAGTCCCACAGTTCATGGCTCTCTTAGCCCTGGTCCTATAAAATTCTTACTTGGTTTGTTTGTGCTCGTATATTTCCTTTCCCCCTTCATTTTAAATAATTCATTTACTTTCCTCTTTCTTCAGCTTTCCCTTTCTCTTCATTCCCCCAATTCCTCCAACCTTTATGTTTGATATCTGTCATCTCATTTGTAGGTTTTCTTGTTTTCCATAAGTCTCTTTGTAATTTACGTAAAAGACTTTGTGCTTCAGACCTCCTGTTTCCACAGTTTGGTACTATTTATGGTGTTACTGTGCATATCCACTCCAGAGCTTCTGAGTTATCACCATCTTAGACTGCTGTTCTCTGATTGGTGGACACATAGATGGTCTGTAACCCACAGAAACACGGGAACAAAGTCCTCACACGTGTCCCCATATAAACTTACATGAGGCTTTAGTTCAGATTTACACCCTGTGGGGGCTTCCCAGGTGTTGCTAGTAGTAAAGGACCCACGTGCCAACGCAGGAGACCAGGAGGCGTAAGAGATTCGTGTTCCCTCCCTGGGTGGGGAAGATGCCCTGGAGGAGGGCATGGCAACCCACTCCAGTACTCTTGCCTGGAGAATCCCCATGGACAGAGGAGCCTGGTGGGCTACAGTCCATTGGGTCACAGTGAGTTGGACATAACTGAAGTGACTTAGCACACATACCCTTTTGAGGGAGCTTGCCAGATCACAAGGTACACAAATGCCGTGTAAAATCCCACCAGGCTGTGTTCCAGAGTGACTGCCCCAGACTACATCCTCAGGAATGCTGAGTCCAACTTTCCCATGTTTGGTGGTTGATAGATATAAAATGATACCCAATTGCTTAGATTTTTGTTTCTCAAAGACCCTGATGCTGGGAGGGATTTGGGGCAGGAGGAGAAGGGGACGACAGAGGATGAGATGGCTGGATGGCATCACCGACTCGATGGACATGCGTTTGAGTAAACTCCGGGAGTTGGTGATGCACAGGGAGGCCTGGCGTGCTGCAGTCCACAGGGTCACAAAGAGTCGGACATGACTGAGCAACTGAACTGAACTGAATTACAAATAAGTCAGGATATTTTTATTCAAAATATCTAAGCCATTTCAGTTTTCTCTTCTGTAAAGTACCTGTTTATATCCTTTGCCCATTTCTTAATGAATTTTCTTTTTTTTGATTTGTAAGAGCTCCTAATTATTCTGTATATTGGTCCTTGTCTACCTGTGTCATCAAAAATACCCTCAGTTATCTGGGAGTTTTTTTAATCTATAATGTCCTTTATTTGACAGAAATCCATGCTTTTGAGACCGTAATTTTTGTTCTAGTCTTGAACAGCCTTTGTTCTAGCCAAGACTGATGACATAATTTGCAGGGCTAATACAAAATGAAAATATAGGGCCTCTTGTTTAAAAATTAATTAGCATTTCAAGATGGTGACAGAAAAGCACATGAAAGAAAGCATGGGGCCTTTAAATGTGGGTCCTGTGTGACTGCAAAGGTCTCACGTCTACGAAGCCAGTCCTGTTTCTAATACCAGAACCATATGGTTTTTATTATTTCGGATTTGAAGTTTATTGAGTATTAAGCCTTTAGTCATCTTTGCAAAGTTGAGCCAGTTAATGTTTATGAACTGCTAGTCATTCATACAAATTTCAGAAAATTCATGTTCAGAAAAATTCAGAAAATTTTTAGAAATTTTTAAAATTTAAAAATTAAAAAAATTAAATTTAAAAAATTAAAATTAAATTAAAATTAAATTTTTTTTAATTTAAAAATTTCAGGAAAAAATTGAGTTCTTCAAAACATCCAACTAGAATATGGATTGAAATTGCTTCAGATTTATAGGTTATATGGGGGAAACTGACATCATTTTTGTATCAAGCTATCACTGGACGTCATGCAATTTACTGAAATCATCTTTTGTGTCCTTATTTATAATTTTATATTTTTCCATGATAACCTTAAAACAGATTACAGGGACTCTCCCTGGTGGTCCAGTGGTTAAGGCTCCACGCTTTCACTGCAGGGGCCATGGGTTCAGTCCCTGGTAGGGGAACTAAGATCCCACAGGCCGAGCTGCACGGCCAAAAAAAAAAAACAGTTTACATAAACATTCCTAGATAGTGTATAGTTTGCTCTGTTTTCCTTGGTGTTTTAATTTCAATTATAGTTTCCAACTGATTGTTGCTTGTGTGGAAAAATGCTATCGATTTTTGTTTGTAATTTGTTCTGGTACCTGGAGATTTTGTTGAACTTTCTCAATAGTTCTATGGCCTTATTTCTTTCTCTCTAATCGTTGGACCACTTTTTCCCCCTCTTTTCTAGTTCGGGAATCAAAGTTATAGTCAAATTTATAAAGAGAGTTGGGCAGCTTTCACACTTTTTATTTTCTGGAAGAACTATCACTTCCCAGGTGGCGCTAGTGGTAAAGAACCCGCCTGCCAATGCAGGAGACGTAAGAGACGTGGGTTCAGTCCCTGGGTGGGGAAGATCCCCTGGAGGAGGGCATGGCACCCCACTCCAGTTTCTCGCCTGGAGAATCCCATGGACAGAGAAGCCTGGTGGGCTACAGCCCCTAAGGTCAGAAAGAGTCAGACACTACCGAATCGACTTGACACACCACACATAATTATAACTGGTTGCTAAGGGTTATGATGGTGGCGGAGGGGAGTTAGTGATGGTGGAGGGAGGGGGCTGCATATGTCTACAAAGTGGTAACAAGAGGTAGATCCTTGTGGTGATGAATAGCTCTGTGTCTTGATTGTGGTATGAGTTACACAAACCTACACATGTGCTAAAATGACACAGAACTATACATACACATTGTACCAATGTCAACTTCTGAGGCACAGGGAGGTCAAGTCACTTGCCCAGAGTCACATCATGAAGTGACAGGACAGTGAGAAATCTGAAGCGCAGAGATGGTAAGTAGTATAGACTGCAATACAAATCTACTTCTTTTTAATTGCTAGCAAGAATCAGAGCTGAGTATTCAAACTAGCGAAAAAGAATTACAGCTGTGTGTTCAAATTCATTTTAATCTTAACCTATGCCTTTTTGCCCTCTAAAATACACAAAAAGACCCTGTTTTGGTTGTCGGTTCTTATCTGTAACTAAAGATACTGATCTTCCTTAGAATGAGTGGGGAGAAAACCCCAAATACCGTTGGGCAAATTACACAGCTCCTCTGGCATTTCTGTCTCTGTTTCTGCTAATAACTGGGCTCCTGAGATTTAATGCAGAAATCATGCTGAAGGAACTGCATTGTGCTCACGTGAGTGCTTTTTAAGAAAGCAGTGTGTTGTTTTGAAGACCTGCTGGCCATAACTGGGAAGGTGGTCCCTGCTGAGCTGACGAAGGCAACCTGACCGTCCCCGTGACCCCTCCAGACAGGTCCTGCTGCGCGGGCCGCTGGGGCTCAGCCGTGGGTGTCTGGTGTCGCTGGCCTCCCTTTTGTGGTTCTGGGTTATCGCTGGAATGAGTATAACTGACTCTTCCCTTTTCCCTCCTGTGGGCATGACTCTCCTGACCTCTGACCACACTCAGCACCTTAGAGCCGGTGCCCACAGTCACTTACAGCCAGTGATCATCTTTTAAGCTAAAGTGCCCGAATCACAAGACTGACCATGTCCCTCCCCTCCTTACAACACCTCCAAGGCACCTTGAACAAAAGCTAAAAGGTAACTGTCAAGGGAGAGGATGTATCTACTGTATTAATAACGTGGATAAAGAATTGTATTCAGAAAAAAAAATTTGTATTCAGGACCTCCATGGTGGTCCAGTGGGCGAAAAATCCGCATGTCAATGCAGGGGACACAGGTTCAACCCCTGGTTCGAGAAGACTGCACGTGGCAAGGAGCAGCTAAGCCCATGTGTCACCACTGAGCCCACACGCCTTAGAGCCGGGCTCCCCGACAAGAGAAGCAGCTGCAAGGGAAGGCCTTGCACCGCAGCTGGAGAAAGCCAGCTCGCAGTAACAGAGACCACCCCGCTCAGCCAAAACTAATAAATAAAATTATAGATTTAGAAAAGAATTGTATTCAGATCATATAGGAACCTTAGAAATCGGTGATTTTTTAAAAGTAAAAGTGACTGATTGAAAATCTGCTAAGGAAATGAACAGGCAACTCTCGGAGAAGGAAATCCAAGTGACCGATGATTATGAGTATCGCATATTATTTAACCAATGGAGTGTATAAACAATAAAATATGACCAGAAATTTTAAAATCAGTACCTTAAAAAACTCTTCACACGTATTTCATAATCTTGAGCAGGAGTTGGTAAACTATGGCCCTGCCTATTTTTATACGTGATTTTATTGCAATACAGCCATCTCGTCTGTTTATGTACTATCAACGCTGCTTTGTTAATGCAGACAAAATTGAATAGTTGCAACAGAGACTGGATGGCCCACAGAGCCAAAATATTTACCATCTGCTTCTTTAGAGAAAAACCTGGCACATCTCTTATCCAGAGCCAGGATTCTCAATCCCGGGCAGACATTAGAATCACCTGGAGCAACTTTTTAAAATATGCTAAGGCCCAGGCTTCATCCTCAGAAAGAGTGACTTAATCAGTCAGGGGAGAGGCGTGGGCATTAATTGTATTTTCAAAAGGTCCCAGGATATAATTTTTTTTGCATCTTATTTGACATTGCTCCATTTAGTTAATAGCTTTTTTCCCTTTTTTTTGTTTTTTTAATTATCAATGATTGTAATTGTACAATATCGAGAAGTACAGGACAAAATACAATTACTGGAGGGCAATTGTATTTGCAAATTATGTTGCATTAGCCGGGTCACTGTTGGTAAATAAAAGTCATAACAGACCTAAAAAAAAAAAAAGCTCCCAGGAGATGCTCTGTGCAGTCAGGCCTGATTGCGATGCTCTTTAGATCAGTTCCAGACTTGAGCTCAGTTTAAAAGGCCTTTCGTGACCAGACCTGCTTCTCCAGGCTCATTGTCCCACACCCACGCCTGTTTCCTCTGCTACATTATACAGGAGGCACCAGGCCCGCACTTGTCTGTCTTTCTGCCTGGAATGTCCCTCCTTCCTGTCTGCCCCTCAAACGCTGAATCATCCTGTGAGTCTGGGCTGGGGGATGGTCCGCTCCAGGAAGCGGCCCAGACTCTTGCTTAGTCCATCACGCTAGAAGGCCTGTCACCGCTGGCTGTCTCCCCTGTGACAGAGGGGCCGTGCCTTCTTCCGTGGATGTTTCAGACCAAGAGGTCAATAACATTCACTGGATTAATTGCCTTAAATTTTGAAAAACATAAGTTCAAATGCCCCAAATCCAGCTCCACAAATGTAAGTTCTTCTCTGTGTCAAGAATAAAACTGGATGTACTTATTAGAAATGCAAGTGTGCGTGCTCAGTCATGTCGGGCTCTGCAACCCCATGGACTATAGCCCACCAGGCTCCTCTGTCCATGGGGTTTTCCAAGGAAAAACACTGGAGTGGGTTGTCATTTACTTCTCCAGGGGATCTCCCTGACCCAGCGATTAAACCTGCATCTCCTGTGTCTCCTGCCTTGCAGGTGGATTCCTTACCACTTAAGCCATCTGGGAAGACCCTTATTAGAAATAGACTGCATAGTTTCCAAATTCCCTTCTTCATCACTAAGTATCCCAAACCCGGTAGCCTAAAGCTCAAGGATCTGGAGCTTAAGAGCCTGTCTTGACCCTTGGATGAGTCCCTGAAGGACAGAGAGAGAGAGAGAGATACCCAATTCTTCATTTGAGCAGATTAAACTCTACTTTTCTTTCCAATTGGTGTTTTGTTTCGTAAATGGAGTGGATTTATGGTTTTCTCGCTGAGGTTATTTTGCATGCTGTGGACATTTCCCATTAGATTTACTTCCTTTCTGATTATGAATTCGAATGGACAGCTTTTCCTTTTCCTGCCTTACCCTTGATTAGTTTCTGTCAAGATCTTGAGAGGCCAGGCCAGGAGCCCCCATCCAGATCTCAATACACTGTGATTTTCATGGGAGGGAGGGATAGAATAAACTAATGATTAATTCCACCTGCTACTTCAGATCACATGGCGGTTGTTCCAAGTTTTCATTTCCAAAAGATTAAAAACAATTCTGCTGAGCTAATTGGCAGACACGTTTTCTTTCTTGGTGATATGTGGATATTAAAATGCAGAATTGATCAATTTGTGGCTTTAAATGGAGGAAAGAAAGAACTTGGTCAATGATCTTACATTTTAAAATACAAATGCACCTATATATATGAGGAAGGTGAAGGCAGCAGAAGCTTCTAGAATGCTTAGTCACACACAAATCCTGAAAGCATGACTCATCTTCAGCATTTACAGAAAATATTTATTAAGCACCTACTAGATGACTGTGTTACACTGGAGATTTTTAAAACTAGAACTGAATAGTCCTTGCTCTGTGACTGATGCACATAAAATGCTAAGCGTCAGTGGTCAGGGATCTCCTTGCGGATAATAGATATGAGTGTGCTATCAATTTGATATCCAAGTTTCTGAATCAGGCTCTTTGCAAAAGTCTCCTGGCAGTCCACCTTGTGTCTGAGCAACTATTAAACTCGGACTTCAACAATGAGAATAGTATGTATATTAGTTTCCTGTGACTGCTGTTACAAATTATCACAAACTTGGTGGCTTAAAACCACAGAAACTGGGTCTTCCCTGGTGGTCTAGTGGTTAAGAATCTGCCTGGTGCAATGCAGGAGAACTGGGTTTGATCCCTGATTTGGGAAGCTCCCCCTGGAGAAGGGAATGGCTGCCCACTCCAGTATTCTTGCCTGGAGTGTTCCATGGGCAGAGGAGCCTGGTGGGCTACAGTCTGTGAGGTCGAGAACAGTCAGACACGACTGAGCCACTAACACTTCTCACTTGCAAAGTAGGGGGTGCGGGTTTGATCCCTAGCCAGGGAATTAAGATCCCACATTCTCAGGAGCAACTAAGCCCGCACACGGCAGCTGCTGAGCCCCAGGGCCACAACTAGAGCGTCCCTGCCCTGTAACGAAACAGCTTGCATGATGCAACAGAGATCCTGTGTGCCCCAACTAAGACCCAACACAGCCAAATGAATAATAAATACATAAGTGAATACTTTTTAAAAGACACAGAAATTTATTCTCTCACATCTTTGGAGGCCAGAGGTCCAAAATCAGTATCACTGAGCCCAAATCACCGTGTCAGTAGGGCTGTGCGCCTTCTGGACGCCTCAGGGGAGAATCCATCAGCCTTTGCCTCTTCCAGCCTCCGGTGGCTGCCAGCCTCCCTTGGCTTGCGGTCACGTCACTGCAATCTCTGCCTCTGTGGTCACATCGTCTCCTCCACGTCCGATCTCCCTCCTCTTCTTCCTCCCTCTTCTAAGGATCCTTGTGATTGCATTTAGGGTCCACCTGCATAAGCCAGGGTAACCTTCTCATCTCAAAGTCTTTGACATAAACATATCTGCAGATCCCTTGGACAGCAAGGAGATCCAACCAGTCCATCCTAAAGGAAATCAACCCTGAGTATTCATTGGAAGGACTGATGGTGAAGCTGAAGCTCCAATACTTTGACCACCTGATGCAAAGAACTGACTCACTGGGAAAAGACCCTGATGCTGGGAAAAACTGAAGGCAGGAGGAGAAGGGGACGACAGAGGATGAGATGGTGGGATGGCATCACCAACTCAATGAATATGAGTTTGAGCAAGCTCCGGGAGATGGTGAAGGACAGGGAAGTCTGGCGTGCTGCAGTCCATGGGGTCACAAAGAGTTGGACACGACTGAGCCACTGAGCCCCAGCAACGTGTTTCCACAGAAGGGAATATTCACAGGTCCCAGGGGTTAGAATGAGAGGTCTTTGGCGATCTAGGTCTCAGCCTACCACAACACGGATGTGGAAAATCCAGTTAACCCAGAAATGTCAGTGAAGCCCACTCTGTCGCCCTTTATATATTATGAGCTTTTCTTGGTTTCAGCATCTTTTCTGACCCTAGCTTCAGCACCGGTGGAGGGGGTGGCCTTGAATAAAATGCACTCCAGACTGACAGCCATATGGGAAAAGAGGCAGTGTTCTGAGAATTTAAATCGAGTAGATGGTCAGTCTTCCACTGAGGACCAGAGATCAAATGCAAGGCTGGGGCCATAACTGGCTAACCAAGTGAGTGCCACCTGTGGACCGCCCTCCGTGGACAGGCCTCGATTTTAAGGAGAGGATGAGACACACAGACAGGAAATAATCACTCCAAGAGATAAATGATGAAGCCAAAGGGAGTGGGTGATCAGTCAGAGTAGGAAGTTCAGCAACACAACCATCAGAGTGGGCTGAGGACTGAGGACTGGGGAGAAGGGACTTGAAGGGTTAAGAGAGTTTTATAGCAAAAGTAGCTGCTTGGGGAAGATTTCGAGGATGTGAGGAGGTTGGAGAAAACAGGAAATGAAAAACCCTGCCGGCTGCCCAGGAACCAGAAGCCTGCCTCCGTCCGGCTCCTTGTTTCCCAGAGGAACAAAGTGCAGGGAAATGCAGACGTTATGTGAAAACATCGGGGCCTCGATATGCTGAGCAGTTTTAATTCCATATAAATCGGCTCCCCCTGAAAGGCCTCCCCTGCAGAGAGGGCTGCAAATGGGTCTGCTTGGGCTCCATGGAGTGGCCGTGGGTGGCCTGGGACATCGCAAGGAAAATGAGTTCCAGGACCTACCTGAGACTGCTTGCTTTCCTTTTTTATTTTCATCTCAGATAATAAACACACAGTTTTTTATTCTGGAGGGTGGTTGGTTTTGAGAGGCCATAACTCTCCGTATTTGTTTCCTACAGCTGTGTTAACAAATACCACTAACCGGGTGGCCTGACCCAGGAGAAGCTTTTTGTCCTGTGGTTCTGGAGACTAGAAGTCCGAAATCAAGGGGTCAGGAGGGTTTGTTCCTTCTAGAGCCTCCAGAGGAGAAGCTGCCAGCAGCAGTCCTTAGAGACCCTTGGCTTTTAAACACACCCCTTCCTTCTCTGCCTTAGTCGTTAGGCAGCATTTCTCCCTGGGTGTCTGTGTCTGTGTGTATGTTTCACTTTATTTTTTGGCCACACCACACGACATGTGGGATCTTAGCTCCCCAACCAGGGGTCAAATCTGTGCTTCCATGCAATGGAAGCATGGAACCCTAAGTGCTAGACCACCAGGGAATTCCTGTATTTCCCTCTTATAAGGACATGAGTCATTGGATTTGGACCCTCCCTAATGTGAAGAGCCGACTCATTGGAAAAGACCCTGATGCTGGGAAAGATTGAGGGCAGGAGGAGAAGGGAGTGACAGGATGAGACGGTTGGATGGCGTCATTGACTCAATAGGACATGAGTTTGAGCAAACTCCAGGAGATGGTGAAGGACAGAGAAGCCTGGCGTGCTGCAGTCCATGGGGTCGCAAGGAGTCGGCTTCAACTGGGTGACGGAACAATAATCCAGCACAACCCCATCATAACTTGATCACATCCGTAAAGAACCTGTTTCCAAATAGGATCATAGACCACAGTGCCAGGACTTGGGGTTTCAACATATCTTTTTGGAGGATACAATTCAACGTGCAACACTCTCCAAGTGGGGATTCTAATCCAAGCCAAGGGTACTACCAAGTAGCTTGTGAGACGTGGTAGCGGAAGCTACGGGCCTGGAAAGTGGGCTCGGGGAAAGTACAACAAGATTACAGAGAGATGGGATCCCAGGGGGGTGGAAATTGGAGAACACTATGAGCCATGGAAAGACCTGCAGGAATAACTGATCGGGTGCCTGGTAGGACCAAAGACACATAACATGCTTCAGAGTGTCCTTTCAACGGTGTTTCTATTGTGTGTTCTGGCCATCTGCTCGTTATCTGCTCTTTAAATTATTTACTAAAACATTTATACCAAGTGCCAACACAGAAGAGCATAAACCCTTCTTAGTTTCCAGGTGAAGAGAGGAAAGATGGAAGAGGCTAAGATATTCAGACAGGAGACGTCAAATCATTATTCTAGAACATATATAATAAAGCCTAAGGCAGGAAGTTCCCAGATTAGAATGATTGAAAAGGGTATATGGACATATAGATATAACTCTATCTCCATATATATTTTATAAGGATCACATATTCACTAAGGGCTTCCTAGGTGGCTCAGTGGTAAAGAATCCGCCTGCCAATGCAGGAGAAGCAGTGTTTGATCGCTGTGTCAGGAAGATCCCCTGGAGAAGAAATGGCAACCCACTCCAGTTTTCTTGCCTGGGAGATCCCATGGACAGAGGAGCCTGGTGGACTACAGTCTATGCAGTCACAAAAGAGTCAAACATGGCTTAGAGACTAAACAAATTCACCATTTTGTATTAAAATCTAATTTTAGAAACACAGCAAGGAAAACAAGTAGGTGTGGGGGTGGAGAACCAAAAGTGGTGATAGAACAAAAGGGAAGGAAAAACAGGAAGAAATGTGGTCCAGTGGCTGAGACTCTGAGCTCCCAATGCCGCAGAACCACGTTTGATCCCTGGTCAGGGAACCAAATCCCATAGGCCACAGCTAAGATCTGGCACAGCCAAATAAATATTAAAAATAAAATAAAGTGTGTCTCATTAAAAACGTAAATATCATTTAAAAAATAATAATACTCCTTGTTATAAATTCCACACATAGCCAATGGATGCTCACAGAATGTTTCAGTAATTTTTGCCAAATTCTCGTTTTCTGTTGCCAACCTATGATTTTGCCTATGACACCAACGAGTGTCATCCCCACATAAACGGTGGGTGATATTTTTGTCCATCTTCATGAGTAATACGAATGTGAAGCCAGGAAGATACACCAGAACTTCACCCGTTTGTCCAGGATGTGAGCCATGTTTCTGCTGAATGAGTTTTGGGTGCTATTTACAATTCGAAGGCTATAGACATAACACACAGTTTAAGTTTTCATTTGTAACATGTTCTCCATTGACTTCTGAAGTCTAGACAGTCAGCAACACATGTCCTGACCCGCAGGGACTGCTGACTTGGGCGGTAAATATACTTCCACCGCTGACTTCAAGCCCCCAGCCTGCCGCCCCGGAGCTTGAGCTCAGAGGCAGATGGGCAGCCACACAGCCGTACATTTCCACCACACAGACTCGTTCCGGAGTACAGATGACGGGGACTTCCCTGGGGGTCCAGGGGCTAAGACTCCCCACTCCCAGTGCAGGAGGCCTGGGCTTGATCCCTGGTCAGGAAACAAAATCCCACAAGCCGCAACTAAAGGTCCCGTGTGCCTCAATGAATGAGTGAAGATCCCGCATGCTGCAGCTGAGACCTGGCGCAGCCAAATAAACAACATAAATTAAAAATAAAAAAACTTTTTAAGAGTACAGATGATGGCCAAATGCAGTAGGACCATTAGGAAGTGATGAATTTTGAGTATTCACTCCTTTTGTTCTTAACATACTCCGCTGCTGCTGCTAAGTCGCTTCAGTCGTGTCCGACTCTGTGCAACCCCATAGACGGCAGCCCACCAGGCTCCCCCGTCCCTGGATTCTCCAGGCAAGAACGTTGCAGTGGGTTGCCATTTCCCTCTCTACCATTCTAACATTCTCTACCCAATTGTTAATTTATGTGATTTAACCCTTAAAAGTCCCCTGTGCTGGACATTCAGCTTAAACACTTGACCTCAGCCGGAGCAGACTCCTGAGTGGAGAAATCAGAACATTTTTAAGCTGCTGCAGATCCTCACACTTTGAGAAGCACAAGCTCTCCACTTCATGGGTGAGAAAACTCGTTTAGCCAAGTGCCACGGCTTGGCTGGGCCAAGCACACGGCTGGTTCTTGGCCTTTAGGACAAGCGCCCAGGTGCCAGGCCTGCCCGCCCAGCAGTGTCTGTGGATCGAAGCTTGTTTCTAAAATGGGGTTCTGTTTACAAGGACAGGACAGCGAGGAGAGGAGAGGGTGGGAAGGTGCGGGCAGAGAGAGGTGGAGAGAGAAAGGTGAGGAGGGAGAAGGCAGATCCCTGTAAGGAAGGACGATCCTTGAGTTACAGGCAGGTTTTAAGAAGGAAGATAGTTGACACCACCGTGGTCAAGGGGAAAGAAAATGGAGAAAGAAATGACTAGTCAGTAGAAAAGATGCTAGAGATCTTTGAGGCCGCAATTTTCATGTAAGTGATTGAATGTAGATTACTGTGGATTGTGGAGTATAAAAGTAAAACAAGAGCTTCCCTGGTGGTCCAGTGGTCAAGAATCCACCTTGAAATGCAAGAGACACCGGTTCAGTCTCTGGCCTGGGAGGACCCCGCATTGCCTCGGATCAGCTAACCCTGGGAGCCGCAGCTACTAAGCCAGCTCTCTAAAGCTGCAGCTAATGAGCCTGCCACCGAAACTGCTGCAGCCTGCGGCCTGGGGCCACGCCCCACGACAGAAGGAGCCCCATGGTGAGAGGAAACCAGAGAAAGCCCGAAGACAGCGACAAAAACCCAGGGCGGCCAGAAATAGACAGACAAATAAATACACAAAAAATCAGGAGCGGAGGGGCCAGCATGCCGGCCTGAGGACTTCAGCAGACAGGGGCCCAGAGGGCTGCCAAAGGGAAGCCTTCGAAGAGTGATGGGTGGGCTCTGTTCCCTTTAGTGGAGAAGGATGGTGGGAAGGACGCGCGGGAAACCGCGTTTTAGAGTCGTCCTCCTGGGCACTTCCTTCCCATAAGCTCCACACCCTCTAATCCAGCCTCCTCTGCCAGACCAAGTGCCTGTCTCAGGCTGTGATACCAAGCTCTCTCCTGTTCCAGAGCAGCAACGACACCGATTCCCTTCTGCAAAAACAACCACGTCTGCCTGAATATCACGCACCCTCTCCCTCCACTTAATTCCTCAGAGCCCACCCATTATCAGAGGTTCTGCTGCTGTCCTCTCTGTGTTTTGGATTGGGGATGGCGTTTTAAAACATTACTATGCAACATTTAATATCTTAAAAAGGCACAGAGAAAAAAAAAGAACACCTGTGTTGCAGTCGCCCAGCTTAAAAAGCACAACTTGGCCCTGATGGATCCCCAACGCACATCGCTAAGCTCACCATCCCCCTGCAAGGCAACCTTTGACCGCATTTGGAGGTTATCATTCTTGTGCATTTCTTTCCATTTGTACTAGGTACGTATGCCCCCCAAAGCAATAGAGCACCTTAACTTGCATTTTTGAAACTTTACCTACTATATATATATATATATTCTTCCACAGCTTTTTTCCTTGATGTTACTTCTGCATATTCCCTTCATATTGATACCTGTGTTTCTGTTTCGTTCTTTTTTTTTTTTTTTTTTTTGCTGATGACTATTTTGGTCTTGTTTCTCTGGTTGCTGTTTATCTTGGGCAGTAATTGAAAATGCAGGCTTGGGAATCATGTGACCTGGTTTCAAATCCTATCTGCATCACTTATTTTGGCAAGATGCTTTGCATCTTTGTGGTTCACTTATAAAACAGAGGTGAAAATAATGCCCTCCCCATGGGTGGGGAAGGGCATTAGGACTAAACGAGAGACAACTCTTGTACTGGGCTGGGAGCAGCACCCGCCATGCAAACATACTCTCTAAATACTGACTTTCATTAGTTTGCCATTCACATGACTGTCCGGAAAACCACGCTGAGAACAAAGGTCAGAACCGCGTTCTGTGCTCAAAAATCTCAGACAACACATCAAAGCAACGACGTCAAGGGCTTGGGGGATGCATTAGAACGAAACTCAGTTACAACACCAGACAGTAGCATTGATCTATTGAGTTAACTAATGGTCATCTACCCCCTTTTATATACATCAGTCAGTTCTTTCTTGGACCGTTCAACTTTGGGACAATTCTATAACTAAAAAAAAATAATAATATGCTTGTAATTTCCACGTGCCTACAGATGGAGCATCGTAGGTGCCTGACTAGAGTAACTTACAAGACAATAAAGCACCAACAAGGCCGTGACTGATGACGACAATCCCCACCACCACGTCTCCAGGACTCATTGCACCCTGCTGGGTTTTCTTGGCCAGCTTATCTGGCCTATGTTCGTCAGAATGTTCCCTGTCAACATCACCAAGTATTACAGCAGAACATAATCAATTCCAAAATAAGACTTGAAGATGGTTATTGAATCTGTTGGATTCATATTACCCTATCATTTCATTAATGACGAGACCATATAATTTGAAGTAATTGCTTGAAGTCATGTGCTGTTTTGAATTACTCAATATTAGATCAAACTTCTGTTTATCTTTACAATGTATATTATGTTCCTAAGGGATTTCCCAATACAAAGTAAATTATTCATGTGCTACATGGAAATGAAAATTGCTGTGAGAGTGTTTCTGGCTTTGGAAAAAGTGAGCTTTTACATTTTTCCTCCTTAGCAGTTTACATCAGCATCAAAAATGAATCATTCTTCTGGAGGGGTCATCCCACTGAAAATGAATCATTCTTCTGGAGGGGTCATCCCACTGAAAATGAATCATTCTTCTGGAGGGGTCATCCCACTGAAAATGAATCTGATTTCTTGACCCCTTCTGGCAGGGATGTATATGTCTCTTTAGCTGTGAAAATCATTCTGGAAAACTAACAAAAAATAAAATTACTGCAGCCTGCCATCCATCCATATTGCATGCAAAGAAGTCTGGCCACAATCAAACTTATTTTATACAATTTGAGCCAATACATTCACCAAAATACTCCTCAGAATTTACCATCAAACATATAATGGGCAGACCTGTTTCCTAAACAGTGAAGCAATTCTTCATCAAAAGCAGACTAAATGTCTAGTTAAAGAATAAACCAAGCCATCTCATACAGCAGTGAAATGTTATCAACTTCAAAAATAGTAAACAGCATCATACAATTTACAAATAATCTTCACCTCATTAAGAAACGTCCTCATGAGATTCCTTCTGGCTGGAATTAATACCACACTCTCTAGTGCCTTCTGCAGTTAAAATTCCACCTCTCTTCTTGGTTCCTGGTGCAAATTATAAATTGAGTATCTCTTCTCTTTCCTATTTGGTCCTGGGTTTTTAATTCTCAAGAGTTTTTCTAGAACATCCCAAGCCCAAACCTGTCTGCCCCGTGTTCAGCTACCCAACGGGCCAGGAAAAAAACCTACTTACTTCTTAGAGCGTATTCTTTGGGCTCCACTGAATTCAAATCAGAAAGGAATTCTTCAACGTCCTGCATGCACTTGAGAGAAATATTTCTTGCAGGAAAACCAAAAGGCAATTGAAAAGAAAGCAGACAAAGCAGTAAAGTCAGGGCCATCTTTGGTGAAGACCTTAACCTGTCAGGATAAAATTTCCCTTAGACAAAACCTTGCATTTATGAAACACCAGGCTACAATGTGTTGGGGGGAAATGTGACATTCTCGCCCCTTAACGTGCAGAGACAAGCTGTGTCTCCTCCGCCACCTGCAAAGCGGCCGCGTCGCACACACCGTGGAAACCGATTTGTGCACGGCTTGTTACTGTTGAGTCAAACCGCGCTGTGGATGCGGGGCCGCGGGCCAGTTGGCTTCCTCTAGTTACGCAGATTAACGTTCCCAGGTAACAGGGACCAGACCAGACTGCCTCGCGTTAGATGCCTTGTGTGCATCTCTGGGTTTAACAGACAAACATACGGAGGGTGTGAGGTGGCCGGGTTGGGTTTTTATCCAAGAATGATTGTGAATCCGATCTGTAGAACGTTCAGGAAATGCTAAGCAAAGAAGGGCTTCTGCGTCATCATCTGGACATTTTCTGCATCCGTTAATAGGTTTGCCGGATTTGAAAGCCACAAGTGGGAGTGATGAACCTCCCCACGGAAACACCAGGTATTGCAGTAGGACAAATAAACACCCACTTCATCCCGGGGGGCTAAGGATGCGCAAATGATGGCACAAACGATGCTGGGAAAAGACCATGGTGACTGCGTTCATCTACCTTAAAAACACATGAAATGTGTGGATATAGATTTCTCATGGTATAGATATTTTCTTTCTAGGAAGCCTGTCCTTAAATAATAATCTCTCAAAGTGAAAGTCAGTCAGCCATGTCCAGCTCTTGGTGACCCCCTGGCCTGAAGCCCACCAGGCTCCTCTGTCCATGGGATCCTCCAGGCAAGAATACTAGAGTTGGTAGGAATTCCCTTCTCCAGGTGATCTTCCCAACCCAGGGATCGAACCTGTGTCTCAAGTCTCCTGCATTGTCAGACAGGCTCTTTACCACTAGCGCCACCTGGGAAGCCCGTCTGACCTATAGTAGACACTTAATAAACAGTGGCTATTGTGGTGATTTATTATTATTCTGTTATGGTTATTGACCTAAAGAAAAAAGATTCAGGAGCAGAAGCAGTTAAAGTGATACAGGGTGAATAGTTCCTTGAAAAAAATAGATCATTAGCTCCAAAAGGACAGTTTTGATATAGTGAAGAGTCTTCTAGTCAAAACCACCCAAAGATGAACTGGGCTCTTTCCAACGGTAGAGAGGTCTCTGCCCTTGGAGGTATCCAAATATTGACTGAGCACTAGATGAGGGTGTTATCAATGAGATTCAGTCATCAAATGGTCTTTTTAA
The DNA here is from genome assembly GCF_023699985.2 of Odocoileus virginianus. Taxonomy (NCBI): domain Eukaryota; kingdom Metazoa; phylum Chordata; class Mammalia; order Artiodactyla; family Cervidae; genus Odocoileus; species Odocoileus virginianus. The sequence goes on from NC_069695.1 coordinate 2,381,976, forward strand.
AAATCCCCTTTAAGGTCTTCTCTGACCTTGAAACCCTCTGAGTCTACCTTCAAAATTATTTTCTGCTGTGAATACATTGATTGTTACTATGCACCAGAGAGACTGTTCTTAAACTGAAGTAGAAGCTGAAATGTCAGTGCTAAACAGGAAGGAGAACATCCAATCTGGAACTACACAGAGGAAGCAACAACTTGGACTGAAAAATGGACCTAATTTGGCACCAAAACCAGAGTTTAAGCTGTTCCCTTTCCCCATCTGTAAACGCATAAAAGCATATAATCAGCCTACTTCAGCTGTTTCCTAGTATTACATCAGAGCTCTCAAGCAATAAACATTAGTGTTAAAGCTATCAATTCCATGTGTGTCTCCTGTGCTCAACACTTTCAATGTTAAAAAATAAATAAAAGGCAAAGAAGGGGAGGGTTGAAAATACTGGAGGTTTAGGTAATTTGAATATTTAAGAATGATTAAGCAGAAAAATCTCTCAAGCCTGGATTTATTTCCACATCAGTTGTTGACATTGTATAGTCCTTGAAAATATGAAATTACCTTTTAGAATTCAGTGTAAAGTGTTCCATCTTTTGTCAATAGAGGGGAAAATCTAATGAGCAGAATACATACCCACATTTTAATCAGTAATAAAAACCACCTAAATAATCTTTTTAAATTCCACATAAATAAAAAAAGAGAATCTCACTTTTCAAGACCTTTATAATGTTTTTCCCAACTCTTAAGAAATAAAATTTTGACTAAAAGCTTCAAGGAGACTCAGCTGTTCTTTGAAGACGTTTTAAGCACCTGTTTTCCACAAGGCACCATGCTAGGCGTAAAAACAGGACACGAAAATAAAGAACGCCTTCCCTTCCTGAAAGCACGCCTCTGTCATTTCCCAAGGCGGCAGCTCTCACTGGCTGGTGCTGTTATTAACGGCGCTGCCATTGGATTCAAGAAGCTGACTCAATGGACATGAGTTTGGGTGGACTCCGGGAGTTGGTGATGGACAGGGAGGCTGGCATGCTGTGATTCATGGGGTTACAAAGAGTTGGACATGACTGAGTGACTGAACTGAACTGAACTGAATACTGGAGTTGACATGCATTCCCTTCTCCAGGGGATCTTCCTGACTCAGGGATTGAATCTGTGTCTCCTACATCCTCCAGGAAGGCCAAATCAACTAGACTTCTGTAGGATATTAAAAGAAAATAACTGACATTGTCGTGTTGCTGGGATAGTGCCTTACTAAGAGGGAAGGAAAAGCTTGAGCTTCAACATGTGCCACCATGAGCAGACCCTTGGGGCCAAGATTATCAGTGGTTCCTGGAAGGCAGACTGGTTCCCAGCTGGGCAGAGATGCCGAGCAACGTCCAGGTTCTTGTCTCCCAGATCTTGGTTCTCCCCTCTTCCTGACCAGCGAATGCAGTGCTCCGTGCGACTCTCCGTCTGCGACCACGACTATTGCCAGCGCTCCAGCACAGTGCGTGCATTTAAACTGTCCCCGTTTGTTGTATCACCGACTCCAGAGTCAAGGCAAGAGCACCATTTTGACCAAGTGCTGACCGTCCCATGCCTGAGGTTAGGCTTCTGGGGGTCAGGGAGGATGACCTTCTGGTTTCGGGAGTAGGAGGCAAGATCCATCTCTCAGAGATTCACACAATGGTAGATTCCCAAAAAGGAATCAGACACTGAACTGATGGAATCAAGATAAATGTCCATTACCCCTGCTTAGAGATCTCTCTTCTACCCTTTTCAGATGGGGTCGTTTCCTCTGACACAGGCAACTCTGCTTTCTCCTGACACATGTCAACTTCACACCATCCTCTCCAATCAGGGGCTCTATGCCTTCCTTGTTCTTAAAAAAAAAAAAAAAAAGATAATGTTTCTTCTCCAGAAATAGCAAACCCAATTAAACTTGACTTGAAGATCAGACAATTACTCTTGGGCTAAATCCTCCCTTTCTGGAACCTAGTTGTAAGTGTGATAGGGTGGACTCTAATTTTAGAGCTCCCCTAGGTAAAAATATCATCTTGCAAAGGACAGTGTTTAGAAACAAACTTGCCATGGGAGTGTAATTTACAATTATAACTAAGAAAAGCCCAAGGATAGCAGCTTACAATCAAATAGAAAAGCAAATTAAATAATCAGTTCCTTTAAATACCATGAAACAGACAGCGTTGCTTTTGGAGTCAAAACTAACCTCATAAGTTTAATTTGGAAACATGTTTTCTGGGAAATGCTCTTCTGTTTCCTGAAGTGAAAATAACCACTAGGGCAAGGGTATAATTCCAGGGTAAACCTGGTGAGAAAACTGGTACCAAAAGGTAGATGTCCACAGTGCCCAGTTCCAGCTGACAGCTTACCCACGGAGGGTAAACCGTGCGTGGTGCCGAGCACGCTCTCCTGACCTGTGATCCTGACCTTGTCCCCACCCCAGCGCCCATCTGGCAAGCGTCCTTCTGGTCCCGGTCTGTGCCCAGCTCACTGACGCCGCAGCACACGACCGGGTTTTCTTGTTTTCTGGCTTTTATTCGGTTTTCACCAGTGGGAGGGGCAGGCCAGAAATTGTTGAGTGTGAGAGGAAGCTTCTCTGGAATTTCTCTCCCGCCGCTCTTGCTTGGCTCTGACTATGGCTCTAGCTCTCTGTAACCCTTGACATCCTTTGTTCCAGCCCAGTATATAGTCTCTTCCTTAATTACAACAAAATTAAACCTTTTCTAGTGTATCATTTGTGTCCTGCTAGGACCCTAATTCATACAGGACCCCAATGCTAGACACCCCCGGGTCTCCCCTCCTAACAAAGGCAGCAAACATAAATGAACAGACTTCCAGCAAAACATAGGCCAAGGTGATGAAAATTTTATCACCCAGTGTGTTGAGTCTTTACTAAAATGTTCACCCAAAGCTACAGGGACTGTAGGGAGGGGAAATGGATGTCAAAAGAGAATGCTGTTACAGCAAAGACTGACAGTAGCCAAGTCTCAAATTCGACCTTACACACAGACCATGTGGATCGAGGCCAGGCTGTTCAGAATCAGTGCTTTGGGACTCATGCTGACTACAGAATTAACACCAGCTAGTCCAGAAGCTTCTAGCACCAGGAAGAGAGGCTCTTTGCAGAGAAATAAGCTCACATTTCATATCCCGAAGGTTTAAGATTAACTGTGTAGGAGTATGAGGTTCCTCACGGCAGAAAGAAACTCAAACAAGAAGTTTCAAGAATCCATTTAAGGACTTCCTTGGTGGTATAGTGGATAAAAACGCGCCTGCCAATGCGGGGGACATGGGTCTTATCCCTGGTCCAGGAAGATTCTGCACGCCGCCAAACAATCAAAGCCCTTGCACCACAAAACCACGGAGTGCTCACAGAGCTACTCGGTCCTCGCTCTTGAGCCACCGAGTCCTCGCTCTAGCGTCCCGAGCTGAAGCGACTGAGCGCAGCTGCAACTGCTGAAGCCCGTGCGCCTAGAGCCTGGGCTCGCCACGAGAGAAGCTCCCGCGGTAAGTCCATGCGCTGCAACCAAAAAAAAATAAGTAAATTTTAAAAAATAGTAATTCTGTAATGATTCTTAAAAAAAAACTCTATTTAAGCAAAGACTGAACTGTGCACCGGCAGAAGCCAAGATTTTAAGCTAAATCACTCCAGGTTCCTTATTTAGAAGATGTATGCTTAAAAAGGAAAAGCTAAAAAAAAAATAAAATAAAATAAATTAAAAAAAAAAAGGAAGAGCTATAATCTGGTATCCTTACAGCATCTCATTGGCTGTGTGTCTGTGTGTATGTGTGTGTGTTTAACTAAATGGCATAAATAACACCCACATTTGGTACACCCCTCTTTATTTTCCAGACCATTCTTTGTGATAAATAGGTTCCTTTAAGGCATATTTTATTTTATGAAGTTCTTTAAACACATTTTTCACCTTCCAAGAAGGCATTAAAAAAAAAAAGTGCTCATGGCATGATGGTTATGAAATATATAAACTTTTTCAGCCAAAGTTTTCAATAGGAAATTTCACTGGTCAAAGATCCTGGGATGGAACTCACTAGCCCACTGACGGCAGAGAGGCACCCATCAGCTTTGGGGTAGACCAGTTGTACTTTGGAATCTGTACTGCAGCAGGACTCAGGAATTTGAAGAAAATGTGTTTAGCAGGAAGCAGTTGTCTATGCCATGGATGCTAAACCTACATCATCCTTTGCTTCATTTTATGTTTTACCACCTTGCTGGCATTCTTCTTTATGTATTACTGTTACTCAATTATTGATAAAACTCACTCAAACACACACATTCATTCAAACAAAAACTAACCTTTAATGGTTATCTAATGTTCAAGTACCCTTCCCTATAAACAGCTCTTCATTTTGACGTCTATCTTTCTATTTAAGTAGTTCACACCTTGAAATAAATCTGTTTCTTTTCTGTTCATTAAAAAAATCCCTTAGGTCTGAACTTTCAGACATCTCTCCTCTGTAACCAGCAGCATGGAATTTATCTTTGTCCTCCTTCTGAAATGCTACCTACGACTGCAGCCTCCTTCCTCTACCCTGAGCTGAGTCCCCAGATCCACTGTGTTAGCACCGTAGCTACATCAATTTAAACTCTATTCCCGGGATGGTCACTGAGGCTGTGCCAATATTTTCAGTCTTCCTTCTGGGCACGAGGTGGAACCGCATTTTTCTGCCTCCTTGAAGTTAGTGAGGCGGGACGGTGTGACTGGCTTTGGTCGGTGAGTTGTGGAGACAGGCATCTGTTATTCTGGGCCTGAGCATCCAACTGCACTCACCTTATGCCACAACACCTAGCAGCTTTTTTTCCAAGTGGAGCCTTGGAGCAACATCTGGGCAAGAAATGTCTTATTGTAAGTCATTAAGATGAAAGGTTATGACCACAGCACACCCTAACTTAATACTGCTTGATACATTCTCCCACAATCCATCCTAGGCACTGCCACCAGTGGTGATCACTCCCCTGTCCAATAACTCATTCAATCAGAGTACAAACGCCCTGGATCGTCATTCAAGGCTTTTTACAACTTGGAACCCAGCCCACTCTGTCAGCCTCACCTCCTTTCCCCACCAACAAGGAAGTGGGATTCCTAAAAATTCGTGAAATATGCCCCAGTTTTCTGCCCCTTGGTCTATGTCATTTCTCAAATGCTCACGCTCATCACCACAGCCAGCACCTACAACTAATAAAAAGTGGGCAGAATTCACAAACCCCAGTGAGGATTTTTTTGCTCAGCATCCATCCTGTTAATCCAAATATTCGTGTCTTTCACTAATAGCTAGAAATTTTCCATTGGATATGGAAATGGCAAACCACTCCAGTATTGTTGCCTGGAGAATTCTGTAGACAGAGCCTGGCAGGCTATTAGTCCATGGGGTCACAAAAGAGTCGGGCACAACTTAGCAAGTAAACAAGAATTTTCCGTGCTGGCTCTCCCCAACTCTATTCCCCCTTTCTGGAACTATTAAACTCATTGTTGTTTAGTCGATCATGTCATCTCTGACTTTTTGTGACCCCATGGACTGTAGCCCACTAGGCTCTTCTGTCCATGGGATTTCCCAGGCAAGAATAGTGGAGTGGGTTGCTATTAACTCCTCCAGGAGATCTTCTCAACCCAGGGATGGAACCCACGTCTCCTGCACTAGCAGCGAGATTCTTTGCTGCTGAGCCACCAGGGAAGCCCATTAAACTTGCTTCTGTCATCTTTCCGGACTGCTGCCTCTTCCACCTATTTCATCTCCTTACCTCTGTGCTGCGCTCTCGGGGGTTTCTTCACAATCTATCTTCCATGTCATCAATTCCCTCTTCAGTCGAACCATCCAGGCTTCCTCCCAGGGCTAGGGCATTGGGTGCTGTTTTTCTTTTTTTTTTAAATAATTTTATCTTTGGCTGTCTTCATTGTGGCACAGGCTTTTCTTCAGTTGCAGTGTGAGGGCTTCTCTTGGTGCAGAGCATGGGCTCTAGGGCACTGGGCTTCGCAGCTGCGGCACAGAGGCTCAGGAGGCTCACGGGCTCAGATGCCCCACGGCACGCGGGGTCTCCCGGACCAGGGGGGTGTGGCTCACGGGCTCAGACGCCCCACGGCACGCGGGGTCTCCCCGACCAGGGGGGTGTGGCTCACGGGCTCAGACGCCCCACGGCATGCGGGGTCTCCCCGACCAGGGGGGTGTGGCTCACGGGCTCAGACGCCCCACGGCACGCGGGGTCTCCCCGACCAGGGGGGTGTGGCTCACGGGCTCAGACGCCCCACGGCACGCGGGGTCTCCCCGACCAGGGGGGTGTGGCTCACGGGCTCAGACGCCCCACGGCACGCGGGGTCTCCCCGACCAGGGGGGTGTGGCACACGGGCTCAGACGCCCCACGGCACGGGGGGTCTCCCCGACCAGGGGGGTGTGGCTCACGGGCTCAGACGCCCCACGGCAAACGGGGTCTCCCCGACCAGGGGGGTGTGGCACACGGGCTCAGACGCCCCACGGCACGCGGGGTCTCCCGGACCAGGGGGGTGTGGCTCACGGGCTCAGACGCCCCACGGCACGCGGGGTCTCCCGGACCAGGGGGGTGTGGCTCACGGGCTCAGACGCCCCACGGCACGCCGGGTCTCCCGGACCAGGGGGGTGTGGCACACGGGCTCAGACGCCCCACGGCACGTGGGGTCTCCCCGACCAGGGGTTGAACCCATGTCCCCCACCCTGGCAGGTGCTGTTGACCACGGAGCCACCGGGGAGACCCCGGGTGTTGCTTTTCTACTCTGGATTTCAGTTTCTTCATTGTGGGACCTCCGGGCATTTTAAAAAAAAGCTTTCTTCAATGCTCAACTAGGCCTTTAGTAGATGCCAATTTTGTATTACCAAGCATGTTTGGGTACTTGAGTAGCTAAGACTCCCAGGTTATAAAAGCCATAGCGCCACAAACAAAAATTCTAGTATTGTGTTTTGCAAATACTTTTTATTTGTTGAATAAAGGAGTATCTGTCGATATGTACATAAACAGAGAGAGCGAGCACTAGATTTAGAGCAAGAATATCTGGGTTCTAATATGCAAAGCCACTTGCCAGCTACGAGGGCTCAGGCCAAGAACTTAAATCTGAGCTCAGCTTCCTCGACTGTAAAACTAGGCTATTAGGACCTGTGCAGCCCACCACACAGGCTTATTGCAAGGTTCAAATACAGAAGTAAACACAAAGTGCTATGAACACAATGTAAGAGCGATACAAGGATAAACATAACAAGTAACAGCAGTGAGTTTCAAGCTCAGGAGCACCGAACCACACCCTTGAGTGTGCCCACACACTGATGGGAGTCGGTACAAAAGGGACAGAGACAGCTGATTGCCACTGAGAATGAGTATGCTGCCCTTACTAGCGGCAAGAATGCTGCAGTACCCCCGCAGCCCATCCCTGCAGTGAATCACTCCCTAAACTCCACGGAGATGTCAGAGACCCACCATCAAGAACGCTCTCACGAAAGCACGAGGACCAAACGTCCCAGGTTTATTTACATACGTGAAACATGTTTAATACAGTTAGGATGGGTGCGGTCAGTGCGTGACATCTGACAGCAGCGAGACCTCGAGGAACCAACACTGACTACAGCGTATCATGCAAGTATCTCTATATACACAGAATAATCTTTCTTTTTTAAAAAAAAGTACAAAACATGTTTAGGGATAAATACAAGATATAAAATGCAAAAGAAAACACGAAAACACAAAACCAAAAAAATATAACTCTCCCAGAGAACTATAAACATTTGGAAGGGACAGAGGAGTACCTTGGCTGCATTAAGAAAGCTGGACTACCCAATAGTAAAGGTACTTATTGAAATGGCTGAACTCAACTCAGGTGGCTCAGTGCGGAGGGGACGGCCGATGGCCACGCGCCGGCTGCCGCATCGGGAAGGTGGAAATTGTGCATCCCAGGCCTAAGTGCCGGGACCTTTGGCAGTAGCACCCAGAACAGGAAACGCCAACTCTTTAGACAGCAAAGGGTTAAGTCGACTGTGATTTTTTTTTTTTCCTTTTCCTGTCAAGAGCCAGAGAAATACTTGATATTTGTAGTTGTGTCATTAATAGTTAATAAATTACACGACAAAAACGTTGACTATATAAACCTACTGGTCTAACGTGTTTGTAACTTTTACAGTCTCCAGCCCTTTCTCCACTTCAGCTCCTTGTGCTCTGTTAGAAGCCAGCCTTGAAAATCGGCCCAGGAAGCTTCCCGCTTGCTCTTCCCCTTTAGGAGAGAGAGCTTTCTTCCCCACTCTGAGATGGAATCCATCCACGTCTTTCCTTCCTGGATGTCTGGCCCCCGCTGCCACCCCCTCGCTGGGACGGAAGCGCCCTGCAAGGCGGCTTCCAACACGCCGGGCCGGGAGGAGAGGCCACGGGCGAGCGCGGCCCTAGCGGAGCAGGCACGTTGAGGATAAGAGTGCTAAGACACTTAAAAGTCCCTAGTGTTTTTGAGACCTACAGTCACCTACGATTTATGTAGTGAATTCTAAAAATTAAAAACACTAAAAAAGGCCCTGTCGGAGCCTGTAATTAGTTAACCCATTCAAAACCGTGACGTACAAAATGGTTTATTGGAATTCAGGAACTGCCCCTGTTGCTAAGAACTCTGTTTTAAAGAAACGGTACAAAAAAGAAAAACTAACCCAAATAAAAAACAAATATATATATATATATATATTTAAAAAAAAAAGACAACCCAAGAACGAAACAAACAAAAATCTTCAAAACATTGTCCACTAAATACTGATACAAACATGTAACAAAGAGTATAAAATGTTATTCGTTTAAATATATACAAACTCTTTTCAACTCAAATACTGTTTTTAATACTTATGGAGGAGGAAGGGAGGAGGACAGCCAGGAGGCGGGGAGAAGGGGAGGAGGGAGATATATTGCAATAGCCTGGACAGTACTGTCAACTGTGATGCCGCGGCGGAACAAAAACGTCTCTCTGCTTCCAACGTGGACCGGCGTAGGGGGGTGCAGGTGGGGCGGCTACTTCTCCGCCGAGCTCACTCTTTTGGATTTGATGAAGGCCATGCCGTGGGTCCGCATGTGAGCGTTTAAGGCAGCTTCCGTCTCGAACGTCTTTGCGCACACTCTGCACGTTCGGTCCGGCACGGGGCCGTCGGCCGGCGCGTCCTCGGGCCCGGGCTGGCTCTCCGGCCGGCTCTCCTCGCCCGCCCCGTTCTGCTTGGCCGCCGGCTGCGGCTCCTTCAGCTTGTGGACGATGAAGAGGTGCCGCGACAGCGACACGTGCGACGTGTAGCAGAGGCCACACTCGCGGCACTGCTGGGAGGAGCCGTCCGACTTGTGCTGCGGGATGTGCTCGTGGAACTGCAGCAGGTTCTCGGTGGTGAAGCCGCACACGGCGCACTTGTGCACCTTGAACACGTTGATCTTCAGCTTCTTCAGGGGCTGCGTGATGGCCCCTCGGGGAGGGCGGAACTCTAACACGGGCTCCTCCAGCTTCCGCTTGGGACTGGGAGCCTGGGAGAGGAAGACAGACCGGTGATGCACGGACAGCCGCTGGTGGGCGCCGGGAGCTGGGGGTGTGGGCTCCTTACGGGGGTGTGGGCTCCTTACGGCCATGTGGCCCCCGCCCCGCCGGAGGGTCGCCCTTTCCCTCTGCCCCCACAAGGCGGGCTCAGCGCCAGGCTGAACGGGCGGCCTGCAGGGGCTGAGCAGGACAAACAGGCCCCCGCCCTCGGGGGATGCAGCGACAAACAGCGATGAGGGAGCCAGCCGAGCTTCACTCGACAGCCCGAGCTGGGAGGTCACACCAGGAAACGGGTCCCGCTGGGAGCCGGCCGCTGTAGCTGGGGATGGGAGGGAGGCAATGCGGCTGCGGCTGGGGCCGGGGGAAGGCGTGGATGCGGCCAGGGAGAGGCGGGGGCAGGCGGGCTGAGCATCTCCTGGCAGAGAGAGTGTCCAGACCTGCACCCTTACTGAAGGTCAGAGGAAGGGCCACCTGCGCTTCACTGGGGACAGTGAGGGCCCTTTCCTGCCCACTCAGCCTCCTCCTCCCCTGGAGCCCTCAAATCCCTCCCTTCCAGCTCTCCAGAATCCCAAGCCAGCTCTCCAGAATCCCAAGCCAATGGACACCTTCTCCATGACTATCCGGTTTCCACCTTGACCTAAAGCTGCCCCCTGCATGTACATTCTTAATTCCACCCCCACCCCATCACTTGAAGGGAAGGATTACAATTTAATGCGACACTAGTCTGACTTGTACTCTGATTTCAATGACTAACTCCTTGAAAGCACACACACGGGCTTTTCCCCAGGGAACATTCCAGACGCAGCACAGTGCCAAAGACAGCATGGGTCTCTGAAATGTCTGCTGAGCCACTGCCATACTCCAATAGCACTTGGCACAGGCGCTTTACACACAGGCTAACACCTGTGCTGTTGCCCGCTTCAAGTTCACTGTCCACTGATACAGCATGAACTTTTTATCTTAGCCCTTCATCATTACAAACAGAAGCTAAATGGAATCAATTTTGATTAGGTACCTCCTACAACCAATACATCAGCAATGCAAAGGAATCTAGATTCAAATAATTCCCTGGCTAAGACAACTTCCATGCGTCAACATAAAACTTTAATTTTTATTATGTAAGTAGACTGATCCCGAACTTCCCCGGTAGCTGGTAAAGAATACGCCTGCAATGCAGGAGACCCTGGTTCGATTCCTGGGTCGGAAAAATCCACTGGAGAAGGGATAGGCTGCCCACTCCAGTATTCTTGGGCTTTCCTGGTGGCTCAGCTGGTAAAGAATCCACCTGCAATGAGGGAGACTGGGTTCAATCCCTGGGTTGGGACGATCCCCTGGAGAAGGGAAAGGTTACCCATTCCAGTATTCTGGCCTGGAGAATTCCATGAACTGTATAGTCCATGGGGTCACAAAGAGTCAGACACAACTGAGTGATTTTCACTTTCACTTTTCACTTTCAGATTGATCCCTAAAGCTGTATCTGGAAGGATATAGAAGAAATTTAATAAAGGTTGTGTGTGAAGTCACTTCAGTCATGTCCAACTCTTTGTGACCCTATGGACAGTAGCCCACCAGGCTCCTCTGTCCGTGGGATTCTCTAAGCAAGAATGCTGGAGTGTGTTGCCATGCCCTCCTCCAGGGGATCTTCCCGACCCAGGGATCGAATCCACATCTCCTGGGTCTCCTGCGTCGGCAGATGGGTTCTTTATCACTAGTGTCATCAAGTTACCTTACCCCAAAAAAAAGTTACTTTTAAGAGCAAGATGAAAACTCAGGCTGAGTGCAGAGAGAATGTTCCTGTTACTTGACAGCTTTGTGCACAGGCTGAATTTTTTAAATCGTATAACCACAGAAAATTTTTACACACACACACACAAAAAAAGGAGAAAGCAAGTCAACACAATGTCACTGTAAAGAGAACACCTGCAATGTTTAACCTTGGTGTCTTCTTTTATTTCTGTCTCCTCCTCATTGGTGGCTTCTGTCATTTCTTTCAAGTCAGGATCCTTAATGCCGTGCATGAGCTGTATATGTTTCTCCAGCATCAACCGTTTTGTGAAGGTACGCCTGGAGTCTGGACAGTGCCTGTGGAGGAAAGACAAGGAAATAACCTACTTGCCATGAAAGGGCTCAGTGAGGAACGTGCTGACTACCGAAGCCCTCAGTCGGCCAGAGAGGCCAGGGTGGTCTTGCAGATACCAATGGTCCAAAGCGAAAGAGTGGTGTTGCTATGATCATCTCCAGTGTGAATGAAAAAAAAAAAAAATTTTAAAAAGTGCTGCAGCTTTTGTTAAAAATTTTCTATCATAAATGAACTTGTGGTTGCGGGGAAGGGGTGGGTGGAAAGGGACAGTTAGGGGCCTGGGGAAGGTTATGTACACACTGCTGTATTTAAAATGGATAACCAACAAGGATGCACTGTACAGCCCAGGAACACTGCACAATGCCGGATGGCAGCCTGGATGGGAGCGGGGTTTGGGGGAGAATGGACACGTGGATGGGTGGCTGAGTCCCTGTGCTGCTCACCTGAAACTACCGTAACACAGTTAATCGGTTATACCCATATACAAATTGGTTTTGGTGTTAAAAAAAAAAAAACAAGGAAAAGGTTTTTTTTCTATCAGTTCTTGTGTTCTTATAGCCCCAGCCCAATTTGGATCAGACAGGGCATTTATTTTCTGAGTTTGGTTAAAGTATGACTTAATTTGTAAATCTAGATGGCTGTGATTTTAACATGGAGAACACTAAATCTCAAGAGTTTTCTTTCCAGTGACTCAGAGTTCCCTCGGAATTTCCGTCATGAGATGCTTTAACAGGAAGCAAGTCCCTGCCTGACTTCTTCGCGCCAGTGTTAACAAGATTCCCGCTCACTCTGCCACGACGCAGACAAGACAGACTTGTCTCCCCTGTCAACTTTCTCATCAAAGCACAAATGCAATAATATGCATGGTTAGGACCACAGTGCACAAATACATGTGTTCAATCAGTCGATTAAAAGGTAGAAAACTGAACAAATATCCAAAATAGGTCAATGATTTCAGTTTTCATTTCAGCTTGTGCAATTTCCCACTATAAATTACGATTACAGCTTTTCTTTGGGAAGATATGAATTTATCATTTTCTTAAACAGACCAAAACCAGGGAAACAGAAATTAATGACCATGGCAATATGGTCACTCTTCAGCCACACATTATGAATAAGCACTGCAGTGAAGGGAGATAGAAAGATCCTCACAACTTACGTAGAACCAAGTTCGCTGTCTTCAGAAAAGCTTCTGAAAATCTTACAAGAAAGACTGGCTCCCAGCTCTGATGATTTCACATTAGAGATCCTCCACAGGACAGCACCAGGAGCCAGCACCCATACCAGAGAACAAACGGAACGAGCTGGGCGATCCCAGCATTTTACTGCCTTCCAGGGCTCCACGGGGACACGAACCAACCTCTCAGAGGAAGGACTCTGCCATCCACAGCAGCCTTCCTTCCCATTCTCTCAGCAGGGTTCCCCTCCTAAATTCAATGACTCCATCAAAGCAGAGTCAGCACAGACTGTACTCGGAGAATGTTCTCATCGCACCAAAATCACTCCCGGCTTCAGGTTCACCGAAGGAGGGGCCCTGTTTTCCTACCCCAGAGACTTTCCCTGACTCACCACAACACTGCGAAGCGCAGCGATCTGGCAGCCAACCTCCCCAAGTCCCCCAAGCCACACAGACACGGACCCCTGCGTCCATCCCGGCCACATGCTTGCCACACGGCTTCCATGCCGCTTCGTGTTCTTTTATGAAAAGTGCCTTAAAGTAAGTAACCCTGTCACACCACCTCACTTCAGGCCTGCACTGACTGAGTGGGTGGAAGAGCTTTCTTACTAATAACAACCTAACAACTTCTGCCTTTATATACCCAGAGGGGCGCCACGGCGGTCCCCTGGGTGGGCGGGCCCCCTCGGCTCCGCTGGTCCTTCACCAACAGTATGTGTGGGCGCGAAGGACGCCGCGCTGTACCCAGGGGCAGACGTCCCGCCCGGGGCTGACCCCACGACCAGCCGCGTCTGAACCCAAGTACACGGACCAGCCCAACCGGCAGCTCAGCTGTGTGTAGGGGACCGCAGGGTCTCTCCTTCGGCTGTGTCCCTACCTTCCTGCGAGTCAGTTCGCCAGAATTCTCAGTGATGAAACCACAAACCTGCGCTTAACAGAGAGGAACACAGGTGGGACTTCCCTGGCGGGCCAGGGGCTGGGACTCCGCGCTTTTCCGGACACGGCCCAGGTTCAGTCCCTGCTCGGGGAGCCAAGACCCTGGCCGCAAGCCGCTCGGCAAAAAGAAAGAAAAGCATAGGGAACAGATAAGAACATACAAAGGGTGGGCATTTTCATATTGCTAAAGCGCCACAAGCCAGGCAAGAGCGGCCTGCCAAAACAAAATATAAACAAAGGCGACCCACCCCCGGGGAGCGGAGGGCGGGGAGACGGGAAGCCAACAGGGAAGCGGGGAGACGCCCGTGGGCGCGGGGCGGCCCACGGCAGAGCCACGACTTACGAGCAGGTGTACACTTTCCTGATGCCTTTGTGCTTGATCCGGTTGTGGCGGCAGAGACTGTGGGACGAGCTGAAGGACTTTTCGCACTGGCGGCACGGGTGTTTCTTCATTTGCTTCATCGGGAGAAAAGAGGGAGAGTGTCACCCGAGAGAAAACGGGGCCCCCCGACGAGTTAAAAGCTCTTCTGCAGCCGTCTGGGCGCCCCGAGCGTTTAGCGATGCGGTAACAAAGACTAAAAGGGTTTTTTCAGATTTTTTATTGAGGGATAGTTGCTTTACGATGTTGTATGAGGTTCTGCCGTTTGGCGAAGTGAGTCCGCCGTATGACTCTTAAAGACGTGGCAGAAGGGGCCGCCAGGGCCGGGGTAAACGGGGGAATTCGGTTATAGCCGCTTAGAAACACAAGCTAAAGTGATACTTTACCGAACTCAGAAAATGAGTACCCCGTCTACACTAAATCTCTCATTTCTAGAGAACAGGACACACTTTATCATAAGGTATTTTTTTTTCCCCTCAAAAACACTTGTGATGGGGGGAAAAAAACGAACATGATTTTGATTGAACACAAACACCCAGATAGCTGAAATGAAAACATGACATTGATTTTCTCTGAGTAAGAGATGTTATTTTTAGAAGGCAGATAACCTAGAAAAACACAATTCTTTAGTAGATACCAAATACAGCCATTATCTCAATTACGATATCCAGAAAGAGCCTGTTTCCTTCTCCAATGTGCCATTTAAAATCTCTGGCTCAATTTTAAACACTTTTAGCTTTCCCCCCTAATAACTCATTATTCCGTATATAAGGAAAGAGTTTTCCAAGAAAAATTTTTAAATGATACCGTTTGATTATCTCAAGAACACAAGGTGAGCCCACTCTGGGGAGCGTGCCTAAGGGTGTCTGTGGCCTGAGTCTGTGTACGCGCGTGCATTTGTGTACTGGGGGCTGGGGGCACGCGGAAAGGCAAGACGGAGTTATCCACCGACATCTCAACATCAAAGTGAAAAGTTTCCCACTTCGGCTAAGACATAATTGTGTTAATTCAACAGATTCCCATGTGGAACCTTTGAAGTAAAATCAGTGACTTATCTTTAAAAACACATTCTTTGGGCATGATATGCACTGCAGTCTGGAACCAACGTCACATCACAAGGAAATGAAATCAAGAAAGAACTGTTGGCCTCGTGCATGGAACAAAATTTGGCTCAGCCCTTGTTAAAACTAAGGATGAAGTAGGAATAACAAGAAACTGTTACTATCTTTGGCCATCAGAAGAGATAAGCAAGCAGTTACGACCTATTTGATAAAGAAATGATCTGTTTTTAAAAAAATATTTTTACGTTAATCAGTTGGCAAACATGTCCTCACTCCAGCTGGTGAGGAAATGAACTCGAGGCAGCTGAGAGTCGGCTCTGGAGGCCCAGGTGGGCTGGCACCTCTGCCCACCAGTCATGAACCACGTGACGGGGCATTTCCCGACCTCACGAACACCCGCCCTGCAGCAGTCAGGGGGTCACAGCGGTGACGTCCTAAGAGAGGGTGCTGGGGCGGGGGGAGGTTTGAAGGGCCAGCACAGTGCCTGGGATGCAGAGAGATTCTCAACATGCGCAATTTTATTAACAACAGGAAAGCTACACATCCAGGTTTCATTTTTAAAAAGCGTCTTTTATTATTTAAAAGCACATTCCCTGGTGGTAGAAGTGCTTAGGACTCCACGTTTCCACTGCCGAGGGCCTGAGTGTTCAATACCTGGGTGCGGAAATAACATCTGTCAAGACTCGAGACGTAGCCAGAAAAAAGCAAGGCACCGTGATGGACACGAAAAAGGTCTCGAACCCAGACAAAGGCCGAGGAGGAAGCTCCTTCTCCAAGTTAAAGAGGAAGGCTGTACCATAGCTTCCTGAGGTGGTCCCCGTGGTGAAGAACCTGCCTGCCAGAGCGGGAGACACAGGGCATGTGGGTTCCACCCCTGGGTCGGGAAGATCCCCTGGAGAAGGAAATGGCAACCTGCTCTGGTATTCAAGGCCTGGAAAACTCCATGGACAGAGGAGTCTGGCAGGCTACAGTCCACAGGGCCACAAAGAGTTGGACCTGACTGAGCACACCCACTTACATACTTTATGTTGTTTTCCTAAGCATATCCCAGGGTTACATGCATCTATACCTCACCTCCCAGGACGCAAGAATGATCTCTGGGGAAAGAGAGACAGAGGGAACAAAGCAAGTAACCAAACAGCACCTGAGACACCCTGCCCCTTCAACGTCATAAAAATTCTGATCACATTAAATAGACCATCTCTAGTCTCCTGCACTAGCACATGGAACCAGAGAAGGAAAAGGCTTCCTTTAGAATAAAACCAGGAACAGTCGGTCATGAATAATTCTATGTTTCAATAAAGGTTTTTTAAAAATCTAATTTCTGTTGTATTTTTGTACATGTAAGATGGACAATGTTAAGATCACCTGGGAGAGTCAGAACACAAGACATCTTTCCAAAAGCAAGACAGGGGCTTTCCTGGTGGCTCAATAGCAAAGAATCATGCTGCCAATGCAGGAGACACAGGTTCGACCCCTGGTCGGGGAAGATCCCACGCACTGCAGAGCAGCTAAGCCCGTGCCCCACAACGACTGAGCCTGAGATCCAGAGCCGGGAGCCGCAAGGACCGAGCCCGAGATCCAGAGCCGGGAGCCGCAAGGACCGAGCCCGAGATCCAGAGCCGGGAGCCGCAAGGACAGAGCCCGAGATCCAGAGCCGGGAGCCGCAAGGGCCGAGCCCGAGATCCAGAGCCGGGAGCCGCAAGGGCCGAGCCCGGGCTCCAGAGCCGGGAGCCGCAAGGGCCGAGCCCGGTCTGCAGAGCCGGGAGCCGCAAGGACTGAGCCCCGGAGCCGGCCCTGCAGCGAGAGAGGCCACTGCAGGGAGAAGCCTGGGCATCACCATGAAGGGGAACCCCGCTCCCCGCAACCAGAGAAAGGTCCTCGCAGCAGCCAAGAGCCCGGCACAACCAAACAGAATTAAAAAAATAAAAGCAAGACAGCGCAGCAAATAATCACAAAGAAGGGAGACAACTGAAGTGATCCCTTCTAGGCAAACAACAGGGCGGAGGCCTCAGACACACGCAGCCTGGATCTCTATTATGGTGAAGATTTTAATATGCTACTTCTTGTTTTGGCATATTTATATTAACACAAAATCAAAATTGTAATAGAGAAATATCAATAAAGAAAGCCTCAGTAGATGATAAATGAAGAACAGCTCAGCTGAATCAATAATTACTATTTTCAAAAAAAGTTGACAATGTATGAAGTATTTTTTCAACATCTTCATGGAAAAAAAAAACCACGCAGAAATGAACTGTGCAATCCAAAAACAATGGGGCAAGGTTTCCTAAATGACTGGTGACAAGAAAATTACAAGTTTAAACCCCAGTTTCCAGATCAAACCTGCCAGGTTCAGATTACCTAACAAAACAAATGACTTTCTTCTTTGTTAAATTTTAAATACTAACTTGTTTGAAGGTGCTTTGCCTAATTTATTTTCATAATTTGTATCTTCAATATTCCAATAGTTCCTACTGTTACTTTGTGACACCAAAAGCAATTCTTGATCAAACAAAAGTGGGAAAAAATAGCATTAAGAAAAGTATAAACGTCTATCATCATTCTATTTTCAAGAATTTTTAAGGTCCTTTACTTCTTCCGGCTGCTAAGGCCGCATAAAGCTGATATTAACAGAACCAGGCCCTTAAGTGGGAACTGTATACTTAACTTAAATCAGAGAACAAATTGTAAATTGCAAATTATCTTGTCTTTAAATAGAACTTTTGAAGGAAATACGTGGCAGGTGTGAAAATTTTGATGACTTTAGAGTAGAATATCGAACAACCACTTGGGTGCACTTGCTAGATTTTCTCCCTCATCTCCAATTGCTGACTCTCATCTTCACATCCTGGAGGAAAGAAAGCGTCCTCACTAATTCCTCTGCTCTGAACGCCCTGGCCTTGGGCTCAGGTCTGAGCAAAGCCCTTCTTCCCGGATGGCACTCGGTGGGCATTCTGATAACCAGTCCCTTCTCGTGACTTGGCTGGAAGGCCTCTTTCGGGTCTGGGGGACGGTGGAGACGCTGGAGAAAAGGCGAGACCCCACATGCCCACCTGGCCTGAGCTCCCCTCCTCCCAGGTCTTCCGAGCGCCCTTCTCCCAGAGGCGTCGGACTCACAGCCTCATGCAAAGAGCCCCCCTGACGACCGTCACACGTCCAGACAGGGATCTGAGATGAGGGGGGCACTGGACATCTTCCCAAACCACACTGACACGCGCCCTCCACCTCGATCACAGCACTTTTCATGAAAACGGAAAAGCCAAACCGCTTACATAATTTTAAGCCTATCACAACAGCAGCCTCTCAGAATTTAACTCCTGGAACTCTGAACCCTTTCGCTTGGGAACTGATCCTGCACATAAACCCGCACACGGTGGTCGGTGCTGCTGTAACACAACGTACATGGGACACAGGTTCCAGATCACCAAGCTAGGCAGAATCCCGCAACGGCACCCACGGGGGCTCCAGCCACATGAATCAGGGGCCTGACGCTCAAAGACTGCCAGTGACTCACTCACTACAAAGAGCAGCATGCACTGGCACACGTTAAGAAACATTTCCTAACACATTTCTTAGCACATGGCTAAGAAACACACAGGTGCTGCAGAAAGCATGGCACTTCAGCTTGGAAGAGGCCCGCGGTTTGCCTGTGGAAGTGGGCGCCAGCAGGCTTGTCTGGAAACAGAGGGCAGCTGTGACCCCTTCCCGTGGACCTGTGTGACCCCCCACTGGGAAACGAGGTCGCTGGTGCGTGCACAAGGGTGTCGCGTGCGTTCCTGCACAACTCCATTGCACAGTTTTCTGGAACTCGCGTTTCTCAGGGATGGAATCACACACGAGCAAACTGAGAATTCACCTTCTGCTTCAACTGTTCCCTGATGTAGTATCAACTGGACTGGAACAAATCTGTGTTTTCAACACAGACCTCATATTCAATAGCAGAACTGCTTTGTATATAGAAAGACTTTTCCCTGCAGCACTGTGTCTAATGTGAAAAGATGGAAAAAAAAAAATCTGGGTCCATCCAAGGAGGACTGGTTAAATAAATGATAGACACTTAATGATACTCGTCATGAAGCTATAGAAAGAAGGGAAGCCGTCAAAGTGCTGATATGAAAAGAACTGTAACATAAATGATGTGGAGACAGAACCAGGACACAAAATTATATTAATAAGCTGTGTTCTGTGAAAGAAAGCTGTGTTCTAGAAAGAGGTAACAAGGAGAACACGGATGCATAGAGGATGAGACAGGCGCAGAGAAACTTCAAGGGTTGGCAAGGGTAGGAAAGAGGATTTTAACTGTATTCCTTCATATTATTTGGATTTTTGAACCATGTGAATATAACTCTTAAATTTTTTTTTCTGCTGCCTCAAAATTTTACATCAGATTCACTGAGGTATTAATTTACAAAATGTAAAACTCCCTTTTTAATGAGTTTTGAGAAATGGATACAATTGAGTGACTGACACTATGAACAAGAGACAGAGCAGATTTAGGGGCTTCTCTGGAGGGACAGTGGTTAGGACTCTGCCCTTCCAATGCAGTGGGCGCAGGTCTGATTCCTGGTCAGGGAACCAAGATCTCACATGTTGTACAGTGCAGCAGAAAAAAAAAAAGAATAAATATACACACACACACACACACACACACACACACACAGAACATGTCCATCACCCCCAAAATTCCCTGCATGCCCCTTTAGAATCAACCCCTCCCTCCCATACCCAGCTCTTGAAAACCACGGGTCTGTCTTCCGTCCTAGCTTTCCTTTTCCCGTTTGTCGTGTGAGTGGACCATGGAGTGTAATGTGCGCGTCTTTATGAGCCTGGCTGCCACCGTCACCCGGCACGACACGAGTGGGCCGCCCCAGTGTATCCCCTGCTGCTTGCTGGGGAGGAATGCTCCACTGCACAAACAGACCGCTGCTTGTTTATCATTTGTCAGGCGAAGGGCTTCTTGGTTGTTTCCCGTTTGGGGAAATTACTAAAGTATACAGTATAAATACTTAAACTGTAAACACGCGTGGACAGGAAATATGATCTTATTTCTCTTGGGTGAATACCGAGGAGTGGGATTACTGGATCACATGGTAAATCACGTAAGAAACTCTCAGGGTGTTTTCCAGATGGCGGCACTCTTCTTGTTTTCCCAGCAACGGGTGAGCGCTCCGATGGCTCAGCAGCCTTTCCAGCACTGGATGTTGCCGTTTTACTTTACTACAGCCATCACAAAGGGCGGCTAGCGGCATTTCATCGCGGTTTAATTTGCATTCCTCTCTAATGACGAATGGGGTTAAGGTAAAAAATTTTCAGTTCAAAGATTAAAACACCTTTTTATATGGTGTGCCTCTGTCTCAAAAAAAAAAAAGGTTTTGGTTTTTGAATTTTTGTTTCAGGAGGAATCACATTTTCCTGTAAGCTCCTTGAAAACAGAAGCTGTGACTCATTCATCTTCACATCCCTGCACTCAGCTTATGCAAACAGTCAGGAAATATTCACTGAGTAAATGAATTAAAAAAAACTGAATACACAACTTTCTACTGGAAAAATAAGAGCATGTTCTACAAAGCGATCACAGAATAACAAATGCAGGATAAAACACTGGACAGAGAGGAAGCACTGGTTGTTTCCAGAAGATGGGTGAGACACGGGCAGGTCTGAATCTCGTAAGAGCCTCCGAAAGACGCCGGGCGGAGGCGGGCAGGTGGGAGGGACCCCCCTCACAGCGGAGGAGGAGCCTGTCCTCCTGTGTGGCTGCGGACGGGGAGCCCGGAATCAGGTGCAGAACAGGTGTGCCGCGCACACAGCGGGGGCAGGGGTGAGGAGGGGACGGAAACTGCAGGAACGCCTGCCTGGAAGCTGCCACATCACAGCAAAGGCCACGCCTCCAGATGCCACAGCCTGCACTCTTTCCCTTACTGTCGCAGATTACAAAAATAACAAAGGCCTACTGCAAAACAGGTTAGGGATGGACGGAGGAGTCTGGCGGGCTACAATCTATGGGGTTGCAAAGAGCCGGACACGACTGAGCGACTTCACTTCACTTCACTGCGAAAGAGAGTAAGACTGCTTCTAACCTCACCAGTTGAGGCGTGTTGTGTGTGCGCGTGTCTGACTCTCCGTGACTCCCTGGGCTGCTGCCCACCAGGATCCTCTGTCCATGGGGTTCTCCAGGCAAGGACACTGGAGTGGGCTGCCATGCCCTCCTCCAGGGGGTCTTTCTGACCCAGGAATCGAACCCACGTCTCTTACGTCTCCTGTGTCAGCAGGCAGGTTCTCTAGCCACTGAGCCACCTGGGAAGCCCAGCCACTGGAGTAACCGTTATCAATTTCTACCTGTATATCCTGCCCACGTCTTTTCTGGATATGCATGTTCATGTGTTTTCATATGAACGAGTCTATACTATGCACATTGACTTGTAACCTGGTTTTCTCAATTATAAGGCAAACACAGCTACACACACTTTGATGATTCCATAGTATTCTGCTGTTATGTGGACCATAATTCATTGAGCTATCCTCTGTTAATGATTTAGGTTGTTTCCACTTTTCTTTTTTTTTTCTTTTAAAAAAAAATTTATTGAAATATAGTTGATTTACAGTGTTGTGTTAGTTTCAGGTGTATAGCAAAGTGATTCAGTTGTATATACATGTTATATATATATATATATATATATATATTCTTTTTCCTGCATTCTCTTCCATTAAGGTTATTTTTTTTTTTCTTTTTATTAGTTGGAGGCTAATTACTTTACATCATTACAGTAGTTTTTGTTATACATTGATATGAATTAGCCATGGATTTACATGTACTCCCCATCCCAGTCCCCCCTCCCACCTCCCTCTCCACCCGATCCCTCTGGGTCTTCCCAGTGCACCAGGCCCGAGCACTTGTCTCATGCACCCAACCTAGGCTGGTGATCTGTTTCACCCTAGATAATATACATGTTTCAATGCTGTTCTCCTGAAACATCCCACCCTCGCCTTCTCCCAGAGTTCACAAGTCTGTTCCATACATCTGAGTCTCTTTTTCTGTTTTGCATATAGGGTTATCGTTACCATCTTTCTAAAGTCCATATATATGTGTTAGTATACTGTAATGGTCTTTATCTTTCTGGCTTACTTCGCTCTGTATAATGGGCTCCAGTTTCATCCATCTCATTAGAACTGATTCAAATGAATTCTTTTTAATGGCTGAGTAATATTCCATGGTGTATATGTACCACAGCTTCCTCATCCATTCGTCTGCTGATGGGCATCTGGGTTGCTTCCATTGTTTCCACTTTTCAACATTTACAGATACAATTTTCTGCCGTCAACAAATTACTCCTTTGGATAGAGTTCTGAAGAGACAAGACTGTCTAGTTGAGAAGTTGTAAAAATGTTCAGGCTCTTTGACCCTTCTTGCCCGACTGTCCTCAGAGAGGACACCACCGATCTACATCGGTGTCCCTTCATCAGGAGTGCTCAACATCGGGACACGCGCACCAACCCTGCCGGGGCGGTGGGCAAACACGCTACGGCACTTGCTTCTCCTCAGAGCCCACTGAGGCTGGGCGCCTACGCACACGCTCCTGAGCCTCCCTGCTCCCCCGGGGGCTGCCCCATCACGCCCTTTCTGGGGGGCGGCGGGGCGCGCGGGCACAGACTCCAGGGTCTCCGGCAGCATGCCATGGGCTCTGGGCCGGCCACAGGTGTGAGCGGAGGACCAACACGACTGGCAGAGTTCAGATGGGTCAGGCGTGGAAGCAGCAAGCCAGGCAGGCGCTTCGGGGGAGAGATGGCGTGCCCTGGGCTTGGGAGTGACACTGAGTGGCTGGATTTGGTGGGTCGCTGCCAGGTAGATATGAGGATGGGCTGAATGCAGGCGACAGAGGACAGAAAAAGAGGGATCAAGCATCACCCAGGAGCTCTGATGCCTGGGCACCTGGTCGGGGCAGAGTTACCAGCTCCCCATTGGGAAAAATGGGGAGGAGCGGGCTCAGGGAAGGACAGGAAGCAAAATGGTTAAGTCACACTCTGGCTATATTAAGTGTGAGAAGCCCGCTGGCCATCTAAGCAGAGAGGCTCAAGAGGTGGTTGGAGGCACGTCTGGAACACAGGGAAGAGGTCAGGCCAGAGATTTAAACAGACCTGTGAGTCAGGAGGACACAGACGTCACCTGAAGTCTTGGGCCTGAATGAGACCCGTCTGAGGGTCAAAGGACCCAGCCCGTTCACGAGACGAGGGAGACCGGGGAGAGCGGCTGATAAGGCCAATGAGAACCGAGAGAGGCCTGGCAGAACCAGCGCTTTATCGGGGACCACACGGACGAGAGCCTCACCAGGTCAGCGAGGACGCCGGCCAGGAAGGCCAGGCCTGGCGCCCGGGCTCGGCGACGCAGCAGCGCTGGAGAGACTGGCAGAGGCGGCTCTACTGGTGGGGCCCTCCCCAGCGAGTCTAGTGGCTGAGGGTCCCGGCTTCCAGTGCAGGGGGAGCGGGTTCGATCCCTCGTCAGGGAACTAAGACCCCACAGGCTGCCCGGTGCATTAAAAAAAAAATAAATAAAAAGTGGCTCTGGCAGAGCGGTGGGTTTAAAGTCTGTATGGGAGAAGGAACCAGGGAAGAGAAAAATATGAAATGATTCCAGGCAGATTTATTGCAAAGGAAGGCAGAGAGTAGGAAGTGGGGGTGGTGGTGGTGAGGAAAGCTGCTTCGTTAGGATAAGGGGACCAGGGCAGGCTTTACGACGCTGAGAAAAATGCAGGCGATAATGGACAAGTGCAACGACTCACCCTGAGTCTGGATGGAGTGAGTGATGGAGTCTGGAGAGGTGAGTCTGGTCAGTGAGGCTGGGTGGAGTGGTCACAGAGACAGGCTATCCTTACCGGGGCTGGGAACCCACAGAGTCACCCTCTGTGACGGGAGATGGCAGTGTATTCCACATCAGATACAAAAGGGCCTTTTCACTACACCATCTCCTTACCTGAAAGGCAAAACCCAAGCTTCTGGGCTTTCTAGATGGCCCACGATCTATCCCTCAACCTGTCATTCTAGCTACATCTCCTGGGACTTTGTAAACCTTCTGTTCAGAGCCTCTCAAACCCACACCTTCCGGACCAGGACCCCTTCCTCCCCGCCCCGCTGAGATGGCCTTCCTGCCCCCGGGTACCCAGGGGACCCGCCCCCTCCAGCCGGCCCAGCTCTCAGCTTCCCCGGACGGCCTCCCCATCTCTCCAGCCAGCTGCCTCTCCTCTCGCCCACGGCCCCCCAGCTACAAGCAAACTGCCGGAAACGCGCATCTCCACGTGCCCCTTCTCTCCCCACGCCCACCTGGCATTTCCTGTGGCTTCCGAGGATGAAGCCGGCCCACCTGCCCACCCCCCCGCCCCCCACCGTCCCAGCCTCCCGCCACTCCCTTCCCGGGATGTCACAGTCCAGAACTACTTGCTGGCAGGCCCTGAGCGTGCCAGCCGCTTTGTACCACATCCATTCTCTGCCTGCTCCTCTGTACACAGGGCAAATTCCTCGTGTACATCCTCCAAACACCTCTTTGGATAGCTGAGAGAAACACCTCTCTGGATAGCTGAGATAAGGTTTCTTATCTTCAGCCTTCCCTGGCCTCTCCCAACTCCTGCTGATTCCCTACCAAACAGTGATGCTCAAATCTTCTTCCTTGTACCTTAGATGTAAATCTAATTGTCCTCTTCTATGTATCACACCCAATTTTAATTTTTAATTTCACTCTACCCTCCTCGGACTTCTTGTAAGGCTGGTCTGTATTTTATTGCTCACTGTACTCACAGAGCCTCAGCGGGTACCGAGCGGAAACCTGAACTGAAAACATCTTTCACGTTAGCATTTGATTATATACCACATTGTGATGCTCCTAAGACTCCTGTTTCACACCCAAGTTAAACTAGTTTTATCTTCAAAAATATTTATCCTTTCTTTTTCTACCCAGTTGTAAGCATCTGCTGGGCAAGATTTATATTTCACACTGTGTCTGCGCTCCCTCGTAGCAAATGCTATGCAATTCAATAAATATTTATAGTATAAAAGAAAGATATGGATGGAAGTACAAACACAGCATAAAGCTAAACATTCCCAAAGTAGGAATGAATGAGTGGCCTCTTCTAAATAGTTTCAGAATTGCACATAATTCCTGTAATATGCAAGTATGCAGAGGAACCAAAGACTATAAGAAAGAAATAGTATAGACTGATAACCGGAGCAGGTTGAAAATCTAGCCTCATATGCCTCTTTTATAAAATAGCTCTGCTACAGGATTAAAATGTACTAGGTTACACATGGGCTTTCCAGGTGATACTAGAGGTAAAGAACCTGCCTGACAACGCAGGAGATGCAGGAGGCGAGGGTTTGAATTGGTCCCTGGGTCAGGAAGATTCCCCTGGAGAAGGAAATGGCAATCCGCTCCAGAATTTCTTGTGTGGAAAATTCCATGGACAGAGGAGCCTGGCGGGCTATGGTCCATGGGGTCACAGAGAGTCGGACACGACAGAACAACTAAGCGCGTGCGTGCATGCACACACACACAAATTCCATATAAATTATAACTCAGTAAGTTGATTATTAAAAAAGAAATTCACTAAAGAAATGTGTAACATCACTAGCATATTATTAAATAAATAAAAGGTATAATTTGCATTGTGAGGTTCTTGAAACTCTTCACCAGGATAAATAAAAATCAATGCTTCTTTAATTCACTGATCTATGAATAGATAAGACATAAAGAAGTAAACCTGCTTACCCCTACCACCCATGCTCTTTTAGAAAACAGTCTTGTACGCACACAAGTAGCCTACCTCTCTAATGTGGAATACTGTGGGTAGTTAATAGGTATTTAGATGAACACAGCACAGGAAACTCAAATTTCATACATGTGAAAGCATTAAGAAAAATAATCTTTGAGTACTAAACCATCCAAGTTTCTACAAATTCAGATTGAGTGGTTTGGTGGAAATACACACAGAGTATAAACTTAGACCAGAGACTGGCAAACCTTTTCCATAAAGGGCCAGATATAAATATTTCAGGCTTTGCAGACCGTAAAGTCTCTGTAGCTACTCAGCCCTGCCTCGTGGTTGAAAAGCAGCCACAGACAAGGACACACAAATGAATGGGCGTGTCCATTTCAATAAATTATTTACAAAAACAGGTGGCTGGCCTGTGAAATCAGTTTGCTAAGCCCGATTCAGACCCCGTCTTGTGTTCCATAGAGAACAGAGCAAGTCTCAATCATTCAGAACCAGATCTATTTAACAGAGATAACTAATCAATCCAGGTTTAAAAAAGAAAGTCAAGACTCATAATATTGTAAACTAATTAGCCTCCAACTAATAAAAATCAATGGAAAAAAAAAAGAAAGTCAAGACTACAAAGTGAAGAGAACAGTTTCTGTTCATAGGAAGTGCTCAGAACACGTCCTGCGGGCCACCAGGATCTAGATCATTGAAGCGACAGCTCAGAAATGAAGCGCGGTCACAGGCAGGCGCTTCGGCTTGCTGCTACGCCTGTTTAAAACAACACACAAACTAAGACTCCTATCTGGCTGTTGAGGCAAGCTAGTTTGCTGATGACACGGTACAATTTAAAAAGTGAGACGGGGAGCTGTGATAAACATAGAACAATGAAAGGCCAAACGCAGCGCAGATGGGAAACAAATGCATCCCACCGCCGCGTCTGTGCTCAGAATCACAGCAGATACGAGGGCCCACGTTCGGAAGAACAGAAGTGCCGAGAGAAGGACTGCTGTCCTGACAGAGGTGCGAGAATCACAGCACAAAACTCAGAGACGCCTGCCGGGCACCGTGAGGGTCACAGACCCTGACACGCCCCAGGCCTCCATCCTCCTGCGTGAACTCCACCAGAGGCCCTGCCCAGCAACTCCGGATCCATCACGTTTCTCTCTCCTTCGCATTTTCACAAAGAGAAAACCAGAAGTGACAGGCCAGGGGCTGGGCACGGCTGTATTTCGCTAAGACATTCGGGGATCAAAGATCACAGCAGAGCATTCTGCGCTGCCCATTTCCTCCGAGTCTGGTTCGGTTTCCCTCCCATCCTTCTTTTTCTAAGGGTTTGTCCTTCGTCTTCTGAGCCTCCCCGACCCTTGAAATGCACGCCCCTGGGTGGGGGACACAATTATTCCTCTATGACTTTTGTTCTCAGAGAACCCAGTCTTTAAGGAGGGGGCCACGGGGAAGGAAACACGGAGTGTTTCCCTTTCTAAATGCGTGTCTGGCCGTGCTGGGCCTTTGACGCGGTGCCCGGGCTTTAGCTGCAGCGAGTCGGGGCTCCTCTGCGCTGCGCTGCGCGGACTTCTCACTGCGGCCGTCTCTGGCTGCAGGGCACACGGCCCGGGATGCTCGGGCTTCAGCAGTTGCCGCGAGGGCGAGGTTGCTGCGCGTCCCCAGCTTTCGAGCACGGCTCATGTACATGGACTCAGCCGCTCCACGGCACGTGCGATCTTCCCGGATTAGGGATCGAACCCGTGTGCCCTGCCCGGGCAGGCAGGTTCTCACCCACTGTACCACCGGGAAATTCCCTAATGTAATTTTTAAAACTGCCTTTTTGCCCTTTTAAGTTCAAAAGCAATCTAAATAGAAAAGAGGTCATTGTGAAAAGTTTTTTTTTCCCCCCTGACAATCACTGTTTTATGAAAGAAACAAATATTACTATAGAATAAAAAATTAAAGTAATTAAAACACACTCCCTGAAGGCCTAAGTACAATCTTTCTAAATAAATATTTATTTCCACAAATCAAGAGAAAAGAAACTAGCTATCCCTTTTAAAGATGATCACTGTTTTCATCAGATGATCTGTCAGAACTTTGAAAGTAATTTTAGAAAGTAAACAAGCCCAGATATCAAAACCATGGACATTAAAGTCGATGATGGTGGCTTTCTCCTTAATCCCAGTCCTACGTCTGTCTTAATTTCTGCAGCCCTCTTAACAAACCACATTAAAGGGGCAAGCAGGCAGGTGTTCTCAGCTCCCAAACCGGAAGGCAGGAGAGCACACGAGCCGTGGTGCGGCCCACGCGGGCTGGGGGCAAACCGTCCACTGCTGCAGGCTGACCTGGGTGCGTCCTGCTGGCGGTGACCCCAGGTTTGTGCTGACTCTGGTGTGTGTGGACACAAAGCAGTGACTTTGTGGAGTCCCACCTTCTTCCGCCGACAAACCCTTCCAACTCCACCGGCAGCTCGTGGGGAGCCCCGGGCGGACACGGACGTGGCCCAGGACCTCCCTCTGCTCCAGCCCTGCCCCGGAGCTCCAGCTCATCTCCTGCCCCGAACCGGGAGTTTGTTCTCACCACGCGGGGGCACTGCTTCAAAGCAACATCCAACCTTGAGGCGGAGGGGAGGGGTCCCAGGTCTTTAGGCAGCCTTGTGGGTCTGAAGTCTTCAGCTATAAACTGAACCCCCTGTGACCTCTGAGCCACCTCCCAGAGCCATCTATTTTTGATTCTTGCCAAGACAGCTGAAGTCAGGGTGGCCTTGCTATTTCCTTTGACGCCCCCACTTTGGAATGCAAAATTATTTTCTGGTTGTTTGGGGCTTCAATATAGTATCAGCTTACAGAAGAGGGTGCTAAATTCTTAAAACTTAAAAATCTGGCCTGCCAGCTGGACTTAGAAACACATTTTCCTAAGGAGGTAACAAATGGATGTTTGTTACATTCCTGGAGAAGCACATGTAAGTGTTCTCACATCCGTACAGCAACACAGAACCAATATTCTGAAGCCTCACCACCATCTTCTGCTCTGGTTCAATGAAGAAAACTAATTCCACAGTCATGTCACTTTGCTGACCAAGGTCCATCTAGTCAACGCTATGGTTTTTCCAGTAGTCATGTACAGATGTGAGAGCTGGACCATAAAGAAGGCTGAGCGCTGAATAGATGCTTTTGAACTGTGGTGTTGGAGAAGACTCTTGAGAGTCCCTTGGGCTGCAAGGAGATCAAACCTGCCAACCCTAAAGGAAATCAACCCTGAGTATTCATTGGAAGGACTTATGGTGAAGCTGAAGCTCCAATACTTTGGCCACCTGATGCGAAGAGCTGACTCATTGAAAAAGACCCTGATGCTGGGAAAGATTGAAGGGAGGAGGAGAAGGGGACGACAGAGGATGAGATGGTTGGATGGCATCACCGACTCGATGGACGTGAGTCTGAGCAAGCTCCAGGAGACGGCTCCTCTAAGGGAGGAGAAAGCCTGGTGTGCTGCAAGGGGTTGTAAGGAGTTGGACACAGACACAAACAAAACTCCCGGAGCAAATGTGAGCATTTTAGGTCATAAAGGAAGCTCCTCTCCACCCCCAGTCCACGGCCCACTGGGCCTATACCTCCATCTGCCTGCGGGGGGCGCCAGGGGCAGGGAGGGAGCCCGGGGACACAGGAAGGGACGGAGGTTTGCGAGAACCCAGGGCCGCGGGGGAGGGGCGGGGCACCGGTCCGGGGCAGCGGAGAGAGGAGACCCGAGAGGAGACCCGCTCGTGGGTGACGGTGAGGAAAGGCAGTCCCTGGCTGCGGGTGGTGGTTTCAGTAAGAAACGTTCTGAAGCCAGCAAGTCCCAGCACCTTCATCCAGAACAGACGGACATGTATTTCTCCTGCCTGGCTGCAGGACCAGCCTGGCATCCGGGGAGCCTCCACAACCCCTGAACCCCGAGCGATAAACAGGAGGCGCCCGGGGAAGCAGCGTCTCCCCCGGTCTCCGATCACAGCACCCTGCCGGGTCCCTGCGGGGGTGGGGGCAGCCCGCCGCAGGGCTGTGGGGGTGGGGGGCTGCCGCACGGCCTGGGGCAGAAGACCACCCGGCTGCGCTCCAAGTGCAAGGATTCTGGGGCTGAGCGGCGCTTTAAGTGACCCGCTAACACCTGCTCAGGGAGCCCGCGCGGAGCCACCCGCTTCTGGCCAGACGGCTTGCACCTGCCAGGCGGAAAGGCAAAACTCCAGGTGCCATCCACGCTTACCAAAGCAGTCAGAGCAACCAGCCGCAGGCCGGGCCTGGCCACACCACGGGCCGGGACAGCCTGGCTCCCCGGGGCCCTGACCCGCTCCCCGGGGTCAACCGGGCCCCTCCTTCCACTCGCCAGGCTCGCCCTGCTGCTGATGAAGACAGAAAGGATAAAGAGAGGACGCCCTGTCGCGATCGAGGCGGTCACGGGCATGCAGACGAACACAGGGGCCCCTCGGGGACGGCTGCTGACCAGGACTAGCTGAACTCCCCGGGGAGAACCCGGGTATGGGGGGCAAACACAGGGGTTTCCAGGCAAAGGGAAATGCAGGCAGCAAAGACAAGGAAGAGGCGTGCTGTGCGTGCAGGGCCGGAAGCAGGAAAGGGCCTGGCGGGGAGGCTGTGGGAAGGCCCGAGTGAGCTGCCAAGGGCTCAGGACTCCCACCAC
The DNA here is from genome assembly GCF_023699985.2 of Odocoileus virginianus. NCBI lineage: Eukaryota > Metazoa > Chordata > Mammalia > Artiodactyla > Cervidae > Odocoileus > Odocoileus virginianus. The sequence continues at coordinate 2,412,525 of NC_069695.1, forward strand.
AAACACACCCGTGAGGGCTGGTCCACCAGGGACAGACAGACAGCAGTCCCAACAGACGCTCTGGCAGTTTTTCGGGGACCTATCACACACCTGTCACCTGCCGCTGGGCCTGATCTCCCGAGTTCTGATCGGAGGTCGACTGGTTCTATCGCAGACCCTCCATGGGGACCACTGGCCGCTCCCGCTCTGGCTCCACCAGCCCCTAAAATCCTACAAGACTTTCAGAGACACGTCTACTGACCTGCTAACTGGGACTGAACACATCTGCCTACCACTTTGTGTTATCAGATTATTGTACGTCCTTAAAATTGGGCTTCCCGAGGCTCACACAGTAAAGAATCCGCCTGCAACGCAGGAGACCCAGGTTCAATCCCTGGGTCAGGAAGGCCTCCTGAAGGAGGGCATGGCAACCCACTCCAGTGTTCTTGCCTGGAGAATCCCATGGACTGAGGAGCCTGGTGGGCTTCAGTCCATGGAGTTGCAGAGAGTTGGACACTACTGAAGCAACTTGGCATGCACAAACGCACATCCCTAAATTTGAGGATTTTATACTTAACATCCAGTGGAATGTACACTGATATGCCCTGTCTGATTTCAGTGAAATCAGAAAATGTGCACTAAAGGAGTTCATAGAGGCCACGTCTTTCCCTTTAGACCATATAACTGGGCATATATAAAAATATATTTAAAGCCCTTCAACTTTGTTTGCAGAAACCTCTGGTGAGTTTCCAGAAAACTGTCTCCTAAAATAGCTGCAATGGACATCTGCTGCTGCTGCTGCTAAGTTGCTTCAGTTGTGTCCGACTCCGTGCGACCCCATAGACGGCAGCCCACCAGGCTCCTCCGTCCCTGGGATTCTCCAGGCAAGAACACTGGAGTGGGTTGCAGTTTCCTTCTCCAAATGGACATCTGAGCAGACATAAATATTTTACATCTAAGAGCAAATTTTCTGAAGCATCTGGAAAAAAAAAAAAATCCCTTCCGGCTATAAACAAAATTGGGAATAATATTTTACAATCTTATTTAAGTCACATTTTCAAAAGAACTTATGACTCTTTCTTGAAGGTTTTATTTTTCATTTCCCGTCCCTCATGAAACAGTCAGTAAATTTCAGAAGGGAAACTGGTCACCCACTTGTCCTTTCATCTTCTTTGAATGCAGTCAGTTCAGTTCAGTCGCTCAGTCGTGTCCGACTCTTTGTGACCCCATGGACTGCAGCACGCCAGGCCTCCCTGTCCAACACCAACTCCCGGAGCTTGCTCAAACTCATGTCCATTGAGTCGGTGATGCCACCCAACCATCTCATCCTCTGTCGTCCCCTTCTCCTCCCGCCTTCAATCTTTCCCAGCATCAGGCTCTTTTCCAGTGACTCAGCCCTGCCCCCACCATGGCAGTCATTCCAAGGAAGTCCTCAGTCCCAGCTAAGGAATCTGAAACTGTGACACTCAACGTTTTCCCCAAACCACAGACACACACTCGTTTAATGATGCCATTACCAACTTTAGCCAAGGCCAAGCGCCTAAATTAAACTGACAGCAGATGAAAATGACATACTTGGCAGCTGTTCCATATTAACACTGAAAGAGCCAATGAGATGAAAATTGAGCCCTTTTTGAAATATCAAGCTTCTCTGCTCTGCAAAGAGTAGCTGTTTATTAGCACTGTATTGAGGAGCCAAGATTGGAATCCTACTTCTGCCACTTACAAGCTGTAGAGCCTGGGGTAATAAATCAGCCTTCCCTATGGTTCCTTTCCTCGTCAGTAAAATGGCGTTAGTAACAACATCTTTCTCAGGGCCTGATTCAAGGATAAGTGCACTGTTTATTAAAATGGTGCACGCCACGCGGGTAGCAAGCCCTCACCCGTCGTCTCATCACCCCACCTTCCAAATCAGCACAAGTCACCAACATCATCATCAACAGACGTGTATTTTAATATGCTTTGAACCAAAATGTTTGATACTTTTATATTAAAAGCTTTTCACTGAATCACGAAGAAGACATATAAAACCATATATAGTAAACTATACTAATAAGCTAATGAAACAAAGTAAAATTATAAATGTATCATTTCAATCATAAATATAATAAAACATGCAAATACTAAAATACATCCTAAATTTTTAAACATATTAAAATTATAATAAAAGACTAAATATATTAATAAAATATCAACTTCAGTAGCCAAAATCACAGATGTGTATGTGTATGTGTTCAGTTGTGTCCAACTCTTTGTGATGTGACAGACTGTAGCCCACCAGGCTCCTCTGTCCGTGGGATTCTCCAGGCAAGAATACTGGAGTGGGTTGCCATTCCATTCTCCAGGGCATCTTCCTGACCCAGGGATCAACCTGCATCTCCTGCATTTTGCAGACAGATTCTTTACCGCTGAGCCATCAGAGAAGCCCAAAATTACAGGTAAGTCTCCTAAAAGTAGCAATGATGTACATTTGCCCAAAGCATTAATACAGAAACTCTAACTTATGTGATCTTCAACTCCTGGTTCACACTTAAGTGCAAAACCATCCTTCTCCAAGTGACCAGGAGGAGTACAGAATATACGACTGACTTAAATACATTTCTTCTGAGACCCTGGGCAACCACAAGTAAGTTCTAGGCCAAAGAATAGGAGAAACTGATTTTTTTCGCCTCTTGTTAGGATAGTCTAGTTTTGGCAGAGAATTAACCTCACTATAGCTGAAAGATGAGTTTCAGGATAAAAATCTATTCCTCTTCTTAGAGTCAGATTAATTAAATAAAAGGCCTTTTCGTTTCCCTCAGTAATGCAAGTCTAATAGCAACAGGAATAACTCTATGTAAGGCTAAAAGAATAAAAGTTAAACTGTATGACAACTAACTCCAAAAGTTAACTGCAAACAGTATTTTCATTTTCTTAACTAGTAGTTTATACCACAATAAAATAGGATGACAAAGAAAAAGCAGAGGTAACACTTCATAATTCAAAACATGTTTCAGAAAGATAAAGGGAAAAAATTATGCCCTAACACATATATTAGAAGCGTCACTAGGATCCAGGTTGGATGGGTGCTTTTAAAACACGCACACAGGGTCCCATATTGAACTCGAGTTGGAAGAGGCGAGTCCGGTCTCAAAATGGAGGTAAAACCACCGCCCGGTCGCCCCCAGCCCGACTCCGGCCGTCGCCGCCGCCGCCGGGGGAGGAGGGTCATGATCCCAAGGAACCAGAGCAGTTGAGAAAGCTGTTTATCGGTGGTCTGAGCTTTGAAACTACAGATGATAGCTTAAGAGAACATTTTGAGAAATGGGGCACGCTTACAGATTATGTGGTGATGAGAGACCCCCAAACAAAACGTTCCAGGGGCTTTGGCTTTGTGACTTACTCTTGTGTTGAAGAAGTGGAAGCAGCAATGTGTGCACGACCACACAAGGTTGATGGGCGTGTAGTGGAGCCAAAGAGAGCTGTTTCTAGAGAGGATTCTGTAAAGCCTGGTGCCCATCTAACAGTGAAGAAAATTTTCGTTGGTGGTATTAAAGAAGATACAGAAGAATATAATTTGAGAGACTACTTTGAAAAGTATGGCAAGATTGAAACCATAGAAGTTATGGAAGACAGGCAGAGTGGGAAAAAGAGGGGATTTGCTTTTGTAACTTTTGATGATCATGATACAGTTGATAAAATTGTTGTTCAGAAATACCACACTATTAATGGGCATAATTGTGAAGTGAAAAAGGCCCTTTCTAAACAAGAGATGCAATCTGCTGGATCACAAAGAGGTCGTGGAGGTGGATCTGGCAACTTTATGGGTCGTGGAGGAAACTTTGGAGGTGGTGGAGGTAACTTTGGCCGTGGTGGAAACTTTGGTGGAAGAGGAGGCTATGGTGGTGGAGGTGGTGGCAGCCGAGGGAGTTACGGAGGAGGTGATGGTGGATACAATGGATTTGGAGGTGATGGTGGCAACTATGGCGGTGGTCCTGGTTCTAGTAGTAGAGGTTACGGTGGTGGTGGACCAGGATCTGGAAACCAAGGTGGTGGATATGGTGGCGGTGGTGGAGGATATGATGGTTACAATGAAGGAGGAAATTTTGGAGGTAACTATGGTGGTGGTGGAAACTATAATGATTTTGGAAATTATAGTGGACAACAGCAATCAAATTATGGACCCATGAAAGGGGATAGTTTTGGTGAAGAAGCTCGGGCAGTCCCTATGGTGGTGGTTATGGATCTGGTGGTGGAAGTGGTGGATATGGTAGCAGAAGGTTCTAAAAACTCAGAAGAAAAGGGCTACAGTTCTTAGCAGGAGAGGGAGCGAGGAGTTGTCAGGAAAGCTGCAGGTTACTTTGAGACAGTCGTCCCAAATGCGTTAGAGGAACTGTAAAAATCTGCCACAGGAGGAACGATGATCCATAGTCAGAAAAGTTACTGCAGCTTAAACAGGAAATTCTTCTTGTTCAGGACTGTCATAGCCACAGTTTGCAAAAAGTGCAGCTATTGATTAATGCAATGTAGTGTCAATTAGATGTACATTCCTGAGGTCTTTTATCTGTTGTAGCTTTGTCTTTTTCTTTTTCTTTTCATTACATCAGGTATATTGCCCTGTAAATTGTGGTAGTGGTACCAGGAATAAAAAATTAAGGAATTTTTAACTTTAAAAAATAAATAAATAAATAAATAAAATAAAACACGCACACACACAAACACCAGGAAACTCACCATGATTTAAAAAGGCACCTGACCACACACTCTCATCAAGAGCCCCGCTCAGCTTCCAGGCATCCCCATCCTTCCATGTGCCCCTTTTCCTTTCCCGCCACTTTCTCTCCACCTACATCTCAGAGTAGGCCGGAAGCGTATTTCACAACAGGAAAGACAAGATGCTACCAAGTATTCCAGGGAACCCGCCACTGAGGCCAAAAAAGGAGGCAGAAGATCTGGGGGCTTTTCCTAACGGATTGACCAACTCGCTGGAAACAGAAACATAAGACATCCCTGGGCCTCCCCAGCGGCGCAGTGGCCAGGACTCTGCCTGCCAGTGAAGGGGACACGGGCTCGATAACTGGTCTGGGAAGGTTCCACGTACTGCAGGGCAGCCACGCCCGTGCGCCACAGCTCCTGGAGCCTCTGTGGGCTGGGTCCATCCGCAGCGTCGCGTCCAGGAAAGCTGGCCTGCGGATACATGTGTGCTGATTTTCACTCTCCAGCCGATTCCAACATGCGGCCGCTCTGCCAGAAACTGGGCGCCACTGGAGGTCACAAGGACCCTGCACGTTCTGTTTCAACCTACAAACTGGGTCAGTGGTGAGAAGACACGCTTTTTGCAGGCGGATGGCTGGTTTGAGAAATTTTTAGACGTGACGGCATATGCACGCCTGCCTCCTGGGAGCTATGGCACCACTGCATTTATCACCACGGGCGCTTTCCCTTGGGCCCAGACTGAGTCCTAGGGGGATCCTTCCCATCCCCTTATGGGTGGTCACCTGCATCCATATTTCACCTGCAGGGCCCCAGCTCCCCTGTAATTCATCATTCGCCTATGGAGGATACAGGTATCTAAAAACAGCTATTAAGGCTCCCTCAGACTCCAACTTCTCTTTTCCTCCTGAGACTGTTTCCAGACCCTCACCCTTCCGGGTGCCTTCCTGAGTGATGCTGCATCACTCACCGCCTCCAGTCAGTGCCGTGGGAATCCGGTGCACCACCTGTGATGCCGCAGAGACGGCACCGGGTGGTTAACAGGACCCGTCCCCCACTCCCCACCCGGGCACAGTGACGACTACGCTGCCCGAGGGTCTGGCCACCTGACTTGTTCTGGCCAACGGTATGTGTTGGATGTCACATCCAGAATACAAGGGCATGTGATTCTCCAGTTTTGTGTTTTTCTTCCCCTCCCCTCCTGCAGGGGCGCCTATGCTGAGATGATGGGGATGAAAGAAACTGTTTTGATCACTGAGTCACTGAGGGACAGACGCCCCGGAGAACTGTTCACACTGGGCAAGAAATACACTTTTACTTTTGTATAAATCAATGGGCTCCAGGGACTTTTACTGCTACCTAGGGCACACCATTGGTTCTCAAAGTGTAGACTTATGAGAATTGCAAATTTTATCGGACTCCATCCCAGACCTACTGCATCAGAAACTGGGGAGATCCTGGGGCCCAGAACTGAGTATTTTAACAGGCCCTCCCCCAGGGGGATTCAGATGCACAATCAAGTTTTGAGAGCCAGTAGCCCCATTACAATGCCGCATCAAAGGGCGTTCACCTCCCTGATGTGAACACTGTCTCTGCGGCCATAAAGGACAGGTGGGCTTAAGACAGGCGACAAAGCTAGAGTGTTTTTCATGTAAGGTAACTGAACCCTCTCTGCCCCACATCACATCCACGTGTTTGATTTTTTAAAACCCTAGATGAAAAGTCCGTGCTTACTCATTAAGCTTTATCTTGTAAACTCCCTCCCAGCTTCTTTCCCTACAGTCAAAAGTCACTGGTAGAAATGCTGGGTAAAATCTGATCTGAAATGGCAGCTTTCTCTCCAGAGAGAAATGAAACCCTGAGTCAGAGATAAATTCAACGTCCCATCTCGACCCTTCTGCACGACCCTATATAGAACAGTCCTGGGATGGAGGCGGAGAGAGTCTCCATCTGTGCTGTTACCTAGCCACCTACCACCAAGTACCCTGCAAACAAAAGAAAATTAAGATTTACCTAGGGCCACCTGCTGTTAGGAGCCATCACGTTCTCATTCCTGGGGTTCAGAACCAAGCTATTCAACTCTGTTCTCTGAAATGGCCAGGCTCAGAAAAGCCAGAGAAAGGAGTCACACTCAAGCGTGCCAGCCCCCGAAACCCCATGCTCCTAATTTCTAGACATAAAACTGGACCATCTACACCCCCCGAGAACCCCAGTGTGCCCCAGGAAGTCTCACAAGGTCCGCTGTGACAGCATCTAAGTTCCACAGGTCAGTGAATGCAACTCTGCCTTAGGCCCCTTTCCAAGTGAAAGCTCAGCAATGATCCCTGATGGGCTGGGGCACCGGGCAGCACATGAGAAAATGGCTACAATGATCACAGAGCAATTCTCAGATCTGAACAAGCAGACAACGTTCACTTTTTTATTTACCATCAGGTTCCTGAAATTCTAGATTCATGAGATCTGTGAGAATGACCTCAGATACTATCTCACTGAGGGGATACTAATTTGAGGTCCCTGGGACCACTCCTAGAGCAACCAAGAAAGCATGTCTGGTGGTACATGAGCCCCCAAACTGTATATAAAACTCTGTGTATTTGTACATTTATCTGGGAGAAGGCTCACCCCTTGAACAAGACTGCTGGATGAATAATACTGACACAAGCTCATCTTTCTGATTTTTTTTATTTGAGAACAGTTAAAGCTCCTTGTTGAACAGGCTTAAAGCTCCTGTAAGTTATACAAGAAGGTGAAAGACTTGACAAGCGGCTAAATTTCGGGGGGACTGGAATGCAGGGCAGAAACCGCAGCTGTGGACAGAAATTTGGAAGTTACACACACACACAACACATACATATATATGTATGTATAAAGTGAAGCTGTGAGGGTAACTGAAACTTCCCAGAGAGAGTTAAATGTGTCCAGGACAGAAATCCAGGAGAGAAATGTTTTCCCCTGCTTGCCAGAACACTGAGGCGAGCGTCTCGCTGCACGCTTAGGGCAGAGAGTGCTTTCCAGGAAGAAGCGCTGATCTCGACAGATACCGGCGTGGCTCGGGGAGGTGAAGACGGAGGGGTGAACACCTGCTCCAGTGGGAGCCCCAGTGAGGCGGGTCTGGGGGACCCAGCTGAGAGCAAGGGCGTGTGGAGGGCGGGCACCTACGGGGCTCTCTGAAGGCAGGAGGGAGACAGGGGGTGCGGGAGACTTGAAGTTGGGGGGCGGTGGGGAGAGGAAAGACTGGGAACATTCGCAAGGAAGCCTGCAGGTGGGGTGTGGACAAAAGGTGGGGTCCCCGCATCTTCAAAGCGAACCCTGAAACCTTGCGAAGCCAAACATCCCCTCTGCGAGGGGCGGTGGTCCCACAGCGAAGGCTCCCAAGCTACCTCCTCATCCCAACAGCTTTCTCCGAGCCTTCTCTTCATCTTACATTCTAGACAGAGTAACTGTCACATGTGAAGATAGTTTAGGAAAAAAAGAATTCTGAAATGTTCCAAGTTGTGTACAGAAACCCCCAACGTGTAAGAAATGAAGGGTTTGGACTACTGGATAATTACAGTCTGCTCTTGTTTTAATGTTTATTAAACCCAGCTCGGGTGCCAAGAAGACTTTTCTTATACTTTTCACCACATCAGGCTCTGAAAGAGCTACTGTTTGTGCATTTACATAATTGCTTTATCAAGTACTGCTCCATAAGAACTACCCAGGTAAATACCAGGAATATTCTAAGATGCTATGGCCCATTAGGGGTATCTAAGGTTGAGACAAATAAGCCATGTGATACCAAAGCCATTTATATTTCGTCAAGTAACCAGTTTTTATATGAGGAGATACTGCATCAAGTGTAGTCAAACCAAATAAACCAAAACATCTTTTTGCCATTTGTGATTGCTGTGATCAGTGCTCAAGGGCACGTTTATGTGAATGTGAATTCAGGTTCAAATGTGCCAGCTTCATGAGCACCTCAAATAGCATAGATGAGATTACAAGGTAATGCTTTTAACTTTGTAATTTGTAAATGCTATACAAACAAACTTGAAGGATCTGGTATATACTAATTACAATTCTTATGCACTTTTTACAGAGGTTCCCCAAGAATAACTATGTGTTTCTTTTTAATATAACTGCGGCTTTATCGGCTTAAATTAAAGCAAAAGATGGTTGCTTTAAAAGTACAGTGTATCTGAACTGAAAGTGGGACGAGCAGGCATTAGGTGCCTCAGGATGTGAAACAAAAATACAGTACCTATGACGTATTCCCATCTGAAAAATTCACCCTGAATCTAATCCAACTTCTAGGAATTACAGGATAAAAAGAAACAAATTAAACAATGTCAAAAGGAAGCAACTACCTGAATCCAGAAATGCGGGGGGACAATCTACAAGACACATAACCCTATTTTCCCAACAAATCAACATTAAACAATAAAATACAATGGAAGGAGGATTGAGAGAGAGTAACAGAGGTTTAAGTAACGCAACAACCGAACGCCAAGCCGACTCTCTAGATCCTAACTGGAACAAACAACTTTGAGATAACCAGACAAGAAAAATCTTGGTTGCTTATATGAAGTCTAGTAATGGGCATTTAAAAAATCCTTATCAGTGAAGAGATGAGAACTTAACTATTTTAAAAAGAAAAAAATACACACACTGAGATTTTTTGGAGATTTTTGAGTTACCAGAGCTTCTCCTAGATGGTTTAAAGATGAGGTCTCTCTTCCACCACCAAATTCAGGAGAGAATCACAAAAGTCACACAAATGTTACTGATCATTTTCAAAACACCCACGTTCTTTCTCTCCTTCTTCCTTTATCTGCTGCAGAACTCACCAGGAAATGCAAATGCTTTTGTCAGTTTGGTTCATCACGGTTCTCAGTTTCTGGAGCTATAAACACAAGTGCCGTAGATAACTCCCTGCTGGCCTTGGGGTCCTCAGCAAAATCACAGAAGGAGATTGGAAGGACTGGGAAAGCCCATTTTGTAGACTAAGAAACTGAGGCTCAGAGACCACTGAGTGATTTTCGAGGCTACTCTCCTAATTCCCAGCAGAACCAAGCAAGCACCCGCAGCTTGGAATATCTTTCTTCCACCCACGGGGAGGTTTTCAGGGGTCACTTACCTTCCCGTGCTCCTTCCTCACGTGGGAAATGTAAACATCTCTCTGTGTGAACAACCGGTCACACTCCCAACAAGTCCACCCGGGACTGGCCACTTTCTTGGGTTCCAGTGACTTTTTCACGGGCGATGGGGATTTCTTTTCCAACTTCTCTTTCCCATTCAGGGATCGGGTGTCCTCTTTGTTTTGGTTAGCGGAATTTTGGGTCGTAGGCTTAATGCTCAAAGGCAAGTTTATACCCAAGTTGGGAGGCCCTTCGATGCTTTTCAACGTTCCATGCATAGACTAGGTTATAAAAAGAGAAGAAAGATCTTTCACAAGCCACACCACTAAAAGACAGCACACATAGGCCATCTTACTACATACAGATGTTTCAGTATGATTCCACATTCATTCAGAGATCATTCTTAATACAGCAAGAAGAAAACCAAAGCAAAACACACACTTGAAGAGAAATAAAGGAGTATTTACCTTTTACGGTTGCTGTTAACTAATTAATGTGTTTCTAGTCTCAAATAATTTTTAAAGGCTCGTTTGCTTGTGCCATGTTAAAATTCGAGAAGCAAGCCTTCGGTGCTGAGACCAAATCGTTCCCGGCACAGTGTCGACCCCAGTGTACCAGAGTGAGTCCTCTCTACTCGAGACCACTTCTGAGGAAGAGCGTTTTCCTTCCACACCTGCCCGGACACATTTCAGGCGGCTGTCCTGGGAGGAGCACAAGCCCCTCCACTGGCCGACCAGAACAGAGGCCTGAGCCTGGCCTGTTAACAGAAAACCTTCCCCCTCCCCTGAACGCCTCCCACATTCTTGAAACACTTCTTAACAGTCTGGGTTTCTGCTGGGGAGAGTTTTGGTACTTTTAATCTCGCTCTCATCCCAATCCATCCCTTCTTACCAACAGGGCCCAGCACCCAGACTTGTGAACGATCCAAAGCAGCTGCTCAAAAAGCCTGTCCAAACCGCTCATCTGTGGTCATTGACACAGGAGCCTCAACAGCCTCAACATAAACTCTCAGGGTTTCAAAATCCTCGGGGGTGAAACCAGTGCAAGGTGATCCTGAAGATCAGCTTGCTCATTAGGTTTTCGTTTTGTGTTCTCGAAGCCCAGAGTCCACAAAAATAAAGGCAGCAAACGAGCCTGTGCCTCAGTGTACAGTTTATCTTTGGATGGGGCTTCTCATCAGTAGCCTCTGAGCTCTCGAATCTTCAGGACACCAGGACGAGCCCGGCCAGTGCCCTGGGTCCCAGAGACTCGGACCCCACAGGCCGCAGCGCCCCAGTCCTCGGCGGGCAGGTGACAGGCCCTGAGTCCTCTGGCGAACTTGCATATACTGCGTCAAGGGAGGCTCTTCTCTAAGCTGAGTCATAATCAGCCCCTTCTTCAAAACTGTCTCACCCCAGAGGGAAAAGGGGGGGGGTCCTCCTAATTATATACACAGGGATCCCCAGATGATTGTTAAACTGGGCTGTAAAAAGGGCCTGGGCTGGATGACTCATGTGCGTTTGCAGAGAGAAAATCCAGGGAGTGACATCATCTCTTTATACCAAAAACCATGCACTGGCCTCTTTGCCACCATGCCACACAGAGGCCCCTGTGTTTAAACGGCCCTCTGCAAAACAGAAGCAGAGTGTTTCTATTTTCAGCCATATAAAACACAAAGAAAGCAACCCCCTAAATCTTCTGATAAACCTTTTGTAACTTTCTAGGCAAATACATTTCCACTAACTAAAAAGCAGAAGAGAGAGTACAGTAACAGAGTATTCTAAAGGAGCCTCATTTTGCTTATAGAAACACCAAAAAAGTGGCAAAGGGTTCTGCTGTGACCACACAGCAATGGAACGTGTGCAAAAATGAGAATTTCTGATTTGCTCATTTTCACATTTTAAGTAACAATAAGATTATTTATTAAAGACAAATGTCTTTTTTTTAATAAAGGAAATACAACTTAATTCTCCTGGAAATGATGATTCCTTAGCTCCTGTAACAATAAATATCCTAAATGCCTGTAATTTGAAAGTTTACTTTGAAGGTAGATGCCCACATGGAGCACAGGGGTCCCACAGAGTGAATAAATCCACTGTGGCGGAACAAAGAAATGATACAAATTGAATTAAACTGGGCCAGTGGAAATCCACCTCTAAATAAATATGTCTGTAGAAAAACACTGTTTTTCTCTTAATTCCTTCCATATGAAACACTGACCAGCACAGACATCAGACAATGCAAATAAATTCACAAGCTTAGATATATAAACATAAAAACAGGGTGCCCCTAAAGCTTTGTTGTGACCCATCCCTAAACACATAAAGGCAGGACAGTACTTTAGAATGCACAGAACATACTTGATTTAAGAACATAAGTGAGCATCCCACTGCTTTTGTATCACGGAGTCTCGTAAAGGGTGAAACGCCGAGAAACCACTTTCCTCCTGGTGGGCAAGGTTTAACCCCTCTTCTTCAGCCTCTTGTCGCCTGCAGCCCTGCATTCCTCCAGATTTGCTATTAACACAGGAAGACCCCTAACCATGCTGCTTGCAGACATAAAGATAAGCTCCAGGAAGCAGGTAAAAGCCTCTTAAGAAGCACCTTTTCTTTCTTTTCTTTGCACCCCACCCACCCCTCCTATCAAACATTTAAAATATTTCAGTCTAATTCCCAAGTCCCTGTGTTTTTATTTAAGCAGTTTGTAGTTTTTCCCGATCATTCGTTAAGTATTTATTGTCAAGGTGATTTTGTAATTTTAGGAAAAACCTTTAAAACCTCTTACGAGGATTTTACTGTACTTAAAGTGAGAATGACGAAACACTTCTCCCGCGCATTTTATCCTCCCTGGTAATACCACGCCATCACTCCCTGCACCTGGCTTCTAGCGAGTGGCCTCTCGGAGGTTTTAAGTCCATTTTAATAGGCAGTTACGCTCCATGAGCTCACATCCATTCAACACAGGAACTTTCAAGGATTAATGGTGCCTTCATTTAACTAACCCGAGGTTAGAACAATTTAAGAGACTTGATTTGCTCTTTCAGCTGACCTTTTCTGTACAATACATTTAAGAGAAAAACTAAGAGACTGACGTCATGGTAATATTGAGTCTGTTGTTTCTCTTTTTAAAAAGGATGTCACTTTAATCTCTGAGAGCTGATGGATATTATCTCCTAATGACACAGGAATAAAATTGCTTAACCTTCCCACAGTGAACAGCTAAGAGGCTGGCACTAAGCTCTGTCCTTAGTGAGCTTAAAAGGCTAAGAGAGATTTGGGTGCCCCTTTGGGAAGTTGGAAGAGTGGGTTGTCCAAACTGGACACTTATTCACTTCATTGAGCACCCATCAGGCACCAAATACTGTGCCGTATCCTGCACATTTCACTGTCAGTTTACATGGAAACTTTATTAAAAAAAAAAAAAGACTATGAGATTCACGGGCATTAATTATAATGCAAACAGAACTGCTTAAGTAACTTCAAGGGAAAAATCTTTATTTTTCCAAACACATCAATATTTATATGATTTAACATAACTCATCAGAGTCCCTGTCTATTTCTAAATCCCACCTGACACCAAGTTCTCAAAAAAGTAAACTTCACAGCCATAATTTTCACATAGAAGAGGGGGGAAAAAAACACCTAAAACTGTATTATTTTTATACAGTCGGGACATGAATTTGTTACTTGGCTTTGATTTTTTGTGGTATGCAGACCAGGACTCGGGAACAAAAAGCATCTCTCAGTCAAGAGAACTCGCTGGTGACAGCATGCTGTAAACCGCTCACTACCAATGAGCAGCGTCCATCGCTTCCCTCAACAGCATCGTGCGGGCTTTACCGTCACCTGCGGCTCAGCCTTGACTTACGACCGATGGACGGACGGACAGAGGACAGGCACACACACCTTGATGTGGTCCATCATGAGCTGCTTCTGTGCATATAAGAGAGAACAGTCTGGACACTTGAAGACGGACACCTTCTGGTTTTCGATGTGTTGGTCAAAGTGGCGATAAAGCAGGGTTTGCAGGGTAAATACGGTGTCGCACATGGAACACTTATATATTATTCTGAAACAGAAGAAGGAGGTGCAGGGGAACGTCAGTCAGCCCTCATCTCTCAGGCCAAAGGAGCTGCCACCTCACATCCAAGAACTCAGGAGGCGGCCACACACACACACAGTGAGGAGGACAGGACGGCTGAGCTTTGAGACAAGTTTCCAGAGCAACTGGCATCACCCAGTGCCGCTCAACCTTAACATTTCAGGTCAGAGACACTCCAGCACATCTTTACTCGTGAACTACTTTAACAAGCGCAGAAGCATCCTTCTGCTTTTTTTTGAAACAGTTTTAAAGATCAGACAAGGAGATGGTGGTACCCTAGCCTGAAAGAGAAACTGATGAACGAAGCAGGCCCGCACATCTCAGGATGCCTGAACACGCTGTGACTTGTTGCAGGTTTTCTTCAGAGTCTGCAGCAGTTTTACATTTGAATCTCACTATTTCTGTGCCTTTCCTTACCACTGAAAGCCCTGCACCAGGAAACAATTATACATGAAAATATAGACCCATAAAAGAAAACCCACAAATCAAATATTGCTTCAATACTTGAATACCTACTGTCTCTACATGGCTTAAAATAATCACTGTCTGCTACAAACCATTTCCCTACCTAGTATGTGACTACTAAGGAGCCTCCTTATGTGAGTTCAGTGGCTCTGAACCTTCTGGACAGTCCCTTCGTCCATCCATACTTTCCGCTGGCCTCTGAGCGGGTGGGAAGGCGGGGTCTGGGAGAATGCAAGGACCCAGATGCCTCACTTCCAGCCTTCAGCTCCGGGAGTTCTCTGGGACACTCAGGGGGTCCCCATTTTCCAACACGGCTGTCCTGGCCCTGAGAAGGGGCCCTGGGGATGCCGGTGCCTCCTCTGAAGAGCCAGGAGCACTTGCACAGAGAACTCCAAAGGGCAGCGGAGGAAACAGCAGAGAAACCCTGGCCCGAGCCGTGAATCCGACGAGAAAGGAATATGTGAGGTTTCCTTGCTATTTCTGCAGGACAGGTAACAGAAGGGATGCCCTTCCCCTGGAAACCACCTGTCTGTCCTCACAGGGTCTTTGCGAGAGAGCGCTTCTCATGCACCTTTGGACCACACTCTGTATTTCTCTGCCCAAAAACTACAGATTTTTTTCCCTCTTTTTCCACGTGAGATTTATAAATGTAATGGGTGTGAGTGGCATGTGATTTTAGAAGATCCTGACACGTCAGCTACCCTGGCAGAGCACGAGCATCCCTGACTTGGAGAAGGGGGTACTTTTTTAACATCAGACGTGGTTTACAGGACTTCATCATCAGCGCAAGAGTGACACATTAATATCTGTCAGTTATGAGCATTTCCCCACTGTCTGAAATAGCGGACAGCTGGAAAGAACCCCAACATCCAGTATAAGCAGATAAACAAGAGCAATAATGTATGAATTTTAAAAAAAAAAAAAATTATGATGCAGACATATACCAATGACATGGAATGATCTTCACGCAAATTTTAAAGAAAACAGGTAAGACGACAGCATGGAGGACAGGCTCACATCTTTAAAAAGGGGCACAGGAAAGAATCAGCATGCAACTGTCATCATATCAGCTGGATGCTAATACCCCTATTTATTTATTTAACCTATTCTTATAACTGTTTTGCCTGCTTATACTTCCTGATCTTTCTTAAATTAGCACCTAGCAAAATGAAAAAAAAGAATAGTCTCAAGAAAAGAACTAAGATTTACTAGCTAGGCTAAAAATTTTTCTCAGGACTCTTGCTACATTTTCAGCAATAACTGCTTCATGAAAAATGGCATGGCTTGCTTTTATCTGTGCTGCATGCCTTCCCAGTTTTGTTTTGCTTTGTTGCCTTCACTGAACTGCAAAGAAAGTAGAAAACAGGACATAATCTATTCACCTCGGACATAATCTATTCTTCTGAGGAACAGGTTGCTGGAATGCACCTCATAAGCCACTAACAAATATCCAGGGGCAACAGTGACCCCACAGGCAGGCATGTGGGCACCGCCAGGTAGACCAGAGGATGGAGACGAGCATCCCCAGAGGGACGGGCGTGCAGGGAGCAGCCCCGAAGGTGTGAAGAGAAGATTCCTGCCAGAGGATGCACCCTAAGTCCATGAGAGCGCGGGACGGAGCGGGAAGGACGGTCATCTTTGGGACACGGGGCCGGGGCTTCCCTGGCCGTCCAGGGGTTCAGACTCCATGCTTCCAATGCAGGGGGCTTGGGTTCAGTCCCTGGTCAGGGAACTAAGACCCCACATGCCACACTGCGTGGCCAAAAGGTAGAAGAAAAGAAAGAACACGAGGCTGAAATCCCCTGCAGGATGTGAGCAGAAAAGCCTGAGCAACTGCTCCAGATGGAGGGGCGCCGGACAACTGAGTGCAGAGTGAGCTCCCGGACGAGGTTCTGTACCGGGAAGAAAGAAACGGGAGAAAAAAAGATACCATCTCACAGTTGGAGAAATTTTCATGGATCTATGAACTGGATGGTAAAATGTAAACCCATGCTGGGAGACTAGATGGTGGTAAAGTACACGAGTGTCCTTCTTGGGAGAAGCATCAGAACACACCCAAACATTTATGCCATGAGGCCCCACTGCTCCTAAGTGGGAGGAAGAGAGGGAGAGATACAGAGAGAAAAGATGAAAGAATGAACCAAGTGTTGGACACGCTAACAGCTGGGGGACGTGGGTGAGGGGACACCTGCGTTCTCCACAGTGCTCTTCCAACTTTTCTGTAGGAGAGAGATGATCACAAAATTAATGAACAGGTGCTAATATCAGAAAAGCCCAAATAAGGGTGCCACGAGCCTCACAGACACACAGCTGGACCGTGAACACAGACGACTGGCCAAGGACAGACAGGGAGGAACCACGGGGAGACCTGCGGGCAGGGAGCAGGGAGGGCGCTCAGGGCCGGAGAGCGGTCCGCACAGACGCGGCGCCTACACGGGCACGGCCCCGGGGCATGCGGCTGGCAGGGGCGGGACTCTGAAAGCGGAACCTGCGCAAGTGTGACTTGGCCCCAAACGTGAGCCTGAGTGAACAGCAGGAGAACTGGACTAGAACAGCGGGAGCGGAGAGGAGAGGAGGAGGAGGGAAAGAAAGAAAGAGTAAGTCTAAACACCCACCCTCAGGTCAGGACAGAGCGCAGCACCTAAAAGCATGGGAATACTGAAAGGGTTCCAAGCGCAAAACCCCGGCCAAGAGCCTCCACGGCCACGAGGGGTCCAGCCAGGTACAAAGCACGGTATGTGCCCACGCCTGTCCCGGGGGGCTGCACCACGGCCCTCACATATGGCTCAGAGGCCAGGGAATCTGCGTGCTGCCTCGTAAACCCCAGGCCGGTTCTCCAGATCTGCCTTCATCTGAACCAAAGCCCTCCACCATGCCGTGATGACAGTGTGCGTGGCTTTATGTCCTGGCAACCTGTTTCCAAGCTCTGTCTCTCACCCAGCTCTTCACTCTGAAGTTCTCGTTTCTCGACTTGCATGCAGTTAGAAGCGGCAAAGAGAAGGACTCTGCGGCCCAAAAACTGCTGGTTATTCGGCCATGGAGGAAGATATTAAAAAAAAGTCACTGAATGTATCACGGTAAAAGTTTAGCAGCGGACATTCACAATGATCTCAAGATTATCCAGAAAAGATGAAAGGGTGTTCAAAGTTCCCTTTGACATGGCAGGGAAAAGTGCCTGACCACACACAGGTAAACAAGAAATGAAGCACTGGGATGCTACCTGCACGTAATGGGCACTACTCAAACACTTGAAATAAAAATCCTATGCCGCGCTTTTCAAGCTGAGGTGCAGGTCTTCACAGGTTCATTCTCAGACTTGCATATAGTCTCTAAAGAAAACGTGGGGTGGGGATTTTTATATTGATCTTCAAAAATTAACATAAGCTATTTGCATAATATTGGCTATTTGCATAAAACCATCTGTTAGCCAAATACCACTGGGAGGTTTCACACATGAGGTTCTACTCACTTAATGTGGGGCTAACTTAAAACAGTGACTCAGTGGTAAAGAATCCACCTGCAGTGCAGGAGACCCGGGTTTGACCCCTGGGTCGGGAAGATCCTCTAGAGGAGGAAATGGCTACCCACGCCAGTATTCTTGCCTGGAGAATCCCATGGACGGAGGAGCCTGGCAGGCTACAGTCCACGGGGTCACACAGAGTCGGACACGACTGAGTGACTGACAACAAATTGAACAGAACAGGGATCTAATGTTGAAAGAAAGCTTCCTGGTCAAACGCGGGCCAACCAGCTTCCGGCAGGGCAGTGTAGTGAAGGGGGGCTCTCGGCCTTGGGGGGGCGGGTGACGGACCACAGGCCCCGGAGCCCAGGGTGCCGGCCAGGCTCACTGACCCGCTGATCTGCGAGTTCTGCCGTTCTTCACTTGTGAACTTGTTCTATAGTTTAAAACTCAGTTTTAAAAAAAAAAAACTCAGTTGTTAAAGCCTATATTTGGACTTGCACTTGTTAAAGACTTAGAAAATTTTTTTTCTAAGAAAATATTGGAATAACTTTTTCCCTACACATTACGCAAATTTGAGGAGTATTATTTTAGCTTATTTTAATCATGTGCTGTGCTGTATTCCCAGGTAACAGTGATTGTTCCCAGGCTTCACACCCATTCCAGTGAATAAAGTTTTATTTGTTTGAATTAAAAAACCAAGTCAGAAACTGTATTTATGGAGTGGGGGGTGGAGGGAGACTATGCTAGTGCCCAAAAGCCTCACGACCGTGACCGTGACCGTGACTGAAGGCTGTTTAACTAAAAATCACTAATGTCTGTCTTCACAGTCAAGACACCAAGTTGTGTGTGGATCCCCTAATTCGTAACGTGTTCATTCTGAAGACCTACAAAGATTACAGCTGAAGGTCCGACTAGAATAAAGCTCCGTTTTCTCATAGTTTTTTAGTGAACAGTGTCATTTCTATCATGTTGAGCCACGAACACTTCCCCCAAACTAAATGCCATGTGAAAAACCAAACATATACAATATGGCATGTACTCACATCTCCCCTAATACTCCCCTGATTATAGGTTCAGACAAAAACACAGCAATAGGTTTGAGGCAGCAGCTCTAGCCACACATAATTATCGAATTATGCATGGCCACGAACCACACAGGAAGACACTGCCGTCAGCCTGGCCATCGGACCCGGGGCCGGGTAAGCAAGGCGGCAGGGGAGCGGAGGCTGGGGGCCCCCCACGCGCTGGGCAGAGGGGCCTCGTGTAGGCATTCTAAACGCATCACTCCACTTCATCTCCGGTAAACCCTGGGACGGACGTGTGACCCTCACTTTGCTGGGGTTGGGGTGCGGTCACGGTCACCCCGCTGGCAGGGGGCAGCAGGATTCTGACCCCAGGGCCCCCACTCTGTCCTCTCTGCCAGGCTGCCGCCACGGCAGGCCACCAGCTACAACTAATCCACTGCAGGATTAAAGACTCCACGAGGTAAACCCTGACACAAGGAAGATGGAAATTAAGGCAAAAAATGAAATTTACTTTTACTAATCCAAGACTTATATTGGCCATGAAATTAAGTTCAGGAACCAGGGTCTTCAGTCGACTTCATCTTCTAAAAAAAGGGTACTGTGAAAAGTGTATCAGATGAAAAAAGAAACTATGAAAACCGAAAAGCTGACAGTTTTTTTAAGGCTTCTGAGAACCTAGGAAAAATCATCTTAAAAGAACAAAATCGGTCAATGTTCACATGTTTAGCAAAAACTGGTAACAAGAGCATGAACAGTCAGCGACATTTTTGGACAGAGACCTCACCCTGGACAGCGATGAAAGCTGTAGGGAGTTATAAGCTGTCCTTGACAGAGCATCAGACTTGCACAGCGGCGTCATCTTTCACGTCTTAAAGTGTTACCCCACCGAACTCCCACCTCCGCTACATTCCTGAGAAAGGAGGGGAGTAAACGTCGAGAGCCAGCATGACTTACTTTGGTTCTCCTATCTTGATGCCAGGATGCTGCGTGTAGGCATGGGAGTGTGTACTTGGGGCAGACTTGAACGCCATTGGGCAGATAGGACACTTGTAGAAGACTTCACAGTGAGAGCCTTGAATGTGAGACTTCAGTGCGGCCACGTCAGAGTACACGACATTGCAGTGCACACACCTGTCAGAAACAAACACACGGGCGTCAGCACGAGCCCGTCAGACCTGTGTGACTTAACTGCAAAACTGGGTCACATGGACATATTGGAAATAGCCCTTCTAGGTTTTTTGTATTTTTTTTAAACGTGTGGGGTTTCTTCCATGTACAAGAGATCAATTTATCTTCATATATTTGAGAAGGAAGATCAGGAAAAAGAAAAATGAAACTCCGAGGGACTATTTTTTTGAGCATCTTTTATAAAGTTTCTAGGCACAAACATCCAGACTCCAGAACTGCGGTGGGACCGATGGAGCATGAGGCCATGTTAAGGCCAGGAGCATGGCAAGACCCTACGACTTCCAACTTTGAGTGGATGACCACGTGCTAGATTCTGAGGTTCTCACCCATCCCCAAGATCCGCTGGAAGAATTCTTCGCCACCTGATACTACATGCCAGCGAGAGAGGGACCCAGAGGGACAAATGAGTACCAGCCCGAAGCCACAACCAGCGTCCTATTCACCCCAAGGTGGTGAACGTACCTGGGGGCTACTGTAGAGAAGGCCGATCGCCTAGTGCATTTGTCTCCTGGAAATGCCATTTAAGCACACGACATTTGTTTAAGAAATGACGTGAATGATAAACTGCGAAAAGACAAGCCTCCCCCTGTAAATGGCCTCTCGAGCTCACCTCTTCTTGAATGATAATTTGATGGTTAGCCCACTCCTCACTCAAATCTAGTCCTCCAGAAACAAACTTCACAAGAAGAATAGAGACACTTTCCCCAGCCACATCCTTCTCATGGAGGGACTCCCAGGACCACTCAGAGTCCACCCATTTATCACTCAGGCGTCTTTGTCGGCTCACCCCTGAAGATTATTCGAGGGTGGTCTCCTTGCTGACCCACAAGGGTCTGCAAGGACAGGCCTTTCGTACCCCTGGCAGCTGTGTCCTGGGCGTGAAGGTGAGAGGCTGACCTGGAGGAGGAGGGCTGCAGACGGGACTGAACCTAAGGTGCTTCTGTCCGAGAAGTTCCCTCCGAGTTCAGGGAGCGGCTATCCAAGTCACTCCGAGCGGCACGCTCTGAATTACGCATGTTCTATCGAGTGTGCCTTGTTAGGTAAGCTATGTGAGCGTTTCATAAAAATCCTAATTAATGCCATAGCATTTCAAGTGACTGGAAGCATCCTGTTCAGCAGTATATATAATAAACAAATACGTATATGTTACACACATATATATACACAGCATTAAATAACACTAGGAGAATAAGGAAAGCCCCTCGGTCTTATCCACCTGAACTGCAATTTCAGGCAAAAAAGCCACCCAGCCACACTGAAGCGATCTTGAGCGAACATGAACTTGGCCTGTCTGGAACAGGTTACCGATCCTCTCTGGGCCGGTTTCTCTCTTGTTAAATGAGAAGAGCTGGACTAGATAATTTAGTGCTTCCCAAACCTAGAAGCTCGTAATTCTTATGAAAGAAGATCACCTAAAACAAAAACAGATGGGTTGCTAACTATTAAACAGAAGCACATGCTACATCAGGAATCATAAACAAAATTTTTTTCCTAGCAAGAGTACAAAGGTGATAGGCGAAGGGCAAAACACCAAGGAAGGGCTAATTCTCTGAAGTCTCCTGGAGTGAGAGGAAGATTCATCCCCTAAGAAAGCCAACAAAAGGCTAGAGAATCGACAGCTGATGAAGGAAGTGGCTAAAGCCTGGTCCAAAGGGCTTCATGGAAACCAAGGGAAAGCCCTCCTTAATATGAGGAAAGAAAGTTAAAAAATTTAAAAGAACTTCAGAGAAAGTTGTAAAATATCTGTCTGCAAGTGGAAAAAAAGATTCATGGGCAACAGGGGCCAAAGAGGAATGTAAATAAGGTTGAAAAATAGAAGGAGAATTGGAAAGGTTCCTACAGCACCCTAACACTACTAAAAATCTAGCCTACTAATAAATGTTTAACGTAGCTGAAGCCCTTTGTGTTCTAGATGCCAGTCAAGTTTTTCTTCATTTTTAAAATTAAAAACATAATAAAATGCTTACAGTATACAATCCTATAATTCCCTCTTCCAGATGCAGATTCGGTGGATCGAGAAGAGGGAAAATTCAGAGAAATACTATACTTGACTTTTACCAAATCGACCAGAAGCTAGAGGTGACCCTGTGATAACTGGGAGACGGCGGTATGATCAGGGAGAGAGCACGTGGAAGAGACACACTCAGGCTGGAGCTGCGCTGGAGACACTCCTCTGGCTGAAAATAAATTAAAAAAAAAAAAAAAATGGGGAAACTAAAAAGCCAAAAAGGAAAGGAGAAGAAGAAAACGTACAAGGTCAAGGGGGCTGCTAAATCCCAGCCAAATAGTAGACCGAGCTGTTACTTGAAACAACAGAAAAACAACTAAGGTGAGCCGTTACTTGAAACGACAGGAAAACAACTAAGGTCAGATTTTGTTCTATTACCTAAAGAGGTATAAACATGAACAAAATTTCAGGACAGACACACATAGTGTTTTTATAGCTCTTGTAACCCTCAAGTGCAAGGGAAAAAAACTATGCTAAATAGAAATTTTAGTAAAAATTCAAAGTGCCAAATTTAGGCAATGCCGTGAACAAGGGGGGAGAAAAAAGTAAGGGATGGGCTTTTCCAACTGTGTTAATTACTGTGAGCCTGCCGACAGAGCTTTTGTTTTAATTTAGGAAAGATACCAGGAATAGCTAGAATTATGGGAGTCTCACTTCTTTTATTCATTCCAATTTAAGTTTACTTTCATTATATCAGAAAAACCAACTCTAAATGTCTGAGGAAATTGGCATCCATTGAAGGAACTGCACTCATAAAGAGTGCAGAACTGCCTTCTATATTAAACAAAGAATTCAGTAATAAAAGTTTCCAAATACGGGATAAGAACGAAAGTGTCATTGTGTTGTGAATTCTGCAGCATCAATGTGATGCATCCCTCTTAAGCAATGTGCATGCTTCTGGATCACCCTCTAATCTTACTCTGTAACATACCCACGGGGAAGGAGGTAAAAAAACATCACACCACTTTAATAGACAGGGCACCAAGGCACAGAGAACACATGCATTACCACACAATGAACAGCAGAACTGGCACAAAAAAAACCTCTGTTTTTTAAAATTTCCAAACCAAAGGCTGTCTATTAGGTGTGTCTCAATCTATGAAACGCCTGCACATCACAGGTTTGGAGGGATGAGATAAAAACGTGAAGTAAGTCTCATTGTTAGAGAAATGGACAGAACCACCAAGTAACTGATGACACCATGAACTAAATTTAACTGAAGTAAAACTGTTAAATCAACACCAACTAGCCTTCATTTTGATAAAACATCAGAACTGTGTTACAACTTTAAAAAAAAAATTGTGTATTAGCAGTCTAACATTAACAGTACCTGGTAACTAAAGTCTCAAAATAAGCCCACAATACAGTAACACTTCTATTAACAAAGACACCGTGTATCAGTGACATGCTTTCTTGGTGGACCTCCACTTAATCAGAATGCAGAAGGTCACAAAGTGGAGGATCAAGTTCAAATGCACCACCACGCATTATTAGGCTAACATTTGGATTTGTTGGATGTTGTAAAAGACACATCTGAAGATCTAAGGGGGCAGGGACAGGGTCACAGTGAAGATGAGCAGAGACGCGGGAGGAGCCTGCGTCCAAAGACAGAGAAGGAGGAATCAAGAAGACGACCTGGGTGGGGGGCTCCTCCACAGGGAGCGACTGTAAGAAAGGATGTGTTGATACGACCCGGCCTTCAACACAAGAGAAAAGTCACCCTTTCTGTTTTAATGAGAAAAGTACTCAGAGGTGCAGAAATGCACCGTATTCTTACAGGGGTTAAAATGTAGGCAGCATGACAACGAAAGTCTGCTAAAAAGGGGGCAGAAAGGACAGAGGCTCCCGACAGTCGATCAAAGCCAAGCTTTGCCACATGCCCACTTTTGCCTGGCAGGAGGGGCCCCCTTTACCCTGGGCTTGGCGTGGACCAGCGTCAACCCCACATGAAAGGATTCAAACAGAGACACCCCCCCGTACGAATGAGCGAGGTTCCCAGAGGATCTGTTGATCAAGGTATCACCTGTAAGAAAATGAAAATGCTGAGCACGGACCACTCAGAACCCTGCACAGGCTTCACGCGCCCGGAAATGAAGGACATACTGACCGGAAACCCACTCTGCGCGTGTAGTGCAGGCAGTTCTTGGTGACGTGGGTCTGGAAGTGCACGGACCTGCAGATGGCGCCGCACTCGGGGCAGGTGTAGGGAGACTTGTGCTGATGGATCCGCTGGTGGGAGGCGTAACTGCACTGGTTGGGGAGCAGCATCTGGCAGACAGTGCAAGTCTTCTAAACAAACCAGAGGGGGAGATACGATTGGTCCTACGAAGTACTTTCTAATATGCAGAGAAGCTTGGTTAGACCTCAAAGTAAGTATACATCAGTCATTGCAAACACTGCAATCATTAATTATAAGCCCAAAGAAAAGGCAAACTTAAAAAAGTTAAATGGTCGAGATAAAACGCCTTACCCCGTTAAACATAAATAATATGTTTGATAAAGTCAGGCTCATCCCCAAAGTGTGGTGTAAAGGGAAGGTTAGCTTCTGGTAGAGTTCCAATTTTGTTACTTTCACACATTTTTTTTTTAGTGCAAAGAAGAGGTATTCTTATAAAGTAAGTTAACAAATCTAATGAGTAATTAAAGTGCAAATTTATGGGCATCTATCTTGACAGTAGTCAGAGTTCCCAGAACTCAGTAACTTTCTTCAAAATAATAAAAATTAATTAGTGGCTAACCCAGTTTTCTGTTTTGGCCACTTCAGTTATCAGTATTTGCGACATGAAATACACGAATACAAAAGAATGGCCACAGCAGTCGGCTCTTCTTTTTTGCACATGATCTGGTCTTTAAATGGATGAGCTGACCATTATACGATTTATGATTAAAACCAACAGATCACGTTCGGATACATAAATTCAGATATTAAATCGGGACCTCCAGACCTTAAAATCTAATCACATACAAACTAAAACGGAGACCAAAATCCTCCTTGGGAAGGCCTCTACACCATTAACTAACAAGGAAAAACTGAAACAGGTTACATGTTGTTCATCCCTTTAGATATAAGCACTAAACATGGCAGGTTTTTAAAACACAAAAAAACTTACTGTAAGTATAGACGGAGGACTTAATATCATTCCAAAGTTAGAATGTGTTTGATACTATTTGGACATTCATGAAACAAGTATCTACTATCTTCTAAAATGTATAATTTTTATTAAAGTCAGTTAAAGAAAAGTCTCAAAAGAAAAGTCTCAGTTTGAAAAATATATATATATATACTGTAGTTAAAAGTGAACCAATCTTTTATACTGACAACAGAATTAAGACATTTTAAAACAGACTTTTTATTCTTTTAGCTTCTAAATCAAGCAAATTAAGGTCTCAGCTTCTAAGGAAAACTAAGGAAAATCAGAAACTCACTTGAAAATTCTTTCTTGGTTCTCTCCTGAAAGGACTAAAGTACAAATTTGATCCCATAAAATGTTTATTGCAGTCACACAATAAGAACATTACAGGCAGCTTTGACGAGGTTAAGCATCACTTTAAAATAGCATTCCTTTTCTAATAATACATATTCCAAAGATTAAAACAAGCCACAGCCAATGAAAACCAATCCACAGATGCATTAAGTAACAAATCCTGGTGACCTCTACTTTATCACAGGTAATCAACTGTTTCTTTGAATTAAAGGTTTCTATTTACTTTACCACACGGTTATTAATCCCAGGCAGTGAATTGTAACCTCTGCCTTTCCACAGGCATCTCAGAATGTCCTGCACTTACTGGGAATAAAATAAGTGTTTTCTACACTCAAGTCAAAGCATTTTATTTTTACCCTATGCATTGAGCCCATTCCACTGTGAACCAAGTGGTCAACTGGATCCTTTAAATAGACGACTTACATACATCATCTCATTTGATTCTCATAAAAATCTATGAAGTAGATGGCATTATCTCCACTTCACAGGTGAGGAGAGGAGGTGTGGTGGAGTTAAGAAACTTGCCAGGGGCCCAGAGCTCTCAGGTGGAGGAACCAGGGTCTGAACTGGGCTCTGACCCATTGCAAGGCTGACAGACGGCCGTGGCCGCGATCACAGGCAACCCCCCACCCCAGTCCACAGCAGGTCTTCCATCCACAGTGACACGGTTTTATTATAGGGAAAGACAGCAACAAAAATAAGAGAATATCTTAAAAGGAGACAGAGCATGTATTCCCTTAAAGCCAAAACGAATTTTCATGTATCCCCCATCAAGATGTTACCAGGTACCCTTAACAGTACACATAAAATTCACGAGTTACTTTAACACGCTCCCCTATCAGATGCTTGTAGCTATCACAGTGTGTGTAACTATATAGTCAGGCACTGTGGGTGAAAGGGCTTTCCTGCTAGCAAGACGAACTAAAATAAGTATCAGCATTATTCGAGACGAGGCTTTATGAATTAAGGTGCTCTTTATGACCGAAATCTCTGGCTGCAGAGACGAGGGAAAACGTTTTAGAGTGAGGAGGTCACCTACACACCCACATTTCGATAGCGACCTGTCTCACGATCAGTGAAGGGAGGAAGTGTCCCCTTCACACTGCACCGTGGTCCCCGGGGCTCCGCAGGGCCAGGTGGTGGTCCCTGCCCCGCCGGCCACTGACCAGCCACAGGAACCTGCCCTCGGGTGTTCCCACTGGCTGAGGCTCCTCACCAACTCTGGGCAGACAAGCAAGCGGGGGAGCCGCGGGCCGACCCCTGCAGTGGAGGAATCCAGCTCCTGGAAGGGAGGGAGGGCCCCCAGCGGACTCCCGCGGCTCTCTGCTTCCCGGCTCCCGCTCCACCCACTCCGTGTGCAGAAGCAGCCAGCCGCCTGGGCTGCAGACCTTCTCTCCTGGACACCTGGGTGAGAGCCACAGTCTTAAACTCACGTGACACCGTCTGCCCAACCGTTCCCCTCCGATTTTTAAAATATTGATTGATTTATGTTGGGCTGCGCGGGCGCTGCTCTCACTGCGGTGGCCTCTCAAGCCCAGGTCCGCGGCCGCAGCACATGGGCGGAGCTGCTCAGCAGCAGGTGGGACCCTCCCGGATCGGGCATCGAACCCCCGCCTCCTGCACCGGCGGGCGGATCTTGCCCACTGAGTCGCCAGGGAAGCTCCTCCCTCCAGGTTCATCCGCTGTCCTTGTTTTAGGCAACAGGTCCCCTCTGCCTCCTGAAACGGAGCTGCTGGATTTTCACAGCGCAGACGAAGCAGAGCGAACGCCATTCGCTTCTCTGGGCTCCCGGGGACTCTGCAATGACACTCTCTCTGGACTGGGGGAAGCGTGCGGGCGTCGGGCCGGGCCAGGATCTCTTTGTGGTCTGTGACGATCTGACTGTTCTTGTTTTGTTGGTTTAAACCAAAGAAAACAAAAATGTCTCTCAAAACTCTAACTCTTCTATACAAGCTGAGAACACTCACTAGAGGATAAAGCAGGTTAACGTGACAGTGTCTGTCTCTGGAACAGAAAACAGCCGAAGAGAAAGCATTACACATTTTCAGGTGTCTCTGACAGTTTACTGATGTCATCTGGAACATGAAAAACATTTGCGATACTCAGGTAATATGCAGCTGATTTTCAGTCTGGGGCAGATTCGTTTGCTCAGAGAACTGCTACCTTTAGAAAGTGAAATACTACTTTTCAGCAGTCAGCTAACAGGAGAAATTAAAAGCTGAAAGGTAATCGCAATCATATGTGATGACTACCAGTATTGCACCTCCTGTGCCCAAGCCTGGCCCAGAAATCAATGGCTGATGCAGGGGAAAGAGGACGCACGGGGAGGCCTGGTGAGGATGCAGACAGCCTTAGGGCTTGACATCCTCTTTGCATCATGAGGAATTATTTGAGCAGATTGTTAAAAATATTTAAAGTAAAATCTTTGAGTAAAAGTATACTGAGCACAACAAGTCCCGCAAAATTATTTGAGGGACATAATTCTATGTGTTTCAGTTCATATTTTAGGGGAAGAAAGGCAGCCTGGGAAATGTAGAAGGGGGGAGATGAGGAAGGCCAAGGAAATGTGAGTGATCTCAGCAGCTCCTGAAGCTTCCGCTTCAAGGAGACCAAACACCTGTGACAGCGTGAGCCCCAGGGCAGAACAGTGTCACCTTCACAGTCAGCCCAGACGCTAAGGACACTGCTTCTGCCTCATTAACAGCAGTTTCATAGTCTTCCATCTACAATATAATCACCAAGCAGCAATAACAACAATAATAAAGGTGCACCAGTCCATCTACAATATAATCACCAAACAGCAATAACAACAATAATAAAGGTACACCAGCAGGCTTTCCGCCTGTCACTCCCCCCCACTCTCACGATGGGAGCACGGACAAAGCGTTTCATTTCCGACCCCACTTAGACGGAAGGAGCACAGGGTGAGCATCACGGCAGAGACAGCTGTATACGCCTCTGTGCACAAGGCCAGCGGCCAGGGGTGCTCCTGTCCCCAAACCACCCTGCATTCAAAGGCCCAATAAGAGCTGAGAGTGAAATGAGCCATTTTCAGAGAGCAGTATGGTCAACTTATATAATCTACTCGGATGACAGTCACTCACAAAGACAGATAAATTAACAGTTGATGACCTTAAAATAGAAACTGGGTCAGGACTACCCTGACCAAAATTAAAATTAAACATTTAGGAGCTGCTGCTGCTGCTGCTAAGTCGCTTCAGTCGTGTCTGACTCTGTGCGACCCCATAGACAGCAGCCCACCAGGCTCCGCCCGTCCCTGGGATTCTCCAGGCAAGAACACTGGAGTGGGTTGCCATTTCCTTCTCCAATGCATGAAAGTGAAAAGTGAAAGTGAAGTCGCTCAGTTGTGTCCGACTCTTAGCGACCCCATAGACTGCAGCCCACCAGGCTCCTCCGTCCATGGGATTTTCCAGGCGAGAGTACTGGAGTGGGTTGCCACTGCCTTAACATTTAGGAGAGCAGGACCCAAAACCAAGCTAATAGTGATGTTGTGGGTGGGCGAGGGAACTGAGGTGGGCTCCGTGGTTTCCTGAAGAAGCTGCTTGAGCAGATACCACTACAAACGAACTGGTGGGGGCTGCTGTAGATCATTTAATACACCAGGCACATTGTACCTGGTACATTGCACCAGGTTGTACGACGCCCATAATGTCCCTTAACCTAAACTGAATCAGCAACCCCTAAAAATAAGGACCACTGCAGGTAAGTCACCTTCATCTGCATTCTTGAAGCTATCGTGGATACGTGGCAGGTGAGAGCCAAGATCTAATTCTGCCTGTGTCCAGTCGAGTCCAACCCTTTGCAACCCCATGGGCCATAGCCCACCAGCTTCCTCTGCCCATGGGATTTCCCAGGCAGGAAGGCTGGACTGGGCTGCCATTTCTCCCTCCAGGGGATCTGCCCAGCCCAGGGGTTGAACCATCAGCTCCTGCGGCTCCTGCACTGGCAGGGGGATGCTTTCTACTCCTGAGCCACTCGGGAAGCCCCAGTGTGGATGTGACATTGTGAGTCGCTCAGTCGCATCTGACTCTCTGGGACACTATGGACTGTAGCTCGCCAGGCTCCTCTGCCCATGGGATTCTCCAGGCAAGAACCCTGGAGTGGGTGGCCATTCCCTTCTCCGGGGGATCTTCCCGACCCAGGGACTGAAGCCGGGTCTCCTGCACTGCAGGCAGATGCTTTACCACCAAGCCGCCAGGGAAGCCCTCAGCGTGGATATAAACCCGGGAGTTTATTCTCACGAGGCTCCTACGGTGCGACTATAAAGCTCTCTGCTTCTGTGTCAGCGTGAGAAACCAGAGAACAACTAGCAGGAAGAAACCCTGCCCTGAGTCCTGAGTCGGCCACTAACTGGGCATTTGTTTCCTCAACTGTAAAATAAAAGGGGAAGGACACAACGCCCTCTGACTCTACTGGTGATGCAGAGTCTGCAGGCAGAAGACTGATGTCACCGATTCAGAGGCTATGATATGTGCTTCCAGTCTGTACTCGGCTAAATTTAACTGCTGTTTTACCGAGAGGAGAAGCAATGACATTCCAGGGCACGTAGTTTTCCATTATTAAAACTACGGTTGTGGGCTCTTCACTACTTCACGGAGCAGAGGGAAGCTTCTCCAACCCCCTCTCACTCCTTCTGTCCTCCTGCCCTGAGGCAGGTTATATCCCTGAGTCGGGAAGATCGCTCGAGCAGGAAATGACAACCCGCTCCAGCTTCTTGCCTGGAGAATCCCATGGACAGAGGAGCCTGGCGGGCTGCAGTCCATGGGGTCCAGAGTCGGACACGACAGAGCGACCAGGCCCGCCCCCGGGGCAGCTGCACCAGTGTTCAAAGTGCCGGGTGCCCCCTTTCTATTGCACCACAAGGTTCAGGGTGACTGGGAAGGGGATGGTCCACCTAGATTCTCCATCTCACACCCCGGCCTGGGGGCTTGCCCTCCTCGGAAGGGCCAACAGATGCAGGCAGGGCCTGACGTGCCCTGGGGTCCTGGCTGGGATCCAGACTGGGGGCAGCGGGACACAGAGTGAAGAGGGTCTGGAGCTAAACCACAGATGCCCACCCATCTCTTGGCAGAGGCCTGCCGGGGGTTCGTGGAGCACAGGGCGGGTTAACGGTGAGGCAGCACTCAAGGCCATCACTGCTGTGGAGAGACCGCCCACACAGCATGCGCAAGAGGAGGAGCAACTGGCAAGGCAGGTTTCAGCGAATGCCATCAAGCCTTCCTTTACCCCACGACACGCAGGCCAAGCCTCCAGAGCCAGAGCGTGTAACGTGCAGGGTGAGAGGGAGTGTCACACGGACAGAAAGAGAGATACTTGACTGGGTTCCAACAAGCACCCACAAACAGGCCTGAATGACATCTGACAAAGCACAAAAACGGCAACTCAATGGAGGAGAAACAGCCTTTCGGGCAAACATGTGCCAAGGCGCTTCGGTTGTGTCCAAACTCTGTGTAACCCTATGAGGGCAGCCCACCAGGCACCCGCTCCAGCATCCTTGCCTGGAGAATCCCATGGACAGGAGAGCCGGACAGGCTACATACAGTCCATGGGGTCGCGAGAGTCGGACACAACTTAGTGACTAACCTCTGTCCGTGGGATTCTCCAGGCAGGAACACTGGAGTGGGTTGCCATGCCCTCCTCCAGGGGATCGTCCTGACCCAGGGATGGCACCCGCGTCTCCAGTCTACCGCATCAGCAGGCGGATTCTTTATTACTAGCACCACCGTACCAGAGAAAAAGGACATGTGTGGGGAAAAGAAATCTCAACGTAAGTCTCACAAATTATACAAAAAGTAACCCAAATGGATCACAGACTTAAATACAAATCATAAAAACATCTTCAGAAAAAAACATAAAAGAAGGTTTTCAGGAAAAAAAAAAAGGTTTTCAGAATCTAGAGCAAAGAGTTCTTACCCATGATGCCAAAAGCGCAAGACATAAAAGAGAAAACTGATAAATGGGACTTTGTCAAAATTAAAAACATTTACTCTGTCAAAGACCTAATGAGATGAAGAGTCAAGTCCCAGACCGGGAGAAAAGGCTGGCAACCACATAACAAAGGACCGATGCCTAAAACAGACCAAGAACTCGTAACACGCAACAATGAAAACAAATCAGAAAATGGGCAAAAGACAGGAAGAGACGTTTCACCAAACAGGATATACAGACGGCAAATAAACTTAAAAAGATGTTCGACATCATTTGCTATGGAGAAAACACAAACTAAAACCACAAGACATCACTACACACCTATCGAGATGGTGAAAACCCCAGGACATCACAACTACACAGCTACTGGGACTGTGAAAACCCCAGGAGATCACTGCGCACTTGTCCAGATGGTGAAGATGAATGACGCTGCCACCAAATGCTGCCGAGGGTGGAGAAACCAGGTCATTCATATGCTGCTCTTGAGCCACGGTGGAGAAGAATTTGTTAATAACACAAATATGCAACCACCCACAGCCCAGCACACAAAGGAGTCTCCTCCCTGAGAGGTGACAACTGATGTTCACACAAAAGCCCGCAGACAAGTGTCTGTGGCAGCTTTATTCATAACAGCCCCAAACTGGGAGCAATGAAGACCTCCTTCAGTGACTGGATGGGGTAAGCACCTTGGGCACGAACATACGATGAATAACACCCAGCAACAGAAAGGAACAAACCAATGATGCATCCAGCCACTTGGATGGATCTCCAAGGAATGATGCCGAGTGAAAAAAGTCAATCTCAAAGGCTACATGTGGTAGGGCTCCATTTTTATAACATCCCTGAAATGACAAAATTATAGAAATGGAGAAGAAACCAGTGGTTCCTAAGGGTTAAGAATGAGGTAGGGGTGGGAGGAAGGTGGCTGTGGCTCTAAAAAGCCAGTATGGAACTTCCCTGGCAACTCAGGGGCTAAGAATCTGCCTTCCAATGCAGGAAACACCTGTTCGATCCCCGGGTAGGGAACTAAGATCCCAAATGCCACAGGGCAACAAAAGCCAGGTGCCAGACTCCTGAGCCCAAGCACTCTGAAGCCCTCACGCTGTGACACACACCCAGCACAGCCAAACAAAAAGACAGTAATCACGATAAATAAAAAGGCAGTGTGAACGATCCCTGTGGTCACGGCAAGGTTCTCCGTGTTGACACCATGCGAGTCAACAGCCCAGACTCACACTGCTTAATAGTTACTCTGCAAGAGGCTGCCCCTGGGGAAAACGGGCGAAGGGTACACAGGATCCCTCTGTACTCTCTCCTGTGAATCCACAATCATCTCGAAATGAAGTTTAATTCAAAAACAAAATGACTGGAGAAGACTCAAGGCAGGAGCACAGGGACGGTCAGCATTAACAGCTAAGCTGTTTCAGTTACCGTGGCAACTGTAAGTAGGCGGTGGGCAGGAGAAAGCGAGTACAGGAGGCAGGCGGGGAAGGAATACCCGGCGCCAGGGACCCAACACACCTCTCTCCAGGTCTGCTGACTGCACGCATAGACAGGAGCCCAGGGCCCTGAGGTCACGCCCTTTAACCTCCTGAGTCCAGGCGAACTGGGGTCAGTGTAGGAGTCTGCTGGAGGATGCAGCGGTCCCCGATCGTTTTGGCACAAGGGACCAGTTTCGTGGAAAATAAGTGTTTCACGGGCCAGAGCGATGGTTTCAGGATGATTCGAGTGTATCATGTTTACGGTGCACTTTCTTTCTATTGCTCTTACATCAGGCCCACCTCAGATCATCGGGCATGAGATTGCAGAGGCTGGGGAGCCCTGTGACATAGTAATTCTGAGATCCCTCTGCAGACCTAGGGAGTCCACCCTGCACAGGTCCCGCCCTGGGGGAGGGATGCGGCCACCTCTGGCTCCGTTCACCCATGAGTTACCAAGAAATGGGGAGGCCGATGGAGAGACAGGAGGGGGCGTGGACAGAAGCACTCAGGAAAGACTGGACTTGAGCTTCTCCTTTGGATCTTCTTCCAAAATTCAGAAGTTGAACCAAGAGTTGTGGGTGCCCTTCTCCTGCAGGCAACAATTTATCCAGGTGGACTTCTGCCCTTGCTCAAATTTAAGTTCACCAACTGTAAACCACGGCCAGTGGTCGTGGGAACAGCAAACTGAAGATGAAATGAGGAACTTTTCTCCTTCCTCTCTTGTTCTAGCTGTCTTCAGCCCTGCCTCCCACCGCTGCGCTGAGGCTGGTTGAGCAGGAGCCGCGGGGCTGCCTGGACCTCCCGGGTTGCGGGGAGGATGCTGGGGGCCTTGGGGGGCAGCTGATGGAGCTCACGAAGGGGAGCTGCTGCACACCCCAGGGCCCAGGCTAGCGAGGCCGCTTAAGAGACCAGGCTGCCTCTGGGTGTGCAGACCCCGGGCCGTGGTGAAGGGGGTGAGGTGCATCTGCAGGCGGTCGGAGTTCCCTCAACAGGACGCTCTGCTCGGGGAAGGGGCGGTGGGCGGAGGGGACCCTGGCTTGGCAGAGTCCGAGGAAGGAGCCAGGATGGGGTGGCCTGGCTCAGGAGCTGAGGCAGGTCCTGCCCTGAGCCCTGCTCAGGGCCCGGGGGGCAGCCGGGCACCTTGCCACATCCCGCCCCCTGACGCACACACCCGGCCGGGCGACCCCGCCCGCCCCCTCCCCGAGGGAGGGCTTCCCCGACCCGGGCTGGTTCCTGAGCCTATGTGGTTACACAGAAACCAGAAACGAGGGGAAGCCAGGGAAGAAGGAAAATCCCGAGCTGCCTGCGGCCTCCTCCCGCCTCGGAAGGGAGTGGACCGCCCTGAGCCAGCCCCGCCAGCCGACTGTGCCCTGCACCGGAATCAGGGCGTACTCCACCATCCACAACACACGGAGCCGCGGAAACCGCTCTGTTTTTAAACTGCATCCTCTTAAGATGCAGAGAGAAGACGGCCTCTTTGATGAAATGGTGAAAAGAGAAGAGGGACCCAGATGGGACCTAGGCCCTGTCTCCAGGATGCACTGGGGGTCCTGCCAGCCATCACTCCTTCCTGAACCAGTGTCGCTCTCTGAGTAGGTCACTGTCAGAGACAACCAAACACACAGCATCCAGCGTCCTCCCTGCGAGAGTGCTCCTGAAATGCTTTATCATCTCCACTTCCACTCAGCTGAACGTCCGGGGGAGGGGGGGAATCACTGAGGCATGCTTCATCTTTTGTTCCCCAAACTCAAATCCTATTAATATGTTTCAAGAGAACAGCATTGAAACATGTATATTATCTAGGGTGAAACAGATCACCAGCCCAGGTTGGGTGCATGAGACAAGTGCTCGGGCCTGGTGCACTGGGAAGACCCAGAGGGATCTGGTGGAGAGGGAGGTGGGAGGGGGGACCGGGATGGGGAATACATGTAAATACATGGCTAATTCATTTCAATGTATGACAAAAACTACTGTAATGATGTAAAGTAATTAGCCTCCAGCTAATAAAAATAAATGGGAAAAAAAAAAAAAAAAGAACTTAGCTCAGTCGTTGACCTCGGAACTGATCGTGGTTGACAGGACCGGAAGTCTGAACCACAGTATAAACCTCGTAAATGAGATAGTGGAGACAAACAGAGGAAAAGGTCAGTTTTCCACTGGGGCTTCAAAAGCAAGAGTGTATCAGCTCAAACTGGGGCTCCTCCCAAATTTACAAGTTTCCGGTTTGGACAATGAATCCCGCGCTCTCTCTCTTTAGCGTGAGTGAATTCCATGCAACAGGCCCGGTGACTTCCAGATGGCAGGTATCATATATTTAGAGTAAAACACATTTAATGACTGCCCAGAAGCTGCGTCATGGACAGAAGCAAACAGAGGGAAAATCGCTAGCCAATGCCCACTGTGAAATGCATCTCGCCAACACCGACCTACATGTCACCACAAAAACAAAAAGAAAAATGCCACAAACACAGAGGTATTCTATTTAAACGGAGATGCATTTTCCATTTGTAGCTTAAATTCACTGCAGTGGAGAATGTTACTAAACATACTAGACCAACATTAAGCAGAAATGCCTTAAAAGTGGGTACCGACCGGGTGTGTTTAACTATAAAAGACAGTAATTATAAACGATGACAGGAATTTTTTAAATCCCCAGATGGTCGCTAATAAAGGCGTCACTGGGGATCGGCCTGACTGCAACACTCAATACAATGTCACAACACTATCACTTGTCAGAGCTCAGACTTCTGACATAAATGCCAGTGACCCAACAATTAAGGCCGCCTCTACCTGCCCTAAATCTAAGATGCCATAGCTCAACTAGTACACAGGTAGTTTCTATCTGTCTAAAAGAATCCTCGGCTCCCCAAACTGACTTCTACGGAAGAGTCACATTTGAACACTGCTCCGTGAAAACACTCCTCGCTCTCTCACGCGCGTGTGTACACGTATACACGGACACTCACAGCCAGACCCCCGTCTAGCTGAGCTCCCACCCCGAAATCAGGGGCGTCGGATAGAGCGCTCACTTCTACGACAAATTCATCACCGAAACACCGAAAGGTAAATGATACTCTACTTGTCCGCTCGTATCTGCAGCCTGCTGGAAATGGGTGGCCAGCGACGTCTCGTCCTGGAAGACCTCGTTACACTCCAAGCACTTGAGGCTATGCCTGCAGAGCCTGGAGGGGTCTTCGTCCAGGGGCATGGCGGGGCTGATGGGCGTGCTGGAGGGGGCCGAGATGACCGTCCCGGTGATGCCAGGCTGGATTTTGGTGACCGTGTGCGCGCCGGCTCCCGCGGAGCTGGGGAGGCTGGACGCCGCGGCGGGGGTATTGCTTGACGGGGAAACAATCATCTGATCCGCCGGCACCGGCTTCAAGATGAGGTGCGAGCACTGCATCACCACGCCCTTCTCCTTGTGCCCGCGGGCGTGCGACAGCAGGCTGCACTTGTTGTAAAACACCAGGTTCTTGGTGCAGTGGTTGCAGGTGACTTCGATGCGCACGCTGCGCCTGTCATAGTGCTGGCTCAGGCTCTTCTCCAGGGCGAAGGAGTCCCCGCACTCCAAGCACTTGTAGCCGCGGGTCGGCAGGGTGATGCCCGCGCTGGCGGGGGGGCTGAGGTTGGGGACGTAAACTGGGACTGGGTTGACGCTGCTCAGCACCTTGTTGAAAGCCTCCACCACGGAGCTCTGCAGGGACGACACCACCTGCACCCTCGACACCTTCTTGGGCGGCTGCGAGGCTGCGGCACTGATTATCGCCTGCTTGATCTGCTGCTGCGGTTTCGTCAGCACCTGGCGGAGCTCGGAGGTGGCCTGGGCGCCCTGAGGCAGGAGGTTAAGGTTGGCGAGGTGCACAGTCTTTGGCACGAGTTTGGCGTTGGCCAGGCTGGAGGCCGGCACCACCACGGTCTGCTGCTGGATGGCGTTGGCGGCTTTGATGATGGCGCTGCTGGCGCTCTGCACGGAGGCGGCGGAGATGACCGTGGCCTTGACCGTTGTGTTGTTGGCCAGCTTCAGGTTGATGACTTGGGAGCCGGCCGTCTTCACGGCCGACACCGGGAGGAAGGCAGTCGCCACGGGCTTGATGGTGACCTGCTTGGGGGTCAGCTCGGCAGGCGCCACGGCGTTGGCGACCACAGCGGACTGCAGGGGCGCCCGGGGCGGGGAGGCGAGCACGGCAGCCGGGGCAGGGGACGACAGGAGCGAGGTCATCGAGGCCACCACGGGCCCCGCCTGCTCCGAGGGCTTCCTGACCCCCTCGAGCTCCACCTCGGGCAGCACCCGCGTCACCGTCCTCTTGATCTCCCCGGAAGACGTCTTGATGGTCTTGATGCGAACTTTGGGGATTGCTGGTGTTGACCCCGCGGGGGAGGCTGGCGACCCCTTGCTACTGTTTTCGCTGGAAACGCTCCGGGGACTGTCCGGCTGCTTAAGGGACGCTTTCTTCGTCCCGTCGATGAGGCTCTGGGGTTCGGGAGACTTCTCGGTGGCTCGAGGGCTGTCATTGACGTCCTTCGGTAACGGAGAGGACTCCCGGGAGTTGGTCGCCGGCTCTTTAGAGGAGTCGGAGGCGGCTTTTTTTGCACTGAGCGCCGCGATCGCGGCGATGCAGGAAGAGAGCTTGGAGGACGGCTTGGCCCCGACGACGGCGCTGTGCCACCAAGGCCAGCATCGTTCTTCTCGGAGCCCAGCTTCCCCTCGTGGACCCTGTTCTCCAGCACCTTTTCAGAGCTCTCCTTCAGCTTATCCTCCATCTTTCTGACTTTAAAAGGTTCGTAAACGCTCAGGTTTAGAGAATTTGTCTCCGTCTCCCTCTTGACAACTTTGCTTTTCTCAAGGCCACCCGGCACCGGGACGCCAGCCTTGCTCACACCCTCTCCCCCGAGTGCCTTCAGCTTGTCGTAGTCCTGCTGGGGGCCCGAGCCCGCCAGCACGTTCGCTCTGAAGCCTGCGCGCGGGTCCTCCTTGTCCGGGGGGTCGTCCACCTCTATCTTCTCGTCGTCATCAAACTCCTCCGCGCTGGAGATGGGGCTGAACTGGCTGAAGGCCGAGTCCTTTAAGGTCACCTCTGAGGTAGGCACGTCTCCCTTCAGGGACTTCGACCCTTCCTTGCCGTACGTGTCGAGAGAGGAGGCCGTCAGGAAGCCGTTGTGCAGGCCGTTGCCGGGGGGGTTGTGGCCGTCCTTCTCGGCGCCGTCCGAGGAGTCGATGCTGCGGACGTTCTTCACGATGACACTGACGCCCACGTCCGAGGAGGATGGCGCGTGCGCGTCGTCGTCCGCTGGGGCGCCCTGCTTGATGTGGCTCTCCTGGTCGTCGTGGGCAGACTCAATGGCTGCTTTCGGGTCGACCATGTCGGGGATGTCGAACGCTGCCAGCAGGTCGTCAAAGTCGGGCGTCTTCATATCCCCCATGGTCATGAATTGGATCAGATGTTCTGTGAAATGAACAGAAAAACAATTCCATCAGCAACGCCCCGCTCAGACAGACGTCCCTGCAGGATTCACACCGACACGGGGATGGTTACCAGTGAAACAGCAAGTCCCCATGTGCCTTTATCATCAAGTCGGCACACTGAGCCAAAGGGGACGAACATTCCGAGAACGAGCATAAGCTGATGATTCCAACTTTGAAGCAATTCCTCCAAGATGCTGTCAGCACAGCCAGTACGGAGCCGCTCTAACAAGCAGATCAAAACTATTAAAGCCCAAAGAACAGGTTCCGGGGTAACCACCAGAAAATACTGTTCATCTCTGGATTTGTCTCCTTGTTTTCACAAAAAGCTACTTCCAAACATACTTTCACCTTGACAGCATTTCATTCTACAGGCAAAGTTATCCCTAATATAGTCACTGTCAGATCTGGGGTATCACATTTAAAGAAAGACAGGCCAAAAAAACCAATTACAGATTTCAATTCATCCATGGAAGTGAGCATCCCACGCCAGCATAAGCCTTCTACTGCTAATCAAGTTCCATCTGAGATTTTTAAAAATCCCCAAGGAGCTCATTCTATCAGTTTTTATTTAACCCTAATTCTCCCCGATAATGGTAGGGGAGAAAGAATACACTCCCACCAGAAAACTATATTGTCCCTTCCACCTAACTCCCTACTCTGGCAGTTTTGCTGGTTAAGGGAATGCACATCTGCCTCCTAATAACCACTCAGTCAACACGGTCATGCAAGTGGCTGTGGAAGCTGAAGGTCCTCCGTGGACTCACTCCCAGCATGGGGCAACATGGACCCAAGGGCCAGGCAGAGCCCGGGGAGGGAGGCCCTCTCTTCCGCAGCCAGGCTAGGTCAGCATGGCCAACAGGGTGAAAAGTGCTTCCGTTAATCCCACAGAGCCCTGGGTGATGGAAGGGTGCAGGGCTTCAGGGAAATGAACAGTCACAGCTGTAACTAAAAGAGGCGCGTGTGTGCTCGGTTGCGTCCAACTCTCCACAACCCCGTGGACTGTGGCCCGCCAGGCTCCTGTCTACGGGACTTCCCAGGCTAGTATACTGGGGTGGGTTGCCATGCCCTCCTCCAGGGGCATCTTCCCAACCCAGGGATCGAACCCGAATCTCTTCTATCTCGTATATCAGCAGGCAGGTTCCTTACCACTGGTGCCACCCGGGAAGCCCCCGACTGCAGAGGAAGGATGTTAAACACACAGACCGCTTGGGGTCTTGACAAGGAGCCCTTATACTATCGGGAGCCTGCTCCTCCTCCTCCGTGAACCCCGGAGCACCCCATCTTCCGAGGCGCTATTTTCTGTACGCACTACTCCGCGTGGGTATTGGTCTCCTTACCCACTAGCCTGACAGCTGCCTAGGGACGGGCAGTCTCACTCGCCTAGGTGCCATAAACGCCAAATAGCCAAGAGGACACATGGGTCGGGGACCGGGACATACGAGGTACAACAGGA
Source organism: Odocoileus virginianus (assembly GCF_023699985.2). Taxonomy (NCBI): domain Eukaryota; kingdom Metazoa; phylum Chordata; class Mammalia; order Artiodactyla; family Cervidae; genus Odocoileus; species Odocoileus virginianus. The sequence continues at coordinate 2,452,374 of NC_069695.1, forward strand.
ACAGCCCTCCACCCCAGCACGGTGACCCTCGGGCAGCGAGGGCGCCTCCCTGAGGCCGCTCCTCCCGTCGGTGGAGGGGAGGTCAGCCGCCAGGAAGGCCAGGGAAAGAGGGAACAGGGCGGAGAATGAGAAACAGAAGACAGAAGGAGAGAGAGAAACGGGAAAGAGGAGGAGGAAGCGGACTCGTCACAATCAGCGTCAGAAGAGACGAGGGTTAGGGCTGGCTGTAGGCAACTTTTTTTTTTTCAAGATTTTTCTGATGTGGACCATTTTTTAAGTTTTTATTAACTTCACTACAATATTGTCTCTGTTTTATTTTTTGGCCAGGAGGCATGTGGGATCTTAGCACCTGGACCAGGGATCGAACCTGTACCCCTGCATTGAAAGGACCACCAGGGAAGACCTTCAGGCAACTTTCAACATAAGAATCAGCCTCAGCCATTTGTAGACACCTAGACGTCCATAGGGTCTTGAAGAGTCAGACGCGACTGAGCAACTTCACTTTCACTTTTCACTTTCATGCATTGGAGAAGGAAATGGCAACCCACTCCAGTATTCTTGCCTGGAGAATCCCAGGGACAGCAGAGCCTGGTGGGCTGCTGTCTATGGGGTCGCACAGAGTCAGACACGACTGAAGTGACTTAGCAGCAGCAGACTCCCCTGCTGGAGAAAGCAATGGCAGCCCACTCCAGTACTCTTGCCTGGAGAATCCCATGGACGGAGGAGCCTGGTAGGCTATACAGTCCATGGGGTCACTAAGAGTTGGACACGACTGAGCGACTTCACTTTCACTTTTCACTTTCATGCATTGGAGAAGGAAATGGCAACCCACTCCAGTGTTCTTGCCTGGAGAATCCCAGGGACAGTGGAGCCTGGTGGGCTGCTGTCTATGGGGTCGCGCAGAGTCGGACATGACTGAAGCAACTTAGCAGCAGCAGCAGACTCTCCTGAGGCTCCCTAGGTGGAGCTAGTCATAAAGAATCCGCCTGCAGATACAGGAGATGCAAGAGACGCAGGTTGAATCCCTGGGTCAGGAAGATTCCCTGGAGGAGGGCATGGCAACACACTCCAGCGCTCATGCCTGGAGAATCCCATGGACAGAGGGGCCTGGTGGGCTGCCATCCACAGGGTCGCAAAGAGTCGGACATGACTGAGTGACTTAGCACAGCAAAACAGAAAGAGAGAGAGGAACCCGTGAGTGAGAACAGATGAAGGATGTTAAAGAAAAAACAAGAAAAAGAATGGCTATTTCCCTGTCAATATTTATTATGTTGTTCCTCTTTTATATTTGCTTTATATCAGTGAGACGCTGTCTTTCATTTTTTATGAAGTATTTAATGATTTTTTTTCTCATATAATCTGAAAAAAAAAAAAACAGCCATGCATTCCTAATAAAAAACAACTATACAAGGATCACAGTAGAATCTCTACTCAGGCAACAATACACATACCCGTGAAAATTCACATTAACCATAAATCCATCACCAGGTGCTAAGACACCCTCAGCAATATTCACTCACTCTGGGACCCATCCAAACACTTCACAAAGAATTTTGCTGGGAAAAACTACTACTGAACATGAAATAAACACTTAGGGTTCAATAGGAGCTGAAGAATAAATCTCTTTCTGCTCACTTATGTCTCAGAAGCCGCACATCCTTTTCTCTAGATGGTCTTGCTCAGCCCAGAGAGAACACTCTGAGCCTCTTCTCCCACAGATGGACAGATGGGCGCCTGGAGAAACAGACGGGGAACAAAGAACCCCACCCCCCGATCAGAGTGCAACACTTCCAGGCCGACGATGACATGAAAACATGTACAAGACATCAGCGCTAACAGGGACGTCTGATATTATGATTTTCTTTTTCAAATGAACTGCAAAATATGGGGAGTGAAAAGTCCATCTGTCAGACAATAAATCCACTTAAGAATCCACCCACTTAGGAATAATCCCTGAGTGTCAGCACTTGTATTTTTAAGCATCAATTTGCCTTTATAAATTTAACAATCACAATGAGACCACCATTAGCGAAGCATCCCTGTGATCTGACTTCACCAGCCATGATGATCCACGTTTACACATCAGTTTCGAAAGAATTCAAGACACAGGCTCACGAACCACCCCCAGGTCCCGACTGGAGCTGAATGGGCCTAAAAGGTGGCTTTCCATGCCACCATTTATCCAGAGCTGGGATCCAGGCTCTGGGAGTCCCCGGTGGTGGCTGGGCTCCACCCAAGTCCCTCCAACCTTTCTTTACAGCTACACGGGATTTACGTCATTTGCCTTCTCTTTATGGTTTTGGTGAGTCAAAGACGTCATCCGGTTTCACACTGTTCATCCCAGAGGGCAGTCGGTTCAGGAATAAAGAACAAAAGGACAAATACTCAGTGGGTGGGTGGCCCAGAACACACACCACAAGAAATTTTAAAAAAGGTCACCACGTGAAACAAAACGTGCCAGGTGACGGGCAGCTCACAGCAGCAGCGCAGCTGGCAGGCCTGCAGCAGGCCCCTGGGCACGCGGCTCCTCCTGGTCACACGGCAGACGCCCACCTGGTGCACGGACACACGGGCGCACACGCGGCGGCCGCACCAGCAGATCTCACCGCTGACGGCAGGATCGCCCACCGCACGGCCTGCCATCTTTCCCTATCTGTGCCACTAAAGGAGTGAGACATTACAAAAGCAGAGACATTGCTTTGCCAACGAAGGCCCGTCTAGTCAAGGCTATGGTTTTTCCAGGGGTCATGTATGGTGAGAGTTGGACTATAAAGAAAGCTGAGCACCAAAGAATTGATGCTTTTGAACTGTGGTGTTGGAGAAGACTCTTGAGAGTCCTTTTGACTGCAAGGAGATCCTACCAGTCCATCCTAAAGGAGATCAGTCCTGGGTGTTCATTAGAAGGACTGATGTTGAAGCTGAAACTCCAATACTCTGGCCACCTGATGCAAAGAGTTGACTCATTGGAAAAGACCCTGATGCTTGGAGGGACTGGGGGCAGGAGGAGAAGGGGATGACAGAGGATAAGCTGGCTGGATGGCCTCACTGACTCGATGGACATGAGTTTGAGTAAACTTCGGGAGTTGATGATGGACAGGGAGGCCTGGCGTGCTGCAGTACATGCAGTCTCGAAGAGTTGACATGACTGAGTGACTGAACTGACTGAAAAGAGTGAAGATCTGGAAAACCCCAGAGAGGAATCGGGGGTCTGCAAATGCCCCAAGGGGTCCAGGAGACATTCCCAAAGCTGGAGCAACTAACTTTCTCTGTGGACATCTAGCCACACCTGCCCTCCTCCCCATTCTTCTGAACATCTAAGGTGTACATACGTTCTCTCTAAGGAAGATGAACCTTTGGGGATGGAACTCTTTGGGGATGAAGTACTGGGACACTGGAGAGGTAAGAGTGAATTAGCAGCAGTTTAAAACCGTACAAGTCAGCCCTCCTGGGTCCCCGGAAAGAATCCAGGCTGTAAGGTGAATGCCCAGCGGACGCTGGAAGCACACTGTCACTTCTGAAACCTGAGCCCTCGGTGGCGGTGAGCTGAGCGCCCTCGGGCTGTACCATCACTGTCAGGAACACCGCTCTCTGTAACTTCACACGGCTCTTTTGGTTTATAGAAACGCTGTTCATGCCCACAATCACGCTGCCCTATTACCCTCTCCCATCCCACAGTCTGGAAGGCAAGAGCCAATTTCCCACCAGGGCAGGGGGCGGGGAAGAAGGCTTTAACTCCTGTCTCATTTCTCAGTTCTATCAAGTACAAAGAGATGTTTATGTTTGAAGTTTCCTTCCTGCAATTCCTAAGTACTGTTTTAAAAATAGATTCTTTTGCTTTAAAAACATTTACAAAAATTAATCTCAGTCTTCTTCTTTAAAAGATAAAAAGATCTCATTTGCTCTTCCCAACCCCTCAACAGCTTGACTTTCAAACAGAATTAAGTTCAGTTATTGCAACAAAGTCTTTCATTTCATTTATACCCTGTGAAATATAGCTTCCTTCAAAGGCACTAACTGTCTTTTAATTTAGAACTAAACCCCACATAAATAACGTAGAATTCACTAACTGCATTTGTGCTTAATGGAGAATGTCCTTTCACCTTGAAAATGTCTGGTGGAAAGATGCTAGGCCTGTTTCTAAAAAAGGAAAATGAAAGAGCCAAAGTCTGTCACGTGGTCACTCTATTTCTCCTATGACACAGACAACACACTTCCTTTCCTACCGAAGTCGCTTAAAATTATAGTAAGCTATTTTATCTTTGTGGCGAAAGTCAAAAGTTTACCAAATCAAAAGAAGAACTTAAAGAAAAACCTATTCACCCCTTAACCATACCTCTTATGCTTTGCAATAAAAAAATTCATGGAGCCACTTGCCAGTTTCCAACTAGAGGGTGAAGGCTTAGAAGGCTCAGGCGTCATGTAACCACTGAACCCAACTTCAAAGAATCCCGAGAGACACACCTGCAAAGTGAATGTGCAGAAGTCAATCTGGTGGAGAGCACGTCAGCTTCCCCGTGTAAATGCAGAAACTAAGCTTCTTTCATGAAAATCAATAAAATGCTAAGTCATAATAATCCTAAAGAAAACCAAAGTCTGCAGACCGCCTCAACCATATTCCAAACACTTTTCAAAGAACAACTGTAATAATACAAGATTGCTATCCTCTTGGGGGACTCTGCTTGTCACTATTTCCTGGCATTTCTTGGGCCATCGAAGAGCTTTTCAAAGAAATAATTCAACAGATTAATGGATCTGACTTTCGTTTCTAACCTTCTGACCTTTCCTTCAAATGTACGAAGCTCTCTGCACATTATACAACGCGCAATGTCTAATCTGTGCTTCGTGGGACGGGATCTAGGCAGATTTACTGTGTTTTCAAAGAAATGAGCGGGGGTTGCCTTCTCCCGGCCTTCTGCCCCCCACCCCTGCTGCCTCCCCTCACACTAGCACGCCGTGGGCTCCTCCTCCATCCCCAAGCCCTTGTCCATCTTCAGCATTTTCAAGGCTCTCCATCACGATAACTCTTCAACCACAAACGAGAAAAAAAAGAAATCACATTTCTTGTCCCCCAAGGGACCATTTTCCTTGTATCTCACTTCAATCTGAACTGCTTATCAGGGGAAAAATATTTTCTCATTGCAGTTCCACCCCAAACATCAAGCAGGTTCAGTTACACAAATCTGCCTCATGTTTTTTCACTCACTTTTCCTAGACCAGCTGGAAACAGACGCCAGTTTGTGGAATTGAAAACAAACAACAAAAAAACACCCAACCGGCTACATCTCTGCCTCAGTACTTCTCTTGAGGAAAGGGTGAGGGACGGACAGGGAGACTGGACCCCAAAACCTGGCAGACACTCCTCTCTCTCTCTCACACACACACGGCTTCTCTCTCACACACACACACACGGCTTCTCTCTCTCTCACACACACACACGGCTCCTGTCTCACCCACACACACATGGGCTTCACACACACACACGGCTTCTCTCTCACACACACACACGGCTTCTCTCTCACACACACACACACACGGCTTCTCTCTCACACACACACGGGCTTCTCACACACACACACACGGCTTCTCACACACACACACACACGGCTTCTCTCTCTCACACACACATGGGCTTCTCACACACACACACACGGGCTTCACACACACACGGCTTCTCTCTCACACACACACGGGCTTCTCACACACACACACACACACGGCTTCTCTCACACACACACGGGCTTCACACACACACAGCTTCACACACACACGGGCTTCTCACACACACACACACGGCTTCTCACACACACACACGGGCTTCTCACACACACACACACGGCTTCTCTCACACACACACACAGGGGCTTCACACACACACAGCTTCTCACACACAGGGGCTTCACACACACACGGCTTCTCTCACACACACACGGGCTTCACACACACACAGGCTTCACACACACACGGCATCTCACACACACACACGGGTTTCACACACACACGGCTTCTCACACACACACACGGCTTCTCACACACACACACACGGGCTTCACACACACAGACGGCTTCTCTCACACACACATACGGCTTCTCTCTCACACACACACGGGCTTCTAACACACACACACACACACACACGGCATCTCTCACACACACACATGGCTTCTCACACACACGCACACAGGCTTTACACACACACACACACACACACACGGCTTCTCTCACACACACATGGCTTCTCTCACACGCACACACAGCGTCTCTCTCTCTCTCTCTTCTCACACACACACACGGCTTCTCTCTCTCTCTCACACACACACGGGCTTCACACACACATGGCTTCTCTCACACACACACGGGCTTCACACACACACGGCTTCTCTCACACACACACGGGCTTCTAACACACACACACACGGCTTCTCACACACACACACGGCTTCTCACACACACACACACACGGCTTCTCACACACACACACGGGCTTCTCACACACACGCACGGGCTTCTCACACACACACACACGGGCTTTACACACACACACACGGCTTCTCTCACACACACATGGCTTCTCTCACACGCACACACAGCGTCTCTCTCTCTCTTCTCACACACACACACGGCTTCTCTCTCTCTCTCACACACACACGGGCTTCACACACACATGGCTTCTCTCACACACACACGGGCTTCACACACACACGGCTTCTCTCACACACACACAGGCTTCTAACACACACACACAGGCTTCTAACACACACACACACGGCTTCTCACACACACACACGGGCTTCTCACACACACGCACATGGGCTTTACACAGACACACACACACACACGGCTTCTCTCACACACACATGGCTTCTCTCACACGCACACACAGCGTCTCTCTCTCTCTCTCACACACACACACGGCTTCTCTCTCTCACACACACACACACGGGCTTCACACACACATGGCTTCTCTCTCTCACACACACACACGGCTTCTCTCTCACACACACACACAAGGGCTTCACACACACACACAGGCTTCACACACACACGGCTTCTCACACACACACACGGGCTTCACACACACATGGCTTCTCACACACACACAGGCTTCACACACACACGGCTTCTCACACACACACACACACACACGGGCTTCACACACACATGGCTTCTCACACACACACACATGGGCTTCACACACACACACAAGGGCTACACACACAGCTTCTCTCACACACACACACGGGCTTCACACAAACACACACGGCTTCACACACACACACGACTTCTCACACACACACACGGGCTTCACACACACACAGCTTCTCACACACACACAGGCTTCACACACACACGGCTTCTCACACACACACACAGGCTTCACACACACACGGCTTCTCTCACACACACACAGCTTCTCACACACACACACGGGCTTCACACACACACACGGCTTCTCACACACACACACGGGCTTCACACACACACAGCTTCACACACACACACAGGCTTCACACACACACGGCTTCTCACACACACACACATGGGCTTCACACACACACACACACGGGCTACACACACACACAGCTTCTCTCACACACACACGTGCTTCACACACACACACACGGGCTTCACACACACACACTTCTCACACACACACACGGGCTTCTCACACACGGCTTCTCACACACACACACAGGCTTCACACACACACGGCTTCTCACACACACACACAGGCTTCACACACACACGGCTTCTCTCACACACACACAGCTTCTCACACACACACACGGGCTTCACACACACACACGGCTTCTCACACACACACACGGGCTTCACACACACACAGCTTCACACACACACACAGGCTTCACACACACACGGCTTCTCACACACACACACATGGGCTTCACACACACACACACACGGGCTACACACACACACAGCTTCTCTCACACACACACGTGCTTCACACACACACACACGGGCTTCACACACACACACTTCTCACACACACACACGGGCTTCTCACACACGGCTTCTCACACACACACACAGGCTTCACACACACACGGCTTCTCACACACACACACACGGGCTTCACACACACACACACACACGGGCTACACACACACACAGCTTCTCTCACACACACACGTGCTTCACACACACACACGGGCTTCACACACACACACGACTTCTCACACACACACACGGGCTTCTCACACACGGCTTCTCACACACACACACAGGCTTCACACACACACGGCTTCTCACACACACACAGGCTTCACACACACACGGCTTCTCACACACACACACACACGGGCTTCACACACACACAGCTTCTCACACACACACACACGGGCTTCACACACACACACACACACACGGGCTACACACACACACAGCTTCTCTCACACACACACGTGCTTCACACACACACACACGGGCTTCACACACACACTTCTCACACACACACACGGGCTTCTCACACACGGCTTCTCACACACACGGGCTTCACACACACACGGCTTCTCACACACACACAGACAGGCTTCACACACACACACGGGCTTCACACACACACACACGGGCTACACGCACACACAGCTTCTCTCACAGACACACGTGCTTCACACACATACACAGGCTTCACACACACACACAGAGGCTTCCCAGGTGGCGCACACGCACGCATGCGCACACACACACACACGCGGCTTCTCTCACACACACACACACACACACACACACACACACGGGCTTCACACACACACCCCAGGTGGCACTCGTGGCAAAACGCCCGCCTGCCAGTGCAGGAGACAACAGATGCGGGTTTCAGCCTGGATCAGGAAGACCCCCTGGAGGAGGGCATGGCAACCCACCCCAGTATTCTTGCCTGGAGAATCCCATGGACAGAGGAGCCTGGTGGACTACAGTCCATGGGGTCACAAAGAGTCGGACACGACTGGAGTGACTTAAAGACACACACAGACACACACACGAATGGCTACGTGTGCACAGCTTAGAGGAGGAAACACATAAGCAACAAGAAATGGAGCTACTGAATCTTTTAAGTACGTGCCATTTGAAGGCCCCACCCAAGCACCAGAATGTCCAGGAGGGGCTCCCTTTATCTCCGTCACTGCACCCTCGTCGGGCCCTGGGTGGGTCTGAACAGTTAGTCAGGGCACCACGCAGCTCTAAGGCCTCTCTCCAGCCACTGGGAGGAAGCACAACCCCAGACCCCTGAGCACCCAGCCCCCTCACCTCCAGCGGGGGCGTCCCACCCTCAACCCCGGCACGCCACCGCTGAGACCAGGAGAACTTCACTTTCTAAACAGCCTCCACCAGGGTAGCTCCCCACGTGTCAAAAGTTCACACACGTGTCAAAAGTTCACACACGTGGTGAAAAGAACAGGATACACATTTTTTTTCTGTACGAGTTAATAGGAAATTACTTCATAGGGCTGCAGTTATCCAGAAGAGGTATCTTCTTGCTTCACTGAACCCTGATGCTATCAACGTTGCTGTCTAGTCTCTAGGTCATGTGCGATGCTTTGGGGACTCCCAAGGACTGCAGGCTGCCAGGCGCCTCTGTCCACGGGATTTCCCCAGGCAAGGACACTGGCATGGGTAGCTACTTCCTTCCCCAGGGGATCTTCCCGACCCAGGGTTCCAACCTGCATCTCATGCATTGCAGGCAGATTCTTTACCACTGAGCCATGTGGGATCAATGATAACATATGGATACTCTGGCCGAGGCAGTTTTTTCTTCTTAACACTGTACCTAATGTTCCTGATTTGAAAAACAACCGATGTGAAAGTTCAAACTGCTTCTGGAAATACCAACAGAGTCACTCCATCCTGCCACACTTTGGGAAAGACAAGAGTAAGTCCACCCCACCCTGGCCCGAGGTGGTCCTTCACTTCGCCTCCAGGCTCTGCCCACCGGGCCCTCCCCTGCCCTCCTCCCAGCACCTGCCTCTCCAGCCCCTCGGGAACAGAGGCGAACGGTCCCCACCAACCTCAGCCTGTTCCAGAAGCTCCTCTCGCCAACTCTTGGCCTACTTCCTGGCATTGCTCCCCCCAATGCCAAGCTCTCACGGGTCAAACGGGGGCTCTGCAGGAAGAAGCCGCCCTGCGTTCACACCTGGTTCTGCAGTTGATAGGGGACCTCGGGGGACTGCGCTCCGGGGAGGACTGCGCCTGCTGGGGGGGAGGACCGTCCCTGCTTGGGCGGGGAGGATCGCACCCGCTCCCGGGAGGACCGTGCCCGCTCGGGGTAGGACCTCGCCCGCTCTGGGGAGGACCGTGCTCCCGGGAGGACCGTGCCCACTCAGGGTAGGACCTCGCCCGCTCCGGGGAGGACGACCGTGCTCACTCGGGGTAGGACCTCGCCCGCTCCGGGGAGGACGACCGTGCTCACTCGGGGTAGGACCTCGCCCGCTCCGGGGAGGACCGTGCTCCCGGGAGGACCGTGCCCACTCAGGGTAGGACCTCGCCCGCTCCGGGGAGGACCGGGCTCCGGGGAGGACTGTGCCCGCTCAGGGCAGGACCGCGCTCACTCCAAGGAGGACTGCACTCGCTCGGGGAGCACTGCCGCAGATCCCTGCCGCTCTCCCCACAGAGTGCTCCTCGGTGTCACTCCATAGCCCTCTCTTTCCCTCGTCATTAACTCCCACCCTGCCAGGGGACACAGGCCACTTCTAACCTTCCCTGGGGGCATACTCCACGCCTCCTTCTTTCCTCCACGGTCAGCTTCACAGACAACAGGCAGGACCCCTCCCCAGGGCCGCCTGCCTTCAGGTCCTGCCCTCTCCCAAACCGCTGGCCTTTCCAAGCCGGCCCTCACCACCAGCTTTCTGCCCGGCTCCAGGACTTTAGGCCACTTATGTTAACCCCTGCTGTTGTTACCGCTGCTGTTGAATACTGGAGTGAGTTGCCATTTCCTTCTCCTGGGGATCTTCCCAGGCCAGGGGTGGAATCCGTGTCTCCTGCATTGGCAGGGGGATTCTTTACCACTAAAACACCAGAGAAGCCCTCTATTACTTCTACCTACCAGCTGGTGGCTCAGATGGTAAAGAATCTGCCTGCAGTGCGGGAGACCCATGTTCGATCCCTGGTTGGGGAAGATGCCCTGGAGAAGGGAAGGGCGACCCACTCCAGCATTTCTGCCTGCAGAATCCCACAGACGGAGGAGCCTGGCCGGCTACAGTCCACAGGGTCACAGAGAGTCAAACACGACTGAGCTACTAACACAGCACCAGCTGAATAAACGTCCCCCAACCTCAATCTGGCACCCCAACCCTCACGCCCTGGCCGCGGGGACGCTGCCTTCACAGCCAAATTCTCCGTTGCTAGAAAGATCCAGTTCCGCCCAGCTCCTTACCCAACCCTTTCCACTCGCCTGAAACCACTGCTAAAAATCCAGGCTATAGGAGGAGACCCGGGGCGTGATGGAACGGCTCTGTATCTCAACTGTGGGGGTGGACATACATGTCTACACCTTTGTCAAACCCAGAGAATTTTACCATGTGTAAATAAAAATTAAAGTTACCAGGAACGAGGAGAGGCCCCAAAGAGGGAGACCAAGTGTAACACAGAACTAACCATATTACAGGTGGTTCACGGGCCGCACTTCACTTGCTGTGAAACAGACACCGGCTCTGAAGGACCTTAGGCTTTCTCACACACGCAACACTGAAATACACCAACTCTGACACACGTGTAACTCACTCACTTTGCTGCACAGCAAAAAAAGGAACATAACACCGTAATGCAACTCTCCTCCAGGAAGAATTCTGTTTAAAAGAGCTGGATTTTTCTATGGTGAACAGATTTCTTTCTACAGGACAGCCTCCATTCTGCTAGTAAATACTGTAACTCTCCAAAAAGAGGGATGTTACAGCTCCCAAATTCTGATCTAGCCACAGGTCATTTTTTCTGGTCCGCAAACACAAACGCCTAAATGATTTCCCAAATGGCTCCACCAATTCTGTAACTGCCATCATGCATTAGAGTTAAAGCCCACCCTGCCCTCCTCCAGCTTTATAAATATTTATGAGCTAATGTCCAGTCAACAAAAAAGATGACTTCTAATACAACGTCTACGTTATTAGAAAGTTCTTTTCCTCATACAGCTTACTTACTGGCTATAAAAGAAGTTGTTCTCTGAGTGATGAATGAATGCAAAGGAGGGGGATGATGAATTTCCTATTTACTTCTCTCTGCAGCTCCAGGGGATCTACTTACTGACCCACATTCTTGTCATGTCACTAATAAGCAGGAGCGTACAAAACTCATCCATACAGTTCCCTAAAATAAATCGGTTTCTGGGGACAGATACCCTCATGAAGAGAATGAGCTTGAATGTCTCCGCACCGACATTCCCTATGCTCTCAGCGTCTTTGGGTTGGAAGGTTTTCCACCAGAAGTGGAGATGACAGCATACCCCCGCCGCCTCAGGGCTGTGGGGAGGGGTGGCTGCTACCGGGTCTAGAGGGAGCCCTGCCAGGACCATGTGTGGTTGTTGCTGCCGTGTCACTCTCGTGGCCGACCCTCTGAGACCCCATGGACTGCAGCACAGCAGGCTTCCCAGTCCTTCAGCATCTCCTGGAGTCTACTCAAACGCACGTCCACTGAGCGGGTGAGGCCATCTGATCATCTCATCCTCTGCCACCCCCTTCTCCTTTTGCCTTCAATCTTACACCACACAAAAAGCGTAACACTCAAACACAGGGGACAGGGGCTCAGAGATTTGCAACAAGCGTTCCTCCCCTCTTCATCCCACGACTGGCCCAGAGACCTGCAGGCAGAGCCAGGAGACCTGTGCGGCTGAGGCGGACTCACCACAGAGCGCCTAGTCTGAGCAGGAGAGGAAGGGGTGGGGGGCAGCCCTCTCAGCAGGGGGACTGGTACCACGGGGCTCAGGGTCAGAAATCACACATTCAGCACGGAACCCATGGGCTGAAGTGTGAGCCGCATCTGGGTTTGCAATTGTAAGAGGCCAAGGCACCAATGGCCCAGCTGCTGAGAACCAGAGAGGGGGGCGAAGAGATGCCCAGAGCAGCAGGTGGGCACCACCCTCCCCCAAGCCCGCCTGAGTTCTGCAGCCCCCGAACCTCAGCCACACTCTGGACCAACGCTCCCCAGGGGCGAAGCTCCCCCCGAACCTCAGCCACGCTCTGGACCAACACTCCCCGGGGGGTGGAGCTCCCCCCAAACCTCAGCCACACTCTGGACCAACACTTCCCGGAGGCGGAGCTCCCCCCGAACCTCAGCCACACTCTGGACCAACGCTCCAGGGGGCAGAGCTCCCCCCGAACCTCAGCCACGCTCTGGACCAACGCTCCCCGGAGGCGGAGCTCCCCCCCGAACCTCAGCCACGCTCTGGACCAACGCTCCCCAGGGACGAAGCTCCCCCCGAACCTCAGCCACACGCTGGACCAATGCTCCCGGGGGCAGAGCTCCCCTAGAACCTCAGCCACGCTCTGGACCAACGCTCCCCGGAGGCGGAGCTCCCCCCAAGCAGCAGCAAGCCTGGCAGGCACACCTGAAATGACCCACGGCTCTGTGCCCTGAGGAAGGTGGATGCGGGGCTGGTGTGACACCTGCGTTCTCCAGACCCTCAGGACCCTTGAGAGGAAGGCACCCCACAGGAGACCCAAGCATTTTATCAAGCTACGTTCTGAGTCTCAAGTCAGTAGAGCAAAATAAAATAGTGATTAACAACTAATGCAATGTGGGGAACAGAAAACAATGTCTGTCTCCACCTGTTTTGAGACAAGGAGTAAAGAGTTGTCTTTGTTTCAGCGTCTGGTCCCTGCACGCTTCAAAGAAAGACATAGGCTCAGACAGGTTCCCGGACAGAGTTTCCCACGAAGGAAAAATATAGAGAAGAAATCATTATCTGGAGGATATGAATTTTATATTGTTCCAGTTGCCTACAGTTTAATTAACTTCTCACTAACTATCTGCTACCCCTGGCATTCTCCACCCTCTAAGCTGCACCTTGAATTGGGAATGATAAATGCAAACCTCAAGCTCCCAGGTCCATTTTATTTCATCTGCTTATTTTGCCTTGATAAAACCAAATGCTCAAATTTTAATTTTAATAGGTTTTTAACTGTCTCCCTAAGGTTCATGAATCTGTAAAATCCTTTTAAACACTGTAATAAAAGACACAAATCACAGACCAAGTGTATCACCAACCAAATTCAGTCTAAATGTGTAGCCAGATTCCTATGCAGTGTTGATACTAGAAAAGAAAACACACTGAAAAAATAAATATATAAGAGCAGCTTGATTGCTCATCCAAGGAGCAATTTCCTCCTGATGCAGTCTAAAAATCTGACAGCTATAAAAACCGGGTCTGGGCAAGGGTATGAAAGGTTTGATGAAAAAGAAGACATGTGGCCTGTGAAGTGAATCCAGCACTGGGGCGGATGCCTGGGGAAGACCAAAGTCAGGGCGGGTGGCCCCGAGACCAGGGTGAGTGAGGGCGGGCGGCCCCGAGACCAGGGTTCCTGACGCTGGGCTCCGCTGGAAGGGACCAGCGCTTCTGGGATAAGTGCCGATTCCAGCGTCGGGCAGGAAACACGCAAGATAGGCCTGGAGCATTCAGCAGTGCCAGAAATTAAGGAAGTGCTCCAAATGAGACAGAAAGAAGGGAAATAAACTGCACTGAGAGGGTTATTTTAAAGGGAAACAGAGGTGAACCTAAAGAGCTCCCAATGGCCCAAGCTGGTACAATTTGAGCATCAAGTGAAGCAATACTGGATTAAAACCTGAAATACAAAATACACTGATCAGTGGCATAAGTGATGCGAATAATTGAATAAATGGAGAAAAGCAGACAGACCTCCTATGCAGAAGAAATGAAATTAACTTATGTAGATGACCTCCCCTGACGGAGGTGTCCCAGTCATTCAACAACTCTCCTCCAGAAAGGACAGTATACAAAGGGGAGAGAAAAAGAGGAACTCCTCAGTGCAAAAGCCTCACACACACTCTGGGCCAGGTGACTGAGGTCACTATCAACAGTGATAAGTCGTGTGAAAAGCGCGTCCCCTCGCAGCCTGGATGGGAGCGGGGTCTGGGGGAGGACAGATACATGTGTGTGTAGGGCTGAGTCTCTTGTTCACCTGAGACTATGGCAACACTGCTGGTTAACTGGCTATGAATGAATGAATGAAGGAAAGTCACTCAGTCGTGTCCAACTCTTTGCAACCCCATGGGCGATACAGTCCATGGAATTCTCCAGGCCAGAACACTGGAGTGGGTAGCCTTTCCCTTCTCCAGGGGATCTTCCCAACCCAGAGATCGAACCCAGGTCTCCTGCATTGCAGGCAGATTCTTTACCCCAATACAAAAGTTTTTTTAAAAAAGGAAAAGTACCTTTGATGTGACAGAACCCCAGGTTATCCCAGAAACACGTGACGCCAGCCTAACTACAGGAAACGCATCCAACAAATCCTATCTGAGGGACCTTCTAGAAAATACCTAGGCAGCTCCGTTCCAAACTGTCAAGGTCATAAAACATAAGGGAAGTCACACCAAAAGGCGTCTAAGGAGACAGGATGACTAAACGCAATGTGATCCCCTGGATGGGCTCCTGGGACAGAAGAGACACTGGGTAAAAACTGAGGAAATCTAAATAAAGCATGGACTTGAGTTTTTTGGGCTTTTTTTTTTAAAGACAGAGATAATAAATAGATAGTGGCAAGAGTGGGGGAGTATTAAAATGCAGAGAGGGGAGCTGAGACGAGAAGATGGTACTTCTATCTTTTTACTTCCAAAAGAATGCCGGCAAATGGCATTACAAACAAGAAATCATTCCTAAAGTGTTTAAATAACAGTTCTGCATATGCAGAGATTAGTTTTCCGTTTTATCCTCTTACCGATAAGCTGCCTCAAGGTCGGCCACTGAGTAATCAAGAGGCTTAGTGACTTTTAAACCTGAGTTTATTAGAATTTCCGCAAGTTTGCATTCTCCATGCTTCCTTGCACACAAATCATGGAGATGATCATTTGCTACCACAGACAGCACGAGGCTGGAGACAATCAGCGATTTATCTGGTTTATGTCCGAGGTGTGTGTCGGAACCACTAGATTACTGAAAGGATACCACATAAAACAGCAGCCTATATGGGGAATTCCCTCACAATCCAGGGGTCAAGACTTCGCGTGTGAGTTGGATCCCTGGTCAGAGAACTAAGATCCCGCGTATCCTGTGGTACAGCCAAAAAAAAAGAAAAGAAATTCTGCAGAAATAAGTTCCTCCTAGTGATTTGGTTGTACAGAGTCACACGGAAAGAAATGAACCGCTTACCTGTCTTGCCATCCTTCAGGTATCTTCTAATAAGGCTGGCCTTTCCTTCTTTCTGCAGTAACAATGTAACTGTGTTTTGCCATTCCAAAAGATAACAGCTAAAATGGGAACTACTCTTTCCCTTTAAATGCTATATGCTGTATAATTTCCTAACCAAATACTGAAATCTATACATATCACCAATCCAATGTAATTAACAAGCCACAGACAGGAAAACAAAGCAAGGTACACACTTCATTTTTTTTATTCTGATAAAATACACGTATCATAAAATTTACCCTCTCAAACATACATGCTTCATCTTTATGTGAAAATTCTTCTCTCTTACCAAGTCCTGCATCTTCCCCCTCAGCGACGTTACACCCCCGTCATGATCTGTCACCCCTCTCTTTGGGTCACCCCATCTTATACCCAGAAAAAAACAACACGCTGCTTTCCACGCTCTGGTTCAGAACTGCCAGATTAATCTTTCTCAAACAACATTCCCTGGTGGCTCAGCTGGTAAAGAATCTGCCTGCAATGCAGGTGGATCCCTTCCTGACCCAGGGATCAAACCCCCAGTCTCCCGCATAATCATATGTATTGCTTCCCTCTATTAAAAATCCTCACGTCACCTTCCACATTAAGTCCAAATTCCTTGGTCTGACACCAAAGACCCGACCCAGTTAAAGCCTAACCACTCTTCTCCGGCAGGTCTGCAAGTATGGGGTGGGGAGACAGACAGACAGACAGACAGACACACACACACACACACCCCTCCATTAGCCAAAGATGAAGAACCCATTCCTCAGATTCTTCTGAAAGAAGAGCCTCAATTTCATCTTTAAAATGAGAACCAATAATAATTGCCAAATCATAAGACTACCATAGTAAACAATATGTATGAAAAAAGTACCAAACACACAGGCATTAATGGTATTTTCTTCCTCTCTTTGTCTATTTGTTAGAATAAGAAAACAAAGTAAGGAGGAAAAAAAAGGAAAAATGTAGAAATGTTCTTCAGACAAAAAAGTAAAGCAGTTCTGAGGTGATGATGGTTTGGAGGAAAAGGAGGAAGGGGACATTCCTGGGTACCGTTCAGAGCGAAGGCCCCGGCTACTTACTACATCTCACTTCATTTCAAAATGTTGGCCCCTTTCCTGGAATACATGTGCCCTCAAGTCCTGCTCTAGGGATCAGCCATTGGTGGGTCACTTGGAGTTCATACACCGCAAAGAATGCACAGTTTCCTCTTAAAGGGCAGCAAGCTTTCAGCTCACAAAGCAAAACACCTCAATGTCTCTGACTCTCCTCTGACTCCTGTAACTCTGAAGCTCTGGCCTCCTGGTCAGAATAACCACGGACTAGCTGCGATCTCCAGTGGCTCAGCAGCAAGGAATCCACCTGCAATGCAGGAGACCCAGGTTCGATCCCCGGGTCAGGAAGATCCCCTGGAGAAGGGCATGGCAACCCACTCCAGCACTCTTGCCTGGAGAATCCCATGGACAGAGGAGCCTGGCGGGCTACAGCCCGAGGGGTCACAGAGAGTCGGACACGGCTGCGTGACTAAGCAGCGACAAGCTGCACCCTCACGCGCTCCCGGCCGGACCCCGGCCCAGCCACGGCTCTGGAGCGTTCACACGCCGACTGGCAGTCCGCAGGGCCCCGGCTCAGACCAGGCCCGCGGAGGGCTGAGGGCCCGGGCGGGCAGCCGCCCCACCACCCGGGCGGACGAGGGCCGCGCGGGAGGCCGGCACCATGCCCCGCGCCGGAGCCCCCGTCCTCGAGGAGGCGCCGAGCCCTAAACCCACAGCCCCAGCCGGGACCCGACGGAAGCGAGGGAGAAGCAGCGGGAGAGCCCGGGCTGGGAGAGCGGCCAAAGCGAGAGTGACCGCGCATCCGCACGCGGCAGAGGCAGCCGCTCGCAGGCACCTCGTGCTCGAGAGCGCGGAGCTCCCCTTCTTCGGGCGAAGCGGGAGGGCGGCGCGGAGCCTTCCGAAGGCCCCTCGGGGGTCCAGGAGACGGGGGGACGGGCCCCGGGCGGCGGCGCCGCGGCCCACCCCGGAGGCGCGCGCGCCCGGGACCTCACACCCGTCAGCGTTTCCGGAGGTCGGCGGGCCGCTCTCCACCTCAGAGGCTGCGTCCAAGTCCGCTCTCCACAGCCGCCCAAGAGCGAGCGCTGGCGGACAGTGGGCGCAGGAGGGTGAGCGCCGCTCGGGGACCGCCACGGGCTCAGCGCCTCTAGGCATCGGGGGCCTGGGCTCGGAGGCCGCCCTCCCAGCGGCAGGTAACGACCCCACAACTGCTCTGCAGAGGCGGGAGGGCTCCAGGAGCCTAGGGGCGCGGAGGCCGCTCCTCCGGGCCTGCCGACGGCGGCAGCTTCCGAGAGACCCGAGGTTTGGTCAGCAGAGGGGGTTTAAAAACAAAAAGGGCGGGGGAAAGGCAGAAGATAGAAGGAACTTCCCCCGCCTGTCAGACGGTACTTCAGTCAGCCCTCAGAACGCAGAAGCAGAGAAACGGGCAGCATGTTTTATAGTCTAATGTTTTATGCATGGCGAGAACTTCCCAAGGAAGAATGTTGACTGAATTCATGGGTTTCTTTCCCTTGGCCTCCTGAACTCCTACAAAGATGACATTAAAAGTATTTTTAAAAAGATAAAAATAGCAAACGTATGAAGACAAAAAGTAGATTTGTGGTGGCTTAGGCCTGGGAGAACTAGGGAGTGACAGATAAAAGGCGCTTTTTTCCCTACTCCATTTTATTTTACTTAGTTAATTTAAAATGTTGTGCTAGGTAACAGCTGTAACAGTTGTGTTATTAGTATAATAATAGTTGTGTTAGTTAATAGTATAATAATAGTTGTTAGTTCATCTACAACGCTGTGTTACTTCCTGCTTTCCGGCAAAATGATTCAGTCTACATATATATGTGTATGTGTATTCTTTTTCATTACAGGTTACTGACCTTGTTGTTCGTTTCTTCTTATACAGCAGTTTGCATCTGCTGACCCCAAACACTTAATTTATTCCTTCCCCCGCCTTCTCTCTTGATAACCACAAGCTTGTTTCCTATGTCTGTGAGTCTGTTTCTGTCTGGTAAATAAGTTCATCTGTGTTGTACTTGAGGTTCTACACGGAAGGGATATCACAGGGTATCTGTCTCTCTGACTTAGCTTCCCTCAGTATGATCAGCCCTAGGTCCATCCATGGTGCTGCGAATGGCACTGTTTCATTCTTTTTCATGGCTGAGTGATAGTCATCTTCTTCATCTGTTCATCTGTCAGTGGACATTTAGGGTGCTTCCATGCCCTCACTATTATAAATAATGCTGCTACAGACACTGCGGTGGGTGTATCTTTTTGAATTAGTTTTCTGCAGATACATGCCCAGGAGTGGGACTGTTGGATGACATGGTAACTCTGTTTTTAGTTTTTTAAGGAACCACCATGCTGTTTTCCATAGCAGCTGCACCAATTTACATTGCCACCAACAGACAGGGCTTTTTTCAGGGGATGGAAAGGTCCTACAACTGACTGTGGAGATGGTTACACAGCTCTTGGGAAAAGACCAAAAACCACCGAATGGTATGCTACTAATGGGTGAACTGTACAGCATGTGAACTGTGTCCCAAGCAGGTTGTTACCAAAGACATGTATTAGACACCCAAGGAGAGGGCCATGAGAACGGCGCGGACATCCACGAGAGACACAAGCAGGATCAAGAGAAGGAAAAGGGAAGTGGTCAGGAGGTTATACTCCACGGCCTTGCAGGACGGGGCCATGGAGAAGGCGGACAGTCAGCCCCAGGGAACGTCAAAGCTCAGGCCTGGAATCAGCAGAGGAGACACCAGCCATGGAAGGAAGGGGCAGTGCTGGAAAAAGCCAGGGGGTGAAGTCCACACTCAGTGCCCTTGCTGAAGCCAATGCTCTGCCAGCTGGGGCAGCTGAGGAAGACAAGAGGAACACTCTCTGGGTTAACCAGAGCCACAGGGGCTCAAGGTTCAGCATCTCCACCGTGGTGCAGGCTTCCCTGGTGGTGTGGACGGTAAAGAATCCGCCTGTGATGCAGGAGTCCTCGGCTCCATCCCTGGGTCAGGAAGATCCCCTGGAGGAGGGCCTGACAACCCTCTCCAGTACTCTTGCCTAGAGAATCCCATGAAAAGAGGAGCCTGGTGGGCTGCAGTCCATGGGGCCACAAAGAGTTGGACACGACACTTGTGAGACTGGTCCGTGGAGTCCAGCTCCAGCACTGACACAAAGAAGCGGAGGACGAGGACAGGTCTGTGCGGGCACAGCCTCCAATCAGCTGGCCACACACCCCGTCCTCAACCGTCAGCAGACCTGTGCAAAAGCCTCCCCCCTGAGAAAGACCACAGTGAACAAACAGAAGAGCAAGATGACGACAGAAAAGCCTCAGCGAATGGAAGATCCCATCTATGGACACAAACGCCATCCTCCGAGAAAAACAGGAAGTCACAGAGATGCAGCCCCCAAAGGACAAGAAGAAATGTTTAGAAAGAAGAAATATTAATAACGGAAATAAAAGACAAAACAGGTTTAAAAAAAAAAAGAGTCGGAGAAATCAGGGTGTCTCCCAAAAAGCAGAACTAGAAAAGAGATCTGGACAACAGGAGAGAAAAGGCACTAAAATTCAAAGCTCAATCCAGTTGATCCAGCATCTCATAAGAGTGTTTCAGAAAGAGAAAACACAGAGACACTATTATTGAAGAAAAAATATAGGAATAGCTCCCAAGATTGAAGGAGCCAAATCTCAGACTGAAGGTCCTCACAGAGCTGCCAGATATATCTCGATTTCAAGTAAATGAGGACCAATCTTCTTCTAGAAGTGTGTTCCATTGTTTATCGGGGCTTTTTTCTTCTTTTTTGCTAAATCAGGCAAGCCTCTACCCTCTGACAACCCAGCACCTCCTAGGGAAAAAACGCCCGCACCCCAGCCAACTGACAGAACGCTCCAAATTTAAGACCAACCACAGCGTGGGAGTCCCTGGGCCCCGGGTGGTAGTGGGCACTTTGGCCCCTGAATCCCCACGCCCGCCGGTGGGGCGCCGGGCACCGAGCCTGCGGACCTGCGTGTTACAAGACGCGTGTGTCTGAGCGCAGGGAGCTTCTCTTTTTCCTTTTCAGTCTCATAGGAAAGTTTTCTTTCTGTGGTGCTTTTTTTTTTTTTAACTTTGCAAACTGCCGGAGAGGAGCAGGAATTACGGGAGGGAGACAGATGGGGCGGGTGTGGGGCGGGTGAGCCTGCCCCTGCCACCCCCTACGCCCCCCACCCCAGCACAGAAGGTGCAGCTTTGGGGAGGAGCTCACAACTGCCTGGAAAGGCTTAAGTCAAATTAAAAAAAAAGCTCCCAACAACGACCCCGTTGGGGGAGTCCACCCACAGGCCGGCTGGTCCCCGGGAGGAGGCAGAGCCACAGCTGGTGAGCGGCCGGGCCGGTGTCCAGGAGGGGGCCCTCGCCCTCCTGCCATCACTCGGCTCAAGGGGCCATCCAAGGGTCAGGATGCCTCCAGACCCCCGGTCTTGAGGGCGAGACCGGCAGAACGGGCTCCCAGGCCCGGGGTGAAACAGGGGCCAGGCCCAAGCTGCGGCCTGACTTAAAACCTTTTAAATATTTAGGCATATGGTATATACCTTTTAAATATTTAAATATCTCTCCTGAATATTTCATGAGGCCTTTTAAATATTTAGCCGTCTGGGCTCCATTTGCGGTCTCTGCCCCAGGCCCTGCAACGTTAAGGGCAGGCCTGCGGGGCATTATTATTATTATTATTATTATTATTATTATTATTCCTGTTTCACTTATGGGACAGAGAAGGTTTTAGTACGCTGCTCAAGAACAAGACGGGGAGAGAAAGGTCGAGGGTGGACGACAACCCTGACCTTCTGCCTCCACAGCCCAGGCTCACAATCCCTACGAGAACAGACAGCCAGAAGGTAATTTCTAAAATGAAGAACTCCAAATTTAGCAGCCTAAGTGTATTATTCGGCAATGAGACAGTTAACAACAGAAGAACACATCAAAGAGTTGAAATTAACTGCCTACAGGGATGAGGACTGAAAAATACTGTTTCTTTTTTTAATCTGTGTGTACATGTATTACTTCTGACAAAAAATTTAAATTGTTGAGAACCATTAACCATCTTTTAACTTCACATCTCCTTCCTCAATGTAAACAACTCAAAAATCACTCTGCTCCCCAAGGCTCATTCCTGCAAAAACGCATCCCACGTGCTCCAGGTTTTGCCTAAATGGAAGGCCCATCTGTCATAACACGAAAACCGTTCACGGACTGTAACCCTCAGGGTGCTGCCGCGCTCAGTGTGGTCTCAACACTGTTTACAGTGAAACACAGCAAATCCTATTATTTGTCCCAAAATGTCACACAGCTGAAAACCCCAAAATAGTCTCCTTTTTTTCCTCTCTCCTTTTTGGTTGCTCCACTCGGCATGCGAGATCTTAGTTCCCTGACCAGGGATCCAACTTGCACCCTGCATTGGAGGCATGGAGTCTTAACCACTGGAATGACGGGGAAGTCCCCAAAGAGGCATTTCTGATTGCAAAATTAGATGCCATGAATATTCAGAAATAATTTTTAATGTATTTTTCTCTCCCAACCTCAATTTAGAGGGCCCTTACTCAGTGAGAGCTGAAAATAAAGGGAAGGAAAAAGAAAGGAGAGAAGAAAAGCTTTCGGCATTCAACTGCTTGTACATGATCTACATACTGAAAAAATACCTATTTACAAAATTGCTTAATTCAGAAATGGCTGAAGTGTTCCATCAAATTTACCAAATCTAGGAGCACACATAATGAAATGTAAGTAACAATTCCCCCTTAGAGCAGAATCAATATCAAAGAGAGATTCCAACCCAGAGAATTTTTTGTGTTTCCGTCCAAGTCCTGGGGTGGGGGTTGGGGGGGGGGGGGCGTGGATGACAGAAAGAGAAAAGAAAAAGGCTTACAACCTAAGACTTGACCCCAGAGCAAAACCATGGCCCTTTGAAGAATGTGGTCTGTGTAGTCTTTTATGTGTCTAGCTAACCAGGCTGCCCATTTAAAGTGGAAGGTCACACAGGGCTGAGACCTTGCCTCCCAGCTTGTTCTTTTGCTGGTTCACCTCCTATGCTCTATTCCTCCTCAGCTGACTCTGTTCAAAGCCTACTGAAGGAAGACACCTCTGACTGACTGATCCCAACCTACTCCAATCCGTCCAGTTTATCGGTCTCTTCAACATTTACGCACACCATGTGCCGTTTTATTTGAGACAGTTGAATGGCATCACCAACTCAACTGTTGAAACGTGAGTTTGAGCAAACTCCAGGGGATAGTGAAGGACAGGGAAGCTTGGCGTGCTGCAGTACACAGGGTCGCAAAGAGTTGGACACAGACTTAGCGACTGAACAACAACAACAAAGGATTTAAGGTGGTTTAGAGTAAGACATGGAGAAGGCGATGGCACCCCACTCCAGTACTCTCGCCTGGAAAATCCCAGGGACGGGGGAGCCTGGTGGGCTGCAGTCCATGGGTCGCTGAGAGTCGGACACGACTGAGCGACTTCACTTTCCCTTTCATGCACTGAAGAAGGAAATGGCAACCCACTCCAGTATTCTTGCCTGGAGAAATCTCAGGGAACAGGGGAGCTTGGTGGGCTGCTGTCGGACACGACTGAAGTGACTCAGCAGCAGCAGCAGAGTAAGAGATTCATTCATAAGAACAACAACTGTGCAGGGGGGGGGACATCAAGATGCATATGACCAAGGATGTCCCAGGCATGAGCTGCAACTCGGCTTCCCACCCAGACACCAGAAATGGCTCCACTGGGTTACCGCAGACGCGCCAGGAAAAAAAAAAAACCTGCTATCCTTTCTTTCCACAGATCTAAGGGGCCTAGAATAGATAGATTCAGAGGCAGAAAACAGAAAAGAGGTTACTAGAGGCTGGAGAAAGAGAGAAAGGGAGGGTTATTGTTTAGCTGATTCAGAGTTTTTGTGGGGGCGATGGAAAACTTTGTTGAGGGTGGTGTATTAATTTAATGCCACTGAATTGCATGCTGATGAATGGTTAAAATGCAAGCTCTTATGTTATACATGGGCTTCCCTGGTGGTTCAGATGGTAAAGAATATGCCTGCAATGTGGGAGACCCAGGTTCGATCTCTCGGTCAGGAAGATCCCCTGGAGAAGGGAATGGCAACTCACTCCAGTATTCTTATCTGGAGAATTCAACAGACAGAGGAGCCTGGCAGGCTACAGTCCATGGGGTCACAAAGAGTCAGACATGACTGAGCGACTAACACTTTCACTTCTTTTCATGTTATGTATGTTTCACCACAATTAAAAAAAAAAAAACCCGCTGCACTGAACAGGGAGGACAAGTTACAATAAAATTCTAATGTCTGGTGCTCTTTTGCAGCATCTTTGGGGAAACTGGCTGATATCAGCAGAGCCCTTGTAACCTTTCACAACCAGCTGTCTGAGATGTGCGGAATCCTGATTTTTAGCATTTATCCGTTTCTGTGACCATGGTACACTTCCAGGTACTGACATGACATCCCTGGTGGGGGGCAGGGGGCGGGTGTTGAGAAGAGGTACCCCTGACAAGCTGTTGAGCCAGTCAGAGGCAGCCCCAACATCACTGATGCCCAAAATGTGTTCTCCTTACAAACGCTAGGAGGGAAGGGACAGTCTTGAGTCCAACGGTTAAATGAAGCTTAAACTGGCTTCTTTACCACAAAACATCCCTGAATCTTTATTCCCATCTCCTTTGAAATCTTTTTTCTTCCCCCTTTGAGATCTTTTAACAGAGTGATGTGCATTCTGAATGACCAAAAAGGGTTGGTGTATGACATGTTTACCTAACCCATCTGACCTCCAGACCCTTTTCTCTTTGAAGAACATCTTAGCAGTGCTCCTTGCCTTTTGAGACTAAATTAAAGTGTTAATCATTCAGTTATGTCTGACACTTTGCAACTCCATGGACTGCAGCCTGCCAGGTTCCTTTGCCCATGGAATTCTCCAGGCAAGAATACCAGAGTGGGTTGTCATTCCCTTCTCCAGGGGGCCTTCCCCATCCAGGGATGCAACGCAGGAACCCTGCACTGCAGGCAGATTCTTTACCGGCTGAGCCACCAGGGGAGCCCCACCTTCTGGGAAATACCGGGTTAAAGAAATGAGTCTATTCGCTTGCAGGCAACAAGCAGACCTCCCCTACACACACAAAGCAGAGACGGCCAGGCATCCAGAGGACACCTACCCTCTGTAGACTCTATGCCAGCAGTGACGGGCACACCCTGTCTGACAATCCAGGAGTGACAAGCCAACCTGGGTCAGAACCCAGTGACAATTTATGCAGAAGAGCCCAGTCGGAGCCTCTGCTCACTGGGTCCTGAGCCACGGGGATGTTAGGCAAGAAGGAGAAAGTCAGTTACCACTTCTCCTGGCCTTTCTCGTGGGACGCTGTCTTCTCCAAGTCCTACAGTGCACTCTTCTGATTCCAAACTTCCCCCACCCAAACTTTAATGTATCTTAACGTCTAAAATATTCCAGGTGGGGCCACAACATTAACCTGTATAAAACCTCCAGAATATCTAGAAAAATAGTGATAGGCTAGTTCTGATTGTAACGAGTCAAGAAGTGCCTGACAACGCAGTGAGTCAAGGGCAGATCCAAACTGCGGGAAAGGCAAATGAGTAATTAACTCTGCTGGGAAGAGTAAGGAGGTCAACAGTCTTAGAGCCTCGCAAATTAATACCCAGTGCGAGCCACAGTTTATCGGATTTGATTAATGAGAATATTATTTTCATTTATTTTATTGTTTAAGCGCTTCCTAGACAGAAGGCTTTCCACAATGAAAAAAATCATGTATTTATGCTTCTTTACAAGAAGCACTGACAGAGAAGACAAATGCTGGAGAGAGAGCAAGAAGGACGGGGACCCATTACAAGGTACAGGCAAGGCAGCGGGGGGCCCTGACCACCTCCTCCTCCTCCAGGCGGCCTGTATTTGGAGCCAGAGGAAATGGGTCTCCTAGCGCACCACCGCGGCCGTGAACACAGGACAAGGACAAAGCCACAACAAATCCTGTGAACGTTCTGATAGCTTTCCCGAAGGATGAGGGCGTTCTGCAGTCTTTTGCAGCTGACCCACGGTCGGGCTGAAACAGTGCCATCATTCTGCCCCACACAATCACCGCTCTCTCTGCCTTCCCTCCACACAGGAGATGCACAGGCCAAGCCCTTGCAACATAAACAAAAGACTGAAGCCAACCATTTCACAGGTCAGCTAGGTCTGCAAGCAGTTCTAATACATGAAGTCATATGTGCTTTGGTCCAAAAATGTATACAGCTTCCTAATTACTTGGTCTCTGAAAGTTGTTAGCTTACTCCACAGTGGGAAAAGAAGCACTGATGTCTAACAGTAATGAGAAATTTCTAAATTTTTTTTTTCCTTTGAAGTACAAAATTAGAAATTGCTGATTCGACAGCAGAGAATAACCCATTTGCTCTCAGTTTACTGACAAGCATTCCTTAAGACTTTCTGTGTAATGAACACTACAGAAACGATACAGCAAGAACCCCGTCATTTCATCCAGCAGAGCCTTGAGTCCCCCTGCGTGATTTCTGCTGCAATAACAGCGTCTGAGGGCTTCCCGGGCGGCTCAAACAGCGAAGAACCTACCTGCAGTGCAGACCTGGGTTCAATCCCAGGGTCGGGAAGATCCCCTGGAGGAGGAAACAGGAACCCACTCCAGGATTCCGGCCTGGAGAAGCCCATGGACAGAGGAGCCTGGAGAAGCCCATGGACAGAGGGGCCTGGAGAATCCCATGGACAGAGGGGCCTGGAGAAGCCCATGGACGGAGGGGCCTGGAGAATCCCATGGACAGAGGGGCCTGGAGAAGCCCAGGGACGGAGGGGCCTGGAGAAGCCCATGGACAGAGGAGCCTGGAGAAGCCCATGGACAGAGGGGCCTGGAGAATCCCATGGACAGAGGGGCCTGGAGAAGCCCATGGACAGAGGAGCCTGGAGAATCCCATGGACAGAGGGGCCTGGAGAAGCCCATGGACAGAGGAGCCTGGCAGGCTACAGTCCGTGGGGTCACAGAGTCGGACACAACTGACAGACTAACACACACGCAAATAGCATGCGACTTCCTGTCTCTTTTACCCCCCACTCAGGGACCTTCCAGCCAACACAACCTCTTAGGTTCACAATCTCTATGTGAACATCATTACGGCTTCATTAGAATCACTCTTAACTCGAATGCTCAGGTAGCATATTTGAAAGAGCTTTATTCAGACAACAGGCTGCCATTTACTTAAAATGCCTCTCTTTCATTCCTGGGGTTTTAAAACATTTTTCTTATCAGAGTAGTATATGCCAATACTCTTAAAAAAAAAAAAAAAAAGAAGACGAATAAGCAAGTGAAAGTAAAAGTCTCCAGGAGACCCACTGGATCACTAATAACATTTGAGACACAGACTTCTAAATGCATACATAACCATAAATATATAAATACACATATATAATTTTAACAAAATAGGCTTTTTTTTTACGTTTGACAACGTATCAGACATCTTCCCATGTCAATACATGTTTCCACCATGTCACAGACACACGTCCATGCTAATTCTACACATACATCTGTTCAGGGGTACCCTGTTAAATACAGACTGTGATCTATTCCAAGAAGATCTTGCCAAAGCAAGGAAGTGCGAGAGAAACCTTTCTTCAAGAATTCTTGCCAAAATAAGAACACTTCAAAAAATAACCTTTAAGATGTACAGTGCTGAGTTTCACCCATTTGCTTTAAAATTCTAAAGATAACATTTTTAACTCATGTGAGAAAGTAAAAGATAAGGGAGATGGAGACATTAAAATAATCTACACATGCTCTAAAACCATAATCCTTATGTTCACCATGTCTCAAAGAACAGTTTCTGTCATCCATCTATCAGGAGACTACCCTTGACTTCACAGTAACCTAGGCCTGCCTACGGATAGTTTAGTCATTAAGATCAGTCGTGTTCGACTCTTTGCGACCCCATAGACCATATCCCGCCAGGCTCCTCTGTCCATGGGATTCTCCAGGCAAGAACACTGGACTGGGTTGCCGTGCCCTCCTCCAGGGGATCTTCCCGACCCAGGGATAAGCACCCATATTTACCCATATGCCTGATTTTTTAGTAATCTTTTACTTTCACTGTCCTAAAGGATCTTGGCCTGAAGGAAATCTGCAAGCAGTCAACTCCTTTCCCCAAGACCAGGAAAGTAGGAACCGAGGAGTTCACTGAGCCTCAGGAGGAAGGGCAAGCTGGCGCAGGCTGGCACTCAGAATCCTAGCGTGCCGGCATGAGGCAGAAAATGGTATGGTGGACAATAAATAGGGCTGGTCAGAAAGACAGAACGAGACAGCTGGTCAACCTTCTAAGGTGCCTCTGGTCAGACTTGGTATAGACAAATTCATATTTTAAGTAAAAAGTCTTTAAAGGTGTATGCAAAACATAGACCAAAATCAAATTGTAGAGAACTTTAAAACCCCACTTATAAAGCATAATCCCGTTTTATCTGGTGATTTTTAAAATATTCGTTAAGTACCAAGGTCCCAGGTCCATCTAAAAAGGAAAGGAGGAGCGCTTTACCTATGAGGAGGGAGAGGGCCCAGGAAAAAGGAGGGAAGGGGAGGATGAGAGAAAAGGGCTGAACAGAGAGACAGACGGAGAGGGACAGGACGTGAGCACGAAAACATTCAGTCAGGACGGGAGTGGGCAGGGATGTTCAATGTACATTTTAAAGTACAGAGGACATCTTACAGTTCTCAAAAAAGACAAGGAGAGGGGGAGCAGAATTCCTTTATGTTAATTCAGAGTCACGGAGATTTTAGCAAGCAGATTACCAGGTGCGGTTAAAGGTCAAAATTAAATAAATAACTAGAAGTCATTAAAAAGAGGTAATAACCACCCCTCTGGTGAAGAAAATCGCAGGGAAGAATGTGGAAGCCCGAGGCACAGGAATGTCTGGATAAGCTCTGGTGACAACTGTGGGGCATTGAGTCGGGTGCTACATTTTACCTGGGAGCTGATTTCCTGAAGCGCCTGCTCCAGTCTGGGGGATGCCCTTTCAGGTTGAAAGCACAAGTTTATGAGACGTTGTTCTCAATCACTGCATTTTATAGAAAAAATTAAAAAACAGGTATGAAAATAAAAGCAACATGGAGAAAAGACAAAAGACAGACACAGCTCGCTGGATGAAGGCCCACCCTGACAGGCACACTTCTTTCTACATGACACCCGCCTGGACACGGGGAGCCAGGAGTTTATTCACCTCCGCCTCAGTGCTCAGCTTTCAGCTCTAAGTGTTGTCTAAGTGCTCGGGAAGAAGGAAGCAAACATCAAGGAAAGCAAATATGGTTCACAATAGGCTAAAGACGAAGAGAGAAGGGAAAAGCCTGAATCAGATAACCATCGAGAAAAGAAAAAAACACTCCAGATGAAGATATTCTATTTCATATACACAAAATCGTAAAGTAAGTGATGTTACGCCGTGACAGGATACATTGCAAGTGGCGCTTTCCTCTCACGAGGAGTCGACTGGTTTCATATTTGACCGCATTCGCAGTTTGCTAAAATGGTCCAGAAGGCCCCCATTTTCCACATCTTCCTTTATTGACAAGTCCCTAGGAATTTTATCCCGGCAGAAAATTAAATAGCCTGTGAAGATGGTGTTTTATTATTCAAGCAACTGCACCCCTTTAAAACGCCTTTGCGTTCTCATCACTCAGAGCCTCAGCCCTGAAAACCCTCTGCGGAAGGCAGGGTCCGCCTCTGCGCGTTCTGTTTAGCGGGGGCAGAACATCCACGGAAAGACAGGCAGAGGGCAGAGCAGTTAGGAAACAATTTCTGAAAGCGAAGCGTGAGAAGACCAAAGGGAACGGACAGAAAGGTCGTCCACGGCGGGCTCCTTTCCTTTCAAAGCCCCTGTTCCCTCAGAGGACGGTCAATTTGCATGTCCTGTCCCTCCTCCCGGGGGGAGTCCTGGAGAAAGCAGCCTTCTCCAGGGCCCCAGTCACTTCCTCAGGAAGTGGGAGGAACCACCGCTCACCCCGGCTCGGCGTGGTCCTGGGATCTGGGAACGGACAGTCTCCCCACGACCGGCACGTCCCCAAGGCCGAGGCTCCTGCGTGCCCGGGCCTGGGGCCCTGCAGGGCCTGTGGGTTTTGCCGAGCGCCGGGTGGGAGGGGACGGGGGACCGGTCCACGTCCCTCTTTGGCACCAGCTCACCTCCTGGACACACGGCGAGGGAGACTTTGTGTCGGGGAGGGTGCTGGCTCGCCCCGTGACTGAACCTGCCGCAGACTGTACCCAAATTAAGCAACTCCCGTCAATCCACATGACCGATGTTTTCTTTCCCTTGCTTGAGAGTCAAAAATAGAACTGTGCTGACTTGCCATGAGTGCTAATAAGGTTCTCAAAGGGTGGGAATATCTACTTACTGAATATACAAAGCTTCCAAAAATACCTGCCCCTGTGTTTTTCTTTAGAAAGCAGAATGTAAATTCAAAAGGTAGGGCTGCTTCAGGTTAGCATTTCAAAATGATGGCTCTCTGGGGGGAAAAACCTGAAGCAGAAGTCAGGGCTGACCAGATACCAAGCGCTGGTTCAGAAGAGCCGGCTCAGGTCTGCCCAGACCACGGTATTGCAGGAGTAAGCCGCCTAACCGGCTGGCCAAACCCACTTATCAAAAGTCGGTCATCTGGTCTTCCTGAGGCCTGGCCTTCATTTCTCCTCCAGGAATGCCTCTGGGCACCAGGTCATCTCCCGAGCTGACCATCTCCGCAGCTATCTGGTGCAAAGTAAACAGGCGCTCAGGGCAAGTGCTTACCTGGACACCCCCAAAATTGAATGAAAGAAAACCTTCAGCTAAGAAGATTACACACCATGAGACTCTCCAACAGCACTCTCACAACCAAGAAATTTTTTAAACTCCAGAGGAAAAACCTGCTCTTTCCTTAGTTACTCCCAAGAAAAAAATGGGCAAGAATCCTAGTTGTTAAACCTGGAAAACAAGTCACTGATTTCAAGGCACAGGAGCAAGGTTTTAAACCAAAGGAATAAATCATCCCAAGTGAGGGGCATCTGCATGAAAATGTCTGGGGCAGAGTTATTCATAAATATAGCAAAACACTGGGAAGCCCAGAAATGTCCATCAGCAGGACGATGATCATGTCAATTGTGGTACCTCTTTTTTTTTTAATTGTGGTGAAATACACGTAATGTGAAGCCTGCCATCTCAGCCATTTTGAAATGTACAGTCCAATAGTGTTAAGTAGGGCTTTCTCTGGGGGTCCAGTGGTTAAGAATTCATCTCGCAATGCAGGAGACACAGGTTCAACACCTGGTATGGGAAGATCCCACACGTCACAGGGCTACCAAGTCCGCAAGCCACAGTCACGAAGCCCTTCCCTCACCACAGAGCCCGGACTCTGCAACAAAAGCCGACGAAACCAGAAGCCTGCGCTCTCCCCAGCTAGAGAAAGACCACGCGCAGGAATAAAGACCCAACGCAGCCATAAATAAATCAAACTTTCTTAAAAATAGTTTGAAGTATATTCACATTGTTGACAGCACACTCTTTTTAATGGAGGGGGAAATCGGGTCCTAAAACAATATATAAACTACATTAAAACTAAAAAGAAAAAAATAAGTATTGCATTTTACATGATATGTAAAACCAGCATACTGCATTTTATACATTTATACATAAACATGTAAAATTTATAGATAAAGAAAATTCACAGAAAGGCTTAGGAGTCACACTAAACATCTGACGCTTGAATCCAGAAAGGGCAGGGGATGGAAGGTAGGGACACAATGTTTCTCAAAGTTCATCCACCTAAGCACTTTCAAGATCACCTATCTACGGGGAAGTAGATGAAAGTTTAAATTTCCTATGAACTCAAGGGCAGTCAGCATCACCAACCTTGGCAATTCTGTCAAAGGTCCTTTTGCAAGAGCTCTATTTCCCACTGGATGTACCACATTCTTTTAACTCAAAGGCCCCTGGGCCAGCAGTTCACTAACATGTCAGTGAGCTTATAAAAATACTGAAAGGGTCTGGGCTAAATCTGTCACCCTTAATAAACTTCAGGAAAACTCATTACAGCCTCTCCTTGGAGTGAGTTATTCAAAGAGTTTCAATGATGAGAAAGCAAGGAGGGGGGGGGGAGTCTAAATTTCTTCGCTATTAGTTGGATATAAAATACTCGAGTCTGGTGGATTTCAGTATTTCAAAACTAAGAAATCACGTACACACCCATGTCTAAAAACAAAGGATCCCCGTTTAAGAGAAAAACTCACAGAAGGGGTTCGAAGCATTCATTTGGCATTTTATAAATGCCACACTTCTCAGTAACATCTCTATAATTCCAGCTTGAAGCAAAGTATAGATTTTCTACATCAGAGGTGATATTTCGACTACACACAGGAGAACCTCAAAGCACTTTTCCTTTGTCACCTGAATAATCCTTCTAGATTTTTGTACAAAAATCCTACATCCAGTACAGAAGTTTGTCCCTGAAATGCTCCCGTCAAACCAGCCGCTTTGCTTTCTGCTGTTTCGTATTCGTTTAACCAGAAACTTTTTCAAATACTAAACTTAAAACTATTGGCAAACATTTTTGAGACTCGCGGCCTCAGAAGACATGCAGGGGAGCTCGGGGAGCTGACAGCACCCCGCTCTTTTCCGGGAAGGTACAGTCCAGCCACTCGCACTGCAAGTCTTTCTTTCAGAATCTTCACTACCCAAGTTTCAAAGAATGGTCCAGGCGACCAGGTTCTGAGTCGCTGGTTCTCAACGGGGGTGATTTTGCTCCTCCTCCACGGCTACAGAAATTTAGCAATGTCCAGAGACATTTCTTGCTGGCACAACCTCAAGTGGGGTAAGGAGTGCTCCTGGCATCCAGCGGGGAAGGGAGTGAGCAGCCAGACGCTGAACATCCTATACTGCATGGGACGGCCCTCAGGCTCGCCAGGGCCGAGGCTGCGAAGCCCTGCCCTCCGTGAACCGGCTTTCCCCTTGCCACGTGTTCCCCTCCCTCCGGGACCGAGCCCTCCTGAGATCCCAATAAACCGGCTCGGGACTCCCCCGTGGTACCAGGCCCAAGGCCCGGTGCTGCAGTGCGCGGGCCTGGGTTCCATCCCTGGTCAGGGAAGCAGCTCCCACACGATGCAGTGAGGACTGGAGATCCGTGTGCCCCCACTAACACCTGGCACAGCCGAACAAACAAAAATAAAAAATCAAACCGTAAACTTGCTCCCTCAGGCGTCCCCCCCCAGCCCCTTCCCCCCCCCCACCACCTGAGGAAGCCTGCAGACCAAGGGCTGCCCACGGGCTTATCACAGCTGGTCCAGAATTCCAAAATGAGGCCACCACCTTGTCTCGCTGGACACCAAACTCACCTGAGGCATTTTTAGATTTAGGAAAAGTAGGGCTTTCATCTGTAAGACATGACTAAGAGCATCCCCCAAGGTGATCGTTCACAGCATGTCTACTGACGTTTAAAAGCAAACTCACTTAAAAGTTCTCTTTCTGGAGTAGAGAGAAAACAGAAAACACACACCAAGGAGAATGAAGGGTATCAAGCTGTCCAACACTAGGTTATAGAAGAGGAGGAGGATGCTCTCTGTATTTCTCATGAGGTCCTCCTGCATTTTTCACCAATTTCACCAAAGACAATCAAGAGATCAGAATAATGGTCATGCAGGAGAGCTCCTGTTACACAATTTTCCACCAAATAGGGGAAAGCAGGGATTCTGCAGTGTAGGGATTTGGGAAGTGCTGGATTAAACATATACACACATATCTTTCTTCTCCCAAGGCTTCTCTGAACTTTTAAGTGCTGATGTGAATTTCTGGCGTGAAACTTCATCACAGGGATCCAATGTCCAAGCTGGAAGCATTGCCCAAGCTTATTGGATGCTGGACGTTTTCAGACTGAGACGTCCCTGGGGCATTTTTAAACAAAGTTTAATCAAATTTTGCAGTCACAAGAGGTCAGTTATACTTCTGGGGCTTTCCTGGTGGATCAAATGATAGGTTCAATCCCTAGATTGGCATGATCCCCTGGAGGAGGGAATGGCAACCCACTGCAGTGTTCTTGCCTGGAGAATCCCATGCACAGCGAAGCCTGCTGGTTAGAGTCCATGGGGGTCGCACAGAGTTAGACATGACTGAGCGACTTGGCACGCATACACATGTCTTAATAATAAGCATCCTTCACTTAACTGCCTTCTTACAGAAAAGCAGCCCAGCAAGGTCTAGACAGCACAACAGAGGCAGAACAGAAACTTCCCATCCTCAACAACCTGAAACCAAGGCAGTGTGTAACCAAAGAAGGGACAGCTAAAGCTGAAACACCAACAGAGGGCAACGTAACCTACTGCCCAAGATTAGCAGGAAAAGAATTTAAAAAAACCTGCGAGTCAT
The DNA here is from genome assembly GCF_023699985.2 of Odocoileus virginianus. Classification (NCBI taxonomy): domain Eukaryota; kingdom Metazoa; phylum Chordata; class Mammalia; order Artiodactyla; family Cervidae; genus Odocoileus; species Odocoileus virginianus. The sequence goes on from NC_069695.1 coordinate 2,487,181, forward strand.
CTAAATCAAAACCAGCCAAGCCTAATCAGTATTACTGCTCCAGTGCTAAACTGTGTCTCAGCTTTCCCCAAATTAACGCTGGACAGCCGAACCAGACTGCATTTTGCCAAATGGACAGACATGCATGAGGGACCTGAAACATTTACACACTCCCATCACACACACGCACACACACACACCCCTACCTAGGAGCACCCTCAGACACACACACACTCACATCACACACACACACACCCCTACCTAGGAGCACCCTCAGACACACACACGCCCCTACCTAGGAGCACCCTCAGACACACACACACTCACATCACACACACACACCCCTACCTAGGAGCACCCTCAGACACACACACGCCCCTACCTAGGAGCACCTTCAGACATGCACACACGCACACACACACACACCCCTACCTAGGAGCGCCCTCAGACACACACACGCCCCTACCTAGGAGCACCCTCAGACACACACACACTCACATCACACACACACACCCCTACCTAGGAGCACCCTCAGACACACACACGCCCCTACCTAGGAGCACCTTCAGACATGCACACACGCACACACACACACACCCCTACCTAGGAGCGCCCTCAGACACACTCACACGCACACACACACACACACACACTAGGAGCGCCCTCAGACACACACACACACACACACTAGGAGCGCCCTCAGACACACTCACACACACACATACACACACACACACACTAGGAGCGCCCTCAGACACACTCACACACACACACACTAGGAGCGCCCTCAGACACGCACACACACACACACACACCCCTACCTAGGAGCATCCTCAGACACACTCACACTCACACACACCCCTTCCTAGGAGCACCCTCAGACACGCACCACACACACACTCACATCACACACACACACGCCCCTACCTAGGAGAACCCTCAGACACACTCACACACACACGCACACCCCTTCCTAGGAGCACCCTCAGAAACACACACACTCACATCACACACACACACGCCCCTACCTAGGAGCTCCCTCAGACACACACACACACACACACACACACACACTAGGAGCGCCCTCAGACACACTCACACGCGCACACACACACCCCTACCTAGGAGCGCCCTCAGACACACACGCACGCACACACACACACACACACACACTAGGAGCGCCCTCAGACACGCACACACACACACACCCCTACCTAGGAGTGCCCTCAGACACACTCACACTCACACACACACTAGGAGCGCCCTCAGACACACTCACACACACACACACACATACACACTAGGAGTGCCCTCAGACACACTCACACTCACACACACACTAGGAGCACCCTCAGACACACACTCACACACACACACACTAGGAGCGCCCTCAGACACGCATGCGTGCACACACACACACAAACACACTAGGAGTGCCCTCAGACACACTCACACACACACACACTAGGAGCGCCCTCAGACACACACACACACACACACAAAGAGCGCCCTCAGACACACACACACTCACTCACACACACACACACACACACACACTAGGAGCGCCCCCAGACACACTCACACACACACACACACACACTCACTCACACACACACACACACACACACACACACACACACACACACTAGGAGCGCCCTCAGACACACACACACTCACTCACACACACACACACACACACACACACTAGGAGCGCCCTCAGACACACACACACACACACACACACACACACACACACTAGGAGCGCCCCCAGACACACTCACACTCACACACACACACTAGGAGCGCCCTCAGACACACACACACACACTAGGAGCGCCCTCAGACACACACACACACACACACACACTAGGAGCGCCCTCAGACACACTCACACACATACACACACACACACTAGGAGCGCCCTCAGACACACTCACACTCACACTCACACACTCACACACACACACTAGGAGTGCCCTCAGACACACTCACACTCACACACACACACAAACACACACACACACACTAGGAGCGCCCTCAGACACACTCACACTCACGCACACTAGCAGCACCCTCAGACACACTCACACTCACACACACACACACACACACTAGGAGCGCCCTCAGACACGAACACGCGTGCGCACACACACACACACACACACACTAGGAGCGCCCTCAGACACACTCACACTCACACACACACACACACTAGGAGCGCCCTCAGACACACTCACACTCACACACACACACACACACACTAGGAGCGCCCTCAGACACGCACGCGTGCACACACACACACAAACACACTAGGAGCGCCCTCAGACACACTCACACACACACACACACTAGGAGCACCCTCAGACACACTCACACGCACACATCACACACACACACCCCTACCTAGAAGCACCCTCAGACACACACACACACACACACAGACACACACACACACACACACTAGGAGCACCCTCAGACACGCACACACACACACACAGACACACACACACACACACTAGGAGCACCCTCAGACACACTCACACGCACACATCACACACACACACCCCTACCTAGAAGCACCCTCAGACACACACACACACACACACAGACACACACACACACACACACTAGGAGCACCCTCAGACACGCACACACACACACACAGACACACACACACACACACTAGGAGCACCCTCAGACACGCACACACACACACACAGACACACACACACTAGGAGCACCCTCAGACACGCACTCACACACACACACACACTAGGAGCGCCCTCAGACACGCACACTCACATCACACACAAACACACACACACTAGGAGCGCCCTCAGACATACACACTCACATCACACACACACACACACACACTAGGAGCGCCCTCAGACACACACACTCACACACTCACACACACACACACACACACTAGCAGCGCCCTCAGACACGCAGCGACACACCCAGGCGAGACCCTGAAATTAGGCTTGGACAGCTCCTCCAGCCCTCCAGCCAGTCTTCTCACAGCAGGTGCTGGGTGTTTATGGAGCAAATTCTGATAACTAAACGTACTGTTTTTGTGATTTTTGAGTAAAGAGAAAACAAAGATTGACTCTCCACACTCAAGAGCTCACACACCTCGGCCGCTAAGCTGAAGAACGTGACGCTATAGCTGTCCGGCCCAGAAGACCAGGTATGAACACGGCTTCGCGTGGCTGTTCCCTCTCGGCGCAAGAAGTGCCTCAGGCCTGACGTGGGTGAAGGCACCGGCTTGTCAGGGTTGCTGTGAGTCCTAACGACTCGGAGATCCAGAGTGGCTCCAGAGAGACGCCCTTTCCCCAAAGTGGCCGACTCACCCGCCAGCTCTCTCCCTCCCAGCCCAGGTTGAGTCACTTCCTGCCTCAGAATCTGGCTCTGCCTGAAGATGCTTCCCGGTGTCCGCCGCATGGACGTCCTTCTCCAGCCAAGTCCTACGCCTTCTCATCGTCTCCTACCTTGGATCTTCTTTCCCTTTCTGCAAAACTTCATCCCTCTGTATTTTTCAGAATTTCACCCAAAGTTTATCTTTATTGGAACCTCTACTTCCACACGACGTTTCTTCATTTGCCTATTTCCTCCTGTTTCTACCTTTAGAAGTCAAGTGAGTGTATCAGACAATAATAGTGTCAAAAACTTAGGGACACAAATTCAGTTCACTTACAGGTAAGCTATTTTCTGAAGACAGTGAATCACGGCAAAGCTCATCCAAAGGGCTCTCCTACAAGCACAGAGATCGTACACGTCTCCCAATTCCTGCAGTCCTGTACTTTCCTACTTTCTGAAAAAATTATTTGGCTGCCCCGAGAGGTATGTGGGACTCGAGTTCTTCCCTGATGGGGACCAAACCTGCGCCCTCTGCATTGGAGGCGGATGCTTAACCCCGGACCCCGGGGAGTCCCTCATGTGTCTCACAGCCGGCGGCCTGTGTGCCGTGCTCCGCTGGGCCTGGCCGCTCACCGCACAGGGGGCTGGTCGTCTACGCTTTGCCTTCTGACGCTCTCTGCACATCTGCCCACCTAGTCTTTGACCCTGACTCTTGGCAGGCTCCAGGAGGACCTCTGACTCACCACCCCACTACATCCTGAACTCATCCCCAGCTCAGATCAACATCCGTGGTTCCAACCCTTTTCTCCAGCGTGGGCCCCACGGCCATGCCCGCCCCGAATGCCCAGTCCTGTCCCTGCTCCCCTCACGGTAACGTGAGGCCACAGCTGCCATACCAGGACACACACTCTCCCCACCCCAGACGGGGATTCAGCACAAAACCGTGAGCTGGCAGATTTAACCAAGAAGTAATAGATCGTATGCAACGTGCTGGATTCACGTATCGTAGCACTCTCAGACTCCAAATGTCCGGTAAGATCTAAAACTCAACTAGAGTTTGTATGCAATGAGAGGCTTTCTTGTAGAGAGATGAGGATGGCAAAGTATCTCATGTGACAGTGAAAGTTGCTCAGCTGTGTCTGACTCTGCGACCCCATGGACTATACAGTCCATGGAATTCTCCAGGACAGAACACTGGAGTGGGTAGCCTTTCCCTTCTCCAGCGGATCTTCCCGACCCAGGAATCAAACCAGGGTCTCCTGCATTGCAGGCGGTTTCTTTACCAACTGAGCTATCAGGGATGCCCAAGAATCTCATGTAACAGACACCATTTCATCCTTACAACTAATTTAATCCATTTCCAAATTTTAAAACACACCAGCTACAGTTCTGTGGTCCCAACAGCTCAAACACGGAATTCACCAAACTCCTTACTGGAACGCAATCTCTCCTCTGGCTCAGGCCTGGGAGTGAGCGTCCCCAAGACATCTGGCCCCAAGGCCTCCAGAGCGTGTGCCTTCGTTGCACTGGATGGGCAGCTGTGCTGGTTAGCCGCTCTCCATCACCACCCTGGGAGGCGGCTCGTTAGGGCTCCCACTCTAAGGAGAGTCACAAGCCACCCAACTCCCCGTCAGGCACGGAGGCAGAAACAGCAGCTGCTAACAGCTCTGAGTCCCCACCTCCTGTCAGATCCCAGGGCTCTGAACCAAACGTGGCATGGTTATTCCTGTCTGTGGCTGTTACTTAGTCACTCGGTCACGTCCAACTCTCTGCGACCCTGTGGACTGTAGTCCACCAGGCTCCTCTGTCCGTGGAATTTCCCAGGCAGGAATACTGCAGTGGGTTGCCACTTCCTGCTCCAGGGGATCTTCCCGACCCAGGGATGGAACCTGTACTGGGACAGGAGGCTTCTTTAGCACTGAGCCCCCAGGGAAGCCCTGCGGTTACTCTTGTATCTTGACTTAAGACCTGACGCCGTTCATCACAGTGACTCCAAACAGGGACCCCTGCCATGTATCTCCCGGAGCTCATCCTGACAGTAAAGCTCCCTCTGTAAAGCTCCCTCTGTCTCATCAGTCAAGGGGTCAAGGGAATGAAGCTTCAGTAATGCAGGCTGTGTGAGAACAAGAATACACTGGGTATCCAGGCAAATCCTGTGTACCCAGAAACCAGTGCTCATGCCAGGCTGGGCATCCACGACCCAACAATGAGGGCTGACCCCAAATGCCCTCACTGGCATCACATGCAAAGTGACGATGAGTTCCCGCAGTCGGGCAAGGCTTGGAGCATCAGATGACTCGGAAGCAGAGACGGCGGATCTGAAACCAAGGGGTGCACTACAGACCCCTGCGACTCAGCACAGTCCACGGGCCAGCAGACCAGCATCACCTGGGAGCTGGTCAGAAATGCAGGATCCTGGGCCCACACCAGCCCTCGGGAATCATTATCTGCATCTTAACAAGGTCCCCAGGGTGATCTGTATGCCACTAGTCCTACCTGCATGATAAGGGCACCCAGGAAGGGTCTGGGGGCAGGGTGGGGCACAGGACAGCAGCAGCAGGTGGGGAGAGGCAGGGGAGAAACGCAGAGCGAGCTGGGCCCTGCTCCAAGGCCGGGGTCCGTCTCCCACCCAGCGCTGCCCTCTTCGGCCAGTCTCCTAATGTCTGTAAGTCTCAGCGGGGATGTTAATTACACCTTTCGGGGGACAGTCAGTATAAAGCATCCAGCACACGGCAAACCTGCGGCGGGCTTCCTTCCTGTCCACCGTCAAACAGCAGTGTGGCATGGATGTCTAAATCCCGTAATCTGGAGATGAACTGGATGTCTGGGAGAGAAAGGGAGCCCAAACCAGGGAAGAGTGAGTTTCTCTAGCAAGGAGACCCTATTGTAGTTCTCACCCTATCTTCTTCAACCGAAAGGAATCAACATCAGTAAATATGAACACTGCGGGGCACCAAGGAAGTTGCACTGTTAAACTTATTTAGTTGTCCATCCGACAACCCAGACCAACTATCAGATAGAAACAGAATGAAAACCACATATATAGTTGCAAGTTTTCTATTTTTTTTTTTTGCACTTTTTTATTTATTTGCCACTCAGCATGCGGCATCCTAGCTCCCCCATGAGGGATCAAACCCGCACCCCCTGCAGTGGAAACCCTGAGTCTTAAACCACTCAACTGCCAGGAAAGTCCCTCTATCTTTACAAGAAAAGGACTGGGGCTGGGGGGGGTGATAGTGTGAAATAAGTTTTAGTAATAAGTTTTATTCAACCAAAACATTCTTTCAACATACAGTCTATATTAAAAAGCTATTAATGAGACATTTTACATTCCTCTTTGTTATCTAAGTTCTCAAAACCCTGTGTATATGTTATGCTTACAGCCCACCTCAATTAGGACTGGAGCTGGTTTAGTACTTAAGTCATGTCTGACTCTTGCGACCCCATGGACTGTAGCCTGCCAGCCTCCTCACTTCATGGGATTTTCCAGGCAAGAATACTGGAGAGGGTTGCCATTTCCTTCTCCAGGGGATCTTTCCAACCCAGGGACTGAAGCCAGGTCTCCTCCACGGCAGGCAGATACTGTACTAACTCAGCCACCAGGGAAGCCCCCACAACAGGACTGGTCACACTGCAAGCACTCAGAAGCCATAAGTGGTGGGGGCCAGCCAACGGGACGGGACCACTCCGGACAGCGAGGTCCCAGGAGCCCTGCTCCCCTCCACCTTCCATCGCCTCCAAGGTCCAGTGTGCAAGACACAACCGCCTGGTCACTGCCAAGCAAACATGGGCAGCAAAGGGCTGGGGAGACGGACGGAACAGAGGTCTGAGTCATCCGTCCACAGATTCACGACCAACTTTTGTTTGTTCTTAAACGCTGGTTGACGAAAATTACACCAACGGACAGACAACCCAGATGCTAGCCCCTTGCTGACTGGGCTGAATTTACGTGGGAACAAAGTTGAAGTGTTAAGACTGTAACTACAAAATTCGTTCAAGATTTTCCAGCTATAAATGTTACGTGAGGCCAAGTAAGAACAGGGACTCTTGCTGAGATGTCCCTCGCTCTTCATCAGATAGGGCAGTTGCAACTCAAAACCTATAGACCAGGCAGGAAACACTGTATGCCTTCAGGCCCCACACCTCAAAACAGAAATCACTACCGATAAAGGAAGAAAAAGACAGAACAGGAGAAACACCACCCAGACAGAAAAGAGATGTCAGGGATGAGGTCCTCCCCCTGAAACAGGAAGCTCAGGAATACTGGACAGCTAAGACTTTAGGGAGGACTCACGGAGCACCAGGCACTCTGCTAGGCACTTCATATGCATCTCATCTCCTAAACAACCCTCGAGGAAAGTATGGTTTCAAAGTTTAAGTTAACTTGCTGAGGGGGCTTTCCCAGGTGGCGCTAGTGGTAACAAACCCGTCTGCCAGTGCAAGAGATGTTAAGTGACACGGACTCCATCCCTGAGTCAGGAAGATCCCCTGGAAGAGGGCATGGCAACTCACTCCAGTATTCCTGCCTGGAGAATCCCATGGACAGAGGAGCCTGGTGGGCTACAGTCCGTGCAGTGGCAAACAGCTGGACACGACTGAAACGATTTAGCATACATGCAGGCATGATCAAGTTTCAAGCCAGAGACCTCAAACTACCTCCCCAACTCTTCTTGTGTCAGCAAAACTGAAGGACCAGCTTATCGATGGGTACCTGTGAGGGCTTCATATCAGTAAATCGGGCTTTCAGGTTCACATGATATAAGGACTATAAATAAAAAGTGGCTTCTATACCATCAAAACACAGACAATTAATTTTGGATTGCAGAAAGAAATAATGATGGCAACAGCCTTGGGCCAGGAGTCTGCAGGGCAGTGGGTTCTGGTTTTGGACGTGCTATTAACTACCTGCTGAACCTCACCTCCACCCCAGTTTGGGATCACTGCGGAAAATGAGGCTAACTATAAATGTTTAATGCATTTCCGGCTATGTAGTTGTTTATTTTTAACACAGAGCTGTGAATTTTCTAACCTGGAAGTTTTTTAAAAATTCTTACTGTTGAGATGCCTAGAAAGAATCTGTTCCTCACAGAAGAAAATGACCAAAATCACCACCTGTCACTAGACCGCATGAGCCAGCAGGAATGTGGTTCCCCGAAAGGCAAGGCTGCCTTGAGAAGATGCTCAGGAACCACACCACCTTGTCTTCACCTTTAGGTCTCTATGAATCCTTCAAGATGCTCAGAACCTCTAATTATGCATAGATGGAGTAATACCCGACTGACAGCAAACCTGCATCTGGGGGCCCTCATGACCACCGACTAGAGGACGCAGGGCAGGGAATACGCGGGACGGCTAAGAAGGCCACTCTGGGTGCGTCTAGAAACACTACTTATTTCAGTCTCCAGATTTAGATTAGGGAGAATTCGCTCTTCCCCTCATTCTCAAACAGGCGGAACTGAGAACTTCCTGTTTGTAGAGGAGCATTCAGATTCCTTAAATCGTGTTTATTTGTGAGGACAAAAGATTTTTCTCAACACCACTTTCAATTTATGCTGATTTTCTTATCCTTTTCGAAGAATAAATAAAACAAAAACACCTCCTCGTTCCTTCTCCCAATTTGTCCCTCACCCCAGTGCCCAGTAAAGGAAGCACTGAGGTCTTCCCAGCACACTATTTCTAGCAGCACGCGTCTCCAGTGCAGACACAGACTTCTCCCCGTGATGACCGAAGTCAGGAAAACCTGGCTAATGACAAAGGCCCTGAACTGTGCCTCCGACTTCTCACGACACCAGCTCCCCTTCCCTGTCTCCAACAGACCCTCCCAACCCCAAGCACCTTCCATGATTTCCCCTGGTCCCCCCTCAACAAGGCAGAAGGGCCCAGGGATGAGGAGCAGACTTCTAGTTCTGGCCGCACGCTGTTTCTGAGCAGGCGGACCTTGGCCAGGACCTTTGCCTGAGTTTCCTGACCTGCACTAAGGCAGGGTGGGGGGGGGTGACAGCGTTCAGCTCGCCTCGTTGTCTCAGTCTTAAATCTACGCACAGGCCACCACGACAGACGGTGCTATCTGCAGGTGTTAGGCTGCGGACATCACGGTCTGCCCCGCTGCCCTCCAACTTTCTGAAGCACGCGTCTCTAAGTTCTTCAGTCCCTACCTCCCCTTCGTTTATGTATTTTGCCTTTTACTGTATAAACCATTATCTTCTAGCAACCCAAACTGACACCTTCTCGTATCTTTCCTCTATCAGCTCTGTCCTGTGCTAACTGCTCCCAATCTAGACCCCCAGCTCACATGGATCCAGAAGGCAAGGGACACCCCATGGGCAACACACCCCGAACCTGAACTCATTCTACCAGCAGCTCCACCTCCACAGTCTTTCCTGCCTCCTGAATTCAGAATCTCAGAGCCAGAAGTAACCTCTGACAAGTAACTTCAGAGAGCATCCTCCCTGCCCCCCCCCAACACACACACGTGCGCGTGCACACACAGGCCCCTGACACGGTCACCACCTACCACTCCATCGCCATGGCAATGCCTTGGATGGAGCCCTCCTCCCCTCTACTGGACGGCTGCCGCGGGGCCCCCACTGGACCCCGAAGAGCCTCCATTCCACGCTCACGGGGTTGCCCTGGGTCCTCTGTCATGAACAGTCTTTTCTCTGGCCCTGCTGCCTCCACAAGGAAGCACACCCTGGAGTGGACGGTACAGAACGGCTTTCAGAAGCCTGGCCATTGCCCGCGCCCCCCCGCCCGCCCGCCCCCCAGCCCCACCTGCCACACCCCCAGGGCTTCCCACACGCGTCCACAGGCTCTCCTGCTCCCTCCAAGTCGCTGCCTCCCTGACACATTCTCACTGGCCTTCTCGGCTCAGAAGCCACCTCGTCCAGGGCTCCTCCCTGCAAACTTGGCACCGGGGGCCCATTCGCATTCCTATCATAGCATCCGTGGGCTACTTCCCACTAGCTTTTCCTCTCTGGATGCCTTTGCCCTCGATCTTCGCAGTGCCTAGCACAACGTCCAGGGCTTAGGAGACATACCACATCTGCTCTGTGGATGAAATAACCCCCAAATTAATGCTGATCCCCAAGTCTCAGGCTCCCTTCCCTTGTTCTTCATCACTAGGACCTCAGTCCACTTGTTCTTCCTGATCTCGAACACTATTTTATCTGCTAAAAAAAAAAAAAAATCTGCTTCCAAAATCTCCCTACTTTATAGCTTTGAGATTACTTACACGTTTTCACCCCTTTAAAAGACATAAAAGCTGAAAAATAACACCAATATTTTGATAGTCAAGAAATCAAATTTTAATTAACGGTAAGTTCTTGACACAGCTAAGATTTCGTACCCCTGTCCAAAATTTCAACTCTGTTACTCGCTGGTGCTTTATGGAACCTGAAGACAATGTAAAAATTAAACTGCCAAACGGTTCTGACGAGATCAGGAATAACTGCCGAGGGAAATAAAGGCTATTTTACCACTTGGAGTTTCTTGTTTCCACTTTTGGCTAATTCCGATTCGTTCTGGGTTATAAAGCCTGTCATCCCGTTAGCGAGTGGTCTATTATCATGAACATCTCTCATGTGTCTTCGGATAGCATTTGCTACGAAAAGTGTACTTGAGAAGTCTTAACTGCAGCTGACAATGCCAGATCTTTTTGTGAGCTGCGACCAGCTGAATTTACTTTCATCCTAACTTTGAATTCTTACCTACTTACCACGACCCAGCCACCCCACTCCTCAGTCTGTACCAGACAGACATAAAAACTGACGTTCAGACAAAAACCCATATGCAAAGTTTTGTAGCCACTTTATTCTGGGAACAGAATTTAAAAAAACAAACAAACTGGAAACAACCCTCATGTCTTTCAATGGAAGAACAGAGAAACAAACCATGGTACATCCATACAGAGGTCTACACAACTCGGCAATAAAAGGAGAGCCAAGTATGGATACACAAAACAATGCGGACTGCCCTTCAAATGCACTTCGTAAGTACAGGAAGCCATTTGCAATGGCCTTCTGGAAAAGACCAAATATAAGGTCAGAACAAATCGTTGGCTGCTGGGGTGGGGGTGGGGGAGGTGGAAATGGAGAGGAGAGTCTGACCACAAAGGGTCAGCAGGTGGGAAGGTTTCAGGAGATTCAACGAGTCCCTGTAGGCAATGGTGGGGCAAACACGGTGCTACGCACTTGTCAAAACCCCTAAGGCTGCACACCACGGAGTAACCTTTACCATATGTAAAGAAAAGGCTAATCACTTAACCATGACATACTTAGAGATCATACACCAAACACAGGCAGACCTCCTCTGACTGCACTTTGCTTTATTGCCCTTCACAGATACCAGGTTTTTAAAAAAACTGAAGTTTTGTGGTAACTGTGCATTATCAGATGATAGCTAACCTCTTCTTCAGCAATAAAGTATTTTTGATATAGTGCTTCGAGAATGCTATTGCACACTTAATAGACTACAGTGGAAACATAACTTTTATGTATACTGAAAAACCAAAAAAAAGTTCTGGCGACTTGCTTCATTGCCATGATCCCTTTATTGCAGTGGTCTGGAACCCATACCCACAACATCCCTTGGGGTAACGCCTGTATAATTAACACAAAGGTATGGATTTCCTTGAGGCTCCCCTGGTAGCTGAGTGGTAAGGCACTTGCCTGCCAGCACAGGAGATGCGGGTTCGATCCCTGGGTCAGGAAGGTCCCGGAGAGAGGGAATGGCAGCCCGCTCCAGCATTCTTGCCTGGGAAGCCCCATGGACGGACAAGGCTGGCAGGTCTATGGGGCCGCAGATTTCCTTCCCCTTTACCAGATGTGTGTGCTACTGTGTCGCTACTGCAGTGCACTGAGGAGGAAGAGCTGTTAAGGGAATGGGGGGAATCAACCCCAAATCGTCCCCAGATCTTCCTGCAGCCCCTGCGCTGGCAACCTCGGCTCCAGCTGTGAACAGCTAAATGGAGTCCCACCAAGAATACGGGAAAGGTCACTCAAAAGCAACAGGAGACTGCGGTACCCCACCACGGAGCCCGGGAACACATTTCAAGGGGAGAAACCAGGGGGGAGGCCGGGGTCTCCCCGAACAAATCTTCCAGTTCTAACTCATCCCCTGGAAGGTATCTGCAAACACTTCCATCCACATGTCAGCCGTAGCCTTCCTCCTTCCTTTAAAAAGGAGCCAAGGCGGGAGGGAGTAGGGGAATCTCCTTGCGAGAAGAGAGAGCAAAAACGCACAACGAGGGAGAACACGAGTTCTCTGAGAGCAGGAGGCCGAGAGTTCTAGAAACCCCGGACCCCACATTCTTCACGGTGGAAAAAGTGACTCCAAGCAGGCCGACGACAAGAACAAGCCAAGGGTCACCACCCAGTGACGCTTTCTTTCCAGTGGACCTGCCCCACCCAGCCAGAGGCGCACATTCCTCCCTGGAGGGGCCGCCCGGGGCCCTGGGAGACTCCCGCAGGCAACCCCGCTGGGCGGGCCAGGGCCCAGGTGTGCGGCCGGCGTGGCGATGGGGAGGGGTGCTTCCCTGCTCCCGGCCTGGCTCCTTCTGGGAAAGGGGACGCTCTGGCTTCTCCTCGCTCACATTCCTGAGCCCAGGAAACTCCAGTTCCCCTCCAGGGAGTCCTGGGCCTGTGACAGGCTCAGAGCCCGGCCCGATATCGCCACCTGAGACAAACCCGGCCAAGATGAGCTCCTGCTTGCAACCCTGGAGAACCAGCTCTCCGACCCGCGAGGGCCCTCCGCAGCTGGGAAGACAGGCCTTCGCACAAAACGCAGGCTGTTTTCCAGGAGCCTTTGCAGGGGCCGGGGGTTGGGGGGGGGGGGGGGTAACAAAGCTAAAAACCACAGAGAGTAAACCAGAATATTCTGGGACATGCCACGCCTTAGAAAAGGGCTTTTTAAAACATCCTTTTCAAGGATCCGATGCAGCAGGGGGTCAGTTGTCAGAGTTAAATAAAAATCACTGACTTTCTAAAGACAAGAGTGAAGAACTCAATTATTAAAAAAACAGCTTATTGTATTAAGCTAATTAAGGTCTATCATATTAGCCATCTGAGTTTTAACTGGCACCCGAAAAGCAGGAACAGCGTATCATGCAACGTGGACTGGGATCTGCTTTGCAAGCAGATTTCGGCCACATTCAGACACAGAACCTCTGGCAGGCAAAAATGTAGAACTGAAAACCAATTTTCAGACAGCGATTTGTAAAGAATTTTATTCCATCGCATAAGCTATTTACTGGTCTATCAGTCCGAGATTACATTTATCTCTATTAAATACCACAGCTAGTACTCTGAGCTAACCATGTCCTGTTGTTTCTCGTCTCATCACACGCTGGATGCTCTGAAATCATGAGAAAAAAAAAATTCAACAATAAAACCCTCGCATACTTGACACCCTTCACTGCAGAGACTCTGCCCACCAACCACCAGCACAAAACCTCTAAGATCCTCAGCATTTCTGAAAAGATTACTCTGCTGAACGCAAAAAGGAACAAAATACCCTCTACAAAGGAGGGGAGACAGTTGTCTTCCACTGTGCCTTCCATGGGCTCCCCTTGACTGTACTTTGACCAAACCAGAAGCCAGAACGCCTCTATCCGTAGCTGAGATCATCTTGGATTGGATTCTGGTACTGCTGGCTTCCTGTCTGGGGAAGTTGCAGTCCTTTTCACAAGGAACCCCAAGGCAAAATGCTTCATGTTCCCCTGTAAGCTCTCACCGCCTTTGTTCCTTACTTTGCCACCACGCATTACTGCCTGCTTCACTCTCCTCCTCAAAAGCCTCTTGGTTTTGGAGGATGCATAAAAATACCAGCTGAAATCAAACTGTCATCTTGTAAGGCACTGGACATTGTCTGCCATCCACTGCGGTAAAGCTTTGAGTTAACAAGCATCTTTGCACAGAGGAAGCCAGACTACCCAGTCTCCTCCTGGCACCACGTTAAGTATTCCACATCAAAATGTATGCCACAAATAATCCGATGGCAAACTCTCCATTCACAGCCCCCCAGATCAATGAAAGCCACTGCACCACTCCACTCGGAGTGAAAAGCCTTTCAGGTTCACACACAGAGCGAGGTAGAGAGAAGGGTGATGAATGAACAAAAAGCAAATCTACCTTCAGACTCCTCAAATCCCTAAAAGGTGACCAGGACGCCTGGATTTCTGGCAAACTCCTTCCCTTTTTCTGTGATCATCGGGGAGAAAAAGCTACACATGTACTGCTTCAGTCTTATGTAAAACAGTGCATTCTCCACAAGGCCCTGACGCCTACCATTCTCTCCAACTCGCTTCTTTTCAGGCCTGCCTCTTCTAAAAGACCAGCCACAAGCGATTTCATGAAGTCATTCTGATTTCGCCCTGATAGCAACACCCTCATAAAAGTCCCTCTAATCCCATTAAACTTGGCTAACAGTTATGAGTATTTCTTCTCCACTCTCCGCCCAGTATTATCTCCAGGGCCCCAGACCACCGTCAGTCTGTGTCTGAACGGAGCTTCAAATAAATACTTAAATTCATGCTCAGAATATCGTATCTCACCTTGTGAACCTTGACCTTTTGGAAAGACTTTGGACCAGTGTTCAGTTACTGTCACACGGTTGCATTCTCTGCAAATATGAAAGGGTTAAAGGCAGCCCCAGTCAACAGGCCTACAAGGAAAAAAAAGACAGCATGTATGCCTTGCAGCATCACTGGAATGCATTTATGCTCATTTCCTAGAACAATAGTGTTACCTTTTGGCCTTCATAACAGCCAGACGTATCCCCAACACCCTTTAGTAGCTTCTAAAACAAAAAGCACAAAACGGAACATACCCTGCAAGAGAAGAAAAGCATGCAAAGTAGCATTCTCCAGCAACAAACAAACTACCATTACAAACCCATCAGTTCGTTTGGGTTTGGTTTTGTTAAAAACGCAGAGCAAGAGAGAGAGAGAGACAAAACTGCAGAAACCCAGTGTCCCCACCCTACCAAGGCACATTTTTTGTCTTTAGGAAGGGCCATAAATCTCAGCTCCTTGTCCATCCCTTAAGCAAAAGAAAAAGGCAGGAAAAGCCCAAGTCATCTCAAGCTGGCAAACCTGCACATTTTCCCCCATCTTCTCTACAGAGAATCTTCTAGGGCTCCGTTAGTCACGTACCCGTGCTGTGTGCTGTCTAAGTGTGCGTTCACATAGTGTGTTGGGACGGTCCCTTCCTGCCAGCGCCTCGGCTTTTGGCTGCCATGAAGGGAGGAAGCTGCTATCCCACGGTAGTAGCTCGGGGACTGCATTGTGTTCAGGAGCTGATCTGCCTCAAACCAGTTTCAGCCGGTTCTGGTCACCCTACATAAAAAAGCTATGGCAACCCTCGCTGAGTTGCCAACAAGTCCCTGAAAATCAGCAGCAGAGGGGGGCATCTCGCTGGGGCTGGCTGCCCCCCTTCGGGTCCTGGGGAGGAGGGGAGGGTCCTCGTGTGTCCCCCCCGCCGTCCCCATCACCCCACACGAGCGCACAGCCTTGGAGAGGCGCACCTCTCCAGCACCCCAGAGCCCCTCGGACCCACCCCTCGCCTCCGCCCCGAGCCCACGGCGGAGCCCTGCGGCCCGCGCCTGGCTCCTTCCCGCACTTACCTCCCACAACCTGGCTCAGACCTTTGTGTACGTGTGGTGTCAAGTGTGTGCGCTCTGGCTTGGTGGCTGACCACGAGCCCCCCAAGAAAGAGCCACCTACGTGTGTGCCTGCTCCCCCTGCCCGCGCTGGCGGCGGGAGCCGGCCTGGGCCCCCTGGCAGGGTGCTGCTGGCTGGTTGACCAGGCTCCTCTCCGCCTGTCCCCCCAGCCCCCTCCTCCCGGCCCTCTCTCCTCGCCCTCCCTGTCACCACCAGCACCACCAGCGGGGCCCCCCCAGTCTCCTCCTCCTCCTCCTCCGACCTTCTCTCCTTTCAAGCACCTGGGGTGGGGGGGAGCCCAAACCCCTTCACCTCGGGCCAAAAAAAAAAAAAACAACAAAAAGCCTAGGGATGTCTGGGTGGGGGGTGCGGGGGGCAGACCCGGGACCGAGGGGGCACAGAGGCCTTTTTAAAAATGCGCTGCGCACCACGGGCGCTGGAGCGGGGAGGAGGCGGCGCTCACGTGGCCCCCCTCTCGGAACCGGCGGGGCCTAGCCAAACCCGCGGGGCCTCGGGTGCCCCCCTACCCCCCACCCCCCCAAGGAGGCCGGCAGGGCGCGAAGGCCGGCTGTCCCCGAGGCCGGCCGTGGGACAGGCCGCGGCGATCAGGCCCAGGGACCAGAGCCACACGCGCCGGCCGGCGATCGCCAAGGCCCCGGGCACGAGGGGCCGGCGCCCCAGCCTCGCCCCCTGGGGGAAGCCGCCCGCCCGCCCGCGCGCGCCCCGCTTCCTCCGCGGCCCTGCGCGCCCCGCGGCGCACACCCACCCCCGGCCCGGGGTCGGCCCTCGCAGCGGTCAAGCCCGGGCGTCTGGGCCGCAGCTCGGATGACCTTTGTTCCGCGCGGCGCCGCCGCCGGCTGTTGCTGCTGCTGCTGCTTCCATACCACGGGCGTGTCGTCGCATCCCCGCCGCCGCGGCCGGGCTGTGCGTGAGCGGCGGGGCGGCCTCGCCCGCCGGTGCCGCCGCCGATGCTGCCGGTGCCGCCGCCCCGCCGCCGCCGCCGCCGCCGCCGCCGCGGCCTCGCCGTGCGCCCGGCCCGGGCCCCGCGCGCCTCCCCGGGCGCCGCGCTCTAGGCCGCGCGGCGGCGGCGGCGGCGGCGGCGGTGGCGGCGGCGGGGCGGCCACGCCGGGGCCTACGACGGGGGTGCGGGCCCCGGGCGGCGGGGCGGCGGCGGAGGCTCGGCCCGAGCGGAGAGCGAACAAAAGGGAGCGCGGGCGAGGGGGAGGGGGCGGCCGGTGGGGGGGGGCAGGGAGGCTCGGGGAGAAGGAGGCGACACGCGAAGCCCCGCAGCCCGCGGGCGCCCGGCCGGTGCCGGCTCGGCGCAGGGAAGCCGAGCCCCGCCGACCCGCCCGTCTGCGGCCGCCGCTCCTTCGCCCGGGGCCGAGGGCAGGCAGGGCCGGTGGTCGTGGTGCTGGAGGTGCGGGGCTGCAGGCAGGGCCGCGGCTGCCAGCAACGACATCGCAGCCTCTCGCCCGGTCCTCTCCACGGCCCCAAGCCGCAACTTACTCGAGTGGAAGGAAGCAAGGCCTCGCCAAAGATGGTTGCAAAAAGATCTTGAAGCCAAGGCGCTGGTGTTTTGTGATCCTCGCAATGGTGGCAAAGAAGTCAGAAGAGAGCACGCTATCTTCAGATGCATTACATCTGAAATTCTCCCTGGAGGTGGAAGAAGGGGGCTCTCTCCTAGGTAGTTAGTGGTTTGGAGCCCTTTTCGCCTTAAACTGAGCCACAAAAGGATGGAAGACACCCCCTGGGGTGGGGAGAAAGCCCTGGTGTAAAAGACACACGTTTTGCTTTTCAGAGAAAAAGCCACTGGGGCCAGATTGAAACATGGCATGTTCGGTTCATGTAGTCTTTTTTTTTTTTTTAATGGGGGAATGATATTGAGTAAACAAGATGTAATAGCTGGGTCTTTAAATTCAAGAAGGGAGATCTGTACAAATGTAACAAGCACATAGTGTACCTACAGCAGGTGGTCACAGCCTCCAGAACGCAAAAAGATACATACATAAACCCCACGTAAAGACCACAGAGGTGTATAATCCTTAACACGTCCGAGATGGAGACAATATATTACCACCAGATCAGGTATGCTGTTTATCCAGCCCTGGGTTCTGGTTCTTACATGGTTCACAGACACGCACTGAGTTGAAAGGTTTTTTGGTCGTTTTTTTTTTAAGGCGAGGAAGCACCAAATCAAGTGCACTGTGCTTACCCTGGAAATAGGACAAAATGGAAGGATCTGAAAACAATGGCACCATAACCTCTTAAACAGACTCACTCCTGTTTAATCGCATTCTGAAGAGACTAGTAGTGCTCCAGGAGCCGTGCAGACTCGCAGCACAGGAAGCTTTTCTGCGCTTTATTTTAAATATCGGTTAGTATTTGCAGAGTGTGCTACAAGTTTTCTTTGTTTCCTAAACCTCGCTGTGTCTCTCTGCATTAACTGCCATCGAGGAAGCCATTGTTCTCTGTTATGCAGGCACTGTCTGATGTAAACTGGAAGGGGCATTTTTGCTATTTAAGACTTTTCATGTAAATGAACCAAATGATTGTCTCACTGACGAGTTGTTGGTCTTTAACTGCCAACTGCAAGTCATCTGGAGTTGCACACAGACTGGGATACATATTTACACATGTTTAGAAAGACCTGTGTAATCTGCGAATTCTGCAAACCACTGGATCACATTTATCAATGTTACAAGACGACGAAATTGAAACTCATCTTCTTTTAGCCTGAAAACAGTGCCAGTACCCTGTGGGTTGAGTTTCAACTTTACTTGGGCTTGATTTCATTTGAATGGAGGCCTTTTTTTCTACTCTCAAAGGTGGGCCTTTATTAATATGCATGTGAAAACATGACATGCATTGAAATGGATACAAGGCCTTGCTTATAAAATCTTTATACACTGCACAAATTACAATGTATGGAATTTCATAACGTCCCTACCTGCTGTAGTAAATCCTAGCTTTCTTAAATTTAGAATCTTTGTACTTAAAATACTTTCTTGCCCCTCCCCCAATTCCCTCTGTCTAAGAGTTGAAAGCACGGTATAAAGTGTTTGAATGGTTTCAAGAACTGTACTCCCCAAACTCAAATCTGGATTGCTTATGGATGGTAAAGAGCCTTCTTTTGCACAACAGCCTCACATGGCTTCATAATGTCAAATACTTTTTGAACAGAGCTTTATTACAAAGCCCAGCATTTTGGTCAAGCCTCGGCTGGAGGAAATTTGTTTGAAAGCACAATTCATCATTTGCACTAGCGGCAACAGTTAACACTGCATCTTTTAAAAAATCCTAAACCAACCAAAAGTAAAAGATAATTTCTTGTAAATTATCTTTGTTCTATTTTTACAAAGAGAATTTCAGAGAAATCCCTTCTCCAGGTAGACCATTAGTGAAAAGCAAAGCACCTATTCATCTTAATTCTATGAAATCACTGAATTTCACAACAGAAAAAACAAATTTTAGGGTAAGTTTTAAAAAATAAAATAAAAACACTACCTCTCTTCCAAAAAACCAATACAAAGGTTCATTCTATTATTGTGCTATCTTGGACACCACTCTGCTTTGGGCAACAATAGTAGTAAAGAATAAAATAATCTATTATTTGACTGCTGTAGATAAGAAAGGGCAAAACAAAGAAATCATACTATTCTTCTGCCAAATAGAAACTAAAGGAATTCCAAATCCTTTGGGATTTTGTTGGTGCTGTTTTTATTGCTAACTCGTAATGTCTTCGTTTTTCCTCCAATCAGTGAATTGCAAAATCACAGCTTTTTCTTTTTTTAAAGCCTTTTGTGGTTTGAAGAGGCATTGCAGGCACGTATAGATAGTCAATCTACATACATCGTACTTTCCCTCTGAATTCTATGAATTCTATACCCTTTGTTGGGCAGGGCACACAAAAGGTGTGTTCCCTGTGGGAGAGAAGAAGGAAAACAAAAAGAAAAGCCTTTTCTTTATCTCACCATCAAAAGGCCTGACAAGCCACACCTTAAACTGACAGTCCCCTAACTAGAGCTACACATTTTTTAGCTCAAATCTAAGCTAGGCCTCAGTGTTTATAGAGTTTCATATGTTAAATCTGTTGGCTTGTTTTCAAAGGAATTATTACACTATTTAACATGAGCATTATAATTCTAAGATCTGTAGCTGATCCACCTCAAGGGTTGAACAAAATAGATAGAACCAGAATTTTTTTTTTAATTTCCAAAAACATACCCTTGAAAGAAATCATAACCAGATTTAAATTATTATCAACCTGCCAGAAATAGACTGAACGGAGGTCTAAGAGAGGATTCCTCTTATTATCTGTTAGTGATTCCATAAACAGATCCCCTTTCCCTGAACCTCGTTTGGAAATACCTGCAAAGCCTTCACTAGGAGACCTGAAAGGGATGGGACTGTCTCGTATGAAAAAATAAAGTGAGATGCATTAGAAAAATTTTAAGTTGATCTTAACAAAAATCTATTCCAAGAGGGCAGTGCCAAACCAGAAGTGCTAGGGCTCCATCCACAATGCTGGGGAGAGAGGAGGTGAGGCTGTGCAGCGAGGAAATTACTTGATTGGCTCCGGCTTAACGTATAGTTGGCTGTTTGTGATTGGTCATCCTTATCGGTTTTGGTTTCGTAACCTTGAAGTATTTCTGGGCTTAGATTTTGATTTATTTACCTAAGTGGCCAGGGCATTGGTGCCACCTCAGTTTAATGGACTCGTCACTTAATGAATTTAATGATGCAAAGTTGGGCATTATTTTAGAGGCCCATGACCTCATAATTCCTGGCCCCTGGATGGATTCACAAATCTTTATCTCCTGCTGTCTCTTTAGGCCTAAAAAAATCAGCCTTGCCCAAGGAAAGAGAGGGATAATAAGGTCGAGGAAAGGGTTGTTGTATGAACTCTAGACAATCAAAAAAGCGCAAGAGATTGTGGGTTTGAGATACCAGCCAAGAGTCATCTTCAGAAACTATGGGCCAATGGACAAGACCTGTTGAGAACCCCATAAGGTTTCCTAACCCTTTGCAACTTTTACACTATGTCTGGGCTTCTGAAAGGAACTGGTGTTTGGGCTTGTTTTCTACGAAGTCCAAGAGGAGGGGGGAGAAGGAGGAGAACTAGAAAGCATCTGAGGCAAGGAAAGGCAATCAGACTTAATCCTTTTGGGAGGAGAAGCTAACGTGGGGGTCATTTCCACCCGAGAAGGGATCCCATTGGTCCCTATACAAATCCTCATCTTTGCATCCAGCACCCCCACCAGCTAGCCCAATGCCTTGTACATCCCATACTTGAAATTAACTAGTTACTTGTGAACTAAGGATGGATAATAAACCCACAAGTACCTAGAAATAAGCATGTCCCAAGCTACACATAAGATCTTTTGCCACTGTAGTGGATACTGTAGTGCTTTGCCTAAAACCATCTTCAGAGTATAAACCTCCATCCCCTAGCTACTGAGATCGTTGACATCTGACCACTCCCAATGGAGTCCCAGGCCTTGGCTACCATCTTGTGCCAGGTCCTGTGAACTGTCTCACCCAAGATCACACTCCTCCCCCCGGAGCAGCCATCTGGCTGATGTAGTGATAACAAAGGCTTGCCTTAATTTGGGCCATTTCTAAAGGGCCATCCTAGCCCCAGAACGCCCTGTAAAATGGCTCAGGCCTCAGTGTCCAGAGCTTTATGGATCAGCTCCTTCTGCCTAATCCAGCCTTCCTCACTCCCTCACAAGTGGATCTCCAGAGATTATCCAGAGTCTGTTTCTAAGAAACTCAGCCCCAGACACCAACCAAACCAGATCCATCTCCCCCTTGATTCCATCATCTAATGGCACTTACTCCCTCATCTACTCCATCCCTATTGCTGAGTGTTCCACCTGCAAGGATCTGTTGATTCCAGTCCCTTCTATCCACATCCATTCACCTGGACTCACCCTCCCGCTCTGCCCCTCAGTTCAGAACTGCTCCCTAATTGACCCTCTTGCCTCCAACCTGACCAACTTCCAATATTCTCCACACTGAGAACTCTAGGAACGTGTCTAACGATGCCATCTTGTCACCCATCTACTCAAACATTTCCGCATCTCTCCATCATCCTTAGAGCAAGATCCAGACTCAGAAGGTTCTCCCTGATTCAACCCACGTGCCGGCCCACATCCCTTGCCCCTCTCTCCCCACATTCTAAGATCCAATCTGGCAGAACCTTTTGTTCTCGGAATGAAACCTGACGGCTCTCCCCATCAGCTTGTCACATGTTGTTCCCGTCTTTCTGGAAGACTGTCTCCACGAAGGGTCCCTAACCTCCTGGCCGCAGACCAGTACCTCCTGTCAGATCCGCGGCAGCAGAAGATTAAACAACAGATGTCATGCACTTGAATCATCCCCAAACCATCCCTGCTACCCCGGTCCATGGAAAAATTATCTTCCACGAAACCAGTCCCTGGTGCCAGAAAAGGTTGAGGACCACTGCTCACCACCACTCCCAATCCCGTTTGTATACCTAGCTTCCATGCATCTTTAGATCTAAATTTATGTCACTCACCTGGAGAAGCCTTCCTCGACCTCTCTCAACACATACAAACTCAGCATGGGTGGCCCGGGCATGTCCCTAAGTTATCCTTTTCACACGACACTTGAGTTGCTTTATTTTGTTTTCTTTTTGGCCACACCACATGACTTGTGAGATCTCAGTTCCCCAGGTTTGCCCAGGTTCGGTCCCTGGCAGGGAAAGCGCCAAGCCCTAACCACTGGATGGCCAGGGAATGCCTGACGCTGGAGGTTCTGTCTGGCTCTCACTCCATGAGAAAGAAACCTGTGAGGTCAGGGACAGTGACACTTTGGCTTACTGACGTCTCCCCAGTGCCAACATCACACACAGAAAGACACCGAAAAATTAGGTGTTTAGAACATCCAGATTGATTAAACACCTGTAAGGGCTTTTCTTTCTCAATGACTTTTAGAGAGAAAAGACAATCAAATACTTTATCATTTTTCCTAAACTTGATGATAAGTGTATTTAACGTTAAAAGACCCAAAGCCACACATCACTGGGGAAACATTGGTTATTTCTAGAAAGGTAGAAAATGCAAATGTAAACCAACAAATGTTAAAATAGGAAAATAATAACTAGAAAATATAACTGCAAGATACAATACATTCATTTGTCAGCAAACAGTTGGAAAATGCTTAAGAAAATATTGCTGAAGATGTCAGCGAACACGTGTTAGAATAAATTGCACGGTGTGGGAAGCCTGCTCTACCATTGAAAGAGAAGAGCAGCTATTTCTAACATGCCACAGCTGAGGTTATATGCCTGATCCTGTTCCAGTGATGTCACACCTATAAAAACTGATTTTTTTCCATGAACCACTAAACAAGAAGTTTAGGGGAGAAGATAGATTCTCAATAATAAATGAGTTCTTTAACTGAAACACTATGATTTCAGATCTGAAAGAGACACGTGCACCCCAATGTTCATCGCAGCACTGTTTATAATAGCCAGGACATGGAAGCAACCTAGATGAACCATCAGCAGACGAATGGATGAGGAAGCTGTGGTACATATACACCATGGAATATTACTCAGCCATTAAAAAGAATTCATTCGAATCAGTTCTAATGAGATGGATGAAACTGGAGCCCATTATACAGAGCGAAGTAAGCCAGAAAGATAAAGACCATTACAGTATACTAACACATATATATGGACTTTAGAAAGATGGTAACGATAACCCTATATGCAAAACAGAAAAAGAGACTCAGATGTATAGAACAGACTTGTGGACTCTGGGAGAAGGCGAGGGTGGGATGTTTCAAGAGAACAGCATCGAAACATGTATATTATCTAGGGTGAAACAGATCACCAGCCCAGGTTGGGTGCATGAGACAAGTGCTCGGGCCTGGTACACTGGGAAGACCCAGAGGGATCGGGTGGAGAGGGAGGTGGGAGGGGGGACCGGGATGGGGAGTACATGTAAATCCATGGCTAATTCATTTCAATGTATGACAAAAACCACTGCAATGATGTAAAATAATTAGCCTCCAACTAATAAAAATAAATGAAAAAATAAAATGAAAAAAAAAAAAAAAAGGAAAGAAACACTATGATTTTTGGGGGGGAGGCCCTACCGTGTGGCATGCACGGAATCTTAGTTCCCGTGTGTGTTCTGTACGTGTGCTCAGTCATGTCCAGCTCTTTGCGACCCCATGCCTTCCAGCCTGCCAGGCTCCTCTGTCTGTGGGAGTCTCCAGGCAAGAATACTAGAGTGGGTCACCATTTCCTCCTCCAGGGGATCTTCCCGGCCCAGGGATCAAACCTGGGTCTCCCTCGTTGCAGGTGGATTCTTTACTATCTGAGCCAGCAGTGATCAAAGCCATGCTCCCTGCACTGGAAGCGTGGAGTCTTAACCACTGGATCATCAGAGAAGTCCCAGTATATGATTAAAAAAAAAAAAACCTATTAAATAATAACAACTAAAGAAGCAGCTAAGTCTCCAGGGATGTTTAATTCTAGGATTAGATTACAAAAATTCCTTCACACAAAATCCATCACTGAATCACTCACAGATAAGCAACTGCAGCCAAGAAACCGAAGCCAAAAGTTCAGAGATTGTTACAGGATATCACCATGAGGTTAATTTTATTTTTAAAGGCTGGGGGTTGTATGAGGAGTTTCCTGCAAAGGGACTCAATACTAGGCTTTAAAAGGTGAGGCATGACAACTGAAATCTTTCTCCCGCTCCGTGTTTTGCTGGATATGCTACAGCAAAGAATTTCATACAGATAGGTTACTCATTGTCCTCTTTGAAAGAATGGGTTTAAATCTGCTGTGTTTTTTGTGATTAAATGCTGTCCATAACACACTATCTGGCAGATAGAATAAAAATAAACGCATGGAAATTCCCTGGTGGTCCAGTAGTTAGGACTCAGCATCTTCACTGCCAGAGTTTGGATTCAACCCCTGGTCAGGAAACTAAGATCCTACAAGTTGCATGACTCAGCTGGAAAAAATAAAAATAAAAAAGCTTAATCTAGTCCTTTAAAAATACTATTAAGCAGGAGGGAGAGAGAGAAATTGGGAGCTTGTGATTGATATATAATGTATAGCACAGGGAACTCTGCTCCATATTCTGTAATGATCTGTATGGGAATAGAATCAAAAAAAGAGAGTGTGTGTATATATATATATATATATATATATATATATATCTGATTCAGTTTGCTGTATACCTTAAACTAACAGAACATTGTAAATTAACTATATTCCAATAACAATTATTAATTTAAAAAAGAAAATACATTTGCTGCACTTTAAATGAAAATACTACTAATAAGAAAACAATGGATAATATTTTAACCAAGAAGTGACTGCTTTTAGAAAGAACCTCTTGATACAGAGAGAGCATTTTAG
Organism: Odocoileus virginianus; assembly: GCF_023699985.2. NCBI lineage: Eukaryota > Metazoa > Chordata > Mammalia > Artiodactyla > Cervidae > Odocoileus > Odocoileus virginianus. Next base: position 2,512,587 of record NC_069695.1, read on the forward strand.
AAACAGATGTTTGGCAATCACTTGTGATTTGGTGCTGAAAATTATGTATGAGTATTACCTTTAACAACTATCGGATATCTAATTTATATCATAAAGCAAATTTTCGAAACTGTTAAACAGAAAAAACTGGGCTTCCCTAGTGGTCCAGGAGTTTCGAATCTGCCTGGCAATGCAGGGGATGCCAGTTCCGTCCCTGGTTCCAGAGGGCTCCCCTATGCCAAGAAGCAGCTGGGCCCGTGCCCCACAACCACTGAAGTCCACGCACATAGAGTCTGTAGCCCACAACACACGGGGCCACCGCAACGAGAAGCCCCGAGGCCGCAACGAGAGAGCAGCCCCCTGGGGCCGCAACGAGAGAAAAGCCCTCGAACAGCAACGAAGACCCAGTGCAGCCAAAAACAAGAGTCCAGGGGTCTTTAGAGAAGTTCCTCTAAGAAACAACCAACCCATTTCCTGGGGCAGAAGAGCTCTGGAAGAATAAAGAAGTGCTACTTAACAGACCAGCAAAGTCACATAACCGTGGATGCTAAGGTACAGAGTAGGTTCTCAAAGTCCAGGCTGGGGCGGGCAGCAGTCCGTTTTGGTTCTCATTGATTTTGCCCCTCCAGGGTTTCCCTAATCCAGCCTCATCTTCCATCTCAGCCCTCCTGTCTGAGACTGGAGTACCAGGGGACTAGAGAGGAAAGAGAAAAAAAGACACAAAAATATGACCAAAGCTTCCTCTCTGGCACCTACTAAATAATAAAGTATTTGAGTAAGTAAAAACAATCTCCATTTAAAAAAAAAAAAAAAAGGTCTGATCCCTTTATCCTTGAGCTTCCCTGATAGCTCAGATGGATAATAATTCGCCTGCAGTTCAGGAGACCTGGGTTCAATCCCTGGGTCAGGAAGATCCCCTGGAGAAGGGAACAGCAACCCACTCCAGTATTCTTGCCTGGAGAATCCCATAGACAGAGGAGCCTGGAGGGCTTCAGTCAGTCCATAGGGTCATGAAATCCAAAGAATCTTGACAAAAGCAGGGGAAAGCATTGCCATCTGTCAAATCAGGACCATCGAGGACGCCTCCATGATCAGACGGGCACACAGGACACAGGGTGGATCTGAGAAAAGATCTGTGTTTCCCTTTTCCTTCTCTCAAGCTGTTTATTTTGTGTTAAAGTATTTATATTGTTTCTGCTAGGAAGCTTGTCACAGAAGAAACAACTTCCCTTCTTGATTACTATCCTAGCTAAGGGATGAATGTGTGTGTGCTAAGTCATTTCAGTAGTGTTAACTCTGTGTGACCCCATGGACTGCAGCCCACCAGGCTCCTCTGTCCATGGGATTCTCCGGGCAAGAACACTAGAGTGGGTTGCCATTTATTCCTCCATGGGATCTTCCTGACCCAGGGAGCAAACTCAAGTGTCTTATGTCTCCTGCATTGGCAGATGGATTCCTTACCGTGGGCACCACTGGGGAAGCCCCAAGATATGAATAAGCACTCAGAATATAATAGCCAAAGGCCTTGAACAAATATAAAGCCAAGGAGGGCTTCCCTTTGCTTTAGAGCTTTGGCTCTTTAGGTAGCATTCGGTAAACCACTCTTGATCTGTTATCCTGGCCACTTTCTGATAGTCGATGCTACAGTCGTGAAGCAGGCCTGCAAGTGGAGAAATAATAGGGGTGTTCACCTCATACCAAACTATTCTGCCTGCAGAATGGGATTTAAAGCAGCCCTTCCATCTAACGGCGCCTGCTGTTGGAGAGCCCAGCAGAGCTCTCTAGCATAGAGCAATGTAGTAGCGTAAGATTCCCCAGGACCTGTCCCGGCCCGGGTGTGGGACTCTGAGGCTGAATTCCATTCTCGGTGCCAAGTGCAAGCGTTCCACATACTACCCCACTTCCTTCCCATTCTTTGTCCCTTTCCTCCCTCCGCCCCCTCCCCCCAACACCTTGGACTTCAGTAATACACATATTGTAGAATGAGGGTGTGATATGAGGTCTTCTCTGGCGGCTCAGTGGTAAAGAACCCGCCTGCCAATGCAGGAGACTTGGGTTCAATCCCTGGGATGGGAAGATCCCCTGGAGGAGGAAATGGCAACCCACTCGTCATCTTGCCTGGAGAATCCCATGGACAGAGAAGCCTGGCGGGCTACAGGCCACGGGGTCGCGAAAGAGCCGGACACGACTTAGCGACTAAACAACAACATGAGTGGCTGATAGAACCAGCGAACTCAGTCTTTAAGTGCTCACTGATGCAGGGCGCAGTGTGCGGCGATCCTGGCGATGAACCTCGGGGCCTCTGCGGCGCTGTGTACGCCTGGATGGCTTTCCACGGATGGTTTACCAGCCTGGCCCCCTCCCTCACTTCATCCGTGTCTCTCTGCTCCACGTCCCCTTGTCAGAGGGAACTTCCCTTCCCACCCTAACTAAAAGTGTCCCCTCCATCTCTAGCTAGCCCTTTGCTCTCCTAATTATTTGCCCCACAGCACTTATCTGTCCCCGGCATTACACTGAAAGCTGCCAGACAAAATACAGGCCATCTGTGGAACCTACTTATACTTGAAAATTCATTGTTCATCTGAAATTCAAGGTTAACTGGGTGTTTTTATTTGCTAAATTTGGCAGCCGTAATTCTATTACATGCCTTTCCCTCCCGTTTGAAAGCGAGCTCCTTGAAGCAAAGCTGTGGCTTGTGGGAACCCCTGCTTTAAATCCCCGGTATCCAGTGCTCTGGGGTCTCATCAGGCAGGGCACACAGTAGGCGCTCATCTGTGTCCAGAATGAAAGAAGAAAGCACAAAGCAATAGCGCACCAGCCAGAGACTCGGGGCTAACAGGGCGGTGCGTGCTGCATTCCCATCTGGCTCCCACTGTCTCCTTGGAAAATTTTCAATTGTAACGGGGATTCCCAAGATGAAAACGTTTGCTTTCTGGTCCAGACACTGAATTAAGACCACCAGTACATACCAAACTGACAAACCCCAGTCAAAGGACAGCTTACAAAGCCTACTGATTCGAATCAGAATTGAGCTATAAAGTTGGCAGTAAAAACCAAATCCTTTAAAAAACAAAACAAAACTGAAACCCCAGTCCATTCCTTGTCTTGCCAAGTATTCCCCTTCTACAATCACCAGATTTCCTTCCCCAAGTGCATTCCCTCTGTTACTCCGCCATGGCACTCTTGTTCCCATAAGCTAGAAAACAACACTACATCCATCCAATATTGTCCTCAGCAGTGAGTCTTTAAAATACTTGGCCGTGTCTAGGGTGATAGCTTGGGCAGCTTCATTTGATGTTCTGACAACTGAGTATTGTTAGTTTTGACTCGGTTACTTAGAGAAGACTTTGTAATTCTCCCCCAATCACTCATGTGTATTTACTCAGCTAAGTAACTCTTGTGACCCGTGGCATTCCACTTATGGGTCTTTTCCAGAGGCAGAAAGCCAGAAAGGGTGGTAGAAACTCAGAAAGCACACCTTTTCCATCCAGCAGAAGAAAATTAGTATTTCTTGCCATGGTTTGAATTTTAAGAGTTTTCACTCAAAAAGGAAACCAAGTTTTCCTTTTTTTATGCCTGTCCCACATCCCAACCATATGGAGGAAAAAAAAAAACGAAAACATCTGCCTTTATACAAATAAATTGCCATGTATTTTTTTTCTTGTTAGTTCCTTTAAGCTTTACTGTATCTTCACCCTAGAGTGTAATTATGAGTCATGCATATCTCAGGATGTCTTGAAGTAAATGATCAAATACCACCAGTACAGTGGTACCATTCAGGAAGAAAGTGAGGTTAACTGGGATAGATTGCTACTCAAAGCCCACCAGGAAAATTTCAAAGATCCAAGAAACAACCCCATTAAAGAAAAGGTCGAAACAGGTGCAAGATCTCAACGGCCAGGCAGCTTGGAGCTAAGGTTTATAGAATGAGATGCGGTACACTGAGTTGTTTAGCCTTGGATCTCTTGTGAATCTCCTGTGTTCTGTCCAACATAACATTACTTCTAAAGTTCGTAAAACGTACTCCCACCTTCATGGGTGAGCCATATTCTGAACACGGTCTTTATGTTGTCGATAACTGTACTAGAATACAGCGGAGGTTTTGTGTGCTTCGGTTGTATAGGACTTTTCCCCTCTACCCTCAAGGCCCACAGTTTGCCAGTCGGCTGTAATTCTTGTGGTTCTTGCATCTGTTCCTCATGGTACTTTGATTTTCCTTGAGCCACCGGGAGTTATTTCTGCCTTTCCTAGGGAACCTACTCCCAGCATCTCCTCGGTTTCTAATCAGCTACTGAAACCAAGTAACCAAGTCTGTAAGAACCGTGACTAAACGAAGAGGAGGAGCTGCAAGCTCCTGGAGGTTTCATCATCAGGCGGTTTGTAAACTTCCCCCTCCTGCTACATTCCTCAGACCCCTGGCTTCTCCGCTGTGAGTCATAGTAAGCAAGGAAAATAGCCAACACTTACCCAGCCTTGACTCCAGGCCAGGCATTGTTCTAAGTATCTTGCTCTGTGCGGTATTATCTCATTTAACCCACATTCTCACACACACCTGTGATTATCTCAGTTCACACGAGTCTGGGGAACTTTCTCCAGCTCGCAGCCTGGAGTGACGCAGTCAGCGTTCAATCCCAGGTAGTCAGGCTCCATGTTCTATTTGAAGCCACACCTCAGAAGGGACTTGAACTCTGAAGTAATTTCCAACCAAAACCACACAACTCATTTCACAACTTAATGAAACTCATACTTTATGTTTGGTGCAGGCGTGCTCAGTCGTGTCCGACTCCTAAGACTGCATGGACTGTAGTCTACCAGGCTCCTCTGTCTGGGATTTCCTAGGCAAGAAGACTGGAGTGGGTTGCCATTTCCTCCTCCAGGGGATCTTCCTGACCCAGGGATTGAACCCACGTCTCCTGCATGGGCAGGCAGATGCTTTACCACTGAACCAACTGGGAAGCTCATCTTTATGTCCTGGCACAGAAGGAAGTCAGCAAGAGGCAAAGTGATAGGTAAGAAGCAAATTTATTAATATAAGACCCTTATGAACAATACAGGCCAGCGGGCAAGAGGGTTCTGCCTGGAGAACTGTGAGTTAAATTTTAATAATCAAAGGAAAAGTCAGGAGGGCACGAAGACCGTCTGGTCTTGGTGAGTCCCTGGGATGGGCCACCAAGTGAGGGTCCTTGGCTTCGCACAGGAAAGAATTCAAGATAGAGCGTGGTGACGTGAAAGCAGGTCTATTGAGAGAGATAGAACAGATAGAACGTTCAGTTCAGGTTCAGTTCAGTTGTTCAGTCACATCCGACTCTGTGTGACCCCATGGACTGCAGCACCCCAGTCTTCCCTGTCCATCACCAACTCTCAAACTCATGTCCATCGAGTTGGTGATGCCATCCAACTATCTCATTCTCTGTCATCCCCTTCTCCTGCCTTCAATCTTTCCCAGCATCAGGGTCTTTTCCAGTGAGTCAGTTCGCATCAGGTGGCCAAAGTATTGGAGTTTCAGCTTCAGCATCAGTCCTTCCAATGAATATTCAGGACTGACTTCCTTTAGGATGGACTGGTTGGATCTCCTTGCAGTCCAAGGGACTCTCAAGAGTCTTCTCCAACACCACAGAACGTGGCCTGTCTCAAGAGGCGAGCTCAGCCTGAAATATGGTATTGTCAGTTTTTATGGGCTGGGTAATTTCATAGCCTACAGAGTGGGAGGATTATTCCAACTATTTATGGAAGAAGAGGTGGGGATTTCCTAGTTCCTGCCTTTCATGGTCAGCCTCAGAACCATCATGGTACCTGTGATTGTGTCATTTAGCATATGCTAATATATTTAAGGAGATCAAACCAGTCAATCCTCAAGGAAATCAACCCCGAACATTCTTTGGAAGGATTGGTGCTGAAGCTCCAATACTTTGGCCACTTGATGAGAAGAGCAGACTCACTGGAAAAGACCCTGATGCTAGGAAAATTGAAGACAAAAGGAAAAGGGGGTGACAGAGGATGAGGTGGTTGGATCGCATTACCAACTCAATGGACATGAGTTTGAGCAAACTCCAGGAGACAGTGAAGGACAGGAAAGTCTGGTGTCCAGCAGTGCATGGGGTCACAAAGAATCAGACATGACTTATCAACTGAACAACAACATCTATTGGAAGTCAAATTTTCTGCCATCACCTGTTAGGGGAAGCACACTGATTGAAACGCCCACCCGGGCCAGGCACCATAGTAACTATTTGCATGAGTTGTTTTACGACAGGAGGTCCTGGTAAGGAACAGGGAACTAATAACCCTCCACCAACCAGAAGCGTTCGGGAAAGGTCAAAAGGAGACACCACCTGTCTGACGACCTCCCAGAATCCTTCTCTCTGGCATCCATCTTGGCTGAACAAGGCGTGCACCGCCAGGAAGGACTCTGAGTCAGAATGATCGGCTAAAGACAACCGGGAAGCTAATCCGGGAAGCATACCGAGATTGCAAGCCACGTGACAGAGCAGTTCTCCTGGGTCCCCTCACCCTCCTGCTCTCCACCCGGGTGCCCTTTCCCAATAAAATCTCTTGCTTTGTCAGCACATGTGTCTCCTCGGACAATTCATTTCTGAATGTTAGACAAGATCCCAGTTTCGGGCTCTGGAAGGGGTCCCCCTTCCTGCAACAGGCCTAATTAGCTCTAATCAGTTTTTTCTCAAGGGCTGTGTCTTTCCTCAAGGGTTTTGCCCTGCCCTCTTCCTTCCTGTCTCATATTGACCCCTACTCCCCAGGGAGGGCAAGCTTGAAAACCCTGAGTAACCTTTACCAAGACTGTTAACCCGTGTCTCCTAAACAGTTATGGCACCTATGATAAAATCCAACTCCCTTACATGGTCTACTGTGCTATGCTCAGTCATGTCCGACTCTCTGTGACCCCACGGACTGTAGCCCGCCAGGCTCCTCTGTCCATGGGATTCGCCAGGCAAGAATCCTGGAGTGGGTTGCCATTTTCTTCTCCAGGGGATCTTCCCGACCCAGGGATCAAAGCCTGGTCTCTTGCATTGCAGGAAGACTTTTTACCATTTGAACCATAGGGAAGTCCCAATAATCAAAGGTAATAGCTATTCATTCACTCATTCAACACATTTATTGACTGCCTACTATCCACCATGGGCTTCCTTGGTGGCTCAGATGGTTAAAAGAATCTCCCTGCAATGCACGAGACCTGGGTTCCATCCCTGGGTTGGGAAGATATTCTGGAGAAGGGCATAGCAACCCACTCCAGGATTCTTGCCTGGAGAATTCCATGGACAGAGGAGCCTGGCGGGCTACAATCCATGGGGTCGCAGAGAGTCAGACACGACTGAGCGACTTAGCACAGCACCACCATACACAGTAGGCTATGGTATTCAGAATTTTCTCATTTAATCCTTCTTCAAGGACAACTTCACTTCTTCTTCTCAACAACTCATTGAACAACCCAGTTTATAGATTAGGAAAGTGAGATTTATTTTCTACTGTTAAAAAAAAAAAAAATCCCAAGGTCCCGGTAGGTATTGGGGTGAATGGGGTCAGACCAGGGTAGGAGGTCACCAGGCCGGGGTACCCCCTGAAAGAACTCGGAAATAAGGTTAAAACTACTCCTCTGAGATAAACTAGTTAAACGTCCAATAGAAAAGACCTGAGATAGGCGAAGTCCCCTTAAGAGGCAAAGCTGACCCAAGCCAGACAAGCTATTAGCATATCTAAAGAAAGAATGTGTCCATCATAGGAAGGGGGTTGGTTCGCTCAGAACCCGGGAGTGCTCCGCCGGGGTCGGAATGTTGCTTTGACGCCGCGCGGCCCAGGGCCTTCCCGGGCGGGAGGGGCCCGCGGAGGCGAGGCTGCACCCCTGAACCACGCGCTTATCTCCCCCACCCCGGTTCCCGCCGAGCCGGCTCTCCGCGTGCAGTTCTGCTTCCGCCTGCAGGGAGAGGCTAATAATAGCTCCCAAGTGTGGGTCTGCGTCGCGTTCGGGCCTTGCACACAGCCTGCCTACCAGCCGAGAAAGCCGAGCCGAGGGGCCTGCCCCGGGTCAGAATGCAGCCAGGCCGAAGAGCTGAGATTTGGACACAGCCTCGCTCAGCTCAGGGCTCAGCTCCAGAGCCCTTGCGTCTCGCTCGCACTTACCGCCCGCAGGAGCACGCCCGGCCGAGGGAGGGCTCGGTTTCTCTCGGAAGAAAATAACCGAGTAGGCATTCTGGTTGATGCCCCTGCTTTATACGGGGCCGGTTCCCTGTGTCTTTCCGAGAGGCGAGCCCATCTCGGTTGGGTGGAACCTTCTCCACGTGGTCGCAGCCCTCCTCCTCGGCCCCAGCTCCTCCCTGCCCATCCGACCACTCGGGAGCAAACGCACGCTTCCATCCCGCTAAGCCTTTCCTGCCTCCAGCCATCTGCCCTCCTGCGAGCTCTTCTTTCCAAACAGTCGCTGTCATTTATGGGCATCCTGCTGGGGTCGGAAAGGTAAAAGAAATGGGTGCTTTCCTGAACCCGGTTAACAAAACAAACCGTTTAACATTCCGACGGTTATGTTTTGCTTATGAAAGGGGCCAATCTATTAACCATTATGGCAGGACAATACCAGTAAACACCCAGCACCTACCCAGCGAAGGGGCGGCAGAGTCACCCTCACATGCACTTGGGAGTGACCCAGGAGGTGATGAGAAGTCTTGGCTCAGCCCTTCTCTACCTTTGTGGCCTGGGAAAAGTCACTCAACCGTCCACAAACTCAGTTTCACAAATCTGCGTGAGCTACAGCTACGCTCCTCCCCTCCACTCCGCCCGGTTCAGGCTCAAAGTAGGTTTAGAAAAAAACCAGCAAAACCATTTTAACCTCTGCTCCGACAGGCACCCGGTACAGACTTTAGTTGTTCCCCCAGGTCTACAAGGACACGACTATAGGGAGAAGAGAGCGGGACAGTGGAAAAATACACGTGCAGAAGCCTCGTGACCTGTATTGTTCATCCCCCTCTCTGGCCCCCCTCCCCTGCCCACCCCCGCCCCCTCTGCAAACACGCGCCAATGCCTTATTAAAGACCGAAAACCGTCCCATTAGGTCCAAATGCATGGAAACATATTCATGATTATTCAAATGATGCCCTCGTAATACAATCAGCGCCGCCCTCATAAATATTCATCTGGCAGCGCTAATCACGGTGTAATCTCACCAGAGGGTGTGCCTCCCTAATCCTCTTCCCGCCGCCCTCCCCTCCCCCTCCTTTTGTCTAACATTCCTTCCTCCACTCTTAAACCCCAGAAGGCCTTCCTAGGTCTTTACTCTCTCCTTCTAGGTAAAGATATTTTTAGTTCTGATTGAGATCTCTCTTTATTTATCTCTGTCTGGAAGATTATTCTACCAGGTTATCCTCTTGTTATAGAGGATGTCTGACTTGAGTTCCAACAGCTCTAGTTCTCAGGTGTGGATGTTCCGTTGATACTACCTGTCATGAAAAAGAAGAGATTCTGGTCACGTTTATGAAAGCACATCCTGGGCAGTGCGGTGGGTCGGGGCTGGAGGACCACTAAGAAGAAGAAGAGCTACAGTCGGTGCAGGATAAAGACAAAGGAAGCAACGCTATACAGTAACCGACCGGATGACACAGGCGCACAGAAGTACAAGGGGGAAAACTAGCACCACCTTGGGGCGGGAGGCGGGCAGCCAGCACCCGGGGTGCCTGGAGATGAAAGGAGGCGGCTGGGGGCTGAGTGTGGCCTTCGGAGCCTGTGTCCCAGCTCTGTGCCTGGAGAGTGCGCCTCATGAACTTTCATCCGCATCCCAGTTAGTCTCTCCTATCTTGACCATCTGCCATTGATTGCAGCAACCAGGGTCAAAGTCAGGAGATCTGCCCTGAATTCAAGCAAGGCGGAGCATGAGCAAGATGTCTTTAAGACTGAGGAGTGGGTGGAAGCTAATCCTTTCAGTGAAGCCCCCAAGGAGCTTGTCACTAGAACTTGGCGCAGTGGCAGGGAAGAGCCTCCCTTCAGCAGAGAAAGGCACATCCAAACCAAAGCCCACAGGGCGGGTCTCATCACAGCGTTTTCCGGGTGGTACCCAGGATAGGGCCCAGTATGGACTATTTGTGCATTTGATGGTAAGGAAATGTCTAAGCCATATATGGGCTTCCCTGGCGGCTCAGAGGTTAAAGCCTCTGCTTGCAATGAGGGAGACCTGGGTTCGATCCCTGGGTCGGGAAGATCCCCTGGAGAAGCAAATGGCAATCCACTCCAGTATTCTTGCCTGGAGAATCCCATGGACGGAGAAGCCTGGTGGGCTACAGTCCACGGGGTCCCAAAGACTGAGTGACTTCACTTCAAGCTAGACATATCCTTTGACAGAAAAAGACATGTGAGAAGAAGACTGTTTTTAAAGTTAAGGACTTTGGAAATTCTAAAATAGAAATAACAAAATTAAAGGGGGGGGGGATAATGGCAGGTAACACAACCTCTTGGCGCAGAAGTTGTTAAATGTGTAAGTATTCTATATTGTATACTGCTCTGTCATAGGGCAGTCTTTCTGTTGTCTCCAGTTTTATATGAGAACCATTTTACATTTCAAGCCTTTTAGAGTATAAGGGACACCCACTGTTGCTTATGCTTTGAATAAGAAACATTTTTCTTTTCAAATGAGAAGCAAATTGCTCCTAAGTACCAAAAATGTATGGGATGAAAATGAATTGAAAATAGTCTTCAATACTTTTAGTAATTTCATTTGTCTTCATAAAGACATGAAAATAAGATAGCTTGTCAAAGAACGCCTTCTGTTGTGGAAAGGAGAAACACAAAGAACTCTACCACAGTAGAAAAAGGACGCTTGGTGACAAAAACCATTATCAGTTTTTCATGGATGATTTATTAGTGGTTTCAGGGAGATAAATAATATTACTTTCCAATCCGAAAAGGTCTCACACCTGAGATTTGCAACATTATTTCTAAAATCAACATCCCTTTCTCTTCCTAGGATTTGCCATAAAAAACTGGGAGTCCCTGGTTTGATTTAATGAGATTTACACAAAGGGAGTTGTCAGTAACCACAGAGACAGGGCAGGGTTTTCCTAATGACTGTGCTTGAATTGAAAGGGGCCTATTTAATGGGAGGGTTTTGGGGGTGAGGCGGGGAGCGGGGTGAGGGAGAATGGTGGAGGGGGATGGAGTAGTTTGTCATGGTGGCTGACTGAAAAGTCTTTTATCTATTTAAAAGGCTAGCAGGTGGGCTCCACTAACAAGTTCTAACCCCAGGACTTGGCTTAGCCCTGGAGAAGATGTTTTTTCCTTTTCAGCTGCATGTGTTTGCTGCCTCTCTACGTCCTTAAGCAGTATTTTTTATTGGATTTCAGTTGATTTATGATATTGTGTGAGTTTCAGGTGTACAACACAGTGACTCTGTTCCATGTATACATTTTTTCTCTTTTTTTCATTCTTTTCCATTATAGGTTATTAAAGGATATTGAATATACTTCCCTGTGCTATACGGTAAATCGTCGTTGATTATTTTGTGTGTATCTGTTTAGTGTATATTTGTTAATCCCACACTCCTAACTTACCCCTCCCACACTCTTCACTTCTTTAAATTGAAAGCTCTTCAAATAGAGCTTAGCAGACCTTGGGGAGTGGAGGAAAGTTCAGCTGAGGACAGTTCAGAAGGGTTGAGATACTTCTGCTTAGCCCACTTCCCGAAGATCTCAACTGAGTTCTGCTGGCAGCCAGGTCAAGTCTAGAATCAGCCCTTCTGGGCAATGTGCCCTGCAGGGTTCTGAGGTCTGAGACCAAGTCTCTTGGTTTAACAGAGGAGAGCTGGGGTTTTTGACGGTGTTATGTCATTCCGGCCCATCTGCATGTCTGTAGTTCAGTTTCTCCTCACAAACCTAAATTCATTCTAGCACGTCGAACATTCTAGCAAGAATCACCATTTAGTTAATAAAAGTGGGGCGTAGGAGTAAATCCCCACAGGTCAGGACCCAGAAGCCCTGTCCACGTGGGAGCCACGCTTGGAGTTCCAGGTTGGCTGAGCATTCCTGTCTTCTTGGGATGCACCTCTACTCCACCATTCTTTTTATTTTTTTTAATTAGGTTTATTGAGGTATAATTTATGTTAATATACAATTCAACTTTCAAAACATATGAAACAGAATTGCAGTAGATTAGCAAAACTGAAGTTTATTTCTCACTCTCATTGCAGCCTGTGCTGGTCAGATGGTTCTCTGAGCACTGACGACAGAATTCTGGCTGTTCCCATCTTGTGGTTTTTGCCATCTTCACAACAACAACAAAAAAGATACCAAATGGCCAATAAACTCATGAAAAAGTGCTCATCACCATGACTCATCAGGGAAATGCAAATTTAAATCACAATAAGACACCATTGCCTTCCAGATGGCTAAATCTTAAAAGGTTTACAAGCTTAAATACCGGTGAGGATCTGGAGCAACTGGAATGCTCATACATTATTGAGGAAATGGATCATAAACCTAATCTGTGACCCAACAATTCTGCTCCTAATTATCTCCCCAAGGGAAAGGGAAACATCTATTTACAAAGATTTTCCCAATAATGTTCATAACAGCTTTGTTTATTAACAGTCAAAACCTAGACACAGCACAAATGTATATCCCCAAGAGAATGGATATGGGGTCACCATCAGAGCGAGAAGCTCTGGATTTGCTGCCTTTCTTTCATCAGAAAAGGAAAAGCTTTCCCAGAAACCTCCCAGCAGATTTCTCCTTACCTGTCACTGCCCTGACTGCGTTAACAAGTCCTACCGTACCCACAAAAAAGTTGGGAAAGCGATTAATTATGCGGGTACACTGTCAGGCTTCCTCCACCCATCATTTGGCTCATTAGCAAAGAGGGAAGGTTGGATGCTGAGAGGTACATTAAGGGCGTGTCACACCTATCATTGGCTACGTTACCTGGTGTCAGATGCTACTAGTATTGTCAGGTATATGTCCATTTTTGTGACTCACGTGAGTTGCTTCCTCTGAACTTCTGTATTAGCTGGTCAGTAAAAAGACACCCCGAAACACGTGATTCCAAAAGTGTATGGCTGCAGACTTGCCACAGCTGTCCCACCCAGTGGAACTGGAACAGGGCTTGAAGGTACTAGTGGTATCATGAGTCATATTGCTGAAAACAGAATTTAATCAGTCAAGGAATTCAGTAATATCCCAGAAACGAAATGCCTTGGGTTTCTTCTATTTTGAGCTGACCTTTAGGAAGCCCCATTAACAATCAGCTCTAAGTCTGCACTGTTGCCCGTGGAAACAATTGATCTGAAAACTTCAAAGGTACCACTCAGTGTGTGTGTCACTGGTACAAACTGATGGGAATGACCTTGGTCGTGAGAGGCTGCAGCTACTTACAGGTCTGTTAACCCAGTCCCAGCAGGTGTTTTATTAGCTTGCGGTGGTATCCACTGTGAGGCTCAACCCTTCTCCTCTACCCAGGTTTGTGACTGGACAAAATCCTTCTCTTTTCAGATCCCGAGTAAAACACATACCTAATGCAAGACAAAAATTGTTATTCAGTTTTTAACCATCACCAGTAGGCACTAACAAAAACTTGTTCTTTACTTCCTGAGCAAGGAAAATTATTGATACTACTTGATTACTGATATCACTGAATCTCTCTTCTTAGCCTCTGTGACATCACAGAGTCTCAATCTTCTCTGTTGTAGGAGTTTCTATTTCTCCTGTTCCCCTAATCTTATCTTCTCCGAGTTAAAAACTCAAATTCACTTTCCATCTAAGCCACTGACTGGTAACTTTGGGCAACTGCCTTCTCTGGACCTCAGGTTCCTTATCATAGAAGAAAGAAACCGATGACATTCCTATCCTAGTCAGTGCATTCAGACGTGTATGACTCTCTGCAACCCCACGGACTGTAGCCCGCCAGGCTTATCTGTCCGTGGAATTCTCCAGGCAAGAATACTGGAGTGGGTTGCCATTTCCTTCTCCAGGGGATCATCCCAATCCAGAGATCGAACTCAGTGTCCTGCACTGAGTCTCCTGTATTGTAGGTGGACTCTTTACCACTGAGCCGCCGAGGAAGCCTGACATTCATATAGGATGAATGTAAAAAGCCAATGAAAGGAGCAGCATGGTTCAGTCCTGATTCACAGATATTACAACAGACATCATTGTTCTTTCCATTCAAATCTTTTTTTAAAATCAGTGTTTCCATTGTTTTAAAATATAGCATTAATAAGTATTCGTATTAGTAAAGGCCAATAGATCAGGAAACAACTGTCTTTGAAAAGATCGTTTTTTTTTTTTACTGTTTACCCACGAGGTGGGGCGACTCCACACCAAGCTGTGGGAACAGGCAAGGAAGACCGTGGAGGGCCAGAACACAGCGGTGGGGGGTGGGGGCTGGAGCCGTCACGGTGGTTTCTCTGGGAAAGAATAAGCAAGGCAGGGCCCACAGGCGTGAGACGGGCTGGGTTGAATAAGTCAACAGGTTCGGGGGTGTTGGGGGTGTCCTTGGTTGTCTGCTACCTGCCCTGAGCTGCTTAGGGCAAGTCCATAGTGAGCCAGAGCCAGAGAACCCAATCAAAGAGGTAGTTGGGGTATAGGCTCTGGGATGGTTGGTTATAATGGAAGGGTACACTCACGGATGAGCTGTTTTAGCTCTCAAAATGGGCAGTCAATCACCAACCCAGACCAAAAGTCTGTACCTGTTATATCATAACTGCCCATCCCCACTGCCCCCACCCCCAGCCCCTGGTAACTTCTATTTTCTGTCTCTATGAATTTGCCTATTCTAGGCGCCTTATATACATGGAATCATACGATATCCATTGTATTGTCCTCTGGTTTGTGGCTTATTTTGTTGGAGGGAAGAAACCAATTCTGACTCCATGTTGGAAACTGTTTCTTTGACTTGCTTTTATTATTATAATCATTCTCGGACCCTGCCCGTCTGTCTGCCTGTAAACTAAAGTGCCTTTGTTCAGCTGGACGAGAGGCAGCTTGTCCCTGCCTACCTGTGAATGGGAGCGATGAACACCCCCTTCTGAAGGCTGGCCTTTCCCGTGGACATGTCTCGCCAGACTGAAGACCTTGCCCTCGACTTCCTCACTGCTCCTCCCTCTCTATTCCCTTTTGATTTTAGTTCCTCATTGCCTCTTTCTCTCCGCTCTATAAAAGAACCTGGCATTCAGCCCCCAGTAAGGTGGTTATTTTGAGGTGCTAGCCTGCCATCTTCTTGGGCTGCTGGCTCCCTGATTAAAGCCTCTTCCTTGCCTCAACTCTTCGTCTCTGGGATTCATTGGTCTGTCGTGTAGCGAGCAGAGCGAGCTTGGACTCGGTGACAATCTCACTTAGCATAATGTTTTCTAGGTTCCTCCATATTGCAGCTTTGATCAGAATGTCATTTATTTTATTTTATTTTTTGGCTACACTGCATGGCATATGGGATCTTCATTTCTCTACCAGGGATCACACCCCACACCCCTTGCTTGGAAGCTTGGAGTCTTAACCACTGGATAGCCGGCGAAGTCCCTGAATGTCATTTCTTTTAAAGGCAGAATGATATGTATATATATATATATGTGTGTGTGTGTGTGTGTGTGTGTATATATTTATATATCACATTTTATTCATCCATTCAGCTGTTGATGGACAGATGAGTTGTTTCCACCACCTTTTGGCTACTGTAAATAATGCTGTTATGAGTATGGGTATACAGTATCAGTTTGAGTTCCTGATTTCAATTACTTTGGGTATATACCTAACTGTGGGATTGCTGGGTCACAAGGCAGTTTTATGTTTAACTCTTTGAGGAACTGCCGTACTGTTCTCCAGTTTCCTTTTTCTATTTCCACCAGCAGTGCACAAGGATGCCGCTTCTCCACATCCTTATCAACACTTGTTATTTTCTATTTTGTTTTTCTTTAATAATAGTCATTCTATTAGGTATGAAGTGGTATCTCATTATGGTTTTGATTTGCATTTCCCTATTGTACAAATATATATATTACTCAAAATAAGCCTATGAGATGCTATTCCCATTTTGAAGGTAAAGAATTATCAATTTACAGGGATCATACTGTAAATTCACATTGTGTTGGTTTAACTCCAATGCTACTATGCTGATTTTCCATGTGCTTTGTAAGGTAATAGGTACTTTGACTTTCAATAAACATGAATTAAATGATATTGAATCTAGCAATGTGACTGGGGTTCAGAAAAGTAATGCTTTAACACAGTCTATTGGAATATTTTGGGCTTCTCTGGTAGCTCAGCTGGTAAAGAATCTACCTGCAGTGCAGGAGACCCCAATTTGATTCCTGGATCGGAAAGATCCGTTGGAGAAGAGATAGGCTACCCACTCCAGTATTCTTGGGCTTCCCTGGTGGCTCAGACAGTAAAGAATCTGCCTGCAGTGCTGGAGACCTAGGTTAGATCCTTGAGTTGGGAAGATACCCTGGAGAAGGGAATGGCTACCCAACTTTAGTATTCTAGTCTGGAGAATTCCATGGACAGAGGAGGCTGGCAGGCTGTAGTCCATGAGTGACTTTGACTTTCCCTTCACTTTTCATTAGAATATTTTATAACCTGAAGCAGGTTCACTGTGTCATTCTTGCCCCTTCTAAATGTAGGGTATTTGAGCCAAAGGCCGTGCTTACTTTGCGAATGAATAAAACTTGGAAAACTTACTGCCAGTTTGCTTTTTAATGAAAGGAAATGAAATCTTGGAACATCCCTGAAGTCTTCAACAAGACAAAGGATTTAGAAACATCAGTGTTTCCTTCGTATTATTGGGTACACATGTACTGGCCTCATAACTGGATCCTGTGGACGTTTTTGACAAATGAGGGTGTTTTCCTTGTGGTAAACGCAACAGGCAGGCCTTTTTCCTAGGCAGAGAAATAATCTCTATTCGAAAAGAATCTCCATATGTGGATGCCTAAAGTTCCACCTCACAAACATTAAGCAAATTATAATGAAAGTCAAGTGCACACATATTAAAGAAGCGTACAGATATCCTTCCTATGACACCCAGAGATAACCACCGTTTCTTGAATCATCTCCCAGGTGGCTTCTATGCAAATCAAGTGTAAGTACAGCAGTGGGCACACACCTACCCATCATGCATCCTTTTTTTTATCATCTTATTTTTTATTTAATTTTTCATTTTTTCACTGGAGGATAATTGCTTTACAATGTTTTGTTGGTTTCTGCTGTACAACAGTGCAAATCAGTCGTAATTATAAGTA
The DNA here is from genome assembly GCF_023699985.2 of Odocoileus virginianus. Lineage (NCBI taxonomy): Eukaryota > Metazoa > Chordata > Mammalia > Artiodactyla > Cervidae > Odocoileus > Odocoileus virginianus. The sequence goes on from NC_069695.1 coordinate 2,529,781, forward strand.
CCTCCCCTCCCTCTCACGCCTCCCCTCTCCTCCCACCCCACCCTCTGGGCCATCACAGGGCACCAGCCGAGCTCCCAGCTTCCCACTGGCCTCCCACTGGCTGTCTGCTTGACACGCGGCAGCGTCTATGTCGATGCTACTTTCTCCATTCATCCTTTCTTCTCCTTCCCCCGAAGTGTCCACTCTTCGTCCTCTACATGCGAATGGTTAAAGAAGTGGAACATATATACAGTGGAATATTCTGCACTCTTTAACCACATTACACAGTGTTCTACAATTTGCTTTTCTGTTTTAATTCTGTCAGTGACCTCTCTCTCTGCTCTGTCAAGAGTGTGGTGTTAAAAAAAAAAAGAGTGTGGTGTATCCATAGCAGAAACATAGAAGAGTTTCTTTAGCCATTCACAGGTTTGTAGAATTTTAGGTTATCTCTAGCTTTTCAAATCATACATATCCTTAAAGATATGTCTCTTTACTTGTGCTGATATATATCTGTGCTTATCATAAATATTTTGTTAAATTTTGCCTCCCAGTATATTCCTTTTAAATATCCTTTAGACTGGGTGTATCTTCAGATTCTTGCCACAAGCATGGCTGAGCACTGCTGTACCCCACGTAGGCTCTGAGGCCAGTGTCAGGGAACCAAGGCAGGAAACGAGATAGAAAAGGACATTGAACCATCGTGGGGGAAACAATTAAATGCAAAATAACTATGATGTTATGACTGTGATAAGTGTTAACAGGGTTGCCTGAGCCAGAGAGTTGAGGGAAAACTTCCCTGACAAATTATGACTGAGCTGAGACATTCCGTGAGTTCAATAGGTGAGAAAGCTGGGGGTTTAGGAAAATTTCCAGAAGAAGGAACAGTTAGTGCAAAGGCACGGTGGCAGGAAGAAACACGGCATATTAATGGAGCAGAAAGCAACACAGCTGAGGATCGGAAGTTGTTTTCCTTGTGCTTGATAGAGCTGGAGGGTAGATCAGGGCCAAACCTGGTTTGGTCTCTGTAAGGCACCCAAATAAATATGAACCTGAACTCCTTTAATGCTTCCCATGCAAAGAAAACTCAAAACTAGCTTTCCCTTACCTTCTCATCCTACATAGAATTTCTTGAGTTGCCAATGTTAAGATCTGGCAAAAGCTTGCACAGTGAAGGGATGGGAAATTGGGGGAGGAAGAGGAGGCAAAGATGATCTCTAAGTTTTAGATTTCCAGGTTGGAAGGACAATGGTGCCATCCACTGAGGGGGTAATGCTGAAGAAGTTTCTGCCCAGGGTAAAGACTGTGAACGCGCTATAGTGCTTGCAGAACCCAACACTCTGCCCTTCTTCTGTCACTGAATGTTTACTGCTTGGTTAAGCTAATAGCCAGGAGTGGCTATGTAATCTGGGGGGCACAGAGCAAGATGAAAATGCAGAACCTTGTTCAAAGGGGATTAAGAATGCCAAGATGCCAACTGCAGAGCCTTAAACCAATCATGGGACCCTCTGGGCGCTGGGACCCCAAGCACAGCTCACACGCTCGTGGAGCTAGGGCTTTGGGCAGACAACAAGGAAGAGGGTAAATGCTGGCTTTCATAAGGCTCATAAGCTGAGGGGTCAGAGAGATGTAACCGGGCGGTTATAAAAGTTATCCTTATCTTTAAGAGGTACATGCTCAAATATTTGCAGATGGAATGATGTGATATCTGGGCTTTGCTCTAAAGTAATCCTGCAGAAGGGGGACGTTGGTGGAAGGTATAGTGAAAACACAACTGCTGTGAGTTAATTTTTGAGACTGATGATGGCTACATGGGGTTCAATATAATATCCTTTGTAGTTTGGTATGTGTGGTATATTTTCCCTAATTAAAACAAATTTTAAAGAAAAAACAAGAAGTGACAATACCATGTGAAAAATGCTGTTACAGAAGCTGGAATTTGGAGATTATTTACATACCATATCTGGTTCAGCCTTATTCCAAATCAAAAGTATTTTTGGAATTTATGTATCCCAGTTTGGAATTTGTACGTTTATAAACACAGTCTCAAAAAAGAGCAGAATGAGTTTTTCCTCCCTCTCGTTTGGAATATAATTAACATGTGTGTGCTGCGCTTAGTCGGTCAGTCGTGTCCGACTCTTTGCAACCCCACGGACTGTAGCCCACCAGGCTCCTCTGTCCATGGGATCCTCCAGACAAGAACACTGGAGTGGGTCGCCATGCCCTTCTTCAGGGGATCTTCCCGATGCAGGGATCGAACCCACATTACCTGCAGATCCTGCATTGCAGCTGAATTCTTTACCTAGTGCCACCGGGGAAGCCCCATAATTAATACACACTACTGTGTAAGCTTAAGGTTGCACAATGTGATGATCTGATACACGTATATTTTGCAGTGATTACCACAAAATGGTTGGTCAACACTTCCTTCACCTCACACAGTTACCATTTTGCTGTGGTGGCGGTGAGATTTAAGCTTCACTTCTGAGCTACCTTCAAGTGTGTGGCACAGCACGGTTAGCTGCAGTCACCCAGCTCTTCCTAGGTCTTCACTCGCCATCTGATCGTTTGAGGTTGGTCCCTTCCGACCAGCCTCTCCCAGAGGGTACCCTCATCCCACGCGCCCCCAGAACCACAACCCACTCTGTTCTATGATTTCAGCTCACACGTGAGTGTGATCTAGATAAATTTTTTGAAGAGACATTTTATATCAGTTACCTCTTCTGTGAAACAACCCCCAAATTTCATGGCTTTAAGTAGCTATTTAGTGCATCTTCTGGGTCTGAGGGTCAGCTGTGGAGTCCAGCTGGCTGTGCCTGGCTCCCTGCTGCAGCCGTCGGGTCAGCAGGGCCTGGACGCCTGAGAGGGCGCCTGGGCTCTCTCTGTCTCTTTGGTTTTGGCGGCACCGCAGGGCTTGCAGGAATTTAGTTCCCCAACCAGGGGCTGAACCTGGGCCCGTGGTAGTGAGGCGCCGAGTCCGAGCCACCGGCCCGCCAGGGAATTCCCAGGCTGCAGCGCTCACAGGGTGGCCTGCAGGGGTCTTGCGGCTATGTGTGGTCTGCATGTCTACACAATGACATGGACATTCTCAAACACCACTGTGATCAGTTGTGTCCGGCTCTTTGTGACCCTACGTGCTGCATCTCACCAGGCTCCTCTGTCCACGGGAGTTTCCCGGGCAAGAAGACTGGACTGGGTTGCCATGTCCTCCTCCAGGGGATCTCCCTGACCCAGGGATCTAACTTGAGTCTCCTGCGTCTCCTGCATTGGCAGGCGTGTTCTTTACCACTGAGCCACCCACCCAGGCCTAAAATGACGGACAGGCCTCACACTCCACAGGTGACCAGCCGTGGGACGTCACCGTGGCTCAGGTGGGGCTATCCTGATATCACTGCCCAGCTATTTTCAGTCCAGATGGTCATTCCAGAAAGACCCATGATGGATACAAGGTAGCAAATGTTCCAAATGTCTTGTTTGCTGGTTTTCTTCAATGCTGATGACTGTAGACTGAACGTTTGTGTTCCTCAAAGCTTCATCTGTTGAAGCCTAACCCCTAGTGTGATGGTCTCGGGAGGTGGGGCCTTTGGAAGGTGGTTAGGTCAGAAGAGTGGAGCCCTCCTGGATGGGATTAGTGCCTTAGAAGAGACTCGGGAGAGATGATCATTCCGTCTGCCTTGTGAGGACACGGAGAAGGCGGCTGTCTGCCAGCCGGGGGTGGGGGGGCGGGGCACTCAGCAGACACTCAGTCTGCTGGTACCTTGATCTTGGGCTTCTAGACTCCAGATCCGTGAGGAGTAGATGTTTGTTGGTTAGGCCACCTGGTCTATGGTGTCTGTTACAGCATCTCAGGCTGACTAAGACAATGATTTTTCCTTTTTCTCAATAGAACATTATATTCTTTTTTATTTATTAATTCATTTTTGGTCGCACCATGCAGCCTGCAGTTCCTAGACCAGGGATGGAATTTGTGCCCCCTGCAGTGGAAATGCAATGTCCTAACCAAAGTCACTGCAGATGGTGACTGCAGCCATGAAATTAAAAGACGCTTACTCCTTGGAAGAAAAGTAATGACCAACCTAGACAGCATATTAAAAAGCAGAGAGATTACTTTGCCAACAAAGGTCTGTCTAGTCAAGGCTATGGTTTTTCCAGTAGTCAGGTATGGATGTGAGAGTTGGACTATGAAGGAAGCTGAGCGCTGAAGAATTGGTGCTTTTGAACGGTGGTGTTGGAGAAGACTCTGGAGAGTCCCTTGGACTGCAAGGAGATCCAACCAGTCCATCCTAAAGGAGCTCAGTCCTGGGTGTTCATTGGAAGGACTGATGCTGAAGCTGAAACTCCAATACTTTGGGTACCTGATGCGAAGAGCTGACTCATTTGAAAAGACCCTGATGTTGGGAAAGATTGAGAGCGGGAGGAGAAGGGGACGACAGAGGATGAGATGGTTGGGTGGCATCACTGACTCGATGGACATGAGTTTGAGTAAACTCTGGGAGTTGGTGATGGACAGGGAGGCCTGGCGTGCTGCAGTCCATGGGGTCACAAAGAGTCGGACACGACAGAGCAATTGAACTGAAATGAACTGAACTGAACCACTGGACCACCAGGGAAGTCCCAATGATCATTTTAGTTGACTTTGAAGAACAAGTCTATTGTTTGGATGCTTCTGTGTTTAGACTCTTGGATAAAAGAAACCTTACTATGGTTACTGAGGCTGGAGTGTAGGGTCTCTCTTAGGATCAGATGGGTGGAGAATGAGCCTGGAGGAAGGTCTCTCTCCCCTCCTCCTCGTGGTTCTGATGGGGACTGCGTCTCAAGGTATCCTGAATGCCTGGTCTGCCTGGATTCCTCCAGTAAGTGCTGAGGGGAGAGTCCCTTTGTCAGCTTGGGGGAGGGTGGGGGGCGTGTGGGGGGGGTGGCTAGCTGGGAAACGGGAGACCCAGGACATGTAGTCCACGGCTGAGGCCTCTGCTTCTCCCAGCACGTAGACATTCAGCTCTGAGCCAGTTTACATGAGCAGCCCCCAGACACCCCCAGTTAAGGACTCAGAACCAGGGCCCTCTAAATCAGCGGTTTCCAACCTTTTCCGCACCAGGGACCGATTTCATGAAAGACGAGTTTTCCACGGACAGGGGCTGAGAGGGGAGATGGTTTGGGGATGATTCAAGCGCGTGACTCTTACTGTGCACTTTATTTCTGTTATTGTCACATCAACTTCACCTCGATCATCAGGCATTGGATCCTGGAGGCTGGAGACCGCTGCTGTACATTGAAGAAACTGGAGTCCAGCCCGCAGGCTTCGTAGGCAGCGTTCAGTGCAGAGTTAGCATCTTTATTTAACGCAGCCTCCGGGAGCCCCTTCTCTCGCTGGCTCTTGCTGGCAGGAATCGCTGCTGGGGACATCTGAGTCCTAGGAAGCCATCCAGCACCGCTGACTGCTTCATGCCAGGAAGAGCTGTCTGCAGGGTCCTCACCCACACCGGGCCAGAGAGGAGGGCGCTACGGAGACAGCAAAGCCAGGCCCTGGGCCACGGAGACCACCGGAGAGAGAAGAAGCTGTTAGAAGCTGTTAACCAAATCAAGGACACCACCAGCTACAGGGGAGCTGTACCCTGGGGTACCAGCTTGCTGCCAAATCTGGGGGTCCTCCCAAGACTGAGAGTCTCACAGAAGTCAGGTTACCTCTTCAGAATCAGAGGCCGTCAGAGCAGACAGCTATAAAGAGCCTGTATCTGGAAGTCACAGTCCTGGTGGATTATACAGAGCGTCAGAGACGTAATGCGGGTTGTGGCGCGGTGAGGACCTGACTGAATCTCAACCTGTTTCTTCCTTTGTTTCCGAAATGTGCTTGATCATCTCCATCTTACAGGTTATCCTGAGCAGCCAGTGTGATCGTGTATATGCAAGTACTTTGTAAATAGCATTGTGTTACTTGCCATTTATCCACCCCCAAGAAATTGAGGCCATCTAAAGGGCATTCTTTTTTTTTAATTGTGGTAAAAAAAAAAAAAACTATAACAGAAACTTTACCATCATAACCATTTTTAAGAGTACACTTGAGTTGTGTTACGTATATTCACATTGCTGTGAAGTAGGTCTTCAGGCTTTTTCTTTTGCAAAACTGAAACCTGTTCTCATTAAATAGCAATTACCCTTCCTCTCTTCTCTCCCCAGCCCCTCGTAGCTACCATTCCCCTTTCTGTTTCTATGAATTTGACTCTAGAAACCTCGTCTAAGTGGGATCATACCAGATTTTCAGCTAGTTTTGAAGCACCAGTGTTTAGTAGAGCATCTGAGCACTTACAAAACCCTCAGTAGGGATTTTGCTGGCTGTTCAGTGGTTAAGACTTCGCCTTCCAATGCAAGGGGGTGCAGGTTCAATCCTTGTTTAGGGGATCTCAGATCTCACATGCCTTGGGGCCAAAAAACCAAAACATAAAACAGAAGCAATGTTGTAACAAATTCAATAAAGACTGTAAAAATGGTCCACATTAAAAAAAAAAAATCTTAAGAAAAAAAACCTGAATAACTCTCCACTGGAGTGACTGGACGGAAGCTACAACCCTCTCCACTCTCATGGTGTTCAGGTTTCTGTCACCTTAATGAAGGTGAACGAACATCCCACCTCGTTTGCCTGAGGGGTTCCCTCATTTAGTGCTGAAAAGTCCACGTCCTGGGCACTGCACTCCAGAGAGTTGCTTCTGCCAAAGACAGCTCGATTCAGAGATCCAGGGACAAATGGAATTATGAGGCTTCCTGCCGAGCTCAGTTCATTCTTCCCAAGGAAAGATGTTTCCTTGGTACTGGAATTTATTTTTAGAGCCTTCTGGCCACAAGGGTCAGTCAGTCTTTGCTCAGAATTGAGTTCCCCTCCTCCCTGAGCTTCCCGAGAGATCCCGGAGGGGAGCAGCTGAAGCCGACTGGTCTCCAGCTCCGGCTCAGGCCCATTGGGACCCTCCTGGGGGCAGGGTCAGGCTTCATGGGGCCCGGAGCTCAAGCTGTTTGCAGACCTTCTCTAAGAAAAGAACAGAGAGCCTTGGGAACGCGTTACTAGGGTCCTGTGCAGGTTGTGGAAGAGTCCAGACAATTAAACGCGCTGAAGCTTAAGCTTCAACAGCTTCTTAGTAAATCTTCTCTCTTCTTTCCCATGCTTTTTTTGTTTTTGCTTAGCATTTTAAAAAACTGAGGTCACATTTACATAAAATTAATATTACATTTTACTTCTTAAATTTTTTCTTCTTTATTCATGTGAAAGTGAAAATGTTAGAAGCTCAGTTGTGTCTGACTATTTAGGACCCCATGGACTGCAGCTTGCCAGGTTCCCCTGTCCCTGGGATTCTCCAGGCAAGAATACTGGAGTGGGTTGCCATTTCCTTCTCCAAAATATTAAATTTTAAAGCATACAATTCAGTGGCATTCATTGCATTTGTGATATTGTGCAACCACCACATTTATCAAGATTTTTCGAGTTTCAGGACATGTTTATCACAACAGAGGAAAACCTTGTACCCATTAAGCATTTACTCCCCATCCCCCATGCCCCCCGGCCCCTGAAAACCACCACTCTGCTTTCTTTCTCTGCGGATTAACCTACCCTGGACGCTACACATAAATGGAATCATGTCACACACAAGTTTCACGTCCAGCTTCTTTCACTGGGTATACCTTGAAGTTTCATCCACGCTGTAACATGTGTCAGTACTTCATTCCCTTTTATGGGCAAATTATATTCCATTGTATGGGTATACCAGAATTTGTTTATCCAATCAACAGTGGAGGGACCTTAGGTCATTTGGACATTTAGGCTACTGTGAATAATGCCTCTATGAACCTTCGTATGCCAGTATTTGATTGAGTCTCTTTCTTCGATTGTTTTGAGTATTTTTGAGGAGTGGAATTGCTGAGTCGTATGGAAATTCTATGTTCAGCTTTTTAAGGAACAGCCACGGTGTTTCCCACAACGGCTGCATTGTTTTACATTCCCCCCCAGAAAAATGTGAGGGCACAGTGTCTTCATATCCTCATCACCAACACTTTTATTTTCCATTAAAAAATTACAGCTATCGTAGTGGTAGAAAGTGATGTCTTGGGACTTCCCCCGATGTCCAGTGGTTAAGACTCTGTGCTCCCAACACAGGGGCCCCCGGTCCCATCCCTGGTTAGGGATCGAAACATCCTGCACCTGCAATGAAGACTAACGACCTCCTGTGCTGCAGCTAACACCTGGCATGGCCAAATAAATAAATACGAAAAATAAAAATAAAATAAAGTGATGTCACACTAGGTGTCCCTCATTTTTTTCTTTTTTTACTTTCCATTCAGGGTGCCATTTTTCTGACTTTTAATAACATGTTGAACACAATCATTTATGTAAAAACCTTTTTTTTTTTCTTTTTTCTGGATGAATAAGAGTCAATAACAGAGCATTTACTTGGGCCCATGTCTAGTCAGAGCAGTGCTATCAGCCACCAAACATCTCAACGGTAGGATATGAATTTGGGGAGGTGGAAGGTCTGTCTTCTCGGGGTAAACTAGGAGCTGGGAATTGCACACACTTTGAGGACATGGACTGGCTGAACTGGAAATATTCTGCGCCAGAAGCTGACTTGCTTGAGCATCAATCTTCTGTCTCAACTGAGAGAATTATTTACCCCCTGCTTGCTAAGGTTGCCAAAATACCACTGATGGGGTGGCTTAAACAACAGAAACGAATTTTTTCTCAGTTCTGGAGGTTGGAAGTCTGAGATCAAGGCGTTGGTACATCTGGTTTCCCCTGAGGCCTAGCGGCTCAGATGGTAAAAAACAAAAACAGCCTGCAAAGCAGGAGACCCAGTTTCGATCCCTGGGAAGGGAAGATTCCCTGGAGGAGGGCATGGCAACCCACTCCAGTATTCTTGCCTGGAGAACCCCATGGACAGAGGGGCCTGGTGGGCTGGAGTCCCCGGGGAGGCAGCGTCAGACACGACTGAGTGACTTAGCCCGCACGCCCGAGGCCTCCTCCTTAATCTGCAGTGTCCACCTTCCCGCTGAGCCTGCACGCGGCCTGTCCTCTGTGCGCTTGCATTTCTGGTGTCTCCACTCTTCTAGTAAGGACACCAGTCACAGCGGGTAAGGGCCCCACCCATATGACCTTATTTAGCCTTAATTACCTATTTGAAGTTCCTGTCTCTAAATACATCATATTGAGAGTTAAGGCTTCCACACACGAATTTATGGGGGAAACAATTCAGACCCTCTGAACTTTGTCCTTATCATTGTGGTAAAGAGAATTGAAATCAACTTGAACAGTCTATAGGAAACTAAAAAGTAAAATCTCCTCTGCCATGCCATTAGTTGGATCAGGGAGTCAGATCAGATGGTGAGATGTGACAGAAAAAGCCGCGCGCTTGGGGCCAGGAGGGGTCCACTTTCTGCTCAGAGGTTACCACCAAAGTCCTTTTATTTCACTGGCCCAGGAGTTTATTATGAGGATCAAAAGAGAAAATACATTTGAAAGAGCTTTGAAATTATAAAGCACTAAAAAAAGCAAGCCATTATTATTCCTCCGTTTCTGGTCCACAGGATGCAAACTCAGCTCGGCTACGCAGTTCTGTTTCATCACTAAACGCCACCTCCCTCAGTGCTTCCCTCACTGCATTTGCCGCTGAATTAGTAATGATTAGGCCTAGCTGTCTATCTGTGACAGAAAATCCCCAATAACAGTTGCTTAACAAGCGAGACCAATTGAAGAAGTAAGCAATCTGCTTCAGGACGTCTTCAGGGACCAGCCCTTATGGTCCAGCATGGTGGCACTAGCATCCCAAATGCCAGGATGCAAGAAGGGATGACGAAGAAGAAAGGAGAAAAAGATGTGAGCCACGCAGCCAGCATCCGTCCATCCTCAGTGGCCAGAACTTCATCACATGGCCACACCTGGCTGCAAGGGAGGTCAGCAAATGGAATCTTTACTTTTCTGTGTGTGTATGTGGGTGGTGGTGGTCATGTCCTTTAATACATTTTTTATTACTAGGAGAGATGAGAAAAACGGATATTGCAGAAAACTAGAACTCTCTGCCTTATAATGGGCTCCTCCAATCCTCTGTATTTCAGCAGTTACATAAGTCAATCAAAAAGAAGCTGTTAAATGAACCAGGAAATAAAGCAGGAAACATTCTGATGGGTGTGGCTTCATACTAAAAAACTGATTTTAATATCTTGCGTCAGGGTCCACAGTTTAGAGGTGAGCTGAAATAGGTAGACTTGTGCATATAACTAGGAAAATAGTACTATGACATAATGCAAAAAGGAGTTTTGGAAGACATCAATTCAGTTCTGCAGGGAACCTCCTAAATCAATTCCTCCCTGAATCAGGAAAGGGTGCCAGTATTTTAAAATCCGTGCCAGAAAAAATAAAATAAAATAAAATCCATGCCGGCAGAACTTTAATTTATGGAGGTAATTGAGTGAAGACAGAGACAGGCCAATGCCATTGAAAGAAGAACTTTATTGCTTACCTTTCCCAAGGGATGAGGGCATGCCCTGCCATGAAGGGCCACAGGGAAAGCACCAGACTTTGGTCAGAATAAGAGGAAAGCTGAAGCCAGTGTCTTTATTGTGTTTTCTATGGAAAAGACATAGCAGGGCAGAGTAAACAGCCGAGGAATGGCTAGTCTGAAGAATTCCAACGGGCTTTCGGCTGTAAAGAGGTTTCTAATGGGCTGGTACCTGGCCCTGGGATGATTTAGGGCAGGGGAAATATTGACTTGATGCGTGAGAGTTAGATAAATAGGTCATGGGGGCTATCAACTTGGGATTGTTTGGTTTGCACTTGAGAAGTGCTCTCCCAGGTAGGTCGACGGGGCTTCCCAGGTGGTGCAGTGATAAAGAATCCACCTGCCAGTACAGGAGACGCCAGAAACTGGGGTTCATTCCCTGGACTGGGGAGATCCCCTGGAAAAGGAAATGACAACCTGCTCCAGTATTCTTGCTGGGAAAATCTCATAGACAGGGGAACCTGGCAGGCTATAGTCCATGGGGGTGGAAAGAGTCGGACACGACTGAGCAGCTGACCACGCACACACATGCACAGACAGGTTGCTGTTATCTTTAGGACTTAGCTTGCCCTGGCAAGGACAGTCTCTCCCTGAATCTCTAAGGCCTTTCCAAGATGCCAAAACATCATAAGACACAGAAAATTAAAACAGGGTTAACACAGAGCTAGGACAAATGGAATTTCCATCACCGGGAACAATGCTTCGCCCAGGGGCTGCACTGTCCACCACGGTGATTCTCAAGCTCTCTGCTAGTTGGGAGACAGCATCGTCTGACCTGAAGGAGCTAGTGTTGGAATCAGGCCTGGGTTTGGTTCTGCTTGTACCCATGTGACTGAGAGAATTTGCAGTTACCGTCTCTAAAGCTCAACTTCCTTATGGACTGACTGCGAAGGGTCATATCCACACAGAGTCACAGTGAGGATTAAGGGAGGTGATGTGCGTGAAGTCTTAGCTCAGAACCTGGTTGATAAGAAGTGGCCAATGTTCATTAGCTGGGTTAAAAGAGACATTGAGGCATATTACAATTTTTAAGAGTTTTTTTTTTTTTTTTTGAGCAAAAGAATCTATTCAAATAGGGGCAGTGCTGAATTGGAAGTGATTAGGACGCCACCAACGTGCTTGGGGAGACTTTATGGAGAAAGCATTACGTTAATTGCTCAGTCCTGTCCAACTCTTTGTGACCCCATGGACTGGAGCCCGCCAGGCTCCTCTGTCCATGGAATTCTTCAAGCAAGAATACTGGAGTGGGTGGCCATTCCCTTCTCCAGAGGATCTTCCTGAGCCAGGGTTGAACCCAGCTTTCCCGCACAGCAGGCAGATTCTTTAGGGTCTGAGCCACCAGGGGAGCCCCATAGAGAAAATGTGGAAGCAAAGCAAAGAAACGATTGGTTGGCTACAGCTTAAAGCCACGTGTGCTGTTTGCGACTGGTCGGCCTTATGTTCCAATTTCATAACCTTGCAGCGCTGACAGGCTCAGGCTGCCATGGCCTTAAAGCCACATGGGCTTTTGATTTAACTAAGCAGCTGTTATTATTGATACTGTTATTAGCAACAGTTTGTTTACACAATAATTTAGACATCCATGAGAAAGAAGTCCTTTATTTACTCAGCGCCCGCTCTGTGGGAGCCACTGTCCTAGACCCCGGAAACAGCTAAGTGACCAAACAGGTTCCTGCTGGCCTGGAGCTCACGTTCTAGTGGGGGATGAGTAAAATGCAGGCAGGAGACAGGAGCGTGGTCATGGGCAGAGCTCTTATTTCCCTGCTGGCTGACAGGCGCTGTGCTTCCATGCATCATCCTGTTTAACTCTCAGAACAACCCCATGAGGCATGTTTTCACATCCCCATTTTGCAAACGAGGAAGCAGAGAAATTATGATGCCAGGGAAGGCAGAACCAAGACGCTAACGGCTTCGTGGCGATGTGCTGCCTGCCTTTTATTGCTCTGTGTGTGCGTGCGTGTGTTGTCTTTTTTTGCCATCATTTTACAATACAGCCTCTAGCTGGATAGGGTAGTAAAATCATATAAATCAAGGGATCTTTAAAGCGCAGGTCTTTGCGGTAATTTAGTGTGCTCTCTCTCTTAAAGAATATTCCTGAAAGTATACTTTATCTACACTGAGCCTCTTCCTGGGAAAGCTACTTCATCAGCTTCTGTGTCCCTAAAGTGAAAAGCCCCGAGTCAGCCTACGCTAATGACTGGTTTAATCAGAGGTCTGTTCAGTTTATATTTCTCCTGAGCTGAGGTTCTTTGGCAGAGGACTTGGGAAATCTCATACCTCACGGGATGGGAACTTCTAAGCTAGGAGCTGGCAAATATAAGGGAGCATAATTAACCGTTGAGAGCTAAGGAGAATCCGTCCAGAGACTTTCATAATGCTACAGATATGCACACTCCCACTCCAGCAGAACATTTCCCCATGAAAGGTAGTTATGAATTGGATGGTGCATCATTTAACAACATGGCTGACAGGGCCAGATCCCCTGATTCTTCCCCTGAATTTTACTTTATGGAAAAGAGTACGTCAAGGCTGTATATTGTCACCCTGCTTATTTAACTTATATACAGAGTACATCATGAGAAACGCTGGGCTGGAGGAAGCACAGGCTGGAATCAAGATTGCCAGGAGAAATATCAATAACCTCAGACATGCAGATGACACCACACTTAAGGCAGAAAGTGAAGAAGAACTAAAGAGCCTCTTGATGAAAGTGAAAGAGGAGAGTAAAAATGTTGGCTTAAAACTCAACATTCAAAAAACTCAGATCATGACATCTGGTCCCATCACTTCATGGCAAATAGATGGGGAAACAGTGGAAACAGTGACAGACTTTATTTTTTGGGGCTCCAAAATCACTGCAGATGGTGACTGCAGCCATGAAATTAAAAGACACTTACTCCTTGGAAGAAAAGTTATGACCAACCTAGACAGCATATTAAAAAGCAGAGAGATTACTTTGCCAACAAAGGTCTGTCTAGTCAAAGTGACGATTTTTCCAGTAGTCAAGTATGGATGTGAGAGTTGGACTATAACGAAAGCTGAGCACCGAAGAATTGATGCTTTTGAACTGTGGTGTTGGAGAAGACTCTTGAGAATCCCTTGGACTGTAAGGAGATCCAACCAGTCCATCCTAAAGGAGATCAGTCCTGGGTGTTCATTGGAAGGACTGATGTTGAAGCTGAAACTCCAATACTTTGGCCACCTGATGGGAAGAACTGACTCATTTGAAAAGACCTGATGAAAAAAAGAACAGAAAAGAAAAGACCTGATGCTGGGAAAGATTGAGGGCAGGAGGAGAAGGGGATGACAGAGGATGAGATGGTTGGATGGCATCACTGACTCGATGGACATGAGTAAACTCTGGGAATTGGTGATGGACAGGGAGGCCTGGCGTGCTGCAGTCCATGGGGTCACAAAGCGTCAGACACCACTGAGCGACTGAACTGAACTGAACCCTCCCTCCTTTTTTCTCTAATAATCATTACTTTCTTTTCTTTCTTTCCTTTTTAAAGTATTTATTTATTTAGCTGTGTTGGATCTCAGTTGCAATGCATAGGCTCTTCCTTGTGTGGTGCAGGCTCCTTCATTGAGGCTCATGGACCCTCTAGTAGCGGCATGCAGGCTTAGTTGCTCAGTAGCATAAGGGATTGAACCCACAACTCTTGCATGGCAAGACTGGTTCTTAATCACTGGACCACCAGAGAAGTCCCAGAATCCTTACTTTCTTAAACATCCCCAATTCCTCCTTACTTGCAGGACAAGCTCTTGGCTGGTTTTTTTTTGTTGTTGTTTGTTTGTTTTTTCTGCCTAGGGTCATGAGTGTTTTATCTCCACACGTGAGTGGTGGCATCTGTACAAGTGGGAACGGCTGAGACTGACTGAGGAGCAGGTGCTGGGAGGCTCCTTTACCAGCCACGGATGCACATACCCACCTCAGGCTGCACGGTTCAAATCTGTGGCTCAGTGAGGTTGGGGAGAACCATCCTCTGGTGGCTCAGGAAAGAACCGGCCAGCCAGTGCAGGAGACACCTGTTCGCCCTGGGCCAGGAAGCTCCCCTGGAGGAGAACGTGGCAATCCACTCCGGTGTTCTTGCCGGGAGAAGCCCTTGGAGAGAAGAGCCTGGTGGGTTACGGTCCGTGGGGTCACAGAGAGTCAGACGTGTCTTAGTGACTAAGCACTCACGTGACGTTTACATTGAAGCCACCAGTGGGAAAGCTGGCACTGTTAATCATGCACAGTGCTGAGGACATGATATGTCACTCATCTTTTGCTGTGTAAGAAATGACTCAAGACGTAGTGGCTTAAAACAAAACCAAAGTCAGTTATGAGCTCCCTGGGTTTCTGTGGGTAGGAATTCACACAGGGCACGGCAGAGATAACTGATCTCTGCGCCACAGTGTCGAGGCCTCAGCTGGAAGGCTTGGAAGTCTATGGGTTGAAATCATTTTTTGGCTCGTCTGCCCCCATGTCTGGGAGTTCACTCCCAGGATGCTGGCCATTGGCTAGAGGCCAAGGGATGTTGATCAGAACATCTACACATGGTTTCTCCGTGTAGCCTGGGCTTCCTCACAAAATTGCTGGGTTCCAAGGGCAAATTTGAGAGAGGGAGAAGGTGCCTTGGTGAATACTGTAACTTTCGAGGTAATAACCTTGATTCTAAAGTCACATAACATCACTTCTGCTCTGCTCCATTTATAAGGCAGCTACCACCCAGATGTCAGGGGAACCTGTTTCCTCCAGGTGGAAGGAGTGACCGCCCCATTGTAGAAAGAGCATGTGCGACTTCCCTGGTAGTCCACGCATTAAGCATCCACCTGCCAAAAAAAGGACAACCACTGATGCCTGTGTGCCCAGGGCCCATGCCCTGCAACAAGGAGCTAGCTCCTGCTCGCCAAAGCTCGAGCAAAGTCCCCGTGCAGCAACAAAGACCCAGGGCAACCAAAAATAATAAGTTAAAAAATAATAAAGTCAGCCTCATTTTTTTAAAAAGAAAGAGAATGTGACATGAAATAAATATGTAGGTCTTTGGAAAATATAATCTGTCACAGATAGAACTCAACAAATACTTATTGAGTAAATACTTGCTCTCAAAGAAGTTAAAATCTGATGAAATAAAATAGAATCATAGAACACTTTTGCTAAATCAGATCTATGATTAACTATTATATGCTTCTCAGCTGTTGTTTGTATATCATCAGTGGTATCCAACTGTAGTCTAGATGGATCATGGACTTTTTTGATACATAATAAGCATTTGTATTCTCTGAATATTCTACTTGAGCCAAGTAGATTTAGTTTCAAGTTCCAGCTTGATTTCTTACTAGTTATGTGATCGACAATTTAGTTAATTTTTCCAAACTCATCTTTCATCATAAAATGGACTGGTTGACCTCAGTAAAATTCAGTTACTCAGTCATGTCTGACGCTTTGCAACCCCGTGGACTGCAGCACACCAGGCCTCCCTGTCCATCACCAGCTCCCAGAGTATACTCAAACTCATGTCCATCGAGTCAGTGATGCCATCTAACCATCTCATCCTCTGTCGTCCCCTTCCCCTGCCTTCAATCTTTCCCAGCATCACGGTCTTTTCAAATGAGTCAGTTCTTCACATCAGGTGGCCAGAGTATTGGAGCATCAGCTTCAGCATCAGTCCTTCCAATGAACACCCAGGACTGATCTCCTTTAGGATGGACTGGTTGGATCTCCTTGCAGTCCAAGGGACTCTCAAGAGTCTTCTGCAACACCACAGGTCAAAAGCATCAATTCTTTGGCTCTCAGCTTTCTTTAAAGTCCAACTCTCACATCCATACATGACGACTGGAAAAACCACTGCTTTGATTAGATGGACCTTTGTTGGCAAAGTAATGTCTCTGCTTTTTAATATGCTGTCTAGGTTGGTCATAGTTTTTCTTCCAAGGAGCAAGCGTCTTTTAATTTTATGGCTGCAGTCATCATCTGCAGTGATTTTGGAGCCCTCCAAAATAAAGTCTCTCACTGTTTCCCCATCTATTTGCCATGAAGTGATGGGACCAGATGTCATGATCTTAGTTTTCTGAATGCTGAGTCTTAAGCCAATTTTTTCATTCTCGTCTTTCACTTTAATCAAGAGGCTCTTTAGTTCTTTGATGTCTGTCATAAGGCTGGTATCATCTGCATATCTGAGTTTATTGATATTTCTCCCAGCAATCTTGATTCCAGCTTGTGCTTCCTCCAGCCCAGCGTTTCTCATGATGTACTCTGCATATAAGTTAAATAAGCAAGGTGACAATATATAGCCTTGATGTACTCCTTTCCCGATTTGGAACCAGTCTGTTGTTCCATGTCCAGTTCTAACTATTGCTTCTTGATCTGCATACAGATTTCTCAGGAGGCAGGTAATGTGGTCTGGTATTCCTATTTCTTTAAGAATTTTCCAGTTTGTTTGATCCACAGAGTCAAAGGCTTTGGCATAGTCAATAAAGCAGAAGTAGATGTTTTTCTGGAACTGTCTTGCTTTTTTGATGATCCAGGGAATGTTGGCAATTTGATCTCTGGTTCCTCTGCCTTTTCTAAAACCAGCTTGAACATCTGGAGGTTCATGGTTCACATACCATTGAAGTCTGGCTTGGAGAATTTTCAGCATTACTTTGCTAGTGTGTGAGATGAGTGCAATTGTGCAGTAGCTTGAGCATTCTTTGGCCCTGCCTTTCTTTGGGATTGGAAAGAAAACTGACCTTTTCCAGTCCTGTGGCCACTGCTGAGTTTTCCAAATTTGCTGGTATATAGAGTGCAGCACTTTCACAGTATCATCTTTTAGGATTTGAAATAGCTCAAGTGGAATTATATCACCTCCATTAACTTTGCTCATAGTGATGCTTCCTAAGGCCCACTTGACTTCGTATTCCAGGATGTCTGGCTCTAGGTGAGTGATCTCACCATTGTGATTATCTGGGTCGTGAAGATCTTTTTTGTATAGTTCTTCTTTGTATTCTTGCCACTTCTTCCTAATATCTTTGGCTTCTGTTAGGTCCATACCATTTCTGTCCTTTATTGAGCCCATCTTTGCTTGAGAAGTTCCCTTGGTATCTCTAATTTTCTTGAAGATATCTCTAGTCTTTCCCATTCTATTGTTTTCCTTGATTTCTTTGTACTGATCACTGAGGAAGGCTTTCTTATCTCTCCTTGCTATTCTTTGAAACTCTGCATTCAGATGGGTATATCTTCCCTTTTCTCCTTTGCTTTTCACTTCTCTTCTTTTCACAGCTATTTGTAAGGCCTCCTCAGTCAATCATTTTGCTTTTTTGCACATTTCTTTTTCTTGGGGACGGTCTTGATCACCACCTCCTGTACAATGTCTCGAACGTTCATCCATGGTTCTTCAGGCACTCTGTCTATCAGATCTAATTCCTTGAATCTATTTCTCACTTCCACTGTATAATCGTAAGGGATTTGATTTAGGTCATACCTTAATGATCTAGTGGTTTCCCTACTTTCTTTAATTTAAGTCTGAATTTGGCAATAAAGAGTTCATGATCTGAGCCACAGTCAGCTCCCGGTCTTGTTTTTGCTGACTGTATAGAGCCTCTCCATCTTTGGCTGCAAAGAATATAATCAATCTGATTTCAGTATTGACCATCTGTGATGTCCATGTGTAGAGTCTTGTGTTGTTGGAAGAGGGTGTTTGCTATGACCAGTGCGTTCTCTTGGTAAAACTCCATTAGCCTTTGCCCTGCTTCATTCTGTATTCCAAGGCCAAATTCATTCTGTAATCCAAGTCTATGCCCTGACAAGTAATGCTGAAGAAGCTGAATGGTTCTATGAAGACCTAAAGACCTTCTAGAACTAACACCCATAAAAGATGTCCTTTTCATTATAGGGGACTGGAATGCAGAAGTGGTTGACCTAGTTAAGAAAAATTATTGAAAAACTTTGATATAAAGCAAAAGGATGACTGCATGTCCTTTCAAAATAATATGGGAGTGGAACTTCCCTGGGGGTCCAGCAACTAAGACTCCATACTCCCAATGCAAGAGGCCCCAGGATTCGATCACTGGTTGGGGAACTAGATCTCATATGCTGCAGCTAAAGAGTTTGAATGGTGCAAGTAAGAGTTTGCATGCTGCAACTAAAGATTCCACATGCCACCGCAAAGATCCAAGATCCTTTCTGCCACAGCTAAGACTCAGCACAGCCAAGTAAATAAATATTTTGAAAAGTCATATTTACTAGCCCAAGGCCTACCGAAAGATCCTCCTGAGTGAGTGAGTGATTGAAAGTTGCTCAGTCTTGTCCAACTCTTTGTGACCCCGTGGACTATACAGTCCATGGAATTCTCTAGGCCAGAATACTGGAGTGGGTAGCCTTTCCCTTCTCCAGGGGATCTTCCCAACCCAGGGATCAAACCCAGGTCTCCTGCATTGCAGGTGGATTCTTTACTAGTTGAACCACAAGGGAAACCCAGGAATACTGGAGTGGGTAGCCTATCCCTTCTCCAGCTGGTCTTCCTGACCCAGGAATCAAACTGAGGTTTCCTGCATTGCAGGCAGATTCTTTACCAACTGAGCTATCAGGGAAGCCCCCAAAGATCTTCCTAGGGATCTTTAATTCCCCAGGAGATGTATTTTCATTTTTCTTTCTATTTACTCGTGACTAAGACCCACATTCCCTGAACTTACGTGTTACCTCTTAGATTTCCAAGACTGGTGACGATAACTCCAAAGGTAATAGTTTTACTGCCTTATAGGATATTAACTAGTTTTGTCTGTAACTTAGAAAATTGATCTTAGGTTACCTTTCCTGTCTGTCTAAATAACTGTCCATTCATTTACTTCTCTTGTGAACCAGTATTATCACCCTCCTGGAACTCTCATAAGTTACATAAGTAATTGACATGTGTTCATTTTATAATTGTCCGAGTCAGGTGCTTTTAGTTTTTGAAAATTGTTCTTTGATAGCCCAAAGTTCTATGCACCATGAAAAAAAAAAGTAATAGTGTCATAGTAATTCACTAGAGAAAGAGATCTGAAGAGGTTCAGGAAGAATTTTTGAAAATGCTTTTTATAAGAAAGACTTTCAAGAAAAGATCTTGATGGATGTGGATGGTTACAAAATGGAGGCAGGGAGCGGTCTGTGCAGAAGGGCCAAGTAAGTGGGGAAGTCAACTGAAACCAGAAAGCCACGATCTGAAGAGGGTAATAAATAACATTTTGAAGCTGACCACATGAAAGGCTATTGATAATCTCAGCAGTTCACCCATTGTAAATTATGAAGATGGAAACCAGCCGTTGTTATGCATTTAAAGTGTATTCATTTTTGCTTGGCGTTTTTTTGTTTTGTTTTGTTTTGCTTTTTCAGCTATGAGGAGGTAGAAATATGATTGCTTCAGTTTGCAGTTGTCTTGCTCTGTCTGCACAAGTCTGCCTGGGTGGCCTTTCATGGGATGAGTTTAGAAAGGAAATGAAATAGTGCTCTTGGTCATAAAGTTCTAATTTTTTCCCCAGAGCTCTACAGAACAATCCAGTAAAGAAAGCCTGTGTCCACCCAGGAGGTTCGGATTAGCAGCGAGACTTGCAGCGTATATAAAAGAGAAGTTATTCACTGGTTTTGAAATTTGTCTTTAGAGCTCAGGAATTTTTTTATTCTTTAAATTAAAAGAAAGATTAAGCACAACACTTGGAACCAGCCAAGCCGACCCATTGCAGAAAGCCATGGAAAAGAGAGCCTGTTTAGACATGGTCTGTAATATCACCTTCTTTTTTTAACCCTTTTCACCTCTGCTTTGTCGTCCCTACTCTCAGACACTGCTTTTTTCTGTCTTCCAATTGTAGTAAGCTATAAATAACATGGTACTTCCTGGTGGCTCAGACGGTAAAGTGTTTGCCTGCAGTGTGGGAGACCCGGGTTCAATCCCTGGGTCGGGAAGATCCCCTGGAGAAGGAAATGGCAACCTACTCCAGTACTCGTGTCTGGAAAGTTCCGTGGATGGAGGAGCCCGGTGGGCTATAGTCATTGGGGTCGCAAAGAGTCGGACACGACCGAGCGTCTTCACTTATGCATAACATAGGGCTTCCCTGGTGAGTCAGACTGTAAAGAATCTGCCTGCAATGTAGGAGACCTGGGTTAGATCCCTGGGTTGGGAAGATCCCCTGAGGAGATGGCAACCCACTTCAGTTTTCTTGGCTGGGAAACCCCAAGGACAGAGGAGCCTGGCAGGCTATAGCCCATGGGGTCGCAGAGTCAGACATGCCGGTGCAGCTAACAACATACATAGCGTAACACTGACTATCTTAATTCTGAAGCACACAGTCAGTGGCAGTAAGCGCATTCACGCTGTTGTAGAACCATCACCACCTGCACCTCTAGAACTCCTTCCGTCTTGCAGAACTGAAGCTCGGTACCCATTAAACAAGTCTTCGCTCCCCCTCCTCCTGGTGCCTGGCAACCGTCTCTCCGCTTCCTGTCTCTGTGAATCTGACTACTTAAGGTACTTCATATAAGTGGAATTGTACAATATTTGTCCTTTTGTGACTGGCGTATTTCACCTAGTGTAATACCCTCACGGTTCATCCATGTGTCAGAATTTTCTCTCTTTTAAAGGCTTGTCCATTGTATGCATAGAGCACATTGTGTTTATCCATTTATCCATCGATGGATGCTTGGGTTGTTTCTGGATTTTTAGCTATTGTGAATACTGCAGCTGTGAATATGGGTGCACACATATGGCACACAGCTTTTAAATGCCTACTTTAAAAGAAAATGCTAGGCATCGTCCAGGAGACTGAAACAAGTCCAATATCCCCTCAGTCTAACAAGGGACTTTTTTGAAAACCTTTTGTCCCTTCCTAATCCTAATCAGACTTCTATCTATTTTCATGAAGAGCAAAGTCATAAGCTGTGATGGCATCTCAATGTAGCATTTCTGTTTACCCTAGATCAAATATTCATGGGCCTCAATCACTGGGTTTTGGGGGGAGCTCTTACAGTGTTCCCAGCAGATTTCCCAACTTCCCACACCCCTTTCTCTTGTCGGAGCCAGCTGTAGAGACCACAGGAAGGGGGGCGGGTGGTGAAGCAAACCAGTCAGGTTATTCTTCCTCCGAGTTTGAAAAAGTCACCTGACAACAAGATCTCCAGCAGAAGCTATTAGGAGTCCCCGCCGCTGCACTTCCAGACCAGCCCTGGTTCCAGTTTCTTCTTCTGTGAACTGCCCAGCATCATTCATGCTTACTTGCTCAGTCATCCATGTCCAACTCTTTGCAACCCTTTGGACTGTAGCCCGCCTGTTTCCTCTGTCCATGGGATTCTCCAGGACAGAATACTGGAGTGGGTTGCCAGTTCCTTCTCCAGGGGGATCTCCCTGATCCAGGGGTAGAACCCACATCTCTGGTGTCTCCTGCATTGCAGGCAGATTCTTCACCCACTGAACCATGGGGGAAGCCCTATCATTCAAATAACCCAGTCCTTTTTGCCTTATGAGATCTCGAGTCAATTTCTATTGCTTTCTCTCAAGTGATAAGCTATTCAAAGACTGATGCTTGTATTTCTTCGAGAAATATACGAATACCATAAAACTCATTCAAGAGGAAAATGACCTCTTCTCATTATGGTCCATTTCTCTCAGCAGGTCTTGAGAGCTATTTTCTAAACCTGTCATAACAGAAAGAAAATCTGTCTGTGTTTCCCTCTGTAACTCCATGTCTATCTCTTTCTGCGTCTGTCTGTCTGTCTTTCTCAGAGGAGGAGGCGGAAAACGTAACAGGACAGAGGAAGCAGAAGGGATGAGAGTTATGAAGCAGAAACTCCCTCTGTGTAAAAAATGAGGAAACTTCCAGAATGGTGTCTGCTCCTTGCTCCTGGGAATGCAAACCTTCATACAGCAAGAGGGTGTTTCGATTCAGCGCTTGATTTACTATCTCCAGCTTCTGGCATATCCTCAAAGTAAAGACTCCCTTCCACTGGAAAGTTATTCCCCTCGTGTCTGCATTTTCCATTATTTGCTTTTGTGCTTTTCTTAAGGGAGAGAATTCCTCCAGAGTCAGAAATTCTCCAAGTGTTCGAAAGACTTCTCTCCTTTGAGCCGTAGCTCAGTCTGCGGGCTCTTTCTTCTAAAGAAATGCTTCTGGAGGCTGTTCTACAAAGCATTTTAAAATGTGGTGTTGCTCTCTTTTTTTCTGAGCCACATCAAAGAGCACATATTGTTTCCTTTCTGAGAACAGAACTCTTTAATGGTGAGAAAGAAGAAGAGATGGGGTGGCTGGCCATCCCTATCAGAAAAGATACGTCACCCTGACTGTGACGAAGGACCTGCTTCTCCAATTCCTTGTCACTTTTTGAAATGCAAACCCAAGTACAGTAATTATGTCCTGGCATATGTGCCACTAAAATGCAATCATGCTTTTCCACTTTAAAAACTCTTTGTGAACCTGGGTTAATAATTAAGCCTCACAGAGCGTTTAGTAACATCTAGCAAGCATTCAGCATGAAATATTTAGCAAAACCACAAATGTTCTTGTTCTTTGATTCAGAAACGTCCCTTGTAAGACTTTATGCTATGTGTGTATACGTCATATAGTTTCCGTATATGTGTAGTGCAAAATGACAGAAATAACAGGTTGTTCGTTGCAGCACTGTTTGTTCGTATATAACGCGACAGCATACTTTTTGGGTAGCACTGTTTTAATAGTGAAATATAGAACCTACCTGAGGCTCATAAATGCCCTTCATATTTCATCTGTCCAGAGGAAAACAATAAGCTATATTCTCATGCACTGGTACTGTAGAACCTCTGAAGACATAATTTAGAGATAAAAAGCAGGCTGCAGAAGCAAGCGTGTGCAGTGCTTCTTGAGTCTGGATGCTCAGTGAGATCACCTGAGGAGTTTTTAAAAATACTAATGGCTGGCTCTCTCCCCAAGATATTCTGATTTATGTGCTCTGGAAAGTTCCCTCGAATAATCCCACTGTGCAGCCAGGGTCAAGGAAAGCTGACATATGATATGCTTCTATTTGCTTTAGGAAGAAAAATATAGATATGGATTTGCTCTTATAAGCTAAAACTATCTCTAGAAGGATATCCAAGAAAGTGGATCAGTGACTACAGCAGGGTTGGGAACTGGCTATAACTGTTCATCTATATAATTTTCAACCATTTGAATCTTATACCTGTGAGTATATTACTTTTCAAAAAATATACAAATTAAGTCAAAGTTTAGGAACACTCATCTGCAGTGCTACTTTGGAAAGAACAGGTGAAACTGTTGAGCAAAATGATCTCTTCCTCTCTTTTCCTTCCACCCTCAAAGGCTAATGTAATTTAAGAGAAAGATGCATGAGGGAGGTAACTGAAAAAAGAATCAAAGAATCAGTTTTCGGACAGTCCCATCCTTTCTATTTGGCTTCCCCGGTGGCTCAGTGGTAAAGAATCCGCCTGACACAGAAGATGCACGTTCAATCCCTGGGCCGGGAAGATCCCCTGGAGAAGGAAATGGCATCCCACTCCAGTCTTCTTGCCTGGGAAATCGCATGGCCAGAGGAGTCTGGGGGGGCCACAGCACATGGGAGTCCCGGAAAGTTGGACACAACTCAGCGGCTAAACAACAGCAATCCTTTCTGTTAGCCCAGAAATGGGGCTATGTCAACTGCTGAGGAAGTAAAATATCTCGCCATTCATTCGTCCATCCATCATCCATGTAATAATTTGATAAAACGTATGTTGAGCACTTAAGATGTGGCAGACACAGTGATCCTGGTCTTAAGGAACTGAATCAGGCTGGTGAGAAAGAAATTTTAACCAGTAACAACCATAATCCAAGGTGATGAGGGCTCCAATAGAGATACGCACAGAATATTTTGCTTTCTTAAATATTTGCTACTCCCTGCACCTGATGAAGATGCAAATGTAGGAAAGCTCACGGACAGGGAGTTCTAAGGTTACTGACGTGGCGTGCTTTCCTACCTGGGACAAGCAGAAAGGGGGCGGGATGTGTGGGGAAGGGCTGTCCGTGATAGGCAAGGAGCGTGAGTGTTTTTTCTGCCTCAAAATATCACCCCGGTTCATCAGTTAGACTTTCAGTGCTGACAGGATCTCCCTGTTCACAAATACAAATTAGAGTAAGTTTATCACTGACTCCAACTCAAGAGATATCCTCTTCTCTCCCTTATCCTGGAAATTCCCAATTCAGGTGATTACTCTTGATTGCATTCTCAACAATTCATTTCAGTTTAGCTAACCGTTACCGAGTGTCTTTTTATTGGAGACACTGTGCTGGGCACCGGGAAAGTAAACTAAATAGGACTTTGTCTTGTAGCAGGAGAGACGGACAATTAACCAGAATTCACTGTGCTGAATGTGCCAGTCCAAGTGTTCGCTCTGCCTACATCCTCTTTCTGAGCAAACAACCAGTTCTTAATACAGAGATCATTTAAGGTACCAACAAACATGGAGAGGGAGTGATGAATTTAGGGTAGAGAGGGGTTTGGGGCAGAGGTTCGTGTGGGATCAGCCGAGGTGGTATTTGAATTTGGACTGAGGAGCGTGCAATTTCATAAGGATGTGCTACAAAGAGTGAAGAATATTTGTTTGGAATCATGCCTGTGGAGTACTGGAGTCACAGAAATGACTAGTGAATATCACATACGGGTTTGTGGGGCAGAGAGTCGTATAAGGTAAGCTGGAAAAATACATCGGGGTCAGATTGGGGGGTAAGTTTGGACTTCTGTTGCGATGAGGAGTTATCAGGGCTTCAAGTGACTTTACAGATACAGTTGCCTCCCACTGGGGACAGTTAGGAGTGGCGGGGGTGGGGTGGGGTGTGTACCAGGACTGGTGGCGAATATCCACATCTGAGGGTGCTGAAGTCTCCTAGTCGGCCTTCCATATCGGCAGTTCTGTATTTGTGCTCCCAATCCACAGATTCAACCAACCTCAGATCGTGTGCTGCTAGATTTACAGACCCAGGTTGGTTAAATCTGTGGATGTCAGACCCATGCTTACTGAGAGCCCACTGTATGTTTTTGAAAGAAAACTCTAGTCTCAGGATCAAGGAAGGATGTAGTTTGCAGCTATGAGGTGCAAGGAGGCAAGGACCCTGGTGGTTCCAGGCTGGGCCACCAGTTGAGCTATTGCAGGTCTGGGGGCCTGACCTGGAGTTTCAGAAATGGGGAGAGATCAAGAGAGTCAACCGGATATGGGAAAACTGCATTCACTTGTGTGGCGTTGTGATGATGGAGCTGAGGAGCACTGCAGAAAAAGTAGCCTTCAGAAGGAAAGTCCTTATTCTGGTTTCGATCATGTTGAGTCTGAAATGTTTGTGAAACTCCTAGAAGGAGAGGATCGTCAGTATTTGGAGGTTGGGAGCGGCTTGGAAGACCCCCTCCTTCCGAGGGTCATCTTACATCTCACTGGAACACACTTGCTTCTCTGCTTTCTCCACTCACAGCGGATTTCAAAAATAAAACAGCAACTTTGAAAGGAAATGCTGATCCGACGGACGCTGGAAACTACAGAGGAAAACTATAAAAGACAAAAGCAACAGACCGCCAAGCAGCATGACCACGTTTCATAACTTACTGAACCAATCTGGGGCTAGTAACTTTAGAGGTCTGGCTGCGTTTCATTCTTGCTGATGATGTTGACTCTCAGGAGATGTTTAGGTTATGACTGGCATGCTCTGTTTAAGAAAACAGAGGTGTGCGTCATATGTTGGAGAAATTTTCCATTAAAAACAAATATGTCCAAGGTTTGGCACTTAAAGGGATAGAGCAAAATTTTTTTAATTAAGTATTTTTTTATTTTTATTTTTTTAACTGACTATTTTATCATGGGAAATAAAACATAAAATTGACCATTGTTGTTGTTTTAAATGTACAATTCAGTGACCTTAAGTATGGTCACAGTGTTGAATAATTGTCACCACTATTTCCAGAACATTTTCATCATCCCAAATAAAAACTTTGTGCCTATAAACAATAGCTTTCCATTTTCTCTCTCCCTATTCCCATTTCATTTTCTGTCTCTGTGAATTAGATTTATCTAGATAGACCATATAAATGGAATCATACAATATTTGTCTTTTTTGTGACTAACTTATTCATTTAGCAAATGTCCTTAAGCTTCATCCATGTTTGAGAATATATCAGAATTTCTTTCCTGAATAATAATTCTCTCTCTCTATATATATAATAATAATAGTCCTATATAAATATATATATCACATTTATCCATTGATGGACACTGGGTTGCTTCCATTTTTTTGGCTATTGTGAATAATGCTGCTATGGACATGGATGTACAAATATCTCGTTGAGTCTCTGCTTCCAGTTCTTTTGGATTTATAATAAAAAATTAGACCAATATATAATCAGAAGTGAAATCGCTGGATATGTGATAATCCTGTTGTTAAGTTTTTGCAGAACCACCATACTCTCTAAAATAAACCCTTTGGTATTTTTCTTTGAAAACATTTATGTATTTCTGGCTACGCTGAGTCTTCGTTCCTTCACGCGGCCTTTCTCTGGTCGCCGCCAGCTGGGCTCCTCTCTAGATGTGGGGCGTGGGCTTCTCACTGCGGGGGCTTGTCTTGTGGAGAATGGGCTCCAGGAGCTCCGGCTTCAGTGGTTCTGGCGCGTGGCATCTTCCCGGACCAGGGATCAAACCCGTGTCCCCCGCATTGGCAGGTGGATTCTTAACCACTGACTGCCAGGGAAGTCCCTGATTTTTCCCTTACCGAACGGCTCCCCGTCCTTCAAGGTCTCCATCGAGTTCTGTCTATTCCAGGGGGTCCTCGATGGTCTCCCCCATAATTCCTGCTTGTGCATTTTGTGCCACACTGTCTGGCATCTGACTAAACGCTCCCCTGTGTTATCCGATCCTGCTTCCGCTGAGGTAGTTCTAAATCCCAGCTTAGACGGCAAAGCCCCCATTTTCAGTCTCGTCGGGTTCAGGACTGTCTTCCTTTTCCATGACAAGTAGCCCAGAGGAGAGGATGTTGTAGATATTCAGGAAAAAGCACTGATGGGTTGCTTAAAGTACCTTCAGAAGGAAGCATGGCACCATAAACTCTTGTCTCGCATATTTTAGGGGATTTGCTGGATAGCAAAGCTATTTTGTAAGAGATCCCAGAGAAGTTCCCACACGAAGCAGGAGGTGTAAGTGACATGGGCTGAGTCAAAGAGATTGTGGTTGGGTTGACATTAACGTTGAATATTAATGAAACAAAGCTGAATTTTAATCTTGGCCTTCGTGTGCCTTTGTGGCCTCGGACAATTGATTAACTTCTCTGAGTCTTAATTGCCCATCAGCAAAATGAGGTTGGTATAGAATCATTTTGCAAGCTCTTGAGGAAGCTGACCTGGAAAAGGTTCAGAGTAAGAAAATGTTGCCCAGCAAGGAGATCAAAGCAGTCAATCTAACAGGAAATCAACCCTGAATAATCACTGGAAGGATGATGCTGAAGCTGCAATGATTTTGTCACCTGATTCAAACAGCCAACTCATTGGAAAAGACCCTGATGCTGGGAAAGATTGAGGGCAGGAGAAGAGGGCATCGGAGGATGAGATGGTTGGATGGCATCACCGATGCAATGGATAAGTACTTGGGCAAACTCCGGGAGGTGGTGAGGGACAGGGAAGCCTGAAGTGCTGCCGTCCACGGGATCACGGAGAGTTGGACACAATCGGGCGACTGAACAACAAGGAAATGTTGGTCCCCTGCCCTTCTCCTTCGCAGACGCCCCTCTCTGTCTGTCTCCTGGGTTACAGTGGTGGTCATGGGTTTTAGTCTTCCTTCTCTTTCTTACTTCCTAGGTGTGTCTGAGAGCAGTGTTGGTGTTTTTAAAAATGTAGATGTTCTTATTACTCAGGAGATCAAAAGACAGGGAGATGACTATCATTGAAAAGATAGTCTGGGCACTTCCCTGGTGGTCAAATGGCTAAGACTCTGAGATCCCAGGGCAGGAGGCCCAGGTTCAATTCCTGGTCAGGGAAATAGATCCCACATTTCGCAACTATGATATCCCACTGGCCGCAACTAAGATGCGGCACAGACAAATATTTTTAAAAAGAAAATATAATTATTCAAATGCCCTCAAAACAGAAACAGGAGACCACACAGGGCCACACAGGGAAGCAGGAGGACTGGCCAGGGGGCAGAAGGGTGAAGTGGGGGCGTGGAGGAGAGACTTTGTCGTGGTTTTCCCAGGAGGGCATGGCGGGTGCAAGGGAAGCAGTGTGGGCCCGCTCAGTCTCTCCGTCATGTCCAGCTCTCTGAGGCCCCATGGACTGTAGCCCGCCAGGCTCCTCCATCCATGGGATTTCCCAGGCAAGAATATTGCAGTGGGTTGCCACCTCCTCTTCCAGGGGATCTTCCAGACCCAGGGATAGAATCCACATCTCCTGCACTGACAGGTTTATTCTTTATCACTGAGCCACCTGGGAAGCCCTGGGGTGAGCAGGGCAGAGGGCTTTCGGCCTCGCTGGTCTGAACGGTCCCATGGGCTCCGTAACTTAGGGGCTGTTTCTCTGGGAGCTGGCTCTGGGACGAATGGGGCAGAGGAACATTGCCTCCTGGAGTCTAAAAGCCACTAGGAGGAGGTGCTTGGACAAACAGGCTCTGGGTTGGTTAGTTTGCATATGAAAGGAGGCCTCCCAGGTGAGTCATTTGCTATCTTAGAAGTGGCTAGTCCTAGGAGGCGGGGCCTCTCTCCAGTCTATCTCCCCAGATGCTGGAGCATCAGGAATATAGAAAATTAGAAAATGTAACCTAAAACAATTGGTGTGTGAGAAATGCAGACTGATTCTCAAATACAGAGGTTATGACTCCTAATTTCCCAGGACCTTTGTCCCAAGCCTGCCCCTATAACTAAAGAACCACTCAATCTACTGGCTAGAGAAGAATAATCATTAGGAAAATAGCCTTTCTTTCCCTCAATTCCCCAAAGATTCTGACTTTCCTAGGCTCTCTCAGTTTTCTCTAAGCTCCCTTTACACAGAGAGGCTTTAAAGTCTTAAAGATAAATATCTCCGGGAGGTTAAGAGAATGACCTCAATGGGAAGAAAGTGAAATCCTCCCTGGAAAATTTCAAGGCAGGATGGCTCTCTTCCAAAGAGGAAACCTGGAAAAAAAAAATTAGCAAGAATGCTCATAAACATCATACTATTTTCAAATGAGGGTTGGGACTCAGCTGCAAGACTTCACTGAAGTCTAAGCTTGAAAAAAGACTTTGAAATAATAAGCCTCGCTCCACATTAGGAACGCCTGCAAAGTGTAGTAATTTCTACCTAAGAGGCTTTGTGTCCAAACATGTCATTTGAGAGCCCGGGCAGACAAAGGAGAATGCCCTTGGAAACAAGGCCCCCATTCAGCCCGGCAGCTCCAGAGCGTTGGGTTTCCTCCCTGGGCTCCAGAACGTCTTCAGCCACGTTAGGCACCAGCTTCAGACTCGGTGGGAAGCAAATTTAAGTGTCTCTTTTGCTGAAAAACAATGAGAATGCTGTATTTCACAAAAGAAGGGAACCCTATCACTCTTGGAGTGGCAGACCTGGATTCATAACGATTCAGTTCAACAGCTTGTACTCCCAAATGCCGAATTCTAAAACCACCTTTGGACTGGCAAAACTTATCCCAAAGGGGAAATGCCTAGATGATCCTCTGAGCACAGATTCTTCAACAACCCAAGAGAAAATGTTTTCCTATTCACATTTGTCTTGGTATTTGTAGGTCAACGTGAACGGATGGAGGACACTGGGACCAGAGAGCAGCCTTCAGTGCTGACTCTAAAGAGTAATAGGAGAGTAGAAAGGCATACGTCTGCGGTCCCCCAAATTTTGGCACCAGCGACCGGTTTCGAGGAAGACGATTTTTCCATTGACTGTGGCTGGGGGTGGGGAGGATGGTTTTGGGATGATTCAAGGGCATTGCATTTATTGTGCATTCTATTTCTATTATTATTATATCAGCTCCACCTCGGATCATCAGGCATTAGATCCTGGGGGCTGGGGATCTATGGTGATTCAAAGTCACCAGTTCATTCAGTCATGCGTGCATTCAGTTATCAGGCATATCCTGGTTGCTACCACGTGCCAGGCACTAGTGTCAATAGCAACTTCTCCAACCCACGAACGGCTTTGGCTCAGAGTAAGCTTTCTTATGGGCTTCCCAGGTGGCTCAGTGGTAAAGAATCCACCTGCCAATGCCCGGGACACCAGAGACATGGGTTTGATCCCTGGGTCGGGAAGATCCCCTGGAGCAGGATATGGGAACCCACTGCAGTATCCTTGCCTGGAAAGTGCCCCAGACAGAGGAGCCTGGCAGGCTACAGTTAACAGGGTCGCAAAGAGATGGACACAACTGAGCACGCACACTCTGTGGTAAGTAGGACAGGGAGAAATAGAAAACAGCGTGTTGGGTGGAGAGCTGGAGACGCTCATACCTGCAGGTGGAGGAGAAAAAAGACTTTCACGAGCTGCAGAAGAAAGGAGCAGGGCAGGACGGAGCCTCAGGCACAGATCAGAGAACATAAGGGAGATCAGATCAGATCAGATCAGGGAGCACGGAGATCGCTGGTCACAAAAAGAAAAGACTGAGAGACTAAGGGTTGAGAAGTGAACGGAAAAGTTTCACTGCCGAGCAGGGACCCCAATCAAGCGCAGCTCTGAGCTCTAGGGAGGCGTGTAGGGGAGGAGAAATGGGCATATTTGCAACACTGAAAGGTCATGAACCATCTTTAGTCTCAGTTTAGGAGAGCAAAGTCTCTGAGTGCGGCTATCAACTTGTCAGTTATACAAGCCCAGGACTTGTTAGAAGAGATCAGCTGCGGGTGCTGGGGGCGTTCAGTTCCCCCTGCCACGTGTGTGAGCTGTTCATATTGGGAGAGGCCAGGCCAGAGGTTGTCATGCTTAGGAGGGGGGTGGAAATTGCATGGGGTGAGATCCTACTACCCCCAACGGTTCCTGCTCTTGCATGCATGCTGGGCCCGGGTGGCAGGAGGGATCTTGAAACGTGCCACTTCCCCTCACCCCGTCCCCGTCCCATGCCCTCTGCCCACCAAGATGTCCTGTCCTAATCCCAGGGTCTGGGAACGTGATGCAATACTGTGCCTGGCCTGTGTCACATCACATGGCAGAAAGGGAGTGAGCAGATGTCATTAAGGTTACTAATCACTTGACTGAGGGTTAATCAACAGGCATGTTATGTGGGGGGGGAGGCCTAATTGAATCACATGAACCCCTTGACAGCAGAGAGCTTCAGCGGGCTGAGGGCAGAAGGAGAGGTCAGAGGGACTGACAGTGTGAGAATGCACTTTTGATGCACTTTTTTGGATGCCCCTTTGCTAGCTCGAAGGTGGAGAGATCCCACGCAAGGACCGAAAGCGCAGCCTCAGCAGACAGCCGGCACGGGAACAGGCCCTGGAGTCCTCTGGCCGCAGGAGGTGAGTTTGGCCAACAATCTGAATGAACTTACAAGTGACTTCCTCCCCAGAGCCCAGCCCAGCTGACATTTTGTTTTCAGTCTTGTGATACCCAGAGCAGAGAAGTCAGTTGAACCTAACCTGCAGAACTGCGAGTTAATAAGTAGGTGCTGTTCTGAGCGCCTAAGTATGTGGCATTTGTTACGCAGCAATGGGAACCAAGGCAACCTTGTGAGGGTCGGACGCTGAGCTGGGTCCTACAGGGACATATCTGCTGCCTTCAGAATGTCTCATCTGGTGGGGACAGCACAGGCAGGCTGGGGCACAGAAACGCAGAACTGGTGGTCCAGTGGTCAAGACTCTGCCTGCCAGTGCAGGGGATATGGGTTCGATCCCTAGCAGGGAAACTCCCACATGAGGGGGGCAGGGGTGGGGGCAGGGGGGCACCACAACTCCGGAGCCGAGGCGTGAGAGCCACGAGCAGCAACGACGGATGCCCACGTGCTCTAGAGCCTGCGTTCCGGACAGGAGAAGCCGCTGCAGCGGAAGCACGGGAGAGAAAGCCCACGCGCAGCCGTGAAGGCCCAGTGGAGCAACAGAGACCCAGCGCGGCCAAAGACTGAAATTAAAGGAGAAACGCGGGATTAAAGCGGGGCACGGGAACGTCTCTGAAAGGTCACTGCTGAGATGTTCCGGGAAAAGAGGACTATGGGCCGAGATGGGCAGGCCTGAGATCAGGGGTGCGGTGGGCGGTCCAGCTATAACAGAGTTGAACCTCAACATTTAGGCGGTCCTGGCAACCCAAGGATGCTCTGTGGAGGATGGGGATGCACATGAGAGCGATTTCCCCTCTCTTTTTGCTGTCAGAGTCAGTGGGAAGACAATCAAGGGGGACCTAATGTAGAGCACATGGAACTCTGCTCACTGTTATGGGGCAGCCTGCATGGGAGGGGGTTTGGGGGAGAGTGGATCCACGTGTATGTAACGGCTGAGTCTCCTTGCTGCTCACCTGAAACCATCACAACGTTGTCTGCTAATCGGCTACACCCCAATACAAAATAAAAAGTTTAAAAAGGCAGTGAAAATTTAGTTAAGGGAAGGATATAGAGACCAAAAGGCCGTTTTTGCTAAAAATTAATGGACTGTCACCTATTGCGTTTATCACAGATGCTATTCATAGACCACCTATTTTGCTGTAAAAGATGCTGCTACTGCCCAATTACCCAAAATTCTGTTTCTTTTCAACAGAATTGTTGAAAAGATTTTTCAACAATTTTATAAATTGGTGACTTTATAAAAAGGCGACACAGGAAAAGAAAAGAAACATTCAGGAACCCAGGGGAGATTAAGCTGTCAGCCAGCCCAGGCAGGACCTCTCTTAGGCACAGATTCATTCCTTCTCTTTTTATCTCTGCAGACTTTTCCCCAGGACCCCCTCGGATGAGAGTGTTAGTGAGGAAGACGCACCTCCTGCAGTTCCTCTGCTCTCAGAAGGGTGGGAGGTGGGGGTCAGGCGGGGTGGGCAGTGGCTGATGGGGAGGGGAGGGGAACTAATGCTTCTTAATTGTGGCCTGTGAGGTCCCCAGAAGAAATGCTCTTCACGGGTGTCATTTGTATCCTGCCCATTAGCATCTCCAAGGGCCCTGACAAATGATTGGGAAGACATCCACTGGCCTTTGCCGTATCAGCAGCTTGCTTTGCCCATAGCTGTGTGTCTCCTTCAGATTCATTGAACATTTGCCCTCTTCCTTCCCAACCTAAAAGGTGAAGAGCTGGAGACTCCAGTGACGGAAAAGACCTACAACTGCCCAGATCCATCTCTTAGCTTCCATTCACTTAAGTATCTGTCTTGAGTTTATATATAGTTTTTCAGTTCTTTTCCATTATAAGTTACTACCAGACACTGAATGTCGTTCTCTGTGGGTGCGTGCTCAGTCGTGTCCGACTCTTTGAGATGCTATGGACTGTGGCCCGCCAGGCTCCTCTGTCCATGGGGTTCTCCAGGCAAGAACACTGGAGTGGGCTGCTGTGCCCTCCTCCAGGGGCTCTTCCCGACCAGGGATGGAACGTGTGTTTCTTGTGTCTCGTGCACTGGCAGGCGGATTCTTTACCACTGCCCCCCCCCTCGGAAGCCTAAAGTATCTGTCTTCAGAATTGCTCTGGGTTGAATGTTTGTGTCCCCCTCAAACTCATCTGTTGAAATCCTAACCCCCAAGGTGATGGTTGCAGGAGGTGGGGCTTGAGGGGTGATTAGATCACAAAGGTGGAGCCCTCGAAGGTGGGACTGGTGTCTTTCTAAAGAGAACCGAAAGAGCTTCCTTTATGCTTTCTGCCACGTGAGGACACAAGGGTAAGATGAATGTCTGTGAGGGAGTAGGCTGTCACCAGACACTGCGTCTTCTGGGGCCTTGAGTTTGGACTTTCCAGCCTCCAGAACTTTGAGAAATAAATGTGTGCAGGGTTTTTGTTTGTTTTTGTTCATGTTGTCTTGGCCACACTGCACAGCTTGCAGGATCTGGACCTTAGTTTCTCAGCCAGAGATTAAACCTGGGACCCGGGCATTGAAAGCACAGAATCCCAACCCCCAGACCACCAGCATCCCCAGTGTCTGCTGGTTATAAGCCGCCCAGTCGGTGGCATTTTCTATGGCATCCTGAACACACTAAGATAAGTACCATGGAACCTATCTTGGGGTTTGGGCCCAGGAGGGAAGTTGAGGATGGACCTGGTGCCGATCACTCATTATGGCATGAGGAGCTTCTAGAAGGCAGCCCCGCCTTCTTGTGATGGCAGCCGGTGAGTACTATCCTGCAGGACGTGTGCTCAGCCCTGCCGCAATGGCGTGCGCATTTGTTTCCTGCAGGGAAGTTTCCGCATCGTGGCCTGCCACGACTTGCTCCCGACCACTCGTCTGGTTTCATGTTTGGAATTCTCCCCTCCACACTGAGAGCTGCAGCCACTCTGAGCTGTTTTCACCTTGTAGGGAGCATTCTCTCCATCTAGAAGCTTCTGGACACCTCCTCCTCTGTCCTAGGCAAGCTTCTTTTTTAATGGGGAAAGTGTTTCTTATTTACTTCCTTATTTATCTGGGGCTGTGCTGGGTCTTCACTGCGTGGGGGCTCTTCTCTAGCTGTGAGCAGGGAATGCGCTCACGATGCGGTCCGCAGGCTTGCTTCTCGCTGCGGTGGCTTCTGTTGTCGTGGAGCTCGGGCGCTCGGGCATGTGGGCTTTAGGACTTGTGGCTCAAGGACTCGGTAGATTGTGGTTCCCAGGTTCTGGAACACAGGCTCGATACTTGTGGCACATGGGCTTAGCTGCTTTGAGACAAGTGGGATCTTCTTGGACCAGGGAACAAACCTATGTCCCCTGCATTGGCAGGCAGATTCTTAACCACTGGACCACCAGGGAAGTCCTAGCCAGGCTTCTTCAAGCCTCAAAGCAAACTCTAGCTCTATTACACTTGCTGTGATGCTCTCAAACACGCAGGAAAGGGGTTCTCCAGGCTCCCACCAAACCTGAGTGGCTTGTGTGACTGTCATTGTCTGCTTGCCTGAAAGGCCCTCCACTGGACTCAACTGCTGGAGGTCAAGATTCTGTTTTGTTTTGCTTATTTTCGTATTTGTATCAGTAACATTATCTTACTCCCGTAATACATGTTTGCTGCCCGATTGACTAGAGATTACAGGGTGTTGTGGAGGTGACGTGTAAAGGGCCTGCTTTCTAGCAAGCTCATCCACTATAGGTGTTCATCATCTTGGGAACAGAGACATCACACTAGGAAAAATCCAGAACCTTTTAGACTGAAACCACCAGAAATGCCAATATCCCTGGGGGGAGGGTTTACTTGCTGTAGAAGCAGAACAATAAGACTTTGGAAAGTACTTCTGAGACTTTCAGCTTTGGGGAATTTTTGGTGGTTGATACATTAGGGAAGAAAAAAATCAGATCCCAGTTTCCCATTGGCGCTGGTATTCCTCTGCCGTCTTGTTGATTTCAAATGCTAGCCACATTAGGCAGAGCATGCAGTCACACCCTTGTCTCCTTTCCCAGCGTTTGCACATGAGCTAACATGTACATAGGAACGTTAGGTCCGTCTGCTCTCTAATCACGGTTCCTGTGCTCAGCAATGATGAGCAAATAGTGTGATAAGCTGTCATTTTAAAAAACACTTAACGGTGGAAACAATAGGAGATTTGGAGTCAGAAAACTCCCCAAGTTCCAGCCTTGACTCTGTCACTCTCTGTGTGATCTGAAGCTCTTTTTTTAAAAAAATTTTATTTTGAATTGGGGTAGAGCCGATTAACAATGTTGTGATAGTTTCAGGTGGACAGGGAAGGGACTCAGCCATACATAAACATGTATCCATTCTCCCCCAAGCTCCCCTCCCATCCAGGCTGCCACATTTATTTTTGTTTGTTCGTTTTTTGGCCTGCCACTCCTTGACCAGGGAGTTAACCCAGGCCTCCACAGTGAAAGTGCCAAATCTTAACCACTAGACCACCAGGGAACTCCTTATCTTAAGCTCCTGGTTTCTCAAAGAGGTCATCCACAAAATGGTAACAATCACAGTAATGGCTCCACAGGGCTATAGTGACTATCAAATGAGATTCCTTAGATATTGGTAAAAGATCTTTTCTTTCAAGGGCAAAATTATCTTTCATGCAACTATGAAATAAACCAAGGTCAAATTTTATTTAACTCCTTGGTTAATGTGCAGACCAGTAAGATGTTTGAACTAGCTCAAATGAAAATTTGACTTACAGAGATTTTTATTCTCCTTGGGACATGATTCCTTTGTGTTGTCATGAATAGAAAAAAAAAATGTGTTGTCAGTTTTCTGCAACTTAACTTCTATCCCTACAGAGCTGTTAAACAGCTTAGTCCATCTAAACCCATCCAGTGAATGGAGTCAGACAATCCTTGGAGAAAAGCCCCCAGCACTCCGCTACAAGGACGCCAGGGTTCTCTTTTGCCCATTCCCGACACCCAGTAGCTGGATACTGTGGGCCCTGGACAATCCTCTCTCGCCCTCCCTTTCTCCTTGACAACCACATCACATCTGCCCCCATCCCCTCACCCCACCCTCTTCTGCTCTGGACCAGATCCTTAGAGAAAAGCCTGGCCCTCCTCCTCCAAGGCCACTCTCCCTTAATTAACTTTCCTCTCTTGTTTTTTTCAGTGGTTTCCTTCTTCCTCCCTTACGGTTCCTGCTCCATGGCTTAGAAACATCTTCAAATCCCTCTTCACTTTAAAAACAAACAGAAACAAAAATATGAAATTGCTCACTTGTGTGTGTGCAGTTATGCTCCATAACAACAAGGGGAGAAAAAACAACTTTTGACATTTTGATGGCTTACAACAGAGATCAACAAACTTTTTCCTTAAAAGAGTCAGGTAGTAAATATTTTAAGCTTTGCGGACCGCATGTGTTTTCTGTTCCTATTTACTTTGTTTTTCTTTACAGCTCCTAAAAACTGTGAAAGCCATTTTTAGCTTGTGGACAGTACAAAAAGAGGCTGCTGGCTAGATCTGGTTTAGAGAAACGTGTTTATTTTTCATTGGTGCTTCTGAGGCAGAATATATTTGCCCCTCTCCCCACCGATGCCGGGCATGGCTGCGTGCTGGCCTGGCCAGTGGAATGTTGGCAGATGTGACTTGAGAAGTACAGGCTTGAGTAGCAGCTGGTCTGAGAAAGACGAGAGACGCATGGAGCAGGCCTGGACCCAGAGCCCAGGGCGGAACCGGAACCATGCCAGCTGAGCCCGGCTTAGGTCAGACAGACCGTCGCCCACCTGCGGTGCGCAGAATGGATGCTGCGCTGTGCCTAGTCGCTCAGTCGTGCCCGACTCTTTGCGACCCCATGGACTGTCGGCCTCCAGGCTCCTCTGTCCATGCGGTTCTCCAGGCAAGAAGACTGGAGTGGGTTGCCATGTCCTCCTCCGGGGAGAATGGATGATTGACTGCTTAAGTGTAAACTGCCTAAGTAGGGGAATTCAGTAGCTGTAGTTATTTAAAATCTGTTTTACTGGTGAAACTCTTAGACTGTGTTTCTGAAGTGTAGTCAGGGATCACCTGCAAAGTGTAATCAGAACACCTGGGATACCTGTTAGTATTAATGTCAGTTCCCCGGGGCCTCCCTTTGGCGGGACTAATTTGGAATACCTGAGGGGAACACTTAATAAGGTGCATTATTACTAAACTCCCTGAGGAGTTTGAGAATTGCAGTTTCAGACTCTTCATGAGTCTTTTGTTTCAAGTATAATAACTGCCTTCATTGGAAACCTCCCATGCCCCAGATGCTTTGCATATTTGCATGATCTTAGTTTTAAATCTTGCAACAACTCTAAGAGGCAGGTCTGACTATCCCCATTTTACAGCTAGGAAAACTGAGGCTTGGAGAGGTTAAATAACGTAGGATCCCATGTCTATGTGATTCTTCTACTCTCCTGATGCCCACTGGCATAGCTTAAGTTGGTTTACAGCTTCGGTGTTCCTTGACACACACAATTAGGCAAATCACCCGGTGCTGTCAGTTCTTCTAGCCAGAAACAAGCTAGTGAAAAAGCGAAGATTAGAGCAAGGAAGTCCACGGGGTCGCAGGGAGACGGACATGACCGGTCAGCTGAACAAGAGCAAGGTGCAGGGAGAGGGTCTGAAAGGGCAGGAAGCTCCGCCTGGAACTGTCTGTCAAGGGAAGGGGCGGGGCCAGGGCTGCTGATGGGGTTGGTGGGCTATTTCTGGTTCCTAGAAAAAGGAGGGAGGGAGGGGGAAGGGCCCACCGGGGCCAAGGGGCTGAGTGGTCCCACCTGGGAGGGCTCACAGTGGCCAGAAACTTTATAGAGAGCAAACATCCACACAGGTGGCTTCGATGACCTTAGAATTGCCTGGAGAGGGTGTTTAAAATTTTGTTTTTCAGGTCACCCTCCACCCCCAGATTCTGACCTACTAGCTCTGAGCTATACCCAGGGATCTTCCTTTTCAGCAAGCTTTCTGAGTCTGATGTTGGTTTTTTGAGATCACAATTTGAAAAACTTTGAACTAAAGAAATGATTCACAAGTGCTAGATCTTTCCCTTTGGAAAAAACCACCAAAGGAACATGTATAGTGTAAATTCTAAATGCAGAAAAATAGAAGGAAAAAAAAATCATTGGAAATCCTACCAGTCAGGGATACTACTACCAACATTTCGATATGTGAATTCTCCCACATTTTTTTGTGTGTGCATCTCACAGATGGGGCAGTATACTATATTACTCTGTAGCTTGCTTTTTGCATTTAACCATATGTGTTAACATACCTTTGAAGTCAATAAATGTAAACGCACCTCATATTTATGGTTAAGTTTTTAGGTGTCGGTGGAGATGCTTGTTTGAGGGGATGGTGTGGGACCGTTCACATCCTCTTCGACGTGCACTATTAAGCAAACTGGATAAGGCCAGAGCCTGGGGCTCGTCTCAAAACCCCAGTGCCCTGCCTCAGCCACACTCCACAGAGTCCTGCCTGGGCTGGGCGAGGAGGAGCCCTCGGCTGGTTCTGGGCAAGCAGCGTACTTTACCAGCGTTGTGGGCAGACACCCGGGGGTTCCAGGAAGCAACCCAGGGAACTGTCAGCCTCTGCTGCTAATCCTGAGGGTTTTCCGGCTCCGAGGCCACTGCCAGTCCTCAAGGCTGGCAGCGCCAAGCCAAAGGAGCGTCCACCCCTGCCCCCACCCCTGCCTCCCACCCAGGAGAGCCCCTCGGGCACGGGGTCCAAGGCTGACTCGAAGATTGAAACCCTGAACCCAGTGAAGAGTCGCCTGGGCGGCTGCCTGTGAACCGGAGAAACGGCCCCCTCCCCCAGGCTCCCTCCTCCCGGGGAGCCCCACACCCCCGCCCCCACCCAGGGGCCCCAGCAACAATGCAAAGTTCAAATCTATGGCTACGAGGAAGTGCATTTGGGATCAATCAGCGGGACCCTGGCCTCTGACCTGTGACCCTAGGGCTGCCCTCCCTTCCTCAGAGAAGGGGCTTGAGTCCTTGGAACCAAAGGGAAAAAAAAATGTGTGTAGAGGGCCATTTTTGAAAAGAAATGAACTTAAAATACAATCGTTAATAAAACTTCTTTAAAAAAGTGATTGGATAATTGGCTTCAGTCTGAGAGATAAACAGACAACAGAGCAAATCCTTTAACCTCCTGTCCGGGCCGTAAACGGGCCTGCGTTTGTATTTTCCTGGTGCTTTTATGACCTAGGGCCTGGCCTCTCTCTGCCTCTGGACCAGCCGGCACAAAGCCCAGCTAATCACAGAGAAGTCTCGGAAATGAGGGTCTAGAATGGAATTTCCTCCTCACGCTCTGCAGGCCGCAGCCTCTTCACGGCACTTCCCTCTCTGGGAGGCTCTGCTTCCCCGCCACCCCCACCTCGGGAAACAAAGGGGCTGTTTCAAGCTTTCCTTGGAGCCCAGCGTGCCCTCTGGGGGTACAAGAATTCAGTGAAAGCAGTTCTTTATGCTCCCTTCCCAGGGGTAGGGCTGTCAGAGGAAAGAAAATAAATCAAGCACCCCACATTTGAAGGCAGGAGGACAAGGGGACGACAGAGGATGAGGTGGTTGGATGGCATCACTGACTCGATGGACATGAGTTTGAGTAGCTCCAGGAGCTGGTGACGGACAGGGAAGTCTGGCGTGCTGCGATTCACGGGGCCACAAACAGTTGACTGAACTGAACCCCACATTTGTGGGGTGTACTATGTATAAATACCTGTGTGTGAGGGGGATACAAAAGTGCTTCTTGTAGCTGGTAGGAGCCTTGCCTTCAAAGAGCTTCCTGGGGAATACCATTGCTCATCAGAGCGCAGGGGGAAAGTCAATTCACAATTCAAGACTGCAATCAAAGCGATCCTGTGACAGAGGAATGTCACAGGCCTTAAGAGTTCAGGAAATGTTAAATATTCCTTGAGCGTCTCTTCCACCTGCCGGTCAGGAGATGCAGGAGACAGGGGTCGATCCCTAGGTCAGGAAGATCCCCTGGAATAGGAAATGGTTACCCACTCCAGTATTCCTGCCTGGAGAATGCCATGGACAGAGGAGCCTGGTGGGCTATAGTCCATGGGGTCGCAAAGAGTCAGACACAGCTGAGCAGGCATACACACATATTTCCTTTGCTGACTCCCCAGTCAAGAATACTGGAGTGGGTTGCCATGCCCTCCAGGGGATCTTCCCAGCCCAGGGATCGAACCCACGTCTCTTACACTCCTGCATTGGCAGGTGGGTTCTTTACCACTAGCGCCAACTGGGAAGTCCTATTGGATAAGACAATGGATTGCAAATACCCTTGGCTGGTAACTTGTCTCAGAAGGTGGTTCCCATCTGTTCTTTCCTTCCTTCTATACTTAGGCCACTTCCTCTTGGAGGAGTGGGGTCTAGTTCTTTGCCTCCTTGAATCTGGGCTGGCCTGTCACTGCTTTGACAAATAGAAGATGGTGGAAATTATGCTCTGCCAGTTGTAGCTCAGTTGGTCAAAAATCTGCCTGCAATGTGGGAGACCCTGGTTCGATTCATGGGTTGGGAAGATCCCCTGGAGAAGGGATAGGCTACCCACTCCAGTATTCTTGGACTTCCCTGCTGCCTCAGCTGGTAAAGAATCCGCCTGCAATGTGGGAGACCTGGGTTCGATCCCTGAATTGGGAAGATCCCCTGGAGAAGGGAAAGGCTACTCTCTCCAGTATTCTGGTCTAGAGAATTCCATGGACTGTATAGTCCATGGGGTTGCAAAGAGTTGGACACGACTGAGCAACTTTTTTAGTTTGTTCCAGGCCTGAAATTTAAGGGGACTGGCGATTTCTGCTTCTTTTCTCTTAAGAACCCAGCAGACATTGGAGCCCAT
This sequence comes from Odocoileus virginianus, assembly GCF_023699985.2. Lineage (NCBI taxonomy): Eukaryota > Metazoa > Chordata > Mammalia > Artiodactyla > Cervidae > Odocoileus > Odocoileus virginianus. The sequence goes on from NC_069695.1 coordinate 2,571,534, forward strand.
TAGTGCCCATGTGAAGTGGAGTATTTCCCACCATGTCATAAACAGGGACGCCACAGACGTCAGCGATCCCGGTCCTGCACATGTGTTTCTGAGCCCATGAAGGACAACGTCTGCTATCAGGCGGTTGCTGCCATGAGCCGCCACCACTCCCTAGTGTGAGTAAGGAACTAAGGATGTGAAAAATCAAATCGCAGGACACTGGCCCCAGATAGCTGAGATACGGATGAAAGGAAGGATTTCAGCAAGCCCAGCCTCTTGTATCTTCTCACATATAGAAAAGCAATACATTCCTTAACTTGAGATATCTGATTTTCCTTAATTAACAATAGCCTTTTGATGTTCAGGCTACCTGCCCTTCTCTCAGGGTTACTTGAGGTGCTGCCTACTGGGCTTGAAGTTCTAAAAATTACCACACAGCAATGAAGACCTAGCACAGTAAAAAAAAAAAAAATATATATATATATATATATACACACACACACACACATATATATACGTGTGTGTGTGTGCACATGCTTAGTCACTTAGCTGTGTCCGACTCTTTGTGATCCTTTGGACTGTAGTCCGCCAGGCTCCTCTGTCCATGGAATTTCAGGCAAGAAGATTGGAGTGGGTTACCATTTCCTTCTCCAGGGGATCTTCCCATTCCAGGGATAGAACCCAGGTCTCTTATGTCTCCTGAATTGGTAGGTGGATTCTTTATCACTAGCACCACCTGGGAAGCCCATATATATATATGGAGAAGGGCATGGCAACCCACTCCTGTATTCTTGCCTGGAGAATCCCATGGACAGAGGAGCCTGGTGGGCTGCAGTCCACAGGGTCGCACAGAGTCGGACACGACTGAAGTGAATTAGCATGCACACACACACATATATATTAAGAAACAATAAAAAGAAAGAACTGCCAAAATGTTGGGTACTGAGAATAAACACTGCGAATAATCAGGAAAGGGGAGATGAGGACCCAGCAGCATCCAAAGGGGTTGCAGTAGAATCAGGGGCGGGCTCTCCCTGAAACACTGGAAAACCAGTGTCGGGGGGCTGTGGGAGAGGAGGATGGTCACAGCCAGTACACGTTCTTTGAAAATGTGATTTTTAATGATTACAGAATTTTCCGTCTCATGAATAGCCACAATTTATTAACCTATCCCTGTAATTTTGTACATTGACGAGGTTGATAATTTTGGCTATTTTAAGTAACACTAAAATGAAAGTCTCTAAAACAGTTTTTGCATGCATCTGATCATCCTTTGAAGAGAGATGACTAGACATGGAACAGTGGGCTGAAAGGCGAACATTTAAAAATATTCTTGACAGTCATTGCCAAGCATCCTGCTAAAAAAAAATTGCCCACTCACACTTTGTCCAGCTGCGTCTAAGAAGCTCCTGCCATTTTATTCAGGTTACAAACAAAAAGAAGGCATAAAACTATGTGCTGCCTGACTTTTTTGTAAATATGTGAAAATAGATAGAAAATAACTCAAAATGTTAACAGTGCATAACTCTGGGTGATGAGGGTTTATAGGTAATCTGAAGGAAATGGCAACCCACTCCAGTATTCTTGCCCGGGGAAATCCCATGGAGAGAGGAGCCTGGCAGCCTACAGTCTATGAGGTCGCAAAAGAGTTGGATGCCACTTAGCAACGGAATGTTTTTCTTTATTCCTTTCTCTATACATTTCTTAAATAGGATGTGCATTACTTTCAAAACTAACATTTTTAAGCAGAAAAAGGAATATGACAGAAAGAACACTGCTCAAGTCCAAGAGAATGGTGGTGTCCCGGGCCTGCGCTGGCAGGGTCAGCGGGCACACACCACGCAGCCCTGCTGAGCTTCGGCGGGCCCGTCTCCACCGCCGCCAGTGCGACCCAGCTCAAAGAACCCCGAGAATCACTTGAGCACGTACACACGTCCTTCCCAGAGTCCCAGCCCAGGCTCACTGGGTGGAACTGGTAAGGGATGGTAGGATAGGGTGCGGCGCCTGCATGCGTGTTTTTAGACAGCGACTCCTGTCCCCTCATGAGCAGTGTCGGGGCTCGCCTCCCCACCGCAGCCTCCGAGGAAGGCCCGCGGGGTGCAGACCGCTCCCAGCAGAGCGGGCAGCGCGGCCGTGGACACTCCCTGCGTGCTCCGCGCGTCTTGGCTGCAGGCGGAGCTGAGACTGGGGATGCACGTGTACAGACGGTGACTCAGAACCAGACAAAGCGCGTGTCTCCCCCGCGCTGCAGGTGCCCTGGGGGTCAGAGGGGCGCCTTCGCGGCCGCCCCGGCTCACCCCGTGTGAGGGCCCGGGGTCTGGCTTTTGGGGGGTCTGTGGTGGAGGAGAGGCCTGGTGGAGGGTCAGACGAAGGCAGCCGCGTTGGCCGAGGCCGTGTGTGGCCTCTCGCCGCGGGGCCAATGGGGCGCGGCCACCGCGCGCTGGCCGGGCTCCCGGTCGCCTCTGGAGCCGGGAGACGAGGGCAGTTCCGTCCTCCGCGGGCCCCTCCGGCCGCTTCGACGGGGAAGGGGCTGGGCCTGCCGCCAGTTCCCTCAGCAACGGGGCCTGGCCCGGCTCCCCCGCCGGGAAGGGAGAGAGCGGCGGCCTCTCCGGGCCTGTCCTCCTTCGCGGCAGTGGGCGCCCCGGGCACTCCGGGCGCCTGCTTCCAGCCCCGCCCCGGGCCCTCCCCGGACGGAGGAGGCCGCAGCCGGGCTGGTGGTTTTCGTGCTGAAACGCGGGTGCAGCCGGGCCGGCAGGGGGAGGAGGCGTCAGGAGCCTGGGGTGAGCCTTCGCTCCCCAGAGCGCTGCCCCGGCTCCTGGCCTTCCGCACCCCAGAGCTCGCGCTGGGCGTTTTCTGACCAGCCTGTCGAAACGACTAAGCATCCTTCTCAGCGTTTCTGTTTTCAGGGCTTCTTGACGGCTTCTCCCACCGGACTCCCCCCTGCCGGGGGATCCGCAGGCCTCCGCCCGCCCACGCGCCACCGCCTCTCCCGTTTTGCAGGGTCCTGTCTCCCCCGCTGCCTCATTCGTCTCTGCCCACGTTGCTTCTCGCCATTTATGTTTCCTTCACTCACACGCGCGCGCACCCCGTGGCAAAGACAAAGGAAAAGCCCTCCCCATTCTCTTTCTAGTCTTAGTTTTCTGGCAGGCCTTTACGGGAGTGGATAAAGCCATCCGGGCCTAGAGACATTGGCAAACTTTGTGATCCTGCGAGGCCATCCTCTTTAGAGAGCTTCTGTCCTACTGATGTTTAGATGTCTTGGTACTAAACGATGTGAGCTTTCAGATCTAGAAGCGTAGCTGCTACAGAAGGGACCACTTTTCCTGACCACCCGCGAGGAGTGAGAAGCTCTGTATTTCACGCACTTCACATTCGCAGAAATGCCATCACTGTCTTCTGCAGGGACCCTTGCTGTTTTAAATGACGCCCACAAGGCCATTTCCTTAGGGGCTGTTGTTTCAACCTGGGAAGCATCATGATGTGAAGTGTCACGTTGAGGGGGGCTCTGTCACCCTTTCACAAGGTAGCTTTTTGTTGTTGGAGCATCACCAAGAATACTCAAGATCCATTAGCACAGAGCATGTAAGCCCACATGGAAGCTACTCCGCTGAAGTGAAGTGAAAGTCCCTCAGTTCTGTCCAACTCTTTGCAACCCCATGGAGTATGTAGGTCATGGAATTCTCCAGGCCAGAATGCTGGACTGCCTAGCCTTTCCCTTCTCCAGGGAATCTTCCCAACCCAGGGACCGAACCCAGGTCTCCCTCATTGCAGGTGGATTCTTTATCAGCTGAGTCACAAGAGAAGCCCCACACTTCCCTGACCCACGCACAAATAAAAAGATACCGGTTCGTTTTTCACAGGGAGCCTAGACCAGCCAGCATCTTTCTTATACCCGCCAGTACCTTGATCCCCAGCCCATGAAGCCCTTCACTTCCAACTTCCGCAGGTAGGCTTGCTGTGAAGATTAAGACAGTTTATGTGTGCTGAGCGTGGAGCTCAGGGCCTGGTGCAGAGTGAACAGTAGTAATAGCAATAGTAATATTGCCTTTGACTTTCTGGCCATGGGAATGAACCTCTGTTATCTCCATGCTTCCCATAAACTAGTGCAAGGGTTATTAACCTTGATTCACAGAGATGGATGCTCAGCCAGGTTCAGTAACCAGCCCAGGGTCACCCAGCCAGTTAGACGGTGCCGTCCGGGTTTGAACTCAGAGTGCTCCCATCACACAAGCTCCGTCCCAAGCGTTCGCGGTATCTATCCAGCGGTTGTGACAGTATTGTAAATGGTTTGCTTAGCCCGAGTCCCCGGAGGTTTGTTCTGTGGAGACAAGTCCATTATGTCAATGCCTTTGAAATCAGCTGGAGGCAGTCCTTCGGTGCGCGGCTTTTAGCGCCTACTGAGCAGGTGGAGAAAGAAGAGCAGTGAACAGGGTGCTTTGCAGCTGGAGGAGGGCTTCTTGTGCCGCCCAGGTTCTCCGGCGCGGCCGCGGTTTAAGGCCTCCGAGGAGAACTGCTTCATACGAAGGCAGAAGAGATGGCTGTTCCCACGCTCTTGTGATTTTCGGGGAAAAGGCAGGTCCCCTACAGCGTATCCTCTAGATCCAGATGGTCTGATATGAAAGCATCCGAAGAGCCAACATTAAAGAATCATTCTCCTGAGGTCTCTCCTCTCTCTAGAGTCCTCTTTTCAGAGGAAGATGCCCACAAGCAGGAAAGCACCAGGGTGACCATCTCCCTGCAGGGCAATGAGCGTCGGCATCCGGGCTGGAGAGGAAAGGGAGCGCGGCGACAAAGGAGAGAGGCGGGCATCTGGGTGTTCTCCCCAGGCGCCCCGGGGAGTATCTTTGATTCGATCTTGGCTTCATGATCTTGGTGGGTTTTCTTGCTGCTCTCTGCTCCTTTTTTGACCAGGAAGGGGAAAGAGGGATGCCAGACGAGGGGGTGTGGGTGGAGGGTGCAGGTTAAGGGAGGAGTTGGGCTTCCCTGTGGCTCAGAGGTAAAGAACCCGCCTGCCAGTGCAGGGGATGTGGGTTCGATCCCTGGGTTGGGAAGATCCCCTGGAGAAAGAAATGGCAACCTGCTCCAGTATTCTTGCCTGGGAAATCCCATGGACAGAGGAGCCTGGAGGGCTGGAGTCCGTGGGGTCGCAAAAGGGTATCGACTTAACAAGGGAGGGATTGGCTGCCTGGTTGAATGGCGGTGAATGGACACAAGGGAAGTTGTGTCTCACCCCTGGCAACCCACTCCAGTATTCTTGCCTGGAGAATCCCATGGACAGAGGAGTCTGGCAGGGTACAGTCCGTGGAGTCTCGAGAGTCGGACACCACTGAGCGACCAAGCCTCCAACACACGTGTGTGCAAAAATGCCACAGACACACCCCATATGCAGACGCCCACCCTCCTCCGCAGCGTTTAAAGAGAATAACAGTGCCCCCTGGTGGCGATTTACAAATAAGACACCTCTAACCTCCACTGAGGTTTAAACTTCCCTGGTGGCTCAGGTGGTAAAGCGTCTGCCTACAATGCTGGAGGCCTGGGTTCACTCCCTGGGTCAGGAAGATGTCCTGGAGAAGGAAATGGCAACCCCACTCCAGTATTCTTGCCTGGAAAATCCCGTGGACGGGAGGAACCTGGTAGGCTACAGCCCATGGGGTCGCAGAGTCGGACTCGACTGAGCGACTCCACTAAAGCTCCGTGGAAGAAGACACGTGTCGTGTCACTCTGCACTTAATTTACAAGGTGGACAGGTGAAAGTGCCCCATGGCCCTCTTGTCCTTTTCTTGGAAAATGAGCTGAGCCCTAAACGTCCTTCTGAGAAGAGCTTTGCAGCATTCCTGGGGGTCGTCTGGGTGAGCGGACAATACCTAGAAAACAGCTCCTGAACAAAACGCCATGTCCTTGGTATCTTGAGGCCCTGGCTTTGTGCTTGCTCGGGAAAGAAGCAGCAGGCTTAAGGAATGGGGATCGGTGAAGAAAGTCTTGATTTCAGGAATCAATTCCAGCCACTGTGCATTTTATCTGTAAGCCGCAGCAAGAGCCGAGAACCCTGTACTGATTCAACATCATCAGTTTCTGCTTCTCTGACTTGAGCATGGTCTCTCCAGTAATGGCCCGTCTCCCCTCGATACAATGAAAAGAAACGCCATCCATTTGCCTCACCGAATCCCTACCCTGTAGAGGCACTGTGCCTGCAAGCTGCTGACATCAGGGTCAATGCAGACATACCTGTGGGCCTTTGCTTTCCTCTTAGGAACTCAGACAGCCCAGGTCACACGTGATCTTTGTCTCATCTTTATCTTATCCAGAATCAATGAGATTGTGCAGACACTGAGCTTAACTCACGGCCGGTACCTCCTAATGGTTCTGTAACAGCGGCTCTGAATGTATCTAATGTGTCTGGAACTCCCTGTATGTATAGGAACTAAAAGCTATTTCTAGGGAGCAACATGAATTTTTAAATGCTTTGGGATTTTAAAAGGACTCATTAAAAGGCATTGGGATTTCCAGCTGTGAGATCTTTTATTTATGTAGGAGTTCAAAGAGTGCTTTGCAAGTGCTAGCTTGTGAATCTTCGCAAAATCCCCTGGAAGTGACTGGCCCCCCAAAAAGGGAACACGGATGAACTGTTAATCTGAGTAATATGGCAGTAAAGTCAGGACAGGGCAGGGAACAAGCCGTTCTTAACCCCGCGGCCCCCCAAGTCTGGAGCCATAAAGCTCCCTTGTAAACAACCTGGTTTTGCCTGTAAGTTCTAGGTAAGGGAGACTCTTTATTTGCCCCAAGGTGGGGAAGGAATAAAGCTCTAAAATAATTGTGGATGAGCTAGGAGCAGGATAATAAGGGAGGAGGATGGAGGAGGGTTCTTGTTGTCCCTTCTCCTCCCCGACATTTGATTACAGGTGAAATCAGGTGAGAGTGAGAATCAAGAGACACAGAGAGGAGTGATATAAGGGGCACCAGGGGGCTTGCAGGAGGTTTTGGGGGAGGGTCTGTGTCCTTGCCTTTTCAGCTTCTGTTGGCCGCCTAGGTTCCTTGGCTTGTTGCCCCTTCCTCCACTTTCAAGGAGTATCCCTCCAGTCTCTGCTTTCATCATCACATGGCCTTTTCCTTTCTTCCCTAGCTCTCCAGATTTGTATGCAGGTCAGGAAGCAACAGTTAGAACTGGACATGGAACAATAGACTGGTTCCAAATAGGAAAAGGAGTATGTCAAGGGTGTATGTCATCACCCTGCTTATTTAACTTATATGCAGAGTACATCATGAGAAACGCTGGGCTAGATGAAGCACAAGCTGGAATCAAGATTGCCAGAAGAAATATCAATAACCTCAGATATGCAGATGACACCACCCTTATGGCAGAAAGTGAAGAAGAATTAAAGAGCCTCTTGATGAACGTGAAAGAGGAGAGTGAAAAAGTTGGCTTAAAGCTCAACATTCAGAAAACTAAGATCATGGCATCTGGTCCCATAACTTCATGGCAAATAGATGGGGAAACAGTGACAGACTTTATTTTGGGGGGTTCCAAAATCACTGCAGATGGTGACTGCAGCCATGAAATTAAAAGACGTTTACTCCTTGGAAGAAAAGTTATGACCAACCTAGACAGCATATTAAAAAGCAAAGACATTACTTTGCCAACAAAGGTCCGTTTAGTCAAGGCTATTGTTTTTCCAGTAGTCATGTGTGGATGTGAGAGCTGGATTATAAAGAAAGCTGAGCACCGAAGAATTGATGCTTTTGAACTGTGGTGTTGGAGAAGACTCTTGAGAACTCTTTGGATTGCAAGGAGATCCAAGCAGTCCATCCTAAAGGAGATCAGTCCTGGGTGTTCCTTGGAAGGATTGATGCTGAAGCTGAAACTCCAATACTTTGGCCACCTGATGAAGAACTGACTCACTGGAAAAGACCCTGATGCTGGGCAAGATTGAGGGCAGGAGGAGAAGGGGATGACAGAGGATGAGATGGTTGGATGGCATCACCGACTCAATGGACATGAGTTTGAGTAAACTCCAGGAGTTGATGATGGATGGGGAGCCTGGTGTGCTGTGGTACATGGGGTTGCAAAGAGTCGGACACATTGTGCAACTGAACTGAACTGAACTAGCTCTCCCCACATTCCTGATATAAGAATCCTGGTGATGCTGTTGGCTCACCAGGGTAATGCAGGATCATCTCTCCATCTCAAGGTGGTTAACCCCGTTTGCAAAATCCCTGTGCCATGTAAGGTGGCATTCCCAGGTCCTGGGCACTTAGACACCTCTGGGAGCCATTGTTCTGCTTCCCACACTGAGAAATCAGGGCAGAGAGACTTGGTGATATTTCAAAGAGAAACCTCTATCATATGGAAATCTTTCCATAACATCAGTTTCTCTAAGTCCAAGGACTATGGACTATTTCACATAGGAGTTGCCCTTGCAGTTCTGAAACAGGAAGATGGGGCCTGTGCTTCTCAACATGTTCCCCACCTTGGGGGCAGGGTCACAGCTGGGGCTCCTCTGAGCTAGGGGTGGTGAGACCCTAAAGTTGTACACATGTCTTCCTCCAGCAAGCAGGGCGAGCCTTTAAAGTCCAGCCTTCCATGGAGTCTTAACCACTGGACTGCCAGGGACGTCGCAAGATAAATATTCAAAGGATCAGAGGCAGACACGGCCCCCCGGGAGACAGCAGGCAGGACTTTTATTGTTCCAATTATTTTTTTTAGTAGCCAATATCTTTTGAAATGCTTATCTCAAAGTACATTCAAATATCAGCTACTTGTACCTACACATGAAAACAGGCCTTGATTACAAAAGATAATGAACAGATAACAAAGGGAAAATGGAAAGAGTGTGTTCATAAATGCCTCAGCTACAAACCAATCAACTTCTGGGTACTGAAGGCTTTAGGTTTTGTTCTGTGAGTGTAGCTGGGTGATGAGGAATAAATAGATGTAGGTTGTCACCAGTTAGAGTGGCTGACAGGTCCTTCCATTTCCCTGGTGCCTGTGACAGTGAAGTGGGTGCAGGTTGAGGGGGAAGGTCAGATAGTAAGAGAGGTTCATTAAACTCATCGTTTGCTCAGCTGCCTGGCACAGGTGAGTACTTTCAAACCTTTGTTTTCACCACCTACCACTCGTTTGAAATAAAAGAGCCAAAATGTATTAAAGCAACAACAAATGAAGTGCAGGCAAATCAGTTAAGAAAAGCATTTGGTATTTCTTGTTCTACTTTTTCTCTTGGCTCTTTCAGATCAAGACCCCCTCGCCAGATGCTCTCAGGCTCAGATCCCTTCAAGAGCTGGCAGCAAAGGCAAGTGTGACAGGGAGGAAGGGCCAGGCCTTGGGAGGTCTTCCTGCTGGAGGGGCAAAGCGTTCTGGATGTTCTGAGGTACTTTTGGCAACTTTTTTTCTTCTCTTTTCTTTTTTCACTAAGGCCAAAACTAGGGTGTTGGAAAGAGGTGGTCTGGCTGGTAAGCATGTGCGTGAATGCCCCTGTTAACGTTTTTTGTGTGAAAATTTACCAATCCAGATGGACAGATTAAGGGCAATTGGAACTGGCGGTGGCTCTGACCTTGTTCAAAGATGGGGAACTCACCCTTCCCCAGGCTTCTCGGCTCCCCTGAGCCAGAATTCCTGCAGTTCTCTCTCAGACACTGCACTTTAGCCCTTGGCAAGTCAGGCCAAGCTGTGGTCACTAGCCAGTTACCTGGAGCTGGTCTGCAGGGTCCAAATCCATGCTCCACCATTTTCTTCCTCTGTGACCTTGAGCAAGTCCAGCAGTCCTGGGGGCTCCAGTTTCCTCCTCTGTAAAACAGACACAACACCTCCATCCATCACAAAGCCTGAATGAGAAAAGCAGTTGACATTGTGCCAGGCTCATAGGACCTGCCTAAATGCTAGCCCTTATTATTATTAGGGACTCAAGCTCTGTCTTGCTTAGCTTTGGAGCTCATCAAAGGCCAAATAACCTGAATGCGTTTTACTGCTTGAAGTGTTTTGCTGTTTTAGTTGCCAAGTCGTGTCTTGCGACCCAATTGCCTATAGCCCGCCAGGCTCCTCTGTCCGTGGGATTTTCCAGGCAAGAATATGGGAGTGGGTTGCCATTTCCTTCTTCAGGGTATCTTCCCGATGCAGGGATTGAACCCTTGTCTCCTGCATTGACAGGCAGATTCTTTACCACTGAGCTACCAGGGAAGTCTAAATGTTTTGGGGCACAGTTATCACTTCCCATTGACATTCCATTTACATACGGTACAGATTATTTTCAGAGTGATATTTGAGAGGATTTTGAATAACCTTTGGGCTTCCAGTGTGGCTCAGCTGGTAAAGAATCTGCCTGCACTGCGGGAGACCTGGGTTTGGTCCCTGGGTTGGGAAGATCCCCTGGTAGAAGGGAAAGGCTACCCACTCCAGTATTCTGGCCTGGAGAATTCCATAGACTGCATAGTCCATGGGGTCACAGAGTCGGACACAACTGAGCGACTTTCACTTTCACTTTCTTTCACTTTGAATAACCTTTGGTCCTATTTCTGAATGTGGGCAGGGATCCCTTTGGGGGTGCTCCCTACTATTCCCAGTTGAGTTGCAGGTTTTGTCTGGCTGGTGTCTGGGGAAGGCTGGGGGCAGATGTGACTCAAGTGGACAGGAAGCCCCCACCCTCGAGGCAGAGGGGTCTGGAAAGTTTGTAGGTGCACCATAGCCTGAGAAACCTCTGGTGCCCACCTTGGAATCCCTCCTTTATTTTCGTCAACAAAAGCAACCTCCAGGTCTCTGCCTTTTCTCTGAATTTCCCCATATCTGTGCGTCGGGTTCTGTACGTGGAAAATCACAAAACCTAGAGTGGGAACAGTGTGGTGCACTTGAGGTACTGAACTGTGCCCCTGAGATGGTTTAGACGGTAATTGTCAGGGTCAGGCATATTTCCTCCCAGTTACGTGAGTGCTAAGTGGCTGCAGTCTGTGTCTGACTCTTGCGACCCCATGGACTGCAGCACCAGCGTCAAGCGGTGAGGGGTCAGGAGGGCCAATGGCCACTTGCAAGCCTCAGCGTGGCTTGGCTGAGTGGCTGCGAACACCGCTGCTCAAGCAGCCTTTCCCGAGGCTCTGGCCTTCCCTCTGCTCTGGGCTGGAGCGGGAAGCAAGCTCCCAGGCCGTAAAAAAACCACCGCGCAAAGCGAAGGACAAACAAGCCTGTGCTGCCCTCTGCTGGGATCCCGGCGCATACCCACCCACTGGAAGGCCTGATGCTGAAGCTGAAGCTCCAATCCTTTGGCCACCTGATGAAGAACTGACTCACTGGAAAAGACCCTGATGCTGGGAAAGATTGAAGGCAGGAGGAGAAGGGGACGACAGACGGTGAGATGGTTGAATGGCATCACCGACTTGATGGACATGAGTTTGAGCAAGCTTCAAGAGTTGGTGATGGAGAGGGAGGCCTGGCGTGCTGCAGTCCATGGGGTCACAGAGTCGGACACGACTGAGCAACTGAACTGAACCCACCCAGAACTCAACAAAACACATGGCGAGGCCTGGTCCAGAGAGCCGGGCAGGCCCTGGAGGACGGTGCAGACCCGGAGTCCTGAAAGGGGGCTCCCAACCCCTTCAGACCCGCTGGCCCCCGCGGCTCGGGCCCGAGCTTCTCAGTGGGGTCCGAGCCCTCCTCGGAGGGTGCAGCCGGCACCACCACCAGCGAGCAGCCCCTGCTTTGCCGCCGGGCCGGGTGAGCATCAGCTGCTCCCTGGCTGGGGAGGGTTAGTCACTCAGTCTGCCCGACTCTTGCGGCCTCGTGGGCTGTAGCCCGTCTACTCGTTTGCTTCTCCAGGGGGACCCTCCCTATGAGCTGTTCGTGTGTTTTGGATCCGCTCACAGTTCCGATTAGGTTGAAGTGAGCTGACAGGAGTTTGTGATCAGCGGGGGGAGGTTTGAGTTCATTTCTGTGTGAGAAGGTGGAGGGGACTCCAGGGAGGTGCTTGGTGGGGCTGCCGGGAACGGTCCCCTCGGAGGAGCAGGTCACGCAAGTGGGAGATGCGTGGCTGGGCTGCCAGGAACGGTCCCCCCGGAAGAGCGGGTCACGGAAGCGGGAGGGAAGGCGCGGTGGGTCATCGCGGCGGAGCAGAACTTAACCGAGAAGTGGAGAGGACAGAGCTGAGAGAGCGAGACCCGGGGCGAAGACTTGGCTGTGTTGTTCAGGACAGGGGAAAGAACGCGTGGTTAAAAATCCTTTCTTAGAAACTTTTTTGGGTCATGCTGTGCGGCTTGTGGGATCTCAGGTCCCCGACGAGGGGTTGAACCCAGGCCACGACGGTCAAGGCTCCAAAGCCGAACCACCGGGCCACCAGGGAACTCCTTGGAGACATACTTCTGTTTCAATGTTGCGATGCCCTCTGTTGTGCCCTTCCTCTAGGCAGTGAGTGTCTGGGACTGGCGGGGGCGCGCGTCTGTCTTGGGGCCAGGAGGGGGCGCAGGAGGTTAACGGCGGTGGGGGAGCGGCTGCTCGACGGCCCTGCCCGCTCGCCTCCGTGTCCTTCCCAGGCCGCCGGGGCTGGAGTCCGAGGTGGCCTCACCCGTGGGCCGCCATCCTGTGCTCGTTCCTAGGGCTTTCCCACCTGTTTTCACCAGCTTGGCGACATGAAACAACAGAAGTTTATCGTCTCCCAGTTCTGGAGGCCAGAGCAGCGGGCAGGAAGTAAGGTCTCGGCAGGGCCATTCTCCCGCGGGAGACTAGAGGACACGCCTTCCTGGCGACCTCACCTCGCGGGGGCTCGCCCTCAGCTCGTGACTGTGCCTGCGGCCTGGCCTCCACGGCGCCTTGTCTTCATTTCTGCCCCTCACGCAGACACCTGCCGCTGGGGCCGGGACCGCCCTCATCCAGGATGATCTCCTGTCCAGAGCCTTTTGTTTTTTTGCCTATTTTATTAAAACTTTTTTTGGCTGCACCACGTGGCTTGCAGGATCTTAGTTCCCGGAGCAGGGATTAAGCCCACGTCCTCAGCAGCGAAAGCAGTCCTGATCGCTGGACCACCAGGGAATTTCCTCCAGATGCTTAACTTAGTTGTATCTGCTAAGACCCTATTTCCAAATAAGGTCCCAGTCTCAGGTTCTGGGGGATTAAGAGATACCTTTGGGGGGTCCCATTCAACTCACTACACTTTTTTTTTCTCTCCAGTTTAATAACCTGGTGGGTGACCCACATTTTATTTTTACTGTATGCCTGCCCATGCTTTTATTGGGTGACTTTATCTAATGCTTACTAGTACCCCTGAGTATTCGTTGTAAGGACTGATGCTGAAGCTCCAATACTCTGGCCACCTGATGTGAAGAATTGACTCATTGGAAAAGACCCTGATGCTGGGAAAGATTGAGGGCAGAAGGAGAAGGAGACGACAGAGGGTAAGATGGTTGGATGCTATCACCAACTCAATGGACATGAGTTTGAGCAAGCTCTGGGAGTTGGACAGGGAGGCCTGGTGTGCTGCAGTCCATGGGGTCGCTAAGAGTCGGACACAACTGAACAACAGCCAGAACACCGAGCCCTGTGGCAGATGGTACCTAGGAGAAAACTGAGGCTTAACAGCTGAGAGGCGGCCCTGCATGCAGATGCCGGGCATGTGGCGGACTCGTCTGGGGTCCGCCGAGCCTGTTGGCGCCTGTGCCTCAGGCACGGGGTCTCTCTGAAGCCCTCTGTCCTGGCTGATTTGAGAATCGGGGGCTCTGGAGACCCCCAGGCAGCTGAGCTCGGGCTCAGCGTCGACCTCAGGCACACTCACGTCCTCCAGACCAGACGTGAAACCTGGGGGTTTCGGTCCTGCAAGGGCACTTCCGTCCTTTCATGGCCCCGCGGTCCTCCCTGGGGCTGCAGCTTCTGGGCTGAGGTCTCAGGAGCCTGGCCCCAGGCTCACCGGGGCCCCGAGACCTGAGGCGCATGGTCAGAGCTAGCTCCCAGGCAGCCCCGGCAGCCCTAGTCACGCCCCTTTGAAGAGACATTTCGGAAGCCGGCCGCCCCCCATGGCCCAGCTGGGAACAGGCCTCTGCCCCCTCAGCGGTCACCGGCAGGAGGCTGGCCACACAGCTCGGGTGAGCAGGACACCGTGAACATCTTCCTTCTCCTTCCTCACTGCATTCTTTGGGGACACTCATCTCAGCCTACGGATATATCAGCGCTGATGTCACTCCACCATTACAGTTGCTGCTGCCCCGGCCCGCGCCCTGGTCATCTGTGTTGGTGACATCTGCCAACAAGGGTCCAGGGCATAACACCGAGGGGAAAGCTGATCCTGAGGGTCACTTTAAGACATGGACACTTCATGGGTCAGGCCTGAGATGTGTGGAGTCAGCAGACAGCGTCTAGGATGGCTCTCAGACCAGGAAGGCCAGCCTCAGGCCGACTGGGGTTCTGACTGCTAAAGAAGACCCTCCGTCAGAAAGGATGCTGGCAGCAGACGAGGCTGTTGACGGGACTCTGGGCTTGAAGTGTCCAGCTTGCTGGAAATGCTGGTTAATGAGATGGGTGTCTGGGTCAGTTCAGCCTGGATCCTGGATTCTTCAGCGTCTCCATCAGCATTTCCCCTGGTTCCTAACATGCTTACAATCTCTTCACCCGTCCCCACAGGCCTGCTTCCGGGGAGGGCTCACCTGGCCTTCCCCAACAAGCATACTTCATCTTCCCGGTGGGAATGCCGCTGTGGGCCCTGAAACCAGGCTACTTCCCGGGACCACAAGGTCAGGTGACCCCAAAGTGTAAAATCCAGTTTTAATTCATTGTTAATCGGCTATACCCCAATACAAGATAAAAAATTTAAAATAAAATGTTAATGGTAGCTTTTCTCTTCATGAACAGGATCCTCACTCACGATTCTGTGTGAATTTGCCAGTTTACTTATTTATGGTTTGTTTATAATCCCCAAATCAATACTTGCAGCCCATCGATGGCCATTCAAGGACGTGTGCAGACTGGTGGTGCGCTCATCTCCCTGACGTCCGTGTTCTCAGCTGAGGAGAAATGAGACAGTGCCCTGCCTTCTTGCTTCAGCTTTCCTGCAGACGTGACCTCTGAAGGCAGGGGAAGGCAGTGCAGGGTGAGTTCTGCCTCTGGGGCCCGCCGGGCGGGTCTGGATCCCGACACTGGACCGTTAGCTGGGGGGCCTCAGCCAAGTCACTTAATAGTCTGAACCTCATTTTTTTAATACAGCAAAACAAATCTACCAGGATAAATTGTTTTTAGGAGTTAAGGTTATAGTCTATTTGAGATATGTGTATGTGTGAAACACACACACTCCCCCTAGGAGCAGTGGCTCTGTATTCGCTAATTTAGTATTCATAGCAACACTGCAGAATATTACTACTGTGAATAACAATATAATTTATATATGACTTGTTAAACCAATCTGCATTCCTGGGATAAATCTCACTTGCTCATGGTGTGTGACCCTTTTAATACGTTGCTAGACTTACTTTGCTAGTATTTTGATGATTTTGTGTCTATAGTCATAATAGCTACTGCTCTACAGTTTTCCTGTGATGTTTCTGGTTTTGTATTACAATATGCTTTTGAACTGTTATGTTGGAGAAGACTCTTGAGAGTCCCTTGGACAGCAAGGAGATCAAACCAGTGAATCCTAAAGGAGATAAACTTCTAACATTCTTTGGAAGGACTGATGTTGAAGCTGAAGCTCCAATATGCTGGCCACCTGATGCGAACAGCCAACTCATTGGAAAGGATCCTGATGATGTGAAAGATTGAAGGCAGGAGGAGAAGGGGATGACAGAGGACAAGATTGTTGGATGGCATCACAGACTCAATGGACATGAGTCTGAACAAATTCCAGGAGATGAAGGACAGGGAAGCCTGGTGTGCTGCTGTCCGTGGGGTCGCAAAGAGTCTTCCTCCTCTTCTACTTTTGGAAGTTTATAAAGGATTGGTGCTCCTTCTTTAAATGTCTGTAGAATAGATCAGTGAAGACATCTAGGCCTGCGATTTTCTTTGCGGATGTCTTAAAATTACTAATTCAACCTTTTATTTTTACTGCCAGCTGCTTTTTAAACTTCCTTTTTGTAGAACCAAAGGTGATTATCTCCTAACACCAGTAAAATTCAATGAGAAAATACATGTTATCAAGGAAGTCAGGTCCAGGGTTTGTAAGATTCAGGTAAACAGCTACCAAGATTATCCAGTAGCAATATTATCCTGCTGCCTAAAGCTTTACCACAGACAAACATTTCATTACTTCTCATGTGCTTTCATGACCTTATGAATTAAGAAATAAGACATTGCAGCCCATTCTACAAAGATTTATACACAAACTTAACTAGTATTTGTAGCAAAGTCCTATAATCACAAACTAAAGTTCATGCGCTTCTAGATTATACACAGACATTCTTATTTACATGTCTTTAAGTCTATCTACAGAAATCATACCTGTCTCAGAACCTGTCAGGAAGGCAATGTGTAGTGGAATAAACATGGCAATAGAAACCTGGAGATCTCAGCTCTAACTTAAATAAGATGCCTCAGTCTGTTTCTCCCACTGACAAAAATTAGGTTAAGCCTGATGATCACCAAGGTCCTTTTCCTGGTTCTAGAAATACAGTGACTTATCCTACAGTAATGCCGTTCCCACTGTTCTTACTTCAGAGTGGTCAAGATGGAAACACTGTTATGTACACAAACATATACACGCCCATACTTCATACTTACAGAACAAATCAACCCATCCACAAAATCTCAAGAGGAGGTCTGTAGTTAAAGAATTCCAACATCTCAAAGTCCTGAGTTTGCCATGAAATGCCTGTCAACTAATTTTGTCTTGCTACATGTATATCTATTTGCTTTTCCCCTAATCTCTCACTTCCTGTAAGTACTGCTGGATGAGACATCTACTAATTATGAGAACTTTCAAGAACAAAGAAGTCACTTTTCAGAAATTCTAAGGCCATCAGAGAAAGTGAACGGTATTTCATCAGTCGTCTCTACTGGCACGTTGCTCCTGCCAAACTGACATGAGTAATGGTGGCTGCGATGGCTTGAAATGAAGGCGTCCGCAGTCCGGCTGCAGCGACAGCCATCTGACGGCAGCGCGTTGCTCGAGCTGCTGAGATGCGAGTGGTAAGCGCCGGAGAAGGAGTCCCGAGGCGGGCGGTAGCGGGCTGCCCCCGCGGAGCCGGCGGCAGGGCTGTGGTAGGGGCCGTCACACATGACGCAAGTCTGGAAGCGCGTCTTGCTCCCTGAGCCCCGGTGGATGTCGAGTTTTGCGATGAGCGGCTTTCCAACATTTACCTCCCGCTTTTCCTCTACGGTGTCTTCCAGTCCCGAGTACTGATACGACAGGCAGACTGTGAAGACCAGATGTTCCTGGGGAGGAGGAGAGATGAGGTTTGTCCTTTTCATCAACCAGGGGAGTGTATCAGCTTTAGGATACCATTCACACACACACATCCAGACAAAACCACACAGCAGCCAAAAACAGCCAGTCTCACTCTCCTTTCCCAGGTTCCAGACCCTCAAAGTAGCCTTGACGTTTCCCTTATACTAAGAAAGGTTA
Source organism: Odocoileus virginianus (assembly GCF_023699985.2). Lineage (NCBI taxonomy): Eukaryota > Metazoa > Chordata > Mammalia > Artiodactyla > Cervidae > Odocoileus > Odocoileus virginianus. The sequence continues at coordinate 2,589,026 of NC_069695.1, forward strand.
GCTAGAACCAGCTTCCATTTTCCTCATTCCATACATTGAATTAGTATAGATAGAATCACAGAGATCTTGTATTACATTCCCAATGAACAGTGAAGACATATTTTTTCAATCAGCGGGGCTTGGAAAACTGTCTTTCCCTATTACTGGAGACAGGGCGTGATCTTTTAATGAAACAGTAATCAGCTTTATGGGACTTCCCTGGTGGTGCAGTGGATGGGCGTCTGCCTGCCTGTGCAGGGGATGCTGGTTCAATCCCTGGTCAGAAGGTCCCATGTGCTGAGGAGCAAATAAGCCCATGCCTGCAACTACTGAGCCCACGCTCTAGAGCCTGTGGGCTGCAACGACCAAGCCCGCAGGCGGCAGTCACTGAAGCTGTGAGCTGCACCTGCTGAAGCCCGTGTGCCTAGAGCCTGTGCTCTGCCACGAGAAGCCAGCTCAGTGAGAAGCCCAAGCAATGCAAGCAGGAGCAGCCCCGCTCCCCGCAACTAGAGGAACGCCCACGCTCAGCCATGAAGACCCAGCACGTCCCCCCCCCCCCCAAAAAAAAATCAGCTTCACGTCGAGGTAAAAAATTTAGCTGTTTTTAAAATATTATGAAGTAATTACCCACAATCACAAGTGGAGACGTATACATGAATCGGAGAATGGACTGAAGTTCAAAGACACATGGAGAGTGTCGGCCGACTAGCCGTGAACAGGGCGTGGCAGGTTGATGACCGCCGTCCTGGTGTGACTATCAGTAGTACTCACGTCACACCCCAAGGTTTGGCTAAGGCCTCCCAGGGTCATGCAGCTCTAAATAAAACTCGAGTCTGGCAAGAATATGGTTCTGTTGCAAAGCTCAACCCTATAGACCATGAAAATCACGTAGTTTCTCATGTGTAAGGTCAACGAGAAATGAAAAAAGATCAAAATAAATTCCCATTCTAATTTGTTACGTTTTGCATAAAGTCATCAAGCTAGGAAATGCTTATTTGAAAATGCTAAGGTATTTACAATAGACTATGCTCTTTGTCTCTAACTTTTTAATAACATGGAGGGTAATGATATGCACTCTCACACACAAATAAATCCTCAGGCCATTATTAAGGACAGAATGCAAAATGCGAAAAAGGTCACTGATGAGACTTGCTGTATAGCCGTTCTCTCTGCTTCAACTTAATATGAAATGAAGCAGCACATCTCTGGACCAATACACAGTTCACAGGCACAAATGCATGTTCACTTTCATAAAAGTTTTCCTTCTGCTTAGCTGCTCTTTGCGACCCCATGGACTGTAGCCCACCAGACTCCTCTGTCCATGGGATTCTCCAGGCAAGAATACTGGGGTGGGTTGCCATGCCCTCCTCCAGGGGATCTTCCCAACCCAGGGACTGAACCCAGGTCTTTTGCATTGCAGGTGGATTCTTTACCATCTGAGCCACCAGGGAAGTCTGGTTATAAATAGGAAAAGTAGTAACCTTTAATTTCTGCAGTGAGCTGAGTCTCGTGTACAGGCAGTGCTTGGGAAGCTCCTTTGATACTAAATAGCTGCCAGTCTCTTCAGGGGTCCCTTTATTTGCATCTTTGGGATCAATATCTAGGTCCTGTGAAAACCAGAAAATGTTATTAATGAAGTCAGTGAAAGTCACAACATCACCTGTGACCATGAAACATCTTAACAGGTGCTGCTGTCTGATGAACTGTGATCTGAGTAGGTAAACCCTGCTGCTGCTGCATCGCTTCAGTCGTGTCCAACTCTGTGCGACCCTACAGATGGCAGCCCACCAGGCTCCCCCATCCCTGGGATTCTCCAGGCAAGAGTACTGGAGTGGGTTGCCATTTCCTTCTCCAATGCATGAAAGTGAAAAGTGAAAGTGAAAGTGAAGTCGTATCCAACTCTTAGCGACCCCATGGACTGCAGCCTACCAGGCTCCTCTGTTCATGGGATTTTCCAGGCAAGAGTACTGGAGTGGAGTGCCATTGCCTTCTCCAAGGTAAACCCTACCCAGGGCTAAAGGAACACTGAAGATTACATTCTAAAATCATCATAATAATAAATGGAATTCTAAATTCCTCACCGATACACTTTAAGAAGTTAGCTCTGGAAGGATAGTTCCTTTCAGACTGTTTCTGCAAACACTTTGAAGAACCGTCCTCAAGTTTCCTTTAAGTTTGGGCCCCATGAGTGTTTGGCTCCTGGACTCCCTCCCTCCTTAGTCATCCTGTGGGGAAGGTGCAGGTGGATTTATGTGACTCGTATATTTAACAGGAATAAATGGACGTGCCAAAGGCAGCTTCCCTCTCCCCCCCTTTTCTTCCTTTACAGCCAACTGCTGCCAAGAGCAAGAGATCTGCGGTGTGACTCGAGAGCAGCCTTCAGGCTCGGCCGCTCCAGCGTCCGGGGCCCCATCCTGGGCCAGGGATGCCAGGATTACGGGACGAATCCGTCTAATTCTGGGGTCAGTGCAGACCGCAGGCTCTCACGCTGAGCGCTGCCCTCCATGAAGCCTTGATCAGAAGCAAGGGAGACGTTCTGGGTTGGGTGCCTTACTCTGTGCTCATGTCTCAATTTACTGCAATGGTGCAGGAAAAGGGATTTTGTCTGGTGGCTCCTTTAGGCCAAAACAAAATGAGTATCATATCTGAGTGTCTGGAGAGAGCTAGGTTTCTATTCCAATAACGCTACTACAGTTTGACAAGTATGACTCCTGCTGTTGTAGTAACTATTTCGGGGAAAGTTTTTAAGAGATTAATTCTGGACATATGTGTAACATGCTTTATTCCTTGATATGTGAAATACTATTTAGGATAAGAGAAATTAAAGGCTTATTTCCTGGGTGAACTTAGGACATTCCTAAATTTAACATATTTAAGGTATTTTGGCGATTAGTTTTTAAATATTATGAGTATTATTACTTAAATACAAATATTTTTATATATGTGATATATGTATACATACTTTAATCATAACCTTTTAAGTTTTCAAAAATTAGTCTTTAGTGAGGCTATACCATTATAGTTTAAATAAAAGAAAAAAGTAGAGACTTACAAGTGGAAAGTCGGTAACATAGGCATCACACATTAATATATCAGGCGGTTTGTGCACTATACTCGTATAGATTATCATGACGTTGGAAAACTCGGCTGCAAACCCCAGTTGAATCTGAACACCACACTGAAATTTAAGACACATACTTTCTGGAAGTTCTGAAAAAGAACAATAAAAACTTACATAAATAATTACTTAAAGAATTTTTGGTGAGTTTTCTGGTAATGAGCAGCAAACAAATATTCTTTATGGGGCAAAATACTATTAGAGCTGTTTCTGTCGCTTAAACACGTTACAGGAAATTCCCTGGAGGCCCAGTGGTTCCAACTCTGTGCTTTCACTGCCAAGCACCTGGGTTCAATCCCTGGCTAGGGACTAAGATCCTACTCACTAGGCTAAAACATTCACAGCAAAGTTTGGAGGAAAGCTGTGAATTTAGAGGGAAAACGACTTCATAGTTTTACATGAACATATAATAGGGAGAGAGCATAAAAAAGACTTTACGGTACCATGCGCCTTGGCCCACTGGAGGTTTCGCACCAGAGACTCTGCGGAGTGTGCTGTTCCCTGGATTGGGTCAGTAAGGGCTCTCTTTTCAGATAAGCTACTTCGAATCTCTAGCGCCTGCTTGCCTTTGGTAAGGTGACATTTACCCATATCTAAAAGATAAGATGTGAATATTATGTTTAAGACCACATCGTTTCATTTTGGCCAAGAACCCTCCTACAAATCAGGTTATATTCTCAACATCACTTATTCATTCCAGACACCTACCAAGCACCTACTATGTGCCAGGCATGGTTCCAAGTGCCAAGGATATGGTGTGAGCAAACAGATAAAAGTACTGGACCAGCTCACTCCTACAGGCCCCTTTCTGGCTATTAGCTTCTATATTTCTATTGATGAGTCCCTAATATGCTAAGCCTTGAAATTCACAAAGAAGTAAAGTATATTTCTTTACTGTAAGAGCAGTCAGGATTTATGTGTACTCTGTGGAGAAATACGTTCAGTTAAACAAATGACTACACAGCTAAGAGAAAGTGTTAAAATATCATGCTGTCTTTATCTCAGATTTCTTTTTTAGAAAAGAAATAACATGTTAAGACAAACCATGTTAAAACACCATTACTGTCTCCCCAACTCAAAGTAACCAAAGTACTGTGTATATTCTTACACATATTGTAATTTTTACTCATGTAGATATTGGTAAATAGTATGTGTCAATGTTTTAGGTTTTGAACTTACTAAAAATGTTATACACGTGCTTTTCTAATACACTATTTTCATGCAACATGATTTAAGACATGAATACTGACAAATCTCAATTTAAATTTATAAAAGGATACTACATTCCTTTGCATAAATACATTACAAAAAATTCATCCTATTTGTGTAAATATTATTAGTGAAAATAAATTAATAATATCTGGTCTTGGAAAGTAGTTTCTTATCTGGGAAAACAGACATAAAACTCTAAGACTTTATCCCTTTTACTCAGAAAGATATTCCAAATATTTATCTTTCATGAATAACAGTAAGGTCAGAGAGAGAGAGGGAAGTTACAAAACAACTAAATTAAAATAAGGGCTTCCCTGGTGGTTCAGATGGTAAAGAATCTGCCTGCAATGCAGGAGACCTGGGTTCAATCCCTGGGTTGGGAAGATCCCCTGGAGGAGGGCATGGCAACCCATGCTAGTATTCTTGCCTGGAGAATCCCCATGGACAGAGGAGATTGGTGGGCCCCAGTCCATGGGATCACAAAGAATTGGACACGACTGAGTGACTAAGCACACAAATTAAAATATTCCTACTTTTTGCAAACATACATAAACTCAATTAAAACTATGTTAGAAGCAAATCAAGGGAATGATAAACAAGATTTAGAAGGATACACATGTTAGTAAAGTAATGCTTAAAATTCTCCAAGCCAGGCTTCAACAGTACATCAACCGTGAACTTCCAGATGTTCAAGCTGGTTTTAGAAAAGGCAGAGGAACCAGAGATCAAATTGCCGACATCTGTTGGATTATTGAAAAAACAAGAGAGTTCCAAAAAAACATCTGTTTCTGCTTTATTGACTATGCCAAAGCCTTTGACTGTATGGATTACAACAAACTGTGGAAAATTCTTAAAGAGACTGGGAATACCAGACCACCTGACCTGACTCTTGAGAAATCTATATGCAGGTCAGGAAGCAACAGTTAGAAATGGACATGGGACAACACTCTGGCTCCAAATAGGAAAAGGGGTATGTCAAGGCTGTATATTGTCACCCTGCTTATTTAACTTATACACAGAGTACATCATGAGAAAAGCTGGGCTGGATGAAGCAAAAGCTGGAATCAAGATTGTCGGGAGAAATATCAATAACCTCAGATATGCAGATGACACCACCCTTATGGCAGAAAGTGAAAAAGAACTATAGAGCCTCTTGATGAAAGTGAAAGAGGAGAGTGATAAAGTTGGCTTAAAACTCAACATTCAGAAAACTAAAATCATGGCATCTGGTCCCATGTTTGCCAAATCATGGCAAACAGATGGGGAAACAGTGGAAGCAGTGACAGACCTTATTTTTGGGGGCTCCAAAATCACTGCAGATGGTGACTGCAGCCATGAAATTAAAAGACGCTTACTCCTTGGAAAAAAAGCTATGACCAACTTAGACAGCATATTAAAAAACAGATAATTACTTGTCTGTCTAATCAAAGCTATGGTTTTTCCAGTAGTCGTGTATGGGTGTGAGAGTTGGACTATAAAGAAAGCTGAGCACTGAAGAATTGATGCTTTTGAACTATGGTGTTGGAGAAGATTCTTGAGAGTCTCTTGGACTGCAAGGAGATCCAACCAGTCCACCCTAAAGGAGTCCTGGGTGTTCATTAGAAGGACTGATGTTGAAGCTGAAACTCCAATTTTTTAGACACCTGATGCGAAGAACTGACTCATTTGAAAAGACCCTGATGCTGGGAAAGATTGAAGGCAGGAGAAGGGGACAACAGAGGATGAGATGCTTGGATGGCATCACCGACTTGATGGACATGAGTTTGAGCAAGCTCCGGGAGTTGGTGATGGACAGGGAGGCCTGCCGTGCTGTGGTTCATGGGGTCGCAAAGAGTCAGACACAACTGAGTGACTAAACTGAACCGAACTCCATGAAAGGGGGGCAAGGAAAGAGAGAGGGAACATATAACTGGATATAGGTTACTGTCAAAGTCTGAGATTCACGCTGGACATCTAACTCACAATAAAAACTGTCAGAAGTATGTTCCAAGGGACTTATTAAAAAGTACATCACTAATTGAATAAATCTTTTCTTCTAGCAGATCGTGGAGTTTTATAGAGCAAGATGGCATTTGGGTACCTTAAATGCCATATTGCCAGAACTAGATAGGAAAGAATTTACCGTGCAATTTCAAGCAACTTAATAATGCTGTTTCAAGTAGAAAAACCAAAATCTGGGGTCCCAGATTGATAGCAGGAACCTTATAACAGCAACCAATTTATTTCCTATTTTGTTTCACTGGCACAACAACTGAAACTGGAAAGGTGGTTTTTCTTCTCAACTGTTTGGCCTATGATCTTTGAAAACTTAAAAGTATTCAGAATAAATTATCCTGAAGAATTCAAAGTTCAAATGTATAATAAAGTATAAATAAAAATATAATCCAGAAGTTCAAATATACTGGGATGCCATTTATTGACAGAACAACAGGTGGGTGAACTGGTGCTTTTTATTAAGTTTTAAGATAGGACAGATTAAAATTAGAATAAAACATTTTAGAGTCTTGGGAGCATGTTCATAGATCTCACTTTGAAAATAACTGACACTCCAAAGGCTTTTTTTTAGGCACCGGAACTTTGTCTTCAAATGAGAACTTTAAATAGAAGCCCACACAATATGTAAATCAGGTAAAAGCAGAACTTCTTTGGTTGAAGAAAGAGGGTCAGAGCCCTGGCTGTCTACACTGAAGGGGAAAGTAGTGAAGTCAAGTGACCCAGCTAAGGGATTACACTGATAAAAACATGAAAATAAATGAGTGTGACTAACGAGTGGATTGCGAAACTATTCAGATGCCATCTCTGGAATATCCATGAAGCTCCATTTCCTAGGGAGCCAGTTTGCAAAAGAACTGCCTTCTTTTTAATGAGACTTATGAGCTTCCCTGGTGGCTCAGATGGGAAAGAGTCTGCCTGCAATGCGGAGACCTGGGCTCGATTCCTGGGTCAGGAACATCCCTTGGAGAAAGGAATGGCAACCCCCTCCAGTATTCTTTCCTGGAGAATTCCACAGACAGAGGAATCTGGAAGGTACAGCCCATGGGGTGGTGAAGAGTCGGACAGGACTGAGCAACTAATGGTGTTAAAAAAGAGACACGTCGATCTGCTGCTGTGACAGGTGCTTCTTCAGAGAGTGACATGAGCCCAGTGCTGTGCCTGGCAGCAAACGAAAGAACAGAAGGAGTGGAAGAGCCACGTGGTGGCAGACCTCTAGCATCCTGTCCTTAAAGCAGAATTTCTAACTCCCAAATTAGTCAAAGGAAGAAAAAAAAAAGAACCCAGCCTTTTTCCCACAGGGCCTTGAAATTTCTATAAAGTTGCATCTGTTTGACCCTGAAAGAAAATGCTCATTGGACAACTTTTTTTCTCTTTTTTTGCAAATAAGCAGACTGGGTGGCATCAGGCATTAATTATTGAAACAAGGTAAGGAGTTTTGAGGATTAAACTTCATTGATTTCACAATCATGTCTGGGCTCAGACTTGCAGGTCAAAGTAATGCTACACTAATGCATACAGCTAAGCCAATAAGGAAAGAAGCACTCTTATGAACATTATATAAACTATTTCATTGTTCCATGAAATAGATACTAATTCCAAACCCAAATAATGACTGTAGGATTAAAATACTCAGAGAACCATAAGTAGCTTTCTCTTTAGTTTTATTTTACCTTCTGCAACTTCATCCAGTAACACAGTAATTTTCTTTTCTTCTAATAACCTATCCTTTAAAAACTTCATGAAGATTCCATTTGCTAATCCAGAATGCTGTATTTCAAAAGCTTCTGCTCCTTGACACCTGAAAAGACATTAAAAAAAAAGCAAACACTTGGCCCATGAAGCTTCTATAAAAACTAATGAGTCTCATATACTACCCTGCCTCTCACATGACATCTTAATTAAAGAGTTGACCTTTAAGCAAGAATTAAGTGCTCTGAGGCTTAGTTAAAAAATGCCAAGCTCTAAAGTGCTGAGGTCAATTATTTAAAATTTTGCATTAAGAATACTGAGGCAAATTTATGCCTAGATGGCTATGGATATTTCTAGGCTTCTAATCTACAATCAAAAAGAAGTCACTGGGCTTCCCTGATGGCTCAGTGGTAAACAATTCACTTGCTGAGGCAGGAGACATGGGTTTGATCCCTCATCTGGGAAGATCCCACGTGCTGCGGAGCAACTAAGCGTGTGCGCCGCCAAGTCCTGAGCCTGTGCTCTCGAGCCTGGAGCCGCACCTACTGAGCCCGTGCCCCAGAGCCCGTGCTCTGCAACAAGAAGGCACCACCGTGAGGAGCCACCCACCGCAACTAGAGAGTAGCCCCCGCTTGCCACAACTTGGGAAAAGCCTGTGCGGCATCGAAGAGCCAGGACAGTAAAAAAAACCCACAGAAACCCTGTTGTATCAAAAAAAAGTCATCAAAGAATGACAGAATCCCCAACATCGAAGTCTCACGTGGCGTATCCAAAGACGATATTGGCGGTGACTCTCAGGGCATCCAGGATTGGGATGGTATCGTCATAGTCATTTCTGTTTAAAAGGCAGAGGAAAAGGACAGATACAAATACAAAAAGTTAAAATGGCATTCTTAAAAGAGCACAAATAATAATACAGTGAAAATATGTATTATACTATTCTGTAACACATAAAGGAACTTTGAACCTATCACTTTCAATTATCTAGTTACCTATGTATTTACCAAAAATAATCCAGGATTCCCCAACGACTGAGACAGCAGAGAATCATCCCTTTTTCTTGTTAGCTTTTAAAACTGGAATTACATTTGAACTTGGGCGTTGGATTTTGATTGCTAAAAGCTGAGCAAAAGTTGCTAAGGGCCCCCACTCTTGTGAGTTTTGATTCTGCTAATTCCTGGAGGAACAGCTGCAGGGATTGCAGAAGACATTCTAAAGGCAGTCTGAGGGGCTGCATCTTTTCTAGTATGAGTGAGTACCCATGCCCTTTTGTTCATCACTTCTATTCTAGAGCAGGCAGGAAAAATAAAAACACATAGAGAAAATGTATTTTCTAGTTTTCTTCTTAATCAATCTCACTCTACAATCTAAAATTCACCAACTCTAAGTGTTCGAAGGCTTCATGGGTGTGCCATTATATCTAACTTGTTGAGGCTGATGTTTAAGTGACATTAACAGGCTCCCGTGTGAGGACTGGACTGTCTACCTCTTCCTGCACATGTCCAGCAGGAACACGTTGAGTCCAGTCTCCTTTTCTTGCATCAGTTTCAGGATATTCTGTACACACAGACAATTTTCAGACCTATATGGATTTGGAGCATCCACAGGGACCATAAAGCTGTTCCCAAAGTTTTCATATCCATGTCCTGCGTAATACAACAGCCCTGAAAAGCAAGAAAGGAGAAACTGCAATCTGAGCAGGCAGCACTCTTTGAAACAAAACCATGACTTACTTTCTTGACATGAATGCGTACTTATTTAAGAGAGATGCAACTACAAACACATTCAAGTGTTAACTGAATTTGCCTTGAAAATTACTTTGGCAACAGTCTTTGTTTAAGTACTGAATTTTAAACCAACATCAGGATGCTATCCTGTGCAGCTAGAGAAGCAAGCCAAAAAAGAGAAATACCAGATGATATCACTTATATGTGGAATCTAAAACGTGACACAAATGAGCCTGCCTATGAAACAGGAACAGGGACGCAGAGACTAGACTGGTGGTTGCCAAGGGGCTGGGGTGTGTGTCAGGGGTTGGACTGGGAGTCTGCGATTAACAGATACAAACTGGAACATAAGGGATGGAAAAACAAGGTCCTACTGAACAGCACAGAGAACTATAGTCAGTGACCTGTGATAAACCATACTGGAAAGAGTGTGAAAAAGCAAGCATATATATATATATACACATATAACTGAGTCACTTTGCTATACAGCAGTGATTAACATGCTATAATTCAACCACACGTATGTCACAAATTGTAAAAAAGATGCTCCTCTGAAGTGTATTTTAATTCATGAAAGTGACACATCTGTAACCAATGGTATAACATGGAATGCAATTTCACCTCAGGATGTTTAAAAACAAACAAGACTGAGGACTCCTGTGACTCATCTGTGGTTTCTGAAACCAGGAGCTTCTTCAGCCAGGGCGCTCTCCCCTTTATCTGTGTGTTCCCGGCACACTGCAGGAGTTGAGTGAGTATTTAACAGATGAAAGGACAAACGCAATTCAGAGGAACAGCCGCTGCCATGCCAGGTGTAAGAAATTCCACAGCATTTCCTTATAATATCAGTAAGGTTAGAAAAATATCCAGGCAGCTTTTTCTAGGCAGAGAAGGGAAATCTCATTTCATGGATTGCTATTTCTTTTTGTTATGCAGGTATAAATATCACTTATTTTTCTGTAGTCTGAATTAAACTAAAATTCATGTTATTTTTAATGTTCACAGATGAGTTATTTATTTACTGAGAAATGGTACTATAAAAAAACATACTAAACAACTCTAAACACCTTCTTGAAAAGAAGTTTGTTTTTGTTCTTAAAAAAAAAAAATCAGTATGGGCTTTCTTATAAAATATTTGTTATTCCTATTTGATAGGAATACTTGTGAAGACATAGTCCCCTAAGCCTGCAATCTCTAGCACCCACTGACTCTGCTCTGTCAATATTCTGAAGTGATGATTTCATTGTGTAGTATTCTACAGTAAACAGTAAAAAGTAGTAGAAGGAGAACAACAACAACAAAAAGCTAATTCTTTATAGCTGCAGCCCCCAAGCCCGAGCAAGAACGTGGTTTTTAGCAGCAAAGAAAACTTGCTTCCTTTGGTCCCACAGGGCAGGATCCAGGTTGTCGGCTTTTCCTGACTTCCTATTTAAATAAGAAAAACGGTTCTTTCATACATATCATTCTGGGTAAAAAAATGACAAAATGGACACACACTGGTTTATTCATTGTGGGTGTTCATCACCATGTAGGTGGCAAGGACGATGAGAAAGAAATGAGCACGGAGCTCCTGGCCCTGAGAGTCTTACAGCTCATTCGGGCACGCTCATGTTATCAGTGATACAAAGAAAAGTCTGCATATAATTAAACAGCACACATCACGGGATTAGAGCAACGCTGTACATGATGTATGAAGTGCCGAGGGGAGCACCAGCGTGAGGGGAAGCAATGACAGGTGGTCCTGAGAGAAAGGGAACAATCTGGAAAGGCAGGGAGGAAGGAAGGTGCGTTATAGGCAGCGGGAACAGAGACAAACAAGGCTTGGCCCTGGAATGATAGCTAACAGAAAGGAGACCAGCCTGGAAAGGAATTAAATTATCACTGTAAATCAAAGTGTTTAGAAAATCACAACACAGTGGGTTTAATTAGCAAAGCAATGAAAATCCAAGTAAGTGAAAAGATAACCCACAGAATGGGAGAACATGTCCACATAGACAGATAAGTATTTGTGAGAACAAATTATATATCTACAAGGACACTGTATCCAGAATATATGAAGAACACTTCAACAATAAAAAGACAATTTTAAAATGCGCAGGGGACGTGAATAAACGTTTCTTCAAAGAGAATATACAAATGGCAAATAAGCACATAAGATGATGCTCAATATTACTAACCATTAGGGAAATGCAAAACAAAACAATGAGATACCTCTTCACACTTATTACGATGGCTGTAATCAAAAAGATGTGAACCAAGGCTGACAAGGAGGTAGAGAAAGTGGAAACCTCGTTTGCTTCTGGCAGGAATATAATAGTGCAGGCCCACTGGAATCAGGCGGTTCCTCAGAAAGCAAAACTTAGCATTCTGTGACCCAGAAACTCCACTCCAAGGTAAATATCCAGGGAAACTGAAAACACGTGTCCATGCAATGTTCAGAGCAGCACTAGTTCCAATATCTAAGTAGTGGAAAATGGTTAAATGTCCATTGCTGATCAACGAATAAACAAAATGTTCTGTATCCATACAATGGATGATTAGTCATAAAAATAGAGCTACAACACAGAGGAAGCTTGGATGCACCATGCCAGAAGTGACCGAAGCCAGACTCAGAAGGATGCATAGGGAGTGATTCCATTCATAGGAGAGTCCTTGGGAGACAAATCCAGAGGCAGCAGGCGAGTTGCTGCTGTCGGGAGTCTGGGGTCAGGAGGACTGAGGAGGGACCGCCAGTGGATACGGGGCTTCTCTGGGGGCCGATGACAACGTTCTGGAGTTAGCTGACTGAACGGCTTTGTGTGGGCACTGACAACCACTGAACTGGAACCTGCGGTGCAGCGCGGGGCGCTCAGCTCGGGGCTCTGGTGGCCTGGAGCAGTGGGACCGCGGGGCCGGGAGGGAGGTCTGGCAGGGAGTGGGGACTGCGTACACAGAGCCGATCATCACTGCAGAGCATAAACTAACACAACGTGGGAAATAACTATAGCTCAATAGAAATGTTCGTAAAACGAGAAGACCTGTGTACTTTAAAAGTGCAAGATTTACACTGTCCAGGATTCAAAATCTGACTCCACTCCCTGTCTGTCTCTTTCCTGCTTCCACAGCAAGACACACTTATTTGTAACCTCCATGGCCCCGCTCAAGTCACGCTCTCCTTTCCATCTACCCAAATCTTCGCCAAGGCTCAGGCTTATCTCAGGTTCAGACCCTGGGCGCTTCTGAACACATTTCAGCCCTACCCTGCTAGGAAATCCTACAGCATCTCTGACGCTTCAAATCACACACAGGCTTTCATGGACATTTACAGTTCTATGTAGACGCAGTTTCTTTGATAAAAGTAACTGTAATAAAGACATTAACTTTTTTACATTTGCATGGCATTTTCATGATTCATGATTTTCAAAGCACCTTCAAAAACATTATCAGATTTTAACCTGTAGCAATTTTTAAATGACCTACTTTATAGGTGAGAAAATCAAATTTTAAAACATTAAATAATTTGCTTAAGATCATACAGCTGATAGGTATTTATTTGTATTCCATATACAGCGTTTCTCCGGTCCTATTATATTAGGGGGCTTATAATTTCCTCAGATGGTAAAGAATCTGCCTGCAATGCAGGAGAGACCCAGGTTCGATCCCTGGGTTGAAAAGCTGCCCAGGAGAAGGGAATGGCTACCCACTCCAGTATTCTTGCCTGGAGAATCCCATGGACAGAGGAGTCTGGTGGGCTCCCATTGTGTCATTTAACACATCTGGCTTAAGAAGGCTTGACTTGGGAGAAAAGGCAACTTCAAAGGAGGGAGGGTTTAGCCTCCATCATCCAGGTAAAGCTAAGTGTGGTCCAGTGTTTCAATGCGGTATGCCCAGGTTTGCAATCACTGAAATTAAGGCACTGACAACAAAATATCCTTTCTCCACCACAGAGCAATTCACGAAAAATGTAGTAAGCATTTTGTATCAAAGCCTACACACAAATTATACTGCAGGAGGTTAAGCATTTTTATGTAAAATAACTAGGCCAAATCACTGTATTTTAAAAATTTCATCTCTAGTACCATTTGTACATTTAAACCACTTTCATTACTCAAGGATAGAAGGACAAAACTGATCTCTTTTAAAATGTCAAAGAATTCAATGGGGTTAGAAATAAAACCTTATAAAATAGATCTTTTAGAATTTTATTTCTTGGGAATATGATTTCCAAGGATACAGTCTGTCAGAGATTTTTATTTTTTGTCTACAGAGAAAACAAACGCTTCAATGGAGGACTTTCCCACTTGCGTGGCGCTGCCGTGCACTTGGCACAGGGCTTTTTTTTTTTTAGTTCTACCACTTTATTGCTACCAACCCATCTCCCTCCACCCTCGAGCATACATGCTCAGTCATGTGACCCCATGGACTGCAGCCCGCCAGGCTCCTCTGTCCATGGACTTTTCCAGGCAAGAATACTGGAGTGGGTTGCCATTTCCTTCTCCAGGCACAGGGCTTTTATTAGAACATGAGCATCGCCTCTGCCAGCGACCTTCAGATTGGTTACCACCTACGTATCAGGCACTGCTGGAAGCAAGTGCTTTACTTCAATAATCTCACAGGCTGCTCACAAGTACCTCATCATCATAATGAGGTAGGAAACGTCATCGCCTCCTTCTTACAGATGCGAAAGCTGAGGCACTGAGCCGTTCGACAGCTCACCCGCAGTCACAAGACTACCAAGGAGTGTTCCCAGAAGTGCGGTGCCAGCAGGATCAGCCGCTGCGCCAGGTTATACTGTCTCCTTACAATCTTCTGCTGGCTTTCGAGTTAACGTTACTCTCAGAAAATAAAAAATGCCGGTGTACTGGTTTTTCCATGACCTCACCATACCATTTCTGTAAAAACTCCTTTTTTCCCTCCAATGAAATCTTAGGCTGAACCTTAATAAATAAGAGATAAAAGCTGGTTTCTCTATTGAGGTCTCAAGTGGAATGTTATCCAAATCCCCTATCTATTGGTGAAGGAAAATCTGAATTCAGGAAACTACGACAACAACGGCTACAGTGTTTTGAGGCTTTAGCATGCCAAACACATGGGTGGTTATTTTATCTTAACTTATCCAGTAACAACCGCACTAACTTAGTCTATCCATTGTATACATCCTTTCTGGCTTAGGAAAGCGAAGTAACTTGGTCACAGACACACAGCGAGTAAGCAGAAAACACAGACCGTTGAGCCCGGGGTTGGTGAGTCTTGGCTCTGCTGCTTAACCCCCGAGCTACACTGACGAGAGTGATACCAGCGTGAGTGGGGCTTTGGCCCTATGCTAGCCAGGTTCCTTTAACCCCCTTTTCTGTTGAAGCACAGCTCAGCTGCAGCAAGTGATGAATGTAGAGAAGTGTTAGGTGGGGTGGACACTAAGCCAAGGAGTTACTCTACATCCTGGTTTATCTACATAACTGAAATCTTTATCCTTATTATCTTCAAGGATAGGTAACAAATAGGTCAGTTATTCCTGTTTTTAGATTGTGTTTTTAATGCTTATATATGTTTAAAAATTGAATTACATATGTTCTGTCCTGCTAATTTTTATTTCCTTCACAAACCCAGGGCAACATAATGCAGAAGGGCATCAGCGTGAGTGCCCATGCTCTCCACGCTGACGCTGCTCTTCTGACACTCCTGTGGCTCTGGCTCTGCCTCCCCTGCCCCCACAGTACTCCTGGTCCCGGGCCGCCAGCTGGACGTGAGGGCACAGTCCAGGGGACATGCCTATGCCCTCGGCCTCTGCCACACTCACACTGAAAGCAGAGGTGTCGGGGTTGGGGATATTCACAATACTTCAAAATATAATGCAGTCACCCTGTTAAGACATGAATCAGTAGTATTTAAACATTTTTTCTAGCTTTTTGAAAAAAAAATATTTATTTTTATTTAGCTGCACCAAACCTTTGTTGTGGCATGTGGGATCTAGTTCCCTGACTTGGGATTGAACCCGGGCCTCTTTATTCTGTATTTCAAGTTGATGTTTTTATTTTGGGGCAAAGCTTCAGTATAAGATAAACTCTTCTTGCCAGAACTTTTAATATTTCTGGTTCTCAAGTTTGCAGGGGCAATTAAAAGGTTTGATTTATTTAAGTTTTGATTTAAAAAGCTAAAAAGGATTTAAAGTCAAGGTGATAATGCTAATAAGAAATGAGAGTAAATAATCAAATTCATAATTCTTCATATAATTCCCTGTTAAAATACTTCACCAATCTCAAAACTCATATTGGTAAATATTTTTTCCTTGCACTTAATTACTTCTGGGAAACTTTTAGAAGCCTTTTCCTGTTTAAGCCATCTATGCACTTAACAACTGAGTCATTACTTTATATGCTCATAAATTAAGATTATGTTATTAAAACATCACAATAATGTTGAAGTTCCAAATCTGACAGATTTACTTTGCTGATTCACTTGCGTAGCAATTATAATCCTTATTACTTAAGAAGAAACTCATTTAAAACTTAAGATTTTAAGATTTCCCCCATCCTATATACAGTAATGTGCTAAATCTGGAAAGAAATTAGCTTTTTCTTCCATTAAAAATTCTACTTTGAGTATCTTTGTTTCTTTGTTGTTAGGTGTCTAATGATTTATGATGTCTATCTTCTTTGTGAATTGTACCTTTTATCATTAAAAAATATTCATCTTTGTTTATTTAATTAAAAAACTCTACTTTGAGAACCTTAAGTAATTCTATCAAGTTTGCCTCATCGTATTAGTCTAATTAGAAGTAAAAAGGCTAAAAAAAGGAATTATTGAAGTAAAGTAACTGGAAAGATATAGAAGCCAAACTGACTTGGTTAAGCAGTGGCATCCTGACAGCAGGTCTGGAAACGTCACTTTCCTGGCAGCTGGATGTTATTACATGACATTGCAGGGAGCACACCTCTGAGAAATATGGCTCAGAGAGTGACAGCTGGCTAACCCATCCTTGTGGCGACGCCCATCAAAAGAAAATCACCAAAGAAACGGCTTATTACTGACAGCATACTCTCTTTGAAGAATCTTTACTATAAATGTAGTGTTCTTAATATATTTAAATGAAAGAATCAGAAAAAACATTAACAAAATTTACTGTTAGTATTTTTGTGGAGGTCCATCTTTAACCTGGGCTTCCCTAGTAGCTCAGATGGTAAACAATCTGCCTGCAAAGCAAGAGACCTGGGTTCAATCCCTGGGTCAGGAAGATCCTCTGGAGAAGGAAATGGCTACTCAATCCAGTATTCTTGACTGGAGAATTCCATGGACAGAGAAGCCTGGAATGCTATAGTCTGCTGCTGCTAAATCACTTCAGTTGTGTCCGATTCTGTGCAACCCCATAGACGGCAGCCCACCAGGCTCCCCCGTCCCTGGGATTCTCCAGGCAAGAACACTGGAGTTGGTTGCCATTTCCTTCTCCAATGCATGAAAGTGAAAAGTGAAAGTCGCTCAGTCGTGTCCAGCTCTTAGTGACCTCATGGACTACAGCCTACCAGGCTCCTCTGTCCATGGGATTTTCCAGGCAAGAGTACTGGAGTGGGGTGCCACTGTCTTCTCCGGGGCTATAGTCTATTGGATTGCAAAGACTCGGACACAACTGAGCAATTAACACTTTCATCTTTAACTGTGTCTTGGTAGAACTTAACTTATTGATTGTTCTCATGTGTCTCACTCACCATATATTTTCTTGTTAAATTTTAGTTCCCACCAAAAGGCCAGAAAATACCATGCAACAGTTAGAAAATGGAAGCAAACATGTGGAATTATTCGGGTACAACTTTTTATACTCCAAACACACACACACACACATATTTTACATATATGAATATACAATTTGATATCTGGTCACTGCAGCTCTTGTAGACAATGAAACAAAATCATACAAGATAGGTTAAGAATTCTACTAAGAACAATACTGTTTTGAGACATGGAAGTAAAGACATTAAGTTAATTAGTCATATGGAACTAAGGAATGAAGATCAAATCCATCTTTTATTACAAGAATAAAACTTTTCAACAGTCCATTTGCCATGCCTTTCTCTGTTTTTCATCTACTAAGAACAATACTGTTTTGAGACATGGAAGTAAAGACATTAAGTTAATTAGTCATATGGAACTAAGGAATGAAGATCAAATCCATCTTTTATTACAAGAATAAAACTTTTCAACAGTCCATTTGCCATGCCTTTCTCTGTTTTTCAACCTAACTTGTACAACAAAAAGACAAGGGGATAATTACAAAAGCGAAGATAAGTATCTTACCATAGACTCCTTTGTCTAAAAGCAGTAAAAATTCATCCACAGCGTTACGCATCTCATATTCAGTAAGATCCAACAGTGAAACGACTTTGAAATCTAGCTGTCTTAACAAGTTGGTCAGTTCATACACATCCACCAAAGGAGCTTTAAGCTTGGGATGCTCCCAATAATTCATATTTCCTATCAAAAGAGCAACCTTGTCTTTTGCTGTTTATAAAAAAAAAAGAGGAGGGGGAGACATTTAAAGGAGGATATAAAAAGTAAAAATAAAACTCAATAAAAAGAATGCCTTATTACAAATAAGATTTCATTATTTCATTTAATTTAAAGCTATCACTTTACATAGTAGAGCAATGCACTCTACTGAGGAATACAGAAACTGGTGAGTCAAACAACTGAGATTAAACTTAACTGATACTTTGGGAAATCAGGCAAAGGATATTAGTTGTACATGGATAGTAACAGTAACTAACATTACAGTAACATTTTTACTGATTTATAACAGAAGGAAAGAATGCTCAGTATAGACATTTAGAGCAAATTTAAATAATGTTTGGAATTGGGTTCCCATCAAATTAAGTTCTGTTCTGCTGATAATGGAAGAGGCCAGAAACAAAAGAAATACCGAAACAAGGGACCGGGAGAATTCCCATCAGAGCAGGTAAGGGGAAATACCAAAGGTAGAGAAGTCGGGAGTTGAACAAACACTGCATTTTCTATTTTCTGTTGCTGTACTATCTTCTCTTAGTTCTTAAAAAAAAACCTCCCATTTGGGTGAGATGTGGCTGCCTCAGGGAGGTGTGAAGAGTTTTTATATGACTATCTTAGCAGTTCATTTTCTGACCTTAGTGAACTGAGGCTTTCCTAAAGACGTGGTCTCATACAGAGAGCTTTTCTGTTTTAAGGGGCAAAAAGATCCACGTTCTGCGTGCTCAGTCATGTCCAAATCTTTGCAACCCATCACCTGCAGCTGCGCCAGACTCCTCTGTCCACTGGTTTCTCCAGGCAAGAATACTAGAGTGCATTGCCATTTCCTCCTCTGAGTGATCTTCCCAACCCAGGGATTAAACCCACATCTGCTGCATCGGCAGATGATTCTTTAACTACTGAACCACCCGGGAAGCCTAAAAAGATGCTTTAAAAGTACCTGCGCCTTTAGAAATATCAGCTGGTTTATTTGGTATACGGTTTGTCCAAAAGAGTTGTGGAAGGCTGAGCCTAGTCTAGTGCTTAAGAGGTCCTCAGAACTGTACTCTTGCTAGCGGGGGTGGAGTTAAAAGTAAAGACTTGAGACTGGATGATACCAAAAATCTGAGGTTCCTCTTGAGGGCTGTCAGTGGGGTGTGCCCAGCGCACACTGGGGTCTAAATCTGTGATGGAAACAGCAGGGGGCAGCGGGGCAGGTGTAACAGGAGGGTGTGGCAGCCCCGGCTGGCTGGCTGGAGAGCTGGCTGGGACGTGGTGACCAACCTCGTCCAACCTTAGTCACAAAGTGCTAAGTAGATTACTTATAAATGGACATGAAACAGGCACAGTCACAGTGCTGACTCAGCGTTACAATACGTGATCTGATTTCAGGTCTTTAAGATGACTAATGTCACCAAAAATCTCTGGAATTTCTTCCTTTTCCACACTAAGGTCGAGGGTTAAACAAGGTCTGGAGAAAAATTAGCACCGACTCAAAGACAGTGACTCCCTCAAAGTGGCAAAACACTCCACTTTGTGAGAAGACTCAAATACTTTTTTTTTTTTTGGCCTCACCATGCAGCTTGCGCGTTCTTAGTTCCCCCGCCAGGGACTGAATCCTGGGCCCTCTGCAGTGAGAGTGTTGAGTCCTAACCACTGGACTGTCAGAGAATTCCCCTTGTTTGGTATCTTTGTTCTATATTCGCATTTTCAGAGCTGCCTTGCAAACTGCCTTTTCTTATGAGAATCCACATTAAAAAAAAGAATGAAACAACACATAAGCCACATTTCTGATTCAAAGTCACTTTAAGTCCTGTACAAATGATAATCTCTTCTCCTATCCCAAAGAAAAGGCCAAGTTTTCAAGACTATTTTAATAAACAGGCAAATTCAGACATAAAGCCTCTACTGTCTTTCATTTTAAAACTCAAAAAAAAAAAAAAAAAAGTTGAGAATACTCAGGGTGGATTTCAGTTAGGAGGCAGTATAAAATTTATTATCACTTATATTTCCTTTTTTTTGAAAGTTTCTTCTTAAATAAACTAGAAATGGACTGTTACACTAATTTACCCCCTGTATACCAAGTCGTTAGCTGGCTAATCCTCAGAAATATTTCAGAGCATTGTTTTCTGAGCCCATTAACCCTATCAGAGTTCAGAGCCAATCTTCATATACTGATGGACTCAGGCTCGGTTCAGCCTGCTCCTCAGTGAGAGGAGCTGGAGACTGGGGCCGGGCTTTCACCATCACAGCCCCAATCAGGGGCTTCCCAGTGACCGTCTTGGAGTAAAGTATCTGTGCTGCAGGGCGGATTTCTTGGTGGGATATTGTGACATTTTAGTATATATCCTACACTGGGATAGTACGACAATTTAGTATATGTCCTACACTGGGATATTGTGACAATTTAGTATATATCCTACATTGGGATACTGTGACAATTTAGTATATATCCTACACTGGGGTATTATGACAATTTAGTGTATATCTTACATTGGGATATTATGACAATTTAGTATATGTCCTACACTAAGTTCTACTGGCAGAAAAAAGTTATGAGATATGTAACTGAAAAAAATCACTGGGGTCTTTAGAGGGAGGAGACAGTTGTTAGACTAAGCATACAGGCTGCCTCTGCTAAGATCACTGCTTTTGTCATCTGTTTGGAAAGGACACTTGGTGCAGTACATAGATGCAAGGGTTTAGCCACTTGAGAACCATGGGGCTTAAAATCTATGTGTCAATAATTGACCATAACTCTTCAAAAACTTTCCCCCAGTGATAATGTGGGATCTTCATTCCCCGACCAGGGATCAAAACTGCACCTCCTGTGTTGAAAGTGCAGAGTCTTAACCAACGGACCTTCAGGAGTCCCCCAGTGAATACTGTTAACAGTTTCTAAAATGTTTTGGAGCATCTTCTTGAGTTTGGTAATAAATATGATGGGTCAGTAACTTACCTTGCCCACTCTACTTGCAAAACAGTTCCTGAACGATAGTTGAACTGGGGTGGATTTAAAACAGAGAAGTAGACTGCAGTGGCCAAAATAGGAGATGACAAAGTCTGGTTCCAGGAATTAGCAGCAGAAAGGGAAAGAAAAAGTCAGAGATATGACAGAGAAAGAAACAGTAAAATTTGAAGTTGAGGAGATAAGAGTGAGGAATCAAAGAAAACTTCAAAATAACAACTATATAAGCAACTTATGATGGGTTTTCAAGTGATTAAAAATAAATGAAACTTTCTGTAGAAAAACATTTACTGTAAGAGCCACCCACAATTTCTTGAACACATACCATTCACTGGAAAAAGGGGACATAAACACCAGTTGATTAAGCAACAGAATAAAAACCACTTCAGAAGGGTATTTTAACTGTATGATCCTAGATATCTTCTAAAGCTTAATGAAATGTATTGTTTAAAAACCGGTACAAGTTACACCATTAACTCCATGTCTGATTATTCTAATGGTGTGCTACTCATTTCATCCAAAAATGAGTTAATGTTTATAAGCGAGTGGAAAAGGACCTGGCACACACTGAGCGCTCCGTTAGCATCTGTTAAATAAAGAGCCTCTAGCCATCTAGCGGCGACTGAGTACTGACAGCAGGTCTGAGTGGACAGACAGTCCTTGGTGGTCCCATGCATCACATCTTTCTATGTCCTTCAAAGTAAAGTCCCGGCTCCTCAGTCTGGTGACAGAGCCATTCCTATTCTAGCCCAGTCTGCCTTTCTGGCTGTGGTTAGAGACGGCCCCCGAGGGTAGCCCCTCACTGTTCCCTGCCTTTACGCAGTGTGGCCCCTCACCCTGCCCCCTGTCCCCGGCTCCAAGTCTGGGCTGCCCTGTGATTCTCTTTGAACTAATGCAGTGGGACACTCTGCCAGTTCTGGGTCTAAACCTTCAGAAGTCCTGAGAGCTTCCAGTTTGGGGACTCAGCCACTGTGCAAAGAAAGTCAATTACCTGGTGAGACCACGTGGGGGAGGAGAGGAGAGAGTGAAGCAGACTGAGAATATCACAGGACAGGAAAACAGGGGACCATATGCCCTTTGAAGGGAACAGCTATTATTTAGTCACAACAGACAGCTGTCACTCAAAAGCTACCATTTTTGAGAGAACCTATAAACCTGAATTTGTATACGTTATCTGATCACTGGGAGGTGATTCTGTTTGAAACCACTGTGTGGGACCCCCTCCCCCAGTTAGTGCCCTTTCTCCACAGCCTGAACGATCCCACGGGTGCTCCCCTCCGTGGGGTCAGCCTTTACCTCCATGCGGGTGATGCCTGTGACTGTGTCTCTGAGCCTGGCCTCTCCCGGAGTTCCAGACCCAGGTGTGCAAAGGCCTGCTGTGTACCTCCGCCTAGACATGACACACCCCTCAGACTGGTTAGGGCGCAGAATAAGAGCCCGCTGCTCTCTGCATCTTGCTTTTGCTCCTGTGTTCTCTAACTCAGTGGGCTGTCTGACCACCTGCCGAGTGGCCCAAGCAAGAATCTGAGCAGGCATGGTGACACCTCTGTGTTCTTTATACCCAAGAGTGAGGTGATGAAAAAAGCTTTACAGATTCCAGCATCTCAAGGTCTCCTGACTTGTTCTCTGTCTTCTTCTGCACTGTCTTGGTACTAGCCTGGTTTAGATTCTCATCATTTCTTTATCTGGACTATTGCAACAGTCTCCATTTTTCTCTTAACTTAAACAATGTCTCCCTTCCAATTCATTCTCTATACACTGATACAAGACTGGCCTTTCAGAGGGACAAGCTCACTCCTCTTTCAAAGCTTCCTTCCGATGGCTCGTCTGAGAAATGGGGCTCCTCGCGACCTGGTCTTAATATGCTTCTCTAAGTTCTAGCTCTTCCTGCTCTACAGCAGGGGTCCCCAACCTTCAGGATCTAATGCCAGATGATCTGAGGTGCAGCGGATATGATTAATAATGGAAACAAAATGCAGAATAAGCGTAATGTGCTTGGATCATCTCCAAACCATCCCCCTACCTCCGGTCCATGGAAAAACTGTCTTCCATGAAACAGGTCCCTGGAGCCAAAAAGGCTGAGGACCGCTGCTCTGTGGGCATTGTGTGTTACTTGCAACTTTCCCAATAGTACAAACATCCTGTTTTCTTTCTCTACGATGTTTATTCAGGATTTCACGTTTCCTCTGTCTGGAAGGCCCTTCTCCTATTCATCCTTCGACATGCAGAACTGCTACTGCAAACTCTCATGCTTTCCTAACTGCTAACCCCACCAAGATGCAGCATCACTCACTTCTGTGTGACCTACACACGCTTCTTTTTGCTTACATGTTTATTTTTTTGCACATTGCCAAACCAGAAATCACTCCACAGAAGCTGACCTGGACCCAGAAACTGAATTCATAATCTTTTTAATCTTTTTTTTAAAAATTTATTTATTTATTTGGCTGTGATGGATCTTAGCAGTGGGATGAAAACTTTCAGTTGCAGCATGCTGGATCTAGTTCCCTGGCCAGGGATTGAACCCAGGCCCCCTGCATTGGGAGCATGAAGTTTTAGCTACTGGACCACCAGGGAAGTCCCTCATAATCTTTTCAAAGTCTCCTATTCTATAATTTCTTTTATAAACTATCCAAAATAGAATACATTATTCAAATATTTATACAAGTTGTCAATTTAAAAAAGTCTCAAATCCCTTCATAAGCCCCATCAAAGAGTTGTGTCCTACAGTTATATTTGGTTATGGGGCTTTCCTGGTGGCTTAGATGGTAAAGAATCTGACTGCAATGTGGGAGACCTGGGTTAGATCCCTGGATCAGGAAGATCTCCTGGAGAAGGAGTATTCTTGCCTGGAGAATCCCATGGATGGAGGAGCCTGGTGGTTTACAGTTCATGGGTCGCAGAGGG
This sequence comes from Odocoileus virginianus, assembly GCF_023699985.2. Classification (NCBI taxonomy): domain Eukaryota; kingdom Metazoa; phylum Chordata; class Mammalia; order Artiodactyla; family Cervidae; genus Odocoileus; species Odocoileus virginianus. The sequence continues at coordinate 2,613,069 of NC_069695.1, forward strand.
TCAGACATGCCTGAGTGACTAACACTTTCACTTTCAAGCATTTTAAAGCTCTACTTACCCAAAGGTTGGTCAACTGTATGCTCTTGATTATCTACAGAAAGATAAAAACAAAAAGATAAGTGAGTTGTTATCCATGACACATCTTTGGGGTTAGAGAGAGATGGGAACAATGAAGAGTCACATTAGCAGTACACCAAAAGGCAGAATGTTTACAGCTAGTTTATGATTTTGAGGTTTTCAGGTTCTTGATTAAAAACTTGCACCTGGACAGGAGTCGGAATCAGGGTGAGGGAATGGCTCTAGTAACTGATTACTACAGCTGAGGGTGATATTCTTTAACATGTTAAGTAGAAGTTACAGCCTGAGAACGGTTGGTGGTGGCCATGAAGAGCAGCAGGAATGGTCACTACTTACTGAATGCTGGCTGGGACTGCTGTATGTGTTGTTAATATAACTGGTTTAAACAACCACACTTTGTGAGGTATGTACTATTATCACCTCCATTATATAGGTAAGGAGTCTGAGGCAGAGAAAGACTGAGTCACTTGCCCAGTATTCTCAAGCTAGGAGATCTCATTCCATGATCATGCTCTTTGCCATCATCTATACATAATATGAAATACCTCCAAGTCTCAGGGACCATGCAGGAAGACACACTGGGGAAGATGGACTTCAGAGAGTCAGGTGTCTCTTGCTACAGACAGGATAAGTGCATTTTTAATAATATATATGCTATAAGAGTCCACTGAAAGTATATTCAGTTTTTTCTTAAATGCTTTGGTGTTTCTAATTCTTGGGGAGCAAGGATATAATGAAAAAGGTTGGGAAAATTTTTAGAATTTTAGTGGTGTTGGTATGCAAAAGTTTTCCTGAAATAGCTTTCCATGATGCTCACTGAAGGGCATGAAATGACAGACACATTCAGGAAAAGGGGAATTCTAACCAAGTCAAGAGAAGCAACAGCTACAACACGAGGATGGCTGTCTCAACGGCACTTCGTTCTGTGTTTGAAGCAAGTCTCACGGAGCTTTTCTGGAGCTCGAGGCTGGCCCAGCAGGAACGACACTCTGCTAACAGTGCCCCTCTGCTCTGTCTCATGGGCTTATGGTAATCAGCACAGCCCAGTCATCGCACACAAGAGGAAACGCTTAGTAACAAAACACAGGTGCAAAACTAAGCGAACTAGTCACGGTGTTAAAACGAGAAGGAACACATCAAGAAATAAAAGGGATCTCTACAAGTATTAACTGATGTAACTCCCGTCTCATCCCACTCTCTAGAGGTTTTATTTTCAGAGTCAGAGGTTCCCTCGGTGCCTTTCGGAATGCCCACAGCCCGGACTCAGGTCCTCTGTCTTCACGATTACTATGCCTTTCATCTCAGGCAAGCCTGCCCTTTAGCTTAACTTGTTCAGAAATCAGTTCTCACAAAATTGGCCAAAGGATGATAAATATTCCTGCCAACTATCAGTCTCTTCATGGCCAATGACCAACCACCCGTCTGCAGGGCACCAACAGCCCCAGTGACAATAGTTTTATTCCGATACAGACACCCACCCAACTGGTTCAGACATGTTCAATGTCCGGGCAGCTCTGAACGAGGACCCAGGGGTCTGGCGAGCTCCGAAATGTTACTCCTGTCACTTTTTCATAGGCTGCTTCTTGTCTCTCAAATTAATTTCATGCATTTCTCCATTTAGCTGCCTTTTTTATTTATAGTCATTCACAATGATAAAGAAATACACTGATATTTTATATTGCCTCAGTATATTTTTTTCTACCCTATCATCTTACAATTTAGAGTATTTTTAATATTTTCACTTGCATGAAATTGAACTTCATGTTAAGTACTGATTTCAACACTAAATTATGATATTTTAATCAAGGAAAAAAAGAAAACCCATTAGTACTGCTACAGCAAAAGAATACCAATAGTGTCTTTTTAAGTTACTGCATTCAATAATCTGGAACTCTAAAATGAATGTTTTATGTTTGCATTACTCACCAGGATGCCCAAGATTAGTTAATTCATCTAAAATAAAAAAAGAGAAAACAGATTAAATAATCTTTAAATAATTTAACTGCCAATTTAGTGCATATAGGAAGACTTATCAAAGAAGTTGACTTTATGCTATTAAATTGTGTTACAATGCTTTATCAGGTTAGAATTTTTTAAATGCCTTAAATGAGAAGTCATGCACATTGTGAGGAGGGGAGTATGCTGCTGTGGACATCAGTTAGGACTCCTAATCTATTACTATGTTCATGAAATGACAAAAAGCTAAACAGACTCATCTTTAATTTGATCAAAGTTTTTTTTAGATGTTCTGGCCAATTATGGGACAAAAACAATCAAGAGACAGGTTTGTCTATGGCCTCAACTATACACTTCTTGAAACTAATTAAAAACCTCAAATGATATTTTTAAAAATAAACTTAAGTTTAGAACAGGTTAAGATATATAAAACTACTGTGAGGACAGTGCAGGGTTTCTGCATACACCCACCTACTTTCCCTATTTTTAACATCTGACGTTAGGAAGGCATATTTGTCATAGTTAATGAACCATTAATGTTCTTTTTTTGCTCCAGGACCCTGTTCAGGACACCACGTCACATTTCCCTGTGTTTTCTTGGGCTTCTCTTTGTTGTGACAATTTCTCTGACCTTCCTTGTTTTTGATAACCTTGATCACTTTGAGGATTACTGATAAGGTAAGGTACTTTGTAGAATGTCTCTAAATCGGGATATAGCTGATGTTAGACTGGTAGAATGTGTTTTTAAAGGTACTGTGGTTTCAGAATTGTTAACCTGTAGCCCCTTGGTGGCTCAGATGGTAAAGAATCTGCCTGCAATGTGGGAGACCTGGGTTTGATCACTGGGTGGGGAAGATCCCCTGGAGGAGGGCATGGCAGCCCACTCCAGTGTTCTTGCCTGGAGAATCCCATGGACAGAGGAGCCTGGTGGGCCACAGTCTGTAGGGTTTCAAAGAGTTAGACACGACTGAGCGACTACACACAGCACACAGCCTCTGGCTAATGGAGGGAGAGAATCATCTAAGCAAATACCTATGACATTAGAGCTACCTATGTTTCCTTTACAAATTTTATGAAGATAAAAGTTAACATTCACAATAAATTACAAATGCTATACTACTTATAAAATGTGCAGTAATTTCTGTGATATAAAACCAACTACACAGTGGTATTCGCTAGAGTACGGGGTCATGTACAATTTCTTTTGTCTTCTGTGTTCACTCCTTCCCAGGTACTCAGGCTAGCACCTGTTCTTCCATCCCATGTCAGTGAGGCTGCTTCACCCACTTGTAACAGGTTCAGATTCTTATTATCTGGCTGTGCTGTGTCTTCATTCGTTGCTGCGCGAGGGCTTTCTCTAGCGTGGCTCACAGGCTCTAGAGCAAGGCTCAGCAGTCGTGGCGCACGGGCTGAGCTCCTCCGAGGCATCTGGGATCTTCCCGGATGAGGGATCGGACCTGTGTCCCCTGCTCTGACAGGTGGGTTCTTAGCCGCAGAACCACCCAGGAAGTCCAGGTTTAGGTCCTTCTGTCATACTCTCATTCCATTCTGGGGTTGCCCTCCTCTGACCTCCTAAATGACCTAAAACCTGCATACATGTGTTCACCACTGCAGCTGTCAGAGTGTTTTCACTGCCCTTAAAAAAACCCTGAACTCCACCTATTGAACCCCTACCCTCTCTCCCAATCAGGGATCTGTAACAAAGCACATAAAATGAAACAGATCACATCAGGCTCTACAGTAAGAAAGATGAGGTGTGTGTGCCATAGGACATCACTGCTGTGTGCCCATCCACCAACTATAACATGCCTCAACACTGCAGATTTTTTTAGAAAGAAAAGTTGGATCTAATTTTTCCATCTGAAATTTTGAGAATAATTTCGTAACAGATTTATTTGAAAATTATTATCTAATAGTGTGTTTGCCACTGCAAAATTATAGGGAGAATCTTGCAGGTAAAAAACCAGCAACGTGGTAACTGACATGCATCACCCTGAAACTAGCGATGCTAGTTTGCATTTATTCTTAGAGGTCTGCAAAGTTAGGAGATTTTAAAAATCATGCAATTAGGTGAAAAAGAAGGAAGAGTTTGCTTAGGATCTCTTTACAAAGATTCCCTCATGCAGGGCCCACAGACCACGGGATTACAACACTCCCTCATGCTACAGGAATTCTTGTCAGCAGCTATGATTGGGATGAAAACAGTAATTTCAGAACTTCAGAGTGACACCATAGCAATACAAAGGACAGGGAAACCAAGAAACATAAGAGGTGACATTATTTTCTTTTCTTACTTTGCCCAAGTAGAGCCAAAGATTTTTATAAGAGGTTAAAGAGGCAGAAATTGAAAAAATACTTTGCTATCCACAAATCTAATTTTGCAAAACAGTGTGACACCACACTAGGGGGGCAGGTAAGTTAAGTTTTAAAATTTATTCATTACAACTTATGTGCAAGGCATTGGTTAATAAAAAAAAATTCGAAGTTTATGTTAAAATAACTTTCAGTTCTCTGTGTAGTATGGTAAAGGTGACATGGTACCTTAATCTATAGTCTTATAACTTCAAAGAATGGATCTTATAAACTTATATTAAAACAGTATACTTATTATTAAATAAAAAAATGCATTAAACAATAAATTTCCAGTCCTGAAACTGTTACAGAAATTATGTTTGCATTTGAGAGGCATTTTATCATGGCAAACAGATAAAATAATCTAAACAACTATCCATGACAGGATAGCCATGTATTTTTCTAAATTTTATGAAGATAAAAATGAACATTAAGAATTAATCACAACTGTTCACTATTTGTAAGATATTGCTGGAAATTAGTTATTTTAATAATGTGTCAATTGAATAGTGTCTGGGGCAATTTATGAACCCTTGAAGACTAACATACAGTATCCTTGCATTAAAATCTTGTTTTTTTTTTTAATCTTTTCTTATAGCTAGTATTTTTTCCATCACTGCACTCAGTAGACCAGGGCATTCCACCAATCCCAAGATGAGCCAGCATGCAGGATATTTGCTTTCAAGCCAAAGGATTACACTACCTTCAGTGCATTCCACTGCCTCATCTGTTCTTCCTTGTTCCAGAGAAAACAAATGTGAATACATTGTGATTCATGATCTTAGGAAGGGCGGCCATCAAGCAAAGAGATAAATATCATAGAAATATGTTGGCAAACCAACATACACATCAATTGCATCAATATCTCCTACTATAACAACATCACTAAATGCATGAAGCTGAAATAGAACCAACTCCCAAATTATGTACTTCGTAAGTAGCACTGTTGATTAATAATCATTCTGCATATGTCTGTGATGTTTGTTTCTTTAATAATGTTTTATTAGAAACCTTTTCCAATTAAACCCAGGGTTATTTTTAGCTAAAGCAAGGAATACATTTTTTGCCATAAATGTTTAATATAAACTATAAAATTAAAAAGATCTAAATAAATAATCTTTTTTGGTTCTTTCCTGTTCTTTGTGTGTGAATCCTCATTATGAATTTAGGATACACTCTAATTTCCATTTAAGCAAAATAACTCCAGACACTTAACATACCATCAAGTAGAATGGGTGAATAAAACTGCTGCTGCTCAGTATACTTCATCGTATATAATCAGAACCCTGAGCGGTACTGCTTACCTACGATGACGTCTGCTTTCTTGCTGTCTTGACTCTCTCGATCATTATATACACGACACCAGTAGGTTCCTTGATGCTCCAAATCCACATAAGGTACCTAAATCAGTATCAGAACATGCACATATTGACTGACTCTTTAATTTTAATGGCTTGGAGAAAATTATTATTATTATTATTTTAAACCCTACAAAACTGAACACTGCAGACTTCCTCCATTTTTTCCATTCATTATATGAGCTCAAGTATTAGCAAGCAAATAATACAATGAATCTAATGGTAAGTGAGTCTGATGGGATACTAGTTGACATTTTTCATATATAAGCACTTACATATGGGCTGGCATTGTGTTCTAGCCCTTTTGCTAGAAAATCAATTAATATTAGATAATAAAGAACTTGAAAAAATACAAAAAACTTGAAAACACCCCAAAGAATATGAATCACTACTCACTGTGATTTTCCATTATACTACTTACTTTACATATTAACCACCCCAAATGTCCCCGAGACCAACTTCCTACCATGTATAGCTTTTTTGTCTCGTGTGTTAATCGGGATTCATTCTTGAACCACTGGTACTGAGGAATGGGGCTTCCAACAGCCACACACTGTAAGATCAACGTGCTGCCAGGCATCAGTTTTTGGGACTTTGGTTCAACACAGATTTGCAACTTGGATTCAGAGATGCCATCCCAACTGCCTTAAATTAAAAGAAAAATAGCACTGAACATAAAATCTCGATTAAAAAAACTTTTAAAACTTTATAATTAAAAAAATACTTTCAAGTTCATCCTTCATTTTTTTTCATGATCTTTAATACAATCTCCCAAATGATGTTTCAGAAAACTGCTGCACTTCTAGAAATATTAAGAGATGTTCTATGGATAAAAGAATGCTATAGACAAATCAGTTTAGAATATTCTGGGTTAAACAAAGTTAAACAGGTTTCTTTACTGCAGAACCTCTCAAAAGTATTTGCATGTACTAAATAGTTAAGAGGAGAAAATAGTTCAAGTGGTCTCTAGATGTGCTAGCCATTTCTGGTAGAGCGAAGGACTTAACATCTTGCGTGACATTCGTGTTTAAAACAGAGAGCTCTTGTTCTGCTGTTTGATTTAACTTGCCTTCTTAAAATGAGGAGTTTTGTTATATGGATGGGTTATCACTAGCATTTCTTCCCAAGGCAGATATCAGAAAGCGTTTTTTATTGAAGGCTCATCTGTCAGTCTTAAAAGCCTTGAGGACAGAGGGCTTGTCAATGAGATGTGGTAACAATGAAATTCTGTGTCTAGCACACTGCAGGTGATCAATAATATTTGTTGAATGAACAATATTCTATTCATAAACATGAAAGTTCACAGAAATATTCTAAAAAAATATAAACCACTCTCTTAATTAATCATGACTATTTCTAGAGACTTTATTCAGGTGTGAGAAAAGCTAAACTGAGAAGAATGGAAGACACAATTGGCAACAAGTCTGTTTCCCTCATGCTTTTTGTCTGGCAAAAATGACAAACATGGTTTTTGACTGTGTGTGTGAATAAATAAAATACCTGATGGCTACTCTTTAGAAGATCCTGGGGTTTTTCCTTGATCAATACTAGTTATTATACTAAAAAGCGGATGGCAAAGAGTTGAAAACTAGCTGGATGAAAGGCTTCATTGCAGTGACTGATACACTATAAGCCCTGTCATGCCAGTACCGACTCTACAGATAGTCTTTATTCTATGACACAACTTTTTAGGAGTAATCCAATAGTTTGGGTGAAAAAAAAAAACACAGTATAGACAGGAACTCAAAAGTGAGCAAGACTGCAGTAGATTTCTTTTCTCCTCCAAAATCAGAGACCACGACATTCAGACCCATGAAAGGCAGTAAGTTTTCAGAGACCAGCAGCAGGGCGAGATTGAGAAAGGTCATTTTATCCCCAAACATCTGCATGTCTCTCTTTGTCTGTCTATCTCTCTATCCATCCATCCATACAGAAAAAGCATCAAAGCACATGAGATAAAATCTTAATGACTGGTGACATTATACTGGGGGAAGTACATATACATTATATTGGGTGAGTACTAGCTTTGATACTTTGAAATGATTTAAAAGCAAACATTTAAAGTAAAATTCAAAAGAGGCAACTCCCATCCCAGCACTCAATTTATCACTTACTCCGGAAGCTTTCTGTTACTTCTGTGACATCGCAAACATCCAGCTGTGACCACTGGCTAAATTCAAAGGTGAAATTATTATTAACTCGACAGACATAAAAGCCTGCATCTTTTACATGCACTGTGTTAAAAACAAGTTCAGATGCATTTCCATTTGGAATCTGTGAAAGAATCAACAAGAGGATAAAAGTGAATGACTCATCAAAATACACCTTATAAACTGTGCTGTGCAAAATGTATGATTTCCTGGGAGCTCTGAAAGTTGTATCTTTTTTCTCCGCATTCTAAAATATCTGTCCCTTAAGAAGCAAACAATAACGTGTTAAGTAATTTAGGACTGAAGTCAGTGAAATCCAGTATTTTACACATCTGTTAACTGGAGAGTTAAGCTCTATCCCATATATCTCTCAAAAACTCACTAACAGCGAAGTGTCTATTCTGTCCTTTAAAATTGTTTGATCATTAGTATTTACAGGCTTGAGAACTGCAACATTTATGAGATCAGTAGCCATACCAGGAAGGAGTAAAGATTGATCACAGAAAGTCCGGCCTGGCTGCTCTTCTCAGTTCTGATCAAATTAGCTGTGAGCATAAGAGCAAGTTTTACCCTGAGACCCCAGTTTCTCATCTGCAAAGTTCTCGTGGAGGATAGAGGCCTTGACGAGCACACTTCTTTCAAGGCCTGGGAGGTGAAGAGCTATGGGAAGCGTGTTGGTGCCAGGAAGGACTGGCCACTCAGGGGCATCCCAAGCCTTCCTCCTGGGCCCGGATCATCTCAGCTGCTCCTGTCAATTTACCACCACCACCCAACTCTGGCATACTGCCAAGGTTTCACTGGGCGCCTCCTTATACAGGAGCCCCCTTGCACAGGAGTTTAACACACTCCCCCTCTCCAAGCCCCAACCAACTGAATTCAGCTCTCTCTCCTCTCAGAACCTGCACCAGAGCAAGACAGTGGTGCTGAAGATCTGACAGCTGGGACAGAGACTGCCCTGAGCGCTGCCTGCCCACCCTCCCACGTGAACCACCTCGTCTGCTTTCCTACTAGAACAGTCCTGGGTACTTTCTCTCCCGCAACCCTACTCCTCTCAGCCACTGACTTCAGATAGGAACTCTCTCCTCTTCCAGCTACCGAACCACAAACCTGAGCCTGTGCCTATTTAGAGCTGCTCTCCTCTCCTGTGAAAATGGAAAAACCTGTCTTCCTAACAAAGGCCTCTCGGGCTTGGGATGCGTGAGGATCCTAACTGCTGGGAACCCCAGAGTTAATATGAAGGTTAGTTCAAGCTGAAGATGTTTGGGACTCAACAGATGCAGAAAGAAGGCTTCTCAGAGCTTTCCTTATCTGACAAAAGCAGCAATTTCTGGGCGATGAGACTACCATAAATTCCCTATTCAGGATGGCTTTTACTTCCAGGAAGGCGATCAAATTCACCATAAATCCCTTCTCCAGGGGTGTTTTACGGCTATGAAGAAGATGGAAAGACCACTTGCACCCACGTGAATAAACATTATCACAAACTTTCTTATCATCTGTCTATTCTCCCAGAAACCCTTCTGTACGTATTTCCTAAAGAAACCCATGTTTCTTCCTGTAGAGGCTCTTTCTTCCTCATCCCTTTTCCTATAATTTTAACCCAGCATGGAACTACTTCTTTTGTAAATTCCCATATGAACAAATTTTCTCTTCTTAACCTGTATTCTGTCAGTTGATTCACTGGCTCCCAGGGACAGGACATGAGAGGGGAGAGGAGAAGTATTTTCCTCTCCAACAATTTGATCCTCTCTGGCCTTACTCCTGCAATTCTCTCTACTTTAGCATCTGTTTCTCTTTTATTAGAGCACTGTCAAAAACATCCTCTAGTACCTTTATATCTTAAATAAACAAAAATAATCCCAAATGTCCTGCCCTGGGCCCACATACCCCTCAGCAGCGCTGGGAACACTGACGCCCTTTTCTTCCTGAAGCGCTTTCCCAAGGGCTCAGACCAGCCTCTCCTGGTCATGCTCTCTCTCTCGCGAATTCTTCTCAGTCTCTCTACTGCTTCCCCCTCTGCCACACACACTCTCAGTGCTGCCTCCTGGGGTATCCAAGCTGACTTAGATGCATTCAGACTTTAATAGGTACTTCAAACTTCACGTGTCTAAACCACACTCTTGATTTCTCACCCTAAATCCCTTCCTCTCCCAGTCTCCGATATCTCAGTAAATAAGAGGTCCCCAGAGGCCGAGGTAAAAACTCTGGGGTCATCCTTGATTTTTCACTCTGAATCCCTTCCTCTCCCAGTCTCCGATACCTCAGTAAATAAGAGGTCCCCAGAGGCCGAGGTGAAAACTCTGGGGTCATCCTTGATTTCTCACCCTGAATCCCTTCCTCTCCCAGTCTCCGATACCTCAGTAAATAAGAGGTCCCCAAAGGCCGAGGTGAAAACTCTGGGGTCATCCTTGATTTTTCACTCTGAATCCCTTCCTCTCCCAGTCTCCGATACCTCAGTAAATAAGAGGTCCCCAGAGGCCGAGGTGAAAACTCTGGGGTCATCCTTGATTTCTCACCCTGAATCCCTTCCTCTCCCAGTCTCCGATACCTCAGTAAATAAGAGGTCCCCAGAGGCCAGGGTGAAAACTCTGGGGTCATCCTTGATTTTTCACTCTGAATCCCTTCCTCTCCCAGTCTCCGATACCTCAGTAAATAAGAGGTCCCCAGAGGCCGAGGTGAAAACTCTGGGGCCATCCTTGAGCTCTCTGTCTTTTCCCTCAGGCACCCCGTTTAACCTGCCAGATCTGGTGAGCTCTGCCCTAAAATAAAGCACCTTGCCCACTCTGCTCTGTCTCCCCTGCCATGTCTGAGTTCACACCACAGTTACTTCCAGTCTACTGTAGGCATTTTGTTATGCTCTTGCTTCCATTTAAGCAGCGAAGTCAGGAGACTTGCCTGGTGGTCCAGGGGCTAAGACTCTGCTCTCCCAGTGCAGGGGGCCCGGGTTCGATCCCTGGTCAGGGGACTAGGTCTCACATGCCGCATCGCAACTAAGACCCGACGCAGAGAAATAAACACTAAAAAAAAGCAGTAAGCTGGTGTTTTAAGAACATAAATCCTTCCCTGTTACTTCTGTTTAAGGCCTTGAGTGTCATCTCCCTTGGTATCACCCTGCTTATCCTCCTCTCACAGCTCTTAACTCAGTTATCTCATTTGCTCCCTGTCTCTGCCCAGTGGAGGGGGCAGGGCCCTTGGGTGTCACGCTTCACCATCCTGGCCTTAGAACCCGGACAGGTGCCCAATGAGTGGTCGTGAGACGAATGCCTCCTGAAACAGACTATGAATCTAAGGGTTGAGACAGAACTCCACTGGTGAGAGCCTTAGAACCCATTACAGCTCTTCAAATCCACCGGGCACTCCTCCTCCCCTCGCTTTCTCCCCTTCTCAAAATCAGGACATGGTTCACACGTGATGTACTGGGTTGGCAGAACAGCTTCTCGGGGTTTTCCTGTGACACCTTATGGAAAAACCCAAACGACCTCTTTGGCCAACCCACTACTTACCATAGTAAGATCTGCCCATGATTTCTTTCTCAAAGGCATTCACTGAAATGAAAGCCACTTTGCAGTTGAGAAGCTATGGTAAAAGTAACTTTAGTTACCAGCCCTCGAGAGCCTAGGCAGGTAAAGTGTCCTCTCCGTCAGGCTCTCAACGCCCGGCGATAGGAATTTGAGCGGCTCCTGACAGTCAAGCGCCCAGCACAGGCCTGTCTGCTGCAGGTGCCTGCACAGTCCCGTTACTGCAGCCCACGGCTGCCCTGGCTCACCCGCGCGTGAGGGACGGACATTAAAAGGTGTACAAATCCCCATGCTGCTTCTGAGGCACAGGGTGATCCCATCAGAGGAAAGAACGTCATTTTGAAGCAACTCTTGAGCTTAAATTCAGATTTGCAAATGGAGTCTTAGTGTTTGGTTGAGAAGAAAGTTTGGTCATGTGACAAACAGGCTGAAAAGAATAACGGAGTTCCAAGGTGCCATCTGGAGGGCAGGCAGGGAGGCAGGTGGTGAGGGGAAGAGAGACCCTCGCGAGACTGGGGCTCGGCGTGGCCGGACCACTGAGGAGCCCCCAGCGGCAGAGTGGCTCAAAGAACGCTTAATGGCTTTTTTTTTAATCGTTATTTTTTAAGTTGGCCTCACTGCACAGCGTGTGGGTTAGTTCCCTGACCAGGGATTGAACCTGTACCTCACGCATTGGGAGTCTGGTGTCTTAACCACTGGACCACCAGGGAAGTACTTTCAAAGACTGTTTAAGAAAAGAGAATTTCAACATGCAAATTTAAATTATTTGTTGGGTGGCTCAGGGATACAACACTTTCACCAAAGGAACAAATGTCCCCACCAACCTGAATTTTACTTCAGAAACTACCATAAAAGCCTAAATCTTTTGATATAGTTATGTGGAATGCTTAAAATAATACTGCCTTTCACGCTGCTTTGAAAACCTTTTAAAGATTATGATTCGAATAATCTGTTGTAAAGAACTCTGTACATCTATGTAAGGAGGTATTAGTGATGCTTCCCGTTTGCTAACATTGTTGCCCCAGGTATTCCTGATTTTCCACAATTTTCAGAATACAGAACTGATTTTATTACTGCTTAGAAAGTAATGATTACTGAATGCATCAGTAATAACACCGACCCTTTAACAAGGACCTATCAAGTGCTTTAACAAAATTCCTATAAACACATTAAAGACAGTAGGGCTAACTAATCTTCTCTTTCCTCTCTTCTTTGCTGTTGTTCAGTTGCTCGGCTGTGTGTGACCCCATGGACTGCAGCATGCCAGGCTTCCCTGTCCTTACCATCTCCTGCAGGTTGCTCACACTCAGGTACACTGAGTTGGTCCTCTGATGACCCCCTTCTCCTCCTGTCTTCAGTCTTTCCCAGCATTAATCTCTCTTGACAGAGGAATTAAAAGACATTTAAAAGACATTAAAAATTACCTCTTTATTCATTTTGAACCATTGATATTGTACAAAAGGATGTCCAGTTGCCCGGCAACACAGCTTCACAAACTGTCCTGCCAAGACTGCCTTGGATTCGGGGTTTACAGTGATCTTTATTCCTTAAAAAAAAAAAAAAAAAAGAAGTTATATAAATAGAATCAGAGAAGAGGGGCTTTCCTTGTTTATGTTTCTGAAACCAAAAAGAGAAATATTTTGGAAATAACCTGCATATTCATTCTTGTTATAAATTACTCACTCATATCTCTTCCTCATCAGATGGTGAGTCTGTGAGTTCCAGGCTCTGTAAAACCAGAAGGAAAGAAACTCACCTGCAGAAGACTTTGATCGACCACATCCCCCTCACCCTCCATGACTGGGGGAGAAAACTGTTCGCTGTATTTCTTCAGTTCTGAGAAATATTTTTTCCATGTCCCAACGCCTCTGAAATCAGGCTGTGCCTTTAATAACTGTCTGAGGGAGCAGTCAGGGTGCGCTCTCACTGCCAACTCTGGGACTATGTGGTCACAGTGTTTATACAGTCAGCGCTTCAACTCAGGCGCATGGTTTTTGTTAAGACAAATGTGAGTTTAAATGCCATTGAAATGTCTTCAAAAGACATTCCCTGGAGGTCTAGGGGTTAAGGCTTCACCCTGCAATGCGTTCGACCCCTGTTTGGGGAACTGAGATCCCATGTGGCTCCTGGCCAAAAAAGATAAAACATAAAACAGAAGCACTGTTCTGACAGATTCAATAAAGATTTTAAACAAAAACTGGTCCACTTAAAAAAAAAAAAGAATTCCAATGCTATGGTTTAGCGTTAAAATAAAACTATTCTGGAAGCAGAAAGGCAGAGAAACAGAAGAGCCTGATGAAAATTTGATACACGTGATGCAAACATTTCTCATCTGAGAAATGACTACCAGCGTCAAAACCTGGGGGCGGGGGCGTGCCACATGGCTTGTGGGATCTTAGTTCCCTGACCTGGGGCCTCAGCAGTGGAAGTCTGGAGTTCAAACCCCTGGATCGCCAGGGAATTCCCCAAACATGGAACACTTTTGAGAGGCGCTCCTTGTCAAAAATCCTGGAGTTAATAATGGAATACCTCCTCTCCCTCTGGGGAAGCCCGCTGCAAGTCACGGGGATACCTGGGCAGCTTCGCAGAGAGGCCTGGGTGAAAGGAAAGCAACGCGGGGCTCCTGCCAACAGCCATGTGCGTGAACCATCTGAGCAGAGGATTACCCAGCCCCATTTGGACCTTCAGATAGCTGCAGCCCCGGCTGATGGCTGGACTGTCACCTCATGAGAGACCCTGAGCCAAAACCAGCGGGCTCAACCACTCCTGGATTCCTGCCCTCAGAAACTTGGAAGTAATCAATGGATGCTGATTTTAAAAATTCTTGGTCTTGGAATAATTCATTATGTAGCAGCAGATAACTGACACAAAAGGAACCAAAGCTAGGACATTTCACATTTGCCAGGGTTTTAATACATAAATCTTGGCTTTTGTGCTAAATCGCTTCAGTGGTGTCCAACTCTTTGCGACCCTATGGATTGTAGCCTGCCAGGCTCCTCTGTCCATGGTATTCTCCAGACAAGAAAACTGGAGTGGGTTGCCATGCCCTCCTCCAGGGGATCTTCCAGACCCAGCGATCAAACCCATGTCTCACGTCTTCTGCATTGGCAGGCAGTTGCTTTACCACTAGTGCCACCTGGAAAGACCAGCTGGCTTTCAGAAAGGAGAAATAATCATTAAAACTTATAAAACTTAATTTCCCAGGCCTATTTTTATTTTTCCTCACGTATCCTGAACACGATCGCATATCTTTTTTTCTACAACCCAGTAATGCAAACGAACAAAACAAGATTACCGCTGAAGAGGAGACAGTCTTAAAGAACAGCAATCTTAATACATGAACGATACTAAACTTTCAAGGGAAAGAATAGTATATAAGGCAAAACAGGCATGTGAAATCCATGCAGGAAAGACAAAGGATAAAACCAAAATCCAAAATGAGTAAACATTTACTGCATTCCTAGCACACCTGAGGGTCTGGAGAAACCCAGGAAAATCAGTAAATACAGCTGCTGCTGCTGCTCCTAAGTCGCTTCAGTTGTGTCCAACTCTGTGCGACCCCATAGACGGCAGCCCACCAGGCTCCCCCGTCCCTGGGATTCAAATACAGCAGAGCCTCTCAAAAAAAATTTACAACTCCTGCCAAGGAAAAGCTTTCATATTCATTCATCCTTTCTGCGGATGCCAACTGAGCACGGGATGGCTGAAGTAGCAGCTTTCCTGAATTCCGTTATCCGTGTTAGTAGAAAAGTATATGCTGAAGTCAGAAAATGGGGTGAGCACTCTTAAGCCAGAAAATTCACACACTGTGTTTTAACACTCGCATATACCGTTCATCTGCCAGGAGAGACCTACATCACAACTTTAAGATGCAAGGATTCTCATTTCCAACGTTTAAGTATGATAAGAGAGGGAAGAAAAAAAGTTGCAAAACCAACAGAAGGGAACAAGTATAAATTTGAACTATACCTAGGCGCTGTAGCTAAATTGGCTTTAAAATGTGGGTGCCTATAGCCACCTCAAATGTACTGTCCCCAGCCGCTCCGGACACAGAACCCCTGCCCCTTCTAGATTCCCAGGCTTCCCCGTCTCAGGGAGGACAGACCAGGCCTCAGCCAGCCCCGGGCCTCCAGCGACTCACGACAGACCCTCCGCACACTCCCTTCTTCTCCACGTATAATTCAGCTGCAAGTCCTGTCAGACTTTCCCATGTCTCACCATCTCCCATGCCGTGATCTCAATCCAAGCCGCCGTCCCCTCCTGACTGTTGCCACAACCTGCTAGCGTTCTTTCCTTACTTCCAACCAGCAGCTCAATGTCTTTTTAAAACAAATGGATCCACAGCTCTCCTCTGATTAAAAACCCCCTTCGGACCTCGCCCTGGACCTAGAATATGACCGGAGCTCCTTATGTGGCCGAGGAGGGCCTCTGTGAACGGACCCCCCTGCCCTTGTCCCCCCGGCTCCTTGCCCATCGCGCTCCAGCCATGCAGGCTTCTTTCCTCCAGAGGACAAGCTCTTTCCTGTCTTTTCACTTCCGGTTCTCTGCTGGATTTCGCCCCCAACCCCCACTGTCTCATGGCAGACAATTTTAACACCCAGGTCCTCAGCATTTCTGGGAAAGGTCTCTACGTGGGTGACCCCCACCCTCCTTCCCTATGGCAGCCTGCCAGCTTTGCGGGCTTCAGCGCACTCGTCACCTGAGGTCTCGTTTCTTACTGTCTCACCTACTCAACCAGAGGTTACTGTCTTAGTCACCGGTTCACCTGATGCCTAGAGCAGTGCTTGGCACAGTGCAACAGTGGGTGTTCAACACATATTTGCTGAACAAATGTGTATTTTAATAATAAAAATGACTACAGCAGCGATTTTACTGACTGCTTTATATTTGCCCACCATTTTGAATTCTAACCTTCAAAATAACCATGGTAATTAGATTGATGTTACAATAAGGAGAAATGAACTTAAGTTATTTGCATAAAGTCATTCGAGTTACCTTGGGTAAATTATTTAACCTCCCCAGGACTAATTTTTTTCTCACTGTAAAATGGCAGCACCAGGATGCAAACCTATATTTTCCTAGGCTTTTAAGCCTTTTGTTATCCCAGTGATCTTTTCCCCTCCACCTTTACTGAAGAATAACCAACAAAAACTGCATATATTTAGGGTGTACAACATGATGGTTTAATAGTTATACATTGTGAAATGCTTGCCACAATAAGCTAACTCATCAGCTCACACAGTCATCATTTCCCAGTGATTCTTTTTTTGGGGCCTTGAAGCATGGGAGATCTGGCTTCCCAGGTGGCTCAGTGGTAAAGAATCTGCCTGCCAATTCAGGAGCCACAGAAGACGTAGGTTCCATCCCTGGGTTGGGAAAATCCCCTGGAGGAGGAAATGGCTACTCACTTCAATATTTTTGCCTGGAAAAATCCATGGACAGAGAGGAGCCTGGCAGGCTACAATCCATGGGATCACAAAGAGTTGGACGCAACTGAATGTACAGCATGTGAGATCTTAGTTCCTTGACCAGGGACCAAACCTGCACTCCCTACACTGGAAAGCAGAGTTTCACCACTGGACTGGCAGGGAAGTGCCAGTTTTCTGGTGATCCTTAATGTGTCTCCCATGCTAACCCTATCTTCTGCCAGAGTGAGTCTCTCTTACTGGAAGGAGTGTATCTTGCACCATGACAGTGCCTCAAAATTTACCTTGGAGAAGATACTCTGCTATTACACAAAGAGACAAGAGAGGAGAAAGAAGGAACTGAAAAGCTTTCTCTCTAGAGGGTCTCAAAGAGAAATGAACGACTTTAGTCAAAGCAGGCCACGTGACCAGGATGTTCCAGAAGCTTCCTTTGTGGGAGACAAGACCAAGTAACTTTTAACAGTAACTTCAAACTCACAGTTTATACACCGGTCCTGTGCCAACAGTTTTAGTTGTCTAGGTCTTCAGGAAGCAAGCAAAGACATGTCTTTATTATTTATCGCTTCAAAGACTGAGAATGAAAGGCAAAGTGTGATTTGAAAACCGCCCTGGGTGAGAAGTAAAGAGAGAAGTCACAATACCTCCTATGTTTCAACCACATATGCTTCCTTCCTCCCACGTCGTGTGTGTGTGTGTGTGTGTGACCGGGAACCGTGGTCACCTCTAACCACCCTCGCGCAGTGCCCACTGGAAGGTGCTGAGACAAAGCTGGGAGCGGGGATGGCACAGAGCTGGGAGGGGGGTGTCCGAAGGCACACAAATGAAAGCTCTGTTTTAAAGGGCGATCACACAGTTTCCTGGCAAACAAGCCTATTTTCAGATAACATCTGCAAAGAAGTCAAAGAAGTTACTTGATTTCCTGTAAGCTGGGGACAATCTGACTAGGTCTGATGGCACATGAGGATTGTGCTTTCAACACACACACCTGTATAGAACACCAGTTCAAGACATTTAACAATAAACCCCCCGCTGGAATTGCTACATAGATAAACAAGGGTGATTCTTGACTTGACAGAAGGATTCCTCAAAGGTTCCCTTTGCCTTATTCTCTCTTACAAAGCACTTGAACTGATGCAACGCACAACTCTTTCAGGAATAGATCTATTATGTATATTACAGTGCATCTATTTTCAGAGGCCATGAACCAAAAAAGCCGTTTCCGCCATCTTCCATTTAAAACCCTCCCTCCGAGGTTTTATTTTGAGCATTTGTAGGCTATTACTGAAAAGCACGCCAAAGAGTCCCAGAATAAACATCATCCCTCTTCCTTGAACAATTTCCCCTCATTACACAACCAGTGTGTGTCCATGCACTTTTCTCCTACAGGTCAATTTACATTTGTATCTGCTGTGGCTAAACCTGGTCTTCCAGCTCACTCTGCTCCTGCTTCCACGTCACCGACTACCTGCAGCGTCCTGGCCCGGAAACCCACCCTCCCAGCCCTTGTCACCATTCCGCTTCTGTTTCTCGGCTTTCTTGATCTTCCTTCCATTTTTACCTCTTTTTCCTTCTTAACATCCTGCTTTAAGGAATTTCTGTTGTTAACAAAACAAGATGAGTCCCTTGTAAGTAAGATCAAGTCTCTGAGTATTTTTTAACTTGTCAAGAAGAGAAAAATTGAAGTCCGTGGGTCAAAGAGGAAATTGAGTATGACAATACGTAGCTAAGCTTCCCAATCTAGAATCTTCCTAGCATTATTGGAGAGGACAGTGAGTTCAGGCCAGGTTCTGATCCTACTTTTGCCAACAACCAACTGTGATTTTGGCCAAATGATAACTTCCAGTAATCCCCTTTTCCACATAACTGTGTGCTCACATTTAAAATTTAAAAGTTCATAGACAGTCCTGTTCTGGTCCTTCATAGAACTGTGAAGATAAAAACATGGAAGTAGAGGTATCTTGGGAACTGAAGAATAACAGTTAGCCATCTTTGCTCTTATCTTAGAGACAATAAAAGTAATACAAAATAAAATTGATATCAGAAACACAACCATGAGTATGTTACAGGGAATTAAAGAAGAAAAATGAACTGACACCAAAAAGGAGTGGGGAAGAATGGAAACGATGTGAGTGAAACCAGGTGACTGCCAGCATGGCTGCAACGTATCTGCGGCAAAGCTCCTTTTATATAAGAATGAAATAAAATGGCAGCATCACAAAACTGGAGCAGAAAGATGGAGCATCACGAAACTGGACCCTGGGGTCCATCTACTGGAACCCTGTGTGGCGTCTCTTGCGGCTCCTGCGTTTCCAGGAAGGTTCTTTGCCACTAGCGCCACCTGGGAAGCCCGTGTGACGTGATAATTCTCTCTAAACATCCCCCACCCTCCAGCCCCTGCTTGGTCGACTCCAGGTCAGAGCATGGCTTCCTTGGCAACCAATCTCGTGACGAGCATGACCCTAGCTGAGAGAGCCGATCAGTCTGCACCCAAACGGTTTCTCTTAAAACAGAGCTCTAATTGACGGTGCTTATACCTCTGCACTCAAGACAAAAACAACTCAAATAGCACAGCTAGCTTTATTTGTGTTTGCCAAGGCTACAGATGCCAATCGTGGTTGTTTTGAGACCAGGATCTTTGACCCTTTAATTAAAAAATAAAAAAAATAATGGTCTAAAAAATCATTACAGACTTCTGGTTCAAAACAGTTTCAGTGAATTCATTTAATGCCCCTGCCCTTCTCCAATTTCCCCTGAAATGCCGAGAGGAGTAAAAATAGGAGAACAGTGAGTCAGAGCTGGACAATGCAGATGGATACCATCCATTCATAAAAATCATAAGCCATTTCTCTAACATAAAGTGCAGACTAGACCAGACTAAGAAGCAAGCTGGCCAACCCACCCACGTGCGATGGAGAAGCCCAACTGGAAGGAAGGCAGAAGAGGATAAATCACATCTTCTGCAAAATATATCAGGTATTAGAGCCCACAGAGCACAAGAATGTGGGGGTGCATAACCCTTGTCTTAGACCTCAAACGAGCAACCACAGAAGGTGGCTCCTCATCAAGGCAGTTGATGCAGTGAGAGACGGGGAGCCCTCCCCAGCTGCGTCTGGGCCACCAAAACAAAGACATCCGAGAAATCGGGTGCCACAGCCATGTCCTGTGGCCATCTGTGGCTGTCCTCCCACAAAGAACTGGAACAGAATATGGCAAAGTCAGACGAAAATAAACCTGAAGTTTCCCCTTCTCCTTGGGTTTAGGCCTGAGAGGCCTGTTCAGAGGCTTACAGCATCTTCGTCTCAAACCAGAGCTCTCTATAAGGACAATCAGAGAAAAGTCATCAGATTTTTTTGTGGAATAAGAATTAATATCCTCTTATGAGACTGCATTATCAAAAAAAGAGAAAATACTAGAATATTCCCACTTTGTATTTTCACCAAGATGCAGGAATACACTGAAAAGGAAAAACTGGAGATTTATTTATACTTGTTTTACGATTATACTGGATTTGATGAATTACATGCTTGTCTTCCTTACTAGATGATGAATTCTGAACACGCAGGAACTATTGTCTTAGTCATCTTTGAACTCACAGTACCAGGCATAATGCCTGGAATAGCAAAAGCATTAGTATACAGTATTAGATTAAGAAGTATTAGAATACAGTAAGGTTGACTGAACGAGCAAAATCCCACATTAAGCTGATTCCATCAGAGCTCGCATTCTTAATTATAATGGTTTTTATTCTCAATGTCCCTAATTGAAATATTAAAGTTCTTTAATTCTTAAATTTCTATATTCTAACAAATGTAAATACAGTAAATTTTAGATTATTCACATAAGATTCAGGAGGAAAGCTAACTGTAAATTACTGAGTTTTATTAGATCTCCAACTATTTCCTCTTAAATCAATAATGAACATTCAAGTAACAACTGATTTCTAATCTATGGCTAATCCAACATAAAACTTCACAGAAATAGTGCCTCACCGGTAATGCAGAAACTGCTTTCTTTTTCCTAGTCTCCCCTCAAATATGAAAAAGCCCCAGAGTATAACTGAAAAAGCCTATAGGCCTAATATCTGAATGACCTGCACAAAGGAAGACTGATGGCAAAGTGCTGATCTTACTACTTGGAGAGAAACACAAAGGGCAGAAACAGATTTTTCCAAAGAAGATGACTGACTTTATTAGGATGGTACTGTATTGGCTGCTGGCTTATCACATCAAAATAGAAAATAGCTAAAACTTTCAGGCATATCTATATACACAAATAAATATGTGACTCCATTTCAGTCCACCCCGTTTCACACATGGAAAACCTGAAAACCTTCAGTCTCAGGCCAGCGATCACAACATAATCCGTGAGATGAGTGTGCAGCCTCCTAGATATAGACCAACACACCTCTGCAGCTCCTCTAAGTCTTCGAGGTAAAGAATACTTACTCTCATTTTATAGACTGGACAAAGTCATTAAGTGCAACTGTTGAAAAACCTAATGAGATGTTAAAGTTATATTTACTACCCACAGAAGTTTCTTAAGTTTTCAGAGGTCCTGGTATTCTATTAAGTAGAACTTTATAGCCGAGTGCCCTAGGCTGGTAGATTTCAATCACCACAACTCCTGGGTACTTTTGAGACACTGGGGATATAAACATTAGTAAACGCCACCTGAAGGAGTGGTTTACTGTCTGGTGATGGAGAGCACCTGAATCTAGACAGGACCTGTGTTAGCACCAGTTATTCCTATCTAGGCCTCCTCCAAGAAAAGGCCCTGAGAAACACTCATCAAGCGTTTGATACAGTGGGTGACACAAAGGAGGTGTTTACAGGAGGCTGTTTCATCATTTGCACTTGGCCTGGAAAAGCAGAGGATAACCTGAGAGTCCAAGATTCCTGGCTTACAATCCAGGGTCCACTTGTAGTAAGAGTTCTTAGTACCCCATCCTCAGCCCCCAGCACCCAGTTTTGTCTGGCGATCCACGAGATTTCTAGCAAGCTGATTAACCCACTCCACTCCTGGTTCTCTGCCAGGTGAGCTGGCACATTTCATCTTGCCGGTGGTGACAAGTGCAGGGATGATGGGAACATAACCAAAATCAGTTCACTTGCTAGAGAATCCTAAGATTTCTGCTGAGACAAGGATAAATGCCAGGAACAGCTAGTAGACACCTTATGACTATGTAGAAAGTCAGTCTTGGGAGGAAGTCAACGATAAGAAAGGAAAGGCAGAGACGAAATCCACCTTCTTGGAAACAGGGCTGCTCCCTGCCTTTCCTGAAGCCCAAACTGGTGCAAGACTTTTCTGATGGAACCAACATACTCCCTTTATTACAGCAAGCTGCACTGAGGTTTCTGGTACATGTACTTCACAGTACGCCACTATACCATGTGTCCCTAATTTCCCACGTCCCTGAGAAAGGTCTGCAGTGTGGCTGCTGTCACATGACCTGGATGACATGGTCCCTCCTGCTGACGTCTCGGTAACCGGCCAACTCCACCCACAGCTGTGGAAAGGAAGGACTGTTTCCTATTCAGTACATCTGACCTTGGAAGTGAGCAATTTCACTCAATATTGGTATATGGGGGGGCGGGAAATCATTTGGTTGAGTTACTTAACATTTCAAAAGCACCATGCTGGTTGTCAAAAAACTTCAACAATAAACACCTGTCATACTTTATCTCGTTCACCTACATACACATAAATAAATACACGTGTATCTGCTTTCTTGGCTGCACTATTTCAACATAAGTTATAGAAACTTCACCCCTCAATGCACCTCCTTGGAATAAAGACATTCTTCTACAGAATGACAACACCATCATCACATAATAGTTCTCTAATACCTAACATGTACGTTATATTCAAGTTGTTCCAACTGTCCTCAAAATGTCTTCTATAGTTTTTTTTTTTGAAAAACAATCCAACCTAAGTTTATGTATTGCATTTGCTTTTTGTGCGTTCTTTAGTCTCAACCCAGGGGACAAATGAGGCTCCATACGTGTACATGTTCCAAAAATACTTAACACAGTTCATCTGGTCAAAGGAGACATTTCCCTTGGAGGCGGCCTCCTTGGCCTCTGGAGAACGTGCTCATGGGGAAGGCCTACCTGGGGGGCTGAGAAGCTGAAGGACCTCGGTGTGCTCCATGGCCTGCAGAAAGTCGCTCAGCTCCACGACCGTACAGCCCTTCTCAGCCAGCAGCTTCAGTAAACACAGGCTGGGGCTGCCTTCCGGCTCCAGGACCTTGAGAGAGCACTGCTCCAAGTCGAGACAACTGCCAACGACAGATTTAAGTCAGGTCAGCACCTTTACTTCAGTGCGATCTGCCTGCTGTATGTTTGGCCCCATCGTGGGTGCTGCAGGGAATAAACAGCAAGTTGTCGAGTGGTGGAAACGGTTTACAGGACAAATGACTACTGTCCCTTTTGACACAGTCTCCTGATGATGCTCACCTTGTATAGCAGAAGTTGGCAAAATTTTCCTGTAACATGCCAGAGTGTTAATATTCTAGGCTTTATATGGGCCTCAGGGTCTTTGCTGTACCTTCTTGTTTTTGTTTTATAATACTTTAAATATAAAAAAATGTTCCTGGCTCATGAGCTGTACAAAAACAGACAGGGCTCTGAGTATGGCCCATAGGCTGTTGGCGGCAGACCCTTGCTCTATTTGACATATTTTGCCTTAAAGCCATGAGCTTTTCTTTCATAAGCAAGTCTTCTTTTTGCTGTTGTTTGGTTGCTAAGTCTCTTTTGACTCTTTTTGACCCCATGGACTGTATCCCGCCAGGCTGCTCTGTCCATGGAACTTCCCAGGCAGGAATAGTGGAGTGGGCTGCCATGTCTTTTTTTACTCAACTGAATAAAAGCACTACTTGCAAACAGAAACACTATCATACATTGGATTGGCCAAAAAGTTTCTTTGGGTTTTTCTATACCCTTTCTTTTGGTGGGGGTGGGGGGGGTGGTAGACATAATTCCCTTATAATTAATACTTGGAGTTTGACATCATGTACACCAACATTCGTCAAGGCTGAATATCACAGGTAAAAGAGAGTATTATGACTATAAGATATCTCTTCGTAGTTCCCAGTTTTATCTTTCAGCTATAAAGGTCAGTTACCAGAATCAATTGACTTGCTCTTAACAAGTAAATTTTTATGTCCACTCAATCAAAGAGTCTCTTACATCTTTCTGGGCCTATTCATTTGCAGACAGGAGTAGAAGCTGTAGCCAAGTTCTTCATACCATGCATTCATATGTGATGTTCACTCTTCGTATGCTGCCCAACTTCCTTAAGATAAAAGGAGTGACTTACAGCGGGGCCACACAGATGAGGAAGTTCTATATGGAGATCACTGTCCTCGAGCATCTTCCGTTTCACCTTCTTGGGGTCCAGTTTCTGTGCAAGGCCCTCAACCTGGAACACCTGATCTGTGCCTCACGGCTTCCAGCAGCTGCCCTCTCTTGTAACATCTTATGGAAAAATCCGAACAAACTTTTTGGCCAACCCAATATGTGTCTTAATTCCTCAATACCAAAAATTTTTCCTGGCTCATATTAATCATTTATAACTGAAAGACTATCGAGTGAATTTTAATCATAATTGAAATGCCTGGGACCCAGGATGGAAGGGGTCAAACATAAACATGGTACTGCAGCTATGGCAGAGACAAAGTGAGCAAGCTTTCATTTGGCTTAAAATATTCTTAATCAACATTCATTTTGACCAGTTTTAGTAAAAGGCTGCCATAGCATTTATACAATATAATGGTCACCCAAGATTTATAATTCTGTGATAAGGTTGGTTATTTCATAAAGAAAAACATGCATCCAACCAAAATAACTTCAGCACTAATATTCTACCTCATAGGACTGTTAGAATTAATTTAGGCAATCCATGTAAAAAGTACTTAGCACAGTATGTGCCAAATAAACAGTGCTCAATTGAATCGATCAGTCTTCCTCTGTGAGTTTCATTTGCTTCCTCTTTAAAGAAGGGCCCCTGACTAGAAGATCTCCAAATTCCTTTGCAGTTCAAAAACTCTGTAATTCTGGAATTACAAAGTTCAGATTCCGGTTATTTGACTCTTCCTTTACATTTTAATCTCAAAATAGACAGGTGACATCCTCAACCCCTCAGTGAAACTGGGAGGCAAGAGGCAGGGGCAGCTGATATTTCTACAGAGACTTCGAGGTCTAACCTGCCGGGTCTTCTGAATACCACCTCAAGATTTACTGCAGGTGGTTTTAAAGTCTAAGATTGCTCATTTGAAAATGATGTTCACTATAACTCAGAGTGTGACTGTGGTCATTGAATCATGGTGTCTGGCACATGGTCAATTGCCCATAATTTTTTTCTTGATTACTTTCCTTTTGGGTTAGACTGACATAATATATAGCTTGTAACTAAAAGATTAAAATGTAATAAATGACTTGCAAAACAGTAAAAAAAAAAAAAAAGGACTCAATAAAATTTAGGCTCTTATTATAATAAAAAATGGGAATATTAAAAGAATACTAAGGTTAATTTCTCAGTTATGCTTATTTATAAAACTGTTTTAGCTTTTCCTTAAAAATTTCTTTGAGAATGAAACTATAACACTTCCTAACACCATACACAAAAATAAACTCAAAATGGATTAAAGATCTAAACATAAGACCAGAAACTATAAAACTCCTAGAGGAGAACATAGGCAAAACACTCTCCGACATAAATCACAGCAGGATCCTCTATGACCCACATCCCAGAATATTAGAAACAAAAGCAAAAATAAACAAATGGGACCTAATGAAACTTAAAAGCTTTTGCACAACAAAGGAAACTATAAGCAAGGTGAAAAGACAGCCCTCAGATTGGGAGAAAATAATAGCAAACGAAGCAACAAAGGATTAATCTCAAAAATATACAAGCAACTCCTCCAGCTCAACTCCAGAAAAATAAATGACCCAATCAAAAAATGGGCCAAAGAACTAAACAGACATTTCTCCAAGGAAGACATACAGATGGCTAACAAACACATGAAAAAGATGCTCGACATCACTCATTATCAGAGAAATGCAAATCAAAACCACAATGAGGTACCATTACACGCCAGTCAGGATGGCTGCTATCCAAAAGTCTACAAGCAATAAATGCTGGAGAGGGTGTGGAGAAAAGGGAACCCTCTTACACTGTTGGTGGGAATGCAAACTAGTACAGCCGCTATGGAGAACAGTGTGGAGATTTCCTAAAAACTGGAAATAGAACTGCTATATGACCCAACAGTCCGACTGCTGGGCATACACACTGAGGAAACCAGATCTGAAAGAGACACGTGCACCCCAATGTTCATCACAGCACTGTGTATAATAGCCAGGACATGGAAGCAACCTAGATGCCCATCAGCAGACGAATGGATGAGGAAGCTGTGGTACATATACACCATGGAATATTACTCAGCCATTAAAAAGAATTCATTTGAATCAGTTCTAATGAGATGGATGAAACTGGAGCCCATTATACAGAGTGAAGTAAGCCAGAAAGATAAAGACCATTACAGTATACTAACACATATATATGGAATTTAGAAAGATGTAACGATAACCCTATATGCAAAACAGAAAAAGAGACTCAGATGTATAGAACAGACTTTTGGACTCTGTGGGAGAAGGTGAGGGTGGGATGTTTCAAGAGAACAGCATTGAAACATGAATATTATCTAGGGTGAAACAGATCACCAGCCCAGGTTGGATGCATGAGACAAGTGCTCGGACCTGGTGCACTGGGAGACCCGGAGGGATCGGGTGGAGAGGGAGGTGGGAGGGGGGATCGGGATGGGGAACACATGTAAATCGATGGCTGATTCATGTCAATGTATGACAAAACCCACTACAATATTGTAAAGTAATTAGCCTCCAACTAATAAAAATAAATGAAAAAAAAATTTCTTTGAGTAGCTACTGTTTTGGTAACTTGGTGGTATCCTCTAAAGTTTACTATCACTAATATTCTAGCTAAAAATTTGTATATTTAATACTTTATCCTTGTTAAACTATTTCACATCCTAAAAGATGATGCTGTGAAAATGCTGCACTCAATATGCCAGCAAATTTGGAAAACTCAGCAGTGGCCACAGGACAGAAAAAGGTCAGTTTTCATAACAATCCCAAAGAAA
Organism: Odocoileus virginianus; assembly: GCF_023699985.2. Lineage (NCBI taxonomy): Eukaryota > Metazoa > Chordata > Mammalia > Artiodactyla > Cervidae > Odocoileus > Odocoileus virginianus. Next base: position 2,640,063 of record NC_069695.1, read on the forward strand.
GGCAATGCCAAAGAATGTTCAAACTACCGCACAACTGTACTCATCTCACACACTAGCAAATAACGCTCAAAATTCTCCAAGTCAGGCTTCAACAGTATGTTAACTGTGAACTTCCAGGTGTTCAAGCTGGATTTAGAAAAGGCAGAGGAACCAGAGATCAAATTGCCAACATCTGTTGGATCAAAGAAAGAGCAAGAGAGCTCCAGAAAAACATCTACTTCTGCTTTACTGACTATGCTAAAGCCTTTGACTGTGTGGATCACAACAAACTGGAAAATTCTTGAAGAGGTGGGAATACCACACCACCTTACCTGCATGCAGGTCAAGAAGCAATAGTTAGAACTGGACATGGAACAACAGACTGATTCCAAATCAGGAAAGGAGTATGTCAACGCTGTATCTTGCAACCCTGCTTATTTAACTTATATGGAGAGTACCTCATGCGAAATGCCGGGAGGATGAAGCACAAGCTGGAATCAAGATTGCCAGGAGAAATATCAATAACTTCAGATATGCAGATGACACCACCCTTATGGCAGAAAGCAAAGAAGAACTAAAGAGCCTCTTGATGAAAGTGAAAGAGGAGAGTGAAAAAGTTGCATAAAACTCAACATTCAGAAAACTAAGATCATGGCATCCGGTCCCATCACTTCATGGCAAATAGATGCGGAAACAATGGAAACAGTGACAGACTTATTTTCCTGGGCTTCAAAATCACTGCAGATGGTGATTGCAGCCACGAAATTAAGCAACGCTTGTTCCTTGGAAGAAAAACTATGACCAACCTAGACAGCATATTAAAAAGCCAAATAATAGAACATTACTTTGCCAACAAAGGTCTGTCTAGTCATAGCTATGGTTTTTCCAGTAGTCATGTATGGATGTGAGAGTTGGACCATAAAGAGAACTGAGTGCTGAAGAATTGATGCTTTTGAACCGTGGTGTTGGAGAAGACTCTTGAGAGTCCTATGGACTGCAAAGAGATCAAACCAGTCAATTCTAAAGGAAATCAGTCCTGAATATTCACTGGAAGGCCTGATGCTGAAGCTGAAGTTCCAATAGTTTGGCCACCTGATGGGAAGAACTGACTCATTGGAAAAGACCCTGATGCTGGGAAAGATTGAATGCGGAAGGAGAAGGGGATGACAGAGGATGAAATGGTTGGATGGCATCACCGACTAGATGGACATGAGTTTGAGCAAGCTCTGGGAGTTAGTGATGGAGAGGCCTGGTGTGCTGCAATGCATGGGGTCGCAAAGAGTTGGACATGACTGAGTAACTGAAGTAAACTAAAAACTAATCCTTGTTAAAATGTCAACAACAATGTTCCAGGTCAACTGTTCCCAGTTTCAGAGGCATAACCTGAAGTCCATGGTGAAATCATAAAAGTAAGGACAATAAGACCATCTTTTACTCTAAGATTGTCTTTCCTATTTTTAAGTGTCAAAGTGTCCTTTCTTTTAAGAAATAATGGTAATTGTGATGATTACAAAAACAAAAGCTGAAGATGCCTGTCGATCCTCTATTTTGTAAAATGCTTCTGTACTAGTCCAGGTAATGCCTGAGTCAAGGAACCAGTATTGGATTCAACGTTAAGTATTACCAATTTTTCAAATAATTATGATATGAAATTTACAAAAACATGGATGCTCTATGTTTAACACTTTATGATTCATAAAGGTTATCAAGATCTGATATATGAAATTAAGATGTCATCTTGTCAAATGCAGCCAAATGATGCTTTAATTAATCTTTATATTGATATGGAGAGAATAAAAAAGCATTTTACTCCCCCCTCCAAATGAAGAAAAATCACATTGAAGCAGACGACAACTTCTCTTTCAATACAAAAGGCACTGGAGAAAAACAAGGTGCTCTATCTCCTTTCCTTTTACTGATTTTTCCACATGGGCACCGGCTATCAGCTAAGATGATGTCTATACATACGCAATATTTCTTTCCTTCCTTTTTTTAGTTACATTCCTGTAAGGCTGTGCTTTGAAGTGGTTTCTACCCGCCCTAATTTAAAATTTCTGATTTAATTAAAAACACTGTTTTCTTACTGAAACAAATAGACTTTGCTTAAAAAAAAATTCTGTATTTTTTTCAGATAATTATAGATATTTTTATTTGGTACTATCAACCCACCAAGTTGTAATTTCTTTAAGGTTAGTTCCAATGTGGAATTGGAAACCTCTGAACTTTTTTTTTCAGTGAACTTTTTATATTCTGCTTAATGCAGACACATTTGGTTTACCTTGTTCTTTGTTTTTTTTTAAATAAAACTATATTTTACTTTTAAAAATATGTAATCAAATAGAACATATTCTACACCATTCAGGGTACAAACCTTGGTACTGTGCTTTCACAGTCATGTGCTTCTCTTCTTGGTACATTAACACTTTAGAATCCTTATTCATTAATTCAATAACTATTTATTAATCACCTAAAATAGGCCATTTTTGCCAGGGATTGAGACTACAACAGCAAACAAAATCCCTCCCAGATTTTTCTAGAGAAGAGGGACAGAGGTCTGAGTGTTCATCCGTCCCGTGGTCCTAAGTGCTTTGGAGAAAAACAAAGCAATCAGGGGCACAGGTAGTGGAGGACAGCAGATGGAGGAGATGGTTTTAAACAGTGTGATCAGAAGAGGCTTCACTGAGAAGGAGAGCTTTTTAAAAAATGTAATCAATGTTATTTGTTTTTAAAATTTTCAGTGATATATAGTTGATTTCAATGCTATGCTAGTTTCAGATGTAAAGTGATTCAATTATATGTAATTATACAAATATATATATATATATTCCTTTTTACATTCTCCTCCATTATTGGTTATTATAAGAGACCGAGTATAGTTCCTTGTGCTATACAGTAGGTCCTTGTTGATCATCTATTTTATATATAGTAGTGTGTACATTTTAATCCCAAACCCCAAACTTACTCCTCCCTCCTTCCCCTTTTGGTAACCATAAGTAAGTCTTTTTTCCCTGTCTGTGAGTCTATTTCTGTTTTGTAAATAAGTTCATTTGGATAATTTTAAATTAAAAACTTTTTTTATCACTTTAAAACTTTTCATTTTATATTGGGGTATGGTCTTTTCATTTTTTGTTGTGGTTTTTTGGCCATGCATGTGGCCATGTGGAATCTTAGTTCCCTGACTGGGGATTTAACCCGTGCCCCTTGCTTGAGAAGCATGGAGTCTTAACCACTGGATCACCAGTGGCATATAGCTCATTAACGATGCTGTGTTAGTTTCAGAGGTACAGCAAAGTGATTCAATTATATACAAATATACAAATATATATTTCTTTTTTCTACATTCTCCTCCAATATAGGTTAATAGAAGATATTGAATATAGTTCCCTGTGCTATATAACTCCTTGTAGATTATCTATTTTCTGTATGATAGTATATATTTAAATCCCCAAATCCTAATTTATCCTTCCCTCCTTTTTCTTTGGTAACTGTAAGTTTATTTTCTTTTTCTGTGGGTCTACTTCTGTTTTTGTAAATAAGTTCATGTGTATTACACTTTTTTAGATTCCACATATAAGTGATATCATATGCTATTTGGCATTCTCTGTGAGAAGGTGAGTTTTAATCAAACACTTGAAGAGATAAAGGCAAACATCTCAGGCTGAGCAAACATCAAGTCCAAAGGCCCCACAGTCTTCAAGGAAGGGCAAGAAAGCACGTGTGACTAGAACAGAGCCACGGAGGGAGATGTTTTTGAGTTGGCCAAAAAAATTATTGGGGTTTTTCAGTAACATCTGCCAGGAAAATGCGAACGAACTTTTTGGTCAATTCAAGAGCTAACTGAGAGTTAAATGGTGTTTTACTGAGACAGAGAAGCCAGTGGAAGAGCTCTAAAGGAAGGGAGGATGAGACCTGATTTAATGTTTTCAAAGAAGGCTTCTTAGTGCTCTGAAGACAGCAGACTGGGGTGGGGAGCAAAGAAGGAGGTGGAGAAGTCAGATGGCTGCTGAACAGCGCGGATGAGAGGTAACAGTGGCCTGGCCCAGCTGGTCACAGAGAACCACAGACACTGGAGGGCTGGCAGAAGCCATGTCCTGACTCAGAGGATGAGGCAGGTAGAAGTGGAGTCAGGAACGACTCTGCAGTTTTTGGCCTGAGCACCTGGATGGATGTAGCTGCCCTTCACTGAGATACAGAAGAGAAAGGTTTATGGTGGAGGGCGTGTTGAGGTTTGGACGTGCTGCATTTAAGATGTCTATCAGTCATTCAAGAGGAGATGTACACTTACACTACACTGGGACCTACACTGAGAGATCAACACTGGAAGTTCAAGGCAAAGCTATGGGTTTAAGGTATTAATTGAGAGCAGTGAACCTAAACATATACGCAGAGCCATGAGACTTGAGGATAACACCAAGGTAGGGAGGGACTAGATGAAGAAGTTTGGGTAAAGAGATACAATGCCTAACTCCGCAGGCATTCCAAAACCCAGAGATCAAGAGGCAGAGACTGAAGAGATAGGCAGGAAACCTGTCATGAAGTGCTCGGGGGCAGGATTTTGTAGCTGAAAGAGCACCTTCCATACTTATGGCAAATAAGTGGTGGCTGACTGCCTTCCCTGGTCCATGTCCCACAGCCCCATTTCTAAGCTCCCTCCTTCTTGGAGTTTACTTGGCATTAGAGCCTCCTGAGAGCTCTGCCATTTGGAAGCTAGATGTTCCATGTCTCCCACAGGATTCACTAGCTTGAGCAAGATGCTCAGAACCTGTGCTTACCTACACTGACAGCACAGGGTGTTCACTATTAGGTGAGTGTAGTGAGAAATGGAAGATTTCCCGTCTTGTCAGTAAACGAGGAGGTCACAGTCATCAGCGACTGCAGCCACCAAGGAGGGTGTGCTGGTGAGCCCCGAGGGAACTCAGGAAAGAAAGACTACCTGCCATCTAGCGGCCACCAGACTGCAGTCACTCCCTTGGCAGGCCCTGAGGAAGGGGAGCTCACGGTGAGGAAAACACAGGACACTGGGCCTAGGCAGCTGAGGCGCGTATCAAAGCAATCACTTCCCTGAATCCAGACTCCTGCATCTTCCCATACATCTTGCTGTTGCTGTTTAGTCACCAAGTCACGTCTGGCTCTTCGAGACCCCATGGACTACAGTCTGCCAGGCTCCTCTGTCCATGGGATTTCCCTGGCAAGAATACTAGAGCGGGTTGCCGTTTCCTCGTCCAGAGGATCTTCCTGACCCAGGGATCAAACCTGTGTCTCCTGCATTGGCAGGCAGATTCTTTACTGCTGAGCCACCAGGGAAGCCTTCCGATTGATAGGAAAGCGCTAAATTCCGTAACTTGGGACATCTGGTTGTCTTTAATTTACAATAATCTTTTCATGTTCAGACTGCCTGCCTTTTGTTGCAAAACTTCTATATAAGCTGGCTCCTTTCCTCGTCTCCTGGGAGCAGTTTCTCAGAGCTATCTGAAATGCTGTCTTCTGGACTAAGTTCCTCATCTTGCCCCCAAATGAAACATAACTCACAAGTCTCATGTTGTGCATTTCTGAAAAGTCAACACTGGACTGGAACTAGGGCTGGGCTTACATTTAGGGCACGCTCAAATGTACATGGTTTTGGGAAACTGAACTATACGCAAGGATTCACCCTGAATCACTAACAACCATCTGGGAACATTCTTCACTGACAATGTTGAGAAAGAACTCCTGTGGCTTATTTACTAAGTTCTTATCTGGTCTGAGGCAAATTGTACAGAGGAAAAAAGGTGAAAAGAAACAGAACAGGCAACCTTTTGGGGTTCTATGTCTGTGAACCAGCGACTCTGAGGAAAGCACTGCACATCCTCGTGGGAACTGCTATCCATTTGGACTAGACTCACTGTAATTTCTGGGTTTGACACTTGAGAGAAATGCTTGTAGGACTTTTTACTATTAAAATCATAGATGCCCTTTTCCCGTCAGTATGAGAATAACTTTAAAATGCTAAACAACAACAAGGAAAATAAACTGTTTTAGTTTTAAAAAGAAAAAGCATCATTCCCCAACAGAAAAGCTGTCATCCCCCAGCTTCCCAAGTTCTCAGGGGTAACCTTTTGTTAAGTCAGTTTAACTCTTTTGATCTCAATAGGTATCTGAGCTTAATGTTCTCCAGTTCTCCAACCTTCAGGGTAGCCTCCACTTTCCCCAGCACAACTAACCTACTCTGAGCTAACCTTCACCATACTGGAATCCCGGTCCAACTCCGTCTGCCTCCAGCAGACTTCCTACTGTGAAATCCCAGGCATCCACAAATGCGCGCCCTTTGCCGCTGGTCTCCTCTGGCTGGGCAGCTGTCCTCTCTCTACACTCCCTTCACCAGAGAAGTGGCCTCCGAATTTTCCATTAGTTCTTCAAACAAAGTGAATACCATCATGTAACCTGTAACAAAATTTAACTGAAGGCCTGGGCTTCCTAGGTGGCACTAGCAGTAAAGAATTCACCTGCCAACGCAGGAGATGTAAGAGACGAGGGTTTGAATCCTGGGTCAGGAAGATCTCCTGGAGGAGCGGATGGCAATCCACTCCAGTATTCTTGCATGGAAAATCCCATGGACAGAGGAGCCTGGAGGGCTACAGTCCAGAGGCTCAAAAAGAGTAGGACACAACTGAATCGACTCAGCACGCAACTGAAGGCTTGGGGAGGAAAACTGAACACCTGATGTCAAGTAAACACTACTTTTTTATTTGATCAGTCGTTTCATCAGGGGCAGGGCCTTACTGAGGTTCTTCTCTGTCCTTCATAGCCAGATAGGAGTGCTCACTTCGGAGAACCCTCTTTATGAAAGGCTAGAGGCTTTCCTAACTAGAGTAGTAGTTAATTTCACAAATTAACCAATCACAGATCTGGTAATCTGACCCTGGCAAGCTCCCACCCCCGCCCCATACCCACAAACAAAAACAACTTTTTATCTTAAGTCTAGAAATCCAAAGCCCAGAGACCTAGGATAACTCTATGTATTTTGGATTTTTTGGAACAGCCAAAAGCTCAGTGTTTTTCCCAGAACAGGGAAAAAAAAAAAAATAGTATGCCATCTATCTGCTCCACTTTGCAAATTTACCACTTTTTGGTTCCATCCTCACATCATTACTCCCCCTAAACAGCCAAATATTCCAAAATCATCATTATTCAGGTTTAACCCCCAACTCTTTGAAACTCAAGGTTGTTGTGAGGGTTAAACACACAGTACAATGTCTGGTATACATACTAAGTGCTTAATAAAAGATAAAAACCTGCTGTTATTATCACCTGCAACATAGCCTTTAGCATGTTATTTGTAAATGTCTCAGAATAACAGTCTATCACTGCATAAGCCCTTATGAAAGTGAAAGTCGCTCAGCTGTGTCTGACGCCTTGTGACCCCATGGACTATAAAGTCCACGGATTCTCCAGGCTAGAATACAGGAATGGGCAGCCGTTCCCTTCTCGAGGGGATCTTCCCAACCCAGGGATTGAAATCAGGTCACCTGCATTGCAGGCAGATTTTTTAAAAGCTGAGCCACAAGGGAAGCCCAAGAATACTGGAGTGGGTAGCCTATCCCTTCTCCAGGGGATCTTCCTGACCCAGGAATTGAACCAGGGTCTCCTGAATTGCAGGCAGATTCTTTAAGAGCTCAGCTACCAGGGAAGCCCAAGCCCTTATGAGTAGGAGCTAAATGTTTGACATATTTTTTATCTTCTGAAACTTTCTGCCAAAATTGGGCACTTAAAAAATGTAATTTTGCATGAGTGGTTCCTCTCTCAATTCAGATTTATAGTGTCTAAGAGAGGTGCTATGCGTAACACATAGGATCTTACCTCACGGTTCCTGTTCTCGAGTTTATAAAGACATGTACAAATAATTACAGTACAAGACAAAGTTTAGTCATGAGAAAAGTTAAAAAACTGCTAAGGGATTCAAGGCAGACCCAGGTCACAACAGTGATCTTCCCAAGTGTGCTCTGGGAAACCCTACTGCAATTCCTAAGACCCTTTTCACAGGATCCCCAAGGTCAAAATTTTTCAAACTACTACTGAGATGTTATTTATCTTTCTCACTTATTCTCTCAGAAATGCACACTGGAGTGTCCAGTGTTCCCTGACCTGTGACAGAGGTATGTAGAAGCTCATAAAAGATGCTGGTTCTCTGGGATTAAGATAAGACATTCAAGAGATTTTTCAAAATGCCAAACAGTGACACTTTTCCTAACATTTTTCGTCTTGGAAAAGTTTGTTTTTCCATAAAAACATGCCATTTCTGTTAACATGCAATGAATTCTTCTTTTTAAATATTAAAAAATTCTGAACTTTAATTTAGAAATTTAAATTAGAAATATGGTAAATAAATATCAATCCATGTTTGTATGCATGTAACGTACAGAACCCACACTAAAAACTCTTTGGGGTCTTCAATAATTCTTAAGCGTATAAAGGAGTCTTGAGAGCCTGAGGTTCAGTTCCAAGAAAACGGTCTTATACTTAAGTGTTCACGGTGAAATCAAACGGGTTTGCTGGAGGCAGACGGCGAGTTTAGTTTCAGTCTTTCCTACCAACCTTCTTCTCTCGACCTTAAAGCCTCACGAATTCCTGCATCTCAAACCCTTCACCTTTGCCATCTCTCTACCCGCCCGAAGCCTACCTAACCTTCCTCGGGTCTTCATCTAGGTCTGTGCATCTCAAGTTGTCTGGAATGACCGCCCTAACGTAATGGTCCCCGCACACCTTTCCTGGTATTCTGGGTTAACCCCGATCTCTTTCAGCTCAAGCGGAGGAGAGTAGGAAAAGGGTGTGGAGGACCGGAGTCCAACCTAGAACCTCTGTGGGTCCAGGTTCTCCGCCTGGAAGGCAACTCAAGTTCCCTCACCCCTTCCAACCGGCGGCGCCTGCACCACTCGCCCGGCCCCGAGGCTCCCCAGCGCCCCCATCGCCGCGTCCGCCCCAGCCCGCGGCGCCCCCCGCCCCAGCCCGCCCCACGTGACCCCGCCACCCCCCGGGGTCCCGGGGCCGCACCTGAGCCGGAGGCGCCCCCGACTCCCCGCCACCTCGGCCAGTCTCCTCCATCCCCGGCCCTCGGGCGCTCGGTCCAAGCTCCCGCTGAGCCTCCGCAGCAGCGGCTCCGGAAGGCGGCTGAGGGTCGCGCCGGCTGCCGCGGGGAGCGGCGGCCCCGAGGGCGCGGCCGTCGGCGGCGACGAGGTCAGGGGCGGCGGGGCCTGCGGCAGCTCCCCGCACAGCGACAGATCCCGCGCCGGCGACCCCAAGCCGGCCGCGGCTCCCGCCGGCCGCATCGCGCGCCTTCCGCTCGCCGCAGCGCCGCGGAGGCAGGGGCGGAAGGACAAGGCGGAGGGCACTGCGCGAAGCTCTGAGGAGGAAGCACCGCTCCCCGCCCCGCCAAGACCGGTTTGCCTGAGGGAGCCCGGCTGGCTGGCGGCGCCCCCCGCTCCGGGGGCGGGGCCTCGGCGGGGGCGGGGCCGCCTACTGCGCGCGTGCGCGCGCCGCCCCCTCCCGCCTCGCCGCCTCCCCCGCGCCGCCTCCTCAGCGCTGTCGCCGCGGAGGCGCGCCCTTCAAACGCCGGGGAGGTGGAGTCGGGGCTGGGCGGGAAGGGTCGGGCCGTGGCAGGTGGAGGAGGAAGCGGCGGAGGAACTACGCCCGGGCGGCTCTACTACGACGAGGAAGCCTGCGGCGTAGGGGCTTCCCAAGGCTGTGGGAGGAGGAATTCCTCGCGTCAAGGAGCGAGCGCGCCGCTTTCCGTCGTCCGGCCGGCTGCTCCTCCGGAGGCGCGCTCGGCTGACTCAGTGACACCGGCGCCCGCGTTGGGCCACCTCAGCGAAGGCGTCCTCGTTTTCGGATTAGCTGTGTATGGCAATGCTGAGGGAAGTGGGGCTACAGATCCAGACAGATACTTAATGGAAACTGTCTGAAATCTGTGCCTAGACTTAAAAAAAAAAAACTGGGCTGTGGTGTATTTAGTTAAGTCTTGGAAATGATTGTTTTTAGCAGGAGTCATCTGGTTTCCTCCGAGTCAGACTGCCAGCCACAAATGTCCTAAATCAAAGCAGGCAACTTTGGATGCCCTTCCCTGGAAGGCTTCAGAATAGATGAAATGACAAACGTAGGCGGCACCTGCACGCGCTTTCCGTCACTTAGCAACGTTCCAGGCCATTGCCCCATTGAAAACTAGAGGGTAGTTTGGGACAAAAGCGAGCAAGCAACTTAATGAAGTGTGACTAGCCAGGTAGCCCCCAGACAGCAGGCTTCCTGGTCTAATTTCTTGTGGTGGTAACTTTTGCATCACGCGGGGACAGCAGGATTTCCCGTAGCAGTAATTTGGACACCCAGGTTCTACTTTTTGTCAACGTGGTTGCTCCATACAGTCTCCATCATATTCTATTGTCACTATTTGGTGATTTTTTAAAATTCGGAATTAAGTTCAGGGTTCAGAATGAGGTATAATGACCAAGTGTACAAACTTTGGATCCAAGAAGATATGCTGGATTCTAGTTTTATGACTTTGAATAAGTTACTTAATTCTCTGCCTCATGTGCTAAAATGAGAATGAAAGTATAATAGTGTATGTCTCACTCTTTGTCTGAACCCAGGGTGTAGAAGGCATGAGCAGGGAAGCTGGAAGAAAATACAAGGAGCAATAGGAGCTGCAGACATGTTTTATTCGCAGTGGCTGATCCGACTAGAAAGCAGACATGGACAGTTCCCCGGGCTGTTTCAGGTGGTGCTTATATAAGTATACAGAACAAAGGTGGCATTTGGCCAAGCAAGTACATCATGATGCCCATGGGCATTGCTATAAATGATGCCAGCTGTTACATAATCATGCCAAGTCATGTTTACAGAATATGGGACAAGAGTGAGAAGATGTGGGCAAGAGAGCCTGACCATCACCATCTTGGCTAATTGCTATTCCTTTACCATATATATAGAGTTGTTACCAGAATTAAAGGAGTTGATGTATGTAAATCAGTTAACTCTGCTTAGCATGATGTTGTTGTTCAGTTGCTAAGTCGTGTCTGACTCTTTGCGACCCCATGGACTGGAGCACGCCAGGCTTTCCTGTCCTTCACTATCTCTCAGAGTTGACTCAAACACATGTCCGTTGAGTCGGTAGTAGATTATAAATGCTGGCTGTTGTTCTTACAAGTGCAAATGCTTGTGTCATACTCAGACATGGTAAACCTTTTTCAATTACTTATGGTGTCTTCTGGTTTTGTCTTCAGTCAGTGAAAAAATATTAGTCTGTTATTTGCAGGTACCAATTATGGAAATCAGTTCTTCTGGTCTTTATTATCTCATCATTATTGGTTTAGTCCTCTAGGCTTTTAAACTTGAGATTCAAGGGAGTTTTTAAAGTGTGCTACATGCAAGTTTTTCTTGTGCACCTGCTTATTCGTTACCCTGTGGGTAACCTCCCCAATCTCATTAAGTACATTTTATCCAATACAGCCCAGCTGGGTACTGATAATGTCTGTAACCTCCCACCCCCTCCCTGCTTCTCCTCTCTGCCCCAAGACAAGTGCCTCCCTTGTTTCACTCTAGTCAGGGCCCCGTTTTTCACCTAACAAGTTTATATCCTAGGCATTCACTCTACCCATCACCCTCCAATCTGTACCTTGGACTAACATTACATTTTATAACTGATCTTTTCCACCTCCCAATCAAATGTTAATATTTTTTAATGTAATTTCACTCCTAGGGTTCTCTTATGGGGCATGATGGTACAGTAGAAAAGAATGTGACCTTTAGACTTAACCCTGAATTTGAATTTTGATGCTGCCAGTCATGAATGGTGTGACTTCAGGCAAATTACTTAACCTCTCAGCTTCAGTTTGCACATTTGTAAAGAGTAGAAGATAATAGTACTTGTTTCAAACAATTGTTATGAGAATTAAATGAGAAGTAATATGTACATATAGAAAGTGTCTAGAAGTAGATGTAGTTTTATAGTACTCTCAAAGTTGCCACGTTAATTTTGAGAAAAACATAGTAAGCAGTAATTCAACTGCCTTTTCTGTATTCACCATTATATGTCTATAAAGATAGGAGTAAAATAGAATGGAGATCTGACTTTTAAATGCGCCTTGAAAGTTCATTCATGTTTACAGATAATATACTTGGCAGTTCTTCCTCATTAGTGCAAAGTGACACAGGGCTTTGTGAATCCAGACAATTTGCAGGAAGTCTGTGGTTTCATTCTATAGAAATCCATTGATGTCATCTTCGAAACACTCACAGATCTGGAAGATGACATAGTTTTTTTCCTTTACACAATTTGACTAGGGAGTGTACTTTAGCCAAAAATGCCAGAATGCCATTATTTTATATCTGGACAGATTTTCAAAAGCCCAGTGCAGGAGAAAACTCTGAGGTCCTAGGATATGTATAAGACAGAGGGAAAGGAGACTTAACTGGCATTCCGTCTCTGGCTTTATTCCATGCCCAGCACACTTTGTGACCTCTGACTCATCCTCTGTGTTGAGTCCGTGCAGTCTACCCTCTGACACAAGTTTCTCCACTTCCCTTGCAGCCCCTCTTGCCACCATCTCCCAAAGGATTGGGGGGATTTTCCCATTTCAGTTTCAACTTTGGAATAGCAGCCAAGTATGCGTTAATATTCCATAGTCTTCCTTCATGATGAAACATCCATGCCAGAGACTACATTCACTTGTCCATATTCATTCATTCATTCACAAATGTTTATTCGATACCTGCCTTGTGCCATGTTCTGGCCCAAATACTGTTAAAGGATGGTTTTCATTTTGTTTTGTTTTTATTAAGCCTGCATTTTTTTAATAGAGTGGTATTAGATTTATAGCAAAACTGAGAGGAAGGTATAAAGATACCTTACGTATCTTCTGTCCTCACATATGCATAGCCTCCCTTATTCTCAATATGGCCCATGAGAGTGGTACATTTGTCACATCTGATGAACCTACACTGACATGTAATAATCAGTCCATAGTTTACATTAGGGTTCAGTCTTGGTGTTATATATTCTGTGGGTTTAGACAAATGTATAATGATACGTTTGCACCATTATGGTATCCTACAGAGTGTTTTTACTCTCCTAAAAATCCTCTCTGCTCTGCTTATTCATCCCTTCTCCCTCCCAACCCTTTGCAATCACTGGTCTTTATACTGTCTCCATATTTTGGCCTTTTTCAGAATAGTCCATGTAGTTGGAATCATACAGCCTTTTCAGATTGGCTTCTTTCACTTAATATGTATTTAAGCTTCCTTTGTGTCTTTTCATGGAGTGGTAGCTCATTTCTTTTTAGTGCTAAATAATGTTCTGTCATCTAGATGTATCACAGTTTGTTTATTCATTCACTTACTGAAGGTCATTTTGGTTGTGTCTAAGTTTCGATGACTGTGAATAAAACTTCTGTAAAGATCTCTGTGTAGGTTTCATGTGGACATAAGTTTACAACTCCTCTAAGTACCAAGGAGAGTGATTGCTGGATCATTGGATAAGATTATGTTTAGTTTTGTAAGAAACCCCAGACTGTTTCCCAAAGTGGCTAGATCCTTTTGCATTCCCACCCTCAATGAATGAGAGTTCCTGTTGCCCCATAAAGCCTGGCCAACACTTGGTGTTTGGGTGTTTCAGATTTCGGATAAGATGAGTTTTTTTAAAAAATAAGAAACTTGAAACCATGACTCTCAACAAATGTACAATGAACACAAGTCAAAGATTTTACTTAACACATTAGTAACTGAAGGAAACAATATATAAACTCAGCAGGGAGTTGAAATGAATTAGCTTAATAGATGGAAAGCAGCTTCTTCCACAGTGGAGGAGGAAAATCCATTGAACCTTCCCCCAACAGAATTTATCTATTTATAATCAAGAACTATTTGCATTACTATCAGTTTTCTACAACTTCTATCTCTCAGAGTTGCAAAATACTTTAGTCAAAGGCAGAGATAACCCAGATTAATGAGCTAGTTAGGATACTCATTACATTTTACATCTTTGTTAATTCTTTCCTAGAGTGGTTAGAGTACACGCATTTGTGCTCAGTCACTAACTCGTGTCCGACTCTCTGTGACCCCATGTATGGCAGCCCACCAGGCTCCTCTTGTCTATGCGATTTCCCAGGCAAAAATACTGGAGTGGGTTGCCATTTCCTCCTGCAGGGGATCTTCTCCAGCCAGGGACTGCACCTGTGTCTCCTGCATTGGCAGGTGGATGCTTTACCACTGCGCCACCAGGGAAGCCAGTGCTTAGAGCACAAGGTTGACTAAATACAATCTGCTTATGGCAAAGAAAGGGAGTGGTGAGTGAATAGTCTGTTGGCAGCAAGAAGGAAGGCTGAAACTATGGAGGGGAAGATACCATGTGGAGCAGCAAGAGAGAGGGAAAACAGAAGAACTCCTCACATACAAAGGAGTTCCTGAGAGGCTGTCAGCAGCTAGTTTAGCAGCGCTCTGCGAGATGGAAGACATTCCCGTGTACAACACACTCCCATAGACGTTGCCACTTTCTCCGTCCTAGCCAAGAAAACATATCTGAGCAACAATACCAGGTGTCAAGATAGATATGGCATTACAATAGGAAAAGCCTTGAACCAGGTCTAACGTACTTTCTCTAACTCCAGTCGTTTAACTTTTTTATGGTTTTGTCTATTTCTGGCTGTGCTGGGTCTCGGTTGTTGCGAGGGCTTTTCTCTAGCTGTGGCGAGCAGAACCCACTCTTCGTTGCAGTGCACAGGCTTCTCACTTCAGTGGCTTCTCTTGTGGCGGAGCAGGGTTCTAGGGTGTGTGGGTTTCAGTAGTTTCAGCAGGTGGGCTCGGTGTTGTGGTTCCCGGATTCTAGAGCACAGGCTCGATAGTTGTGGCTTTGTTGCTTCACAGCAGGTGGGATCCTCCTGGACCAGGGATCGAACGTGTGTCTCCTGCATTGGCAGGCAGATTCTTTACCACTGAGCCATCAGGGAAGCCCAATCATTTATCATCTACAGAGCGAATCAGAAGCGCTGATATGTCAATGATTAGCACTAGCAAATCACAAGGCATGCATTTCAATGGAAGGTAGGAACTGCAACTGATGTGATGTTTCTCATGGCCGTGAGACACTTTGTTGGGGTTTCCGAAAGGGTGCTGTGTTAATCCACCCAAGTCTTTTGACTTTGTGACACTAACAATTGCTTTGGACTGTGATGTACTTTATGAATAAACTAATACAATAGTATTTACCAACTATTATACTAATCAGTACTCTCTTAGGTTGTAAGAAGGATGCTGACCATAGCAGTGCTCCTCATGTTTGGCTGCGCATAAGAATCTCATAAGGGCCTCACAGTTCCTCAAAAAGTTAAACATAGAATCATCATATGATCCAGCAATCACTCTTCTGGAATATACCCAGAAGAATTGCAAGCAGCAACTCAAACAGACCCCTGTACACCAATATTTGTAGCAGCATTATTCACAGTGAATCAAAAGGTGGATACGGCCCAAATGTTCATTAACAGATGAATGGAAAAGCAAAACATGCTACATACATGCAATGCAATGTAAGGCAGCCTTAAAAAGGGAGGGATTTTTGACACATGCTCTAACATGGAGGGACCTAGAAAGCATTATGTTAAGTGAAATATGCCAGAAAGAGAAGGATAAATATTGTATCACTCCACTTATAGAAGGTCCCTTGAATAGGCAAATTCATATAGACGGAAAGTAGAATACTGTAGAGGTTAGCAGAGTTGGGGAAAAGAGGAGTTATTGTTGAATGAACGTGAAGTTTCTCTTTGGGATGATGAAAAAGTTCTGAAAACGGATAGTGGTGATGGTTGCACGACATTGTGAATGTACTTAATGCCACTGAATTGACAAGTGACAAGAGAAAGTCACTCGGTCATGTCCGACTCTTTGTGACCCCATGGGCTATATAGTTCTTGGAATTCTCCAGGTCAGAATACTGGAGTGGGTAGCCTTTCCTTTCTCCAGCGGATCTTCCCAACCCAGGGATTGAATCCAGGTCTCCCGCATTGCAGGCGGATTCTTTACCAACTGAGCTGAGGGAAGCCCACTGAATTATTTACTTAAAAATGGTTAAAAATGGTAAACTTTGTGTTGTATATGGTTTACCACATACACACTAAGCAAACTTAAAAACCTGAGAAACTTTAAAAACATACTGATACCTGGCCACAATCCTCAGAGATCTGATTTTAATTGGTCTGAGGTCTTCTTTAGTTTTTTTTTTTTTTTTCCTTCTTCTTAACAGTAGTTCTAAAAGTCCCTCAGGTGATCTGACTGCACAGCCAGCTTTCAGAAGGGAGCTTAGTCTCCAGGGTGGTAGCAACCAGCCTTGACTACACATTAGGCTCATCTGGGGAGTTTTAAAATATATTGGTCTGAGGCTCACACCCACGATTCTAATTTAATTGACTTGGCGATGCTGCCTGGTCCTGAGAATTTGTTCTTGAATTTCCCATCTGTTTCTAATACGAAACCAAGGTGAGAACCACCGCTCTCGGGAGAGTCCAGGATCTCAGCGTTTCATTCCACCTTTGGAGAACTAGCACTTCTGTTTCAGACAGTGATGAAACCAAGGGCATGGTGGGAAAGGAGCTTCTGATGAGTCAGAGGGCCAACTTCTTCAAGGCCACTTGATTCTTTCTCTTTCCCTTTACAGTCAGAATGTTAAAAGTAGGAGAACAGAGCAAACCGGCAGAGGGTCCAGGAGAAAGAGGTCCAACTATTTGGCTCATTCCTAAGGGAGAAAGGCTTTTTATTCTTCTAGGCATCTGGCTCCCCCCAGCTTCTAACATGGGCACTAGCCCCCCCTGCCCAGCCCTGGTCCCACTTAGATTCCTCCCTCTCCCCAAGAGAGGCTCAGAGCTGACCTATTTAGCCAGCATTGCAAAGAGCCAGGGCTGTTAAGAGTATCTCGATGAAGAGACCTTTGCCCTGGAACTTTCCAGGCGGTCCAATGGACCTCAGGTTCAATCCCTGCTAGGGGAACTAAGATCCCACATGCCGCGTGGTCAGAAAATCAAAACATAAAACAGAAACAATGTTGTAACAAATTCAATAAAAACTTTAATAATGGTCCACATCAACAGAATCTTTTAAAAATTCTATAATTTAAGCTTTTCGCTGAGCAACTCATGAATTTTATTAGAAAACTTCAGTAAATATATATAGATACAGATACTATCTGTATATAGATTGGGAGCACTGAGGCACCTAGAAATTTTTATATCTTAGTAAAGATAATCAATAATTATTTCATACTAAAGGAGAAGGGGGTGACAGAGGATGAGATGGTTGGATGGCATCACCGATTCAAGGCACATGAGTTTGAGCAGACTCCAGGAGATGTGAAGGACAGCAAAGCCTGGCGTGCTGCCGTCTGTGGGGTCACTAAGAGTCAGACACGACTTAGCGACCGAACAACAACCGCAAATGAGAGTAGCCTGAAGAAGTACATATGGGGTCATCTGATTAACACGGTATTCATGAGAAGTCAGCCCTAAAGAGCACCTTAGCTGACTTTGGCCAATAGATTCAATTTCACATGAGAGCCTTGTAGCCTAGAGAGGGTTTCTCTCTTTTCTTAAGCCTCTGCTGTAGAAGTTCTCAAAGTGTGGGCCTGGGCCCAACAGCATCCGCTTTTTAGCAATGCAAATTCTCAGGCCCCACGCCAAACCTACTGAAGAAGACTCAAGGCATGGACCCCGTTCTGTCACCTTAACAAGCCCTCCTGGTGAATGGGATCCACACTGAGAACCAAACCCCCACACTTCAGCTTTGAAATAACTTCTCTTAGATCATTCTCAGCAACACAGAGAATTACTTCCTGTTTTATGTCTAAATTTATCTCTGTAAAGCTTTGCAGGGCGTGGCATGCAGCCTGCACAAGTGCAGAGGCACCTTCACGGGTGACAGCGGAGAGTGGGGTTCAGCAGAAGCGGGATATGCAGACAGGGCTGGTGGCGGGCAGGCGAGGGGGAGCAAGGGCTGGTCTTCACCCCTTCCCGTTCCCGCTGATTGACAGCTTCCTGGACCAAGATCCACTCCAAAGAGGAGTGCGGCACAGCTTATTTGGGGTCTGGGTTTCAAAGACAAGTGGCACTGAGTCGAGGGAGTACAGAGTGGGGATAAATGTTGGAGAAGTAGGGGAGAGACGCGGGCATCTCATGGGCTGATTGACGCTGTCCAGAAGTGGTCTGAAGAGAGCGACGCAGAAGGGAGAAGGGTTCAGCCCTCCGGGAGATGAGCACTGACAAGCTGAAAAAGGCTCCAGACGACTGGCTGTGGTCCAGGGCAGGATTCTGCTGCTCCTCATCGACTCCTGCCAGCCCAGTGTTAGGCGAGAAGCCCAGGTCCTCAGGCTGCCCGAGGAATGGGGATTCAGGAGGCCGAGGGAGCCATCTAGGTGGCCTGACTGTGTTTCTGAGGTCTTCACCATGCTGTTTGGAAGGACTGCTGTCTGCCTGGAGTGGCACTCTCTTCTCAGAAATATTGCTTTTCAGCACATGGTTCAATGGGAGCCCCCAGTTTCTTACCAATCTGCTTTCTTAATTTACCTAATGATTGGCTGGAGCTAGGTGTGATCCCCAATACTGGCCAGTCCTGGGGACTTTTTATTTATTTTTTAATTGGAGTATAGTTGCTTTATGAAGAAGGAAATGGCAACCCATGCCAGTATTCCTGCCTGGAGAATTTCATGGACAGAGGAGCCTGGAGGGCTATAGTGCATGGGGTTGCAAAGAGTCAGAAGTGACTGAAGCGACCGAGCAGCCATAGATGCTTCAAGTCCTGGGGATTTCTTTCTGTTTTTAAAAAGTAATTTTATCTATTTATTTACTGGACGTGCTGAGTCTTCGCTGCTGTGAGGGCTTTTCCCTGGCTGTGGAGAGGGGGGCTACTCTCCGGGTGAGGGGCGAGGGCTTCTCGCTGCCGTGGCCTCTCTCGCCGTGGAGCACGGGCTCGGGCTCCGGAGCCTCTGGGCTCAGTCGCTTTGGCTCCCGGGCTCAGCAGTCGTGGTGCTTGGGCTTACTTGCTCCGAGGCCTGTGGGATCATCCTGGACAAGGGGTGGAACCCATGTCCCCTGCATTGGCGGGCGGATTCTTTACCGCTGGGCCACCAGGGAAGCCTAGTCCTGGGGATTTCTGACCTTCGACTTGATGAAGAGGGTCTCCGGCTCTCTCAGTGGGCAAGCCTGTGAGGTGTGAGTCTGAGGCCTCCGCTGGCCGCGTCCCCACCGGTCCACAGAGGGAGAGAGTGGCCCTGCCAGGAGCAGAAATGAGAGACAGAGAAAGCGGCACTCTCATCATGGTCGTGGTTTTTCCCGAGGCCCAGCTCACACTCACCTTTCCTTCACTGCATTGGCTGAGCGGACAGATTTTTCCCTTTTTGCCGTGACGGAAAGGAGAAAAACTTTCCTCCTACCCTCTTATATGCTGCACCAGGGGCCTGTGAATGATACTGGTAAGCAACAAATGAGCGGGAGAAAACGTTTGTTTCGTACGCACATGGGAACCGTCAAAGGAAATAGCTGGCCTCTTAAATGGTTAGTGTTAAAGAATTATATACCTAATTTAGTGGAAAAGAGTCTTCTTATGGGAAGAACAAACGAATAGGCTTCTTTGGAAAGACAAATGGGTTTTAGGAAAAGAGATGAGAAAGTTTGCGACAATGCTTGTTTATGCAGGTATGAGTGGCCTTTCTTGTTCTTCAGGCGTGCACACACACACACACACACACACACACAGACACAGAGTGACACAGCCATCATTATAATACACAGTGTTTTCACTGCCCTGAAAAATCTGTGCTCCACCTGTTTACCTGCTCCACCCTCATCCCTGGCAACCACTTCTTTGTTCCTTCCCTGGAGAAGGGAGTTGGGTTAGGTTTTATTTGGCTTCTCCCTTGTTGGGGGTAGATCCACCCTGAAGAGGAATTTATGGGAGATTTATTTCCCAGAAGTTATTGCTTTTAGCCAGATAAGGAAAGTTCCTTATCTGAGGGCTTTTTTTTTTTTTTGCATCTGTTGAATCTCAAATGTACCACCATATACCCCTTGTACCTACATGTATATAGCTTCCCCCGTTATCAACATCACTCATTAAAATGATACATTTAGTAGAATTGATGAACATATACTGCCACATCATCATTATCCCAAAGTTCACAGTTTACCTTAAAAAATTCCCTCTGGATGTTATACATTCATCCTACAGATTTAGACAACTGTTCAATGACATACGGGCTTCCCGAGTGGTGCAGTGTTAAAAGAATCCTCCTGCCAGCACAAGAGATGAAAGAGATGTGGGTTCAATCCCTGGGTCGGAAAGATCCATTGGAGTAGGAGGTGGCAACCCACTCCTGTGTTCTTGCCTGGAAAGTTCCTTGGACAGAGGGGCCTGGTGGGCTACAGTCTAGGGGTTTGCAAAGGGTCAGACATGACTGAACGACTAACACTGAGACAGCAGTGAATGAGAGTTCCTGTTGGCCCACAACCTGGCCAGCACTTAGTGTTGTCTACGTTCCAGTTTATGGTCATTCTAATAGGTGTGTAGTGGTTCTTTCTAAAATTACATCATCTACTTTATAAATCCTTTATTAAGTATTCTTGTACCTCTTTAGAGCTTAAAGTCGATTTCAGGGGCCCCAGTTGAAAATTTCACTTTACCATCCTGTTACATTTATCTTCCTTAACTTGGTATTTCCCCAAACTCATCGATATCCATAAACTTGCAGATGTAAATGCTCACATATCTTCATGATATATAGCAATGACTTGGAAGGCTTATTACCTTCCTCCCTTGAGAAGCATTTCCCTTTATTCCTACCTGTCATTTACTGTCATTGAGCCAACACTTGGAGCTTTGCACACTCTTTGATATCCTAATGACTAGGTGGTTAGAAAAATTCGTTTGTGTAGAATTTTCCCCAAGAATTTTATCACTATAAATAATTTCCATCTGCTTATTTATAAAGCATTAATCAATTATCCTTTCTTTTCTTCTGGGAAGCATGGTTCTCTTCACTCAATGGATAGGTTGTTCTTGCATTTATTTATTTATTTAAATGGGAAGAACGTCTTGTACAGTCATTGCGAGGATTAGAGATGTTTGTTTATTCATTTTATCATGATGATGATTTTGGCTGTGGTGGGTCTTTGGGGGCAGTGAGCAGGTTCTCTCTAGTTGCAGTACACAGGCTCTCTGATTGCCCCGTGGCTTGTGGAGTCTTAGTTCCCCAATCAAGGATCGAACCTGTGTCTGCGTTGAAAGGTGGATTCTCAACCACTGGATCACTAGGGACGTCCCTGTTCTCGTGTCTATATGCTCCTGCATTTTATTGTAGATTTCTCTTAGGGTGTCCTCTGGAATATATATATGTATATACATTCTCCTTTTTTGCATGGAAGTAGCATTGGCAACTTGGTAATCTAGCTCAGCGGTTATTTGTAGTATCAGTTCGACCAACAGTAATACAGTTTCATCCCCAGCTGTCTTCAGAGCTCTTCAAAGGACACTGCCTAATTCTGTTAACTGAGTTTTCAGGTGATCTGCCAAGTGAGTTTTAAATAGCTTCTGTTTAATCGAATGCCTTAGACCTATTTGCTTCAAAATACATTTGGAAAGAAGCTTATGCCCACATGATGGCACAAAGAGCAGGGCAGAGCAAGCTTAACTGCTGCAAGCAGTCACATCGTTCCCAAGTGCACGTCTGCACTGCCTTGCTCTAGAACAGAACCAAGTAATAGGGGCTCTAAGTTTTGACTGTGAACTTTTGGTTTCATCGAGTTATGTTTCCTCCCTTTGTGGTTAGCCACTTGGGAGGGGATTTCCGGAGATGCAGGCAATATAGTTTGTTTCCCAAAATATTTTGCATTGTTTTGAGTGAGAGAGTGTGCTGCCTACTTTGCAAAACCTGGGTCTCTGAGAGCTAATACGACATATAACTGTAATTACGTGGTCAGAATTTGTCCTAGGGGTGAGGGGAGGCCCCTCTGTTATAGCACATTCTTTCATAAGAGAAGGAAATATATATTTAAAAAATACATTCATTTTTAGTTTGGTAAAATACATGTAACATAAAGTGTATCATTCTTCCTTTCAGGTTTATTGAGATATAATTTAAGACTTTCTATTCTAAATTATATGAGTTTAAGGTGTGCAGCACAATGATTTGACTTATATACATCATGAAATGGTTATCAGTATAAGTTCAGTGAACAATCATCATCACACAGAGATAGAAAATTAAAGAAATAGAAAAAAAAATTTCTGCATGAGAAGAATTCTTAGGATTTACTCTCAACAACTTTTGTATGTAACATGCAGCAGTGTTAATTACATTAATCATGTTGTACACTATATTCCTAGTACTTATTTATCTTATAACTGGAAGTTCCTACCCTTTGACGGCTTTCCTTCAGTTTCTCTTCCCTCTCTTCCCTACTACTGGTATCCACAGATCTAATCTCTTTTTTCTATGAGTTTGTTTGCTTGTTTGTTTGTTTTTAAAGTATAATTGACCTACCATATTATGTTAGTTCCTGTGATTTTTTTTCTATCCATTTCAAATATGGTAAAATACACATAAAAATTTTTACCATTTTAGCCACTTTTAATTGTCCAATTAGGGCTCCCCTGATGGCTCAGCAGTAAAGAACCCGCCTGCCAAGGAAGGAGATGTGGATTCAATCCCTGGGTTGGGAAGATCCCCTGGAGAAGGAAATGGCAACCCTCTCTAGTATCCTTGCCTGGAAAATCCCATGGACAGAGGAGCCTGGGGTCACAAAGAATTGGACATGACTTAACATGAAACGACAGCAACAACTGTACAATTAAGTGACATTAAGTTGTCAATGTACAA
The DNA here is from genome assembly GCF_023699985.2 of Odocoileus virginianus. Lineage (NCBI taxonomy): Eukaryota > Metazoa > Chordata > Mammalia > Artiodactyla > Cervidae > Odocoileus > Odocoileus virginianus. Next base: position 2,662,915 of record NC_069695.1, read on the forward strand.
CCATCACCACTACTTATTCCCTGAATCTTTTCATCATCCCAGACAGACTCTATATCCCTTTAATAATAACTCCCCATTTTCCCTTTCCTCCAGCCCATTGGTAACCTCTATTCTACTTTCTGTTTCTGTGAATTTGCCTATTCTGGGTACTTTACATAATGGAATCAGATATTTGTCCGTTTGTTTCTGGTTTATTTCACCATGGTGCTTCCTCGGATCCTCCGTGTTGTAGCATGTGTCAGAATTTCCTTCCTTTCAAAGGCTGCTTCATAGACCATTGTATGGATTTGGCACCTTTGTTTGTCCATTCATCTGATGATGGACATTTGAGCTGTTTCCAGCTTTGGGCTGTTGTGAATAATGCTGCTATGAACATGGGTATATAAGGATCTCTTTGTGTTCTCATTTGTAATTCTTTTGGGTATAATATACCTAGGAGTGGAGACTACGGTAATACCACTTTTTGAGGAACTGAAGAAAGGAAAACTTCTAAAGTATTTTTTTTTGCTTTGCTAACCACAGGTTGGCTCCGCAGCCCCCAAACATGATGTGATGGAATGTCTCAGAATACGCTATTGCCATTTAGAGCCACGAGGTTTGAGGTCATGGGTACAGTCCCGCAGCCCGTGAAATGTTCCAGAAGCTGGTTTAGCATTCCTGATACCTGATACAGGCCCGGAGGAAATTCACTTTGGGGCATCTTGTCTGAACCCATGATATCTCTTTACAAAGAACTCCGAGTCTTTTCCAAAAGCACCCTGCTTTTCAGGGTAACCCCAAAACTAACATTGCATCCTTGGATTGATCCAGATTGGGTCTCTACAGACGTGGACTAAATCCCAGGGTTGTCCAGGCAAGACTAGAACACCACCTAAACCACCTACCTCTTCCTAAATGATCAAATCACATTTGTCACCAAGTCCTGCCAGTTTTAACTTTTCCATATCACTTGATCCTATCTTCTTTCCATCTCTGCTGTCACCCTCCTAGTCCAGGTGGCCCTCACTTCTCTTGTGAAGTTGTGTGATAGCATTTCACACGGGTCTTCCCTCATGTACCCTTGTTCTTCACACTGTAGCCAGAATCAGTTTTGAAATTCAAGTCTGATAATGTTAGCAACAGCAGTTTGGTGGAAGGGGACCAGACAAAATGATTATAAAGTTCATATGGAAAACTAAACAGATAATAATCTGGAAGTTTTTGAAAAACAAGCATAGTGAGAAAAGACCAGCTCTAGCAAATATCAAAGTGGATTTAAAAAGCCATAAGTACTAAAATGGTTTCATATCATTGCATGGCTAGGCAGATCAGTAGAACAGAATATAGAACCATAAAAAGAGACCCCAGATAGATGAGAACTTAAATTATAATGAAGATCATGTTTTGAATCACTGGGGAAATTTTGAATAAATAGGTGCTGAGACAAATGGGAAAAACTGTTTCCTTGATTCATGCATTACACTAAAACAAATTCCAAGTGTATGAAAGATTTAGGTAACTTAAAAAAAAAAAAAGAAATCTTAAAACAAGAAGAGAATTCAGCAGACTGTCTTCTTGCCCAGTATTTGCTAAAAACAAACTTTCACCATCACCACCAACTTTAACAATTCGAGGGGCTTCCCTGATGTCTCACTGGTAAAGAATCTGCCTGTCAACACAGGAGACACAGGTTCGATCCCTGGTCCGGGAAGATCCCACACGCTGCAGAGCAGCTAAGCCCAGGAGCCGCCACTGTTGAGCCTGTGCTCTAGAGCCCAGAGCCGCAGCTACGGAGCCTGCACCATGGAGCCATGCTCACAGCAAGAGCCTGCACATCCTGGAGCCCGGGCTCACAGCAAGAGCCTGCACACCCTGGAGCCCGGCTCACAGCAAGAGAAGCCGCTGCAGTGGGAAGCCCGCGCACCGCAACTAGAGAGTAGCCCCCACTCACTGCAACTAGCGGAAAGCCCGTGATGCAGTGAAGATCCAGCATGCCCGAAATAAAAAAAAAAAAAAGAATTCGAGGAATTCAAAATTTCAAAACAAATGAATGACATATCCTGAGTTTAGAGAAGGGAGAAGGAGGAAGGTTGGGAGGAGGTGGAAGGAAGGTGTCAGCAAGGCTACAGTGGGAGAGATGATAATAGAATGTGTTTGAGGGAAAATAAAGAGATGGGCCAACGGGGGAGGACCAGAGTCCAGGGAAGCATTTCCACCGAAGGGTCAAAGTATTTTGGTCCTGGGAGGGAGCTCTTGGGTGGTCCAGCTTCACGGCGGTATAAAATACATTCGCCTTGGGAGGACTGCGAACTGCTGATGATACATGCCACGGATAGTTTGTGTCATCGATTAAGCTCTGATCCACACCCATTATCAGTTGATAAAGCTGAAGTATGGCTGAAACGGACAAAGTCGAGGAACCTGGGCAGCTTGAATGTTTGAAGATAACACAGGCATCCTGCCTACACAGGAGCAGAATAATCCTGAAACAAGACCTACATTTCCCGCAGAATTGGCTTCTAGGTCATCTTTCATCACAGGACAAGAGAAGACTCAGGAACGTCAGGCTGAGAGGTTTTAGCTTTATTCCATTAATGCGGGGGCAGTGGGGGGAGGCGGTTTTCCTGGTGGCTCAGTGGTAAAGAAGCCGCCTGTCAATGCACGAGACTTGGGTTCAATCCCTGGGTCAGGGAGATCCTCTGGAGAAGGAAATGGCAACCCACTCCAGTATCCTTGCCTGGAGAACATTGCATGGACAGAGGGACCTGGCGGGCTACAGTCCGTGGGGTCGCAGAAGCGATGGACAGGACTTAGCAAGTAAACAACAACAGCAGCAAATTAATGATGGGGAATTCTAGAAGACTTTTAAGCAACGGAGATGTGAAAAACAGCAACAGTGTTTCTAGAAGTTTGGTCCCATGGCTGTCTGCTGGCAGCCTCGGGGGCAGCTGGGGTGCTGGGAAGTGGCGGTGAGGGTGGCTGACCTGCAAGAGGCGGTTCGTAGGCTGTTGCCATAGTCCCACACTAGGGGGTGCGGGGAGTTGGCCAGAAATAAATGGGCTCCAGTGAACACTCATAAAGTAAGTGAATGTGGAGAATGCTTGGGTAACACACACACATGCTAACTGGTTGTTTTACTATCATGATCACAGGTAGAGACATCTGCAGGTGGAGATGATATTTTTCACCCTAGTATGAGGTTCTCTTTCTGACTTCAGGAAGATAGGTCTGTACAACTTATGAGAAAATAAACAGAAAGAAGAGCCATGTTTTCAAGGGATGTGGGTACAAACCCTCTCATGGAGGCAGTGAAGACATGCTTGAAAACTCAGCCACAGAAACCTTTTACACCAAGAGAGGGATCTCACTGCGTGGAGTTTGTGCAGGAGGACTCTGAAGTTCAGGAAAGTGAGAGAGGCAGCGGCGGGTAGACTGGGCTTCAGAAAGCTTTGAGCTGGGGGCGATACCGCCTTTGCGGAGTTTTGCTCCAGGTAAGGAACTTACCTTGGAAGAAAAGTTATGACAAACCTAGACAGTGTATTAAAAAGCAGAGACCTCACTTTGGCTATATAGTCAAAACTATGGTTTTCCCAGTAGTCACGTATAGATATGAGAATTGGACCATAAAGAAGGCTGAATGCCGAAGAATTGATGTTTTTGAACTGTGGTGCTGGAGAAGACTCTTGAGAGTCCCTTGAAGAGCAAGGAGATCAAACCAGTCTATCCTAAAGGAGATCAACCCTCGTTGGAAGGACTGGTGCTGAAGCTGAGGCTCCAATATTTTGGCCACCTGATGAGAAGAGCTGACTCATTGGAAAAGACTCTTATGCTGGGAAAGATTGAAGGCAAAAGGAGAAGGGGGTGACAGAGGATGAGATGGTTGGGTGGCATCACTGACTCATTGGACATGAATTTGAGCAAACTCTGGGAAATAGTGAAGGGCAGGGATGCCTGGCGTGCTGCAGTCCATGGGGTTGCAAAGCATCCGACACGACTGAGCGACTGAACACAAAAAGGAACTTACAATTTTCTTGCTATTTATCAATTAGGTAGAATCCATTGGACTCTTAATTGATGGCATAACCATAAAACGAAATAATGGGAACAGGAATCATCATATTTTGCCAAAACCCTGACTTAAGATCAGATTAGCTTTTCCGTGTTTTAGAATGAATGTTATTGGGCTTCCTTGATGGCTCAGTGGGAAAGAATCCCACCTGCCAATGCAGGAGACACAGCTTCAACCCCGATCTGGGAAGATCCCACATGCTGTGGAACAACGAAGCCCCTGCACCACAGCTATTGAGTCTGGGCTCTGGAGACCAGGAGCTGCAGCCACTGGGCCCACGAGCCACAACCGCTGAAGCGGGAGCGCCCTAGAGCCTGTGCCCTGCAATAAGAGAAGCCCCCGCAATGAGAAGCCCAGGCCCTGCAACCAGAGAAAAAGCCTGTGCAGCAACCAAGACCTAACACAGTCAAAAATAAATAAAATTTTTAAAAAATGAATGTTATGAATGCAGAATTTGGGGCATTAAAGTCTTGGAGGCTACCTGACCAGCAGGCAGCACGGGGTATGGAAGTGCAGGAGCGCTGCCCTTTGCAGAGCTCCTGGGGGCACACACGGTGCCCCCCGCCACCTTCACATTTGTGGGAGGATGGTCTCGTGTGGTGTCTTGTTACGTTAGAGAGCAGCATCATGACACCGTCAGTTGAGCAAGTGTCACACGAGGTGGCTGGTGATAATTCTTGCCTCAGACCTTTGGCTCCCTGGATATCTGTCACGAGGAATATCATGTTCGGGAGGATTTATTCACCGGGTGTCTACCTCTTGGGCTCATGGGAACTGAAATCCAACATAACCATTCAAAGTCACAGGTTTACCAAATTGGTTCTATGGTGTTCGTCACTATGAAGGTCAGTTAAAAGACATCCAAATTGGAAAGGAGGAGTAAAATTATCTCTGTTTTTACCAGAGGGGAAGGATTGGGGGAAGGGACAGTTAGGGAGATGGGGACTGACCTGTACACACTGCTATATTTAAAATGGATAGCCAACAAGGACCAACCGTACAGAACAGAGACGCAACCCTGCTCGATGTTGAGTAATAAGCTAAATGGGAAAAGAATTTGAAAAAGAATAGATACATGTTAATGTATAACTGAGTCACTTTGCTCCACACCTGAAACTATCACATTGTTAATCAACTGTATTCCAATATAATATGAAAAGTTACACACACACATGCACAAATTATGTCTGTGTGCAGATGACAAGATCTTCTATGTAGAAAACCCTAAAGACTCCACAAAACAGCTGTTAGAATAAATGAATTCAGTGAAGTTTCTGGATACAAAATCGACCTACAAATGTCAGTTTTACACACCAAACAAGGTACTATGTGAAAAGGAAATTGAGAAATAGTCCCATTTACAATAGCACCAAAGAGAATAAAATACTTAGGAATAAACTTAACTGAGGGGGTGAAAGACTTGCACCATGAGAAATATACAACATGGGTGAAATTAAAGGAGACACAAATAAATGGAAAGATATCCAGTATTCATGGATTAGAACAATTAACATTGTTGAGATGTCCATACTTACCTAAAGCAATCTACAATTTCGATGTAATCTCTGTAAAAATTGCAAAGGTTTTTTTTTTACGCAAACAGAAAAAATAACCCTAAAATTCATGTGGGAATCATAGAAAACCCTGAACAGCCACAGTGAACTTGAGAAAGAAGAACAAAGCTGGAGGCATTATACTTCCTGATTTCAAATTCTATCATAAAGTAGTAGTAATCAACGCATTATTGTACTGTCATAAAAACAGAGACCAACTGAACAGAATAGAGAGCCCAGAAGTAAAACTGCATGTAAAGTGTCAACTAAATTTTTATAAGTAGGTGCCAAGATCACACAATGAGGAAAGTCTCTTCTATAAATAGCACTTAGAAACTGGATATCCACCTGCAAAAGAATGAAACTGGACACTTAACTTTCACCGTACACAAAAAGTAACTCAAATGGATTAAAGATTTGAATGTAAATAACATCTGAAACCATAAAACTCCTAGAAGAAAACAGAGGGGAAAAGCTTCTTGACATTGATCTTGACAATGATACCTTGAATATGACACCAAAATCACAAGCAACAAAAGCAAAAATACACAAGTGAGATTATGTCAAACTAAAAGACTTTTGCACAGCTAAGGAAACCATGGAAAGGCAACCTGCAGGATGAGAGAAAAGATTTGTGAACTTTATACAAATTATATCTCAGTATTCTGGAAAGAGTATAAAATTCAAATCAAAAATAATTTTAAAGGATAAACAAGGGAGACATTACCTGTTTTCTTATACATTTTTAAAAGCTTTACTGAAATATAGTTTACATAAAATACAATTCTCTGAATGCTAGTGTATGACTCAACCATGTTTAATATATTGACAGTTGTGCAGCCATTTACCGCCATCCGGTTTCAGAGCATTTCATCATTTCCCTAAAGTTCCATTGTGTCCATTTGCAGCTCATCTTCCCTCTCACCCCAGGCCCGAGGTAACTGCTGACATCTTTTTTCTCTATATAAATTTGTCTCTTCTGGACATTTCATTATATAAATGGCACAGTTCATTATATAGTCTTTTGCACCTAACTTTTAGATTTATCTGTTTACTGATTTTTGGCTGTACTGGGGCTTTGTTACTGCTCGAGCTTTCTCTAATCATGGTGACTGGGGGCCACTCCAGTTGCAGTGTGTGGGCTTCTCCCTGTGGTAGCTTCCCTTGTTGCATAGCACAGGCTTTAGAACACGGGCACAGTCTTGGGACCCAGGGCTTAGCTGCCCCCAGGCATGTGGCATCTGTCCAGATCAGGGATCAAACCCGTGTCCCCAGCATTGGCAGGTGGATTCTTAACCACTGGTCCACCAGGGAAGCCCCTGCATCTAGTTCTTTACTTAGCATAATGTTTTTGCATTTCTTCCAAGTTGCAGCATGTATCTGAGTCCTTTTGTTTTTACTGTTGAATAGTATTCAATTGTATGGACAGATGTACTATAATTTGTTTTATCCATTCACTGGTTGGCTGCCACTTGGACTGTCTCCACTTTTTGGCATACAGGTTTTTGTTTGGATATGTGTTTTCATTTCTTATAGGTAGATCTCTAGGAGTGGAATTGCTCGGTCGTATGGTAGGGTATGATATGACTTAAGAAACTGCCAAACTGTTTTCCAAAGTGGCTGTGACACCGGCAGTATATCAGCATTTCAGTTTTTTCAGATCCATGTGAATGTATTTGGTATTGTCTGTCTCTTTTATTACAGCCATCCTACCGGGTTATGTAGTGGTATCTCATTATGCTCTTCATTTGTATTCCCTTAACAATTAATGGTGCTGAGCATCCTTTCATGTGCTTATTAGCCATTTGTGTATTTTATTTAGTTCAATGTCTAGTCAACGCTTTTGTCCATTTTTTAGTTGGGTTATTTGTCTTTCTATTGTTGAGTTTTGAGAGATTTCAATAATATATACATTTCAAGTATATACATATATATATATAGATTAAAGAATATATATAATATGTTATCATAAATAAATAAATAAATAGAAAATGGTTTGCACTGTATCCCAGTCTGTGGTGTGTGGTGATATCCTTTAAAACAAAGGAATTTTTAATTTTAATAAAACTCAATTTCCCAATATTTTTTTTATGGATTGTGATATTGGTGTCAGAAAAAACACCAATTTGATGCTTTTGAACTGTGGTGTTGGAGAAGACCCTTGAGAGTCCCTTGGACTGCAAGGAGATCCAACCAGTCCATCCTAAAGGAGATCAGTCCTGGGTGTTCATTGGAAGGACTGATGTTGAAGCTGAAACTCCAATACTTTGGCCTGATGCGAAAAGCTGACTCATTTGAAAAGACCCTGATACTGGGAAAGATTGAAGGCAGGAGAAGGGGATGACAGAGGATGAGATGGTTGGATGGCATCACCGACTCAATGGACATGAGTTTGAGTAAACTCCAGGAGCTGGTGATGGACAGGGAGGCCTGGCGTGCTGCAGTCCATGGGGTCGCAAAGAGTCGGAAATGACTTAGCAACTGAGCAACAACAACCAGTCAAGAGTGTCATCAGTTCAGTTCAGTCGCTCAGTCGTGTCTGACTCTTTGTGACTCCATGGACTGCAGCACGCCAGCCCTCCCTGTCCATCTTGTATGACCAACAAGACTGTCATAGAGACTTGCTATTAGTACCCAAAGTTGAGATTTTCTCAACCATAAATGCTTCTCATATTGTTACATGAGCAATCAAACTGTGATATTCAGAGCATTAAAATGGCTGTCTACATTTTCTATCTTTATAGTTGCTTTTGAGTGAGAAGATTTTCTAGCCTCCTCATTGAGTCATAGTAGAAAGACCCAACTGCAATTTCATTCTTCTTTTTAATGGGGGAAAAAAATCTAGTCTTTAAACCAAAACCCTACTATTGTACCTATACCTGCATCACCCTCTTAGTGGTGAAGGGTGGAAGCCCCTAAAGTACCAAGGAAACTGAGAATCCTCGATATCTGGGTTAAGGAAAAAGGCACAAATTGATCCTAGTGTTGTTTTGCAGTAGTTCAGTCATGTCTGACTCTTTGCAACTCCATGGACTGTACCACACCAGGCTACCCTGTCCTTCACCATCTCCTGGAATTTGCTCAAACTCATGTCCATTGAGTTGGTGATGCCCTCCAACCATCTCATCCTCTGTCATTCCCTTCTCCTCCTGTCTTCAGTCTTTCGCAGCATCAGGGTCTTTTCCAATGAGTCAGCTCTTCACATCAGGTGACCACAAATATTGAAGCTTCAGCTTCAGCAACAGTATTTCCAGTGAATATTCAGGGTTGATTTCCTTTAGGATGGGCTGGTTTGATCTCCTTGCAGTTCAAGTGACTCAAGAGTTTTCTCCGGCAGCACAGTTCGAAAGCATGAATCCTTTGGTGCGCAGCCTTTTTTACTATCCAGCTCTCACATCTACACATGACTACTGGAAAAACCATAGCTTTGATTAGATGGACCTTTGCTGACAAAGTAATGTCTCTGCTTTTTAATATGCTGTCTAGGTTTGTCACAGCTTTTCTTCCAAAAGCAAGCATCTTTTAATTTCATGGCTGCAGTCACCGTACACAGTGATTTTGCAGCCCAAGAAAATAAAGTCTGTCACTTTTTCCCCATCTATTTGCCATGAAGTGATCCAGTAGATTAGTGTACATTACTACTCTCTACTCTGCCATGGGGTAGTATGGGGTAGTGGAAAAGTGCATATAGAGACAGGGCTTTATAAGCTAAGGAAGAAACCACAAGAAAAAGATTGCTTTTTAAAGATTGTGGTTAAAAAATAACATAAAAATTTTCACATTAACCATTTTTAAATGAGCAATGAAGTAGTGGTAAGTATATTCACACTGTTGTCAAATAACTCTTTAAAATTTTTTCATCTTGCAAAACTGAAACCCTGTACCCTTAAAAAAAAAAAAGCAACTCCCTTTTCCTCCTTCCTGCATAGCTTTTATTAAATAAAAATTCATAGCTTCTACATTTCAAGACTTCACAAATTCATAACGTCTATGTGTCAAAACCACCAACTGGAAGATAGAGCCTATTTGTAGCAAATTATATATGAAGTGTTTTTAATACGTGCAAAAGGAAAAAACTCAACGAGCAAAGTTGACCCCGGAAATTGAAAATTTAACTCATGAAAGAAGGTCCAAAGAACTTGTAAAACACTACTTAACCTCATTGGCAATCGAAGAAATTCTGCTTCTAAGATTGGCAGAAACGTTGTCAGTGATAGCGTTCAGGGCCAAGAGTTACTACTCTCAAAGTAAGATGGGTGGGCTTACTCATGCTGGTGGAGACAAACCTTAAAATATTTGTAACTTTTGACCCGTCAGTGCCACTTTTAACATCCTACCCTTAGACTAGAGTGATGTGCCCAAAGATTTATTTACAATAATGTGTATCACACCATGGTTTATAAAAGCAAAAATGTATAAGCAACCTAAATATCTAGGATTAGAACACCGGCCACATAAGGTAGTATAACACAGTCATCTGACGGAACAGTATGTAGGCTAAAGAATTCTTTGAGAGGCCCATGTTAATTAAAAAAACCCGACAAACAAGAGAAAAGAAAGCATAAAAAATGCGCAAAGGGAAAATAAAAGAGCAGAAGGAGATACACCAAAATGGTGGTTATCTTTGGGTTGTGGGAGATTTAAAATTTTTAAAATAAAAATATTAGAAGTCTTTAGTAATGGGTATTACTCTTACAATCAGAGGGAAAGCCTTAAAATGAAACTTTTATAAAATACTCAATATACATACCATACACAAATATTTTTAAAATTTTAAATTTCCATACACCAATCAAGTACTTTATTTGACTTAGTTTTTGTGAAATTGGGCCTAGGGCTCAATCTATAAATTTGTGAAAATTGGTATTTACTCCTGTTCTGACAGTTGTAATACTTTTTTTGGTGGCTGTTTTAAAGTGAAACTGAAGCATAGGAATAACTGAGCTAGAATCTTATCACAGAGGTTGGGTTGTGTTTTTTTTTTTTTTTTCAGGTACTTAGACTGTCATACAGAGTGAAATTGAATTTTAACCTGGTTTTGATACTTGTGGTTTTAGGTAGCTGTAATAGGTACTTTAGGAACAAGATGTATTAAACACTTCTTTAAAAATTTTTTTTTTTTAATTTTATATTGGAGTATAGTTGATTTACTCGAGAAGGAAATGGCAACCCACTCCAGTATTCCTGCTTGGGAAATCCCATGGACAGAGGAGCCTCGTGGATTATAGTCCAGGGGGTCACAAAGAGTCGGGCACCACTGAGTGAGTGTGCGCATAGGTGATTCACAACGCTTTGTTAGTTTCAGGTACACATATACATATATCTATTCGTTTTCAGCTTCTTTTCCCATTTAGATCATCATAGAATATTGAGTAGAGTTCCCTGTGCTATCAAGTAGGTCCTTGTTGATTGTTTTATATATGGTAGTGTGTACATGTTAATCTTCAACTCCTAATACAGTAACAGTTTCCCCTTGTCTTATACATCGCTATCATTTTATGCTATTTTTATTTATTTATTTATTATTTTTGACCACATCCCATGGCATGTGGGCTCCTTGTTGCCCGACCAGGGATCAAACCTGTGCTCTGTGCACTGGAAGCACGGAGTCTTAACCACTGAACTGCAGGGAAGTTTGGATTAAATGCGTCTGTAAGGTGCGCTGTGAACATCACTAGTTCCCTCGCTTCTGCACTTGAGGGAAAGGAATCCTGTGGAGCTGACCTACTTAAGTGACTCCATGTGCTCAGCTGTGTCCGACTCTTTTGCAACTGCGAGACTGTAGACCGCCAGGCTTCCCCGTCCAAGGAATTTTCCAGACAAGAATACTGGAGAGGGTTGCCATTTCCTCCTCCAGGGGATCTTCCCAACCCAGGGATGGAACCCGCATCTCCTTCCTTGGCAGGCGGATTCTTTACCCGCTGAGCACCCCAGGAAGCCCAGGTGACCTGAGCGACTAGCAGCCCTTTAATATACAGGGAATGAAATGAAGGTTGCAAAGGCCTGATTCGGGTCACGTCCGCGGAACAAGGAACCACACATACTGCAGAAGGTCTGAGAATACCTGGACCCCGGATGGGGATGAAGTGCTGCTTTCCGTGGTGGGGGAACTTTCCCCACACAGTTCCCTGCAAGCCGGACTGACCTGCTCAGTTCCAGCTTGGCCCAAGGACCCTGGCAGAAAATCTGATCTGACCTGACATGTGGTTGGTACCAAAGCTCAGCCAAGAATGTGCTATGCTGGGAAGGGCATCCGTCACTCAGACCGTTAGACGCGAGCATTCAAAGACCTCCTGTGCCAGGAGGGATAAAGTGAGCGATAAACCCCTCACAGACCAATCCAAGCCCAAGTTATGGCATCAGAGAGCAGCTAAAGGACCCTCTGGATTCGCTTGAAATGCTCAGACATGTTGGAAACTGACTAGATCCCCTTCCCCAGAGGCCCAAAGCGGCCCGTGCATCACACGGCACCCATTCATTCCACACGCCAAGAAACTAAAACAGCCTCAAAAGCCTTTCGGAGAAGCAGTTAAACAGTATCTGATAAACAATACACTTGCAGCTCTACTCCTTAGATGAAAAGTCTCTCATGTGAAGAGTTTTTCCTTCTCCTGCAGCTTTAGATAGAGTTCACTTAACCATTTCTTCTATTCCATACTACTTCACTTGATATGATGCCAAACATTTTTAGGTCTTTATTTATAATCACAAAGTCACGTATTTCTGATGGTATGCGAGAGACACAAATATATGCCTTCCTTTTTTTCTCTTCAACTTCCCTCCTTCTATCCTTCTCCTTTGGATAATCATAAAAAATTCACAACAGTGACCTGGCCTGAGTTTAATACCAACATCAGAAATGCTATGGCTGCAAGCTAATGAGATGGCTAATCCATAACGTGTGTGTGTGTGTGTGTGTGTGTGTGTGTGTGTGTGTGTGTGTGTATCCAGGCAAGAATACTAGAGTGGATTGCCATCCCCTTCGCCAGGGCATCTTCCTGACCCAGGGATCGAACCCGAGTCATCTGAGTTGCAGGGAGATTCTTTTCCATCTGAACCACCAGGGAAGCCCCATATATATATTTAAATTCTTTGCTCCTTAAATTTGTTTTGCTAGGAGGTGGATGATAGGAGTTGAGGGAGCTTGTCTTTCAAATTGTTTGTGAAGACCAAAATTAAATTTCATAACGAGTGTCAACTTTTCCATTTAAGAATTCCCAGGCAACTCTTCTTTCAAGATCACATTTATCTGCTCTCTTGGGTTTATCCTGCCCTGCTGTGTGTGATAACATTTACTTTTTTATCGTCACAACCTCTTTCTCTCTTCACTGTCACCTTAACGTTATTTCCTCTTATCTGAAAATGACCTTCTGCTGCGAAGAGGATCAGGCTTTAAATAAAACCAGTGGATAACCACATTCACAAATACTTGGTGATTTCTACATTCTGTTGCAGTTTGTGGAAACGTGTTCCCCAAGAGATAGTCATTATTTTAAAGTCTCTGAGCTTTCAGTATCTTTCTTCTCAAATGAAGATACAAGTGAAATAAACAAAACACATCAACAGTACCCTTGATACCTAATAACTTAGGTGATGCTTTTTCATCTTGTGAGAAGTTACATTCCATCCAAGTATAGCTATGCACACACTGCTGTGTTAAACAATTTGCTTTTGAGGATTATAATGCTCAGTAGGGAGTGTATATTTGCAGTTGTGTCCCTTTCAAAGTCACCCACTTGAAGCTGCTAATTTTAGCTGTGAGTCTCATAAGAGGTTTCCGTCTAAGCTGTCAGTTTCCAGGTACGGTGCATTAAAATACTTTTGCAAAGAGGCAAAGTGGTTACACAGCGATACTTCTGGATTTTTCTATGTTCTTTCTTGGAACTGGGCAAAATTCAAGAAGAGAAATGCCCACAGTACAAAACCCACGTTACAAGATCTTGACAGCAAGAACGATTCTTGACAATTTGAAAAAACAAACGAACAAACCAGGGCTCATGGCAATTCTCTGGATCTCTCTGGTCTTCCTCTCTTTTCTTCTTACTCTGGCAATCAACGTAGGCAGAGAGAGAAGGTGCATGAGTGTGCCTGTGTGAGTGTGTGTGTTTGCGTGTATGAGAGAAAGGGGTGTTTGGGGGCAAGGAGGGGACCACTGGGGGAGCAGGGTGGAGCCTGCCTTCCTGTGGCTTCTGCTTTTCTCAGAGAACTTCAGAGAGTGATGGTGATGCCAGTTCTAAATAAATAACATACGGCTCTTATTTTTCGCCTGCCCTCCTCCTGCCCCTGCCCCCACTTTGGGTTTCCTATGTGTGTTTCAAGTGCCTGATAGCCTTGGTGGGACAACTGCCGGTGCTCCTGTGGCCTTAACCACCTTGTCAGGCAGCGAGATCCTGCTTTTCCGAGACGAGCACCTGAACCTGAGGTCTGGCACGGGCTCTGCCAAGCGCGGCTGTCCCTGAGCCATCAGGCACAGCTCGTCTGTGTTTCATCAGCTCGCCCTGGGGCTGCGTTTCACCAGGCCCCTCTGCCAGGGCCTCCCGGGCAGCGTCAACAAGGGTCACACCTTCTGCAGAAGCAGCCCTCAAGTTTCATCACTGTGATGCTAAAAAATATTCTCCAGCTTCAGCAATGACCTAGTTCATGCAGGGGCAGGGGAAAAAAAACATGCTCTTCTTCCAGAGCGTCCCCGGGCGCAGAATTTTCCCTCTTAGGAAGACAGGAGCTTTATTGGAAGCAGACCCAGCTGTGCTTTGAAAACTTGGGAAAAGACCCCGAACCCTGTCACTCCACCGTGTCCCCCGTCCCGGGAACAGGGACACCCACTCAATGCCTGGCACACAGTCTGGGGACCCGCAGCCGAGCTGGCCCTCCTGACACGCCTCCTGGACAAAAAGTATTGAAAAGTAAGTATCTAGGCTCTGGTTTTTAACCTAAGGAATGGCTGTGCTTTACATATGCCATTGTTTACAGTTTCTGCAAAAGGGAACTAAGCCCCTTGTTTCTTTAGGAACTGGAACCAGATAAAATGAGTAGGGTCTACAGAGCATGCTTGGGTACATTGCAGGGTTTTCAAGTGGCCAAATGCTCTTTTTTTTTTTTCCATTTCGGTCCATTCTGACACTTTTGCAAATCTATTATTATTTTTTCAATGACCATTTTGGCTTGACAACCATTTTAAAAGATTCTTTCACCTCATGGCTATTTCAATAATTAGAAAAAAATAAACATTAAGGATGAATGAAAAGAATGATTTGTGAAGGCTTTGCAAAGAAAGATACCATGAAAATCTGAGGTAGCGACCCAGGTGATGCAGCCCCGTCGGTACTTCTGCCTGACATATTTGAGTGTTTCAGTCAAAAGTTACTCCTTTTGTGGGAATAACTTTGAGAAGGGACACAGCGGTGCCTTGTCTGATGACAGGAATGAAATCTGCTGCATAGCTATCAGGCATTTCAAAATGGCCGGTGCAAACAGTCACTGTGTCTTTGAAACAGGTTTTCTTTCCTTTTTTAAAAACTGGTGTAAGAGCATTTGAGATCCACCCTCTTAATATGTGTTTAATTGTACAAAACAGCATTGTTTAAAAAAAAAATAAAGCAAACAAAACCAACATGGAAGAAAAAGAAACCAGTATTGTTAACTGTAGGCATGACACTGTACTTGAGTTTCTAACTAGGATGTTTTTGAAAACTGAAGGCAAAAAGTCAATCCCAGAAAGATCGATGAAACAGCTGCATGGTCACATTTTGACAAACACATCCGAACTCAAAGCACTGATGAAGGGTGTCAGTTAACAGACATCTGGCAGTCATTTAAAAATAGATAAGAGCGGCATTTAGAGCTGCTGCTGATCTAATTCCCTTCCACAGCCTTCTCCTCAGGTGAAGGTAGCCCTCATTTTCCAATGACGAGCAAAGCAGGAATGGTCAGAAGCGTTTTCTACCGGCAATACCAGTCAAGGGGAGATCGAGCTGGCTCCTATGCTGCTGGGCTTCTGAACCGAAACCCCGGGTGTTGTGAGCCTGCCTTCTGAATGGGCGGAGGGACAAATCCTGTATCAAAAGGCACTGATGGTCGAGAAGCATGATCAGATCTTGGAAATCCAGATTTAAAACAAATTTAAATGGATTTCATTTCCCAAACTCCATTGTCCTTTGAAGTTTTTTTGCAAAACATGCAGTCACAATTATGAAAATTTTAGGTAGGGTGGAATTCCTAATTTTCATCATTTTGAAAAGACACCCCCTCCCAATTTAATTTACTTTCCATCACCCCCCACACACTTAAATGTAGCTATCAGCCTGTGGTAGGAGGATGCCATTGAGTGTCCTAATCCGGACAGAGGTGCAGGAAGCAGAGTGGGGCTGAGGAATCAAGTCTAGGCTCAGGAGGCAGGGTTTGGAACCAGATTCCGACTTTAGCACAGTTTCCAGCTGCTCTGAACTCCAGTGTTCTCACCTGTAAATGGCAATAACAGCATCCATTTTAACAGGACTGATGGGGGGAATCACACTAGCAAATATACCTAAAGTGTCTGTCAAATCGTAATTTCTCCACAAAGACTAGTTCCTACCCTTGGTTAATTAACAAACTTCTGTCTCTCTTTTTGTTTCATACTGTTAAAAACAAACAAATAAACCTCTGAGACATAGTGAAGGACAGGGAAGCCTGGCATGCTGCAGTCCATGGGGTCGCAGAGAGTCCGAAACTGCCGAGGGACTGAACAACAGCTCTCTCTTTGCTAAAATTTCAGAATGCTTTCCTAACATAAGCTATCCAAGTAATAGAAATGGCACATGTTTGACACCAGGGCAATGATTAAACGAAAACAACATAGACATTTAGATATTTTGAAGAAAATCCTATACTTGAAAACATTCAAGAACAAAAGAAAAAAGATTATATTTTAGAATGCATCTGCAATAATAAGAAAAACTCACTGGGAAGACCCAGAGGGATCAGGTGGAGAGGGAGGTGGGAGGGGGGACCGGGATGGGGAATACATGTAAGTCCCTGGCTAATTCGTTTCAATGTATGACAAAAACCACTGCAATGTTGTAAAGTAATTAGCCTCCAACTAATAAAAATAAATGAAAAAAAAAAGTAAGAAAAACTATTTTTTGCCTGAAAATGTTTGATAGGGTATGTGCTATCTAGAAAGCAAAGTTGAGATTCATCAGCATCATCTGATGGTGCTGTTTAATACATATTTGTGCCATATTTAAATGGAAGTTTTTATGAATCCATAGACGTGGAAGGTAAAGGTAAATCTGTGTATACAGATGATGTCTGTGATTAGTATGGAAACTCTGGCACAAACGACATCTTCCCTCAAAGATCATAGCTGAGTCTGGCATCGCTTCCCTTTTGGGACTAGACGTGGGTACTGTAGAGTGATCGGATTGGGATTCAGGGTGAGGATGCCCAGAAATGAACCTGCATTGTGGGACTCAGTGGAGATGGTAGCTGGTGGGGGGTGGGGGCGATCTGAGGAGCCATGCCTGGGATTTCAAGGTCTGTGATGAAGGTTCCTAGTGAACAGGGTGCTTCTTTATTTTGGAGTGAGGACAAGACAGGCCCAGAGGGATGGAGCAGACAAGATCACAAGCGGTTTTCATGGGAGAGCTCCGAAGCGCTGTACCCATGTCTATTATTTTTCCCTGGTCTTTTTTTTTAAGTTTTTGTTATAGTTGTTTTACAGTGTTGTGTTAATTTCTGTTAACAGCAAAGTGAATTGGCTATACATATACACATATTTCCTGTGTTTTGGATTTCCTTCCCATGTAGGTCAGCAGAAAGCATCAAGGAGAGTTCCCTGTGCGACACAGCAGATTCTCAATGGTTAGCTATTTTTTTTTTTTCTTTTTTTTTTTTTTATTGGTCTTGTTCAATCTCACAAGACCTCCAAAAATTATTGGGAAAGAGCTTTCTTCTTGGCTCTACCTGACCCGGTCTGTGTGGCAATACCAGAGACCAAGACCAAGTAGAGCCAAGAAGAAAGGGAAAAGGGTGGTTAGCTATTTTATACATAGCCCTTGTGGTCTTGACTGAGATAGCCCACAGCTTGTGTCCAGGCATCTCAGGGTTTCTGGATAAATTCTTTGCTTGAGTTACCAACAGGTTTGTAAGGAACCCTGTTAACTTACACTTAATTCTGCCCCAAATTCAGAAACATAAAGAAACTTGGAAGAATGTGATCATGTCATCTTAGGAGGCAAAAATGAAAGGACAAATGTCCAACTGTATGACAGAAAAGAGCATTAAAAAGTGTTTGGAGCCTTCATTGAGGTTTCCACCCATGTACGCCCACCTGACCACCCTCCAGGAGACTTTGGACAAGCAGGGCAAAGAGACGGACACGGGTTGGAGAGCATCAGTTCTGGACCGTCCACTGCTGAGCACAGAGCACATAGCCCCCAGGGCCATTTCCTCTGTGGCTGCTACCAGCAGACCCGGGGCCGCCCAGCTCACCTTGACTCACTTGGTCTTCAGTCCTGCTCTTAGAAAACCAGGGTCGTTCACTCCTCAGCCAGTTTAAGAGCCTCCTCTAGTCCCGTGGTTCCCAAACTTCAAAATGCAGCAGAATCTAGAGAGCTTGTAAAGACACAATTTTCCTGGTCCCACCCCCAGAGTTTCTGATTCTGAAGGTCCAAAGTATTTGCATTTCTGATAAGTTCCCAGGTGAGACTGACAGTGTGGTCCAGGGACCAGCACTTTGAGAACCACTTTAGCCATTTCTTTGGCCTGTAACTCCTGCCCTGGTTCTTTTCAAACACTAACCCTGCCTACTTCTCAGATGCAGACGGCTAAGCCACAATAAGCAACAGCTGTGGAAAACACAAAAAATAAACCCTGCAGGTAAACAGCCTGCTGGGCAGCGTGTCTGCTGGCGAAAGTGAGTGTGGGGAGGACGCACCGATGTGAGCAGTCTGTTATTTGGGAGGGGCTGCTTTTTGCCGCTTAGGTTAGGGGTCCATCACTTAGGAGTGGGCTGTTTTTTCCAGCTGAGGCTAGCGGGGTGGTTTCAAGGACAAATCAGCACTTATGGTGGAGTTTGAAACTGGTGGGATTTGCATATACAGAGATGGAAGGTGGTCTCATTCTGTAAAGGAAACAGCAACAAAAACCCCCAAACAAAGCATGAATGGCAGAAAGAGGCAGGATGCCGATGGAAATCAGAAGTTCATTAGGTTGGTTTGGTTAGTTGTTCCTAGAACTTTCTTAGACAAGCACTCTTTGATTAAGCCATCTAATCTTAAATCCTTAATTGTCTATAACCCTTCTGCCTATAATCTGGTTAAGGTATGTCCACATAGATCTCGAGAATGAGGGCTAATGGTAGGGATTTCAAACACCATCGCCAGGGAGGGGGAAGTACGGATGCATCTGTGTACTTTCTAGAACATCAAAAGTAAAAAACAACAATCAAGACAGTGGAATTAAAAAATCAGCTCTTCTTGCTCCTGCAACAATAAAGTCCAAGAAGTGTGGTTGGGACACCAGCTCTGGTCTCTGCACTTCTGGAGACTCTGCTGTTTTGTGTGCTTTGGTTTCAACCTCAGGCTGGCTTTCTCAGTCTCATCTGGTATCAGCCTCCCTTGGGGTCTGCATGCTTTATTTTTCCTGGTTAGAGGACAGGGCAAAAGACTTCAGCTTTCCACTGATTGGATAACCATAGAACTTTCTGCAGAAGGCCATGTGCTGATTGGCTTAGACTGTAGTGAACCAGTCACCCAGCGAGAGTACTTGGTCAGTTTAGACCCATCACATCCTGCAGAGCAGGGAGGGTGCAGTCTAGCTCACCCCCCAGCAGGTCTGAGTGATGGGAGAGGCAATGAAGTCAGTGAGAAAGCAAGTGGCCACGTGGGGAGATTTTGGACATTTTGGAGAAAGGCTTCTAAAGTCATACCATCTCCTCCCTTAAGCTTAAGTTTGGCTGCTGCTGCTGCTAAGTCGCTGCAGTCGTGTCCGACTCTGTGCGACCCCATAGACGGCAGCCCACTAGGCTCCCCCGTGCCTGGGATTCTCCAGGCAAGAACACTGGAGTGGGTTGCCATTTCCTTCTTCAATGCATGAAAGTGAAAAGTAAAGTGAAGTCGCTCAGTCGTGTCCGACTCTTAGCGGCCCCATGGACTGCAGTCCACCAAGCTCCTCTGTCCATGGGATTTTCCAGGCAAGAGTACTGGAGTGGAGTGCCCTTAGGCAGCAATTCATGCTTCAAAGATTTAGGACGTGCTCACTTAGTTGTGTCCGACTGCTTGTGACCCCATGGACTGGAGTCTGCCAGGCTTCTCTGTCCATGAGATTGCACAGGCGGGAACACTGGAGTGGGTTATCATTTCCTTCTCCAGGGGACCTTCCTGACCTGCATCTCCTGCTTGGCAGGTGGATTCTTTACCACGGAGACACCTGGGAAGCCCTTCTACAAAATCGTTCTGTTCTTGAATGGAATGAACTGCTGGGCATGAAGCTCCTTCTCTCTAAGGCACACTTTACTGGGAAAAAAAACAATCAGATAAAGAATGATTTTAAAAGTTCTTCAGAAAACAAGTAGAGGCAAAAATAAAAAGTTTTCTCCTAAGCCCCTCTAACTGGCTATGTTGAGGAGGATGGTAGGAGGTGGCTGAGCTAATATTGACAGTCTCCACACATAATGGTTTTCTCCGCTCTGGCTCACTGAGAGGTGGTTTGTTCAGCATAATTAATGCAGGCTCAGCTCATTACCCCAGAGGCAGTGTTATTCTTGCCCATTACAGGGCAGGGTGTGGGACGGAAGAGAAATGGACATCTCCCAGGTCCTCCCGACACTGGCTGCTGCCTCAGATTCCACGGGATGTCAGCGCCAGTCCATCTATAATAAGCAATCTCCAAAGAGACTGATGACTCCAAAGAGGGATGACCCTGGGGGTTGCTCTGGGGTTTTTGTTGCAGGGAAGGTGAGCTCAAGGACTCAGGGAGCCTGGGAGAGTGTGGAGGCCCAAGCGGAGAGGGGCTTTCTTCACCAGGTGTTCTCAGCAATGACCGTGACGACACACGCCTAGATCGGACACAGCAGTTCACCTCATCCAACTTCAGACCACATGATTTTAACCAGCTAATTCACTGAAGTTTGTCATTTTACAGCACCGTGATGTGTATTTATGTGCTAAGTTGTCTCAATCGTGTCTGACTCTTTGCGACCCCATGGACCGTAGCCCACCAGGCTCCTCTGTCCATGGGATTCTCCAGGCAAGAATACTGGAGTGGGTTGCCATGCCCTCCTCCAGGGGGTCTTCCCGACCCAGGGATTGATCCTCATCTCTTACGTCTCCTGCATTGGCAGGCAGGTTCTTTACCTCTAGCGCCACCTGGGAGGAGAAGGAAATGGCAACCCACTCCAGTATTCTAGCCTGGAGAATCCCAGGGACAGTGGAGCCTGGCGGGCTGCTGTCTAGGGGTTTGCACAGAGTCGGACACGACTGAAGTGACTTAGCAGCAGCAGCCACGTGGGAAGCCCACCCTGTGTATTTGTGGCATCGAGATCTTTGCCCTTTTCCCTTTACCCTGAGGGAGGACGACAAAGATAAGAAAGGCAGAGGGATGTATCCTTTCAACATAATACGGTGGGATTTAGAATCTAGCAACCTGGACTCTGCCCACTAAGAAGCTGCATGACCTTGAAAAAGTTGTTTGACCCGACTGTGTTTCAGGGGTGCTTTTCAATTATAAAATCAAAGGAGTTTTTCAACTTCGTTACAGGTCTCACTAACTTTGAGCTGGTTTTTTTTGTTGTTGTTGTTGTTGTTTTGTTTTTTTAAACCCTGCCTTAAAGGATTTCGAACTGCCACAGATTTTTAAGGAGAGGGGAGTGGGAAGACAAAGTCCATCTAAAAAAAAAGTTTGGAACAAACCCAGAGAGAGCAAACAGCAGCCTCAGCCCAGTGTGTTCATGATCTGTGTGCCAGGCACCCTGCTGGACAGCTGGAGGTGCTCACTGTTAATATTTAACAGCTAAGTTATATTTGTTTATTGTGTGTGTGTTAGTAGCTCAGTCGTCTCCGACTTTTTGCAACCATATGGACTATAGCCCGCCAGGCTCCTCTGTCCATGGGAATTTCCAGGCAAGAATACTGGAGTGGGTTGCCATTCCATTTTCCAGGGATCTTCCCGACCCGGGGATCGGACCTGGGTCTCCCACATTGCAGGCAGATTCTTTACCCTCTGAGACTCCAGGGAAGCCATGATGTTTGTTTATTAGGTAACGTATATACATTTTAAATGGGCTTTCCCGAGGGCTCAGTGGTAAAGAATCTGCCTGTAATGCAGGAGATGCGTGTTTAATCCCTGGGTTGAGAAGATCCCCTGGAGGAGGAAATGGCAGTCCAGTCCAGTATTCTTGCCTGGGAAATCCCATGGACAGAGGAGCCTGTCAGGCTAAAGCGTTGCAGAGTCAGACATGACATAGCAACTGAGCATGTGTACATAAATTTAAACCATCCCAAAGGAAGTGCAGAGACCCGCAGTGTTCGCAGCTCGTGTCCCTTCCTTTCTCCAGATACTCAGACCTCTTCGCCAGGGGCAACCAGATTACCAGTTCCTTGTAATTTCTAAAATCATTGTGTGTATAAATAAACATATTATAATACTTATTCTTCCTTTTCTCACTTTGCAAGTGATAGAATACACCACACTCTCTTTTATACTTTATCTTATTCAACAATGTATTTTGGAGATTATTCCATATTAGTGCATACAGAGATGCTCTATTCTTAAAAATAAAAAAAAGACTTCCGTATTCATTTATTTTTATTTTTGGCTGTGCTGGGTCTTCGTTGCTGCACACGGGCATCCTCTAGTTGCGGTCCCTGGGGCTCTCTTTGCGGTGACTGCTCTTGCTGTGGAGCGTGGGTTGCAGGCACTCCGGCTACAGTAGTTGTAGGACATGGGCTCGGGTGCTGTGGTTCCCACGCTTAGTTGCTCCATGGCATATGGGATCTTCTTGGACCAGGGATCGAACAGGTGTCTCTTGCATTGCAAAGAGGATTGTTTACCCCTTCCCTCCAGAGAAGCCTTATTCTTTTTTAATGCTCATTGCTGCTAGAAATTTTAAAAATTCCATTGTATAGATATACTGTAACTAGGTACTATTGATGGACATTTAGGGTACTTTCAGTCTTTTGCTTTCACAAGCAATGCCACAATGAATATTATTGGGTGTTTGTTTGTCTTCTTATCTCTATTTTAAAAATTAACTATATTGAGGG
Organism: Odocoileus virginianus; assembly: GCF_023699985.2. Classification (NCBI taxonomy): domain Eukaryota; kingdom Metazoa; phylum Chordata; class Mammalia; order Artiodactyla; family Cervidae; genus Odocoileus; species Odocoileus virginianus. The sequence continues at coordinate 2,685,759 of NC_069695.1, forward strand.
ATGTTTTACACATTGTACAATTCACTCTAAGTGTTCGATTCAGTGATGTTGTTAAATTTATCAAGTTGCACAACCATTGTTATGGATGAATTTTAAACCATTTTTCTCACCTACCAAAGATTACTTATGCAGATCAGTTGGAGATTCCTTAAAACACTAAAGACAGAGCTACCATATGATCCTGCAATCCCACTCCTGGGCATATATCCAGAGAAAAACATCGTCTGAAAGGATACATGCACCCGTCTTCATTGCAGCACTATTTGCAATACCCAAGACATGAAAGTAACCTAAATGTCCACCACAGAGGAATGGATGAAGAAGATGTAGAGTCTTTATTGAGTTTGTTGCAGTATTGCTTCTGTTTCTTTTTTTGCCTCAGGCATGTGGGATCTTATTTCCCCAACCGGGGATTAAACTTGTACCCCTTGCACTGGAAGGCACTGGAAATCTTAAACACTGGACCACCAGGAAAGCCCCATATGCAATAATATGAAGCTATTAAAAAGAATGAAATAGTGCCATTTGCAGCAAGGTGGATGGACCTAGAGATCATCATACTGAGTGAAATAAATTAGACAGAGAAGGACAAATATCATATGCTGTTGCTTATATGTGGAATGTTAAAAAAATGAACTTATTTATTATTAACTTATTATTAACAAGTGGACCTATTTACAAAATAGAAACAGACTCACAGACTTAGGGAATGAACTTAAGGTTACCAAGGGGAGTGCTGGGGTTAAAGATAGAGCGTTGGAGATGGACAGGTACACACCGCTATATTTAAAACGGATAACCAACAAGGACCTACTGTATAGCATGGGGAACTCTGCTCAATATTCTGCAATAACCTAAATGGGAAAAGAGTTTGATAAAGAATAGGCATATTATAACTGAATCACTTTACCGTATACCTGAAACTATCACGACACACTTAATCAACTATATTTCAGTATAAAATAAAAAATTTAAAAAAGATTCCTCGTGCACATTTATTGTTAAGTGGTGTTCTCCCCACTCCCCACCTCCAGCAATCACTAATCTACTTTTGGTCTCAATAGCTTTCTTTGGACATTTCGTATAAATGGAATCATATACTGTGTGATGCCTTGCTTCTGGCTTCTTTCACTGAGTATAATGAGAATTCTTTTGAGGTTCATCTGTGTTGTACCTATGTATCCTAGTTTGTTCCTTTTTATTATCCAGAGTATTTCATCATATGGCTATACCACATTTTGTCTGTCAATTCACTAGTTGTATGTTTAGGTTGTTTCCCATGGACATTTAGGTTATTTCCAATTTTTGATTAGTATGAGTAATCTTGCTAAGAATATTTGTGTGCAAATCTTTGTGTGGATGTATGTTTTCACCTCTCTTGGGTATATAGATGCCTAGGAATGGAATTTCTGGGTTTTCTGGTAAATTTGTGTTTTAAGTTTTTAAGAAACTAACTTCCCAGTTGTTTTCCAAAGCATCTGTACCATTTAATATTCCCACTAGCCCTGTTTGAGGGTTGTTTTTTCCATAACCTCGCCCACATCTGACTTTCTGCTTTGTAATAGCCATTCTAGTGGGTGTGAAAAGCTATCTCATTGTGGTTTTAATTTGTAATTTCCTAATGACTGGTGATGTTGAGCATCTTTTCATGGGTTTAATTTTTATGATTTATTGCCTCTACTTCTCACATACAATCTGAAAAATCTTACCCAAGAAAGAGCACAACACTTGCGCTCCAACAAATCTGGACTCATACCCAGTCCTGCCCCTTGCAGTCAGTGAGGAGTTAGTTTGTTACATCAACTCTTTTGGGCTTCCAAAAGGTGGTGACTCAGTGGTAAAGAATCCGCCTGCCAAACAGGAGACACGGGTTCAATCCCTGGGTGGAGACGATTCCTTAAAGAAGGAAGTGGCAACCCACTCCAGTGTTCTTGCCTGGGAAATCCCATGGACAGAGGACCCCAGCGGGCCTCAGCCCCTTTTCCTCTGGGGCTGGAAAAGAGTCGGATACAACTTAGCAACTAAATAAGAGCAAAGCTTCCAAGTCATTATCTGTGAAAGGAAAAAGAACCCATCTGGTAGTCTCACTGTGAGGATTAAATGAGACTGTGTATGAAGCGCCCAGCCTGGGGGCAGACACCCGGAAGGCACCCCAAACATGTTATAATTGTCTCCCCCTGCCTAGCTGGCCTCCCCCTTCCCCACCCCTAATTTCTAGAGCCCATCTTTGTGGGCTGCTTTAAGGTAGTTCTTTCTTTCGTCTGGCTGTGCCGGGTCATAGGTGGAGCACAGGGGATCTTCGGTCTTCATCACAGCACACAAGCTGTTTCCATTGTGGTGTGTGAACTCTTCTTAGTTGCGACATCTGGGATCTAGTTCCCTGACCAGGGATTGACCCCGGGCCCCTTGCAATTGGGAGCACAGAGCCTCAGCCGCTGGGCCACCGGGGAAGTTCTCAGAACCCATCTTTGGGAAGGGTGCTTTTCCCTAACGTGGGACTGGGTATCGAGTGACGGTGCGTGTGACAGCCAAATCAGGAGTTACCGCCGACGGCAGGTTCAGGAACCCAACTGCTGTTGGATTAGGCTGGGTCATCGGGACTGACGCCTCCTATCCCAGGGAGAAAGCTCTGACAGCTGCCTTTCCTGCCCGCCCCAGAAGAACCGGGTGCCCATTCTCTGCGTGCAGGCTCAGAGCGCTTCCCCGACCCCTTCGGTTGACAGCAGCCTTCCTGCTGACAGCAGCCACGCCACCAGCTGCCTGTGTGGGGGCAGACTAGCCAAAATAAAGCTAAGCATCAGTCAAGGGCTTTAAACATTCAAAGAATCCTCCTACTACCTCCTACCTGTCCTCCAGCAATGTGAGAGGACGACGTTTATGATTTCGCTGATGTTGAACCCAAAGCTCTTGGTAGCACTTCATACTTAGCCTTTGGTATGCAATTCAGAGGAGCTTGTACCTACTCAGTTTTCCTAATAACTAAATTAGATAGCTACTGCTATTCTCATTGTTTTACAGAAGAAAGAACTGAGAAAAAGAGAAGTTAAGCTCGTATGTGGCAGAGCTAAGATTTGAGCCCAGAAACCTGGGCCCTTTATCAGCACATCCTTCTCCTGTTAAGGGTGCTGCCTTTCCTGGCCTATCTGTCAAAATGGAATATGTGAATATTCTTATCCAGCAACTCCACTTCTTGTATTTAGTCTAGAGAACCACTTACATCCCAAGGAGGCATGTCACTATTGCTTAGTCGCTCAGCTGTGTCTGACTTTTTGTGACCCCGCGGACTCTAGCCTACCAGGCTCCTCTGTCCATGGGATTTCCCAGACAAGAATACTGGAGTGGGGTAACATTTCCTCCTCCAGGGGACCTTCCTGACCCAGGGATCAAATCTGAGTCTCCTGCCTTGCAGGCAGATTCTTTACTGGTGAACCACTGGGGAAGCCCAAGGAAGCATGTACCAGGATGTTTTTTGAGACACATTTGTAAGTCTGAAAAACTCCAGCCAAGCTACACATCATTAACACAAGAACAGACAGACAAAGCATGGTATTGCTATTTTATGTGATAGTGATATCATCAAGCATTAAAAAAAAAAAGATGCAATCTGTAGTGGATTGAACTGACCTTGTAAGACTGCTGAAACTTGATAAGTAAGGTAAGCTAACTGCATGGCAAATATGTACAATTTAATGATGTACATACATTAAGATTATATATGTATTTGTGTGTGTGTAGTGTTTAGATGACTATACATGTAAATGGATAGAAAAATGCCTGAAAGGAAAACAAGTGCTTCCCCTTGGGAAACTTCTGAGATGGAGGATAGAGTATGTGGGAAACCATTTTTTTTTTTTGTATATTTTACAGAATACAAGTGTTTTCATTTAGACTGTCTAATTAAAGGTAAGCAAAAATTTTAAAAAAGAAAGCAACTTTCTCTGGAAAACACAGCTAAAATAACAGAAACATCAAATCTTGTATTCATCCCAGTTGCCATCTGATCGCTCCAAGGGTGTCCGTGAACCACACCCTGCTAATTTCAGTAATTCATTAGTTGTCCATCTCTAGCAGAGAATGATAAATCTGTCTTCAAGGGTTCTCACCTCCAGAGAAGCGAGGAAACCTGACCCACGGGCTGACTTAACTGTCCTTCCCTGAGCAGTCAGTGCCCCATGGCTGGGACACATGGTGACTGAACCAATTATGTGAGTCAAATAGCGTGTTTGTCAAGTGTTGTAAGCTGTGGGACTTTGCCGTCAGGGAGCCGTCGCCTGGTTTAGAAATCATGGGTGGCACATAGGTCTTTGACGTCACCCCAACTCTTCCTGCGCTTCCCTGTGGCTCAGACGGTAAAGAATCTGCCTGCAATGCAGGAGACCCAGGCTCAAGCCTGGGCTCGGGAAGATTCCCTTGGAAAAGGGGAGAGTTATCCATTCCAGTATTCTTGCCTTGAGAACTTCAACTCTTAAAGGTCTGATTTTGTCCTTTCTTCCCTCTCCATCCACAGCAGTGCCCCCCTGGGAATGGGAATAGTCTTGTAAATTACTATTACAGGTGAATATTATACCAGGAGAAACCTTTAGACCTTAATTGGTATATCACTTAAAAAAATCATTGTGGTAACCCACAGCAGAAAATGGAGAAGGCAATGGCACCCCACTCCAGTACTCTTGCCTGGAAAATCCCATGGATGGAGGAGCCTGGTAGGCTGCAGTCCATGCGGTCGCGAAGAGTTGGACACGACTGAGCAACTTCACTTTCACTTTTCACTTTCATGCATTGGAGAAGGCAGTGGCAACCCATGCCAGTGTTCTTGCCTGGAGAACCCCAGGGATGGGGTCACACAGAGTCGGACTCGACTGAAGTGACTTAGCAGAAGCACAGCAGGAAAGGAAATTGATGAGATGAGTGAAGTCTTTACTTAAAGTCTACTGATTAAAGTCTTGAAAACCAATTATATAACAGATTCTTCCTTAGGCTATTTACATACATTATTCTAATTCTTAGAGGATTAAGTGCTTTATAGGCAATAACTCATTTAATCTTCACAACAACCTCTGAAGTATATACAACAATTATGCGTCCATTTTACAGATGAGGAAACTGAGGTAGTCATGACATGCTTATTGAGTTAGGAAGATGTGGAGTCAGAATTTGAACTCAAGGTATCTGGCTCTATAACTCTAACCCACCTATGCTATGTTGCCACTCAGAAGTGACAAACGGAAAGGTTAGAACTAAAACTTCTGACTCCTAGTCCACTGCTTTTCTTGGATGACCCTAATTATATGCCATGTCCAAATCAATATACTAGCTGGAGATCTAAAATATGTAAGTTTCACAGTTCTCATCTTTGGAAAATTTATCACACCAGAGATAAATACACAAAATATATTTATGTGGGAGACTCTGTCTCTAAATGTCTACTGTTTGAGTAGAGTGAAATGTGATTTCCAAACATGGGGTCCTCCGTGCAGGATAGATTTGGCAGCATGATGCCAGCACTGTACCCAGAGGACAGAGCGGGGCGGGTTCCCTGGGCGTAGATGGGTGCACTTACGGCTGCCTGGAAACGTGCCCTGCACAGCTCCAAGGCCATCTCTCACACTGAAGATGTCAGCCCGTGTGGCTGTGATGGGGGCCCCAGGGGAATGACAGCTGTAACTGTGTGATCTTGAACACGTTGCTCAGCCTCTCCAAGTCTCGGATTCCTCATCTGTAAGGTGTAGGTGGTATTAATAACCTTTTAGGTCACTTAAAGGAGATTAAGTGAAATAACATTCCTGGTGACTAACCAAGCCGACTTGTTGAATGCCGTCTTGTACTGATTAATCCTTGCTTGCTCAGAAGTGCCAACCCACTCACTGCCCTCCCTGGGGCACCTGCCTGGTGCTCGGAAGGAACGGTAGTTTCCTGGTTTCTCCTGGAAGAAATATGTCCCACCTGGTGATTCCTTTGTATTGAGTCAACTCCTCTTTTGGGAAGCGAAGTTGCATGAACACTTTTTTTTTAATTGTCATTTTTTTGAGTTCATTTTCTGAAAACATGTATTTATTTGTCTGCACCGGCTCTTCATTTCAGCATGTGGGATCTTTAGTTGGGCATGTGAACTCTTAGTTGCAGCTTGTGGGATCTAATTCCCCAAGTGGGGACTGAACCTGGGACCCCCTGCATTGGGAGCGTGGGGTCTTAGCCACTGGACCACCAGGGAAGGCCCAGAGGCACATACATTCTGAGTCCAGTAGGAAACGACTTCGAAAGAGGTGGCACTGGCTGTAGGCTCAGTTTTCCCTCCGTCTGGGCTGTGACCGCCCTGTCATCCCCCAGGAAGCGAGGTTGAAACCACTTCTGCCCTCCCTGGGGCATTGGCAACATCTGCAGATCTCAACTGTGACCACCTGGGGGAGGGGTGCACCTGGCATCTAGGGGGTCGAAGCCCGGAATGCTGCTAATGCCCAGGCCCTCCCCCTCCCCCATAACAATGTTTCCGGCTCTAACATCACCAGTGGCCAGTGAGAAACCCCACCCAAGGACGCCCAACCTGCCTACCAGCATGACCGCAACACCCCGCCTTCTGCAGGTCAAGGGACCTCATTTCTTCTCTCCCTGAGGCCCACTCACGAGGTGGTGGGTCTTCTGGAATTCCCGAGAAACGTCGGAGATGTCCCAGAATGGATGGTGACGTTGGGGATTGTTATTTTTCAGGCTCACGTGGCATGAAAGGATGGCAGACTCAGGAGGGCCCCAGAGGCGCGCGCTTTGTTTTTTATCTACGTTGCTTTCCCAGAAAGTTCCTGAGAAGTCCGACGCCGTGCTTCGTTGCATAATATCGGGTAAGCATCTCTAGCTCTTCACTCTCTGAAATCTCCGTGCAGACCAGGTTTCTTTGGCTCACAAGGGCACTGTTAAAACATCACCTGGGAAGTTTAGTTCTGAGTAACTGATCGAGCAATTAAATCCTCTATGACTTCTTTTCCTAGAAGATCTCTTCGAGTACCTTTCTGCACATGTTTTGGGGATCCTTCTGCATGTCTTATTGTGATTCTTGTTTAGGCAACTTCCACACTTGTTCTTTTTTTTTTTTTTTCTTCTTCAGATAATCCCCTTTTAATTTCCTGTGGTACATGGGAAAGGCGTGAATAACTTCACTTCAGACAATGTACCTAACTCTTCTTCATCACCTTTTACTGATGTCCCCAGCCTGGCTAAATTCATCTCCCCACTCTTTGCCTTTTTCAGCTCTGCCAGTCAGCAGTGAAAAGGTTAAAACTAAGACAAATACGCCCCGTGGAGGGAGAGTGAGATCAGGGAGTTGGAAATCCCCCTGCCTGGAGAATAAATAACCCAGAGCTGGTCCACGCTTTCACCCTGGGAAAGGGGATTTATTACTTCTTTATTTATCTCTGGGCTCCACCACACGGCATGTGGGATCTTAGTTACCCGACCAGGGATTGAACCCATGCCCTCTGCACTGGCAGCGTGGAGTCTTAACCACTGGACCACCAGGGAAGTCCCCGGGATGTGGTATTAAAAGAAAACAGGAGGAAAGTTGCTGGGCAGGGAAGCAGTACTTGGTACCTTGTGAGTTGTTTTCTTCTCTTTCTCGGATTATGTCTACCCTTGAAAATATGGAGGCACTGGTAGTCTTGTCTAGAGGATGAAAGAAAACTCTTCACTCCTTTATCCCTTTTTCTAAGTCCAGAGAGAAGAGTCAGTCTCTAAAACGGCTCCGCTTCCTTAGCAGAAGTTGCAATAAAATCTCACCTTCCGTTCTGGATCTTTGGGTGTAGGACTGTGCACCCGAGTCCCCAAGCCGAGAGGACAGCACCCCCTCTTGCCCGGTGTTTGTCCACAGCCATCCAGATAGAGAGACGGGCTTGGGCTCACTGTTGAGCCTTCAGAGTAGCCCCTGTCTCCCTAGGAAGCCCAGGGTTTGGAAGATACCGGTCCCCACACACATAAGCCAGATACTTGTGAAATGTTCTGCAGGTGGCTCTCAATAAGCGACTTGCAGGTAGGCTTAAAAAACACGGGTAGGATTTTCAGGTTAGGTTTCCAGCAAGTAGAGGGAGAAAAGAGAACCACCCACAAGGTACAAGATACCACTTCCCTGCACAAGTCTCCTCTGGGGCCGATTATGCAGCTCTGTACCACACGAAGGGAAAAAACTGGTCAGCCAGTAGGAAGCCGGGGGACTCAGTCAGCCCTGATTACTCCTGAAATGAAACACTGGAGCCCGAGAGATCAGAATGAGTCCTCCAGGCTCAGCTTATGCATACCTGCTGTCATGGCTTCCGCAAATTCAGGAACATACCCAAGAGGAGCAATTAAATGCTTCCTAAGAAGAAATCGGGTAAAACTGACCCCAAGGGGAACACGAGTCTGATTAGAACAGGCAGAAATGAAATATGATCAGCAGCTTCTCTGATGGTTTTTCAGGGAAGCTCTTTTTTTTTATTTTTTTGGTGGTTTAGTCTTTTGCTTGAAAGAGATTCAGCCAGGCAGCTGCTGGAGATATGTCCCTGCGTGCAGGTGTGTCTGCTGCCTGCTCCAGGGACTGACTAGGTGGGTGCCTGCTTGGAGGAAGAGGCGGTGGGGAGCACAGCTGGGAGACCCCAACTTAGATGAGACCTAGAGAGAGAGAGAGGAGGGCTTCCCTGGTGAGAAGGTATTGCTCCCAAATACAGTAGAGGTGACACATTTTATATGTTTTCAGCGATGTGGGAGCTGGTGAGAAAGCTCTGGTCCACACTGGATACCTTCCTGCCCTTGTCTGTCACAAGGGGGAAAAAATTCCAAGGGGTGAATGGAATTCCTGAGGGCATTTACCAGATTAGCCCATTAGCAGTCTATCCGGTTAATGATCACCAGGGGAAGGGTGAACCCCTTCTGAGGGGGAAAGCGTAGGTCCATTTCTGTGATAACATCAGTCACGCATCATCGCAGCGCCAGCCTGGGAAACCTACATTCCAGACTCCTTCCTCCTCAGGAAGACATGGTTTCAGCTTGTCTGCTTTGTTCTTTGCTCTTTTAACATACAATCAACTCTGAGCGCCATTAAGGTATAATTTTCAAAAAGGTAAAGTGATTCCCATGCAAATATGGAGTGAACGTTAAAGATTTTATTCCATTCTTTTCTTTTTTAGGACCTATTCTTCCACTATTTCACATGGAACATTTTTTTATAAGTCTTTACTGAATTTGTTACAAGATTGGTTCTGTTTTATGTTCTGTTTTTTTGGTCCAAGAGGCATGTGCTATCTTAGTTCCCTGACCAGGGATCCAACATGTACCCCTGCTTTGGAAGGGGAACTCTGAACCCCTGGACCACAGAGAAGGTCCCTCAATTCATAAACAGGGAATCAAAAAATATCAAGACCTGGTCAAAGCGCATTTGAGGAATTGGGTGTTTATAGGCAACTTAATGAACGAATGTTAGGATGAGATTGCTGAGTTAGAACACTGGTTAATGTCCTACAGGGCCATCAACTGTAATTTATGGGGTTATCATGTCTGCTATGTGGAGATTATTTGCATCTCTATTGAATAAAAATCTGTAAGTTTATAGGTAACTTTAAGTCTGGGGATTGTAATCAATAGTAATCATCGATCAAGCAGAGTGCATTCCCCTAGATAACTCTGAGATGGACCTTTGTCCCATGTGACATTGAAGCAAGATACCATGAACATTTTTGCCTTATTTCTTAGCTGTAGATAATTTTTCTCAATAGCTTCTTTTTTTAAAATAGTAGTTAAGGACACTCGGTCTTTTAGGGAGTTATTTACTTGTTTATTTCCGGCTGTGCTGGGTCTTCATCGCGGCACCGGCTTCTCTCTGGATGCAGCGAGCAGGGGCTCCTCTCCAGCCGCTGCGTGCAGGCTCCTCGTCGCGGCGGCTTCTCTTGTCGTGAAGCGCGGGCTCTAGGGCGCGTGGGCTCAGTAGCTGCCCCTCCCGGCCTCCCGAGCACAGGCTCACTAGTTGTGGAGCATGGGCTGAGTTGCTCCAAGGCACGTGGGATCTTCCTGGACCAGGGCTTGAACCCACGTCTCCTGCATTGGCCGGTGGATGCTTTGTCCCTGAGCCACCAGGGAAGCCCTCCTAATAGTTTCTCGAGATTAGGAGCAGCACTTCTCATTTTGTGTGCTCCCCGCACCCCCACTCCAGCCCAGCATCCTCTTAGGCATGTAACATGCCCAAGAGTGCTTATTGAAGGATGCGTTTTTTATCAACGACAGAGGCTTTTCCGGTTCCCCAATGACATATCCATCATGCTTGTCCCTATTGTTTATCATCCATTCTTATTGATAGCTTTATGATTTTCCAAAGATACTTCATGTAGTAAGAATATTCTTATTTCTTTACCATCAGGCCAGCCCAAGCCAGAGGTAACTTGGTATAAGAATGGTCACACCATAGATGAGTGTGGCAGTGTCTCCAGTTACGAATCCTTCGAGAACCAGTACGTTCACGAGTTACACCTCTGTTGGTAAGTGGATGTGCCTCAGTGGACTGTTGACTAAGCTCCCCATGTTCTGTCGTATACTGGTTACTATCAGGTAAGGTCAAAAGATCGGCTTGTGTTTGCTTCTTGAGTCCCATTAGATGCGATCAACGGCCTCCAGCAAAGACAGCTAAACTCTGCCTGGTAACTCATCACCCTCCTCTAATTGCTGCCATGGATGGTACATTACAGCTTTATTTAGAATTTCACTCAAGGTGGCCCAGCCATTTTCATTCATTGAATAAGCTCTTTTGAAAGTCTTGTCCTCTCTGGAAAGCTCAGAAGCACCGTGGGATTTCACCATCTGTCATCCAGCATGTCTTGGGTAAGAATGGAAGGAAGAAGTGGTGGGCTCGGATCCCGCAGCAAGTTGGTGGTGAAGTTGAGGATGGAAACCGGACCTCCTGGCCTGCTTTGAGGAAGTGGCGCGGTCCGGTACCATGGTTTCTCATTCTTCTTCGTTCCCACAAGAACCGTGTGCTTGGGGTGAGACCAGGAAGCGTCGTATGTGAAGTGGAGAAAAGGAGAACTCCTCTGGCTGAAGCTGGGTGGCTCTCGTTCCCCAGCGCAGCCAAACTGGTCTCATGTCCCTCACGGTGGCTCTGAGGAGACTGAGGTCTGCGGAGCGTGGTGTGAAAATGGCTGAGAGGCATGGGTGTGTGCCAGCAACAAACTGAAGGCTTGGGTTTGCATTTCAGCCCATGTTAGGGCTGTGTGATCTTGGCCAGTTCCCTTACCTCTCTGAAACTCAGCTTTTTCACCCATCAAAGGGTGGCTGAATGAATTAAATGATGTAATGCTTGTAAAAGGCTTGTTATATAGTAGTTGCTCAATAAAAGCTTTCTTAATCTCTGATCTTTGCTTTTGTTTCAAAGTAAGGTCAGAGGTCACTTTACCATGGTTGAAATGCTGGACTCAACTGGCCTGCAGCCTATCTAACCTGGTATTTGAGACATCCATTTATTTGTTTATTTAGTTTTTTAAAAAATTAATATTTTTTAAAAATTTTTTCTAAATTATGAAAGTATGATAACACATTTATAGGAGGTTTGGAAAATACAGAACAGTTTTATATAGTTTGATTGTATATTACAGTTATTTTTTTAAGTAGATAATTTTAAGATTTTTAGTTGGGAGTTTCAATGTCAAACTCTAAAAATTAATAGAATGAACAGATAGAAAAATAGAAGGATATAGGAGACCTGAAAAGCACTATGAACCAATTCAACATAATTAAGATTTATATAGTTTTCACACAACAGCAGGATACAAATTCTATTCAAGTTCCCATAGACTATAAACCAGGAGACACTGGAATAATATACCCAGGGACATAAAACAATGTAAATTTGTAACATGTAAAAATTTCATGGTCCAAAGATAATGAAATCATATAGAGTCTGTTCTCTTATCGCTGTGGAATTAGGTTAGAAATCAATATCAAAAGATACCTGAAAATAAACCACATAGTTTCAAGTGCAGCATGACATTTACCAAGAGAGACCTTAGCCCTTGAAAGCCTCACATTTATTATTTAATTTTTATATGATATTCATCATGCAGCTACTATATGTCAGGCATGTAGCTTAATGCCCTAGTCAAGGTGAACAGCATGAACATTGCTCGGAAAACCTCAAGTCCATCAAGGAAGACAAGCGGTGAACAAACCATGCCGCCTTCCCCTCATGATCCAAGTACTGGGAGGCAGCCCGCTGGCCACCACTGGCCCGCAGCCGGGGTTGGGCTTCCTGCCTCTTCGTCCCACCTTGAGGCTCTCCTCACCCTCCTCTTCACCCCGGTCGGCTTAGATTCCCCCGTGCCGTGCTGCGCTCAGTCGCCCAGTCGTGTCCGACTCTGCGACCCCATGGGCTGGGGCCCGCCAGGCGCCCTGTCCCTGGTGATTCTCCAGGCAAGATGCCTGGAGTGGGTAGCCTGTCTCTTCTCATGAGGGTCTTCCCGCCCCAGGACCAGACCGGGGTCTCCCGCACTGCAGGCGGATTCTTTACCCGCTGAGCCACCGGGGAGCCCGCTGCCTGTCTGACTTGAGGGCAGTTCTGCTGCACCTGGATCTGTCCAGCCTCAGACCTCCTCAAATGTCCTCATCTCCTTTGCACAGGCCTCCCGTTGGGCAGTTATTTCCTGCTCAGGACTGATGCTTGCTCAGGAGGCTGTGCACCTCCTGATGGCAGGAACCCTCACTGTTTCCTATTAATACATCTATGTATCTATCCTATAGATATTTGTGGTTGTGGTTATTAGTTTGCTTATATCAGCATTGGCAAACTTTATCTATAAAGGGCCAGATAGTAAATATTTCTGAGTTTGAAGTCCAGACAGCCTCTATCACTCTGCCATCATAGTGCTCAAAGCAGCCATAGACCCAAAAAATGAAACAAACAAACAAACAAACAAACCCCCAAATCCCCCAAAAGATCATGGTTGTGTTCCAATAAAACTTTATTTATAGAAGCAGTTGGGGGCCAGATTTGGCCCGTGGACCATAGTTTGCCAGCCCCTGGTCTAGAGAGTAAGATCCTTGAGGGCCTACACACTATACTTCATATGTATTCCACTCCTACCTTTGTGCCTCTGAGCACTCAATACATATATCTTGATTGATTAATTTGGGCCTTACACTAAACTAAAATCTTATACTCACTTTATAACCAAGAGAGAAGATCAATGTGTATCCTTTTACTGATGGAATACCATTTAGGAATTGAGATTTGCTAATTGCTGTTTGTACACGCTGAGGAATTAGACAAACCAAACATTTTGTGGGGTGTTAGGAGTTGAGGGGTAGCCATGGTGAAACCCGGGGCAGATGGGTGGTTTACAATGGGAGAGACACAACATAGGAAAGAGAAACTTAGCAAGGGAACTAGCACTGTGGAAAGGTCAGGGGCTCTCATTCTCTGCTTTAAAGTTCAGCAGGGCAGTGATTCACTCTAAAAATGAAAAGTTTAATGTGACTGAATGCACTCTTTCCAAGTCCTGCCATTTGAAAGGTAGCCCTGCTTCAGGGAACAGTATTCGGTCCTAATGCAGACAAATGATGGTAGGGCAATATGATGGTGAAGGACAGGGAGGCCTGGCATGCTGCAGCCCATGGGGTCACAAGAGTCGGACCCGACCGAGCGACTGAACAATATGATAATAGATGTGGCTCCTTTTCTTCCCCCTGCTTAGTGGTAAATATGTTGGACACTAATAATCTTTAAAAGATCTGGTGTCCTACACTTGGAGTTCTGAGCTGTAACTGCCCATGAGCAGAGCAATAAACCCACTAACACTTGTCCTTCACTCTTGACAAAGTCAATCCCCATCCAGGTGATTCCAATATGTTGTCCAAGATGCAAAATGCTTTAATCTGAAAATATGCATCTGTAAAGTAGTTTGACATCTATCCACATATGAAGTGCTGGTTAGGAAAATGAATCAGATTTTGTGCAAATGTCTTTCAAAGACTGAAAGTTAGTTGTTAATAACCATATTAGTCTTGAATTTTTTTTTGCCGTTATCAATGTACCATAAATTGCCAGATTAGCTTATAGTTTCCCAAAGAAAAATACTTTACCTACCTGAGTTTAGTCTTGCAGTCCTTAAAATTGAGTTCTTAGATATTTGAAAGCTCCTGTTTCTGTTTCCCAAGGGCTTTTCCTGGCTTAATGTCCCATCTGCACTTCTGCTGTGAGGCTACGAGCCCTGCTGCCGGGTTTATCCACGCTCTCATCTTCCCTCTTTCCTCAGCTCGGTAGCACTTCTCCCCGCGTGCTTCCTGCATTCTCCTCGTATCACTCTAATCCCGTGAAACCGTGTATTTACGACAAATAAGGCTATCTGGAGAGATTGATCAGTGCTGCTGTGACCTTTCCATTACTGCAGGTCAAGTGCTTGGCAGACAAAAGACATGGAAAGCCAAGAAAGTGCTGTGAGAGAGAGACGCATCAATAATAGCAGTATAGCTTGCCTTGTAGCATGAAAGCATTTTCCACCCCTTGAGATATAGGGGTTGGGACTTCCCTGGTGGTCCAGTGATTAAGAGTTTGCCTTCTAATGCAAGGGGTGTGGTTTTGATCCCTGGTTGGGGAACGAAGATCCCACCCACATGCCTCATGGCCAAAAAACCAAAATATGGAACAGAAGCAGTATTGTAACCAATTCAGTAAGGACTTTAAGAATGGACTCCAAAAGATCTTTAAAAAATAAAGATGTGGCAATTGGGAGGAGGGGAAGAAAATGCAATTAGATGTTTTCTACCTCATCATGAAAGCAAGTTGCAATATACATACAGACTGGGAACTGTGGTCTCTTATGAATGGAGTTTAAAGACAAGCAGCGAAGCAACAGAAGAAAGTGTGCCTAGGAACCCACACCTAGAGAGAGACGCTCATCTCCACAGCATGGAGGCCTCTTTGGTTGGCCACGGTCCCATCCAGCAGTGATGAGGGAGAGTCTAGGTTAAGAGTGAAGCAGGAGGGAGGGGAGGCGGAGGCCAGGGCAGGAGCCCCCGGTCAGCGGGACGGGAAGCAGCCCCGCTCGCTCTCTCATCGGCTCAGCCCTGGCGTTGGCTGGTCTGGAGATGGACCCTGTAGAGGACCTGGTGGGGACAGTGGTCTGGAGAGCTACAGTCACCACAAGCAGTCTGCTCATATGTGTGTGGGTTGAATAGGGTCCCCCATATTCATGTTCACCTGGAACCTCAGAGTGTGACCTTGTTTGGAAATAGTCTTTCTCCCCGCCCCAATACCAGGAGCTCAGGGCTCTTTATTTATTCATTTATTTTCAGCTAGGCTGGATCTTCGTTGCCGCACTGGCTTTATTGTCTGGTTGCAGCATTTGGGCTCCTCACTGAGGTGGCTTCTCTTGTTGCGGAGCACAGGCTCCAGGGCGCAGGCTCAGTACTTGTGGCACATGGGCCTGGTTGCTCCGAGGCATGTGGGATCTTCCTGGACTGGGGATCGAACCCGTGTCTCCTGCATTGGCAGGTGTTTTCATGGCCACTGAGCCTCTAGGGAAGCCCAAAAGTAGGGTCTTTGCAGATGTAATTATTTAAGATAGGATCACACTTGGATGAATATGGGCTCTGACTGGCATCTTTTTTTTTTTTCCCATTTATTTTTATTAGTTGGAGGCTAATTACTTTACATCATTACAGTAGTTTTTGTCATACATTGAAATGAATTAGCCATGGATTCTTTATGTAGAGAGAAAGCAGAGACACAGAGAGGGGAACGGCCGGGTGAAGACAGGCAGAGGCTGGCATGGTGCCCCTGGGAGGAGGGAAAAGCCCAGGCCCTCCGGCTGCCCCGCGAGGGGGAGGGGCGAGGAGAGATTCTTCCCGAGCCTTCAGAGGGACCTCCCTTCAGCCTGGCCCTGCTGACACCGTGATTTTGGACTTCCCGGCCACCAGAACAGTGAAGGAGCACATTTTTGTTGTTTTGTGTTATTCTCTGTGAGGTCGTTTGTTTTGTCCACTCTAGAACACTAATACGTGATGTCTGAGCATTCTTTAAAAAATGCTGCCCCTCACCTATTTAGTATAGGACTGACCGTTTTTTCCCCTGATGACCAGAGTGCTGTTCCCAAGATACCAGCTGACTTCATCCAGGCTGCCTGGGAGGCATCAGTGGGTCCAGGGGCAAAGAACGTTTTCCAAACTGGGTGTTGATTGCTCAAGATTTTGACGGGAAAACATTCCATCTGAGGGTTTCCTGAGTCACCTATGTGTTTTGACACCAGGGAACATCTGGCCATGTCTGGAGGCGTTTTCGATTATCACGGCTGGGAAGGGGTGCTTCCAGCATCTGGTGGATAGAGGCCAAGGATGCTGTTGGATGTTGGATATTGCTCAGGGCGATGCCCCACAGCGAAGTACCACCCATCCTATAATGCCAGTAGTGCTGACGCTGAGAAACGGTGTCATCAACCACCCCAAAACAGAGCGCCCTGAAGCAGCAGCAGCTGGTTCGTTCTCCCGATTCTGTGGGCTGGCAGTGGTGGATACTGCCTGGCTCACTCGTGCTCACTCATGGACTTGAGTCAGTCTGAGGCTTGGCTGGGCTGGGAGGTCCAAGGTGACTTCA
Organism: Odocoileus virginianus; assembly: GCF_023699985.2. NCBI lineage: Eukaryota > Metazoa > Chordata > Mammalia > Artiodactyla > Cervidae > Odocoileus > Odocoileus virginianus. The sequence continues at coordinate 2,702,347 of NC_069695.1, forward strand.
CCAGGAGGTCTGGCCGTTCATGCTGGCCTCTCTCTGAGCCTCCAATTGGTTAGAACTGGCTTCCTATACGTGGGTCTCAGGGGAGCAATATGGAGAAAGCTCCAGGAAACGTTCCTGTTGAGCTCCATCCCAACACCACCCCCTCCACGTTTTCTGGGCCAAAGCGAGTTACGGGGCCAGAGCAGAGTCAGGAGGCAGGAAGAGAACTGCCACTTCGTGAACAGTAGAGTAGAAATGTCACGTTGCAGCAGGCTGCACACAACCGAGCGAAAGGAACCAGTGGCCACATTTGTCGTCTACTCTATCTCATGCTATGTCACTGCAGTCGTGTACGACTCTTTGTGACCCTGTGGACTTCAGCCCACCAGGCTCCTCTGTCCATGGGATTCTCCAGGCAAGAATACTGGAGTGGGTTGCCGTGCCCTCTTCCAGGCGATCTTCCTGACCCAGGGATCAAACCCACGTCTCATTATGTCTCCTGTCTTGGCGGGCAGGAGTTTAATAATAAGTTTTGCTGCTTGTAATTTATGTGACCTTAAGCAAGTCAGTTAACTTCTCTGAGCTTTAGTTTCTTCATCTGTAAGATGGGTGTTTGTGTTGATGTGTTGAGATGATTTATGCAAAATGATTTATGCAAAATGATCAGTGGAGCGTACAGGTCACTGCAGCGAATTTAGTTGTTTTTAGTTAGCAGTTAACACTCCCTGAAAGTCTTGTATTCCCAGAATTAATCTGAAAGAATTACTTTGTCCTAGCCAAGTGTGTTTAGAGCCAGAATAATTTTATATGCGTAGTTTTGAAAGTGTTAGAATCAGTTGAGAATTTTCAAAGACAAAAAGAAAATGGATTTTTAGCAGGAGAGCTGTAACCTAATCACAGGATTAAAGCTGTTTCTATCATATATATTGATACTATAAACCCTGTTTGGATGGTTTTTAAAAGGTGGAATCTATGACTTCAGTGAAGTCTGTGTCTTCTCAGTTTTTCCTCATGCTTGGATGGACAGATGCTAGGAGCCTTAGGACACTGTTAAATTCCTGAAGCCACTCTTGTTTGTAGCTGGCAGAGGGTTGTTTATAAGTGCTTGTTGTCTGAGCCTAACTTTGGCCTTCAAGGGGCCCTCAGCCTATCTCTATACCCAGGGAAACCCAAATTCTTTCTCAGACATCTCAGAAACATGAGTTGTTGGTCGTGAATGAGGCTGGGCAAACGAGAAGAGGTCAGTCAGTGAAGAATACCTCCACTCCGGGGACTTCCCTGATGGTCCAGTGGCTAAGAATTCACCTTCCGATAGCGAGGACCTGGCTTGGAGCCCTGGTTGGGGAACTAAGATCCCACATGCCTCGGGCACCTGAGCCCACACACCACAGCTACTGAGCCCGCATGCCCCAGAGTCTGCACCACAGCTAGAGAGAAGCGTACACTTCACGAGGAAAGACCCTGTGTGCTGAAAACTAAGACTCGAGGCAGCCAAAAATAATAAAATATTTAATTAAAAAATGCAAATATCTTTATTCTAGGAAGAAACAGCTCAAGGCACACTTCCTGCTAAAGGTGGAAGGGTCACCATCACCTTCGATTACAAAGGACAGGAGATTGTATCCACCACTGAAAGCAAGGATTTGAATCCAAAACTAAATATGGATTTAAATCCCAGATCTGCCTCTTACAAGCCATATCATTTTGGGCAAGTTACTTAAGCTCTCTGGGTCACCATTTCCTCACTTACAAAATAGGGGTAAAGATAGTATCTGCTTTATAGGGTTGGCCCAGGGGTTAAATCAACACATGCCAAGAGTTTAGAACACTCTTTAAATAACTGTTACTTTGTGCAGTTTGAACACGTTCCCCAACATGCCAAGCCATGCTCATGCTCAATTGTGTCTGACTCTTCGCTACCCTTTGGAATGTAGCCTGCCAGACTCCTCTGTCCCTGGGATTTTTCAGGCAAGAATATTGGAGTGGGTTGCCAGTCCCTCCTCCACAGGATCTTCCTGACCCAGGGATTGAACCCGTATCTCCTGTGTCTCCTGCATTGGCAGGCGGACGTCGAACTATAATTTTGGAACTGATTAAAAACAGGGCAATTTAGAGGTAAGAAAGGCAGCTTAGTTTGGCAGCATTTCCCCCCTCTACTGTTTCCCTCTTGGAGCAGAAAATGTAATTAACGTGTTTGATCAAGGACTCATCGGGTGGAAATAAAGATGACTGAACCTTGCTACAATTTGGCTAAGAGGGAAAGGCATTTCATCCGAGATTGGAAAGCATTTTGTAAACTTTGTGTTCCCGTGAGCTTAAGTAGGTGTCACAAGTCTTAAAGAGGAGTGCTAGGGCTTCCGGCACCAGGAGGCTCTGTGTCCAAGCATGGAGCCAGGACGGGTTCCTGCAGCATTCTTCCTGAATGAATTCAGCTGCTGTGCTTCGTGGCTGTTCCTCCGACCACTGCCAGAAACATTTCTTAAGTGAGTCTCAAGGGCCTGATGAGAAGCACCCATTTGGTCCCCGGGACGATAAGGCCGTGCTGATAATCTGCTGCCCGACTTCACTTTCCAGTTTTAACTTCGGAGGTGAGTGTCTCAGTGGAGTGGATGGTGACAGGGCCATGCCACTGGATGCTCAACTTTTCTTATGTGTTCGTTCACCCTTTCCTGGGATAGGACTTGGGCGGTTGCTCCCACCACAGTGCTGGCTCTCAGGGCAAATCCACAGCTCTCGGTGACAGACCAGTCCAAGAACCCCTCCCCAGATGGTGGGACAGCCAGAGGAAGGTGCCCTGGAAACTGGGCAAGCGCTGAATGGCTCTGGAAGGGCCCCTCCATTGACACCTTCTGGGAACTTGGAGAAGACCAGTAACACGAGGGAAGTTCATGGGCCAACTGGGGTTCACTCTTCCTTTGTAATCCCAGAATCATGGGGTGAATTTCTGAGAATTGGAAAGATGGAGAATCTGGCTGATGCAGAAATTCCAGCACTAGCGATCACCTGACCAATGTTGATGTCCTCTTTCAAGGTGAACCTCATGGAGATATTACCTGAGGGGCATCCCTGGTGGTTCAGAGGCTAAGACTCTGCCTTGTAAAGCAAGGGGTCCAGGTTCCATGCCTGGTCAGGGAACCAGAACTAAAATTCCACATGCTGCAACTAAAAAAGATCCCACATGCAGTAAAGATCTTTGCCTGCCTCAGTGAAGATTGAAGATCCTGCATGCTGCAACTTAGACCCAGCACAGTCAAATAAATAAATAATATTAAAAAAAAATTTTTTTCAAGTTACTTGACATCAAGTTAGGGCAACTGAAACTGAATCAGGTCTTGTGAGTCCCAGAAGGGTTTTACTGCAGCCCTGAGGGGAGATGCAGGGGGGGACGGGACTAAGAACATAGTTTGGTTGGGAAGGATTTCTGTCCTGACCAGCCCAGCCCTGTTTTCTCCCTGCCAAAGATCTTCCATGAAATTTACCTTCACTTTTTCTTCATCACTTCTGGAAGCCTCTCCTTCCGTCCCCACAACCCTCTACCTTTCACTGTCTTAGAATTCTGTGCTTGCCTTGGACCCCTGCCTCAGACTCCATCACTTCTGACTGCCTGGCTTGCCTGCTCCAAAATGCAGTTCACTTTCTCTGAATCCTGTAAGACTGGACCAATCCCAGCACCTTCAACCTCTCAACTCCTGAGCCATCAGCCCAGGCCTCAGGCTGAGTCCCACACATGTGGGTGGGGAAGCCTGATGCTCTGGGCCCTCCCAGGACCCCTTCCAGACCACACCTGAACCACCCTTGAACCTAGGAATGAAGTTGATATATGAAAGGTGTTTGGATCTAGCATGTTCTGTTGACCTTGGTCTGTATGAGCTCAAAAATACCACAGACTGGGAGGCTTAATCAATAGCAGTTTATTTCTCATGGTTCCAGAGGCTTGAGACCAGGGTGCCAGCAGGGTGGGGTTCTGGTGAGGACCCTCTCCTAGGCTTGCTGATGGCTGCCTTCTTGCTGTCTCCTCACATGGCAGAGAGAGAGAAAGTGGTTGGGGGAGGACAGGCTCTCTGCTATGTCTTCTTGTGAAGGCACTAATCATGTCACGAGGGCCCCACCCTCACCTAAACTTAATCACCTCTCAAAAGCCCTGTTACCAAGCACCATCATATTGGGAGTTAGGGCTTTACCATATAAATTTGAAAGGGACACAATTCAGTCTATAGCACTGCTCCAAATTTGGAAGGTGTCCCAGCTATGCACAGGGTCAGGCCTGGACCAGGCCAGTAGGGGTATATGTGGGACCACCGGTTAAGAATCAGAGATTTGCAGCACTCTGCAAGGTCATGAATGGGTACTTAACAAGGGCTGGCTTCAGAGTCATAGCATCCCAGGTTCAACTGTTAGCCCTACTTCTTGATTGAGCATGTCTGTATCTATAAAGGGTAAAGTGGGAATAATAACAGTATCTACCTTGCAAGGCTGGGGGAAGATGACCTGAGATAATACAGAGAAGGTTTTAGAACAGTGCTTGGTACTTAGGAAGTGCCAGGTAAATGGTCACTTTTTTCAGGGTCTGCTGTGTTTTGTTAAGATACTGTTGGTCACTCTTAGTCATAAGCATGTGAAAGTGGGATTAGGTTACCTTCCCATTTCAGAGAAGATAGGGCCAAACAGATATCGGAATTCTTTTTTTTTTTTAATAATTTTATGTATTTACTTTTGGCCGTGCGGGGCCTTCGTTGCCGCGCCGACTTTTCTGCCGACGGCGAGCGGGGCTGCTGCAGGCCTGCCCTCCCGTTGTGCTGCTCAGGCTTCTCATGCGGCGGATTTTCTCGTTGCAGAGCGCAGGCTCTAGAGCGCAGGCCAGTACTTGTGGTGTGTGAGCTTAGTTGCTCCTTGGCATGTGGGATCTTCCTGGATCAGGGGTTGAACCTGTGTCTCCTGCATTGGCAGGCGGATTCTCTACCACCGAGCCACCAGGGAAGCCCTTGGAATTCTTGAATGAGAATCTTAGTGTGATTCCAGAGCTAGTTTGGAATGACCAGGGCTTATATAAGTGTTAAGAAGCCAGGCCAAAGGCATGGACTCTCCCCAGGTAGGCAGAACAGATGCAAGACTGTATGTGAAGCTTGGGGCCATGAGTTGGTTCAGAGCTTGAACATTAACAGAATTCTGAGCCATCCCTGAGCTCCAGAGTCACTCAGGCCTAGGGTGCTCCCGCAAGACCCTTGTCCTTGCTCTTTCTTCTTCTGGAATGTTCTCTCCCCAGATAACCCCATGGCTAGTTCTCTTACTGCCTTCAGGTTTCTGCTCAAAATCACCTGAGACCTCTGACCCGCCATCTAAAATAGCACCACCTGCCCCCAGCATGTCCTGCCTTCCTTATCTTGCTTCAGTCTTGACGTAGCACATGATGCAATGTATGCACGTATGGGCGGGCACACACACACACACAATTTATCAGCTTTGCATAGATGTAATAGACACACAGTGAGCTCTTCACCTTTGAAGTGCTGAGTCTGGCGCATTTTGACGCACGCACGCAGCCGTGGGACCATCACCACCACCAAGAGAATGGACACGTTTATTCTCCCAAAGGACCTCTGCCTGCCCCGTTGCATCCCTGCTTTCTGGCCCTCTTTGCGCGCCCCCCCCCCATCCTCACACAACAAGCTTTGGCCACTGAAGACTCACTTACCTTTTCTAGAATTTTTATAATTAATTGAGATCGTGGAGCATGTACTCTTTCGGTATCTGGCTTCTTTCACGCCACGTAATTATTTCAAGAATCATCTGTGTCGTTTGGTGTATCAGTGGCTCCCTCCTTTTATGGCTGAGCAATGTTTCTGAATTTCATGGTTCGGATCTCTCGGAATTTGTTATCTCGTGCTTGGACACCTGGGGTTATTTCCAGTCCTGATATATTTTATTTAAATTTTTGTTTGTCAGGGTTTCCCCCCCAACTGGAAGGTAGGTTCCATGGCTGCAGAAACTTGTCTGATCTGTTCCCTGCTGTACCCCCAGCACCCAGGACACTGAGCTCTGTGGGATGAATTACAGAATGCATATGGTGCATTTGTTGTGTCCTTTACCGAATCTTCATCTGAGGGGAGGGGGAAGAGCTGATGGCATGTAGGATGTGCCACCCCCAAATTTGATACCTTGGCATATGAAAGATCTTAAGTTGAAGGAATTTTTAAAAATGGAAGAAGCAGAAAGATCATTCTGACCTTCCCCCATCACTATTCTTCCCGGAAACAGGTCCTATTAGTAAAACTCCCCTGTGAAAGCTGCATTCCCTGTATCCGGAGGAGAGAAGGCCTTCTTATCACCAGAGACAGGGAAACTGGGGCAAGAACTCCGTACAAACAAATCTTGTGAAAGTCGCGTTTATCTTTCTGTGACCGCCTCACCATTTACTGCCCACAGCTCAAACATTTGCTTGTCAGTCCTTCGCACCAATTTATCATTTCTGTGTCTACGTGTAAGAGCTTCCTGTTCTGCTCACTTCTCTGGGTCTTCATTCTTTCGTGAAGGCTCCACACACACACACGAATTCAATCAACTCTGTATGGGTTTCTCCTGTTCCTCTGTCTTTGTCAGTTGGATATTTCCTCCCCACAGAGCCATTCCCCAGACAGCCATCTGCGTTTCGGGGGAGGGATTTGAATCATGGTGGCTTCTTGGTGGTCAGTCTGCGGGCCCTTTAGGAGCTGTGCTGTTCAAGGGGGTGTGAAGATAGGGACTGGTAAGAGGCCTCCTGTGTGAGCCACAGGACCAGGCCACCATGCCAGCGGCTCCGGTCACCCACCAAGACGCGGGACCCTGAGCTTCTGGTCACTCTGTGTCCGCCCCCTTTCTGGCCTGTCATTCCCGGTTCCCTGGGCCGCTTCCCAGCTGTGGGACGCTTCTTCCTTGCCACTCCTGCCTACCCCTTCCCCAGCAAGGGGCTGCTCCCCCAGGCACCATGCCAGCTCCCCACTTTCCTGTCTGCTGCCAACAGCTGGGCCGGCTCACTCCGCAGGTGCCAGGTGATACGGGAGCAAGGGAGATGGGCTGGGGAAGATGACCAAGCAGGAGACGCGGGCACCAAGGCTCCAACAACAGAGCAGCAGGCAAAGAGAAGCAATCACATTGTGAACGGTTCCTTCCCTGACCACAGTCTCCTAGACTGCTTTTGAGAGAGTTCTCTGGTCTGTTTTTGCACTATTTCCTCTTGCCTGGGTTGAGCAACTAGTTTTTTAAAAAAGCAAAACCAACTCAGCCATAAAAAGGAATGAAATTGGGTCAATGATAGTGATGTGGATGAACCTAGAGTCTGTTATACAGAGCGAAGGAAGTCAGAAAGAGAAAAACAAATACCGTGTATTAATGCATGTGCATGGAATCTAGAAAAATGACACTGATGAACCTACCTGCAGGGTAGGAATAGATATGCAGATGCGGGGAACGGACTTGTGGACACAGTTGGGGGAAGGAGAGGGTGGGAGGAATTGGGAGATTAGGAGTGACATGTATACACTCGCTGTTCAGTTGTCAGGTCATATCTGACTCTTTTGCAACCACATGGCCCATAGCCCACCAGGCTCATCTCTCCATGGGATTCTGCAGGCAGGAATACTGGAGTGGGTTGCCATTTCCTTCTCCAGGGGATCTTCCTGACCCAGGGATCGAACCCACATCTCCTGCACTGGCAGGCAGGTTCTTTACCTCTGGGCCACCAGGGAAAGCCGTGGGTAAAATAGCTAGCTGGCAGGAAGCGGCTGTAAGCACGGGGGGCTCAGCCTGGTGCTCTGTGACGGCCTAGAGGGGTGGGAGGGAGGCTCCAGAGAGAGAGGATGTGTTTACACTTACAGCTGATTCATGTTGCTGTACTGCAGAAGCTATCACAACACTGTAAAACAATTATACTCCAATTTAAAAAAATAAATGAAATAAAAGAAAAGGCAAAACCAATTTAGACAGCCACTGAATTCCACAGGGGCAGCTGCTGGGCACTTCCTACAAACTCAGCTCAAATGGAGGTGCCAGTCAAGTGACAGCTGATATTTTTCTGAGGATTTAATAAAGGGACATTCACTCTTCATAGGCACAGTGGAGTCATAGAGCTGGAAGCGATTCCAAGGCCTTGTCACTCAAAGTTGATTTCTCCTGGGAGCTCGTTAGAATGCCAGAGTCCCAGACCGCACCCTGGCCTGGCAAATCAGGTGCTGCCTTTTAACGAGATCCCAGGTGATTTGCGTGCACTACCATGTGAGAAGCCCGTTTTATGGATTATCTGGCCCTTGGCTATACCTTACCCCTAGGGAACTCTTGAAAAATACTGATACTCAGGTGATACTCCCAAGAAACGCTGATTTCACCCGTCAATTGCAATTGGCCCAGTCCAGTTCCTTTATAGACCCAAGACCCAGAATGATTGTGGGACCCATCCAAGTTCCTAACAACTGGTTAGGACCAAAGCTAGGATTACCCAAGAACTGTGTCCTGTCCCTACTGCATCTCATTCTACGAGGCTGTCCTCCAAAACAAAAATCTACTAACACACTTGCTGGAGTATAACTCAAAAAGAAGTGATTGTGAGGACTTCCTTTAAAAATAAGGATTCACAGACATCCCTAGCAGTCCAGTAGTTAACACTTCACCTTCCAGTGCAGGTTCGATTCCTGATCCAGAATCTTAAACCAAAATCGTGGCCAAAAACACAAAACATTGGAGGAAAAAAAAAAAACAGAAGCAGTATTGTAACAAATTCAATAAAGACTTTAAAAAAAAAAAGGATTCATGGAAGGTCTACGATATGCCAGGGATGTTCCAAGATCCGGGGCTTCCCTGGTGGCTCAGATGGGGAAGAATGTGCTTGCATTGCAGGAGACCCAGGTTTGATCCCTGGGTCAGGAAGATCTTGCTTTTCTTTTCTTTGTTTAAATTTTTCTGTTTTTATTTTAGGGAGTCCTAACCACTTCAGAGGCAGGAGGAAAGACAGGGTTTTTTTCCTTTCAAAACGAGGGCCTCTGTAATGTTGTCTGCCCTGACCAAACAGGGCATGCAGGCCAGTGGCATCACTGTAAACTGACTATAATGTTTAATCTCTCTCTGCTAGGATAACAAGGTGACGTCAGTCTCTGCTTCTGTAAAAATCCTGACTTTAGGATTTTCAACGGTCACTACTCCAACTTCTATTTCTGAAGGTTAGAAATTAACTGACAGCAGACAGGCGTGAAATCGCAGTTTCCACTGTCTGTTCAAACGTCCCACCCATCTTTCTCCCTCACTTTTTTTTTCCGAGGAAGCTGGTTGACCCCTTTTGTTTCACTCCTGCTGCAGTGGCGTTAACCCACGGTAGCAGCAGCAAAGGCCGTGATCTCACGGACAGGGTCAAGAGAGAGGGAGTCACACATTAGACAGACCAACAAAACTGGTCCACGGTGGTCCTGGAGAAGGAGGCAGGAAGCCACCAGCTTCTGGATCCATCTGACAGCACTGGGTATGTTGCTGTTGGACCGGACGCTAGGAGGGGGTGGAGGACCGTCTCCAGGTGCACGGCCCCGATAATTGATAGAGCGGAATTGCACATTTTTGTGAGACGGAAAAGCAGGTTTGGAAGGGAAAATCCAGGTTTGTCTTGGAGCATGCTGGGTGTTTAAGTGAAATAACAGTGTTAGTCCTTCAGAATTCTCAGCTAACTGACATCCGTGAAAGAGCGCTGGGTCCTCAGAGCCAGGGTCAAGGGTTGCCTGGTTTTCTGTCCTGCTCTCAAGAGGCCATGTCTTTCATAGATTGATTTGCAATTTAATCTAGAAGTCTTTCTGTTGTCACTGTGTCCTTTGAGATTTCTGGAGACGTTCTGGGACCCTGTGCCAGCTGGGGGCCTGTTGGTGAGGCCGGTGGCGATGGTTTCCAGCTATCCTTGAGTTTTCTTTTGAGAAGAGGGGTCTGTCATCTGTTAACTAAGCCTGTTGGGAGTAAGGCCACGAGATGCTTTCCTTTCTGAAACCAGTGTGCTCATGTCTTGTTCACAGCATATCTGGTTGGTCTGCGTTTGATCCTAGAGGTTCAAAAAGCTGCCACGTGCTCAGCACCTTTGTGCCAAACGAGAGCCAGGAAGCCAACCCCGCCCTGACCCTCTCTGCCATCCACTGACCGACTCCCCGGCCCGCTTCACCAGGTCCTGGAGCAGACGTGCGTTTAGCTCTGTGCCTGCTGGGCCCTGACTGCCCGTCACAGTCACCTGGAAGGCTGAAAAATGCCAGCTGCACAGCCCATCACTCTGAGATGCCGCTTAATTGCTTTTTTGTGTTGGTGGGGCCCTGGCACTGGTAGTATTTTCCACTCTTTCAAACAGACTTTATTTTTTAGAGCAGTGTTAGGTTCACAGCAAAATGGAGCCAAAAGCAGTTTCCATACCTCTCCCTGTCCCCAGTGCACTCTCCATGGTCCACATCCCCCACCAGAGAGAGGCGTTTGTCACAACTGGTGAGACTCTCAGACACGTCATTACCAAAGTCCACAGTTTGTATCAGAGCTCACTTTCTCTCTCTCTCGGCATTGTACATCCCAGGGGTTTGGAAAAATGCCTGATGACGCCTGCCCACCAAAACATCGTGCAGAATGATCTCCCTGCCCTAAGACTCTTCTGGCGCTGGCAGTTTTTATCAAGCACTGCAGAAGATTCTAGGGCAGGGCTGAGAACCACCAATTTAGAGCTTCTTGTGCACCAGGCCCTGCTTTAAGCCCTTTATAGGAATTAACTCCGTCCTCACATCAGCCCCTGGTGCAGATCCAGTGATTGTCCTGAGACACTCGGTAGCTTGTCCACTATCACATGGTGGACAGATGGCATGTGAACCCCGGCAGGCTGGCCGCTGAGTCTGTCCCCTACGCACGACGCGCTGTCCTGACTTTGCAGCCTGCCTCTCCCATCTGCTCAGAATTGCACTTGAATGAAGAGGAACGGCAGACTTGCCCCGGCAGTTCGCTCCTGAGCAGAGTTCCATGCCTTCCAGCCCCCGGCACCCATCCTTCAGGCCCTCGTCCCCACACGGCTGTCTCTTTGCTGACCTCGCCCGTGACCCGCTGGGTCTCGCTCCTATACACCTGCCTGGAGTGCCTGCCCTCCCTCCCTGTCCAGCCAAGTCTAATCCTCCCCACTGGGCTCAGGTTACGCGCTCCTGGCTCTGTTCCCAAAGATCCAAGCCACCCTGACCTCTCCCGTCCGGTCCAGCACAAGCGCTCCCTGCCTCCACGGTGCCTTTGGGAATTCGATGACACCGAAGTTTGCAAATCACGTCCTGCTCCCTGTTTAATACCTGAAAGTCTTATCTCTTGGCCATATTGCCAGCTCCCCCAGGGAAGGAAGCAAGTCTCATACCATCCATGTTTTGTCTCCCTTTTCAAAGCCATGCCATGTGCCGGGCGTATGTGCTTGTAGGTCCAACAGGACTCAGGGGAAGATGGGGTGTTCCTGCTTAGCTGGAGGGCTCAGAAGAGCGGGGCCTCTCCAGCTTCAGCCTGGCACCCTGTGCAACGTGGTGAGCTCTCACAGAACGAGTTCCACTCCTCCCGAAATGAGTGTTCTTATCTGCCTCCTGATGAGCTGGAGCGTGAGGTCCAACCCTCAGTCTGGGATGCAAGGTCATTCATGACCTGGACCCCGCCCACCTCCTTGTCAGTAACTCCTCCTGCTCCTAGCTGGCCTGGGTCAGCCCCACCTTCTGCCCGCATATGTGCGTGTATGTGTGTGTGTACATGCGTTCAGTCTTATCCTACTCTTTGCCACCCCATGGACTGTAACCCACCTGGCTCTCTGTTCATAGGGTTCTCCAGGCAAGAATACTGGGGTAGATTGCCGTTTCTTCCTCCAGGGGATCTTCCCCACCCGGCAACTGAACCCATGTCTCCTGAGTCTCCTGCTTGCAGACAGATTCTTTACTGCTGGAGCCAGCAGGGAAAGCTTTCTTTGGTGTAAATGTTAATCACGTCTCTCCTCACTCTGTAAAGCATCCTGCTTCCTGCTTCAACAGTAGATCACGCGCTTGCCCTAACTTTTGGCCCAGTGCTCCCCCGGGTTCCAAATGAGACATGTGTGTTGCCTTCCCACCTCCTCTCACCTCTGGCCATTCCTCATACCCAGAGTGATCAGCCCCAACCTCAGGCCCCAACCTTTCCTGCCAAAATCCTACCGTGTATTTCTTAGACCTGCTTCAGCATTCAAGTTCCCTGGAAACCTTCCCTCATCATCACCTGTCACCTCCCCACCCCCAGATTTCTAGCATTGGTCTGGTTTTTAATAGCACTTAGCACATCCTGTCCTGTCTTGGGGCTGCTTATATGGACACCTCGTTTTCTTATTGGACGGGGATCTCCTGAGGGAAGACCTCAAACTCTAACACTTTCATCTTCTACAAAGCAGCTAACACAGTGCCTTACACGTGGGAGATGCTTCTTATTGTTTTGTTTGGCTGTGTAACTTAAGACAGTCACGTCTTCTTTGGACCTCAGTTCTAAGATCTGCAAAATAAATCATCTCTGTATCAATTAGGGTCTAACCAGGAAGATGATTGATGCTTCCCTGGTAGCTCAGATGGTAAAGAATCTGCCTGCAATGCGGGAGACCTGGGTTCGATCCCTGGGTCGGGAAGATCTCCTGGAAAAGGGAAAGGCAACCCACTCCAGTGTTCTATCAGTCAGGATCTAACAGAAAGACAAAAACCAAGCCTTCAATGCCAAGTTACACAAGTGACTGAGCCAGACGGGGCAGTGGGGTCCCTGGAGAAAAGCATCAGCAGGAAGCATCATCTCCTACCTGCAGGGACGAAGCTGGGTGGGGTGGGGGCAGGAGGCAGGCTGTTCATTCTGGGTGGGCTGTCCTGTGGGACCTGGAGCTGCAGGAAGGGTGGTGCCTGCTGGAAATGCCACCTGAGGCTGGCTTCTCCCCTCTGCCCACCCGCCCATCTCCTGCCTACGTGTGTGCATGCTCAGTGGTGTCCGACTCTGTGATCCCATGGACTGTAACCCATCAGGCTCCTTTGTTCATGGGGTTTTCCAGGCAAGAATACTGGAGCGGGTTGCCATGTCCTGTTCCAGGGGATCTTCCCGACCCCCACGTCTCCCGTGTCTCCTGCATTGGCGGGTAAACTCTTTACCACTGCACCACCTGGGAAGCCCTGTCTCCTGCCTTCCTTGGGTCAAGTGCAGCACAGAGCCGGTGGTCCTGGGAGCAGGGGAGATGCAGGTTCCAGGGGCCAGCTCTGTAATAGTGAGCACAAGAGGGGACAGGGGCAGATGGTCCCTGGAACAGCACAAACCAAAGGCCCCTTCATCTCTCCAGATGTCTGGTTTGGTACATCTGTTGGATAAGTAACTAGATAAATTGGTGCATGTACAAGGAATCTCTTCATCAATTTTGAAATACATCTAGCTTGTGGAAAATATCAAAAAATTCCGTGTGTTTGTAGTCTTAGAATTCTTCCATCTCCATAATGAACATAGCTTTGGGGCATAGAAAGAAAACCTAAGCCTTACTTATTCCTTTAATTATTCTGAGTAAGTCAGTTTATAAAATGGACAACAGCAGTTAGGCAAGTCATAAAATACAGACACTTAGTGTCAGAAAATGTTATGACCTTCACCCTGTGCTCTGACTGCAGGAAGGACAAGGATGTCATCATGTAAGTATTTACTGAGCCCAGTCTCCCCCCACTGCTGCACAGACAGGCTCATGGAACGGGCGGGGAGACAGCTCATTCCCAGATCTTGTTTTCTTCCACTGGAACATGGGATGAGTAATAGAGTCATATCTGAAATTCAGGGACGGTTCCAAATCTTACCTCTAGCCAATAGTTGCAGCTTCTTCTACCAACTCTGTATTCAGGGCACCTGGCCAGATCTCACAGTTTGAGTTTCAGCATTTTTAACAATGGAGAGAGCGTTTTTAGGGGAGCAGGCAAATGACCTCCAGGAGACAGAAGGAAAGGAGCAGTCACAGGAGCTGGGGTCATCTGCTTCTCATTCCACATGGATGGAACTTATTTTATTTGTGCCACTGCAGTCATGATTACAGGCTTCCCTGGCAGCTCAGATGGTAAAGAATCTGCCTGGCAATGCTGGAGACCTGGGTTCGATCCCTGGGTCGGGAAGATCCCCTGGAGGAGGGCATGGCAACCCACTCCAGTACTCTTGCTTAGAGAATCCCGTGGACAGAGGGGCCTGGTGGGCTGCAGTCCGTAGGGCCGCACAGAGTTGGATGCGACTGAAGTGACTAACCAGGAGGGGCAGCAGTCATGAATAAGGGCTTTCCAGGTGGCTGAGTGGTAAAGAGTCCACCTGCAATGCAGGAGACCTAAGAGACCGCGGTTCGATCCCTGGGTGGGAGAGATCCCCTGGAGAGGAAAATGGCAATCCACTCCAGCAATCTTGCCTGGAAAATCCCACGGACAGAGGAGCCTGGTGGGCTACAATTGTGGGATCGCAAAAGAGTTGGGTATGACTTAGCCACTAAACAACAATAATAACAACAATCATGAAAAAATAAATGTATGAAATAGTACATTTGAAAACACGACACCCTTCGGGGATGATGAGAATGATGGTGATGGTAACTAAAGTGGGGGGATTTAAAAGTGCATCCATTTGAACAGGTCTATTGAACCAGCAGCTAAAGAAAAAAATGACTGCATGTCTTTTATTGCACTTGATACATTCTGTTCCCCAACTCCTTGTCTTCATATTCTTATTTTATAGCATCACTAATCCCATGGATCCTTGCCCTGGGTTCTTAGTTCTTACTCACATTGACAACACTTGTTCATAGGACACAAAACCAACCCAAGTGGGTGGAATCCCAAGGAACTTCTAGAATTAGCGCTACCCCCAGCCTCCTGCCTCCCCTCACCTGCCCCTCCCCAGCATCAACGGAAAACAACCTCCTCCTTCCCAATTCAACATATCAGTTCGCCTGTTGTTTGCCATCAGGCAGCCGTGATGTTAAACTATTGGCTCTGAATTTTTTGGACAAAAATGCTCTCAGGGAAAATATTGTTCATGTTGATTGAGCTCTGTCATGTAAAGACAGTCTTGTGGGCGAGGTTGTCCAGGTCAGCACCAGATGGATCATAATACTGATTCTCTGGGGAGGAGGCTTCGGAGTTGTTCCCACCCTATTATGTCTCCTTTGTGGTTACTAGCTGCAGATTTTCACTGACTGTGGGCTCTTGGTTCTTGAGACTACCATGCAACTGGGGATAGGGGAGAAGGCTAGGGCGAGTTAAATGGCAAAAAACTCACTCCTCTTGCTAGGAGTCAGCCATTTTTCTTGAACAAATGCTACTCACATTGCCCTTGGCTGGTGTTGAGAGTTCTGAAAAGTTGATTCAGACAAAGGCTGCTGGTGTTCTTGCTGTAAAGGAGGGAACTCCAGGGGTCCTTTATTTCAGTTTTTGCTGATGCTTTTCATCTTCTACTTCTATGCCATTTAGCACAGAATTGACTCTCATCATTTCAGGTGAATATTCATATCATTTCCTTAATTTAGAAGTTTGGATAACTTGTATCTCTTTATAAGCTTGATAGTTTCCCAATACCTCAAAGCTGTTTTGATAAGGGTAAGAGTAATATTAATGGATGTAATTCTTAAAAATATTGTATATTGAACCATATTAATATTAGGAAGATCTCATGAACCAAGTTTTTCCAAATGACCAATATATGATACAAAATCACCTGTGGGTTAAAGATCCATGTAAGATGCAGTGCAGACCAATGGATTCTGTGTACCATGTATGAAAAATTCATTGATCATGTTTTGTATTCCACATTGCAACTAATCTTTGTGTAGTATCAAAGAGGTTATCTAAAATCATATAAAAAGACCATTAAAATATTGGTTCCTTTTCCAACAACGTATCTGTGTGAGGCCAGATTTTCTTCATGTACTTCAACCCAAACACTGTAGTGCATCCTATTGAAAACACAAGCAGATACAGAAATCCAGCTGTCTTCTAGTAAGCCACAAGCCACACGAAAAAAATGTAAAGCAGTACCCCTCTTCCAATGTTCAAGAGTCGGACATGACTGAGCAACTTAGCATGCACAATGTTACTTTGTTTTGCAAAAAAAAAAAAAAAAAAAAAAGTTTTTTTTCCTCTCTGGTACTGTTCTGGTATTTTTCATAAAAATATGTCATTTATGCAAACTTGTAATAAGTCATTTTTGTTCTTTTTGAAGGAATAAACAAATGTTTTCAATTTTCCTATAACTTTAATATGGTCAACATTGGTGGATTTTACCCTCATAAACAAATGTCTGTTGAGTCCTTAGTTATTTTTGAGAGTTGAAAGGGGTCCTGACGCCAAAACGTTTGAGAACCTCTGGTTTAAACGGAATAGATCAAGCTCAGAAGAAGCCCCCTTTACTTAAGGTCTCATGCATCCCTTTTCCTCTCATATGGAAGCGATTTATTTAGAAAGAACCTAAGAGTAATCAGGCAAGATTTTCACAGCAAGGTGGAGGAAGGCTGCTGCCTCCTTCAGCCAAAAGGAGAGGTACGCAGGTATGCAAGGAGAAAGCACAATTAATTGTTCATGGAATTTCTTCCCAGATGGTTTTGCATTCCTGTCAAATCACTGTGGGGCCCACAGGCAGGCCACTCTACCCGCATTTCGCCAAGGTTCTAAACCCCAGTCCTGTGTTTATGCCATTTCAACGGCTACCACAGAGGTCCCTGTTTTGAGTTCCGTTTGCCCTTCTGGAATGGTCCATGCAACTGGGCACAGAACGGACAGTAAGCACCTCTGAGAAGTTTATCACACCTCCCCCGGAGGTTTTCAGTCATTTTAGGGCTGGACAAGATGTCTCCCCCATCTCCTTGACTGGTTTTTTTTTTTTTTAATTTTGAAAATTTTATTTATTTATTTGGCCACACTGAGCAGCATGTGGGATCTTAGTTCCCCAACCAGGGACTGAACCCGAGCCCCCTGCGCTGGGAGATTCGCGTCTTAACTGCTGGACCCGCGGGGGAAGTCCCTCCTTGACTCCCCGTCAGGTCTTACCATTATGTTGGTTCACACTCTTGTCAGTTTACCCATGAAGATGAAAACTCAGAAAAGAAACCCGTTATTTGCAGATGTGACCTTTCTCTGCACCCTGTCATTTCCCTCCTTTGAATGTGCATTTTCTAACGGGACACTCAGAGCCAGGCATAAGAGTCAGAGACTCTGGTTTCCTCTCTAAGCTCCGCCACTTACCAACTTTGTCACTTTGGGGGAAATGACTCCTTTGAGCCTTGGTTTTGCTGACAGGGAGCAGCCAGCATACTGTTTAATACAGGAGGCATTCAACAAGGCTGGGTTTCCTGCCGGATTTTCTCCACCTCCTCGTTAGGATGCTGAGAGATAATTATCTAGGACATGCCAACCGCAAACCATAACTCTCTCAAATGCACTCATTAGACAGTGAGAAGTTAATTATACTTAATCCAGTTCCTCTTCCTCTTTAATGTACTCAGGATGACTTGTAAAATCTTATATCAGCTAAAACACATGTTCCATAAAATCTGACATTACTAAATCATAACATTCCCTGATCTGTTAATTTCATCATTCAGAAATTAAATGCACGGAATCCATTGATTTTCTCCATATCTTTCTAAAATTTGTTGTGTTTTCCCTTCTTGATTTTTGCGAGTCGCCTCTGTTCTCTCTTTCATTGCTTTCTTACCTGGTCCTTTGTGGCTCTCAGGCACATTTTTTTCTCTTCCTTTCTCTTCTTCCTACATGAATCATAGTACCTTCAGGGTAGCTGATTTGTTCAGCAGATGGATCATGGCCTGGATAGAACAGGAAACCAGAATTACTTGGGATATTCCAGAAGCCCCTGGGGGTTGTTTTATACTCTGTTTAAGCTCTCTTGCGTGCATGCTCAGTAGCTTCAGTCCTGTCTGACTCTTTGCAACCCTATGGACTGAAGCCCGACAGGCTCCTCTGTCCATGGGATTCTCCAGGCAAGAATCCTGGAGTGGGTTGCCATTCCCTTCTCTAGGGTACCTTCCCGACCCAAGGACTGAACCTGAGTCTCTTGGATCTCCTGCACAGCAGGTGGATTCTTTACCATGGAGCCACTGGGGGAAGCCCCATTTGAGCTCTCAGCTGAGGCCAAATCTCCAAGAACTCATCAAAAGCAGCATGAAGGAGACGGCTTGGCCTCGTGAGACTCACACAGAAGCCCCTTTCTCTCCAAGCTCCCCTCAGCTTCAACTGAGCAGACCTCAGCCTAACGAATGACGAGGATGAGGATGTCTTTATGGGTAGGCCAGGGACAATTTGTAGCACAACGTGTTTGGGAACTTGAAAAGTAAATTCTTGGGCCCTCTACCCACAGATTCTTTTTCTCAATATTTATTTATTTACTGTGCTGGGTCTCCGCTGTGGCATGCAGGAGCTTTACTTGTGGCATGTGGAATCTAGTTCCCCAACAAGGGATCAAACCCTTACCCCCTGCATGAGGGAGTGTAGAGTTAAAGCCGTTGTTCCCCCAGGGAAGTCCCTAGCCACAGATCCTGATTCAAGAATTTGAATCTGATGTAAGATTTTACAAGTCATCCTGATAGTTTCTGCATACTTGGTAAGAACCAGAGAAAACCTGGTCTTAGTGCTCTCCCAACCCTTTTTTGTTTTCTTTTTTCTTTTATTTTATTTTTTAAAAATTTTCTGAAATATTCATTTCTGTTCTGGATTAAATTTTTTTCATTCATTTTTATTAGTTGGAGGCTAATTACTTTACAATATTGTAGTGGTTTTTGTGATACATTGACGTGAATTAGCCATGGATTTACATGTGTTCCCCATCCCGATCCCCCCTCCCACCTCCCTCTCCACCCGATCCCTCTGGGTCTTCCCAGTGCACCAGGTCCGAGCACTTGTCTCATGCATCCAACCTGGGGAAAAAAAATTAATTTGTTTGCTTGTGCCAGATCTTGTGGCACAGATGTTGTGGCACATGGAATCTTTGATCTTTGTTGCTGCATATGAGACCTAATTCCCTGACCAGGGGTTGAACGCAGGCCCCCTATATTGAGACCGCAAAGTCTTAGCCACTTGACCACCAGGGAAGCCTTCCCCTCCCCCTTTTAAACTGAATTATATTTGACACTGAACACCATGTAAGTTGTAGGTGTACAATGTATTGATCTGACACCTTTATATTACAATATGACTGCCATAGCAGTGTCAGCTAACACTCTTATCACATCAAGCAATTATCATTTTATCACTTTTGCTTCCTTATGGAGTATATATGGCATAAAGTTTCTGCTTCACAAAGTCCTTTCACTCTGATTTTGTCGTTTGAACCTCAGAATAATCTTGTGAAATAGTCAGGAGCATCTAGTGACTCCCCCAGAAAATTGCCCTAAATTTCAGTCTCCCTGTGCTATTGGCCACGGCAAATCCAGAGATTGGCTGTGTGTCAGGCCTGGCCAACCTCAGCCACCTCGAGTGTCTTCTATTGAGAATCAAGTTGCCAACAAAACAAAGTATTAATGCAGTTGAAATTAATCTGTGCTTTCTGAAGATGAGGCCTATGTGAGTGGGTATCCAATAGATGAAGGCTTATGAGCACATATGAGGTCAGGAGACAAAGAGGGCCCTCCAGTAAGGAAGAGAAAGGATAAGAAAGACTGTCTCCCGTGGCTGTAAACATCTAACACTGACCCTTCTGGGGGAGACACTTGTGCATCTTTTACATGCATGAGTCACTAATGATCTGAACATCACCTCTGAGTCTGAGCCAGACCCTCAGCTCCTGCTTTCTGAAGATGGATAGTACATAATACACCAGCAGTGTTACAATGAGGTCAAATGAGATAAATAAAAGCGCAAATTCCGAAGCAAATGCAGGGACTCCTCTGGTATTCCTGTGGCTAAGCCTCGGTGCTCCCAGGGCAGGGGCCCGGGTGTGAGCCTCGTGGGGGAACTAGATCCCATGTGTACACGCGTGCAGGTGTGCATGCTGGGTCACTTAGTCATGTCCAGCTCTTTGCGACCCTATGGACTGCAGCCCGCCATCCCACAAGCTGCAAGTAAAGATCCCGCGTGTTGCAGCAAAGATCAGAGATCATATGTGCCATAACTAAGACCTGGAGCTGCTAGGTATCAATAAACAAACAAAAATTAATATTAAAAAATAGAGCAAGTACAACATGTGTTTACTGAGACCGCAGAGCCTGGAGAAGTGTTCTCAGGGGAAAGGTCAGTAAAGCAAGTCAGGCTCTAGGCGCCATGTGGCTCCAGTCAGGAAAAGGAGGGGTCCCCAGCACCGTCCTTTCTGGAGCAGGGAGAGCAGGCTTGGTGTGATCCAGGATTCAGTTTCTTCCCTGCTGAGCCGGAGCCAAACACCTGGCGGGTATTGGTCAGGATGGCATGTGGACACTGGTTTCCAGCCAGAGGGGCTCATGGCTGTGGTTTAGACTTTATAGTCATTTTGAATTAAAGGGGAAAGGGCCCTGTTCTTCATGCACATAGTCCTAGTATGGTATTATCTTTACAGCCTCCTTGCAAAAATCATGTTTTCTTAGCACGGTCTTTAAAAGAATTACTGCTTATAGCAGTCCACTACAAGATTTAGAGCGCTTTAGCTTTTTGTGTACTATGCCTTCCTTCAGAAAGTAATACTGTTTCAAGTTCCTATAACATAACATGACTTAAAATAAAAGACAGAAGAAGAAACTAGAAACTGTTTCCCCATTCATCTGAGTTATTCTCAGCATTTTCGATTTGGGGTAAGACTGCGGAAAGCCTTAAGGGAAAATGCTGAGCATCTCAGCCTGTTGCCTCTGACCACAAACCCCTTCCCAGGGGGACCCCAGAGCTTGAGTGTGCAGGAAAACCACGGTCATTATCTGTGTGTGCCATGATGCAAGGCACGTCGGCATGCAAACTTACGTGTCTCCTCTCTTCATCCTAGCTGTACCCAGAATGACACTGCTGTTTATCAAGTCTCTGCTCAGAACTGTTTTGGGATGATCTGCTGCTCTGCTTCTGTTGAAGTGCAGAGCCCATCAGGGGACCGACCGCTCTCTCCCAACCCGAAAGATGACGGGCACACAGGTTGGAAACACGACACGGAGACGTGTGAGCAGGAGAGCCCAAACCGCACTGATGAGAAAGAGCACCCTTATAAGGAAGGAGAAGGTGTCGCCTCAGGTCCTCCCACGTCAGCTGATGCCCCCTCCTCCAAATCTGACGGTGCTTGTTCACTGCAGGTGTCAGCCGACCGTGACCCCGGTGTGTCCGGCTCTGAAAATCCCTTGGAAGTTAAAGACACAAGGCAGACCGAAGAGGCTGGTGATGCTGCTAACACAGAGGGCGTTGCGGGCGGGTTGCGTTTTCCTAATTCAAGTGATGCTCCTGGTAAACAAGATGTGTGTGGCCACAGGACCGTGCATTCCAAAGTACCAAGGTTAATAGATGGTGCCTTAGACCCCGAGGGCCCTAACGAGGAAGCCTTGAACTCTGGTCACCAACATGCCAGAGTCCAGAAGTACCTCAGCCTCAGCCTGCCCCTGACACAGGCAGGCTCCTCCGCGCCTACAGCTGCCAGGCCCGCCAGCCCCCCGGCTTCCAGCACAGGCTCCGACAGTGACTATGAACTTTGCCCAGAGATAACCCTAACCTGCGCCGAGGAGTTTTCAGATGATGACCTGGAGTATCTGGAATGTTCCGACGTTATGACAGATTACTCTAATGCGATCTGGCAAAGGAACCTGCAGCATACAGGGTGTGTTTTTTTATTAGAAAGCGATGACGAGGAGATGGAATTCAGTGAGTGCAGCCTGGGTGGGTGTGAGGGTTTCTTCAGTGAATTGGGTCCTAGGCCCCCGGTGTCGGATGACACGGGGCCCATGGACGCCACCGCTGGCCTCTGTGGTCATCACTCACCACCCCAAGAAGTTGGGGGAAGGAGCAGCCGGGCCTCCACGCGCAGAGCCTCATCCTTGCAAGCGGGGATGCCCCTGCCCCCGGGACCTCAGCAGGATGGACGGGCTACAATGACAGACCCAGGCAGGTATAAACCACCCGCTGCCTCAGAGGTTGCTGAAGACAGTTATCCAGGAATTCAAGGAGAAACCAGAGACAGCCACCAGGCCAGAAAGGAATTCCCCAGTGACAACCTGCTAAACGTGGATAAAGCAGTGACTGAGACAGAGGGGACGCGCCTGTCTGGCGAGTCAGGACAACCAGGGATGAGCCGCTGCTTGGAGACCACGACCGGGAAAAGAGTCAGGGGAGAAGACGTATGGAGCCGGAGGGGCCCTGAGAAACCTGCCAGGACGTGGCGACCGGGAATTAAGGGAAAAGCCAAGAGGTTGACTTCCAGCCTGGAAGAAAGGACGGCGGAAGCCTCCCTGAATCGCCTCTGTCCCAAGGGACCTGTTAAGCACCCACTAACCCCAAGTGACAAAAGAGACAGCTCCCATGCCAGAGCAGAGGGGACTGATCTGAAGCCCCAGTTTCCTGCAGGAGGCCGTGCGGTTCCAACCCAAGCAGAGCCAGAAGCGAAAACCCTGCAGACTCCACCCGGCTCGCTCTCCAAGAAAGAGAACTTGCACTTCCAGGGAGAAGGGCTGTGGGTTACAGACGTATTTGAAACAAGCGAGGTTTCAGGCTGGAGTGGTCATCCTCAGGTAAGACTCCTCTTTTACAAATTTATAAGCTGTGTGTGTGTGTGCATGTGGGTATTTCCCTTCCCTTCACATTCACAATTGCTGTACCACAATCTACATCAAAATAATTCTCCCAGTACCACAAGGGGACTTGTGAATGACAGGGGCTGCTGCTGGGAAGGAAATCTGGTTTTGAAAAAAGGCCCAGATAAACCCTAAGCCATCCTAATTATAGCAAAAGACAGATAGAAGTAAGAGGCACTAATGGGATTCTGGACAGCTGGAAAAAGAAATCTGATATTTTGTCTACTGCATGGGTTTTATCAGGCAATGTCACTATTCAGAAAGTTTTCAAGCAAATGTTTTGGGTGTAGTCTTTAAAAGAAACCAAAACATTCTTTTTAGTGATTTTCCGGGGCACTTTTGAAACTTGGTAAGTGCTTTTATCTGAATTCATAGAATGAATGAGAGATTTTGGTGTGTCTAGAAGATTTGCAGAATTTGCTTAATGATGGTAGAGAAAGTAGACAAAGTTGACTTTGCTGTGCTCAAAAATCTAAGTAGATTTTTGAATGAACGTCTGTTTCATTTTTCTTAGACCACATAGTGTAAAAGAGGCAAAGAAAACACTGCAGGAAGTAAAAAAAAAAAGTTTTACCCTGTTACTCATTTGGGGGTATATTTGAAAGAAATGGAAAAATTTATATACAAAGAATGTTATGTGATATATGAATTTATTATATTTTTAAGTTTAAAGGGTTTTAAGTGGGCTTTGAACTGATGCTGAACTATGGCCAAGATTTGATTTCTGTAAATAAAAACCTAAGAAAAGCTATTTATCAATTATTTTTACTCAGCCTCTGTTTCCCTTCTCCCAACTCTGTAGCAGGAACTTAATATTGTTTTTATAGAAGACTAGATAATACTCCAGAGAAAACTAAGCATTCCCAAGTGCATTCAGTTATTGAATTCACTTTGGGAAAAAGTAAAAATTTAATGCATTGATGATTTCTAAAGGCCCAGTCATAATATAGCCAATTTGAAAAAATCTCCAGACGTGAGGTAGTTTTCTTCCTGAGCAGATTTTTCTGTTCCCCTGGCCTATTCAGTCATGTGACAGCCACATTTACTCTGCCCTTCTGCAGGCGTGCCAGCTTTACCCTATGCGGTTGTTTAACACACCAGTGGCCACAGACTCATGCCCAGGATAAATTTAAGGAGGTGCTTTGGCCAAATAGTAGTACAAAATTAAGTTGCAGTGTTAATTTTTCCATGTCAATAGACACAGCATTTCCTTTTCTGCTCGTAAACTACTCTGCCTTGCTCAGCTAAGTGCCTTTTCACAGTTGTTCCGCATCCACATTGAGCATTTCATTGGGCAAATTATTTTAATTATTAAGTGTTGTGTGTGGAGGGGGAGATGTTGCCAAGTGGCCCCCAAAAAGTAAGTGGAGGGGAAGGTGCTACTGACAAGGTTAGTTTTAGACCCATTGCTATGGAAGGCAATTCCTAGCTCCCTCAACTGCCCAGAGTTGAGAGGCATTGAAGGAAGGAGCCCCTCTCTCATCCTCGGCTTGTGCCCTAAGCTGAATTCTGAGATGGAGAACTCTGGGGACCAGCAAGCTCTCTTGTTTCCTGGCAATGCAGTGAAATAAAATGGGCCACTTCTGGGACCCTGTTGTCTCTATTGAACTTCTTAGGTCACTCTTGCTTACGCACTCACACATTCATGGATGCACACCCATCTTGCAAACTCTCAACTCAAGGGCCCATCTGTATTTCCAGGCATGACCAAGGCAATGATCTGAGAACCACGAACATGACGTTTCAGATTGCTTGCACTCTGCAGGTGGAGGGACCACTTCTCACTTTGCTGTTCTCCATAGCAGAGCCAGTCTCTCACTCAAGGGTCAACATGAGTAGAAGCTGTATATTCAAAAACAGTTCTGTGCTGCAGAAAAATTTTGACTAAAGCAGGAAAATTATGCCACAGGGATAGTGGCATAGTGAGCACAGATTTCTTCTACCATGCAAAAAGTCACTCCCTAATTGTAGATGTCTATGTTTCTTACACATGTACACAATATAGCCAGATTTATATCAAGTGGCTAAATATTGCAAACATGATACAAAGGCATTAGAGGTTTGCTGAAAACTAAATCAAACTTTATATAATGTTGCTAAAAAAAAAAGCCCAAGTTATGGGGGTGAATCCTCGCATAACTAAGTCAAAAGACATTTAAAATATTTATTCTCAGACATCTGAGGCTCGTGAGAACTTAAAATTTGAAATGGCTAAAACTTCTTGTTTGGGGGTAATATTAGTAAATTTGCCCACTCTTGACTCTTGCCTGATTCACTTACCTTTAAGGTGCCCGGTAGTAGAAACAGTAACCAGCATCTTACCTTCTAGGATGTTCTCTTCATCTGTGTATTGCTTTTAGCTTCTGAGAAAAATTCCATATCTCTAATTCTATGTTACAGCAACAAGGCTGACATGTAAACTAAACCATCTCCAGGAGTCCTTATTTCCTGTCTTCCTTTCCCACTCTTACAAAGCAAGGCCATCTTGTTCTGATCTGTCTTGCAGTAGTACTTGCCCAGGCTAAGATTGGAAAGCCCCCAGTGTCTACATTTATGGAAGATTCCTAAATTAATCCCAGTTTGGGAGTGGAAAACAGAGAGGGTACCCCAGGCTAACTTGAATCATCTTCAAGGATTGCACTGCCAATCTTTCACCTTGGTTCTGATCTTGCTTTCTTGATCCAACTCAGAGGCGAGGCCTGCCAGCCTGCCCATCTTAAGTTTCCCTGCCGCCACACTGGGGTAAGATCATCCTTGCTCTTAAACCAGAAGTGCTGTGTCTGTCCTTCTTCAGAGTTGCCCAGCCTCACCCCAGAGAGATTTGTATTTCTCTAAAGAGACAGGATCTTAACTATACAGTATGGAAATGTATTCTTAGGTTCTGACAATTAAGAATCTTCCTGACCAGGATATAGCACTAAGTTAAGAAGGTGAGCTCCGTGATGGTAGGCAAGCTGGTCACTGTTTTGTTCAATGATATGTCCCAAGTCCTTGGGATAGTACTAGTCATATAATATGCACTCAATAACTGAGTGAGTAAGTAGCCATATGGTACTAGGTTGCTAGATTGAGTCCTCTATCTTTTTTTTCTTAATGAGTCTGGCTAGAAGTTTATCACTTTTGTTTATTCTTCTCAAAGAACCAGCTTTTAATTTCACTGATCTTTGCTCTTGCCATCTTCTTCTCTGTTTCATGTATTTCGGCTCTGATCTCGGTGATTTCTTTCCTTCTACTAACTTTATGGGGTTTTTTTTTGGTCTTCTTCCTCTAGTTGCTTTAGGTTTAAGTTTAGGTTGTTTATTTGAGATTTTTGTTTCCTGAGGTAAGATTGCATTGCTGTAAACTTTCCTCTTAGAATTGCTTTTGCCGTGAATTCCAGGTATTGTCAGGTATGATTCTAATAATCGCTGATCTCAACTACTTTGTGGTCTTCCTCGTCCTAAGTACATTCCTTGATTCCCTTCACACACCAGCCTTCCACTAGGAAATTGCTGTCCACTGCTCTTCTGGCCCTGAGGGTAGATTCATGCTGTGCTTAGTCGTTCAGTTATGTCCAACTCTGCCAACTTTAGTGCTGTAGCCCGTAGCCTCCTTATCCACGGGATTTTTCAGGCAAAGATACTGGAGTGTGCTGCCGTTTTCCTACTCCAGGGGATCTTCCCGACCCAGGGATCGAATCCACGTCTCCTGTGTCTCCTGCATTGCAGGAGGATTCTTTACCTACTGAGCCATCGGGGAAGCCCCACCGTTGGGAATTGATTGGTTTATGCCAAGCCGTCCACACCTTGCACTTGGCTTCCCTTGTGAATGCTGGTGATTCAGATACAGCCTTGGCCTTATCGGTGTCTTATCAGCTCTCACTCACTGCTAACTAGATCCCGGAAGATCTCACCATATCCCCAAGCATTCAGGGCCTTCCACAATTGTGCCTCTGTCTACCTCTGAGGGGCAAGGCAGACATGCACACGGGTTTCCTCCTCTGGAAAAGGAGGCGGTTTCTCACACAGGGAGTGTTTTCTTCCGCCTTCTGGTCTGGAGTGCCCTTGATTGGCTTGTTGCCAGCTCAGCTCCCCTGGTCCTTCAAGGCCAAGGTGCAGGCTCCTTCAAACTGCACTGCCCTGAAGCACATTCCTCGTCTTTAACTGTGATCGCTCCTTCCAGAGAAACAACATTCTTGTCTGCATTCTTTGTATAGTGTAGTGGGCCCTGGACCCATATTTGGTTCCTGACTGTGTGACCTGGGAAAAACTAGTTAAGCTCTCCCAGCCCCAGCTTCCTCATCTGAAACAAAATGATAGCAATAATAACACCAGTAGTAATAACAACCACCACCTCACGGAGGGCTGTGCAAATTAAAACTTTCATATGGGGACTTCCCTGGGGGTCTAGTGGCCTGGATGTCATGCTCACAGTGTAGGAGATTGGTTCTATCCCTGGTCAGGGAACAGATCCCACACGCCGCAAATAAGACCTGGCTCAGCCAAATAAATAAGTAAGTAAATATTAAGAAGAAAAGATAGGGCCATGCATGTAAAATGCTCGGCACAGTACCTGCTATGCAGTTAACATTTAATAAGTATTATCATTTTTTTGTTTTGTTATTTATCTTAATACTTATGTCCTTCCTACCCATATTAAAAACATTAAGGGCTGGCTACAAGATGTTTTATGCTTTTTCTTAATAGAAATTTTTAATAATTGTCCATGCGTAGATGTAGGAAATAAGACAGAGAGACCACTATACACTGTGGCCAGCTTCCCCTGAGGCTAGTGTTTGGCAAAACTCTGGTATAATTTTCATAAGCAAATGCATTGATACCATCTACTGATCTTGTTCAGCTTTTCCCTTTTTGCTTATACTTGTGTGTGTGTGTGTGTCTGTGTGTGTGTATGTGTGTATGTGTATGTGTGTGTATGTGTGTGTATGCGTGAATGTGTGTGTATGCGTGAATGTGTGTATGTGTATGTGTGTGTATGTGTGTGTGTATGTGTGTATATGTGTGTGTCTGTGTGTATGTGTGTATGTGTATGTGTGTGTATGTGTGTGTGTATGTGTGTTTATGCGTGAATGTGTGTGTATGCGTGAATGTGTGTGTATGTGTATGTGTGTATGTGGGTGTATATGTGTGTGTATGTGTGTATGTGTGTATGTGTGTGTGTCTGTGTGTGTATATATGTGTGTGTGTGTATGTGTGTGTGTGTGTGTGGGTGTATGTGTGTGTGTCTGTGTGTGTCTGTGTGTCTGTGTATGTGTGTGTATGTGTGTGTATATGTGTGTGTGTGTGTCTCTGTGTGTGTGTATGTGTGTGTATATGTGTGTGTATGTGTGTTTATATGTGTGTGTGTATGTGTCTGTGTGTGTGTGTATGTGTCTGTGTGTGTGTATGTGTGTGTCTCTGTGTGTATATATGTGTGTGTGTGTGTGTTAAGATCTATAGAAATGTGTCACCTGTGCATGCGTGCTAAGTCACTTAAGTTGTGTCCAACTCTTTTGCAACCCTATGGATTTATGCAACCCTATGGAGCCTGGCGGGATAGCCGGCCAGGCTCCTCTGTCCATGGGATTCTCCAGGCAACAATATTGGAGTGGGTTGCCATGCCCTCCTCCAGGGGATCTTCCCGACCCAGGGGTTGAACCCTAGTCTCTTACATCTCCTGCATCGTAGGCAGGTTCCTTACCACTAGCGCCACCTGGGAATCACTTGTGTCGGCTCATGTAATAAATGTGATAAGAAACTTCACCTTCATCTGAGTTCAGTCGAGTAGTTAGGCAGGCTGTGTAATTTACACAGTAACTATACAGCAGCTTGAAGCGTGCATAGCCCCTCAGTGACAGGGCAGGTCTGAGGTCTCCAGTGAGTGTTTTTTTTTTTAAAGCATAGAGAAAATATAAGCAGATCATCTAAACTTCCCTGCCATGTAGTTTTCATATCTGGGACAGAACAATCTGAGACTTGAATTCAGTTACATAATAAAATGTGTCCCCCCTTCCCCCTCACCAAACAACAACTGTTAACTCTGACTCAGGAAGGTGGATAAGCCAGCCCTCTGCTGATGATAGGAAGGACAGAAGCTTATAATCACTCATTTCTCAGCACATGGCAGCCACGCCTCTTGTCAGCACCGCTCCATGGTTGACTCAGGGAGTCACACAAACGTTTGTTTTGTTTTTGATCACAAAGCCCACTGTGCCCCTTCTGCCAAAAACCATTCCCATCCTGGACCTACAAGATCGTGGCTCGCTGCAGGCCGTGGACTCGGTCTGTGTTAATAATCCATGGACGCTCCTAGGTACATGCATCCTTACTACTCACCATGTGGTCTGCGGACCTGTTGGTCAGAATGGAGAATCTCACATCCTGTCCCAGTCTTGCTGAATCAGAATCTGCAATTTTAACCCAATTCTTGGGAATTCATATGCATGCTAAAGTTCAAAAGTCTTGGTCTGCAAGGAGAAGTCTTTCCCAGGTTAGAAAAGACCCTTAGACAATGGGTCTCATCCCTGTGGACCTTAAACCAACTGCTGTCTGAGTACCACCCCCCCCGGATCCCCACCACCCCAAGATTCTGCAGTGTGGCTTGGGCACTGAGGGTTTTGAAAGCTCCCAAGTGATTCTCTGTACCTCTGAGGTCGAGAATCTTAGCTGTAAGTATACAGGTGCCTAAGTCCCACCCCCAGAGACCCCAGTTTTGGTGGTTATAAGGCCCTTGGGGAGTGGAATGCCAGTGTCATGCAGGTGGGCTACAGGCCCCAGACTGGCAGGATGGGGCTACCTTTCACAAGAGTTTGCACCCCTCATGAAGGCACTCCCCCCCGCCCAGGGATTCTGGAGCCTCTTGCCCCTGATTTCCCTCCATTTTAGCCAAGGAACAAAGCACCAGGTCAGTCAGTACTACTTTTCAAATTGAGGCAGTGGGTGTTCTCTGGGGTATTAGGTTGGACAAAAGTAAGTGTGGTTTCAGACCATGAATTTGGAATCACTATAGCTAGGCTCAAACACATCTTTATTAATGAAAATAGGAACCATTACAATCAATACATTTTTGCCAACGAGAAATAAGTTTGTTTTTTCCTGTAGCATAAAAATCCATACTTTGGGATTCGACAAACTCTTGGAAAGTATTTTCTGCCTCCTGCTGGTTGTAGAAGTGTTTTGCCTGCAAAACGTTGTCAACATGCTGGAAGAAGTGGTAGTTGGTTGGTGAGAGGTCAGGTGAATATGGCGGATGAGACAAAACTTCATAGCCCAATTTGTTCAATTTTTGGAGCATTAGTCGTGCGACGTGCAGCTGGGCATTGTTGTGAAGAACTGGGCCCTTTCTGTTGATCATGCTGGCTGCAGGCATTGCTGTTTTCAACGCATCTCATTGATTTGCTGAGCGTGCTTCTCAGATGTAATGGTTTCACTGGGATTCAGAAAGCTGTAGTGGATCAGATGGGCAGCAGACCACCAAACAGTGACCGTGACCTTTTTGGGAAGTTTTGCAAGTTTGACTTTGGGAAGTGCTTTGGGCTTCCGTGGTGGCTCAGATGGTAAAGGATCTGCCCGCAATGCAGGAGACCCGGGTTCAATCCCTGGGTTGGAAAGATCCCCTGGAGAAGGGAATGGCTACCCACTCCAGTATTCTTGCCTGGAGAATGCCATGGACAGAGGAGTCTGGCGGGTTAAGTCCGTGGGGTCACAAGGAATTGGAAACAACTGAGTGACTAACACTTGGAGCTTCTTCTCGATCCAGCAGCTGAACTGGTTGTTGCTGGTTGTCATATAAAAGCTACTTTTCATCTCATGTCATAATCCGATTGAGAGACAGTTCATTATTGTTGTGTAGAGTAAGAGAAGACGACATTTTGAAACGATTTTTTTTTTTAATTTAAAAATTTTTTTAAATTTTCCACACTTCAAAGCGATGATCAGGTCATAAGCCACCCACTTATAGAGCCTTTTCACCTTTCCTGTTTGCTTCAAAGGCCGAATGACTATAGAATGGCCGACATTGTGAGTTCTTTCGCAACTTCTGTGGTTCTAAGAGCATCAGCTTCGATGATCGCTCTCAATTGGTTGTTGCCAACTTCTGATGGCTGGCCACTGCATTCATCTTCAAAGTTCTCATCTCCTTTGCAAAACTTCTTGACCCACCACTGCACTGTACATTCGATAGCAATTCCTGGGCCAAATGTGTTGCTGATGTTGCAAAGCTGTCTCCGCTGCTTTATGACCCATTTTGAACTCACTTGAATTTGCTTTTTGTCTAACATCAATTCCACAGTCTCAAATAAATATAAAATAAACAGCAAGTAATGTCATGAGCAAAAAGACAAAGTAAGAAATGCTCATTCAAATGGTATATAAGATAATCACATTTATTTAAGAATGTATTCCAATATCAAATGGCAAAGTTCAACAATGTAAAACTGCAATTACTTTTGCACCAACCTAATAGTGGATCCTGGGGCTTCCCTTGTAGCTTAGCTGGTAAAGAATCTGCATGCAATGTGGGAGACCTAGGTCCAATCTATGGGTTGGGAAGATCCCCTGGAGAAGGGAAAGGCTACCCATTCCAGTATTCTGGCCTGGAGAATTCCATGGACTGTATAGTATACAGTATAAAAGTAAAAAAATTACTATACTGTATACTATATGTATACTATACTATATACCATAAAAAAATAGTCCCTAAGTGGGCCTTAGGAAGCATTACTATGAACAAAACTAGTGGAGGTGATAGAATTCCGGTTGAGCAAATTCTAAAAGATGATGCTGTGAAAATGTTGCACTCAATACGCCATCAAATTTGGAAAACTCAGTAGTCACAGGATTGGAAATATCAGTTTTCATTCCAATCCCAAAGGAAGGCAATGCCAAAGAATGTTCAAACTACCGCACAATTGCACTCATCTCACATGCTAGCAAAGTAATGCTCAAAATTCTCCAAGCCAGGTTTCAGCAGTACATGAACCATGAACTTCCAGATGTTCAAGCTGGATTTAGAAAAGGCAGAGGAATCAGAGATCAAATTACCAACATCTGTTGGATCATCGAAAAAGCAAGTTCAGAAAAACATCTACTTCAGCTTTATTGACTACATCAAAACCTTTGACTGTGTGGATCACAACAAACTGTGGAAAATTCTGAAAGAGATGGGAATATCAGACCACCTAACCTGCCTCCTGAGAAATCTGTATGCAGGTCAAGAAGCAAT
This sequence comes from Odocoileus virginianus, assembly GCF_023699985.2. Taxonomy (NCBI): domain Eukaryota; kingdom Metazoa; phylum Chordata; class Mammalia; order Artiodactyla; family Cervidae; genus Odocoileus; species Odocoileus virginianus. Next base: position 2,734,262 of record NC_069695.1, read on the forward strand.
AGTTAGAACTGGACATGGAATGACAGACTGGTTTCAAATAGGGAAAGGAGTATGTCAAGACTGTATATTATCACCCTGCTTATTTAACTTATATGCAGAGTACATCATGAGAAATGCTGGGCTGGATGAAGCACAAGCTGGAATCAAGATTGCCAGGAGAAATATCAGTAACCTCAGATATGCAGATGACACCACCCTTATGGCAGAAAGCAAAGAAGAACTAAAGAGCCTCTGATGAAAGTAAAAGAGGAGAGTGAAAAAGTTGGCTTAAAGCTCAACATTCAGAAAACTAAGATCATGGCATCTGTTTCCATCACTTCATGGCAAATAGATGGGGAAAAATGGAAACAGTGAGAATTTTTATTTTCTTGGGTTCCAAAATCACTGCAGATGGTGATTGCAGCCATGAAATTAGAAAATGCTTGCTCCTTGGAAGAAAAGTTATGACCAACCTAGACAACATATTAAAAAGCAGAGACATTACTTTGTCAACAAAGGTCTGTCTAGTCAAAACTATGGTTTTTCCGGTAGTCATGTACAGATGTGAGAGTTGGACTATAAAGAAAGGTGAGCATCAGAGAATTGATGCTTTTGAACTGTGGTGTTGGAGAAGACTCTTGAGAGTCCCTTGGACTGCAAGGAGATCCAACCAGTCCATCCTAAAGGAAATCAGTCCTGGGTGTTCATTGGAAGGACTGATGCTGAAGCTGAAACTCCAATACTTTGGCCACCTCATGCGAAGAGTTGACTCGTTGGGAAAGACCGTGATGCTGGGAAAGATTGAAGGCAGGAGGAGAAGGGGACGACAGAGGATGAGATGGTTGGATGGCATCACCAATGCGATGGGCATGAGTTTGAGCAAGCTCTGGGAGCTGGTGATGGACAGGAAAGCCTGGCGTGCTACAGTCCACGGGGCTGCAAAAAGTCAGACACGACTGAGGACTAAACTGAACTGAACTGAAAAGTAGATGCATTTCTGCAACACTTCACATTCTAGAAAATCACATAAAATATCAGGCCTTCTGGAGAAAATAGTACTCCCTTCAGGTTACTTCAGAAACAGGCTGTTTGAAAACTAGAGACAAAAGCAAAAAGCGGACCCAAGACGTTCACGTGGACCACCCAGGGAGGCGGCTCATGTTGGCCAGCAGCAGCCGGGGCAGAGAGTACATGTTCACGAGGTTACCGGGTGGACATGCTGGCAGCCCTTAGTGAGAGCAGCTGGAGGCCGAGATGGGAAGCCAGCAGTGGGTCTCCGAGGTTGGGCCTGGGAGGTGCCACCTGCCTTCAGATGCCCAGGCCTGGAGTGTGCCTCTTTGGAGGGAGGAATGCTGGGCAGATTTCTTTTTTTTTCAAATTTTGTTTATTTTTTAAATTAGAGTATAAGGTGGTGCTAGTGGTAAAGAACCCACCTGTCAATACAGGAGACATAAAAGTTGCAGGTTCGACCCCCAGGTCAGCAAGACCCCCTGGAGGAGGGCATGGCAACCCACTCCAGTCTTCTTGCCTGGAGAATGCCATGGACGGAGGAGCCTGGTGGGCTACAGTCCACGGGGTCGCACAGAGTCGGACGTGACTGAGGTGACTTAGCACGCACGCATAGCTGATTTGCGGTGTTGTGCTAATTTCTGCTCTGCCCCAAAATGATTCAGTTATATATACATAGATAAGTAGATAGATTCTTTATTATACTCTTTTCCATTATGGTTTATCTCAAGATACTGAATATAGTTCCCTGTGCTGTATAGTATGTCCTTGTTTATCCGCTCTGTAGGAAGGAGTTTGCAGCGCCCGACCCCAACTTCTCCATCCCCTCCTCTGTTCCCCTGGGCCACACTTTTAATTTTATTAAAATACAACCAGAAAGGGTGCCTGCTGCCAAGGCAAGAGCTGATTAAAGGCTATTCCCTTTCCTGCTCAAGCTGGCTGTGATTTACTTCCGCTATTCAGGGGTCCTTGCCGCGCCTGCCAAGTCGCCTCAGTCACGTCTGACTCTTTGCGAGTAGCCCGCCAGGCTCCTCTGTCCATGGGACTCTCTAGGCAAGAAGACTGGAGTGGGTGGCCGTGCCCTTAGCCTGGGCAAAAGTTCCCAAGAACCAGCGCATGCCCATGAACGCATCAGGCTACCTCATTACGGAACACGTGTTGTAACACAGAGACAGCCACTGCGCCCCAAAGCGGAGGCTCTGAGTCCTCAGGGCACTGCTTGCATGTGAGGGCCTGGATGATCTGCGCTGTAATCACCTGCTAAGGTGAATTTTTTTTTAAAGATTTTTTTTGATGTGGACCATTTTTAAAGTCTTTATTGACTTTGTTACGATAAGGCTTCTGTTTCATGTTTTGGATTTTTGGCTATGAGGCACGTAGGATCCTAGCTCCCCAACCAGGGATTGAACCCACACACCCTTCATTGGAAGGCCAAGTCTTAACCACTGGACCGCCAGGGAAGAGCTAAGGTGCATGTTTAAAGAGCTCTGAATTCTACCCCAGAGTTTCAGGATCCGTACCTTTAATAAGCTCTCTAGGTGACTCTCATGAGCAAAAGGTTTTAAGCCATGGGTAAATTAGACAGAGACCCCGTGTGACCGCTACAGCTTGAGGCATTTCTGTAAAGAATCACAGGAGTTTGAAACACAGGAAGTTTAGGCCTTGTCACTGTAACCCCTTCACCCTAAGAGGAAAGAGCTTCACGATCTGGATTTTCTTCTGCTTTCTAGTTGGCTTGCTATAAATGCAGCTTGGGCTTCACCTGTCCGGCCACTGAAATAAATACAGGCCCTGATTTATTGTAACTAAATCCAAAACAGGTGTGCCAACTACAGCTGAGTTTTATTTTGAGGTGTGGTGCCGGGACAAGAATTTGGACGGGAGAGGAGGGTCCTTTGGCTTTGAGGGTGGGTTTTAGTCCTGGTGGTAAATCTCTCATCGCTGCCTTGAGTGGGAGCTGAGTGCCTGAGACATGTGTTGTTGGTCTTTTTTTTGCAACGACTGAAAACGAACTTGCTTTACTGAAACGTGTTAACCAACCATCTATCGATATGAACACTAAAGCTAAGGTCACCAGAACGGTGTGGTAGTAGCCCCAAACCAGGGCTTCCCTGGCGACTCAGTGGTAAACAGTCTGCTTGCTGGTGCAGGAGACACGGGTTCAATCCCTGGGTCGGGAAGATCCCCTGGAAGAGGAAATGACAACCCACTCCAGTATTCTTGCCTGGAGAATCCCATGGACAGAGGAGCCTGGCAGGCTATGGTCCATGGGGTCGCAAAAGAGTTGGACACAACTGAACGACTAAACAATGACACAACTGAACAACTAAACAACAACAGCCCCAAACAGATAAGTAAACCAAATTGAGTAGAGAAAACAGAATGAGACCTAAGAATATATTGGAATTTGGTTTATGATAGAAATGAACTGTCATGTTTTAGGAAGGAAGCAAAATTTCTAAAGCAGACACAATTAGCCATCTGTGTGGAGAAAAAAATAAGACCAGTGGACCTCAAATAAACACTAAATGGATTCCTGAGTTAAATATAAAAAATCCAAACTATAAACTACTGGAAAAATTATTGGAAACTATTCTTATGACCTTGAAAGCCATAAGATTTGGAAATGTAAAGATCATCATCAACAACAACAAAAACAAAGAAAGCATGATAGTTTTGATTATTTCAAATTTTATATAACAAAAATGAAAAATTTTATATAACAAAAATATAAATCAAATTAAATGAAAGTGATACACTGGGAAATATAGGTAGAACATATACATCATAGACAAATATTAATTTTCAATGTATATGAAAAACAGATAAGAAAAATACCCAAAAAAACTGAATTTATAATAGGCAAAAGTAAATAAATAAGAAGTTCATAGAAGAGGGATTATAAAATGTTACTAGCTCAGCTGGTGAAGAATCCGCCTGCAATGCAGGAGACCCGGTTCTGTTCCTGGGTCGGGAAGATCTGCTGGAGAAGGGATAGGCTATCCACTCTAGTATCCTTGGGCTCCCCTTGTGGCTCAGCTGGTAAAGAATCTGCCTGCAACTGGGGGGGCCTAGGTTCGATCCCTGGGTTGGGAAGATCCCCTGGAGAAGGGAAAGGCTACCCACTCCAGTATTCTGGCCTGGATGTCCATGGGGTCGCAAGGAGTCAGACACGACCGAGCGACTTTCACTCACAAACATATGAGAAGTTGTCCAACCTTGTGAGTAATTAGGAAAATATAAAATTTTAAAAATATAACATTTTCATCCAGATAGACAAAAAAAATTAAAAGATGGTAACATCAAGATATTAAGATTGTGGAGAAATGTGTTCATTGCCAGAAAGAATGTAATTTGAGGATATCTTTTAACATGAAAAAGGGCAGTCATGTCACTTTTCTGCATCTACTCTTGAGAAGACCTGGCACACAGACCCAGGGAGATGTGGCCCTCAATGTGTTTCTCAGAATTGTTTGTCTAAGGAAAGACCTGTTCCGAAACAGCAAAATAATTGTGACCTGTTCAAGTGATGGGCATCTCAAAGCATAAGATAGAGTGCCAAAGGCATAGTGTAGATGGATCCATAGCATGTGATAGCCGTCTATGCCCTCCAAACCAACCCAGAAGAGCGTGTGCCCTTTGCACATACATGTGACAGACCACCCTGCCCCTCCCAGGGGTCCAAATGGGACCACAAAAGTCCTTGTGAGTGAACAACGGAGGGAAGAGAGGCAGAGAGAGCTTGGAGATGCTGCGCTGCCGGCTTGGAAGACGGAGGAAGGGGCCACAAGTCAAGGAACGCAGGCAAACCTCTAAAAGCTGGAAAAGGCAAAGAGTTTTACCTCTGGAGCTCCCAGAAGGAACGCAGCCCTACCGACTCTGTAGGTAGATGAGATGAGATCCATGTCAGACTTTTGACTTTCAGAACTGTACGATAATAAATTCTATGTCATTTCAAGTGACTTAAGTTTGCGGTAGTCAAAGCAGCCATAAGAAGCTAATGCAGACAGAAAGGATAATTTTAAAATAAAGTACCTCCAAGCGGGTCAGGATATTCTTCTTCAGATTTTCACTTCAGATATCCGAGAAGGAGCCCATTTACGACACAGACTTTGCAAATTCTAGCTGTCTTTGGCTTAGAAATCTGACACGGGAGAGAAAGCGAGAAGAGAGAGGCCAGCTTCATTTAAAGCAAGTATGTTGGGACCTCCCTGCAGTCCAGTGGTTAGGACGTGGGGCTTCTGGTGCAGGGGGCCAGGGTTTGATCTCTGGTTGAGGAACTAAGATCCTGTAAGCTGCATGGCTAAAATAATAATAATAAAATAAAAATAAAGTATAACACTTTGGGGAGCTTCCCCAGTTATTCAGCAGTATAGAATCTGCCTGCAATGCAGGAGACACGGGTTTGATCCCTGTGTCAGGAAGATCCCCTGGAGGAGGAAATGGCAACCCACTCCAGTCTTCTTGCCTGGAGAATCCCATGGACAGAGAAGCCTGGTGGGCTACAGTACATAGGGTGGCACAGAGTTGGACATGCCTGAAGCGACTTAGTGCGCACATAACATTTTGGAATTCAGGAAGCCTCAGGGAGAAAGGACAGAGTCATGGACTCCACAGCTAATCCACTCGAGAATTAGGGTGCCCCAAATGTCTCCATGTCCATACTGGTATCCCAAGGAACTTCTGGCCTGAGAATGCATGTGAAGTGGCTGGACTCCAGGAGAAAGCATCCTGGGAAGAGCATGCCCAGAACATACCTTCTGACCTCAAGGCAGTCCGAGAGGCTGAGGTGGTGCAAAGGAGGCTGGAAAACTCTGAGCAACCAGTGGTGCACAGGTTCCCAACCCAATGCTACTGACATTTGGACTGCATAATTCTTTATCCTGGGCAGCCACGCAGGCATTGCAGAATGTTTTCAGCAGCATCTCTGGCCAGTAGCAATCTCTTCCTGTCATCTCTACCCAGTTAGCCACCAAGAATGTCTCTAGATGGTGCCAAATATCCCCTGGGGGGTAGGGCGGGGTGTAACCAGACTCACTCCATGTGTTGATTAGCTCTGGGTAGATTCTGTCCCCTCACTAGTGACAGCTGGGAAAGAAGCTGTTATTTCAGTTATTTTATTTTTTTTAAGTTTCATTGGAGTATAGTTGCTTTACAATGTTAGGTTTCTAGTACAGCAAAGTGAGTCAGCTATATTAATACACATATATCCCCTCTTTTTTGGATTTCCTTCCTATTTTGTTCACCCCAGAGCATTGTGTCGTGTTCCCTGCGCTGTACAGTAGGTTCTCATTAATTATGTATTTTGTACATAGTATCAATAGTGTGAATATGCTAACCCCAATCTTCCGATTCCTCCCAAGAAGCTGTCATTTCATTTATCTTTTAAAAGTTTTATTTGTTTATTTGGCTGCACCAGATCCTTAGTTGTGGCACGTGAGCTCTAGTTTCCTGACCAGGAATCAAACCCGGGGCCCCCTGCATTGGGAGTGAGGAGTCTTAGCCACTGGACCACCAGGGAAGTCCCCAGTTTCATTTAAATCAGCGCTGTCCAATAGAGCTTTCACGCAAGCCACATATGTGACAAGTATGTTCACAAACTGTGCCACCATTTCCTCTATTTAGTTCCAGAATACTTTCATCGTCCCCCAAAGAAACCCTATACCACTTCCTATTCTCCTGTCCCTCATCCCTTTGCAAACTTAATTTCTGTCTCTATACATTTGCCTATTCTGGACATTTCATATGCAGGTGAACCTTGTTTTATTATTGCCTTTATCGTGTTTTGCAGACACTGCATTTTATTTTGAAAAAACCAAAGGTTTGGGGCAGCCTGGCTTCACGCAAATCTGTTAGCATGATTTCTTCAACAGCAGTTGCTCCCTTTATGTCTCTGTGACACGTTTTGGTAATTCTTACAATGTTCCAAACGTTTTCATCGTTATTATGTTTTTTACGGTGATCTGTATTCAGGGATCTTTGTTGTTTCTATTATGACTCTGGAAGTCTCAGATGATGGTTGGTGTTTGTTAGCAATGAAGTTTTTTTTAACTGTAGTATATGCATTTTTTAAAGATATAATATTATCACACACTTAATAGTGTGAACATTACTTTTATGTGCACTAGGAAACCAAAAATGGATACGACTTGCTTTATTGTGGTGGTCTAAAACTGAACCACAATCTCTCTGACACCTGCTCTAAGTGGAATCATACAATAGGTGGGGTTTTGGACTACCTTTTTCACTTGGCATAATGTTCTTAAGGGTCATCCATTGTTAGAGCATCTCTCAGTACTTCTTTTCATGGCTGAGTGATATTACATTATATGAATCTACCACACTTATTTTTGTCCATTCATCAGTTGATAGGCATTTGGGCTATTTCCACTTTGTAGTTATTATGGGTAATGCTGCTATGAACATTTGTATAGACGTTTTTGTGTGGACATATGTTTTAAGTTCTCTTGGGTAAATAGCTAAAAGTAGAATTGCTGGGTAGCTATGTCTAACATTTTGAGGAAACATCATACTGTTTTTCAAAGCAGCTGCACCATTTTCCATTCCCACCAGTAGTGTTTGTGGGTAGGCCACAAGTGTAATTAAAAAAAAATTTTGGAAGCCACATTTTTTTAAAGTTTAAAGACACAGGTGAAATAAACTTTAATGTTGTATATTATTAATTCAGTATAACCAAAATATTACCTCAATATACAAACCATATGAAAGTTTTTAATGAAATACCTTACTTTTTTTGGTAATAAGTCTTCAAAATCTGGTGTGTATTTTATACCCAATTTGGATACTCTTCATCGGAAATACTTGATCTGTATTGAGATTTCATGATAGTAACGGTTGAAAGAGTAGACTCACATAACCCAGATGGTTCTGAATCCACTTAAGTTTTTTCATGGAGTCATGAAAAATGGAGTCATGCATCATTTAAACGTTTTCACGTGTGTTAATAAACTAACTGAATAAAAATTTAAATTCAGTCCCTTAGTGGCACATGCACGTTTCAAGTGCTCACTAGTCACATAGGGCTGAAGTCCTTATTGCCGAATTCAGACTTAAACTGAAGAAAGTGGGGAAAACCATTAGACTGTTCAGATATGACCTAAATCCAATTCCTTGCGATTATACAGTGGAAGTGACAAACAGACTTAAGGGGTTAGATCTGCTAGACAGAGTGCCTGAAGAACCATGGACAGAGGTTCGTGACATTGTACAGGAGACAGGGATCAAGACCATCCCCAAGAAATGCAAAAAGGCAAAATGGTTGTTTGAGGAGGCCTTACAAATAGCTGTGAATAGAAGAGAAGCAAAAGGCGAAGGAGAAAAGGAAAGATATATCCATTTGAATTCAGAGTTCCAAAGAATAGCAAGAAGAGATAAGAAAGCCTTCCTCAGTGATCAATGCAAAGAAATAGAGGAAAACAATAGAATGGAAAAGTCTAGAGATCTCTTCAAGAAAATTAGAGATACCAAGGGAACATTTCGTGCAAAGATGGGCTCAATAAAGGACAGAAATGGTATGGACCTAACAGAAGATATTAAGAAGATGTGGCAAGAATATATAGAAGAACTATACAAAAAAGATATCCATGACTCAGATAATCATGATGGTGTGATCACCTACCTAAAGCCAGACATCCTGGAATGTGAAGTCAAGTGGGCCTTAGGAAGCATCACTATGAACAAAGCTAGTGGAGGTGATGGAATTCCAGTTAAGCTATTTCAAATCCTAAAAGATGATGCTGTGAAAGTGCTGCACTCAATATGCTAGAAAATTTGGAAAACTCAGCAGTGGCCACAGGACTGGAAAAGCTCAGTTTTCATTCCAATCCCAAAGAAAGGCAATGCCAAAGAATTCTCAAACTACCGCACAATTGCACTCATCTCACATGCTAGGAAAGTAATGCTCAAAATTCTCCAAGCCAGGCTTCAACAATATGTGAACTGTGAACTTCCAGATGTTCAAGCTGGATTTAGAAAAGGCAGAGGAACCAGAGATCAAATTACCAACATCCATTGGATCATCAAAAAAGCAAGAGAGTTCCGGAAAAACATCTATTTTCACTTTATTGACTGTGCCAAAGCCTTTGACTGTGTGGACCACAACAAACTGGAAAATTCTGAAAGAGATGGGAATACCAGACCACCTGACCTGCCCCCTGAGAAACCTGTGTGCAGGTCAGGAAGCAACAGTTAGAACTGGACATGGAACATCAGACTGGTTCCAAATCAGGAAAGGAGTATGTCAAGGGTGTATACTGTCACCCTGCTTATTTAACTTATATGCAGAGTACATCATGCAAAATGCCAGGCTGGATGGAGTACAAGATGGAATCAAGATTGCTGGGAGGAATCAATAACGTCAGATATGCAGATGACACCAGCCTTATGGTAGAAATCAAAGGAGAACTAAAGAGCCTCTTGGTGAAAGTGGAAGAGGAGAGTGAAAGTCGGCTTAAAACTGGGATGACCCTGAGAGACGGGATGTGGAGAGAGGTGCGGGGAGGGGTTCAGGAGGGGGAACACGTGTACACCCGTGGCTGATTCATGTCAATGTATGGCAAAAACCACCACAATACTGTAAACTAATTAGCCTCCAATTAAAATAAATAAATTTAAAAAAAAACACTCAACATTCAGAAAACTATGATCATGGCATCTGGTCCCATCACTTCATGGCAAACTGATAGGGAAACAGTGGAAACAGTGGCTGACTTAATTTTCTTGGGCTTCAAAATCACTGTAGATGGTGACTGCAGCCATGAAATTAAAAGACGCTTGCTCCTTGGAAGAAAAGCTATGGCCAACCTAGACAGCATATTAAAAAACAGAGGCATTACTTTGCCAACAAAGGTCCGTCTATTCAAAGCTATGGTTTTTCCAGTAATCATGTACGGATGTGACAGTTGGACTATAAAGAAAGCTGCTTCTGCTGCTGCTAAGTCGCTTAAGTCGTGTCCAACTCTGTGCAACCCCATAGACAGCAGCCCACCAGGCTCTGCCGTCCCTGGGATTCTCCAGGCAAGAAGACTGGAGTGGGTTGCCATTTCCTTCTCCTAAAGAAAGCTGAGTGCTGAAGAATTGATGATTTCAAACTGTGGTGTTGGAGAAGACTCTTGAGTCCCTTGGACACCAAGGAGATCCAACCAGTTCATCCTAAAGGAAATCAGTCCTGAATATTCATTGGAAGGACTGATGTTGAAGCCAAAACTCCAATACTTTAGCCACCTGATGTGAAGAACTGACTCATTTGAAAAGACCCTGGTGCTGGGAAAGATAGAAGGCAGGAGGAGAAGGGGACGACAGAGGATGAGATGGTTGGATGGCATCACCGACTAGATGGACATGAGTTTGAGTAAACTCCAGGAGTTGGTGATGGACAAGGAGGCCTGTCATGCTGCGGTCCATGGGGTCACAAAGAGTCAGACATGACTGAGTGACTGAACTGAACTGAAGTCTTCTCGATTGGACAACCTAGCTCTAAGGTATTTCTGTTGTAATGATGATATTTAAAAAACACACTGCCCCAAGCCTCAACCTTGGTTTTCTTTTCTCTTCTATAGCTGATCCAGTGACAAGCTGTAACTTCTTTTTTAGAACAGTTTTAGGTTCAGAGCAAAATTGAGAGGAAGGTACTGAGATTTCCCATTTACCCCCCATCCCTCCCCCAATGCTAACATCCCCCACTCAGAGTGGTATGTTTGTTATAATAGTGAGCTTACACTGACATATTGTTAACACCCAAGTCCATAGTTGACATTAGGCTTGACCTTTGGTGGTGTACATTCAGTGGATTTTGACAAACACATAAAGACACGTACCCCCATCATCGTACATCGTTGTTGTTTAGTCGCTCAGTCGTGTCTGTCACTTTTGTGACCCCAGGACTATAGCCCACCAGTCCTCTGTCCGTGGGATTCTCCAGGCAAGAATAGTGGAGTGGGTTGCCATTTCCTTCTCCAGGGGGTCTTCCCAACCCAGGGACTGAACCAGCACCTCCTGCATTGCAGGCAGATTCCTCACGCTGAGCCGCTAGGGAAGCCCATCAGAGTATGCGATACTACTTTAAAGGCACAGGCTGCTTCCTGCACGTCACGTACTCTTAGCTAAGGGCAGAAACACGGCAGACACCAGCGATTGTCAGCCCCTGAGTCCCTCCAGCCTCCCATCTCTCACCCCATGCGGACCTGGTTTCTAGTGGCAAGCCCTAACTAAGACAACCCCCCACTGCCAGGACCTTGGCGCCCCAGCTGGCATCTTGGCAGCCCTGCAGCTTGTTGGGCAGGCTCCACTGCGTCTCCTGTATCACTTTGAAAACAACATGCCCCCTGCCCCCAGCCCCCTATCGGGTTGCTGTCAAGCTGCAGGACAAAAGAGGACACATTCCAGCCGCTCTGGAGGTCACAGGTGATCAGGTTTGGGAAGTCCGACGTGGAATAGAAAGCTGGGGAGTGGGAGGGGAAGTGGCTTTTCCCTTAAGCGTGTTTTTGTCCTGAGTTTTCATCCTGAGATGTCTAAGGGGCTCCTGTCCAAAGGTGGAGAAACAGCGTCACTGTCTCCCTGGAGGTGGAGGTCACAGCCCATTCTCTCCAGGACCCTAGGCTTGTGTAGGACAGAGCTTCTGAAACGGTCACATGTGTGCAAGTCGCCCATGGAGCCCGGCTGACAGCTGCTTCTCATCGGGCTGGGCTGGGGAAGGGTGTGCGATCCTGAATGCCCAGCAAACCCCCAGGGATTTCCGGGGACCACACTTAGAGTAATGAGGGCTGAAGGCTATCCCTGGGGGGTAGTCAACGTGCCTCGCTCATCCCTTCCACGCTCCTCCACACTCAGTCGCCCGATCATCGCCTAGAATAGCCAACGCTTATGGAGTGTAAATACGCACCAGGGGCTGTGCTAAGACGGCAGTGCTTTGCTCACTTAATTACCTCCACAGTCCAAGGGGACAAATCCTGCTGGTGTCTGGGCTCTGGGTCAGGATGTGGTGCAGCCTGGCTCTGAACAGAATCTGCCTGAATCCAGGTCCTAATTGTGATGTTAGGGCCTAATTCCACGTAGGGCCGAGTCCCTCCACCCTCCTTAGAACTAAAATAAACTCTGATAATGGTGGTTGCCTCTGGGGAAGGGCGACTGGGTGAAGAGTAGGAAGGCTTGTTTGTCCCCCACACCCTTTCATTGGATACCGTGTGCATTTTGTGCCGTGTGTGTATTACCGACTCAAATAAATAATTGGCTTAAAAATAGTTGTAAAAAAATAATAAGCCCATAGCATTCCTATTCATAGTTAGAATATATACAAGGGCCAGTGTCAGACTGGTGCTCCAGGGGATGTTGACTAAAAAATATTCACAGCCTAAAAGTTGAGTTCTGTCTTATTGAAGTGTTTGTGATCAGTCGTATCTGACTCTTTGCAACCCCGTGAACTACAGCCTGCCAGGCTCTTCGGTACACAGAATTCTCCAGGCAAGAATACTGGAGTGGATTGCCATTTCCTTTTCCAGGCGATCTTCCTGACCCAAGGATCAAACTTGTGTCTCTTGCACCTCTTAAACTGGCAGGCAGATTCTTTACTGCTTCGCCGCTTGGGTTTTTATTAGGTGGGAATTTTTAGGACTTCAAACCTGGGAGGCAGCCTCTAAAGTAACCCTGAGAGAACTGCTCTGAGTTGGGGGCCGGGAGGGGGCAGCTGGGATATATAGGAGTCTGCAACAAAGAGCAGGCAGTAGGAGCAAAAGCTGAGTTTAAAAGAAAACCAGCTGTGTCTCAAGTTAAGGAATTTAAGGCTTTCATCTGTATGGGAAGACACCACAGTCTGGGCTCACTGACATCATGTCTTTGATTCTCGCCTCAGCTCTCTGGGGCCAGCACCCTGCGTTTTCACATCCTGAGTTCATTTCCTCAGTGGTCACCAGCTCACCACCCGCTGTGGCTGCAGTCGCTGAGGACTGTGATGTCCTTTGTGTACTGATATGGCAGTAAGGATTCCATGTATCAGGAATCAGATGTTTGCCTCTAACCTGGGCATTCAGCCTCATGATTGCGATGAAGGTCCTTTGGAACCCAGCCGTATCCATCCCATCCTCTGTGACGTACAGAACAAGGCTGGCTTCAGTGGGTAGAAAATACTGGTAAAAATGGTGCCTTTCAAACTCATAGGTGAAATTCCTTCTCTTCAGACAACTGGGCATGGGTTTGAATTCCATGGTGCTTGTCTTTGTTCTTTTGCGATATCTCACATTAACAGAGAGAGAAAAAAAAATCATGTTAATCAGTAACTGGTTGTCCTCAGCCCTCGTGGTACCCAGATGGGATTCAAACCTCACTGCTAGTCCACTGGCCTCTGCTCGTTGCCATGCTCCTGGAAATGTGAATTTTTCAAGTATATATTAAAGGAATTCAGGTGAATTACTTTAGAGTCCATATAGTGAGTGAAGTGGAAGTGGAAATGGAAGTGTTAGTCACTCAGTCATGTCCAACTCTTTGTGACCCCAGAGACTGCTTCACCAGACCCCTCTGTCCATGGGATTCTCCAGGCAAGAATACTGGGGTGGGTTGCCATTTCCTCCTCCAGGGGATCTTCCCAACCCAGGGATCGAACCTGGGTCTCCTGCCTTGCAGGCAGAATCTTTATCATCTGAGCCACGAGGGAAGCCCATAGTGAATGAATCTAGTTGCTAAAAAGAGGCTCTCTGGAGAAGGAAATGGCAACGCACTCCAGTGTTCTTGCCTGGAGGATCCCATGGACAGAGGCCTGGTGGGCTACAGTCCATGGGGTCGCACAGAGTCAGGCGAAACTGAGCGTGCACGCAACAAAAAGAGACTCTGACCTGACCGGTTTTTCCTGAACACACAAACTTCCCGTGTAATTAGCCATGCTTAAGAGTGCCAGTAGGAGAAGATTAACAGCTCGGAGGCACATATCAGGGTCCAGTCTGGCTGGAACCTGGTGTGCAGAGATGACAGGTTGGTCTGCAGCCTGTGGGGCCCTTATCACTGGCCTAACGAGTGGGAAGAGACCCAGCCAAATGCTGGGGAAATAGCACAATGTTCCTGCTGTGCTCAAAATAGCTTTGGATACTTCCACCTGCCCCCACCCCCCAAAAACAAAACCCCACTAGTCTAAAATTCATTTGCTTCACACATATATACAATAACCACATGGACCTTCCCCATCTCTCCACCTCTCTTCACGTCACTAACAGAAGGAGAACAGCATGTGTGTGCAACAAAATCCAGGGACCTCACAGGTGGGTAGCTGGAATCCACCCAGACACATGTGTGTAAGAAAACGACCGTGTGTGCATGCTAAGTTGCTTCAGTCGTATCCGACTCTTTGAGACCCTATGCACCATAGCCAGCCAGGCTCCTGTGTCCATGGGATTCTCCAGGCAAGAATCCTGGAGTGGGTTGCCAAGAAAATGACTAGAACTCCACCATTTCGATGGCACATTTGCAGACAGTGGGAGATGTTCTCTGTGTCTGTGGAGGTCCTCCTGACTGTTCTGTGACATCAGCTCATATACCATCCTGGTGCTGTTGATCCACTGAGGTCACTGCTGGGGGGGGACCATTATCCTGGTCCACATGGCCTCTGGTCTGGTGGCTCCTGCCCTTTCTGCGCTACACCAGGGACCTGATGGACCATCGTGGGAGACCCCACACAGCCCGGTCCTCTGGGGCTCCTGCTGCTTCCCTCAGGACCACAGCCTTTCCCTCCTGGAAGCTAATGTGCTAATGCTAGCTAACATGCTAATTCCATATTCCACATGAGTAATAGCCGGCTCATTGGAAAAGACCCTGATGCTGGGAAAAATTGAAGGTAGGAGGAGAAGAGGACCACAGAGGATGAGACAGTTGGATGGCATCACCGACTCTGGGAGATGGTGAAGGACAGGGAAGCCTGGCGTGCTTCAGTCCACAGGGTCGCAAAGAGTCGGACACAACAGCAACTCAACAACAATGCTAATTCCATATTAGCTAATGTGCTAATTCCACATTTGCTAATATGCGAATTCCATGTCTGGACCTCAGCGGAGATGCCCCAGGCACCTCTGTCCTCTCCTCTGCTCCGTGACCAGCAGCATTCCTTATCACTGGGGGAAGTCTGTCTCTGCCCAAAATACTCTGTTCATCCAGAAAATATTGAATGAACCCCCCACTCTCTGCTAGACCCCATTCTATGTGGCAGGAATGCAAAGGTGAGCAAAGCCAAGCACTCCACACCCCATCCCAGGGTGCTTCCCTTCCCGGGGTGGGGGGGACAGAGGACGTGCCAGCATCATCAGCAGTGATGGTGCTCTAGAGCCAGGTGCAGCACGACAGAGGGGGGTGGTGCTTTGGGAAGCGGGTCTGGCCTCTCTGGATCTTCTAACTGTTCGGAAAGCAGTCTGACCCTGACATTTTAGGCATTTCACTGCCCAGGAGCTCAGTATCTAGAATACAGGCTGGTTTTGTTTTTCCTCCACCACATCCCTCCCTGAGACAGCAGCGGGTAAAGGATGTTACACAAGGAGATAAGCAGCCGTGGAGTAAAACCCCTTCGACAGCACGGGGGTGGCAAGGGGAGCGAGGGGTGTCCCGCCTCCGTCAGGGCCCCGCTGTGTCCCTCCGTCTCCCCATCTCGAGTTTCTGGGTGGTGGTTCTGCTCTCACGGGGACTCACAGCGTTGGAGGGTCAGCACAGAGACTTTAGAAGGACAAGACGATTTTGAACAGCTAAATATGCTCATTCCATGTCCATCACTGTTACTGTGCTGAGCTTTTCAGAGGACCCAGAAACACTGAGGGTTGGCTTGAAAAGACACTGACAGATCTGAACTCAGGGTAAGTCAAAGCCACAAGGCAGCAGGTGGGGCCCCGAGCCCGAGCAACTTGCCTCCACCCCTTACACACCCTCACCTCCCAGTTTCTCTTCTCGGTTTACCCTCATCATGAGGGGCATTGGAGGAATCCTGAAGGCAGAGAAGAAACAGGAGAAGCAGCAGCCGGCTTCTCCTAAGGCCCGTCTGATTGTCTCTTTGCTTCCTAGATTTTGAATATCTTCTCTGAAAAACTGCTCAGATCAGCTCAAACCTCCTAATTTCTGAGGCACTTCCAAGTTTCCATCCTCTTGACATGTCACCTGCTAAGACTGCACCCCGCGGGCCCTGCATTGAGTGTGGAGCTGGTGTCCCACCAGTGTGTGATGGACCAGGTTTCTTAACCATCTGCTGCGCCCCCCACCCCCACCCCCTCAGCCAGCTCCTTGGAGAGTCTTCTGGGAAAAGGGAGGCAGAGAAGCTGCTTGGCCTGTGATTGATCCAAAGAACCAGCGGAGGCAGCAGGGACACCGGTCCTGAGGACCCCAGGCAGGGTCCTCAGGAGGAGCGGCAGGCTGCAGGGGAGACGCCCCAGGCAGCAGCCAGAGATGTTGCAGTCCGTCTCCTGATCAGGGCTACAGGAGCAGAGCTCAGGGTGTGGCCTGCGGTGACACAGAGAGAGACGAAGCATGGGGCCCATCTCACCCCACTCCACCGTGATGCCCAGGGCTCCTCCCCAGGGCCTGCCATCAGAGGGGCAGGCGTACCGCCATGGTTCCAACCCACTGGGCTCCTCCCAGCAGCTCTGGCCACACTGCCTTCACCCTACCTCCACGCACAACTTCCACACAAATAAATAAGTTGCATAGTGGCTCTTGACAGAGCCCAAAGATGACAGCTGAGCAAACTCATGTTTGTTTATTTTTCTACTGAAGTATTGCTGACTCACAATATTATTTTAGTTTTGGGTATACAACATAGTCATTTGCTATTTTTATAGACTATATTCCACACCAAGTTAATACACCATATTGACTATATTCCCTGTGCTGTATGTTACATCCTTGTAACTTACTTATTTTATACCTAGTAGTTTGTGCCTCAGTCCCCTTCACCTATTTTTTCCCTCCCCTTACCCCTCTGAGGCTTCCCTTGTGGCTCAGCTGGTAAAGAATCTGCCTGCAATGTGGGAGACCTGGGTTCAATCCCTGGGATGGAAAGATCCCCTGGAGAAGGGAAAGGCTACCCACTCCAGTGTTCTGGCCTAGAGAATTCCATGGACTATACAGTTCATGGGGTCATAAAGAGTTGGACATGACAGAGAGAGATTTTCATACAGACTACCCCTCTCCCCTCTGGGAACCATTAGTTTGTTCTCTCTGTGAATCTGTTTCTGTTTTGTTGTATTTGTTCATTTGTTTTATTTCTTAGATTCCACATACAAGTGAAAACATTAAGTATTTTTCTTTCTTTGTCTTGCATATTCCACTAAGCATAATACCTTCCCAGTCTATCCATGTTGTTGCAAATGGCAGTTTCATTCCTTTTTATGGCTGAGTAGTATTCCACTATATACATATATATTTTATATATATATATACACACACACATATATATATATCTCACTTCTCTATGCATTCATATGCTGATGGACACTTAGGTTGCTTTTCTATCTTCGCTATTGTAAATAATACTGCTAAGAACATTGAGGTGCATGTATCTTTGTGAATTAGTGTTTTTGTTTTCTTCAGATAAACACCCAGAAATGGACTGACTGGATCCTACAGTAGTTCTATTTTTTTGAGGAACCTTCACACTGTTTCCCATAGCGGCTAAAACAATTTACGTTCCCACCAACAAGTGCTCCCCACATCCTTGCCCACACTTATTTAATGCGTGTTTCCTAAGCACCTACTTGGTGTGTCAAGCATTCCCATAAGAAGGTGTGTCAGTCCCACAGGAGTGCAGAATGCAGTTCCTTGTGCTGGAAACCCAGGAATGGTTGCGATGCCCTCGTAATCTTCAATCCCTACATCTAACCAGTCCCCTATTCCTTTTACTTTTCCTTCTGCAGTGTCTCCTGAGTTGGAATCGTCCTCTCCCTATTGGTTTCCAAGGGCTGCCACAACAAATTATCACTCTGGGGGGCTTAAAACAACAGATACTATTCTTTCATGGATCTGAAAGTCAGAGGTCTGAAGTCAAGGTGTTGGCGAGGCTGGTTCTTCCCCGAGACGCTCTCTGAGGGAGAAGTCCTTCCCCGCCTCTCGCCAGGCTTCCGATGGCTGCCAGCGGTCCTTGTGGCTGCAGCACTCCAGCTCTGCCTACATGGTCACATGGTGTTTTCCCTGCGTGTCTCTGGATCCAAGTGTCCCTCTTCTTATAAAGTGCCATTCTAATCCAGTATGGCCTCATCTGAACTTAATCATATCTGCAAAGATTTTACTAACAAATAAGGCCAGATGTACAGGTCCCAGGGGTTAGAACTTGAACATATCCTTCTGGAGTACACGATTCCACCCAAAACACACTCCATCCTTCAGCCACCACCGAAGCCCAGGCTTTGTAATTTTCTCTGGGCCATTGTAACAGACTCCTTGGGCCACTATTCTTCTCTTGTAAGGCACTGTTCACGTTACTGCAACAATCTTCCTGAATCCTAAATCTGGGAATAATCATTCCCTTGTTTAAACCAATGATAGCATCACTTTCCTGGCTCCTGTCAATCTTGAATGGACCCTCTTGCTATATAAGAGTAAGTCTGTGCCATGTGCTGGGGCCTCCAGAACCAGACTGTGGGCTATGTCACTTGTCTCCCTGCGCCCACCCTTCCCTTTGCATACACTCCACATCCTGGTCATTCCAGATAAATGGACACCTGGCCACCCCAGCGCCTTTGTTCTTGCTGTTTCCTCCACCTTCTCTCCTTGTAGAACATCTGCCAACCTCCTGGATTTTGCCTCTCTGTTGTTGTTGTTCTGTCCCTTAGTCATGTCTGACTCTTTGTGACCCCATCAACTTCAGCACACCAAGCTTCCCTGTCCTTCACCATCTCCCTGAGTTTGCTCAAACTCATGTCCATTGTGTCAGTGATGTCATCCAACCATCTCATCCTGTCACCCCCTTCTCCTCTTGCCTCCTTGCCTTTCCCCCCATCAGGGTCTTATCCAATGAGTCGGCTCTTTGCATCAGGTGGCCAAATACTGGAGCTTCAGCTTCAGCACCAGTCCTTCCAATGAATATTCAGGACTGATCTCCTTTAGGATGGACTGGTTTGGTCTCCTTGCAGTCCAAGGGACTCTCAAGAGTCTTCTCCAGCACTACAGTTCAAAAGCATCAATTCTACGGTGCTCAGCCTTCTTTATGGTCCAACTCTCACATCCATACATGCCTCCTTCCTCACACAGAATTCAGGTTCTAAGAATACACAATCTTTCCCAGTGATAATCTTTCCCCAGTAGCTAGGGTGAGGCCTGGCACATAGAGAGCACTCCACAACTCTTTGTTGAACAAAGGAATAAAGGAATTCTCAAATGTAAACACACAGGCTACAAGTTCTGGATCCTTCCCTGCTTCACTTGTCCCTTCTCTCCCTGAAGAAAAATTCATCTCTCCAATAACATGTCATCCCTAGTCTCTTGCTAGCCTTTACTGTATATTTCAGCTGTTTGTTTGCCCAGTTGGGCTGTTGCTCTGTGAGGTAGGTGGAAATAGACCCTGGGTCTAATTCATCTGTAAATGCCAAGAACACACACACACACACACAGTGCCTGCCAATATTACCTGTCGAACTGAATTAAATCTAGTTACAGAGGCAAGACAGAAACGTGAAAACTCATATTCCCCCACCCACTTCAATGTACTGTCTCCACTGTATTTACAGAGCTGAGAGTGGGGGTGGGGCAGGAGGTTAAAACTGCAAATTCTGTAAGTTCCCCTTTCTGCTGATGCTTGAAAAATTATCTTTCTGAGTCAGCACAGGTATTTTGATACTGCCTCGAGATTTCGGGCATTTTTTTTTTTTAAGTGATGGTTTAAAAACAAGTGCTTTCACATTTACCATCAAACTGATGGTGTTGGATGGGAAAATAACCATCATGAGAACGTTTATCCGTTCAGCTTCTAAAGCTCTAGTTAGGGGTCTCCATCGGACAACAAACATCCGCCGTCACTGCCTCTCCATCACAGGTGGACCAGCCTGCAGCTCAGGCACTGAGTGGTCCCTCCAAAAGCAGTCTGGAGAGGTTGACGCTGGTCATGGGGTCTGGGCCCTGGGACAGCAGCCTTCAGGAGAGTGGACAGACTCATACCCCTCAGTCAAGTCCACTACAACCCCCTTCACCAGTGATGGTTGTTTTCATTGTTTCCACGAGAGTTCCACGACCTCCACGCAGCACGGCTGCCCGGGTTGTTCTCCAGGCACTTGGAGTCAGCTGGGTCTGCTTGGAGCTGCTGATGGAGACTGGTTAGGCGCCGCCCCCCGCCCCCAACTGGGCATGCGCGAGTGTCGGCTCAGCGACCTTTTGACCTTAGAAGACGGAAACTCCACCCTCAGATCGCGCTAACAGCCTCCATTTTGGGACGTGGGGAGAACACTACCTCACCGTTTTCTTATTTCCAATCAGGTTTCCCCACCCTGGCCACGCCTCAGACCGCCCTCCAGGCTTCAATCCCATAAATAGCCCTAGCCCCCCGGCTTCTTCACTGGGTTAGGAAGATTCCCTGGAGAAGGAAGTGGCTACTCACTCCAGTGTTCTTGCCTGGCGAATTCCCCATGGACGGAGGAGCCTAGTGGGCTACGGTCCATGGGGTCGCGGGGAGTCGGACACGACCGAGCGTCTGCACTGTCTGGCTTCTGCACAGGCGACTCTCCTCCTGTGGCTGCCTCATTAGCTGTCTCACGCAGAAGCCCTCTTTTCTACGAAGCTCCCGGGGGGTCTGGGTGTTTCGGTTGCCCGGCTTGGGGAAGGGAGTTTGGCGCAGTAGCAAGAGCTGTGACGGGGGGGTAGACTCTCTCCTGTACTTCTTCCTTCCCAACTTCACTTTTACCACAGAAATAAGAGTACTCTCCTAAAGAAAACCAGCCTCTAACTGTCCTGTTGCCAGAACTTCCCTCTCAGCGTCTCCATTCCTCGCTCTGAACCACACCACCTAGTCAAATGAGGAAGCTCTGCCGCTGAGTCCTGATGGCAGAATCTCGGGAAGGAGGGCCGGTAGGGGAGACGGGGGAAGAAGTGGGTTGAAAAGTGTCCCCCCGACCCACCCAATTTCACACCCACCTGGAATCTCAGAACGTGAGAGCAACTAGGGTGCTTGCAGACGTCATCAGTTGAGGTCAAAAGACATGAGGTTCTCCCTAGAGCCCTTGGAGGGAGCTTTGCCCTGGAAACACCCTGATTCCAGACTCTGGCTTCTGGAACTAAAGGGGAACGTGTGTTCTCTTAAGTCATCCCGCTTGTGATAACTTGTTTCTGAAGTCATAGGGAAAAGCCCTAGTTGTTCAGGAGCTTACTAGGGGGAAAAAAATTCTATTTTTGCCTCCATCTTTTTCCAAAGCAGTTGGGGACTCTGGGGGCCGGGGCAGGGGAGGGGCTTTGGCAGTGATGTGGGGATGGTGATTAGGGTTGTATTGAGGAAAGCAAACAGGAGAAACAGGTGTTAACTTTCATTTAAGCTAGGGCAATAATCTTTAAAGTCAGACTTTGAGAGATTTCTAAGTTCTTTCTTCTTGGAGTCTTATCTCTGCACTATCAGAAATCGGGAGAAGTGAGGGTGTGGAGGAGGGTACCAGCCCTCAGGTGCTGGAACAAAAAGGCTGATAGTAGGGCTCGTGGGCACATCATCCCAACTCCTGACTTTCAGGATTGTGTTGGAACAAACTAAGGGAAACTGTGGATGGGGGGCTGTTTTTCTGCTTCCCTTTTGGGACGAGCCTAGCCTAGCCAGGTGATGGAGGTGGCCCATCACCTACCAGTATGACCCAGCTTCCACTCTCCCCAATTCTTTTTGTTTTTTTTTTTTTTGCTGCAAAAAGCCTTATTGTTTCCATTTGGTCCAAGGCTGGGATAAGGCTCCAGGGTGTTACTAAAGTTTGCCTAGTCCCTGCAGAGAGGGGCTTCAGGCAGAAGCCCTGACACTAGGGGGGCTCTTCAAAGGCCCCTGGGCTCCAGAGGCTCCTAGCGATGCTTGAGAGTGAGTCAAAGATACTTGCCCAGCCCAGCATGGGGACCAGTCAGCCTGTAGAGGCGAGCAGAACCTGAAGGGCTGAAGTGACTGAGGGCCTGCTTAGCGAGAGATTTGTTCCCTACTCTCCCCCGAACCCCACACATGGCCAGGGAGGTGAGATTGGCGCCAGAGGGGAGAAGATAGTGGGAACACGTTTACTCACACATATGAGCAGTTACGTGTGAGTCTTCAAACCACCATGAGTGCAAATACCAGCTCAGCAATTTTTTTGCCTTAGCTCCAAATCAGTGCGTGGAGTCCCAGATAGTTTTTAAAAAGTCTTTCCTCCCGTGACTTCAACTTTTCATGAGCTTCTTAGTGAATCATTCTTTTCCTTTCTATCTACAAGGAGAACGGCAGTTTTTTGACTGCTCCATCGAAAGATTCCTGAATTTCTAATCTGCACGACCCACCTCCCTACTCACACCCTGCCTTTGAGTCCCTTCATCTTTAAAGTAGAGGTGTTTAAACTTAACCCTCTGGCTGCATACTTGAACTTCACAGCCCTGTCAGCTGGACCACCCCCACCTTTGGTGCCTGGTTCCCCCTGATGCAACTATCCTGGTGTCTTCTGGAGGTGGAGGTTGTACGGGGAACCTCATCTGTCATGGATAAACAAGACACCTCTTTCCACTCAGAACAGGTGGCTTCCATTTAGACCTAAAGAAGATTGAGGCCAACACACCAGGTCATCAGCAGTGAAGAAGAGTGAGTTTAATGGAAAGAGCATATCAACAAGGGCTTCCCAGGTGACTCAGCGGTAAAGAATCCACCTGCTAATGCAGGAGACCTGGGTTTGGAAGATCACCTGCAGAAGGTGGTAGCACCCCACTCCAGTATTCTTGCCTGGAAAATCCCATGGACAGAGGAGCCTGGCAGGATTTCCATGGGGTCACAAAAAGAGTTGGATATGACTTAGCAACTAAACATTAATGAAAGCACAGGACCCTCAGGCGGGTTGTTAGGTAGATCAGTGTCTCCTCAGAAGTAGAGGAGAGCCAGACTCTGAGGGGACGAACGCTCCCTGCCTCTGTCAGCAAAGGGACATTGAACTAAGCGACTGGATGTCTAGTCCATTGCCCTGTCTTTTGAGTGCTTGCTATGAACCTTGCTCCATAATAAGACCAACCCTGTCCTCCTCTCATGGATCTCACTGTCCAGGGAACTTTTGTCTCTCCTTGAAGAGGCTATCTCTGAATCTGATGGGGTAACTTACTGCGGGCTTAGGTAATGGTTCCCTCCTAGATCTGTATGCTTTCGGGGGATATTTCCTGTTTAGCCAGAAGCTAAACCTAAGGACATAACAGCTGTCCTGCTGCTTACCTGAAATACAAGGCCTAATAAGGGACGCTTCAAACCCCAGTCCTGCATTTTCTCATTTTTGGTGATTGCAAGCCATGACAGGCATCCTGCCTATATGTTGACATTCAGATTTTCCAAGTGCCAAAGTAACACCCGTGTACACTTTGAAGCTTCGCTGAATAGGCAAGTAGTGTAGCAACCATGTGACAAATATTTCCTGTTTCTAAAGCTTACAAGAACTGGCTTCGTACCAAATATTGTCAGGGCAGTACGGTAACTGCTACTACTTGGGTTTTGGTTTTTGCTCACAGGTGCTACAAACTGTAAAGAGATTGACTTGCATGCTCTCCTAGAACCTGACTTAAGGTTTCATTTTTCCCTCGTTATTCAGTCCGAGATATGCAGAGAAGCTTCGGCCTGTGGGAAGCAAACACCACCACACCAAAAACCCACAGCTTGGGATTCACTCTGTGGCCTCTGGGGGTGCTGGGGGGAGGGCAATCAAGGGGTCCAAGTGGGTCTGGAAGCTCCTAATTCTTTGCAAAACTTGGGGAGGGGAGGAGACTTCTTGGGTGAAAGACACCCAAGTTTCTCTCAACCCTAGTGAGGACTATTCAATTTAGAGGCTGTCAGCTGCTGGTCTTCCCTTGTGTGGTTGTGATGATTTTCATTGGCATGGACCCAGCTCTGTGACCCTCAGAACACTGCAGGACCAACTGGGGGCCCATATCCTGACACCATGCAGCCCCCCAAAAAGATGGGGCACTTGGTACATAGAGGAAGGAGAAGCAGTCGTGAGTGACGCCAGACACAAGCTGGGAATTGGGGTGGGGGGCGTTCTCCAGCCCACTCTCTCCCCCCCAGGACCCTCACTGGCTCGTCTTGACTCAGTCTATGTATGTATGTGTCCTCTCCTCTAATCAACTCTCCTAGTTAAGGCAGATCTTAGAAGCCTTAAGAGTTGAAGGGAAAACATGGTTTCAAGTGGAAGGTGAGGTTTAAGCCCCACTTCAACGTTTGTATTGTTTCCATGGCAGCGGGTCATGGTACACCACAGCGAACTGGGGGCCAAGAGATACACTCCAGCCCTCTCATTTTACTGTGGAAGAAACCGCCTCAGAGCCAGTGACTTTGCCAGAACCATTGCCCATGAGGGAGTGCATCCAGGCTAACGCCTGGGTTTTCCGACGCCCGCTTGCTCCATCCATCACCCTGCTCCCCTTTCCTCTCACTTCAAGCGTCAGGCTGTTTGGCACGTAGCAGAACGCCCGTGTCCAGAGATGCTTGGTGGCATGCAAGAAAAACCACTAGCCTTCCCAGCTCTGCTTATGTTTGTGTATATCCTAGATGTGTATGTGAAGGGCTTCTTCCCCAGTGGCTGAGCGGTAAAGAATCTGCCTGCAATGCAGGAGCCGCAGGAGACATGGGTTCAGTCCCTGGGTCAGGAAGATCCCTGGGGTTGGCGGTGGGTGGGCATGGCAACCCACTCCAGTATTCTTGCCTGGAGGATCCCATGGACAGAGGAGCCCTGGTATGGGCTACAGCCCATAGGGTTGCAAAGAGTCAGATACAACTGAAGCAACTCAGCACATATGCATGTATATGTGAAAATCAAAGCTCTCTTCATCTCCCAACAAACTGTCAGATGCAGGAAAACAAAACTGTCCACGGGGAAGGAAGACAGTTGCTTTTCTTGGCCATTATGCTTTGGGAATGACTGATGCTGAAGCTTGAAATTCCAATGTGAAGAACTGACTCATTTGAAAAGACCCTGATGCTGGGAAAGAGTGAAGGCGACAGGAGAAGGGGACGACAGAGGATGAGATGGTTGGATGGCAACACCGACTCAATGGACATGAGTTTGAGCAAGCTCTGGGAGATAGCGGAGGACAGGGAAGCCTGAAGTGCTGCAGCCCCTGGGGGTCACAAACTGAACTGATACTTGGGGAGTTTACCACGAAATGGTCTCATGTGTTAGAATAACTATATCTATAGAAATACACTAAATATTTCTCTTTAACATGACCCAGCTCTAAGTCCTAAAGGCACACATTTGAGTCACTTTGCAAACGTTAAATGCTTTAATGTAAAAGTGCTTAGAGCAGTGCCTCCCGAGGGTGAAGGGGGCTACACAGGGCCGGGCAATGATCATTAGTGGTGGTGGTGGTACTGTTACTTCCGTCACCTGAGATGCACAAAAACACAAGCTCCTGGCCTGTGCGCTGGCTCACACCATGTTACCAGGCGACGACTGCTCTGTGCAGAGCCCGTAAGCTCTAGGAAAGGGTGTGTGTACATCATGGAAACCCAGTCCTCTCCCAGGAAATCAAATTGGTATTTCAAAAACCTGACTTTCCCAAGAAACCAGGTAGGGTGGCAACCACAGCTGGCTGAAGATTTCCTGTCTCCAGGGGGAGAGGCTGAAGGCAGGAGAAGGGAACGACAGAGGGATGAGATGGTTGGATGGCATCACCAACTCAATGGACGTGAACTTGAGTGAACTCTGGGGAGGACAGTGAAGGAGAGGGGGAAGCCCTAGTGTTCTGCAGGCCATGGGGTTGCAAAGAGTCGGACACGATTGAGCGACTGAACAACAGCAAGGCAGGGTCTGGAAGGAAAACTGGTCAAGTGAAGAGGATGTTTCAGGACTGGAGGTCTTGTTTTTTGGCCATGCTGTGTGACTTGTGGGATCTTCGTTCCCTGACTGGGGAGCGAACCCTTGCCCTCAACAGTGGAAGCGTGGAGTCCTAACCACAGGACCACCAGGGGCTTCCCGGGATGGGGGATTTCAGATGTGGGGCCTCCACTTTGTGTCTTAACATTCACAGCCTTAAGCGACGCTCCTTTCTGGACGTCCCAGCAACTCCTAAAAATAAACTCAAGTTCTTGAAATATTCTGGTTTGCCTTTAAGCTTTCTTTGGCTAGGGGACCCGGGCTATTTTCAGTTCCACGTCCCCAGGTGGTATGGATTTGATCTATCGAATGACAAATAACGCCGGGCCCATAGTGAGGGCTCAGCAGATAACTTGGGAAAGGTTAGCCGTGGGTGAGGCTGCAGCCAGCCAGGAGGCTGGGGAGTGGGGAAGCTCCCATTTAAAGATTCCTGGAACGGCAGGGGGAAACTGATGTGCAGACAGCTATTGGGGGATATGGGGCTATTTGTGTATCTAGTTCAGAAAAGGGGGAAGAACATTCAGGGAGTGTCTAAAAAGAAAGAAAATTGTTCCCATGCCTGGGAGGACATGGCGGCCTATGGTAGGAACACCCAGCTGAAGCACAGATCTAAGGGGCTTAACTCTCCTGGCTCTGGGTGGGTGAATGTGGCCTTTAGAACCATGGCCTCTCCTTTGATCCATCTTCTCACATTTCCCTGTCCTCCCTCCCCCACCTCCGACTTCAAGTTCACCTTGCCCCAGGCCCTATTGATCCCCTGGCACTTTGACCAGCTACCCAGACACGCAGTCCAGGAGCCACACCCGATGCCCTTTTTGACACTGTCCTTCAAACTAATCCCTGCCTGAAGCTGCCCAGTGCCTGCTGAAGGGCTCCAGGTGAACCTAATGTGCCTTTTTCTTCTTTCAGACATATACTTTTCCTCTAGCATCAGTTAGGAAAGCTTTCAGCTGCAGTTAATAGCATAACCAATGACCAGTGGCCGTAAACGTAAGGACTTCTCATTACACGAGAAGCTGGGGGTAGGAGGGGCTCAGTGTTGATCCAGTGGCTTAAGGGTAGCTGCCACCCCCCAAGCCACCCTTTCTGCTCCACGAGCTATAGTGTGACTTTTCATTCTTATGCTGGTTACCTCATGACTACAAGGTGAGTATTGCTGCACCAGGCATCACATCTTCATCACAGGAAGAAGGAAGGGGTTAGGCAAGTTACCCACCATGTCTGTATCTTTATTACATAAGGAAAGCAAAACTTCCTTGAGAGTTCCTTATTGGAATTCCCCTTACTACTTAGCCAGAACTGACCCCTGGGCCCCCTCCTAGCTACGCAGGAGACTGGGAGGATATGTGGTTTCCCAGCTTCCGTTAGTTGTAGGTGGCAAGGGAGAAAAGGGGGTTGCGCATGCTGTTAGTCACCCAGCAGTGTCTACCATATCTGCCCACTCTAATCCAGTAGAGGAGTCTCCTGAGATTGCACTACAAGTGTCCCAGAATTATCTAAGAATTGATATGGAAGTCAGCACCCTCTGGTTTTTGCACTGCAGGAATCTTCAAGTGAAAGAGGATTCAGTGATGACTTTTCCACTCCTGGAACAAAACTGTTTAAATTCCATCCATTTGGCCATTAGCACAACTCGTCAAGAATTGCTATTCATCTTTCCCCCTGTACATTTTGTCTCTTCAGCTGGATTATAAGCTATCTGAGAAGAGGGATCTTATCTCACACCACCTTCTATTGTTAGTTACTCAAATTAGCGTGCCCTTTGTGGCATCCAGGGCACACCCACTAATGAAGATAACCCCCGAACATCGTGGGGTGAGTGAAGAGACTACACGCCTTCCATGGGATCAACCAGAGACACACCTAGGGGGCCGAATTTTTTGGAAAGGCCAACAGATGGAAACAATGTGGTTATAGAATCTGGCACGCTGGCTAGAGATGGGATTGGAGACTATTGTGCAAGCAGGGTGTAAGTTTTCAAGCTGCTTTTAAAACCAGGTTTGGAGGTGTTACTAAGTTTGGTCTACCCATCCCCCTCCTTTGTGATTCATTCATGTTCGTTCATTCCACAATAGAGGTCCTACTGTGTGTGCTGATGTTTTGAAAATTCAGCAAAGAATAACACATTCCTACCCTTAGAGCTTGTGAGGAAGCTGGTAAGTAAGCGGTCATAAGAAGCAGGACTATTATAGTCTCACTCTCGATGTGTCTCAGCAGCTCAGAAGTTCTGGGTTTAGGTTAGGGGGCATTCCCAACCCTTGGGTGGGGTTTGCTTAATTTCTCTTGGCTAGAAAACCTGAGTTAGAAAGGGCTTTAGAATCAGCAGAGGCTTCCCTGGTGGCTGAGACAGTAAGGAATCTGCCTGAAATGCACAAGACCCAAGTTTGATAACTGGAGAAGGGAATGAGCACCCACTTCCATATTCTTGCTTGGAGAATTCCATGGGTAGAGGAGCCTGGCAGGCTAAAGTCCAGGAGGGTGTCAAAGAGTCAGACATGACTCACTTCTTTACAGTTTTTAGAATCAGTCAGTCTTGGCTTAAAATCCAAGTTCTGTCACTGACCGTGGGACCCCGGGGCAGACTTCTGACCCCTGACCTCATGTGCCAGTTCTCAGTTACTGCCTCTCAGGTCTGGAAGCACCCTTCAATACATGCTTGGTGATCGGGGGGTTTCATTCTCCCACTTCTCCTTTAAGCACCACGTGAAGCTCTCAGCAGAGGGCGGGGGAGGAGGAGGCTTCCCGTCTTTGCAGCAGGATTGGGGCTCGGGGAGATGGCTGCGTGCTCATCCTGTAGAGCCGGCCGCAGCCACAGGACCCAGACCCTGGTCCGTCTGCGGCCTCGTAGCCTTGGCCTGGGTGTAACTGCCCTGCAACCCTCTCTACTCCGAAACCACTCTGCACTGCCAACCCTCCTGCCTGCACCAGCATGCACGCTCTCCCGACACAGGCCTCTGTCCCCTCTCACTGTCCCCGCCACATGTAGCCCGTCCTCCCACCCACTCTGAAGGCCTCTGCGCCTGCGGGTCCCTGACTCCCACTGACCACTGTCGCCCTGCCTACACACGGAAGGGTGTGGTGTATGCCTCGTCCAGCAATTCCAGACCAGCAAATTCTCTGCTGCCTGGTGGCCTGATTACACCCTTCCCGGCTCGTCTGTGCCCCTCAAGAGCGGCCCCTTCTCGGGGCTGTCTCTCCCTTAAGGCACCGTGGGCTTTTCCAAGATCTTGCAGCTCTTTCTCTACTGCTGTTAACAGCTCTTGATACTCAGCATCCATCATCTAACCTGTGTGGTTTCTGTTTCCTGATTGGACCCAGGGTATTGACATCAGCGAAGAAGAGATGCTAGTGTCAGTATCTGGGATTTATTTTCCCTCTCGAATGAGAAAGCCGGCATAAAGCCTACGGAGCACTGCTCCAGCCCTGAGAGGCACCCTGTCTCCTGCTGCAGCCGTGACTGTCTTTTCACAGAACCAGGGAAGCGAGTTTCAGTGGGTGCCAGGCACTCGACAGAATAGTGCCGACGTGTGTGTGGTTAGCCTTGGAGGAAGAGACCGAGGGTCAGAGAGACTAACCGAGGTTACGTGGGGTCATGAGTGCAATATGGGATTAAGCTGAAGCCAGGGCTGGTCCTTTGAGTCTGCACACCACGATGGGTTTCTGACGAGAGCCCTAAACCCTCATCCTCACCTGAAAGAACAATTTTCCTACATTAAGAACCACCTGAGTCTCCCTGCTCACTCCATGATGAGAAGAGCTGAGCAGCAGAATCGTTCGCTGGAGTTCTTTCGTAATGACTTAACTAAGAGATCTCCTCCTGAGAGAAAGGTCTGACTCATTCGAAAGGTGTGAGCCTGTGGTTTCCCTTTCTCTGAGCTGGCCTCCAAGGAGCCTGACCTTGAAACGGATGCTGTGAGCCTCGCCAAGTGTGCATGGGGCTGTTAGAAGCGCCACTTTGAGGAAAAATCCCATGGGTCACAACGTGGGCTCAATGCTTCATCAGCCGTGGGACCAGTTTGTAAGGCCGGTTGCTTGAACCTAACTTCCCAAAGGCCCACAGACCTTGTTGCATTCACTGATGCTTCTCCAGTCCCTAGAACAGCTTGATATAGTAGATGCTCAGTAAATATTCAAGTGGACGAATTTTACATGGTCAAGGATTTGCCATATTTCTTTACCTATGGGGCTTCACTAGGCTATTTTAAAGTAGGATTTTGTTTTAAAAGGTAGAGGGAGGAACACGAGTATGTGGTAGTAGGTAGGAACATGACTCTTCTATAAATCAAGGCATGACACACCATGGTTATAACATGCCAGTGACCAAACCACCCTAGTCAAACCTTGCTTTTCCTGTGTTTCATCTTTTCCAGGCGTTAGCCTCTTAGCTATCAGCCTATAACTCTGATAACGCTAGGGAAAGTGTGGTAACATCCCAGTAAACAACATAGTGGCTTTTTAAACCGGAGCCCTTTGGAAAAAATTGCCCAGTGCCTGGCTTGGAATTCTACACATGGCATCTAGTCCATCCATAAATGTCTGGCACTGATGTTGTGATGATGGCAAGATCTTAAAATAAAGGGCTGACATAGGTGGTGGAAACTCCGGCAGGGGAGGAAGGCTCAGAAGAGGGTCTTGGTGTTTTTAATCAGATAATCTCCCTACACATCTCAAATCATGACCGGGAAGCTGCCCACGCTTTCTATGCATAATTGTTCAGAAGGTGTGTGCTATAGCTCACAGAAACTGAACCAGCTTACTCAAAGAAAAAAACACTCTACATGTTATAGATGTCATAGAGGGAAAACCATGAGCACAAACTCCTGGACACTTCAAAAAAACCTTGCTTGCTTACTGGAAATGATTTCTTCTCCCACTTCCATTCTATCACGATGGAAAATATAAAGACTGTTTCTTTTCAGAAACACCAGGATGTGAGCCAGCAGTGGCCCTGCTTGTGGTTAGTCTCTTAAAACAGTTGTCCCAAAAACAAGCAGACGAAAGCCCGAAGTCTTTCAAATTTAGAGGTTTAATGGGTGTGAAGTTGGGCAGATCTGACTCTGCTGGTGTGTGGTGTTCTTCTACTGATTCCTTCAAATGTCTACGGAGCCCCTGCTAGGTGACAGCCCATGTCCTGTGTCTTGGCGTAGAGTGGGTGCTCCCTGCATTGGACACTTGGCCTGTCATGTGTCCCCATCACCTGGGATCCTTTCTAACACTGGAGTGAAAGTCACTCAGTCCAACACTTGGGGACCCCATGGACTATACAGTTCATGGAATTCTCCAGTCTAGAATACTGGAGTGGGTAGCCTGTCCCTTCTTCAGGGGATCTTCCCAACCCAGGGATCAAACCCAGGGTCTCCCGCATTGCAGGCAGATTCTTTACCCGCTGAGCCACAAGGAAAGCCCCAGAATACTGGAGTGGATAGCCTATCCCTCCTCCAGCGGATCTTCCTGACCCAGGAACTGAGCCTGGCCTTCTGCATTGCAGGTGGAATCTTTACCCACTGCGCTGTCGGGGACGCCCAACACATTGGAGGTGTGCGTTTAAATGTTGACTTGAATGGTTCTAGCACCCATGGAATTCATAGCACAGGAAGCTATGCAGAATTTCTTGTTCAGTTAGCACGTCTAACGCCAATAAAATCTGAGTTAAATGAAAATTTAACTTAAGGTAGCCTTAAGGCAAGAAAAGATGAATCACCAGTGGGCAGCAAGCAGCATTTCAAGACTTTTTAACCTACCTGGGGCAGGAATGATGGGCAGTGCCAAAGACCAATCATAACGCCACTGCCTCACTAGAGGTGGGTTCAAGGACACACCTCCTCAGTAATCAACCAGCAAGCTGGCCTCAGGGGACAAAGATTGCTCTTTTGTGGCGGGGGCATGCGTAGACCTATAGCTGATTCATGCTGATGTTTGGTAGAAACCAACACAATACTGTAAAGCAATTATCCTTCAATTAAATATCTAAAAATTGCTCTTTGCTACTTTATAGACACTGCATGTTTTATAATATGAAGTTTCCTTCTGAAAAGATTCACATGAACTCTTGTGACTTAATCAAAAGTCTAGCAAATAATTTAACCTAAATTCCATGTTAGAAGGGGAAAAAAAATCAAATGATTGTCAGGTGGCCTTTTACTTATAATGGGGAATTTGAGGATCCCTTGCAATATAGAGTTGCATTTCAAGATGTCTCACGACTAGAGAGTTTGGGAATTACTGTTTAGATCTCAATTATTCCTCCTACTCTCATTGCTACTAGAGTCATCGAGGATTAACACTCTTGGGATTGCAATTAAGCCCTATTGTGGATCTCCAGGAACAATTCTATTAATATCACTTTTCATCTTCTAGGTGCAAATTCAGGAAACATTCAGGGAGCGAATCTGTCTCAGCCACATGCCAGCTTTCTCGGAGCCTACTGGGGAGGAGTCTGCTTTTCCTGGGACCACAACAGAGTCCCTCCCCAACTTAGGAGGGATCGACAAAGAAAGTGCATCATTGGCTGAACACCTGGAGGTAGAAGGCTGTACCCAAGGGGCACAGCGTGAAGAAAACCAAGATGACAGCACGCTCGGACGTCCTTGGGGAGACCTGGGATGTGCGCCGAGCATCCCAGAAGCCCACAATGAAGCCACGTCCCCCTGTGAGCTGTCGGGGTCTCCCTCCCAGCCCCGGGTTGCCCCTGTGTTCCCTGAATTTGCGCATACTGCCCCTGCCCTGGAAACCGTGTGCGCTGGGCCAGGGAATGGAGTAGCCACATGTGGAACGGAGCGTCTTGAAGCAGGTGACCAAGAAGCATGTGATACCGTGGGCTCTCTGGTTGGAGCCCCAGTTGGTAAATATTTGCCTCAAGAAATCTGCTCCCTGGACCTAGAGCTGGCAGGTCAAAGCAAACCACCTGATTTATGTCCTCCCGATGACAAGACTCTGGACGTTCTTCCTCAGACACGAGGTCCTGAGCCTCCCCAGACTACGTGCGGGAACAGTGATGAGAGAACCTCTCCCGACTCCCCTCTTTTCATCAGCACTTTCATCTGGAACATCTCACAAAAAGCCAGTAACGGTGCCACCGGAGAGAATCTAGCCAACATAGAGGGTTCCACCTCCACATCGGCCTCCATAGTAAAGGCTGGCCAGGAGAGGCTGAGCCCCAGCCACTCAGGGGGCCTTGAGGAAAGACGGCCTCTATCTCCAGAGAGCAACTCGTCCGTTTGCGCTAGAGAAGGCGGTGACGAGAACTCTAGCCCTGGTGCCCTGGACTCGGCAGACATACTGGCAGGTCACAGTTCAGCAGCGAAGTTTCCTCAGGAGAAGCCCACAACACTAATTGCTAATGTTGAGTGTTCCGAGGTGACTGGGGAGAAGGACACATGCGCTCTTTCCGTTGCCCCGAAAGGCCACCCACCCAGATACCTCACAGTTTCAGTTGCTGGGGACAGCCACGCGGGCGGCCCTGAGGAGAGTTCACCTCGGGCACCAGGTGGAAACACTTCTCAACTTCCTTCCAATGTACCGTTGGCTCATGTTGTGAATGGTTCCACAATCAACTCTTCAAGAGAGCTGGGTCACATGGCTCCCAGTGGACCCGGAATCCATGTCCAGGTTCCTCAGCTCCCGGAGGGAGAGGGTTTCTGTAGCAGTTCCCCTCTTCAGATTGATAACCTGTCTAGAAAGAGCCAGACCGGGCCCAGAGCAGACACTAGGACCGTTGGAGAGAATTTCCAAGAAAAAGGAAGTGAAACAACACAAAGTGTCCAGCAGGGTTCTTCTGACGATAATTTCCAAGAAATTTTGCCCACAACGTCTGTCAGACAAGTAGAAACAAACCTGGTGCCCTTGGACTGCTCATTAGCCTCCACGGAGAGAGGAAGGCAGAACTTGGGCTTGGGGACTCGTGTGCCTGTGATGGCTGAATCTACAGCGAAAGATGACAGTAGGCCTCTGAGCCAAGGTCCCCCTCTCGCTAATGTCCTTCTGGACGAGTCTAAAGAGAGCAGTCCAGGATATTGGGAAGCAGGTAAAAAGCTGAAGATCATAACTCTAGAGGCTTCTGTTTCAGAAACATGGCCACTGGGACAACCAACAGATTCTGGGCTCAAGGGGATGGACGCTGGTCTCATTCCTGACAGGATCCGGGCGATTCCTGATGTTCTAAAGGCGGGTGCTGCTGTGCCTAAACCGGGCCCCTCTAAGACAGCATCAGCCTGCAGTCCTCAGGCAGAGGATAGCTCAGCAATTGCTAATATCCGAAAAATCCATAAAAGGGAAGACCGAGCTGGCCGTTCAAGTTGGAGTTGTCTTTCCTCCCAGTATTTGAGCCAACGCAGATTCCTGGAGTCATCTGTGGACCCTGTAGAGGAAAAGAAAGTCTGTGTCACGGGCTTGCTCCCGGAGACTTCCAGTACTGAAAGGAAGGAAAATGCTAACCATGTGAGCCAAAACCCAGATGAAAACCGACTCGAGAGGGATCGGCCCGCCTTCTTTAAACAGCTCCTGTCCTGCCCTAATGTCTTGGAGTCCTCTGTGGACCCCATCGATGAGCTGAGTGTGGGGTGGGCCGGGGTGGACCCACCAGAGGCTTCTGAGTCCACACTGGGGGCCGTTGGCAGGGAGAGTAAACCGGATGATGGCCACTCGGACCAGAGACTGGAAGTCCAGCCTGCCATCTTGCAAGTTCCGTGTCCCCAGCAAAGTGGGGAAACCCCTCCAAGTAAAAACATCATCGACCAAAACCAAGGGGACCGTGTGGGACGGGAGGCAGGACAACGTCACCGTGACGGAGCAGAGCGGGACGTGCGTTCTGCCATCTTGCCAGTCCCGGGCCCCGTGCGGGGTGGGGAGGCGACTCCCGGCGGCCGCCTCAGAAGCCGTGTACAGGAAGGCGGTGAGAGGCGCTCAGCGGGGCCTGGACGCAGTGAAAGCACCAGAGCAGCGTTAGCTCCCCCCGCTTTAGCTCTCTCTAGCGGTCTTGCCAGGATGACCCCCCCATCTGTTGGAGTCGATACTCACAGCCTCACAGCTCAGAGTCATGACCTCCGTGAGGAGGACTTTGTGGAGCCCAGAAACCAGCAGCGTGCCTTTTCTGACTCGGAGGAAAGGCGAGCTGTGAAAAGTGCGTGGAAGCGAGCGCCCTCTTCCAGTGGTCTCACCCCGGGGCCTTTTACTTCATCTCCTGAAAGAAGAGGCATCACAGGCTTTTCAAGAAGCCACAGAATTGAGGAACATAAGATAGAGGAGCCCCCTATTGGGGAACCCAAACCCACAGGCACATCTGGTTCTCCGGAGGGGCCCCTGGCGTCTGTTTCTGGAGAACGTGTGTCGGCCAAAGTTCCTAAGATGCTGCTGGACCCCTACCTACAGGGCTCCACCCTGGGCCACGGGAAGAAGTTGGGGGAGAAGGTTGGCCCCGTGGTAGCCCAAGCTAGCCATCCACCCCCGCCAGCAGCGATGAAGTCACAGGAGGTCAAGGAGAAGCAAAAAAGCCCAGGAAGTGGACACTTACCCGAGGGGGTAAAGAATAAAATTCTGTCCAGGGTGGCCGCCCTGAGGCTGAGATTGGAAGAGAAGGAGAACGTGAGAAAACACTCGGTCTTTAAGAGTCCTCAGCCTGGAACGTCGGGCTCACACACAGCTGAGAAGGGAGAGCCGCGAGGGCCGCCTTGCCAGAGCGAAGGCAGAGGTAGGCCTGTGCTGCTTGCCGTCAGCGTTTGGGTTTGTTGACCTTGATGGCAAGTTCGCGTGTCCTCCTGCACCCTTGCAGTTAGGGTGCATGTCCGCTGGGCAGGCACTGGATGCCATGACCAAGTGGTCTGACGTGTAGGCTGGTGGGTCTCAAATGTGAGTGAGCTTGGGTTCCCCTAGAGAGCTCGTTTAGACAGATCGCTCAGTTGTGTTCAGCTCTTTGGGACTCCAGGCTGTGGCCCTTCAAACCTCTCTGTCCGGGGGACTCTCCAGGCAAGAGGACCTGAGTGGGCAGCCTGTCCCTCCTCCAGGGGATCTTCCCGACCCAGGGATCAAACCCAGGTCTCCCACACTGAAGGCAGAGTCTTTACCAGCTGAGCCACCAGGGAAGCCCATGAATACTGGAGTGGGCAGCCTGTCCCTCCTCCAGGGGATCTTCCCGATGCAGGAGGTCTCCTGCTTTGCAGGCAGATTCTTTACCACCTGAGCGACCTGGGAAACCCGTTAAGACTGCTGGCTGGGCCCGACCTAGAGTTTCTGATTCAGGAGAAAGTGCATGTCTACTGAGCTCCCAGGGGATCTACTGGGAGTACCACTGATAACAGGCTGCCTATAGGTAGGCTTAACTGAGGGAGCATGTGCTTAAGATGCTTCCTGTTTAATTATCCTTTGAAAAGTAAGCCAGAAAGAAAAACACCAATGCAGTATACTAACACATATATATGGAATTTAGAAAGATGGTAACGACAACCCTATATGCAAGACAGAAAAAGAGACACACATGTATAGAACAGACTTTTGGACTCTATGGGAGAAGGCTAGGGTGGGATGATCTGAGAACAGCATCGAAACATGTATATTATGAAGCGTGAAACAGATTGCCAGTCCAGGTTGGATGCATGAGACAAGTGCTCAGGGGATGCATGAGACTGGAGGAGGAGCAAGTTTTGCTGTAAAAAAGGGAAGTTCTTTTGGGACCTGTTAAGTGTGTGGTTATGTCAGGTCCCAGTGCTGAGGCCAGGAAAGGACCACAGTATCAGCCATCAGGGACCTCAAGGTGGTCGTGTTCTGTTGGAGTGCCGTGAAATTCAGGGACTTTAGTAACTGGCATTAAGCTCGTGCCATCCCTAACTTAGCCTCTGGAGGTCCTTGAGGCAGTGAATTTGTAATGCCTTGTTCCTTTGTCATTCACAAATGACTTGTACTCAGAGGGTTTCTCACATCATATAAAAGGATTGAACTTTCAATCCCACTCTTACCCACATGGGCGTGTCCCCTTGGGTAGGTCATGGTTTTGGTGGTGGTTTAGTCACTGAGTCATGTCCATCTCTTTTGAGACCCCGTGGACTGTAGCCCACCAGGCTCCTCTATCCATAGGGATCTCCAGGCAAGAATAACGGAGTGTGGGTGGCCACTTCCTCCTCCAGAGGATCTTCCCGACCCAGGGATCAAACCCAAATCTCTTATGTCTCCTGCATTGGCAGGAGGATTCTTTACCACTGAGCCACTAAAGAGCCTGTTGATACTTTTAATCCTGGAGGCCCTTAAAAAGGTGAATGGTGGTGTGGGAAAGTTTAAAAATGCTTTCTGGGGGAAAGCCAGACTCCAAAGTTTGGAAACCAGGTTTGTTCAGAGCACAGTGTATCTAGGAGGTCTGAATGGGAGCTGAAGATTGCTGAGATGGGAGGGGGAGGTATTTGCTAGATTGAATCACTCCCACAGAAGGTGTTGCAGACACAATGAGAGATGTGTTCAACCTTTGGCACTTCAGCATTGGAAGCTGTTGAAAGGGAGAAGGTTGGAGTTAGGTTTAGAGGAGGAGAGGGACACTTCGGTTGTCCAAGTCCAGGTGTCTGACTTCTAATAGAGCAGTTACATCTGAACCCACTTATAGGCAACAACACGCATTTTAAACTTTTTTTTCCATTTATCTTTGGCTGTGCTGGGTCTCTGCTGTGAATCCTCTTCTCTAGTTGTGCTCCGTGGGCTTCTCCGTGTGGTGGCGTGTCTCGGTGTGGGGTGCGGATGTCAGCAGCTGTCACCCATGGGCTTAGCTGCTCCCTGGCATCTTCCTGGACCGGGAATTGAACCTGTGTCTCCTGCATTGGCAGGCGGATAATCTTTAACACTGAGCCACCAGAGAAGCCAAACACTGGAGTTTTGGTGAGAGGGAGGGGAAAGTGTTGTTTGGAAAGGAGATTTGAAGATGCCAGTTTTAAGAGATGAAGAGGTTTTGGTGCAGAGTGGAGAGTATATTTTCCATCTCACACTTGCCGCTCTTCACTGTGCTCACTGCAAAAGGCAGGGCAGGTCAAAGGGTGGAGAAGATGGCTGGGGTGTAGGTGGCAGGGAGGCTCTGTCCTCAGGGACAGGCAACTTGGGTGGAATCTGTCACGGCCCTGTGAGAAGTCTTCAGTGCATAGTGAGTGGCTGTATACTTTCTGCCCATTATAATGTCACTTCAAATAAAAGATTAAAAATTTTTAAAAAGCATCAACCAATGCAGCTAATTGGTACAATTAGACTGAACAGGATTTACAGAAAAACATTCAGGTACAATCTGGGAGTCTCCTTGTGACCATTTTTTCCATTAAAAGTGGCATGGGTTTTCTTTCAAATTGAAGTATAAAACTTCTTTGCATCTCACCCTGCCCTTTGAGTCTGAAGTCCCCAGGGTCTCTGTTCCAGGTTTCAGACCCTCGGGGGTTCAGAGTCCTGGTAACTGCAGTCAGTTCTGCTTTGCTTTGCATCAACGCCAAACTCCATCCCATAACCCAAGATCCCAGCCACCTCTTTCTGAGCTCTTTCCCACAAAACCTGGTAAAAGTCATAGGAGATGGTGGCGAGGTAACGCTGCAGCCTTCTAACGCTAGGGCGAGGCTCTCTTAGCAGAGACCTCGCTCCCCATCCGCGTCAGAGGGGCCACAGCCTTGGCTGCAGAAAAGAACTGCACACGAAACAACTTCCCGAAGAGGTATCCAACCTGTAGGTATCCAACCGTACTCTAGTGATATGCTTCAGAACGTTTAAAGAGAGTGGAAATGTGCTTTAAAAAATCAAGTGGTTTCAGCCCAGAGGCGGTGGGGGTGGGAATCATGTTTGGAATTGTTGCCCGTCTCTTTGTGGGGAAGGACCAACCAGGTGCTGTTGGAGGGTTTGATCTCGAGCTGCTTGGCCTCCCCAGGCGCGAAGGGCTGCAGCCCCGGGAAGCACAGCCTTGGGGGCGGGGAGGGGTTAGGCCTGTGAGCGGGAGGGGAGGCGGTATTGGGTGTGAGGGATGACTCGGAAAGAGGACAGA
Source organism: Odocoileus virginianus (assembly GCF_023699985.2). Taxonomy (NCBI): domain Eukaryota; kingdom Metazoa; phylum Chordata; class Mammalia; order Artiodactyla; family Cervidae; genus Odocoileus; species Odocoileus virginianus. Next base: position 2,773,247 of record NC_069695.1, read on the forward strand.
GTAAACTTTGATACTCCAAGCTCAGTGCAGCCAGAGCTTTATAGTCACCAGGGGACTTCTCAATCCTTTGCCCTCAACACTTGGCCCGAATATACACAGAAGATAAACCCAGCTTCAGCTCTCTCATCTGTTTTGTCCCCCACCCATCCCACACAAAAGGGGGGGGTCCTCTCTCAAAGCCCCGTGGCCGCCTGACCAAGCCTCTCTCTCCGTGACCCTCATTCAGCTCTGCCGGCCACGTTATGCCTTGCCCTGAATCCCCCGCCCCGGTTTCTGTCTTCAGAACCCGCAGCTGGCTGTGGACAGGGCTGGCAGACTTAGGAACACTTAGGTGTCAGGAAATCATCCATGAAGTGTCCTGGAGGAAATGTGTCCCAGGTGGGGCGATGGGTGTGGTCAAGACCCTGGACAGATCTTGACAGCGGGGGTCAGGGCACCTGCACCTTGGCTAGCTAGGGCCAGATGAAGCGAGATGGGCTTTGTCATCCGTAGGACTCGGATCCCATCTTTCAGTATATCTCATCTTTCTCCTGTACTATCGTTAGTGCCCAGAGATACTCTCTAATTGAAGAATTCCTGAGCATCCCATATTACTTCCTGGGAAGAAAAATAAGCTTTTAAATACGTTATATAGCCAAGCTAACTCTGTTGCGAAGAGAGGGGAGCCAACATTTAACACATTGCCCTGTTGCCTGAGATTCCACTGCTGTGAAATCGTCAGACAGCCTCCGTGTTGATGACTTTTGGCTGTGGATTATATAACACAACCAAAGCTGTGTAATTGTGGAACTTGGCGTGTAACAGACCAACTCCACGTGTCCAGTAACCTCACTACCGGCCCTGTTCTGACCACTGGGGGTGTTAGCCGTCCTCCTCTGGTCTGTGCTGCCGCCCAGTGGCTATCCTGAGTAATTACACTTGCCTGCTGTGCCAAGCTCTCCTCCCTGATTGGTTTTTTTCAAGATCACAATTTCCTGAGAGGGATGGATATTAATACACACAGTTGTCGCTGAGTCGTGTGTCTGATTCTGCTATCCCATGGTCTGTAACCCACCAGGCTCCTCTGTCCAGGGGATTTCCCAGGCAAGAATACTGGAGTGGGTTGCCATTTCCTTCTCCAGGGGATCTTCCCCACCCAGGGATTAAACTCGCATTGGCAGGCGGATTCTTTACTGCTCAGCCATCAGGAAAGCCCGTTAACATTCCTACTCCTGTTATAATTTCTAAAAACATCAAGGATTATAAGTTTACTGCTAAAATCAGTTTTAGCAAAAATAGAATATCAAGTCTGTCTGGAATGAATTAGATAATCTACCTTCAGACAGACATGATCATCCATGATTTTTAAAGGGTGACGTTCAAAGAACCCTGAATGTCACCTAGGCCCTGGTAGTCGTGTCTGTTTTGCTCCTGTTTGATTCAGGTAGACAGTTCTGCTAATGAAATTGATAGCGGACGTCCCGAAAATCCATTAGGATATCTTCAGCAAAGACAACTGTGAGCAAGGAGCAAGGTGGACGAATATTCTTCAATAAATAACTTGGTTGTTTTTTAAGAGAAATGCTCCTCTGGCTGTGCTCGGTCTTAGTAGCACCACGTGGAAGCCTGCTTGTCCTGCAGGGACCTTTTGTTGTGGTACGTGGTGCGCGACTGTGGCTCGAGGGCCCATTGCCCCTCAGCACGTGGGGTCCTCCCGGACTGGGGATCGAACCTGCGTCTCCTGCATTGGCAGGCTTGATTCCTAACCACTGGACCCCCAGGGAAGACGCCTGCACGTCACTGTTGAGATGCCTTTTGCGCCTGGGGCTAGCCATCATTCTGCTCCCCAACCCCCAGGTCTGCCTTTGACCTGGCTGGCCTCTCGTAGCATCTTTGTTTGGCTGGGTTCTGTCGACAGCCGTCCTTCCCATCCTTTTTTTTTTTTTTAATCTCAAGTTCTATTTCACTTTGTGCATTGCAGAGCTCAAGGAATTTTAGGTAGTAAAAAGTGGGACTTTTTTAAGAGTTCACATCCAAATTATACTAGCTGTCTTTAATAAATTTACAAAATCAGTGCTCGCTTCGGCAGCACATATACTAAAATTGGAACGATACAGAGAAGATTAGCATGGCCCCTGTGCAAGGATGACACGCAAATTTGTGAAGCGTTCCATATTTTTTTACTCAGCCATTAAAAAGAATTCATTTGAATCAGTTCTAATGAGATGGATGAAAGTGGAGCCCATTATACAGAGCGAAGTAAGCCAGAAAGATAAAGACCATTACAGTATACTAACACATATATATGGAATTTAGAAAGATGGTAATGATAACCCTATATGCAAAACAGAAAAAGAGACTCAGATGTATAGAACAGACTTGTGGACTCTGGGAGAAGGCGAGGGTGGGATGTTTCAAGAGAATAGCATTGAAACATGTATATCTAGGGTGAAACAGATCACCAGCCCAGGTTGGGTGCATGAGACAAGTGCTCGGGCCTGGCGCACTGGGAAGACCCAGAGGGATCGGGTGGAGAGGGAGGTGGGAGGGGGGACCGGGATGGGGAATACATGTAAATCCATGGCTAATTCATTTCAGTGTATGACAAAAACCACTGCAATGATGTAAAGTAATTAGCCTCCAACTAATAAAAATGGAAAAAAAATAAAAACCCAAAATAAATAATAAATTTACAAAATCGGAAACCCTGACAAATACAGTTCATTCTCTCACGAGAGTGAGGCATCTTCAGTTGAAGCCAAGGGCCTCTCAGCACTCGTTTAGTGGTGAATAGACTCTACAATTACTTCATCTTCTTTGATTTCTAAGAGCAGAGAAGAAATTTTCAAAGTGGACTCTTCATTTCTTCCATAGTCATTATTTCTAGGGCGTACGCGATTTCTCCCAAACTAGAAGCAACACTGTTTAAAAGGTGGCACATGTCAAAATTAGAAAACAAAATTATAATGATCACGCAAGAGTCACTTTCTGCTTCACGTTAAAGTAGATGTATTTCAGAGGGCAGTGTTTAATAGGCAGCCAGGCCACAGTGCCTGACAGGCAGGCTTAACTACATCAAGACCTTTTCAAAAGTGAAAAGCCTGCTTATCGCTCCTTAACGCTCTCAAAGCAAATTCTTTTTGTCTGCTCTGAGCATGCCAAGGTGGGAGGGCTGGAAAGGGAGTTAGATTGACCTGTTCATTTCCTACCTGCTTAGGAAAGTGACATCTCCCTTCAGATACCACGTTTCCCCATCAATTAATGGAGGATAATAATAATCTCGGTCTCCTGGCTTTGTTGAGAGAATTAAATGTGATAAAACAGGAAAGTCTAAAAGCTCTTCTGCACCTCTCATAAGAAAACTGACCTACAAGTCTTCTCCTTTCCAGCTCCGGTATTACTGAAAAAGATCCAAGCTGAGATGTCCCCTGACCACTCTGGAAATGTAAAATTGAGCTGCCAGTTTGCAGAGATTCATGAAGATTCTACCATCTCATGGACAAAAGATTCAAGATCAATAGCCCAAGTGCAGAGAAGGTGCGTTATCTGCCCTGGTTACTTTTCACAGTTGTTTATTTCACAATGTGGTTCTAAAGGAAAATAGTAAGTCATAGGAAATAAAACAAGGTTGAGGCAGAAACTCCACACCCACAGTGTCCAAGAAGACAGACAGAGGAGAGATACCTGGACAGGGGAGAGGGCAGAGGGTTCGCGCCCTGCCTGCAGCCGCACGCACCCCTTTCGTCCTTGAAAAACAGGGGAACCTGTCAATCATCTGCTAGTCTGAGGCTCTGTGGTCCCCAGATTAAAGAGCTCTCGTGTCTGCCCGTACAACTTGCTGTCCTCATAAATTCCCATTAACCTGGCAAAAAGCTCAGACAAAGCTAAGAAGGTAAATCAAAAGGAAAAAACAATATGAGGTTATGGAAAAGTGGCATCTCCCAAGGGTGGAGAGCCGCCATCCCTAAGATGGGAATACCAGTTTCTATCTGGGGCCCCAGGTTTATTAGAGGAGAGGAGGAGGGGGGAGGTGAGTGAGCACATTGTTGTATCCCCTGGGTACAGTGACCCGCCCTAAAGCCCCTCTCTAGCAGTAAACACTTGCTCAAGTGAACTGGTGAATCAGGCTTTGTCGCATGAAGGAAGTGTGGCTCCTTTTAGGAACAGATCCCCTGGTTCGATGGAAACCAGTCTAACTTAACCCTCACAAGCCTCTGCCAAAAGAGATCCCAGTTCAGCTCCCCAAGTGTTCTTAACCCACTAGTCTTGTCACAAGTCAGCTGAAAGTATCAGTCGCTCAGTTGTGTCCAACTCTTTGCAACCCCATGGACCGTAGCCTCCCAGGCTCCTCTGTCCATGGAATTCTCCAGGCAAGAATTCTGGAGTGGGTTGCCCTTTCCTTTTCCATAAAAAGTGAGGCAAATCAGTTTTCTGTATAATTAAATGTCTGCTTGGAAAACATCTTTGTAAACTGTTCCAGATGCAGCTATGGAAGACTTGAACTCTAGTTTCATTTCTATAACATCACTCCAGAAAAATCCAACTGGGCTATGATTGTAATAAAGCTGCTTTGCCTATAAGTGCAACTTCAGAGTGATGATGCTTGCCCACATCCATGTCCCCCCACTGCAGAGCAGGAGACAACTCCATGGTGAGCCTGGCCATCCTTCAAGCCGGTCAGAAGGACCAGGGCCTCTATTACTGCTGCATCAGGAACAGTTACGGGAAAGTGACCGCTGAGTTTAACCTCACCGCCGAAGGTAAACCTCAGCTTTGCCATTTCCAGTGAAAACCGCTAGCCCCTGCCAGCTCAGGGCAGCTCGTTGGTACTGAAGGCTTTCTCTTCTGTTTTCTAGTTCTCAAACAGCTCTCAAGTCACCCAGATGTTAAAGGTAAGCGAATCTGAGCTGAACGTCAGCGGAAGTGGGTGCACCCTAAACCCTGAGACAGAGCCTCTAGAGACGAAGGCAGAAGCAGAGTTCCCATCAGCTCTTCTGACCAAGGAGGAGAAGGCTCAGGGATGCCTGGGAAAATGAGGATAACTCATAAGCTGTTTCAACCTAATCTCGGGGCCTACGATGAATGGGTTAGGCTACAGGTGTCCAGCATGAGTTAGTAAGATCAGACTGTAGCTGTGCAGTTATTAGGACCATGTGGTGGTGGGGGGTTGGGGTTTAAGCTTCTCTGAAGCACCAGCCGTGCATCCAGCCCATCTCCATGGGATTTTTCAGCCTCTGGCACTTTCAGAGTGTATTTTGGTTCTGCTTTTTTTTTTTTTCTTTTCAGTTGGACTAGCTGAGCAGATTTTCAAAGAGTCAGCTGTCTGGGAGAATAAGTCCATTCATTTGCATCTTAGAAGTGGGAGGTGGACTCTTGTGCTTTCCTATGGCACTAGTGCACCGCTGGCGTAGCAGCAAGCTAACAGCTGCCCCAGGACACAGGCTGACTCGGGGCCACCTGCCAAGTCCGCGCTGGTCGTGTGTCTCCTCAATGGGGCCAGTTGCCCACTGCGCTCGGTCACTTGCTGGCAGTTTCTCGCAGCCTTCCTGGGGGGCAGGGAGGCCCTGATTTGTAGGTTTCTAGTCTCCATGATGCAGACACCCGCCATGGCCAAGTTCACACTGCCAGGCTGTACTATGTGCACTGATTTTTTTTTCCCCTAAGGCAACTAAAATCCTGAGATCTTTGAAAATAAGCCAGTACAGATGATCAGGATGCAGTAACATCTAGTAATTAAAGACAAAGGGCTGGGATCTCGACTTAAATGGTCTATTAAATGTTGCGTTTTGTCCAAAACAGACTTAAATGCAAATCCTCACAAACCATTCAGACACTGCAAACCTGTGAGTCATATGCTTGTGTAATTTTATATCCTTTCCCTACATCTGTCTCCATCCCCCTGAAGTCTAAATATGCAAAAGAATGTCCTTTTCTCCTATCAGAAAAATGACCTTCAGAAGAAGGGATTCTGTCTCCTAAGCTGCTTAGCACCAGTGGGCATTCCCCATCGCAGATTCTTGCTCCGACCTCGTAAATTTAGGTTTGCAGAGACTCGTTTCTCCAGGCTTTGACCAGTCAGGAATGAGACCCTCGTGGGGATGAGGTACTGGGCCCTGCAGCTGTAGTGCTGTGACTCCATTGCGCGGGAGTCTAGACCCTGAAGACAGCACCTTCTCCATGTGACCGGGGGTCCAATTTCTATGGCTGGGAAGGCCGTACCTTCCTCTGCCTCCTGTGTGCCTTTCGATGAAGAAGCTTCAAGTGACTTCACCTGGAGAAATCTCCCCTAGACACCTTATTTAAATCTCCAGAAGAGGCACGTCACAAGTTGATCTCTAAAAATCTAATAAAACCAAGCTGGTGGGAGAGCCCAAAATGAATGACGCAGAGCTAGAACAACTTAATGATGGCACACAGGGCTTCAGAGAAGTTCTAAGATGTATCTTATATTTTCTCCTGGCTAAGTAGACATTCCTGGAAGTTACGGACAGGATTACTGAGGATGGTGGAGTTCGTGCTTGTCACGTATTTTTTCTTATGGGAAGTTGCTCATCCCCACCCTTGTATAGTAAGGCACAAAAAGGTTTCCTTCCTATTATGAAGCATAAAGTCTGGAACAACTTTTGTCTCTAGTTAATTTGAATTTTAAAATACACCAGCTTTTAACTTTCAAGATTAATTGAAGTTTGAAAACTTTTGGCATCTTTGAAGGAAAACAGTGTGGTCATTATAGCTCACATTTATTGGGCTCTGGTATATATACATAACATTTCCTATATTCTTTCAGAGCTCTAGGGGGCAAAATTGTTAATTTAAATTGATCATTTAACCAGAATTAAGATTTGGGTTATAAAAAGCACTCCATTTTGTTACCTAATCTTAAATTTTAACTTAAACCATACTCTGCTCAAGTTTTCTTTTCTCTTCTGGTTCTCTTAGGATGAAATCCATAATACAACTGATTCCTTTAAAATTTATTTGGGAAAATAGGACATTGCCTACCTGTTTTCCTCTTCCTCCGAATCTAGTCTAAAAACTCCAGATAGGTTCCTCTGCAGGAGACTTCTGTTAGCATTTGTAAACTCTTGGAACATCTTTTTGAAGACTTTTCACTGACATCTTTATTCATTATTTTATTTGAAAATCCCCTACCTGCCTTCTTTCTGACAATAATCAATACTATTTAAGAGTAGAAGATCTTTTCCATATACTTTTCATTGCTAACATTGGTAATAGACTGCCCTTAAAATATGATTTGAAAAATTTTTCAAAGAAAAAATATTTCACTATTCTAAATGGTAAAGTGGAATTTTCACATGACTTGCAATGTCTATCTTTTAAGCATTCAGAAACATAAGTTTTCATCTTTGGAGGAGCAGAGGGCTTTTAAAATCTGAATCTTATTTCATTGAAAGCCATCTTCTCTCAGCCAATCAGAAGTCTGAGTTGGTCATCTCTAGTTTAAAGTGAAGCATTCTGATTGAATCCTTTGTCATCTGAAACACATGCAGAAATCGACTCAATACAAGTGCTAGAAAACTTTTCACAAAGAGATCCAAGATGATTCTACCATGTTTCAGCTTCTCTTCAGAGGGAACTCTTTTTTTTTCTTGTTTTGGGTTGTACCTGCCTATTTCTTTAATCTACCCCAGGCATTAAGAGGCAGTAACACCTGCAAGCAAACAAAATTGGGTCTTGGGGAGGCAAAAAACTTACTTTTGTTCATGAAGCACAGATGTACACACAGTACATAAGCAGATACAGAGCACCTCCCTGGCACTCACATTCTATGTGAAGCACTGGGGGCAGGGGAGGCTAAAAAGACTCCTTGCAGGGAGGCAATAATGAAAACAGAAAACTGGGAAACACTGAGCTAGCAGATCTTATTGTTGGTTCTTGCTCCCTCTTCCACATTTCGCTCATCTTTTCCACTTGCCTTTAATCACCTGGCCTGATCCTGTTCACACTTTCTAGACCTGTCTACAGTACTTTTTCTTGCCCCGCTCGCCTACAGTCCCCTGGGGGCCAGGCCTTGCTCTGTATCCCCAGTGACCAGCTCCCCCATCTCCCCGGCAAGCTCTGCCTCTGCTGGGAGTCCAGCGTGGTTCCCGCTCCCAGCGTCTGGGGGTCAGCCTTGTCCCTCGCTGTGCCTGTGTGGGGATGCTCCTCGGCCAATGAGCCGGGCTGGGGGATGTTTCTGTGCAACGGAAGCTGTGTTGCATTCTAGTATATGAAGAGATTGAATTCAGCCAGCTCATCTTCCGAGAGGACTTCCTCCGTGACAGCTACTTCGGGGGCCGCCTGCATGGCCAGATCGCCACGGAGGAGCTGCACTTCGGGGAGGGCGTCCACCGGCGAGCGTTTCGCAGCAAAGTGCTGCGTGGGCTCACGCCGGTCTTCAAGCCCGGCCACGCCTGCGTGCTCAAGGTGCACAACGCCGTCGCCTACGGGACCAGAAACAACGACGAACTCATCCAGAGGAACTACAGACTCGCGGCGCAGGTGGGTCCGCCCGCCCTCGGGGGCTGCTCAAGGTGGGAGACGGACCCAGGTAACCCGAGATCAGAGTCCGACTCGGAATTTAATGCGAGCGTCACCAGAAGGGGGTCTTTCTTCGTGGTTACTAGACCAAGGCCAAAAGCTAGAAATCAAACCTTGGTCTTGGCGCCGTGATTTCTTGGCCTCATGCCAGCCAGTCGGGACTTGCCTGAGTCCGGAGGGGCCTCACCAATTTCTACCTGGGCTGGGATCACTTCCAGAAAGGCTTCCTAGGAAGCCCTGTCAAATCCGGGGGCTTTGAATCTACCTAGACACAGAATGATAATGGGGAAGTGGGGTGTCTAAGCGACCTTAGATGCCAGGATTCCCGTGGACTGCAGCCCACCAGGCTCCTCTGTCCGTGGAGTTCTCCAGGCAAGCATACCGGAGTGGGGTTTGCCATTTCCTTCTCCAGGGAAGGACAGCCAAAGTTGAGGGTAATTTCTGGAGGCTTCTGGTTTGTTTCAGGGAAGAGGAAGGAGGCTGGGGTACAGTCTGAAGGGTCAGCGTTTGTCCTGTTTCCTGCCTTCCTGAGTCATGTTCAGTGTCTGCCCGTAGGCTATGGAGGAAGAGGGAGCCGAGTCTAAGTTCCTTCCTGTGTCACTGAGTTGTAGTACCCTGAGGCAAGGGGTGGGGGGAACACAGGCTTCTACCCTGCATCACCAGCCCCTCCCCAGCACCCCCCAGCCGAGTCCATGAATTTCACTCGATGCCAGGCCTGGCCGTGCTTTCAGGAGAGCTGGGTGTAGTTCTTTCACAAACCAGGGGCCCTTAAATTTTTTAACCCGTAAAATGAATAGGCCAAACTCAGGTCTCCTGGGTGCTTTCAAGCATCATCCATCCACGGTTATCTCAGACGTGGTGATGGTCCTCTGGACTTGGTGCTCATGAAGACAGCCCTCTCCTCTGGGCACAAGATTCTGCTACACATATTCCTTTCTCCTCCAAATCTATCCTCCTCAGTTTTCTTTCACAGACTATTCCTTCCATCTCAAGTACCGTCTGATCCAGTCATGGAAAAATCCCCCAGCATCCAGATGCCCACTTAGAAAAGCCCTACAGGGCAGAAAGCAGAATCCAGTTTGCTTTTCCTAAAGCCAACAGTCTTGGCAAGGTGTTCGTTACTTACAGTTTGTTATATCTTTTAAAAGAGAACCTCAGATGGGAGAACTCATGGGAAACTCAGCCATCCCATGCTTCACCTGAAACCCTGCCCGGGGACCAGTCCCCTTAGCTCAAGGTGAACTTCAGCCCCGCGCGTCCTAGAAGCTCCATAGTTCAGGGACACCTAGCCCGCAGACACGTGACCGTCACCTGCAGGGTTCCTTCAGGTCTCAGAGCTCCTACATCTGCCGACCACAAGTTTCTGTGCCCCCAACCATGGGATGGGCTTGCAAATCCATTGACTCGACCTACACTGGGAAACCTGTCTCACTGGGCAATGCTCTGACTTTCTTTTCATCCCTGGGGTTTCCTGTGTGTTCGAATGATCTAGGAATGCTATGTACAGAACACCGCCAGACACTATGCCCAGATCTACGCCGCGGAAGCACAGCCTCTGGAAGGCTTCGGGGAAGTGCCCGAGTAAGTGTTTCCCCCTTGGGTTGGCCCAGCTCTGACTTGGGGATGTGGGCGGGCTGGAGGGATGAGAGGCTGGAAAGAAACAGGGCACATTTCAGTGGGTCTGTAAGCTCCAAGAGGGCACACGTGGCTGCCACCCTGTTCTTCACGGGGTCCCCAGAGGCTTATAGAAAAATACTCGACAGATACTAAAGTGTATGGATATGCAGAATAATTCAATAAACGCATATACCATGTTAAATGGAAAATTATCTACTCATGGATACTATGTTGTCTAAGCCATAGACAGAACAGATCATCATGAAAAACTTAGTCCTGTGATACAACAAATAAAGATGGTGGTGCGTCAGGGAAAAGCAAATTGGATAATTGGGAACATAGGAGTATAGTCCCTGCTTCATGGAGCACTTACAAAGGTGTAGTGTTTCCCCACTGAGGTCAGTTACACTGACAAAGTCTCTCTTGGCCCACGTGCATGTGGAGCGTCTGGAGCTCGTGTATCTGGCTGAAACCACAGGTGGGGTGAGAAGGGGCTGTGCCAGTGCCCGTTGGAAACTGCAGACGGAGCAGGCGTTCACACATCAGTGCAAACGGGGAAGAGGGGGAAGCAGGAAGGGCCTGATTCTTGTCTGAGTCATCTCCGTGAACTCACAACACAGAAGAGAAAGTCCCTTCCTGAGCTGGGTGTGGGGCACACCACATACAAAGTCTCACACTTGCTGCTCTTTAAGGCATGCCTGTGTACAAGTCACTTCCATTGTGTCCAGACCCTTTGAGACCCCGTGGACGGCAGCCTTCGGGCTCCTCTGTCCATGGGATTCTCCAGGCAGGAACACTGGAGTGGGCTGCCATGCCCCCCTCCAGGGGATCTTCCTGACCCAGGGATTGATTACGTCTCCTGCACTGGTGGGTTCTTTACCAGTAGCGCCACCTGGGAAGCAATTCTCACCAACTTCAAGAAAAATGAACATACTGCAAAGAAAATCACTTTCAACTGCTTTTCTGTTAAGTGCACTGAGCTAGTCTGGACTGGGCTTTCCGCAGCGCTCACCCCGTTCTTCTCCAGCCCCCTCCTCCTGCGCTGTTCTCTTTAGTTTCTGGTTGAGGAGGAAGAATCCACCCAGTAATCCGTCCCCCAGGCGCGGCACCGGAGTGCCCTCCTGCAGGGACACACCCAAGCTTTGTGCGAATTGACTCATGCAGGACTTGGGGGCTTTTCTAAGGAAAAGAACACAATTATGAATATCAGGATGCGTCCAGGGACTTGAAAAGGGTGTGAAGGACTCAGGCTTAATCAGCTTCCAGCAAATCTTCCACCGCTCTGGAAATGGCTGTGCATGTTTTGGAATCCAAATACCTTTCCTTATTGTGGGAGAGTTTGACCTCATTCATGGACAAGGGCAGGATATGGAGCCAGTAGTTCAGTTGCTCAGTCATGTCCGACTCTTTGTGACCCCATGGACTGCAGCACGCCAGGCCTCCCTGTCCATCACCAACTCCCAGAGCTTACTCAAACTCATGTCCATTGAGTCAGTGATGCCACCCAACCATCTCATCCTCTGTCATCCCCTTCTCCTCCTGCTTTCAATCTTTCCCAGCATCAGGGTCTTTTCAAATGAGTCGGTTCTTCGCATCAGGTGGCCAGAGAGTTGGAATTTCAGCTTCAGCATCAGTCTCTCCCCAGGCACGTGATTGGTACTCAGCATCCATGTTGGAAGGTTTGCCCACTTGGTGTCTCAGAGGACCGTGTCCTGGTCTAGATTCTGCTCCTGAGAGGTGCTCTGCTCTCGTCTGAAATTGGGCGGGGAGGGGGAGGTGTGCTGCTCGTGTTTTTGTTTTTTAAGGAAATACTCATAAATGGCAGAAGAGCGTAAAAATGCACCCTGCCAAAGACTGAGTTGCCTGCAGAAGGTTTTCTTTGAAATGTGACGCTGTGTATCTTAGAAACTCACTGAGCGCTGTACCCTTCTTCCCACTTTGCCTACCATGTTTTCTCTACAATCTTTGACTCGAGGTGACACCCGGGTGTAGCCTCCAGCTGGACTCCGGGAGCGGGCGGGTCGTGGGTGGAGCCCATGTGTCCTTGGTGCTCTGGGAGATCCTCCCAGCTCTGTGCTCATCGCTGGGGGAGCAGCCCCCCGCCCCTCACCCCAGCAGCCCCGTGTGAGTGCAGACCTGCCCAGGGGCCCCTTCCTGCTAAGAGGCAGACCTGAGTCTCACGTCACTGGGGGAGGACCTGCCCCAGGCCCCCAGAGGAGGGGATGATGGTGGTGCCTGGGATGGCATCTCTGGGGTAGGAGGAGGCCGCCCTGCGCCTCCCCCCCCAACCACGTGACTCTTCCTGAGCTTGGGTTTGGTCATGGAGTGGCACAGGATTGTTCTGCATGCTTACCTGTAGAGATTCTGGCTGAAAACCCGGGTCACTTCCGAGGCCTTCACCATAGGGCTCAAGTGTGGTTTTACTGACACAGCTGACCCCAGCCTCCCCGCCCGGTCAATATCATTGCTGAAGGGGCCCGTCACACCATCACTTTTTTTGTCACTTAGACCCTTCCAGAAGCCGCCTTGCTGAGCCTTTAAAAACAGCTTGGTAGTTGTTAGGTATAAGTCCCTAATGCAGGTTCCTGTTTGTTTACCCATTTGACAATCTGTACTAAACATATTTTTTATGTTAACAAACATAAAAAATTAGCATCTTACCTCTTCCTCAGGGTGGATATCATAATTTCTGCTTTTAAGCCCTCGGAAACGACTGTTGTGGTCAGACTTTAACAAGATGACCTCTCCTTTGAGTCAGATCGCATCCTATATCAGTCATGACTAGGAGGGCTGCTCCAGGTCTCTGATGAGAAGCAGCCAGAGATGTTGCTAAACATCCTGTAATGCACAGGACAATCGCCGCCCAA